>NC_137126.1:27845538-30380538 GCF_949319135.1 Squalius cephalus
TTGTGGACTTAATCATGGCACAATGTTTCTCCTGGTTTCCACGGCAGCGCTGTTTGATCTAATAGAGATCTACGGGTAATAACGGAGAAATTTGAATGCTTCTCACTAGATCTCGCAGCGATGTTATTATTTCTGTGGCGAATTCAAATGCTTTCTTTACTGTATCTCTGTGTAGTAACAGTGTCGCTTGATCAAGATCGGCTCGCGCTGCACTGACATTGGTCCAAACTGATAAAAGTCATTGAAGCAGAAGCACAAATGATTAGCGCATGATTGAGTTAGCCATTTGATGTTGGGCAGCGTTGTTGTGTTCGCGCCAGCGCAACTGCGATCTAAATTTTGGTCGGCATGAAAAATGGTCCAACGTATCGTTTGTAATGCGTATTGCGCACCGAACCGAAAGCCTCGTACCGAACGGTTCAATATGAATACGTGTATCGTTACACCCCTAATATATATATATATATATATATATATATATATATATATATATATATATATATATATATCTATGTGTATGTGCATGTGTGTGCGTATATATGTATATATTATACGAGATTTATATATATATATACGAGAGTTTGATCATATCAGTGTAACCAATATATATATATATATATATATATATATATATAAGAATTTAGAATAGAGAACAGGGCTTGGTCCTTTTGCTTACACTGATATGATCAAACTCTCGCCAACAAACTCCACACACCAGCTGAGGAAACCTGTTCTGCTGGTCACCAGCGGTGAGAGGAGGGGCGAAGTTTTCAAGCACACAAATATGCTCATATGCACACATAATGGCAGAAAACACTCCGCTTTACTGGTTTAGGTGCAGAGACCTGAACTAGTCTTAGTAGGGCCTGACTTTGATTATACGCTTAGATAATTTCACCCTCTGGCCAGTTTGTTGCAATGTCATCTATTACTATGCAAAAACATGAGGCTCATGTTGCAGCATATTTGGAGCTTTTCCTTGTTAGGAATTGCTGGCCGCTCATAGGTGGATGAAAAACACATTATACACCTGGATAAAGTGTACAGTTTCTGACATTGATGTTTTAATTACATATGAAAATCTATTCAAATATAAAAAATTTGTGCGATCAAATATTTGAATGGAATTTTGTAATATAACTGCCAGTAGTAACTCACACACCCACATGCTACATGAGGTGTTCAAGGACATTGTGCTTTAAAGTATAAATATTTAGCTTTTACCAAATAAAAGGAATTTGTGTGTTGACCAAACAGGCCCAAAATTGCAGTGAAGGGTCAGTGTGTGTGTGCTATCAGAGTTGTAGAGTTCTGGTACTTCAGCCTTGATCTGTTTAGAAACGAGGAGACCTTGAGCATTCCACACCGAGGAGGAGGAGGAGGAGGAGGAGGACACAGACAGACACACACACACACACACACACACACACAGGAAGCAGAAGGGAGTCCGAGGACTCTGACCTGCTTTACAATGCAAATAGGAATAAGAAGGTACAGCAGTCATTTGACCATTAAGATGGACGGTCAATATGAACAGATTATCAGTACATACCTGCCTGCTATTCAAAACGATTTGCACACACCTATCCACATCGATAGTTCACATAGTTACAGCATACACATATGACCTACATTACACAATGAACAAGGAAGAGGTAATGAGACTTGATCTAAGAGTCCATGGCTGTTCTCAATACATTGAGAAACTTCTTAAAAAAGTAGCAGTGAAACAGCTAAGAAGTTTGCAGTCCACAAGGTTTTGAAGAGGCTTTCAGGACTGTCTAAGAGATGCGTGACTGATGATCTGTGTCCCTCGTCTGGAGCAGCTAACAGCCATTGATGATCATGAAGCATTTCACTTCATGTTTCCTGAAGTCCTGATTAAGAGCTTTTAATCTTTTTTTAGACTTTAAGGGACAGCTAATGTTACAATGAAATATAAAGTGGCACTTCATGCTAAAAAGGTTGTTGACTTGATATACTAGGTAAATATTTTTTCATATTATATTTGTGTAAAACCAGGAAAAAAATGTTTTTACAGTGTAAATGTCAACAGCTGATCTTCACTGCCGACTAATCCATCAATTACAGATTAACCTGAAAATACACACACACACACACACACGATGAGGATCTCTGAAGCATTGAACATCTTCCAGTGAACAAATGGGGGGGGGGGGGGGGGGAAGCACAGGAAGCCTATTGACCAATAGAGCCACTCCACACAAGCTTTGCATACATCTACCAAGCCTTCAGAACAGACACACACAACACACAGTCAAGAAAAGGGCGTTTCCAACACCCACAAAGAGATCTAACGAAAGATCTAATGTGCGTGAATGTAAATGATATCTGTGTGAGTTGTCGGCACGTGTTCATTACCACTACATCTAGACACAGAGTATTGGGGCGTCCGTTTCTGGTCTGAACTACAGTAAACAGCTTTTAAACAGATCACAGAACACACACAACATCACTTGTGTACAGACAACACAGCTCTGTTCTCATTATTGCATTGATGTCACTGATGCTGATGTTAATCTCAGCCAAACCTTTCTAGCACAAGAACGTCACATGAGCCTGTACTTCGATTTCATTGCTAACAAACACAATGAGCTCATATTCATTAACTTGCATGGCATTATTCCCGGTATAAGGAAAGTGTTACCATAGAAACATAAAAGTCACTTCAATTTGAAAAGTCTGTGGACATTAACAGTGTCCTTTAAAGGTTAATGTCTAGCTGGTAGAGCTGCACAATTCTGGCACGATTTTTGTGTGTAAAATAGAGATTGCGATTCTCCCACGATTCTGAAGAGGTTCTGACAAAATATTCATTGCTTTAGACTATTTAAAAGTTTCATTTGAACAAAATAATAAAAAAAAAAAAAAATTTGAATGGACTGGGATCTCATTCATAAAGACTTCATCATTGGATGAATCAGTGTTTGTAAATAAATCTTTAAAATGAATGATTCAATGACAAACACTCACTTGCGCCACCTCCTGGCGTATCGATAAGAAATACAATACATAAAAGTGTCAAAATACTTTCAAAAGATGATTTACTGCTTATACCCAAACCATAAACTTTTATCCCAGTACACTTTTATCCCCAGTAATTTAAATGTTTGTAACACACAAATAACGATAATGTGTGGGAAAACACTGCTGTTTCATACTGTAAATTTACATGGCAGCTGCTCTCTCCGGATCAGCGGAAGCGGAAGTTCTGGAGCGATGATCGTACTTTCTAAGGGTTAATCTAAAGTCTAGTTCAACAAACTAAAGTCCCTAAAGTCTTTGGTTTAAACAGTTCCACATCGCAAGTGTCAGCATAATGTGAGCAGCATGTTTTGTCGCTGCCCATATCAATGAATTGTATGCCTCATATTAACGAATATGGAGTCAAAATAATGCCACATATATTTGCAAAATGATTAAGCTTCGCAAAAGAAAAAGAAAAGTATTGAGAGAGAAAAGTTAAAGTAGTGCAAAAATAAAGATATATTTAATTGCAAAAATCAAAGACAGCTGTAAAAGAAGCTTAAGAACTTTGATCCTATTTTATCTCTGCAACAGATATTTTCCATGGTCACACCTAATAATTCATTTGCAACGCCGCGTTTATTCTGCGTTTCAGTCAAATGCGAGTGTGATATACTGTTTTCCCTTTGTGCTTCACTTTTCTGTGCGTTTCACTTCGTGGCATTGTTTAGACTCAGGCCTGGCCACGCCTCCCTTACTAGCATAAAATGTGCATGGTTTTGTTTTGTTAACTAAATGTGTTTCAGGATACTTGCCAATACGTGCATTTTGATGTTTGGTTTTTTTGTGTGAATATGTCCGTTCAAGTGCAAGTAGACAAGAAAGAGAACTAAATTCAGCGAGTCATTCAGTTCATTCATCAGACTGATTCAAAACCATTTCTATCTATAAGACTTATTAAAGCAGCACTCAGTAGCTTCGGGATTTCTTCGCTGTATTCTCGCTTTTTGCTCGCAGGTTTCTCTCTAGAGCTCCCCCCACAGCTTCGGAATAGATATTTGACAAGACTGTTGTAAAAACTCGTTGGTGATTCTCAGACACCAGAGGCTATAGATCAACGACATCAAAGCAGATGGGACATTCTTTAAAACGTCTTCTTCATTCGGGTTCGGACAGCGTGAGGGAGCGCAATAATGACAGCATTTTAGCAGATTTCTTTTGGCCGTAAAGCAATTGTTTACATCGCGAGACCTGATATCACGCGAGACTTCCTGACGCGGCGGCCGGCCGGCTCAAAGTTGCAAGTGCGTATTTTCCGCTCACGGGCACCAGGGGGGTGCGAAACGACCACCATTCAACCCGAAATAAGTAATATAACCATTCCAATGACTCCGAAGCTGTTCAGTTAAGGTAAAAAAAGTTACTTAGTTCACCTTTAAGGGTGCTTTTTCACTTTTATACTTTGATTTTTTAACCTTTGGTTTTGTTTCCAAAGCATTGACACATCTCTTGCATCTATCTGCCATGAATGTACTGCAAATGTTCTAAAAGTAAATTTCTGCTGAAGGTGAACAGTAATGAGAAATACATTTCCTCGGCTTGCAGCGCATCACAGTCAAAATGAGTGAGAAGAACACACACAAACACAGAGTTTTACTGGATCATATTAAAATCAACGGTAGTCCAAGTCTGCCATTTTGTATGGCTGTGTTCATATCGGCAGCAAACCGCATCACATAGTTGAACCGTACACCAGACCACATCTTTAAAGCAGACTTCTGCATAGTTTGCAGGTGTGAAAGAGTTTGGAAAACAGCATTTCACATCATTCAAATAAACTGAATTCTGACATCAAAAAACCTGTGTTTACACCAAAAGTGCTAAGTACCCTAAAAGAACCAGAGCACAAGAGTCATTTGTGAATTGCACTACACTGGTCAAATTTGTTTTTGTGTGAAGCCCACCAGGAAAACTTATTAGAAACATGTATTGTCTTTCCATTGGTTTCCTGTTTCCTAAATCAGATATTTCTGTGAGTGTGTAAGAATTATTATGACAGGTACTCCACACTACAACAGACATACATACATGTATCAACTCTCTGGCCTGAAGCACAAACTTAAATACAATGAAATACACGGAATGTGCACAGAAACCTTTCAGTTACCAAACAGTTTCCATTATCTCTTTTGCACATGATTTCTATGTGGGATGTTTTCTGTCCTGGGTGACACCTGAGACATACTCCTAAATTCTACATGTATTTCTGTGAATCTTTAACATGTCTGCAAATTCCACAGTAGGCGGTTGGTCGTGTTGTGACAGGGCTGCTTTCCCGAGGTGATGTTCAGGAGAAACAGAGCGAGAGACAGGGCAAGAGAGTGAGACAGCACAGCCACATGCTTGCTGACATGATGGAGTCAAAACGTAACAGAAACCTCTGATGGGGAGTTAAAGTGTCAAATGTTAATACTGGACAATAAACTTCCCTAATCCTCCTCTTGCAATCTTCCTCTTTCATCATCACATGGAAACGTCCTTATATTAAGTTGCTAGCTGTTTCTCCACTTGTGATCCTTCTGTCTTGTGATCCAAATCTTGTGGTAACTGACACTTGTTTTGAGCATGTCTGTGTTCTACAATGTTAGCACAAACCGTTCTGTACTACACTACTATATGCAGTTCAGGTATGTCTGAAAGCTGATGTATGTGTGTGAGTCTGAAGTTTTTCCTGCAATGATTAGTGCAATGTTGACAGCACACTGAGAGAGGTATTAAAATGTGTACACATATTTATCTGCAAACACACACATGCACATCTCTACACCCTTCTCTTCCAGGTCAGAAGTTGAGAAAACAAGATCACTGTGCAAACAATAACTGGAATGCATTAGCTCTGATGTTCTGAAGATAAACTCTTAAACTCATGTTTTCATGCTGAGATATCATCTCACATTGTATTTGCACTGGAAGCAACCAACTTATGGACGTCTACACGAAGTGTCAAAGCTACACACCATGTTCTCCTGTGATCCACACCTGTCATACAGATGCATTGTGGTAGCTGACTTCTGTTTGTTTGTTTTACACCTGATTTTCTAGCTTGAGGCTAAACTTAATTTAGCCTAAGAAATAACAATAAAATAAAAATAAGAAACAATCCTAGGTGATTTTCAACACAAATCCATTGGTATAAAACCAGCAGTCTATGAAGATGATGAATTTTCATGCAATTTCTAATTCAACTTTCACTACCGTTTAAAAGTGTGGGGTCAGCAAGATTATACTTTTTTTTAAAGAAGTCTCTTATGCTCACCAAGGCTGCATTTATTTGATCAAAAATACATTTAAACTAGGGGTGTACTGAAATTCCGGCCGCCGAAAATGACATTTTCGTTTTTTGTCCAAAAAGAAAAAAGGCACAAAATATAAGCCGAAAAATATTTTTGTGGAAACTGTGATTACAAAAATTCTCAGAAATTTGTTTGTAATTAATTTTATTACAACAATGTAAAAGTCATTACTGTCACTTGAATGAATGAATGAATTACAGGAATTCAGGTAATAGAACATTAGATTGTACAATAACAGACTTTTTAAAACGAACTTGCTGGGTGTAACAAACCACACACACACACACACACACACACACACACACACACACACACACACACACACACACACGGTAGCAGTGGTGTAATTGCTGCTGTCTAGCTGCTGTTTGGGCGTGCTGCAAGGAGCCGTATATTCTATCCTTTCATCTCTCTCTCCTGTCATTAATTTTAAACCCTACATCATCCGGGCCTTTTTCTTCTGCTTGTGTTCCTGCCCACTTTTCCATCTCTGATCACTAATAATCACTACAATAGCAACTATTGCTGTTCTCATGGTTAAGGATTACCCAGCAGACACAAGATGCCCTAACCTTCGTCACTGAAGGTAAATGAGCCCTGTGACAGTTTGACAGCCCATTCCTGAGCAATAAAGAAGCTTCTACACTGCAATGTGTGATGCAAACCAGTTTCAAAGGGAGAGTTCACTCAAAATGTAAGTCAGTCACAATTTACTCACCCTTTTGTGAGCATAACAGCCCATGGACACTGTATGCTGTCACTGTATGGAATAGAGCAGGTCAGAAGTTCTTCAAAACATCATCTTCTGTGTTACACGGAAGAAAGTCATACAGGTTTGGAACAACATGTGTTAAGCAAATGATGACACAACTGTCTTTTTCGTATGAACTTTAAATCACAGAGGTGTGTCCTGTAATCACCTGATACTGTAGGTACGTGCATTGATGAGACAGAAACATCTTACTGCAGTGACTACTTCCTCGAAACAATAAGTTTCGTCTGTCACAGTTCTTCACATATTCATGTGCAGAAACTCACTGTGGGTCAGTTAGAATGAAAAACCACCTAAAGAAACGGTTTTAATTTATTGGCTTAACTTATAAAACATTGATAATGACCTTTTTGTTTGACAAAAACTTATTTTTCTTAACTGAACTACAACATTCAATGCATATTCAAAAATGTAAGTTTCTACTAAAACTGGCACAAAACGCTTGTGTGTGTGCATCAATTACCACACCAAAGAACAGACCTGTTTACAGCGGCCTGTTACAGCAAAGAGAACCAAGTACTTATTACTGCACACACACACATACACAACACACACGCACAATAGTAACTAAATGACTGAGAAAGAAGACACACACCTCTAATGGCTATAACTAAGAGGGATTTTCCACCTGTGAAGGCATCTTAAATAGAAACCTGACATCATGTTTCCTCCCTGACATCAGCCTTGCTGCAATGCTTTTATTCAGCAATGTTAATAAGATGTTTCCTAAATGTGCAATTCTAGGCTCTCAAAGGAATTCAGCTTATATGTAGGTACACTGAGGGGAAATATCTTGCACAACCCCATTCTTACAAATGCATGCACACAGAGGTGAAAATGATGGGCTCAGAGTTATTTGAGATGTCTGGAGAATGTAAGTGACACTGGAGGATGGAGAACAGAACAGTGACAGTTTGTTCTGAGTGTATCCTGTTAAGACACTCAAAATTATATTTTTACCCAAATTTGACTACATAAAAAAAAAAAAAAAAAAAAAAAAAAAAAAAACTACATCTCCTTTAAGAGAGCTTTACTGTGTTTAGTTTGTTTAAATCAGTTATAAGGAGATGGTGTGTTTGGGGCATGACTCTCTTATGTCTGTTCAGCAATTATATTCATTCAGTCTCAGTTCTATTAAAACTCCAGGGGTGAGATGATGGTGTGCTTGTGCTTTTGTCTATTTCTGATATTGCAAATGCACAAGTAAAGCTCAACACAAATACAAAGTCTCAATTTAGTCTTAATGAATTATTTCAGTACACTTATGCACAAAAACCACACGAAAGTATCTTTGAATTACTATAGAACATGTCATATGTCCCATAAGTTAGCAGAAAACGAACGCAATGGACCTCAATTTAGTCAACAGAAAGTACCTAACCTACCATCTACAATGACTATAGCCAAAGTTGCTGACACATTTGAAACTAAAATGTTTTTTTTCTTCTAAAAAAACCCTCAGTACTGAAGAATTGATTTCACCATAACACAGAGTCTGAATTTTGTGTTTGTGTAAAAATAACAGTTTAACACAAACTTAAGAAAGAGGAACTCAAGATACATGACCGCACAGGCGCGCACACTTCTGGAGTCATACTACACTGTTTATTCTCTGTGTTTTAGAGTACCAGAGCTGAGAAGCATGTGATTTATGTTGCATCTGCTGCGTCAAACTGAACATGCATAAACTAGCCCAAAAAATCTCAGTAGCATGTTGTTGAAGAGCCACTAGTTCTGCTGCGGGCAAAAACACTTACTTCACTGAAGTGCAGATGTACCGTCCGAGCCAAACTTTCTTATGGCAGAGTGTGCTTTACTATACAGTTCAACTATTATTACCCTATTTGACATGCAGTAGAGGACTAAACGGAACAATATTTTATTTGTTAAAAATGCTGACTTAAACTTACACTTTCTGGTTAAAACTAGCCCATTTCTTCCAACAAAAACCATGCTAATAAAAAATGGCTTTTTGCTTCATATTGTTAGGCGTTGTGTTGAGCTGTAGGATCTTTCTGCTTTGAACAATGCATTAACATTTTTCACATATTTAAGATCATGTGTAATGTGGTTTGGCAAGACAAATTACACACGCTTCCTGCTAATTAAAATGCATCCTCTAAACCCAAGTAAATATCTCATGTTTTTATTGGGCTTTGTGAAAGTGTGCTTAACTTAAGTTGTTAAAGTTTCTTCACACAATAAAATAAGCCTTCATTGGCCTTATCAAGTACTCTGTATTGCTATTGGCTGAGGAGAGCATTTATATTTAGTATGTAAACAAAACCCATCCAAGTCCATATATTCATGTATAATTGCTCAACATACACTGCCATTTACATGCACACACAGCAGAGTAAGGACATCTGGATTGTGGAAAACTGGGAGAAGGGAGGATTTTTCCCCGGAACAACTCATCACTGTGACTTTCCCAAGAGCAGAACAGTACACAAGTACGAAGAGTAAAATAAGATGAGAGGGACAGTGCAAGGGTCTGGGACACTTCACTCAAAAATGAATATTCTGTCATAATTTACTCACCCACATCTGGTACTAAACCTGTATGACTTTCTTCCACAGAACACGACATATACTATACTGAATAATGTTTTTTAAAACTATTTTTGTCCATACAATGAAAGTCAGTGAAGTATAAAACAACACTGAACAATACGTAAGCCAGGAACACACTACATGACGCAGAGTCTAAAGATTCTAGTCTCAGAATTTAAGAACCAGCTGTTGCCACTTGCCAGTCGTCCTCACAAAATAAATAATCGCAAGTCACTTCAGGAGGCGGCGAGCATTAATTTTGCTAAACTGTGACATGCTCATCTTCCGAAAATTTTAACAACTGACTACGGCAGCTGGTCTAGTCCAAAAATGTGCAGTTCTATAGGCAGTTGGGTCTGTTCGAGGTTGGATCACGTTCTCACCACAAACAAACTGCTCCTCTTCAAGGAGGTCTCAGAACGCTTGTTTGGACCGCTTTTGGTGCGCACCCGAGTGTGACTGCTGCATTCACAACTGTCCAAACGAACCGCACCAAGGGGGACAACGAACCTAGTGCGATTCAACAGAACTAAATGAGGCAGGTGTGAAAGCACCCTAAAAATCCGCTCAAAATTAGGGCTGGGTATTGACAAATTTCACAATTCAATTCGATTTCGATTCACAAGCTTGCAATTCGATTCGATTTTGATTCCGATTCGATTCAATATTGATTATTTTGGATATCCGGTACAATACATGGCAAATTTTCTCAAGGAAAACAAATCTCTTAACTAATGCTGTAAACTATGGGAGTCAGTTGTAGCCTACTAGGCTTCATTAGCCTACTATAATATTGAAGGTAAAAATTTACTGATTTGTATACAAACACTTAAATTACACTTTTTTTATAATAATAAAGTTATATGAAATATAAACATTTAAATGTTGGCTGTCATAAAAACCTGCCAGATTTATTCAAACAAGCATTAAAAATTGAAGAACATTAAAAATTATAATGAATATGTAATATGGTGCATATATTTAGCAAAATGCTTCTCTCTAGAGTTAATTTTTCTAGCTGACTAACGAGTTTATGGTCACTGGATATGGTTTTTCTGAGGTAAATGTGACATTACATGACATTGTTTACAAGCTAATTTACTGATGTCTTGAAACACTGATTGAGTGATTCCATGTCACATGATACGGATTTCGATAAGTTGTACTCTACCTTTTAACACACTTTCAGATGCTCATTCATGTTTATTTTGCGCTGTAACTGGTATTATTAAGGCAGAAGAGAAGATCATGTGCTGCTTCTCTTGAGCTGAGCTGCGCCAGAGCGATCTCACGCCACAGTGCCAAAACGGTATTTATGTTTTTGAATTTTTGTAAGAAAATGGACGTAATTTGAAATCCGAGACTTTGTTTCATTCCACTACACAAAACACTTAACGATTGGTGAGTCACGATGGGACATTCTGCCAAACTTAACTATGCGAGATCTTGTAAAGAAACAAACATGAATGTCAACAGACAGTTACGGCTACTTAGGCTATTTGCATTGCAATTTGTGCAGAAAAAAAAAACGGGATAAACCAGTTTTATTTATGAAATGTTAAAATAACGTCCTGTTATGTTGGGTGTTGCTAATAATTTCCACTGTTCTTAAAGAATTTGTTTGAAATTATTTTCGTGAGGGCAACTATTTAAAAAAAATGGAATTGAAGCCAAATTTTAGGTTCATGGTTAAGGTAGATGTTCTTATGGTGAATGATTGTAATGATAAGCATGTTGATGCCACAGCAACGTATATTAAATAAAATAATTTTGGGTCATTCCGTATAAAATCAACCAAATTTCTGAAACTTCCCCAGCTAAAATTTTTGATTTTGTTAATTTTTTTTTTCTGTAGAAAGACGTATAGTGATGAAACAAATAGTGATGAAATCCAAAATATTAAATGTCACAGATGTAGATTTACTGAGTAATACATTATTTTGTAGAGGGGGTCAAAATGACCATTTTTGATTTGGAGCCAATTTCCAGGGGTGTAAAAATGACTTTAGAAAAATAGCAGCATCGTTATTTTATTTTTACACAGAGATTGGTAGGTCTATTAGTCAAATCTGTTGAGTTTAGCAATCTTTGTTTCATTATATGCCAAAAGTGACAGTTCAAAAATGGCAAAAAGCACTTCTTGTGTTTTTTGCCTCACTCAAGAAGTATTAAAGATATCTTAATATCCTTTTAGATTCTGGTTCTTAAACTTTCCTTTTGGTATCTTCATTTTAAAGGCCCTCGGTGGTTCAATCCCTAGAGATATGGAGATCTTAATGCAGCTCCATGAGTAAATTGTACTAATTTTCAGTGGTCAAAACCCAAACGTGGGTCACTTTGCATACAGCTGATACTTTTTCTTTTAAAGAGGAATATCTGAAAAACAAATGTTAAAAACTAGAAATGGATCTTGAGTTTTTTTTATCAACTCAATTGCATAGAACATACCTGTCTCAGTGCCATAAATATTGTTTTTCCAAAGTTTGCATGCTTGTAACTCTAAAAGTATTCAAGATATCTTAATATCCTTCTAGATTCTCATTGGTAATAAACTTTTCTTTTGAAATCTTCATCTTCAAGGCCCTATCTAGTTCAGTCCCATAGATATGGGGATCTTAAAGCAGCTCCATGTTCAAATTGTTGAATTTTACCCATTTTCAGTGATCGAAAACCAAATGTGGTTCACTTTGTACACAGCTAATACTTATTGCATTTAAAGAGGAATGTCTGTAGAATAAATGTTTAAACTAGAAATGTATCTTGTTTCCCTATATCAAATGAATAGCATAAAACAAAAATTCAGTGCCAAAAAATGAATACCAAAATTCTACTGAAAACGGTTGAGGCACATTCACTTTCTCTCAAAAGTGTATTTATAAGAATCTATATTTGAAACAGTTTAAGGGGTATTTGGAAGATGGGATTTAGTTCATTTGAACAGCTTCTGAAGCTACCAAGAGTGTAAAAATATGCAGTATCGTAACTACATGTTACCACATTGACATCCATCTATGAGATTGAACCATATAGGGCCTTAAAAATGAAGATTCCAAAAGAAAAGTTTCATAAGAACAAGAAAATAAAATGACATTGAGAATGAGATATCTTTTACACTTCTTAAATTAAAGACATGTAAACTTCCGAAAAATGATTATTTTATATATAAATCTGACATTTAATACAATAATCTGAAATGACATTAAGATATCTTTTACACTTCTTAAATTAAAGACATGTAAACTTCAGAATTTTTAATATAAATCTGTGACATTTAATATTTTGGCTTTCATCACAATTTATGTTTACAAAAACAGCATGTTGTCTGATGGCTTTTCATCCTCTCTTTGTTTACTTCCGCGAGTTCCGTTGGAATTTTCCAGCATGTTAATTCTGACCAATCAAAGAACAGTTTAGGAAATGCGTTCAAAGGCACATCTGGCCAACGAGTGATGTGGATGTTGTCAAGTGACTACATTTTGGTTCGTTTCACCAACTCGTCAACTGATTCGGACCAGAGCAATCAGTATGTTGTGAAAAGGATACAAAACGGGTGAAAAATGCTACAATGTATAATTGTTTGCCCTTGGTCCGGACCAAATGAGCCAAACTACAGATGTGAAAGCATTCTTAAACACTTCTGATTGGCCATTGTGTTCATGCGCTCAACATATATATCTGTGATTGGCTACAATAATTAACGCTTCCAAAACAAGTTGCAAATAGACATCTTTCACGCTCTTCAACGAGCGCTTACAGAGATACACACGGAAGCGTTTGAAAGCAGGCGTCTATCAGTGGATTCCTAATGATTTCCAAAGATGTCTATTTGGTATTTACAACGTTTGTCCCATCAATGGTTTAAAACTCGAAGTGGGTCCAGACTTTGAACTTAAACGTGGCTGGGGCATCTATTATTTTACTCACACTGCTGTCTGCCATCCCGTTAAGAACCTCTTCTTCTTAGGCTAGTTAACTTAAGTTCACGTTTCCCTCATTCATGTGTTGGGTGCCACGTCTAGGAGCCTTGAAGGAGTGACGCTGGGAGCAGGGAAATCTATTTAGAGCTCCTTATTTTATTAATTTCCTTATTTCCTTATTATATAAAAATATCGATATTTGGCACCAGCATATTGATTCTCGTATCGCACAAAGGAGGACAACGATATTTTGCCCTATCGATATTTTGTCCCACACCTAAGCCCTATTCGAACGGGATTAACTTTACAAGGGTAGATAGAGTAATGTAATTTTACCACAGGACGTCTGTAATATTAATGGCCAATTCGCACGGGATAAGATATCTCAGTAAAACTAGCAGAAGTGGGAGGGGTAGGCCTAACTTGATTTGCGCATCGCCGTCAACCTCCTGTCGTCATGTGCGTATTATGTTGCTTTCTGATATCACGTGCGCAAACACATATAGGCTAACTTATATTTATATAAAACAGTTAAGTCCTGTCGAATGATGTATTAATTAACTTCATGTGGATTGTGTTGGTAAAAGGAACTTACCTAACGCTAAAAGATGTTTTGTGCCTCTAACAAGTGCTTTCAATCTTCTTTCTGATCTGAATGGTATGTGAAAAACACTTGAGTTTTGCCACAGATTTGTCCCAGCGTCTAGAACGCAACTGAATGCTTTTTCAAGCATCTCCATACTTGGAAAACCCACGGAAAACTACTTTTAAACAGGAAATGACAAAATATTTACGTATTTATTTACAGCGGGTCTATTTGCACGGGATTAGTATTACCTGAGGTAATTTTTCTGGACTTTTTTACTGAAGGTAAAAGTTGCCGTAATCTTTACTGACATTGTCCGTAATGATTACTGAGATGGCACATTCAGACGGGACTAAAATCACTGAGAAGCTCTGGTAATTAATACTTTATTACTGGAAAAAAAATATATTTTTTCTTTTATGTTCCACAGAATAAAGAAATGAACATATGATTGTAAATATTGACAATTTAAATTTTTAGGTGAACTCTCCCTTTAACTCTACATCTGGGTGGAGAGAAAAAAAAAAGTGTAAAATGTAATGGTTCATTTATATGAAAGAGCAGCCAAAGAGATCACAACAGCTGACATTCATACACATCTATACCTCATTTGAAGTATATTATCTCAATCTGATAAAGTGAATGTGGGAGTATGTGTGTGTTGGTGTTTCTGTGATAATGCTGCTTTTGACTTTCTACCCTTTCACTTACACACATATCTGTCATATATGCAGCTACACAAATCACCCTTATCTCACATGGCTGTTAACCTTCTAAACTGGGCATTTAGTCACTTGCATGGTCTTAGGACTTGTTTACACCTGCTATTAAGATGCATTTTGGATCACAAGTAGACGAGTGAAACATACCCGTTTACACCGGTATTCCATCTCTTTTGTCCACTTTCAACCACTTCTGTCCTGATTTCTTCAAGGAGAGGGTCTATGGGCGGGTAAATGTATGGGTCGACAAAATAAGCTCGAACAATTTACAAATGAACGCACCCAGAGACGACGGAAAAACACAGAGAACAGTAGCTTTCGTTTCTGCTCTGACAGCAGCAAGACCAGCCGAACACGGTGTTAGAAATCAGGAATGGTGAGAGAACATTGTGCTTGGTATGTTTTACGTCAAACCAAACTTCAAAATAAATCCAGTCTGGCTAGTGCGCTTCCCGTAATGTTTATGCATTAGGTCAGTAGGTGAAGAGTAGGAGTTCTTTTGTGGCTGATCGAACATAATCAACCACATAAGCAACCCGTTCTAATACGTATTCCACTACCTCTGGAAATGATCGAAAGTAGACAAGCTCAAAGCACTTTAGACCCCGTTTACACCTGCATTTAGTGTCATACACTTGTGATCTCATTGACCAAAACGCATATTAATACCAGGTGTAAACTGGGCCTTAGTGTGATGTGATCATGAATGTCTACTAGTTTGTGTTTGAGTACTTGTAGTATCAAGACGCCCCTTGAATTCTCTGCATGGGATTTTAGTAAATCTTTGTTTGTGTCTGTGTGTGAAGAATTTCTGTGCATCTCTGTGTAATGACTGAGAGGGAGAGGTGAAGAGGAGTACGTGTTTACCTCTTCAGGGTGACTGACACTGGGGTAGAAAACCTTTTAAACAAGCACCCTCACAAACACACACTGCTTATCAGCAGAATTTCACTTAGATTTAAGAACGAAATTTTTATCCATGCTGATATTCTCCAGCTCATACTCCTAAAGCTCTGGGTCACCATTTCCGCCCGTTTCTGTTTTTTAGAGCTCTGTTGGGACGCACACGCACAGCTAATTAGATTTTTAAAAGATTTTCTGCAATTTTCTGAAGTGTGCAACTAACCCAGACTTTCTCACTTGCACTCGTTTATTGAAAAGACTCTTAATTTCATACGATTATGCTTAATAAATCAAAAATATGCAGGGAAAATAAAGAGCGTACAACAATTTATAAAGCCCCTTACAAATTGTGCACGTTTTATTTTAACAGTCATTAAATAAATCACTATAAAATGTACATAAAATGTTTTGTGTATAATTAAACAACAGGTCTTGCATATAAATAATTAAAATATTTATTTATATGCAAAATATTTATTTACAGTATATGAACATCCATTTAAAAATATTATTAATTACCCTGATTCACTCTGCATGTCAAAACTGGAGAAAACAGACGGTTTCAAAATCTTGTAAATGGGGCTTTCTTGCATCGTCAGGATTTCATAAGCTGATTTATAAGCAATACATTGTGCATGCAAACAACATTTCACATTACACCCTAAGTTTACAAAAAGAGGGGGGGGGGGGGGGGGGGGGGGGGAGAGAAGAATGTGTGTAATGGAGAACTGGGTTGCTGATTTATCCAAACTGTTTTGCAATGACAGTGACACATTAAGTTCAACTGAAGCGGTGACAACCTTGTTCAAAATGACTCGTATTCCATCCTATTCACGACATCACACACACAATAAATACCTGCAGGCACACATGCACTATTACCTTGTTGCAGGGATTTATTTAAATAAATATAATTAGGATCACAACAGAGGAACTGGTGTTGCATCAAACACATACACTGAGGAGAACCGTCCTAACCGAGCATGTAGACCATGTCTGAGCAAGCCCCCCGATGAAATGCACCTGTACTACTTTAAAATGTTTTGGTTTTTTTAAACAGCCTAAGGGCAACCTGACCGGAATTACTAGTGTGTGTGTGTGTGTGTGTGTGTGTGTGTGTGTGTGTGTGTGTGTGTGTGTGTGTGTGTGTGTGTGTGTGTGTGTGTGTGTGTGTGTGTGTGTGTGTGTGTGTGTGTGTGTGTGTGTGTACGTGAGAAGAGGGGAGGATCACAGGCAGCCCGAGCAGAAAAGATACATGAGAAAGTGTGTGTGTGTGTGTGTGTGAATGTGTGTCAAAATGCTGCTGAAGGTATGCACCAGATTTCAGACAGGTGTAATGACGCAACCACAGAAATCACTAACACATACAAGCAGCTCTCTCTCTCTCGTACTTAAAATCTCTATGTCCTCTTAAGTGTCTTTGCAGGCCTAAATGAAAACAATATTATGCATTAAGCATAGAACATTTATGTTTGACATCCATCAACCTGCACAGTCTAAACCAGGGGTTCTAATCAGGGGGTCAGGACTAGGGCTGTCACTTTTGTGAAAAAATCCTGTTCGATTTTTGAGACATATGTGTTCATTGAATCGATTGTAAAATCGATTTTCCATGTCTAAAGACGTTTCCATTTTAAACGCCAAATATGGGCAAATCCACGGACAACTAACAGGCATTAGGACGAACGTAAAGAGGGCGCTTGAGACGCGCACAACAAGTCAGCAATATTCCTGTTGACGTATTATTATTGATTATTGGCGTGAAGTTTCGTGCACAATGACAAACAGGAGTGCAACATTCTCGAAAAGCAATAAGCAGAGTGGACTGCCATAACATCAATGAAAACTACTGCAGTCTTCAACATGCCTGTGTTTACGGTTAGAAAAGTCAAACAAATGTTGTCTACGTAGGCGATTGTTGACCGTAGCCTGAATCTGTATCTGTATGCATGAGACTGTCTGAATACCGGCAGAATTCACATTTTTCTAGTAAAAATAGAAACATTATGCAGAAGTATAATGTGTGTTTATCAGAGTTGCTGTGTGATGCGCGTTCGCTGCGGGCATATCGTGACAAGCTGGACGCGTTCCGAGAAAAGACCGTTAAAATCGATTCCCTATTTTCGTTTTCGAAACTTGTGTTGGTTGGTCCGATCGATTGTGCAATCGATTTTCGAACGTAAAGTGACAGCCCTAGTCAGGACCCACTAGAGGGCCTCAGTAAACATTCATAGTGGCCTCAAGATGACTTAAAATGATTTAAAAAAAAGAAAAAAGAAAAAAAAAACAAGCATAAAAATATGCCAAAAGAACTACATATCAAAACAATCTTATTTTAAATCACTCCCATCTTTTTCTTTGAAGAACCAGGATTCACATCAGTCTTGAAAAGCCTGAAAATATAGCCTATGCCAGCCTAATTTTAAAATGTTGATTTATAGACCTGGAAATGTCAATCGTATTACTTAAAAGATATGATACATTTTATGAATACAAAAGGAATACCTTCTGAAATATTTTATCGGGTAGAAATTGCGAGTAAAAAATTCACGAACGACACGAAAGTCAAGGGACCTTTGAATAGTGTTGTGGACAAAGTCAAAAAGTTTGAGAACCACTGGTCTAGAGCTTTCCATGAACAATAAAACAATACTAGGATTTGCTAACAGGGACTCTTGAGGTGTGTGTTCATATTCAAGGCCTGTTTTGCAGATGTCATTCTTCCTATACAACAGATAATAGGCCTGAAAAGTACAATGCTTGAGTCATTATCTCCCTGTTAACTGAGAAACACTCCCCATGACCTCAAGCGCGCACACACACACAGCAGATCAGATCTCACATCCTGCGGGGGGGATTGAAAGAGTTCACACATGCTATGTGGCGCCTGTAAAAACTGTGGTTTCAAAGAGAAGAAAAAAAAAAAAAATTCGCATGAATGATACACCCACACACACACAAAAAACAAAAACAAATTCTAAGAACATTCTTCCGAATGAACTCTATATTAATACACACAATAGGAGTTTCAATCCTCTCCTTTTCAGTCCTATTAGCCCCTGCGCTCCCCTTATCCTCTTTCCTTCCCGTCTGTTCCTCTCCACACTTCTTTCCAACCCTGTCATCCTCTCCCCTCTTATCCTCCCTCTCCTACACCTTTACGTGCTATACTTCCCTCTCGTCCTCTCGCTCCCATTTTAACATGGTGTAATTTGGATCTGGGGCAAAAGCCCTGCGGTACCTGAAATAAGGCCACTCTCTAGGAGACCAGCACAGGTCTCTGTGTCTCTCTCTCTCATGCACAGGCATAAAAATAAATCATTGTAGGCCAATTTCCTCATCTGCACCATTTTTGGTGCAGAGAGAGATAAGAAAGTTGTTCATTACTACAATTAAATTCATCAGCATATATAACCACATTAAAACCTAAAAATATCAATTCAGTGTCATTGAAGTGATTTCCAGACTTTTCTTATAATGTTGTTTTAACAGCAAATACAGCTGATTAATAATTATGAGTTAACCCTTTACCACTTTGTGATTTCACAACCACCACATATGTGCACCACCTAACCTTTGAAAGTTAGAAGATGATGGGGTTCAGTCTGTCATGGAAAACATGTCTTCCAGTTAGATCTGATTGAGCTCACATTAACTTTTTGATTGTGACATTCAAGGTTCTTGACTGTCTCAGGGGATTCATAATGTTTAAGTGGCTCAAAAGACAAGACAAGTTATTTGACATGGGTTTAAGGTTAGCTGGGAGGCTAAGCTACTTTTTCACAGATGCATCTGAGAAAGAAAAAAGAGAGAGAATATGAGGTATGAGCCGAGAACAAACAGTCTTACCTTGCAGCTGTTTGAAACGGCCTTCCAGGATGTTGGAATATTGCACCTGGTTTACAAAGGCAGCTGGCGAGAGACATGGCTCATGTTCACGTGGATCAAAATCCATGTCTCTTCTCTTTCACTGTAATGCTCACTCGCTTTCACTGTGAATCGTTCCTCCAACCCTCACTCTCAACTTTCATCCAAAACAATTAATCACCCCACAAGAGTAAAGCCAGAAGTCATGAGCATAGCAGATAAAATGTAAAGTTGAAAAATGAAAAGTCCAAAAGTTCAACTTTCCTCAAAGGTCCGAAAAAAAAGTTGGCTTTAGAAACAGACACACTCCAGGTGCGCGCATGCATCCGAACGTTTCAGTGCATGCTAAACCGCGCCATACTGCTTCATCCGTTTGAAAAAAGAAAAAAAAAAACCTCTTCCTTTAATTGACTCTCTTTTTTCTGGCAAAAAAGGAACCCACAATCCGTTGAAGTGAGAGAAAGGTATAGTAAGAACAAAATATTCTTCTTTCAACTCAAATTTTCGTTCTCTGTTCTTCTCTTCTTCAAATGCACTTTTCTCTCAGTGCAAAACTCTTCTTGCTTTCTCTCGCACACACACCTTGTTTGAGTAAGCCTGCAGAACTAGCTGCACTCAGCTTCCTAAGTAAACAAAGCCTCCTACTCTCTCTCTCTCTCGGTTTCTGAGCTTTGGCATTTGCATAAGGTGTGTGTGGGAGGAGCAAATCCCAGGCTGAGCGAGCAAGAAAGACAGACAGAGGGGAGGTGTGGGCTGAACCATTTCTGAAGGTGGACTGGGGGTGGAGAAGTAGTCAAGAGATGGATGGTTTCACAGGAGAGATGGGCGTGTGGGTCCAACCTCAGGAGGTGATCAGATGTCAGCAGAAACCATTGAAGAAAAAAGTTTGCATTTACTTTATGCCTGCCTGATTTTTAAAATGGAGTTGTGATTTTATTTTATTTTTTTGTGCGTGTTAAGGGGTAGTAAGACCTTTGCCTTCAATTAATCATGTCAAAAGTCCCTCTCTCACTTCTGAAGCACGTGCACAGATGAAATAAGACGTTAAGGCAGGAAGGAAGTACTTGAGAAAGACTCAACAAGCGAGCGCTGTCTTTCTTCCTGTGCAAGTGTGCACCACCTCACACCCATGAACTGGCAATGCTGGCGGTGACAGAAAACTCATCTCGTGATGTAATGCCTACTTAATGGTTCAGAAAACACTATCTATTTTATAACTGCATGATCAAAATTTGTTCAGGGAATTTCTACCCCTCACAAACAGAACTGCTAATACACACACACACACACACATTTTTTTGTGCGTGCAGATTTTACAAGAGGAAGTGGAGTAATGAAGACCAGTACAGTGGCAGGTTGTGCTGATTAGCAGCAGTGTCACCAGCAGTGACCATCAAAGAGCAGAGGTCACAGGTCATACCATGGCCAGAAGCACCAAGCCAACAGTCAGCCAGCGTGTCACTGGAGGAGAGCATTTTATCAAAGCAAACTCTAAACCCACACAAAATGGGAGAAAGTGGAGGATAAAGAAAACAGGGACAGAGATTTGATAATACCATATTCTCAATGTCAAAGTACCATATATATTCATTCATATATAAGTCTTTTTGACTTTAAGTATTGCGATAGTGATATGAATTTGATCTTTTTTTATGTGACTGTAGTAGTTAATATTTAAACGAAATCAGGTTGCGCTGGCAAAAAAATAATGCATAAACGGAAATGAAACTGTCTATCTATGGCTTGCATTTAGCTGTAATAAAATGTGTTTGTTATAATGATAATACTTGATGTCTATGTGTGTTTATATAACGAAAAAAGATATGGAGCGTGAGAGAGGCACAGAGGTTAACTGTGTATGGGTGTGAGAGACTGAGTGCTGGACCTCTGAGACCCCTCCTCTGCTCTGTCCTTTAAGAGACATTCTAGCTCAGTATTCTCAGTTTCCCTTCTCCTGTCCGTGCTTTTAAGAATTCATGTTTTGCCTGGTGTTTATGTGATCGATATGGTGGTTTTTACATGGTGGGTTTGATGCATAAAGACAACAGAGTGAATTAAACTCCTCTCAAATGACACTCAATTACATAGACCAGCAGGTGCTGCTATGAATTCTATTAAGCCTCGTGTTACTCTTTTTCCAGTCATTAATTACTTTATTTATGAAACATTATACCACTGAGGATTTCCCCAGATATCCCCAAAGGGAGGTTTTGTCAGATTCAGCTGACTCCTGTGGCCCCCTACTGTATATGTACACTCAACGAAGTTCACATCTTTGAGTGCAACTTTTAAAGGCATGTACAAATTGATTCATTATGTGCCTCAGATGTGTGAAAGAGCATGACAACAACTGGCTTCAACACATCCATTGACAGGCAGAAAGAAAACAAGTAAGAGATACAGCAGGTCATAAAAAAATGACATTAAAAAAATCCCTGGAGATGAGAGAGAATGAGGGGGCGTAACAGGGTGAATAACAGCCCTGGAAGAATGTGGATATCAAGTCACTGCTTGTCAAAAGATGGTATCTTACTGCATTTTAACACGCATCAACTACTGTGTTATGCACTGATGTTCATTGTATAGAATACCTTTTCAACAATGTAAACCCATTCTACAAACATACACTTCAAACGTTTTATTATTAGAACTATACTATCATGCATACAGTTCTCTAAGATCACTGTAAGAGCATGCAGAATGTGTTCAAGGTGGTTCAATTGTTTTCTGTGTTTTTTTTACAAGTTGCCTCATGCCACCCCCTACTGGACAGAATCACATGATGCAACCTGTTGAAAACTAGCTGTTTAAGAAAGCATGCAAACAAACAAAAACACAAACAGGAAGCACATGGGTGCAAAAACCAAACCTTGACTCACACACATATGCATAAAAAAAATTGAACTGACCTGCGAGAGCTTTGATGCGGGAACGTTCGAACAGACGTGCAGAACTGTTCTCATTATCCCACTCTGTTTCGGCTGTGAGGTCCCAGCGGTTGTTGATGTCATTGTACTGCTGCTGGATCTCGACGCTGTCGAAATCAGTCGGTGAGATGGTGCTCATGGTCTCAGCTGGAAACTCAACAGCTGCCCTGGAAATCAGAGAAGTATGAAGACAATGACAAATTAACTCTTTATTTACACATCTGCATCACAGTTTCTGCACATTTAGCAGCAAAAAAATACAAGCCTTATACTGTATGCTGGACAAGGTGGGTCAATACAGTCAATCAAAACAAATACTGTATAAACTACATATTCAAATATGACTGAAAGCAGATTGAAAAAGGGACAGTAATAGATATATCTCAGTAACAAAATGAGGATGAGGATGAGGTTAGTCTAACCTGGAACAGCACAAACCGGACCCACCTGCAATCTGCAGTTTTTATTTGCACAAGATATCACAATCAGAACATCAGAACAAGGGCCATAATTAACAAGTGACAAATGGAAACAAAAGAGCTTTATTTAAAAAAAAAAAAAAGGTTTTGATTAGGAACTGCAACAATTTATTATTTAAAAAATTATTTTTGATATTATATGAATGATATTCTATCCCTCAAGATATAAAATAAATTGCTTATTTAAATAAATAAATAAATAAATAATCAAAATACAGGTTCATGGCCGGCAAGAAATATATCTATTGTCTCTATATATCTATATGCTCTTAATTAAACCATTTTTGGCAGATTAATTTTGGACCCCGCATCTGTGATCTTTGTGCTGCTGGAATGTTATGGCAGAACAAAAAATTACAAAAGGCAACATACTTTATTTCCATCAAGAGGAAAAGCACAAAACAATTCTCAGTGCAGGAAGAAATAGTTAACATGAAGATAAGCTAAGATTAATTCAAACCTAAACAAAAATACAGATTAAATGAAATCCCTCATGCCCTTTCAGACTGAGCAATCCCTTGTGCTAATCCCAACATAAAGATGAGTTCTTAGAATCCAGAGATTCTGGAAGAAAAAAAGAGAATTGCCTGTCGGACAAAGTTTATCCCATAAATGTTTCAGGGCATCACAAACCTCCAGGGCCAGAAGATCAGGAAAAATGTGCATCCCTCATTCACTGTTCTTTCTATTTTTTTTGCACTGAAACATACACCTGTACTCAAGGACACTGGGCTATCTCTGAGATAGTATGCATATACAATGATGAATAAACACGCAGAGGTTGATAAAAAGGGGACCAATAACATTTAAGATTAATACCCACTATGATATCCCTTTGTTTTAACAAATTCAGTGCATCAGTGTAACTTAAAATTTGAAGTTGATGGCTCCAAACCTAGTGAGCACTTTAAGGAAGCAAAGGCACATTCGTCAAAATTATTGATTCTTTCTAGATACTTTCAAAATTGTAAGGCAGCATTGTATGTATCCTTCACAGAGAATGCAATACCATAATTTAAGATTATAAAATAATAATTTTTAACTGGATTTTTGATTATATGTAATTTTACGCTTGAAGTATTTTTTTTTAAATTATCTTCACAACATGCTAACGCCAACTCCAAACAATTAAGTCTGAAGTCTGCCATTTACTTCTGTGTGCTATTTGTAGGATGTTTTTGTATGTCCCCTAAGTAGAACATTACCAAATCAGTCCATTATGAGGTTTCGTTACAGCTACCTTAGAATGCAGCTGCCTATGTTAGCAGACAAGGCAGCTCAATAGGTTTTGGGACAGAGCCAGCGTGTGCATCCTTTCATAGAAATGTACCTCAAATGCAGTGATTTATGAAGTCTTTGTGCATGGCTGTATGGTGATCTTGATCAGTGTGAGCAAGCGTGTGTCTATGTGCCAGTTCTCTCCCAGCAGGGTCCAGCTTTAATCCACTCGCCTCACCCTGAGCATCACTTCACCGACAGCTCCATCAGTCATAAGGGGAGCAAGAAGGGTGGGGGACGACTCTAGAGGATACAAAAGGCCTTCCAGGGACACACAAACAAAAGAACCCCAGGTGCTCATGATGGTAAAATTCGGATTTATTGATGACCTTATGAGGGATCAGATTTACAGTGTATTACAGTTATTTATTTATCATGTTAAATATATGTTAATAATAATCTAGACAAACTAGCAAACGTTACTCTGAACTGAGATTTTTGAAAAAACTCAAGACAAATGATAGATGACAAGGCTTTAAAAGTATTCAGGTGTTTGACTGTGATTTTTGTGTGTGTGTAGTAGGGCTGAACGATATATCGTTATCGTATCTATATCGAGATATGAACTTTCAAGATATTACTATCGAAAAAAGCAACGATATAGACGATATAGATTTTCCCTCTCCGCGCTCGCCCTGCATACAAATCTGGCAGTCACAACAAACATCAGTTTTACGAGTGCCCTTGAATGCACCGTTAAAGCCAGCGCGCACACACTACCAGGGACGTGGGAACTATATTGTGAGAGGGGGGGCGGCGTTTCCATGGTGACGCGTCATTGCTTGTCACGTGACACACCGCAGCAGCAACAGCGCTGAATGAATGATCTTCCTTTATGTCATTTTTCCTTTTTTATTCAGAATATTCACAAATGTGTTAGCTATGGCATGAAATATCTGATATTCCGATTGTCAAATATATGCAAGTGGAAGTGTTTTGTTGTTTAAACACCTTTATAACGATCGCGTTAGATGAGCTGTATGCGCGATGGGCGCCGCCGTGTTAGTTTGTGCCGCAGACGCAGTTCAGAGAATCGGATCTGTTGGATTTACAACACGTGAATTCATCCACTTCTCCCGATAATACTTAAAAGTAAGTGGCTGGTGAACTGGGAATAGAATAGAGTAAACATTGAAGTTACTTACACAATGTGTATCTGATATGAATAAAACGTGTCGAATTATAATGGAAAGGATTATTATTACCTCTTCCATAGACATCAGTGTGTATTTTACAAACTCTAAATGTATTGTTTTTTTAGTACTTACGTAGTCATATCGTATTGTATCGATATCGAGATATCTGGCATGAAAATCGAGATATGAAATTTTGTCCATATCGTTCAGCCCTAGTGTGTAGGCTGTCTTGAAACCTGTTTGTGCCATAACTGCACACTGCAGCTTTAAAGGTTGTATCAGCGATTTCAGGCCCAAAAAAGGCCCAAACATAAATGATCACATTCATCTAATCTTTCCTAACGATCCGCTAGCTGCCCGCCCCATAAGCAGGCCGTCAAAAAAAGATCTGCACACAAAAACAATTGGGTTCACCAACCACTCAAAACCAAAATAAATAGTGTTCCAACCAATCCCTGACTGGGGGTGGGTGTTGTGAGGTTTTGAGCTCGTGTTCTCCGACTTCGCGTGCAGCCGTGCACGAGTGCAAAACCTCACAACACTATCGGTGATTGGTTGGAACACTATTTATTTTGGTTTTGAGTGGTTGGTGAACCCAATTGTTTTTGTGTGCAGATCTCGGAGCCTAGGCTGCCTACAGAGATGCGTTTTTTTGACGGCCTGCTTATGGGGCGGGCAGCTAGCGGATCGTTAGGAAAGATTATGAATGTGATCATTTATGTTTGGGCCTTTTTTGGGCCTGAAATCGCTGATACAACCTAAGCTATATGTGGGTGCGGGGCCGGCTAGGCATGGGCAGGGGTGGGCTGAGCCAACCCAAACGTCTGCCTTGCCCCACCAATCAAAATTTAGGAACAGATAGTGTCGATCTGTTTTTACAATTTGAGCATTGATTAAAAGCAATCTGAAGTGGGTTCTGTGTTGAAAGGTTTGATGAAGGGCTGTAGAATACCCCAAACATTCGCTAAAATAACAACAGAAATCTGCAGGATTTTTCCTTTATTAACTGAAAGTAACAGTGCGTTGCGTTATATAGGCTACTAGCGTTTCAGTCTGTAGCAGAAAAGCAGAGGCTGACAAAAAAAACACACGAAAACGGGCAGAAATGTTTGCGTGCTATCAAGGTGTAAATAACGAGTTGTAGCAATCTTCGTGAATATGTATATTCATATTTACTTGTAAATATTAATACACAGCTCTGATTTGATTTTTTATTCAAACATCGCTCATTTAAGAATGTGCATTTATTGCATGGAATGTACGAGGCAAACTGTCCACTTAAATAACAGCGCAATAAGAGTGTCCTGTTCATCTTTCAGTCAGTTAGGGCAGGGTCATTCACATAGGACTAGGGATGGGGCCGATCCGATCCAGTATCGGTATCGGGAGCCGATACCAGCGTAATTCACGTATCGGATTTTCCCGATCCAACCTGCGGAGATATCCGATATCCATGAGTCATGTCTGCGCTCACTTTAAGGTCTGCTGAAATGACTCCAAACATGATTCCCGCCGGCTAGTCTGCTAGCTGGCTGCAAACTGTGGAAAGGATTTCCTGAACGGAGGCGCGGCTCAATGAGACACAGAGTTATGAGACACGCCCCCGCTCAGGAAATCCATTCCGCAGTTTGCGGCTAGCCAACAACGTCCGCTGTGTGGAAATACTTCACACTGGAAACACCGCAGAGCAAGACAGCAAAATGTAATGTTTGCAAAGCTGTAATTCCGAGTCTTTTGAAGCTCCCTTGTGTCGTACAACACAACGAACGCAATCAAACATTTAAAAAAGCATCACGTTACTGTGCGTTCACACCAAATGCGAATAGCGCGTCAAATTCGAGTCTACCGCGTCTATTTTGAATCCATTCGCGCGTCCAGAGAAAAACTGACGTGCGTAAAAAGCAAAAGTTTGAAGCGAAATTGACGCGCGTCTGAAGCAAAATCCGCTTGTTTGTTTGCACGATGCTAATGTTGATCGAGCATTTACTGCATCGGAGCGAGGATCACCCTTCAGATAGTGTACAAGATGTTTAACGTTACACTTGCACTTTTCTTATATTTCAAGACGCAAATAACGTTATTTGACATTTTGGGAATGTAATAAATATTGACATGACAATCAATCTGAAACCCCAGTTGCATATTTGTTTTCAGAATGAGATTTTTCCTGTACAGGATTTCCTGTTTTTCTGACTTCCGTTTCTGACCTTATACTTACCTCAAGTTGCCTTTTGGGACATACAAGTTGCCTTTTGCATGCATACATAGCCTACGTAACTTACATAACATATTATGTCTAATTACATAAGAAGTTTATTTCAGCATCATATAAAATAAACAATAATGATAATAATAATATTAAAGCAAACACAGCTCTGGTATCGGAATAGTATCGGTATCGGCCGATATCCAAATTCAGGTATCGGGATCGGATCGGAAGTGAAAAAATGTGGATCGGTGCATCCCTACATAGGACGCATTTTTGCGGTTAAAATCGCCACGTTTTAGAAAGCCATGTCATTCACTGCTATAGTAACATTAAGCTTCCATCGCGTTTTCTTTCCAAATTATCACTGGACGGAAGAAAAGTGAATGTTAGCATTTTATTTAAAGTGAAAATAAGATTTAAAAAATGGTCTTGTACGGAGAGGTGTGTTATAAAAAAATATATAGTCTATCTATCTATCTATCCATCTATCCATCCATCCATCCATCCATCCATCCCTGTATGAATTTCAGGTAGCAGTAAAAATGTGAACGATACCCAACCCTAGAAAATACACAGTGAGTCAAATCAACCTCAAAGGCTAAAAGATAGATGGACAGACAAGACAGTGTACATTTTGCATCATTATTTGGTCTGAGAAGAAACAGGTAAATTTCTGTGATACAGCAGAATGAATGTGTGTGAGCAGTAGTTTGTGTGCATGAGGCACACAGAGATAAACCTGTATTTTGGAGGGATCTCAACCCAAACAAAGAGAGAAGGAAGGCAGTTTAAAATCCCATTAGCGTGTAGAATAAGGAAGTGCTGAAAATAGAGACTGGACATAGAGCAGTTATCCTGGATTACACCCACACACTCCTCTAGCGCCTCAGTTACTGACACAACACACACACAAACATCTTCTGTCAAATATCTACCAGGCATGTTATTAAAATAAGCATTTTGATTTGCTCAGCTCTCAGTAGCAGTTTCATAACACCAGTAACAGATGCTTCATATCACTGTTTCAATGAAACAGGTTTTCATACGTTGTTTCAGGTTGCTCCTAACTTACACCTAGTCGCACTTTGACCATAAAAATTATTGTAGAGCAAATTTAACAAACTGTGGAGCATATTTGAACATATTAACATGTGTTAAGAGTGAAAACCTGTCTGACAAAGTCTTTGATGACCATTAGTAGGCTATTTCAGATTTTTCCTTCCTGTATTTTAGTTAACGGATTCAAAAATTATGAGGTAATTTATAACAACCTTATTTTCTCATAAATAATACAGTTTCAGTTATTATATATCGGCAAATCCCTGCAGAATAAAAACAACACTTCCTCTTCTCTGTTTTCCTCCTGTAGCTCGATTCATCAAAGCATTCAGAGCACTTAAATGGACATTTAAGAAATAGTTCAATCTAAAATGAACATTCCAATCTCATACTGATCAAAACCTGTATCTTTCTGCTGAAGCACACAATGAGATCTTGACTGGTGATTTAAGATGCCAAGATCCAAAAAGAACAAAAAGCACCATACAGCTGAGACTTTGTTGGTCATTAAAACGAGCCAAGCCTGTACCGTATCAAAAAAGACTCATGGTGAGGTAACCATAGACCGTTCCCTGTCCCAGGACAGAAATGGTGGGCCAGTCAACCAATCGTTTGTATCTGTAATGAACATTCTGTGCATGCATATACCCAAACACACACACAGAAACTCCCCCGAGGACAGGGACTCAGGTGCAGCCCTTCCAGACACAAAGCAGGTCCGAGCTTCCAAATGTCTTTAACCCGCTCTAGTGTACATTTCCAAAAACCCGCCTGAAGGGTGTTGCTGAGGAGTGTTAAAATCTGAGTAGTGCTATAATCCCAATCTGGTAGGGTGGGGGTGCTGTAACACAGCAGATCAGACACACCCATCCCACTCCAGCCCATGACACTGTGTGTGTTTATGAAGAAAATAAGAATAGAGTAGAAAAGGATAAGTAGGTTTGTATTAATGTTAAAATAGAGAATGAGGAAGAGAAATAAAAAAAAAGACACTAACGGTGTCTTAAAAAACCAATGAACCAGCCTAGTCCTGCCTCTCATGCCTTTTACACATCAATGGCACTATCAGTGTGGTTGAGAACATACAAACACACAGTCGGCCAATCAAAAGACACAACTACAGCTACAAAAATGTACAGCTACAATAAAATAATAAATCAACAATCTTCAATTATCAATCATTTGGTGTCTTTGTGCTATCCATAGAGTATGGCCATCAGTGATACCATTTTAAAGTAAAAAATGCATTTCTGTGAGAGAAAAAAAAAAAAAAAAACTTTACTTTAACATTTTATTGTTATATTCTTATAAATCAAGCATTTCAGTTATACAAAACAGGTCACCTAACTGCTGGCTACTGTAATTGTTAAATGTCAAATGAGTGCAGTGCACAAACATCAATCAAACAGTGCAAAATAGAAAGAAAGAACAAAATAATATTTGCTGTTATTAAACATCAAATACAGGTTTTAAATTTACAACAATCATGAAATCATATATGCAACAAAAGTAATAATATTTTATATGACCTAAACCTTGTAACTCCATTGGATCCTCAAAACTGTCGGTCTAACCTCATAACTCAACCGTGCCTCTATCATCAAGAAAGTGCCGCATGGACAGTTGGACCGTCTCTGCTAGTTTGCAGAGCAAAGGTAAATGAAGAACTAGTTCTCTGAATAACTGCAGCATTTTTTTTTTACTCAAGAAAGGCTAAAACATACTGACCAGTCACATGTGAAGCGAATATCGTTTATCATCTCCTAACAAGGCCACATGTTAAGTTCTGGGTAGATTCGATGGTATGCAAACAATCAGTTCTTGTAATCAACATGTTGGATGCAGGAGAAATGGGCAGGAATAAAGATCTGAGCGACTTTGACAAGGAGCCAAACTGTAATGGCAAGGTGACTGGTTCAGAGTAATTATGAAATGGTAAGTTGTGAGTTGCTCTCGGTCAGCAGTGGTAAGAATTTACCAACAGTGGTCCGAAGAGGGACAAACCACAAACTGGCGACAGGGTGGGATGGGATGATGTGTAGAGAGCAATCGGACACTCTCTTACAGCTGGAGCGCACATGGACAGGGCTGATCGCCCTGATTGACCAGTCTTGATTTACAGTGTGCCATAGAATAGACCTTATGTAGCCCCACCCCTTTTCAGCGCTGCGCTCGTTGTCTTTTGACTTCCGGTCTGTATTTTCACAGTGATATTGCGTATTTATTAATGAACGGCTCGTTTTAAAATCTTCCCGGTCTACTGACATTTGTTAAGACATCTGCTTTAAACATTACAATCCTCATGATAACTTTCGTTAACTTTACATTAAGTAAATCCACTTCAAAAGCTAATTACTCCTGGACAGCAATGCCATAGAAATATACAGAGCGACTGCAAAAACGAAAGTTCAAAGACAATATTCTAAAGATGGCGGCACTCTCGTTTCTCTGGCGCATAAGGTCTATGAGCGCACAGCTGAAACAGTGCTGGAAGATCATCAAGACTCATCAACCAGGATCTAATTACTTGTTACTTATTCTATGTAATTATAAAAAATGTTATGCTAAATCATGGCTCGAATTTCGGCATGGGATTGCGGGTATTGCGCATAATTGTAATCATTCCCGCAGGTCTTGCGTTTATAATGCGGGAAATTCCCGCAAACATTCATTCACTCTAGCATGTAGGTTGTATGAGTAAATTAATCCACACTGATTATATGATCAAATCAGTCATTTTAAAACTTTCTGCGAGACGCAATTTTACAAACCGATTCAGCGTTGCCGCATCTTCTCGGTCTCTCAAAATGGGTTGCACAAGGCAGCAGGCGGCGATTCCAGACTCTAGCGTTTCAGGAGTCGAGACAGTTAACGGAAATGTCACTTGCAAAATCGGGCCATTGCATCGTCACTAAAGTTGATAATTTGCACGTGTTTTTAAGTCTTACCAATTTAAACATTCAAGCGATTTTAAACCCTTCAGTAGCCTACTCGTGCACTCACTGAGAGATAGTTTTCTCTGCGCACATACAGTGAAGCCACACATTCACCCATTTTCCAAAACGAAATCCATGCCCTGTGCTTTATTGTGGCATTTACACATGCAAGTAGTTCTTATGTTCAGTAAATCACTCAGATCAATTGTTTGGAGAGGGTTTTTTCTTTTGATAAAAAGTCTACCACATGGTTCCAAATGACATAACTTTTGATTGCTTTTGAGATATCAACACAAAATTTGGCCCAGATGCAGTCGACATGATTGTGAACAAGTCCAAACTTGATTTTATGAGCATCCATATAGTAATCATGTCAATCATCAATAATAACAAAATAAAATCAATAAATTGCATCCCTTTTCCTGGGTTTTCTCAGCAGTGATTAGGCTTGATGCGATAGTCTGGGTTACCGGTGTTCAGCCGCAACAGAGGTTACATCGCTTGCCCACCACGGCACCGCCCCCACCTTCGTTTAGATTTTTTATAGTAACAAAAATGATTTATTTCAAGTTAGAGAACAGACACTAAAATTACCAAGCATGTCTGCTCAATGCAGCGTTAGCCGAACGAGAGTCGCAGCACAGATCAGCAGCAGGAGTCAGATTTCACCTCACTTCACCCATTTCGCCTCAGTCTTGACTGACAAGACGATGGCAGAAGATTTGGTTTCAAAGAAAAATGTAAAAGTGTCTAATTACGCGAGTCTGTCATTGTACTGTTTTGTTGTTATGTTTTTCATTAAGAATAAAAAATAAAAATAAAAACACCATTCAAGCAATTGCCACACCCGATTGGTGCTAATTCTAAAGTAAAATGCATATGGCCGCACAGGCATTCATAACTGTGCAGAGCAGAGTGAGCATTTTCAGTTAATTTCTATGGAAGCTCAACTTTCACAGGAATTAATTGAAAAAGTTCGCTCTGCACCGGTACGAATGCCTGTGCAGCCGTGCACATTTTACTTTTGCTGTCGAATTAGCTATTTAAAAGTAGGGCTGTGCAAAAATATCGATACAGCTTACTATCGCGATATTTTTTTTCACGATAGTGTATCGATATTTCAACCTCTAGTATCGATATAAAAAAAAAAAAAAAATTCATCAAATCCCTCTGTGTGCGTCAAACGACCTCCTCAGCCGCTGCTGTAGTTGTCGCTGACTCACGACAGTTGTCAACTGTCACTCAACTGTCCAGTTGTATGAGGCGCCGGACTGGACAAAAGCGAAGCGAACTGCGCGAGCGAGCAACAGAGTGAGCAACAGAGTCGAGAGACCGAGTGTATCCGCACGTGAGAGAAACCGAGTGTGTCTGCGTGCGAGAGAAACCGAGGGTGTCTGCGTGCGAGAGAGACCGAGTCCGAGCATTAGTATTGGACTGGTACATACATAGTAATATAATTACTATATAAGAGGCATGGAAGTTCGATTAATGGACAACAATAATCAGTGCAAACGTCTTGTTTTGAACTATTGTTTAATAAATATAAATAATTCGAGCACATAAACTTCCATATGGAGGATTAAATAAGATTGAATGTATGTAGTAATAATATATAAATATTATATAAGAGGCATGGACGTTCGATTAATGGACAACAATATAAATAAAAACAACAATTAAATTATTATAAACAATAGTTCAAAACAAGACGTTTGTAGTACTGATTATTGCTGTCCATTAATCGAACTTCCATGCCTCTTATAGTATATAATATTATGTACCAATTAGGCTACTAATGCTGGGGCACACTCGGTCTCTCTCGCGCGCAGACACACTCCGTCTCTCGCGCACTGTCGCTCACGCACGCAGACACACTCGACACAATGCAAATACCTTTGCGAATAAACTGGTTTATTTTATATACTTTTGTCTGCTGAGTTATCAATATAATGTGATACACATACCAGAATACCCCAGGTGGTACATATAAAGTTGTATATTCAGCTCTATTTCTTTCTTTTTTATTACATTTTTGATTTAAAAAAAAAATATTGCAATATATCGCAATATGTATTGTATTGTATCGTGATATATCGTATCGTGATATGTATCGTATCGTGAGGCCCTTGCCAATACCCAGCCCTATTTAAAAGCGAGGTGCAAAAGTGGGAAGAGGGAAAAACGAAAAACTCCAACGTTTTTTTTTTTTTTATGTAGATTTATAAGCCATTACTTTTAACTATGCAACTTAGACATGAAATCATTAAAAATGCCTTCAGGTTAATAACATGAGATTTTGACCAAGTGACAGAAAAATCTGAGCACCCACATAGCTACAGTAAACTTTATAACCTCTAAGTTACAAGAGGTTATAAACTGCAACTGCACTTACTGCCTAAGATGCAGTTGCTTTAATGACGGACAAAACACGTATGTCCGAAATTCTCTTTTCAAAACCTTTTAACTCCATTGAGCTTGTAAAATGTTAATAATATAATGACACGCAAGTCTGGTACATAAAATGAAACAAGACTGACACAAAATCTCAGAGAGAGACACACACACTTGGCCATTTCTAATTGGTTGTTTGATCCCTGCTACTACAGACAAGACGACAAAAGAAGGAGAGGAAATCGATAAAGTTTTAGGGGTGTGTGTGTATGTGTGTGTGTCTGTCTGCTCCTCATGTTCAGAGTATGCCTGCAGGGTCCAGACTGCATGAGACAAAGGCACACACTCATGCCTTTGGCAGGGCATCTATCCTTCAAATGGGTAATAAAAGGCATTCACACTCAGGACAAACAATGGTGTGACTATAACCGTATATTAGTAGCATTGTGGGTAAGACGACAAATAAAATAACACCTATTTATCTGAACTGTCTACCAAGAGTAATAATTTTAAATGTAACTAATTTTTTTAACTTTTTTTTTTATTTCACCTTAAGAGCCCTGTAGAATATAAATGGCACCATTAGAGAGATGTAATAGTATAAAGAGCACAAACAAACATTTCCAAATCGAAATGCTTTTTTTTTTTTTTTAAACAAAATTAAAACAAAGAGAAATACTGCTGTTTACCACAGTTTTCAATTCCGTTACAAAACCAGGGCCATTTTTAAGGAACACACCGACTTTTTGGGACTTTAGCTTATTCACCGTGTCCCCCAGAGTTAGATAAGTGCATACCCTTTTCATCTCCATGCGTGCCGTAACTCTGTCTCACGCACCTACCGCTAGCCTAGCTTAGCACAAAGACTGGAGGTAAACGGCTCCAGCTAGCATACTGCTCCCAATAAGTGACAAAATAACGCCAACATTTTCCTATTTACATGTTGTGATTTGTATAGCCACAGTGTGTACAAATAACAAGGTCACATGAGACACAGCCATCTGATCTTCTTACCGTATACATACTGGGAACTATATTCTCAGAATGCGAAGGACTGCTACTTATGCGGAGTGATTTACTCCAACTCTGAGCGAACTCTCTGCTCCTCACCACGGGGCTTCTCAGGTGCTGCGAGCAAATCACTCCGCCCAAATAGCAGTGCTTTGCCTTCTGAGAATATAGTTCCCAGTATGTATACGGTTAGAACTAAGAAGATCAGATGGCTGTGTCTCATGTGACCTTGTTATTTGTACACGCTTTGACTATACAAATCACAACATGTAAATAGGAAAATGAAAAGGGTATGTATGGACTTATCTAACTCTGGGGGACACGGTGAATAAGCTAAAGTCCCAAAAAGTCAGCATATTCCTTTAAGGTTCGATTTTTTTATTTTATTTTTTTCATCCATTTCTGCTTTATCACTTCAGATTTTGTTCAGTCTAAAAATGCTGCCCACTTAAATTACATTCAAATTAGATCACGCCTGAGTTCGAGATTGATTCATTGAGTCATTCAATAGTGAATCAGATGTTTGTTGTTGTGTGCAGAGGCAGAAAGCTTCTGAATAGAGGTGCAGAAAACTCTTGCTCATCTCTAAAGATATAATTAACCAACGCCTCCGCACCAGCTGAAAACGGATGAAGTTTTCTTGTCTGTTGCCAATGGCTCCTATCTACATTTTTTGTTGTTGTAATTGTGACCATTTTAGTCTGGAGCTCTGTGCTGCTGCAATGATTTATTGTATTATCTCTAAGCCTGTCATGATAACTACTTTTTGTTGTGCGATATATTGTCCTAGAAATAATTGCGATAAGCGATTTTATTGTCATTTTAAGCCCATTTTATGGCACTGGTTATATATTCATGATATAACAGCATAATACGGCAAGTAGTCCTTGACACTTTCAAATGACAACCTTTTAATTCTTTAGATCATGGAAATGTTGAAGTGTTGAAAGAATGGAAGTGACAAAAAATTCAATATGCTAAATTAAAAAAAACTTCCTAAAAAATACAAAGTAACAAGTAGAAAAAAAACACGCTTGCAAATGCACAAAAGGCACTTATGAAGATTTTTTTCCATTTACATATTTTTCCCTGTCCTTCTTTTCTCTGTAAAGTACGGATGCACACTATTCCTGAAAACACAAACCCTACTAAGCAGTCAGATGTCCATATGAACAAAGACACAGAAGCTTCAACAGGCCATATCTGCTGCTAAAACTATTTTAGTGTGCACAATTTTGCGCTGTAACGTTTATATATGCAGCGGAACAGTGGATGCGGCTTTGAAATCCAGTGCATTTGGACTTGTTCTTCCAAACTGTCTGTAGTTGTCAGGAAAACACTATAATGCCTCAAATGACACCTTTTTTCACCTGTCGATGACCGCTCTGTGTATGAAGGAACTGCCCGAGCTCCGCTTTCACCTCAGACATGGAGAACAGACAAGATGACATCACGATCGGCAAAATGTTGGTGACATTGATTATCATGTAAACATGGCCGATATATTGCGTCACCAAAAATAATCAAGGTCATGTAGGCTAATATATTGTGCGATAAGTCGATATACTGATTATTGCGACAGGCCTGGTTATGAGTCATAACAGCTTTTGCTGATATTATCAAAATTATACTTTATATTGTATTCATATTTAATATCCTAATTTATTTTTAAATTATATTTCAACACACAACTACACTTAAAGGGATACTTCAGGATTTAGCATTAAGCTTTGTATTAGTAGAAAACCTGTAGTATTTTCGAATTACCATGCTTTCCACCCTCATATCCCCCTGAGACAAGAGATTTATGTATTTTTTGTCTGGAAAAAATCCTCCGGTGACGCAAAAATCTTCATTTTGCGTCATCGGAGGATTTTCTGTCCTGAGGCTAAAGACTACAGCCAGTAGAAGGCGTTGTTCCGCATGTTTTCATACAAGGTGGGATCTCACTCACAGAATGTACACACAGTCAACCGTCTTTCTTTGGAAGCTAAGCTAGCAGGCTCTTGTTCTGTGGAGAAAGCTGAATAGTAGGAGAAAGCTGAGTAGTAGGAGAAAGCTGAGTAAGTAGGAGTTACATCCTCCTTTTCCCTGACTTGTCCGGCGGGCGAGATCGTTCAAAATGTCCGGGATTCGGGATTTGCTTTCTGCTTTCTGCGGTCGCCATTCATTGTTTACATGCACACCTCTCGTTTCAATCTAACTGAATTCATTCCGATCGGTGAATCTGAATGTAGTGTACATGAACGCTAAACAAGTGATCAGTTGATGTGCGTTTTACCCTATTTTTTACAGTCTATGGTTTTACCATTGCTAAGAAAATTCCCGCTCCTCCGTGAGAGATGCGAGACCGGCACGTCTCAGTAATGACGCCACCGGCCTCGCGCCGTTCTCCCGCGGCCGTCAGCCTCGTCCTGCTCGCCACAGTAAACATGATGAATGGCGACTGTAGAACGCAAAAGCCGAATCCCGGACATTTTGGGCGATCCCGAAATCCCAGGCAGACTCGTCACGGAGACTCACTGGTAGCCTAACATTGTTTTAAACTGCGCTCTCTTACCAGTAGGCGTGGCCTCCTAGGGCAGCGAAGCAAGTGCATTCTGGGAGTTGTTGTCTTTCATCCACATGAGCCAAAAATACATTTTCTGGCTTTTCTCAGGCTAGAAAGCTCCAAATTAAAAAATTTCTTCACATTTCTTCTACATAAATGACCTATTTTAAATACACATTCATCTTTCCAGAGGTGAAGTATCCCTTTAAGAGCACCAACATCAACACAAATTACAGCCTTTATTTTCCAGTGGAATATCATTTCTTCACAGCCTTACCCTCATTACTCTAACTTTCCTTTCTCTGTGTCTCAGCTGGCTGATCTGTTTTTGGCTGCACACTTTTAATAAAGAGATCAAATAAGAGACCATATGCCTCCTGGGCATTATATGTGCGTGTGTTCTCTGTTGTCCTCCTCTTGATGGTCTTTCATATCGGCAACCCACCACCACAGAAATGGCCTCTATTTTATCCCTGTTTACGTCCTCTACCTCTCGTGATTTGAGTACAGCTAGAGTACATGATTGTTATGTTGACTGGATGTATGTGATAGTAGAGAATAGAAAAAACATAATTTGTTTCACTCCCACACACATGCACAACCGTCCCCCTCCTCCACCCACACACACACTCCAGCACACCACCATCACATGCATACACACAATATGGAAAAATCCACCATAAGGTTTCAGAACACTTTCTAAATTGGACTTTAATTCACACACACTATATAAGTGCATATTATCCAGTCCCTGTTATGCAATTCAGGTTTTAGTTTGTCTTGTCAATACTCTAATGTGTCATCTGAGTTAATCAATAAGGGTTGCAAAGAGGAGAACAGAGAGCAAGCTCACTGTTCGTGTTTGCGATGATCGAAATATAGCAAGAAAAATATAAATATTGAATTGGGGTTGAGTATGAATGTATCTCTGAAAGAAACTGACTGACAATTATTATTATGGAATTTACATGAGTTGGGCATTATTGACAGCATAAGCTATTTTATCACGTTTTATGTATAATTAATTGTACATAGCTCCAGATTGCGACCAAATGGTCAAATGTTATCTGCCAGTGCAACTAAATTTTGTTAGAAGCTGCACTGGTGCCACCACCACATTGCTCAACTGTTGCACATGATTAACATCTAACGGCAAACCATACGAAAGCAGAACAAAACTGCGCTACTCGTTTGTGCTGCTCAGCGCAGACCGTTCATCATCTCGGACCAATAATAGCTCACTAATACCAAATAGACTTAAATGGTCAAATATAAAAATACAAATTCCAAAACTGATATTTAAGGTATCGTATCAAATTGGAAATTCCAGTATCGTGACAACACTACACTAATCACTACTTCACAGTTTGATTTATTACAGATTGATTTATTACTATTAAAGGTTCAAATCAAAAACTGATTTGTATACAAACATTTACATGTACAAACAACATACCTTTTGATGTTCATTCATGTTCATTTTGGCTATAACTAGTAGTAATGAAAAATGGCATTTATTGTTTGATTTTAATAAAACTGACAGAATTTTAAATCTGAGATTTTGTTTTATATCAAAAGTAACAAAGCTCATTGCGATTTACGGGATGGGAAGCGTCCTACAAATAATGTAAAGTTTTGTTTACGCATCCACTGAAAACAGCATAGACTAAAAGATAAATACTTGGGATGTAAAAAATGGTTCGTCAAAATGAGAACCAATTAAAATAGAGAAATCAATATTTACAACTAGGCATATGACATATATGGTATTATGATATTGAAATGTTGCAAAAAAAATTTGTTGTCATACTATAACAGGTTTAATAACTTTTTGTATTATATAAAAAAAATAAAACTCTGAACATATAAATACAATAACTTTTACAACTTTTGATTTTATTCAGGGTCTAGACATTTTAATGCCTTTTTTAATGCCTAAACGTTTGACAATATAAGGAAAAGGCCATATTATGAGAAACAGAAACGATTAATTGATTTATCTGGGTCTTCAGGCTATGCAGTCTGTTATAGTTTACCTCACCTCCCGATCTAAATAAACTACTGATCTCCAGTTCATCCTGTGACATCCCAATAAACTGAGCTTTGCAGTGGTTTACTTCACTTCCCGGTCTGAGCCGTTCGTTCATCCTGTGACATCCTCATAAACTGAGCTATGCAGTATAGTACCGGATAGAGAATTGATTAGTTCACGTTTCGAGTCTATCGACTTCGGACCCAGACCCGAAGACTCAAGAGATGAACTAATCATTTCTCTTTCTGGTACTGACAGTATAGCCTCTATGGGACTGACAGGAAAAACAAAAGACTCAGACCCGAACCCGAAGACTCGAGAGAAGAACTAATCATTTCTATTCCCTGTACAGAACTTATAGGATGTTGCGCATGCGCGGTCAACACAAAATGAACGACCCATCACTAATCGCTTGACGAAGAGCGAAACTCAAGCACTCAGTCAGTGTTCAGCGAGTGAAAATATATCTGCTAAACGTATACTTGGCATCTAACACACACACACTGGCAAGTAAAATCTAAGAATGTATTATCCAATGGCTAATGATAGACATTATTTAGTCGCCCAGTATGAAATGTACTCGCATATGCAAGTGACTTACTCTTATACTACAGGGCCGTTGAATGCTTGAATCTGATTGGTTGACGAACGTTCTAAGGTATGCAATTATTTTCAGGGAAACGCACGGCTAAAGTAGTTCCAGGCAGGTCTTGACCGCATTACAGTTCCATATCACTTCGCGTAGTTGACTGTAATAACGGAAAATAGGATACAATTCATAACAAGAAAAAACATGTAGCCCCATGCACTTGATCTGCAATTTTCTGTGTCTAACTTCACAATCAATGGAAACATGCAGTTTAATTTTAATAAATAAAGTATATTGTCCTATCTATAATCAATAGAAAATTAAACTGAATACATAAATAAATTGACAGCCTAGTCCTGCTGCACGGGTTTTCGTAATTATTGCATAACAATAGGCCTACTTGTTAAAAGGGCTTTGTGTTTCATTTATTAGGCTAGTCTACTGTCAATTATAGAAAAAGAAAAAGAAAAGAATGAACGACTTAATTAAAACAAATTGAATTAATAAATAAATATATAATATTGATCTCTCTCTCACATGCTGACCTCATTAATTATTAGCTTATCATTAGAAAACTTTTTTTTTTAAAGTACACGTACTGCGCTAGATTAAACTGGGAAGGGTCATAGCACTTGCATATTGTTGTCCTATTGTTCTCATTTGTAAGTCGCTTTGGATAAAAGCGTCTGTGAAATGAATAAATGTAAATGTAAAGAATCATAACATTTTCAAACAATATCTAGGGCATGTTGTAGTCACTTATCTATATATAGATCAGATCAGTTGTTGTAGTCCAGATTCATTTTATTTTATTTTTTTAAATTAAGTTTGAAAATAAATAGCCTATTAAGTTTAGTTAAAGGTGCAGTGTGTGATTTTTAGCGGCATCTAGTGGTGAGATTTGCGAATTGCAAACAGTCAGTCACTCGCGGCCAATCCTTCAAATCGCAAACTCGAATGAGAAGCTACGGTGGCCGACGTAGGATCGGAAGATGTCGTCGTCTGAGTCAGCAGAGTAGCAAGTCAAGCAATGAGGTTTCTTTATATTATATTTTATATTAAATTATATTTACTTAATTATTCAGTAAAACCACATGTTATTGCGATTGTTATTTTTAATTGTTCATCATTGTGTTAGTCTTTTATTCACTGACTTTACCATAGCCTGTTTTCATGCTAGTTAGTATAAGATAAGAGCTATGGATAAGAGCATCAAAGCAGCTAGGTAAGGGGAAATAGCTAACGTTACGATGTCCGAGGCGTCGTTCAGACATGTTTTTCTCCACGTATTCTGCTGCGTTTTTTTCTGCTGCTTCTCATTCAAGTTAGTGACGAAACGCGCTCTGTAGCGCGGTTTGTTCGCTGTCGGCTACGGTAGAAACATGACGTCACGATATGTCGACCTTCATAGAAGGGGTGGCCGCGGTTATGTAGATATAAATTACTCATTCTAAGGTAATACAAACATAACGGTTCATTAAGTAAGGTCTTTATACACCACTGAAAACATAGTTATGGATCTTATATTGCATTTCTGTCAATAAATCCTCAGAAATATCACACATTGCACCTTTAATATTAAGTTTAGTATCAATTAAGTATTTGGCGCAGAGATGAACACCATTGCGAATACAAAACTCTGAATGGCTGTTTGAACCATTTAAATACTGTTCAGTGAGCAGCTACTGTGTTTACGGGGGTTACCGGGGTAACCGCTGCATGTCTGCTGTTCTGTTCCCTCAGCGCCACCTGCTGTAAGAGAGTGAAAGTGCATTTTCATTCAACACGTGTCCTTCACTCGTTCCGCCATGCGCTGCTAATGCATGTTGAGCTTGTTTACATCAGAGTGCACAAGCCTCTTTGAAGCAGCATACAGCAGTGTTGTGCATTTTAAACGGTTGTTGGGAAAAGTATTCTTAAAATGCATTCTAAAAAAAAATTATAATTTGTAATAAATAATTATTCATGGTATTTTTAAGTTTCCAGGATAACAGTATCATGCATGTTCATTATCGTGAGATATCGTATTATCGATACTGGCACATGTCTATTTGCAACCTAGCCTTAATGTAGAGCAACAAAAGAAAAAGTAATATGGAATGATAAGGAAATAAAACGCTTCTAAAATAAAACTTCTAAAGTGACTTTTTGTAATGTCTATTCAACGCTTCCATTGGGCAAAATAATAAAACGTTTCAAGAAAAGCTAAGAAATAAGAAATCTAAGAAAATGCTAAGAAATCTCTATTAGTGAGACGAGAGCCAGCATAACACGAAACGCATCACATATACAGTACGCACATTCAGACGTCCAGTTATAAGATTAGTCTGCCTCATACAAAAACACACAGACACACACTGACTCTGTTAGGATGAGAGCATTAACATACAGCACACACTAGACACAGACAAATTCCTCCTGCTGCCTGAGCAGGTAAATCAAAAGAAGATGAGATGGTTTCATCATCCCAATGTCTGTGCCAACATCTGAACTGAGCATTCAGCAACATTTCTGCACCCTCTGAACATTAGTGGTCCTTTTCAAAGCAACTTAAATTTGATAACAGTTTGAACTGAGAGAGTCATGACAGTAGACATGGATTGTTAGTCTGCCTCTGGCACTACTACAACCTGGAGCAGCCAAGAAAATTGATCTTTGTAATAGGGTTGCCCCAACCTAAATTGAAACCAGCACCCTCTGTGTTAAAAACCTAGATTCTTACCAAGATCAAGTAGGGTTCACAAGGACATCTTTAGTATAAAAGAAGGTGGTAATTTATACCCATGGTCAAAGTCATAATGATTTTTTCAGACTAGGGCTGCACAATCACAATTAACTGATTTGGCTTACTGCATTTATGAAATCACAAAGGCAGCGATTATTTTTTATGCGCTGCTTGTCAGTGAAGCATGGCTCTGTGATCAGTAGTAAATGCTGCTCCATTTGAAAGCACTGAGTTTGAGTTGCTTATAACGTGCATTTGAAAAAACAACACGCGTCAAACATCTTTCCAACCATGAGAAGCATTTATGAACCTCTATCTAACATTTAATAACATGTTGTTACTCACTTCATAACATCAGTTGAGTGTTTGAAAACATCTTTCTGTGAGATGATGTGGCTTCTTAAACAGCATTGAAGTATAAAAATACTTTATTATCATGAAAATACCGGAGAAGGCTTGAAGAACTCAAACCATATATTGGTTTATTATATGTTTATTAGTCATGTTTAATCAAAGTGTTTCAATCTTCTGTTTATTCAGCTACAGTAATAGTATGATGCCTAGGGCTGGGACAATAAATCAATGTTGTGCGCTAGTTTGAGTTGTAGGGTTACGCCACGACCAAACGTTAGCGACTGGTTATGGCAGATCCAGAGTGGCTCAAGGCAGATCTAATAGTTTCAAACTTACCCGCTGTAAAAATGAAATGTATGAGAGTCTGGTTAGTAGGACCAGGCTAATTCTGAGGTGCAAGTACATTAAACCTCTTATGTGGACACACAGCCGAATGCACAAGCGCTCTTCTTCGTGAGCATTTGAGCACATGGTTAAAAACTAGCTTACAGTGCCATCTGCTGTTAAAAACTAAGCTCAGAAAAGAGAATCACGATGCATACTGAAAATCTCAAGAATCAATCCACAAATTGGAGATGCATTGATTACTGTCCCAGCCCTAATGATGCCCAGTGATTCTGTTCAACAAAAACAACTAGAGGATGTATTTGTGTGTCAGTGTATGCGAACACTATAGGGTTGTTAGTAGCCCAGAGATCCAGACTGCGACCAAAATGGTCAACATATGCTGAAAAAAAATTGAGAATGTGCGAGTTAAAATTTGACGTGGTCACATTTGTGTGAGTACCCAATCGGTGCCTGCCTACCCAGGGTTGCTGCACACTTTTTAAAAGTAAAATTTAAGGCTTTTTAAGAGCTTTTTAAGACCTGAAGAAATCTCATTAGGGGTGCGCAATATTGACAAAAATATAGGCTCTCTCGATATTTTCAAAGTTTTATTGTTAATAATTAGATGATATTTTACTGATTGTGTTTTTGTACTGGTACCATGGCTGGTTTAGGCCAGAAAGTAATGCATAAGGATGTAGTGTAACGACGCCCAGTTCCAGGAATGCACTAATATTTTGTTGGTAGTAGCCTACCAGTTTGCAACAATTATTATGGCGCTTTTCCAGTACACAGTACCAGCTCGCCTCGCCTCGAATCGGCTATGTTTGGTTTTCCACTGTGTAAAAGTTGTACCTGTACCTGCTTCCAGGTACTTTTTTTCGTACCACCTCAGGCGAGGTTATAAGCGAGCTGAGGCGATACTAAAATGTGACGTGAAAACACGGCAGACTGCTGATTGGTCAGAGAGAATCGTCACTATTCACCGCGTCATCATTACACGCGTCAGACGGAGTATCCTGAATAAAAAACAGCAAAAACAAAAACATCCAAAAACAGCATAAACTCGATTTCCTCCATTGTCCTGTGTGTGTGGGTAGCGGGTGTGTCTCGCGCATAGACAGTAAAATAAAGGTCTCGCGTAGAAGATTAAGTCACGGCAGTTTCCTGCGGCGTCGCTATGACGACCAGGTATATTGTGGAGGTACTATCTGCAATGGAAAACGGAGCGAAAAGCGAGCCAAGCCGAGACGAGTCGAGTCGATACTGGTAATGGAAAAGCGCCAATAATTAACACTAAGTTGTTAACACTTCGGAAAAAAAAAATTATTCATCGTTACACTACATCCTTATGCATCGCTTTCTGCCGGGCTTTTCCCAAACCACTGAAGTGACGTCGACGTCCGGGTTAGCAGTAGCATAAGCCATCAGGCAAGTGTTATTTAAATAAACTCTTGATGAACTTACAAACTTTCCAATGCCTCGTTTTATGAGTACAGAACATATTTGTACTACTGTATAAGTTTGGTACCATTCGGGGCATTATTAGAGGGGTAATTTACATCTCCATTAGCGCCTGCACTAAGCCATCTGGCTGATTTCTCTAAATAAGCTCTAACTTTAATAATGTTCAACCAAGGGAAAAAAAGCTTCTCGGGGGGTGTTTGGCTCGAGGTCATGGTGCAAAGGACCCTAGGTTGATTTTACTCCGAACCATCCCTTTAATAAGTGAGTTGAGGGAGTCATTCATTCAACCGATTTGTTCAAACGGCTGCAAGTGATTGTTCATTGAATCATTAAAATGATTCGTTCAAAACGCGGATTTCAGTCAAAAAAATAGTCGCTGTCTGTGCGACTCTGACTGCTACAGTTTCATTTTTAAATTCTCGTCGGCGAAATAAAGTGAAAACAAATAATATTGACAATATTGTGTCTAACAAGTAACTCACAATGTTAACTTATTGTTAATTTAACTGTTGTATAAAATAAATAGCACATTTGCAATTGTGCACGGGAAAACGGCACTCTTGCTCATGTGATATTCTAATACAACAACATAATATGATATAAATATAAGACAAAATCTCATTTGGGGACATAGCCTACCTATATAGCTGCACTGACATAACGAATTGAAAGCACGAGAGACAAATGCGATGTCAGCTCGCAGTGCCTCGTACATAGTTAAAACAATGATTAGAATATCATCATAGACATTACCACACACTCCTAAGCACATAAAGAATGAACTTACAATTGAACTGACATTTACCCATTTTCTTCTCATTCTCTCCTCCTGTCCTCCAGGAGACAGACGCAAATATGCTGCCATGAATTGTCACGTGAACAAGCAAATCCACAAAAATAGAATAATAAAAAAAAATATCAGTCACTAGGGATGCAACAATACAGTTAGCCCACGGTTCAATACATACCTCTGTTTTTTAACCACGGTTTTCTTTTCGGTTCGGTTCTGATGGCTTGACACATAAGTGTTTTTTTTTGTTATTCTATGCTTAGGCAATAGGAACAGTAAGAGGTTAAGGAGAAAAAAATAAAAACGATTTATTGCAATACTCCTTTATTTTACTTAAAAGCTAAGAAAAGTCCATTAGTTCCTAGTGTATTGTATAATATAAAATTAACACTGACATCTCACAGCTGCTGCAGCCCATGTACAAACTGGGGAACACATAAACTCCTACATTTTGAAAATAAACATACACGTGAAGTTAGTAATAAATTGACCATTTCAAAGAAGCATATTTGTGCCTTCAGACAGTGATATTGCTGGGTGACGGCGCCGCAGATGTGCAGTCATGTTGGAAGTGTTTCCGTTTGAGTAGGCTACACGTGTAAAACAATGCTTGCACAGAGTAATTTTTTTGTTTACCGTTTTTTCTTCCTCGGCATTACACTCAACGGCAAAACTGAAATGTCCCCACACCACGGATTTGAAAGACGCCAGCACTTCCTCATACTGTAGCCTCACTTCACCGCCGCTCGCCATGTTAAAGTGTGGAATGATGGTTAAGCGCCCCCTAACTTTAGAGCATAGTGATTGAATATTTACTCGCGGGGAGGAGTTTCCTCATCTCAGCTCGTAGACTTACAGGCACACACAAACAGTCAATTCGGAGAGAAATAAAACGCTCACAAAATTTTTCAAACGTAAAACCGAAAAAAAAACAATTCACAAGCGCGTATTGAACCGTGGATGTCGTACCGAACGGTTCAATATTATATTGAGAATTGTGGCATCCCTATCAGTCACATTCACATACATACACATGCGCACTGCGCACTGATGAAGTGCGCAAATTAGGAATTCAGGAATTAGGCTAAGTAGTCTAAAAATGAAGAGGTCAATAACTGATTACGAATGCTGGTGGAAAGGACAAGCCAACGAGCCAGCATACAGCCTCAGACACAACTGATGACGAGAGCACAGGTGTGGACAGGGAGGAACCAAGTGAGCAAAGGAATATAACAAATACATATTGTTTATGTTTGATTATACAAAAATTAGGGCTGTCAAAATGAACACGTTAACGTATGCAATTCATTTTTTCAGTTAAACGCATTAAAAATATTTAACGCAATTAATGCTTCATCAGATTTTTTCTTTCATCCATTGGCTGCTCTATAGTATTTTATCACGCTATCATTCATTCAAGTGCTAATAAACCATTCAAGCGCGATAAAACGCAAAAATAAGAACTTAAATCTGTACTGGCGGCGCGCTGTCTGTAAATCTCCTCTGTGTGATACACACAACACACACACACACACACACAGGACTCATGAGCACAGAATGCCGCTTCAGACAGCGCGCAGCCGCATTGAGTTCTCTTTCACGCTTGAACGGACAAAAACACACAAAAGTATGCCAAAATGTTCACTTTGTTGAGTATCCTCGTAAGCACAGTATTAAATTAGTTAAAACGTGTTAAATGAACGCAAAGAGTTGTGACAACATCGGATGCTTGTCAGCAGTGCAGTCGCTGGTGGGGTGCGAGGCCCTGTTCTTTGAAGTGTATGCTCAATTGCGCATGAATTACAGTCACACGGACGTAGCTGTTCTAATTCTTTTGCACGCATAATCTTGCTGCAATACGTTTTTTTATCAAGTAGAATAATACAGCATAATCATGCACATAGTCTCAGCTATGACTTTTTGCTATGTATTTCAGAGGGGGAAAAAAAATCAACTGTGCAACCACGAATGGCTTTACATCAAGTCAGCTCGAGAATTTTCATCAAGAATTCGCCTACTTAACTATCATGTATCTTAATGGTCCAGTGGTAGAACTTTCACCTATCGTCTCAGAGGTTGTAGGTTCAAATCCGCTCTCGTATGGTTTTATTTTTCTCGTATAACGTTAGTTTTTTTTTTCCCATCAAAACCGATTATGTTAGTCAGTGGTTGTATATCAAGCAGGGACACATTTGTGTGCATTATGTTATATCCACAACGGATTGAAGCGCGCGTCCAAATGAAGACAGTGCGGCGTGTGCGCAAGCCACACGAGAAAACACTGTATCCGCGCCACTGATCGCAGCGGCAACGAGCACTTTGATCGGTTTTGATTTAAAAAACACATTTCAGCGCTAGATCTTCTCTTATTTAAAAAAAAAACTAACGAAATGAATGCTCTGCCAGTTAACTGGATATGTTTTATTTATTTGTAGAATTGTTACATTCGTGCCGCGAGATGTTTTAAAAAGTGGTGAAAAAAAACAAAAAAAACAGCAGGATTGCGAGGCCCCCTATTGGCGCGAGGCCCTGTGCGGTTGCACAGTTCGCACAGTCTATGTGACGGCTCTGCTTGTCAGATCCAGATCCACGTTGTGTGCATCAGATCTTAAAGCGACAGCAGCCTAATAAACCCGCTTCTGTGATACATTAAAAAATCGGAGAAAAAAAGAAAAAGAAAAAATTACAGTGAAGACTGAGAGGTGTTTGATAACTTTATTCAATTTATGTATATTTCCTACCTAATAGATCAAATATTTAAAATATACTTTATGTTGTTTCTACATTAATTTGGAGATTAAATGTGAAATTATTACAATATAAAAATATATTAAAAACTTTAATGTTAAGTGTGATTAATCGCGAATAGGTAGGGGTGTGACGGTTAGTATATAACCGTGAGACTGACGGTTATAGTTGAACACCGTCATTACAACTCTATAACCGCCAAAACCGTGTTATTAAAATATTTTTTACAAACATGTTTTATCATAGAGAATGTTTAAAGCGGGGCTCAGTAACTTCGGGATTTCTTCGCTGTATTCTCGCTTTTTGCTCGCAGGTTTCTCTCTAGAGCTCCCCCCACAGCTTCGGAATAGATATTTGACAACACTGTTGTAAAAACTCGTAGGCGATTCTCGGACACCAGAGGCTAGTAGATCAACGACATCAAAGCAGATGGGACATTCTTTAAAACGTCTTCTTCATTCGGGTACTTAGTTCACCTTTAAATACTAATTAAAAACAATTGTTAACAGTCTGTGTTATTAATGGTCTACGTCGTTTCCAAATGTATTTGATTCTTTGCCAAGTACCCCCTGACCGACCGCCAATCATTTGAGATAGAAATAAAAGCTATGATATAGTGATGTGCCATCATTATGAGATTTATTAAACAAATGAAAAACATTTGCAATAATAAACATTAGCAATGAACATTTGCAATCGGGAGACATGGTTTTTACCACTTAATAAAGTTTTGTTTTGTAAATCGTCAGGCGAATTTCGCTTTGTACAAATTGTAGGCCTATCTTAATTTTAATAAATGTTTCATCAACCAATTGCATGTATTTAATAAATAAAAAGCAAATATAGGAGACAATATAATAACCATGACATGGAGGCTCCGATGCGCCGCGTTCACTTGCATTGCATTGTGAACTAGAACGCAGCGCATCTCATCATAAATGAATGAAACTCAGCGTAGGCCTATGCCTCATACATTAGCATTAAATATCTTTGCTGCATCCTTTCTAGAACAGACAAAGGCTTTCTTGCGGCTCGCATCAGCAGAGCATTGCATCGTCCATAGACTGCAAAACAATCAGCGGATGGCGGCCGGGTGCGGCTTTGAAATCTGGTCAAAAAACGTTGGTGCGGATGAGTTATGTGATGCGGTTGCGGATGAAATAATACCCCATCCGCGTATCTCGTATCGATAACAACATTGAACACTACACAAATATTAATTTCATTCAAACTAAGTTGTCCTATAACAGATGAACGTCGCTTGACGTTTTAATCGATTGACAGTACTAAATAAAATACAATAAAACATTAAAAAAACATACGTGGTGGAAAAGTTAGTCTGGAGCCCTGTTGCCCATGTGATTTGGTTGCACGATATATTTATGTTTGCATGCATGTATGTTGAATGGTTTGGGAATAGGGAAGAGCCTATACACTGGTCAAATTCAGGCTGACTCCCCCATTTTTTAAAACAGGTTTAAAAATTATTTGGGAGGTACTTTTAAGGTACTCAGCTCGACTCCTAATTCCTATCATATGATCAGAGGATCGCCTGCAAGCTCATACGACAGCAAAAATCGTACGGTGTGCACCTGGCTTTAGACATTCAGGGACCATCTGATGAATACTAGACACAAAATGACTACAAGATAAAAGGTTACCAGGCTACAACGAGTCATACGGAAAAAAAATATTAAAAGGATTTATGAGTTTCATGGCACTGATTTAGGGATGTCAATTTACACAAATTCTCATGATCCTCGTCGTATAAATGAACGATCAATTAATCGATTAATTGTTAGTTAGCCTTAATGCTTACATAAAGCTTACCTTAATGCTTTATATAGCCAACAGCATGACAGGGTATGCAAATGCTGCTCAAAACGCTATGTTTCTCACCAAATGAATGAGAAGGATTTTTATTGTAAATAATGGGCTAGTAAGACTGTAAAATGAGTCGATGTTGAGCATTTCTGTTTGCGCTGCATGCACTGAAGCTGAAGCTGACCACTGGCACATTTTACTACCGTGTTAATTCTTAACCAAATGTATCCTATATGAGATAAGTAAGGGATAATGTACATCCAGCCTGTTGTTATCACAGAATAAACCCAGACGGGGTGGTCAGGACCCGACGCGTCAAATTTTTTGTTACTGATAATGTAGAAGTATATAGTTGCTTTGAAGAAAAGTAGCATCTGCATGATTAAATGCTACTGTTCATATGGTAACAGATCAAAATAATGCCTTATTGGTAATGACTAGCATTCATTGGGTAAATTACATTTACTTTGCTTAACTGTATGACTTCACACAGCTATATTTATAAGCATACTAATCATAAGTTAGACTGCCTGCATTTCAATTATTCTTCAAACAAACTGTACACAAGAGATCCATCCCTCTAATTAACACTAAACCTTGGCCTGGTCCAGTTTAGTGCTGAAGGGGAAGATTAACCATTAAATGTGTATTCAGTCATTTTATTTTTTTACATTTCACTTATATGTCCCAGTGGTCTTTTGACTTTATACTGACAGTTGTCTGCATGCAGTAGATGGTGTGGCTGTGATACAGGCCTTTCATGGTATGGGGCAACAAAAAAGCATTTTCTAAGCCACTGATATCATGAGAATTATTTTTAATTGTATTTGATTCAACTACAATGTGAAAAAACCATCATAATGAGAAATAAATTATTTGTACATGAACCATATGTAAATTTGAGTGAAAAAGAACCTAGTTATTTATGCTGTCACACTGTTCCTAAATTTTCAATTCGAAAAACAGGAAGAAAAAAAGTTTTGTACAAGTTTAAAGGGGCTCTAGGTAACTTTTTAATCTTAACTGAACAGCTTCGGAGTCAGTGGAATGGTTATATTACTTATTTCGGGTTGAATGGTGGTGGTTTCGCACCCCCCTGGTGCCCGAGAGCGGAAAAAACTCACTTGCAACTTTGGGACGCGGGTCGTGTTCCAGGAAGTATCGCGTGATATCAGGTCTCGCGATGTAACGAATTGCTTGACGGCACTGCACACGTAATTACACGCCCCCATTCAAGCACCGGCTAGCTAAGCAAAGGGCAACGATAGATTTAGTTATGGCTGAGCCTGTAAAAAGAAGCAGAAAGCTAGGAAATCTTTGTCAGAGGAACCAACGAAAGAGGAAACGGGAGACTGACCGAGCAATAAGTCAGACTCGAGTAAAGTTAAATATCGGACCGGCTTTTTCAGAATGGTGAGAACTGAGAGAAACAGAAGCCTGCAAAACGGATGCTGACCTGGCCTTATTGCTGTTGCACTTGTAAGTATCTTTGGAATAAACTGTGTTTAATATTTAAATTTCAAGTAATTGTGACCTCAGGATGTTTGCTATTGTCTGTAAAGTTTTTTTATTATGATCGCTGTCTGTTACGGGCTTACTAGGAACGTTACGCTAGATACTATAACTTTGATGTTAGGCATTGTCATTAGCAAACACGTTTTTCTGTAGTTGTGTGGCCGTTCCTCTGTCGGTTTTATTTGTGTAACTTACACTTTTATTTTATGTCACTAAGTCAACGCGTCTGATAATAGGCAATAAACATGTTGCACATATCATGATCGAGCTAGAAAAAACGTTCGGATGTTTTCTTAGACAAGCAAAGGTAAACCATCATTCTACCAGATGAACTTATAGACCTTGCTAATATAACTTTAGACAAATATTAGCCTCCGATATATATATATTTTTTATGCTCATGCCCACTCTCCCAAAAACAAACAAACACGAAAGCAGTAGTTCGCCTCGTTCATATCGTTCGTTCCCGGTAAAAATACTAGTATGCATGACAACACAATAAAATTAAAAAAAATCGCCATCAGTTGGAAACAAAATATTGCTTTACTTGCCTCGGTAGACATAACTGGCTTTGAAATAGCCGGTTCCTCTGCTCAGCTGGGTTGACAGCTGATCAGCTGGGTTGCTCGTGGCGAGGGGGGTGGGGTGACAACAGTTCGTTTTTACGACAGAGTGTATGAAAGCATTTACTACCAGACACTAGGGGGAGCTTCGTAGAGAAAAAACACTCAAGAGTTGCCTGGTGCCCCTTTAAATGTGTGTGGCCGCAAAGAATGATGACTACAGATGACGATGTAGCAATAGCCTCAATGTTGTATTGTTTTGTATGATAACATGTTCTGCCACATATTTGGAATCATGCAATTGTCAAATTAAAGTGATCCTGGGGTCTTCCGGGGCGAAGTGTGAAAAATATCACATACATCTAACAATATAACCAACCTCTCTCTGCAGAGATGGAAACTCGAGTCTGTGACTTGGATTCGAGTAGCACTTAAGTCGCAAAAAATAAATAAATAAATAAATAAATAAATAACCCTGCATTCCAATGTCCATATACTATCCATCCTAAATAGTATGTGAGATTAAAATAAGTGTGTCCCAAAGCATAGTATGTTGAAAAGAGAAGTCCCTGGATGGTCTACTATTTCTGGTAGATTTTGGATCCATACACACTCTAAAGGCTAATATTGCCCACAACCTATTGCGCTTTGGAGGAGGATTCAGTTCAGAACTACAAACACGAGTAAAAAGTGTTTAAAAAAACCTACGACACATGGCAGATATGCTCGACCGACAGTGAGAAGTTTAGATAAAGGTTTGAGTGACTAATAAAAGTTTAACCTAATAAAAAAATATCTATTTAATGTTATCCTTATATTTCATCTGCAATAACAATGTGGACTTTTATAAAGATACGTTTGGCCATTTACTTTTAAATGCATCATCATGCATTAATATGAGGAAGTTCTCCACATGCAAGACCCGCGACTTGATCAACGTGCTAATGCATCTCTTTCCGATGCGGTAGGAAATTAAATTAAATGTGTACGATTATAACTGTGACAAGATGATTGACAGGCCAGTTTACGGTGATAGGATGCGTGTCAGGATGCGACAGCGCAATTGTTAAAGACGCAATTGAATGACGTGATAGTATGTCCCAAAGCTTGTCTACTCTTTTGCTACACACTCAAAAGTATGTACTTCTACTTCACAAAAAGAATACATGCTTTTAGGGCGTACTACAAGTAGGCGAATTGGGACGCAGAGAAAGAATTGTGACTTGACTTGGACTCGTGAACAAGTGACTCGAGACTTGACTTGAGACTCGTGAAAACTTTTGGTACGGCATTCCCGATTACGTTCTCTTTTTACTCCACATGACAGGAAGAAACGCAACCTTTTACTATTCATTCGTTCTTTATCAGTATGTCCTGCAACAAACACACCAAGTCAGTGTTATTTTATAAACGCGTGAAGCATCTGAAGGCACGCATATTCATCACCAATTAAAAAAAGGTGCTGTTATAAAAACAACAAACAGTAACAATACAGCCAAGTCTTACCTTGTGATAATCTTCTTGGCATTTAATTTGAATAGCAATCAATTAATCCAAAAGGGAACTGTGGTGTTGCACAGCTTTCAAGAGGCTTGCTTGCTGTCCATTTTCAAGCAGTATGTCCTTTTCATGTTCTTTGCCAGATCGTGTGTGTTTTTTTATTATTATTATTAATCGTGTAGTCCTACTTGAGACCTACAGCAAACTACGGCAACTCAAATAGCTTAAAATACACAGCACTTTTTTTTCACGTGGTGACGTCCCTGCGTTCCAAAATGGTATAATATTATATTATAGTTGAAGGTAATAGTTTTTGATTGTGAATAAAAATTAAATTAATGATTTAATTAATACTCTGTGTGCTTTATTAGACATTTTGAAGTAAAAATCTGCTCCAAGACCTCTAAAACGAAAAACCTTACATGCTGTGAAGAAGCACTCATAATAGTGTTTTCTTTTCCAGAAACAAACGGGTTTCATTTCTGCCAAGCAATATCAATTCGAAATGTGTAAAAGGCCATCAACCACATCGAAATTAAATGCTAAGTACCTCAAAAACATATGTGCAACTGGCTGTTCATTTGCTACGTTGTTGCTATTAGTTGAACACCTAAATTTCTAATGGCCATGATTGTCAACCAGTCAGATCCACCCAGTTATTTGCACTGCATAGTGAGACCCAAATATCATATTTACTGCACTTATTGAACATGCCAAAATGTATCCTTGCAAAACTGCTACAGTTAAAATCCTTGCAAGATAAAATAGATTAGAGTGACTAAAATATCCCTGACACAGGAATCAGGTTTTGTGGCAGGTATCACTTAAAAGCATTTCCTCCAAGCAAACGGAGATACTAAGAGATGTGTGGGCAGCTCTCCAGCTGATTTTACATTGGAAAAAAGCCTCCCCTTTACCCTGCTCTGACAGAGTACCCAACACCATATCAATAATAACAAACAAATCATGAAACCTAAAGCTTTATGACTTTAAACTTTCACAGTCACACTAACCCTAAATGCTGATCATATAATCTCCATGCCCATCTCAGCTCTCCGTGCTCTAGTGTGGTGGTGGGTAGGAATGTAGGGGCGTTAGTGGAAACAAAAGCACCGGCAGTGGTAATGATGACTTGGCTTACAGAAACACAGCGCCCTGTGCGTCGAGACAATAGTGGTCTCACTCACAGCATCATACAGACAGGGGAGTATGGGGGGGATTTAGACCGTCAGCACTCTAGGGGGCCAATGTCGCATTCCTCTCATCTTTGCCACCACACTGATGCATCCATCCATTTATCTCTTCATCCATTCATCAAACCGGCAAACACAGCCACTTCCAGCCAATGATTCATTAGTACATCTGAGCAGATCTGTCTGTCCATCTGTCAGCTAGTATGTATCCAACTATGTATTTATCTTTCAATCTGCCCATCCATCCATGCCAATCTATGGGGTTCAAGATCTTAGCAATTCCTGGGGCAGCACAAAAAAAATCAAGAGTTCAAAATGTACTTCAAACCAGGAATGACCCATTTGCACATTTCTAAATATTTTTACTGTTTTAATATAAAAATATAAGGTCAAATATTGAGAACAGGATTAGTTGACCGCATGTCTCCAGATTTAAAATGAGAAGCACACTAAAAACTATTGATCTTCCTTCTGTTCTATATCAAAATAAATGCTTAACAAGCATTTCCATGTAATATATTTTATATTACATTGCATTACAATTTTACATTTCTCAAATTGACTAGGTTCAAAAAAAATAAACAGGTGGATGAAATGTAGACCAAGAGAGATCAGTCCAGGTACAAATAGAATACATAACTAAGTTCTGGCTTCACTTTTGGCTCAAATGAAACATGTCTGAGTTCTGTTCTTTTAAAGAACTTCCTGTTGGCAGCAGATTATGGGCAACCTTGCTAGTTTGTAGTTTTTGCACACACTGTTCAACCTGAGAGCTCCTATTCCCATGTGATTTTATTTATTTATTTGTAATATTACCCTTGATATATTCAGAGCAAAACTATGAAATGTTAAAGAGATAGTTCACACAAAAATAAAATTGTCATCATTTACTCACTGTCATGATGTTCCAAACCTGTATTACTTTCGTTGTTGGAACAAGAAGATATTTGGAGAAATGTTTTTGTCCATAAAATGGATGTCACTGGCAACCAAATCTGTTTGTTTGCCAAATATTTTTTAAATATCTTCTTTTGAGTTCTGCAGAAGAAAAATCATACAGTTTTGGAACTACACAGATTTTTCATTTTTGGGTGAACTCTTCCTTAAAGGTTTGAACTTTATATCAAGTTTCATATTTAGAAGCCCTAGTAATTTCAGTACCTAAAAGGCACAACTGCATTGTGGGAATATCTAATGATAAGCTAATAATTAATGAGGTCAGTGTGTGTGTGTGTGTGTGTGAGAGAGAGAGAGAGAGAGAGATGCAAGGGCCACTTGAAGACCTATCCTTGCACATCCTAAGAAGACAAATGGGATTTAAACCAATATTTCCACACAGAGACTAAAGCAATACTTCCCTTTTTTTATCAAAAGCTAAAGGCCTACTGTGAGTGATTACATAAGAGCCATATTTCAACATTTCCCAAAATGTACTGTTTGACCAGAACATGATACATAAAGTACATTTCGTACTCAACCAGTTTAGCGTGGAAGAAAGAACAGGGAGAGAACTTCAACAAACATTCAGCTGCTGCTCAGTTGGAGGAATATTTTGTCATGTTACCTGAAAAATGACTCAAAAGTCCAGTAGAGGGACTAAAAATAAATCAAACGTGCTCAAAACACCAAGGATACCAGTAGCGCCTCGAAATCCCCATCCAGAGGAGATGAGAGCCTGTCCAACTGAAAGAGACACTGACGGTCAACAGCAGCACGAGCGCTGACCGTAGATCCGGCTGTAATCCCCCTCCATCCTCCGCCGCATGCTGCGTTAATGTCATCAAATCCTGTGTTCTCGCCCTATCACACTATTTATAAAGCATGCATTGCCATGTCCGATTTAATTCAACCTTTAAACGCTCTAATCTGCCAAAGATATACGTCCAATACACTGGCATTAAAGGATGTTGTGCAGAACACTTAAGTGCATTAGGTTTAGTAGCTACCTGTCCTCTCCTTCCATGATAATTCGGCAATATCGTGGTGATTCTTTTTCTAGTGTTGGATTCAGACAGAGCAACAGCTAGCGAGGCCATGCATCCCCCTCCACCGCCTATGACAAATCAAAATAACACAGTAGATATAGCATGCAAGAAGCCCGAGATGCGAGCTACATCACATCACATTGCATTTAAAACGCCAGATAGCCTCCACTCGTACAGATATCCATCACATTAGTGTGTTGAACCGTAATGTTTGGGTGGAAAGCTCACATGGTAGTCTGGGCAGGAGTGAATGTGCGCGGTGGACGCACAGACACACGCCGAAACAAAAGGCGAGCAGCATGGTCATTCACACTCACTCACACACGGGGCCAGTGTGAGAGAACTGAGCATTATATTACCTCACAATTTTGACAACCGTATAATATGTGGTGGCCATTATTAATTCGTGTTGACTAAAGCTTGATCTCTAAATGAACAGACCGTTACAGATACGCAGACTTACCGATGGCGTGGCTGTATTTTCAAATCCAACGAATCTCAACGTTTCTCTTGAGCGAAGACAAAGCGGATTGGTTTCGTCCAGATCATATAGGTGTTTCTGTTTTCCTCCCGTTTAAAAGCCCGATAACTCGATAGTTTTTCCTTTAAATCCGCATCATTGTGTGAGTGTGGGTATTTTATCAGCCCGAGCAGCGCGGGCGGTTATGAAACATAAAGCGACTCCCTCGCGTGACGGTGAGCTCAGGTAACCACGCCGATTTCAAACCGTTATTTCAGTTCTCTTCGATTTTTTCTAAATTCCTTGGTAATTGTCATACAGCCTTGGTGTCCACGCGACCTCCGGCGTGTCGCTCTCGTCTTTCTTTAGTCCGACTGATAGACGAAAGAATGAATGATCGAGGGGGGGTTGCGGGGGCCCAGTCGCATCATCACGCTCATACATACAGCGCGAGCGCCTACACACGAGAGGCAGCAGCGCGAGTGAGCGGGACACATCTGATTAGTATGTTTAACGCATTTCGCGCCCACGGACGCACAACAAGGAGCGAATTAATTTTGCTGTCCTTTTCTCTCGTAAATACAGTGTTCGTAAAGCCTATGGGGTTTTTAAAACCACAATTGTGCCAGTGAAGGGATGGATATTTGCCACCATTATGCAAATTAGATATAGAGAATGAGATAAGCAAATTTGTATCTATGTGTGACAATGTAATTTGGGCTGTTTCTCTAGTAAATATTATATTATTTAGTAGTCCTAGCTGTCATGTATGGTATGCTTAAACATTGGTCCACAGTGAATACCCAAAAACTGGATCCAAGGGCCACTGCCAAAATTTACACCTGTATGACCTGTATGTAACTTTTGAAAAATGATTTTACTTCTTTCATATTTAACATGGAATAGGAATAACATTCCCACCCACCCCCACGACTGAAATATTTTACAAATTTTTTTTATTATATTAATAATATTTCAACAACAACAAAAAAGCATATAAATGTAGTTATTTTAAGGATTTTTAAATTATTTTGTAAATACATTAATAAATCAAATCAAACTTCCTAACACCTACCCCAATCTCGAAGTTGTCCTGTGATGAATCTGCATTTTGGCAGATAATAGCCATGGTATATATTGCTTGCCTCCTGTGTGGCGTGAATGGATATTCAGCTGGGTTTTTTTTTTGTTTGTTTGTTTTTTGTTTTTACAACATTCAACAACTGCAAAGAAATCTGGACCCAACCGAAATAAAGTCAGATGAAGATGCTGATGCTGTGCTTGATGACTCCGGACCCGGGCAATCTCATAAAGTTGATCCGCTGGACGCTCCGTTGTAGTGGCTCTTGCATTTATGTCAGGAAGAGGACCATTTACAATCCAAATGTTATTTAGGGTATGTTTTACACAACACCATTTTTAACTGAAATCGGAAAACTTTTTATGTGTTTTTGCCTGTTGCCCTGTTCATTTACACAACAATGCCGTTTTGGGGGCCTGAAAACACAAGCTTTTGAAAACGGGTTTCAAAGTGCAAGGTTTTGAAAACTGCTTTGACCGTCTCCATGTAAACAACAAAAACGTGAATTTGTGAAAACGGTGATGTCATACGCATGCGTATTACGTGTTTCTTGACAAAGTGACATCGCCAACTACTGGCCTGACATGCATAATGCAGCCTTTTTTAAGTTAAATTTCGCAGATCTGTGTGAACTGGGATAGTTTTGACAATGTTGTCGTCTGTTTTTAGTACATTCTTGTAACATACCCTTAATTTACAAAGAACAAAACTTAAACAGATTTTAGAATATAAACTGCTTATTTGGCCATTTTCAGTAAGATTTACTAAATATGAAGTGTTTGTGAGCCTGCTATTGTGCGTTTAACTTCAATCAAGTCCAATAGATATCTGTTTTAAAGCAGTGGGTGAGTAATTCACTCCTTGATTTACTTAATAAAAGCCTTTGAGATTCTGTTGACAAACATGTTTGTTTATGGTTCATTTATCACAGCAGTCTCAGACCAGAAGTTAGGGTGGAGATTATAGCCTCATTAGAGCCCCCTGATATCAAAATTTTAGTTTTTTAGTTTTTTAGCTTTTAGTATGAATATGTTAGCCTTAAAGGTATAGCGGAGGATTTTCTTTTTCCGGGTGGATCATCAAGACTATTGGTCCTCCTAAGTGTCAATCATTCTGGTGATATGTTTACGTAAGGCCGTCGTACGTGCTCGTGCACACGATTCACACGATGGCGTGCGCTCAAAACACAGGTTGGGCTTCCCACTGATGCCTCAGTCGCGAAGTTTCTACTTGACAGGTAAAGTTTGGCATGCTATTTGGAGAAATCCATTTAAAATCACTGCTAGTAAAAGTTAACGTAAGCTATGATTAGCTCGTGCATGCTCTCTCGTGCACACGTTTAATAGGCGTTCCCTCTTGGGAGTAGGTAGAGTGTTGCGCATGTGCATTTTTTCAAAAAGTGGAGAGGGCGGTTCTTTTCTAAAATTCGGGAAAATCCTCCGCTATACCTTTAATGTTATGAATAAGCTGGTGTGTTCCAAAACAATAACAAAATTCGCATTTAGGAGATATAAGCATTCAAAACTTACAGTCTCTCACATTTTTATGACATCACCGCGGACTTCAGCTTCTCATCACATCTTCTGTCCAATCAAATGCTCTCTAGAATCTAAAGCGTCCCGCTCCCTATGCTATAAATACCACCTGGCCAAAGCGACCGCTGACACTTCACGAAGAAATATGGGTTGGAGATGTGTGTTCGGTTGCTCAAACGCTTGAGTTTATTCTGTTTTCCAACTGTACCTTGGTTAAGAATAAAATGGCTAGAATTTATTCACACTTCTACTATTGAATCCAACGTATCATCAGCGCTTGGATTCGCTTCCATGGTGCTGTCATGTATGACTTGCAGTCTGTGAGGTAAACTAAACGTTATTGGCTATTTGAAAAAAATGGGAGGAGCCATTCAATATGTCCCGCATCAGCTTCCTGTTTTGTAAAATTTACGTCAACGCATCATACAAAGCGGCGCGTTCCAAGGCACTTCAGTGGGCCTTTAAGGGGGTTAGTGGTTTGGGTGGGTTAGGCACTCATTAGCTCTGTCTTAACTTCCAGTCTGAGACTGTCGGCATGGCACAGCTGTCCTGAAACTGCTGTCACACAATGGCTTCAGGTCTGCAATCAGTCATATCTCCATCTGGTGTGAACAGACAGATTGCTTGTGACTTGAATGTTGTTGCATCACGTCTGGTAGGACATGCCTTTAGTTTTTACATCTTAGATAATGTTAAAATCATCACAATATCAAAATTAACAATTCTTATTTTTTATGGGGTATTGCCAGGTTTCATATACGTGATTTATCCATCAACATCATGGTTATTTTTAAATGAATGTGCCCTCTTAATAAAAAACATTAACCTTCCCTATACCTTCTTGCAATCTCTTCTCTGATGGCGAGGGTGGGACAATAATCCCTTCTTTTCAGAAAACTGTCACTCTAATGACATCACAGCAATAAGCAAACAACAACAATCCCACTATCCAATCAATTCCTAAGAGACAAAATTTCGCCCTATACCTACGTTTTTTTTTTTTTTTTTTTCATTCGAAGTCATTTCACTCGGATATAATAAATCACAATATAAGGGAAGAAAAGATAATCGTAATTTTTGTTTCATGCAGACTTTAACAACAATGGACTATGGGGCCTCCATATAGCTTCTTGCCTACTGATAAAAGACCAGTATCCACTGTTATGTTTTATTATTGCGAAGGGACGCCTTTGACTGATTAGTAAATAATAGGAGTTCAGAGGCCCCTTGCTCTTGTTTTTGACAGAGATGGGGCCCTTCATTACATAGGCTTGCATAGATACATTAAAGAATCAGGGGCTCTTGTGTTTTTCCAGATGGGTGATTCATGGGGGATGGGGTCTTCGATCTATTTGGGGGTGGGTCAGACTGCTTGGGGCCTCTGGGCATATGCCCCACATGCTGGTCGGTAATCACAAACCCAGCACATATACAATGCATCAGGACATGCCAGATCTGATAGCGAGTGGTTACACCTAGACATGAATGAAACATATTGCAGATGATGAAGAGGATCTTACACTATAGGAAAAACACGTCAACAGGCCTGAACTGGTCTTGATGAAGATTACTGAACATTAGTCTGTTCCCACCTAAGAATATTCTTGCCAATGGAGCACAAAATGGACTTTGTCAAATGACATTTACATAACAGCAGATATTCAAACATATTATTTGCCAACTGAGCATGTCCGTGCCATTATCTTGTCCCATTGGGTCTCACAAGTTATTCACTTATAAATTTGCATGTATAGAGATCTTTTTAGCCGTTGCTCATTATCTGAGTTCTCTGTGGGAACAAGACTTATTGCTCAACAGACATGAACGTCTAGATCCACACACTCTCATAACTGTCTCATAAAAGACACACACAACACAAGCACAAGCCTTATGCTCAAGTATTATTTTGATACTGATACAAACATGAAAAAATAAACCAGAAGATGAAAACTGATTTTTGATCAGCCTACAGATCAGCTTTCTTCCTAACTCAGGAGTTGATTCTGTTTTTTAATGCAGCGTAAAAATGTATATCTCTTACTAATGTCTGTCTGACTCTCTCTCTTTCTCTCTAAAACTCCACCCATCCACCTACAATGGTCCCCTCCCCGTCCCTACCTGGTCCCCTCTTTTGAAAGAGCATACAATAGTGTGGGAGACAAAGGAAAAGAGCTGAGTGGGCAGCGCTGTGTATCTGTGCACTGGGGCCCTCTGTAGCTGGGACAGACTGGCTGAAGCTCTGCTTACATAGAACTGCTTTCTGCTCACTACAGCACATTCAGTCTCTCACTCTTATTCAGATTTCTCTTTTAATGTCTGTCTGTCTACAGTTTCTCAGTATTTCTATTAAATCTGTCCTCTCTGTCTTGTCCTCAAACAGCACATGGCAGTGTGTGTGTGGAGAGGGGTACTGGAACAGGTTATGGGGTTGTCAAAATGTGTGTGTGTGTGTATACTTTTGACCTGTACTGTGTGTGTGTGTATATATATATATATATATATATATATATATATATATATATATATATATATATATATACACACACACAGTATTTAGATATATATATTTACACAGTGCAGGTCAAAAGTTTGGAAACATTACTTTTTTTATATTTTTGAAAGAAGTCTCTAATTCTTATCAAGGCTGCGTTTATTTGATCAAAAATACAGAAAAAAACTGTAATATTGTGAAATATTATTATAACTTAAAATAATAGTTTTCTATTTGACTATACTTTCAAAAATAATTTATTCCTGTGATGCAAAGCTGAATTTTCAGCATCATTACTCCAGTCTTCAGTGTCACATGTGACATCCAGTCTATCACATGATCCTTTAGAAATCATTCTAATATTCTGAATTATTATGAGTGTTGGGAACAGTTCTATTGCCCAATATATTTGATGAATAAAAGGTTAAAAAGAACTGCAATTATTCAAAATAAAAAAAATATTTTCTAATAATATAAATCTTCTTTACTATCACTTTTTATCAATTTAATACATCCTTGCTGAATAAAAGTATTGATTTATTTCAAAAAAAGAAAGAAAAAAAATTACTGACCCCAAATTACTGACCAGTAGTGTATATTGTTGTAACAAAAGATTTCTATTTTTAAAAAATTTGCTTCTTTTTTTTCTTTTTTTTACTTTTTATTCATCAAAGTATCCTAAAAAAGTATCACAGGTTATGAAAAAATATTAAGCAGCAGAACTGTTTCCAACTTTGATAATGAATCATCATATTAGAATGATTTCTTAAGGATCATGTGATAGACTGGAGTAATGATCCTGAAAATTCAGCTTTGCATCACAGAAATAAATGATAATTTAAAGTATAATAAATTGAAAACCAATTATTTTAAATTGTAAAAAATTTTTTCTGTATTTCTGATCAAATAAATGCAGGCTTGATGAGCAGAAGAAACTTCTTCAAAAACATTAAAAATAGTAATGTTTCCAAACTTTTGACCTGTACTGTATATATATATATATATATATATATATATATATTAGGGCTGTCAAACGATTAATCACGATTAATTGCATCCAAAATAAAAGTTTGTAAGAGTATAATTATTTGCAAACATTTTAGTATATCTTCTCAAGGGACAATACTCTAGAAATGAAACTTGGATATATTTTAGAGTAGATCTGTTCAGATCTTCGGCCTTGAAGTCAGCCTGAAGAAGACTGAAGTTCTGCATCAGTCCACACCACAAGAAGAGTACCATCCACCAAGCATCTCCATCAAACAAACAGAACTGAAGGTTGTCCACCGTTTCAGCTACTTGGGGTGCGTTATCTCGCCTGACGCCAAGATCGACAAAGAAGTTGACAACAGGCTAGCCAAGGCAAACAGTGCATTCAGCAGACTATACGGACGTGTCTGGAACAACAACAACAACCTCAAAAAAGACACGAAGGTCAGTGTATACAAAGCTGTTGTGCTGACCACTCTCCTGTATGGTGCTGAGTCCTGGGTCACGTACCGTTATCACCTGAGAGACTTCGAGCGTTTCCATCAGCGCTGCCTCCGCACAATCCTCAACATTCGTTGGAGTGACTTCGTCGCCAACACTGAAGTCCTCGAGTCAGCGGAGGTTACTAGCATCGAGGCCATGGTCCTCAAGGTACAACTTCGTTGGGCAGGGCATGGCACGTCTCCAAGATGGAGAACCACCACCTACCTAAGATTGTGCTGTACGGGGAACTGTCCTCTGGCTACCGCAACATCGGGGCACCGCGAAAGCGATACAAAGACTCCCTGAAGAAGTCCCTCACTGATCGCTGATCGCGACTCCTGGCGGCGCACAGTCCATCAGGCCGCCTCCCTCTTTGAAGATACCCGCAGGGCCAGTATGGAGGACAAAAGGAGAAGAAGAAAGAACCGTGCCCCTTCAGCACCTATCCTGGACCAGACCTTAACCTGCAGCCGTTGTGGCAGGACCTGCCTGTCCCGCATAGGCCTCGTCAGCCACCAGCGTGCCTGTAGAAGACGTGGATGTCCTTCCTAAATCTTCGTTCGCGAAGCCAAGCCATGACTGACTCACTTTTGTGAGATACATATATATATATATATATATATATATATATATAATTATTATTATTTTATTTTTTTATATCTATACATTGAAATATTTAAATATATATTTCACAAACTACTCACACAGCAAGTATAGATGACTGTGTAGCCCTTGCTTCTTGATCCCATTGACTGATGTATCCTGTTGCTAAAGTCACAATTGCGCCCAACAGAAACCATAATGATTAAACAAATATAAACTATCATATCTCTCCTTTTCCCTTTCTCTCTTATCTCTCTCTCTCTCTCTCTTATCTCTCTCTCTGACCTACTAAAAGATATTTATATTCCTCTCACAACCTCCTCAAGTCATCTCACTGGGACAAGCAAACTATTTCTGTTCTCTCTCTCTTTCTCATTTTCACACCACCAAGTTCTACCAATCCTCCAGAAACAAGCTTTTGAAGGTCACCTAGCTGTTCCAGTTTAGACCACAAGAATTGTTGGCATAAAAATAGGATATAGAATGGATGTAGGAGATATACTAGATGCAAAGTTAAGAAAAAGGGATCAGGATGAAACCAAAGAGAATGCACTGTAATTTAGGTGATAGCATTTGAATTAGATTGACTTGTATTACATTAAAGAAACCAGGCTACCCTCAATTCTAAAAACAGCTCTAGTAGTTCCTCAGAAACATACAGCATGAATAAATCAGCAGGGTGATCCTGCCTATGATATATCTGTTTATTCACACATTTTGATCTTTGTTTTTGTGCAATGTAGTTTGTTGTGAAAGTGTTACAGCTATTATTAAGTGTCTTAGTGGATATTGTGAGTATCTGTGTTGTGATGGCTATGAATCCAAATTATAGGAGAGAGGATTGAATAAATGAAGGATCGAGAAGGGTTTGACAAAATTGGCAAAAGAACTGAAAGGAAAATATAAGGAGAAAGAATGGGTAATTGGATGGGAAGATGACAAGTAGGTTATTTCTCTGGTAGTTTTATCTCTGGATCCTTCCCAGAATGCATTGTGTGGACAGTGTCAAATGATATATCTCTTACAAGGTGCTACAGATGGCTGCGCAAGTGTGTGTGGGGGGCAAGTTTTGCCTACGTTGTGAGAACCAAATGTCCCCACAAGATATAGTAAACCACTGAAATCACCTACATTATGGGGAGCAGAATGCAGCCAATGCTCCCCGCAAGGAAAACGGCTCTATAAACATACTAAGTACTGTTTTAGTGAAAATATAAAAATGCAGAAAGATTTCTGTGAGGTTTAGGAGTACGATTATGGGATAGAAAATATCATTAGCTCAGTACAAAAACAATAGACCACACTGTCATATTAAAACAAATGTGTGTGTGTAGGCTGCATTACATAATCTTTAGATTGTGCTATCACTCAGTAGAACAGTAATCTAGCACCGATATCTGACAGTGGATAAAACTACACTAAGAATTAAAACCGATGGACAGATGAGAGGACGAAGTGATGAGAAAAAGGACACACAATCTCACGCTGTGTGTACTGGGCGGCGTTATTCCCTAAACACACTCAGTTTAGACAAAGTTACATGAAATAACCCAGATATCCCCCCAAAAAAGTTCTGCCCTCAAACTTTAGCTAAGAACTATTTTAATCAATCACCGACCTAAAATAGCCATCTGAAACCAGGACGCACAGATACAATCCCTCTCTCTCATATACACAAGTTCATTAGAGCATCCCATTCTGAAATTTGCAGTGTACAGGTGGTGACATTGATGCTGTTTTCATTAATACTATATGCCTGGAGACACACGCTGCATGATTCACTTGCTGGATAGCTGTGACTTTGATACAAACTCAATCTCTGACCTCATTAGAAATATAGAGTGGCAGAGGGATAAAGAGAAAGAGAATTAAACAACATAGAGAGAGAGAGAGAGAGAGAGAGAGAGAGAGAGAGAGAGAGAGAGAGAGAGAGAAAGAGAAACAGACACAGACAGAGTTTGAGGCTGTGCTGTAGATGAATCAGGTCAACTGAGATTTAGCAAGATGAAGCATGAGGTTTGTTCGGCTCGTCTTTCTGCAGGTTGAAACGCAGATTCATGCATTCCAGAATCAAAACAACTGGGATCTCCCAGTGACCAAACATCACTTATCCCAAAAATGTAATTTCATATATATTTCGAACGACCATATCAATTCATTCAACTCCTTGTATGTGTGTCAGCAGGCGTGTTTAATTCACTAAGAGCATTTAAGTCACTTGAATGTGTGTGTCCTATATTTTGGGCACCTCTGGGTTTGGTACCGAGGGACTTGCTGACCTCTTCATGAGCGCCTTTCTGATTATGCTAATTACGACTTAACAGGGCTGAGGCGTGCAAACAAAGCCAGCATTATCTCATGAGGATGAGCTGTACACACAGTCACAATAATATGAGTGTAATATTATTAATAACACATCTATTTATACATTTGAACACATATAACACAACGTAACAGACTGTGCAGCTTACATAACCAAGTTATGTCGTTTGTATATTCAAATATCACTTGCCCCACCTCTCTCTCTTCTCTCTCTGCAACTGGAATAAGAACAGGCTATCAGAACATGAGATGTTTCTTGTTGCTATGCAACCGGTATATGGGAATATGGGATGGTGGTTATTCTGTGCTGTGCATGGCACTACATAACCATTCAAACGCAGATCCATCTGCATCATTGGCAGTGGCACAATGAGGTAATGCATGTGAGATCCTTAAATAAACACGAGACAGACTCTAAAGGATTGTTGTTCATTGGTGCAGTTCTCTGAAAGTTGTTGCAAATAGTACTGTAATTAGAGAAGAATAAAATTGTGCATAAAATTAAGGTTTGTGGAAGTTGTTGTTTATAATGATCAATATGAATTCAGAAAACAGCACAATGAGCAGGTACTCTTATTTCAATGCATATAGTTTATATGTCGATTTATATTCTAAAATTCAAACTAAACTAATATGAAGAAAATTGTACAACAGTTGGTTTCAGTCCTTGATAGAGTGTGTTTGTGCCTTCAGTGTTGACTGTCAGCCTGTGCATTAATGGTGGGAATTTCTCAGTGAATCTTTCTACGTCTTTTTATTGTTTAATTTGTTATGCCAGTAAGTGACTTTGTTTGAGATATTGAATCATCCACTAAACAATTTGTACGAACTCACTGATTAATTACGAAACAAAACAAGTGACTAACTGCGTCTGAAACCAAGCATTTCCACACTAAATAGAGAATGCGAAAATCAATATGTATGATGAGTGGCCAATCAATGGCAACATTTTAAATTATTTAGTTCAATAGTCACATTATCAGGGGTGTCCAAACTCTGTCCAGGGGCCTATACCATGAAGCCGGTTTAGGTGGCTAGCCAGCTATGTTTCTGTTTAGTTTGTGCCAACCCTGGGTTTTAGGCACCATGAAAGTGGTTTGGCTTTTAGCAGTTTTCATCGCCATAGTAGCTTACGTTCCACGGCTAGCCTGGTCCGGGGCAGGTTATGTTCCAGGTAAGAGATCTCAAACCGAAATTGGCCCAATCAGCTGTGAGCTCAGGATAAAGTCACTCCACCATGTTTTATACTCCAAACTAAAGATCACTACATAGCAAATGATTTTTAAAGACAAAATCGTCTGGCTTTTAGTAACACTTATTTAGAATAATAATTTTGTATGATTTAGATATTATTTATGTAATTATTAATCGATCACATGAACAATTTTAGTTTATCAATTATTTTTATGCACAGTTTAAAGGAATAAATAATAAAGGTCATATAAATACGCTTTAGAATCAACAGATTAAGCTATAAAATGACTACGTGTGAACTTGAAAGTTCAATTCAACTCTCTATACCTTTATCAACTGTTTAAACTAACTTCACAATTTTTACTTGCACTGATATAGCAAGACTTTTTCTTTTAGTTGTCCTCTTTCATAGACAGCTATTTTCTTCTTGTTGTGTAAATTTGTTTAAATTCTTAATATTTTTCAATCTCGTAATAGTCTGCAGAAGAGAGAAGTGAATCGCGCTGCTTTTCTCGCCAGAAATTAATTGCAGTTTTCACTCTTTCTGAGCATGTGATTGGCTGTTCGCTACTGATGTCACATCTAAACTCCTAAACTCAGGAACAAAGCCAGAATGTTGATGATCAGCATCGTGGTACCAACAAAGCCTGGTTGGATTGGTTTGGTTTTGTCAACTCGAAACTAATCCTGTAACCCTGAGTTTGTTCAACTACCATCATGGTACAGGCCTCTGGAGTGACATTGTCCTGCAGTTTAGCTCCAACTTGTCCCAACACAAGTCAAGTGATCACATGACAATGCCAACATGGCATATGTAGTAAGCTACGACCAGATTGCATTCATATTACACTCATGCTCTATTGAACATGCTTTTTTTAATGGTCACAAAGTAAGTTCTTTATAGTACATTGTACGTGATTGCATGCAGTGAGTCATTAAATCATTCCCTCTAACAATTCATTCCAACACATTCACACAATGTTTAACAACTTTTTAGATCGGAGTACATTGATAGCATAATGTCTTTTGTGGTCTGGATCTTGACAGTAACCAGTAAAATAATCTGACACAGACACACAGGATAATTCAGAAACTAATAACAGCAGCAGTCCCATTGAATGACAGTAAACACCTATTACCAACTACAAGAGATACCGCTACAGTTAGATAAACAGATTGTCAAACTAAGGCTCTTCTCATACCCGATTAAGAACTGTGAGTCATACTGCACTGAGACAAAGAGAAAGTATTTCTGAGCTGGAGAATGACTCACAACAATAGACCTAATCACATGCTATATAGGCCTACTACTGAGGGAAGACAAAAAGAGAAAGATACAGGTGACAAGTGGAACGCGGAGGCTGATGAATGGAAGGATAAATAAGAAAGGAAACTATTTACTTAAATTTACTATGTCGTTTCAGTCAAACTGTTACTAATATCATCTCAGTTTCACCTATTTCTTTTTCTCTAACAATAGCATCTGAGTGCAGCACCCAGACAGTTGGGTTCACCATGTGCTGTGGCGATTGGCTGATGGCTCCCCCGAGCGGCTAAACTGATTTAGAGCAGTTGATTAACATAATGACATTGTGTACTGAACCCGGCCTGAGTCTAAATTCTTGGCAGTTTTCGACACCGCTATGTAGCTGAGGCTCCGTGGTATTTTATATTCCTTCCCACACCATGAATTGATGAAATATCAGAATCTTGCTTCATCACTGTGTCCTTGAGCAAAGCACCAAACCCCTGGTATTCCCACAAAACTGTCTCTGCAATTAGTGTACGGAGTCACTTTATGTTCAAATCATCTGGCTACAATTTGACATTCAAATACAAATACGAGGGATGATAATAGACTAAGAGCAGCGATCTAACAGACACATGCATATTCCCAGATCTTAGAGAACAAGGTGTCTTTCTATTTAACATGCAAATCGAATGACATGCACGTGTCCTAACATTCAGTGTCACAGGACCTTTGGAGACAGTGCTATCGGTATTCCTTGCATAGTCTAGCAGGTAAATATGTTTATTAATTATTATGTTTCGGACATACCACTATACCTGCTATTTTAAAACAAAATTAGCCATTTGTGACATGAGTGGTATTAAAATGTTTGTAGGCTGTTCGGTGACAGGGGATGGTACATGGTACATATGGTACAATGAACGAAGAACTATTACAGAAATCCTACAATCTGGAATATAAGAATATATCTAAAGAAACATGATATTTACTGTTCACATAATTCTATAGCCTATATTATGATAGTAATTTCTGATGATGTGTAAATACTTTAAAAAACATTATAATACTGTTAAGGCTTATTAAGTTGTTTAGCTCTAATCAGTATAACTGAATTCAAGTAGAACACCCATTCTTAATCTGTAAAAATGTTTGATATAATTATGTTGAAAAAATGTCTTAATATGCCAAAACAACACCAGTGGACTGTTCAATATGGCTAAATGGAACTTCATAAATACAAATATTAAATCAGAAAGCTTTGCAGATACATATATTGTATGGTCATATCTGGATTCACATCTGTTTGTAACATTTACAACATCCACCTAAAGATACTACTATAATTTGTATCCAAATCTGTGAGGAAACACTTAACATTTCTTTAAAAAGCCCAGCAAAATTGACTTCAAAATCAACTTATTTTATTGGCATGTTTAGCTGGATATATGAGATAAAATTTTAAAAAGCTTAATTTATACAAAGTCCTAAATAGTAACACGTTCTTCTATGACCAGACTATGCTTAATAATCCGACAAAGCAAGTGATCATGTAAACGCGTTAACCCGTTTTCCTTTATCAGAGTAAACAGCTTAAGCGTAAACCCCGATTTCGCCCAGCATGTAAACGCATTAACCTGTTTTTTTGCTGGCTTATTGAAGTGCGCATGTGTGTTATGTGAATGTGTCCTGTAGATTTAAAGGGATAGTGCACCCAAAAATGAAAATTTTCAAAATTTTCATTTTTGGGTGAACTATCCATTTAAGCGCATCCAGAAAAAGAGCGAGCGTTTTGCAGTAAGGGAGGAGGTAATGTATCGCAAACTCTGGCTGAATCCGAAATCGCCCCCTAAACTCTCCATCCCTATATTCCCTACATTCAGCCTCACTCTTTTCTTGAAATCTGGTGCAGCAGGTACAGTCAAAATGTTACATCTGTAACTGCATGAGAAAATAATATTTATAAAACGGATAGTTCCAGTCCTTGATTCTGATTGGTTGAGCCGCGTTCGAAGCCGTTGTAAATTACTCAACAAACATACACCTGTGGCCGCATTAACTGCCGTTTGTGATTCTTTGTTGCTGCATGTGTTGCTTAGCAACCTCTTTGGAACTACATTGCTTGGCGTTGGAATAAATGTGTTATAACGTCATATTTTTTGTTGCTGGTGTTTATTTTATGAATAAAATAAATATTAAAATGAATATTTTTATGGAGTAACCGTTTTATAAAAGCAGCTCAAACTTACGGCTCATTTAAGCAATAAGCCCCGCCAAGCCGTGTTTTACAGTGGATTTAGAACAGCTAAGGGGGTTTTAGGCACTCTGTAGAGACGCCCCTTAGCTGTTCTAAATCCACTCTAAAACACAGCTTGGCGGGGCTTATTGCTTAAATGAGCCGTAAGTTTGATTAGTTGCAATTACTCTTCGGTTTTTAATGCTTTATTTAACATCACAACGACATAAATTAAATACGCAAATTATTACGTTTTGACGTCACTACCGGGAATAACCTGATTTATTAATAAAGGCTTGTAAACGTGGTAAACTAAATTCCTCAACAGCGCTTTAAAATTTAAACACTTTTCAAATTTTTGGATGCTTTAACCCTCTATGGCATGGTGTTGCCCTCAGGCAACAAACTACCTTTTTGGACCTCACACCACCCCTTTAATTTTTATATAATATCACCTGACATGTCTGTTCAATGAAATGAGGGGCTGAAGTGGGTGTGACCTTTTGTTTGGGGGTGGAGCAGTCCTTTCATGAAGCAAAGCCACATGGTACAGAGTAATTGTGGGAGTTATTTTCATGTTCCACACAGGTCATACAAAGAGAGTAAGACAAGATGGCTTCCAGATATGTCTATGCGCTGATCATCACAGGTTTGGTGGCTTCACATCACAGTAAATTCAAAATCATTCAAATGAATCCTTTTCCTTCTTACTGATCTACTCAGTATGTTCTTCTTTAGGGGTGATCAGTGTGACTGGACTGCTGGCATCTTGGACGATGGGGTGCGAATTATATAGTTCTTTAAAAATATGTGACAGTCCTGTAAGAATTCTTCATACTTACAGGTTTTCTATTCTTGTCTAGGTATGAACTAACTGAGATTAAAATGAAGTCTTCCACAAATCTATTCACAATCAGCTCAAATGCAGCTCAAACAGAGACGACAACATTAGCGGGTGCATTAGCTGTAACTGAAGGTGTCTCGAAAACACAGAAGGCACAAATAATCACAAACTTTCCTGGAACTGCCTCGATGAAAAAAATGTCTGGAACATCTGTGGTATCAAGAGCATCGTCTGCCGTTGCTTTAGCTGAACTCTCTCTGCAAACAACAGCTGAGACAGCAGCAGTGAGTGTAGCTGGGTCAGTGGAAACTACAGCTGGGGGAACAATCACCACGTCTGAGACTAAATTTAAGACACCCATTTTACCTGTAACAAAAAAGGCAGAAACTCTAGAAACAGCTAAATCAACTCCAGGTGAAACAGTCACCGCATGTACACAAATAAAAGAAAGTACCGTTGTTGAGGTAACATGGACAAATACAGCTCAAAAAACACCCACACCTGAGAGAATACTTGTTAGTGATTTTAAACAAACACGTAAAAGTGAAACAGATGTGGGGATATTTGAGAAACCAACAGAATTAGGCATCACAGTACTAAAACAAGAATCAGGGACAACCAGTTTTGCTAAAACTACAACTACAGCTAATATCAAAAGTGCGATTCCAATACCTGAACCAATGACAGACGGAGCAACACGTTTCATTACCACTTATTTAAAAACTTCAAAAATTACACCTGAAAAAAAAGCAACAACAAACATTAGATCAGCCGTTACATTCAAAACAGCAGCATTTATAACTGAAACAAAAGCGGCACCAAGCACATTCATAAAAAGACTACAAACAACAGGAAAAGAGCCATCTAAAGTTGAAACAACCACAGTCAGACCACAAGAATCTACTCAAGCTATAAAAACTTTCAATGGTCCAACAACAATAAATGAGGCTACTGGTATAAATCGTATAACTATGATTCAAAATGCTACTGGAACCAAAGAAAAAACAGTGGGGAAACGATTAAGTACTGCAGGTACAGGGATAACAATAAAAGGTAGACGTGGCCAGGTGAAGACACCCCTGTCCCATGATAAAACTTTGTATTCTGCCATCACTCTGGGTTGCATCCTAGTTATTTGTGCCCTGTTAGCTCTTTTTGTGTTTATAAAGGATTTTATTGGGTGCTAAGATACTCAGCCTAAACAAATGTTGATTAACTATTTCATGAATAAAAATGTAATAGGCTATTTGTTTTGGAATGTAAATAAACAACTAATTGAATAAATAACTAAGTCACTAATATGAATTCAGTATTTGATTGTTGATTTTGTTTCCCCAGCATAAGATCTTAAAAGGGCACTACATCCAAAAGTGAAAATTCTATCATAATTTACTCACCCTTATTTCATTCCAAACATGTATGACTTTTCTTCTTCTTCTCTGGGGCACAAAAAAAGATATTCTCAAGAATGTTTCAACTGGTGTTGTCCATACAATAAAGGTCAATGGTAACCAAAACTGTTCGGTTACCAACATTCTTCAGAATATCTTATGGAAAATCCCCACAAAGATAGCGAACCAGATGTATGTACGTGTGCGTGTTCTGCAGGAAAATAAAGTAAGAAAAGTTTGGAGCAGCATGAGGGTGAGTAAATGATGACAGAATCTTTAGGTCAAGTATCCCTTTGTGTTCGTTTTTAACATGTGCTTTTAATATGCATATTTTCTACAATTACTTTTTATCTAAACATGACCAGACTCGATAAACAGCTTAACCAAGAGAAAAATACAACCACAATGAAGTGATTATCTAATAATCTATTATCCACAATGACCATTGCTTGTTTTGTTAAGCAGAGGATTAAAGACACAACTAATACTTAAGTGGAATTATGTCTAGATCCTAGTCCGCCCCTAAGTTATATGCTTTCCCTCTCTGCTTACCTGCTATACAAGATCTTGTATTCCTTGCTATTACATTTGATGTAACATTAATTACACTGATTAAGAGGGGAAGTGTGTCTGAGGCTACTGCTCACTCAAAGCAAAAATTACCTGTTGTGTTGATGCACAAAATGTAACTGCGAAGATTCTCCACCCCCGAAATGTTCACTGATTGGCGGAATGCCTTGTAACGGATTGGTCATAGCCACAGTCTATGGTCATAGCCCCCCGATTGGTCACCTGCGTTAGATAGTAGAGTTTGTTTAGTAGCAAGTTGGGCTAATTTGGTTCTTGACCAAACAATTTTCACGATTCACGGATGGCATTATTGTTTGAAATGTAAACAGATGTTGTGAGCCCGTAATTCCAACGGAATACAACAGACAGTGATGTCAGTTGATCACGTGCCCCTATATGCAGTACTGGTATGGCCTCGTTGGCGCTCACAGCAACCTGTCAGACGGCCTTATTTCTGGTAGTGACAACCAAAAATGAGCCAATCACTGTTCGCAGCGCTTCCAGAATTCTTCGAAGAATTGACCAATGAGAAAAAAAGCTGGTGATACGTCACTGGCCAATCAAATGTATGACCGTCGCTAAGGCCCATAGTGATGCGTTGGCCGATCAGTGAATGACTCATGCCTAGATATTGACCAATCAGGTTCTCGGCGGGTGTTATAATAAGATTGAATCATCATCGCTACTCTAAGATTAACATTTTACCCTTGTAAAAAATACTTATTAACTATTTTTGACCGGCACATTACAGTTGAATTAACGATAATCTTCAGCGGCTGTTATACTAAGTTTGTCGCCTGTTGCAGCTGTTGTTGTTACTGTTTTTATTTCTTGTAAATATAACGTTTCAGTTGTTTATCACCGGCACATTTGTCGACGCCGTAGAAACTGAGGTAAGTGTACATTTATATTTCTTTAACGTTATACACAGGCCATTCATTGTTTTTTCGCCCTAAATGTGTTTGTTTGTTGTGTATTTGTTGTTTTTGGGGGTATTTGTTTGCTTAAAATACAGTACTTCGCTATTATTCGTATTTTACAGTGTTTGAGAGGTGTAAGGTGATTTTGGTCTTTCAATCATTAACGTTAGTTTTTTAACCACTAAAAGTGTTAGCACTACTTGAAGCCCACTTAGTAAAACCATTCACTATCTAATCTTCAGACCAACTGCACTTTACACACAGTAACCAAAACTAAAATAAATAAATAAATAAATAAATAAATAATGATTTAACGTTACAGTAGATAGGCCTACATCATTAAAAACTGGTAATTTGGTAATCACTGCAATTTAAATTTCTCACTCATTTACTGATTTCCCACACCCCATTATCATGCTGGAAAACACTTATTTATTCCGTTAGATTTCAAACATCAATGTATTGGAAAACAAATAAAATTAGCACCTTTGCATTTCTGTCTATTTTAGAAATTTACAGAATACTGAATATGCATAGGAGTCAAGTCACCTTTATTTCTATATTTCTTTATACAATACTTGTTTCAAAGCTTAACAATAGAAACACATTCATATTCTGCTGTAAAACAGCTCTAACAGGACATTAGTGAAAAAAAAACAGCATGTCAGTTTGATAACAGTATAAAGTTCATCAATTGTGCATACATACTATATATACAGTGTATTATTTGTGCACAAACATGTACATGTCACTATCTGTGCTTAGTTTGCCATGTATAATGGCTATTTGATGTATTTATTTGATGTTTGCATGTAGAGATACTTTGCAGTCACACCATTTGTAAAGTAGTTTTGAATGAAGTGTTTGTTTTTGCAAGAGATGTGTGAAGTTCTGTGTGTAATGTGTGTTTTTTATGTTTATGTGATAGAATGGAGCCTAAATTCAGGAGGAAACCTGAAGGGAGCCTTAATATGTGTGACTCTTTGGTCGCTCTAAGGGTGAAGGAAGAAAACAAAAAAAAACCCTGGTCTCGGGCTCTCTCCCCAGAAAGGGTTTTGGAAACTGCAAGGCGAGCTGTAGTGCACCAAGGTGAAGACCCAAGCAAAAAAACGCACGTTCTTGGCCAACATACGATGCAGTTTGGGGTCTTCAAAGGTCAAACCTTTAAGTGGGTTGCTGAAAATGCTCTGGGATATGCTGGGTATCTGGTGGCAAGCATGAGGATGGAATCAACGGAAGTGAGAGACTCAAAAAACAATCATGCAAATAAAGCAGCTTTTGCAGACTACATTGGGCTTTTCCCAGAGGGTCGTGAAGCCATCCGTATTAAGGCCGAAAATATGGATTCCACAGGCTCCCGGCAGAAGTCTTCAAGTGCCCCACAGTCCTCATCCACAGGCTCCCAGCAGAAGTCTCCCAGTGCCCCACAGTCCATGCCATCAGTCTCATCTGTCCGCTCCCTTCTGATTGGCAGATCACAAAATTCACAAAGCCTTGACAAAGCCGTCAAAAAAATGTTAAGATCACCTGTAGCCCAACCAGGTAAGGAGTCTTTATAAATATGTTGTTTTTTTCCGTAATCTGTCAGTGTATACAGTGTTTATTAGTATAGAGTAAAGTGCATTACAATTTGCATAGTTTTATGAAAGATTTTAATGTTTTTCTAAAGAAGTCACTTATGTTCTGCAAGCTTGCATTTATTTGGTTTAAAAATACAGTGAAAACAGTACAACTGTGAAATATATATTTTTTTACAATTTAAAATAACTGTTTCTATTAATATAAATGTATCTATATTCTAAATTACAGTGATTATTAGTACAGAGTAAAGTGCAGCAAAATTGTGTAATATGTGTAATTTGTTGTATCTGTATTCCTCAGCTTTAATTGGAAGATCTACAAAGAGATCTCAACCAACTGTGCCAGTAGAATCTACAAGTGTGGCCTCATTTGCATCATCTGAGCAGGGTGACCATGAGCTGGTTGAACAGGCAGACTTGCTGGAATCGCAAGTGTCCAGTAAGTCCCCGAACATCTGAAAGATATTTTGTTTTATTTTGTAAGGTCACATATTAAAATTTTATGGGGTTTTTTTTTCTGTTAATTTTGTACAGGTAAACAAATGTGCCTCCCAGTGGGCTGGACTCACACATTGCCACTTGCTGATCAGCTGTGGATATCAAAGGCTTTGTTTAAGTTTTCATCCCACAACCAACCTGAAATGGACTACGCCAGAGTGGACAGGATGTGGTGGTACCCACCACAACAGCACTTTGCAGTTACTGGAGTACCAGCGACAGAGCGCTACTTTGGCCACCCCTTCTTTCTTTGGATGCCAAGAAAGCTGTGGAGAGTTCGACTCACATGTCCACATTCAGACTGTGTTAAGGAGGAGCTCACATCAGCAGGACTGCACCAGAAAATCCGACAGGTAGTCGATGTTAAAACGTCCTACTTTATGGCATCTGAGTACCTGTCTTGTAGGAAATGCAAGAGGAAAGTCATCAGCTGGAGCTTTGACATCATATCACAGCTCGACATCAGTCATAGGCTTCACTTTCCCTGCATTCTTACCTCAAAGTTGGCATGTGACATGGCAGTGGTCCGCCTTCTGCGTCAGAGAGGTCTGGGAAACAGCAGCAGTCAAGTGCAGAAGAAGCTTGAGGAGCAGCACTCTGAGATCTGGCTGCAGAAGGTTGTCCAGTTTCTGACAGATTGCCAGAGTTTCCACAAAGGGATCACTGCAGGTCTTGTTATGCCTGTGTCTTTCGAACACCCACCTGCTATGCTCCCTGTACCCAAGCACCGGTGGCTGATGCAGGTGTATGCTCAGGATGTCCTTCAAAGACTGGATGAGGTCAAAGCCAGTATAACATCACTGTTTGGACGTGTGCTGAAAATGGATTCCACCAAGAAGGTTGCACGCAAACTTGCTGGTCACAGTGCTGGAACAGCCACCTGGGTCACAAATGTTGGAAATGAACATGGTCAGGTCATCATGTCTGTTCTTACAGCAAGTGAAGGCTTTGGATTGGCACAGATGGTTGCTGGCATCATTAAAAGGTACAGGGATGCTGCAGCGCCTCCGCCTGTACTGCTGTATGTCGACAGAGACTGCTGTGGGGGTACTCACCTCAAAAAGATGTTTGCTGAATGGAAGGACATGGAAATCAGACTCGACATCTGGCATTTCATGAGACGGATTTCTGTGGGGTGCACAACAGATTCACATCAGCTGTATGCAACTTTCATGGCTCACCTCAGCCGCTGTATTTTCTCCTGGGACCAGGAGGACATGGACAGGCTTATAGTAGCAAAGCGTGCAGAGTTGGAGGCACAGCTCATGCAACCTTCAGATGCTGATGTTTTGCGGCGCCTCAGCAAGAGTGAACTGGCCCTTCACTGCAAAAGAACCACACGTGGCACAAGGGAGACTGTGGATCTCATCACCCAGCTGATCCACTCCTTTGAAGGGGAGAGGGGACGTGACACTTTGGGTGTGCCTCTCATCAATTCAGCTCGAATGGCTGAGATATTGAAGTCTCAGAGGAAACACGTGGCCTGCATTCAAGATCCCCCTGGTGTACAGCTCTATGTGCAGACAGGAACCCTGAAAAAGGGAGGGCACACTCTGCCAACATTTAGGTGTGCCAGAGGTTCGACTTCATTGGAATCTTTCCACCTGCATCTAAACCGGTTCATACCAGGTAAAGTAACTGTCCTGTAAGTCTTTTAAAGTAAATGTATTATGGTTGTAAGTAACGCAATATTAAAGTGTTCTTTCCTTTAAATTTTAGGGACGTTGGCCAGTGATACATTTTTCCAAGCCTACCTGTTAGATGGATTAGCCCGGTGGAATGAGGACAGAGCAGATGCTGCAACCTCTCAGGGCGTGCAGAAGCACCATTCATACAGTGGCCTCCTTCGTCATGCTGCTAATGTGCTGGGAGAAGATGTTCTTGGACAGAAGATAGTGCCATATGTTAGTCCACAACAATATACTGGTACGTTCATTACAGTTGTCTGTCAAGTGTTTTTTGCTAGTTTCAGCTCGACGCAGTTATCACATCAATTTTTGGAAAATTATGGAATTTTGGAATGGAAAATGTGTAGGAAATTTTTCCCCCCTCTTGTCGTGTTTTAGGTGAACTGCTTGGAGTAGAGTATCTGTTTCAGCAGACTGGCGAGGTCCCCCAGGTCTACAAGTCTGCAATTCAGGAATTGGAGACTGCTGATGTGTGTATTGTAGAAGATGAGGGCTATGTGGAACCTGTGGACTTTGATGATTTGACTCTCTCTGCCTTGGATGAAGAAGAGCCTTCTAGGGTGTTACCCTCTACATCATGTGCAGTCGCATCAGAGGATCCACACACGTTGCCCTCTACACCATCCACACCACCCTCAGACGATCCACACACGTTGCCCTCTACACCATCCACACCACCCTCAGAGGATCCACACGTGTTGCCCTCTACACCTTATGCAGTCACCTCACCTTCTTTTGGTCCCTTGCCAACTCCACCTGCCACACAGTCTGCGCCGCCTCTACCATCTGCTTTTCCTGACGTAAGAATTCAGACTTTTCATACATTTTATGTACTGGGTTGTTTAAACAAAGGTATAGTTGAAGACTTCAGATGCAAAAGCCTCCAAGTCCGTCTGACGTTTTTTGTCCAAAATGATTTTTTTATCAGACTTCTATGTTTATGTTCAGTTATTTCACTTTAATGGTAATGGAAAGGCCTTATTCTAATTATTATATTATATTCTTATTACCTATTGTCTCTGTTTATTTATTTATTCATTCATTAATTCATTTATAAATTCCATGTATATAAAGTTTCTGTGTGTGTATATATGCGCTGGTGGTCAAAATATGTTTATGTTTTTGAAAGAAGCCTGCATTTAATTACTCAAAAATACAGTAAAAATAAAAAAGCTATTTTAAAAGTGTAATAATTTGAACATATTTTTCAAATGTAATTTATTCCTGTTATGGTAAAACTGAATTTTCAATAGCCACTTTCTTTTTTTCTTTTTTTTTTTTTGTAGGATTCGGTTGGACCTGACAACATCAGAGGTTTTGGTGCAGTCCAGAACTTAGCAGAGACATTGCTTGAACTCAGGGAACACAGTCTTGCCTTGACAAGAGAAGAATCTGCACAAATTATTAGTTTGTGGCAAGGACTAGCAGACTACGACAAAGAAAAGACTGCGTACTCTCCACGCCACAAATCTTCCCTGAAGACAGGCCGGTTTAGGGCAACCAAAAAAATCGTGGCACCAGGGGTAGAGAGTACAAGGAGGTAAGATCTTTTGCATCATATTTTCCCATGTCTGGCTGTTCCTTGAATAGTATGACTACAAAGCAGACCAGTTAGAATTCTCTCTCCACATTTTCAGATGCTTTGTTGGAGCAAACAGTCCTGCACAGTGGCCTGACTGCAACAGAATTGTCGAGGCAGTTTTTGTGAAACTGTGCGCTCTCTATCCCAACCCTGTGCGTAAAGAAGGAGTGAAAATCTCAAGATTTAACTTGATTGCACAGGCCTACAAGCACATCAGAGAGTGCATCTTGAGCAACGCTGAAGTGATGCAGCAGACCACCCTCCAGTTACCTGAGGTCAATGCAGCTACACTTACACAGTGGTGAGTTTAGACACTTATATTTTTGCTCCGTTAGGATTTGTAATCAATGCATCAAGAAAGCAAGTGAATCATTACACCCCTGTTTAACACTCATTTATTTGTCATTTCTAGGTACAGCAGACGTACAAAAACGAATGAGAGGAGCATTTTGACTCAGGGACTCCATGCACCAGATGCCCCAATGACAGCACCAGATAGTCTTCCACCGGCATTGCAAAAAGAACAGAATCTGCAGCGTGGGAGTAATTACAAGCCTCATTTTTTTAACTTGCCTCCAAATACAGCTGGGACGGCCAAAATCAGATCTGGGCCACCAATACCTCAGATGATACTGCCACCACAACTTGCACCGACCTCACTCATGGCAGGGCAGTCATCTAGACCACTCCCAGCTATCCTTCCTACTCCGGTTTCCTTCCAACCTGTAATGTTCATTTTACCACCACCTGGACAAGCTATGCCAGCAACAGCATCAGCAGCACAGCCTTCTGTACCATACACCACTGAGTACTACAGGAAGAAAAAGCAGGAAAGGGAGCAGATGGGCATGAAGGCAAGAAAATATGTCCGGAAGACCGAGGTAATCCTCTGCAAGAAGTGCAGCAAGGAGAGAAACCCACCATCTCATCTCCAGTATTTTGGTAATTGGTACTGTGAGGAGACCGCCACTGAGTCATTCACCGACTGGAGGGCAGCACTGCAGACACGAGGATATGGCAAAAAGAGACCAAGAAGTGAGGAGAAGTGAAAGGAGGAACTTTTGACAATTTGGAACATTCAACAGTGGAAGACAGGACTAAACTGCACCACAACATTTGCACTAATTGTCTGATATTATATTATATTATATTATATTATATTATATTATATTATATTATATTATATTATATTAATGTATTTATTGTATGTATATTATTATAATTGATTTTACTATTGATATTAATAGTATATTACAATTATTATACTCCTCTATTCTGACAGTGACATAAAACTGACATACCAGCCAGAGCTAAAAGCACTTTATGTGAAATAAAGTATAGTGTAGTATAGTATATATATATATATATATATATATATTAGATATTTTGGATCTGTTATTTATGATTATTTTCAAAAAGTTACCTCAATATTTTAGTTACCCTGTCAAAATTGCACTGCAGTTAATGTTCGTTTTGGTATATTTATTTATTTAGATTGATGTGTCAAAATGGCACTGTAGTAAATGTTTGTTTTGGTTTACTATTTATTATTTTAGATTGATGTGTCACAATATCACTGCTGTTTTAAATGTTTTTATTGACTTCTAAAAAATCTATGCAAAAAAAAAAATCTATGCAAATAAAAAGGGTTGTTCATCTTTGACCTCACATTATTGTCATTCTGCCTATTTGTATTCTCACAATATTTGTACCTGTAAACACTTTTCTATCTAAATACTTAAACTTACAACATTTTAAAGGGGGTGGGGGTAATTGCTTACAGTTAAAAAAACTCTTCCAGTATTACATAACTGTAAATCACACAATAAAAAAAAGCTTATATTATATTTCTAAATAAAATGATGGGAACATTATATATATTTATATGCCAATTTGATGATTATGATTGGTTTCTTTACACTATACACACCCAAGTCAATTTGCACTGCATTCTTAAAATACTTGTTATGCCTATGTCCATATAAGGGATTTCCTGTAGCGTCATAAGTTAGTACTTCTATGAGACAAGTCCGTTTTGGACTTTCTGCGAGAGAGCGCCCCCCGGCGTCGAGTATGAATGAAACATGCATAACGTGAGAGTTTAAGTGGCCGAATTAAAGTGCGGGGGACAAGTGTGCGTTTTAATAAAGTGCGGGGAACAATGGTAATTACACACGTGTGCACAAGCGAACACACTCGTAGCGTAATACGGACACATTCCACGAATTCCATCGCTCGTCAGACCGGGCCGCGAACCCGGGTCGCTATGCATCTTCTGGTAACTCAACCACGACTGACAAGCGCAGGCTTTGGCGCAGTAGGCAGCGCGTCAGTCTCATAATCTGAAGGTCGTGAGTTCGAGCCTCACACGGGGCAAGACTTTTTAATATATACACTATAGTCATGTTCACGAAGCAGTGGTTAAGGACCACTTTTTTGCAGCGTCAGATATATAGGGTAGGTTGCGAAAGCAGTAAACTCACACAGGTCCTTGTGTACTACACAGAACTCTTAATGACCTTCATCTACATCTACAGGCAGAAAGACAGAAACTAACTGGAAATGTATTATAAAGCTTGGTATGATATGGAAAAAAAAACGTCAAAAATGTAAGTGCTTTATAAAAGTGAAAAGTTTAAGGTTTATGAAAGATCGACCACAGTCTACTGCCCCCTAGTGCCAGAAATAAAATTGATTGCTTTTGTTTTTTGCCACTAGGCGGAGGAAGAACACTAGAAATTAGTATGATTATACTTTTGACTCGCTGAAGAATTAATTTTAAAATGTGAAGAAAATGGTAAACTAGCCTCAGACGTGCTTTTAATAGGTGCTTTGAATGTAAATTTAAAACAAGTCACACAAATACATTTTAGATTTCAGTTTGGCACGTTGTTATGAAAAGCTATTCTTTATCTCTGCATACACAGGTTGTTATTGACAGCCTGCAAACCAGGCACATCATTTAACAAATCTAAGAGCAGACCATTTTGTTCATCGTAGTAGCACTATGTGCTGTAGCAACTCTATTACTATTGCTGCTACATCAGAAAGCGTCTTGGAATGCTACTTGCTGAAAGGACCTTGGGAAGTAATCCCAGAACCCTTTGGTTGGGTTTCAAACACATACTTTAGAAAAGAATACAAGGCACTTCTTCTGGTCCAAAAAAAGTTAAAAAGCCTTTATTCACATCATGGCTAATCACAATAGATACATTAAATAGCTAAAACACTGCACACTGATGGATTTCGGCCTTCAGCCTTCCTCAGAGTCTGTCAGGTACGCTGGTACTTGACTTTCCCCCCTATGTCTGAGCAGATGATGCCATTTTCAAAGCAGCTGTCATTACTCAAAGGAAAATTAGACCAGCTTTTGAAATCAAGTGGTTGGTATGATTAAGAGTGGGACTAATATTCTGTGTTCACTTAGGGATAATATCTATGGAAAATAACCAAGCTGACAAGCAAGGCTTCCCTCTCTGTGTGTTTTCATAGTGCAACAATTATCTCCCATTTTCTCAGCCTTATTGTTTAGAAATTCACCAAAGCACCTTGCTGGATCCCAACTGTAATTAATGGAATAAAACAATTAAAGATAGAGAATCAGTCAGCTAGCACTCAGCATTGAGGGTTTGGCTTCTTTTTTTATTATTGTTAATTAAGCTTCATTTCTTTGGTAGATGTCATCTTTTCTTACTGCCATAGTATTGCGGTTCTGTAGTTAAGTCTGTGTGTGTGAAAAATAACTTCTCACAGTTGTGTCTCATAAAGAAAGAAAAAGTATTTAAGAAACTGAAAACATACTTTTTCATTTCGCTTCAGTAGAACATTTTTTTTGTTGCACAAATTAAATGGTTTAGAAAACCAAAACCATCATTGCCATCTGTCAGTGAACTTCATATAAACACGGTAATATGCTCAGTGCAGCCAAAGAAAGATGACCATGGCTGCATTATCAAATAAAGAACACAATGTACAACACAAATGAATAGAACTAAACAGTATCAATGGTGAACAAAAACAGACATTAATACAAACAAAGAAATATCACAAAAATCAAATGATCGTTGATATCAAACTGTTTGAAAGAGGGCGGAAAGCAATAAGAAAAAAATGATCACTTTAATTCTCACAAAGTTAATCGTTAAAAGAAAAAAAAAATGAAGAGAAACAGAAAAAGCACAATATTTAACAAAATGGTGAGCTATAATAAAGTTAGCCATAACGTGCTGAGCTGCAAGATAATAAAAAGAGCCCACTTAAGTTAAAAGACATTTCATCCAATGACAATCCCTCATCCAACACAACAACAAACACATTTCCAAATGGGTGCAAACAGATTAGGAGGGATATGAATAAAAGTATACAATAAAAGCAACATAACATATTAATATTTAAGAAGTTAATGATTCATTTCCAAAATAAAAAAATGATAAACAGGACATGAGGAAGTGAAACGTGGGTAAATGTTCATAATGTTCTGCAGTTATACTACATTTGATGACGTGTATTAGTGGTGGCATATCAAATTTATGTATGTACATGAGAGAAAGTGTGTGGGCTGCGGAACTGTTGAGCCCTCGCGCGTATACACACGTTAGGTTGGCGTGCAACAAATCCCTGTTTACAGTGACATCTGAATGAACCATGGGTGTTGATACAGCGTGCATTCTTGCAGGGGCTCGACCTTGTCCCTCGGCCCGCGCACTCATCAATATCTAGAGGAAGAGAGAGAGATGGAGCCTTAACTTATGTCTGTCCATACATTTACAAGTGATTAAATATGTCGATTTCAGGAGCATGACCTCTGTTTCAGGGAACTATCTGCATTAATACTCGCCTGTGCAGCGTGTTCGCGAGTGGTCCAGTACAAATCCAGTATTGCACTCACACATCGTACCCAGATAGGACCACACACACCGTCCATTAGCGCAGCTACACTCGTCTGAGTCTTCTTCTGAACTGTCTCCCTCTGAACACATTAGAGTAACAGAACAGATCATGAAACACTGTGCCGGTTTTGCGTCAATCTGTTTAGCTCAAGGTGAATTATACTGTCAAGGTCACCTGGGTTGTAAGAGAAAGCTGCCAGGAAGTCCCCCTCTCCATCAGACTCAGTCTCCAAATGCATCTCACATAACCTGTTAAAAAGCACTGCGCACACACACCAAAACTAAGTAAAGGAACATTACGTTTGCTATTTTTTTTATCTTGAATATAACATTCATAACATGTTTTTATATGTTATTGAATTCAATAAAAAATGTGCTCAAATGCAACTGCATTTTTGTGTTCTACCATTGTCTAATTTTTTTTCTTTGCACCAAAGTCTAAATTCAACCTTAGCACATAATAATTTCAGCCTTCTCTACTTGCTTTACCAAACACAAATGTGGAATGAATGAATGAATAAATGAACGAGGCATTTATATAGCGCTTTACTATGTACTACTGTACACCCAAAGTGCTTTATACAGTCATATCAGGGGTCTCTCCTTGACCACCACCAGTGTGCAGCATCCACTTGGACGATGCGACGGCTGCCACAGAACAACGGCGCCAGTGCGCTCACCACACACTAGCTATAGGTGGAGAGAAGAGAGAGTGATAGAGCCAATTGAAAAAATGGAGGTTATTATTAGGAGGCCATGATTGATAAAGGCCAATGGAGGGAATGTGGCCAGAATGAGAAGTGCCATGGGATTTTAATGACCACAGAGAGTCAATCCTTTGTTAGATTAAGAAAGCTTTACTTGATTTAACTGGCACCAAACTTTTGGATGGTAGTGTAAATATATATATTTTTTAAATTTACACACGGATACATGTAAATATAAAACAGAAAATTCAACATTGTAAAATGTTACCATTCAAAACTTTGGGGTCAGTTAGGTAAGACATGAATACCTTTATTTAACAAGGATGCATAAAAATTGATCAAAAGTGACTGTAAAGCTTTCTTAATCTAACAAAGGATTTCTATTTCAAATGATCGATTTTAAAACAATATATTCATCAGCATATCAGAATGATTTCTGAAGGATCATGTGACACTGACGACTGGAGTAATGATGCTGAAAATTCAGCTTTGCCATTTATATTTTAAAATATATTCAAATAGAAAAGAGTTATTTTAATTTTTTACTGTACAGCCTTGGTGAGCATAGAGACTTCTTTCCAATACCTGAATTTCTATTAGGACAGGTCCGGCACTCCGGGCCCCAGCCTCGACCGTAGTGACAGCAGCACTCAGAGTACGTCACCGTAAGATCATTCCGCGGCATCGTGCACATAAGATCCTCATCGACCTCCTGGAAACATATGTCCTTATGTGCTGCGGTGCGGTCTGAGAAAGACAGAGATGAGGAGATGATGGAGGACATAAAAATATAAACAAAATACACAGGGTTCACAGAAGGAGAAAGAAATGGAAAAGTAGATGGAAACAAAGCCAACTCAAAGCTAACACAGCTAAAACATCTTTAATGCTCAGCAGTCATGTGGTCAAACGACGCTCAGAGCAAAAGCTTCTGCACTGCCAAGCCGCATGAAGGCTAAACAAGTAAAAAGAACTTTTTCCACCCATCACAAGTCTGCATGCTGGTTACTTGTGATACCCACCATCATAGACGCATTGCTTGAAGGCTGCACTGAAGGTGAGTGGCTGCTCGCAAATGCAGTGGAAGGAGCCGGGAGTGTTGACACATCTCCCGTTCCTACAGTAGGAGGGATCCTCACACTCATTCACATCTGAAAGGTGCACCACAGACACACCCGTTACTAAAGAGATATACAGAGAGAAGGACAGATAGAGAGAAAAAAGAAGGAGGGTGGAAGACAAGGAGAGAGATATCAGAAGCACACAGTCTTGGGTGAGAACTTCAATAAAAGCTTGGAGTTATTTCATCTTTACTATTCCAGGGAGAACAGTCAAATTCTCGGCCACAGTCGTGGCATCTGTTATTATGACGGTGATGATCTCGTGAATCTATACTCACCCGTATGTTCCTCAGGTGTGACACAGCTGTTGCGGTCGGTGGCTAGAATCCAGGGAGGAGTGCAGATGCAATAATAGGAATCTTGGGTGTTTACACAGTGGCCATTTTTGCAATTAGCAGGGTCCTGACATTCATCCACACCTACAGCAAAAAAAAAATTGAAACGTAAAAGATTACATCATAACGTAATATAAACACTCGCCACCAGACAAATACTTGAGTCTACAATTATTAAAATACAATAGTTAAATAATCGTTAACATTTATATTACATTTGTATTTAATTTAAAATTAAAGCAAGAATACACGACGGTTCAAATGTTTGGGGTCAGTAAGATGTTTTTTTCTGTTTTTGAAAGAAGTCTCTTATGCTCACACTAAGGCTGCATTTGTTTGATTAAAAATACAGTAAAACTGTAAAATTGTGAAATATTATTCATATCAATACCATTTAAAATAACTATTTTCTGTTTGAATATATTTTAAAATGTATTTTATTCCTGTGATGGTAAAGCTGAATCTTCAGCATCATTACTCTAGTCTTCAATGTCACATGATTCTTCAGAAATCATTCTAAAATGCTGATTTGAGGCTCAAAAAAGATTTCTCATTATTATCATTGTTGAAAACAATTGTGCTGCTTTTTTTTAAAAAACGTGATACATTTTTTAATGTAAACTTTTAAATGATAGTGTATAATTATTATATTTAATATCATGTATCATGTTTAATATTAAATATAATATGTATAAAATATATTAAAACAATAATTTGTAAATTAATATATATGACAAACTGCTTTTGAAACTTTGGTAACACTTTATTGTACAGTGTCCTTGTTACATATGTTACATGTACTTACCATAGTATTAACAGTAAATGATGCATTATTACATGCAACTAACCCTCAACTAAATCCTAATCCTACCCTATACCTATATTAAGTACATGTTGTTAATTATTATTACTCAATACTTAAATATATAATTACACTGTAATAATGACACCTTAAAATAAAGTGTAACCAAAACTTTTTTAGCCACTTGAGAAGAATGTTTCCAAGGTGAAAAAAAGTCAAAATCTAGTTTAGTATAAGCAAACAAATTATTTTTCTTTGTGATGATACTATATAAAGCCTCCTGTGCTAGTGTGGGCCACAGCCTCGTTGGCGCAGTAGGCAGCGCGTCAGTCTCATAATCTGAAGGTCGTGAGTTCGAGCCTCACACGGGGCAAAAGCTTTTTGATGAGGTAGCTTTACTACTATGTGTGACATTCAATTAGAAAGACTTACCTGTAACTGTGGGAAAGACACACTTCTTGTTGATGGCATCAGGGACCCAGGGTGGGTTGCAGGTGCAGTAGAATGAGCCTCGAGTGTTCACACAGTGACCATTCGTACACAGGGACTCATCATGACATTCATCCACATCTACAAGAGGGAAAGAGAGAAACAGATATTATGGAATTTTATAGTGAGTTTGAGTTCAACAAGTATGAGAGATTTGAGGTTTATTGATGTTTTTGTGAGTTAGAAGTGCTGTGCTACTGCTCTCTAGTGGCAGACAAAAAATCCTTCCTTCTACCACTAGCGGGTGGTAGCGCGGCAAAGGAAAACTTGGCTTTTATGAAAATGACTTTTACTCTTGTTTTTTTGTTTTATAAAATCTTCTAATATAACAACTACTATTTGAACCACTGTATATATATATATATATATATATATATATATACACACACTCACCTAAAGGATTAGGAACACCATACTAATACTGTGTTTGACCCCCTTTCGCCTTCAGAACTGCCTTAATTCTACGTGGCATTGATTCAACAAGGTGCTGAAAGCATTCTTTAGAAATGTTGGCCCATATTGATAGGATAGCATCTTGCAGTTGATGGAGATTTGTGGGATGCACATCCAGGGCACGAAGCTCCCGTTCCACCACATCCCAAAGATGCTCTATTGGGTTGAGATCTGGTGACTGTGGGGGCCATTTTAGTACAGTGAACTCATTGTCATGTTCAAGAAACCAATTTGAAATGATTCGAGCTTTGTGACATGGTGCATTATCCTGCTGGAAGTAGCCATCAGAGGATGGGTACATGGTGGTCATAAAGGGATGGACATGGTCAGAAACAATGCTCAGGTAGGCCGTGGCATTTAAACGATGCCCAATTGGCACTAAGGGGCCTAAAGTGTGCCAAGAAAACATCCCCCACACCATTACACCACCACCACCAGCCTGCACAGTGGTAACAAGGCATGATGGATCCATGTTCTCATTCTGTTTACGCCAAATTCTGACTCTACCATCTGAATGTCTCAACAGAAATCGAGACTCATCAGACCAGGCAACATTTTTCCAGTCTTCAACTGTCCAATTTTGGTGAGCTCGTGCAAATTGTAGCCTCTTTTTCCTATTTGTAGTGGAGATGAGTGGTACCCGGTGGGGTCTTCTGCTGTTGTAGCCCATCCGCCTCAAGGTTGTGCGTGTTGTGGCTTCACAAATGCTTTGCTGCATACCTCGGTTGTAACGAGTGGTTATTTCAGTCAAAGTTGCTCTTCTATCAGCTTGAATCAGTCGGCCCAGTCTCCTCTGACCTCTAGCATCAACAAGGCATTTTCGCCCACAGGACTGCCGCATACTGGATGTTTTTCCCTTTTCACACCATTCTTTGTAAACCCTAGAAATGGTTGTGCGTGAAAATCCCAGTAACTGAGCAGATTGTGAAATACTCAGACCGGCCCGTCTGGCACCAACAACCATGCCACGCTCAAAATTGCTTAAAGGTCCCGTATTATGCCCCTTTTCACAAGATGTAAAATAAGTCTCTGATGTCCCCAGAGTGTGTATGTGAAGTTTTAGCTCAAAATACCCAACAGATCATTTTTTTACAGCATGTTTAAATTGTCCTTTTTTGGGGCTCAGAAAAACGCGCTGTTTTAGTGTGTGCCCTTTAAATGCAAATAAGCTGCTGCTGGACGACACAGGGGGCGGAGCTTCATATTTATATATATATAAATAAATATATATATATATATATATATATATATATATATATATATATATATATTACAATGCTTGAAAAAATAAGTAGAAAAAGATTTACAATTATTATTATTTAATAATTGAATACTGTCAATCTTTGCTGAATAAAAGTATTAATTTCATTTAAAAAAATCTACTTAACCCATGCAAGTGTGTATTTGGACAGTCAAGTGCGTGTATTTGTGTTTGTGATTTTACCGATACATTCCAGTAGATTGCTGTCATAGTAAAATCCCTGTTGGCAGTAGCATTCAAAGCCAGGCTGTGTGTTCATACAGCGTCCTTCCTTACAGATCTCATTAGAGAACAATACACACTCATCAATATCTACGAAGAGAGTGAAATAGAGAGAAATTCAGTAATTATTTGAGGGAGTGTGTGTGTTTGTGTGCGTGAATACACATATGTGTGCGCATATACCTCTGTGCACGGCTAATCCATAATCGATCTTTCCTTCCTCATGGTAAAATCCTCTGCCAACTGGACATAGAGAGTGATACTCCGCTGAAAACAACAGACAACATCAAATAAACACCTATACACCCATTGATGGACCAATACCTCTTTTATCCATAAATCCCTGTATTTGTCTGTAATCTCACCTGAGTGGTAGACGGGACAGGGGTAGATCTCACAGTGATCGCCCCATCCCACACCGATAGAGCAGCAGCACTCCTGCTTAGTAACGTTGGTTGCCAGGACACTGTCACAGAACACGGTGTCATCCAGATTTAGGTAGCACTCCTTCTTATCATCCAGATACATCTCAACCTCTATGTGGGGGAAAAACAAATGTTAAAAAAGACAAAAGAAATTTCATGTGATTACCAAACACACTTATTAACTAGACCAACTCTTACCCTCACAGCTGTGTTTGTCTTCAGACAGTATGAAACCATCGTTGCACACACACACATATCCACCCTGTCTGTTTTCACATACACCGTGAGGCTGACACAGACTCCTTTCCACAGCGCACTCATCTATGTCTGAGAGAGAAAGAGTGAAAGGGTGAACAAGGAGACCAAGGCTGGGCCCAGGATGGAGAATTGGGAAATGTAAAATATGTGAAATCCCATACCCTGGCACCTTCGGCCACTGACAAGCATGTATCCTTTCTGGCACTCACAACGGTAAGAGCCCATCGAGTTGATACAACGTCCTCGTTGACAATTGGAGGCTCGCTCACACTCATTAATATCTAAACAGATCAAAAACAATATTACTGATTCACATATTGTGCGCATTAGTGAATTGTTTCAGCTATACAAAGATGCACACTATCATTCAAAAGTTCAGTCAATTTTTTTAGCAAAATTCATTTGATTATTTAGCAAAGCTGCATTACATTGGTTAAAAATGACAGTACAGACATTTATAATGTTACGAAAGAATAAATAAAAAAAAGTATCACGGTTTCCACAAAAAATATTTATACACTAAACTGAGTTACTTTTTCAAACGCAAGTTAGTTTGTTTTGCCATTTATTGACTGACAGGTCTCTTGTCCCGATGTTGAAAGAAATCGTGAGTAAGTGCAGAGGCGTTGTGTGCGCTGGGTAAACATGTAGTTCTAGACTAAATGTGAGCATGCATTGACTCATCTCACTGGCACTAAAACAGATTCAATATTCCTCAAAAGAAATAAAAATAGAAAAACAGTGAAATGCGAACTCAGAAGATTATGCAATGTTAAATGACACATACATACTTTATGTATTTAATCTCACTTTATTAACCATTGTCTTTGCTGCTGACCTTCGATGATCCAATTGAACCATAAAATAAACAAAAATGACTTATCTAAACATCATATTTGTTTCATTTTTTTTATTTTTGTTATTAAAAACAAACAAGCAAGCCAAGCCCAGGTGAGAAAGTAACACAAAAGTAATGTAACGCATTTCTTTGTAAAAAGTAATTAAGTAACACTGTTACTTTTTTAGGGAGTAACACAGTATTGTAATGCATTACTTTTAAAAGTAACTTTGCCCAACACTGCTGAAGACTGGAGTAATAATGCTGAAAATTCACAGGAATAAATTATATTTTTAAAATATATTAAAATAGAAAACAGTTATTTTAAATTGTAATAATATTTCACAATATTACTATTTTTACTGTATTTTTCATCAAATAAATTCAGCCTTTGGTGATTTTTTTTCAAAAACCTAAAAAAATCTTACTCACCCAAACTTTTTAGATTAGGGGACTATTAGCTTTATTGAACATGTTAGACCACATAGGCCTGGTTTCAGACAGGGCTTAGATTAAGCCAGGATTAGGGCTTAGTACAATTAAGGCATTTATAGCTTTTATAAACGTGCCTTGAAAAAAACATTACTGGTGTGCATCCTGAGACAAAACAATGCCACTGACATATTTTAAGATATAGCAGTGCAAGTTGCTTTCAGTTTAAAACAGCTCAATAATGCATTTTAGTCTGGGACTAGGCTTAAGCCTGGTATTGGGTAATAATTATTATAAGCTATAATACAGTACCTGCGTGACTCGTCATAGACATAAACAGAGAGAAGTAGCTACGGCTACAATGTTCTTCCAGAAGACGCATGAAGATCTGTTTATTAACCACTAGAGCACCAAAAGTTACAGACTGCAGCTTTAACAATTGGTCAGTACTATGTGTCAGTCACGCTAAAACTGGAACTTTACTGGAATAAACTACACGACTTTTAAAATCTGAACAGATTTAAAAACTCTAGGCATCATACAATTGCCAACTTTGTAATTTGTTTCAGAGAATGCACTAAACATCATGCACTAAACGACCGTGGATCGCACATTATCAGTCGTTCTGAACAGAACAAACAATGTGTTCTACAGTCGGCTCAAAATATCCAACATTTTTTAAATCCTCTGACTGGATAGAATCACATCGGAGTCTGTGCCCATCAGCGGAATTTTCTGTGAAATCTGTAAACTTTGCCCAAAATCTGCAGACTAACGTCAATTCATCCGGAGTGCAAACGAGGCAAAAATCAGGGCAAAGTCATGTAGTGTATTTCACTCTTAATACAATCTGTACTTTTCTGTTTAAGTGTACAGATATTGCAGTGTTATGTGCAGTATTGAGTTTGTGTCTTGAGGTGTTGGATTAGTCATTACGAGCTGACCTTCGCAGTGGCTTCCCTCTTGTGTAGGCTGGTAACCAGAGTAACACTGGCAGCGGAATGATCCCTCAGTGTTAATGCAGTGACCATTAGCACACAGACGGTTATCCTGACACTCATTGATGTCTGTGGAGAGACAAACAGACGAATAACCTCCAATTACACATACACACATGCTTAAATCTCTCTTTATGAATTAACTAAAAAGTTTTGCACAGTATATTTATTCTCTTTAGAATGAACTTGTGCAGGAAGTAATAAAATCTTATTTAAAATTATTTAGGGGCCATTCACACAGAAAGCGTCTTTCCATTCCACTACACTACTTTTCTATTGTTTTTCTATGTAAACACACGCTAGGTGGACTTTCGCAGTGTCTCGCACATGACACGGCAAAACGTGGCGCTCAAGTTAAAATTTTTGTTCCACTGAACTGTGTTTCGCGTTTTTAACAGCAAAAACGCATTCTGTGTGAACTGGCCCTTAGAATGGCCAGATTAAGTTTCCATTTAACAGCACGCTGTTTAGTTTTGTTGGCTGTGTGCCACTGACCTCTGCAGCCTTTGCTGTCAGCCTCAGGCAGGAAGCCCTCATTACACAGACATCGATATGATCCTGCCAAGTTCTCACAACGGCCGTTCAGACACACACCACGCTTCTGACACTCATCGACATCTGATAGAGAGAAAGACAGACATCTCTTGTAAGATTACGCTATTGTCAAATTTATTTGTCAAAAACACCCCACATTATCACCTTTCCTACTTGCTTCAGGTAGATAATTGACTTGCACTGCTGTTCAAATGTAAGATTGTGCTGACCAAGGCTGCATTTATTTGCTCAAAAATACAGTAAAAAACTGTAATATAGTGGTAATATTATTACAATTTCAAATTATTCTTTTCTATTTGAATATATTTTAAATCGTAATTTATTCCTGGTATGGTAAAGCTGAATTTTCAGCATCATTACATCATTATCATCAGTGTCACATGATCCTTCAGAAATCATTCTAATATGCTGATTTGATGCTCAAAAAACATTTATTATAATTCTAAATGTTGAAAACATTTTTGCTGCTTAATATTTTGTGGTATATTTTTCAGGATTATTTGATGAATAGAAAGTTAAAAAGAACAGCATTTATTTGAAATAGAAATCTTTTGTTTAATAAATGTAATGTGTCCTTGTGGAGTAACAAAATGGTAGTGTACATGGTTTTTCAATGGCCAATATCTAGAGAGGAATGTGGCTAATAGCAGAAACCATTCTGATAAAGATAATACTAGAAGTTAATGACATTAAATGACATGCACAAAAATGCTGAAAGTAACACATTTTACATAATGTTTATTCCGAATTCAATAAAACAAATGTTTGATCCATTGACAAATATTTTTTTGCTCTATTGAGGACACACACAGGGTAGTGCAAAGAGAGCTGTTTTGGATATTCGTGAAATGCCTGGAGCCTGTGTGAGGAGCTGATGTTAGTTGGAATGTCCTTAGCCATATGTTTCTGTGAATGCATGTGAGCTAAACTGTTCATGCATGGTTGCATGTGTGTTTATGTGTGTATGTATTCTGACCGTAACACACTCCTCCCTGTGCTTGGTATCCAGGTTGGCAGGGTATACATTCATAGGATCCAACAGTATTCTCACACTGTTCATTAGGACAGATACTCGGGTCTGAACATTCATTAATGTCTGCATTAGAGAGACAGCAACAGTATAGAAAATAAGTTACAAACATTCACAGCCATTTAATAAAAAAACAGAATAAACCATTTTGGATGAACATGAACTGTTTACAGGCATCTACTATTAACATGTGATTTGTGTCTATGCACAGTAAAGGTTGGTGTCCTCACCTTCACAAAGAGGCTGTCTGCGAGATTTGCTCCGGAAGCCTTGCATACACCCACACTTATAGGAACCTAGCAAATTAGTGCAATACCCTCCAACGCCACAGATATCAGGCTCAGAGCACTCATTTATATCTGAAAAGATACATGCAAACAAGTGTTGGCTACCATCTGTATTGATTTGGTCATGTATAGAAGCTGTCCACTTTGAATAGCCGATGGTGGTCACTCACCAATACATTTGCGTTTCCCATTATGCATCACAAGTTCATAGCCATGCTGACAGTTGCATCTGTAGGAACCCACGGAGTTAATGCAGGTACCTCTACCACATGGCTTCGAGTCACATTCATTTTCATCTACAGAGAGAGTGAGACCATTGTAAAAAGTTTATCATTTTTAAATATACATTTTTTAAATATACATTTACGCCTACAGTCCCTATGGTCTTGCTTGTACGGTCTCTGTGGTTAGCGCTCCCCAGTCCATCTGGCTGGCTCATTTGGACCATCAGGCTCGGCTATGCGGTTCAGTTCGCCCGGCGTCCCCCCAAGTTTCGGGCCACCACTCCACTAAAGTGAGAGCAGCCGATGCCCATGTCTTGAGAGCGGAGATCGCAGTCCTACTGGCGAAGGACGCGATAGAGCCGGTCTCTTCAGCCAATATGAGGTCAGGGCACTACAGTCCCTACTTCATTGTACCCAAGATAGGCGGTGGGTTACGACCGATCTTGGACCTGCGAGTTTTGAATTGGGAGTCTCCACAAGCCACCATTCAAAAGGCTCACGCAGAGACGCATTTTCGAATGGATCCGTCCTCAAGATTGGTTTGCAGTGATTGACCTGAAGGACGCATACTTTCATGTCTCGATGCTCCATCGGCACAGGCCGTTTCTGCGCTTTGTGTTCGAGGGTCGAGCATATCAGTACAAGGTCCTGCCCTTCGGGCTGTCCCTGTCTCCCCGCGTCTTCACGAAAGTGAGAGAAAATGAGAGAACAGGACGTTCGCATCCTTAACTATCTCGACGACTGGCTCATACTAGCACACTCTCGAGATCAGTTATGCAAACATAGGGATCTCGTGCTCAGGCACCTCAGCCAGTTGGGTCTTCAGGTCAACTGGGAAAAGAGCAAACTCTTCCCCATGCAGAGGATCTCTTTTCTCGGTATGGAGTTGGATTCGGTCGCACAGACGGCGCGCCTCACAGAGGAGCACGCTCGGTCGATGCTGAACTGCCTGAACACGTTTAAAGGCAGGACAGCAGTCCCACTGAAATTCTTTCAGAGGCTCCTGGGGCATATGGCAGCGGCAGCAGCGGTAACAACACTCGGACTGCTCCATATGAGACCACTTCAGCACTGGCTGCATGGCCGAGTCCCGAGATGGGCGTGGCATCACGGCACTCACCGGGTGACAATCACACCAGCGTGCCGCCAGACCTTCAGCCCGATGTCAGACCCCTCTTTCCTGCGGGCAGGAGTGCCCTTGGAACAGGTGTCCAGGCATGCTGTGGTGTTCACAGATGCCACGTGGGCAATGGGCATGCAGTGTCAGGGGTGTGGACGGGCCCCCAACTGCATTGGAACATCAACTGCCTCGAATTGCAAGCAGTACGTCTTGCTCTAAGCCACTTAAAAAGGCTGCTACAGGGTAGGGACGTGCTGGTCCGTACGGACAACACTGCTCCTGTCGCATGTTGCAACTCACCCGCCATCTCCTCCTGTAGAGTCAGAAGCATCTGAGGTCGCATCTATCACGAGCTGTGCTCCCGGGAGAATGGCGACTCCACCCCCAGGCAGTTCAGCTGATCTGGAGAGAGTTCGAGGAGGCTCAGGTAGACCTGTTTGCCTCCTCAGAGACCTCCCACTGCCAGCTGTTTTACTCCCTGACCGAGGGAACACTCAGCACGGACGCACAGGCACACAGCTGGCCCCGGGGTCTCCGCAAATATGCGTTTCCCCCAGTGAGCCTACTTGCACAGACCCTGTGCAAAGTCAGGGAGGACGAGGAGCAGGTCCTTCTGGTGGCTCCCTATTGGCCCACCCGGACCTGGTTCCCAGAACTCATTCTCCTTGTGACAGTCCCTCCCTGGCCCATTCCTCTGAGGAAGGACCTTCTGACTCAGAGACGGGGCACCCTATGGCACCCGCGTCTGGACCTCTGGAAACTCCATGTGTGGTCCCTGGATGGGACACAGAGGTTCTAGGTGACTTACCCTCAGAGGTACTTAACACCATCACTTCAGTGCGGGCGCCGTCTACGAGACGTGTGTACGCCTTGAAGTGGAACCTGTTCGTCGAGTGGTGTTCTTCTCGCCGAGAGGTCCCCTCTTGGGACCTTTCCCTGGTGCTTCGACCACTCCAGGATGGTCCCTTTGAGCCTTTGCAATCAGCAGACTTAGAGCTTCTCTCCATGAAGACAGTGCTGCTGGTTGCACTGGCCTCTATCAAGAGGGTAGGGGACCTGCAGTTCGGGCCGGGTGACAACCATCTTGTACTGAGACCCCGGCCTGGTTATGTGCCCAAGGTTCCTACCACTCCCTTCAGGGACCAGGTGGTGAACCTGCAAGCGCTGCCCCTGGAGGAGGCAGACCCAGCCCTGGCTTTGCTCTGTCCTGTCCGCGCTCTGCGTCTGTACATGGACAGAACTCAAAGTCTCAGGACCTCAGACCAGCTCTTTGTCTGTTGTGGAGGCCAGCAGAAGGGAAAGGCTGTCTCCAAGCAGAGAATGGCGCCAGTGGATGGTGGATGCCATCGCCTTGGCTTACCAAGCACAAGTCGTGCCCTGCCCGCTCAGGTTGCATATTCATATGCAGTACAATCTTCGGGTTAGTCCATATGTATATCTCCACATAACTCCTTCGGGGAAGAATGTGGGTTCCGCAGCGTTCTCCTTCCTAACAGAAGAGCATGCTTTCCCAGTGTTATCCAATAATCTCACTGTATGGGTTATCACGGAACAACAGTGACATATATACTCTGTGTTAGCCCTTTCCTATCGTCCTTCCAGGCAAGAAGGGGCAAGAGGCTTGCACAGGGCGCTGGATGGGGTCAGCAGCTGTGGCCCTTTGGTAGGGATTCCTATTCGACTGAAGAGTAACATCTAGGTTACATATGGTAACCCTCATTCCCTGAAGGAGGGAACGGAGACACCACGTCCTGTCGCCACATCTGCTGCGGCCCGCTGGGGCAGCCAGCTTATCGGCTCAGCTCCTCAGCAAAAAACTGAAGTGCAATCGCACCTTCTGCTTATTATATTTATTATAGCCGCTGCGTGGCTGAATAGCTGATGCAAATGATTGTACGCCAATGTGCATTGGCTTGTTTAGATTCACTCGAAATAGATTGGCCTCTCTAACGAGCGAGATTCCTATTCGTCGGTCTCGACGTGGCGTCTCCGTTCCCTCCTTCAGGGAACGAGGGTTACCATATGTAACCTAGACTAAATGTTTCTTGAGCATCAAATCAGTATATTAGAATGATTTCTGAAGGATCATGTGACACTGAAGACTGGAATAATGATGCTGAATTCAGCTTTACCACCACAGGAATAAATCACTTTTTAAAATATATTAAAATAGAAAACAGTTATTTTAAATTGTAATGACTGTTTTTACTGTATTTTTGGTCAAAGAAATACAGCCATTGGCAGAGATTTCTTTCAAAATCATTTACAAATCTTACCAATTCTAAACTTTTGAACAGTAGAGTGTTATATTTTTATGCACTACAAATGCAGGCATTGAATTCAGAGTACATCATCTGTGATTTCATTGGTTGTGCAGTATGTGTGTATTTACATGTATGTACTCACCAACACAACTCTTTCTCTGTGCATGTTGTCGGTATCCAGGGTAACAGTGGCACATGAAACCATTCTGTGTGTTCACACACTCTCCATGACCACATATATTCCTGTTCAGCTTGCATTCATCCATTGCTGTGATACCCAAACACATAACACACCCATAATCGTGGGAGGAAAAAAAACACTTTTCCCATTAAAGGAGTCATGAACTGCATTGTTTTATTGTTTCATAATGTTTCCTGGGGTGCACTTATAATGTTAGTATGATTTTTACTGCAAAAATTGTCATAATTTTGAAATGAAAGGCATTTTTCCTAGCCTGATTTTAGCCTCTGATTTGAACGCCCTGTTTGAAGGGGCATGTCTACTGAGAGACTTCAGTGTAAACGCCCACTTCTATGATTGGCTAATAGCTTTGCATATGAAATATGTTATAGTATTAAAATAGTATTACATGTGGAACTCTATCGAAAACTTTTAGCACGTTTTTACTATTACAGCTCTCAATGTTAACTACTCGTGAAAAGTGATAATTATAGCATTACAATTAGATATATGGCATTATATTTAGATCATACTCAAAATAAACAAGAATCGGCACACTGCCACTTCTGCTCCCAAGGATTTATTCAAATGAACAACGTTTCGACCTAAAGGGTCTTCGTCAGGCAAGCAACAATCATAGAAAGGTACAATTTATATCAGTGTGAACCATCACATCTGACCTCATTAGTGAACTAATTTTATATCATGTTGGTTATTTTTCTGTAGTTTGTTTTTCTGTTTTTTGATGCTTTAGTGATTGCATTTGTGTTTGATTAGGTCGTTATTGCATTGGATGATTGGGTAATTAGTTCACTAATGAGGTCAGGTGTGATGGTTCACACTGATATAAATTGTACCTTTCTATGATTGTTGCCTGCCTGACGAAGACCCTTTGGGTTGAAACGTTGTTCATTTTAATAAATCCTTGGGAGCAGAAGTGGCAGTGTGCCGATTCTTGTTTATTTTGAGTTTGATGCTTCATTTGATCGAGCACCTGCCGAAAGTATTTTGGATGTGCGCACAATTTATTTTTGAATTATATTTAGATCGTGGCATGAAAGGTTGCAGTGATGAGCATAGCCGATCACAGACCAAGCGTGCCGCACAAGTGGTGAAAAGTGAAGACAAAGCGTCTTGATCGCCCCCCGGTGGCTGGTCCCAGTATAGCTCATAAACCCTGCCTCCCCATGAAGTCTACTGGACGCGATGGAAACTAAACAATCAAATTACACTTCAAATAAAACAATTTTCAAAGATGTTTTCTGTCATTTTAGGTCATTTTTATCACGCTGATTTAAGTTTAAATGTTCTTTTTTTTTTTAAATAAGTTTGGTCTTAGTTAGTTATTTGATGCTATAAAAACGGGTATGTGATTCTCTAAACAAAGTAGTCACCAAGGCACCAACAGACTTTTTGGGGGATTTTCGGGAGGAGATTGGAGCTTCAACTTTAATTTCTACATGTCCATAACTGCTTATTTCACACAATAAATTTTGTATTAACCTTTTCTGCGGGAGTGAGGGCAGAACCTTGATATTGCCGCTTTACTTCCTGCTCACTACTGCGCAGACTCAGGTCCCGTGTTCACTACTGCGCAGAAGCAGGTCCCAAATCTGCTCAAGATGTCAGCACCATATTAGGACTTTGGCGGCTTCACTTTTCACTAATGGAAGAGAGTGAAAGGGCATCGTCCATCTTTTTTACAGTCTATGCCAAAGACATACACAGCGATCTCGCAACTCATTGCAACTCGATTTCTGCACACTAACGAATGCTTTCATCATAACTAACAGTGCAAACACAATGTAAATAAGAGATTAAAATAAGAGTTTTGGCGCAAGTCCAGAACTCAGTTACTGATAAACACTGTTTGATTGACAGCTCCAGCACGCGCTGTTTGATTGACAGCATTCGTTTTCGCGCTATTGAAAACAGAGCGTTCTTTGATCGCTTTCTATATATAATTCAATTAGTTTAAATTACAGATTATTTACACCCTACTAAGAAAAACAATGTGAAGTTGACCGTTTAGTCACTGGTTTGATTTACTGACAACCAGGACAAAGAAATCAAGCGTAGCGTCAGTTTTGGCAGGTCACGTTAGTCAAACTCGCGTCTACCTATAGGAATACGATGCCTATCACTGTATACATATACAGTATAAGCTCCTTCATCAGTATTATCAGCAGCTATCACGTTTCTCAGGAGCTAATTACCCTCCTCCATCCCCAGCTCCACCTCTCATCAGTCAGGATTTGGCATAATTCCCCTTGAATCAGAATAAATTCTCGAATTATGTTGTACTTTAAAATCTTGAATTAATGATATCTGCAATACATTCATTTTGGTTCTGTTCTGTTTACCCTAAGGGGGGTTATTGCTGCTCTCCCTGCTCTTATCCATGCTAGGCTGCATGGATGCGCACAGTGAGTTCTTGCCCAGAACAGAATCATACCGCCAATCAAAACTGTATGCTAATTGTCAATCGTATTTGACGATAGTGGTCCTGACAGAACATCTGACTGTAGCTACATGAATCATTACATCAGATATTACTGGTCACAGATCAGGCATTAGAATGAACAGGGTTACTTACATGTTGTGACAATACAGTCGATTCTATATCGTAAAATCCTGCAAAGTCTGTGCAGAGTTTGCGGACTGATTTACCAAAGAATCCAGTGAAATGTACCGAATACGAATAAATTATGTTCAATTGAGACATTCACATTATTGAAAAATGAATAACCACAATCCTAGCATTAGGATCCTTTGGAAGGTAATGTTATTTTTATTCCAGTGAGTGACCCTATGCTCTTCTCTCTTCCTCATCTCACTAACGCCAGTGGGTTCTAAGTGATCGGTCTAAGAGGCAGTCTTTCAATACTCTATTATGTCATAAAGAGCCACAGTCCAGGACGAGTCGTTCGCTGGGCCTGGTAACAATAAAAGCTGATTTTGGACTAACAAGGAAGTTTTGACCTCTTATATGTCAAACCCTCAAGGAAAATTTTATTTCTCAGTTCATGACCCCTATTACCAAAATGAACTTTGCATGAACCAATATTGTGTCTATAGGCTTGTTTGAGATGAGCAAAATCTGCGCAGAACCGATCACCGGTTAGAAATGTGTCCGAGTGCGGTCTGCCTTGCTCTGATGTCATGTTGACGTATGTCAAATAACCCTTGCGATCGCAAGGCGGATGTGTCGGATTCTGCAGTCAAGCGCAGTTGCTCCACCGACTGCGCTGATCAGAAGCATGATGGGAAACGACTTGCTGACGACACAGCTTAATGCTCATTGGTTTAAACAACTGTGATGTATTGTTCTCTTTTAAACTGTTTGATTTTAAAATTTCTGATCTCATGTTTTTATGTGTATAAATTATGTGTGAGTATTCCCAAACTCTCTGACAGTGTGACCTCTATAAGGGTTATTTGATTGTTGTCATATACAGTATTCATATAAAAGCAACAGAACTTAAATTACATCCAGTTTATTATCAACACCATGCACGAGCGTGAATCCCGGGAATCCTGCGATATCCGTCTTTGATCTCGCAGGTGTCTGATCGACTACGAGAAGAGAGATCTGTCCGACTTGCCTGCACTTTTTTCACTCCTCCCCTCACTGCAGCCGCCTACTCTCACATACATTTCAAGCGAGGCAAGGCGCATCTCAAACAAGCCTGTTAACTTACAAGTTGACATGGAACTCACGTGAGACCTGCGTCTGGGCCACCTCTAGTGAGTCACTCTCAGGAGGCAGCAGGACTATGGGAGGAGTTGTCGGCTTGGCCACAATGACTGAAGAGATGGAAGCAGAAATAAAGAAATAGAGAAAAAATTGTGAGTAATTGTGGATACCATATTTACACAAAGCAACTGAATGTAAACTATTCATTTTGTGTTGCTATTTGTCATGCTTTACCAGTCAAGCAACAGAGAAACACATGCTTTCTAAAGTGTACCTGGGTGTCCATGCGTGCTGATTGGTGAGAGCTGCATGGGCGTGGTCGTCTGAATGGGGACTTCCTGTTGACATGAGGGCAAAATCAATTAAGTGAAGTGTCTATAGTTGATCTGACTTTTTAATATTTCTATCAAAGATGACTTTTAATTTCAGCACTTTTGACAGAAAACCAGAATCTTACCGGAGGCTTGACCTCTGGAACACAAACAAAGATACAATAAATAATCTGTTAATAAAATCACAGCAATCAAGTTTATGGAAGCTTTATCTAAGAATTGATTCAAACGCCTATACCAGTGTCACGATTAATGTCAATACTGGTCAGGAAGGGCTGAATGGACAGAGTGCCATGATAGGTCAGGAAAGACATCCCCTTCCCCGCTGGACAGATCTTATTAAAGGAAGCTAGAGAGACAGAGCGAGTGAGAAGGAAGCATTAGAGAGAGAGAAAGACCAAAGATTAATTTGTCAAACCTTCTTGAAATATACAAAAATATTTACACAACAGGATCGACCAAAATTCGGAATAAATGAGCAATGAGTTGAATTCAACTGCCACATAAGGAAGTTGAATTGGAATGAAAAGAAGAGATATTTACTGAACTGAAATTCTAAGAAATTCAACACAGGTCATGCATTCTGAGAAATAAAGTGTTCCTCCACCCTGGTCAACAAAAGTTAGTTTGTTAAATATGATTAAATATATAAACTACTTTAAGTATAAATGTCAATAGGTGGCATGTTAAACAATTCTTACTGGCCTAAAAATATTCAAACATCAAAGTTTCAAATACTTTCCCCAGAACTTTCAAACAAGACTTTTTGAAAAGGTTTTTTGAGGTAACACTTACAGTTCATGTTAATTCTATTGCTTTTACTCAAATTTAAATTGCAATTCTGCATCCTGTTTGCTACTATTAAATTCTGAATAACGCGCACATCCCCTCTCACAAGGCACACTCACCTGTCCCATCCTGTGGGCACCTCTCACAGTTGCTTCCCCATGCTTTACCCACAGTGCAACAGCATATCTCCTGGGAAAGGCGTGTTGGAAGAGCGTGCTCACATTTCCCTGCTTCCGTAACCATACGATAACAGAGCCCCTGCTCAACTGTTGCTGTTGATGGTAAGAGAGTAAAAAGATCTTAATGATGGTTTGCTGGCTATATAATGCTTGTTGGCCATACAGTATATGTGAGTTATGTGCGAGTATTAATGTCTTACCTATGCAGCGTGTCCTTTCTGTCAGTACATAACCAGGTTTGCAGGTGCAGCGGAAACTTCCCTGTGTGTTTAAACATTCTCCATTCTGACACAGCCCCTGCATCATACATTCATTTATGTCTAAGACAGAGAAAGGAAGAGACCACAAGAGAACAACAAATAAATCATTAGTATTTGTTATAAGTTTGTAAAAATATGAATAAAAAAAAAAATTACAATGCCCAAAAGACTCTCCTTCAAAGAGTTCAAATTCAATTCAGGTAAACCAACCGAGACAAAGCACTCAAGTATCTTTTTCTTGTAAATCATGTAATGCAATACACTGACTTTTCTATAAAAGAATTTATACTGCCAATGATGTCAAAAATCTATTTGATTATTCTTTGGACCAGAACTTTACATATAGTGTTTTTGTAACTGGCTACGTTTACATGCACAACTTTGACTGAATTCGGACTGAATTCATTCCGATTGATGAATCTAAATGTAGTATTTACATGAACGCTAAACATGTGATCGGGTTGATGTGCGCGTTTATGTCACAAGCTTCAAATCGGAATAGATTTTTTGACATGCGCACACTGCACGAATATAGGCTACTGAGTTTCCCACTGTTTGTGCATAATAACCATTCTCCTACATTGGTTCTTTATTTGTTTTAAACAGCAGACTTAATATTTATCCATTTCTGGTCATAATTTGGAGTAAATGAGCATATGAACTGTTGTGCTGTGCTGCTTATAATTATTACGTGCCCAAAACCAGTCGTCTGTGGATGAGAATCCGAAACAAGGACTGGTGGGACGTTGTCCTGCTCCACTTCACAGACGCAGTAAAAGGAGAATTTTAGAATGATGGGACACTCATTTATATGACACTTTATTCAACAGGAAGAACAGCTTGCTCCGCGCGTCATACGTCATTACGCTATTTCAACGTCATTGCACATGTGCAGTCCTTTCAGTTTCGGTTTTCAATCCGATCAAGTATTTACATGTCCTCTCGATCGGATTAGAAAAGGAATAAACTACCTCTTTCAATCGGATCGAAATTTCATTCGGATCGAGCTCAATCGGATCGATTAAGGTGTTTACATAGGGCTTTTCAGTCTAATTGAGCCGTCAATCCGATTACTAACGGATTATTTGGTTGCATGTAAACGTAGCCACTTTAACCTAAAGGACCACTTTGTTTTCAGTTTGTTATTTTCTATATTATTTGATGACTGTGGTACGTAGCTCATACCAATTAACTAACTTTATTAACAAAAACTAGCTTGGGACTGCATTACATTAGGCTATACTGTTTATTCATCAGTGTTAGTGATATTCTTATAATTTATAAGTATATGTATGTTAAGTAAAGTTAATTTAAGTAAAGTGCTTGTGCGTGTGTCAACCATTTTTGAGAAATAAATTTGCTTGGTTTAAATTGCTAAAAATTTGGGTCGTGACTTAATGTCCATAGGAAAACGTGGGTCCCATGGCCGAACCAGTTGAGAACCACTGCTATAGACATCCTTGTTTGAATCTGAGAAATGTTTTCATTGAGAAGGGCACATACAATATATCAGAGATCTGAAGCATCTGCTTGCACTAAAACCTGACAGATGTTGTTAAGACATTTTGCTGGTGTACAAATTGTACAAAAATGTGTACAAAAATGCCTCATCCCAACCAATGAAATCATAAATTAAGCTTATCACTAAATTATCTGATATTTTATGTTCTTTGTGCCATTATTCTGAAGCTGAAATTATTCAGGTCTATATACCATGGTAATCCAAACTGTCTCTTAACTGGCAGAAAGTCCTTGACTTCTGTTCTTGACTTACTAAACAGCTCCAAAGTTTTGTCTAGTATGATTTTGAATTGATTTGAAGGTTTCTATGGCCCAATGAATTTTGTTGGCCCAAGTGGTAGTTATCACAAACTCCCCTTACTTCACATCAGTTTCATCCTCTGTAATTTTTTCACTTTTAAACTGATGGATATTTCAGTGATTTTTATTGTGGATGCCAAGAATTATTGTATGCCAAGAATGTATTTATGAACTGTCTTAGCTTTAAGTTTAATTTGATCATTTTAATTTGAATCTTATGTCTAAAATAAAAATAAAACCCTTCTGTCATGTGACCTTAAACCAGTTGGACTTAAAATTAAATATCAAACACACAAAATAAAAACCATTGGTCTGATTATCCAGCAAACAGAAGTATAAACTATTTTACTGCACGTGGCTGACTGTTTGGCAGCTGTCTTGTTTGAGTTCATGTAATGCTTATGGATGTGAACATTTGTTTATGACAACCAACATACCTACAATTTGTAAAACCTATACAACACACACAATTCAGCAAGTACACACAGATTACCTTGGCAGTGAGTGCTGTTGAGTCTCTTGTATCCCTGAGGGCACGTGGAGCCAAAGTCCTCTACTATAGTGTGGTGTTTCCCTGCATCTGAATGAAAAAAATCCAGAGAATTACTTATCATTTACTAAAGCATCTGTACGAGCTGCTTTGTTTGATTGATTAAGCCAGAGCATAACAATGAAACATCAAACCAATACGGGGAATTTAAAACAAAGCTAAATATAAATGAAAGTGGCAGAAAGTGTTGAGAGAACTGATGAAAGAAGTGTCTGTGAGGGGATTTAATTTAAAGTTTGAGAAGAAACTGGTAGCATGGTGTGCTGTGTGTGATGTGGTTCATTTCTGTTTGTGTGAAAAAGAGAGAAAAGGGCTGCAGTGGGAACATTTCTCTGAAGCTGATATTTTCTCTTCTGTATAAGAACATGTGAGAACAGAGACAGAGTGGCTTTCCAGAAAGGCTTTTGCCAAAGCCAACATTTTTTCATTCTTTTTTCCATCCTTCACTTTTGTCTCCTTTTACTGCAAAGGGTGTGTCATAGGAAAATATGGTGATGTTGCTGAGGCACGAAGACACTCGCAGACATTCACACACACTCCAACACAAACACTAGCACACATCCGCTGACACACAGATGCGTTCACCAGGCCAGGATCACCGTCTGAGCTCTGAGACATCGAATGGGTTACAAAGAGAAAGTAGAGTGAAGAATTTTTCTTCTAGCCTATTTTGAAACGTAACTCCAAGACTGCAATGTTACATTCTCACTCATGAAACTATGACAGGTTGAATTAAAAAAACTAAAGCAGTGGGACGGTGAGATGAACTTTTTTTAAAAGAACGGGTAATGGGAAGGGGTTGTTTTTGGCTTGTAACACTCTTTGATCTTAGGCAGAGACAGCAAAATGCAACTCCCAAAGAAAGCAATGTTATATAATAGAAAAGAACTTACAAGGTAGTAAAGGGCATTTGTAACATTTATTTTGGCCCCAGGAATTTCCCACACTGCCACAGCAGTCTTCCTGATTGGTCAGACCAGGGAGAGGGTTACTACTACACTACAAAAAGAGAAAGAATGAGAATTAAAGTGGTTATTTTTATTATTTAAAAAAATAAATTATAATAATTCAAGGGCAAATCAGATTTTCTGTATCAACTCATCTACTTCTGTCACTCACAGCCTGTTTGGGTGTGGTTTCCTGGAAGCACCTCCCCTTGGGCTTATGTGTCTGCGGAGGGAGGCGGGTCACAGTCTTAGTACCGTGAGGCTTGTTCTCCGATTGGTCAAGAGGATGAATGACAACCGAAGTGTCTGGCGCGTGAACAACACGGACATTGACCTGCACTGGAAAGATGAATAAAAATGAAACAATAAGGGGGTTATCCAGATCCAGCTATTAATTTTTAAACAACTTCTTAATAATAATGAAGTGTAGAAAGCATTAAGCATGCACTGAAAAAAACAAACAAGTAAATTTATAATACATTTTTCTTTTATATTTTTTAAGTAAATTTCAAAAATGGAATATAGTAAACTATATTTATCTGAGTTAAGTGAAAGTAACAAAGAAAATAAGTCATTTTAACATGGCTAGTAAAAGGTTGAGAAATATCCATTTAATTGAGGTTTCCTTTACAATACATTTCACTCAAACAATATAACATTGAATTTATCCACACTTTTAAAGTATATGCTTAACTTAGAATCATCTAAGTAATTAATACAATAGATATTGTGTGAGACACCATATACACATCAGATTTTACGTGTTATGTGAACGCAGAGACATCACTTGGTAGACAATACACAATGACGGTAACATTTGATGGATCGTTTTTGTGTTTGAATGTGTCATTTTGAGTAGAAAATGAACTCCAAATGTCACAAAATGGCAAGTTACTAATCCTAACAACAAATGATAAAACAGTGTACATACAGCAGGAAAACAGTGAAATTAACTATTCAAGGCCCGGTGCATGATGGAAACACCAGATCAGAAAAGTTGAGTAATTTTACTTAATTTTATAACATTGATATTTACGCTTTAATTTCTACATGCTTGAATTGAGAACTAATATATAATTTACTTAGTTTTTTTAATTCTTGCCTGAACTAACTTTTTCATGTAAATTACATTGTTTTTTTCTGTAGTATTTACTTCACCAAAAATCATTTTTATCAGTGTGAATATATTATTTGATATCACAAATTCTAATACAAAAATGTTTTTAGTATTATTTATATACTATTAATGAGTGTTTATTAATATTTTGAATATGTTCATCTTTTTAGTTTTCAGTTTTTAGTAATTTTGTTATGTACTTTTGTCATTTTATTAAGTTTTTTTATATTTCTATTGAGCTTTATTTTTATTTATTTTTAGATTTAGTAATTTTGTTACTTCAACTTCAACTTATTTTATTTAGTTATTTGCTAAAGCAACATTTCCCAAGTTTAAATTTTAAGCATTTTTTTTTTTCTTTCTTTCTTTGTTTCATTTATATAGCACAATTTAATACAACTATAGTTGCCCAATGTGCTGTACAGAGATAATAAGAGTAATACCAATAAAACATAAAACAAAAGATACAAAAAATATCATAAAGAAAACACATAAAACATGACTCGGCACCCAGATGAAGTAAAAGCCTGAGATGATAAATGAGTTTTTAACTAACTTTAAAAAACTAGATATTGTCTGAGCCATTAATGTGCAAGGGTAACAAGTTCCACAGTTTAGGAGCAGCAACCGAAAAGTCCCAATCAACCCTAAGTTTTAGTCTAGACCTGGGAACAGTTAAAAGCAACTGATCAGAAGACTTTAGAGACCTGTATGTCGTTTCAGTAAAGCATCAAGGTATGTTGACGCCAAACCATTCAAGGATTTAAAAACAAGACAATAAAAGGTTGTATTCTATATGGAAACGAGTGATGTTGGTTTGCTTTCATCTAAAATTTATATTTTATTTTACTTTAGATTTATTTCAATGAACAAAAACTTTTATTAATATAGTTTTAGTTTTAGTTAACAATAACACTGCAAAAAACACATTAAACATAGACCTAGATGACATGTGATCATGTTTCCCTGTGCATATGCCAGACTAACCATCCCATATTGAGCTACAGATGCAAAGAACGTTATAGAACGAGCTTTAGTCAATCATTATTTCTGCATTAAAATATTCTCACACCAAATTTACACACACATACATGAATGTATGCGAATGAGACCACAGTTCAGTTCAAATGGAAAGTGAAAATGTCCTGTGCACCAATTACCTTCAGAAGAGTGATGTCCAGTGCCTTGCAGAGTGAACACAGAGTGTGTCTGTGTCATCTGCTGCCGCCCACCTGTGCCGCCTGGCTCTGACAGACTCTGGGAGATTCATTTATTCTCAGTCAATTATTATTCTAAAAACATCAGGATCTAACAAAACTCTTAAAGGACATGAGACACATTCAGAATATTCTTTCTATCACAACTGGCTCTGCCCCATCAGTTTGTTTGTTTAGAATCAAGATGGCAACTGAAAAAAACAGTATTTAATTTTTCATAAAGGTGCATTTACAGATAAGTCAGTGGAGCAAGTGGTGTAAAGGAGATGGGCACCTGCAGGGTGTAGACAGGCTGCTTGTTGCCTCGAGAAGCTTGAGTCCGCAGTGGGAATTGGCAGAGGCGTCCGGTGAAGCCTGGTGGACAGAGACAGTGTGTGCGGGTACTGCACACTCCTCCATTCATACAGGTTAGAGGACACACCACTGCAAACACACACAGACTACAGATTAGGCATGCCACATAGGGTTTGACAATATTTATATAGTATTATTATGAACTATCATATGGTTGATATATTATTGTACTGTATATCATAGTTGATATATAAATTAACGATATGATGTAGCCTAAATCAAACTTTTTTACACATTTGTGTATATAGATAAGAGCCAATGAGAGATATCATCGACTGAGATTAAAATAATGAAACATGCTGCAAAAGTTACAAAAAATAGCACAGACTAATTATTTATGCTTTTGCAAACTGTATTTTATTATTTTTCATTTTTATTATTATTATTCTTCAAGCATAAGACCTGATTTAAACATGTATTCAGACCATCTACTTTATATTGTTGTGCGTCAGACTGTGGTTTGGTTACAGCGCTCTTATGTGGTCTGAAAAATCAAGCCAGGCTTAACCAGATTATTCTGAAACACTGGCACAAGTAACATCATTATTTAATACCAGCTCATGGTGGTTTCGGAGGGGAAAATCCAGTTTCTGATTCTTATTCTGTTCTGTTCTATGAAGAACTACTCTTTAAATTAATCATCAGTATATTGGCTAACAGTTGAATGAAAGGTAGAGGATGAAAAATAAAACATTCCATCATAAAATCATAACATAAGGGACAGTTAAGACAGCAAGCCTAGAAAGAACTGATATGTCATGCACAGAGTGTAACAGGACCCAAAGTTATGGATTTCGAAATTTACAATTAGGAAAAAAGTAAACCATATGATATGTAAAATAAAAAAGTGTAAAATGAAAATCCAAGTTGTAACTGAGTGTAGTACTACATTAATGCGAAGCAATGATTTTAACCTGTTAACTGTCAAGGTCTGGGTATTAAGACACATGGTGCCAGTGGAGTAAAGCGTCTGTGTATGCATGTGACCATGAGCCTGGGCGGATTGGGGGAACACGATAACAACCTCATTTGAACTTTTTAGCTGGCTCAATTTTTGTGACATCAACTGGAAATTTGGAACACAACTTGGTCAGACATATGGCGTTGCTTTTCTACCAAATTGGTCTGTTTAGTTTAACAGTAAACTAACTTCTATGACTTTTTTACACTTTCATTGTGTTCTTTAAAAAGAGACCAACCTGTATTCCATAGCATTTATGAATTACAACCATTTAAGTTCAGATCTAAAAAATGCTGGGTTGTTTCAATCCATGTTTGGGTCAAATGTGACCCTGGATCACAAAATCAGTCACAAGTCGCACGGGTATATTTGTGGCAATAGCCAACAATAAATAGCCACTGTATGGGTCAAAATTATCGAAATGATGAGTCTTTTATGCCAAAAATCATTAGGATATTAAATAAAGATTGTGTTCCATGAAGATATTTGGTAAATTTCCTACCGTAAATATATAAAACATTTGTTTTTGTGAGTGAATGCAGCACAATCGCGAACATAAATGGACAACTTTAAAGGCGATTTTCTCAATGTTTTGATTTTTTTGCACCCTCAGATTCCAGATTTTCAAATAGTTGTATCTCAGCCAAATATTGAAATCATTCTTTGATCACAAATATGGACAAAACCAGTCGTTGGTTTAAATTTAATACAATTTTAAAGTGATATGCTCAAAAAGGTAGGTGACAGTTAACAGGTTAAAGGAGTAGTTCACTTTAAAATGAAATTTACCCCATGATTTACTCACCCTCAAGCCATTGAAGTAAATGAATCTGTAACACTGTAAGGTCTCATTTGTTAACATTAGTAAATGTTTTAACTAACATGAAGTAACCATGCGCAATACATTTGTTACTGTATTTGTTAATCTTTGTTACTGTTCGTTAATAAAAATACAGTCATTGTTTGTCATGTTAGTTCACACTGCATTAACAAATATTAACAAAAACAGCTTTTGATTTTAATAATGTATTAGTACATGTTGAAATTAACATTAACAAAGATTAATAAATGTTGTAGAAGTGCAGTTCATTATTATTCATGTCAACTAATGTAGTTAATTAATGAAACCTTATTGTAAAGTGTTACCAATAAATCAGCAAAATTTGAATATATACAAACAATAATTATCCTATTATAAATATAAAAACAAAATCCTAAATCACAGATGTAGATTTAGACTTCTAGCCCATAATCAACAAGAATTTATTTTTAAACATATTACTGAAACATCAAACTCCTATTTTGAGATATAGACAAACAAAAATGAATCAAAAAAGCATTTTGTCTCAAGAAAAACAAGCCATGGTAGAGCCAACAAACATGAAGTCAGTAGACTGCAAAAATCTTAAAAAACAAAACAAAATCAGATTCTTGATTCCAGACAAGCAGGGGACACTCTGAGTCTGAGCACAAAGGCATATGATCAGGCTGGCAGTAGCAGACTGCGGCTCGCCTTCTCCCGTAGCTTGATGAGGACAACACACGGAAACAATTACAGCTGGTGGGAGTCTGTCTGCGTGCATATGATAACCACCTACACACGCTCACGCTGATTCAAGCTCTCACAGCACCGCCATTCTTACTCTACGTTCAAATAGTATACTAAATAAATGACTTTATGAGAATGTGCTTATGAGAGAAACACTTAAAGGGGACATATCATGCTAAATCCACTTTTTTAGCCCTTAAATGCATTTTGTTGTATTTTTGGAGGGTTTAGAAGTACAGAAAATTTGAAATTATTCTCTTCAGGTGCTTCGTTGATATCTTTATATTCTGTTTTGGTCATATTTTTCAACCTGTTCCGATTTTTCTGTTCTCTATGACGTTTTTTGAACTATTTCGTCACAGTATTTGCAGTGGAACTGCCAAATAAGGACATTGACTTCCGGCCCAACACTTCGAGCAATCCGCCATTTTTATTTCTCGCTGCAATTTTGTAGTCCAAGCTAAAGGATGCAGAAGTTACGAGAGGGTAAGTTAAAATGTTCGGTTGTTGGATGTAGTAACCCACACGCTTCATGACACCGTCTAATGTAGATTGTGACAGGGCGCATGTTTAACTGAAAGAACGAGCAGAGAGAGAGAGACCCGGTCGCGCGCACGCACTCTCTCTCTCTCTTCGGAGCCAGGCGAAAGTGTAAACAAGACACCTTCTCCAAACTAGACGCTGTATTGCTCTCTCTCCCTCGGACATATTAATCAAAATAAATTGACACGGTGGTAAAAGGTCGGAAGACCAAAGTTTCATGTGTAAATACAGTAACACACCATTGCGATACATCCATATGAAGACGTTGTTCTGCAGGTTCGTCGTCTTCATTTTCATCTCGCTCCGGCTCCGGCTCTGGCTCGAACATGTAAGGCTGGCTGGACAAGTCTTCCGTTGTTGACATTTTGTTAATAACGTGTGAATAAAACGTTTCTGTGCCGCTAGATAATCGTATCTCTGCTATCATCAAACTACAAAAATGGCCGAACGGGGTGGAGTTGAACCGAGTGTCACCTCTGCATCCTGGAGAGGGGGCGGGGTATGAAGTGTAAATTGTATTTAAAGAGACCACACCAAAACGAGTTGCTCTCAGACGCACATCAGAAAAGGGGTAGAAAAGGGGCCTGTGCAGTTCCGCTTTATATAGACTACAAATGTATGATTTATATGTAAAAAGGAACGATTTAAAAGCATGATATATCTCCTTTAAAGAAAAACCAAGCCATATGACAGACATCAACAAACAACCAGTTTCTATTAAAAGCAGAAAAAAATGACCTTTCATCCTTGATTCATTACTTTCTGTCTTTCTAATGGCCAGTAATCATAGCAGAGATATTGAATGTAAAGTGCCATTCTGTCTGTCTGCAACTGTACCGTGAAGCTTTAATGCCTTAAAGCTTTAATGTGGGTATATATATATGGTGTGTATATAGTGTGATTTTCTATGTAGAAGCTTGTGTTTTTGCCCATGATGTGCATATGTATTCATAGGTTTGTGTAGACTTGTGTGTGTGTGAACTTTTCTGTGTGTGTGGGAATGTTTCAGTGTGTCTGTGCTTGCTGAGTTAATTGCAGTTCTCCAGACAGACAGAGGTTTCAAAAATACAGCTTTAGACTTCACTACACCACTAATTCACACACATACATGTGACTTTTCCCAGCAGCATTTAGCTCTCAGGGCACGCAATGCTTTTCTAGTATCTTGTCCTCATACCCCAAAATTTAGCTTTTTCCCTTTATAAAATATTTACTGTAATCCCAGAAGGGCCAGAACACTGACAAAAACTCGAGAAACCTTACAACATAATATGTGCTTATGATTTCTGAGGAATGTCAAATACTTTCTTACTCTTTGTCTGCGCCAAAGAGAATGGTAATGGATTTAACAGACCCAATATGAGTGTGTGTGTGTGTGTGTGTGTGTGTGTGTGTGTGTGTGTGTGTGTGTGTGTGTGTGTGTGTGTGTGTGTGTGTGTGTGTGTGTGTGTGTGTGTGTGTGTGTAGATGGGTGGGGGCGTACATAATGTGTGATGATTTTCATCAGGGGTGTGTCTGCTGTGCTCGTCTAATCCACTGCCAGTCTGAAAATCACTATGTATTTACAGAAAGAAGCTGAAAGCTTCATTCCAGCTTCCTCACACCTCAGTGTAAAGAGCAGGCAACTGAATCCATAAACCTGCCACATCAGTGGATAAATCATCTTCACACACCAGGGCCTGTAAATGCTTTAATCTGAGACATAAAGGAAAAATAACCTTAGATTAAATTATTCTTAAAAGATCTTTGAACATCAGTTCAATTCATATTTTAATTTATTTTCTGGTCATCACACTACTAGTAAACTCTTGGTTTGATGTAAGATAAATATATTGTGGATGTAAGTCAAACTACTCTATAAAACTAGTGTACATCACATGACAGTGGGTTACTTCAGCCTCAGTCAAATACCAGGTAAAAGCTAATTTAAAAAAAGCAACCTGTGCCAAATCAAAATTACATATGAGATGTCTTTCATCTGTAAATTCTCCCAGACGGCAATATGATTAGAGAGCAAACTAAGACTTTTGCTTTCAATCTGTCATCTAGGTAAAACACAAAAAAGTATCTAACTATCTTAACAATGTCTCAGACTGTGCTCAGATTTATCAAGATACCAAAGTCTTAAATCAAAAGTCAGAGGTTTCATTATGAACTCAAACATTTCTTATCAGAGGTATGCAATACAGTACTTGTATTGCCCCTTATTCTTATTGTATGTCAATAAAGCCCCTTTCACACCGAGATTCCGGAAAATACACAGATAATGTGTCCCGGGATTTGTCCCGGGATCGTTTGATTTTGGTTCATTCACACTGCCAGTGATTTTCCGGAATCTGTGAGTGCGTTCACACACATCCCGTAAAGATCCCGTAAAGACACGTGACGTCAGGATGTGTTGTAGAAAGGCCAGTCTAATGGTGCGTTCAAGTCACTTTCGTCGGAGTAAGATGGCGGAGTGCTTTCTCTTAATTAATTACACAAAAATACAGCAAGTTTCTTAAACTCTAGTTTTATAAAATGAAGAACAAAGAAATGTGCATCAGGTGTGCTTTGGTTTTTAAGTTTTTAATTAATTTATGAAGCCACTGCAAAATTTATCTTTATATATTACATTGTTATATTATAATGCCATCATATTCTGTGCAGGCAATTAGCTTACTGCGCTGTAAATAGAAAAGTCTAGCAAGATCACTGCTAAGTATTCCGCCATGTTTCTCACTGACACGCCCCCAACTTGTAAAGATCGGGCCTTAAAGAAAATCCTATTACGTAAATCGTATTTACGACATTGTGGTGGCATTCATGTGCGCTCAACTTGTAAATACGATCTTTAATAACGCACTATAATATTCCGCTACAGCTCTTTCCATTGTAGACGCGGCGTCTAAAGTTTACTATGATCTGTGTTTGCGTTCACACAGAAGGCACTCTAGCAATTTTACTGCAATTTCCCGGGATCAACACGCTGTGTGAAAGGGGCTATAAATTACCTAGACTACCATTCAAAAGTTTGAGGCTGTTAAGATTTGTTTTTAAAAGGTTTTTAAAGTTTCTTATGCTCATAACGGCTGCATTTATTTTATCAAAAATCCAGCACAAACTGTAATATTTTTACAATGTAAAATAACTGTCTTCTATTTTTTTAGGAGATATTTTTTAGATATTTTAAAATGTAATTTGGTGATGGCAAAGCTGGATTTTCAGAATCATTAACTCAGTCTTCAGTGTCTCAAGATCCATCAGATATCAAAAAAATTGTTCTGGTTAATAATTTTTGTTTAAAAAGAACAACATTTATTTGAAATATATATAATTTTTGTAACAATGTAAAAACAATGTTTATGGTCTCTTTTGATCAATTTGTGTCCTTGCTGAATAAAAGCATATTTTTCATTAAAACATTTTTTGAATGGTATACTGTAAAATGTTTTACTGCTATTTACTTAAAAGATTATGGTAACAATCTAACACATAATATTTTTGAGTAGTTAAAGCTTTTTAATTACTTTAAGTATGTTTTACTCTCAAAATTGCATGAATTCAAGTGAATGGAAAGGACCTGTTTATATTTGACTTTGAGTCATATTGTATTATTAAAAGACTGTATGCTGTTAGCACAACAACAAACTTGTTACTGCACTATCATTAGCAAAGTTATTGCTCAATGAACAAAGCAACATGATTCAACATATTTAAACATGCAGTTATTCACAACCTAACCATAAGCCCTACTCTTCTGCACAATGGTAACGATCAAAACTTCAACATAATATAACTCTTTCAAATGTCAAACATAACTGAACATTAAACATTAACAGATGTTTCCCTTTACTCAAAAACACATTTAATAACACTTAATTTCAATATTTACTCTCCATTTCCAGCCATGTGCAAAGCATGCTGGGAACTAACAATGGTGTCTCTAAATAAAATCGCATAATTGAGGTAATTCTCTTAAAATAAATAGGTAGCCTTTTTCCCTAAATTTTATCAGCTTTATCAGTTCCTCAGTTCAAGCCTCAAAATTGTGTATGTTTCCTTTAAAAACTTTGGAAAAAGTATCTCTTGGTTTTATTAGTGAAATGTTCTCAATATTTTCAATAAAACACTGAACCACAATTTTCTTAATAAAATATACACAATATTTTTAATTATCACCTTAAATTACAAGACTCATGATTCATTTTTATGTGTGCAAGTCAACCCAAAGAAGCCAAACTTTGGCTCATTATTATTTAATATTCATCAAACTATAATTCATCAGATATATAATTAGATAAGATAAGATAATATTCTGTTCAGTGTTTACAAAACTACATATTAAACACCATCATGTTATGTTAGACACTGAGTTTTTGTAAGACAAAGAAGCATTTTTCTGATTTCAAGGTCGTTGTTAATAAAGTTTCTCATTAAATTTAGAGACAAGCATCAAACAACTTTAAAACTGTTAGCGCAATGTTGTTGTCAGTCATTTCTGATCCCCAGTGTAGACTCTCATTCTGTCTGTTACTGTTTATTTCATCTTATGCTCAATAAATGTATATAACCCAAATAATTTACCTTTCGCAAGCAGAGGTATGAAGAAATTTATGTGCTCTGACTTTTCTCTGAACCACATACACACACACACATTGTGTTTTAATGTTTTATGGGGACTTTCCAGTGGTTTTTATACTGTACAAACTGTATATTATACCCTTACACTAACCCTACCCCTAAACCTACCCATTACAAAAACCTTCTGCCTTGTTTCATTTTCAAAAAACATCACTTAGTATGATTTATAAGCTGTCCTCATGGGGACCAAAAAGTGTCCCCACAAGGACAAGGATTATGGATATTGTCATCTTTGGGGACACACACACACGCACACACACAGTTCACTCACAGAGAAACACACGGTTAATAATTTCTTAGAACACACAAAGCTTTTAAATTAGTTTTAAATTATTGGCCATAAACTATTTTCCAAAACAAAGGAAACAACTAGGAATATAATAATTTTTCAGACAGAGGAGGAGGGAAGGACAGGGAAGGATTTTTTGGAAGGACAGAGAGAATGAAAAAATAAATGAATAGCGAAATGAGTAAATGACAGATAGTGGTAAAGGAAAAAAATTGACTGTTTAAAACACACGTGTTTTAGGTGCCAAGTGTGAGCCGTTTTCCTAGTGGCTGAGCAGGAACTAGACCATTGAGTGCATGCGTGTGTGTGTGTGTGTGTGTGTGAGAGAGAGAGACAGAGAGAGAGAGAGAGAGAGAGAGAGAGAGAGAGAGAAAGAGAGAGAGAGAGAGAGAGAGAGAGAGAGAGAGAGAGAGAGAGAGAGAGAGAGAGAGAGAGTCATGAGTGCAGTGGTACAGTCCCAGTGCCATTGGTACTGTGGCGAAGAAGCAAAGAAATGTTCACATTCCTCAGATACCCTGGCTTAAAGGCCAGCAAGCTCAGACACATACGTACAGAGCACGGGCTCTCTGTGGCAGAAAGATACATGACATAACCATGAGCCACTGATGTTTTTATTCATTATATTTATTATTCTATTACATCAAGTATAGAGAAAGAGAAAGAGAGGAGCTCTTTCTTTAATAAAGCAGCAGTTCTTTCACACCCATCCACCTCCTCACACAGATGAATCACTTTAGCACCAGTCAACATTAGTCACGAATGCTTCAGCCGCAGGGTTATTCAGTTCAGATAAGTGAGTGTGGTTAATGAGAGACCCACTGAAACATAATAAAGGGAAGGGGATTGATAAAATGTGGACAAACACAACCAATAGTTTAATTTTGCCAAATTCTTACAATGTAATGTCATCAAATACACTTTTAAAATATAAAAGAAAAAATGTAACTGACCATGCAAAACAACAAATTTAAGACCAGGTAGACACCTCTGCCAACTGGTCACTTTGGCACTGGATTGAATAAACACACCAGCAGTAATCCTAATATGGCTGGGCAACCACTGACCTGCAACTGGATGACTGATGTTACATAACATCATCTAATTAATATTGATGAGCCAACACTTTTCAGATCCTCACTTCACCCCTGGATTGAGTAATTAAGAGAAAAGATCACACTTAAAAATATATGAACATATAAAGTCAAAGCTCAATTAAGCAGAAATGCTCAGACATGTAATTGGTGGTTGGTGCTCCAAACAAACTGATTACGGTCATGAGGCTGATCCAAAAACCATCAGTAAAACACTACCTTAACATGCACTGTAAAAGAAAACAGATTTGTCCTTATTGAATGAAACTGAAAATGAAAATATTCATTTTAAAAAGAAAATCTTATATTGACCCAAACTTTTGAATGGTAATGTGCATATATAAAAGCTGTGTGTACATACAAGTTTTACTCTGATTGGATTATATTGATCATAATATATAATTATAATATTTACTATAATTAATTCAATGCCCACTGTAAACATTTCTTCAATTAGCTAAAATCTAACATCCACAAACATACCACTTAACACACCCGCTAACACATCGACATCAACTAACTTATCTGCTAACAAAGTTACTAACACACCAACAAACCCTCCCATTAAATTATGCGTTAGCAACTATAATTTGCTGTTCTAAACACAAACAAACGAAAATATAGAAGTGGCCATTAGAGTCAAAAGAGAAGGTGGGGCAAAAGAATATTAAACCTAATTCAGTTTCTTGACAAAAGCCTTTAGTGAGACTGTGTTCACTTCTGTAGGCTGAAAAATAACAAAAACAACATGCACACACACCCATTATAAAACATAAAAACATCAGAGATTTAAAAAACGCTTACCTCTAGACAAAATCTAGAAAAGATAAGAGTGGGTGTTTACTGAAAGGGCATGTGCATGTGCTGTACTCTGTTTCAATATGCATAAACACACCCACACATGTACAAATACCACACAAACACAAACATTAACATTCTAGCATGTATATATGCCTTTCTCTTGAGAATACAGAGGCATTTTCTTTCAAAAATGTTGGTTTCCATAAGAGCTAGGGAAAAAGTGTAGCATTAAAAGTTGCTGAAATGCTGTTAGTGGTCTAAAACGCAGAAATAACTTTTGCTTCAAAGTACCTCCACTTTTGTCAAGAGTCTGACCAACTGTAAAATAGCTTTCACCTGCAGATCTTTACAAACAATCAAATGCAGCAAATAAAACCAGCACACGGGGAAATCCTGCTCTTTTACCTCAATGTTTACATTTTACAAGCTTCTTAAACAAGACTTTCCCTACTGTCGCATAGGGGACCAGGACATGTCGTAACACTGGCAACAGCAGAGGTTCCAGTTTCTGAAAGCTAAACAGAGATGTGAGAATTCAGGCAGCGTGGATGGATGGAATGCCAGCAAGAGACTGTGACTGTGATGTCATCATCAGCGCTTGACAGGTATTTGTGTATTTATGGAGAGGAAGGAATAGGAAAGGAGACATTAAGGATGGAATATTACAGATATTCCGTCTACAGAGGGGAAATAGGCCAGACATGCCAAACACTAACTTTTAATACTATACACTATGTCTATGATTAAATGACTCATTGGAAATTCCTTTTTTGAAAGTTGCTGAAAATATTATTTGGAAGCTATTTGTACCTCATATTTTCTTGGAGGGTGAATCTCTGCTGCTACTGAACAGCTGTTGTAAATCCAGAATGATCAAAAGAGTTTTGACAAGGTGCTTTATCTGTCAGTGTTTAACTGGAGCTGTAAGGTTTAGTCTGACTGAGAAAATACTGATGTTTTGGTGTCTCTGTTTGCATGGGCACCAATGAAAGAGAAAACCAGAGGTGTTGTCACGGGCCCTGGAATAGAGAGTCCCTGCAATTGCAGATTAAATAAAAACAGGGGTCCAAACATAACGGTTGACATCACTGCCTCCGGCTGATCTATCATTAGTCAGTGGAACGTTGATGTTATCAACCACCAGTAATATTTAAATGTCTTTGCCTTTCTTAAAGGGATAGACCTTAGTCATAGTCAAGGTATAGCCAAATTACATTTTTGACAGGAAGCAAAACGAGGCTGTAAGGGATAGAAATGGATTTGTATAGTAAATTAACAACATGCCAGTTGATTAACTCACAAAATATCTTTCCAAAGAAAATTTCAATAGACAAAAACTCCATAAAACAGTTCTGAAAGTACTTAAAGTGAGCTTTGAAAAATTCCTAGTATGATCTAGTACCTATATAGTACCACTGTAAAAACAGTCTATCCCCCACAGCTGTTTTCATCAGAGTAAAATTCAATATGGCATCTGCCCTCACTAAAGTCTAAAGTTCACCTATAATAGAAAATTTGTCATCATTTACTCACCCTCATGTCACTGTTTTGAAGAACTAGTTTTTTCAATACAATAAAAGTTAATGGGATCTAAAACAAACTGGACCTCATTGGACAAAAAACGCTTAAGACATTCTTCAAAATACAGTATATTTTTTTGTTCCCAAGAAGAAAGTCAAAGTTGAACTATGCTTTTAAATACTGAACATCACAAAGGGACAATGGAGGGGACGTCTTATAAAAATAAAGTGCTAAAGTTGTCAATGGAGCTTGAAAAATAATTAAATGACTCCTATCACTCAAAAAACCTGTCTACCATTAACCATTGGATGTTTTCACTTCGGAATAACTACAGGGTAAGCAGCCAATAACAAATACACACATATATATATATATATATACACACACATTCCTCTGCTCTGCTTTAAATAACTGGCCTCATTCCCACAGTGAAAAGCAGTGAGTTTACTCTGAGTAAACCAGAATGCTTGTTTAAGGGCCTGAGTTTCAATATTGCCCTTTAAAAAAGCCCACAGCTGCCACCTCTCCCTCAAACACAGACACTCACTTATACACAGTGTTCTCTTATCACTTTCCAACACAACCTCTAATTTGAGTTTCAGAGTCTCTGACTGGCAAGACCAATTATCCTAACCGTGTCGTACTCCTCTTTGCTATCTTCTGTGTAGAAGGTGCATGGAATCTTTTTTTTGTTTTTCATTTTATTTCAAGCATACAATGAAAAAGTGTACAGTATGTACAACATAAGACAATAATCGAAAGAACACTGATGATCAAACAAATAAAATTCACCGCTGCTTTAATCTTTAAAGTCACAATGAAATCAAATTCATATTTTTTATGGAATATAAATATAGCAGTATTTATTATAAATGATTTATCTGGTCTGTGCACATCTTTTTTTTTTTCTTTTTTTTTTTGCCCTCATAATCTGTTAACTTCCCCTCCCTCATCATCTCTTCTCCTCTAATGATGTGTTTATCGGCTCGAAGGCGGTACAACCTGCTAGTCACACATGAGATCACAGCAATAGCAAACCACAATCATCCAATCAATTCCCATTGGACAAAATTAAGTCCTGCCCAACATTTTTTCTGCTTTGAGAAGGCGTTTAAGTCGGATATACATCACAATAGGGACGAAAAGACTATTGCAACATACATTTCAAGCTGACTTTAAGGAAGAATGGGAAATACGATCTACAAACAAAAGCAAAACTTAGATAAAAAGATGGCGAGGGGAAAGGACTGAGAATGTTGATGACACAGACACTAATATCTACTGCACATCATATAAAACAAATGGTAGATGGCCACTGACTCATACACTCACAAACACACAAGGATTGGCATGCTTATGGAATGTTCGACTGGATTTCTGAAACATTTTCCACTCTGAAACTGCTCCTTTGTGGCTTGCTGCAAGGATTTTCCATGCATTGTGAAGGAATAAAGCCTGATTAGCCCCAAAGACTTCATGTATCTAGTTATGTAATAAATCTGGCTCTTACTATTGTGAGCGCTCTAAATCACAGCATACACTGAGCATCGCACACCACAGTAGTCGAATAAAGAGGGATCACAGACTGTGCTGCAAGTAGAACCCAGTTAAATAAAGAAATGAACAGAAGTCACCAAAATACGAGGAAATATGTGGCGTTTGCATGTGAAAGAGAGGCAGAGTGTGTATGTGTGTGTGTGTGTGTGAATGAGGCCTGAAATAGGTATGGGGTAGTGCTGGTGTTGCATGATGGCATCATTATGGGCACTCTGTGGCACTTTGCAGAAGTGGAGGATGGTTTGGGGTTTACAGACCTCTCACCACAGAACCCAGATGCTGGCATTGACAGACAGAGGGACACAAAAAGAGAAAGAGAGGCTGCTTTCTCTGTACTTAACAAACTGCTAATCAAACTGTCTGCCAGTATATAATCTAATCTTTATTTTTATTTTTTTTAAAGAGTAGAGACTCTTTGTCAAATAAGATAGGTCCACATGTGAGTATTTCTTTAGGTGCCTGATCTTCCAGGCTGTCTGATGCATTCCATGACTGAAACCACAAGACTAAGTCAGAGAAAAATGTAATATGTATCATCTTGACAGCTGAGTCAGGCTTTAAGTAAAAGGTAAAATACTTTATGGCAAATTCATTGTTGGCATTAGAATAAAGGTTTATCGTGATGATGATGATTATAGCTTTAATACACTTTGAGCATAGCTGCAGTGCTTATTTCCACTGCACAGCATGAACTATGGACTCTGGACAAGGAAAGTGTAACGTGTTAGACACGCATGAACAAAGATGAATCAAAAATACTAATTTATTAAACAAAGAGAAAACACTAGGAGATAGATATAGCAATAACACATTCACATAAACAATACCGAACATGGAAAAGACTGAACTAAAGGCTTAAAAACACAAGGGAGCAATCAAGCAAACAACCATGGAAACAAACATTGAACTAGAACTCAGTTAAACATGCACAGGGAAAACCAAACTAAAACTCAATGAACTGACATAAGTAAACATAACTGTAGGAGCCGGTGGGAATGAGGACCAAGGCGGAGCCCAACAGAACTGAAGGGGTGGAGGGACGAATCGTAGCTAGAGGCTCAGAAGTCCGTGGCGCAGGCAGAGTGACGTTTGACAAAGGTGAAGCCAGAGGGACGAGGGAGCCTGGTGGAGCCGTAAGGACGATGGTCCCAGGTGAACCCGAGAGAGGGGGAGACAAGGTGGAGCCGACATGTCGACGAGGCGAGCTGGAGTGACAGACTCAGCAGCTGGAGGCAAAGCAAGGGGACTTGACAAGGCAGAGCTCGAGACCAGAAGTCCCAAAGTGGATCCACACAGCAGAGAGGAGTCAGAGGAGGAGCCAAGATACTGAAGGGAACCAGCGGAGGCGGAACCGAGGAACTGGATGTTATGGGCAGTTGAGGTGGGAGAGGGAGGCTAGGCAGGATCCTTGGAGACACAGGAGCTGGGTGGGACCAGAAGAAACACAGGAGAATTGGAGCTGGGTGGGACCAGTGGGGACGGGAGCTACAGGGCAATATACTCTTCCATTTCCTCATAATAGATAACAGAAGCCAGCTGCAGCTCACCTATGCCCTCGAACTCCCAAAGAGGACACCCAAATTGACGGACTCCAGGGCGATGATTGGCTCAGTCTTTGTTCCATCTGGCGCTGACATCGCGGCAGGCTCGAGCTTTGTGTCTGTGGCGGGCTCTGGCATACACTCCGTGCAGTGTGTGGGAAGTGGCTGGCTGGGCTCTGGGTCCAGAGTGATGTCCTCCTCTGCGGGGCAGATGGTGAACGGAGATCCGTTACTCACCAGCACCCACTCCATATAGGTGCCAAAATCTCCCTAAGGACCAACACTGGACAGGCATGCCTTGGATCGCTTATTGAGGCTGGTAAAGTAAAACACACACAAAGAGAGCGATCTGGATAGTGTGTGAGGCATGCCAGATCTAAGAAGTCTTTTTTGTGGTCCTCTAGATTTTGCTCCTTTTGCTCTAGGCAGAGCGGTTGGACGGCCGGCAAGTCCATAAAAAAGCGAAATCAAATGTAGGTTCGATATTCTGTAACGTGTTAAGGCGGGCATACACTGTGCGTTGTCTGTGCGATTTCAGCAAGGTACCTACTCACACTGAACGAGTAGATCGCATGCGATGTAAAGCTAAAGCTCAGGATTTTTGTGCTCACACTATACAGTCCGAACGTCGAGCTGCGACTTGACTGCTCACACGATACGTGTGAAATATGTGCGATAAACCCCCGTGCCTGGTTGCGCCAGATGATATCATGTATCCAGAGATAATTGTCAAAACAAGCATCAGCTATCAATGATTTAGCATTTCCAATTTATGTATTCAATTATTATTAGTATTATTAGTATTATTAGGGAAGGCCTACTTTTATTATTAAATTGATAGGCCATTATAATTAATTTGCCAAGCAATAATTTCATAGCGCATCACCGCATAACCAACGCGCTGTGAGGATAATAAAAGATTACAAAGAAGCTTACTCCTCCTCATTGAAAATTGTCTAAAAACATTTAGGTCGATTACAATGAATAATATTACAATATTTTTAATAAATTAATTAAATAGATTAATTTAATAGATTACAATAGGCCTGTAATTAAATTGTTAAAATCTATAATATTTCCGAACACTGCAATAATTAGTCAAAACAGCTTTATTTCAAAAACAGTTTGTTTAACATGGACATTGTTTAACAAATTAAAGGGGCACGGTAACTACATCACAGGTGGCTTGGAAGATGTGGGTAATATATGGTTTATCCATTTTGCAACACAAACTGGAGGTAAGCAACAGTAATTTATAGCTAGTTTGATAGCTACAGAAATTAAGATCTCCCTCTTTTCATTTCTTGCTGCAGATGAAATGGTTAAACTTCTGTTTTCGTGCAGGCGCAGTGAGGGAAAAAACTCTGAGTTTAGGGCAATCGGTTCGTAGCTTTGCTTCAACTGTGCGATATAGTCACGAGGAGTAACCAAAATTTCTGACATGCCAGAAATTCTTCCGACCATCCGATTGCCAGTCGTGAGAGGTTTCTCACCTCTCGTTTCACCCTGTACACTGCACAACAAACACTGCACGACAAACAACGCACAACAAAGCTGAAAATCAGCCCAACCCGAAAAAGAGTTGCACGAGTCAGAATTCGGCTCAAAACTGGACGAAAATCGCACAGTGTATGCCCGCCTTTAGACATGCACATACAAAGATGTATCAAAAATACTTTTTTTTTCCTTTTCAAAAGAGAAAACTCTAGGAAATACATAGCCTAGAAATCTAGACGCACCCTAGCGGCAGCAAATTTTATTTTGCAGCCAGGGTGGTCTAGCAAATCTCCGTTGGCTTTCGAGCTGGAAAAACCAAACTCTAGTCAGGCGGGTGGACTTAACATAATGACGACAGAGTTGCGACGGTTCCCTGCTACTTGAAAACAAAGAATGGCTGCTGCTGGCGAACAGCGGTCTTTCGAATCGGCTTTGGCCGAGACTCTGGAGGACTTGGAGTTAAGCTTTTCTTTGAGAAAAGAACAAAGAACGGCACTTAAGTCATTCTTAAAAAAGGAAGATGTGTTTGTAGTTTTACCAACCAGATACGGCAAAAGTTTAATCTATCAACTAGCTCCGCTGGTGGGAAAACGCTCTGGTTGGTTGTAGCGCTATCCTATTGCGTGCAGAGGGAATTTCAAAGACAACAGTTTATCCTGCCCCTCGGATTGAGCCTTGCCAATGGTGTGTTCCCAGACCCAACATCTTTTTGTGTTGGTTTGGCTTGCCAGGCTAGGAAACACATATAGCAATAACAAATTCACATAAACATGGCACAACATGGAACAGACTAAACTAAAGGCTAAAATACACAAGGGAGCAATCAACGGAAAACAGAACAGGCGTAGAACTAATTAACAACCATGGAAACAAAGGCAAACGGGCAAAGGGAAAACCAAACTAAAACAAAATGAAATGACAGAACTAAACATAAATGTAACAAAAAGACCTTCTGAGGAGAGTATTTTTCCCTAATGGACCCTTAGAAACAGAAGTTGTAGAAAAAAAATTCAGGTCTGGTGAATTTTTTTTTTTCAACCAGCATTTGTGAAGATAACATGTTTTAGGGATTATGGGAGCTTCTTGTCTGTTTTAGTAATCTCAGAGAGACAAATACTCAGACTGTCATGCAAACAAAAAGACTTGCGTGAGAAAATAAGTGTGTTCACATTATAGACATTACAGATTTAACACATTATAAACATTAAGATCATATTGGTGTAGGGTTGTGGTTAGAAGGGTCAGGGTTTTGAATTGTCTGTGAGAGTTTAGGGTTAGATGACAGGATTCATCATTCACTTATGATGTACAAATGACTTTCAGTTAACTCGAGTCAAATAAAATCACAGCTTACTTTATAATGAAGATGGGAACTATTATAAAGAGATATACAAGTCAATATTGACTTATAATGTTAATGTCACGTATATGGTGGTATTAAGAATTTGCATGATGCAGGTAATCCAAGATAAACACTTTAATAATAATAATCACGGAGAATACACAGAGGAAGAAACACATTCCCCTCTAGATAACGACGAGAACCGGAAAAGGAATGAACAAAACATGGAGTAATTATACACAGAGAACTTAACTAGATACATGTGGAATTAATTAGTAACCTAGGTGACAAAAAAGGATAACTTAACTGAAAGGAAACATAGGAACATGAACACAAACACAATGAAACATAACTGTGGCGAGCAGGACGAGGCCGAGAGCCATGAGAGAATGGCGCGAGGCCGGTGGCGTGATTGATGATGAGCGACACCTGCGCGACGCACCGGTCTCGTATCTCTCACGGAGGAGAGGAAGCATAAAAAGAAGGAGCGACGATCGTGATGGACGAGAGAGGACCAGGCCTGGACTGTTTTTTATTTGATGTGTTGTTTTATTATGTGTGGCGGCAGTCGTCCGTGAGGGGCTGCTGTCTTTACTTTCATTTTGTGTTTATTTACTTTATGTTTATTAAAGTCTTTGAACGTTCGCTGGTTCTCGCCTCCTTTTTCCCACAACAACAAACTGTGTTACACTGGTGCCAAAACCTGGGAGGACGGGAAGCAAAGGAGCGGAGACAGCAGATGGCTGCCCGAGGCTGTGGTGCTGGAGCGATTGAACAGCAGGTGGGACGGAGACCTCGCTGCCGTGCTCCTGGGTCGAGGAGGGGTGTAATGGACAGTACAATGGTGGAGGGGGCTTTGGAGGAGGATGAGGAAGACCTGGATCCCTGATGGACCTCTTGGGAGGAGTCTTTGGAGACCAGGAAGACTTAGGCAATGACACAGGTTTGAGTGGACGAGGCGAAGACGGGGGCCGATAGAACGGGGTTACACCAGAGCGAGTAAGGACCAAGGTGGAACCGGAGGGAAGGAGGAGCCCAGAGGAGCAGAAGGGGTGGAAGTCCACAGCGAAACCAGGGTAACGATGGACCATGGTGGAGCTGAGGTAGCGTACAGCAAAGGCAGAGCCGACGGGCAACAGGCCGAGGTGGAACAAAGGGCCTGGAGGCCCAAGATGAAGCCATGTAGTCAGTTTCCCCACTTCGTGCTGGTGGTGAGTGGGTCCGAGACGGAGCAGGTGAGCTGGTGGAAGTCAGTGGCACTGGCAGAGCCAAGGAGCTGTGAGACATCAGCAAGGCTGGTGAGTCTTGAGAATTTGGCGTACCAGCGGTGATGGTGACCATAGGGTGGGCAGAACATTGGGACCAGGTCGTCCATTATGTAGTGTTTCAGCAGAACGAGGAGGTGTGCGCTTAGGGGCAAGGACAAGCATGGCAGCTGGCTCTGCTGTGATATTGATGAGCCAGGCCTCCTCTACTGGCTCTATGGTTGACTGTCTCACCGGCACTAACTCCACGATGGACCTGGCAATCGACTCCAGTCTCGGGACAGACACGGTGACTGGCTCTTTCTCCCTGGGAATGGAGAGAACTCAAGCTTGTGGTCCGCGGTGGGCGCTGGTTCAGGCTCTGGCTCCATGGCGGGCATGGAAGTCATCTCTGGGTCCTTTGTGGGAGATCTCTCTGTGTTTCTGGGACACTCCGGGCTGGGACGAAGTGTTTTCTCTGGAGTGTGCAGAGAGATACCTGCTGAAGGTGTTGATCGTCCTGGGGAGTCAGAGTAAATGGTGTCCTTGTCCTCAACAATCCACACATCCATAAGGCGTAATCGATGAAAGACCTCCTCCAACATCAGCATTTGGCCGAGGATATTGTCCATCCTGCTCCAGAACCGCTGTTTCAAAGTTTTATCGTCCCAGTGCGCATCACAATGTGATAGTGTTCCAGGTACTCCTCCACATAATCCTCTAGCGACTGGCCGTTCTGTGAAAAGCAGTCCATAAAATTCTTGTTGTTGTGGGTCTGTCACGTATGGTGGCATAACTATAGAAATGAGAACTTAACTGAAAGGAAACATAGGAACATAACAACAAACACTAGTTACAAAATATTTCTATTAAATAAATGCAGCTTTGATGAGCATAAGAAACTTTTAAAAAGCATGAAAAAATCTTACCGACCCCAAACTTTTGAATGGCAGTGTACAATAATAACCTATTAGTAACTTATTAGTATTATTATTGTTGTTATTTAAGCCATTATATATTTATGCAAAGTTCACACATTTATTTTCATCTTTGTTTTGAGCTGTCTAATTGTTAAGCTAAAATAATTGAAAAATGATCCAAACAATACATCAAATAAGCTACCTGTGTTTTTCTTTTGAGACCAATTAACAGTGTAATTTGTTTGTAGACCAAATAGTAATTAACAAATAAATGATAAAATTGAAAAGTATGAATATCTGTAAAAAAAAAAAAAATAATAATAATAATAATAAAAGATTTGTCTAACTCTAATTATAAAGCTGTGCTTGTTTTAGAACCAGATTCTGACAAAACCGTATGAGTCAGAGAATATGTGGCAGATATTATGTTTGCTATTTAGAAAGCAAGTCATCCCACATCCTTATACACTCTCATACACCATGAACCACAGATGCTCTAAGTAAAAGTCTTTGAGCTTGATGTGCATGGACTTCTTTGGACTTCCATAAATGTAGCTTTCACTCAGCAGTGACTCAGCTTCCGCCTTTATTTTTACCCCATTTATTTATTTTTGGACTCCACTCATTCAAAAGCACATGGGCATCCAGCAGACAAAATTGGAGAGCACCAGAGAGCAAGAAAGAAAACACACACTAATGAACCTGATAATAAAACTTGTACTAAAATAACAATCACTTTCATCACAATACTGATGCAAAACCAAAATAAATATGTCAAGCTAAACATACCCACACACACTTAAAGATACGCCATCTAAGTATATCAGCTTTTGGCATTCTTTACTTGAAATAACAAACTGGTACACCAGCGGGAGCGGGAGCGGGGGTGGGGGTGGGGGTGGGGGGGTCCACTAAACACACACACAAAATATTTTAGTGGTGTGTCGACTGCAAGTGTGTGTTTACGTGGACAAAGAGAATGTAAATGTACAGTATGTGTGTGTTTAAGAGACGATAAAATGCTTGTGTGTGTATGCCGTGCAGATCTTGCTGCGTAGACTTTATGGCACCATGCCTTACCACATCCAATCTGATACAGCTCAGAGAGAGCTACCCTGCCAACCAGACAATATGCAGAAACCATTAAGAAGAGCGAGAGAAAAATACAGGGAGAAAAAGAGAGGGGGTTATTATTTCATTTCCACTCACAAACTCACGTGCTGGTGCTAGATATTCGACCATTAAGTTTGTTCATTAAAGGAATATTTTACTCAAAAATATAAATTCTGTTATAATTTATTCACACTTGTCATTCCAAACTTGTATTACTTTCTACAGTGGAACACAAAAAGGCCGAATGACAGCCTTTGTCACTATTTACTTTCATTGTATTGAGAGAAAAAAATGCAATGAAAGTAAATGGAGACTGTCACCAAAAATCTGTCTAAAGTCTCCTTTTGTGTTTTTACTGAATAAGTAAAGTCATGCAGGTTTGGAACAGCATGAAGATAAATAAATTATTTCAAGTAGCCTAATTTAAGCTGAACTGTTTATTTTTCGTGAACTAGGCTACCTTTAACTTAAGGCCCTTTCTTATTTCTTCTTAAGTATTCAAGTGTGGAAAACTTTAATAAGAGCTCGTGAGCATTCCCGTCATCAAATTGAACCGAATAATAACCGTTAAAAAAAAAAAAAACGTGTTTGAACTGTCTTACCGACTCTGAAGCCAGGCCCGGTCAGTGTGTCCGCCGACTGTCCGTTTTCACCGATAAGCGTCGTGTTGTTGCCCTGTTCGCAGGTGTCCTGACACTGGCCCTTCAGGCATGTCCGTTTGCAGATGAGTGGCGCGATGACCACTTTGAAGCGCTCGCGAGTGGACGCGCGCTCGGCGCATAGAGCCAGCCGCTGGAGCGCGAGCCAGATGAGGAGCAGATGGGAGAGAATCAACGAGGGCATGCTGGCATCCCTCAATGCCAACACAGGGCATCCACGCTACCACAAACAGAATATCCACGTAAAGCCTGAGCGGACCAGGCAGTCCCTCCGGGCACGGCCGCAGAAGACGTTTTGCTGGAGCCCAGTTTGGAAAATCTACGCAAGCACGCGCTTTTCCCAGGCAGCGCTGGCTATGAAAGTTCTCGCGCAGAAAGTTTTCCTGATGCCTTCCTGTCCCGTTTAAAGTAAAAAACTTGAAAAATTACATCCGGTTCGTTGGATAAAAAATACAGATTATCCGCATCGAGTGCATTTGGGACATTTTTAAAAGCTTTTTTAAAATTCTTACATGTTTTAAATGACAGCCTGAAGGTGAAAAACTCCTCATTCCTTAAAGCCAGGTCCTCCTTACTTTCAGTCGCTGCGTGGATGGCGTGTGTGTGCGCATCGCAGTTTGGGAAAGTTTAGGAGGAGGAGAGGCAAAGCAAGAGCCAATCCACGGGCAGTCGAGCTGGCGCAGGGCCAGAGCAGTACAAGAGCGGGACTCAAAGTGGTTTTGTTGTCGGTGCTTTTCTTCGTCGTCACCTTCTTTTTCCTTTATTTCGCACTCTTCAAGCGTTAGATGAAGGTGTTGCGCGCGAGCTTCCGCTGCGGTTCCGGTCAGTAAACACAGAAAAACGTCAGTGGCAACTGGCAAGGACAGCTACGGTGCCCTGGGTCAAACATTTGTATGCGCCAGACTTATTTCTAGTGTTTACTAGCCTACCTGAGGGGAGCAAGAACGCAATCTATGCTACTACACTACAGGCATTTCCTGTAGCCTACATTTCCTACATTTTCAAATCTTATACCTTGCAAGACCCAAATGACCTATTCGCTCCCAAGGTGGTATCTTTGAAGCATTATTACGTAAGCATGTATTTTGGAATTGTTTAGCATGTGAAGACAAAAAAATAATCCAACATACAATTGTTTGTACAGTGACAGTACTATCAGTAGGCTACACTGATTGTTACTATAACAACATTGTGAAAATACATTTGGTGCTATATATTTGACACCAATTGCATAAAAAATGACAAAAATCCCTAACAAAAATCATATTGTTTTTACAGTAGTTATGCAGCACAAACTCATTGCCATGTATTTATTTATTTATTTTTATAAAGGAGCAAAAATTAAGCATTTTGTTTCCGAAATTATGTTGGCGTAATGGCAGCTGAATCAAGCTGATAATACATTACGATTTCATTCATGGTCTCGATGGTCGCCGGACTGGATGAGCTGCACACAGTAAAAAAAAAAAAAAAAAAAAAAAAATTTCCAAGTGAAAGAAAGAGGAGAATATTCACACAAATGTGTTCATGTGGCCAAATAAATAGATAACAATATAATAGTTTTGAAATTCGACCCCCAAAAAAGAAAACTGCAGAGAATGTGATTTTATAGAGGACGTGTGTAAACAAAAAGGGATAGAGGGAGAATTAAAGAAAGTAAGATAGAGTAGGATGATGGAGAGGTGAAGTTATAGAGAAAGTGAGTTGAGTCACTTCCTTTAAGTAAAGTGAGAATGTTTGCTTTCAGTCACTGAGGAAATGACTGCATGATAGCTCTTCACTCTCTCACACACATATACATGGAGAGAGTTCACAGGCAGATCTTACATTTTTGGCTACACAGAGGCATGCAGCACCAAAACCCACAACAGACATGCGCAGTTGCTCAAACACACATAGGAATTTTTATGCTAAAAAACAGCAAGCTGTTGAGCTCCTTGCCATGTCTCCATTTTTCTAACACATAATGAATTTCTCCTTATAAAGTCTCTAAATATTATACTGCTATTTAATTGAATTTCTTAGGGTGTTTTCACACTTTTTCAGAGGTCTGGGCATGATTTTCTGGATTTTTGGCCAATATGTGAACACTCAGACCCTTTTAAAGTAAACCAAACCGAGTACGGTTCACTAAAACGTCTGTTGTGAACACAAATTGCTCCAGGACATTTTTTAATATTCAGAATGAATACAAACACTGACAGTAGACTACTATTTTAAAATTGAAAAAAGCTAAACAATATTACATCAATAGACCATAAAATAATTGTTAAACTGTAAAAACATGAAATAATCATTTATTTTGACTCATTTTATGTATTTTCAGCAAAGTAGAATTGAATATTGAATATTTCTATGCTGATCATTCAAAGAAAAAAAATCCAAATAAAGTGATTTATACATGTGAATGTGTGATATACAAGATATGCAATAAGTATTCCAACAAATTTATATTTTTGTACAAAAGTTTTTATATTATACAGTGGGGAGAACAATTTGATACACTGCCGATTTTGCAGGTTTTCCTACTTACAAAGCATGTAGAAGTCTGTAATTTTTATCATAGGTACTCTTCAACTGTGAGTTGCGGAATCTAAAACAAAAATCCAGAAAATCACATTATATGATTTTTAAATAATTAATTTGCATTTTATTGCATGACATAAGTATTTGATCACCTACCAACCAGTAAGAATTCCGGCTCTCACAGACCTGTTAGTTTTTCTTCAAGAAGCCCTCCTGTTCTCCACTCATTACCTGTATTAACTGCACCTGTTTGAACTCGTTACCTGTATAAAAGACACCTGTCCACACACTCAATCAAACAGACTCCAACCTCTCCACAATGGCCAAGACCAGAGAGCTCTAGTCATCTCTTCAGACATCTCTTCATCTACTACTGAGAGATGAAGTAATTTTTATCTACAAGATAAAATTGTAGACCTGCATAAGGCTGGGATGAGCTACTGGACAATAGGCAAGCAGCTTGGAGAGAAGGCAACAACTGTTGGTGCAATTATTATAAAATGGAAGAAGTTCAAGATGACGGTCAATCTCCCTCGGTCTGGGGCACCATGCAAGATCTCACCTCGTGGGGCATCAATGATCATGAGGAAGGTGAGGGATCAGCCCAGAACTACATGGCAGGACCTGGTCAATGACCTGAAGAGAACTGGGACCAAGAGTCTCAAAGAAAACCATTAGTAACACACTACGCCGTCATGGATTAAAATCCTGCAGCGCACGCAATCCTCCTGCTCAAGCCAGCGCATGTCCAGGCCCGTCTGAAGTTTTCCAATGACCATCTGGAGGATCCAGAGGAGGAATGGGAGAAGGTCATGTGGTCTGATGAGACAAAAATAGAGCTTTTTGGTCTAAACTCCACTCGCCGTGTTTGGAGGAAGAAGAAGGATGAGTACAACCCCAAGAACACCATCCCAACCATGAAGCATGGAGGTGGAAACATCATTCTTTGGGGATGCTTTTCTGCAAAAGGGACAGGACGACTGCACTGTATTGAGGGAAGGATGGATGGGGCCATGTATCGCGAGATCTTGGCCAACAACCTCCTTCCCTCAGTAAGAGCATTGAAGATGGGTCGTGGCTGGGTCTTCCAGCATGACAATGACCCGAAACACACAGCCAGGGCAACTAAGGAGTGGCTCCGTAAGAAGCATCTCAAGGTCCTGGAGTGGCCTAGCCAGTCTCCAGACCTGAACCCAATAGAAAATCTTTGGAGGGAGCTGAAAGTCCGTATTGCCCAGCGACAGCCCCGAAACCTGAAGGATCTGGAGAAGATCTGTATGGAGGAGTGGGGCAAAATCCCTGCTGCAGTGTGTGCAAACCTGGTCAAGAACTACAGGAAACGTATGATCTCTGTAATTGCAAACAAAGGTTTCTGTACCAAATATTAAGTTCTGCTTATCAAATACTTATGTCATGCAATAAAATGTAAATTAATTACTTAAAAATCATACAATGTGATTTTCTGGATTTTTGTTTTAGATTCTGTCACTCACATTTGAAGAGTACTATGATAAAAATTACAGACTTCTACATGCTTTGTAAGTGGGAAAACCTGCAAAATCGGCAGTATATCAAATACTTGTTCTCCCCACTGTATATTCCATGTTCAAAGTTAGGCTCAATCAAAGTGAATGGGATCAAATATTGGAGGGTACAACAAATGAACTGGACTATATCTAAAAAGCAACAGTATGATCACAAAGAGATCTGAGACTCAAGCGTGAAAACATGCTGTTTTCATGCATGTATCTTTAAATACAAGTGACCTGTACAGCTCGTTCCTCCATTACTCTGCCAAAAACTAACAAAACATCTGTTTGGTTTTGATTATCATCTCTATCATGGTCACAGGTCATGCTCGTGTGGCATTGCAGACAGTTCATTATGAAAGTTTATTATCTGCATGCGTTTTAAAGCCATATCAGTCTTAACTTCTGATATATGGTTGTCTGAGTGCACACATCCGAAGCATGTGCACTGAAAGCTGGATGTCAGACAGAGCGTTGTGTAAGTATTAAACTTCTCTTTCTGGTGTTATTGCGCTTAAACTGTCAAATACACACAACAAGGTTATGTCAAAAACACAAAGTTCACATAAACACAGTTATGTCTGTGAACATAAACAGCAAGTAAAGAAATTGCATGTGTGTATTAGATCTGTGAATTAAAGTGAAAGCAGCATAATACCTAATGCTATATGTAAGGAATAATTGATTATTCGGCTTATACTACCACACCTTAGAAAATTGTTTTTGTCCTTAAAACGTTTTTGTGTGTAGGACTAATTTCTTTATGCATCTCATCCCAAGCCTCAATTGCTAATTCCAAAACATAATTTTAGAGCTAGTAAAGGAGACTTGAGCAACTGATAGCAGTCAATGCCATTATTATTGCAATTAGAGAGAGTGAGAGAGAGAGAGATTAAGCATTTGTCTGTGATTTACCTCAGTCTGTGCGTCTCTCAATAGTCTTCAGCATCAGCGTCTACTAATAGCGAAACTACACTTGCTAGTCAGAAACGTCATGTAGCTTTTGCAAAACTATTTTACTGATAAAATCGTCAGAGCAGCGCTTACTTATAAATGCATAATACATAATAAAATGTAATTTTGTAGCAAAAAGAACTTGGAAATAATTTGTCGTTTGTCGCTTTGTCAGTGTCATTGTGGGTTTTGGTTTTGTAGACTCTTAAGACCTTTGAAATAAATTAAATCATTTGGCAAAGTGAAATGGAACTGAAATGTGGTCAAGACCTGCCTGGAACTACTAGCCGTGCGTTTCCCTGAAAATAATTCCACACCTTAGAACGTTCGTCAACCAATCAGAATCAAGCATTCAACAGCCCCATAGTATAATATGAATCAAACAACAAAATAAAAACAGAAACCCCTCACTGCTCTTGATTGAATAACTTATAGCTTTAACAAGATAACATTTCTTACTTGAATGCTGCTGTTAAATGCTCTGGCGAGGAGATAAACATGGCGGACTGAGGGTGAGGTCTAATGCGACAGAGTCCGTCGACAGTTGTGGGCGGGGACTGTGCAATGTGACACATATGCTAGAATCTGCAAACAGCTTGTTTTGAAGACATTGTTTATGATTTATGGGGGTTAGAAATTGGATTGGGTGGATTTTTTACCATTATGAGGTGGTTTTGTAGGCTACACACTGCTGACACACATTTATGTTCAAACACCATGTAAGAGAATTTTGCATAATAGGTCCCCTTTAAATAGCAACCTCAACACCACATACATGACCAGTTCTGTAAATGAAAACAAATATTCTGCGCATCAGAATAATACTGACAGTATTACACTGTCTGATGACACAGAGCACTGGGATGAGTGTTCAAGCCAACAAACGTTACCCTCAATGTGACATTAAAACCTGCTTACCGCAGCATGGAGAGCAGGGACAATGTGGTCTGGAGGCAGGGTGTGGGCTCAAAGAGCAGAGTGGTCTTGACTTACGTCACAGAGACTATAATCATGCCTGAGCGGATACATGAGTCACTTCAGAATCAAGAAGGGAGGAGAGCTCTGACCAAACATCAACTAAATGTGGGTCAGACTTTGGCTGAACGATGTCTCATCGTCTGGGGCAAAAGAGCACAGTGGCACTACAATGAAAGTCTTTGGGGGTTGAATTGACTGATGGGGAACTAAACAGATAGTTAAAGCAGATTCTGTAAAAGTTACAATTCTAGACTATTTTAAATACTTTCTAGACTATTTTAAATCAGTAATGTTTTTTTTTTCTTGACCAAAATGTGACAATAACATTACAAAAGATATCTATCTCAAATAAACGCTGTACTTCTGAACTTTATATTCATCAAATAATTCTGAAAAAAAGAATGTATAATGGTTCCCACAAAAATTAAGCAGTTCAACTGTTTTCAATATTGATAAGAAATGTTTCTTAAGCAGCAAATCAGCATATCAGAATGATTTCTGAAGGATCATGTGACACTACTGATGCTGTAAATTCAGCTTTGCCAAAGTTTTTTAATCTCTTTTGCCAAAGAAATATTAATCTCATTTTAAAATATATTAAAACAGTTATTTAAATGATAATAATAATGTAATATTAATATTTTCACTGTATGTTTTGATCAAATAAAATACAGCATTGGTGAGAGTGAGACTTCTTTCAAAAACATATAAAAAATCTTACTGATCCATACTTTTGAACGATAATGTCTATAAATACCCAAATGACTATTGCTGCAATAAATCTAAACATGAGTACAGGATCACTTCCATTATTGATCCTTAAATTAGCCAATTAAGCCTAACAAATGCATTGATGATAACTGATGTTGCCCTGTTGAAAATTATAGATGTTTTAATTTTTCCAAGAATGAAAATCCATGAATTTTTTCAGGAATTTGTTCAAATTCAAAATACATGTAGTTTATTTTATGTTGTATCCTGTGAGTAAGACGTCTCATCCCTAGTGTAACCAGAGTCAACACCCAGAAAAGAAAGACTACTCACACAACTATATACAAAGACTATATATAATACAGAGAGAGGAAAAGATGTCTAATAGCCCCACCTATAACACTGTTGATTCATTTGACCAAGTTCATGAGTCCTGCATGTTTATATATATATATATATATATATATACAGGTGCTGGTCAAAAAATTAGAATATCATCAAAAAGTTGATTTATTTCAAGAATTCAACTTCACAGGTGAAACTAATATATTATATAGACTCATTACATGCAAAATGAGTTATTTCAAGCCTTTATTTGTTATAATTTTGATGATTATGGCTTACAGCTTATGAAACCCACGAAATCAAAATCCCAGAAAATTAGAATATCACATGAAAACACACAGTAATTACACAGCGATACCATGGTCATTGAACCAGGTTTTGGTTATTTTGGCAGTGTGGGCCGGTGCAAATCCTGCTGGAAAATGAAGTCAGCATCTCCATAAAGCTTGTCTGCTGAAGGAAGCATGAAGTGCTCTGGAAATGTCCTGGTAGACGGCTGCGTTGAGTGGACAGCAGTGGACCAACACCAACCGATAACATGGCTCCCCAAACCAACACAGACTGTGGAAACTTCACACTGGACTTCAAGCATCTTGGATTGTGTGCCTCTCCATTCTTCCTCCAGACTCTGGGACCTTGGTTTCCAAATGAGATGCAAAATTTGCTCTCATCAGAAAAGAGGACTTTGGTCCACTGTGCTTTATTAAATCCAGTCAACGCAGCCATCTAGGACATTTTCAGAGCACTTCATGCTTCCTTCATTTTCCAGCAGGATTTGCACTGGCCCACACTGCCAAAAGAACCAAAACCTGGTTCAATGACCATGGTATCACTGTGTAATTACTGTGTGATTTCATGTGATATTCTAATTTTCTGGGATTTTGATTTCGTGGGTTTCATAAGCTGTAAGCCATAATCATCAAAATTATAACAGATAAAGGCTTGAAATATCTCACTTTTCATGTAATGAGTCTATATACTATATTAGTTTCACCTGTTAAGTTGAATTCTTGAAATAAATCAACTTTTTGATGATATTCTAATTTTATGACCAGCACCTGTATATATATATACACACACACACACACACACTGATAAATTCAGTCCCCATCTAAGCCAGAAAAATCTTGCACGAACATTTTAAATTCAGATTCAATAATTGATAAGTCAAGTCAAGTCAAGTATATTTGTATAGCGCTTTTCACAATACAGATTGTATCAAAGCAGCTTCACAGTATTAAACACTTGATACACTTGAAAGTTTTAATGGTCAATGATTATAATACTGTTGGTACATCATTCTGAATATGAGTGAACTTGAAGGTTATAGATATTAGGGAGCTGACGACTGTGCCCTTTTTTATAAAAGAATATAATGACTGGAAATACAAACTGAAAGATATGCAAGTAGAGATGTTTTGTTGTAGCAAAGGAATTCTCAGCAGATGGTAATGTTTTCTTATCAAAATTGGCCTGTTTTTAGATATCTTATAATGAAGTTTAATGCTGGAGAATGAAAGTTTACATTGATCATACCATATATTGAAACTTAAACATTACGAACAACTACTTTGAATCTTCCCCTCAAATGTTGCTGTCTCTCAATTAGTATTACAGTATTACATATAAAGTGTTGCAGACCAGCCCAAAATACTGGTTTAATACTACCAAAAAAAAAAAAAAAAAAAAAATCATTATGTTTGATCTTTACATGATTTCAAACATTCGGTTCCGCATATTTACTAAGCATGAGGCCATTGAGTGTTTTTACACTGAAAATGTTTTGGGGTGTTAACTGCAATCATTTTTGTTGAACTTGTTGAACCAATCTTCAAACATCTGCAACAACAGCTCTAAATTCAACATCACATGTGGACACAGTCAGGAACAAATGCAATACTATAACAAAGTGAAAAGTTTAAATAGTCCAAAGTTATTAAAACACATCGTCATGGATCTTTTAAAGCTCCAGTTTCTGGCATGAAATTTTAAAGACTAAACCTATTCAGCTCTATGTACAAAATATACACGTTGAATGAACAAAATGACACTTTTTTTTATATATATAAAAACAAACAAAAAATTGGTGAAAAAAAAAATGTATTCACAAAACCACACAGATTGATGCCATGGCCATGACAGAAACAGCGTCTCCATTTTTGGAGGAGAACCAACCAAAAAAAACAATTTGGCAGTAACAGTCTTTCCCTCTTACATCCATTAGAGGGCACCACTTTTAAAGTTTCCTTGATTTCTGGGTTAGCTGTGGATCTGCACAATACATTTTTACAGATGAGTCAGCTGAACTCTGTTGAATTAACCCAGGCAGTCACATTTCTGATTTTTTGGATCAGCACCATGTGATATACTCTTCACCCTGAACACAACATCCTCCAAACTTGGCTCTTAAATCTACCAATGAACCAAACAAACTTCCAAGGTAAACTGAATGAATATTCTGCAGCCTGCAAACACCCAACGATAAAAAGGAAGAAAGTTACCTTCATTTAAAACAATACTACAGCTTTTGATGCACATCGGAGTGTGAGCCTGTGCAATACAACCACAGTTAAGGCTTTAATGCGTTCATCTTAGAACACCTATGCAATAGCTTTCTCTGAAGAGGGCATTAAAATGAAATGATTATTACACCAATGACAACACCCATAATTGTGAGTAACAGATCACACAATACCCTGTTAGTCCCACGGGAGCATCAACAGCTCCAACACTAAACACATCTATATGATGTGACATCATCGGATATAATATGCGAATATTTAGGAGAAGTCATCATGTTAGAGTTACATAACCATATTGTCAAATAATGAGCTTGTTTTTACGTTGCCACTGACAGTGTTTGAAGATGTAACCTCGATCGTAGAGTTAACATCACATTTTGGTCAAAAAAAAAAAAAGAAAAGACATTTTAAGTCTGAGGTTAAATTCAACATAAGACCAAAATGTTCATTTTTTTGCTTATTTGTTTGCTTGACTACACACAGTCCACCGCAGGCTCGCCTTCGTTTCCTTCTTCTTCCCCCCACATCCCGAATCTCATATCCTCATCATCCATGGATCCCCCGTCCCCCTCTCCCAAACCGGCCATGCCTATTGCTTCATCCGCTCCAGGCTCCCCCTGATGGGCACGGAGGTGTTTCCTCAGACTGGCCGGATCTTTAAAGCCTCGATGGCAGAGTGGGCAGCAACACGGCCGTTCTCCTGTGTGTATGCGCTGGTGGTGCTTCAGGTGCTGCAGGCGACTGAGGCGTTTCCCACAGACGCTGCACACATACGGTTTTTCACCAGTGTGTGTGCGGCGGTGCTTCCGCAGGCCGTCGAGATGGCGAAACTGCGTTCCGCAATCGGAGCAGGAATACGGTTTCTCCCCCGTGTGGATGCGGAGGTGAGTTTTCAGAGCCCCAGACTCACGGAAACGGCGGCCGCACACGGTGCACGGGTACGGTTTCTCTCCTGTATGGATCCTCAGGTGCTTTTTCAGGCTAGAGATCAGACGGAAGGTCTTGCCGCACTCCAAACACAAGTGAGGACGTTCTCCAGGTGCCTCCCCCATCAACTCCGAGATGGAGCGCCGCATAGGCTCTTCTGGCGATGAGCCGTCCACACCTGGGCTCCTCCTGGGAGTCATACCCAAACCAGGAGCATCTCTCTGGGCCGATCTAAGTCCGGAGGTCCCCTGCGTAGGCGAACTACTGGAGGAGGGTCCATTGTGAGGCCTGGAGGGGGGCGGTGGTGTAGATTTGGAGGGGTGATGGTGTGAGCGGGAGCCTCCTTCCTCCTCGACCACGTGGACGAATGCCAGATCACACACGCTCTGAGCTGAATGCTCGGCTTCTGTGGGCGCCTCTCTTCCCCGCACACACACCTGTCCAGAGGCAGGAACCTGCTCCTCTTTAACAGAGAAGCTAGTGTGCGAGGGAGGGTTGGGGGGTCTGGTGTGCGAGAGTCTTCTGCTGTCATCCACCATCTCACCTGTAACACAGATCACACATTTACAGCGAAATGGCATATGAGAAATGGCAGTCAACTAAAAGCTGTTCTTTCTAAAATCTCAAATTTCCACACATATTTCTACTTAATGCATAAAATACGTTAATATTTTAAAAAGTAACAACAATTTTAAAATATTCATGAATTGTATTGTTTGAGTCTAATAATTAGGCTATTTATTATGTGAAAAGCAAAGGAAAGTTGTATGGTTATGAGATGGTTATAATAATCAGTATCAGTAGTAAACATTATATGTTGATCTCTTTCTCTGGAATAGGGAATCAAGGATGCACAAATATTACACTTTTCAGATTATGGCTGAAAACCAATAAATAGTCGATATTAAAAGAATTCTACTTATAATATTAATCAAAAGAATCTAATCATTTTAGGTATGAAAAAATACAGTATGACAACTATCGATTTGCTAAAGATTAAACTTAATGTTAGGGAAAAAATATGATTAAATTATTACTGTTTGGACATTCAAATGTAAATAAAAATAGAAAATATGTATGCACAATTAAATATCCAATATTGGCAGTCGGCAGATAACCGATATGGTAGGCTACCAATCTGTTGTGCATCCCTTAACCCTGTTGTTGCCACAGTGAGCACGTTTACATGCACACCAGAAGCTCATGATAACTCACAAAAATCAGCCTATTGAAATGTCTTATGCCTGTATTCTTCTGTGTTGACAGTTGGCACATCAACAATTCATAAGAGCAACAGTACCTACTACAGGTGTAAAAATGATCGTTGTCTTACCAGGTCGGTTCATGTCTGAACAGATGTTTGACGAATGGACGGATATAGGGTCATAAAAACTGTTCGTCACCGTCCCATCCGCCTGAATGGAGAGGTGGCAGCTCTTGAACTCTTCTCTGGAGTCAAAGCCGTGTATGGCATCACCCAGAGCGCCACTCAATTCGGGTTCAGCTCCAGTAAAGCAGCGCGTATCCGGCTCGGGCGCACTCCGATGGGTTAAGCGGTTCGAGTTTAAGGGTCCAGAGGTGGCGTAGACGTGATGTCCCGGCATGGATGGGTTTCCAAAGGGGCCCTGAAGCTGGTCGATTAATTTCTGAGCGCTACACAGACACTCCTGTAACGTCTTGAGCTCTCTCTCCGAGACTTCGAGCCGAACCTTCAGCTTCTCGTTCTCTTGCTCTTTGGTCAGCAGCTCCCGCTGGGTTTCGGACAGCACCGCCACGATCTCGCCCAGAAGGGTGTCCACTGCGGCGGACAGAGTGGACCGGATGGTCGGTCCGAGGCGAGTTCTGAGTGTGGAGATGGAGAAGTTTTTGTCTCGGACCGTGTTTTGCATGCACTCATCCTTCTCCCCCTTATGGGATGAGTTGATTATAGTTTGTTTACGGTGAGGAGCGCTCGCTGATGAGCTGTTTGTTGCTGTTGGTACCGACACTGGGTTGATTCTGCTCGCCCCGTTTTCACCGTTGTTGCGCTTTGAGTTCATTGCGAATTCTTCTGCTGTAACGTACGACCAAACGAAAAGGAAACCTATTTGATCAGTTATTGTTGTAATATTTTAATGCTTTATAAAATGAAACGCACATCCTTTGGAGTCTCGCTGCGACAATATTAATAATCACTCAGAAATGAGAAACTAAAGACGACGAGCCTGACGAGCTACTATAGCATTGCCATTAGCAAACTAGCCCACACATTCCTCTCGCAAATTGAGCCTTTCGCTGCCTGGGTTTTGTTGAAAGCTCGATAAATAACCACACTGAAAGCTCACGACAATACTATTTTTAATCTGCATTAATGTGGTAATCGTTTTGTAGCTACGAGGCGAGCCCCAGAGCCTTCATTCCACTGTACAAACGCGGAGGTTAATCCTGACTTTTGATTGGTCAAAGATGTGGTCGCGGCTTAATGACATCCTCTCGCGTAAACAAAGCGCATGAAAATGACGATTTTTCCAGAGCGAAAGATTGATTAATGTTTTGCAAATGCCGTACACAAAACTCTAGTTTACACAAGAAACGTTTGCTGATGCAGAATAATGTTTTTAACAGTTCAACATACGATGACGCATGAAAGATAAACGTTGACGTTGTCTTGACGTAAAATGTACATTAAAACCTTTAAGTTTGAAGTATTTACATGTCATATTGACAGAAATAGGCTGAAAAGAAATCAGACAGACAGAAAGACTTATACGCAAGTGGTTCTCAACCATTGGGCCTTCTTCTTATAACTAAATATAGTTATAGTACATAACCTTAATTAAAATACTAAAATGTAAATTTATACTTCATACACTGACATATTTTTCAGAAGTCTTTTAAATAGAATGTCTGGTCTCTAGTGAATGGCAACTAAAGTTTACAACTTGTTCAGTTCATGCAGCAATGTCTGGTTCATATGAAGGATTGTGCAAATAATCATAATTAAGCTGTCTGTGGGAGTGTAAGCCATACTTAACTTAGTTAATTCTCTTTGTTTGCTGGCTTTATGGAACACTCTTGAGGTGAGAATGGGGTTGACTATATACAAAAGAGGGAATTACAAGAATAAAGCTCTTTTGATTCAGCTTTTGGATATTGCAGTTTCTGCGTAAAATAAAACCTTTCTTACTTGTAATGTAGGCCTACACAATCATGACTATGGAAGGAAAAACATGACTGTGTGCGCGTTACGTTAATCCTTCAGTTTCTTAATTGTTTGAAAAGGTAACCCGATTCATATAGGCTAAGATGTATTCCACAATACTGCATAGCCTATTACTTACACGGAGATCAAAAATCTAAAAAAATCCATAATTTTGGTGTAACATTTACACTTCCCACGATGAAACAGTGCTGCTATTGCAGTGGATTTCAACTTTTTTGACTTTAATGTTCCCCATTGTCCACAACAATATTCAAAGCCGACATGTTCTACCTTTTCAATTTGAATGCTTATTTTGTCTTATTTTATATAATAAGTCATCTTGAGGCCCTCCAGTGCCCCCCTGGTTGAGATTCACTGTGCTATAGACCTTATTTAGAGCAACGCCCTGAAGAGATGCATTTCTATCCCTCACAGCCTCACTTTCATTCTAAAGATGGCGCTGATGTGAATAAGGTCTATTGTGATCGGTCGTGTTCTTGGGCAGGTTGTGCTGCAGCGCCATCTGCTGGCAGATATTAGTATATAGACAATGACTATTACGTCCCGAGGACGTATTATGTGTATAAAGGTTTTTGGATATGTATTTTACTCTGTGTGATTTTTTTTTTGTGTTGCAGTTAATCTGCACACCTTGTGGTTTGTGTGTGCTATGGTCTCAGTGGTCAGCACTGTAGTCCTTTTGCTATCAGGTAGTGATTTTTTTTTCTTTCTTCATAACATTGTTTCGGTATTGAAAGGTAGGCTATTGTATCTATCGTATCGTTATGTTATTGGAAGCTGCGTCACTTTTTCTTTTGTAACACATTTATCCCTGTTTTTGGTTAGTCAGGGAGTGGAAGAAAGCGTGTTGTTTATTTATTTATTTTTTTATTGTAGCCTACAGGTCGTTTAGTTCTCCTTCAAATAGTTAACTTTGTTTGTTGTTTAGGCTAGACCCTCTCCTTAAGATTGATTGCTTCTATTTTCTTTGTTTAAATAAAAAAAACTTTGGCTCTCATTTCTGGGGCAGAGGACTGAAGGGGATCCTCCACGTTTACGTTTCTCCTTTTTGATTTAATTGAACCTTCTCCGGGAGAGCTTGTAACATGACCAAGAATCAGAAATAATAACGATCGCATTTGGATTGTACAAAGCATACCACGGTGTCGTGTGTATGTGCCAATTTAAGCACATGCATAAACAGCCAAATACGAGACAAAATGTCTAAGTTTCATTCTACCACTGGACACCAACCAATAAATAGGCTAAACTGCTGCTGCTGTCTGCTTTTAGTTGCTCTGATCCAGAGCAATATGGTTTGGTGAATTGCAATATGATACAATATCATATACAACACATAATAATAATATAATTAATATAATATGACAAGTGAACTGTTTTACAAAAAACATGTCAAGGTTGTTTTGCCATACACAAATAGACAAAGTGTTTCCACAAAGCGTGTCCCTTCAGTGGAACTAAAGTAGGGAAAACAGCCACAGACCATTTTTCTTCCTTGACTAACTTGTTATATAAATTTGGTCAAGTAGCTTTATACTGCCATTCCCCCAAACTCATCCATGTGAGATTATGATCCATGATTCATCATTCCAGAGTTAAGTGCCAATGAGCTTTACTCCAACCAGCACATACTTGGCATTGCCTATCTGTGGCTGCAGCACACACCCATGGAAACCCATTATACAAAGCTCCCAATGAATACTTCTGGTTCTAATTTGCATTTACAGAGGCCAGAGGCATTTACTTGAAGTTCAGTGTTAAAAGCAGGGTCTGTGGTAATGCATCATGCGTCATTCAGCGCTCTGTAATCCTTTTCTTTGGGCTTATGTGTGGCCCAGCACTTTCTGACTCAGCTGTGCTTAGCTTAGAAGGGTGTATTACAATTATTTGTGACTGATACTAGAGAAAACGACACAAGGAAGTGAAGTGGCAGTTTCATTCTTAGGAATTTTTAACATTGGTTAAATGAGGCTCTGCTGTAGAGCATCTGGCTATAGTTACAGCTCGCTCTCTCTCTCTCTCAAGCGATGCTCAGCCTAGACACATTTTTTATTTTTATTTAGTTTTTTATTTATTTAGTTGGGAAAAATGTGCAGTGATCGGATAAGGATAGCTAATTTAGCTTACGGGGGAAGGTGTGATGATGAAAATGTAAGAAATGGAGTATATTTACAGTGTATTTGTAGGCCCAACTCTCTTTTAAAGGAGCATCAAACAATAGTTACTCTGTATGAGAATTACTTCAACTGAATTAAATTAGCTGCTTATAATTTGAAGTGAATGGATCACAGATTGCTATGTACAAAATAAAATAAAAAATCTTAGTAGGAAACAAATCCTCATCCTCTTGCTCCTCACCCACCACCTCTTATATGTACTCTTACTCTTCTTCGTTCTTCCTCTCAAACTGTTTCCATCTATAGTTGGTATCAACATTCAGTGCACAGAAAACATTTTGTACAGTTGGTTTGATCACATCATTAGAAACAAGAAGTGTGAACAATTTTGAGTCGTTGTGTGTAAACAATGAAAACTGTGTTTTAGTTGTGTTGAACTTTTGCCTGTTGTGTTTAGTGTTTTGTGACACAAATGAATCACAGTGGGATGTGAGAATGTGTTAAAGAGTGCATGAGATTTGCAAATAGTGTCTAACTGCCTAAACTTGTTCAAGGTTTTGCAGAAAGAGTGATTTATTCGACAAATTGGTTTAGGCTAGTGAGAATTTAGTTCAGAGAATGGGGTTTAGTGTCTTAGCAATTGTGAAAAACTGTAATGTTATTTTACCCCACATGTCCCCCCCCCCCCCCCCCCCTCATTTTATGCAAAATAAGATGAACTATTCAGAGATGTATGTGGTTTTCCTTAAACTGCACGCACCACAATCAAGAACGGAACTTTCCAGTAGACACTATTTATTTCTGCCTTTTATGGTAATTCTGTCATAAATTATAGTTATTTTCCAGCTTTCTAAAATACAGAGGATTACATAGACAGCAGATACGAGAAGCAATAGTATTAAAAGGGCTGACTGAATCTGTTTATTCTTCTAGAATGATGGAAGTGTTGGAAGAGAAATGTTTCTTGTTTCTAAATGTTTTTTTTTCTGCCCCTCTTGAGTTGATGGTAGATGTACACTCTAAAAACACATACGTGAGTTGGTGGCTCTGCTGTTTGATATAATTTCTGCGGTAAATGAAAAAGAATCCCAAGAATCCCAAACTTTTTTTTCGGCCCTGTGAAGAATCTGGACTTACCAAACCACCCCCTCATTTTAAGCAACTGATTTTAAACAGAAGCTGTAACTGTCAAAACACTCGAATCTATAAAAAATGAAGATCACAATTCTGCATTTTGTATCAAAAAAACAATCATATCATCTAATACATCAATTATCCTTTTCAACGGCTGAGATGTCTTAACAGCTTGTTCGGTATTGAAGTCAGAGAGTCATAAAACCTTTAAGTCAGTGGAAAATAGTCTACCATTTGGTACAGTTAACATAGACCTACATTTTGCTTTATGTATATGATATTTCCCAAATAAAATAACATTTGTGGTTTTATTATCCATTTAAACCGATATCACAATCCACAAATAAGACCATTATATCAGTATAGTGACAACTTTGTAAAACACCTCAAAAATAACCAGAAACTTTGGACCAAAATAATTTGGAATAATTATAACTAAACAAATAAATGTACAATTGTTTCTGTTTCCTCTTTACAAAAACAGCATAATGGAGAAAAATATGATAAATACTGATAAAATCATTACATGGGTAATATGTTTATTATTTTAAAGTGAGTTTCTTTGACTTACATATTTATTACTGTCTGACCACAGATTCTGAAAAAAGGGAATGAAAATCCTGTTTCCATTTCACCAATGCCTTAGGTGAAACATTTTTTCTTTAGTTAAGATTTTTCTAATATAAATATTATTTATTTTTTTATCCCTAATAGAAAGGACCCCAACAGTGAGAGCTGGGTGTAATACATTATCAGTCCTCTCCTATTGTAATACTTTTCTCAATAAAAATGTGTTTCAACAGATGTTACACAGTTTAGTGGTTTACAATATAGTTGCGTAACATTTGGCTCCAGAAGTTCAAAATTAGAATTTCAGATGTAAAGTTAGTGATCTACATTGTCCAATACACTTATGTTTCTTAAAAAAAATTCAAATTAAAAATTATTTTGTGTTTATTTGTAGAAAGAAAGTCATATACATTTCGGACTGTGTGAGGATGATGAAAATACATAAAGAGAAAACATTTTTGGGGGGTGGAGTATCCCTTTAAGGGTCATTGATAACTTATGACGCTTATGCTTACTTTTAAATACAGATAGCCCCTCATCACAGACCGTTCTTGAGATCCACTTTCGATGGGGTGGCTTACCAATCTACAGTCCTCCCATGCGGACTGCCTCTGGCTCCACGCACTTTTACCAAGTGCATGTATGTGGCTCTCTCCCCTCTGAGACAGACGAGAATCCGTGTCATCGATGACTGGCTGGTGTTAGCTTTTAGCTGGTGTTAGTTGGCTGGTGTTAGATTTTTGTATATGGTACACACATGTTATAAGAATATGTTCAGTGTTTTGATTTATCTATGATTTTCTAGGGAACATGTATTTGATTTAATAAGAAAATAAACTGCCCCAAAGAATTCAAAATACAAAAAAATCTTTTATTATTTTGTAAGATTCATATTTACACAGATTATTTTAGCAAAATGTACACTTAAAAAAGTAACGTAAAATGTGCTGTTGATCTGACCCAGTCCTAAATTTAAATGAGAAATTGTAATTCTGCATTCAAAACAAAAAGAGAAAGAAGAAACAAACATACACACGTTCAAAAGTGTGTTGGTGATTTGGGAAATGGTCTTGAAAAAGTGCCCATGATTAGAGTCAGCACAGTAGCAGTCTGCAATTTGTGTCTGTCCAAAATCACATTGTTAGACACTGACGACCAAATGAGAAGAATGTGCTGAGTCATTCGTCCACCTTCTCTGCACCCCTCTTTCATTGAGTCATTAATACACTCCCTCTATCCAGCATGGTCACAGTGGGCTATCAGTCCACAGTCATTCATTTACTCCCATCATTCATACCAATATGAAGTGCATTTTTATGGCCACACACATACACACAAACAGATACACACTCCTTTCTCTCTGTTACAGAACTCCCCCAGTCTCGTTTCGTGCAGTAGACTTCCGCCATGTTTTGTGTCTCCACAGCAGCAGAGCCAGAACCAGAAGAACTATGAGTCCCACCACACCTCCAATAATGCCCAGCTTCAGTGCAAGTCCAGAGTCTGAATGTTGGGGTTCAAATGTAGCACACGATTGCGTGCTGTTGCCGACTATATTCACCGCTTTTACACACACGAGCGCACCAGCTGCCACATCCCGCAATACTGTTGCCCTTTTCCTCTCCTCCACCTTTTCCTCCCTCTCGATAACTTTGTCCTTGCCTTTCACCAAGACAATGTAGTGGGTGACAATGGAGGTCGGAGCACACCAGTGCACCACGACCCCTTTGTCATCCTGTTGAGTTAGACCCGAGAGGTGCGGTGGACTCGGGGGATTGTCTTGAGGGCTCAATCCCGGGCAGAGGCATGGTGTGACTTCTGCAAGCTCCTTGCAGGTTTGCTGCTGCTCCACACACATGTCATATTTGCATGGATGGAGTTCTGGGGCTTCGGAGGTAGACGAGCTGGGAGGCTCAGTGGTAATTTCTTCGCAATCACTGTAATCATCAGAGATGGAGCAACGGGGTCGAGTGCCATTCTGAGATGATGATGATGATGATGATGATGACAGGTCGAGAGAGTTGATGAGGAGGAGAAGGATGACAGGATGTAGACACACCAACATGATATCTGGTGGGGGGAAAAAACACGAGTTACGATAGGAACTTCAGATCAGAGGAGTCAACTGATTCCTTGGGTGAATGATCATCAATCAATTATCTTTAACTGATTTCATTAACAATTATTGACCAATAGTGTGACCTTAAGAACTACAGTTCAGATTGTATCAGTTTTTAGGAATGGAATAAAAGTTTGTTACTGAATAAAAAGTAGCTCCAGATCAGTGGTCAACTCAAATGATTCATGACTCATTCCTTAGGAGAATGTTTCAATCATCTTTAACTGATTGCATTAACCATTCTTGACTAAAGAGTTTAGAGTAAAATATCATATTGTGTCAGATTTAATGCTAGAAGTTTTGTTGTTGAATAAAATATTACTTAATTTTAAAACTTATAACCTATTAAAAATAAAAAATTAAAGTTAAAGATTAAATAAAGAAACACTTCTGTATTGTCATTCAGTTGTATTTCAAAATGATTAGCCAATTGTTAAATTCCCATCTTTTTGACATTTATGCACTTGGCAGATGCTTTAATCAAAAGTAAAATGTATTTAAGCCTATACATTTTTATTATAATTACCGTAACACACCTGTAAAGATTACTTTTGACTCTTTTGTAATTCCCATTATTTCCAAGAGTGATCTTTTAATCTACTAGATTAGGCTACATCAAGCACATTTAGGAATCAAGCAGAAAGGGAAAAACAGCATTCCTGAATTAAAAAAAAACAGACACTTGAAGTGTACTAAGAAAGAAGAATCACTGCTAAACTGGCTGAGGAATGAATACGAGGTAAACAACCAATGGCACTTCAGAACCTGCTTCATATTTCTCATGTGACATTCAACATCTCCAGTGCAGATTATCTCAAGAAAACGGTTTACATTTAGCAGAGTGAAACAATCCAGCCGTCCAGATCACTCTCTATTGCAAAACAAACCAGTTAGCAAACTGTTGCACACAACTGAGTGAGTGTATACCATGTAGTGCCATCTGCCCTTGGTTAAGATATCGATTAACATTCTTTTGCATGGGTAAACCTAACTAAACCAGACAGAGCTCATATAAAAACAACTCTGATGAGTTTTAGAGAGAACAATACTAGACAGCCATGTGATAAAGGAATTCAGAGCTTCAAGGTATTTTGAAAAGGCTTTAGTATTGAGCCTGTATTTTGCGTGCTGTCTCTCAGTTACTTTTGTATCAAAACTGAAATCGCAAGGTTAATGTATTGAAAAAAAGAGTTCAAACAAAGATACGAACATTCATTTCTTACCTATTTAATAAGGGAGTCCAAAAAGTACTATCTTACAATCTTAAAATTTCTGGTATCCTCTTTCCTTTGCTCTTAATCGCTTGCTACAGCAACTCTCTCTCTCTCTCTCTCTCTCTCTCTCTCTCTCTCACTCCCCTACAATCACCTCCTTTTTCTTTCTAACCCCATCCCCCTCTCTCCCTCATCGCTCCACCTTTTCTCAGTTATTAGGCTTTCTGGCAGAGTGAATGTGTGTGGAATGAGCACATACCTCTAATGAATCACAGCGATTACAGCTACATGTGCAGGTCAGAAACCTGACACGACACACACATGCACACACTCATTCAGAGCATCTGAGTTCATGTTGAGGAACTGCTATACCTGAACTCATTGACAATCCATTAATAAAAAGAGATCATATTTCATACACAACTGTACTTCAAATTATGCTGAAACAGGTTCTTACTGTCCTAGCAGCAGAAATCATGTTTTTATGGTAAACAACTACTTACATTGAACACAGCTCAGTCGTAGCCTCTCTGTGGCATGCTGGTATGATGGTGAACAAGAGGCTCTTTATTTCAGAGATTTGGAGATGGCTTGATAGCATGTGCTTCAAGCTTCGGTGGAATACTAATTCAAATGAAGATCTCAGTTTGTATTAACCAGAAATGTGGATTTGGTGTTCCACTAAAAAGATTTACTGCATCCTGGAGGCAGGCGTGTGTGTGTGTGTGTGTGTGTGTGTGTGTGTGTGTGTGTGTGTGTGTGTGTGTGTGTGTGTGAGAGAGATAGAGTTTGGTTTTGGTGCAGCTGCTCTGACCGTAGAGAAGGAAGTCTGTTTTTTCATACTTAATGACAGTAAGAGTCAAAGTTCACGTCATTCATAAACTTACGCACAGTCACACACTTCCGTACACCCGCATTACCACTTACACGCGTATACACGCTTAGAAACACTGTCATATGGCACTGTGGTCAAGGTTATTTCATCATAATATACTTTTTGTTTTGAGTCATAGTCTGAATTGTAGGTTCAGTAGACAGACTGACTTCAGACAGACAGTCATAAAAACAGTAATGATTCACAGGTTCACCATCAATAATAAGTTAATGTCACAGATAATAAAAAAAAAGTGTTTGTTGTTGTTGACACTGACGAAGGCAAAGAGCCGAAACGTTTGTCAACTTTATCTCATGTCAATAATAAAACATTTTTAGAGTGCAGACCTTTTTTGCATTTTTGTTTGTTGTTGTTGTCATCCACCTTAGATGTTTTAACCTTAAATCTTTTTAAAAGTGTTCTCACAATAAATAATAAAATGATTTATGTTATTTTTTTCATTCTTTTACTGGTAACACTTTACAATAAAGTTCCATTTGTTAACAACATAAACTACATTATTAACATGAACTATCAATGAATAATATGTGTTACCCAGTTGATTTTTATAATAACAAAAAATAACATTTGGATTTAAATTATATATTTTAATACTTTAAGAGTAAAAATCGGGGTCTAGGTTGGACAAGAGTACATGAATAAAATAAATAAATAAAAGGCATTTGAAAAGTAGCAAATATTAAGTTTCCAAGAAAGTTGGAATAGTTAGATCATAGATAGATATAGATAGATAATAGTTATTAACATGCTAGTTTTAATTAGCTCATTTTTGAATTTGAAGAAACGCCCATATGCTGTGAGCGAGACAAAAGCATTTCTACAACATTTACATGTACAATCGACAATAAAGTGCTCTATTTAAGATTTGTTGGATCATCTGCTGTCAGGATTATTTGCAGTTCCAGAGGAAGTGTGTTCAGAAACACCGGATAGATGATACTGACACACAATCCCCACTGGAGTTTTGAGGTATTAATTGTGACATATCCATTTTGTATTCTTTTAGGGAGGATTTTCCTCTTTTTCAAGGGTCAAGCAAGAGTTAGGAAACTGAGAGATCTTTTCTGTCATGACTCTTCTGATCACAGGATGCATGCCTCTTACCAGTATGAAGTACATTTAAAAACATCTGATGGTGCAACAGTGTTTGGTTACAAAGCCTTCATACTCAAGTACGGGAATCAGGAGGGCTCAACTCAAGCTCTAATTTCAACCTCAACATATAAAGGTGAGGCTCCCCCAGAACTGTAACATGTCCTTTTCTTCTCTGTACTCTCTGAAAATCGAGACAGGCTCACACATGCACGACAAGACACAGCCAACCAACTACAGCATATCCTTTTCTGATCTCTAGCTGGCACACTGTACATTATGAAGCTCGTATATACCAATATAAAATACAAAATGGCATTCCATCTTTGTACATGAAAGTGCTGTTAAATGCATTCACAGATCAGTCTTTATAAATACTTATACTACTATAAATAGCCTACATGTTTTTAATAATGAACATGTGTTTTCCAGAAAGAATCGATCATATGGGAATATTTTTCTGTGAGAAAGTTGAACATATGGGCATCTAGGGACAGGGGGGTGGGGGGAGCGCACATCAAAATACTCTAATATTTGTATTTGTGCATGCATAACTAAAAATATTATACACAAAAGTGCAGTCTTTTTATTATCAATTTCAAGGTCTGTGTTTTTTTTTTTTTTAATGACTCATGAGTACATTTAATTGCGCAGTTATAATAATGGTCTTTTTTTGTGTGGTCTGTTCAAGCAGGCTACATGTCGACTGAATATTGCACACATACGCACAACAAGCGAGGCCAATTCTAATGTTTAATGCTGCAGTCTGGATGAAGACGAGTTATAATGCACCCACAGGTATGATCCCATTCGTATTAAAGCGTTTAAATTACATTATAAAGAATAAATTATCGATTCAGTCCAACTTCAGACACATTTTAAGTATATGTAAACGTACCATTGCTAGTTTTATTCTTTGCAATCCTTCTATATTTTCATTTTAGGGATCTTTTAGAAGAACAACACTACGTTTTTACCTTCGCACTTCACTTCCTTCCCCCCTTTGTCATTCTCCTGTCTTTATATTTCTCTCCATTTTCTCTCCATCCAATCTGTCACACAGATATGCTCCTCTCTCTCTCTCTCTCTCTCTCTCTCTCTCTCTCTCTCTCTCTCTCTCTCTCTCTCTCTCTCTCTCTCTCTCTCTCTCTCTCTCTCTCTCTCTCTCTCTCACTGTGTCTGTTTCTCTCCATCACATCTGGTGGTGATTAACTGGTGTGCTGAAAGCAGCTGCAGAAGGGAGCAGCTGCAAAGAAAAACAAGCACGCATGTCATGCATCCCATCAGACCTAGGGTGTGTTTAGTGGGGAAATGAAATAAGCATGTATTTAAGGGTGTAGCTGTTGTGTGAATATGTGTGAGTGTGTGTTTTATCACAGTTTTTGTATTTGAGCTTTATTATGTCTGATTTATCCAAATGGATGTAACTTGGGGCAGCAGTTTCTAAATTACATGTTTAGTTTGGGTGTTTATTAAATGCACTGTTGCTTAACACTTTATGGTTTGTCTTGTTTGGTTTATAAAGTACATCCTGTCCCCATTACGCAGCAGTTAATAGTATTAAACTGGAACGGAGCTGTGTCATCAGGGGTCTGAAACGATTTAATTGCACATTCTGCCCACTACATTCTATTCTTCACTTCTACAGCATACTACTTCCTGGAGAGGACTCTGGACTGTGTTCAGGGGCTGGTAGGGATCTGTGTGTGGCCCAGACACAAATAAATGTTAGAGCCATTATGGACAGTGCAATGTTATCTGGGTTGAGCTCTGGAATTTCCCTTACTGGAACAGACTCGGGAATTTCACTCACTGGAATGGACTCAGGAATTTCGCACTCAGGAACGGACTCAGGAATATCACTCACTGGCAATGCGGCAATCCTTGGACTTGAAGGCACTGTGACCATTTGCATTGGCAGTGCAGACAAATCCATCTGTAGTAATGGGTCTTGCATTCTGTCATGGGTTGTGGCTATAATGAAGTGCACGACGAAGAAGATATTCAAAATAAATCTTTAATCCAAGAATCAAAACAATGATCCAAAGAAACACAACCACGAACGCACTGACTTCAAACAATGCAAGACAAAGAACAGACAGAAACTAAAGGCTTAAATACACGGGCAAACAAAGGACCTGACGAGATAATTGACAAGACACACCTGAATAGAATACTCAAATCAATCAGAAACCATGGAGACCAACAGGCAGGGGACGGGGATGACAGAACTAACAAACTTACTGCAAAGAGAAACAAAATATTTCTACATCATTTTTTATTTGATTATGTCATTTGCAGTGCTTCATGAAATTGTAGTTCTTTCCACCTATAAATCTGTTAGGTACACAGTCTTGTAGCCTACCTTTATTTTTTTTGTCCTATTTTCAAAAAAAAAATTGCTCAAGATCAAAGTGTGATCACCCTGTTGGGGTTAATTTCGAGACAATGATTGGCTAACTGTCTGTACGTATTCCTATACATGGCCCAACCAAATTGGCCACATATTTTGTTCATTGCACTACTTGTTTGTTTTAACTCAAATAGAGGATGTGGTTGTGTAACACATTGCATTGGTAGTTCAGTGAATTGAGCAATATAATTCCTGAAAGTTATCAGCATAGAAACTGTAATCTGATAAAATTGCAAGCATGTCCAGACTCTATTAAAGGGGCTGGCAGACAGTCTAGTTTCTACAGGTCATGGAGAGTGTGTCCATAAAGTTACCGCGATTTGCTGCTCTTAGTAGACATTTTGTACCTTTAAAATATCCTGCAAGTTTCATAGCTTAAAGGGATAGTTCACCCAAAAAGTAAAATTAGCCCATGATTTACTCACCCTGAAGTAATCCTAGGTGTATATGACATTCTTCTTTTCAGACGAATACAATCGGAGTTATATTAAAAAATGTCCTGGCTCTAATAAGTCCATACAAGTGCATCATATCCATCATAAAGGTGTCCCAAACAGATCCGAGGGGTTAATAAAGGCCTTCTGAAGCGAAGCTGGTGTGTTGGTATAAGAAAAATATCCATATTAAAAACTTAATTGACTAAAATAACTAGATTCCGGCAGACGGCCGTACTCATCGATTTAAGCCAAAAGAGTAACCCGACTTGACGCACAACGTAATGACGAACGCGGTTGCCCAAGTGTTACTCTTTAGGCGTAAGTCGACTTGCGTACGGCCTCCTTATAATCACTGACGCTGTCAATTGGATACATTATACAGATGCCTATTCAGTTCCTGACAAATGGAAGAGTGAAATAACATTCGCTTTTATGCGTCCAGTTGAAACAGCTTATTTGTGTCTCTCTACCAACCTCAGCCCAGCATCAGAAACAAGTGAATGGCTTATTTTATCGGTGTCCCGCGTCTGAGGATTATATGTTTGTTCGGAGCATTTTGTTTTCAAAAAGAGGCACAGTGCATGGAGAGTTTGCAAAGAAACTTTTGTTAAATGATGAAGCATACAACATAGGATCGGACAGCTGCTGTATCAAAACCGTAAGTAAATGATTGTATGCTTTGTCTGTAAATGGCAGTTCTATATGGATAATGTTTTCAAAACACTCATGTGCAATAACGAGGTTTGCATTGATATGTTGCAATGGGGTTGCTAACAGTGGCTGTTTACAGGCAAAAATCTGTCAGTCAGACAGAGGGTCAATTTAAAATAAAATGTTTTTCCACATATACATTTTTTTAATGTAAAACACTTTACATTACATTACATTATAAATTAACCTCCAGGAACATTTTAAAATAATAAATAAATAAATCCATGTCTTGAACTCTTTAATGCAAAATAATAATAATAATAATAATAATAATAATAATATTATATATATATATATATATATATATATATATATATATAGTGAGGAAAATAAGTATTTGAACACCCTGCTATTTTGCAAGTTCTCCCACTTAGAAATCATGGAGGGGTCTGAAATTGTCATCGTAGGTGCATGTCCACTGTGAGAGACATAATCTTTAAAAAAAAATCCAGAAATCACAATGTATGATTTTTTAACTATTTATTTGTATGATACAGCTGCAAATAAGTATTTGAACACCTGAGAAAATCAATGTTAATATTTGGTACAGTAGCCTTTGTTTGCAATTACAGAGGTCAAACGTTTCCTGTAGTTTTTCACCAGGTTTGCACACACTGCAGGAGGGATTTTGGCCCACTCCTCCACACAGATCTTCTCTAGATCAGTCAGGTTTCTGGGCTGTCGCTGGGAAACACAGAGTTTGAGCTCCCTCCAAAGATTCTCTATTGGGTTTAGGTCTGGAGACTGGCTAGGCCTGGGCTGATTTCTCACCTTTCTTAGGATCATTGAGACCCCACGAGGTGAGATCTTGCATGGAGCCCCAGTCCGAGGGAGATTGACAGTCATGTTTAGCTTCTTCCATTTTCTAATGATTGCTCCAACAGTGGACCTTTTTTCACCAAGCTGCTTGGCAATTTCCCCGTAGCCCTTTCCAGCCTTGTGGAGGTGTACAATTTTGTCTCTAGTGTCTTTGGACAGCTCTTTGGTCTTGGCCATGTTAGTAGTTGAATTCTTACTGATTGTATGGGGTGGACAGGTGTCTTTATGCAGCTAACGACCTCAAACAGGTGCATCTAATTTAGGATAATAAATGGAGTGGAGGTGGACATTTTAAAGGCAGGCTAACAGGTCTTTGAGGGTCAGAATTCTAGCTGATAGACAGGTGTTCAAATACTTATTTGCAGCTGTATCATACAAATAAATAGTTAAAAAATCATATATTGTGATTTCTGGATTTTTTTTTTTTAGATTATGTCTCTCACAGTGGACATGCACCTACGATGACAATTTCAGACCCCTCCATGATTTCCAAGTGGGAGAACTTGCAAAATAGCAGGGTGTTCAAATACTTATTTTCCTCTCTGTATATAGCCTAGCCTATATATATATATATGGTTGTTGGGATGTAAAAAAAATTATCTTGCACCACAATAAGTGTATTGTGATTGTCAAAACATTTTAGTAACTAAACTGAATTTTATTAGGTTTAGTGACAACATGTTACAATGTTTATATGGTACATTTTCTGGTAAGCTACGTTTTTTTATTATTGCTTGAAACAAATTTCAGGATTTCAATTCAGTTCAATTCTTGTGATTTGATTTAATATTGACTAATTTGGATAAATATTAGGTACACAAGATAGGCATTCATTTTTCTCAAGAAAAAAGAAATCTCACCTAATGCTGTAAACATAGGTTTTACGTCACATTTACAAACGCCAAAACGGTATTTATTGTTTCAATTTCGTAATAAAATTGACAGAATCTGAGAGCTGAGATTTTTTTATATCATAACTTACCTATTCTGGGGTAATAATTTGCGTTTCACGAAAGCATCGTTGGCCAACTATGGTCGCAAGTTCCGTCGTTACCAGTAGAGTTCAATGGACATTGGGATGAACTTGCGCCCATAGTTGGCCAACGATGCTTTCGGGAAACGCACCCCTGTCTAGTGTGTCGATCTCCGTGTCCTCTTTGCTTCGCGATTTTTCTGTGCGTGAGAAAATGTATGAAGGACTAAAAATGACAGAACGAAAAATAAAAAAATAAAAAAATAAAAGTAGAAATAAATAAATAAATGCAGAAATAATAGTGAAAATAAATACATTTTGGTAATATAAATGGCTATTTCTGTATTTTTACATGTATTTATTTATTTATTTATGCATTTCTATATGTATTTATTTATGTATTTATACATTTATTTATATATTTATGTATTTATATATTTATTTATTTAAATATTTATATATGTATTTATTTCTACATTTATTTATTCCTACATTTATTTATTTCTGTATTTCCACATTTCTACATTTATTTATTTCTGTATTTCCACATTTCTACATTTATTTATTTCTGTATTTCCACATTTCTACATTTATTTATTTCTGTATTTCCACATTTCTACATTTATTTATTTCTGTATTTCCACATTTCTACATTTATTTTTCTTTGCGCATGTATGCTAATTGACCTATGGATAAGCCACGCCCCCGAACGCGATGAGCCAATCACAGTACGCATAGCTAACCCAATACACTCTGCATTCTCTGCTTCCACGTCCATTGCAATGCATTGCAGTTAGTCAGTTTTCATTCGTTTTTATGTTTTTTCTTGTCATTTTGGCTTTTAAACAGCGTCTGTGTATGATTTTGGTTGGGTGACAGTTGTAGGTTACAGTTTGACAAGAGTTTACAGTTTGACAAAAGCACAATGTTGTGTTTTACACAAATATAAGTAGGCTAAACACTTTGCAGTTTTAATTATGTCCTGTATGAACAAAATGGAGTATGTTTTTATGTTTCCACTGTTCGATCGCGCCTGCTTTCTGACACACACACATTCCAGCATTGCAATCTTGACATCGCAGCTTATTCTGCGCTCACACCAAACGCGAATAGAGCGTCAAATTCGCGCGTATCGCGTCTAGTTCGACGCTTGAACATTTTGAATCCAAAGCGAATAGGACGCGTATAAAGCGAGCGTTTGAAGCGAAATAGCATCAAACTATAACGTTTACACTGTGAACTGTAAATCTTTGTCTGGAGCTGAAGCTTATCAACCTTCTCAACAATAAAATTATTAATATAACCCTCCAATGCATATTTAAGGCCCTTTTGGTGACATCGAGATGATATATAATCTTTATGTCTCCAAAAAATCATCAATTCCCTCCTGTGAAATGTCTCCTACTGTGACAGCTGCCATAGCGCCTGTTACCGAATGTTGAATGTTTGTCTGAGTGAGTGGAGGGGGCGTGGCTTAGCCATGTCAATTAGCATACATGCGCAGGGAAAAATAAATGTAGAAATGTGGAAATACAGAAATAAATAAATGTAGAAATGTGGAAATACAGAAATAAATAAATGTAGAAATGTGGAAATACAGAAATAAATAATAAATAAATAAATGTAGAAATAAATACATATATAAATATATAAATAAATAAATATATAAATACATAAATATATAAATAAATGTATAAATACATAAATAAATACATATAGAAATGCATAAATAAATAAATAAATAAATAAATAAATACATGTAAAAATACAGAAATAGCCATTTATATTACCAAAATGTATTTATTTTCACTATTATTTCTGCATTTATTTATTTATTTCTACTTTTATTTATTTATTTATTTATTTTTCGTTATGTCATTTTTAGTCCTTCATAAAAATGGATGTGTGGCGTGAGAGCGTGTGAAAAGTGTTAATTGCGTGTGTCTCACGGTGAATGCGTAAGAGTTGGCAAATGCAGAGATAGTGAGTGAAAGGAAACCACTGAAGATTATACAGAATACTAGATAAGACAACCCAACTCTATGCATCCTAACAGCTGCTGTTTGACTGAAACAGGTTTCCTTACACACCACCAAACACAAGCTGTACTGAGCAGAAATGATCTAATGTTCTTATCAATGCACTGAGTCTTAAGGGAATATGGGCCAGGAGAGGCAAATTATAAAAAAACAAGGGCAGTAGTTTGACTGGAGTGATAATCAAGAGTTATTTCAGTCTGTTAGCAAATGCAAACATATGCTGGCGCACACACAACTCACAACCAGTCCAGTCAATCTGAATCGGTTCACTTTATTCACAGAGAGTAAGAAAAAAATAGACCTGAAGGAAGAGACTATGAAAAAGCCAAGGTGTATACAATGTTATTGCTATATAGCAATTATGAATGGCACCTTTTAAGCAGGATGGCACGAAATAATTTGAATAGTAGTATGCATGTGAGCACAGTCAGCACACATGTTCCAGGGGTTTAAACCCCTAGATGTCTGTGAAGGTACTGCAGGTACCGTTGACAGGGAAAACAGCTTCCCTTCACCAGAAACACAAGCTAGTTTGCTGCTGGATGCATGTCCAATAATGCTTACTAATTAAGACTTTAAGCTTGGAAAGAATTCACTTACTGTGTGGTCTCTTACTTTAAATTGTGAACTCGTCTCATTATGCGTTGTGGGCATTAATTTTAACACGCCAATACAGTTTCCAGGGTTGCTTTCTTGTGCCTCCTGCTGTCATTCTGACTACCAACATGTAGTTCCATGTTTGGTCACCAGATGGCATTTAGTTATTAGGTGAGGAGGTTGGTTAATATTATGCTCTCTGCTTAATTAGATATTATTAGCACTGCTAATTGCAAACACATCAAAGACTGATACCAGGGAAAGACAGGACTTCTGGGAAAATAGGACTAAACTAAATGCACACATCTAATGCCAGATTTCTCAAGCATTTACCACCTGGAAAAAAACCTAAATGGATAAAACTTAATTATCTAATAATAATTGAAATAATATTTTTTATAGTGCCTTTCCAAAGCCCAAGGACGCTTTACAGGTTTATAGGTTAGGATATATATATATATATATATGGAGTGCGTAGCTTTTCATGTCTTAAACAAACAGGATGGCAATGTTTATTCATCAGGCTCGGCCTGTTTACACCTGGTAATTCCATGCGTTTTTTTACTGATCGTATAGCTATCTGATCTGTTAAAACAGTTCCATTTACACTTGCCCACATAAATGTGTCTCCGCAAAACAGGTATAAATCCGATCTTCAATTCCCGCGCTATATGCAAATTTAAAGGAGTTGACGTCAGCGAAAGCAACAGATTTGAGCTGCATTTTATTTATCATCAGCTAATTTAAAGACAAACGATCGCAATAGGAACTACTTTTAATGAAGATGATTGTGTTTTGAGTGTCTGTGAAGAGATACACAGTAAATTATAATGCGGCAATGCGTGTTAGCGCCGTCATCTGGCTATACATATTTTTTTACAGTCTATGGGCTATACCCAAATGTGGTTTCAACAACCAGATGCATTTACACTTGTCCAGTTTCGTCTGGAATGCGTTTCAGACCATGAAGCAGAGCCCTTATATTAAAAACGGAAGCCGTTTGACATAGAGCTGGTAAGTCCCGCCCCTTCCGCAAAAACCCGCTGGACCTCAAAGTTGAAAAGCCGTCAATGCAAGTGAATGGGAGGAAATAATTATTTTCTGGTCCCGTTTGAATTGTGCCATGAATGTGAACATATGTTGTCTGTGAATTTTTTATATAACTTTTCGTGTAAAGAATGATACAATTTAGCGGGTAGAAGTTTGATACGGTTAGACTTTGTGTGAGAGCACTTTGTGGACTACAACTCTCGACGCGTTTGAAACGTCACCACCACTAGCACACGGACTAGCTCACGGATCCCGCTAAACATGGCTGTGTCTTTGGTGCACTTCACCGCCTTCTTTCAGGGAGAGGACAAAATCGTTGAAGTTGGTGAAAACCACGGGTAAGTCAACTTTATGGGGTGACGTCACATAGGCGACATGTAGTCTTTCTCGTTATGTCTTTTCCACAACTGCTAGCCAAAGAATCATACCATATACTGTCAAACTCGTAACATGAAAAGTTATATAAAAAATTCACAGACAACATATGTTCACATTCATGGCACAATTCAAACGGGACCAGAAAATAATTATTTTCTCCCATTCACTTGCATTGACGGTTTTTCAACTTTGAGGTCCAGCGGGGTTTTGCGGAAGGGGCGATTCTACAATCGCAGGAACATTTGGTGTCCAAAGTCATTTTGCTTTTTTTTCAAATGGTTATATTTTTAATTATTTTAATAATTTGTTACTCATTGTCATCGGTCACAAGATGTTACAGGACATAACAATTAAACATTTTCTGTAAAGTGTCTTATATAGCTGAAAATCATGATTTCTTACGGGATTAGTATTACCCAGAGCCATGGCTCTGGTATTACCTAGGGACCTCTTATCCCGTGCGAATCTGTCATGTCTGTAAAAATGTCTGTAAAAATTCCCCCGAAAATTACCTACCGTATTTCGGCCAACACAGGGGTCCTCTGATAATACCAGTCCCGTGCGAATCCCCATGTCTGTGATTTGGGCTGTTTTTTTTGTGAGCCTATCGTTTCCTAAAGAACGTAATAACCATTATGGGCCGTTTAACAGTCCATTTTACGTCTGTTTTAAAACTATAAAATATCTCGATATGCCATACTCCAAGCCGACTATAGTTTTTCTCCGATAAAAACTATGAAGTGCTGCAAAACAGAAAACAAACTACAGTAAAGACGTGATCCGGAAGCTCAACTCGGACCGTTGTCATGGAAACGTCAAATTAAGCGTTTTGGCGCAGCATGGAAGCTCTTTTGGAAAGTTTGGACGCTTTTTGTGGTTGTGTAACCACACCCGTCCATCCTGTAAGTATCTCAAGAAATCAAAGTGTGAAAGAGTAAAAATTATATAAAATGAAATAAACCAAATAAAATGAATAGAAAAACAAGCCTATCGCGACGTTTCGGTATTTATAATACCTTCTTCAGGCAGGCTTGTTGTAAATATGGACAAAGAATAAAAGAAAAAGAAGATATATTATATATTTATACAATAAAATGATATTCTATAATATATATAATATATTTCTCTAATAAATTGGTTTTAAATAAGTTATTTTTTTGAATTGCAATACTGCAGCGCGATCTTCGTTTCAGCACGTTCAGCTAGTGAAGTGTGAATGGGTGGGCGCGCGCGCGCTGTTAAGTCCGTAAACTCGAGGGAATTACGAACATTTATTTGCCCGTGTGAATGAGCCACCAAAAACACAGACGTCAGGGGGTAATTTCTTAATTACAGAGGTCCAGGGGTAATACTAATCCCGTGCGAATAGGGCTTAGTGTATTTTTTTGTGTAATCAAAATATTTTATTTTACTTTCTTTTGGTAATGTTTCATTTATTTTATTTATTTATAGTCGTTTCCCTAATTCTACATTAAATTGTTTAAAAAAAAAAATCTTGCGTCAATTCTATTACTGTACTAGCCTATACTTTGCCTTTAAATTGGTGGAATTATCTCTCACAACTATGTAAGATACAGGAAATGATGTCACTTTCCCTCACTCATAAGATCTGAGGTACTAAGAGGTATGTGTGCTCTCTCTCTGAGAAAATATTTTTGTCTAAAAAGTTCTTACACCAAAGAGTTATTTTGTAAAACGTCAAAATTGTTACATCAATATCAAATGCAAAACAGAATTGATCTCTGATCACACAGTGGGTTGTTTAAAAGTCTTTTAATCATCATTTCATCATTTACTTTTCTAGTTGCTTCCCTCCCTCTCTGATGTGCTGTAATGCCCTGGGACATCCTGCATACATACCGTAAGTGTGCACTCTCATCAAGGTCACATAGTTCGATTTTTTATATTGACTCTGGCCCATGACAAACATTTGCAAGAGAAAAAAAGACAAAGCAGCTTCTTTTTTTGATACTTTCCTTTCTGTATGGTAGTCATGGTAACACAAGACGGAGTTGAAAGATTGTGCAGGAAAGTCAGTGAGAGTTCATTGATGCTCTTTTATTAATGGACACATGCATTGGTTCTGTTCCCCTCCCCCACCTTACTCTCATCATCATCTTTAATTTTCTTTAAATTACAATATACAAAATTACATAAGTATAGAAATGTGCAGTGCACAGTATATATACAGTATATTGAGTGTCTGGATATTGTATACACACACACACACACTGTGCAATTTACAAGTTGTTGTTTGGTAGTTATTGTTTTTTAAAACTCGTTCAGTAAGAATGACTGATCATATTCTAATCCTTATCTGTCATCTATCAATCTGGCTAGTCCTCTGAATTAAAGGGTTAATCAGATGGCTGGAATGCCCTTGTCACAAACATTACCTCGCCTCATGCCCAGTTTCAAATCATTTTGTCAGGGACAGGATGGCTGCCAGCTCAGCTAGGCCAGGGCGGTTTGAGCAGCCGGCACCATGACAACAGCCCCCCTCAGCCAATCAGAGATGGAAACAGAGCTGCCCCAGATCCAGAGTTCCCACACTGTACTTGGATAGGGGTAAACGGAGAGGAAGAAGAATGAAAAGCTGGATACTTGGTTATCAAAAGAAGCATCAGATAATGACAGTGGTGTCACAAATGCGAACAGAACCCTCATTTTTGGGTGAATTATCCCTTTAAGCAGTCAACAGCCAGAAAAATTCATTTAACAACATGAAACAGTCCTCACATAATCCCAATGACAGATATTTTCGTGGAATTGCAGTTATAGATTTTTAGAGGGCAAAAAGTCAAAATGCTATTCATTTCCTGTAGAAAACCATACAGGTTTTAAAAAGCCTTTTATCTGAAACTTGGAATAGTATGATTTTACAATTAATATTTTATTTTTGATAGTCCTTTCATAGTTTTTGATAGGGTAACACTAAATGACCAATTAAAAATAATAATAATAATAATTTAATAACCAAAAAAGGACTCTATTTGACCATAGAAGGAAACATTTATTAGAATTGCAAGAATACCACCATTAAAATTAGTGACAACTGCTTTTATGCAAATAATTCCTTAAACTTTTACTTATTTAATTTAATGATTTTTTGTTTGCTTTTATTCAATAATATTTTCAGTCAAATCACTTCATCAATTCATCATTACCTTATAAACAGAAACATGACTGCAAAAAGTTAGTGAACTCTTTTGCTGCTTTCTAAAGTGTGTATGGGAAGTAACTAGTGTTTGACCAGACACTGCACTCATCTGAACTGCAGGCCTGACGTGACGAGTGCAGCTGCTATCACACACTCACATGCAGTTCTGTGTCAGACGTGACAAGAATCATACAGTTAATTAGCATATCAGAAAAAAAGGTACAAAAGCTGTCACTGGGGCTGTACCTTTTTAAAAGGTACATTTTTGTACCTAAAGGGTGCATATTGGTACCTTAATGGTACATTTTAGTACCTAAAAGGGACAAATTAGTACCTAAAAGGAACAAATTAGTACCTAAAAGGAACAAAAGTGTACCTTTTGAAAAGGTACAGCCCCAGTGACAGCTTTTGTACCTTTTTTTCTGAGAGCAATACAGTTTTATTAAGAGTTTTACAGTTGCACTTTTAATAAGATTTGGCTTCGTACTGAAATAAGACAAGATTTGTGGGATCACCTGAAGGCCTTAACAGCGTATCTGTTAAAAGTGATGCAAAGAACCAGTGGTGTATCAGCATTCAGGAGAACAGATACATCAACTTCACTTCTGAACTATATTATATGTCAGATTTTATCTTGGTGACGTCAGCTGATATAAACTGTCATGTCACATGTCATAACATGTTTGCATCACTCTGGTGTATTCAACACACCCGGGGCAGAATTTCCGCTTTCACTTCAGTTCGCTTTGCTTCTTCAGTGACAGCATATGACAAGAAGCATAAAATTACAGGCATCCATAACGACTACAACATGTTCTCTTCCCTCTCATCATTCTCTTACTCTCCTGATCGGTTTCAATGGACTTTCTGTTTCTGTCTGTTCTGTCTGTAATCAACCACAAAAAATATATGAGTCACCTTCACTGGTATTTTCAAGAACTTTACATTATATATCATCAGATGTTTTAGAGGACATAACAAACAACTCCCTGTTTCAAAGACTCAAATAAGAGATTGAATTCAGGTTGATTAAGCTCTGATAAAGCATTCCTGCTCATTTTTGTTACATTTTTTATTGAATTTTGATGTTATTTGTAACAAAATCTCTGTTTTAGTAAAATGAAAGCAAAAGCTGACACTTCAAATCAACATTTCAAACAAATAAAAAAAATCTAAACCTTAAAAAAGTAGCTAGTCTTTGAGAATGTCTAAATCTATATGCAAATCCACAACACAATAAAAAAAGTATTTATGTCTAAAAACAACTAGAGATTGTATAACCCTTTTTATATAGCGCTATACAGGCATCTAGTGGTTACACCATGCATTACAGATGTTTATCTTTTTTTTTTACTCCCAGATGGCATTTATAAAAAATAAACAAATAAATAAATCTGAAATTAGATTTTTAAAAGGCATTGCCTCTATTTTAACATGAAATATCGCTTTAATTGAAAAGTAATTAAAAAATATAATTATTTTCAATGGGGGAAAAAAATCATAATTATTGCATAAATATGAATTAGTACCATGAAATTCTCTCAAAATACAAAATCATATTGATTTTACTGAAAAATAAAAAAGTTACATTTCAGGGTGTTCTGTCACTTTTGACCGCGAACAAGTGAGACTCCCAAACAAATAGAAGACTGGCCAAACAAAAAAAAATTGGCAGATAAATCTAAATTCTAATTTTTATATAATTTTTTACAAAAAACGAAATTGTTGTTCTCATAATTTGATGTAGCCTATATGACAGACTTGCATGTTGCACTTAAAGCTACACTGTGTCATTTTTTAAGTTGATTCTTAGCAAAAAACACTTTGTTCTTTCAAAATGATATGTGCTCATTAATGTGTAATTACTTCTACCAACTAATCAAGTATTCTCATAAGCGTAGAATCTGCCATTTAGAATACATACGAGCGAGTCGCTCGAATAGCGGCAGCCATGTTGCGCCTCCATCTTGAAAATACATTAGCCAAAGAGGGACATACCTGGAAATTCAAGCTTCGCCTTTTGCGTTTTGACACTCAGTGGCACCGTGACGAATGCGAGGGGGAGATTACTCGCGACTGCCGGCAGATTTGTTTTAATATGGCCACCGTAGGAGTTAAAACGCCCTCGGAATGGGAGGGGCTAGAGAGTAATGTTCAGTTGGTAGTCATAAACAATTTCACCGCTAGATGGGAGAAAATCCTACACAGTGTAGCTTTAACTGTATTTTCCTTTTTGAAGTGATTCCAAGTGAACACTGCGCATCCGAAGTGTCTCAGCTAAAGGAAATAATCCATTATTTATCTCCTTTAAGATATCGGCCAAATTTTCTTATCGGGCTGATAACGATAAAATTAAAAATGAACATATCGGCCGATAGCGATATGGTGGCCGATATATCGTACCCTACTCTTAAGTTTCCTAAAGAAGGTTTTCATACGATGCAATAGAAGAACCATTTTTGGTTCCTCAAAGAAACTTTTTTAATGGAAATGTTCCATGGATGTTAAAGGTTCTTCATGGAATCATCAATACCAATAGATAACCTTTATTTTTAAGAGTGTACTGAATTATTTGACCATGAGAATGTCACGATTGTTCCTATTTACGAGATTACGTGCAAAATATCTGAAAAGGGGTTTAAGACGTCCTGTCACTCTTGAGTGGCTCCATCACATCATCTGAGTGTGAGAGCGCGACCCTGAGTGCTGTCGGTCTCTGCCTAGAGGCTTTGGGATGCATTACCATGGGAAGCTCAGCGGAGCAAACCAGCCCACTGTCACCGCAGGGGCATCCAAAACATCCCACACAGGTCACGCAAAGATGGAAACCAAGAGTGAGAAAATAACTGAGAGAGGAAGGTGTTCAGAAGAGTGTGAAGACAGAAATGGTGAAGCTGAGACTGTTTCATGTAAATGAATGGATGCTATAAATTACTGCTGTCAAGATTTTCATTGGTGTCTGAAGGTTTAAAGATTAAAAACAAGAGTATATAAATGAGCACAGTGCAAATGTCTTGTTTCTGTCACTGAAGTTCTGCTTATTACTACAATTTGACTTTCAGACATAACAAATATAATGACCCAGATGAAGCCTGTCAACAACAACACAATGTGTGAAATCAGAATCTGGGCGATGATTAAAGGAGGATGTGCACTTTTTTGGATGTCAAGTAAATGAATAGCCTTGCAGACACAACAAAGCAGTACATCCGTGCATATATCTGGGTCTCTGGTTGATCTGGAGGCCTCTAGGAGAAAATAGACATCAAATCTGTTGACAATCGCTCTAAATCACTAGGTGATGTGGTTACGTTTGAAGAATGTCAGATTGAAAAAGAATAAGCGAGAGAAGGAGACTGCATACAGAGTCCTATATGTCCCGGAAACTCCCAATTTCATAGTCTCTAACTCACTCTCTCTCTCTCTGGATTGCTTTTTTTGGACACAAAGCAACTCATTAAAAACACACAAATGTGTTGTCTGGCTTATTTTCCTCTTTAAGCGAAAAACCTGAGACAGTCGCATTGTTCATCCTGGAAGCAGAAGACGGCACTTTCATTTTAGTCTAATTCATAGAATTCATTAGCTGTTACAATGACAAATACAGAGTTTTTTTTGAAAGGCTTGAAGATGTTGCTTTGAGAATTTTCAGACAGAAAACATGAACGTCAAGCGTGATATCATCATGCCTCAAAAATATAGTTTCAAAAATGGGTAACACTTTACAATAAGGTCTCATTTGTTAACATTAGTTAATGTATTAAGTAACAAACTAACAATGAGCAATACAGTATTTATTAATCTGTGTTAATGTTAGTTCATTAAAATACAGTCGTTCATGTTAGTTCACGCTGCATGTTAACAAATACAACTTTTGATTTTAATAATGTATTAGTAAATGTTACAGTTTTTCTCGATTGCTTAAACACTATAACCAGGCTTTTGAACTAAAATTTCAAAACCATAACGCCATTTATGAAAAAGCACACCCATTTCACTAAACTATAAACACTATTCCCTGTTTTGACACATGAGTCAGATTTGTTGAACTGTCACTGCAAAACTCTACACACAAATCCCTTCATTTCTCATTGCTTAGACCATGTTGTCATTTAGAAAGCACTAGCATTCAAAATTGTTCACTCAAGTCAGCACAGCTTCAGCTCAGTTAGCACACAATTACCCAAGTGGAAACACTAAGAGTCAAAATTTAACACACATCAATCAGAACCTTCAATAGATATATAAAAGGGCCCAAATCAGTTTATTGCGTTTTGGAACAATGGATCCAGAAAGACATGAAGGAAGAGGGATAAGAATGAGGAGGAGGAAGGGCAAGGACAAGAAGACAAGCAGTCTCAGATGAAATTCAAGCCACTCTAGTTGCCCATGTCTTTGTCAATGGTATGACTATGAGAGAGGCTGGGCTACGAGTAAGGCCAAATTTGAGTCGCTTTACCGTCGCCTCGAGAACCTTCAGGGAGGTGTGGTGGCAAACAAAATTCTATCACTGAATGATAGAGTGTGGCTGCAGAGTGTGACAGTGGAGGGAGGGCATCCTTTCTCCTTTATAGTCTTGACTCCCAGAATGTTATCTTTCTAGGCAAATTATGGTATTTCAACCATATGTGGAACATTCTTAGACGTGTCCATCATATTGCATCCTTGAGTGGAGGCCCTCCTGTCACGTCCCAACACTCTACCATTCCAATACAATTCGAATTCCATATTAGAATATGGTTTGTGTGTGCTCTTTTACTGTCATATGTTGGTCACACACATCTTACTTTAAGTAAATATAAAAAAAAAATTAGAGGAGAGAGTAAAAAAAAAAAAAGAGTAAAAAAAAAAAAAAAAGAGTAAAACAGGAAAACAAAAAAGTTTTTGTGTGTGTGTGTTTTCTGTGTATGAATAAAAATGTGCCAATGTATCCACTGGTTGTGTCTTTTGTGTTCATCATGTGAAAAGGTTTGTGATGGGGAACCACAAGCAACATAACTTACCAGTTTTGGAAATGTTGTTTTGAATTTATTGCACCAGTGTCTTAGACTATGTTGTAGTGTGTGTGATTTTGAGGGCTTGTGTGTCCTGTCTGAGGGCAAAGTTTGGTTTTTCAGCAAGAGTGAATGGTTTTGAGTGTAGAGCTTCATTTTGACCTGAAAATAGGATGTTTGGGGAATTGGGTGAGACGTTATGGATTTGTGTTTAAAGTTTTGAGAATATGAGGCATAGTTTCAAGAAATGTGTTTAAGCAATCGAGAAAAACTGTAAAATTAACATCAACCAAGATTAATAAATGCTGTAGAAATATTGTTCATTCTATAGTTCATGTTAACTAATGAAAAAAAAACTATTTTTGGTAACAATTTACAGTGTAAAGTGTTACCGAAAATGTTTTAGTGTCACTTTTGATCAATTGAACGTATCCTTGTATTAATTTATAAATACATAAAAAAGAAGTTTAGCATTCATATGACATGACAGAGAATGAGAGGAAAAGCATAACTTGAGCCAAATTCGACTCGATTATGCATATTGTAAAATGTAACCGTGCCCTTTCACACATAATTATTACATTCAGAAGCGTTTAATTAAACAGTCACATATATTTGCATATTCATAGTTCATTTTGCTAATAAGGCATTGAATGCATTCTAATTGCCAGTTTATTATGGCAATATGAATGCTAAATGTTTAACAGCTTTAAGTAAGAAGCAATCAAGAAAACATCAAACTATAAACATGTAGCAATCAATCTCCCCCACTCCAATGAATAAAATGAAAAACAATCCAATATTAGCATACTACCCGCTGTGAGACACACTCAGATGCCACATTACCACATCATCAGCACAAACTACTCTCAGAACAAAAGGTAAATGCTGTCACTAGGACAGTATATGTACAGGTATATTAATATGTACACTTTTGGTACCTTTGAGGGACTAATATGGACTCCCCTACCTTTTGAAAAGGTACCACCTCAGTGAAAGCTTTTGTACCTTTTTTTCTGAGAGTGTACACACATGGGCTCCATCCAGCATATCCTAATGAGTCACATCACCGTAATAATCATTCATGAGGAATGACGCCACATCTTACTTCTCATTTATCATTCCTTCTGGTGACCTTGGCTGATTTGAATGGCACAGTTTTGAGGTCACAGCACCCATATCTGATTCAGATTGCAATAAAAGGTCAAGCTACAGTCCATTTCATGCTTCATATATTATATCATCATGATTTACAGCATCCCTGCTTCATAACAGTGCTTTACAAATGCGAATGCCTCAAGATTTCAGGTCCTTGGTCTGACACCATCAGCAAAATACACCATTCTTTTTAAATGAGTAAATCAATTATTTATCATATCATTCGTTTTTAATGACTAAACAATGGCTTATGCTCAGTATAGGTCGATCAGAATGCTCATTGTTTGTAACAGTCAAGTCCACGACCAATGGACTGAATACTGAAGTGAACATTAATTTTACCGTGGAAATAAAAACACTAGGGGTGTAACGATACCCTAATTTCACGATTCGATACATATCACGATACTGAACTCACGATACGATATTATTGCGATACTCCAAGACATATAATAAAAGGTTAAGAAAAAATGTACTGTTGATTAAATGCTAAATTTGATATAACATTGTGGGTGTAAATGAATAGGCTTGGACAATGGTGACACCAGAATAAATATATTCATGATTCTGAACCTGAAAATACAGAATTATTTTAGACGAATATGCTTGCACTCTGTCACTGGCTAGATGTATTTAAAATAATGTAGGCCACTTTTTACTGGTAACATAAGCATTATCAGGACCCACTAATATTCCCCCATTAGTATACATTATATTCAACATAATATATTGTAGTTTAATGTAGTACTGACTCTGAAAACTTCAATTTTCTTCTCACAGGGTAATTTTTATTTTGGGTGAACTATCCACGATACATATTGTTGCATTTTTGTATTGCGATATATTGTGACACCCCTAAAAAACACTATTGAAACATTTCCTACAAATGGAAAAAAAAAGCAATTGCTCCTGTTTAGTACAATTTATACACTAAAGTCCACAGTATATAGTGTAGAATATTATTTGAGATGCTTCTTGGAAGTTAGTAATCCTAAAGACCTGTTAGTTACAATTATGTCCTTATTCACTAAAAACCTTCTGCCTTAATTCTATTGTGTCCATGTTCAAACATGATTTGAAATCTAGTAAAAATGAAAAACGTACAGGTTTTAAGTGGCATGACAGTGATGCATGCTTTCTGGCTGCATCTTTCCTTTAGGGCAATATCTGGGAGCGATTTTTAAAGAAGTAAAAATTGTCAGTAAAATTGTCTGTTTGCCATTGCTTCGCTAGCAGTGCCAGACAACTGTGACGTATGTTTTTAAATCCAGACACAGACGTAGGCAGGCAGACTGAACTCTGCTGATTCTATAATGCTGCAGTCTGAGCAGGACAAGATAACAGACATCCAGAAATATGACTCTACAGCAGAACGCCGGATGAAAGAAAAACGTGGTACACGTCATTGCAGAGACCAGACAGTTGTGTGTGAGGTGTCAAGGGAAAAAAAAAAACATCTTATTGTAAGTTGGACTGCAAAATCATACTTTTCACTGTATGCCATTTAGAGGTTAAATGGGGTTGGGAAACAAAAAACTAAATAGGACGTCACGCATCCCTCACTTTCATACTAATCCCACTCTTATGGAGGGCAGCTGGGATTATGGGTTCACACTGCCCTAGGTGCCACAGTGGAGCTACATTTATCAGAGAAATGCATTTTAGAAACTCCTCTTATTCAGTATTATTGTCCTCACACAGTCCCGAGGCTTTCGCGACCACCCTTGACCCTGCACTTACTACTGGTTTCCCATGATGCTTTAATGCAATTTAGAACAACTGGTGCAGCCGAGGGCCAAAACACCAACCAGGCCAGAAAGTCCCCATGCTGAGATACACTCACTGCAGTTGGCAATCAAATTAAAAACTAATGCCTGTGACACACACTGACAAAACTCACTATTCAAAGGAGCCAATTATATTTGACTAACTAGAGCACAGTGGTCTGTTGCTTTTTACAGTTATGAACCAATATAAAATATGCATTTGATTCTGCCCCACAAGGCCATAGAGTGAGTGTGGGTCGAGCCCTGTGCCTGATTAAGTTGTAACAGATTATTGACCATATGTCTCATCGGGAGACCGCACGCACCCTCACACAGATGGCAGTTCACCTGGGCACCACCAGCATGGAGAGCTGAGCTGAACATCTGCCCGAGACAGAGAGAAGAGAAGCAAGCACAACAATGGTGCATTTCATCGGACCTAACATGGCCAGTGAATTTTACGCAATTCAGTGAAACCGAGTATAGCAATAAGCTTCTATCACCCTTGACAACTTTTTTTAAAAAAATATAAAATTGGATTGGATTATTGTAGGAAATGTGACCAACAAAATACTTTTTTTTTTACACGTGAAAAACTTTTATGAATTTTGAAGCCTAAATACAAATTGGCAGAGGTAAAAAGCTAAAGTTAGGATATAAATAAACTACAGATCAGTGGATCTACAAGTTGACAAGTTTAAGTTAGAATAGTCTGATGCTATAAAAACAGGCTTGCGAGTAGATGACGTTTAAACGCATGGCTCACCTAAAAATGAAAATTTACTCACCCTCAATTTGTTTCAAACATATATTCATTTCTTTCTTCTGCTGAACACAAAAGATTTTTTGATTAATGTTTTGAAGAATGTTGACAACCAAACAGTTGATGGGACCCTATTGACTTTTAGTGAGGGCTCAAAGGTGACGCACATTAAACAGAGGTTTCCTGCCTGGCCCTACACAGACTGAGATTTCTCTGGATTCCCTGAACGTTTTCACAAAATTATGTATGGTAGATGGTGAAAGACCTAAATACTTTGCAATCTTGCATTTAGAAATGTGATTTTTTAATTGTTTGGCAATTCTCTCATGAAATTTGGCTTCACAAAGTGGTGAGCCATAACCCATCTTTGCTTGCAAAGACAATCTTTTATACCAAACACAAAACACAATTTTATAGTCTTTTCACTTTCATTTTGACACTGTCCCAACTTTTGGCGTGTGTTGCAGCCATCAAAATTGGTTTATATTTACAAAAGACAACTCATTTTGTCAGTGAATTATTATTTTTTTATTACTTTTGTCAGTCAAATAAAGGTTAAAGAGAATTACATTTTACATATTTTATTACATTTTACAAAATGTCCCAACTTTTCTGGAATTGGGGTTGTAAAATACAAACCATTATTTCATTATACTTCAGCATAAACACATCTCTTTAATCAGGTAATGAACATAATCCAGCAAACATTTAAAATCATTTAAGGCTGAAATGTTGCATATATATGTAACAAGCAAAGTATTTATCATAAAAAATAATGTCAGATAGATTTCAGCTCTGCTGTTGTTCATAAATACCAGTAGTGATGTTGTACAAGGAGGACGTGGCCATGTCGCCGGAAATAGAGTCATCAGTGTCCCAATGTATTGTGAGCCAGGGTCCTTACCAGTGCCTGAATTCATGTATACAATATACTGATTCACGACTTTTGAAATTAGGGAGCTGAATGAGACATTGACTTTGGGATGGTGGAATCTGAAGTGCGAAAACGCAAACTCATTTCTTGGTTTTAGGGCTCATTACTGCAGCACTCTGTAGCCTTTTAGCAGCAAGATCTGAATATGGCCTGGCTCAAAATTTGGAGGAAATCTGTAGGAGTTCATAAAAGTATGTTTTGACATTTTAAAATAGAAACACTTTAGTTTAAGGCTACACATTAACTTATCTTGCTCACATAGGCTGTATCACAATTCAAAGGCAACATCCTTCGAAGGTCGGACTGAGCGTTATTAAATGAGACGGTTTAGTCTACGGAGGACTGTTCTTGTCGCCTAGCAACTGTCACAGCTGCTGTTGATGAGTGGCAGTAATGTTTGTACTGGACTTTTTGAAAGTTATATTAAATTGTCTGAAAAAAACAAACAAACAGGGTTCAAAAACTGTCTAAATATGTTTACCATGGTCCATTTCTGTATATATTAAAGAGAATAAACTATATATAATCGCATCTTAGTAAGATATATCAACATGTTAACCGCTTTAAAGTTTTTTACATTTGTATCATTAGATATTTGAGCAAGTTGAAACCCAACACTTGCGTTTAAAAGTGTAATTCGCCAATTTCTCTCAAAAAACCCTGTCGTCACTGGCGCACAATGAATTCTGGGGTAGGCAAGGTTGTATCCATCTGTTGTATCCTTCATTCCACTGGAAACTAAGGACGCATTTGGTGGCCGCATTTGAAGGAGCCTTTCGAATTGGGACAGCCTTCATCGCGCTGCGGTGATGCAATCGGCCTCCGAATGCAGCCTCTGAATTTGGATGCAGAAATAATATCTTGGCGCACACATAAATATATGTGAACACACCACACTTGCTTCTGTTGACATAGGTGCTGTGGACTGAATCTAATGCTTCAGAAAGTCTTGGTATCTCTGTCCATGATGGTCAAGTCCATATAAGCTCTTATAATAACTGCTGTAGTGAATTCTTGATTGTAAAGTGGATTGTTCTGGTCCTGGATGCTGTTTGGTCAAGTTGGCTGTGATCAAATACACAATTGTGTAGTAATCTTGGAATCAAAGCAACATGACACTCAAGGCCATTCTGTATTTTGAATACAATCATAGCTAAAGGGGCTGCAGGCACTTCACTGCACATTATGCTTAACAGCAGCTTTTAGCCATGATAATAGTATTCACAAAATATGATGCTGACGGCCATGGTAGAGCAGAAACTTTTAAGAAAACCTAGAACATAATGAATATCAAACCAACACAATTCTTTTTTTCCTCAAAATCTTGTTTATTAAATTTAGAAAACACAATTCTGTTAATGGTTCATAACAACAGCAGGAGTAGAGAAATGAAATATCAGTTAGGCAGGGAGGGATGGGGGCAGGCCAACCCCTGAGTTTAAAACAGTTTCCTTATCCTGTGGTCGAAGGTCAACTAACCCCCTGAGTGAGGACAAGAGAATGAGGGTAAAAAACTGGGCAAAGGCTGAGAGTGGACAGAGATGGGAAAAATGAGCAGGCATAAAGGGAAGAAGGAGAGCAGTTAGGGGGTAGGTGACCTCAGAATAGGAGGGATCAGGGAAACGTAGTCTTCATAGCAAAACTCTGGAGACTCAGGTAGAAAAGTTGAATTGCAAAGTCATTTGTTGTTCAAGTCAAGGTTATTCCTGCCAAAAGAGACGAAACAAACCCCCTAATGCGATGTTAACATGTAGTTACGCCCAACCCTGGGAGTGCTTCCATTTTTCTTTCTCATCGAGGGGGGATGGAAGGACTTTTCAGTATTCACTCTCAGGAGGAGAGGAGCAGAGTGATGAGGAAGAGAAGTGGAATCGTTTGAGGGAAGGGACGGGGTTTCACCACAGACACCATTGAAACGTATATCAGTGGGGAGTGCAAACATTGTCTTTTTCCTGTGGGGACAGAGAGAGAGAGAGAGAGAGAGAGAGAGAGAGAGAGCGAGAGAGAGAGGGAGAACAAGAGAGACAGGGGTGCATGTCTATACGGTGATGGAGTTGCTTCTACTCATCCATCTGTATATGTCTGTCAATCAATCAGCCAGTCCGTTTTATTCCTCTGTCTCTCTCACTCTCCCTCCATCCATTCTCAAGGAGCCGAGAGAGGAGACTCGCGGTTAGGCGAGCCGGTGAGCGAGAGGTCCTCAGGTGGAAACACTGTCAGTGTGCAGGCCCTGATGCCGCCCAGGGACTCGGGTAGGTCGAACACTTTGTGCCATTCGTCCTTCTCGGGGTCGTACTTCTGGACGATCTCCACCATGCAGCGGTTGTTCCACGAGTAGCCGCCCACAACGTAGATCTTGTTCTCGAACACGGCCACACCCACGTCACTCTGCCCGCGGAGCATGGCCGCGATCGGTGTCCACAGGTCCAGGGCGGGACTGTAATACTCGCAGCTTAGCACGTCGTCGTAGTCGCTAGTGCCCCGGAAGTGGTTTCCGCCGATGACATAGAGACGATCGCCCACTGTGCACATGCAGTGAAGGCCGCGGACCGTCGTCATGGGAGCCTTCTGAGTCCACTTATCAGCATCCGGGTCAAAGCACATGAGCTCCTTCTGGAAAGTGTCGTGGGTTATTCCACCTGCAAAACAAACCACAAGGAGAGTTCACATCACTTTCGCTGCTGAAACGGACACCGTGTGTGCGCACGTTTCTGAAAGCATTCGATATACACAACAAGAAATGAATAATGCATAATGTGTGCACAGAAACTCTCTCAAGGTCTGCTGAGGAAAGAGTTAAGATTGAATAATGCATCTCCGAAAACACAAACACACACAACCAGGTCTGCATGCTCACTGAAAGGAACTAGAGAGGGAAGCAGAGGAAAAAGAAACAGGACATGTCTACAGGGAGGGCTGAAAATAAAGAGAACCATCCCATCAGGCACCTGGGCATCAGCCAACCAGACCCTCCCTCTTCTTCCTCTCTACATACCTCTTGTTTTTGCCCTCTAACTCTATCCATCCATCCATCTATGCCATCCATCCATCTTTTCCTTTACTAAGAGAAGAGAATGATTCACTGACAAACACACACAGGCTTTCTGACTGTAATTCTTCACTTTCAGTGCATTTGTGTGAATCAAGTGAAATGGTGAGGAAATAGGCAAAGGAGACAGGAAGAGGAGATATTAGTGTATGGAAAAGGAGAGATAATGACAGAGAACATAGCATGAGGCAGCACATAACAAGACTGTTTCAGGCATGCACACTAGCACTCATCTGAGTGCAAAGCTTAATACTCCAATACTTCATGACCTATATAACAGAGAGAGAGAGAGAGAGAGAGAGAGAGAGAGAGAGAGAGAGAGAGAGAGAGAGAGAGAGAGAGAGAGAGAGAGAGAGAGAGAGAGAGAGAGAGAGAGAGAGAGAGAGAGAGAGAGAGAGAGAGAGAGAGAGAGAGAGAGAGATATGCAGGCATGCAGGAGTAGGGACACAGACACCAGAGTAAAAACAAAAGGATCAGCAGTTCCAAAAATACTCCAGAGAAAGAGGATGGGTGGAGGAGAGGAAGGAGGAGAGAAGTGTGAGAATCAATGTAAATGTGTGTACATATATCACCAGCAAAAGACTCTCATACATGAATAAATTTGCTCCAGGCAGAACAGATTAAGACAGCGACACAGAGGAGGGGTTTTAGATTTTCTGTAATTACAAGAGCTGTTTTAAACAGCAATTAAAAAACTCCAGAAATGTCATATTGACCAAAATTAATATCATACCTCAGACAACCATTCAGAAAGCATTTAACCTGTATAAATGTAACATTTCTGAGAGAAAGAATATTTAGCGTGGAGAATAAGATTGTGATTAAGAGTCTAGATTATGATTAAGATTAAAGGAGAACTCCGGTCAATTTTAACATTGAGCTCATTTTTTTGTACATTTGGAGTGCTGTCAATACAGAGAACAACGACAAAAATCGGTGTTGCCTACACCGAGTTATTCTATTTTTAAAATTTGCACCCTGTTGACTTCAATGGGGCAAGTACTAAACCTGCTTTTAGCCTCTTAACATCCTTGATGTGTCATTACAAGTGCACAGAAAATGTGAGTGATTCCTTCTGAGTGAACACGGGTGAGTCTGACTGCAGTAGATGTGAAAGAAATGTATAAAAATGATGTTATTTAAGCCAGCGCAAAAACCTTTGTTTACATCCTGTTTTTCGGTTGAAGTCCAAAGTAGTCGATTGCAGAGTTCACACGCATAGGTTTAATACCTATGATCACGCGCGTGAACTCGGCAATCGACTACTTTGGACTTCAACCGAAAAACAGGATGTAAACAAAGGTTTTTGCGCTGGCTTAAATAACATCATTTTTATACATTTCTTTCACATCTACTGCAGTCAGACTCACTCGTGTTCACTCAGAAGGAATCACTCACATTTTCTGTGCACTTGTAATGACACATCAAGGATGTTAAGAGGCTAAAAGCAGGTTTAGTATTTGCCCCATTGAAGTCAACAGGGTGCAAATTTTAAAAATAGAATAACTCGGTGTAGGCAACACCGATTTTTGTCGTTGTTCTCTGTATTGACAGCACTCCAAATGTACAAAAAAATGAGCTCAATGTTAAAATTGACCGGAGTTCTCCTTTAAGATAATCTTAGATCGATAAGATCGTGATTAAGATTATTATCAGTTAATATCTATTTTCCCTATCTCCACGGCCTTGGGTACATTGACTCTGTGTCAATAGAAAACTGTTTTAGAAGCAGAGAAATAAATTATAAATTATATATATATTATATAAAAATATAAACTATAGGCTATAAATTATATAACACACACAAAATGTATTAACCTTTAAAATAATAAATATTGTGCAATGATACAATCACACATTTGCGAATATTGTGAGGAAAAAAAAATGTAGATAGAGGCAGATCTGAATGTTGATTGTAAGAAAGGGACGGGGTTTAAGAGGACAAAATGATTGGAGAAATCCAACATAAATCACCAGATAGAAGTCTGATGTTGTTTCACCAGAAGATCAAGATATGACAAGTTGATAATTTTTTTTTTTTTTTTTTAATTAAACGTGCATATGCATGAATAGTTCAGAAGATCAATAACATGCATTTAGAATAAAAAGAGTTGGCTTTGCTGCTGGCTTTGGTACAGGAGTATAAATATCAATCAAAATATCAAATATAAATATCGATGGTTTATACACCGTTTTTCGGTTACACTGATGGCTAATGGTGCCTGCGTGTGTTCGGAGACATGCACAGAATATTCCTGCCTAGTGCCTACAAGTCACACCAATTCATATATACGGCGCTCGCACACCACATTGAGGAGTTCAGAATGTTATTTAGAGGTTGCTGGAGGGTTGAATGAGAGTCATTAGGCTCATGCTTGTGTAAGGGTGAATGCTAATGTATGGAGAGGTAAATGTGTGTGGGAGCAGAAGACAAAGCCTTGAGCAGCATTATCACAGCTCTGTGTGTGTGAGATCACACTCCTACATACCTCAATGTTCATTATCACACAGAAACACTCTGATTCATGACATCACTACATCTCCTCCTCTCACCACCCTATCTAACCAACCATCTGTCTCTCTCTCTCTCCCCGTTTATCATTCTCAGTGAAAGTAGGACTCATCTCCATAAAGCAGGATTTGAGCTGCAATCCTGTAAAGTGAGCATGTGATGGGAACAATACTGCACAAGGCAGGTTAACACCCTGTGAGAGTGTCTGTGAGTTCCTCTTTTTAGAGAAGCTAATTTCTTGCCATCTGAAAATGTTTTTGTGTGATAGAGGGAACATCTATGGAGGATCAGTTTGTGTGTGTGGTGAGAACATCTCATTCTCACCCTCTAGATATTCCTCTTCCTGTCAGTGACACCTTACCAACTACGTGATCTGTGAAAATGTGTTTGAGAATGAGGACGAGAATGTGTTTGACAATGAGTACATTTTACTTCTTCTTGAACTTGTGCACGTATAACAGTTGAAGTGTGTGATTTTGTGCTTTTCTTTTTTTTATATTGTAACTAAAATACTACAATGGATCTAATTCAAATCAAGATCTGGGGTCTGTTTCCCAAAGCCAACTATGGTCGCAAGTTCCGTCGCTACCAATAGAGTTCAATGGAAATTGCGATCATAGTTGGCCAACGATGCTTTTGGGAAACGCGACAAATCATTTAAAAAGTCTTACTGACCCCTAACTTTTGAACAGTTATAAATGGTAAATGGACTGCATTTATATAGCGCTTTCACAGACCTATAGCCACCAAAGCGCTTTAAATAGCCTCACATTCACCCATTCACTCACTCATACACCAACGGCGGTGTCAGCCATGCAAGGCGCCATCCAGCTCGTCAGGAGCAGCTGGGGATAGGTGTCTTGCTCATGGACACCTCGACACTTGGATAGGTGGAACCGGGGATTGAACCACCAACCTTCCGGTTTGTAGACAACCTACATGAACCACTGAGCCACTGGCGCCCCAAACAGTTGTGTACACAAATAAATAACAAACATAAAGATGTGTGACAGGTACCTGAAATATACATGTATCCTCCGTACACAGTGCCTGCGTGTCCATAATGGGGCTCGTTCATTTTGGCCACATACGACCATTCGTTTGTCCTAGGGTTATAACACTCCACAGTTGCTGGAGAAAGACAAGAGAGAGTGAGAATTAGAGATGGAAACAAGGTCTTGAATGCTAAGAAAAATTACTAGACTAACAGCTGAGTTAATAATGTGGATCCAGGAAAAGGTCTAAAGGGGACAAAAAGAGTTCTTCTACATTAGTCATGCTCTCACAAACAGAGAATAGGGAAGCTTTAGTGATCAATTATACACAACCAAACTAATGTTCTTCCATTAGAACAGATGTACATTTAGACACTGATGCCCATTAATATTGCGGTCCATTGGCACTCTGCCACAGAGATGATGAAATATTAACCATTATTTATACAACATGAACCAAAAAATGATAAAATGACCACCGACTTCTGTTCACAGAAACCTCTACTTCACCTTGTTAAATATTCACAGAAGACTGCTGGCTGCTCTTCTCTAATCTCTCTAAATCAAAAGCAATGTTTTCTTAAGTTTTATAAAAGCATTTGTCCACACAGATAAGACCACTCTGAGAAGATCTGATACAGCCAGCCAGATACATTATTAATATCTGGTGCTCTTTATCTCATGTAAACTAGAGATATATAAAACCAATCACAAGATACAAGGGCAAAAAAACTTTGACAATATGAAATAAGTACTTATTAGATTAGTACTAAGTTAGACTTATAAGACGGGAGACAATTTCTTCATTGTACTTGACATAATTTCACGGTGCACAGTAAGTTAATACTTAAAAAAAAAAAAAAAAAGTTTTCTGAAACTGATCTGTCCATGGTGTAGTTGACTATTCCATGGAATTGCCCAAAAGCAGCCAGCGAGGTCTAGATTAATGTTCATTACAGTAAACACATTACAGAGCTTCCAAACCCTTTGTATCAGTAAATTAATGAGACAGACAGTGCCACTGAGAAGTCTGTCCTCAATCTATGATCATTAATATCATCTTCATGACCTCACACAGACACATTCAAAAGTCAGGCCAAAATTTCTAAAACAAGTTAAATAGGAAATGAATCACTGCATTACTGATCATTTTGCATCTATGTAACAATTCCTAATAATCAGATGTTGAATGTAACCATTTTTTCCCCTTGAGAGCCTGTGCCCAGTTGTCTGGGTACTGTAGCTTTTAAAACCAATCACTTGTAATTTGTATCTAACTGTATACTGCAGTAATGGCGAGTTCCAGCACACTGGGACAGTAATATTAGACAGTAGTCAGAGTCCTCAAACAGTACGGGGTTAAAAAAAAAGATTAAACTCAAATCAAAGCAATAAATTCCACTTGACCGCCATGACGGTGGTCACTATAGAAAACACATTTGTGCTTTTTCTCACTCTCGCTGTGGAAGTGAGCATGTCAGAGTTCATTATCAAACCTCTGTAGTGTGACACCAGTATCTGTGCGTGTTTGTCTCTTTCCTGTCAGTTGTGGGCTGCTTTACATGTCTGATCATGGACCTGTGTACAAGAGACAGGTTGTGTGTTTGTGTGCACTGTGTATAGTTAAGAGGAGCATTGCTGAGGATGATGGGAAGGTTATTTTGGTTTATGTGGACACATGCATCTCTATGTCCTGCCGTTCTGTTTTGCTATGTGGATTTGCCCCTGCATTTTAATTACCTACATTTCATTGGGGCATTTTGCTGTGAGAACCTTCACCTCTGGTTAAACTCCATCTTGGCCTGATGCGGTTATACAACCGTAGCCACTGGAATAATGACTACAAAGCAAATTGTGCCAAAGGCAAGATACCTTTTCAAAACCACAGAGGGCTGCATAAACACGTTTCCACAAATTTTACATAAATCCTGTATACTACTACTATTTTCTGTTGTAAGCTCTTTTTGCTTTATATATATGTGCCCGAACAATCTGATGAACTCAAAACCATAGGTAAAGATAGGTGCTATCTGTCTTGAACACATATTGAAATCACGTGTGATTATATGGAAGTGTAAACACCCCCTAAGTATAATTAACAAATAAAGGTAAAATGACAAAACAATGCACCACAGTTACTTCACTAAATAAGTTTGTTTTATGTTTTTCTCCACCACAATTAGATTCCTGTGAAATCATCTTTCATTTTAAGATTGAGAGTCTTCTCAAAACCCTACAAAACTGCACTCTGAAATAAAAGTATTTATTTGACCATGCTAGAAATGAACAAGATAAAAATGTGTGGGTGGAACCATCACATATCATATAGTGCAGAGTTTCTCAACTGGTTTTGCTTTAGGATTTTACATCAGACAGAGTATTGACCCAAAATGTACCAAAATTGCTTTTAGTACAAAAGTAAACACCACCCTTAAAAACATACTAACTAAAAAACAAACTATAAAATATATTAATACTACCTTTAACCAGATATGCACAACAATATGCAGTAGCGGGCTCAACATGAAAAAAATTATTAGTAAAAGTCCTTGAACGTTGGCATGATATGGAAATAAATTCAACCGGTTTTCTAAATGCATCTTTTAAAAAAAATCTTATTCTGAACAAATCGTCCATGCTTGCATACGTTTAATATTTTTTTAAAATTCAACTCATCCAAATTTCATCCAAATGTCAAGGATCTCTCTGGTGATGTATGCCAGACTTCTCCAATCATTTAGTCTGTTTTAACCCTGCCTCTTTCTTATAATTGACTGCAAACTCACATTTACCCCTTTTCCACCAGAATGGTTTGCTTTCTGGAGACAGAGCCTGTTCTCGGCCAGGCAAACTGGAGCCTGTTGCGAACCGGCCGAATGTTTTCAGACTTGAGGAAGGTAAGGGGCTTGAGTGACATAACGCTGCTGTGTGTTGTCTAAAATCAAACGGAGCACGTCCTGGTGTTTGTGCAGGCAGCGCAGCACTTCTGTTTTGCTGTTCACAGTAAAGAGAGTGATTCTAGCGTACTGGCAGCTCGCAAAAACTTCTGGTACTCTCATCTGTCCTTTTTGGAGATATATTGAAACTGAAACCGTTGATTCACTCTCTCGCATGCTGGGTCTCTCTCTCGTGCACATAGTTTTATATATTTAGATATAAAGAGCAATGTAGTGCAGCGTTATCACATTGCTCAACGAGACCACCACAGAGAGTCAACTTTCTGACCTGGAACCACCTTTTCTGCAGTGGAAATGTGCAGAACGGTTCGAGACTGGACACAGGCCGGGAACCCGCACCAGAACCGTGCCGGTAGAAAAGGGGTAATTCAGATCTGCCATCCTCTAATCAACATCCTAGGAAACAAGTTGCCGCCCTACATTTTTGTTTCTTGTTTTACTTAGTTTTATGTAACAAAACTTAAAAATGAGCTTCCACTACTTCCGTAATTGCGACTTTATAATAAATTTTGATGGTGTCATGCTCTTAGCACTCAATAATTCACAGCTCAGAACACATCGGGGTCAGCACAAACCATGGTTACCCGTCTGCATGTTAGGGGTGTAACGGTTCAAATGACTCACGGTTCGGTTTGTATCACGGTTTTAGTGTCACGGTTTCGGTATGTGGAAGAATATATGTGAAGAAAAAGGATTACTGTCAAATAAAATTAAAGAAAATTAGAACAAATAATCAAACTACAAGGAATAGCACAAATAAATACAATAGAGCAAAAATAACAATAAAATAAACAGTGCTTTTCAGGTTTTTCAGGTAGGTCTAAGTAGTTTTCAGGTACAGAAATTGAATAAAATAATCAAATGTTAAATAACACTGCATATAATCTTCACTGTATAAATGAAATAAAGATTATTCCTTATTTAAAGTTACAAAAGTTAGTCAGTCAAGAGCAGTGAGTGATTTCCTTGCCTTTTGTTGTTTGATTGACATTAAAGACACAGACAGTAGGAATATTAGGCTGTTGTCACTTTAAAACAATGCACGGATCCAGTATACTGATACTGTTGTACATGCGTTGTCTTTCTCGACTGTTTACGTTCACTTAAGACATAACCTACTATGTTTGCTAGGATACTCGCCAAGACGGGCATGTTTTTTGTGTCCACACCTAATTAGTACCGCAGAGACACTCATCTTAAAACATGTCAACATCTGAAGCACAGTGTCCCTCTTGGAAATCTGTCCCCTGCTGTGACACTAAAATCCCTTTCTGACTCACCCAGCTCTCCCGCAGCGTTTCTCCCGCCCACAGCATATAGATGTCCTTTGAGAGCGCTCAGATGAAAGAAGGTCCTCTTCTCATTCAGACACGCCACCTGAATCCACTTGTTATACCTCGGGTCGTATCGAAACACAGTATCCACAGCTGTTTTACCTTTCGTGTCATAGTTACTTTGTCCCCCGACCACATACAAAAAGTTTCCGATTACCGCGATACCGTGTTGGTAGCGCGGGGCGTCCATGGGTGCCAGTGCTTTCCATTCGTGTGCTTTTTCGTCAAAAAGTCGCAACTCTTTACTTACAACCAGTTGTTGCCGTAGCACACCCCCTAGCGTCACTAAATGGGTATTGTCTGAACGGATCGCAGTTCTTTCCGACTGCATCACCGGCTGCATGTATGGCATCATCTGGTAGTTGCTGGCTTCTAATAAAAGATTAACACAGGTATTGTCCGTACGCATGAAGTCGACAGTTTGTACGTGGTTTATGAGTTCTGTTGGGCTCATGAGGGGGAATCTGATATTGCGCATTAGTTTGGCAGCATATTCCATGCGGCTTTCTTCATAGCGTAACCAGCGGCACGCAGCTTTGAACAGGTCCAGTTCGCTGCAGTGTTTTAGACTGTTGGAGGAGAGCACAAACGCTAGACGTTCGAAAGGAAGTTTGACAAACTCGCCAGTGCCGAGCAGCGAGGGAAAATTCTTTAGGATGAAGTTGTTGACGTATTTGTCTACCTCCGTGAGGTTGTAGGTGTTGGCGATGCGCCCCACTTCTACACAGTTGTCCAACGACACCTAAGAGGAAGGATGAACTGCATGTTAGTACTAAAAAAAAATACACAGCAGAATAAAAGTGCTCTCATTTGTGTCCTACCCCAGAAATGAGAAAGACTTTGCAGAAGTCAAGGACAGGCAGGATCTGGAGAAAGCTAGCAGCCTCTAGGGTGTCCTGTAGATTCTCCATGTTGAGAGAGAGTTTGGCGGTGTAAATGAAGTCTATAATCTTCTTTAGCCCTATTCGATTCACACCATGCAGCTTTATACACATCAAATCCTGCTCTTTCATTCCACCTGAGGAAAAAAAGAAAGAGAAATAGGGGAAGAGATGACAGAGGGAGGAGATGAAAGCGAGAGAATAATCAGTGCAAAGAAATATTCAAGCAAAACGGATATAAAATAGGGGAAAAGGCAGATGAAGAGAACAAGGAAGAAAAGAATGGAGGAGAGATCAGCAAAAAATCGTTGCAAACGAGCAGATCAAAGGCAGAGAGGGGAGAGTGACAGAAACATTAAGGAGAATGAGAGAAAAAGGAAAAAAAAAAAAAGAGAGAGAAGTAAAGTGAGTCTTACTGCAAGCTGTCACCAATTCTCTTTACCATGATAATGAGCCACTTATTCAAGAGCCACGTTTGAAATAAATCAAACCACTTTCATTAATTCAGATATGATTTCTCAACTATGTGGAGATGGAGATGGAGATGGGGAGAGAGAGAGAGAGAGAGCAAAAAAGATAAGTAGAACACAAGAGGAGAATGAAAGAAAGTATAATAGACAGCAATTATGGGAGTCTTGAAGTGTTGAAACGCTCATGGCACACGTGGTAGCAGGACTTTAATGGGTTTTCAGAATACTACGAACCTATTATAAGATGAACAGAGACAGCGCTTTTCTCAGCTACATACACAGCCAAAATGTAACGCTATGTCTTAACCTGACGGTACTTTTGTCTGTTCTCTTAGAATGCTGAACACATGACCTGACACAATCACAACCAATCAGAAGATTTTTTAATATTTATTGTAACATCTTAAGAAGCTGGCTTTTGGGTCAATTAGATTTAATCGCTGTGGCTACCTGCCGCAATGTAGCAGAAATAGAAATTGCGCGATCAACGAAATGTCCTGACACCTGTCACGACTGGTTTGGACAAAAATTCTGATTTACATGGAAGAGAAAGAGAAGTTATTATTCTACAATACAAGGGCTAAACTGTTTATTTGATCAGAATAGAGTTAGGAACAAATTAAGGTATCTCAGGTTATTATATGTACTGTTACACACAAAATTGGTGCAGTTACTGGACCTATGTAGTTCAGTAGTCATCATGAATTACTGATTTACTGCTCAAGAAATACTTCTTATCATTTAATAGAAATATATTTAACATCATTTTTGTAACATTATAAAGGCCTTTATCTCCTTTTTTATTCAGCATCCTTACTGACCCAATCACCGGCAATCTTACTGACTCCAAACTTTTTAACGGTAACCTACTGAATGGCTAAGCGACCTACTTAGTGTTCATATCACCATAGTTTAAAAACTGAACTCTTGATTCAGAGTCTTGCATCAATGAATCAATTTTCCCCCAGCTCTAGTTAGGAAATGAGAGTATTCCCTCGACACGCTGCTCCTTCATAATTGTTTTAGTGCTCTCTCATAATAGTTTTGTGTTAAAAACTCATTCAGGGTTTGGTAGTATGCAGTATTAAATGGCATAATTATTTAGGGAATAGCTCAACTCAATTCAAATACTGAAATGAAGTTCTTTCCATTGAACACATTATCTCTGGACAAGCTTTCCCAAATAACCCCGAGCGAATCTCTTGCTTTCTTATCTTTTTTACCTCTCTTGCTTTGTTCTTTCTTCCCAAGATACAGAGTGTACTTCTGAGAGAGAGAGCGAGAGAGAGAGAGAGAGAGAGAGCGAGAGAGAGAGAGAGAGAAAGAGAGGGGGGGGGGGGGGGGGGAGGGAGGGGGTGAATGGAGGGAGAATCAAGAACATTCTGAGCTCTGAAGGAAAGTCGCTGGTGTGACTAAACGAGACTGGCATGCTACTGATATTTATGATATCAGACTAAAATTTAAAAGAAAATTTGAAGAGACAATACAAAGCACAAACAAAAACAATCCAGAGCTGGTAGTACAGTATAGTACATAACATTGAGGAAACATTTTTCTATTTTTCATATTAGCTTTCTCTTCTGACACACTTTGACCTCTGTCCAAAAAAAACCTCCTTGTTCCTCCCTTTATCCCTTCCTCACCTGGAAACTTGGCTTCACCTCACCTAATCCTTTGTTATCCTATGTCTCGTTCTCTCGCTCACCTGTAAACATGGCTTTAAAGTAGTCGCTGGAAGAGGCCATCATGGCTCGGTGAACAGGAAACGCTTCATCCCCGTCTCCCGCCACCAATGTGACATCACACAGCAGGCCCTCTATCCTCAACTGGTCAAAACCCTGAGAGATGGAGAGAATAAAACAAAACACAGAGGAAGTGAGAGAACTGACAAGCTTTCTGTAATGCACTTAATGAATTCACAGAGGAGCAAAGAGAATGAACAAAAAGGTCTTGAGGAAAAAACAACAAACACATTAAAGCATCTGTTATCACCCATGAAAACAGTGAATGTTAAGGAGTTGTATCATTACTATGCGTCCCATGAGCGTCATTTCTGAATAAAAGATTGTGGGGTTAATTAATGAACAGGAGGTCAGATGCATGAGGGGACTGCAGCAGAGATGGACTCCCACGGCGGAGACAAGCCATAATTAACAGCACCGAGCAATCGTCCACTCACACACACACTCAGAGTGCCGTGTCAGGCTCAATCCACCAGCATGTGCAAAAGCACATGCCAAGCATGTGCTAGGACATGAAATAAGGCACAATCCAATCAGTGATACACTTACTGAAATTACACATAAGCTTTTTAAGCACCAAACTCTGTACTACACCCTCTGGACTGGAGTTTTACAAACATGCCACAAATCATGATAAACTGGCTGTCTTTACCGGCCTCTTAACATCAGCGTCTGACGCAAAATCTAAAACTAAAAGCTCTGCTTGTAATGTGCCTCATTCGTAAGTCACTTTGCATAAAAGCACCTGCTATGACCAAATATACAAAAAGCTTTTGCTGTATCTAATGTGACAGTAAAAGCATTTTGTGTTGAGGCATCTACAAATACAAACACTGTGTGTGCTGGCTATATGTTATTACTAAAAAAAAAATAAAAAAAAATAAAATAATAATAATAATAATAATAATAATAATAATAATAATAACAACAACAACAATTATTATTAGTAAATTAAACTAAAAAGAAAAAACAAACAAAGAATTAAGACAAATAATAAGCATTATTATTATTGCAATTTTAAACAAAAAATAAATAGAATAAAAATATATAAAAGAAACTCCAACCTAAAATATTAATTGTGCTAGTTTTTCAGCACATTTACATAGCTTCTTTATTAGGAAATGAAGTACAAAAAAAAAAAAAAAACACTAAACCTGCATCCTCAGCTAAAACTCTCATTCTGTGAGCGTTCAGAATGAGGACACACAGCGCCTGCGGATAAACATCGAATCAAATTAACTGAGTGCTGTTTCCCAACAAATCACTAGAATCAAATTTTTCAATTGATTAATTCATTTGATCATTTTTCCAGGGGTTAGTGATATTGTAGGGGGATGAAGGCTGCTGTGCTTTAGGACACGTGTCGTGATTCGTGACAGATTTAAACTGAAAAAAAGTCATCATCCTAGACATGATAAGCAGCTGTCATAGTAATAGTTTTCCTTTCATCCCCAACACCAGGGCAAGTGTGCTCATGACTACGCTATATTTTACACCCACTGAGAGTGTGTAATGTTTGGGTGTCCTTAACCATGTGTGATATGAAATAAAAAAGTTGTGAATGAATAACGCTATGAATCTCCAGCATGTGTCAAGACTGATAAGTTAAAATATTGTTTATCCATACTATCTTGATTTGACAAACTGATTCAAATCTTAATAAACTGCCATTTTAAGTTCACATACACACGATCTACTTCCTCTCACAGCAGTAGCTGGTTGGTGATCGATGACAGCTGGCAATGACATAGAGTGACCCCATCACATTAATGTCAGTGCTGATGCAATCAAGAGATCACGCAACGCATGAATATGTCTGTGTGTGCGTGTATATACTCTTATCCCATGTAAACATAGTGAACCTACACTACCATTTAAAAGTTAAGATTTTTTGATAACACTTTACAATAAGGTTCATTAGATAACATTAATGTATTACCTAACATGAACTAACAATGATCAATACATTTGTTACAGTGTTTATTATTCTTTGTTAATGTTAATTAATAAAAATAGTCGTTCATTGTTTGTTCATGTTAGTTCACAGTGCATTAACTAATGTTCATAAATACAACCTTTGATTTTAATGACATATTAGTAAATGTTGAAATGAATATTAACTAAGATTATTAAATGCTGAAGTATTGTTCATTCTTAGTTCATGTTAACTAAGGTAGTTAACTTATGTTAACCAATCAACCTTATTGTAAAGCGTTTCTGATTTTTTAATGTTTTTGAAAGAAGTCTCTTATGATCACCAAGGCTGCACTGATTTGATCAAAAAGACTGTAAAAACAGTAATATTGTGAAATATTATTACAATTTAAGATAATCATTTTAAATTTGAATATATTTTAAAATGCAAATTTATTCCTGTGGTGGCGGTAAGCAATTACTCCAGTCTTCAGTGTCACGTGATCCTTCAGAAATCATTTTAATATGCTGATATAGTGATATGTTGCTCAAACATTTGAAAGATAGTGTATTTGCATGTCAGAAGGGTTAGTCACACATAAACTTTTTCTTTTTCTTTTCAAAAACCAGTCTAAGCTGGTTCTAAGTGAAGAGAATTGTGTGGTTTCCCAGAAACTTTTCCCTGTCTGCCATTGGTCAGGTAAAACAGTGCTGGCTCTCAAACAAACATCAATGTTTTGATAGTGCCATTATGCCATAGAGCCATAGTTTTTCCATTTATACAGAATTATAATAAATATTGGAAATAAGGCTATTACTACAATGACTCCCTTCTAAACTTACATATTGTTACATAAAAGCATATGCACACAAACCGAGGCAATCAGGTGTCCTTCACTTATTGATCTGTCTGCAATGACTAACTGGCAAATTCAAATTAAATTCTCACCTTGGTTCCCACACAAGCACATTCACTGAAACCTGCCAGGTGACCCGCAGAAAGGTGCTAATGAATGTTCTCATGGACCTCAGGCAGGACTCTGCCCACCACCGATGATGACGTCATTGATGATGATAATAATAATAATAATAATATCATCTTTATGTTTGATATAAAGCTAGACTGCCAATAACAGCAGAGATGACCTTCACAGACTCTGGCAAACACACAAACTGTCATGTGTGACATGATGCCAGAGTGGCAGATGGTGACCCACCCCGACGTTTAGTAAGAGACGTATGTAATCACACACACTCACCTGTAAAACCACAGAGCTGTGTGTGTTGCTGGTAAAGAAGCGTGTGTTTCCTGTTTTCGAGGCCTGCAAGTGGGAGGACAGCCCCATTTCACTGCATCCCAGCGACACCTTCATCATCTGAGCATCATCATCCTCCACCAGTGATCTGCCCATCAGAGAGAGAAGTGTGGGAAGGGGGAGGTTAATACGAAGGAATAACCCGTTAAGTGTGAGAGTGGTACAGAGATAATGCTGTGCGAAAAGATCAAATATGTTTGACTGCAAATATGTTTAATTCATTATATGTGAAACAGACGTGGTGCTTCCTGATTCTTCATTTAACACGAGAACAGCACAGAAACCCGCCTCAAATGACAAACATGTCGCACACATATACACAACATGTAGAATGTTAGTTTCCCACCATCACACAGAGGTTTAACACAATGTGACATACAACTGACATGAGGTCAAAGATAGGCCTCTCAGAAATGAACTCTAGTAATATTTATGAGAAATCTTGTTTTACCAGCAAAATGATTTGTTTTTGTGGCCATGTTAAAGGTAGGGTAGGCAATTTTTTTTAAAAACACTTTTTTTATACTGGCTGAAACTCTCTCACATCCTGATAGCAATCAATAATAGAAGTGGTCTAAATATTAAAACATGTATATCTTCTGTGGAAGTCTCAGGACCAAAAACTTTTTGAGTCCGAATGATAAAACGACCTACCTGACTGTCAACATATGTATATCATACCTCCGCGCACCCTGCTCGCGCAGACATCACACGTCATCAACGCGTTTCATGAGGCTTTGCAGAGTTCATGTGTTTTGAAGGAGGTGTGGCTTTGGAAAAAGTGCTCTGAAGGGAGGGTGGGATCTAATGCTTTTAAAGCTAGCTTGCTATGCTATTTTCCAAAATTGTCTACCCCACCTTTAACTAATTTTGAAAAATACTGTGATATAAATTTTTGGTCATACTGCCCAGAACGAAGCACATGTAAAAATATTTTTTTTTTATTTAAAAATCAAAGTTATTTCAGATGTTGCCGTCAGGAAGCTAGTTTGACCTTTTCCAAGCCTAATGGTAAAAGAGCAAATGGTCAGAACATTTTAAGATCAACCACTGGTAACAGAAGAACAGGCAGACATTCATGTCCAGTGTTGGGGGTAACGCGTTATAAATAACGTGCGTTACAATACGTAATATTACTTTTCTGGAGTAATGAGTAAAGTAACGCATTACTTTATAAATTTACACATTAATATTTGAGTTACTTTTTTTTTAAAAGTAATGCGATTTACTTTTCAGTTTAATTAATGTGCATTAAAAAAAAATTCAAGTTCTGAATTAAAATGAACGTAGTCACGGAGAATCGCGCTAGTCAGAAACAGAGATGGCAGGCCAGAGCATTACATTACTGCGATGGAAGTATTCTCATTATTTTGAAATTGTCGAAGAAAAGGAGAAGGGAATAGTCATTAAGTGTAGATTATGTGCAGGTGAAAAGCTCGTCAACTGCAAAAAACACCACTTCAAATTTAAAAATACATCTGCATGCAAAGCACAGCACTACAGAGTTGGAAGCGAGAGAGAGAGAGAGACGAATGATACCTGCACCCCGCCTCAAGGTAAACAACAAAAGCTTGATTTCAGTTCACGTTCCAGTACTCTAACATTAAATTAAGATAATACTTTTTTTTCCCCCCATTGCATTGCAGAAGTGATCTTTTTTTTCTTTCTTTTTTTTTTTTTGCATAAAATGGATTTTGTTTTGAGGACACTTAATAGAAAACTCAAGAGTTTTGATCTATTGGAATCAACTTATATACATTTATGTATGCCATGTGAAATCTTTCACATTTTAAAGCTGACAAATTTTGTTTAATTGGTGATGTTGTTTGTTCTCTAGTATCATCCTATTATTCTCTAATAAGTTATTAAACATTTTAAATGTTTAAGATATGTCTTTTTTCTAATAAAACATTCCATAATGGCAATTATCTAGCCTATATTACACTCTTTATTATCACAATGGACAGTGAATTTACTTTATGCAGTCCATAGTTTACCCACAAGTACAAAAGTAACAAACACATTATTTTCAATAATCTGTAATGTTTATAGATCTTTTATATGGCATGCATCAGGAAGTTCTCAGAATATAATATAATTCTATATTATTATTCAATATATAATTGTTTTTAAAAGAAAATGAAGGTGTAGGTTATATAGGCTGTAATTGTTGATTGTATTACTGCGTTAAACAATAGTACAAGAACTTCAAAAAAGTACAAATTAAAATAAAACACCTGCAAGGCCTGAAAGAGATCAAGTCATAGCCAAAGTAACTGAAAAGTAACGCAAAAATTATGCAACGCTTTACTTTCCATAAAAAGTAACGAAGTAACGCAATTAGTTACTTTTTGGGGGAGTAACTCAATACTGTAATGCATTACTTTTAAAAGTAACTTTCCCCAACACTGTTCATGTCTTACTTTCTTCCTTCTCTTTCTGATATAACTGAAGTGCACATTTAGTGGGCCAGGGTCACACTTAGATTGATGGCTGGTCCACTCAATTAAATGAGACAAAATATATTTTCTTGTGGGAAAAGAGAAAAAAAAGAAGAAGAAAAAAAAATCATGCATACATGACAATAACAACTCAAATACATTAATTAAGCGGATGTCTTTCCCGAAACTTTGCAGCATGTCAAGCATGAAAAAACAAGTTTTAATTAAATTCTGAACTGATTATATATCACCTAGAAAGTCACTTTATAATCACTAAAAAGCAGTCACTCATCTCACCACGTTCCGTTGTGAAGTGGTCTACACTGTATAATGAATCTCGTTTACATCGTGTCTACGCATTAATGAGAGGATTCTCGAGCATACAGAAAATAGCACCGAACAAAAACTGCAGAGTTTTTTGAGCGGTTAGTGGATTCTAATTTACACACCTCTGATTGGCCATTGCGTTCAAGAAATCAACAGATATGTTTGTGATTGGCTACACTGCTCAGCGCTGTAAAAACACGTTGTAAAAAGAATCCTTTGACACTCTCCAGAGCGCAAACACGGATATGCACAGGATCATTTAACAAATCGCCAATATGCTATTATTACGGAGAAAACTGAGCCTAGACAAGCAGTTTTGGGCAGATTTTCCCTCTAAAAGCAATCAGAAGCGGCGGTAGTCAGTGGTTTGAGTGAGAATTCTACGCAAGTCTCACGCTAAGCCTTGCCCATCTCTGTACGCATGCCCCCCAGTCTATGATTATTTATCTTTGTCTATTGTTTTTATTCTCTTCATTGGATATTTTATTTATTAATGTTTTTTTTTTATTGATGTAACCACGGCCTGCTCACAATAAAATATCTGGCCTTGCCACTGCACTGAAGATGACTGGAAGAAGGTTCTGTGGTCTGATGAGAATAATGGCGCGTACGGTTCGCTACGGCTCGCTCGACTCGTACCATCTCTGTTGAGGTTCCAAGCGTAGGCTACCGTACCGATACTAAAATGTGTCGTGAAAACAATACAGATCACTGATTGGTCAGAGAGAATCATCACTATACCAGCATCATTGGATTTGCAACACTAGACACCAAACAGTATTATTTGTTTGCACAATTTTTATTAAAACGACTTGCTTGAAAAAAAAAAAAAAAAAAAAAAAAAAAAAAAAGTCAGTGTTAATACTAGTCAGTAGATGAGGTGCAGTCGACGTTCCTCTCGTTGGTAGCCGAGGACGAGGAGTGGATCCAGCTGGATATTGCGACGAGGAATTAAAAGGTTTTTCAGCAACTTTAACGAGCAGTCTATAATACCACCCACTTTGAAGCGGTAATAAACTGCAGTGGAAAAGCAAACCAAGACAAAGCGCGCCGTGCCGAGCGCCGAATCGTACCACGCAGTGGAAAAGCAAAGCAAGCCGATCCGAGTCGTACCATGCAGTGGAAAAGCGGCAAAAAATTATTTTTGGCAATCATATTAAATGCCATGTTTGGCATACGCCATAAAACTGACTCAGAAACACATCGGCTCCACTGCGGTGGCAGCATCATGCTTGGGAAATGCTTCTCTGCACTCCTAGAAGGCTTGCACGGGTAAATTGAATACAGCAAAATACATAGTAATCCTAAAAATAAAAAAATAAAAATAAAACAAGTCTGCAAGATGCCTGTGATGGAGGATTTATTCTCCAGCAAAAAAAAAGACCTGAAACTAAAGCCAAAGCTAATCAGAATCAGCCTAAATACACCAACGTCAATGTCCTGGAGTGGCGAGAAAAAAAGAAAAAAGAGACGACAATATGTGAATTGCTCACTTTAATCAGTGATCAGTAAGACTATCAATCTTACGATTTGATTTAAACCTTTTAGTGCTGCAGTTCCTAATAAAGTTGCCGGCCAACTGGCTTTGTTTTATTTACTTACTAAAGCCAATTTGTTTTCACAATTGGCACTTGGCAAGTACTAATTTTGGACCTTGTGAGCATATAAAATGATGAATAATTAAAAAGGCCTCATAATAAGCAGTTATGGTTACTCTGGGGCTAAGCCATGATGGCTCTTAAAGCGTGTGTATTTTCAGACAGCTAAAGAATTGTGTGCAGGACAATGGCATATGTACTATGAACGGTTTTATTAATTTTGTCTATGTACTTGAGCCTTTATCATGGAAACTATTCAAATTTTTATGAATGAGGCCTCAAGCTACAACACAATAGCATCTAGCCTATTTCATAGACCTTCTGCTCACAGCTTCAAGCTTCATTTTTTTAACAAAGATATCCAACCAGGACCAAATAAAGAACTGTCTTGGATGAAGGTCAGGGGTTTTGGGAGCAATCATTCAGTTCTGTAGCACAAATGCCGGAGATATGGGTGAACAAAACAACAACAAAAAAAACAGTACATTATTGTGATACTCTTGTCACGATACAGAATCAATACACTGGTAGCACTTATTTTACATTTCAAGGCATTGCCAATTTTTATATATATATATGTGCAAAAGTTTTAGACATGTTAATATTCTGTTTTTTCTGTTTCTTCATGTAATCACAGACGGACTTGATGATGGTGAGATCAGATCATCCTGGCTGTTGTCAGATTCCTTGTGCATACAGAAATCTCACTGGATTATTACAATTAATGGCAAAAATATTATTAACATGCCTAAGACTTTTGCACAGTACTACATATATATATATATATATATATATATATATATATATATATATATATATATATATATATATATATATAAAAAAATTTTTTATTTATTGGCTGCCCCTTAATAGTCGACTATTAGTCAGTTAGAAGAAACTCAGTTGACCAAAATTTTATTAGTCTGTATTGTATTTGTCTGTCGCAAAAAAAAAGTGGCGAAATCACAGGCTGCGAGGGACAGATCGCTAACGGCAGGAAATCCAAACATTCGTCCATCATTCATCAACCTCAAACATGGCTTATCACTTGAAACATGTAAGTAATAGCAACTTTACAAGTCCAAATGGTAACTTTACTTATAATACGCATACCGTGTTTGTGTGGAGAGCGCACTTACTGCATGACATAAAAAGGCGCCATCACTTGCATTTAACTTAAAATACTCCGTCATTTTTGGTCAAACAGATAAGAGTAGCCTAATGCAAACTGTGAAGGGTATATTTTTATTTGTGGATGTGCACATGCACATGTTTATTTGCACATCCAATCTGGATGTGATTTCTGTCATTTCTGTCATTCTCAGCGTCCTCACAGACATGAGAAATATATCTATGTTCTATAATGTCTACTTTTAAATGAACCAATTCAAATGGAATATAAATATTATCAGATTATGTAGGCTATTCTGTATGAAACGTGCATATAGACACAACCACTACTGTGAAGAGGACGAGTCAGCATTATTCAAATGTCTATTCTAGACAGTCTCCTTCTGGTTTTTCACAACACACTCATAATCATTACGTTTGCCAGTGCGCTGAGGCAAGCTTGACGTGTGCGTTTGGGCACTGATTAGGTTATGTATATGATATATAGGCAATTAGCCTAAAGGCTCATTATTGTGATTCATGGCTTATAAATATAAACGCACGATCAGTCGACTAATCGATTAAATGAACGACTACTAGTTGACTAAAATCTTTAGTCGAGGGCAGCCCTAATAATTTTTAAATCATGTTTAACAGTGGAATTCCTGGTGAAAAACTACATTACCCATGATTCTGGAAATAAATCTTCACCAGAGAATTGCGAAAATAAATAAATAAATAAATATAACAATATATGCATATTTTGCAATAAACATAACATATTAATAGAAGAAAATCCAAGGCACTCTTCTTTTAGAAATTAATAAAAAGCCTTTATTTTTTATTTTCTAATATTTCTTGCTTCAAATCAAAGTTTATAACCTTGTAGCTGGTTGGCTTGGTTCATGGTTTAGAATTCATTAACAAAGACTTTTTGAAAAACTAATAGTGAAAATTTGTCCAGAACCAAGGCCGCTGAAAACGTGGGTGGGAACTAATGCACTCTACTGTAACAAAAAAGGATAATATGTTCTGTATCGTGACCCAAGTTTCAACATGAAGGAAAATGGATGATTTCCAGTACAACTGAGCTCCGGAGGAAGGGTCAGGCAGGTCAGGGAGTAACTACCAGACAATGAGAAGATTCTATGGTTTAAAAAAAAAAAAAAAAACGAAAATCGCAGGCACAGTCACATGACACAAAAGCACAGGCAGCTGATTGGTGCATTACCCTGTCAGGTGATAGGTTGGAGATGCAGCAAGCAGAGAGTGGGTGGTCCACACCACAAACGAGTGCTGGTGGCTGCCAAAAACAACGAGAGATATAGCATCACTAAACACACGCACATTCCCAGAAAACATGCAAACACTCGCGACAAAGTGTACGCACAGACACAAAATCAATCTGACAGGGAGCGAGAAATCACGAGGGTATTCATTCAATTATGCAGTTTAGATTGATCTGAGCCTCTAAATTACTGATAAATTAGATGATGATGATTGTAGTGGCACAACTCGGTTTGATGAAGACAATTTGACATGAAATGGCAAAGCATAACACGCACACAACAGACTGTGCTGATAGGTTCAAGATGAGACATGACAAAGCACATACAAACCTTTATCCACCAAATGAAGACAGGATAACAGAAGATCGGTAAAAACTCACACTATGCACTAACCATCCACAAAATATGATGCAGAAGGACAATGAGAGATATTTAGTGATGAGGGGAGAGATTTAGATAAAAAAAATGGTGCAGAAAGAATGAAAGAGATACAGATGGATGGAGGGAGAGAGAGAGAGAGAGAGGGAGAGAGAGAACAAGGGTAAGCAAAAGAGCATTAGCTTAACAGCATTCTTTAATAATTCTGTATTATGGAGAACAGGAAGAACAGAGCTGAACAGGACAGGAGAACAGCTGGTCATCACCACCACCCCCTTCCCCCTCACACACAACACACACACACACACACACACACACACACACCTCGACATATTCTGCTTTGATTAACCAACATCCTTTTCAACTCTCCTGGACCAGATCCCTGCTTGTTAATTAGGATTTGAGAAAATCTCACACACACACACACACACACACACACACACACACACACACACACACACACACACACACACACACACACACACACACACACTTCTGCTCTATTTTCTCCTGATTCAGATCATACCTCTTCAAATCAGTTCAGTTACCCTGAGCATTCACTTCTCAGAGAGAATTAGAAACCAACCTGAGGTCTGATAATGACACAACAAACATTAGCGAGAGAGAGAGAGAGAGAGAGAGAGAGAGAGAGAGAGAGAGAGAGAGAGAGAGAGAGAGAGAGAGAGAGAGAGAGAGAGAGAGAGAGAGAGAGAGAGAGAGAGAGAGAGAGAGAGAGAGAGAGAGAGAGAGAGAGAGAGAGAGAGAGAGAGAGAGAGAGAGAGATGACTGGTTTGATATTATAAAATGTGTTGCTACTAAATATAACTGGCATTCTGTTGTGCCCTCTCTAGGCTGTTCTTCCTAAAAGACATTATAGTGAAGGACGACTTTAAATCTAGGACAAAAGGCTTGAGGGAGGCAACATATACCTGCTGTTAGAGGAACTGCAGACTCAAGACATTGAGTTTTGATGTTCAAACTAGTGCAATGTGAGATCAAGGTGTCGATTTATCGATTAAACGAAAGGGTTACAGGGATTTTTCAGGAATAGCTTAAGCTCTTTCGACTGTATCCATGTCATGTTGCCAATTACCTCAGGAAATCATGTCAACTCTCTTCTCAGTTTATAACAACAGGAAATGCAGTAATGCACTGCACTTACAATGGAGGCCTAGCAGGCAAATGCCTCAGAGGGTTTCAAGGCCAAAATGTGAAGCTCAGATTTTTGTCAAGGCACTTTGACTACCATTCAAAAGTTTGGGTCATTAAGCTTTTTAATGTTTTTGAAAGACTTTTTTTTTTATACTCACCAAGGTTGCATTCATTTAAATAAAAAATACAGTAAAACCATAATAATAATCCACAATATTTCTATGTTAAGTAAAATCCAATTTGAAATATTACAATTTAAAGTAATTGTTTTCTATTTGAATATATTTTAAAATGTAATTTTACAGCATCATCACTCCAGTCTCCAGAGTCACATGATCCTTTAGAAATCACTCTAATATGCTGATTTGATGCTCAAGAAACATTTCTTATTATTATCAATGTTGAAAACAGCTGTGCTGCCTAATATTTTTTGTGGAAACCATAATACATTTTTCCAAGATTCTTTGACAAATAGAACGTCCAAAAGAACAGCATTTATTTAAATAGAATTTATTTTGTGATAATATAAAAAATATTTACTGTCACTTTTGATCAATTTAATGCATCCTTGCAGAAATGTGACTAATGCGCCACTCATTTTATCATCTAATGTGGGTGTAGGTTGAGCGTGTGTGTGGTTCCACACTTCTGGTGTCAAAGTGTGTGTAATTTGTGGGCAGAAATGTGGGGTTAGTTTTTGTTTTTGTGTTAAATGCATTTCCAGAAAAATCTGCACGATTTCATGCCATGGTGTGTGTGACTCACAAGCCGACTCGGATCTGCTTGGTGATGCACAGAAACAGATTTATCCCCCATATAATGAGATCGGAGAGTTGATTGAAAGGGTGATGATACAGAGACGGCTGACTCTGATGAAGAGCGCAGATACTGACAGATTAACATGAAGCAACAAGATCTTACAAGCACCTCAGATGACATGACAGACATTTCTGTTAGTCCATACATTTCAAAGGACTAATTAATTTGGTGTTTTTATAGGGGAACAATTACAATACTTCCAATAATAATTAGCTTGCTACATTATTGTAGTCACATTCATAAATTGCTCTCAATTTGAGGCAGTATCAAAACAGTGAATGTCAGGGTCAGAACTGAGCAAAGGCCTAAGACAAAACTCCCATTGAAAGTACACAAATAACTGAACCCCATTATAAAGCCCAATGTTTTTTTTAACAAATATATCAGATTTATTTTCCTATTCTATTATAGGCTAGTGTTGTCAAAAGTACCGACTTCAGTATACCAATTTAAAAAATGTGAAGAACCAGCATTTCCCTCTAGCATTGTGAGCGCTGTTGAACCTCTGGTTGGCCATTGCGTTCACAGGTTCGGCTGGTCCATGCGGTAATATGTGCGGCAGAAAAACCAGTGTGGGAATATTTCGAGAGGGTAAAGAATGACCACAAAAAGGTGACACGCGACCTCAAACATGACCTATTTAAAACATTTAAGTAGTAGCCTAATGTTAGCCTTTTTACATGGTCTTAAACGTGCGATATTAGGGCGCAAATGCACGTGTTTGTGTGGAGTGTGGAAGCTAAATTAGTAAGCTAACTTCCACACCCCTTCTCAAAGGCCAGTGCTGCGGCTTCATTGTTAGCAAGACACGGAGCTCACTTCTCCCCAACGTGGACAAAATGTTGTTCCCTTCTCATAATATAAGACGACAGAGATCAGAGGGAAAAAAAAATATATATAGTGATGGCGAGAATTGTCCATATTATTGCAGTGTTTCAGTTTGCTGTATAATTATTTATTCATTTATACTGTATAAGCTTTGTGCGTGCTTAATTTAAAATGTATACGCTCATGAGGTTTATTATTTCTACTCGATTAATCGACTAATGGATCAAATGAAGACTAACTGTCGACTTGGAAAATCTTTAGTCAGGGGCAGCCCAGGAGAAATATGTAAATAAACTGAAGTACACTGATATTGTTTCCCATATAAGATACATCTTATTATATAGTTAGAATACACGCCTTAACTAAAGGTAAATAAATAAATAACAGCTCAAGGGGGCAAATATTACCCCTTTATGAAAAAAACAACAAAAAAACCCGACACTTATGAATGATGGTAAAATGACTATGATGACCAAATGAGAGTGAGCTAAGTTTACATGATGAGGCTGATTTCAGATCAGTGTAAACACAACTAAAGTCACAGTCACTAAATAGTACCATACTTCATAAATGTCATGCAATGAACAAAAAAAAACACCTAACATATCCAAGTGGGAAAAACTGAGATCCCTACAGCTTGACTTTTTTCACTTAATTTCCCCAAACTATAAAAAAAGCATCTCACAGCTGCCATTTTACATTGTGCATAAAGGCCCCTTAAGGACAAGTGTGTGCTGAAGCGTGTCCGGTGCGTTTGTTTGTGCTTGTGTACTGCTGAAGAGTTTCTACTCCCATAATGTTGTACAGACCTTCATTTAGTCAAATAAAGTGTTCCGTTTCCATTAGTTATTGAGAGAAACAAGCAACATCCATCAATTCGCATGAAATCAAAGGGTCTGTTACCCAACTGTGGTGGCACATCTTTGATTGCAAATTCAGAGTATTCGCTCTGTACTTGACCCAGGGCTGCACACCATTTCTTCATCAAAGAGATTCACATTTAAACATGACCTAAATCTGTGTCTGTAACACTTCAATCACTTTTTTAATGAAACAATATGCTTAATTTAACACTTCAATCACTTTTTTAATGAAACAATATGCTTAATTGCAAAACGAGTCAGATTTGCAGCATGGCTTTAGTAAAAATGAGGATCATGTCCGACTCAATGGAGCACATGTGGTGCTGTTTTTATATGCTATCACATGCCCACTCAGGGACGTCCAGCTGCTGCAATTATGAATTGTTCCGACCTTAAACTGGGGTTCAAAACTTTTATTTTTATTACACATGCAGGGAGATGAACACAAGCCATCTGTTGCAGACGTCCTGCATCTGTTTTACAGTCAGAATCAGAAATGATCATCTATTCTATTTAGTTTGTGTGTGTGTTTATGTGAAGTGAGTGACTCAAGGTTATAAATCAATGAATTTATAAAATGTTACAGCTTTATGAAATAGACTGAGAAGGTATGAGAAAATATTTCAGAATTACTGCATTTACACAAACACTTAAAAACAAATATCAAAAGATGTAATGCTAATTGAACTTTAAAGCTCCTGTAAACGAGTTGATCACACAGTAAACTAAAAGCTTTAACAAAACAGCCCTTTCCACTTTCATTTTTTCTTCTTCATCATCTCTTCATATTTTACCCTCCTCTTGCACTACATTTCTTCCATTTCGCCACTTCACCATCCCATTTTCTTCTGTCCAAACATCCTCAACCTTCAAAACACCTATTCCTCTTTCCGTCTCCGATCTCATTCCCTTTTCGTTTTCTCCTCATCTTTCTTTTTCTATCCCATCTCTCCACCTCTCTCCAACCTTCTTCGTCACTCCTTTCCCCCAATCTTGAGGTGAAAATTGGATTCCTGCATTTCCTCTCAGAAGATTAAACAGATGTGAATAAATAAAGTTGGACAAATACAAAAAGATTCAAAAAGAGAAAGCGAGAAAAATCAGCTGCCTTTCCTCACTTCAGCCAGGTTAATGTTGGAGTAAGTGTTGACTCATTAGATGATGAATATGGTTTTGAATAAAGGTGTGGGAGTATAACTAACATCAGATTTCACAAGGAAATAAACTTTACAATTCTGACTAGCGAGAACACAAGTGACTTACAGCAAACAACAAGCTACTGCAGCACTAACTTATTTAATATAATCCCATAATAAAATCACACGCTCACATGCAGCACCTAAAATTAACACTTACCAAATGAAAATGAAAGAAAAAAATTGGCTTTGTGATTGGGAGCTACTTACCAGTTGGCTGGTAGCTTTATTAAGAACTGCAGGGCCCAAAATGAACTTTAGCTCATCTGCAGGAATATTGTGCACCATAAATATTTCTTACCAGCTATGAAATATATATACATACTGTATATTTTTTTACTACTATGACAATGCACAAATATTTTTTTTCCCTTACGTGACGACAAACTGCAGATTGTGACTGGTGCAGTTTGACACAGTGACCTGCACTGTTTGTCACAAACATGCAACGAGCTATGCTACCATTCGAAAGTTTTAAATGTTTTTGAAGCAGCCTATGTCCACCACAGCAACATTTATTTGATCAGTAAATGCTCTATGATCCCAAATAAAAATAAATGAAAAAAAATACAGTAAAAAGTCATATTGTGAAATATTACAATTTAAAACAAGTTTAAAAGCTGAATTTTCAGCATCATTACTCCAGTCTTCAGTGTCACATGATCCTTCAGAAATCATATATGCTGATTTAGTAAATCAAGAAACATTTCATTAATTTCAATGAAGAAAACAGTTTGTTTTTGTTCCACATTGTGGAAATTATTTTAGGATACAGCAAATATAAGAAACAGAAATCTTTGGTAACATTATGAATGTCTTTATGGTCACTTTTGATTAATTTAATGATTCCTTGCTGAACAAATATATTGATTAAAAAAAGAAAAATCCAGGAAAAATATTTGAACAGTATTTTCTCAATTCACTCGCCATTGGCAGGTGTGGCAAAAAGTTAATTTTGGACCCTGCTCACATGTCATTCTGTGTGGCACATGGGGGAGCTGATGAGGTCACATGATCAAAATAGCTAGCTACAGGCTGTTTGTAATAAATATACTCCAGAACTGTAACTAGTACCACTTTATTATTACTCAAAACAGACCACAACACTTCTCAGAAATCAAACTTTTACTTAAAAGGTACGGACATTTGCATTAAGGTAAAACAAATTTGGGAAAATACATTTTGGAAAAAGATATAAAACTATACCCAAGTGTTTAAATGTTTATGATATTATTTGTGTTTGTGATATTATTATAATTACAGGGCATTGTCCTACTCTCAGTTCAGTGTGGAGAAGCTGGTCATTTTTTAAAGAAATTATATCTCAAAATAGCTTTAAACTTGGAAAGATGAAGAAAAAAAAAAAAAAAGAAAAAAGAAAAAAAAAAAGACACCAAAGCAATGATGGACTAAACCCAGATGCAAAGCATGCTAGATAAAATAGCTTGTGGTCTTTTCCATACAGAACTTTGACTGAAGGTTAGTGTACAAAATTCAGAAAACATAAACATTAATAAAGCAGGCCTCTTTATATCTGCAGCAGCAAGAAGTCTGACACATCTCATCCTTTCATCTGAGATCACAAGGTAGAGAAGAAAAGCTGAAACCGAAAAATCCAACGTGAAAGGTGAATGTGAAAAGGACGAACCGCTGTCAGTTCTTGCCAACATTTCTGTGGGATTGACATTGTCTTCACAGGAGACTAAAGTACATCAAAAGTGCTGGCAGCAAAGCAAACACAGCCTAAAATTCCTGGACAACTGTAATTATCATTATAAATGTGAAACAAGGTCAAGGCCAAGGTCCTTTTAGCAGTAGATGAGCAGGACTTTAGATCTGCCACGACTGCGTGTGTACCGTCTTGTGGGAACACAAACACACACCCATGTGTGCGTCATTCTCTTCCCCCCTGCGACAGAAGCTCTCCGGCTGTCACTCTTCATCACTCTTTTTAAGCTGAAGCCCAGGAATCCTTAAAGTCACAAATAAAGATAATTTTTTCTTGAATGTGTCCTTGGGACTGTGTGCTTTGTTTTGTGGTGGGTGCATGTTTGCTCTCACTCTGACCGCTCATAAAATAAATCAAATAAAGAGTATTTTGCAAGCATTTATGCGAGTATGGACACCCCTCCTTTGCCCTACCGAGCGTGAAATCCTCACAACAGGCAGCGGGTATATTTAGAGGTGAGATAACACTTTAGAAGTACATGCAACTAAATGAATCCGCACCTTCCTTACACCGCATACACATTCATTTAAATATAGTACACTGAAACGACATGCACACATGACTTTTGCACCAGAAGAATCACATCTTGAATGAAAGTCCCATTCACGCGTTAGGGCAGCACAATTTTGCACAAAGTTGTGATTAAAAAAAAAAAAAAAAAAAAAAAAAAAAAGTTGTACAATAAAATAATATATATATAATATATAAATATATTTATAAAATATCAAAATTACTATTAAACCAAAATAAAAAAAATCTTGCTATTGTAATATATCACTGTAAAATAAATTAAGTGTTTAAGAAAAATAATATAAAATTTTAATTTTACATTACAATGGCAAAATATACTAATAATTATGGATGTCTTAATTTCATCATTTTCAAGCCTTAACCATTTTTAAATCGCAGCCTTTCAACTTGATAAATCACAATCATATCATGATTTTAGTTTTATTTCAATTAATCGTACAGCCTAATTAGCGTAATGTGTTATCTATTTTAATATGATACTGATATGTATTATAAGAAAGTGCTGCAGTTGTTTTCTGCCACTTTAAATTCTGAAGCTCAATAACTGAGTGGATTCTGATTGGCTGTAAATGGTTTTATCATTCATCAGCTCGTTATAGTTATTATCCTTGGTGTGAACATGCAAACTCTCACAGGTTCTCTCTAATTTTTTAGCAGCTGACAATAACATCCTGTCATTCAATATTTTGTCTCAAAACACACAAAAAAGAGAGAATGATTCATGTGTCCAAGAGGCATTTCTCCTCTTATTGAGAAATACAGAGACCACAGCTCACCCTGTAATCACACACAACACACAGCCAAAGCAGTAAAAATAGACTTTGTTTTTGCAAGGTTTTGGGAGGGGCGACAGCAGGGTAGGGAACCCAACACTGTAATACACAACCCCAAACCTTAAATTTGAGAATATACAGAAGACATATAAATTTCCCCTGGAGAATCAATAAACTATGTTTTATGAAGACTGTATATGCACAACAGATCTGTGGCTAGAGAGGCACAAAGAAAGGCAGCAGAAACTATTAACAAAACAAAAAAAGACAACGAACCTTGGATCTAGCCTGTAACTCAGAACTGAACTATCAAAACCACTTTCAGACGAAGACTGATATAATTAGTAAGAGAGACCAGCGCCCTTAAACTCTCTCTGGTCAATGGTCATGGTTTCAACTTTGTGCCAGAGGAAAATTAATATCTAAAATGAATAAAAAGAGATAAGTAGTATATGGTCTTATTAGATAATGGTATAGGAGTCAGATTAAATGTATTTATAATGATTTTAAGATTGGATGGACATTCAAAACTTTCAAATATACTTTCATTGCAATCATTATGATCACAAGCTGTAATAACGCATAGAAGGACAGCACTAATTTGCCTGTTTAACTGAATACATGACTTCAACCATCCACATTACTTGGATTATCATCGAGTTGCATATTATTTGGACATTACAGGGCTCGCCCTGATGAGTCGGACCCTCATCCCAGATTTTTCCTTTGACTCAGTCACCTCTGGCTTCTTGATTGTAACATTTGAAACATGCATTTTCTGCAAAGCTGCTTTGAAACAACGTGTATTTTGAAAAGCGCTATACAAATCAACATGAACTGAATAATATTCATTTTTTTCATTTCATTAATTCATGATAGAATGTATAAGAATATTTCACACATCTTGAACATGGTATACAGAAATATCCAATTAATCCAATAAAATGTCTGCTGACAAAAATAATATTAAAATTATTGGCTTGATGCTGCATTGGTTGGAAGCCGTGTTGGCAACAATACCTACCAGTTAAGAAAACCTTTACAATTATAAAAGTCTTTGCAATTGTAACAGATGGGGTTTTAAGGGGTTTGTTTTAACTGGGTACTGATGAATAACACTCTAGTGCGCACTGGTCCACAAAAGAGGATCTGTTTCTCATGTTAAAGACAAACTGCGGCTTTTCTAGTACACATTTGAAGTTAGTCGTGCATTGGTGTATTAAACATGCCTGAGCAAGGATTAAGAGGAGCGGAAGCGCTAGCGGTAATGTTCCGTCTATCATCCAGCATCAGCAGCCCACCGGGCCCCGGGCCCCCACCCACCAACACCACAAAACAAGCGATCAAACCCAGGGCGCACGACACGCCAGGACAAAAGATTCTTCACCGGCTGTTATCTCGGCCCGGTGCGTACTAGAGCTCAAAAACAGCCGCGGGGAGGATACGGAGAGAATAGAGAAAGAGAGAAAGCACATGAAAATCCTCTGTGGATGTAGAGAACTAAGCGGCTAGAGGAAACACGCTAATCGTTATAAAATGGGTATCTCTAAACGTTCACAATTAGGTTACAGAGAAACGAGGGGAGGCGACGCCGACCTCGAAACAAGCACGGCAGCAGCATCCTTAATGAATGTCTAAAGACGGAAAATAAACAATCATTTAAAACACACACACACACACACTCACGCACTTCGACGCGATAATATTTCTGCTACTTACATATATGCAGGCGAGAGTGGAGAGGACCTGGACGTTTTAAGGACGGGCACGGGAAATTTCCAGCTGACGGGCGAACCGCTTTTCCATTTCAACGGCATGTTTTTCCAGTCAGCACCTCTGAGATACAGCGCGAATGAGAATAGCCGTCAAGAGCGAGTCCATGAAGAGGCGACCAGCGCGGGCTTCCATCCCCGGCAGCCCTCACCGAGAGCAGGGAGGAGGAAGAGCAAAATATAAAGAGGAGGATCAGCCGCCGACACTGGCAGCTCTGTCTGAATACCGCAGCGAAGGTTGGCGGAAAACCGAGAGGAATGACACTTAAGCCAGAGCCAAGAGGTGAAAAGCAGGTGTGCCTGAGCCGAGCATCATCTCCTGAGAAAGACAGAGGGGGGATGATGATGATGGAGGGAGGAAAAAAATAGGCACCGTCTCGTCCGGTCAGCGCAGGGAACAGGCATGCGCGGTCGGTGCACTGGATGTTCAGCTAGTGCCACCTTGTTTGAATGCAGGCGGACTATGGCAAGCCATATTAACATTCATTCAATTAACTGCTGTCGATTGTATGTTAATAGTACTTTAAAAATAAATAAATAACTATAGTAGGCTAACCCAATAAGCCCTGTAATATGTATGTCCCTGTTTTTCCAAAAAAATTACATTTATTATGTACGGAAACGGAAAGCACATAGGCTACTCTCTTTCTCCTGCTCTCTCTCCCACTCAAACGCGCACACACACAGTACGGACACACACACTCACACAGAAACGTGTCGTCAGCGCTGCTCTAATGATTTTTATCAGTAAAATAGTTTAACAACTTGAAAGCTACATGACTTCTCACTAGTGAGGTAATAACAGCGCTGTTCCTGGAGCGGAAAACTTACAGTTTACACTAAAAGCTACAGTTTTGCTTACGTTGCTGCCGAACACAGTTGAGAGACTCAGGTAATTCACACACGCTTAATTCTCGCTCTCATAATAACGGCATTGACTGCTATCAGTGGCTCAAGTCTCCGTTACTAGGCCTAGATGTTACGAGATGTTGTTTTGGAATTAGCAACAGAGGTTTGATATTAGATGCTTAAGAAATTAGTCCTACACACAAGGGCATTATAAGGACAAAAACCTGAGAAATGTCTTGAAATGCATCATCTGAACAATGTTTTGAGGTGCGGAAACCGTAGTTTAAGTGGAATATTTGACTCGAGGCCATTGAATTGTTGAAAAATAATTCACGCCTGAGGTGTAAAGACCCGTCGTCAATTAATCCTTACTTATAGAATAAGAACTATTATTGAATATATACTAAATAGTGCAATTGAAAATGACACTAGGCACTAATAAATAAATAAAAAAGTATTATAACAAAAACATTTGCTAGTTAGATTTAAGGACAGAAAAAAAAAGCTAAAATGGCTTGCCATTGCTGACTGCAGAGAGCTAGTGAGAGATAAGAGTTTAATGACCTGGCATCAAATACAACACGACTGCAGACACAAGAAATCTAAAACCCAAGTACGATTGTCTTGAACATTAAAGAACATGACTCCTGTTCCTCATTGTTGTATAATAGTGAAGAATTTCTCACTGATGTCCATTATGAGAGACAGGTCTTTTCAAAACATAGCTAGCTAGGCGGCGCAAGCAGGGCACAAACTCCACCGTGGGGCTCTTCACCCACTGCTGTGACAGCACATGTCAAAGAGGAGACAGAGAGGAAAAGAAAGAGCTACCACATTCGTTTCTGCGATTATGTCCATCTTCGTTAAAAGTGCTGACAACAAATCAGAATAGATGTACTTTCACTTATTGAATCACTTTCTGGAAGTGCTACAACATTTGAAAACGTGACCAAGTGCTCTCTGTTCTTTTGAGCCGTCCACCATGTATCTCTCCCTTTCCCTCTGTCTGAGTGCCATGTGGTGGCCCGTCACCTGTGTTTTGCTTTCTTTTGAGTCCAATTTAAATTAATTTTCCATTTGAATATGACATTTACACAGTGTAAGCTGTAAGGTAAGTGTGTTCCATTAACCTATAAACTATAAACTATCAACAAGCAAGAAATATTATAATACTATTGAAAAATTTGGGGACAGTAAGATTTGTAAAAAGAAATTAATATTTTAAAGGTGCAGTATGTGGGTTTTTAGAAACACTTCATATTTGAAATCAACCCAAACAAGCTGAAGCAAAGCAAAATAATTATTCGTGAAAAATAAAGCAAAGTTGACAAACAAACGACAAGGTCACAAAGAGGAACAAAAAATGAACATACAGTACACAGGAGTAGGCTTTACAAGCAAGAGTTTGTTGTTGGTCGCCAGCAGCACACCAGCTCCAGGCAAACACTGACACTCAAAATGGTCCTGTTACTATACCTAACATTACAACAGCAGCATATCTTAGTTCTGTGAAAGATAGCAAAACCAATGTTACACGCATATGAAGCAGGAACAATGCAACCTCAGCATCCGTTTTTAGGCCTTCCCGCTCTCTAACGTGCAGCGCTGGAAAGATTTTCAAATATTAACGTGGGTCCTAAAGTTCTTGCCTAATCACAACCTTTCTATTTTCAGTAATATTCCTCTGATATTTATATATTTTGTATAGGTTTTTTTTTAATGTCTCTCAGCCATCTCTTTCTAAGTCTTTCTTCAAATCTCCCTCTTGCTCACTCTCTTTCACTCCCCCATCATTAGGTTGGAGTATCGAGTTCTATACTTTTTAGGCACCGACTGAATTGCCTTGATACCATTGAGTATAAAAGAAAATCTCGTCGTACGGTACCAGATTTCAATACCTAAGGGGTTAATCTCTTCAACGTCAGTGAGCCGATAAGCATGCAACATGATTGGCTGTGGCGATGCTTTTTCAAGGAAAAACACTAGTTTACAGCTTTGCAAATTGAAAACAGCTATTTTAAAATCAATAATAATAATAATAATAGAAATATTACAATATTACATTACAATATTTCTGTTTTTCCTGTATTTTACTTTGACTTAGTTTAAAAGGGACAATAACCATCTTGTCCTGTGTTCAACTGACCCCACAGTGTGTTAAACAGTGTTTAAACAGCATTTTAAAAGGACACATGGTGCTTCTAGCTGTAAGCCTGCGGCTCAGAACAGATGCGTCACTGTCTGAAGTGATAAATGGACAGTGAATCTGTTAACACAAGCCTTCATTAGAAGTTAATCAGTGTAGGAACACTAACAGACACAACAGCAAATTAACCACTCACAAAATAAAAATGAATGCTTTTCTGTAGCTTACTTCTGACTCACCCCCCACCATCTCGAGCTACTATGGATTCTCCATTAAGGTATTACAGATAATAGCGGCCGATTAGCGGATGCAAGGAGGGTAAGCCATCTTTCATTTTGCTCTTCTGATTTAAATCTGTATCTAGAAAACCTGGAATCTGGGTTGTGACCCCATCAAAAGCCACCCTTATTCAAATGAAGCTGACATGAAAGAAACTTGATTTGCATTTCAAACCATGACACTGCAATTTTCTCTGTTTCTAATCTTGTTGAGAAGAGTGTTTGGAGTAGACAGGTGGGACGACAGTATCTGAGAGGGGCAGAGAGGGCTTTACTGAACCCAGGGACAGAATGTGCATTATAGATGAGAGTGAAAGTGGCTGGCAGTGACCACTACAAACGCAGATCCTCATGAGCATGGAGAGGAGCACTTGAACCAACCCACTGTCAAATTTAATTTCAGTCAAGCAAGCAGCTCAGGTACATCCAAGAAGACAAATATGCACAGACACACAAACTCTGTGAACATCTTCGGTGAAAGGGCCAAAAACAAGATGATGGTCCCTGAAGGAGCTCAAGTTCATACCTGCAAAGTCGTTGCCCTTAAAATGTGACGTTTTATAAAATGATAACCCTCACAATTTTAGCCTTAAATTCATTTTTATGAAAAATGATGAGTCAAAATTATAAATTATAGGCATTTTATCTGCTCCATTAATAATTCATAAACAAATAATTCAACATAGGCAACCTTATTATCTGAAGTGTTGAGATTTTTAGAATGCACATTAGCTTATTTTCCATCAACAGGTTAAAAGGAACAAAAATGTGGTCCAATTTTCGCATTGGTCTGAAGAAAAATGGCAGACAGGCTAAATGAAAATGTAAATCCACTCTCTGATAGTAGATGACCTCTGTAAAGTCGGTTCCCCCTTAGATATACATTTGCATAATTCATTAATTCATCCATTCTTTTATATAATTTCTCTCAGCGCACTGTGCATTCCTCTATGTTTTCACACAAAACCAAACCTACGCTGCATGCTGTGCCTGCGTGAGACTGTTGCTAACTTTGCTTTATGCTGGACAGTGTTTTTCAGATCGTGATAATCAAATATGATTTTAATGATAAATAAAATATGAAACTGTGAATTTTAAAAGAGCAACTAGGAAGGGGAAAAGTCAAGAGGCTCCAGTTATAACAAGCTTTTACTGTTGCTAGCGCCGCAAATTAGGCACACACATCTTTCACCAACATTTGTAAAGAAAAACTCACTCTCCCATTCCTCATGAAAATGTTTTTCTTTTCTTGGCTTGAATGCAGTCTTTACTCATCCTGATGCAAACAAGAGTTTCTAGCTAATACTGTCTATATTAGCTCACTCTGATTGAATGAAAAGAATGTCTTGGTAAGCTTCCTCCAATCAGGCTCGCAAGCGACGTGTTGGAGACCCCTGGTCTGGAGTTTGCAGGTATGCAAAATATGACTTATTTTGCCATAGGGCTGCAGCATAGATTCATTAATGGAGGCCATGATGGCTGAAACACAGAGTCAAAGATCTTGGGACTTCAAGAGCCAATCAAAAAGAAAATCTTTTTTAACCCAGCCTAAACCCTAAAAAAAATCTGTCATTTACTCACCCTCATGTCATTCTAAACCTGTATGATTTTCTTCTGTGGAACATAAAAGATGATATTTTGAAGACCAGAGATGGTCTTTTCCATGCAATTACAATGAATGGCGACAACAAAAGTCAAGCTTCCAAAAGGACAAGTTCATAAAAAGTTGACAGCTCCAATTTGTGTGCTCCATTGCAAGTCTTCTGAAACCGTATGATAGCTTTGTGTGAGAAACAGACTGGATTTTTTTTGTATAAACTATTCCTTTAAGGAGACATTTTTAATTTAATAAAACTAATAAAAAAAAATAAAAAATTGTAAAAAATAACAGTGGCTTCAAAAACTCGGCCCTGGCATTTTGGCATTCCCGGAAGAACATTTTCTGCATTTTAAAGGTCCCGTATTATGCCCCTTTTCACAAGAAGTAAAATAAGTCTCTGATGTCCCCAGAGTGTGTATGTGAAGTTTCAGCTCAAAATACCCAACAGATCATTTTTTACAGCATGTTTAAATTGTCATTTTTGGGGGCTCAGAAAAACGCGCTGTTTTAGTGTGTGCCCTTTAAATGCAAATAAGCTTCTGCTGCACGACACAGGGGGCGGAGCTTCATGAGCTCGCGCACAGTCTCTCAGGACAATTTCATCTCACGGAATGATGATAATATCAGAAACTCTCAGTAACGCGGTGTTCATTTCGAGTCAGAGTGCTGTATAGAGATGGAACAGGTATAGTTTAGTAGTTTAATTACGGTTATAACGTATTTGTCATTTGCTTGTATGTATCCATTCCATTATTAATAGCCTACAAACTGCTGTTTCGGACCAGGTCCGAATGATGATCAAACATATACTGATGAGTTTAATAAAGTTTATTGTACATAACACAAAAGATGAAGCGTCAGTTTTACTTCAGAAAATCACCGTAAGAACTGAGTAAACACAGTAAGTTATAAGAAGTGCGCATGTACATAAACGAATTTCGGTAGAGTTGAGGGAGCATTTTCTTTAAAAACAAAATAATTCCACCTCGTCTTGGCTGCCTCAGATTTCGGGAGTAAATAGAGAGAGCTATGTGGATTAATACATCCAGCCACACAACACCTTCAAGGCTTGGGAGACGTTCTCGTCAGTGCAGCAGCTGTGAACGCGATCAGGGCGGGTCTATGTTAGAACGGCAGTGTCTGTCAACACTCGTGGGCGGGGCCTGTTTTAGTGACGTCACTAAAACCGCATTCTGAAAACAGGTCGTTGGGAGACACTGCTGATGATTTATGGGGATTAATAAAAAAGGAGAGAGTGGATTTTTATCACTATTGGCTGGTTGTGTACACACACTGCCAACACACATTTATGTCCAAACAGCATGCAAAAGTGAATTTTGCATAATAGCGGACCTTTAAATGTTAAATTCCTCAATCTAGTGCACTTTGAGAGTTCAAAATTAAAAGCTCCAACCCATATTCAGTGTGCAAAATGAACAAAGAAAAACTCAAACCTCTTTTAGTTATAGTGTCTGTCTACATTACACTACTATATAATAATAGTTATAATATTAATCCCATGACAGTAATAGCCATATATTGTAAAACAAATGCACTGAGATAAAGGAAACTTTCATAATTAGTTTTGTACTAATTTCTATACTTGAAAGGGATAAACACATGATCTTTTATTTTGACGGAAACTGCATCAAGCTTTTATTTTGGCGGAAAACATGGTTTACAAACGCGTCTCATTACAATTCTAGTAAAATGCGGTAATCGACGTCGTCAACTACGCAGATGTGGTAATAATGCGTAACTGGGTAATGGGTTCCTACACTCATGATGACATCCTAAGTGTTTTGAAAGTAGTTCTGCTTACCACAGACTCTATACTTTTTTATCTCTCTCCTTATCCTCCTCACTATCATCATCAGCCATGGGAGCTGATTATGGTCCTGCTGCTGCTGCAAACATATCTGTTATTTTGATACATTTTACAGCGTCTGCTTGAAGGGCCTTTTTCTTTTTTTTCCATGCTATTTCTCTGCACATTCCTTGCGTTTCTAATCGATCTCTCTGACTATTTTGACAGATACACAGTGACACTGCACGCTCGTCAGAGCCCAAAGGGGGAGGTGTTTAAAGATGTGATTGGTTCAGCCCAGTGTCAATCAAAAAAATAACCAATGGGCTGCTGATCTACGCGTTTCATTGGCCGGTCTGTCAAAAAACAACAACAACAACAACAAAAAAAACTAACGCTGACTTTACACCAATGCATTACACCGGCACAAAGATCCCAGCGCCGCCAATTAAGCAAAGCAAAACAAAACAAAACGAATGGGCCGCCGATGTACAAGTTTTATGGGCCGTTAAGACCAAAAAAAAGTAAAGAAAAAAAAAAAAAAAAAAAGTATGCGATGTATTGGCCCAAAAAGCACCTCGGCCCACCGGGAAAGTGCCCATTCTGCCAGATGGCCAGTCCACCCCTGCATATCAGCTCTTTTTCTCTCGCTCTCTCTCTCTCACACACACACACACACAAAGTAATTGGCTGGCAAAAAAACTAGCAAAGTCCATTACCGGCACAAATCCCAGCTAATTCCATTAGTAAAGCAAATATCATCCTATAACAGGGACAACAACAAGAGACAAACCAGACAATTGTGTGACTTTACAGCACTCCACTAGTAGAGCATGTTGTAAGCCTATTTGTGTGCGCCTAATCAGTCATGTGTATGAGCGTGTGAGAAAAAGATGTGTACTTCTAGAGAGCAAGAAAAAGTACTGAGAGTTTCAGACACGCATGCACCAATAGTAACCTCTACCGGGCACAGTTGGTGCTCCGATGACCTGAGCAATCAGATGAGACTGTTATAGTCACACTCCTCACACTACCTGCGTTTCTGCTTTTCCTCGTGCCTCACTCATCATTTTCTCACGTGAGAGAGCAAATGTTCTTCATCCCATTACATCCTACACGCTCACTGCCCTCCTTACCCCTTAATCACTCTATTAATACATTTCTATGAATAGCCACGGCTCACCCTCGCCACACATTTAGCACTTAATTAAATGGGTGAGGACAGAGGGGTGTGTGTATTTAAGAGAGACAGAGAGCAATGCTACGATAAACCTCGCCGTGTCTGCCATCGTGTCGCTTCTGCACTGCACTGTGGTAAACGTGGCACTAATGCAACACACCCTCACTGTTGTCTAAAGCAGTTCCTGTTCCACAGCTCTCATAGCTCACCTGTACAGCCTGAAGTCAAACACTGCAATGACTTCAGCTAGTGCCTCACACAATAGGCTACATCTCATGTCATGTCACGTGTGGCATGCAGCTATGTAATGTCACACGGAAATAAAAGATGAATTATTCAAACAATTTATGCCGGCTGGTAGGAAAGTGAAACCAACTTTTGCTCTACTTTCCCAGAATCAGTTCATGATCTATGAAAAAGGCTGTATGTTTGCTTGGATCAGTGTCCTGCATGGGTCCTGTTTGGTAAACCCGCACCCTCAGTACTTAACAGAACACCCGGTCCGTCATCCAACAGCAGCGCTAATTTAATTCTGTACCCGACCCGACTTGCTTGACCCAAAGACCACAACCCAAACCGTAAACCGCATTAAATCTACTATATCAGAAAGACTAAATGTATTTATTTTCCCATAATTTAACACAAGCAATCAAACCAACATTATGCGTTCTGAGTTGATGCATTTAAGAAAATAGACACGCAGCCCAACATGGCAATAATTAAAAGAAAAAATGAAATGAAAACATGCACCCACTGTGTAAACAATACAAAACTTTCGCCTACATCATGTGAACAATCTGCCCATAAAGGCTATTTTAAACAAATATGGTTAGTTCATAATTATGCACATTTGTTCAAATCAAACTATAGGCTATACAGACGCGTAGAGGTAAATAAAAAGAACATATAGCCAAATATGAACCTTTACTGTAATAATATCAGGGATATTTCAGCCAATTTAAATGTATTTAGATGCGGTTGTCTCTTCTGAATCTCAGCAGAGTAGGTCCTATAGCAGCATGAAAATTTTTACTTTTATTCAATTTGCAAATAGATTACAAAAGGCAAGCAAAGAGAGCTTCTTTAATGACTGAAGCTGTCAATCACTTCAGTTGCAGCGCACAAACGCTGTGCTCAACGCTGCAAATCGCGTTGTAATTAGAAACCTTTGACGGTCTTCAGACTATAGAGCGTGAACACAAATAAGCACCGACCATTTGAAAGCAGCTGTCTATCAGTGGGTACCGAATTGAGTCAAAATAGTCTTGGCTATTGGACCCGCAAGTCCGCCCGTGCCTATTGATTCTCGACCCGCACAGCAAATGACAGCGTAAATGTTATTCCACCCATTACATCAAATATTAGTGGTTCACCAATGCCCACATGCAGGACTCTGGCTTGGATACTGATCATAGGGGAATCTTTTCGACTATGTAGGAAAGTTAGAGGTACAACCAATTCGGGCAACTGTGATGGAAATAAAAACAGTGACACTACTACTACTACTACTACTACTACTACCAACAAAAATAAAAAAGTAATATATATTTCCTGGGAAATGTAAAATTCCATATATTCATTTATTTTTCTTTTTTTTCTTGACTTTTGCCAAGTGCACATTTGCATCTTATCTCATACAAACATATTTCCTAGAAACAAGAGCAGGGTTTCCTTGACTGAAAAATAGAAATAATAAATGGCACAGCAGAGATAATTGGCATAAAAATGCTTTTAAATGTTAAATCACTCGTCACTGTGAAAGGATCTGTGCTACACACTCAAACAGTGAGTTTCAATAACTGTGTGGGCTCAAGCGGAGAACATTTCAAAGAACATGCTGCTCAGTGAGAACAAAAGGCGGAATAAAAACAAGAGAAACATCTCTACTGAAGTTTTCAAAAATACAGCATAACAGTAATAATGTGAAATATTACAATTTAAATATTAACTTAAAAATATAACATGATTCTTCAGAAATCATTCTAATATGCTGAATATTTATGTTAAAACCATGATCTGACTTCTTTCAATATTCAAAATCCAAAAGAATAGCATTTATGATGGTGATGTGTTTATGCAATCATTTTTGGTTCAGAGCTAATACAGTCACAGATGTGTAAACTGCATCATATTCTGGTCCCCTCCAAGAAGGAACTATAAATGAATGAGCAAGACACTGAAAACAACAGTCCTCAAAACCAGAATGAAGACAAATAAAGACAAGAATTTTTTATTGCATCAAAACCACTCTGCAACTTGCCAAAATAACACACAAATTGTGTTCTTTCTTTTAAGAGGCACAGAACAGTCTCCCCGTCCACAATAATGTACATATACGTCTTTTATAAAGCACTTTGTAAAAAAGGTCCTATGTAAAAAGTTTTTCTTGAAAAGTTTCAAACTGGTTTAGAAAAGATTCATTATATAATAAAAAAAGAGCTTTAAATATTCTAAGTTTTTCCCTTGCTCTTATGACTGACAAGCTATGAGAGATCAAACGATTCCTTTAAATGAAAATTTTGTTGAATCTTTCTGACATTTAGTTATGATATACATAAATTATGCAAAACATCATATAACAAGACTTACATCTGAAACAAGCCTCGTCTTTATGTACAAAAAGGGATGAAGGGAGAGAAGAGGGAATAATAGCCACTAGATGATCAGAACGTCATGAAGGTTTTGATCTGAAGAGCGTTTGGTGGCTGTATGATCTAGCAAAGTATTTTTGGCAAAGCTTAAAGAAATCCACAATTAATCCGCATTTGTCATTTTCAAAGCATAGAGAGAGAGAGAGAGAGAGAGAGAGAGAGAGAGAGAGAGAGAGAGAGAGAGAGAGAGAGAGAGAGCGAGAGAGAGAGAGGCTCACTTGATTAAGCACTTAAGGAAGGGCAGAAAAAACAGCTGACAAGGCAGGAAGGGACAAGTATAGATAAAAAAAAAGCTAGGCAGAAATGAAGTATGGGTGAAATAAGTGATTGGATGAAAAGTGCCACAGGGAGCGATAGCAATGGCTAAAGAGGGGAGAGAGAGGAAAAAAATAGCCCCTTTCGCACCGGGTAATTCTAGGAACTTATATGAACTAGCCACCAGGGTGGTTCCCAGAGAACTAAATGTTCCCCTAGATTTTCCTGGTTGCATTCGCACCGCCATTAGTTTATGATGTTTAACAGTCCCGTTTAATACGTTATTAGAACTATAACTGTTAAACAAAGAAAGTAGACAGTATCTGAAAAAAGCTAAAACATTTGCGTTTGCCCGTGTGGTTGATGTCCAGTGTCCCTAGCTGAGCAGAAATGCATAATCATGTTTGGCTTGGTCCCCTCAAAGTCACGTTGGATTTTATCCTTAGGTTGAGAGGTCCACCTATCACTGTTTTCCATGACTGTAGAGTTAGTTTGTCGAGTAAATATAAAGGCTATAATTTGTGTGTGCACAGCTTTTTTTTTTTAAATGGTGAGTGCTGGTGTTTCGCGTGCGTTCGGCCAATCATTGTACGTTTACATCACTAGTTGTTCCTATAGAGTGGTGCAGGTGATTTTAGCACTTCCGGTTTCATCGTCCCGAAGTCAATCGTTTTTTTTTTTAATAGGGTTTTGGTTAAATAGCAGAAATAAAGTTTGTGGTGAACACAAGCTCAAGACACTTTCATGTTTTATTTTATGACATAAAATACATCAATACCGGTATTACCCAACTCGTGATTTAAGCTGTTACGTGTCTTGAAAGGCAGTTGCTAACAAGAGGCTAAATGGGACTACAGAGGCTATCGAGGATATTAAACGTCATCAGGTAAACTCAGTCCGCTTTTACAGCCTCATTATGCTTATAATTGTGCTTTTACAAACTATTCTAACTTAAATTTCTGTGAAAATGTCTTTGGGTAAAAACTGAAAAAGTTGTTGTAAGCTTTACCTTTAGCTTTTTACTTCTGGCGACTGCATTTAGGCTTCAAAATTCATAAAAGTTGTGTTCATCTGTGAAAATTATCTTGATGGACAAAACGTGCAAGTAGCTTGTTTTTAGCAATAATCCAAAAGCCTATGGGAAAATCTTATTGGGTTTTTGTCGAGGGAACCAGTGTGATGCTAACGGCTGATTGGTCACAAAGTGACGTCATACCTGCATCACTCTATTGTGCTGGGTTAGACCCTACTCTGAAGTAGGAGTTAATTTAGTTCCCCCAAAGGGGTTCCTTGAACTAAAATCGCTCCCAGTTCCTGCGGTGCGAACACGCCAAAAAGCGGGTACTTCCGCCATTAGTTCTAGGAACTATGAAAAGGTTCCTCCGGTGCGAAAGCGTTTAATGAGAAAGTTCACAGATAATATTCTTCTGTGAATCCCTATCATCATGCTGTACCTTAAGACCCTTAATATTTTTTAAACTGCTAGGGGGAAAATGGATAAATAAAAGCAACAATCAACCACCCAGCACCGCCATTACATTGTTCAGACTCTCCTACAGGAAGCTGTTGCTATAGCAACCTCGACAAATATGCAACAGATGGTTGAAGGTCCTAAACAGCTTAAAGACAGGATCTAAGTGTGCTAGAGAGTTTACGAGAGTGACAGAAATATAGAATAGAAGGCATACAAGCACATCATCATGCACTAAGACCTTTCCGATGACAATCACATAAGCGCGAACAAAAGATAGTAGGCGTTTTCTAAGATCTACCTTTTCTGAGCAAATTTTGCAAAGGTGATTTGTTAGTGGATGCATGAAGTTAGTGCTGGGTAGTAACGAAGTACATTTACTTGAGTGTTTTTTTTTTTTGGAAAAATTGTACTTATAAGAGTAGCCTAGATTTAAATGTGGGTACTTTTACTTTAACTCGAGTACATTTCTAATAAAAAAAACTGTACTTTTACTTCGTTACGTTGGGTGACGTTCCTCTCGTTACTTTAATTTAATGCAATACATGTTGTTAAATGCGCGCAGTATCTTTTTTCTGGGGCATGAGCGATGCTCAATTCACAAATGAATCACTCTTTTGAGTCGATTCTGTTCAAAGACTTCATCAAACAAGTTGGCAGATGTGTCTAAATTGGTTCGCAAATCAGTTTGAATGATTTGTTCAGTTTCCTTCACACACTGAAATGTCTGAAGCGGTTTCACACACAGAGTCGTAACAGGCAGATTTAAGACATTTTACAACCAAACAGATTATTAGGCCACGACAGCACTACTACAACGTATGCCATTACCAGTTTTGTGGACATATACCTTAATTTATAGATTAAATAAGCTACCGTTGTTCACAGTTTATGAAACGAACACCCGCCATCCCGCGGTAGTTTGTGTGTATAGCGCAGTGGCGTGCAAACTCGTCTTGAAAATGAATGCCTTTGCCTACCTTAGACACAGTTAACCAGTTTAAACATGCTTGCAGAAATATACATTTGATTACATTTTGGAAAACAGACGGAAGAGGATCCGTCAATGTGCATTTGATTGTTGTTTGTGTTCAGATGTTCAGTAGCGGTCATGAGCGCAAGCACATGTGAAGAGTTTTAACTCTTCTCTGTCAATGGTTCCCTGCCTTTAAATGCAAAACTCTGCAGATTCACTTTATTTCGACATTGTCTAATAATCCAAATGTAGTTGTATAAGTTACTATTACAAATCAAAGGACAGGCAATGATTTTCGGCTACAGATGGCAGAAATAATGCTTGTCTCTTCTGTTTTTGTTGCAAAGATACCCTAATTATGATAATAATAGTAATTTAAATAAAATAAAAATATCTAAATAATATCATGTTGTAATATGTTGTAATAATATCATATACATATATACATACATACATACATACATAGGCCTATATATGATCCAAAGTAACTAGCTACTTGAGTACGGTAGTTTTTTAATTGGATACTTGATACTTTTTACCCTTACTCAAGTAACTATTAAGATTATTACTTTTACTTTGAGTAAATATTTCTATAAGTACTTGTACTTTTACTTGAGTATAGTTTTTGGATACTCTACCCACCTCGTACACACTGGTGTACACACTTACACATTAAAAATAAACATGATCCACTAACGTAACGGTTGACAAATAACAAAGTGCCCATATACATCTTATTGTTTCATCATTTAAAAACCTAACAAACTTTTTGTGAAATTTTCTTTGAACAACACTACCGTACACACAATTTTTAGGGTCAGTATTATGTTTTTGAAAAGTCTTATGTTCACCAGGGCTGCATTTATTCAATCAAAAATACAGTTGGAAAAGTAATATTGTGAAATATTTTTTACAAACAAATAAACCTTTTCTATTTTAATTTAAAATGTAATTTATTGGCAAAGCTGTATTTTCAGCATCATTACTCCAGTCTTCAGTGTGACATGATCCTTCAGAAATCATTCTGATATGCTGATTTGGTGCTTAAGAAACATTTATTATCATCAATGTTGAAAACAGTTGTGCTGCTTAATATTTTTGAAACTGTTAGTTTTTTTCATGTAATTTTGATGAATAGAAAGGTCAAAATTAACAGCCTTTATTTGCAAATTTTATATATATATATATATTTTTTTTTATGAGATCAACTTTTGATCAATATAATGTGTCCTTGCTGAATAAAAATTAATAAAATAAAACTGCCCCAGGACTTTAGAAGGGTAGTGTCCATTTCTTTCAAATAAACGCCACTTTTATATTTTATTATACAATGCTAAGACATGTGTTTAAATGTAGCTTAAGCAACCGAATAGTTTTGGGGGCACTGTACATGTCTTAAAAAGACCCATAAGAGAACCTGTTTATTGGCTACAAGTCTCATAAATCATCCCTCCAACAGAACACAGAAATAGCCCTGTCAATACTGTCCTACACACCAGCTGACTGAATCTTAGTCCGATGATCTCAAGGGTCTGAGTCATCACAAATCCACATGCCCACACGCTCGGCCCTTAAGTGCCAACTTGGCATCTGAAGACACAAAACGAGGCCAGTGCGTGTAACATTTCAGCAGGCGGCAGGTCGGCTCAGATCGATGAAATTCACAGTTGCCTTTGTTTTCCTGTTAAACAATATAGAAGAATCCAGCCAACATGCTGCGCTCACTTCAGGAGCTGTGCTGTTTAATTGAGTGTTTAGTGTTTATAGTGATCTGAACTCATGGTGTAATTCTGCTGTGATTTATCCATCACAGACAGCAAACAATCAGGCATGATTGTAGAGAACACAAATCTCAGTCATCTGCCTGCCATGACACACGTTTGTATCATATGTGCGAGTGAGAACTAGTCAGTGAGTTAGTATGACACCACATAGTTAGTGAGAGTGTAACAAATTTAATTTGTGTATATTTGGAGTAAAAAATAAAAATAAAAATTTAAAATGTCTATTTTCAAAAGCATTTATCTGTATAGCTTATGGGTAGGCGATATACCAGTAGTCACGATAGTTGACGATAGATAGATTGAGACCATTGCCTCTACTGTGGTTACGCTCACATGATGTTGCCGCGCTGCGCCATCACGGAAGCTTATCATTTGAATGCATTTTTAAGACTTGCTGTTTAAAAAAAAAAAAACAGTGATTTTAAACAACAGCAATAAGCAGCGAAAGCAAACTCATTTCAGTATATGTGCAGTGCGCAATAAGAGATGGTTTCTAAACGAACACATAAAGCCGCTGCTCATAAAGAGTGTATGGAGTTCTTTGAACTGAATTCTTTTGGGTGCCTTGGCTGGGCTCGAATGATCAAATACACACATACTTATGTATTAAATTGCCCATATTCCATTGCACAAAAGGTTCGGGTTCTTTAGATTATTATAATGTTCTTCACATTACAAAAACATGGTTCTTTTAAGAACTGTTCACTGAAAGGTTATATGGGGAACCAAGAAATTGTTCTTCTATGGCATGACTGTGAAAAACCACCTTTATTTTTAAGAGTGTAGTATTTCTTATTTCTAGTGCTTTAAGTTTTCAGGTAGGTCTATTTCATTATATCTATATCTATATCACGTCTTGATATATATCGTTATCTTGAAATAAAATTAATCATATTGTGATATTAGATTTTGGTCATATCACCAACCCCTAGTATAGCTAACTAGATTGCAAATGGGTGTAACAATGAATTAAACAACAAAGATACAAATACAGATCTAAATAGTCTCCTTAATGTAACAGAAGAGTGTGATAGAAACAATTGTGCACATATGCCCTCTCTCAGCCTCACTCATCACAGCACTAGTCTGTGACAAACCCATTTGATATATTTTGTCACTCACGATAAGATTAATAACAGAATAAATAGCAGTTTTGGAGGTTCAGCATCACACACTCTAAAGATAAATCCAAAAACAAGAGAGAACACATTTTGCTGAAGCATATTGCTTAAAGACAGCTCTTCTTACAGTTGCTAAGATCAACATTTCAAATGCACGTCAGAAAATAGAGTGTTGCAGGGGTGATGTATGTTTATAAGTCAACTCGGAAGTAAGCATCACCCTTGTTCCTTTGATAAAAATAGGATTTTTCCAATAGCTTTTGGATTAGAGTAGAAAATATGGAAAGTTTGAGTTAGAGAAGTATGCAAGAATGCACATATAAACACAACAAGGCTGTAAAAGCCGACTAGTGAGAGAGTTTTTCTGTTTGGTGTGACGACTTTTAATGTCCCCGACAGCAGCTATAGCCTCATTTAGACACTTTTTAGCTACCTTCTTTTTAAAGACATGTAAAAGAATCAAGACTCATGAGTAGTGAATTATTCATTTTATATTCTAGAATAAAACTAAAAATATCTTGAGCTTGTGTTATCCACAGACCTTATTTCAGGGATTTAACCAAACATCCATTCAAAAAAACTCATTGACTTCGGGACAATGGAAGTGGAAGTGCAAAAATGCAAACTCATTTCCAGGTTTTAGGACTCATTTCTGCGGCACTCTATTGGATGTCAACAAACGTGACCGTGCAAAATGATTCACAGGCAGAGAGTATTTATGATTTATGGAAGCCCTTTTTAGGCAGCCTCAACATAAAAAAAATGAGAAAAAAATTGAAACTTTATACTAAGAAATAAATTCACATTGCGAATAAAGTCATAATGCAAGATATATAGTTGCAATTATTAGAAAATAAGTTGCAATTGTCAAATATATAAATCATAATTACCTTTTCATTTTATTTACTAAGGCAAAAATGGGCTTCCACACTGATTGGATAGTTTAAAAGAAAAAAACACTTGGGCCACTCTGGAAAAAAAAGCAAAGTCTTTTTGAAAATGTATGCCGGCAAACAGATCATATTAAAATATAAGTTATTGGTATTGGCTTCAACTGATTCCAAATGGTGCCTCCCTCATAGAGTGAACTGAAACTCCGACGACAGAATAGAGATACAAAGACAAACTTGAACCACTGCACCCCTAGTGCGTGAACACACAAGCTGACTGAAGGGCACAGTTAAAGTGAGGAATCAGGTAGCTTAGTACCAGTACGCGACATCAACAACACAGAACAAGTCTATATTATAGAATCATAGAAGAAAAAGAAAAGTTCAGTCTGAACCCCCTGAGACGACTGTATAACACACACACAGCAGGACGGATGTCATAGTTTTAGCAATGTCCTCCATGATGACAGCTCACATTAGACTGGTGGAGGGGTGTGTGAGAGCGAGAGAGAATTGAGACACTTCAGAACATGTGTGTATAATGTGTTCATGACAGAAACAGATCTACAGATTTACTCTCTCTCCAGGCAGGAGAGAACTTATGTGTCTCTGTACAGGGGAGACGGAGAGAGAACGTGACGTACGAGTGTGTGTGAGTGTGTGTGTATGCGTGTATAGAAGAAAGAAATGACATACATTGCACAGTACCTGTCGTGTAGTCCGATGGACATGGTGTCTCCTCTATGCACAGGGTGGTCCATGCCCAGGCACAAAACCCCAGAACACCTTTGAAACATCAGCAGAATGACAAGAACATCATGAGTTATGGAAAAATCAAGACAAGGACAATATCTAGTTTAATAGAATTTTTTAATGGACAAAAATGAACCGAAACTCAGCGTATAGGCTTGAAATGTATTTTAAATGAACCAATTCAAAACGAAAAGAAATACTCTCTGCATTTCTCTCTAAAGGCGTGTTCACTAAACTGAGGAGGTGGCGGCGAATCAACATCGTCAACTTTGCAGCCGACACTGACTCAGAAAACACTAGCTTATTAATAAATAATTAAAATGTCTATTTTTTCCGACACATTCATAATCATTACTTTTGCCGATTATTTGCGGCAGGCTTTATATGCGTGCGCTTGAGCATTACACCTATATATAGGCTATTAAACGCTCATTATGGTTTAGTATTCTCCTCAGTCTCAGTATATATTTAAGTAATTCAATTTATATAGGCCTAAATGTGCGACTAGTCGACTAATGGCTTAAATGAACAACTACTACTGTATTAGAAAAATCTTTACTCAGGGGCAGCCCTAATAAATGCAATCTTTAGCCAATTTTAAAATGAATAGGCCTATCCATTTTTTCATTTTAGCCATTCCCTTTATTGCCTCCGTCTCTGTGAGTATTTGTGGGAGAACCGCATATGGCATTTCTATTAATATTTAGCTGCTCATATTTTGGGGCGTTGTCTCCCAGTCCACCCCCCGCACCCCAACCCCCCCTCCCATCTGATCAGGAGACAGAAAAGAAAATCATCACATAACACACCATCATCAGCCACTTCACACAGTCCTCTCTCAACTCACAGATAAAGAAACAAAGCTGAGCAGCAGATGCTGAATGCAACCTCTGTACAGGCACACTCACTACAGCTGTGAGCATCTCATCCTCCAACACCGTCAGTGACCAGCTGGAGTGTTGTTTAACAGCTTTACTCAACGAGAAGGTGAAGCTCAAGGGCCAAAAAGCTAACTGCTGTAAGAAAACATGTGTGGTCAGACTAAAAGCAGCAGCAGAAGATCTTTTGTGGGCTCATAAAACCCTGCTAAATGAGTTCCTTGCTGTGTTTCTGCAAGTCCGTCACTGAGATCCATCAATAGCAGTTGAGTCAAACCAAATCACAAATTGTTTTTTAACACGCAACGCTATTCAAGTTGAAAAATCTACAACAACCTGTAGCCTACTGTAATCTGTACTACACAACTCATAGGTGTGCAAAGGAACTGAACATTTTCCACATGTCAGACCTGCTCTAGAAACCTCAATGAGTTATTATGAGCTTGAAAAATAGACACTTATACATGAAAAAAGCAGCAAAACACCATCTTCCTTCTATCATTGAACACACTAGTGACATCTGTTCAATTCACATTTGGTGTTCTAGATTCCCTGAAGCATGTTAGAGTAAATAAGTCACCCTGTCCAGGCCACAAGGATGAACACTTTTGAAGGCACCGCACCATGGAAAGAATTTCAGCACTTCAGTTCTGCTCATTGCCGTGGCAACCACTGTGTCTTAGCAACAGGCACAGGTCAAAGAAGAACAAGGATAAGCTGCGCCAAACAACCTGCACCTTACTACACTACGAGATGTTTGAGTTTAGCACATCTCTTTATAGACTTTTAGGGACGGTTCCCCCAGGACAGGGTTTAAAGTAAAACAGGAGTAGGCTTTAATCTAGAATAGTTAATCATGGTTTTTAAAAAAAGTATTTCTGAAACACCGATTACGTACAGATTACTAACACCTGGACTATGGCGTCCTGAGCTAAAATAAACAAGATTAATTTAAAACCAACTGTACTAAATTAGAATGTCAGAGGTTGCCTATAAAACATGGAACGGACCGAGAAAGCTCCTGGAGTAGCTCTAGTCTTCCTCCTGGAAATCAGCTTACTCTGGACTAGACTAAGTCTAGGACCATTTAAAACTAAGGCTGCACAATATATCGAAATTATCGAAATATCGCAAATGTATACCTATATCGCAACGGCTTGCAATAGCTGGGGTCATGAACAAAAGACAAAGAGAAAAATCACTCACTGCTCTTGGCTGAATAGCCTAACTATTGTAGCTTTAATAAGAATCAGTATATATTTAATTCATACAGTGAAAACTAAGCAGTGTTTTATTTTTACATTTGATTATTCAGTTTCTGTTGTTAAATAAACCTAATGTAGGATAACCTGAAACCCTAAACCCTGTGGTTTACACTGATGTTAAAATAACACTTCTTATGCTACAGTAAAACGCTGCTGTTCACTTTCAGAAGTTGAAGGGATGTTTTCTTGTCACAAAAAGAATGTGAAACACGTATGTAGGTTAGGCCTATATCATTTTGAATATATTTTATAGATAATTTACATTTATTTTACACACTTTAAGCATTATCGTATCGCGTTATTTAATGAGTTATCGCATATTGCATTTTTCTTCAATACCGTGCAGCCCTATTTAAAACCATGACAGAAAAGAGAGGAAGCCGATTTCTTTTAATCTGGTTTAAAGGGTCATTTTAGTCTAGGTCGGACTAGGCTTAATCTGTCTGGGAAACTGCCCCTTAAAGAACTAACAGTTTGACTCTGTCACACACACTTTAACCTTTGATGTAAATTGAGTACACAGTCACTCTATGTAGTAGCCTATTTAATTAATCACCCTTTTATAAAATGTTCAAATCTGCAGGTCATCAGATCTCTGAAACAATCTGTCTGGACTGTCAAAAGGAAAAGGCATAAGATTCTTTATGACTCTGTTGACTGACAGCTTGGAAAATGAAAACAAATGGTGCATTTCATATTATCACCCTGACCAACTTCCCTTCTCTCTGATTAGACGCTATCTTAATCTGTAAAGTATTGTGTTGTTCTTACATTATTCAGAATTGAATGTAAGGTTGGAAATCAATGCTGGATTAAACATGGAATCAGACCCCTTATAACCCTTGTCAAATTCAATATGAAAAATCAATACTGGTGCATAGCAAGCTGCCATTTGAACCTTTTCCATGACTGATCTATCATCATAAATGAAGCTTACATCCTTAAATAGGTCATACAACTATTAAAACATGCTCTGAATCCTGTAAAGCACTATAAGAGTGTGTGTCACTAAAATGTGTGTTTCTGACACAGTACTACACTATGTGCTAAACCACAGCCCACAACCACAACCCACCACATATCAGCCTCATCTTAAGAAAGACGAGAGATTTCAGGTTGAACTGCACGCTTCATCTCACACAGTCTTTCCACAACCCTCACCTGCTTTCTAATCGAAATTATCCCTCTTATGCCCATTTCCACAAACGCACGATGAAGTGTTTAAATATGTAAAGTACATTTTATAAAAGCCACAGGCTTGATTACAATAATCTTCTAGATGAACAATAAAAAATAGCTGTCCAAGTATTATTTCAGAAACAAAAGACAGCGTGACTCAAAAGCTGAAACTGAGGTAAAAAATAAAAAATGAGGAATTACATTAGGGAATTTGTGTTGTAACTATATCTTAAAAACAAGCGTGCCTCTCCCCCATCAAGCAGAGTGGAACTGTAGTCACAGGACCCATAAATGAGCGTGTATTCATAGTTCTGTTACTGGCTATATGTTTGCATCTGAGGCAAATATAAAAAATACACACCATTGAACAGCTTTAGTAAAAAACAAAAAAACAATGCCTTTAGTCTTGTCAAACAATGTGCTTCCTCACAGCAACAACAACATAAAAAAAGCAACAAGTGACACTGCCAGGACAATACACAGGACATATTATGCTAAAATAAGGTTTCAGCCGGAGGCCCCTGGTAGAAGGGCTTGTTTTTAGCCATTAGTATTATGTTACTGTTGTCATGGCATATGAGCACATGGTGGCCCTTTCAGCCCCCAGCTGCTCTGAATCACGCTCTTAATAATTGAGCTCAACTTTTGTCACACTCTGACAGCCGGACTGAGTATCTGAAGCTCTTAAAATTAGTTAAGAAATTATCAAAAGCTGCTGGTTAGATTGTCCTTATTTTCTCAGTTTGGTTGCTATATTGACTCCAGTCTGATGTAGACAACCAAAAAAATACTTAATCTTGAGTAAGCTAACATACTGAATCATATACACCTTCTTTAAAACAAAGTGACATTTCTGAGCTCCCTAAGTGGGCTTTTTCTTTTAGTGAGTCGGTTTAAAGCAACAGCACAAAGAAAATGGAAATGTGTGTTAGAAAGTGAAGCCCAACACAAACAAAAGGAAAACAGCCCACAGTCTCTGTCTGTCTCCAACAGAACAGCAGGGGTCCTGCCAAAGCAGCAACTAGATCATCATAGTGGCAATAAATGAACAGAAACTAGACATCTATTTGTTAGGAGCACTTCGTTTAGTCTGTGCGTTGTGTTTGTAGTAGTTGTTTGTTAGTTCAGACACAGAGTTTGGGGTTGTGGAAGAGACTCTTGGCGACATGTCGGCTCACGTTTATGTGGGAACTAACCGCACACAGAACAAGCCATAACCCCGCGCTGACACCAGTACAACGGCAGAACCGGAGCTGTGACTGTAGCCGTGCCTCTGGTTTTGTCCGTTCTTGAAAGCATAGCTCAGCTCTTTTGAAGAAAGGACCAAACCTGAAGCATGGCTCCCTATTCGAGGCTCTGCCTCTGCTGCTGCTGCTGCTGCTACATTTAGCTTCAGCTGACAACAAGCTACTTTTCGTACGGAATGTTGTGTATCTTTACGCATATGCCACTGATATGTCAGTTTGCCAAATAGAATACTAAACAAATAAACTTTTAAAAGCCATTTCGACTTACCACAACCTCTGGAATTTATCCTTGTTTTCTTCTTAAACCCCCAAATCCACTCTACTCATGGACCTCACAAAGCCCCTCCTCTCCCGTTTTTCATTGGCTGAAGCCTCAAGGGAATACGTGCCGTACTCGTAGCTGATTGGTCTATATCCATGTCAATCAAGTCTTGACACTAAAAACTTCCGTTACCAAAAGAAGTTCATGGCGCAGGGATACGCGTAGCGATTGGTCGATTCGTCTATATTCGGGATGTAATTGGACGGTGCAGTATAAATATCAATGTATATTATGAAGAACTGTTCAGCATGACATCACTGTATTGTTTATCATATTAGCAATTCAAGATAAGAGAATGTAACATGGCACCTTTATATCAAATTCGTCAACTGTATATATATATATATATATATATATATATATATATATATATATATATATATATATATAAAACAAAATTTAATTATTAAAATGAATTGCTTTACTGTACTATATTGTGGTAACTGAAAATGTAATGGAATTTTCAACGCCATAAGCATTAAAGAGGAATGAGGTCCACAATATCTGTTGAATATACCTTTCTGTTCGTTTTATATTTGTATATATTAACATGTTGTGTCTTTAAACAACTAACGAACAGTAACACAGATCTGTGAGACAGAATTTTACTGACCCAAGCCTACTGCACTCTCCAGTGGATAAAAAGAGTAATCACAAAAGCTGTCTGTCTGTCTGTCTGTCTGTCTGTCTGTCTATCTATCTATCTATCTATCTATCTATCTATCTATCTGTCTGTCTGTCTGTCTGTCTGTCTGTCTGTCTGTCTGTCTGTCTGTCTATCTATCTATCTATCTATCTATCTATCTATCTATCTATCTATCTATCTATCTATCTATCTATCTATCTATCTATCTATCTATCTATCTATCTATCTATCTATCTATCTATCTATCTGTCTGTCTGTCTGTCTGTCTGTCTGTCTGTCTGTCTGTCGGAGCAACCTCAGTCCGTGATGCTTCACAACAGAGATTGAAGTACAGGACAGCTGTTCAACGGAAACATGCCCCCGAGTCCAAACCCCGCGAGATGTTCCTGCGAGATTTCAGTGGACGCGAGAAGAGACCTGTCGCCGTTTCTCTTCCTCCTCTCGGTTTGTTTTCGATCGTAAATCCCGGTAGGGGATCTTCCTGATATGCCAGGATCACTGACAGTGCGCATGGACAGCCTCGGCCGGACCTTAACATTGCATTGCCCCTGATTAGATCGACATAACCGGCTGATTTTGCTTATACTCAACCCCGCCGTCTGAGATCTTGTAATCTAGGCCGTGTGTCTGCTTGCGTTATCGTGCATTCAGGTGAGCGGAGCGGCCTCTCCCAGCACTCATGCCATAGACGCACGCCTGGTTCAAATCCAGTAACTTATCAGACGTCTGTTTTCTCGCGTCCTGCTTCACAAGCTCTGGGAGTTTCCCCCCTTTCGCTGAAATCGCAACAGTGGCGGCGGCCTCTGTATGCAGCCCGGGCTCGATGGCGTCGGACACCAGCGACACGGAGGAGTTTTACGATGCGGCGGAGGATGTCAACTTCACTCCCTCACCTCATGCGTGAGTCTTATATTCAATTTATGGAAACTATTAGTTTTATTACGTTAGTTAAATGATGTGCGTTACGTGATTTAGAATGAAGCTGTCAAAACTGTCAACAGTTGCCCCATTGCTTGTTTATAGATTTACTGCTTCGGTACTGCCATGTAACATTTATTATGTAGATATATAAAGTCATATGACTTGCACAAGTAAACGGTCGAGTCAGCAGAGAGGGTTTGAAACACGGCCACGATATCGTTGTGACACGTAGCGTTCAGAGGATGTTGCTGTCATGTTGTTTTTGGTGTTGTCACTTCAACCAAAAGGTTTTAAATGCGGTAAAATGCTTTAAAGAATAGTTCACACTCCCGAACTTTTCCTAAGGTGTTCCTATGCGGAAATAAAGTCATACAGGTTTGAAACAACACGAGGATATGCACATAATGGCAATCTACACTTTGTGGGAACTGTGACTATCCCTTCAAGAAATGTCGTCCAGTTTGCATTTTTTTTTCACTGTATTAAACAAAAAATTCTACTAATTTAGGCGTTTCTCAAGTGACAGTCTTACATGTATTTAGACTCAGGCTAGTTTGACAGGCAGTTTTTTTTTTTTTTTTTTTGTGTCACAAACATGACAGCTCTTTTCAGAAAAAAAAAAGCCTGAATGACTCAGAAACCCAGTGACTCAATGTGAACAAAGATTTGAAGACTAAAGGTTCAAAAATAATTGCTCTTTTGTGAAGAAGGAGTCTCCATTTTATCAAGTATAGGAACATCCGCCTGCTCTTGTTGTTGTCATAGCATGGCTGGGTCAGAGGTGTGTGTGAGAAGAGCTGTGACAATGTCTGAGGAGTGTTTTGACGGTGTCTTCCTGGTGGCTGAGGGCTGGTTTAAAAATGTATGTTGGGTCACTGTGCTTATGTTTAGGGTTACTAGTTAAAGGGTGTGTTATGAATGTGTTTGAGGGGCTTGTCTGTTCATGAATGCTGCGTCAGGCTAGCTCAGTGCTGGGAGGAGCCCACATCCACTGACTGTTTTTTCTATATACACAACTTTATTGACGTTCATTAATTAGTCTAAACTAGACTTTATACAGTGCTTAAGCATATGAAGACTGAATTTCTGTATGTTTTGCACAAGTGAAGTATGTGAGCATATAGGCTATGTCAAAATGGAGCTCTGTGTTATGTATGGTATGAGTATGAATCTTGACCCTGGTGACCAGTGTTCTTGATTCTTTGTTCTTTTATTCCTTGTAGGTCACCTGCAAAGTTTGAACTTCCTCAGCCAGGGGTAAGAGTTTCCTGTTTTCACTTACACTTTAATCTACCTGTGTACATTGTCTTTCTTTTTTTTAGTGGAAACATTATTAAAGAGAATTTTGTGAGAATGAACATTTGCCCATGGGTAGGTCCAGACAGAGTCTGCCAATTTGATTGCATTGGTAAATTGTGTTAAAGGGTTAGTTCACCCAAAAATGAAATTTCTGTCATGAATTACTCACCCTCATGTCGTTCCAAACCCGTAGGACCTCTGATCATCTTCTGAACACAAATTAAGATATTTTTGATGAAATCTGAGAGCTTTCTGACCCCCCTTAGACTGTGACGTTATTACCACTTTCAAGGCCCAGAAAGGTAGTAAAGACGTTGTTAAATAGTCCATATGACTACAGTGGTTCAACCTTAATATTATGAAGAGATGGGGGAAAAAAAATTGTGGGCAAACATCCATTGACCTTTTTGACTTTTTATTCAACAATTTCTTCTCTTCTGTGTCAGTCTCTGATGCTGTTCACATTGTAAACACAGTGCAGCGCTTCCGGGTTCTACGTCAGAAAGCCGGCTCAGTATCGGCCGGCTCCTGCATCAGCAGCTCATGCATGTGTCGAGGTGCTCACATGAAGAGTGTCAGAGACTGACACAGAAGAGAAGAAATTGTTGTATAAAGCTGTTGTTTTTGTTTTTTTGTGCACAAAAAGTATTCTCGTCGCTTAATAACATTAAGGGGGGTCAGAAACCTCTCGGATTTCATCAAAAATATTTAATTTGTGTTCCGAAGATGAACGAAGGTCTTATGGGTTTGGAACGACATTAATTAATGACAGACATTTCATTTTTGGGTGAACTTAAGAAGAACTGAAAGAATAAAACATGAGCAAAATATGTTGGCTAATAAATGAACATGCAAGGTGCAGGGGATTCGTAGAATCTGATTCTGTTTTGGCCAGTGCATGGGTCTTGTTTGAGTCATAAGTCTTAGTAGGGTGATGGTTATAAACCTTTTGGTGACGTGCTTTAGTCACATGAGTGCAGGAAAGATGATCTGAGGTTGATACCAAAGGTCTGAGGTTCTGCTCTAGCTCTGTTTAATCATTTAAATAAGACTAATCCTGGCCAACAAACCAGAGTTCAACTGCTGTTATAGTATTTTCAATTACCTTTTTGAAAATTCTGGAACTCTGTTTGGCTTTGTGAGGACATGAATTATAATCTCTAAAATGTTACCAAATAAATTTGTTTGGGGAAGGACTTCTTTAGGAAAACAGAATAAATATAAACAATACATGGTTTAATATTTTTAAATTATTATTATGCATTTAAAATATAATATACGATGCACTACTTTTCACAACTTTGGGGTTGAAAAAAGTTTTCATGCTCAGGAAGGCTGCATTTATTTGATCTCAAATACAGAATAAACAATAATATTGTGAAATATTATTACAATATAAAATTGTCTATTTTAAAATGTAAATTATTTTAGTGATGTCAAAGCTTATTTTCAGCATCATTACTCCAGTCTTCACATGATCCTTCAGAAATCATACTAATATGCTGATTTGGTGCTCAAGAAACATTTCCTATTATTATCAATGTTGAAAACAGTTTTTACTGCTTAATATTTTTGTGAAAACAGTGATATATATATTTTTCAGGATTTTTTGATGAATAGACAGGTCAAAAGGACAGTACCGGTATTTATTTGAAATAGAAATCTTTTGTAGTTTTATTTAAATTCTTTATTAAGATTTATCAAAATATCTTTTGATCAATTTAATGTCCTTGCTGAATTAAAAAAAAAATCTCTTTCAAAATAAAAAACTCTTACTGTGCCACAAAACCTTTGAAAACCTGTAAATGAGCTACATGAAGGGTTTGATTTTGAGAATTGGGTGGTTTTTCATCTGTTGCTTTTGATTGGCTGTAGGGTCCTGCAGAGAATGTGGTAGAGGAAGTCACTGTTGGATTGGCTCAGCCAGAACCCCGCCATGACGATTCTCTTCAGGTGGGTTTGGCCATGATAAAGCCTTACAGATCTTACTTGCCCCTTTTAATTCTAAAATCTACTCCCTCTCTTTTCATTGCCTCTCTGTTTCACTCATTGGTAATTTATAACAGAAGCATGCTGTGCTCTCTAGTGTGTTTGCTGTTGGATGTCTGCCCAAAAAGCAGGCCATTTCTCTTAAGTGGTCAATGCCAATAGGTCAGTTACAACCCAGCAGGATAAATGCTTAATGCAAATATTAAAACACAACTTGCTGCATTGCAAAATAAATGTGAAGAGAAAATTTATATTCTGTTGATGACGTTAAAGGCTGCACATCAAAACAAACTCAATGTTTTGTGCCAGTAAAGTAAAATGCATATATTTGTTTGAAAGCTCCTGATAATTTGCTCCTCCTGAGTATGTATTGCAAGTTGGCTGGATGCCAAACTCTTCTTGATCAATAAACGTGGACCCTGAGACCTCTGTAAGCATACATCATTATTGATGTTGTAGGGAAACACTATAAGATTAGATGCCCAGTGTAAACAAAGCTTTTGTTTTGATGTACAGATGCGTTCTACATGAATGCTAAAGCACAATTTTCTGACTGGCTCTCTTTCCAGATCATTGACAGTATTATAGAGGAGAGTCAGAAGAGTGGAGTGGAAGATCAGTTGTTGAGAGGAGAGGAGACCTGTGCGGCCTCCTCTGAGGGGGAGAAGGCAGAAGCAGAAGGCTACAGTGTTGAAGAAAACCTGGTTCCCGAGGTAGCCGAGGTGCCTCCAGAGGATCCTGATGTGACGCCACATGACTCTGGTCGCACTGGGCAGCTGCCTGATGTAAGACCAAAGGAAGTGAGGTCACAGGGCATTGAGGACAGAGCACCAGATGTGGCTGGTTCCGCCCAAGCGAGTCAGGACCAGGCTATGTCACCCCCTCCTGACATTACAAGTGCTTTGGGTCAACCGTCGCAACCCGCCTCCCTGCCTTGTGCAGAAACTGCTGATATTCTAGAGAAAGTCCCTATGACTGATGCAGATGTCCTTGGCCCTTCCAAAGCTCCCAGACAGTTTACAGTGGAGCCAGACATTGTAGCTAGCACCAAGAAGCAACCGCCCTCAAGGCCACCTCCACCCACCGGGGCTCCACCTCCTAGGCCGCCTCCCCCCTCACGGCCCAGCTTTTCAGCTAGTAAAAAATCCCAGGAAGTGATGCGACCAACAGGCCTAGAAGGTATGTTGTTTGAGTTTTCTCTTCAAAGATGTCTCTGGTTTAACATGTAAAAATGTTGCTCTGTTACTTTTTTTGATGACCATATCTTTGTGCCGTCCTATATTGATTGCCACTTCTTATTGTTATAAAATAAATGTGAAATTTTATATAATGACTCAAGCAATATCGTGCTCTATGATTTGTCAGTCTCTGTAGAGCCAGCGGACGAGCTGTGTGGATTGGTCAGTCCAAATGCCACAGTACGATGTATTACAAAAGAATTCCAGCACTCCCTGGACCTCGCTAGCGCCACTAGTGGTGATAAAGTAGTCACTGCACAGGTTTGAATTTAAATATAGCCATTTCAAATATTATAAATATGTAGATTTCACACTGAATATTTTAAATCATACATTTGTGTCTGTAATTTTGTATGAATAGGAAAATGACGAGCAGGCATCAAATTCGAATGGGAGCGAGACCGTTGGACCTCAAAGACCAAGATCTAACTCAGGCAGAGAGCTTACGGATGAGGTAATGTCATTATATATAATATCTTGTGTTAACCACAGACATTTTTCAGGCATTTAACCAGAAAACCTGTCAAAAAAAAACACTGACTTCGGGATGATGGAACCGGAACTCATTTCCTGGTTTTAGGACTTATTCTTGTAGCATTCTGTGATCTGGAAAGTGGGAGGGACACATTCTAAACTTTATTAGCATGGCTTATGAATATTAATACGGTGCCAGCTAGAGATGCACCAATATGAAATTTCTCAGCCGATACAGATAGCCAATTATTCCGAATGATATCGCCCGATACCGATAGTTTGGTTTTTCTTATGGGGGAAAAAAATCTCTCCCAAATAATGCTGCAAACTATAAAGAGAATCCTCTCATTTGGTACACTATAATATTAGAGGTTAAAATTAACAACAGAGCTATTATATTCAACTGCTATTTATTTCCAGATATAATATTTACACTCAAATAAAAGTTGAAATGTTTGTATACAACTCAGTTACACATATAAGGTAGTTTTCATAAGCACTTGTCTTCATGGCAAATTTATTCAAACATACATATATAATTAACAGTAAATCTAACTAACAAACGGATGACTTTCCAGAGGGAAATGCAACATTAAGTGATATTGTTCACAAGCTGTTTTATTGACATCTTTTCACGGTTGAAACGCTGATTTAGTGATTACATGAGATTTGAGACGGGTTTCGGTAAGTTGTACTGGATCTTTCAACTTACCTTCTGATATTTATGCATGTTTTTCTAGATATAATTTGTATTAAAGTGGAAGAATAGACTCGAGATATTACTGCTTGAATTTCGTAATAAAATGGACCGAATTTGAAAGATGACACTTTCTTTCTTTTTAGAAGTAACAAAGCACAGAGCTATTTGCGATTATTGGATGAGAGGCTCGCTACAAATAATGTTTAGTATAGGGGAAAACTGCAGATCTGGCAACCCTGGTTTGAACTACAGTTGATTCATAGGGTCAAATTGAGCCTGCTTTTATTTAGCTGTTTTTAGCTGTTAATGCATTATTGTCGCATTAACTTGCCCTAACTAACTCAACACGAGAGATTTTCTTCACACACAGTGTGAGTTGCAGTCGGTCATGTTTTACCGCACCCTTTTGATTGACAGCATATAATCAGCACTGATCACCGGCTGTTTTTAAACATCTCTAGTGCCAGCAGTTGTTACTGATTATCTGAAAAGCAGTTAAGTTGATTAAGAATATTAGGAGGATGACCGATTGTTCATTCATTCAGGCTTTTCACTGGTTGTTTTATGTGGCCTCCTGCAGTTTTCTTTGTGCTGCTATGAATCACTTAGAGTATAATGATTATTACTCAAGGCAGTAATCTGTGTGTTTTTTGTTGTACAGGAGATTCTTGCAAGTGTGATGATCAAGAATCTGGACACTGGTGAGGAGATCCCTTTGATCCAGGCAGAAGAGAAACTCCCCACTGGAATCAACCCACTCACACTGCACATCATGAGGAGAACCAAGGAGTATATCTCGTAAGAGAACTGCTTTTTCCATTATGCACCAGCAATACTTCACTTCAACCTAAAACATAGAAACACAAGTTATCTGATAGGGCTCTTTTAAAAATGTGATGAGTTTCCAAGATGTCATGAGGCCTGAGATGTCCTACTGTACCATATAATCCACAATCCATCACAGAGTTGTGGAACTCTTCTGAGCTGATTTTACATTTCATGTGTGATATCAAGGATCATTTTCCTTATATGACACTCTGCTTGTGCTTATGTGATGGGGCCCTTAGGCAACAGGATTGAATCCCACCAGTAATCCGATTCGCCACACTTTCATCTGCCCTCGTTTTATCAGTCAGAATGAAACCTACAGACTGTTTTTCCTCTTTTGAAGGAAGAAGGCATGTAATCCCTTCTCCTCTCCCGCTCTCTTCTGATTTGAAACCCCTCAAACATGAGTCGAACATTTTGGCAGGAAGTGCTTCATAATGCTGAGCTGATAACAGTTTTGTAGTTTCTACTAGTGTGGTTAATCTGAAACAGTTGGGTTGCTGGATCTGGTCCTGGATCAGTGTTTCTCATTTCTCATTTTACATCAGGATTAAATGCAACCTAATTTTGAAAGGGGTTTAAAGAGAACTCCTGTCTTAAAGCCAGTAGCTCTGTACGCTTTAGGGTGGGATCTCACACGTTCTTTTTTCTTGGCAGAAATGATGCAGCACAGTCGGATGATGATGATAAGTCCCAGCCTGCCCTTTCAGACACAGATGGAGGGAAACTGAAACAGAGAACGTAAGAGATATGTTTATTTATAACTGTGAAAAAAATCATAATTCGAGAAAATAAATTGTGCTCAACTGCTCAAAAGTTTGGGGTTGGTAGATGTTTTTTAAAGTGCTGAAAGTGCTTTGAAAGTGCTCATCAAAGCTGTATTTATTTGATTAAAATACAGTAAAATATTATTAATATAGTGAAATATTATTACAATTTAAAATAATGTTTTTCTATTTTAATATATTTTAAAATGTAATTTACCCCTGTGATGGCAAAGCTGTATTTTCAGCATCATTATTCCAGTCTTCAGTCACATGATCCTTCAGAAATCATTATATGCTGATTTGCTACTCAAGAAAGATTACTTAACATTTTTGTTGAAACAGTGATACATATTTTTTTTTAGGATTCTTAGATAAATAGAAAGTTCAAAAGAACAGCTTTTATTTGAGATTGGAATCTTTTGTAACTTTATAATTGTCTTTACTGTCAATTTTGATCAATTTAATGCATTCTTGCTGAATAAATGCAGTCATTTCTTTGTAAATTACTGACCCCTAACTTTTTATCTGATTGTAATTAAATTACCATTCATATATATATATAGCTAGAGGGTCCAGTGAAAATGATATTAGACACCTGTTTGTTCTTTGTCCTTCACTCAGTACACAGCTGAAGAAGTTTCTGGGCAAATCGGTGAAGAGAGCGAAGCACTTGGCGGAGGAATATGGAGAGAAAGCCGTGAATAAAGTCAAGAGCGTTCGAGATGAAGTATTCCACACGGACCAGGACGACCCATCATCCAGTGATGACGAGGGGATGCCGTACACCCGACCGGTCAAGTTTAAAGCAGCTCACAGCTTCAAAGGGCCCTTTGACTTTGACCAAATCAAAGTAGTGCAGGACCTGAGTGGAGAACACATGGTGAGGAAGAGCGTGTGCGACCTTTAATGTGAACTTTAACCTATTTTGTGATTTGTGATGTAGTTAGTTAATTATTTAGTGATTTGACCACTCCCTCTTCCCCTCTCTTCCTCTCTCAGGGTGCCGTCTGGACAATGAAATTCTCTCATTGTGGGCGGCTGTTGGCTACAGCAGGGCAGGATAATGTGGTTCGGATATGGGTCCTAAAAAATGCCTATGACTATTTCAACAACATGAGAATAAAATACAACACAGATGGTAAACATGCATACGTGCACAATATTGTATATGAAGACTACTATATAAAGATTTTTTATTGTATTCAAAACATACTGTACCTTTCCTATTATTTATATACTGTGGCCCCAAAAAGTATTTAGACACATTCTGGTCGTCAGATGTGTTGAAATGACCTGTTTCGAATGAAATGTATTATCAGTGCTTAAACAACAAACTACATGAAATGAATCTTGATGTTGGGAAAAAACATATATTCCATTTGAATAATCGCTGGGATCAAGTCATTTACACACAATGCCGCATGGGACACTCAAGACTCGCACGTAATTATTTACTATCAGGAGAAAATTCACCAAAGTGTTCATCTTATCAGAATCCACTGTCCATTAAACATATTTTGCTGGACTGTAATACTTCTACCCTTTTGAGAAACTTGTTTTATTCTGTTGATACTTTTGAAAAGGTTTTTAAACCAGTAAATCAAAATTTAGACTTAAGTTTAAAAATATATATATATATATATTATTAAACATCTTATTTAGTTTTATTTTTGAATAACTAAACCCACCATACTCTCACCATGAACATAGAAGCTGGAATGGCGTTAAAGAGAGAAAAAAAGTATGAAACGTATTACTAGAGCTACAATTACATTTAAAAGATGAATCACCTCTGTGTAGTTAAGCCCAAGGTTAAACTTAACCGTTGTCTAGGAAGTAAACACTTCATCTGAAAATCAATGAAAGCAGCTGGCTTTTAAATCACAGCGCAATTGTGTTGCTGCTTTTATAGAGCTTATGCAAAACAACTGTAACTGTTCTAAAACTCTGTGAGCTGTGTACTGCCTTCGAAAGCATCTTAACCCACTTGAAACCTCATAAGTGACTGATTTGGTGCGCTCTACGTAGGCACTCTGCATGGGAGGCGACACTCACAAGAGATTTCAGAAGAATTTGGCTTTGGCATGTTGCTAAGCTAATGGCACAATTCTCTAATAAACATAAATATACATGGCACACACAATTATTGTCAAATAACTGTAATTACATTGGTTTCCTTTTTTTAAAAGAGTTTCTGGTTTCTCTCTTTCTCTCTCAGGACGGGTGTCGCCGTCTCCCTCTCAGGAGAGTCTGTGTTCTTCTAAATCAGATACTGAAGGAGGGGTAAGGCATTTTTCCAGGTTTTGGAGTTCATACTGATTAATGACTATTTAAAGCTCTAAAATGTCTCTCTTGCTTTGTTGCTCAGTTTGGTGCTGCAGCGGAAGATGCAGACACTGAGGACAGAAATCTGCCATTCCGGCAGGTTCCGTTCTGCAAGTACAAGGGTCATACGGCTGACCTGCTGGATCTGTCCTGGTCGAAGGTGAGAGGTTATGGTCATCAGTGCTCCACTGAAGGAAAACTGTATGAAAACACTAATAAAGAATTGAGCGTGGAAAACATTTTGAAATTCTCAATTTAATGAATCGCAATCTGACATACTGTAATGGTGTTCTTTTCCGAATAGAACTACTTCCTGCTGTCATCATCAATGGATAAGACGGTTCGTTTGTGGCACATCTCCAGGAGAGAGTGTCTCTGCTGTTTTCAGCATATAGACTTCGTTACAGCCATTGCATTTCATCCCAGGGTGAGTGTGCTGTTTGTGTACTCTGGTATACACTACTCTTTAAATTTTGGGTTGGTAAGATGTTTTTGAAAGAAATTTCTTACGCCCACCAGACTAGATCAAAAATAAAGAAAAAATTGAAATATTATTACAAAAGGTATTTTAAAATGTAATTTATTCCTGAGATGCAATGCTGCATTTTCAGTATCGTTACTCCAGTCTTCAGTGTCACATGATCCTTCAGAAATCATTCTAATAAGTCTAATTATTATCAATGTTGAAAACAGTTGTGCTGCTTAATATATTTCTGTAAAATGTGATACATTTTTCATGAATATATAGTTCAAAAGAAGAGCATTTATTTGAAATAGAATTTCTTTGTAACAATGTCTTTACTATTAATTTTGTTTAACTTTTTGAACAAAACTATTAATAAAAAAAACTTACTGGCCTCAAACTAACGCCATTTAAAAAAAGCATTTTTATTTTTTTGAAATAAAATAAACATTAGCTGAATAAAAAAAACTTAATTTTAAAACTTTTCAGATAGTTGCCAAGTCAACAATTCATTAATTACTCACCCTCATGTCGAAATTTTATTTTGGGGTGAACTAGCCCTTTAAGTAAAATACTAAATAAACTAAAATTTAAAACTTCATAAAAACTATATAGACATTTTAAAAAAGACAAAAATGAACTTTTTTATGTGATACTAAAATAACACTGGTTTTAATGCCTGTATTTTTCTCTCAGGATGACAGGTATTTTTTGAGCGGTTCTTTGGATGGAAAGTTGCGGTTATGGAATATTCCAGATAAGAAAGTGGCACTGTGGAATGAGGTAGACGGACAGACGCGTCTGATAACAGCAGCTAACTTCTGCCAGAATGGAAAATATGCGGTTATCGGCACCTACGATGGGCGCTGCATTTTCTATGACACAGAGGTGAGTGTTTGTTCTTGTGAGCTTAAAGATGGGAACAATGATTTTCACTTAAAATGGAGGAACACCATGTACACTGCATTGATTTATAAATCTATCTAGATCTAGTTGATTATTAATCACTCATTTCTTCTTTCATCATGTTCGGCTCAGCGCCTTAAGTATCACACCCAAATCCATGTTCGCTCCACGAGGGGCAGGAATCGTGTGGGCCGCAAAATCACCGGTATTGAGCCGCTGCCAGGAGAGAACAAGGCAAGACACAGATGTGTTCATGAAAGAGGAAAGACTCAAAATAGAAAAAGACTGCAGTTAGATCTGAAACTTTACTTCTTTACTTCAGTATAACATTTGTCATTCATACCAAGGTGACGTTCCATCATTCAGTCTCAGTTAATGCCAATCTCCTTTTCCTCTGCAGATCTTGGTGACGTCAAACGACTCTCGCATTCGCCTGTATGACCTCCGAGATTTGTCTCTGTCTATGAAGTACAAAGGCTATGTGAACAGCAGCAGTCAGATCAAAGCCAGCTTCAGGTGAGAGAAGCAACCCTGAAAGATGTCCATCTCTGATCTTACACTTCTACTGAAAGTTCTGAGTGAATCTCAAGGATGTCCTCTTGTTCTTGTAGTCACGACTACTCTTTCATTGTGAGCGGCTCAGAGGACAAGTATGTGTACATCTGGAGCACATACCACGACCTGAGCAAGTTCACCTCTGTGCGGAGAGACCGCAATGACTTCTGGGAAGGGATCAAAGGTAATATGATGGAATCATATTATGAATCATGCTTGACTGACAGAAGGTTACACAGCCGCCACGTTCAGAACTAATGAGAATGATCGCTAGGGCTGCATGATTAATGGAAATACAACCAAAAAATGTGATCTGGCTTAGTGTGATTATCAAATCGCAAAGATTGCGATTCAATTCAATAAATATATGCGCAGTGAGTTTCAGAGTGAAGGGCCGTAGTGCTCGGCAAGACCGTTTTGTGTTTGAGCGCCCCCAAGTTGTGTTTTACTGTAACTTTAGAAGCTCCAGACACGTGAGCAAAAGCGGCAATCTCATTGGTCGGACAGTTTTTGACGCGGCGCGTCAAACCAAAAAAAACGAACCCGAGGCGTTTTTTTTTTTAAATGACGCTTTTATGCGTGCCGTTTTTCGCGCCGGTGTGCACACTCACATTGGCGCCCTTTGTTTAGTCACGAGGCGTTAAGGGCCCTACACACCGGGACGAATATCGGCGTGCGTTATTCGCCAGCGTTTTTCAACGCGTTTTTTATATTCACACCCAAGCGATTTTGAGCCGAGCCGAGTGAACATGCAAATTCATTCCCTGACATTAGATGGCGCTTAATACCACTCCATAACAGTTCTCTTTTATCAAGATTTTTGTAGTCGCTGTCGCGTTTGTCATATAGTTCTTTATCTTCCGACACCAACGAGAGCAGCAGCTCTACATTCATCTTGCCTTGCATCTTCCTCGTCTTATTTCTTCCCGGCAGTGTAGACGCTACTTGGCGTATATCTTCTTCGCCGTTACGTATGTGTGCTCGGCAAGACCGTTTTGTGTTTGAGCGCCCCCAAGTTGTGTTTTACTGTAACTTCAACAGTATGGGTAACAGGTTTGGGTAACAGTTACAAGGTGATCGCGTTGAAAATAAAGGCGTTTGTCTAGCATAGAAGCTCATTTGAAACATTGCCGCGGCTCATTTAAGAAAATGACAGCTCCAAAGAGACGCCGCTTCAGTTTGAGGTAGTGCTAACAATAATAAAGAAAGATGATGATTCCTGTCGTCTGCCCTGGCTCTAACCTCGAGTGTTTTAGCCTGTAGCCTTTACTTTTCACAAACCTTGTGAGCGCGCGAACCCAAACGCTGTGACCTCGTGCCAAATGTTTTTATTGGTTTATTAAGTACAAACAGGCGAGTTATGAAAAATTGAGTGTGAGGGATTTGTTCACTTCACACAAAAAGATCTTGGAATGAGATGGCTAACTGTAGTAGCGTTTAGTCCACTGTCTATAATAGCCTAATTTAGAGATCACTTTTTTTTTTTTTTTTACCGACTACCGACAACTTTGATCGGTTAACGTTGATACGGTCAACCATCCGTCAAACGGTCATCGGTTAACATCCCTAGTGTGCACACTCACATTGGCGCCCTTTGTTTAGTCACGAGGCGTTAAACGTCGGTGAATATCGCGCACAAATTCGTCCCGGTGTGAACAGGCCTTGAAGCACGTCTTTTACACTCGAGCAGCTCATGATTATGTGTTTTCAGTCTCTTTGCGACTCAGTTTGCAGTAAATGCTGCTCCACCTGAACTCAGCTCTGCATTTGCTCAGTGTTGGGTCTCTTATAACGTGCATTTGAGAATGCAACGCATACCAACCATCTTCCCAAACTTGAAATAAACACCTATAAACCAGCTGTTGTCAACAAAAGAGAAGCTTTAAAGGGATAGTTCACCCAAAAATAAAAATGCTGTCATCATTTACTTACCCTCAAGTTGTTCCAAACCTGTATGAATTTCTTTCTTCTGCTGAACACGAAAGAAGATATTTTGAAGAATGTAACTAAACAGTTGATGACCCATTGACTGCCATAATATAAAAAACAAACAAACATTTTCTGTGTTAGCGCAAAATCTGTTTAGTCAAAATCAGAAAATTTGCTGACCCTCTGGAATGGTGGTCCTTGTCTGATGACGTCATATATATATATATTCCATTTCACAATACTGAAGTAAAGTCGTCGGCACGCACTCAACGTTTAAAAATGAAGAAATTAAGACCACCATAAATGTTAGTATTATAATTTTACATTTGTAATGTAAAATAAATTATTATTATTATATTATTTTTGTAAATAAAATTTAACAGTGAAATAAGTAATATTTCCTAATATTTTTATTTATTTAGTAGTAGTAGTAGTAATAAGAATAATAATAATAATTATTATTATTATCGTATTGATATATCATCACAAATATTTTGGCCAAATTGTGCAGTCCTACAAACAGGCACGTCAAACCTTGCAGGATTTTCCCCCCCAAATGTGCTGCCATAACAAGCATTATTGTCTGTAATTTTTTTTAATGACTTCTGCCTTATGATTTGTAGCTCATAATGCCGTGGTGACTTCGGCCATTTTTGCTCCGCATCCGGATCTCATCGTGCCTCAGGAGGCAGGGACAGAGAAGGCAGACTCCGACTGTAAGAGTGACAGCACAGATGACTCTGAGACAATCCCCTCAGGTACTGACAGTAACTATGGCAACTAGCATTGCGAAATCACAACAGTGCACTGTATGTGGTAGTAGAGAACAAAAGTAACCCACTCTTTTTCTTTTCTTGTCCTCAGGGGCCTTGAAAACAGATCACACTGAAGTTTTGCTCTCTGCTGATTTCACCGGAGCCATTAAAGTTTTTGTCAATGTTAAGAAATACTGAGTGCTTGTGCTGAATATGACACCCAGCAAGTATATGTAATAATGTAAAAGCTCCTGTCAGCTTTCGGACAGAGCTAAAGCAAAATCAGTGCCACTTTACATCTAACTGAGCCCCCTTCATTGACCAATCAGCTGCTGGAGAGTGCTCTGAGAGGCGGAGATTATAAGCCCCGCCTTATTCACAGAGAACAGGGACCCAGGAAGTTGGAAGGTGGGGACAGTTGAGGAGCAGGGACAGACGTTACAGCTCAACGCATCTTTCTTTACCTTCCTTTCTTTTTAATTTGATTTTGTTTGGAGAGATATTGTTGTATTGTTACTGTACATGCACAAAAGGGCTTTAAATTGCACAGATCAGTGATGCCATTTTAATGGATGAGTGAAACTGCAAGCCTGTATGGAGACTGAATGGATATGAGAGACACGGGTGGTCAGCCCTTCAAACACACACACACGCACACACACACGCACTAATTTCCTCCTCCACACTTTAACCCCAAAATCAAGGTTTCTGGAAAACATCATAAGCACTAACTAAACTCATTTCAATTTAAAAATCTTGGTCAGTGTTATTTTGTTGTAAAAATAATTGAACTTGATTTTATGTATGACTCCAGAAATAAAACAAAAATATGTTTAAAGATATTCCCTTGTGTTGTTTTTATCTCTATGTATGCAGTAAAAATGTTTTTCACTGAGATATGTGAAAAAAAAAAAAAAAATTCTAGGGTTTGTTGTATGTTTAGAGCAAAGCCAATATATACGCCAGTTGTGTGTGTGTGTGTGTGTGCGGTGTTGGGGAAAGATACTTAGTAAAAACAAAGTAATGCATAACAATATTGTGTTACTCCCTTAAAAAGTAACTGTTACTTTGTTACTTTTTAATAAATGTAATGTGTTACATTACCTTTGCGTTGCTTTTTCTCACCTGGGCTGGGCTTGATTATTTTGTTTTGTTTTTTAACAAAAAAGTTCTACTTTTGGGCAAATGTAAAGGCCCTTTCACATTAAAATTGAAATAAGGCTGAAGGAAATGCAAATTCACACGTACAGTAGAGGGCGCAGCTCAAACCTTTGAGCTGTGCTGTCATTCTGGATTGCAGAAGATTATGATGCAGAAAAGGAAAGTTTGACATTTACTTGGCCAATAAAAACACAAAAATCTAAAGTCATATTTGTTTACGGTTTAACTGATTCATCAAAGGGCAGCAGCAAGTACATTGGTCAATAAAGTGATATTAAATGCATAAAAATATTTGTTTTATTTAACATTTAATTATTGGAGGTTTGCGTAGTATTTTTGCATTTCACTGATTTTATTCCTTTTGAGGAATATTGAATCTGTTTTAGTGCCAGTGAGATGAGTCAATGCATGCGCACATTTAGTCTAGAACTACATGTTTACCCAGCGCACACAACGCCTCTGCACTTACTCACGATTTCTCTCAACATCGCGACAAGAGACCTGTCAGTCAATAAATGGCAAAACAAACTAACTTGCGTTACTTATTTGAAAAAGTAACTCATATTTTATTTTAAATTTAAAAGTAATGCGTTACTTTACTAGTTACTTGAAAAAATGTTATCTGATTACGTAACTCGTTACTTGTTATGCTTTACCCTAACATTGTGATTGCATAAGTGGTAAAATAGATTAGTCGAGATTACTCACATCTAACATTAAAGTTTTTGTTTATATAAAATGTGCGTATATATATTATTATATTTATATACATGTATTACATATATATATTAATAATATCACTCTTACTATTTTTCTCACACAGTATTAATGGATCTTTATAAACATTTCAAGCTTCCTTTATATTTTAAGAATATATTTGCTGGTCTTTGGTATAACATCTAGAAACCCTGCTCTACTCAAGCATGTGAACACAAACCTTCTCAACTACGCAAGTTTGAATTTGTTGCGCATTCAACTTAACACAAGTACGAGTTGTATTCTAAATTCTCTTGTTTATAAGCACAAGGACATTGACGGCTTGTGTTCTTTTTGCAGGACATTTACACATTTATCTTTTAGATCTCAAAACTATTTTGGTCTGACCAAGGCTCTCATATATTTGATTTCGCCAATGATACACACTCTTTTAGATCTTACGAAGGAAATATTGTTCTAGCAGCTAGAGTTTTATTCTGAGCTTCCTACTATCACCATTTATAGAATTACAATAAAGCATTTAAATATATTTAACAATGTTTATAAACAATTGCTTTATGAAAACTTCTTATATAATGTTCACACCAACATCTGTCCTTCCACAATTGTTTTTATTGTAAAGTTTAGAGGCGGAGGGGTCCATCTTGCAGCATTTTTTAAACACTGGATTTAAAACAAAACACAAATAAAACGGTTTACAAAACAAAAATAAGATCTGTACAAGTTCACACTTCATCTTAGAAAAATTCAGCCAAGCCCAGGGTTGTGATTGCAGCAGCCACACAGAGGACCGTTCTGGAAACAAACGAACAGCTGTAAATCAGCCAGTCTGTAATCAAAGCATTGTGGAATAGAAACACGTTGATGTGCGTGACGAGAGCAGTCCATTCATAGGCTCCGTCAGGCTGTGTTAAGAGATGACTGCAGAGGTCACAGGGTTCAAAGGGTCAGAGTTCAGTGTTTGCTCTTCTTGGTCTTTTTGTGCGAGCGATGTGGTGATCGGGACGAAGACCTCCAGGATTTGTGCTGTGGCGATGGTGATTGAGAGCGTTTTGACTTCCGTGGTGATCGAGATTTTGTTCTTCATGAAAGACAAAGAGTGAGGCTTAATTAAGGGCCAAGTTAAATCCACATGTACTTCTTACGGAACATGACACCATGACGTAAACAAGCACGACACAAAGTGACAAACAATTAAATCATAACCACAACCATCAGGAAATTTCTGTGTAGCACCGCTTCAAAATCCCACTTCACAGAAATGAAATACACTACTGTTCAAAGTTTGGGGTTCTAAAGAAATAAATACTTTATTTAGCAAAGGATGCCACTTACATTTTTCATCAAATAATCCTACAAAGATCATGTGACACTGAAGACTAGAGTAATGATGCTGAAAATTCAGCTTTGGCATCACATGGATAAATTACTTTTTAAAATAATTTTCAAATAGTAAACAGTTGTTTTAAAATGTAATAATATTTCGCAACAATATTACTGTTTTCACTGTATCTTTGATTAAATAAATGCAGCCTTGGTGAGCATAACAGTCTTCACAACGGCTTTCAAAAACATTTTAAAAAAAATCATACCAACCCCAAACTTTTGAACGGTAGTGCATGTTCTGATTGGCTGTAAATGTTTTTCGATCTTAGAGTGGACAGACAAATTACTTGTAGTTGGAAACTTGATACATCATGCCTGGTTTAACAACTGGGAATGTTTTTTTTTTGTTTTTTTGGTTAAATAAGGGGACTTTGATAATCATAATTAACAATTAGACACAAAGTGTGTGTGTGTGTGTGTGTGTGTGCGTGTGTGTGTGTGTGTGTGTGTGTCATGAGTGCATACCTCTCTCTCCTCTCTTCTTTGTCTCGACTCCTTCCTCTACTCCTTTCTCTGTCCTCACTCTTTCTACTTTTCTCTTTATCCCGTGTTTTACTTCTGTCTTCTTTATCTCTCCGCTCGTCTTTTTTGGACCGGTCTTTCTGTTTCTGTGAATATTTGTCTTTCTTTTCCTGGTCGTCCTTGTCAAACTCCTAAAGAAGGAGGGATGAAAAAAAAAAAGGAAAGATTGATCAGATTTACTGATTTATCAGTTAAAGCAAAAGAGTTAAACATTTTTACCTTGGCTTGAAATATCAGTTTCAAAATCATTCTGATGGTACACTGACTTCTAATAAGCCAAATGACTTGTTTCCCACGCTCTCCAAATGTCTGTTCTGGGAGTATGCCAGATTGGTCAGCGGGGACAAAATTCCACGAAACGGGCAGATTGCTTTAGAGCAGTACATCACACAATACACCACATCAACATAGCTTCAGCAAAACAGTATTATCAGTACAGACATCTTAAACTCATTCACCATTTTCAATGTTGAGCTTATTCAGGGTTTATACAGTCCTGACGTAGTAAAATAAGTTGTAATTGTCTGTCTTATGACTGACGGGAGAAAAAACAACGTAAATCTGATGGCAGTGTAGATTTCACCGCCAGTTTTATTTATGAAAGATATGAAATCTATGACGAAAAATGTTCGTTGACTACCTTTTTTTCCATGACTAAGACAAGATAATGACAAGACAACACGGACGTTATTAAACAATAACTGTGACTATATCAACATGCAAAAAAACAAAAACAAGATACAAAAATGTAGCAAAAAAAAAACACCAAAAAAAAGAGGATACAAAATGTTAGATTGTTTTTAACAAGCCTCTACAAGCTTTCATGCTTTCAATCAGAGCTTTTCTCTTAATAAGATAAATGTTCTGCCCAGTGTTTTACTTAATGTAAGCTGGAGTTTAGCAATCTCCATTTAAGATATTCTGCTTAAAAGTGTCATTCAGTCAGTCTGTGTTGTCTTAATCTGCTATCAAAACTAGGATTGCGATTGTGGTTGCGGAATAAATGCACTTACACAACCTCTGTGTGGCAGTCTTCTTTGCTGTTGTTTTAAGTGAAAAACATTACTATTAGGAATTTCACTGTTTTCATGTTGAGAGAAGTTTCTTGTTTTACCAGTTTTCATATGCAGAGAGTGTGGTGATTTATATGATAAATAGCCTATAATAACTCAGGAGTTGACGTTCTCTTGATTTGTGCTTATAGGTGAAAGTGCAATAATTCTAATATGTAAAAGTACAACAATGTTGTAATTATAATTATATTATTTGAGTAAAATCATGACTTTCAATTTAACCATAATGTGACTACATTTTCATTGACTAAAACTAGACTAAAATGCCCAGACTTAAACTTAAACTAAAACAGGACAGGACAGGACAGGATAAGATAAAAACTAAAAAGTACATTTCACAGGACTAAGACTTAAACTAAATGAAAAAATAGCTGACAAAGATGAACACTACTGAAAGACCTAAGCTATAATTTTATCAGTGTCGTCTTTATCTCAGAGTTTTGTGGTGAAGTCATCTAATAGTCCTGTCTCAGGATAACATGCAAGCTTTGAAATTTTGCAACAAACCTATCTCTGTTCGATTGTAAGCGTCTATACTGTCAATTTCAAAATGTATATTATGAGCAATGTGGCCTATTGTGTTACCAACATTTAATTCCACATACACATTCAAACGGTTAGCTCACTATGTATATGTGAAAATGTGAGTAGTATTTCAGAAAAACTAAACAATTCTGTCATTTCTGTTATTCCTTTTGTTACGGTTGTAATATTGCTCTCTTTATCAGTCAACATGGTTCTTCTTGGCTTTTGAAATCATTTGGCTTGTCAACAAATGCACATGTACATCTATCCACTGTAATTCTGACAGTGGTATATTTACGATAGTGAATTCCACTTAACTGTACGGGGCTAGGGTTATCAAGCGACGAGAATACTTTTTGTGCACAAAATAAATAAATAAATAAATAAATAACAACTTTATTTATGGGCCTCTGAGTGAGTTCACGCAGTGTAACAGCGCAGCGCTTCTGGGTTGTGCGCCAGAACGTAGGCTCAGTGAGCCTACGTTCTGATGTACAAACCAGAAGCGCTGCGCTGTTACACTAAGCAGCCTATGAAGGAGTGAGCCAGCTCTCAGATTTCATCAAAAATATCTTAATTTGTGTTCCGAAGATGAACGAAAGTCTTACGGGGTTGGAACAACATGAGGGTGAGTAATTACTGACAGAATTTTCATTTTTGGGTGAACTAACCCTTTAAATACGACGTAGCAGAATTCTGAGCTTTTGCATCTATAATACATGTAAACCTGGCTGATGCCAAGGTCAGATGAGAAAATGTACCATCAAAAAATGTCTCAAGGCTGGAATGCACTAAACGACATTTGCCCAGATTTGTGCCCCTATTCTGGAGGTCTGGAGGAATTGACATTAGTTTCTGAATGCCAGAGCCAGTCTACACATTTGAGGTAACAGATTTAGAAAAAAAAAACTATTGTGTATGATGGTACAGACTCCAATTTTTTAGCTTCAGATTTCAGAATACATCCAGTTAGATGATATCACACAAACATGCTTGATATTTTGAGTTGATTTTAGAACACACATTGTTTTTATTTGTGAATGATGATTTGTTCCGATTTTAAAAAACAAGTGTATTCCAACCTTTGAATGTGATATGTTTTATATCATTATAGTACAATGTATTGAAAAATCAGCATCAGCACCACAATTATCCGTTTTTTTAACCTTATATTCCGTTGTTGCAATTGATTATGTTTGAGAGTTGTGTGTACCTTCTGTAGCAGTCTGTTTCTGTAGTGTTGAACTTGCTGTTGGAGATTCATACTGGACTTCCTCTGTCGCTTACCCGACTCCAACTCATCCTGGAAATTCATCACCTTCACCTGCAATATGCACACACACTTTTATAGTGTCTGGGAACACAGTTAGCTTTAGAGCTACATCCATCTGTGAGTGTGTGGGAGGGAGAGAGCGAGACATGAAATACTGAGTGAGTGACTAACCTCCAGTTCTCGGAGACGTGTTCTTTTGCTTTCAGACAGCTCAAAGTTTTTCAGAGAACTCTTAAACTCTGCCCCCTCGTACCTGCTGGGGCTGTCAGCTTCATCACTGCTGATATCAGAATCACCATTGTTCTCCTTTAGGCCACTGCATGAGAAAGAGAGGGCAGGAAACAATGAGGTCACCAAAACTGAAAAGAGTGGTGTATTTTCAAATATTTCCTCTTCATAAATCAATGTATATAGCCTAGAGATTTACTAAACTTTGCAAACGTACATCCATAAGTAAACAATTTAGGAAATGTTTAATCGATAGTTCACACAAATAAGGTAATAAAAAAAAGCATGTGACTTCATGAGGCTGTTGAAATGATCCAATCATGTGAAAAAAAGATTCATCCACTAATCACAGAGAATAAGTAAAATTAATATCATCCGACAAGCTCTTACCTTGAATTCATCTCAGTATCCGAGTCATTCTTGGCTGAAAGAATGATAAGAACAGTTTAAAAGTGTGCAGCAGTTGATAGGAACCAATATATTAGCCTGGATAGTCTGGAAAAAGCAGTTAATAAAAAGGGTGGAAAATGATCATGTATTACTCTTCGTGTTGGAGTCTACCTGAGGATTCTGAATCCACCTTCTCCCATTTGGATAGTGCGACAGTGGGTAAAGTCTTATCTGAGCCCTCATCAACTGGATCAGACACACAAAAACAAGCACAGAAAGGAAATAGAGGTATCTTAAATAAAAATCAATGATCCAACAAAGGCAATAGGAATATTGTATATTTTTGTTCAGATGAGGAAGTAGGCCATCAATAACACAAATGATAATAATAAAATAGTTATTCACACACCCACAATATTGTAATGAACAAGATCTAAAGACCACAGCGCCTGACTACCTACATGGCACACCATCAATATCATCTATTGAGTTTCCTAGGGGAACACCGTCAATGTCGTCAACTGGTACACCATCTATAGAGGATGGATCCCAGGTCATAGGTGACCCATCAAGGTCATCAAGGGGAGTTCCATCAATTTCAACTTTGTCTAGAGGAATACCATCCAACGGCGCTCCATCCAGATCAGGAGATTCGGGCTAGTGAACAGAACATATTACACATAGTTCACTATACAGATCATATTCAGTTTAATTATAGATTTTTTTTATTTATTGGCCATAGATCACCTCTGCTCTTTCAATGACTTCCTCTCCAGGTTTAATGAGTCCAAGGAATATATTTTGCAGTTGGATCAAGAAGGAGTCTGGATAAACTGCCCAGTCCTCCCACGCACGAAAACATCCCATGATCCTTTGCTGGAGAAAGAGAGAGATGTAAGAGAGAATTATAGTTGGGGAGTAGGATCACAGATCTCTGCAGGGGAAGAGCTCAAGACAGATAATGAGCAAGAACAGACTGTTCCCACCTTAAACTGCTCTGCCTGGAGTCGAGCCTGGATGTTCCGATACGCTTCACTGATGTCTCCAAATATCTGAGGCAGCTTTGTCTCAAAACTATTACACAGTAAAAAGAAAACACTTTTCATTAGAGACAACATTCAAGTTGCGATGTAACTGAAGTAGCGATAGACCTTTTATCCATATTGTGACGTACATTCAAGTGAAACAGAAAAAAAAGTGTAGTGGGGACTTCAATCCACTGGATGTTGATTGGATGGAGGGAGATCTGAATGCAAGTTTGCTGTTAATCACAAGAAAGGGGCAGCCTAAGTTGACTAAATGATTGGAGAAGTCCGGTATATGTGATCAGAGAGAAGTTTGTTGTTTCACCGGAAAATATGACAGTTTGATTAAAAATTACATGGTAAAAAAAAAGAATCATGCATGGATGAATGGTTCGCAATAAGATCAATTACATGCATTCAGAAAATAGTTTGATTTTCCATTTCATGCCAACTTTAGGACACAAGAAACCTTAATCATGTCAATGTTGTAGGTCCAAAGCAATTTCAAAAATGCAAAAAAAAAAAAAAAAAAAAAAAAAAAAAAAAAAAAGAAAAAGAAAGAAAACATAACATATCAAACATTTACATTTTGCACCACTGACTCACAATTTGCGGTAATATGATGCATTGGCCACTTTGGCACAGGAGTTGTAGAGGATGTCAGATATCAGGTAAAGTCTGGCAATCTGCAATACACAAGACATCAGACAAAATGTCCAAAAGTGTGAAAAAGGGCTATGCCTAGGGCTGGGTATCGTTCAAAAATTTTCGATATCAATACCAATACCAATACCTTGACTTCGATACCGGTTCCAGAACGATACTTTTTACGATAACAATTTTATGAAATTACATATTACCTAAAAAAACTGTTGGTTTATTTTTTTCTCAGTTTGACTTTTACAGACTCAAAGACTCATTTAGGCCACTGTGAGGTGGAATATATGATTCGCACTCAAGCACACGCATAAAGCTTGCCGCAATAAACTTAAGAGCAGAAAGTTGCTCCATCTTCGACTGCAAGAAGAACTGGAGCATGTCACAAATTAACCGAAACTCAGAGTATAGGCTACTTGCCTCACAGACATGAGAAATAGGCATATAGAAAGCTTGAAATGTTTACTTTTAAATGAACCAATTCGAATCGAAAACAAATTTTCTCTGATTATGTAATCCAAATGAAAGGTGCATTTCTCTCTATATAAATGCGTGTGCGCATTCACTATACTGCGGAGATGACGAGTCAGCAACATCAACTTCATCTTTGCAGCCAACACTCAGAAAACACTAGTTTATTAATAAACAATTAAAATGTCTCCTTGCTAATTTTTCCAGACACATTCATAATCATTAGGTTACTTTTGACATGTGCACTGTCAAGCGCTTCATCAGATTTGTTGTGTTGCTGGTCTTGGCAGAAATTATTTTGTCGCAAATTTTGCATTGCGTGTTGTAAGCATCGAGCTTGGTGAAATGTTGCCACACTTTTGATTTTTTCCACATCTTTTACATCTATGGGGGTTGGGACAGGCATAAACTAGTGTTTTTCCTTGATGCCTCGCCACAGCCAATCATGCTGCATGCTTATTGGCTAACTGGCATTGACGAGATTAACCCCTTAGGTACTGAAATTTTGTTACCGAACATCAAGAGATTTTTTTGATACTCTATGGTCTCGGAGCAATTTGGTCAGTGCCTAAAAAGTATCGAACTTGATACCCAACCCTAGCTATGCCACAAACTTCAGTTGTGATCTGTGAACTCCAACTGTGTACTACTGTAAATGTGTGTGTACCTTCTTCTGCAGTGGTGTGTGCACTATAGACAGAGATTCAGTGATGCAGGAGACGACCTCCTCAGCAGCCTCCGCTCTCTCTAGGCAGAACAGCATTGCATCACCGATTTCATCTCTGCGAGGAGTCAGTCCTCTCAGCAGGGCTTCCAACCGCTCTCTGTGCCTGAGACGTAACACACACATTCAACATGTACATGCATTACGGGGCCAAAAGAATGTGGCCACAGGCCTATGTGCATTTTACTTCAAAGTAAAAATGTGCAAAAGAAAAGAGAGACGGCCTACTACATCTATTTTTGGAACACATCCTTACTCTGCCTTCAGTTGCCCTTTCTTTAGCTCTTCCTCTTGAGAAGGGAAGGAGATCTCTTCTATTTCCTCATCGCCATGGAGATATGGGTTAAGGAGAGGGGGCTTCCAAAGAGAGCCGCCCCTAAACATTCTGAAAGGGGACGTTCTCCATTTATTTGGGTTTTCTCCCTTAGAGAAGGACAGACACACAGGGAAACAGTGTATAACCGTTTTCATATAGATATGCAAACATGGCATAATTTATCTTTGAAGCAGTAGCTCATTTACCTGTAGAATGGAGTAGAGCTTCCATCTGTAGTACACATGCTCCTGAGTCTTATTATCAAACAAAAACCTGAAACATTAACCAGACCAGGGTTGGATATGGCATTCAGAGGACTTTAAAAATTATTTAACCAAAAATTTGAATAAATTAAATTTCTAAAAATTCTGTCATCATTTACTCACCCTCATGTTCTAAACCTGAATAACAGTCTTTCTTCCATGGAGCAAAAAAAGAGATATTTAGCAGAATGTCAATGCTGCTCTTTTCCAAAAAAGTGAATGGTGGGTGACATCAGACCCGATCCTGACCTCCCCTGGGCCCTAAGCAAAATTCTGTTAAGGGGCCCTCCTACCTGACCAGTGAGCCATGCAAACCATTAGCCATTGCCACAAAGTCACACCTGACACCCCAGTGCTCCCACTACAATCCTCCCTCCTTTACTAGTACTAGTGAAAATGTAATTCCTGATATCAGAAATAGACATTATTACTAGAAAAAGTACATTCTTAATATCAAGAATTCACATTTTAAATAGTACAAATTTAATTATTGATAGTAATTTGCAGGCCCCTAAGCAACTTGCGTAGTATGCATATAGGGCTGCTCCGCTCTGGGTGACATCAATGATGCCAAATGTTATTGGTTCTCATAAAATTGAAATATGTGCATATTAAATTGCACTAATGAGACAGTAAACACTTCTGAACTTCAATATCATGTGGCTTTGGAATATTTGAATAAAGCGCACAAGTCATATAGACTGCTTCATGTCATCCTGTTACCATTCACACTGAATGAAAAAGAGAAGCATGAACATCCTGCCTAATGTCTGCTTTTGTGATTTAGGGTAAAAAGAAAGTCATACTTGTTCAGAAGACATGAGGGCGAGTAAATGATTTTGACTGAAAGGTGAAGATGATGAATAGATACAAAACAATGCAAGCTATCCAAGTATAATAAAAGATCAAATATTCTATAACAAGCAGAACACTCCACACATACCTGAATTCAGGGTTGTTCTTTTCCCGGTTCATGATGATGGCTTCAAACATGGGACCCTCTCTTACCACAAACTCAATCATTCTGTGTATCAAGCCCAGCAGGTTCCTATCAGCCACAAAATAGATGGATGAGAGAATGAACAAGGGCACTCTCTTCTCTCCCCCACCTTTCTCAATCACTCCATATAGTCCTTACAGCCTTACCATGTCAGTTCTATCTTTTTCTTCTTTCATTTTCACTGTCTGGCAGTTTGAAACTTGTATTTTGCTCAGAATTTTCTGTCCACTCCAAATCAGATTGCTTTCTGATGTTACCATGGCCCTATGAGACCGTTTAGGGAGTGTGTTTTGGTATAATATTAACTCCTGAGGTTCACAGAAAGGCCACTTTGTGACATTCTACACATTTTCACAGTAGCAATTACTGGGTATAAAATTATTTATGTTGTTTAAACCGCAACTGTATTAACAGAATGGTGAAGTTGCTGATGTTGCTCAAGATGGGTAAGCTCTAAGCATGTATATGTATCTGGAAGCATCTGAGTGATTGCCTTGGTTACGCTCTAAGATCAGCGATGTATAACAGTATCTTTCCGATGATCTAACCACTGTGATGTAGGCGTCAGTCTACAGGTGAGTGTGTTTGTGTGTGTTTCAGTGGCAATGGTGTTTTAATAAATGGACAGAGAATGTGTACCTTTCTGGGGGGATTACCACTGTCACTACGGCCTCGGACAGAGTCTGTTCATGACGTCAAACCAAATGATGAAGATACAAAAATACAGTGAGTTTATATTTAAACAAACTGCAGAATATTCATGATTAATATCAGCAGCAGCAGCTAAACCTCTGGAAACATGCTCCGCAAACAGACGAGTTCATCTCACCGCTGTTTCTGGCTCTGTCTGGGGGACATTCTGTGTATTTTACACTTTGCTTCCTCCAACCTGTATGGCTTCACTAAGGTTATTGGCTTTTTTTTATTATTATTCCAGTTTAAAGCTTATTCATTTAAACTGCCCACAGACAAATTAATAAAAATGAGTCCTCACAAAGATACAATTGCAATATTATATAAACCCAAATAAACTTAAGAGAATTGAATATTGTTCCCCATGTTGAACCTACCGATTTTTGTTTTTTTTTGCTTTGTTGCTGCCAGTGATGCTATAAAAGACTTGGAAGGTTTGGATTTGACATAATTAATTACTCATCTCTGACATACAAATAGAAATTTGACCTGTAGAGACCAGCCAATCAGCTTCAACAGAATCTGTAAGTCTAAGAAGCTAGACAGGCTGGTAAGAATGAAGGGTCTCTTGTTACACAGGATGTCCCCCAGGCTAATGAACATCAATGAATTTACAACTGACCAACATTATTTCTCTACAGATTCCTGGTTTAATCTGCTTGTGATTCTTTGTCTGGTACAATATACATACATTACTGTGCAAAAGACTAAGACACATTAGTATTTTCACCCAAAAAAAGGGGTTTTAAGCCAGTTATTTATATCTTTTGCTGTAGTGTCAGTAGGAAATATCAGTTCACATTTCCAGACATTCCTTTTGCCATTAATTGTAATAATCCACAATTAATAATCCTTTTAGCAAAAGGAATGTCTGGAAATGTAAACTGATATTTCCTACTAACACATTACAGCAAAAGATAACTGGCCTAAAACCAATTTTTTTTTTTTTCTGGTGAAAATACTAACATGCCTAAGACTTTTGCACAGTAATGTATACGAGTCAAATCAAGCAACTTAAATTAGGCTAAATTGTTCCCACAACAGTGTGAATTCGTTGATTTTGTAACTTTCTCTGTTTTTCAAAGTTTCTCTGACAGTGCAGCTATATGATGATTCCATCACATTTCTCTATATATAATATATACTGTCGTTCAAAAGTTTGGGGTCACTTTTGAATATTATTTTATTCAGCAGGGCCACAAAAAAATGTTTTGATCTAAAGTGACAGTAAAGTGGTTTATAATATTATACAAGGTTTTCAACATTGATAATAATAAGAAATGTTTGAGCTGCAAATCAGCATATTAGAATGATTTCTGAAGGATCATGTGACAGTAAAGATGCTGAAAACTCAGCTTTGCCATCACAGATATAAATTATATTTCAAAATATATTAAAATAGAAAACCGTCATTTCAAAGTATAATAATATTTTACAATATAATTTTTTTTAACTGTATTTTTGCCCAAATAAATGCAGCCTTAATGAGCATAAGAGACTTTTTTTTAAAAAATCGTACCACCCGCAAACTTTTGAACGGCAGTAGTCTGATGTTTTAAGAAAAATAACACCCACAATATTTGATCTAAAATGATTTTTGATTCCATTTAGATTCCAAAATGTAACTAGTCTATCTATCTATATATATATCTATCTATCTATCTATCTTAATACTCAGCCATGATCTTTTGTATCAACCTAAAACCACCGGACAGAAATCAAAATTTTCTTTGGCTACTTTTTATCATTTAATGATAAAACTTTTGTTTACACAGTAACGATTCATGCTCCCAGAATACTTTTCCAGCAGAAAAAAACTTTAATAAAGAACTTGACTTCAGCATACCAAACTCTACTACACCAGGAGACAGTGTGTGTGTGGTTACCTTGTAAAAGTCTTCCTGTGAGCGACTGCGTGGTTTGGTGAAGTCATTTCTGAAGCGGTCTCTGGGTTGGGCGTTGAATGGCAGTCCAGAGGGTGGAGGGGGGGCAGTGGTCTTCAGCACCCCGATTGGGGTGTAAAGAGGTTGCGGAGGAATACGTACTGCCTTCCCCCAACCCAGTTTCATTTCAAAACCCATTACTGTTTTACCTGCAATACACAGACACCAGAGCTCAAAGGTCAAAACTGTCCAAGTACCTCTTTTGCAGGTGGCAGCCTGATGTTCCATTTACACTGGTTTGAGGATTGAGGATGTCTCACCGTCCAGCGCAGCCAGAGCACGCTCTGCATCTTTCCGTGTCATGAAAGCAACAAAACCACGGTTTGTGACTCTCGTTCTCTCCTCATCAGTGCGAGGCCACATGATCTTTACACTGGCCAGAGGACCATATTTTCCAAACTCCTTACAGAGCATCTCCTCTGTCATCTAATGAGAGTAAAAGCTTAGTATATAAGTATAACACACCTGTGTAATTACAAGACTGCCATCTGGTCACTGTTATGCAGTCTGTTAAAGTAACCATGTGACCAGTCAGCAGACAAAATGCTGTGGTCTCTTCTCACCTTGGGGTTGATGCAGCCGATGTACAGGTTTGTTGTGTTTGGCACTGCAGGATCATCATCAAATACTGCAAATAAAATACATAAAAAGGTTTTAGGCTTCCACTGGGTTTGTAAAGTGAAACATGTGGTGTACGTTTGTCAGAATTACTTGATCTTCGTGTCAGAGGTAAATCCAGATCTGGGTACAATCCTCCAGAGTCCCCTTTCTTTCTTTTGTATCGCTCCTCTCTTTCCTCCTGTATTCTGAATAGCAGATTGAATAAAGACAGAACGCTTTTTAGCTTAAATTTTGTAACACTCTTTAAAGTCACAATGGAATGGAAGTAGCGAGCATCGGTTGTTGATTGGATTTTGAGATATGGGCATTGAGCTAAATAAATTAATGTGAGCTTGTGGTCGATTGTGGAGTGGCAGGGTTTAAGCAGACTAAATGATTGAAGTCTGTCACCAGAGAGAAGTCGTTTTCACCAGATGTTCCAGTAATGAATGAAACATTGATGAATCGATCACAATAACATCATGCATTTAGGAAACAGATAAAGTGAAATTTTCGTTAATGGAGAGAGATATACATTTCCTTGGCTTTTTGTTTGAGATGACCAAGACAGAAAAAAGGAAGTAAAACAATGAAAGAAACACTGACTGTTTTAATTCCTCTTTAAAAAGCTCCAGATTACTCTTCTTCTTCTCCTCTGTTTTCTTTTTAGCTGCCTAGAATGGAAAAACAACAATGATGTTATGCTAAATATTGTATTTTGTAATTTACAGCAAAATGGATCTTGTAATCTATACTGATTATGATGATCTTCTCATCTTGTTTCTTCTGACTAAATCTTACCTCTCAATATGGAGGATATTAAGCTCATCTGATTACAGTAGACAGAAGCTCACTTACAGCTTTTTTAACTTCTGTAGGTTGAACAGGTGAGGCATTCTGAGGTGGAGAATTGAATTTAGAGGCGGGTCTGTAGAGTTTGCTCTTCTTCACCTCTGCGGCTTCTTCCTCTGAGAGGTGAACAACAAACACACACAATCATAACTCTCTCCTTCTTCCATTTTAACTAACAGCTTGGATCTATAATTTTTAGTAGCCCACAACTCTTAGCTTTTTCTTGCAATCAACATATAAGCATCATACTAAAACACAAAGTCAGCTTTAATTCACCCAAAATTCTGTCAGTAATTACTCACCCTCATGTTGTTCCAACCACGTAAGACTTTCGTTCATCTTCGAAATACAAATTAAGATATTTTTGATGAAATCTGAGAGCTTTCTCACTCCTTCATAGGTTTCTATGTAATATCATCTGCCAACCCAGAAAAGTTAGTAAAGACATTGTTAAAATAGTCCAAGTGACAACAGTGGCTCAACCTTAATTTTATCAAGCGACGAGAATACTTTTTGTGCGCAAAAATAAATAAAAAAATAACGGCTCTATTCAACTATTCATTTTCTTCCGTGTGGGCCTCTGATGTGAGTTCACGAGAGCGCCACAACGCATGCGCGAGAACTGAGAAGATGACGCAGATGGGTCTCGATGTAGTGTTTAAAATGGTTCTAAAGTGTGAATTTCCTGGATGTCCGAATCGTGAGAAACCAACGAGAAAACGTAAAAGTGCCTTACCAATGCCGCAAAATGAATGGCTTACCTTTCACACTTTCCCATCAAATGATCGTGAGCGTGTCATCTTCTCAGTTCTCGCGCATGTGTCGTGGCGCTCTCGAGAACTCACTCAGAGGCCCACACGGAACAAAATGAATAGTTCAGAAAGTCGTTATTTGGGGTTTTTTTGTGCACAAAAAGTATTCTTGTCCCTTGATAAACTTAAGGTTGAGCCACTGTAGTCATGTGGACTATTTTAACAATGTCTTTACTAACTTTTATGGGCTGGCAGATGCAATTACCTAGCAGCCTATGAAGGAGTGAGCCAGCTCTCAGATTGCATCAAAAATATCTTAATTTGTGTTTCGAAGATGAACGAAAGTCTTACGGGGTTGAAACAACATGAGGGTGAGTAATTACTGAGGGTGAACTAACCCTTTAAAGGTTCAAGGAGTCAGTAACTATGGTTACACTGGTTTACCATTTCAAACTACTGATATCTAGAGACACACATGCTCAAACACCCAATGAAGAGACTTACAGTAACAGTAGAGAACATATTTTATATTTCAGAAATCTGAGCAGTGTTGCTATTGTTAACTAAAACTATTAAAAATATCTTCCAGTAATTGAAATTAACCTAATATAAGTATTAGAAAAAAACTTGAAGAGTAAAAGAACTTAAATGAAAATGAGATATTTTGTTGCCTAACTGAATCAAAATAAGTTGAAGTTAAAATACTAAAATTACTAAAAACTATTTTTTTTTCTTATTTCTCAGATAAAAATAAATTAAAGCTAAAAATAAATATAGAAAAATATGGCAAAAGCACTTAAAATGATTAAAAGTTAAACAAATGAAAACTGAATATAATAAAGGCTAATACAAAATATTAATAGATACTAGTATAATACTGAATACGGATCAGAGACTTGCAGAAATGCACGACAGCTCACCTTTAGTTGCATTGACAATGCCTCCTCGTACAAATGTCTTCACTCCACTTTTGTCGTTAGTGTCAAAAGAAGCTAAAAATTCCTCAAAGACTTCAGCAGCTTTCTCCTCCTCCTGGAAACAGTGAGACAAACAGATGCTGGGTATATTTTTAAATAAAAATACTGTATTTCCTATCAATAATCTTTTTTTTTTTTAACTAAGCACTACTACTCTGGCCTACAGAGCCGCACATGACATGCGGTGTTGGGGGGACAAGATATTGTGGACAAAAATTAAGAATTCATTCACATATTTGCTCCCTTGTTTTGGCTAAATCATGGTGACGTTGTACCAATTCATTTCCTTGTTTTAATTTAGTTAAAGGTATAGTTATCGATTTCTGAGAAACGCTGTTGAACGTGGATCGGACCGAGCACCACAATACTAATCAGCAGTAGGGCGTATACACTTATGATGGTGGAGTAGAGAGAAAGAGCAAGACGGATATATGAAGAAAGAGACAGTAAAAAGGGAGATCGCTGAGAGATATTACAAAAGGTCAGAGGACTATCACTAGAAAATGAAGGGTTATGATCAGATATGAGCTTTAGAACCCACGTTAATATTAGAAAAGCTTTCCAGCTCTGGAGAGACGTTCAGGAAGGCCTGAAATGGACACAGAGGCTGTGTTTTTTTCTGCTCCATAAGTGAGTAACATTGGTGAGTACTGAACTAAGATATGCTGTTGTTGTAATGTTAGGTATAGTAACAGGACCGTTTTGAGTGTCAGTGTTTGCCTGGAGCTGGTGTGCTGCTGGTGACCAACAACGAACTCTTGCTTGTAAAGCCTACTCTTGTGTATTGTATGTTCATTTTTTGTTCTTCCTTGCTGCTTGTTCATCATCTTCGCTTTATTTTTTTTACAAAACATTATTTTGCTTCACTTCAGCTATGATAAAGAGACATCCACTCTTGCATTGTGTGTTTGTGCATTTGGGGGGCGGAGCAATGAAGGGAGGAGTGTGTTTGTTGGGGTTGATTTCAAATCAACAGTGTTTCTCAGAAATGGCTTACTGCACTGTAAATTCCGGTCACAATTAAACCAAAGCAAGGGAGCTAATTAATAAAACTTTGCCACTAATTTGATATCTATTTTTTCTTCTGCATGTCATGTGCAGGGCTCCACAGTCCGCACTGATCATCTCAAGTGCTGAATGTTTATTGACTCTATCAAACACATTTTGCTGACAAAAACTTACCTTTTTCTTCATTTCCTCTTGTTCTCTTTTTGTTAGTGTCCTCTTCACCCCCACTGATTTCCCTTTTTTGTCTGCCATGTCAATTCTCTAAAACACAAGAGAAATGTACTGTAACTCAGATCACTGTATAGGCGTATATTCAATCATGCAACCATTTATTCAGGATTGGGGGGACTAAGTTACATATAACAATTTCAGAAAAAAACTATTCTAGAGGTTATACTAGTCTGAATGTTGGGGGTGAAGGCCCTGCATACCTGACAAATATCACAAAGTATGTGACCTAATGACAAGATTTCTGAAAATAAGAATTTTTTTTTTTTACTCCAACTTGATCTGAACTGAGGACAGCAGGATGCAGGACTGGTGAAGATGCAATGCAGCTTTAAAAGATGCTGGATTATAAACCCTGCCTTTTTATGAGACAATATCACTGCACACTAAGACACACTAAAACACATTGTTTGTGTATGATTCATAATGGCACTATTTAGTTCTATAAGTTATAATATTATCTTTCAATAGTCATAGACCTGCTGTTGGTGGTGTCTCCATAACTCAATCTGCGACTGTTTCCTAACCTAAGTTAGCTAGCTGCCTACCTAGACAGCATTTGTGGGCATCACAGACGCCGGCAGTCTCCCAAAAAGCCGTCTAGGTGGGAAGCTCACCAGGTTGGAGAAGACAGCCTGTTTGTGTAAGTTAGCGTTATGGCTAACACCTCTAGTCCTCCGGGCCTCCTTTAAACCTGAGACAACCTTTTGCTGTCAACTGCTTTAACGCCGCTGGAGGATGTAATGAAAATGTTGCTGACGCTGCAACCAGGTACACATCTGTAAACAGTCTATATAGCGACTTACACAGCTCTTGCGTTGCAAAAACGAAACCGTTCGTTTGTTGTTAATCCGCCATTTTGAATTCTACTAGAAATGGAAATAGCGGAAAAGTGACGTCGCGTTGCAAACACCAATCAGAGCTCAAAACGCCTCATTCTGCGACTGCAGTGGATCTCCTGTTACTTCTAAAAGTTTAAAAAACGAATATGCCCGTGTAATATAAGAAATAATTTCTATAAAAGGCTGTACTAGAGTAACGTTACAAATACGTTCTTATTAATTGAAATGTGATTTATAGATGGCAAGAACATGAACAGGCTTAAGTAATGACCTGAGGTTAGTCATTGCTCAGTGAAGGGTTGACAGAGTTAGCTTACAGTATATGACTCGAGGCTGTCAACCTCATGTTAATTTTGATAACATCTAGTGAGATAACACATCTAAAATGACAGAACATCATATAATGCATCCATTGTTAACACTTGCTCATGTGCTATTGTTTTCCCATCAAGGGTGGATTAAAATGGTTATTACAAAAGACATGGGAATATTGTTAAAAAAATTAAGTAGAGAAGGAAAAAAATAAGAACCATCGGTCTTAGTAAATTGTCAGTTTATATGTTAAAATTTAGTTTTACTTGGACCATAGCATAAAAAATGCTCAATAATTAAGTAGGCCCTCCTGAAAGACGCAAACTCCAACTGATATTTAGTGAACTGAGGAGTTGATGAACCAACTGATGTGATGAATGTTTCCATTGTTCAAAATGTACTTGGTTACTAATGTAACCTCAGTTCCCTGAGATGAGGCAACGAGTATTGCGTAAGCTAGCTTACGCTATGGGAAAACCTCCTTTCCTCGAGAATACTTAAGTTACACTTTTAAAATGCATTGCAGCTGCACTGCGAGCACAACTGAGCGTGAGAGCGGTCATTGGCTGTGCTGCGGCAACTGCACGAACCTATGGCGAGGCGGCTCTGACGCGAGAACCAATCGGAGCGCGTCATAGCCCGCCAGTATGGGCGTGGTCAGAGGCTATTGGCGAGACTCGCCTAGGTACTTCAGGTTTAAACGACTGAAGCGACCCCTGATCCAAGCACAGTAGCACGGCAGGCTACACAATACTCGTTCCCTCATCTCAGGGAACTGAGGTTACGTTAGTAACCAAGTAGTTCCCTTTCGAGAGGTCTCTCGTATTGCGTAAGGCTAGCTTACACTATGGGAACCCCTTGCAAAATGCCGTGCGTGCTGACTTCGCTTTACCGTGACCAAGCATATGTATGAATCACAGAGAAGCATAATCCTAATATAAGCAGGTGAAGAACGGGCTTCAAATATTGGATAACTAGGAACCTTAGTTCATGGTACAAGGGATACATAGTGGCCAGCTAAAGCGACGCCAGGTGTGTATGAACCCTAAGATATCGTGGGGGTGCTTAACACTTTTTATACTGAGATAACCTTGGCCTGTAAGGCGGGTACCTCCAAGTTATAAAACTTTACAAATGTGGACGGCGAGGCCCAGCCAGCCGCCGCACAAATGTCCTCAATGGGTATTCCACTGGACCAGGCCCACGAAGAGGCCATGCCTCTTGTGGAGTGAGCTCTGACACCCAAGGGGCAAGGAAGGCCCTTGGATTTGTAAGCTAGCGCGATAGCATCTACTATCCAGCGCGACAGTCTTTGCTTTGTAGCAGCCAAACCTTTAGTGCGACCGCCAAAGCATATAAAGAGCTGCTCTGACTGCCTAAACGGGGCAGAGTGCTCCAGATAAATTCTGAGAGCTCTTACAGGGCAGAGTAAATGCGCGTCACTCTCATCGTCTGGCGAGGAGAGAGCAGCTAGGGAAATGACCTGCGCTCTGAATGGAGTAGAGAGCACTTTAGGGACATAACCGTGACTCGGTTTAAGAACGACCTTGGAGTCGTTTGGCCCGAATTCTAGGCAGGAAGCGCTTATGGATAGCGCTTGTAGGTCACCTACCCGCTTGACTGAGGCGAGTGCCAGCAGAAAAGCAGTCTTGAGCAAGAGCGCCTTCAGGTCCACTGACTGAAGCGGCTCGAAGGGTGGACTCTTCATGGCCTCCAGAACCTTAGAGAGATCCCAGATAGGCACGGACGGGGCATACAGGCGCCTGAGCATACAGGCGCCTCGTTGGTCTTCAGCACCTTATCCGGGAGATGCCCGGGTACCCGTTGAGGGGCCATGCATGGAGGGCCCATAAAGCTGGACGGGGGTGCGAAATCGCTCCCTTCGTCTGTGTGAGGAGGTCTCTCCTCAGGGGAATCGGCCAAGGGGCTGTTTCCAGCATTGTAAGAGCTCTGGGTACCAACACTGGGTTTTCCAGAGGGGGGCTATTAACAGCACTGCACACCTGCATTCCCTGATCCTCTTGATGACCTGTGGTAGCATCGTGACAGGGGGGAATGCGTACAGAGGGCAGCTCGGCCAATCGTGGGTGAGCGCGTCCCTGTTCTTTGTAAAAAATATTAGGCAGTGAGCGTTGTCTTCTGAGGCGAAGAGATCGACCTCCGCCCTGCCAAAGGCATCCCATAACAGCTGAACCGATTGTGGGTGAAGAGACCATTCTCCTGGGAGAACGTTGCGTCTGGATAACATATCCGCACCCTGGTTCAGAACGCCTGGTACATGCGTCGCCCTTAGTGAGCGCAGGTTGTGCTGGGACCAAAGAATGAGATTCTCGGCCATGTAGTGCAGGTTGTGTGACTTGTGACCTGTTGTCCGTCTGGACCAGGACGAGGTGGTCTTTTAAGTATGGGAAAAAGGCTCTCAAAGACAAGGCTACCGCCCTCATCTCTAGACAGTTTATATGTAGGCGGTTCTCTGGGTCTGACCAGACCAGAAACGGGCCTGCCCTCGTAAAGGGCCCCCCCCAGCCTAAGCTGGAGGCATCTGTCTTTCTCCTTGAAATCACACCCAGTCTCACACCAGACCGATACCAATCGGTCACTTTCCAGGGGGTCAGGGCTTTGATGCAGCCGTGACTCGCCCTGATTTGCAAGTGGCCAGATCGCCACACGTGAGCTGGAACCCGTGGTATTAGCTAGCGTTGAAGAGGACGCATTCGCAGCAGTCCTAGCTGGAGTACTGGTAAGGCCGAAGCCATGAGACCCAGCATCTGGAATTTCTTGAGGGGAGCGCGAGCGCCCGCCTTGAACGATGGCGCAAGGTATCGGACCGAAAGCGCGTGCGCCTCTGTGAGGCGTGCTCTCATGCGCACCGAGTCTATTTCTATACCCAGAAAGGAGATCTTCCGGCTGGGAGATAGTATGCTCTTTGAAAAATTGACCCTGGGGCCCAGACTTTCTAAGTGCTCGAAGAGCCAAGCTCTGCGAGTTATTAATAACTCCTCCGATTGGGCTATGATGAGCCAATTGTCGAGGTAGTTCAACACTTGCACTCCCCGCTGTCTCAGGGGAGCGAGCGCTGCGTCCATACACTTCATGAAGGTACGGGGCGCTAGAGACAGGCCAAAGGGTAGTACTGTGTACTGATAAGCCTGTCCTTCGAATGCGAACCTCAGGAAGGGTCTGTGATGGGGCGCTATTTGTATGTGAAAATAGGCGTCCATCAGATCTACAGAGAAGAACCAATCCCCTGGGCGAATATGCGCGAGAATTTGTTTGGTTGTTAGCATCCTGAATGGGCGTGTCATAAGCGCTTTTTTCAGGAGTCTGAGATCTAGGATGGGTCTGAGACCGCCATCCTTTTTGGGGACGAGGAAGTAGCGTCTGTAAAAGCCCGACTCGCTCTGTGACATAGGGACTGTTTCGACAGCCCCTTTTCTCAACAGTTTTGACACTTCGATACGGAGAACATGGGCCACGCCCTGTCCGACCGTTGTCTCGACCTTGGCATGAAAGCGCGGAGGTCTGCGAGCAAACTGGAGCGAGTAACCTCATTTTATTATGTTCAACACCCAAGACGATATGTCGGGGATAGCCTCCCAGGCTTTGGCCCTCATAGCTAGGGGTTGAATGAGTACAGGGCTCGGGTCGCTGTGAGATAAGGGCCCGGCCAACTGATTGTCTAGTGTTTCCCCACCCGTGTGAATGGCGCTCATGCAGAGGCGCACACTTTAGTGAGCGTGAGCCCTCTATAGCATTTATAGTGTGGGTTTTCACACATAGCGGTGCGTCGATAGCAGTGGGCACACAGTCTATGTTCATTACCCTTTCTTCCCTGGCAGGGGAAAAAGATGACACCATGTTGGAAGTGCTTGTGTGTAGGGGCGCACGCGTTATACTGGGCACCCGAACTACATGAACAGCATGAGCTGGCGGGGGTTTTGAGATTGCCTGTACAGTGCTTGAGACTGCATGCACAGTGCTTGTGTGTGGAGGTGCGGACCTTGTGACGGGCGCACCTTCTACATTTGTTAAATTCGCAGCCTGTGGTGGCGAATTGGTAACTGTGGGGATAGTGCTTATGTGCAGGTGTGCGAACTTTATAGCGGGCAAATGACCTACATATGACACATGAGGAAAAGAGCTCTTTTCTTGATTTATTTGTGTCGCCGTAAAAACGGCGTTTGTCTGCAGGCGAGCGTGCTGTGCAGCAGACTCGTTTGCTGCTGACTGTACATTTCCAGCCACCTGTGAGGGAGCTGGGAAATGTCTGGGGATTTTTAGAGAGATCGGTCCGGCCTCGGCGGGACTCGAGTTCTCTCTTTTTCTCCCTGTAGCTAGGAAGGCTTACGCGGCTCGGGGTCTTTGGTCGGGGTCCCCGCCTCTCCGGGAACGGAGCGCGTCTAGCAGAGCGGGAGCGGCGATGGACTTCAGCCGCTGGGCGGGGCTGGGTGACCGGCGGTGCTGACTTGGGTTGCTGAGGAGGAGGCTTCCTCCTGTTCTGGTGACTTGACGCGAGCTGGAGCGCTTGGGGAGGAAGTGGCGCATCGCCTGTGATGCCTTCTGTGCCTCGGTGTAGCGCTCAGAAAAGCTCATGACAGCCAGACCGAAGAGGCCGGAAGTAGAGACGGGAGAGTCCAAGAAAGCAGCCCTTCATGTCTATCAAGTTCAACCAAAGGTGCCGCTCAAGCACCGTCAGGTTGGCCATGCTTCTGCCTATGGCTTGGGCTGTGGATTTCGTCGCTTGCAGGGCCAGGTCAGTGGCGCTGCGTAAATCCTTAAAAGCGTCCGAATCAGGACCAGACTCGTCCAGGGAACGGAGAAGTTTGGCCTGGAAGACTTGTAGCACAGCCATCATATGAAGCGCCGACGCTGCTTGCCCGGCGGCGGCGTAAGCGCAACCAGCGAAGGCGGAAGTAGCGCGGCAAGGCTTAGAGGGATGTGAAGCTTTGGTCTTCCATCCCGCGGCGGTAGTCGGACAAAGGTGGGCGGCCCCGCCTCTTCGAGGGGGAGGATCGCCTCATAGCCTCTCTCTTTAGCGCCGTCTACATTAGAGAGCGCCGAAGAAAAAGAGGGCTTGATACAAGGGCTTGATATGTTGATATGATTCGTGGACTTCGGGAAAGAAGGGAGCGGGCCTCTGCTGGGGGGTCTGCCGGCGCCCCTGCAGGAACCACTCGTCGAGCCTGCAGCGCGATGGTTGCTCGGGTGGAGACCAGTCGAGCCCGAGGTCTGCCACGGCCTTAGTGAGCACGCGAATGAGTTCAGAGTCGACGCTGGCTCTCACGCTGTCTTGAGTGGATGGTGGCGGGCCGGAAACGGACCCCGCCCAGTCATCACAGTCCGAAGCCACAAGAGAAAGGCTGTCCTTATCATCTTCCTCCTCGTCCGAAGCCCCGAACAACACGAGGTCCGCTGCTCGAAGAGAAAGGCATTGTTCGGCCTGTGTAAACAGGACTGGTGAGGGAGAACGCTGGAGAGAGACCGAGGCACGCGGGGACTGGGCCGGCGTGAGCTCGCTCGTCTCAGCTCGCTCAGGCTCCCTCTGCGAGTGGCGCTTCTTTTTGCGCGGCTCGAGCAGAGGGGCGGGGAGCGGGTCCTCGTCGGTGAAGCTGGCGAGCCGCGCTCGCAGAGTGGAAAGATCCATATCGTCACATTCCGGGCAGCCGCCCTTCGCGAGTGCAGCTTCGGCGTGGTCACGGCCCAGGCAGGAAGCGCACAGAATGTGACGGTCTCCACCGACGAGTGGGCCTCTACACGAGGCGCAGGTAGTACGAGGCATTTAGAACAACGCCTTCGCCTGTGGATGCAGCAGCGAACACACGAAAAGCAGTGAAGCAGTGACACGGCTTGCTGAAGGTGGCGAAGAAGCCGGTGTCCTCAGAAGCTCTGTCCCGCTGAGTGGCGTTTCGACGACGGCGAATGCTTCCGTATTAGGAGTAAAATCTGAAGTACCTAGGTGAGTCTCGCCAATATATAGCCTCTGACCACACCCATACTGGCGAGCAATGACGCGCCAGGGCGCCCCGATTGGTTCTCGCGTCAGAGCTGCCTCGCCATAGGTTCGTGCAGTTGCCGCAGCACAGCCAATGACCGCTCTTGCACTCAGTTGTGCTCGCAGTGCAGCTGCAATGCGTTTTAAAAGTGTAACTTCAGTATTCTTGAGAAAAGGAGGTTTTCCCATAGCGTAAGCTAGCCTTACGCAATACAAGAGACCTCTCGAAAGGGAAATATTATTTTGTGTTCCACAGAAGAAAGAAAGTCATGCAGGTTTGGAAGAACATGAAACAACAGTAAATTATGACAGCATTTTATTTTTTTTGTGTGGACTTTACCTTTAAGCATCATGTCCAAATAAACTGAAAGACAGACCACACAGAAAACACAAAATAATACTTTGCAAAAAAAAAATAAAAAATCCATTGTTTGGGGTTATGATTATATAAAATTTAAACAACTTCTTTTCATATTTACATTTTTATTACTGAGATGAACTCTTCTAGTGTCAGAACACAAAACAGTATTTACATGGTATAACAAGGGCACTTCATTATCTTCTGAGGTGCCTTCAAAAGGGTATTTTTCCTTCTTCTTAGTTCTAAATTAAAAATGTAAAAGTCTTCATCATATAAAAATGTACATTTTCTTTTAAAAAAGGACAATCTTTTGTGTGTACACTGCAATAAAACCTCCTTATCCTACTGTCAGAAATCTTTCAAATATATATATATATATTTTTTTTTTTTGTATGATTGCTTACACACTAAAATTAAAAATAACAGTTAGTGAAACCTTACATTCAAGCCAAGGAGCAAAACATCAGCCCAAATCTGCACAAGCCTCACACGTTTTACAAATTACTACACACACTTCTCTACATTAGACACAGAAATCCAACATAATGTCACTTCTTTGCAATTTTAAAATTTCCAAAATACCACACTTATGAACCAATTGTTCAAACACGGCCATCAAATGTGAAGACACTTAGGTGCTTAATTATAAACTCAACCATCAGGTAAGCATTATAAAAATGTGAGTTTAACTGTCTTAAACAAAAAAGGAAGGTAACGTTGCAGTAAGAGGAAGAAGAAGAGGGAGGATGAGAGGAAGAGATAGACCTGGTCACCTGGAGGAGGATGTGGACAAAAAAAACGAGGATCACATTTACCAGATGCAATACGAGCAACCTTGGTTGACCATGTTGTAAACCACTGATTACCATTTAGAGAGGTTGGACAGAGAGTTCAGTCCAACCTCAGCAGATACAATAAATCTGACATTTCGACAAAAGCACAGGTTCAAAAAACAACAACTTTTCTCTACTGTCTACAGTACAATCAGTACAATGTAGCCTACTTTATGACCTCCATCAGTACTTTTTATTACCCATTCACTGTATTCCATATTGGTGCGCTGTCCTGTGACATTTGACATTTTGTTTGGTCAACACAGAATTGAGGGTCGAGAACGTGAAGGAGGAAGGGGCCCCATATTCACAGAGGAAAAAGAGATACGCCAGAACATGGTTTTGGCCAATAATGCAATACGGCTCAGAGAAAATCAAACAAACATCCTCATTGTCCACACAGTTTTCAATAATGTCCATCAGGTCTCTATCAACACTGGGGTGAAAAACATCACATACAGATGAAACAACTCTACCTAATGCCATTTGAAAGAAATTGTGAAAGGGTAAAAGACCTGCGGCATGAATATGTGGAGGTAAGTAATGTACACCTCAGTATTGTGCACTGCACATAGAACCTTTTTACATGTAAATTTACAGTAGGCCTATATTGAACTACACAATGTTGTCTTTTTTTCAGAGTTTTGTTAATTGATGCTGATCCAATCCCACATGAATTTATCTTAATAAATTAGGCTGGGTTTAACCTGACAAAAGTAAGAAGAGAGAAACATCATTGACCACAGAGCAATTTTGAATGTCCCGGGCCAATGTGGTGGTAACTCATGCTTTTTTAATTCATGCTTTCTTTTTGTCTCCACAAATGTTTCTGTTATTTATGTACTATATTCTATTTAGAATATGTTCTGATTTTCAGTGCAAAATTGACTTTTGACTGATTTTACAATGTGAAGAGAAATATTTTCCTCAAAGTGCAGTATTGGTGTTGTGTTAGGTCAATATATTCATGTACCTTAACAATATCTCTGAAAAAATCTAAATGTCACAAGTGTTTAAAATTTAGCACAGCAGTGTGTAAGTGGTTCAAACAGAATCAGATTGCATGAATCATGTGTGTGCCATATGCTGTCAAAATTGGGTTTTGTTAAATTGTGTTTAGTTTTGCTCTGCTCTGCTACTTGTGTGTTTATTTCCAAAACTGTAATTAAAGTTTTAATTTAGCTGAAAACCAAAACTGAAATCGAAAATAAAGTTTTGTTAATTAAATCTTGGTAATTAAATACTTTAAATACTGGTTAAATCCTTATGCTGCTTAGGGTGTCATGATTAGGCGATAAAATGAAACCAGTCGTCATAAACTTCTTCAGCAACGAGCTAACTCTTGATATATCAGTCTAAAATGTTTACATATTGTTATGCTAGCATTATTTTTGTTCATGATGAAGAGCATCCATTTTGCAGCAATGTTGTAGCTGCTGTAGCTTTTGTTGTTCGTAGGAAATAGACACTGCCAGAGTCAAACGCGTCACTGGAGAAACGCAATTAAAAGTCACTGTTTCAGTTTATGATTATACCTGATGTATTCAGATATATTTGATATTTTTCTCTATGATATACACTACCGTTGAAAAGTTTGGGGTCTGTTTTTGAAAGAATTCTCTCATGCCTTAATTTAGTCCTGTGATAGCATAGCCCTCCAAAACTATTTTGGTCAAAACTGATTTAAAAAAAAATTATGTTTGGGCTGTTTCAAATTTAAATAATTTAAAAATAATTTTGGTTGCCGAAATATCAGTGCATCACTAACAGTAAATACCACTAATTCATTATTCATTAAATTAAACGATTGTTATTCGAATCACTGAAGAATTACTGTTCGACCAGCTCCTCTTGATTCTCCCCTCCCTCTTGTCAAGCCTCGTCCTCCTCTTGTCACACCAACCCCTCCTCTTCCTCTGCCTCTTCCCCCCCCTGCAATGTTTCCTCTTCCTCTGCCTCTTCCAGCACCTATTATGTTTCCTCTTCCTCTGCCTCTTCCAGCACCTATAATGTTTCCTCTTCCTCTTCCTCTTTCACCCCCCACAATGTTTCCTCCTCCTCTGCCTCTTCCAGCACCTATTATGTTTCCTCTTCCCCTGCCTCTTCCAGCACCTATAATGTTTCCTCTTCCTCTGCCTCGTCCACCCCTAACAGTGTTTCCTCTTCCACCGCCTCCACCGCCCCTTCCCCATCCTCGCCCACTGAAACTCAGGTCAGTGAATCGGTCATTGAGGGATACGGCAGTCTGCGAAACAAAGTAAAAACAGAGGCTCTAAAAACTGATGAACAATTTAATTGTGTAAGCTTATAGAAAAAGAATACAACTTTACTGTCTTTACACACACAAGGCCAATAAAATGTAATAAATGTCTGACTCTCCTACTTTACCGGGTGTACAGGCTTTGCCGGATGGCTAAACTCACCTGGTTAGTGGTTGCTTTGTAGTTAAATTGCAGAGGAATCCCCTTAGGTAAAGAAGAACCGGCTCCTCTAGAAGATCTCCCCCTTAACACTACCCCACCCCTCCTAGCCTGAATAGGTGTCTTCCTGATGGAGTGAAAAAAGCAAGAGAGGCACAAAGAATAGCTAAACAAAGAAGGACTTACAACCAGTGAATTAGAAGCCAGCGAGAAAGTTCATTCACTTACACAGCGACAGGTGCAGATGTAGCATTTGGCAGGGAAACTGTCAGCGTTGAGCCAGATGGTGCTGTTCTTTGACTTCAGTGTGTGTTTGGATGTGGATGTGACAGACACACAGAGAGGAAGACAATTTTATTAACACACCCTGAGAGTACTTTTTAGAATATGTCATATTCACACGTAAAGAAACTCACCTTCTTATTTTCTGATACTTTTGCAATTTCTCAGTCATTTTTGTGGCAGAAAACTGAAGAAACAAAGACAAAGCACAGAACTGTAGGTCTAAAGCATTGTAACAGGAAGGTCAATCCATGTGTAAGTCATGTATAATGTATTTCTTTTTTTAAATAAAGATTGCCCTTCTTACCCCTAGATTGTCTAATACAAATGGTCTTCCACCCCTTTGTCCTCTTGCTGACATTGTACCCCTAGAACAACAAAAACATGACTATGACACAAATTGTTAAACAATTACATTAAACTACTATCTGTGCTATTTAAGTTTACAGCTCTATTTCTATAAGTGTAATGTTATTTATAAGGTGATTCCAATATTTTATGTCACAACGCATAACTTAATGGGTTAATGGGAGTTTATTGTCAGTAGTTTATCAGATCATCAGATTTTATGCTTATTTCCTATGTATTGTTCTGTTGTATTACATCTGAAGTGTTCTGATATATTTGATACAATATGTATCAAAAGTTAATTGTCTGTAAGATTTTTTAATGTTTTTGAAAGATGTTTATGCTCACAAAGGCTGTGTTTATTTGATCAAAAATACAGTAAAAACAGTAATATTGTGAAATAATTGTTTTCTATTGGAATATATTAAATTGTATTATATTCCTGTGATGGCAAAGCTCAATTTTCAGCATCATTACTCCAATCTTCAGTGTCACATGATCATTCAGAAATCATTCTAACATGCTGATTTGGGGCTCAAAAACATCTTATATAATTATCAATGTTGAAAACAGTTGTGCTGCTTAATATTTTTGTGGAAGAGTGCTATTTTTTTCAGGATTCTTTGATGAATATAAAGTCTCTACAACACCCTCTTCAAGGTCTGAATTTTTTAGTTGATGATAAGCTACAGCTGTATTATCTGAGCTTCTCTTTGAGGACAGAGAAGCAAAACTGACCTAGACTGCATGGAATACATTTTCTATTACTTCTCTCTTCTGCATCTCTGGCTTTCAGTGCATATATTTAGGCAGATGTTATGGCTTCAAATTAATGACAGAGACCAAGAGTTGAGATTGGGCTATGGATTGGAAGACTATTCTCATGATGAAAACCAGAGGACTAGTTCTCATCAATTAGCATCTCATCAATTAACTTCAGTAGGCGCATATGTCATATATTTCATATTGTCCTGCTCACTGTTTAATTTTAAGAGAATATGATAATAAATACTTATTATATATCACTATATAATACTTTAGCAATAAATTATTTAGATTTATTACTACTCAGACTGAGATTCTTGCATTTTATTGGTATTAATAAGCTTGGCTATTACCCCATCAAGTGCCCCATCATTAATAAATATGTATGATACTGTATTATTATTATGGTATGAAACTCTATTATTGATGTTTTCTTTTGATAATGAAGTAAAAAAAATAAAATAATTCAGATTCAGATTTTAAAGGCACAGTATGTAAGTTTCACTGCTAGAGATCGCTAATTCAAAACAATAACAAAGCAATCTGACGAGAATCAGGCAGAATTGGTGTTCATGGGTGGGCTAATGTATTTAATGTTTTATTAACGTTACTATAGTATGAAGCTGGACGGGGCCGAAAGCCCCGGGACTTTTTTTTTTACAGTATAAAGTGGACAGGAAGTGGGAGAGAGAGAGGGGGATGGGATTGGGAAAGGTCCACGAGCCAGGACTCAAACTCGGGTCGCCTGAAGCGCAACGGCGCTACATGTTGGCAGGCTGCCCACAAGGTCATCGGCACCAACAACCCGGGGACATTTTACGTTGCTGTTTTTATTATACTTATATGCCGTAATTGGCCGCTTCCACTCCTTTAATTTTGTTATTTATGCATATTTTACAATTAAAGTTATGTTTAATGTTCGTCTCCTTCTTCCCTTTACGTTCTTCAAGTAATTCTTTACAGTTTACTTTGTATGACAAATTAAAATTGTGAGATAACACAGCGCTGTTTTACTTAGTCAAAACAATCATACTAAAAATACATTTGAGTGAGTTGAAAGTTATGTTATAATGTTACTCTGTGTGTTGCAGCTATGAGACTCTGTGTGTTGCAGCTATGAGACACTTGTTGCACATTGCAGTAAGCTAGATCGATAATAGAATATCATATTAATAGAAGCTGGATGACTTGAGTTGCTAAATGGCATGCAATTCATTTAAAAAAATTGTGTGGTACTGTAGATAAAATGCTGTATTCCTGTAACTACAAATAAAGCTATTTCTGATTGTGCTATGTTAGCCATGCACTTGACAAAATAATGTTGTCTGATTTACTTTTTGGGTACAAACATGTTACTTGAGGTAAATCAAGAAAACAAGAGATTCAAACAATACGCCTAACCATGTTGAGCTATATAATAAATTATTATGACCGCCGCTAGCATAGCTAGCGAAAGCGGTCATATAGGGATTGTCAAAGTTTTTTTTTTTTTTTTTCCCGTCATCTACTGAATTTTTCGTCAACGATACCAGGGACACCAAAACACCCCGGGGAACATGAAATTTGGTGGGCATGTAGCCCCACTAGACTTTTACGGAAAAATTTATTTTGGGCCTGTGTCTAAACTAATGACTTTTGATATAAAACTTAAATAGTAATGGCAAATAATTACAAAACTCTAAATTATCCATGATCCACAGGAATACTCCAGACAGTCTTTTAAAATATACAACTTATATACATAAACACGCAATACAGCCAAATTGCTCCACGTCATTTATTTTTGTGGAAAGCCAGTGCAGGCCTGAGCGGCGGTCATATTTTGTACCGCCATGCGGTACATCTAGTTTGTTTTCTGTCGATAAAGGTACCCTATCCAAACAGTTGCTCTCCATACTAATAAAAAAACATAAATATATTAATAGTAATATATTAAAGCTTCTTTGGTGTTCTTGAGTTTTCTATGAAAGTAAAACCGGAAATTGAGGTTAACGTGGATATAACGTCATAGACAGGCTACACAATGACACAGGCCATTACACTAGTTAAAATAGCTGAATTCTCTGGATTTAAACAATGTAGGAAACATTTGGGATAATGTAAGTACTCAAGTCAACAAAATACACTGTTCTAGTGGTTTTTGGATATTTTAATCCAAAATTCTTACATATTGTGCCTTTAAGATGATAAAGTTGAAACAGAGAAGAGAGTGTAGAACCTGCTCAGTCTGCCTCCTCTTCCTCTACCTCTTCCTCGTCCTCTGAATGTCCCCCTCGATGTGAATGTGGTCTGATCAAACTGTCCATCAGTCTACGGCACAGAGAGAGTAATCACAGTAATAATCTTTGAAATAAATCTTATCAAGGGTTATTCAATCACTGGTTTCAATTACTTAACTCTATTTTAGCCATAGAAACAATAAGACCGTTCATACCGTGGTAGCGACAGCGGCTCTGTTTAGTGAACCCCCTCTCGACACCATTCCCCTCCTGGCTCCCCTTTGTCTCCTCAAACCTCTCAACCCGCCAGGACCTGTGGGACAAACCTCTATTAGAAACCTGTTAAACAAGCGTTTATACAGTTTATTTCAAGCATTTTTTTACAGATCTGGCCAGGCAGAAGTCATATGCCAATTGCCCAAATGTGTCAGCTGTCACTAATTGAAGTGTAAGACAGTCAAGTATCAAATGCTTGCCTTGGTACTGCTGCTCTCCTCGCCTGAGTCCCTGCTGCTGCTGTGGAACCTGGTTGAGTTTCTTCAAGACGTTGTTCCTGTTAGAAGCACGTTTACTTTTAGCTCTGTTCGCCTTCTGCTCTTTCTTATTCAGCTTTATAATGTCATCTGTGAAAACAAAAGGAACAAAGTGTTTCGCCTCTGGTTTACTAAAAAAGCAAACATATTCAACTTAAAGATGAATGATTAGATACAATTAGATACAATTTGGATATAATTCTTGTTTGAGCTATATAGGAAAAGAATTAGGTAAATGCAGCATACAATATATAGGCACCTTATGTTTTTATTTACTTGTTTATCTCATGAGTAGGTGAATTTCGCTATGGCAGATATGAAGGATAAATCTTCTAACAGCACAGCAACTACTTTCTACTCATGATAATACACTATAAGGTGTCTTGGTGTTTTGCAGATATTTTGCCTCGGTATCAGTGTATTACAAATTGAGAACTGAATTTGGTTTTACCTAGAGCCCTTGAATAGAAAATAGTCTACTCAAGGAAGCTGGTTTTACCTAACCAAAAGATTTAAAAGGATCAGCTCTTCAGGTTTGTTGAGTAAACAATAAGGGTCTGTATTAAAATGGTTGACTGACTGGACTGTCGTTGCTAGTCCTTTACTGTGATGAAAGTTTTATTTTACTTACAGCCTAAATGTTACTTCTTTTTAGTCCTTCACGTATCATTATAGTAATTTATTATAATGCTGAAGTCAAGGCAAATGATTTGAGCACGAGCACGTTGGTTTGACAGCTGTTGAATGTATGTGACAGCTGACCACTGTTCCTCTACAACACGTCCACACAGAAGTGAAACCGACGGATCCTGCTGCCAACTCATCCAAATCACAATGCCTCGCAATTACTAACCTAATGACAAGTCGATTTTGTCCGAGCTTGAAGCGTGAGACTCCTGCATTTGCTCTGTATTCTCCATCTGTACTTCATTCTCCCCCATTTCGTCTTCCAGTGTCGTTGCGCACGCAAAAGTTTCACAAGCGTCGCGTGTCCGTGTTTCTGACTGCTCGAAAACACCAAAATATTTATGCTCGGTAACTTCCAAACGTATGTCGAAACACAGACGGACTATGAAACTTTTCAAATCAACCCGGTTTCAAGGCGTTTTCCTTGTGTTTATTTGTGTCGAGTGAGTGAGAGTCAGAGCCCAGCCCGGCAGCGCGTTGAATAGGAGGAGGAGTGACAAGCAATGTGACAAGAGCCCTTAAAATAGCGCAACGTCTACTCCTGCTAGGCAGGTCTTTCCAAGGTGCTTGCAACGCAACTAGCGGCAGGAATTCTCCCCGCCTCCATTATTATATTTATCACGTTATCACAGACAAAATATGTTTTAAGAAGTTGATCCAAATTTAAAAAAAAAATCCCTTCTAAATAAAACAGTTCCCCCTCAGTAAGCTAAAACACTATTATACATTAGTATTATTATAAACATATCAGAATTTGTTGTAAATTGTAAAGTGACTTTTCGCTTTATACCGTAATGAAGGCTAATAAATAGTAGCCTATAAATTATTTCATAATATCATTATTATTTAAATTCATGTGTGTGCATTGAATAATCAAATATAAAACATAAGTAGCCTACATAAATACAGTCTGTAGAAAATAAATACAGACTGTAGCCTAGGCTACGTGTTGAATGCTTATCTTCTAAATGAGCAATTTGTCATTGTTTTGGAGCACTAACTTATAAAAGTAAGACTAACATATTCATACTAAAAGCCAAAAACATCAATTTTGATTTCATGTGGACTTTAAGTTTATGGGGTCAGCAACACCTCCCTTATGTTGCAAGGATTTTCTCCATTCAGCCGCCAGGGTTCGCCTTTGAGCTCAGGGCATGTGGCCCGTTCTCTGTACCCCAAAACCGCAACCGTACCACATGAAAGGAGGTAAGACACGCCCTAAAAGGAGTCATCAATCCTTTATTTCACCTCTTTTCACTCAATAATTATCTGAGAGATTTTTTTTTTTTTAAATGACAGTATAAGTACGCCTTTATTATAACAAAGCTTTTGACCAAAGCTGTAACCAACCAACCCATTCTTCTCTTATTACATAAATATTCCCGATGACAAAATACATACTGCTCTAATTTTGTAAAACAAAAACATGAATGGTTTCTCTTGATCATCCTGCCGTAAGAGCTGTGCCAAATCCTCCGCCCCTTTCCAGTAGTAGCCCTTCCTCTCCCCTCCCCTCCCCACCTCCGTATGCGTCCTCTGCGCATGCGCGGCACGCCAGGCAGCCCCCTATTATTATTGTCAGAATAATTTCACTTATGAAAATGGCGGCGAGTCAGGGAGCTGTGGGACCTGCGGCGGCTCTCCAGAGCCAGCATTATCTGAACGTCGCGCACTGGAGCCCGGGCGTGATTCAGCAGCAGCAGCAGCAGCAGCAACACCCGCTGCACACCGCCCGCAGTCTGGAGCGCGCACTGGAAGATGCCGTCTGCTCCGGGATGCTCAACATCAGCGGAAGAAAACTGCGTGAATACCCGGGGCTCAACTACGATCTGACCGATACTACACAAGCAGGTGGGTCCCGCAGATGTGGGCTAATCTCCCTTCGTGCTCCACTGACCCGATTCTCAAGATTCATGTTTTAGGAGGACAACAAAAAGACATTTTAGCGTGGGTGCCTTTTTGGTGCATTTGCGCGGTGTGTCAATGGGTGTTTGTGTGTTCACTTCAATAGCCAGTGCACATGGTGCTCGTACAAGGGAAAACCGTTAGTATCACGCTTCATCTCTCGTGTTTATCGTAACGTTAGCTTGAGTGCGGTGACATGGAATTAGAAATACTGGCCATGACACTGGCGTCTCTATTTGTTTTGGTTTCACATCTCATTTCACCCCAGATCATATTCCACGAATAAATGCAAATAGAGAGAGCACTTCAGCTGGAACGAAAGGAGACCATCTTCATTAACCTTTACTCTAGTAATCCAGCAAGTTTTAACATGCAAACCCGTAGAAACCACACTGCACCCTACCTATACTGCGAACACGCGACAAAACTAGAATGTTCCCTTTATATTTGACGAAGCAGTTTTATTTATCATTACGGGAACAGCTTATTTAATGGATATGGCGTTAAAGGATGGTAAAAAACGTCGGTAAATGCAGATAGATGCTGTAGTGCCAGACAAAAGATGCTACCCTTCGTCTCTATATCGCGCCTTTCTTCATCCTCTCAGTGTAAGTCAACGTGCAAGCAGCTATGGATGTAATTTAAACACGCATTTTATTTTCAACTAATGTTTAGTATTATAATTTAGATGTTTGTATTAGTATTAAGAGCTATTGTTGATCTAAATAATCTTTTTGTCTGGCAATTCAGAGTCTTGGTACTATGGCTGCACTATTAGAAATATTGCAGTATAAAGTGGATTAGCTACATTTTTGTTTCTAGAGATGAGGCTAGAAATTAAATGGCTGCATCTCTTTCGGAAGTGTCTGTGGTCTGTAATGGTAGTCTTGCTGCAGCAAACAGCCATTCAGATGTGAAGCAGACAGTGGGAGGAGGGACACTAATCCATTCATTCATGCACACTTTACACACAGCATCATGTCTACACTCCCATTCAACTGTATAGAGTTTCACTAGTGGATAGGCCTTTTGTGATTATTTGGCTGTCTCAAAACCATTTTAGCAGTATGAAGGGTCGTTTGTTTATATCAAGCCTTGTGTTTTGATTCTTTCACACACACGGCTTGTTGGTCGAAAGAATGTTGTAGATAACACTAGACGTTCACTGGTTTCCCTGTTACTGTCAGGGTCGTTAGCATACAGATTGCGTTTGTTGATAGTATAGGGCTGCTTGTGTGCACTTTTTTGTGTGCGCATGATTTCTATGGATGTGTTCGAAAGAGGAAATAGTTGGATGTGCACCAGACTGTCACCTATAAGAGGAAGTGACTTTGACGCTGACTCAACTGGAGATGTATGACTGCATAAAGAGAAGAGAATCCTCGTCTTGCAATCTGTGTTCACTTTTGTGAGAATGAGATTGCTTGTGTGCTTGTTAGTTTCTGTGTGTTTGACAGTTTGAGTAGGCTTGAGCAAATGGTAGCATGTGTGTACTAGTGTGGGCTTCAGTGACCTAATTGGCAGTCCTTATTGTCTGTTTGGCCACAAACTTAACACTGGAGTATGAAGATACCCCCAAGTCTCTGATGTTAAAGTGTGATAAAGATGAAGAATTCCTTCTCTTTGTCTTTCTTGCCTTCATTTTTCCCACCAGTTTTCCCTTTTGAAGGGAGCTGTTTATGACATGAGTCAAGAAGATAGCTGCATAGATCTTTTTGTCATCATTTGTATCTTCATTGTTGAACTGGATCACATTTCTGTGAATATGCATGATCCACATATGTCCCAATTCAATACATTGCAATGCATCTCATTCAATTTGATCTTCAATATCAGTTTCAATCCTTCTTGCGCAGTTTGCTTTACTATTGTCCAGTACTGGAGTTCACAGTGGCTAAATGTGTAATCTCCCACCATTGTCTTGCAAAGTGTGCATTAAAAGCAAATGCTTTAAATTCTGAAATAGTGAGAATTCCATTAACAGCATGGATAAAGGGCTTCGTCATAGTGCTCAATTCCGATTTATTGCTCTGATCCAAACGCCACACGAAGTCAAGTCACGTTTATTTATATAGCGCTTTTTACAATACAGATTGTTTCAAAGCAGCTTTACAGAGATAACAGGAAAATAATGCAACAAAGTTTGTTTCCAGAAGAAAATAGCATCACAGTCCAGCTTAAGTAAGCTCAGTGATATTTTATTTTTGTTGTAAAAAAAGTATATTTAAAAGTATAATATATATATATATAGCCGCTCTGGAGAAAACAGTGATGTCATCGTCAGTTCAGTTCTCATATAATGGTGTCAATGCAGGCAGATCAATAATATTGTTGAATATTAAATTAAATGTCCCCAACTAAGCAAGTCAAAAGCCAATGGCGACAAATGCAAAAAATGCGACAGTGGCAAGGAACCAAAACTCCATCAGGTGATAGAATGGAGAAAAGAACCTTGGGAGAACCCAGGCTCACTCGGGTGGCCAGTTCTCCTCTGACCAATGAACAAACAGTGTATGATTATGATTCAGGCAGCATTATAGGTCACAAGTCAGACTGGATTGGAACATTTAGAATATTATCCAGTTCTAACTGGTTGAAGGTTGAAGTCATCACGCCGGTATGGAGACGGGTTTGTTGAGGATCAGTACCGATGGCTGTCGTGTCGATGAGGCCTTCTCAGGGGAGAGTCTAGTTGAAACAATCTCTGCTGACACTTCAGGGATGCGTTGTGGTCGTGTCTAGGCGCAGGTCCTCCATCTGATCTAGATACGGCCCGGATCCGGCTGACTACATCATGCGTTGTGGTCGTGTCAATGTGCAGGTCCTCCATCTGATCTGGATACGGCCCGGATCCGGCTGATTACAGTAAACCTCGTAATAAACAGAAAGACTAACATTAGCGTAGATGCCATTCTTCTTATGATGTAACGATTACATCAGGTGTTACAGGAAGTGTTCCCGGTTCCGGCTATGTGTATGCCAGGTTAAAGAGATGTGTTTTTAGTCTAGATTTAAACTGACAGAGTGTGTCTGCTTCCCGGACAATGTTAGGAAGACTGTTCCAGAGTTTAAATGCTAGTCCCAGACTAAAATGCATATTTGAGCTGTTTAACTGAAAGCAACTTGCACTGATATATCTCTAAATATGTCAGTGCCATTGTTTTGTCTCAAGATTCACACCACTATGTTTATTTCTAGGGCACGTTAATAAAAGCTACTAAAATGCCCTAATTGAACTAAGGCCTAATCCTAGTTTATTCTAAGCCCTGTCTGTGAAACCGGGCCTTAGTGCTTTGTTTAAAACCACTAAAACCATTTAGTGCACGCAGTCATACGGAAGTAAACACGAAGAACACTTAAGTAAGCGATTATGCGTTTATTTATTGTGTGATCTGCTGCCGAAGCCAACGAATTTATGCGCAGGCAACATAAAAAACAAAGATGAGGATACGAAAAAAGAGTGGAGTTTTTAAACATTTATGATAGGAGCCCTCATGATTTGCTTGTATATAGAGCTGTCAATGTCTGTCAATGAGTTCTTAGACATCACTGTCCTTCCACTACCTTTCGCAACTCTGTCTTGATAACGTCAGGTAGGCCTATGTAAAATATTTGAAGTGAGTCACATGAGCGCAGAATTGTGACGAATGTTGATCTAGAGAGTGACGTAAAATTTGCATGAATTCCGTTACTGTTCAGACTGAGGTCGCATTGCAAAATATCTGACCTGTATTGGATTTAGGACCACATTATGGAAGTGGCACAAATTGAAATTGAAAAGATCAGATTGCATGTGATTTTTTTATTTTTTTTGCTGTTCACACTGCCATGAGAAAACATGTGAGCAACAAAAAAAACCCCAGCCTTATTGCAGTGCTGAGGTTTGAAATAGTAGCTGAAGAAGTGTGTTTAAAGTTCATGTACGTACACATATTTGTTTCAAAACCTATATCTGAGCAACTGAACGAGAATCTTTATGTGACAAAGACTGGCTTGATGTGAGATGGTTGGGTTTATTTAAAAAAAAAGATTTTTTTCTACTTTTGGCTAATCAAGTTGTTTGTCAGAGAATGACCAATAAACTTTGTTTGTTTTTTTCATATGCATTATCTTCATGTAGAAGTAAAGTACAAGTGGTATTTATTAACGATAATGGAAGATGAAGAACAATAAAATGCTATTGTTTTTTCTTTTTTTCTCTTAATATCATCAGACTTTTATCTTGCTGTAGTATGCACTATATTCATGTGCAAAGTTGCCTTTCATGGAAATGACTTACATTAGGGCAGTTTGTGGTCATGCATGTACATGAATTATGTATGTGCCTATTCGTTGTGCACATAGTGTTGCTTTTTGGATCGGGCTGATGCAGATGTATGCTTATGCTAGTCGTAACCGCTTTTAACAGTTCTTACTTCCCGCATGTGTGTCAAAATCTGAAGGGTTGTACTGGAATTTATATCTGAAAATGCTGCTGCTCAGCCCAAATGTAGTGATTTTAGGTTTAAAGTGCCTTAAAGGCATAGGCTACTCAATCCAAAAATGAAAATTCTGTTATAATTTACTCATCCACATGTCTTTCCAAACCAGTATGCATTTATTTCTAATGTGGAACACAAAATAAGATATTTTGAAGAACATATTTGGTTACCATTGCCAAAAAAAAAATCATTTTTTATGGTTCACAGAGGAAGGTCATACAGTTTTGGAACAACTTGAGTACGAGTTGTAAATGATTTCATTTTGGGTGTTCACTTTTGCTCCAACAACAGCTAAAGAAAAGAAAATCACATTTCCCTGACTTTCCAAAAAGAGCAAATATTGAGAAATATCTACAGAAGTCAGATTTGCTGTCACTCACTGAATTTCATTAATCACTCTGGTAACTTCTATAACAAAGTAAAATCTCATAAGCCTAGAGAAGCCTCATTCACTCATGTGATATTTAGAAGGAAAAATATTTATTAATACCTTGATTATAATCACTCATTAGACCAGAATCAGCAGTATTTAAACTGTATGTTTCGGCTGTATAGTTGAATGAGTCTAATACTTTATGCAATGCAATTGTTGTCCACAATATTAAACCATTGTTTCAGTCTGCAATGTCACATTTTATAAACATTAAAAGTTGCAGTTATTAATTCTCCATGATTTAAAGTTTTTGAGAAATATCAATAAAATGTCATGAGATGCCTGGTGTGAACTAATTTGCCATATTTATCCTGTTAAAAAATTCAGAAAATGTCATAAATTGTGTGAAAATGGTCCATATTTGCACACAAAGTAACAGGAAGTCCCAAGGCTGTATGTAGCTGTGGTGGCAGATTGTTGAATGTCTCTTTTAGTGTCTCTCTCTTTAGGGTAATCTGAGTCTAGTCCTTCTTCCTCTAAGCATGCTATAGTTCTCAGTAGATCAGTAGCTATTGAAATCAAAGAACTAAAAGAGTGTTTTAGTTCCAAGGACCGATCTCTTGAATGGTCAGGCACAAACTGGTTTGATATCACAATGACTCATGAAGTTGAATTGCTCAGCGAATATCTTGAGAACTGAGATTGTGTCCATAACACTAGGTTTTTGTTTTGCAAACAGAGGTCAATGTGACTTGGATTTATTTATTTTGAGGCAAGACAGGCAAAAGGTGTTTCCAGGAACTAAATTCACTCTTTTTAAATAGCTCTGAATGAATGAATGACTCTTTGTGGAATTGTCTTGGGTTCAAAGAAATTCATTGCATATGTTTTGGAGGAAAATGTAATGCCATGCATGACGCATCTTGATTTATTTACAGTATCTTTTGCCTATCTTACCCCGTATAGATTTTACTATGTATTGTTGAGCCCTGCCTATCCCCTTCAGAGTACACATTAATAGCCCTCAAATTACATTTTTTATTTTTCTGTTGGCCTAGGTTACTCACTTGACCTTCCATCACTTTTTTTCTGACCTGACTGCATGAAATAAAGTGTTATTTTAAATTAGTCTTTATATTAATATTGTTGTATTAATTGCTATTCATTTTTATAATATTATTTTAATTTACAGCAAATAATTTGTTTATACTTTTTCGTGATTTTATTTTTTTGCATATCATAAATAACACGTAATAATTAACTAATACAAAACCAGGGTTTCCAGAGGTGAATTAAAAAAGAAGACGAGAGGGGCACAGACAACAGAAAGCACATCAAGTAGGCTACCAATACACACCTTAGAATTACAGATTTGTTTCCGCATTTTTTTCTTCTTCTTTTGAATAATAGCTTGAAATTATGCAGCTATTAATGCATAAACCCACATTTACTGTAAGCTTTTTCAAAGTATTTTTGTTATGTTACCCAATACTCAGCTAGAGAAAGAGAATGTCAACTTGGTGACATTTAAATCAGTGGAATTACCCAAAAAAAATTTCAAAGGTTGTATCAAGTCATAAAAATGCATGGGGCAAGTGACAGCACCGTCACAGTCTATTTCACTGAGCTCTTCTATTCAGCGTTATTAGATTTTAAGATGAACTACGTAACTTCATTTTGCTGGTGTTGCTTGAGTTTCCTTGCATGTCCTCCTGTGATGTACACTCTGGTCTTGGGATCTTGTGACAGTAGGCAGGAGACCTCTCTGCCCTTCACAGATGAGCGCACACACACACACAGATGAGCGCGCGCACACACACACACACGCACACACGCACACACACACACGCACACACACACGCACACACGCACACGCACACACACACACACACACGCACACGCACACGCACACGCACACACACACACACACACACGCACACACACACACACACACACACACACACACACACACACACACACACAGCACTCTCCAGAGACTGAGGTAATTACACATGATCTGACATGCTGGTCCCATCTGTAAGGTGTCAACTTCAAACCCTTGTGCTCAGTATCATGGTCTTTGTAGTTCGGGCAGCACATCACAGTGTGGTGAAGCTTTGCAGCACTAAGAAAAAATAATTTTAGGGAGTATGCATTGAAAAGTTAATAAACTAACAGATAGATCAGTCAAGAGGGATGAATGCACTCGTGCAATTGACATTGAGAAATGCATCTAAATCAAAATTAGGCTAATTCAGGGTTTAAAATGAAGTGAAACTGATGACATATGAGTCAGCTCTTCTCACTTTCTGAAGGTAGTTCTCAGGTCTCTGATACTGTAGCTTTATTAAACACTCATTCTGAGCTCTAGGCCTTGGCTTTTTTAAAATGATAATCAGATTTTTCTGTTTACTGTTTGTTAAATCTGTCAGGTTTTTCTTTCTGATAAGCAAAAAAACTATACAACGACATAAATTTCATTTTACTAACGTGATCCAAACCACATCCATATGTGCTGTTGTGCTGTGAAATCTTTATTTTGGATTGAAATATGTTTCAGTGTGAACAGTCAGATCGGATTTCAACCAATTTTCGTCTTTCAGGACATTTGTAGCTTCAAACAAACTGCAGCTGTGTTTGGATAACACTCATTTTCTCTCTTTCCTTTTTCTGTGTGACATTCACTATGTAGTGAATAGTGAATGAGTAAAGGAGTCAGCAGTTTTAAGCAAATACATATGCACGTCGCATACATAAAATGTTGCTTATATATTTCACGCTGACACGCTCCTTGTAAGTTTATCATCTTAGTGAGATGTCATAATATGAGCAAAGGAAAGATTTCCCAGTTTTTTTCCACACTGACACCTACTTTCAGTCGTTGTATAAAAATGTCTCCTGGCGTTGTGACATTTTTGTCATTACTGTTGCAAGCGTTGCAGATACACCGCATGTTGACTGCGCTGTTTGTACAAGCGATCCAATTTCATCATTTGAGTTAGTTTCATGTTGTTCTGATACACATCACCCGCTGAGATATAGTGTTTATGAGCTGTATATTTAAAGTTTGGTTTTCAAGTCTTAAACACCAAAATGGGGTGTCTAATAGTCCTAATTAGACTGAAAAATGTTGACATTATTTTGAGAGATTGTTCTGGCATGTTAGAGCAGTGTTTGCTGTGTTTCTGAGCTCTCTTTCAGGTTGCCTTTTTGCTTTTAAAATGAACAAAATATAATTATTGGTTAGACTTTATTTCGATAGTGCACTTTAGTCTATACTATACGTTACTTTGCATCTGCATGTCAACTAGTAGTCATTAGAGTTGTATACAGTGTGTGTCAGAAACTAAATGGCCATTACCATAACTGAATTTCAGCTCCGGAGTCTTTGTAAATCCTTAGCGATTGTACACACTGTAAGGACAGTAATGATGGTGTCGATTATCAATTAGAGCGCGAGTCCAATGATGAAACATGGGAAGAAATAGTTATTTAACCCAAACCTCCATCACAAGGACGACTTAGGCAGGACATTTCTCAGTGATCGTACATTATGAGATGCCTCTATCAGCATTAACAAGTGTATGTCCATCAAGAAACTGATGAGTATATTTCTAAATTATTGTGGAGCGTATAATGTGGTAACTGTATCATTCACTGTGTCAATAACAGCGCATACGTTTATCCGAGCAGCACTAACTTAAATGACAGATGTAACATTAAAGTTTGTAAAACAAATCTTGCTCCATCCAGAACAGATGAATTGGAACCAAATTACAGTAGTGATTGATTGGACATCAATATCTGAGGTTATAGGAAAGCCTGTTCTTTTCCCTTTTTAAAGTCTAGACTCTAGAGGCCTATTTATTTTGTTATCATAGCAATGCTTATATGCTTATTTTAACATTAACATAGTTTTTCCCTGCTGTCTGAGATTGCATCACAAATCCACAGTGACAGTCAGGTCCAGACAGTCATTTTTAACCTGAGAGAGTGCCAATGTTGCTTGATGACCAGAAACAACAAAATGGTAAATACAAGCATCTCCAAATACCCCTCTTTTTCTATTGATAAGTCAGAATATACTAAATGATGAGTAACTAGTGGTGAATTTTAAGTTAACAGAAAGGTTGGATGTGAAATACTGGATGTACTGATAATTAACCAAGTTGTACTGTATGTTTAAGGGGAAATACTGCATCATATGACATGTTTCTCTGTAAAGTCCCTGGTAAAAGAGTGAAACATTATACAGTGAGGTGCTGTTTCATTTGACTCCCTTCATTCAGACTCTTTTCACTCTCTTTCTCTTAAACACTCTGTCAGTTTGAACACACTGTCCTCAGTTTGAACATAATTGGATAGATTGACTATTATATAACATTTATTCTGTGCAAATAAAATGAGATACAAAGAGCGAGCGAGACAGACAGAACATTTTAAGAAGTCCAAGTCCACAAAAAGAAAATGAGATGAATACATGCAGAGAACAAGAGAATATCTGTTGTATACCCTATTTTACTGCAGTCTCTTTCTTAATCTCTTACTATGTCAGTAGTATTGAATGCTGAAAAACAGCACTGCTGGTCACCAGTATATGCAGTGCTTTGGATGCTTGTCCTTAGTATGGGATATAAATATGCTTGTATCCCCACTAGACTTACTAGCAAGTTCTCTTTGGTCAACTAGCTGTGCTGAATGTTTAGCATCACCAGCTTTGCATTGAATTGTTGGTTCACTAGATAGACAAGCAGAAAACCATTAGCCAGCCAGGACTAACATAGAAATTCATGCCTGATATTTGGCCACATTGTGATTATCCGCATAATGCTGTGAAGCCTGCTATTAACAGATTTGCTACTCAATAATTTGAAGTCTGTAAGATTTTTAAAAAGTTTTTAAAAGAGCTCTCCTTTCCTTACCAAAGTTGCATTTATTTGATCCAAATGAAGTTAAACAGTAATATTGTGAAATGTTATTACAATTTAAAATGTTAAAATTTAAACCGTTTTCTATTTTAATATATTTTAAAATATATTAAAAGTACTCCATCATTGTCCTTCAAAAATCGTTTGGTGCTCAAGAGACATTTCTTACCCTGTGTCCCAATGTGCATAGGAAGTTTCCATTCTAAATAGTATGTGAAATTAGAATAAATGTGTCCCGAAGTATAGCATGTTGAAAAGAGTATGCCACGTCCAGGGATGGTTTACTATTTCCGAAATGTGTGTCTGTGCACACTCCTCCTTGCTTTGGAGAACTAGAAACATGGTGAATGCACATGCCATTGAGGGTTAAACAGAGATGTCCTGTTATTAATTGTCAATATATAAATTGATGAAGAATATTTATTTTTTAATAAAACAGATACATTTGGCCAATAACTATTAAATGCATCATTATGCAAAAAACATGAGCAAAGTTCTCAGCATGAAAGACCCAGGACTGTCAGATCAACATTCTCTTCAGTATGGTTAAAATAATTGTTTGAGTAGTGCAAATTTGCAAATAAAACGTGACTGTTTATATAAGGTTGTTAACTTTGACTGGAAGATTGACAGGCCAGTTTGCGGTGACAGAATGCAAATGACTATGCGACACAGCACAATGTTTTGACGTGGTAGTAATGCCTCAAAGCTTCTCTCACATGCTCAAACGTATCTACTTTTTATTAACAAAAAGAGTTGGCTACATACATACTTATAGTATAAGTAGGCAAATTGGGACGCCACATTATTATTATTATTGTTAAAAAACAATTGTGCTGCTTAATATTTTCGTGAAAACCGTGATACATTTTTCCAGGAGTCTTTGTCTAATAGAAAGTTCAAAAGAACAGCATTTATTTGTAATAGAAATCTTGTAACAATGTAAAAGACTTGACTGTCACACTGTGATTGTGTATTTAGCCGTAGGTTAGTGTGGGTATGTGGATGGTGTTGAAGTTGTGTGGATGTGTTAACAAACCACCAAACCTCTCCACTCCTGTTAATTAACCTGTCACTCTGTGAGTATCTATTGCTGGTTTCCATGGTAATTGAAGGAGGGTGGGTCAATTAAAATGAACACCTCACCTCACTATAAACGTGCTGGGACTGTTGCTCAAGCAAGGTTGTGTGTGAGAATGATTTCTGTGTGTGTATGCGCTGTTTGTGCGTGCTGATGAGCCCTACACAGCAACATTAGGGTCTATGGCGGTCTTGTCAGATCGTATTCAGAAAGAGTGATGTTTTTTTGCATTTCTGTTTAATGCTGCAAGTGGTGCAGAAATTCACTTCAGCTTTAAATGGATAGTTTACCCAAAAAATGTATATTCTGTCATTTACTCATCCTCATGTCATTCTAAGCCCATAAAAGACTGTAATTTATCTTCAGAACACAAATTAAGATATTTTTAATAATCTTATTCTTAGCATTTTTGTTCATCCTATTGAAAATTTAGGTAAGCAATAAGGCTTAAGTCTGTTTTCTACAGATCTCTATGAATTCTCTATGAAATGTCATATTTCTGGGTTTTGTCCATGAGAATTTGTTCATTTTTAACAAAGGAAATTCATTGGTAGCAGCAGCAATCAAATGCAATCTATCATTATTACTTTTACAGTGGACAGGGTTGAGAATCTGTTGTCTAAGAGAGCAAATATAAAGAAGACGGATAAAATATTCTGATGCAGCCCATTATCATATTCATGAAACACATGGGGCACTGAGTTCTCTCTCTCTCTCTCTCTCTCTCTCTCTCTCTCTCTCTCTCTCTCTCTCTCTCTCTCTCTCTCTCTCTCTCTCTCTCTCTCTCTCTCTCTCTCTCTCTCTCTCTCTCTCTCTCTCTCTCTCTCTCTCTCTCTCTGTGTGTGTGTCAGAAACGTGAGCCCTATCCCTCTCATGAAGACATTAAGGAAGCCTACTGATAGCCCGTATCATCTCCATTGGCCTTAAGTCCATGCATTAAAAGCACATTGATTTCTCATTTATGTGTGTGTGTACGGTGGGGGTCTGGCACCTTCTGCTAAACAGCTGTGCCTCAGTCTAAGTATTGTTTGAGTAAAAAAGACAGATCACAAAAAGAAAGGAGTAATGGGAAAAAATAACAAATAAAGTGATCACAGCTGATAGATATCAAATCAGGATCTTGTTGCAAATATACACAGAGGAGCAAATAAAGATGAGAATAATTTCCCTTTAGTGAGCTCTCTTTCACTGGTTTTGTGGCAAAAGATGCGCGTGCACACATACACACACAAAACTACTGCTGGAGATGCTGAACTGATATTAGAAATGTCGCTGTCTCAAAGAATTCCCATCAATTCATCCATCTATTGCTTCCTTGCTCACTTCTCCTATCTCCATCCAGTATCCACAGTCATTTACACACACACACACACATTTGTTTCCTAGTGAGGACATTACACTTCCACTAATTTTATATCAGGTTAATGATATTTTCTATGGCCCTAAAACATGCTCTTACTTCTAAACCTACCCATCACAGAAACATGTGGAACACTAGATTTAAATAAAATAAAAAAAACATGTTTTGCCGATTTATAAGCCTTTTTAACCAGTGAGGGTCAGTAAAATGTCCTCATTAGTCGGAGGGCAAGGACGCTAAACAGTAAACACCACATTCTCCGTTACGGCCTCCGTTACACACGCAATACAAGAGTGGATTTCTATTTATCGTAGCAGAAGCGCAACAAAATAATGCTTCACGTAAAAAAAAGCGAAGATGATGAACAAACAACAAGGAAGCACAAAAAAATGAACAAGCATATGCAAGAGTAAATAGAAACAAGAGTTTGTTGTTAGTTGCCAACAGCATAGCAGCTCCAGATAAACAGTGACACTTAAAGGAGAACTCCGGTCAATTTTAACATTGAGCTCATTTTTTTGTAAATTTGGAGTGCTGTCAATACAGAGAACAACGACAAAAATCGGTGTTGCCTACACCGTGTTATCCTCTTTTTAAAATTTGCACCCTGTTGACTTCAATGGGGCAAGTTTTAAACCTGCTTTTAGCCTCTTAACATCCTTGATGTGTCATTACAAGTGCACAGCCATGTGAGTGATTCCTTCAGAGTGAACACGGGTGAGTCTGACTGCAGTAGATGTGAAAGATATGAATAAAAATGAAGTTAATTCAGCCAGCGCTCATACCTGTATTTACATCCTGTTTTCGGTCGAAGTCCACAGTAATCGATTGTCGAGTTTGCGCGTGATCATAGGTAACTAAACCTATGCGCGTGAACTCGACAATCGATTACTGTGGACTTCGACCGAAAACAGGATGTAAATACAGGTATGAACTTGCCCCATTGAAGTCAACAGGGTGCAAATTTTAAAAAGAGGATAACACGGTGTAGGCAACACCGATTTTTGTCGTTGTTCTCTGTATTGACAGCACTCCAAATTTACAAAAAAATGAGCTCAATGTTAAAATTGACCGGAGTTCTCCTTTAAAACAAGTGTTACTCACGTATGGAGTGGATTTAAAGCAACCTCCGCATCTGTTTTCAGGGCTTCCTGCTCTTTCCAGCACTGGAAAGCTTTTCTAATATGACGTGGGTCCTAAAGCTCTTTCCTGACCATAACCCTTCATCAACCACACAACCCTTCTAACCCAGTGATATTCTTATGAGCTTATCTTTTTTGTAATGTCTCTCAGCCATCTCTCTTTCTACAGTCTTTCTTCATATCTCCCTCTTGCTCGTTCTCTCTTCTCCACCATCATACATAATGCTGATTGGCTACACGGTTGTTGTTGTGTCTGGTTGTGTCGGTCCGACCAACTTTCAAACAGCGTTTTTTCAAATATCGCTTACCCCACCTTTAAAGGGATAGTTCACCCAAACATGTAAAATTTTGTCATTTATTCCCCCTCATGTCATTCCAAAACTGTATGAATTTCTTTCTTCAGCAGAACATAGAAGATATTTTGAAGAATGTTTTAAGTTTAGAAGTTCTGTTCACAGTCGTCATGTCATATAAGTATTGCACTATTGCAAATGTGACTGAAAATAATTTGTCATTTTTAAAAGCCCAAATCCCTTCACTAAAAAGTATTTTGAAAAATCCTCCAAAAACAGTCAGGTCACTGGTAAAAGGTGTATTATAATATAATGATTAAAGGTTTGCAGGGTGGTGCAGGTGTGGTTAACCGGCCCATATTAAAGGGGAACTTGGCAACTCTAGCCATTTCTTCACTGATTTTCACCTTTTTTGTTGCATGTTTTCTCAACAAGCTCCCCCTACAGCTGTGGGGCGTATATTTCACAACACTGTCGTAAAAAAAAACTCACTTGTGGCACCCTCCTCCCCTTTATACCGCTGCTCATGAGCATTAGGGCTGTGACGGTGGTAGTTTTTTACCACCGCGGTGGTAATGGACCAACTACCGGCGGTGGTGGGTGGTTTTGAAATAAAAATAAAAACAAAGAAACAACACACTAAAGCCTGTAAAGCATTGAGATAAATATCACTAAATACTGGTAACTTAAATAATATAATAAAGTTGAATCTATTTAAAAAAAAAAAAAAAAAAAAACTTTCGTTTAATATTTCCACACAAATACGCGTGATGTAGCCTACCGCTCTGCGCTTTGAGAGGGATGTGGGACACGAGCAGGAAAGAGACCATCGATCTCTTTTCTGATATCTTCATGTTTTCTACTTGTTGTAAAAGGTATGAAGAGTGAATTTTATCTTCCACAAGGGCAAGGCAAATCAATGTTTGATATTGCGCTGCCAGAGAAAGCCAAACTAAAATCACCCGCACGTGTGAAACACAAACTGTTAAAAAGAATTTGACGTACAAGTAAAAATGTAGGCTATCTGTCCTACAGCATTTTTTCTACTTTACCACAGTAAAGAATACGAAAATAAAAGGCCTAATTAAAAGCGAACAAAGGAAGAAACGTTTATAATCCCCTTCGGAAATGGGTGAGACGCGAGTGAAGATATGGAAAAGAAACATAAGATTCCATGCAGGGATGAGTCACGATTTTTGAATATTCGATTAGTTGATTTAATTATAGAATATCTAATAGGTTGTACGATTATTCTCTAAAATAAAATCTCCATGTTCTGTTGCTGATGCGTTCATGTAACCAGATGGTGACGCTGCCAGTAACGCACATAACAGCTGTCACAAAGAACCGGCAAAAGAATTGATTATGAATGTGTCAAATATAGCAAGGAGACATTTGAATTGTTTATTAATAAAGTGTTTTCTGTGTCAGTGTCGGGCTGCAAAGATGAAGTTGACGATGCTGACTAGTCATCTTCGCAGTGAACGCGCCTATGAAGAGAAATGCACACTTCATACGGAAAACATAAGCATATGCTAGTCCGTTTATTTTTGTTTTGAATTGTTTTGTTTAAAAGTAGACAATCAAGCTTTCTATATGGAATAACTAATGGAATATCGTTAAATTCGCTGATAATCGCGTGACCAGATCGCAAACCAGAATTCAAAGCCAACAAAGTTTAAATTCATGGGCTCACGCACAACTCTCTCATTCGTCATGAATTCAAACTTTTCCATGGCTGCGATGTAACATTTAATTGCTAACCTATTATTTATTTTGTAATCAAAGCTTTGTGCTTCACTCGTGTCAAAATATTAATGTAAAACAGCATTCACATACAAAAAAATTGTTTTGGCGAACCACCGCCGGTGCTACTCAGCCACCGCGGTGGGGCTTTACAACCGCGGTGGTACGGTGGTCAAGTTTACCGGCACAGCCCTAATGAGCATTTGTTTTAATCGGAGCCGGCCAACTTTATCGTGTGGAGCTATGTCTACCGAGGTGGGTAATACATCATACACAGTATCATAGAACAGTATTGTGTTTATGGCGAATTGCTGTAAAGCAGTTCTTGTTTGTCGCTCGTTATCGGTTCTCACTCTGCACTCATCCGACCGCGCTTTCTTCATTTTCTTCGTCGACTCTGCCATGATTCACATCTGAAATGCGTGCTAGTGTCTTCCATAGAGGCTGCTTCATATGTTGTTGATGTATGTGACGTCGTGCTGTAAAGCAAGTTGTGATTCTCAAAATTTGTTGCGAAATTTGGCGGGGCACCACCTCTCAAACTTGCATTGCTGGCTCACCCTACAACAAGTTCGTTTACCATCGAAATGATTTCGAAGCCGTTATATTAAGGTATAAATCTTGCATAGTGTGCCTTTAATCAGCCAAAACATGACTCCTCGGGCCCGACTGGACCAGAAAAAGATTTTTACTTTGTCTAGCACATGATCACCGGCACATCTGAAAATTATACCACACAAATAAACGTATGTATAATACTGATCTTTTTAAACGTTTGAGCTTTTGGAGTGAAATGCTGCGTGGTGTGTAAATGTTGGCAATGTTGAAGCCCGATTGCTAAACTAACGTGAGTCTGCTGTGCTCTCTTATCAGCCAACTGAAGGCTGTTCAAGAGGAATTTCTGAGGTGGAGTCAGCACAGTTTGGGTTGGTAACGGTTGCCAAGCAACACTGCTCCAGTCTGTACGAGTTGCCAGGCAGCACAGTTTCAGGTTGGCAACGACCGCTGCACAATCAAATAGGTTTTTTTTTTTTTTCCTGCTTACATCTCATTGGCTGACAAGTGCCAAACCCATAATATTGAATGAATTCTTCTTTGCTGGCATTTGGCCTCTAAATCCTAAAGGATGTTATCTGTAAAAGGTCCAAAAGAATTCTGAAATTATATCATTCCCATTATGTTTGTATTTCTTCTTTTTCAGTCTGCTTTGATGTAGTTCCAGTCTTTTATATTTCTCTCACATTTCTCTTTTCAAAGGGGATGTGAATTATAGAGGAAGTTGACATGACTTTTCTTCTGCTTGCATGTCTGCTCCCACTCAGTTCTGATTGGTTGAAGTTGTTATAATTCTGGGTGGGTTTTTTTTTTGAGAGAGGGAGAGATTGATGTCTGAGGATGAGGGTTAACATTTTATATCCTTTTTTTTTTTTTACGTGCTTTACCAGTCAAAATGGTCCCAAATGAAGCCAACGCATGATGATCCATTAACTGTCTCAGAGCAACACATTCATCATGATTCAGTGTGTTTGAACAAACCATTTGAGTATGATTCAATAAGACCTCTTAGGCCTATATTGAAAAACAAAAACAATTTGTAGAATTTAATGTTTTACTCTTTACAATGTAAGATCTGTTATACGTTTTCCCCAATATCTGTTTGGCTTATGTTTGATGTTAAATGTCATTGTAAGCTTTTATGAAAGTTGAATAAAAAATATAAAAATAAAAATAAATTATTCAATAAGTCACTTGTCGCCACCTAATGGCATAGTGATGTAACTGGCAAGAAAGTATAACTGACCATCTGCTAACTGTTAACTGACTGGAATTGCATTTAAACACATTTTCAATGTGATCATTTCTTTTGACCGTTTCTTTTAATTAAAAGTGAGTGGGTCACATTCATTTCACTGTTGTGAATCTCAGCCGTTTTATTGTTAGGTGTCACATCAGCAGAGCTTGTGACGGAGCTCTTCACACTGCATCTGAATTAAATTGACTGCCTTGACAAATCAATAATTACCTGTCTTATTCTCTCTCTCTTGCATTCTCTGTGTGTGTGTGTGTGTGTGTGTGTGTGTTACACTGCTGCTTTGTCAATGTCTGATAAGGTGAAACTCCTAGAGATCAGACTAATCAACAAATTAATTATTCAATTATTCAGTCATTCTACCTGTAGACATTTCCTGAGTAACAGGGGCTTCAAACTTCCTGTTTGTTTGGATGTGCAGTTCACTAGCATGCATTATTAATTTGTAAATGTGTGTATCTTTCAGTTGAAAATGTTCACAGTATACTTATTCGCCACGTTAAACTGACTTTAATTTATCTTTTTCTTTACAGACTTGTCGAAAAACCGCTTTTGTGAACTTCCTCCAGAAGTTTGTATGTTTGCGCCGCTGGAGTCTTTAAACCTCTATCACAACTGCATAAAGGTCATTCCAGAGGCCATTATAAACCTACAGATGCTCACCTACCTGAACATCAGGTAACACCCACACTTTGTCTTTGTCTGTTAAAGGGATGGTTCGGAGTAATTTCAACCTAGGGTCCTTTGCACCATGACCTCGAGCCAAACACCCCCGCAGAACCTTTTTTTCCCTTGGTCGAACATTATTAATGTTAGAGATTATTTAGAGATATCAGCTGAATGGCTTAGTGAAAGTGCTAATGGATCCAAGGTTGTATCTTGTAAATTACCCCACTAATAATGCCCAGAATGGTACCAAACTTATACAGTAGTAAAAATTGGTTCTGTACTCATAAAACGAGGCATTGGAAAGTCTGTAAGTACATCAGGAGTTTATTTAAATAACACTTGCCTGACGGCTTATGCTACCGCTAACCCGTTTTCACCCTAGGTTGAAATTACTCCGAACCTCCTCTTTAACATCTCATTTTAATTAATATATTTCTAAGACTATCTTGACATCTGTCTATTGTGCTGTTGTTGATCAAGCTGTTATAAAAATAATGTATTTTGACTGAAACCACTTTTAAATCAAATTCAGACCCAAAGAAATGCATTGGAATCGACTGCAGATGCAATTGTTGTCAAGTAAACTTTGTGCTCACCAAAGCTGTATTTATTTAATAAAAAATACAGTAAAAACTAACATTGTGAAATATTATTACAATTTAAAATAACTAATAATAATCTTTCTATTTTAATATATTTTAAAATTTAATGTAATACATTTTCCGCAGCTTGTTTGGGTCAGTAAGTTGTTTAAAAAAAAAAAAAAAAAAAAAAAAAAAAATTTATTCAGCAAAGATGCATTTATAATGTTGCAAAATAATTTATTCCAAATAAATGCTGTTCTTTCTAACTTTCTATTCAGCGAAAGAATCTTGAAAAAAAAAAAAAAAAAAAGCATTGTGGTATCCAAATCTGCAGAACAATTGTTTTCAACATTGATAATAATAATAAATGTTTCTTGAGCAGCAAATCAGCATATCAGAATGATTTCTGAAGGATCATGTGACACTGAAGACTGGAGTAATGATGCTAAAAATACAGCTTTGGCATCACATGGATAAATTACATTTTAAAATATATTACAATGTAAAACAATTACTTTAAATTTGTAGTAATATTTCACAATATTACTGTTTCTACTGTATTTTTTATCAAATAAATTTTGGTAAATTTCTTTTCATCTAAAGCCTTGGTGAGGCTGCAGAGACTTCTTTCAAACACATAAAAAAAATCTTACCAGCCCCAAACCACTGAACAGTAGTGTATTTATGTCCAGCAACTGTAAGAGCTTTAATTTCTTTCAGCTGTTGTGGGGGTTTCCTCATTAAAGAAAGTGAGAGATGGTATTAAATAGTATTTATTGATAGACTATTAAACCTAATCCTTGTGTTTTGATGTTTTCAGTCGAAATCAGCTGTCCGTTCTCCCCAAGTTTCTCTTCATTCTTCCTCTGAAAGTGCTTGTGGTCAGCAACAATAAACTCCTGTCTATTCCTGAGGAGATCGGAAAGGCCAAAGACCTCATGGAACTGGTCAGTATGTGAAAATACACGTGTAATTATTGTATATGATATGTTCGTATAAACACAGTTCATGTGTTTTCTGTGTTCAGGACATCAGCTGTAATGAGATCCAGGTGCTTCCTGCTCATATGGGGAAACTACTCGCGCTACGAGAGCTCAACATACGAAGAAACTGGCTACAAGTGTTACCAGATGGTACAGACACATACAAAAAGACAGATCCTATATCAACAGAAGCATCAATCAGATAAAACTACAAAAGCTTAGCTGGATATAAATTCACATTCAACACATTTAGTGTTTATGCTACTTACTTTGAGATAGGAAGGAATTTCTCATTATATCTTTAGTTTTTCCCTTTCTTTTTCCTTTACTCTCTTTCTCACAGAATTGTCTCATCTGCCGTTGATCAGGTTGGATTTCTCTTGTAATAAGATCACTGAGATTCCCATATCTTACCGCAAACTTAAGCAGTTACAGCACATCGTTCTTGACAACAACCCCATGCAGTCTCCTCCCGCCCAGGTATTTCAGTACTACTCCTCTGTTACTGTGTATCTCTTCACATGTGTGGCGCTGAAGCTGAAGACTTGCTTGATTGTTGTTCCTGTCTGTTGGTAATTTCTTTTCTGTTGGCGCCATCCAGTGGCTGACATTGCGAAATACATAAAATATCAAGCATATTGATGGAATAATGATGGTATTCATTTTTTTTCTAATCTTACTTAGGATATCACATAGGAATGCCCCCTCAAAAAATAAAATAAAAAGTCCTGAAAAAAAAAACTATTACAGAGTCCACAATTTTCCTAACTATTTTCAACATTGATAATAATAAGAAAAGTTTCTTGAGCAGCAAATCAGCATATTAGAATGATTTCTGAGGGATCATGTGACGACACATTTGTCTTTGTGGAGAAATATAATTAAACTTGGTTTGGTTCCAAAATGTATTGTCTTAGATGTTCAAGGACTTTGTAGCGTTTAAATTTTAGTGAACTTCGAAAGTTTGAATCACATTTCAGGCATAATTTTCAGCATTGTGTATTATTTGAGTAAATAAATGGGCTACTCAACCACTCAACCCCCCTCCCCCCAAAAACACAGTGAACCTGTGCTGTGGTGCTTGGCCTTTTTACCATCGCGGTGGTAACTGCCATCGTCACAGCCCTAACCAAACCACACTTTTCATTTTCCAGTTTGATTACTGCAAGGATCCATGGGACCCATCAGCCGTCACACTGTGCCCTTAAGCAATGCACTTAACCCAAGTTCCAGTGTTGTTCTTGCTTGACACATGGTGCTGTAGCTGTGGTGGGCAGTAAATCAAACGATAAAATTCTTGTTATAAAATGGATAGATCCAGTCCTTGATTCTGATTGGTTGAGCCGCATTCGAAGCCGTTGTAAATTACTCAACAAACATACACCTGTGACCGCATTACATTATTAGTATTACTGCGCAACTGCCGTTTGTGGCTTGCAACTTGAGGCAATTTATGTGCCACGAGAGAAGCTCGCCCATCCAAACACCGCACGCCGGTCTGCCTTCGAAGACCGCACCCCAACCAGTCAAAGAGGCGTCCGTCGTGACAACCTGGCGACGGCAAAGTACACCCATCTTGACCATCTTGCGACACTCTCAGCAGGCGGAAGGCAGACCAAGAATGGCGGATGCCCCTGAGCTTCCACCACAGGAATGGTCTCATATGAAGGAGACCCAAGGGCAGCACAGGAGAGGCCCAGAAGCCTGCGACATATGCCCACCGCTACATGATGGCAGAGCGTGAAACGGACCAAGCACGCACGGAGATTGGAAACTCGAGCAGGGGCCAGATGGGCCTGCATCGAGAGAGAATCGAGTTAGACACCCAGGAAAGTGGTCTGCTGAGAAGGAGTTAAGACACTCTTCTGAGCATTCAACTTGAGCCCAAGAGACCGGATGTGGTGAAGGACGTCCCTGTGACGACACACCAACTCTCTGGAATGAGCCAGAATGAGCCAGTCGTCTAGATAATTTAGCACACGGATGCCCTGGAGCCTCAAGGGGGCCAGAGCTGCATCCATGCACTTGGAGAACGTCCGCGGAACCAGAGGTAGACCAAATGGAAGGACCCGATACTGATACGTCTTTCCCCCAAAGGCAAACCGGAGGAACTCCTGTGCCATGGAATGACCTGGATGTGGTAATAGGCGTCCTTCAGGTCCACGGTGACGAACCAGTCCCCTGTTCGAATCTGCGCCAGGATAGTTTTCAACGTCAGCATCTTGAACTTCCCTTTGTAAAGGGAAAAATTCAGATGACGCATGTCCAAAATGGGGCGCAGACCCCATCCTTCTTTGGGACGAGGAAGTAGTGGCTGAAGAAACCGCGGTTCAAGTCTGAAGGTTTACCTGAATTTTACAAAACCTGAGGTTTAGCATAATGCCACCTTTATACTCAAAAACATCTATAGAGGATGCATTACATATGTATTACCTTATTCAAATTGAAATGAGTGACCATTTTAGAGGGTTCACACACAGGCCTCTGTTCAGGCTAATTCAGAGTTGTTTATGAACAAAGTTATACATCTCCAATTTAAGCTACTTTTGGGTGCAATAACTTTTACATTTAATGTCAAGTCTGTGTCCAAAAACACGTACTGAGTAGGAGTTACATGACAAAGGCTAAATCGTTTACATCTCTGGTTCACCCCAAACAAAGATAAAACTTTACAGTAATCTCACAAAATCATGTATTCCATAAGTATGTAAATCATGTCAGTGCAATTTAGACAAGTCCAATGGATTCATAGACCCAGAAAACATGGAGTTAGGCACCAAGATTACTTGGCTAGGTCAAATAATGAAGGAGTTAGGACATTTTAAGGGCTTCCTGCCCATCTTGGACGCCATCTTGAAAATTACACCTTTCTAGTGGTCAAACTTTGGTAAACTTTTAGTATGTTACTAAGGACATCTAATACTACAAAAAACAGCTGAGAAACCTTTTGTTAGAATTTTTTTAGGGTTAGGTGTTTTTTTTTCATATATGCAGCCGCCTGTGTGGTGCTCTGGCGGGTTACCAAGAGCTTAACGACTTCACGAACCGTAACTACCACAATGTTAACAAAGTAAATAAAGTTAATAAAATGCTGATTTGACATTTACTTGACTGACAGGTCAACTGTTTCAGTGGTTGCCTAGCAACATAAAAAACGCAGCGCACTGCTCGTTCTGTGTGATGGGGCAGTGCTGTGTGCCTCGCGTTTTTTGAACCTGAAAATGCGTTAGGTGTGATCGGGGCCTAGTTTGGTTTTTCCGCTCCTCGTCGTGCCCAACAATGGCCCTTAGCTGTTCTAAATCCACTGTAAAACGGCTTTGCGGGGCTTATTGCTTAATTTCACAGAGGGTGTGGTGTGATGATGTGTAGGATTACGTTGTTCTAGTCACAGCGTTATCAAAGAACTGTGTTCTGAATGCTCAGATTTTATCTCATCAGCATATTGTCCATTAGGAAATGTGAGCTGTTGGTTTGGTCCTTTGTCCTCTTCATCTGTAAAATCTTTTTTTTAAACAATTACCAGAAATGCTTAACTTTTTGTTCTGTCGATAAAAAAATAAAAGATCATGTTTTCCCTGACTATGGCTTGTCTTGCTCAGACACGCAGTTGTGAAGCTCAGCATGTTCTTCCCTTGACTGAAATTAATTTTGGATTTGTTTGGAATGTTCTTTGGTCTGTTTAGTTTTTTTCCTGGGAAATGAGAGAGAGAGAGAGAGAGAGAGAGAGAGAGAGAGAGAGAGAGAGAGAGAGAGTGCTCAGTGCTCAACTCAGTGCCCCATGCGTTTCATGAATATGATAATGGGCTGCATCAGAATATTTTATCCATCATCTTTATATTTGCCCTCTTAAACAGATTCTCAACCCTGTCCACTGTAAAAATTATAATGATAGATTGTATTTGATTGCTGCTGCTACCAATGCATTTCCTTTGTGAGAAATGAACAAATTCTCATGGACAAAACACAGAAATATGACATTTCATAGAGAATTCATAGAGATCTGTAGAAAACAGACTTCAGTCAAAAACACTGCAGTGTAAAAAAAAAAAAAAAAAAAAGGTTATTTATCTTATTATGTTTTTATGAAACACAAGCTGAAATAATTTTCGTGTGAAATGCCCATAAATCCAATCTTACATAAATTGTTGCATTAGATTTAATGTGAATATTTACATGAGAATGAATATTGACTAAATATAATGTATGTCTGTTATGTATGCGGTACGATTGAAAAAAAAAAGTTTTTGAAAGAAGTCTCTTATGCTCACCAAGGCTGCATTTATTTGATAGAAAAAAATACAATAAAACAGTAACGTTAAATGTTGTTATAATTTAAAATAACTTCCATTTGAATATATTTTAAAATGTAATTTATTCCTTTAATGTCAAAGCTGAATTTTCAGCATCATTACTCCAGTCCTCAGTGTCACATGATCCTTCAGAAATCATTCTAATTATGCTGATTTGCTGCTCAAGAAACATTTATTATTATCAGTGTTGAAAACAGTTGTTCTGCAGATTTTTTTTATATTTTTTTGTGGACACTATGAACGTTTTTTTCCCCCAGGATTCTTTAAATAGAAATTTCAAAAAGAGCATTTATTTATTTTAATTAACTAATATTAATTTCATTGATCCAACTGATCCACTTTTACAGAGGCTGTAATTTCTGTGATGTTTCGTAATGTTAGATTAATTTTCTTATTTGCTTTCAGATCTGTCTGAAGGGAAAGATCCACATCTTTAAGTATTTAAACCTGCAGGCATGTCGCCTGGATAAAAAACCAGACACACTTGACCTGCCTTCTTTGGGAAAGCGCTGCTTACCTCAGCAGCTAACAGACAGGTAACTACAGCAGGGCTTAAAAAAATCAATTGGTTCACTCCGAGCAGAATCAGTATTTTAACATTTCTGTTTTGCGTTCCTTCTGTAACATTACAGTTCAGAAAACAGTTGTATTAGAAAAAATACTGGTTAATAACGTAATTTTTTTAAACAATTTTTCCCCCTATGCTTTATACCAGACCTTGAATAGAACTTTATACTAAAAAGCTTTATACTAAAGCTTGTGACTAAACCTCGTAACCCTAGTGGATCCTCAAACTGTCGGTAAAACCTCATACAGTAGCACCACCCGCCTTAATCATAAGTGCTGCACAGATTTTGGAGACAAGATTAAATCAAGAACTGGTTCTTTGAACAAGCCATGCATTTAAGCTGTTTTATTTGAATTTATGATTGTTTGACTGCTAAATTCAAATATTAAACAGAACGATAAAATAGCGCTATTAACTGGTTAATGTTAATTTAAAATAAGCGTTTTTGTTCAGAATGGTTAAACTTGATTTAGTTTTTTTTTATGTTCCTGTTAAATTTTAGTTTTCATTCCTTGAAATGGTTCGGAGCCCTGAACTACAGCTTTGTCCTCTGTTAATGGCACTTTGTTCTATGAATAACAGCCCTTTCAGAGCCCCATGAATCATGAAATATTTGTAACTAATGAGGTATTTCCTGCTGCCCTGAGGATTTACATAAAGCATTTTACAGTGACTTTTCTGGGGGTTACATGCCAGTACATAGCGACAGGTGTCCGTCTTTGTGTTCACTCAACAGAATTGTTAAAAACTGATTCATTAAGGAAAGAAACATTAGAGTGAGTCATTGAGTTTAAATTCAAACCATTCGTTCAAAAGCACTGATTCATTTAAGAAACAAGTGACTTTTTTTGTGAGTGAGTCATTTTATTATTCATTCAAAGGATTTGTTCAGAAATGCTGATTCATTCAGGAATGAAACCCCTCTGTGTTTCTCGGAGATGTGCAATGGTTCTGCTTTGAATTAGTTTGAGACTATTTTGTTGGTGGAGCAATTGCAAAGTAACTGGCAAATTGTGTTTAAAATGTTACTCAAATTAATATATTAATTTGAAATTCAATATCTATTCAACAATATTACTTTTTATTTTTAATTTGCTTTTCAGTAGATTAAAAAGAGATTTTTTTTATCTGTCTGTACAAAGCTTAAGTATTCCTTCTTTCTCCAATAATTTCTTTATAATGATTAGCTGCTAGCCATCATTGCTGCAGTAGTTCTAACGTGATGACTTTTAAGTAGTAATGAAGGCCTGTACATATCTTTTAAACCTATCAGTGGTAGCTCAAAAATCCGTGCTGTAAGTAGTTTGCACAGAAGAGGATCTTCGGGACATAAAATTTACGCAATTGGCTATTGATTATTGTATAAAAGTGTTGTATCTTTCAAGTGTGATATTGCTTCATTATTATTTCATTGAATTTATCCTCATCCAACTCTGTGTAGTGAAAGGAAATGATGTTGTGTGTCTATTTGTCTCTTGTTTTACACAAATATGTGTTTGTTTGTGTAGTATGGAAGATTTTTATCCCAGTAAAAACCATGGCCCTGACTCCGGTATTGGCAGTGACAACGGTGACAAAAGACTGTCGACTACAGAGGTAAACACACACAAACATTAGTTGTACACATATATAGTTAGTGCTGCAAACGGCTCAAATATTGAGTTTTTTCACTTGATATAATAGAAAAAAGTTTTCAATTAACTCTGCCTGACAATCCAAACAGTAGACACTGAGGCCCTGTTTACACCTGGTATAAGTTTTGGTCGATCGGATCACAAGTGTTCAACTCTAAATACAGGTGTAAAGGGGGGTCTAAAACGTTTTGAGCTTGTCCATTTCTGATCACTTCCAGAGGTAGTCGAAAATGCATTAGACCGGATTGATTTCTTAGTGTATTCATTACTTCAATGAGCTCATTGTTTCTGCCTTAAATTATTACGTTGTTTAAATTAATACATTTTTAGCTAACTGTGATTTTGTATATGTACATTTCTGAAATACATAACTTAGACAATTACCTCTGATAACAGATCACTCTAAATTGTAATGTGGACTCATGCATTTTTTGAAAAGCTGCTTTGAAACGATGTGTATTGTGAAAAGTGCTATACAAATAAATTTGAATTGAATTGAATTGAATTAGTGTAAACGCTCATGTGGTCGAATGTGTTCGAACAGCAACCAAAGGCCGCCTGTTCTCCGCCTACTTACCTAATGCGTAAACATTAATGGAAGTGTGCTAGCCAGACGGGATTTAAATTTGTTGGCTGAAGACACAAGTTTGGTTTAAAGACGCAATAACGTACTAGCACAATGTTCTCTCACCATTCCTGGCGTCTCCAGGCACGTTCATATGTAAATTGTGCAAGCTTATTTTGTCCATTAGATCAAAAGATCTGAAAAACCCAAACATATACCCACCCATAGACCCCTCCCACTCAAAAAAAATAAGCTGTTGAACGAACTTGATTAAATTAAGGAAAACTTTTCCACGAAAATGAATTACATTTTTCCAACGAAATCTAATTTGTTTGAAATGATCTTGTTGTATGAACTTAAATTCATTTAGTCATTCCTGCTAGATAAAGTTTTGTCAGGTTGACTTCATTTAATTTTTGCCCTGCCTAAAATCGCTAACATTGTTCAATTTAAGTAAAACCACCTTTCACAGAGTAATATTGAATATTATTTATGCAGGTCTGCGAAAGAGGTTTAATGCATGTATAGTGTATACTGAGTGGCCACAGCCCTAAATTGTTGTGGTACAACAATACTACGCATGTTCTAAAGAGAGAAACCCGTAATTTAGAGCGTAAATGGAAAAAAACTAACTTAGAGGTCTTTAGAATCGCGTGGAAAGACAGTATGTCACGTTATAAAAAGGCCCTAAAAGCGGCCAGGGCTGAGCACCTCCGCAAACTAATAGAAAATAACCAAAACAATCCAAGGTTTTTATTTAACACCGTGGCTAGACTAACAAATAAACAAGCGTCACCTGAACAAAATATCCCGTTACAGTTTAGTAGTAATGATTTCATGAACTTCTTCACTGAGAAAATAGAAAGCATCAGAACCACAATTGTAAATGTTCAATCTTCAATCGCGCCTTATAATTCAGCCTCAATTATCACCCCGCAAGAACAATTACAGTGCTTTACAACTATAGAACAAAAAGAGTTAAATAAACTTATCACTTCATCTACAACATGTTTATTAGATCCTATACCAACTAAACTACTGAAAGAAGTGTTACCTGTAGTGGAAGAGCCTCTCCTCAATATTATTAACTCATCTTTATCTTTAGGTCATGTTCCAAGAACATTTAAATTGGCAGTTATAAAACCACTCATTAAGAAACCACAATTAGATCATAATAACCTAGCAAATTATAGACCCATTTCAAATCTTCCATTTATGTCTAAAATATTAGAAAAAGTGGTGTCCGCTCAATTGTGCTCTTTCTTGCAAGAAAATGACATCTATGAAAAGTTTCAGTCTGGTTTTAGGCCGCACCATAGCACTGAAACTGCGCTCGTTAAAATCACAAATGATTTACTTTTAGCTTCTGACCAAGGCTGTATCTCAATATTAGTTTTACTTGATCTTAGTGCTGCGTTCGATACTATAGATCACACAATACTCTTAGATCGACTACAAAATTATACTGGTGTTCAAGGACAAGCATTAAGCTGGTTCAGATCATACTTATCTGACCGCTATCATTTTGTCTATTTAAATGGAGAAAAATCTATCATAACTCCAGTAAACTATGGAGTGCCGCAAGGATCTGTGTTAGGCCCTCTATTATTCTCAATATATATATTGCCACTTGGAAATATTATAAGGAAACATGGAATTAGTTTCCATTGTTATGCTGATGACACTCAAATATATATTTCATCACGGCCAGATGAAAACGCTAAATTATCCAAACTGACAGAGTGTGTTAAAGATATAAAAGATTGGATGACGCGTAAAACCCCCACAAAACCTCTCACAATACAATTTTAACAGGATGCCCTGTTACTTTATCCTCTACAGTAAAAGACCTGGGTGTTATATTAGATTGCAACCTGTCTTTTGAAAATCATATTTCATATGTTACAAAAACAGCCTTTTTCCACCTTAGAAACATTGCTAAGCTACGTAATATGCTATCAGTTTCTGATGCAGAAAAGTTAGTTCATGCATTCATGACCTAGAGACTAGATTACTGTAATGCTTTATTAGCTGGTTGTCCTGCATCCTCAATAAACAAGCTACAGTTAGTCCAAAATGCAGCCGCTAGAGTTCTTACTAGATCAAGAAAATATGATCATATAACACAGATTTTAACATCACTACATTGGTTACCTATAAAGTCCCGTATTAACTACAAGGTATTAAACGGCTAAACGGCTTAGCTCCAGTCTATTTAACGGATCTTCTATCGCCCTATAATCCATCGCGCTCTTTAAGATCACTAAATTCGAGGCTTTTGGTCATACCTAAGATATCCAGATCCACCAAAGGAGGGAGAGCATTTTCACATTTAGCTCCAAAACTCTGGAATAGCCTTCCTGGTACTGTTCGTTGCTCAGACTCGCTCTCCCAGTTTAAAACTAGATTAAAGACGCATCTCTTCAGCCAGGCATTCATATAATATTTTTAATCTTACAGTTAAATCCGGTCTCTAGTTCAAAACGCCAGAGGAGAACTGGCCCCCGACTGAGCCTGGGTTCTCCCAAGGTTTTTTTTTCTCCATTAGGTCACCTGATGGAGTTTCAGGTCACCATTAGGTCACTTGATTGAGTTTTTCGGTTCCTTGCCACTGTTGCCTTTGGCTTGCTCAGTTGGGGATATTTTGGGGATATTTAATTTTAATTTTATCAATCAATAAATTCCACTAGAAACAAACCTTGTTGTATTATTTTAATTTAATACTGTGAAGCTGCTTTGATACAATCTGTATTGTGAAAAGCGCTATAAATATATTTGACTTGACTTGACTAAACTAAACACAGTCACCACTCTTCTGCATAATGGTAACCACAAAATTCAAAAACATTACAGAAAGTCCTCTAAGTTTCTAACATAACTGAATATTAAACACTAACATTAACTAACAACATCTTTCCATTTACAGAAAAACACATAAAATAACACTTTAATCCCTAAATTTACCCTCCTAATGCAGTCCCTTGCAAAGCATGCTGGGAACTACAGATCCACTGCTCAGTTAGTTGTCAACAAAAATGATTCATGTTTTCACACAAATTAAATAAGTAAACTTCAGTTTTAAATATATTAGGTTGATTGAACACAATTAAATTAAGTTGTGATAAAATATTAAACAATTGTGTTACTTTTGCTTATTTTAATTATTTAAATTTAACAAGAGCCAAAAATTGTGGTTGATGGTAGACAAAAGAGACAGATTTAAATACCAAGTGCAAACGGGAATGTGTCTCACTCGTCTACTTGTAATCTGATCGTCCAAAACACATCTTAATACCAGGGACAGACAGGGCCTGAGGTGGGGTGAATTAAGCTCATAATTAGGGGGGCTGTGCACACTTGTGGAACTTGTTCAAGAAAGGATGTTCAAGAAAGACAATCTAAAACAAGTAGCAATTACTGAGTAAATACAAAGACTATAGAATACACAAAACACGTCACTCGTATAAAGGGACTTTGGTAAATCTCTTGTACAGTTTGCCAGAGGCAAAAAAAAAGAAAAAGATTTTATTTCCCTTCTATTGTCTTTTCTCTCACTCCTGTTCTGTCTCTCATTCCCCAGCCATCTGATGATGATACAATGAGTCTCCACTCTCAAGTGTCTGAGACCGCGCGGACTGACCCACACATACTTCTCACAAAGCTGGACTCAAACAAAGGTGTGCTTTCAGCATTAGTAATATTGGCCATAGGTTTTTATTCACATTGTGTATTTGTTTATTTCTTTGATAGTTATCAATCCAGCATTATGTGTATTGTGTCATGACATTAGATACTCAGGTCCGCTGTCTGCTTTGTCACTTTGAAATAAACTTGGATTTGTTTGTACCATCAGATACCATAGTAATGATGCCAAGATAAGAGACAGTATTCTACCTCTGCTTATCGTCGCTAAGACCAAATACATTAACGTTGTTATATCCATTACCGTGCTAAACTATTCCAAGAGTTGTCATAATTTAATGCTTACTTAAAGTTAAGCTTTTAGAAATATATTAAATGGTTAATAACACTGTTCGTTTAAATTTCATTCAGCATTAAAATTTATCAGTAATAAGAAACGTTTCTTGAGCAGCAAATCGACATATCTTATTTCTGAAGGATCATGTGACACTGAAGACTGAAGTAATGATGCTGGAAATCCAGCTTTGCCAGCACAGGAATAAATTATTTTTAAAAATATATTCAAACAGTTACTTTAGTTACTTTAAATTGCAGTATTATTTCAGTTTGATCAAATGAAAGGAACATTGGTGAGCATAAGAGACTTCTTTAAAAAACAATAGAAAATCTTACTGACCACAAATGTTTGAACAGTAGTGTACATGTCAGACACAATTTCAAAATCAGTGTATCCCTAAAAGACTCCGGTGTAGATACTACAGCACTTTGTGTTTGATGTAACCTACAGACCAAATCACACACCAGAAGGGATTTTCAAAAATCTAATTTTAATTGCATATTTCAAAATGCATATTTATAAGGTAAGGTTTTTGTGTTTTTAAAAAAAAAATATGTTGTTGTTGTTTTGCTGATAAACCAACTGAATTAGAAACTAGAACCTATAGCCGCAAATTCACTTCTTTATTCAGAAAGGCTTGACATATCATGTATTTCTGTAATAATGTTGTTTGTTCATTTATGATTGTCACCACTACTTAGGCCGGCGACACACTGGCTGCGTGGCGTGAGGTTGGCGTTTCTGTTGCATGTCAGCTGCGTGGCGTTTTCTATGTCTTTGTACACCAGAAACGTGTCTGACGCGGCGCTGCTGTTGCTAGGTGACATATGATAAGCCTCATTGGTGATATATTCGACATATGGGGAGAGAGTTGTGGAAAGCCTATACTTCATGTTAAACATAAATATATAGCAGCAAAGACAACGTCGGCAGTGTTGACAGCAAAATAGGCTACAGAATATTTCGTTCTGTATTGACAGGTGCAGTATTTGAAAATCGATAATATTTTTTAAATTACATTTATATCTGCATTTATGTCAAAACCTAGAGACTTTCAAACATCAAAATGTCATTTATTAATATGTATTCGTGTCAAAATGACATATAAACATCTTTTCCTATTCTATTTTGCCTGGAAACGCTTCCAACACGCTTGCGTGTCGCGTGAAAAATAGGCGCCGGGACTCAGTTCTATTTCTAGCATGCACGCGTTTTCCTGAGATGCACGTCTCACACAGGCAGTGTGCAAGCTCTAACATGTTAACATGGGAGCCAAATTAAAAACAGACACGCCATGCAGCTGAGACGCTCACGCCACAGAGCCAGTGTGTCGCCAATTACAGTCATGACATACTAATATGCAAATCCTATTCCCTAGAATACATAACATAATGAACTAGCTGTTGCATTGCATACCAGAACTAACTTATTCTATTGTGCATTGAAGAGATAAAACATATTTTCTGTGTGTTGACTTTTGATTGACACCACTTCGTATTTTTACAGTCATGATATACTGATCCCTAGAAACCTCATAAAAAAATAACAAATAAAGCCTCTTGGTGTTTGTGAGAAGTAGCATATCATATTGCTGGTATGTAGTTGGCAATTACAGTATAATTTTACAGGAATGAAAGTGTCTCACCTTAGTGTTCTCATGTCAATTATTTGCAGATCAGGACCCATATGACTTTATTGACCCAAATCCAGATGAAGAGGCCACTCTGTCTGAGGGAGATCTACAGCACAATGCACCCTATGTGTCGTGTATAAAGGTATGCATAAACATTCACACAGATCCATACTCTGTACTTGTTTTTTTAAATCCTAATCCGTCAGGCAAAGACACCACAAGCATGCACATGTGTACATAAACACACTTAGTGCACCAGACAATGTAAAAGAGCTTCCCCTCTCTCATCCTCAGGAGTTGGAGCGGGTTCTGAAAACACACCAAAGCAAAGACAAAGAGAACTGGAAAGAAGAGTCTGGGTAAGTCTGACTGTTTTTATGGGAGATATTATATAGGGAACATTCCTATACGCAAAATCCGTGCTACTGAGGTTTGTAGTTTTGAGTCCGTTTCAGATTGCATCCATTATCATAAATGTTGCCTTTGCTACACTTCCTGACTATAAAACGTCTCACTCATAAATATCTCTTACTTCAAGTGTGTGTATTCAAGGTCATTTACCCAGTTATGAAATCTAGCTACTGTCAAAAAGGTTTTAATTTACTAGCTACGGTCAACAAATGTTTCAACTTGTCATTTCATTAATTAATCTCTGTATCATGCAGTTAATGCAATTCATTCATATTTAACAGCCCTACTAGAGACATGAAAAGATTTACATTTAAAAAAAAAAAAATCTTTCCACATTTTGGGGTTGGTAAGATTCGTTTAATGGTTTTGAAAGAAGAAACAATAGTGTTTTGAAATATTACTACAATTTAAAATAACGGTTTTCTATTTTAATATATTTTTAAAAAGTAATTTATTCCTGTGATGGAAAAGCTGAGTTTTCAGCATCATTGTGACCGGACAAATGAACTCTGAAAAGGCTGTAACTTAAATACAAAGCAAATGAGGGAAATAATGACAAACACTTATAATAAATGAATCTCTATGACAACTAAAGAGTGGCGGGAAACTGAACTAAGGAACACATTTGACTGAAAAGTCCATGAAAATGAAACAAACTAAACAGAACCGTGACATTAGTAAGAAGTGATGACTGACAGGATGATGTCTCAACAGACCTTGAGCAGCGTTATTGACAAATATCTTCTCTTGTAAAATGTGTGGTCAGTACCACTGCTTCCTATAGCCTACACAGAGTAAAATGGAAAATGAAAATAAAAAACTAGCATGCATTCAACAGCGATTTCAATTCCTGCATATTGATAGCGTCTCCCTAATGCCTGCAAACGCAAAAATCCATCTCATATTTTTTTCCATTACCATGTCCCTTTAGGGGCTCTGTAGAATGTGTAATTTCCTTTCTAAACTAATATTCAGCTTCAGGCACATCCCTAATCATTGCTGAATAAAAGTATTAATTTCTTTTAAAAACATGCTAACATGTTATAGTTCGACGTTTCATACATACTATGGCTGTACGCTAATGGTCAAAGATCCAAGCTGCTGACACAAAGGACAATAGTTTGGGGTGACACACGAACAGAGCTTCAAGAAGACTTCCTGTGTGAATGTGAGCTGATGTGCTGTACAGTATGTCACACCGGATAAAGCCTCTTTAGCAGCAAAAAGTTTAACCACATTGAAATGATTAACAAGACATGAAAACTCTTGAAACTGCTCAACGATGGATTTTTTTTTTTTCTTTTTGGGACTGTCCAAACAAAGTGTGTAACAAGTACCAACTGTAGTGTTGTGTTTTAAGTTAAGGGGCCTTTCACACAGAGTGCATTTTTGTTTAAACAGGGCAGTGGAATGAACAAAAAAACGCAAGGTCTAGAGACACGTTTGGACTGTGTTTTTAGAAAGGCTTGACAAAAGATGGTCGGTTAGTCAAACATATCTGTCTAGCACACGTGTTTACAAAGAAAACAAAAGCAGCGCAGTGGAATGCAAAAATGTGTTCTGTGTGAACATAAGCTTAATCAAACAAAAGCTTAAATGCCATCCAGGTTTTGCATTGTGGCTTTAGTATTTTACATGAATTTTTGTTCCATAAAACATGCAGCTGTGCGGCTTGTCACTGGAGCAGGTTTTGATGTGGTATCTAGAGGTGATTATTTCTATAAATACATCTGGTAGACTGTATTTGTGTGTGTGTGTGTGTCAGAAAAGGAAGGACAGGAAAAGTGACAAGCATGCATGTTTTGTACAAGCAAGTTACTCTGTTGTTTTTTTTTGTTTTTTCATTTTTTCACTAGATTACTTAGAACAGGTGTGGTACATTTTCCCTGACTTGCATCACCATGTCTTTCATAGTCAACAAACCACGATTGTTTCGCAATGCACTGCACTCTGACATGACCTGATGACATTATATCTTAATTAGTTTTTTTTTGTGTTGTCAAAAATGTCAGTAGTCAGTGCCAAGATAAGGTACATTTCTTTTCTTCAGTACAATAACAGGTTTGATTCTTTGTCTGAAACTTGACGATCAAATAGGGTTGAAGGGTAAGAGAGTCTTCAGGGCGGCTTGTGTAATGACTGTTTTTACACTTGGGATTCTTAAAAGTCACTACTCAATTAGCAGTTTTCCCCATGTAATTGGCACTAATGTATGTGCTTTACATCGACATTACACAACTAGTTTGTAAAAGTTTACCTGTAAAAGTATTAGTCAAAATCTGGGGTATTTTTACAATAAGGTTTCATTAGTTAGCATTAGTTAACTACTTTAGTTAACATTAACTAAAAATGAACAATACTTCTACAGCATTTATTTAATGTTACTTTCAGCATTTACTAATACATTATTAAAATCAAAAGTTGTATTTGTTAACATTATTTAATGCACTTTGTATGTACTAACATGAACAATGAATGACTATTTTTATTAACTAACATGAACAAAGATTAATACATATTTATATAAATAAAAAATAAATTCAAACAAATGTATTACTTATTGTTAGTTTATGTTAGTTAATACATTAGCTAATGTTAACTAATGAGACCTCAATGTTAGTGTTACAAGGTAATTAAATATAACAAATCATGTAAAAAAAAAATTGCATCTTTTATTGGAAAATTAAACCACATTTTATCAAACTTTGATAATTTGTATAATTGATAATCAGTTATTATAATTGATAATTGATAATAACAACTGAGTTTGTAATATGTATTTCATCAGCCAATTAGTCCATTTGGACGACTACAGGGACTCATCTCAAGATCACTCATTTAAAGGGACACTAGGTAACTTTTTAACCTTAACTGAACAGCTTCGGAGTCAGTGGAATGGTTATATTACTTATTTCGGGTTGAATGGTGGTGGTTTCGCACCCCCCTGGTGCCCGAGAGTGGAAAAAACTCACTTGCAACTTTGGGCCGGCGGGTCGGCGTCAGGAAGTATCGCATGATATCAGGTCTCGCGATGTAACAAATTGCTTGACGGCACTGCACACGTACACGCCCCCATTCAAGCACCGACTATGTATAAGCAAAGGGCAACGATAGATTGAGTTATGGCTGAGCCTGTAAAAAAAGAAGCAGAAAGCTAGGAAATCTTTGTCGGAGGACCAACGAAAGAGGAAACGGGAGACTGACCGAGCAAGAAGTCAGACTCGAGTAAATATATCGGACCGGCTTTTTCAGAATGGTGAGAACTGAGAAAAACAGAAGCCTGCAAAACGGATGCTGACCTGGCCTTCTTGCTGTTGCACAGTGCACTTGTAAGTATCTTTGGAATAAACTATGTTTAATATTTAAATTTCAAGTAATTGCGACCTCAGGATGTTTGCTATTGTCTGTAAAGGTTTTTTATTATGATCGCTGTCTGTTACGGGCTTACTAGTACGCTAACGTTAGATACTATAACTTTGATGTTAGCATTGTCATAGCAAACATTTTTGATTTCTGTAGTTGTTTGGCCGTTCCTCTGTCGGTTTTATTTGTGTAACTTACACTTTTATATTATGTCACTAAGTCAACGCGTCTGATAATAGGCAATATCAGACGCGCAAAATGTTGCACATATCATGATCGAGCTAGAAAAAACGTTCTGATGTTTTCTTAGACAAGCAAAGGTAAACCATCATTCTACCAGATGAACTTATAGACCTTGCTAATATAACTTTAGACAAATATTAGCCTCCGATATATATATATATATATATATTTTATGCTCATGCCCATTCTCCCAAAAACAAACAAACACGAAAGCAGCAGTTCGCCTCGTTCATATCGTTCGTTCCCGGTAAAAATACTAGTATGCATGACAACACAATAATAAAAAAAAAAAACGCCATCAGTTGGAAAGAAAGTATTGCTTTACTTGCCTCGGTAGACATAACTGGTTTTGAAATAGCCGGTTCCTCTGCTCAGCTAGGTTGACAGCTGATCAGCTGGGTTGCTCGTGGCGAGGGGGGAGGGACAACAGTTCGTTTTTACGACAGAGTGTTTGAAAGCGTTATACTACCAGACACTAGGGGGAGCTTCGTAGAGAAAAAACACTCAGACTTGCATAATGTCCCTTTAAAGCAACACTAAGGAACATTTTTTTACCTTAAAATAATGTTTCCAAAATCGTATCAGTGGTTCATCAAGTCGTAACAGGGTGAAAGGCACTTCTGGATTCGCTTTGCAGCCCTATATCTGCTATAACCACACTATGCAAATTTGCCAAACCGGGACGCGTTTCTGTAGTTCGAATGAGACATAAGAAAACTACAAATTTGACTTGCTTTACGTCAAGCGTTACAATAGTTATTATTTAGTTTTTCTTCGTTTCTGATGTCGCAATACATCATACTTTCATGAAATCATGCAACATACTCTACCTTGTCTGTGGACATCGTTCATTCCAAAGCCGGTGCTAGATAAACAGCGAGCGTGCGTGCGACAGTAGGCTAAATTATTTACGACAGCGGTAATGGGCAATTCCGCTTCCAACCTGTAGGGTGACCGAAGAGGAAAAGTTCCTTAGTGTTGCTTTAACATTTCATCTTTTGCCAAAATTATGAAAAAAAAAAGATCAGTTAAGAATATAAAATTATTGAAAATATTCAAATCAGGAATGTCAGAATCAGAATGCATAGTTTGTACATGAAAAATGTCAATCAAAACATTTTGAAAGATTGCAAAGTTTTTTTGCATGAAGCATTTCACTCAGTTCCCTGATCATTCCGATTCAATGAAGAACAAATTTATACTTGCGTGCGTTATGTATTATGTACTTTGTCGTCTCTGACCGACAGCATGTTGAAGCCACTCAGGCCGTCATTTTCGGAAAGCGATGATTTTTTCAAAACATCTGATAGTGTGGGTTTTCCAGGAAATGCGTGTACTCCCTGGACCTCTGCTTCTCGTAAATACTGCAGTGTATTCTGCACGTTATTTTTTGACAGACATTATTGTTGTGATATTCACTATTCAATTGTATGGATTTGAAAACAGATGGAACGTAAGGCAATAATGATTTATTTCTTAGCTGGCAACTTGGCAAGTATTCAGTGAAGTGATTGATGCCCATGAGTGTGGTTGTCACGACTTAGATCCAATGAAGACGATGAACATTGAAAAGTAACAAGATTAGTTTAATAAGTAACTCAAAGTAATAACCAAGATGCAAGACAGCGTGTAACGCACAAACAGTGTGCACTTAACACAAACTAATAACCGACAATGAACATTGGACAAGGAGGAACTTCAATACACAGATGAACAATGGAGACAACAGCTGAAGACGATGATGATAGCTGGCAGGTATGGGTAATGGTGAAGGAGGTGCAGGTGTGGGCCAAGGAGGATGCTGGGAAATGTAGTGCAGACGGAGACTAACAGATGACAGTGACGATGACCATGACAGTGACGATGACAGTGACAGTTAGCTGGTGACTGTGACAGTGGTACAGTATGTCAATGTTTTTAGTTGTAATATTTCAACCGACAGACAGCCTAAGTTTTTGACGGATGTGATAACATGCGTGAGGGGTGAACTATGTTGGATTTTTGGGTAATTATAAAATGTGTTTGAGACATTCTAAATGCTTTTTGTGTTGTTAATTATACTTATTTTACGGAATTAAGTTTATTTCATTGCTTAAATAAATTGCATGTTACTGGCTGAAATGTTTGGCTTGTCAAAAAATGTTACATTAAGCTGTCGCAAATTTGTTGACTTTTGAAAATCAAGTTTATTTATTTATTAAACAGTGCTTTTAAGATTTTTCAGGTTGGTCTAATAGTAGTTTTCAGTTACATAAATTGAATAAAGTAAAATAAGCAAATGTAAAATAACTGCATTGTCTCAACTGTATAAATTAAATATAGATTCATCTTTATTAATGTTACAAAAAATATTCAGTCAGGAGTGATTTTTTTTCTTCCTTATCCTTTATTGTTTGATTAGCATTAAAAAACAGACAGCAGCAGGTTTATTAGGCTGCTGTCACTTTAAAAGCTGCACGGAACCAGCATAATGATATGCATGCGTTTTATTTATCAACTGTTTATGTGCACTTAAAGCTCCAAAATGCAACAATTTTGTAATAACATTTCCGAAAATAACTTGCACAGTGTGATATATTTCCTCCAGTTGTGTACTTACAATATCTCAAAAGTCTCCAAAGATTTTTTTATTTCAGAGAAATTCCGATTTTAAATAACTGTCCGTCCCGGAAAAGAAATGTCGCCTCTTAGTGACGCAATGTCCGCTCTATCCTTTTTTTCCGGTGTGGACCATGTGATCAGAGCCCGTCTACATTCTCTGATGTGATGTTCCGCCCCTATGGTTCCGCCACACCGGAATATCACGTGGTCAAATGCGGAAGTGGTGGTTATAGCGTTATCCATAGACTGTATGGTTATAGCTGTTATGGATCACGATTACTCTTTGGCGAGTATTGAAGTGCCAACAAAACGAAAGCGTCCATATTCGGATACACGCAGACTGTGTGACAAACGGAGGAATAAAACCGGATAAATATCGGCCAGGCGTTTTTGAGATGGAGAGAGCTGCGCGACAATCTTGGACTTGACAGAGACTCTGCTCTCGCGAGTGTATTGATAGACAGGTAAGCAAATCAATTGTTTTTTATTGTAAGTTACAGTTAAGTTGATTTTAACCCTCTGAGGTCGAAAAACGCGCGGGCGCGTTTTGCTGGATTTTCTCCACATTGTAGCACTATAAACTTAAATTACTCCGTCATTTATGGTCATACAGAAAAAAGAAATATAAAAAAAGAATCTGTGATATTTCTACTTTTGTATGTGTCCACTTACAATCATATCAAAACATTGTGCTTTTGTAAAATAAAGAAAATAAACAGGGTGTGCGTTCTGCCTCTCCGTCGCGGTGAACTTTTTTTCTTGAAACAAAACTCAGCGAATACTTGTCACACATTTATGAGCCATATACCTTTATAAACATTTAAGTGTGTACTTTTAATAGATATGAATTAGGCTACACCACATGCCTGTAATAATATAGCATAACATTTCACGTTCCTTGCAGTTCATTAATTATGATGACATAAAATAATACGATCAGACATACAGGTAATACAAAAACTAATAAATTACCTCATCCGTGATCATGATTCATTAATTCCATTTAGATACATCGCTAGAGGGTGAAAACGCATTAAAAACGGCATCTCCCATCGTCACCTCCTTCATAGCGTCATCAAGCTTCGCCTTTGTTATTGTTGGAAACTGCGCCCTCTTGTGGTCAAAAATATTTACATAGTGGACCTTTAAGACATAAACCAACAATATGTACTGGGATTCTCGCCAAGACGGGCATTTTGACATAATTTTGTGAATATTTTCCCAGACATGCGTGACAACTGCTTGCAACTGAGAATTTTAGTTCACGGCATCTCAGCACATTTAGTGGATTATTTCATAAAGGTAACTGTAGTTTCAACGTTGCACTGCCATATGCCCAAACTACGATTGTTTACCTATCCATAGCAGTTTTTAATGTTTTCATTAATATACAATAACGCTGCTGCTGCATTTATTTGATTTAAAAAAAAAAGTTATATTGTAAAATGAATTTATTTATTCAAAGTTGAATTTTCAGCATCATTACTCCAGTCTTCAGTGTCACATGATTCTTCAGAAATCATTTGAATATGCTGATTTGCTGCTCAAGAAACATTTCTTCTTATTATTATCATTATTATATTATTATTATATCTTATTATATAATCTTCATAAGGTGAGGCAACAGTCAGAAAAACATACTATATAATTGAAATGTCTTTTTTTCTTCTGCCATTGGAAACCAGTCTTGAGAACTTGGAAAATGTTGAACAGTCAGAACCGGTACACATAGATCATCACACTAGTATAGGTATAAAAAAAGATTATGTCCACATATGTATTTATACTGTTTTATTTCAATTGTTACATCACAAGGTACAAAGGAAGGAAATCAATAGACGATAGTTTGTAGATGAAGGTTGCTCAGCTGTAACGTTACATGAAGTGAATGCCTGTCATTCAATCACGGACGACTGCACAAAACATGCATACTAATAAAAACATTACTTTTTTTAATGAAATAATCCACTAAATGTGTGTGAACTAAAATTGTCAGCTGCACGCGCAGATGAGCTTGTCTGGAAAACTCATAAATATTCATGTTTGCTCCGCTTTCAGAAGCTTTGAGCTCTCTTTCGCATCTTCTTGCGCTTGAATATTTAAATTGACAAGACTTAAAATCACGTGCAAATGATAAACTTTCGTGTACAGATCTATCAACTGTCCCGAGCGTCGTTTATGCTGACCCCGTGGGCATTGGGCAGTCCTTATTGTCAAGGCCTGGAGTGTCTTAGTAGGTGTGAGCAGTTAACTAATAAAGAACTACATATTTTCATTTATGCACCTGAAATGAGCATGTATTTATTTAATGGCAATTAGTATGATATTGACAATGGTCATTGTTTAAAGTTTTATACATTTTTCTTTCTAATCGTAATTTGATGACAAATGTTTTTATATCTCAGGAAAGAGCAATAGTAATTGTGGAAAAATAATAAATGGAGCAAATATCTCCAAACTGTGCAGCAGGATTGTGCAAATGTGAATTCCCAATATTTTCTTATGTTTACAGTTGTTTCTGCTTCATGTGGGCTTTTTTCCAAGGGTATTTTTGTCACCTTTGTCACAAGTTCTTACATTGGTATTCCAGAGAAGTTAACAGGAGGAAGGAGGAAGTAATGCAATTTTATCTAGATGTCAGGAAAATTCCCTTGCGTTCTGGTAAATTGAGTTCAGAACCACAAAAAAGCAAAAAAAAACCAACCTCTTTTGGTCCAGGGTTACGGCATACCTGGCCGAGGTAGCTTTAGATCCAGTCTTGATTTTATCTCATTTAGATTCTGACAACTGATGTTATGGGTGGAACTAGAGGATGGAGAATTATTTAATATTTTATGACTGTCTAATTCGTCCCATTAAAGGTGCTGTAAATATTAGCGCTTTGGGTTTCAGAAAAGCGCATTATAAATAAAATATATTATTATTATTATTATTATTATTAGGACATCTGGGAAAATGCTAACTTTAGCCTGATAGCAGTAAAAGCGTACGTCCCACCCTCCCTGCAAATCGCCATCTAAAGCCACGCTTCCTGAAAGCATGAACGCGCACAGTCAAGAAGACCGGAGACAACTTTACTGCAATACCAATATCATGTGTCATTCACCGGTGAGAAAACTTTATAGTACAGTTAGTAACACTACAATACCAATAGATGCAGCAAGTTTTCGGTTTGTTTAGCTAGCAAAACTTGTCAGTGTGTAATAATATTTTTTGCATGACAGGGTTTCCACAATGAGAGTCTGCTTGGCTCCGATGAAGATATATAGATCGTAGATCCTTTGACAGTGCCACTTGTTGTCGGTTCAGAAGGAAAGTTAGATTGTTGCTGCTTGCCTGCCATTCTCGCTCTGTCTGCACAGCGTACGTGAACGCGCTGATGACTTATGTCTGTGTGAACTGCCTGCGTAGTGGTATGCAAAGGCATGTTGACTGACAGGGAACACATGCTATAGGACCGTTCGGACTGAACGCAACGATTGAACGACCATTTTATGGTCCTACGCCTTCCACAGACGACATATATTTATAAAAATACATTTAGACCGCTTAACAGAGTGATTGCTATCAGGATATGAGGAGACTTTCAACCAGCATAACAAAAAATGTTTCTGCAGAGAATCACCTACGGCACATTAAAGTCCATTTCTTAGTTTAGTTAGTTATTTATTCATTCATGAGCAATTATTATACACTTTGCTTTAAATATGTGTCGAAATAATAAAGGAGGGAAAAATTCATAAAAGATCTGGATACTTTTCACAGCAATACACTAAGATAAATACGATATGCAACTCTTTGCCAACTGCATCTATTGGCATGTAATAATGACGCACACTCACCTACATCAAAACTTGTTTCGGCACGGTTAATTGAAGCCTTGAAGTAGCATGACTGTGCCAGTGCCAATCTTTTAAGTCATAAGTCACACTTTATGTGTCTGATTTGTTTTGCCTAGGTAATCCAGAAGAATTATTTACTGTACATCCAGACTCCGAATATTGTGGAAAGATTCCAGATTGCCAGAGAATGGAGGTGTATTTGCATTTTATTTATTTTTTGCACTAGTCAACAATAATCAACTAATTTAATTATATATTAGCACTATTCAGATACACTTTGCTAAAAGTTATATAAATGGCAAAATGATAAAGGAAGGGGAAAATGGAGTTAGATAGAACATTCGCAGGAGTTTTTATGCCGTAGTCGTCTTGTGGTTTAAGTTGCCGAGTCTCCATGTTTTCCAGAGAATTCCCAGATTCTGTAGTATCCAACAGAAACAAATACTTGAGTCATTGGGTGAATTCCGAGTTACTAGCCATGCTTGTGGTTATGTGGTGTTCCTGCGATGTATCCACCTGAGGAGGTGTTTGTGCTGTTGGGAATGCTGTTTATAGGCTTTTACATTGGTGGATGAGAGGAACTTCTTATATGGTTAAAAAAAAAGGGTGGTGCCAAACTATGAATATGTGGTTTGGGATTTTATTTTATTTTAATATTTTTTTGGATGGCCTCAGCAGAACCTATTCAATAAATTATTTACTTTACTTCCCCAAAAAGCTTTTGTTTCTATTAATTTGCCATATAAATCTATTCATTTACCACATCTATATGCTTTTTTAATAAAATTTGTAACTCAAATCATTTATATCACTGCTAAACATACATTACAGAAAATGATTACCAATGCAAAATTGCTCTAAAATGCTGAAAAATGATATTAATTTTCAGAGAGCATTCAACACTTTTTAAATTATGCCTTCAAATCAGCTGTCATGGAGGATGGAGTTATGTTTGTAGTTGTTTTGTCTGTCTTTCAAGTCGTTACAAACTCACACAGAAATATGTGTCTCGTTGCTATGAGACACATGACAAAACTAGCTAAAAGATGGCTGACTGTCAAAATAATCCGGTGATGATGACCATACACACACTGCTGCCAAAGCCATAATAACATGGCACATGAAGGCAACAGAGAAAAATGTACTTCACAATAGCAAAAAGTATGTGGACACCTGCATTCTAATTGCCAGGTTTGGCTATTCCAGTAATTGCAGTGAAAAAATGTCTAGAAAGGATTAGAATTGTTGTAATTCCAGCTTTGTTGCTGCAGTTTTGGGAAGCTCCTTTTTCTGTTCCAAAATCAAAATGCAAAACAAATTTTTTATTATAATTTTAAGAGTCTGGTGTAGAATAACCTGGTCCGCACAAAGGCCAGATGTAAACCCCATAAAACACCTTTGGAATGAAAAAAAGGAGCTATGATTAGACAGTTCAAGAGTAGTGCAGCATCCAATCATTCTCTAAACTCACTGATGTGTTTGTCCCCTACCAGTGTTTACAGCTCTTTTAAGATACAGTATCACATCTGCTAGGCTTACTGCAGTAGTCTGTGTTACCGGTGTTACACTGTTTGGCCGTTCACCGATTACATTACTTGGCCATCATGGCACTGCTCCCACTGTCATTTTGCTTTTTTTTTAATAGAAATAAAAACCATTAGTTCAGTCAACAGACCATACACTTTTAAAATGAAAGCCTCTGCTCTGCATCATACAGCTCGAGCTGCAGAGTCTCAGCACAGTGCAGCAGGAGTCTTATCACTTGTCAGTCATCTCTCCTTACTCTCGTCATGTTGATGGCAGACGATTTGGTGCGCAACAGATCCTGAGTGTCATTGACAAATATCTTATCTTGTAAATTGTGCAGACAGTACCGCCGCTCCCTATCAGAGTTGTAAAGTCCAGGTTCAGATCGTAAAAGTCCTCCTCAGTATTTTGTTCCAATCACTTGAATTTGCTAATTCAACCAGGAGATAGAACTAATTAGTGAAATCAGCTGGCTGAGTTCATGGGTGGAATAAACATATGGCAGGACTTTTACTTTATGAACCTGGACTTTACACCTCTGCTCCCTATACACAGAGTATCACGAATTCATTTAAAAGCGATTTCAGTACCCGGCATATTGATGGTGAATGTGATTTCACCAAGTACAACATGTTCCTGGATCAACATTCCAATCAACCAATCAGATTTGAGGGACAAGTTTACAGTTTGTCAAGTTTAGGCTTACAACCAGGGTTAGGATATTCAACTATCATTTGCCCCTGATTTTAGGGCTAACTTATGGGTAGGGTCAGGTTTAAGGGTAAGAATAGGGTTAGGACTAACATTTTTTTACATGAATGTTGTTCCAGGATCAACAAAATATTATATACCGGTGTGACAATTTCCTCACCGTGACATCCCTAACATGTGCTCAAAGGCTTCATTAAGGTCCTGTACCATGACTCCTTGTCCATGCTAACATCTGCAGGACTTCAAGCCAAAAACACAATATTTTGTGCATTAGTAAATTTGGAAATGGTCCACCAGAAATGAATTTAACACATTATTGCATTAATTTATAGCCACATTGGTTGTCTGTTTGGTTGTTAAACATTATATGATATTTCTAAACAATCTATTCTTTTATGAATTCATTTAACTTCACAGACACTGAAATGTTATAATAGCATCTTAATTTTAAATAACTCTGTATAAGGATTTGTTTTTAACGGTTTGATGTAAATTGTGTACAGATTAAGAATTCAGCAATAACCTCCTTTTGTCTCTTTCTTTTTTGTCTTCCTCTCTCATCTACTTCAGCTCAGAGAAAGAGCAGTTAGTTGAAGAGGAGGAGGATGACTTGAAGGAAGTGTTGGATCTGAGGAAGATTGCAGTACAGCTGCTACAACAAGAGCAACAGAACAGGTGATCTTTCTTTCATGCTAAATCACACATGGTCATGCAACCTTCAGAGCCCATCAGACACATATACAGTAAGTCCCTCAGACTCCCTGTAATATTAGGGCTGTCAATCGATTAAAAAAATCAAAACAAAGACTTGCACTGACTACACATTATAAAAATTGTTTATATAAAGGGGCTGTTCAAGGGTTATTTGGGGTTTAGCCCAGACTAGTTGTATTTGGCACCATTAGCATTAAACATTGGAATATTATATACTTTACAATTAAATGTTGACATGTTACATCTCCAAGGTATAATTTTAATAAAGTAAATCTATCCCCAGAGATACAACTAAAAAAAGTCCCGCTAACTGTCTTTACCTCAAAAGACTTCTTAAAAACACAGTAGTTAAAAATAAAGAAATGTGTCCTTTTAAGCTTCCTATAATCAGCATATTTGAGTAAAAGTACAGATACCTTATAGCAGAAATTACTCTATTACAAGTTACAAGTCACCAATTTCAGTACGACTCGAGTAAAAGCGACTTAAGCTAGTCCCAGACTAAAATGCATATTTTAACTGAATGCAACTTGCACTGATATATCTTAAAATGTCAGTGGAATTGTTTTGTTTGAAGATACACCAGTAATGTTTTTTTTCTAAGGCACTGATTTAAAAGCTACTTGAACTAAGCCCTAATCCTGGCTTAATCTAAGCACTGTCTGTGAAACCGGGCCTTATCTGAATTTAACAGTTGACCTACTTAAGTATTTTACCTTGCTGAATGTAGGCTCAAAGATGCTCTAGTCCTTAACACCTAAAGCGGGTCGCACACCGGACGCGCAGCTCAGCGCCGCGCCGCGCCACGTCTAGGACAACTGTCACCTGAAAATCCGATAACATCAGCAATTTTCTGATTTCTGTAAATAAATCTAAAACTAAATGTATATTGCAGCACAGGGTTAAGTCCATATATACATTAACTACGATTTGAGACACATAAATGTAAATTTAATATAAAACTATTTAAATTGCGCTCTGTGGCGCGGCAGGATTTTGAACACGGTCCTGAGCCGTTGCTGGGCGCCGCGGACAGACGCCGCCGGTGTGTGTACTCTCATAGAGAATAATGTGTTCGAATTTAAAAGACGTGGCGCTGAGCTGCGCGTCCGGTGTGCGACCCCCTTAAGAAAAATACCAGTGAAAAACAAGAAACAGTTGATTTGTGAGGAAAGCAATCACATGTTTATTTTCTAGAATCAAAATATAACCGTCTCTTCAATATAACGGTTCAATAAAATAATGTAAAGTTAAATGAAATAGTCAAAGCCTACTTGCAATGGACATGCTGGTTTCGGCCTCATCAGCAGCTGCAGGCATGGCCTCATCTCATATATGAAACGCCCGCGATTCACAACTACCTGCTAATGCACTCGCATTCACGTAAAGTAGCCTTGTTGACAAGTTTGGGTGAGTCAGGGCAAAACGCACAAGATTTTGTTGCAGAAATAAACTGCTGTAGAAAAAGTTAGGTGCCATGCAAAATGTAACAAGTAATTGCATTACTCATCACATACGTATTGGAGAAAAGAGTATACTCATTAAAAAATGTAGTAGAGTAAAAGTCACTAATATCTTTAATACTCCGGAAACTACAAAGTAGCCAAAAAGGTACTTAAGTACAGGAACTAATTACATTTATTCAAATATTTTGCACACCTGAAGCAGATAATCAAGGTGTTCATGGTTACTTGAAAATTATTGGCAGGGGTAGGACTGAGGTCTGCTGGAGATGCATGAGTTATGCTTTTATAATTTGTGTTATTGAAATTAATTCTACTTACTGAAAACAGTAAATTGACGTCCCAATATAATGTAGATATATCTTTTAAAATACGCTACTCCTCTGTTCTTTATTCACTTTTTCTTTCTTTTGAACCTCATCCTAATACCCCCTATGACTTTGCTCTCTTTCATTGTAAGTTATGTCTATGAGAGATTCACAGATGAAAGCAAGATTTGACAGTTCCAATTCGAAACTCTCATCCATGCATGCTGCATCTGAAGGAGAGATCGGCTGTCAGATGTATTGAAGTAATTCACTCTATTTACTAACAAATGAACCATATTCCTCCTCCTCTTTCTCCTTCCTTCTCCTTCTCCATCCCTTCCATCTCCACCTAATCCTGGGATCTGATCGGTACACACATGACATTTGACTCTCAGGAGGCGGTCCCTAATTTGTAGGGCAGAGAGTCTAATTCACCGTAGAAGAGCAGCGGGGAGAGCTCACAGGTAGAAGGAGAGCTGTGTGTGTTTATATGTGTGTTTATTTCAAATTGTGGATATGTGTCATACTGTATCTGATATGAGGGTGTATGACACATGTACATCTGGCGTCTACGTGCTGTGTCTTAATAAGTACATACGTGCATGTCCTGGCTTAATGAGGTCACAAAGTCAAGTGTTGCAATTTCAAGTGTGTTGTGCAGATGTGGAAACTCTGAATTTGTCGGTTCATTTCACATAAGAAGAAATTACATGCATTTTCAAAGATTGCTGTGAATCATAAGCCAATGTGATTTACGGATAATTGATAAATACAGACATCATGAGTTGAGAAAGCTCAGAAGTGCGTCTAACCTGGAAAATCATTGCGCAAAATTTTTATTTGTTTTTCAAATCCCATCTTTAGCACTGATTGTTTTCACAAATTGTATAACGTTTCATATGCATCACGTCTTAAATAATGAAAAATTACCTGAAATTCAATCTGGCTGTTTAAATTAATGCATTACCAAAAATCTGTTTTTGTCACCTGTGAATGTGGTTTGAGGAGAAAATCCAACGTGACTTTGAGGGGACCAAGCAAAACATAATTATGTATTTCTGCTCAGCTATCGACACTGGACATCAACCACACGGCATACGCTAATACCTTTTCATTACGGCCTACTTTCTATGAATAACAGTTCTATTCTATCTAATAACGTATTAGACATGACTGTTATGGCGGGTAAAAATGGAGGGTGCTGGTGTTTCGCATGCGTTTGGCCAATCAGCGTACACTAACATCACGGATAGTTCTGGTTTAGACTCTGAAGTAGGAGCTAAATTAGTTTCTCCAAAAGGAGTTCCTAGAACTAAACCCTGCTCTGAAGTAGAAGCTAAATAAGTTTCTAGAACTAAAATTGTACCTAGTTCCAGTGGTGCGAACACGCCTAGGAACTATGAAAAGGTTCCTCCGTTGCGAAAGCCCCATTGTGACCCAGGTCTATAACAATTGCCTTTTTCATGTGGAGGAATTGTTTACGTCAGTTTTGCTGTCAAGCATGTGTGCTTTTTTTTTCTTTTCTTTTTTTTTCTTTTTTTGTACAAGGATACATCTGTTAAACACCACAACAGATGCAGGTCAAACAAAGACTACATTCATTCTCATATAGTGACACCAGCATTGACATTTTTTTCTGCATTATTTGAAGTGTCAAAAGACAGAATGGTTGTTCTGTTCTTGCAGGTTTCTCAGCCACTCAGGGAGCAGCACCAAACAGAGATCCCCATCTCAGACTGTCAGAAGGTATTCTGATGCACGAACAGACTTCCACACACATTCTGATTGCTTAAAAAATATCCTGTTTATTCACCTTTATTTTCCAATGCTCAAGTAAGCTATTTCCTGTGAATGTGCGGGTTGTCTGATTCTTTAGCCGCTTTAGGTAAGTAACCAGAAGAATAACAAAGCACAGTAAAATTTGTGCTACAAACCAGTTTATTTATGATTATAATATTGTAATGACCCGGCAGTCAGCAGTAGCAGCTGGGTGCATTTATGGGTAATTGTTTGTTGGGAGTTGATTTATGCGTTATTAAAGCAAGATGGTTGGGGTTTTGTGTTAGTAAAGTTATGTATGTTTATGTTCAAGTTAGTTCGGGTGTTCTTGGTTCATTTACTGCCTTATTATGTAAAAATGTGTCTCTCACCATCATGAAGAGAGATGTGTAAGGGAGATGTGTAACTTGGGATGGGGCCTTGCCTGTATAGTTTTTAAAGAGAAAGAAGACAGTTTAGTGGAGCGGCTAAGTGATATAATCGTTCGGTTTATGATACAAGCGTGAAAATTGGCATGAGCAGTCTCCATGGGTCACTTGACAAGAAAATTGTCCGAGCCACTTGAAATTTCAAGATTTTTCATTTTTCAAGATGGCTGACACCTTAGTGGAGCAGTTAAGTGATATAGTGGTTTATTTGGTGATACAAGCATGAAAATTGGCATGAGCAGTCTCTGTGGGTCACTTGACAATAAGCCACCCACAGCTACTTAAAATTTCAAGATGGCGGCCATTTTTCAAGATGGCCACCACCTTAGTGGAGCAATTAGGCTCATGGCAATTTTCATGCTTGTATCACCAACTAAATGATTTCTTAAGCCTAATTGCTCCACTAAGGTGGTGGCCGTCTTGAAAAATGGCCGCCATCTTGAAATTTCAAGTAGCTGTAGGTGGCTTATTGTCAAGTGACCCACAGAGACTGCTCATGCCAATTTTCATGCTTGTATCACCAAATAAACCACTATATCACTTAACTGCTCCACTAAGGTGTCGGCCATCTTGAAAAATGGCCGCCATCTTGAAATTTCAAGTGGCTCGGACAATTTTCTTGTCAAGTGACCCATGGAGACTGCTCATGCCAATTTTCACGCTTGTATCATAAACTGAACGATTCTGCCAAACATAAGCACTTAGCCGCTCCACTAGTACTGCCTCCTGCTGGTTTGCTTTACCGATGCTCCACTCGCAGAGACATCGTGCGGTGTATGGGACACGAGTGCCCGTATCTTGCGCTAGCAATTAGCTTGGTAAAAGTACAATAGCGTAGCTTAGCTCCGGCCAGCCCCCATGTTCTACTGAATAACTGCTAGTTATTACAATATTAAATTAAAATAATATTATAACAAATACTAGTTCGCAATATCAAATAGTATGATGGACTTTTTGGACAGCTAAAATAACTGGAAGACACCGAAAACTTAAAACTTGAATAAAATTTACAAAAATCATTACATTGCGTATTTATTAGCAGATAATGTATGGTTAATGTACATTAGAAATGTCATGACACTTCATACATTTTCATTAAAACTTTACAATAATCTCCCATATATTGACATTAGTTAATGCATAAGGTATCATGAAATAACTGAACAATATTTTTACAGAATTTATTGATCTTGTTAAATTCTAATTTATAAATGCAATTTTTTTCACTGCAAATTAAAGTTAGGTAATGGTAGTTAAATTGAAGTATAAATTAATATTACCCAGATTAATAAATGCTGTAAAAAATATTGTCAGTTAAACTAATGTTAAAGGGATGGTTCTGAGTAAAATCAACCTAGGGTCCTATGCACCATGACCTCGAGCCAAACACCCCCGCAGAAGCTTTTTTTCCCTTGGTTGAACATTATTAAAGTTAGAGCTTATTTAGAGAAATCAGCCGGATGGCTTAGTGTAGGCGCTAATGGATCCTATGATGTATCTCGTAAATTACCCCACTAATAATGCCCAGAATGGTTCCAAATTTATACAGTAGTACAATTTGGTTCTGTACTCATAAAACGAGGCATTGGAAAGTTTGTAAGTACATCAGGAGTTTATTTAAATAACACTTGCCTGACGGCTCATGCTACTGCTAACCCGGACGTCGAGGTCACTTCCGTGATTTGGGAAAAGCACATAATAGTCCTGGCAGAAAGCGATGCATAAGGATGTAGTCTAACAACGAATTATTATTTTTTCTATTATTCTATTATTTTTGAATTATTGTGTTAACTAATAATTGTTGCAAACTGGTACTACCAACAAAATATTAGTGCATCGCTTTCTGTCAGGACTTTTACGTGCTTTTCCCTAATCACTGAAGTGACGTCGACGTCCGGGTTAGCAGTAGCATGAGCCGTCAGGCAAGTGTTATTTAAATAAACTCCTGATGTACTTACAAACTTTCCAATGCCTCGTTTTATGAGTACAGAACCTATTTTTACTACTGTATAAGTTTGGTTCCATTCTGGGCATTATTAGTGGGGTAATTTACGAGATACAACCTTGGATCCATTAGCGCCTGCACTAAGCCACCCGACTGATATAAATAAGCTTTAACTTTAATAATGTTCAACCAAGGGAAAAAAGCTTCTCGGGGGGTGTTTGGCTCGAGGTCATGGTGCAAAGGACCCTTGGTTGATTTTACTCCGAACCATCCCTTTAACATGCAACATATTGTAAAGTGGGTAACACTTTACAATAACATAATTTGATAGCATTCGTTTATGCATTAGTTTTCATGAACTAACAATGACATTTTTTACAGCATTTATTAAATTTAATATCATTGATAAACTTAATAGTTAATTCGTGTTTATTGATATAGCATTAATGTTACAAATGTATATATAGAAATTAACATTCACCTGAAATATATAAAAAAGAAATTGTTCATGAAACAAATGTTAATGAATGGAACCTTATTTTAAGATGTTGTTCTTATGCGTTACCTTGTTTTTATTCTATCTGCTAATGATTTATAATGCTATTATAAAGTGCTACTAGTTGTACCAGACTATTCGGTATTCATAAAATCAAAGCTTTGCATTTGCACATTTATTTTAAACTGTGAGCGTTTGTAGGGTGGAGAATCCTCAGGAGTTTAATCTCTGAGATCTCTTTGTTGATTATGGAAACGCCCTTAAAATAAAAAAAACAACTGAGAGAGAGGTGATAACAGGGTGGAGAAGCTATAGATTTGACAGTTGAGCAGGTAGAGACACGAATGTATACACCTAGAAATAGTTTTTTTTTTTTTTTTTTTTTTTTTTTTTTTTTAGACCCAAGGCATTATTGTGTATTGGAACACTTGTGTCTTCTTCTGTCATCTCTTAACAACATTTATTCTCAGATTTGATCCTTGGAATAACTGTTAAAGTTACAGATTTTGTTTTATTCAGAACTGCAGTCTTGCAGTCAATCCTGAGGTCTGCATTAGTGAATCACACTATGACTGAAGTAGTGAACCAGGGCATCAGTTGCTCATACTAATGTGCCACAACCATACTGTTTCTCCAACACTTTTTGGACGTCCTGTACAACAAATTCTTTTTTTAGTGCATTCTCATTGTCAACAATTTCACCTCCAATCAAATTAAATACTGGCTGAAACTCTCTCACATCCTAATAGCGATCAAAGAAGTGGTATCATTTGACAGATACTACAAGGCACATAATATCTGTGACAGACCTGTCATTGTCTACAGAAAGCAATCCCAGCCTTAGTGTTACATCTTCAGACTTGCCTCTCACTGCCTGAAAATGTTACCCCACAGCATTATTAAGGTATAACATATTTAGGTTCATGTAGACCATTCAGCTGCTGGATTTATGACCTGCCAAGTGTCAACTGTAGGTCTTAACACATGTGCACTCTCCACATTCATTGTGCACAGTGAAAGAATTAGAATAGAGCCTCGAATTACCCTCATCGTCCACAGGCAGTTCAGGTACATTAATGACCTGTCAACACATCAGGCCTCACACACAGTTGAGCATGCACACACACATTCCCGTATCTGTCCCAACATAAGTGCACACATTAGTATCGTAGTGCAACAGCCCCTAAGCCCCCATTTGTGTGTTTTGGGGGCCATGTCACTCAATGTTTCTGTTTTTCTTTACAGTGCATCACTAGATGAAGGAAGCAGCTCAGCCTCTGCCTTAAGTGGACAGGTACCAATATACACGTTTACAAGAACACGCAGTCATGCACACCATTGTACGCAATAATGCATGTAGCCGCATGCATTTGATCTCACCCTGTAAGAAATACTGGTTGGCTTTTCATTGGAAAGTCACTGTGAATTATGAAGGATTACCATTCATTAAGTGTCAGTTCTTTGGCTTCTCAGTGTGAGATTGGCTTTTTCATACAAGCCCTTGTTTTATAGTAGCACTGACAGTGCGCCCATTCTATCATCCCTTTTATTCCCCAGCCATGTGTGTTCATTTATGTAATATACTGACTACTAAAGTTTTTTAGCTAGCATTAGCATCGCTGTTTTTCATGTACTTTAAGTACCAACTCCACAACACCCCCCCCCCCCCCCCCCCCCGCTAATTTCATTATTGTGTCTGAGAATTCCATTCTTACTCATTCTGTGTTTTTTGTTGTTGTTGTTGTTTTGTGTGTGTGTGTGTGTGCATTTATTTTTTAAGGAGACTGATCTCACTGATGAAGATGCGGCTTTCTCTGAGGTCACTCTTCCTTCATCACATTCCTCCTTCTCATTCATTTCTACCTTTTACAGTAAAGGTTCTAATGTCCGAGGTTCTTGTAGTAATTTTACTCAGATTTGCACTACTGTTCAAAAGTTTGGGTTTGATATTTTTAAATAAGTGTATGCTTTTATTCAGAAAGGATGTATTAAATTGATCAGTGACAGTTTTTTTTTTTTACTTTAAATTCACAAAAGAACCTTGAAAAAATGTCTCATGGTTTCCATTCTAAGCAGCACAACTGTTTTCAACAATGATAATAATAATACATGTTTCTTGAGCTGCAAATCAGCATATTAGAATGATTTCTGAAGGATCATGTGACACTTAAGACTAGAGTAATGATGCTGAAAATTCAGCTTTGTCATCACAGGAATAAATTACATCTTAAAACATATTCACATAGAAAGAGTTCTATTAAATTGTAAAAATATTTCACAATATTACTGTTTTTACTGTATTTTTTATCAAATAAATGCAGTGTTGGTGAGCATAAGAAAAATAATTTAAAAAAAGTTACTGACACCAAACATTTGAACAGGAGTGTATATTTCATTACATTTTCTTTATAACGTTTTGTTCGCCCATTCCTTACATTACAAGCTAAAAATTATGCAGTTAAAATGTAACTCCATAATTTCATAAACACACTTTTGCTAGAAAATAATGCCATAGAATCTCAAATATTGCTAATTGGTTTGTAGTTTTCAACACATTCTTACTGATACCTTCATGCTTTTAATCATTTATGTCATTTTTGATATTCCAACAAAACTCATCTGTGTTAGCCAACCACATAACATTACCTGTGAATGTCAATGAATGTTTGATTTTCAGTGCCAGTGAAGCACTGGCCCAAAAAAAGCAGGTTACAGTTTTGCCAACTGCTCTAAAACACTCTCACACTGGCCTGAGGCCTCTTTATAGTTGAGACCTGTCATTCACTGTTATATTGTGATTTGTCCCTCAGCCTTCTTCCTCTTGCTCGTTTGATGGAAGTTTGAAATCAGAAAGCAGTGACTCAGAGCCAAAATGGCCAGAGGTTCCTCCTGTTCTCAACCAGAATGAGGATCGGAGAAGAAATAAATACCTGAGAAAAGACTACCTGAAGGTATACACCCAAGTATGCACATGATCTCGATTTTTCTCACACGTTTTCTTTTTCTCATGTATACTCACGCATCCCCATATCTCTCTCTCTCTCTCTCTCTCTCTCTCTCTCTCTCTCTCTCTCTCTCTCTCTCTCTCGTTCTGTCAAAGAAATGCACACACACACACATATTTTAACACTTCATGCCACTTGTTGGAAAATTGCTTGAATTGTTCAGTTTGGAATTTTTTGTTTTATTATGTGCCATGTTGACACTTTTGATATGATAGAATAACCACTAGTTAGAATACCCCTAGTCTCATTCCCTGGTATCTTGATATCTTGCCCCAGATGTTGTTAAAATGCCTGACAAATTCCTTTACTTCTGTCCTTATCTAAAACATGACGATTCAGGTTGTGAGAAGATTATTCTTTTGAGGTGCTTTAGAACCACTGCATTCTGAGTTTAGCATCAGTTCCTCGTCCTGCGCATATTGTTCAAATCTTGCCTTGTGATCTTGCTAATAATTAGCTGTAAATGTTATACATTAAAAATGGACAAAATTCTAGACCACTCCGTATTAAAATTCTCATTTCAATGTACCTTGCTGCTTTCACTTCGTAGTCTCAGAGTTGCTAGATTTGCCTGAATTTCTTCATAAATTGATCTTAAATTTTTAAAACTATGGCACAATAATAGATAAACACAGTCCGCTTAAATAGCATATGCTACCTTGAGCCTCTGCATACTCTTTTTCTTATAATTAGTCCACAATTGAGCAGTATATAGCGGTGTGATGTAGGTTCTAAACCGAGAGCACTTCACAGAGTCAGAGCACATAGAAAACCTCCTTATAAGCATGTTAGCTTGAGAATAAATTTTACAGCGCTGACGGTATAGGTCTTTGTCATTCGTCCAGTCATTGGATATGACATGACCTAAATATTTAACTTCCTCACACACAGCAAGAGGGCTATCTGACAAATAAAAGGTCGGAAAAGTTGATTTCCTGTCCTCATCGCTTCTAACTATCATTATGTGGCTTTTCTTAGTGTTATACTTTGTCATAATCAAGGCCATACTGAGAGCACACCTTCAGCATTTGCTGCAGCCTAGCACTTTATGGACAGAGCAGGACCAGGTCATCTGCATACATAAGATGATTAACAATAGTGTTGCCCACAAGACAGCCAGTTTTTAACCTATTTAGCTGATTTGATCATTCATCCATATAAACATTAAATAAAATAGGAGACATAATTCCTCCTTGTCGCACTCCATTACTAACATGGAATGGAGCAGATACAGCATTGTCCCATTTAACTAGAAACGTTTGATGGGCATACCAAAACACTAAAATTCTCACTAAAAATTTAGGGGCACCTCTATCTAGCAATTTTACAAACAATCGTTCATGATTAATTCTGTCAAATGCCTTTGACGCATCAATAAAACATAGGAATATAGATGTATTCAGGCTTGTGTACCTGAACACAATTTCTTTAAGAGCATAGATACACAGGCCGGTTCCATGCTTTCAAACTGATTGTCAGTAGTAAGGATATACATTTCTAGCTTTGTTAACAATATTCTCTCCAGTACTTTAGACAAGATACTGGCTAATGCAATAGGTCGATAATTGTCAATACTGTTGAGCTTACCAGCCTTGTCTTTAAGCACAGGCAGTAACATTACAGACATAATAGCATTTGGCAGGACACCATGAACCAGACAACTATTAAAGCACATGGAAAGCAAAGGACAGAGCTTATGACTGGTGTGTATATATATATATATATATATATATATATATATATATATATATATATATATATATATATATATATATATATATATATATATATATATATATATATATATATATATACACACACACACACACACACACACACACACACACATGTCTGGTGCACTATCTTTGTGAGGACTCTCCATAGACGTAATGGTTTTTATACTGTACAAACTGTATATTCTATCCCCTTACACTGCCCCTATCCCTAAACCTACCCATCACAGGAGACATTCTGCATTTTTACATTTTCAAAAAAACTAATTCTGTATGATTTATAAGCTTTTGTACCCATGGGGACCTCAGTTTAGGTCCCCACGGTGACACGAGTCCCCATGAGTCTGTGTGCATTCAGGTTTAAGTCCCCACCGGTGTAGAAAAACATGTCCACACACACACACACACACACACACACACACACACACACACACACACACACACACACACACACACACACACACACACACACACACACACACAGTGTGGAGAACAAGTATTTGATACACTTCCAATTTTGCAGGTTTTCCCACTTACAAAGCCTGTAGAAGTCTGTAATTTTTATCATAGGTACACTTCAACTGTGAGTGACGGAATCTAAAACAAAAATCCAGAAAATCACATTGTATGATTTAGTAATTAGTAATTAATTTGCATTTTATTGCATGACATAAGTATTTGATACATTAGAAAAGCAGAACTTAATATTTGGTACAGAAACCTTTGTTTGCAATTACAGAGATCATACGTTTCCTGTAGTTCTTGACCAGGGGCCTCATTTATAAAACTGTGCGTAGGAACCTTACTAAAAGTGTACGTGCGCCCGAAAGCCAAAAATGGCGTACGCAAAAAAATATTCAGACTTATAAAACCGTGCGTACGCCAGAACCTGCGCAGAATTCACTTTATAAATCCCAGTCAGCGGAAGATTGTGCGTACATGCGTCTCCACCCGAAATAACCATATATGGAGCTTACAACGCCTAGTTTTACTATGCAGATCCTCATCTACATATCATTTGCATATGATTATTCATCCACGTGATAACTTAAACGTTATCACGTGGATGAATAATCATATGCAAATGATATAAACGGTACAAGAAACATTACATTAATACAAATCAAGTAGTTGTCTATCCTTGCCTTGTTTTTGAATAGCCTGAAAATCAAATAGTGTAAAATACATTTCAGAGAAAGTTTTTCTCAATCTTTTCCACTTGCCGAATTGTATTTTTAATTGATTTATATTTTTAATGGAAACAGATAGGCCTTGGGCATTATTTGCACGAAACTATTTTCTCAGACAATCTGGTATTATCATGATAAGCAATTATCTCTGTGGTTAAAACATTAAAGCACGCCACAGGAAAGTGTTCAAAAACAATCGCATCCACAACAAATATTTCTAATGATTGAATTTAAAAAAATGTTGTAACTTCAGTAATGATTTCATGTTTAGGTGTTTAACTCCATTAATTTGAATGGCATATTTAACCTAAATGTTTATATCAGAAGTATTTTATTTATTTAAACTGTTATTTGCGTCAGTTTCACTAAACGGCTCAACACGCTCGCTGCCGCGGACATTTAAGAAGGAATGGATATTTGCTTCAATTGACAGGCTTGGTGATCGAAATTTTATTTGTATAATCTTTCTGTATATGTTTAATTTTCTTTAGATTTTCTGTATAAAAGTGACCAAAAATACATTTAACTCCAGCTCACCATCGGTGTCGCCAAAGTGCTCCATCTCCAAAACGTTCGTACGCATGGGTCAGAGTTTGCGTGCAGGTGCGCAAATTTTCCCGTCAAGTTTTTCTTTATAAATCCCACCTTTTGCGCAGGAACTGGCGTACGCATGTTTTTAGCCCCGTTTTGTGCGTACGCAAGCTTTATAAATGAGGCCCCAGGTTTGCACACACTGCAGCAGGGATTTTGGCCCACTCCTCCATACAGATCTTCTCCAGATCCTTCAGGTTTCGGGGCTGTCGCTGGGCAATACGGACTTTCAGCTCCCTCCAAAGATTTTCTATTGGGTTCAGGTCTGGAGACTGGCTAGGCCACTCCAGGACCTTGAGATGCTTCTTACAGAACCACTCCTTAGTTGCCCTGGCTGTGTGTTTCAGGTCGTTGTCATGCTGGAAGACCCAGCCACGACCCATCTTCAATGCTCTTACTGAGGGAAGGAGGTTGTTGGCCAAGATCTCGCGATACATGGCCCCATCCATCCTCCCCTCAATACAGTGCAGTCGTCCTGTCCCCTTTGCAGAAAAGCATCCCCAAAGAATGATGTTTCCACCTCCATGCTTCACGGTTGGGATGGTGTTCTTGGGGTTGTACTCATCCTTCTTCTTCCTCCAAACACGGCAAGTGGATTTTAGACCAAAAAGCTCTATTTTTGTCTCATCAGACCACATGACCTTCTCCCATTCCTCCTCTGGATCATCCAGATGGTCATTGGAAAACTTCAGACGGGCCTGGACATGCGCTGGCTTGAGCAGGAGGATTGCGTGCGCTGCAGGATTTTAATCCATGACGGCATAGTGTGTTACTAATGGTTTTCTTTGAGACTGTGGTCCCAGCTCTCTTCAGGTCATTGACCAGGTCCTGCCGTGTAGTTCTGGGCTGATCCCTCACCTTCCTCATGATCATTGATGCCCCACGAGGTGCGATCTTGCATGGTGCCCCAGACCGAGGGAGATCGACCGTCATCTTGAACTTCTTCCATTTTCTAATATTTGCGCCAACAGTTGTTGCCTTCTCACCAAGCTGCTTGCCTATTGTCCTGTAGCCCATCCCAGCCTTGTGCAGGTCTACAATTTTATCCCTGATAAACACAGCTCTCTGGTCTTGGCCATTGTGGAGAGGTTGGAGTCTGTTTGATTGAGTGTGCGGACAGGTGTCTTTTATACATGTAACGAGTTCAAACAGGTGCAGTTAATACAGGTAATGAGTGGAGAACAGGAGGGCTTCTTAAAGAAAAACTAACAGGTCTGTGAGAGAATGTTGAATTTCAGCCCATAAAAATGCAAGCCCTAAAAATACAATGCATTAAAGCAGGGTTAATGCAATGCATATTTTTTCAAGTAGTGCAATTCAACAAGCTTTTTTGTTTCAAAAACATTTGTCATTATTTTACTTACATACACGCTGCATATAGAAATATCTGCTGTCGCGACTCTGGAAAGCTGATCGAGCCGGCGCGAAATAAAAACATTGTTATATGTATTTTAAATAATACACTTTACAAATTATACACAACATATATGATTATTTTACAGTTTTGTTTTATTTCCAGACCATTAGTAGTATATTCTGGCACCTTTCTTGTGTGGGCCAACCATCAATCTGGGTGAGGCAGTGCCACCCTGGCTCTTATGTGGCCTTGCCACTGGTGCGTGGTGCAGTGTTGCCCCAAGCCTTACACTATAAAATCACAAATTTCGAGTGTCAGATGATAAGTCATAAATCTCTGGAGCATGTTAACGTCTCTGTTGATGTGTCTATAATGCTTTAAACATTCTGTAGACAGATAAAACTAAAGTTCAAAACACAACACCATGTGTGACAACACCAACATCAAAGCCTCGTCCCATCTTCCGTCAAATGAGATGCTTTGGCACAAACTCAAGAGAATGATTGATTAACAGCAGACAGACTCAACCTGAAAGAGTTTTGTGAAGAGGAGTGGTTTAAAACTGCTTCTGATCGTTGTACACATCTGATCCACAATTAGGGCCCTTTCACACCTACCTTGTTTGGTCCGGATTTTCTGACTTTTCAGTTTGGTCCGAATCAAAATTACAGAATCAAAAATTCGGGACAGTCCCGAAATCTAAGCTGTTGTCCTGACTCCCGAATCCGGCCCTAATTCTCCCGAAAATTATACTAAAGCAAAATCTTGAGTAGTTATTGTCTGATAAAACATTAAAAACTGTCCGTGGAGGTTGAGTCGTCCTGCAGCCAGCCCCCGCCGGCTGCTCATTGGTTGCAGCATTTTTTTTTTACATTTTGTGAAGTTCTACATAGATATCGTAGGCGCGAATTTATATGCATGGATAATCGAGCGCAAGTTGCAGCAGCCGCGAGCACAGTGAATGTGCAGGCAGTCAGTCTTAAAAGAGGGAGTGATTGGTCACTGTGTGTAAAAAAAAAATACTTCGGCCTAATGTCTGATGTCGGGTTACACAAAGCAAATCATCTACACAATTATTTAGTTTTCTTATTTAATGACCAAGTCATTTAGTTGTAATAATAATTTTGGCATAAGGCTTATTAGCGTTAGGCTATAGCCTGAAAGGTCTGATTTACGCACTGTTACAACAGCCATTGTTTGTTTTGTTTTTCACAATGACATTTGAGTTCATGATTTTAATGTTGTTTTTTTGTGGCAGAATATAAGGACTAATGACAGACTGTTGATATTTGAATAAAAATATGTTTAGTTCAGGTTTGAAATTCATTATCTTTTATTATAGGCTATGTAGTCTAATATCATAGTAGGCCTACCTTTTATTCAAACCAAGTTAATTATTTATTAATTTTTAATTACTTATGTGAAAATTGAAATGGTAAATGTCAAGGAAAGAAAATGGGTTTAAATGGGTGACTTGTAGGTAGCCTTTAGTGTTTTTTTGCAGGACACACAGACACGCACATCCCCATACCTATTCTTCTGTGAGGAAATTTCCCTTCACTGTTTGTCAAGAAAAATGCACTGCCATGAGGTAAAACATTGTTTTGCACTCAGTCAGCTTCCTTGGAAGTATCAAAAGATCAGAATTAGAGGGCAAGCCCAGTCTGTGTCCAGATTACTTCACAATAACAAAATATTTCCCCTAACTGTAACTGAGAGAACAAATGAGAGTCCTTGAAGGATCTGTTTTGTTTGAGTTATTATGGATACATTTGCATTAGCGTTTAATGCTCTCTTTTACTTTTAAAGTGGTTTCTTACCACTGCTATATAGGACACTAATGGTATGAAAAAAAGAAAAAATAACATTAGGTTCCACTTTGTATTAAAGGGGTACTTCACTGCTGGTAAATGGGCTTTCAATAAAACTTGGCTGCCTATATCCACCTTATTTTTGTAGCAAATTAGCTCTATGAAATATTAATAATCAATAATAACTGGTTATAATTGATTATGAATATTTGGATCAGTTAATATAATTAACTTAATGTTGTAAATTAATATTACAATCAATTAACCTGTTTGTGCTGTGAACACTCAGTGTTAATTATTTATTAATTCTAAGAAATGTACATTTCTGGGGCATGGGGAATGTCTTTCTTACTTTACAGTACTACTAAGAGCAAGTAGTCAAGATCTATGATTAGAGACTCCAGATATGAGCTTGAGACACAGACAACTTTACGTGTGACATGAACAAGGTTTTATTAACTAGACTAAACACTTAAACTACTCTAACATACACATACATACATACATACATACATGCATACAGTATACCAAGGGAAAGAGAGCTGAAGCTGAAGCGAGGGAAAGTAAGAAGTTATAGCATTGTTTGAAATTCAGCAGATCAACAGCCTTGAGAAAACCATCAGTTTAGTTCTAACACACCCTTCTTTAAAAGGGGTAAGGATACTTAATGTATCAGATAATGAGACTAAGTTCAATACATGCATGTCTCGCCCATTTGAATCAAACTGTCCTGATGCAATTTGTTGAGGCTCCAGTTGATCTCTGCTGATGTTGTCTTGATTAGAGAGAACCAGTGTGAGTCAGAGGATCTTTGGTGAATGGAAAGACAAGGCTGCAGCCTGGCACAAGCTTGAGGGTCCTTAGAAAACTTCTAGTTCAGCATCATCTTCACATCGGGATTCCAGAAAAGGACTAAGAGAGTAAGAGGGCTGATCTTGTGATCAGTGATTTTTAAAGCATGAAGATGTCACACCCTCTGGAGGTGTGTGAGCCAATAAGATGTTTTCCCTTTGGAGGGAAATTTTTACGACCCATTGTGTTCTAGCAGGGCATTTGAATATGTAATTTTATTTGTGTTTAAGAAAAGAATCTTCAAGATTCTTATAATACTAATCCGTCACAAAGTTAGCAAAATGTAATGTAAATTAACACATGGGGGACGAAGATTGGAGTTTATAGAGACCAAACATGCCACACATATGATTTTGGTAAACCATAGTATGCAAAGTCTGAAACATTAACCCAATAGAGTTTACAAGAATACATAGGCCAAACCACATAAAAGGAAAATCATGAGATGGGAAAATTAGATGCATGTTTATACATTTCTCAAGTGGTTATATATAGAATATAGGATTAACAGGGTTTATTTCTCCTTCTCAGCGAGAATTAAGTGAGAGTCACAACTCTCTGGAAATTCCTTTTGGGGTCGTAAAACTTCTTATCAGTCTTAATGTGTCCTGTAACAGGACACCGGGTTCTGCCAGTGTGTTAGATTCATTTGTGATGTTAGTTTTGAGGGAAGTTTCATAGACCTTTGTTGGGAGAGTGAGTTTGCTGGATTATTCATTAAATATAATGAATAATTTGTGTGTCCGATTGGTCCAGATGCTACAAATCCCCCCTTTCGAACGTTCTTGTCAATGCTATAGACAACAACGAGCGACGTCAAAGGTGCAGAACGATCAGACACCCTTCCGGTTTGTGTCTCCTGGAGTTGTGGTTGTTCCACGGTGGGTGATGTAGACAGTAGTCCAGGTCTCTGCAGCAGGTGCCTTGACAGTGTGTCACCTGTCGTTTGAGGCAGGTGGTTGCTTGTGACAGCAGGGAGTGGTTATGGGTGTTGTGTCTGCAGTGTTACTCTGGTCTGGCGGCAGTGCTGACTTGAGCTTGCCTGAGTTGTGTTTGGTAAGAGTCAGAGGTTCGTTCTTCCCAGTACTCCTCAGGTGAGTTCTGTTCAAGGAGCTCTTTTGCTAGTGCTAGCAGCTCTTGTAACTCAGAAGCAGGCGTTTCCAGCTGTCTTTGTGTAGCCTTTGTTTGGAACCTGTGTGAAAGGTGTAGAGGAGGATGTTGTTGTAGGCTTCAGTGGGATGTCCTCCTGTGGTGTTTGCTGGGTGAGGATGTTCTTTTCCATGGCTCCTCCCAGCGGTTGATCTTGTGTCTAGGTCTATCGCCATGGTGAAGGTTCTGCCCTCTGCTGGCTAGGAGCGTTTTATTGAAGGCTCTTGCATTGTGGCAATGCTGGGTGCCTTCTGGAGCCAGCTTTGGATTCTGGATTTTGCAGTTCAAGGCAAGGCAAGGCAAGGCAAGTTTATTTATATAGCACATTTCATACACAATGGCAATTCAAAGTGCATTACATAGAAGAAATTAAAATAATAAAAGAAATAAGAATAATTAAAACAGTTTAGAAAAATTAAATAAAATACAGTACAAACAGTCGGATGAACAGCGGCACAGTGCTCATTCAGTAAATGCACAGCTAAACAGAAGTGTTTTGAGTCTGGATTTGAATGTGACTACTGTAGGAGCACGTCTGATTTCCTCTGGAAGCTGGTTCCAGCTGCGGCTGGCATAATAGCTAAAAGCGGACTCGCCATGCTTAGAGTGAACCCTTGGTATTTCTAGCTGATGTGATCCTAATGATCTGAGTGATCTGTTGGGTTTATATTCAGTGAGCATATCTGCAATATATTGAGGTCCTAGGCCATTGAATGATTTATATACCAGTAATAATACTTTAAAATCAATCCTAAATGTAACTGGGAGCCAGTGTAAAGACCTGAGGACTGGTGTGATGTGTTCATGTTTTCTGGTTCTGCTCAGAATCCTGGCGGCAGCGTTCTGTATGAGCTGCAACTGTCTTATGGTCTTTTTGGGAAGGCCAGTGAGGAGTCCATTACAAGAATCCACCCTGCTGGTGATGAAAGCATGCACAAGTTTCTCTAAGTCTTGTCTGGAAACAAAGCATCTAATTCTTGCAATATTTTTCAGATGATAGTATGCTGATTTAGTTATTGCTTTGACATGACTACTGAAACTAAGGTCTGACTCTAGGGACACACCGAGATTCCTTACTTGATTTTTAGTTGTTTGACCCCTAGAGTGAAGGTATGCATTCACCTTGAGAACTTCATCTTTGTTTCCAAACGCAATGACTTCAGTTTTGTCTTTGTTTAACTGAAGAAAGTTTTGGCACATCCAACTGTTGACTTCGTCAATGCATTGGCACAGGGAGTCAATGGGGCTGTAATCGTTAGGCGATAGGGCTAAGTAGAGCTGTGTGTCGTCTGCATAGCTGTGGTAAGCAATTTGGTTCTTTCTCATTATTTGGCTCATTGGGAGCATATACAGGTTGAACAGGAGTGGTGCAAGAATTGAGCCTTGAGGTACTCCGCATGTCATGGATGTCCACTCAGACTTATGGTCACCTATACTCACATAATAACCTCTCCCATCTAAGTATGACCTGAACCATTTTAGGACTATCCCAGAAAGCCCCACCCAGTTTTCCAGCCTGTCAAGAAGTATGTTATGATCAACAGTGTCAAATGCAGCACTGAGGTCGAGTAGTACCAGCACTGATAATTTGCCTGAATCAGTATTTAAGCGAATATCGTTTATTATCTTTATGAGCGCTGTCTCTGTGCTGTGGTGCGGTCGGAAACCAGATTGAAAATTGTCAAAGTATCCATTCAAGCTCAAGAATTTGTTCAGCTGATTGAAGACAACTTTTTCAATGATCTTGCCTATGAAAGGAAGATTTGAGATCGGTCTATAGTCGCTTAATATGGTCTTATCCAGATTGCTCTTTTTCAGGAGGGGCTTGACAACTGCAGTTTTCAGGGAGTATGGAAAACTCCCAGAGTGAAGTGAGACATTTACCACTTCTAGGAGATCTGATTCTAAACTGTTTAACACACTTTTGAAAAATGATGTGGGAAGTGTGTCAAGAGCGCATGTTGATGTTTTAAGGTGCTGTACAGTTTCTTCCAAAATTTTGCCATTTATTTCTTTGAAATCAGACATAGTAACTACTTTCTCAGGTGGTTTGATCTGTCTGACCTCAGTGCAACTCAAGGATGTGCTGATCACCTTTCTGATATTACTGATTTTCTCAGAGAAGAAAGAAGCAAACTCACTACACTTGTTCTCTGAGAGCATTTCACTGGGAATCTGGCTTGGAGGGTTTGTCAGTCTCTCTACAGTAGCAAAAAGAGTGCGTGTGTTGTTTAAATTACTGTTTATAATATTTGAGAAGAAAGTCTGTCTAGTTTTGCCTAGTTCCATATTGAAAGCATGAAGGCTGTCTTTGTAGATGTTATAATGGACTACAAGTTTAGTCTTCCGCCACATGCGCTCTGCTTTTCTGCATTGTCTTTTCATATTTTGCACTGCTGTTGAGTTTCTCCAAGGTGCTTTTTGTCTGCCACTCTTCTTCCTGACTTTAACAGGAGCAATATCATCAATTATACCTTTAACTTTTGAGTTAAAAGAATCAAGGAGAAAATCAACAGAGTCAGCAAATATACTTGGTGTTAAGGATATAGCCTTCATAAATAGTACACTGGTGTTCTCATTTAAGCATCTCTTCTTGACAGACACAGATTTAGCTTCAATGGCAGGAGAGATCAATATATCAAAGAAAATACAGAAATGATCAGACAGTGCTACATCCTTAATAACAATTAATGAAATGTTTAGACCCTTACTGATAAGTAAATCTAGAGTGTGTCCACGATTGTGTGTGGGTCCATGTACATGCTGAGTCAGATCAAAAGTTTTTAAAACAGTTTTGATTTCTTTTGCCATATTGTTTTCTGCATTATCTATGTGAATGTTAAAATCTCCAGCAATGGCAAAACAGTCAAACTCTGAGGTAATTGCTGATAACAGTTCTGTAAAGTCCTCAGCAAAGGCTGGAGAGTATTTTGGAGGCCTGTAAATAATGATAAGTAAAATGCGTGGAGCACCTTTCAACACAATACCCAGATATTCGAAAGAAGGGTAATTCCCAAATGATATTTGCTTACATTGATAGATATCTTTAAAAAGAGCAGCTAGACCCCCACCTCTCTTAACAGCTCTGCAGACACTCATAAAAGTAAAGTTCGGAGGGGCTGTTTCATTGAGGACTGTTGCACTGCAGCTGTCTTCTAGCCAGATTTCATTTAGAAGCATAAAATCCAGGTTGTTTGTGGTTATTAAATCGTTGACTAGAAGTGATTTATTTTTAAGTGAACGAATGTTTAAAAGTGCTAACTTAACAGTCTTACTTTTTGTCCCCACATCAATCTTACTTTGACGTGTAATAGGCACCAGATTAGTTAGGTTTGCTGCACGGCTATTGAAGGCCTTAGACTTTCTATCTTGTAATAGAGCAGCAATAGAGAAAGATACAGGCACACTGGGTTCCCGCTTGTTCTGTAAACATTTGAGAAAGTTACTGTTATCAGAGCGGGGACCCAAAACACATCACTGAGAGCTGGTATCAGTTGTTTTTGGTTCACCTCGAGCAGAAGGAGGATGGTGTGGGCCCTGGCGTTGTGGCAGAGGCCGAAGAGCTCTCACAGGAGGGGGAGGGCGAGCTGGGCCCGCAGGCTTTGGTGCGGGTGGTAATGGTGCCTGTCGTTTTTTGGTTGGTATCTGGGGGCTTGCAGCAAAAGAGTGGGATAGTCTGGTTCCAGCATACACCAGTTCTTCCATTTTCTGTGAGAAACACAGTAGTGGCGATGCTGGAGAGAGGGAGAAAGTGTCTGGTGAAAGGGGCTGTTGCTCTGGTGTTATAGGAGGCTGTGATATGCTGTCCTGGCTTCCCTGGCTGTTTTCCAGGAAGTCGTCCTTGGGTGCTGAATCTTCAAGCAGTTCTGATATGTCTCTCTGTGGGCAGGGCTCAGCTGAGATTGTGTCCGTGAGCAGAGGTTGTTGTGGCGGAGTGGTGTTATCATTGTCCTTGTGTGATGTCAACCGCATGTCCATTTTGCTGCTGAAGTGAAGTCCCGTGGTCATTCATACTGTGTCCATGTGTGTGTGTGCCGTTCAGATTGAATGGATTGGCACAAACTGCAGAAGGATGATTGAGGGAGAAGTAGAAATTGTCCTTTAACACTCTTGAACCAAGTTTGTTTGGGTGATGGCCATCCCGATGAAAAAGTTGTCTCTGACTCCAGAAAAGATTGAAATTGTCAATGAAGTTTACTCCTTTTATATTGCAGGTTTTTTGCAGCCATGTATTTAGCCCAAGCAACCGTGAGAACCTGTTTGTTCCTCTTGCTGGGAGTGGTCCACTGATGAATGTTTGAACTTTCAGTCTTTTAAGTGTTTCAAAAAGTTCATGGAAATCCTTCTTAAGGAGTTCTGACTGCTCTTTATGAATATCATTCTTCCCCACATGTATGATGAGTCGATTTGCAGTCTTATGTTTCATCAGAATGTTCTGAAGTTCCCTGTTTACATCAGAAGTTGTTGCTTGTGGAAGGCAGCATGTAGTTGTATCCCTGCCGCTAATGTGTCTGATTATCGAGTCCCCCACTATCAGAGTCCTGGGCTCGGCTGCGCTCTGAGCTGAGTGCCGCTGTCTGCTCGACCTTGAGCGCCAGTTAGCATCAGTGTTAGCTACTGGCCCATTCAGTCTGTGTTCGATCATATTCATCACATTTGGGGATTCCTCATTTACATTCATTAGTACTTCAAATCTGTTCTCAAGATGTATAGGCGGTGGTAGAAGACCAATGTTTGCAATCCTTGTCAGAGCTGTATCTGGGGTAGAGGATGCTACTGCGGCAATATGTGATGCTCGTGACAATCTGATGTCTCGAGTGCCTTTGGGTCTAGCTCCCTGTTTGTGCCATCGATTAGTAAGTCGATCGGCTTGTTTCTCTACCTGTCGAGGAGCACTAGTTTCATGGGACTCACCGGTATGCTGAGGGTGTCCATGACGAAGCTCTGTTGTGTGCTCCGTCTGGTTTGGTGGTCCCGTAAGTAACTTTGTTTCGAGAACTGCAATCCTTTGTAAAAGTCTGTGGCAGTTGGTGCAGCAAGTAGATTCTTGAACCTGAAGAGGCATTTTCTCTCTTATCCGTATGAATGTAGGCAGTTGTGTTTTCCTTTCCCGGAATGTAAGCTGGTCGGGTAAAAGAATTCTGCGTTTTTGTAGTAATCCAAACTTTGTTGTCTGAGCACTGTGCTGTTTGCTGAAGTTAAAATTAGATGATAAAAGGAAATAAAATATAAAATATAGGAGATAAAATGTAAAAGCGATAGAGCAAAGCGCGGAGCAGTAAGCAAGAGCGTCCGAACAGTTCAGAATCACTGGGGTCTTATAACCCCTTTTTGAGGAGGCCTTGTGTTTGTTAAAGGCCTTCTGTGTCAGGTCACGCAGTTGTTGGATAAGCATTGTGTGGGGGCAGACCATAATGCCTAAATGGTGACTTATAATAGGATGGAGGTTTCTGAGGAAAAGGCTCTTGAAGCTGGTGTCCTCCTCCATCCCAGGTTCGTTATGAGCTCTGAAGTAAGCTCGTCTGAGTCTGTGGTAGTAAACATAGGGAGTTTCATGCCAAACCTGTTTGGTGTCTAGGGCAGCGATCAGTCCGTTTTTTGGCTCTGAGAATTCCTTTATGATGGCTTGTTTCAGCTGCTGGTAGTTAGACTGGATGTTTTCTGGCTGCCGAGCCAGAAAGCGTCGCAACTCTGGGCTGGATGTGATCCAGATCAGATAGAGTCTATCTTGATGGTTCACACTCAAAGGCTGCAGGTGAAAATCATTGTCTCGCAGGTAAGCCTAGACAACGGGGTCTCCTGCAAACTCTGGATTAAATGCAGGGATCTGTCTGGCCATTCAGTTGAGGTCTTTGAGTGTCACTACATGTGTCATTTCAGGATTCGTCTGAATCAATCCTTTTCCTTCTGCGGCTGCAGAAACTTTCAGGAAACTGTCCGATGACGTGTTAAGCAGAGGGGTTTGTCTCCCCCCTTTGTAACTCTGTGCTTGGCTGGGGGAGGTTGCTCTGCTGATTGCAAATGGGGGAGTGAGATGTCTCTCCTGCTGTGGTTCTTTTTGCAGCAGGTAAGAGTGTCTAGGTTCTCGTTGGACCATGTCAAGTTCATCTTTGTGTTGTCCAGCTGCTGAGTCAGTGCTTCAATTCCAGCTCTGGACACATTCAGATGACCTTCACAGGCCATGATTCTGGCATCTTTGCCCAAGAGTTCAGAATTTGCTGCTTTTAACTGTGACTCTTTGCGAAAGAGTTCCTTTTTAAGGTCCTCTCTGGCTGTCTTTTCCAACTGCTCTCGTTGTTTAGCAGCTGTCAGAGCCTTTTGAACCCTGTGTATTTCCTCCTGTGACTCCCTTCTGCCAGGGTCCTTGGGTCTGTCCCAAGTAAAACACACACACACACACACACACACACACACACATATATATATATATATATATATATATATATATATATATATATATATATATATATATATATATATATATATATATATATATATATATATATAAACGTAGTTAATCTGGTTCATATCTTCCTTTTTTTTTTTTTTTGGCTAGTAGAAGTTCTGAATACCCGGTAACTTAAAAATGTTGTTGCCAAATTGGCCTGTGTGTGTTTGTTAGTTTCAAACACTGATTTGCCACTAGTGCTGGGCGCTATGACCAAAAATTTATCATGGTATTTTTCAAAATTATATCGGTTTCACGGTATATGACAGTTGGGGGCGTGTCAGTGAGAAACATGGCGGAATACTACAAATCTTAAAGGTATTTAGCAGTGAAATTGTTAGGCTTTTTTATTTACAGCGCAGTAAGCTAATTTCCTGCATAGAATATGATGGCATTATAATATAACAAAGTAATATGTTACAATAAAGTTTGCAGTGGCTTCATAAATTAAAAACATAAAAAAGCAAAGCGCACTTGATGCATATTTCTTTGTTCTTCATTTTTCTAGAACTAGAATTTAAGAACCATGCTGTATTTTTGTGTAATTATTTAAAAGTACACCGCCATCTTACTCCGACAAAAGTGACTTGAACGCACCTGCCGTCGTAAACACGACTTCCCACCTCGTAAGTACGAACTTCCCAGGAGGACTTGAACGCACCATTACTGTCATGAGTGAATATTATAGAAAAATTCCACACCAGTATAGTAGTTGGTTGGCAAGGCCCCACAAAATGATGCTGTTTAAAAAGAGGTGCCAGCAGGAAGTGCTTTAGGAGCGGCAGAAACAGCGGTTTCCCCGGTAACGGCTGTACACAAAGCAGCAGTGCTTATAAACGCTGCTTTATCAGAAAAGATAAAGATTAAATGAAAATAACATCGAAACTTTTCTTCAAAGATATATAAAATAATTATATTCATATAATATATATCCAAATATATATATATATATATATATATATATATATACAGTCGTGCTCAGAATTAATGGCACCCCTGGTAAATATGATCAAAAATGGCTCAAAAATAAATCTGCATCGTTTATCCTTTTGATCTTTCATTAAAAAAATTGGCAAAATCCTAACCTTTCATTGAAGTAAAAGGATTGAAAGTGGGGGGGAAATCACATTATAAAATTAATGTTTTTCTCCAAAACACGTTGGCCACAATTATTCATACCCTTTTATTAAATACCTTTTTGCAATTTCCTTATGCCAAGATAACTGCTCTGAGTCTTCTTCTATAATGCCTGATGAGTTTGGAGAACACCTGACAAGAGATCAGAGACCATTCCTCCTAACAGAATCTCTCCAGATCCTTCAGATTCCCAGATCCATGTTGGTGCTTCTTCTCTTCAGTTCACTCCACTCATCAGGTCAGGGAACTGGGACGGTCATGGCAGAAGCTTCATTTTGTGCTCCCTAACACATTTTTGTGTTGATTTTGATGTTTGTTTTGGATCGTTGTCCTGATGGAAGATCCAACCACGGCCCATTATAAGATTTTTTAGCAGAAGGCGTCAGGTTTTGATTTTTTTATCTGTTGATATTTGATAGAATCCACGATGCCTTGTATCTGAATAAGAAGTCCAGGACCTCCAGCAGAAAAATAGGCCCACAACATTAAAGATCCAATGGTATATTAAATTGTACACATGGGGTACTTTTTATGCAGTCGTCCTGTCCCCTTTGCAGAAAAGCGTCCCCAAAGAATGATGTTTCCACCTCCATGCTTCACGGTTGGGATGGTGTTCTTGGGGTTGTACTCATCCTTCTTCTTCCTCCAAACACGGCGAGTGGAGTTTAGACCAAAAAGCTCTATTTTTGTCTCATCAGACCACATGACCTTCTCCCATTCCTCCTCTGGATCATCCAGATGGTCATTGGCAAACTTCAGACGGGCCTGGACATGCGCTGGCTTGAGCAGGGGGACCTTGCGTGCGCTGCAGGATTTTAATCCATGACGGCATAGTGTGTTACTAATGGTTTTCTTTGAGACTGTGGTCCCAGCTCTCTTCAGGTCATTGACCAGGTCCTGCCGTGTAGTTCTGGGCTGATCCCTCACCTTCTTCATGATCATTGATGCCCCATCATTATTGATGTGAGATCTTGCATGGTGCCCCAGACCGAGGGAGATCAACCGTCATCTTGAACTTTTATACAGGTAACGAGTTCAAACAAGTGCAGTTAATACAGGTAATGAGTGGAGAACAGGAGGGCTTCAAAATTCGCATTTAGGAGATAAGCATTCAAAACTTACACTCTCTCACTTCCGCTAAAATGGATCACTGATTATTATGACATCACTGTGGACTTCAGCTTCTCATCACATCTTCTGTCCTATCAAATGTGTTCTAGAATCTAAAGCGTCCCGCCCCCTATGCTATAAATACCACCTGGTCAAAAGGACCGTTGACATGTAGCGGAGCAATATGGGTTTTTGCCAGGGTCGATATTGTCCACACCACTTTTTGAAATAACTCGCGGCACTGATGTACCTAATACACATCTCCAGTTAACTAGCAGGGCATTCATTTCGTTCGTTGGTCAAATAAGAGGCGTTCTAGCGCTGAAATGTGTTGTTTTTTAAATCAAGCTGCTGAGCTCCTTGCCTGCGATCAGTTGCATCGAAACAGTGTTCTCTTGTGTCTCCAATCGGCGCTTCAATCTATCGCCGTCTTCACTCAGCGCTTCAATCTATCACCGTTGCAGAGACTATTTGTTCCAGTGAAATCACAAAACAAAATGCACACAAACGTGTCCCTGCTTGATATGCAACCACTGATTAACATATTCGGTTTTGATGAGGAAAAAAAACTATACGAGTGCGGATTAGAACCCAGAACCTCTGACACGCTTGGCAAAAGTTCTGCCACTAGACCATGAAAGTACAGAAGTTACAGTCGCAGATCTATGGATTTATTCACGTGAAAATACTTATAAATATTATATATTGTACACATATTGTACATTTATGTCTCTGCATTGTATAGCAACCACCTCCCCCCAACACCCCACACACCAGACTGTCCCACCCACTTTTTAAAACAAAATTATGCCACTGGTTGGAGATGAGTGTTTGGTTGCTCGAGTTTTATTCAGTTTTCCAACTGTACATTGGTTAGGAATGAAATGGCTAGAATTTATTCACACCTTGAATCCAACGTATGAAAAGGGACCCTCTCAAACAGTGTAGCGCCGCGTTCCGAACGTATACACGTATGAGAGCGACATACGCCGGTATATTAAAAATTCATATCATAACAAAAATAAACACCAGTATTCGGTACGAACTGATATACTGCCCAGCACTATTTGCCGCTATAGGGAAATAATTAGAGGAATATATCAAAGTGCAGTAAACTGTAAAACTGTTTGTGCCACAAAACAGCCCGTTTATAATTGAGAAAATACATTAAAATGACAAGAAATACCAGTTTGCAATATCAAGCAGCATAACAAGCCGTTTTGTACAGCTAAAAATAATTGGAAGCGAATGACACCGAAGCCAGGCACATTATAATTACAAACCTGAAAAATAAGGTGAATATAGTAGCAAGACAAAAAAAAAAAAAATCTGTGCTACCTTACTAGAGAAACAAGAGGAAAACATTTTTTTGCCTTCCCTTTTGCCAAATAGGTAGGAAAACTTCAATGCACTTTACATGCTGCAGTCCAAGGCCTCTCCCACCAGTCTGCAATGGATATGCTTGACCAGAGTATAAAGCGCCTTGCTTTAGTAGGAAATACTTCTTAGCAAACTTACAATCATAATTGTCAACTTGTATCAAGTGTGGGTATCTGCAGGTTGGAGAAATGGGCGTGACGAAGGTTGCGGCGTGGAGAAAGGTCTTTATCATTGGTTGCAAAAGCTATCTGTCAAGGGTGTGGGGTAGGATTAGGGGTTAGTTTCTGTTGTAGCAGTTCACCTTTCGGCACACCCATTACTCAGACCTACAGCTATCCTTGTCTCACTTGTATTGTTCCTGGGTGCAAGAGTTACAAGAGTAAACATTTAGAGGGAGTGATTTATTGTCGGTTTCCAGTTAAGGATCCAGCGAAGGCTGCAAAGAATCATAAATATGTAGAGCATGCCGCAACGGAAAATCTGAAAAAACTCTTTTTGTATTCAACATTTCAAACTGGATGACCACAAACAGTGTTGTGGGCCAAATGGAGGGGGAAAACTGAAAGAAACTACCGTTCTGTCATTTCTTCCCAACCCCCAAAGCAAAACGCTGTCGCATACAGGTTAAAAAGCTGTTGCCATTTTTACCTTAATGCTGTTTAAAGAGTAGATAAAATACGATACAGTGATTAAACCTATTTGGTATCTGGTGATGTATAGCGGGGACATTACATTATATCATTATATCCTGGGTTTTTTACTTTGCGTGGGAGGAAGTGTAGGCTGCGTGATGACGTCAGAATTTGAATTGGACAAATTTACGATTGCGCCCACAAATGCATACAATAAGATCAGCCGCAAAAATAGCCCCGTCAAAGCCTTTTCAGCGCTATTTTTTTTCACTGTGTGTCTTTAGTAAACCCTGATAGTAGTTTTTTAATTTTTAGTTTTTTTAATTTTTAAAAATTTTTAAAGAGGGTTTACTCGAATCCCACCTCAGTAGCAGCAAGTGTTTTGCAATAGAGGGTATGCGCATGATGGGAAAGAGCTGTGTGATTGTCTGTACAAGTAGATTCAGCAAGAAATCGGAGCCATCTTTTTACAGAAAAGAGAAGCAAATGGATCACTGCAATTCATAGAAACAACTGGAATCCAGATTGAACTCGTCTGCCTGACGGTAACAGCTGATAGGTATCCAGATAACTTTATAAGTTTCTACAAACAGCCCAAATATCCTTTTATGTCCTTGTCACTTAAAATTCGCCAACAAATCTAGTCTTGAAGTAAGACCAAGTGTCAAGTCAAATTTATTTTGTGTTGCCTAGCAGATAAAGCATTCACAGGCTTAGTTTTATGTATTTCCCCGGTATCGAAATCAGGTACTTTTCAAGAAACCCGATTCCTGGCTACATGTCAGTGTCCATGGACCACTGGTTCTTTGGTAAGTTGTGAGGAACATTGTCACTTCCCTTAATTTATGCAGATAATCATTTGTTTTACTCCCGTTTTCACAGTTACGCCTATTAAAATGTTGCAGGATATTTTGCCACTCAATCTGGCTGAGGGAGCGTGTCCCAACAGACAAATTATGTCAGTGCATACACTTTATACAACATGAATATAAGTGCATATACCTAACAATTTGTGGTTGTTTTTTGATGTAAGTACATAGTAGTTAAAGACACTTAACATAAACGGTGAAAGAAAGGGTTTACCACACAATAGAATTCCTGTACACACCTCGACACACTCCTGTTCACAACCAATCATCCAAACACATGCAGTACATGCAAGTTGCAAGAAACAATGCAAGAAACATTTCTGTAATTGCCAGTTGATCTATTTTGAATGAGGCAATTCATTCACTGCAGCTACATGATTTGACCAAGAGGAAAGATGAATATCTTCCCTGCTCTTGAGATCTTGTTTATCTTCATTTTATGTCATCACTGTATGAATTCCAGGACTGTTATGGGAATCGTCTAGAGAATTTGCTCTCCCTCTTTGCTCTGACAAGTGTAGGCGATGCCAGGCTGATAATTCTATTTTTGTTTTGTCTATCATATGATGTCTTACTCTCTTCTCCAAAAAAGAGAGTTGTATTGCTTTCCTGAATCAAACTTCTGCTTAATAAAACGGTTAAACATTCACAGCCATTGGTTTTAACTTTCAATTGAAATTAATTGATTTAAAACAGTGAGGAATGTTTGTGACTCAGAGAAAAAGAAAAGTCATGGTTGAGCTGGAATAATGAGTAGCCTTCCAAGTCAAGAGAGAGTGAATCAATAAAGGAATCAGTTTGCATCAGACAGGTTTCCAGCTTTCCACATAAAAGGGAAATCAGGAAAAGAAACGATTTGTGTGTGTGACTAGCAGAACCTGAAACTTTTCTGGTATCGGGTATACCTAAATCTGTTCTTAAGATGCGATTGGACAAAGAACATGAAGGCAAGGCAAGGCAAGGCAAGGCAAGGCAAGGCAAGGCACTTTTATTTATAGAGCACGTTTAAAACAGGCACTGCTGACCAAAGTGCTGTACAGTCAGTTCAAACAGTATAAAATACATAAATACACCAACAAACACAAACACATCATAAACCCATCATAAAAACCCATCATAAAATTACATTTGACCAAAAGCCAAAGAGAAAAAATAAGTCTTTAGTGAAGATTTAAAACTATCAACAGTGGAAGACAATCTTAGGTGTTCCGGCAAATCATTCCACAGACGCGGGGCAGCGACAGAAAAAGCACGATCACCTTTTAATTTCAATCTAGATCGAGGCACACTGAGCATCAACTTGTTCGAGGACCTTAAGGGTCTAGAACATTTCCGGTGGAGAAGATCTGTAATGTATTGAGGAGCTTGGCCATTCAACCCCTTAAACACATACAACAAGACCTTAAACTTGACACGGTACTCGACCGGCAACCAGTGAAGCGCAGCCAGAACCGGCGAAATATGTTCCCTCTTTCGAGTACCAGTAAGAAGCCTGGCGGCAGCATTTTGTACAGTTTGTAGGCGGGATAAGGAGGACTTAGCTACCCCAAGGTACAGCGAGTTACAATAATCCAGCCTAGATGAAATAAAGGCATGAATCACTATCTCCAGATCTTTTACTGTTAAAAATGCTTTTAATTTCGCAATAGATCTCAAATGATAAAAGCTACTCTTCACTACTGAGTTAATTTGTTTGTCAAATTTAAGGCCGTTATCAAAAATCACTCCCAAATTTCTGGTATAAGCAGCAAAATTTCCACTTAAAGGACCCAGTTGTTTTTTAATCTGTATATTAGAAGCAGGTGATCCAAAAACTACAATTTCGGTTTTGGAGTCATTCAATGTTAAAAAATTGGCTGCCAGCCAGCCTCTTACTTCCTCAAAACAGTTCAACAAAGACTTCATGTCATAATTATCCTCATTTTTCAAAGGGAGATACACCTGTGTATCATCCGCATAGAAGTGATATGGAATATTGTGCTTTCGAAAAATCGAACCTAAAGGGAGTACATACAGCGAAAACAACATTGGGCCCAAAATAGACCCCTGAGGTACACCACAAGTTAATGGTACAGAAGAGGAAGAAAAATTCCCAACTTCCACAGAAAATGTTCTATCAGAGAGATACGATTTAAACCAATTCAATGCGGTACCTTGAATTCCTAAGCAGTTACTCAACCGTTCAAGCAAGATAGCATGGTCAATGGTATCAAATGCAGCACTGAGGTCCAGAAGGAACAAAATTGCACAGTTACCCGAATCCACAGCCAGCAAAAGATCATTCAATACCTTCAGCAAAGCTGACTCTGTACTGTGATGTTGTCTGAAACCAGACTGAAATTTGTCTAACAAATTATTCTCACTTAAAAATACCGTCAATTGATGGAAAACAGCTTTTTCCATTACTTTTGATAAAAATGGTAATTTTGAAATTGGACGATAGTTATCTAAAATATAAGGATCTAAACTGGGCTTTTTGCGGAGTGGATTCACTACTGCATGTTTCAGGATTGATGGAACAGTGCCTTGAGATAGGCTGCTATTTATAATAGTTAAAACAAAGGGTTCAACTACACATAACACTTCCCTAAAAAGACGAGGAGGCACCACATCCAAGGAGCAAGAGGAAAGCTTCATTTTCTTGAAAAGCTCAACAAGAAAAGTAGAAGAAATAGGCTCAAACTTAGTTAAGCAGGCCGAACATGGGTCATTAACAGGTGCGTTAAAATCAAACTTGGGGATACAAGAACGAATAGTATTAATTTTATCCACAAAAAAATTCAAAAATGAATCACAGATTGTAGATGTAGCATCAGGAAATGAGAGTGAATTTGGATTTAGTACATTGTGTAATGTACTAAACAGGGTCTTTGGACTGTGTGCATGCTTTGCTATCAGGCTAGAAAAATATTTTTCCCTAGCAGCCTTAACAGAGTGCTGGTAGCTCACCATGCAATGTTTCATAATTTCATAGGATACTTGGAGCTTATCTTTCTTCCACTTTCTTTCAGCTTTCCTCCATTCCTGTCTGGAGGCACGAGTATCATTATTAAGCCAAGGTTGCAACCTTAACTTAGATTTCTTAATTTTAAATGGTGCAACTACGTCCAAAACATTACCACACAGAGTGTTAAAATAATTAAGTTGATCATCAATAGACATTTCTGAGAATGAAGACACAGTAAGGCAAGCATCACTAAAAAATGCATCTTCGAAATGTTTAGATGTGGCAGAATTAACAAACCGGATTGGATGATCAGAAGACTTAACATTAACCTTTGAAGTATTGAGTACAGTTTTAAACAATACTGGCTTATGATCAGATAAACAGATTTCATCAACTTCTATATTACTGACAGAGAGACCTGCTGAAATCACCAAATCAAGAGTATGGCCTTTTTTATGAGTAGCTTCTGTGATAGACAAAATGAGATTAAACGAGTCAATAATTTGAAGAAATTCCTTAACCAAAGGATGAGAGGGACAACACACATGTATATTAAAATCTCCTAAAATTAATAATTTGTCAAAATAGGGTACCATAGAAGATAAAAAATCTGAAAATTCCTGCAGAAACATCTTATTATAATAGGGAGGTCGATAGATCAAAGCACAGAGAAGATCATTCTCTGTACTTATCTTAAGTACTTGAATTTCAAAACTGCTGAAATTATCCACTGGTAGTAAGCGGCACTTAAAAGTGTTCTTAAAAATTGTAGCTACTCCCCCCCCCCCCCCCCCCACCACGACCCGATGTCCTAGGAGAACTGACAAAATTACAGTCATCAGGTGCCGCTTCAGCAAGAGGGCCAAGTTCATCACAATTTAACCAAGTTTCGGTTAGAAACAAAAAATCCATATTATGTGATGAAAAAAAGTCATTAATTAAAAATGTCTTATTTGAAATCGATCTTACATTCAACAGAGCCATCTTTACAGTCGTTGGTTCCGTAGATTGAGTCAGTGATGTTTCTGCGCCGCCGCTCAACATCTGTGAAGGAGCGCGATCAAGAGTTCTGAGGTTGCCGAAGTTTACCCCAGCCTGCGGGCTTGATTTTAAATATGCTTGATCCGGTAACAGTCTGAATGCCAAATCCAAGTGCTGTGGCCAGAGAGGTATGAGGCACGAAGGTCTTAACTCAGATGTATTACAGTAATAGAGTAATCCATCGTTAGAGACGTAGGCGAGAGAAGTAGCAGAGAAAGATTCCAATGGTTCAACAACACGATTGCGACGAGCTTTCCTTAATCGCACCATAGTGCCACCACGCTTCCCGCGTCTTCTCGCCCGTTTCCTTCTGTGCAAAGAACAGCCTGGGACTCGACAAATGTCGGATGGAAGCCAGGCTAAGAACGGCGGATTAGAAGATCCGCTTTCTCGTTCATCATAACCATCGCGTCGATAGTCTACAGCCAGAGTATGAATGTCAAGAAGAGATTGGCGATCATATGTAATTAAAGATGTAGCTTTATGTGCTGACAGGCACATAAACAACACAGTTACGAACAGAAACAGCGGAACACACTGCACACACATAAAGCGACGGCCTGCCGATAAACACACTGGCGCCATCTTGTCACATAAACAGATTATTATTGTGCTAATGTGTAAGAGTCTGTCTGATTGGCATATAAAGCAACATCACTTTTTTAATGTGAAATGGATCATGCCATGATAATAAAACTGGTGAGGGATGAATTCATTTAAAAACAAATTATTCAATTTGTGGCTGTCTCCACAAATGGTTGAACAGAAAACACTACAGAAATGGTAGAAAAAAAGTGTATCAATTTTGCAATCGGAATTTATGTCAGTACAAAAGTAACATTTTATTTCATATAATCAATGCTTTATTTCAAATAAAGCAGTTTATACACATATATATGTACATTAGTATGTATTTTTTGGTCATTTGGCACCTTTTGGCCCAGACTGTGTCATTCCAGCCATTCAGTTTGGAAGTGGTGATATTTTTTTTTTGTGCAACGTGCATCAGAAAGTCTGTCAACGTGAGTGTGGGCACTTTATCTGGGGCAGTAAATCCCTTATCTCAAACTAGACCATTAACTGCATTTCAGATGTTAAAGGCTGAAAAAATGTGTCACAGATCTGATCTTCTGGCTCCCTGTGTTTCACATTTCAGTACAAGTGTCAAAGTGCTCGAAGAAACTCAAGTGGAAACGACAATGATTGTGAGGTGAGACTTTGTGTGTTTGACTGTCTGCATGTCTCTTCTTGAGTGTCACTGTTTTATTGGGTTTCCACAGTCATGAAAAACATGACTCATTATTCACAGCCAAAAAACACTCATTCACTCATATTTATATTTTAAGAAATGCATAAAATGGTAAGGTTGCATGTTTTCTTCAAATTCAATGGTTAAACTCTCTTGTAAGCATCTTGTCTAGACTTCAAAATCATAAGACAGACTAGTTTTTAGTATACATTTGTTTCATTGCCCATATGGCTGATTGCAACATAGGCATATAAAGTTAAAGAATTTCCATATTCCTTAAGCACTGTCATAACCAGTTTTTTGAAGAAAATATTTCATTCTTCATCCACCACAGAAATATATATAGTCATCAATAGCTACGTTTACATGGAGACCTTTTGTTTCAATCGGAATGAATTCATTCTGATTGATGAATCCAAACGTAGTGTTTACACGAACGCTAAATAAAGTGATTTATTTCTCTAGTTATGCTCAGCTTTTCATATTTCATCAGCTACAAATCTGCTTTTTTTGTCAGTGCAGTCAGTCAAGTTCATTGGAAATTCATTGGAAACCTTGGTTTTGTACCCCTGTCTGACTCTGTAAAAGTACAATATAACATTCACAAAGTTTATGAAGGAAGGAAATATCTGTGTAAAAAATGTAAAACTGACCATCTCAGTCAGAAGAAACTGAATCCATTTCATAATTCAGGATTGTTTCAGGAGTGTTTGCCGTGTTTACATACGGCAGTTTTTTCTAGCATGGCAATGTCTGTGTTGTTGCAGGAGGGAATGCGGTCTAATGAATTCACCACAACTCTCACTGTCTTTGGCCTGAAACCAAGATCAGGTAAATCTTTGGGTCTATTTACACTTGTCACTTAATGCGTTTTTACTGATCAGATAGCTCAGCGCATTAATGTGTCTCTGCAAAACGAATATAAATCCGATCATCAATTCCCACACTATATGCAAGTTCATCAGAGTTCACGTCACTGAATGCAACATATGCACTGCAGTTTAATTATCATCACTGTTGTTGAGCTTTCAGGATGTGACGCATCTCAAACCAGATCAGATTTAGATCTGTCTCGAAAGCGTTTCAGAGAGTATTTATACATGGTCTTTTCAGATCTGACAGCTATCCGATCGCATGCAGTAACCAGGTGTAAATAGGCCCTTTATTTCATATTTCTCATAATTTGTCTTTTTGTTTTTAATCTTGGTAATGGTATTGCCAATGTTTGTTAGCTTTGCAAAGCATTTGCTTTTCAGCGCAAGTAAGCAATGAAAGTTGTATTAATGTGTTAGACAAAAAAAAAAACAGTTTAAAAAAGTTTCTAGCAATTACACTTGAGTCAAACAAGCATCATGTCTGAAATCGTCTTTGAAGCTCTTTACTACATTAACGGTGCTTTTCCCACAGATATCTTATTTAGAGACTGCACTCAAATTTTATGATCTCTATCATTTCAAAAATTCTTGTTTAATGGGAATTTAGAGGTTAGGAACTGCACTTCTTTGGAAAGATATCATCTTGAACTGTGGTCTTGAACTTTAGTGATACCAAGGTTTGTAGTAATAGGTGGTGTTTTTTTCATGACTTTGCAATTCAGTGGAAAGCACAAGGAAGGCTTGTGCTTCCTGTCTCACAGAAGACAATGGCAATTGACCAGCATACAATACCAAAACCGCTTGTTATCAGTCTCAATGCTTCCCTTTTTATCATTTGAGTCAGTAATATGTTTGAAATATTAATATCTTGTGCTCTGAGACCCACAAATAGCTGCTGTAGAAGTAGCGCTGCTGTGTGAACAATCAATAAATCACCTGTTTTGATATGTTTATCATCTGCATAATACAGCATAAAGACATCAACAAAACAAATCAAAACATGCTTCTCTATATTTTTTGTTTGTGTAAATTAGGCCTCATACTATAGCAATGAGAAATTGGTTTACCAAGTGCTGTGAAAATATGGAGAAATCGAGAAGTGTGGTTGTTTAGGCCTTTTAATGGCCATGTAATGTAATTTCATCCAGTAAATAACGTTCTGGCTTGAACAAAAATACCACAAACAGCTGAAAACCATTTGAAACAGTAAAGTCTATATCTGAGATCATTTATGTTTTGTTTTTTGTCGTCAAAGATTTATTTGTTTAAACCAGGGCTGCAACAGCAAATTGCTAAAAATATGAATTATGGAGCTGTTCAACGGTAAATTTCATTACTGATTAGTCAGATGTGCATGAACATACTTGATCTTTGAAGGGCAGCCATGGGAGTCCTCTAAACTTCCCCTGTTATAAGCTAATGCTAATGAACAGACAGGAGACACTGAGTGACCAGGTTTACACAGTGTGCAGATTTAAAGATTTACCAGACTCAAAGATCTGACAGGTTAGTTGTTAAAGGAAAGCTTAAATGAAGAGAAGCATGATGATAATGACTATGTGTTTACTACTCAGCCTTCTCCCGTGGAAATCGTCAAGACTTAAGCTCCACAGACCCAAGCTTTACCATGAGGAGAAAGATGGAGCACCTCAGGGAGGAGATGGAGCAGATCAGACTCCTGCGGCAGGTCAGAATTCCACCGTAACATTCCTCTGGCATATTTTACAAAGTTAAAAAAAATATAATCAAACATGATGTCAAATCAAGCTTGATTCATATCTCTAGATAAGCCAAGTGAAACACTCAAAAACATTGTTCTGTTTTTCATTTTAGCCTAGAGGTTTATTTTGTAAAAATTCTCTTTAAATTTCTTATTAGTGTTTTTAAATCCACTTGACATAAAATTGATTTCTTGCTTTCTTTGGACAGTCTTCTATCTGCTTTATGTTTCTACTTGTCTCTGTGGAGTTCTCTTCAATAGTGTAAACTGCACTTGCTAGGTCATGATGTAAAAAAAGGACGATCTATTTCAGGCAGTAATTCATACCACATAATTAGACAGGCTGGAACAAACGTTTCCTATTTAATTCTGAGGAAAGGAATGAAGATGAAGTGTTGAAGCGCTGTATATATGGAGTAAAAACATTTTTTGATGTGCGCTTCACATGGGGAGCGCTATTTGAGTCACTGCCTATTTAGAGCAGTTCGGTCCCTTATTGTGTAGGGTTTACTATACTATATAGGATATATAAAGGAAATATCATTAAAACATTCTATATGACTTACTTTCACTTTTGATCCATTTAATGCATTCTTACTGAATAAAAGTATTAATTAAAAAAATATTCTTAGTGACCCCAAGCTTTTGAACAGTAGTGTATAATATTACAAAAGGTTTTTTTTTTTTTTTCTATTCTGTAACAAATTTACACTACTGTTTCTTTTCAACATTGATAATAAGAATAGAGCTGTCAAATCGATTTGAAAAAACTTTTATGTTAGATGTGATTAATGGCGATTAATCATTTTGACAGCACTAAATAATAAGAAATGTTTCTTGAGCATCAAATCAGCATTAGAATGATTTCTGAAGGATCATATGACACTGAAGACTGGAGTAATGATGCTGAAAATACAGTTTTGATCACATGAATAAATGACACTTTAAAAGGTATTCAAATTGAAAACAGTTATTTTAAATTGCAAACATATTTCACCATATTTCTGCTGTATTTTGGAACAAATAAATGCACCCTTGGTGAGCAGAAGAGACTTCTTTTAAAAGCATTAAAAAACTTTTGAACGGTAGTGTGTGTGTGTATATATTCACTTTTTTTACAGTCTATGATACACACAGACACACACTCGCAGTGAAATGCTTGCTTGTCTTTGCTAATGATTTCCGGTCATCTCCAATTTCCACCTCTTCTGCCATGTGCTGTCCTTGGTGGTGAAGAGCGAATGTGATAGCCGGAATGACTGAACAGAACATGGATGATTCTTGGTTCATTCATATGATACACCTGTCTCTTATTTGGAATCAAATGAGGATGTTTTTTTTTGCAGAACCTCGAGTCTAGGTTGAAGGTTTTGTTGCCAGATGATGTGGGTGCTGCGCTGATGGATGGTGTTGTTTTATGCCATCTGGCCAATCACATTCGTCCTCGTTCCGTGGCCAGTATTCATGTGCCCTCCCCTGCGGTGGTAAGTCCCACTGAATGTTTCATTCAGACTTTCTTGGATCTCCTTTTCTGATAATAATTAATGAAATGTCTTAGAGTATTTCTGGGTTCAAATTAGATTTTCTGCACCTTTGTTTAGCATTCAAAACAATGTTGTGTGGATCTGTTTAGTGCTAGATACTCTACTCTCTGAAGGTTTTTATAAAGGACATTGTCTGTGTCTGTGTGTCTTTAATAGCCAAAGCTGAGTATGGCCAAGTGTCGGCGGAATGTTGAGAATTTCTTGGATGCTTGTAAAAAGCTTGGAGTGACACAGGTATGATTGCATGATGTATCTGTTTTCATCCGATATCTGCATTTTTTTTTTTCCCGATATCAAATATTTAATTGATTCTACATATTTTAAAATTACAACATAATCTTGTTTTTACTTAAATGGATATTGATAGATGTGAACTAGGGCTGTCAACGAATATTCTAAATTCGAATATATATTCGAATAGTTTTAAAAAACAGGAATTCGAACGTGAAAATTAATATTCTAATGTGAATTTCGAATATGGAAAAACACGCCCGCGGAAGCAGAGGCGCGGCTGTCTGCTTTGCGAGTGGGCGCGCGCGCTGCCTGAGGGACAGGTCACACGAGTCGCACTGTCTAGCACAGCGTCACTGCTGAAAGTTGACTGTGCACTAAAAAGACAATGGAATAAATTGCAGTCAGTTTTTCCTTTTTTTAATACAAGCACCAAGAATGTAAGAAGCCTTTTTCTTTTTTAATAGCACTTTATTTTTTATGAACCTCAGGGTAAAATTTCTTTGTTGTCACATTTCTCGGAATCGTGTGCCTCATTTTATTTAACGTTAAACAGAAAAGTTCCATGTTTACCACAGCACAGCTCGCTCGGAGCGTTCAATGTCGGTTCTATACTGTAAAACTTCAATTAATGTAAATAAATTTGTTTCAATCACTGAATAAAGCCTGCTATATTTGGGACAAGAGTCGCGACCTTAAATTGCTTGCACAAAACTCTTGATCAGCACTCAACATGTGCTTATTGTTGTTGTTAAACCGTTATGCGCAGAGAGAGCGTGAGCGCGAGGGCGAGAGAGATAGAGAGTGCCTGCGAGTGAGCGAGAGTGAGGTCTGCGGTCTTGGCCATTAGTTTATTTACTTGGTTTTGTGTTGGTAATACATTGTCAAATATGTTTAAACTCAAATTTACTACCTATACAAGTAGTTATGTCTCTTTGTATTAATTTGTCCTGTTATTGACGTAATGCGCGTCATTGACAAAATGCGCAACCAGATGTTCGAATAGTTCGAATATTCGTGTGTTTTTTAGAGGGAATATTCGAACGTCATTTTTGAGCAATTTTGACAGCCCTAATGTGAACATGTTGAAGAAGTTGTGCATTCTTGCAAAAACATTTTAAGTTGAATGTTTATCCATATGTCATACACTATATATTCAAAGGTTTAAGGTCAGTAAGATTTTTTAGAAATTAATACTTTTATTCAGCAAGGACACATTACATTTACCAAAAGTGAGAGTAAAGCTATTTATATTGTAAAGGTTTCGGTTTCAAATAAATGCTGAATCTAAAAAAAAAAAAAAAAAAAAACATATCATGGTTTCCACAATAATATTTGGCAGCACAACTGGTTTTGACATGGATAATAATAATAAATGTTTCTTGAGCAGCAAATCATCAAATTTAAGGGTCATGTGACCCTGAAGACTGGAGTTATGACTCCTGAAAATGTAGCTTTGACAGTACAGGAACAAATTTCATTTTAAAATTTCAATTATTATATTTCACAGTATTGCTGTATTTACTGTGTTTTTGATCAATAAATGCAGCCTTTCAAAAAATTCTTACCAGCCCCAAACTTTTGCACAGTAGTGTACATTATGTAAGGGTTAATGCCCGACGAGGTGTCCATTGTCAGGATGGTTGCCTCCGCCGAAGTCCATTAATACCTGACAATGGACACCTCGAAGGGCATTAACCCACTTATACCATGGTCACTTGCCAAATAACACATTTTTAAAACATTAGTTTATATTTTAATTAGTTTTACAATCGAAATCTAAAGTTTTTACAAACAATAACTTGGTTTCCCTGGTTACGCCTGACGGTTTATTTACTAGGTGTCCTCTATCACTTTTTAATGGACACCCTGCAGCCAATCAGAATCGAGTATTCACCCAGACCATGGTATAAAATGTTGTATTATATAAAAATATGTTGTATTTTTGTTTTACTGTGTCATCATTTTTAGGCCTAAGGTAGGCCATTTATCTTATTGATATTATTTATGTATATTTATGCTTACATTTGCTTGTGTGTTCATGAACAGGACAAGTTGTGTTTGCCACATCACATCCTGGAGGAGCGAGGTCTGGTGAAAGTTGGTGTCACTGTACAGGCATTGCTGGATCTTCCATCATCAAAGCCCAACCAACTTTCAACCATGTAGCATCGCTGGATCATGGGATGTCCACTTAGCATCCCTATACCCTGCCTTACCACCTCATCCTCACTCTTCACTCTCAGTGCTGATCTTTGACCTATTATGTGGAGGTCATGACCCTTCACCTAAATCAACTGTGGTGAACAGGCCGGCTTCCCCCTACCTCTTATAAGCCTCTATGGAGGGGACTAGACAGTTTAAAGCTCCAATATTGTGCCCTATTGGAGGGAAATTGTACTTTAAAGCCACTCATTTCATTCTGAGGGGAAATATCTGTTTCTAGTCCACGACTGGCTATGCCGTCTTAATGCTGGACACCTCAGTCTCCTTTCTTTTGTATCTCCTTCTCATCTCTCTCGTGTTTGCTCTTCTCTTGGACCGGTGAGCCCAACAATGGGCGAGGACAGGAGAAAATTATGCAGATTTCTGGCTGATTCTGGACCAGAGGGAAGGTGTTATATCAGTGCCATTCCAGCCCTCTCCTGTATGAAGTCACTACGAGCTGTCAGTCATCTAGTTACATTCTGTCTGTTGTTTCCTGTATTGTCTGAGGAAATAAGTAAGGGAGAGACATGTATTGATGTGCATGTAATCACAATCAGACCAACAATGAGGGCACCTGGAAAGGACCAACAAAGATGTTGCCATAAAAAAGCGATCATGGCTGTCATAATTGTTAATTTACTGCAGTCAGGTGAGTCATTTATAGAAAGTATAAATTTATTTCCGCATGCCTGGACTGTTTTGTTTGAAACGTGAAGACACTGTCCATGTACATACAAGACAAAGGCTTGTTTGTTCTTTTACATACTTCCAAAAATATTTCTTAATTATGACTGGTTTTCCCACAGGTTTTATTTATTGCTTCAGTTCTCGTGAACAGCCTGCGTGAGGAATTCACAACAGAATTCCTGAATGTTTTGCACGTGCCAGCGTAATTGCATTGTGCACTAGAATTTGTATTGTTTGTTGTGCAGGTATGAATAATTTCAGCACTAAAAATAGGCCAGTTTTAAATATAGCAACACCTAATTATAATCACATAGAGTAGAAACAGTCCATTTATTATTGATACACACTTGATTGTATGGATTTAAATTTACAATCAACTAAAGGCTTGATTTAAAAATAATGTCTCATAGATAAACAAATCTAAATAATCTTTGATGCCTGGAAAATGTAATCAAGTTGTAAAGCATTTGATGTGCTGCAGTTCGTCCGTCAACTGAAGCGGTTTAGAAATTTTACTATGTACAAATAATTTGTATTTGTTTTATCAAGGAATTTATTTATTAACCTTTATGTACTTTTGTATGTTTTATTTATTTCTTTGAGTTCTATTTACTTCTTTATCAACCTCTGAAACATTAACTATTGCCCAAAAATCTGCAATAAAATTCAAAACGTCTTGAGGAACGTTTGGAGGTCACCATCTTGAAAGGTTTTAGCACTTTAAGTTTCCATTTCTACATTTACATGCACACCAGAAAGCCATTTATTGTGAGAAAGCTAATTAGGATCAGATGAGAAAGAAACGTTCACGTTTACATGCCTAGTTTCATCACTTTACTTACGCATCAGTCATTTTTATGTTACTTGAATTGTGCTGTTTTTTTGTGCACTCACCAAAAAAATAAATAATGCGTTTACATGACTGCATAATCCACATTCTCATTACGTTTATATGAAAGTAAGAAAATGGCCGCTAATACAGAGCATGTAAACCCCAACCTTCATGTCTTAGCCTGCTTTCTCGTAGTAAACGGATTTATGGTGGGCATTCAACATTTGCCTTTTTTTAGCCTTTTCTGCTCACTACCTGACCATTAGCCGCATCATTAGCTGTAACGCTTTACCGAACAAGAAAAAATGTAGGGCGGGACTTGATTTTGTCCATTAGGAATTGATTGGATGGTTGTAGTTGTTTTTGCTGTGATCTCTGTGATCATGTGATTGATCTCAGGTTGTCCCGCCCTCACGCCAGTAAACGTCATCAGAGAAGAGTTGTCGCTGCAAGGGTGGGGAAGTGCACATGGATTTAAAAAAATATAGTTACATTCTTTTACCATACATGACTATTTGCCATATTTCCTTTAGAAAACTACAGGTATTTTTTTGCTTATTGCTGTCATGTCTGAATAACCACTTCAGGCACATTTTGAAAGCTAACTTGTTGATGTTTTGAAGAGACTGACAAGTCATTGATTTATGCCTTTCCAAATCTCTCAGTATGCTCACCTGGCAGTAGGAGCAGCTGTTGACAACTTTTCTGGAAAGTTTTGGGACCTAAATTTGCAACGATTTGTAATGTTTCACTCCCCTACCCTAGTCCATATACAGTAGCTTAGCAGCTTCTGATTCAGATCCAAAGCTTGGTGTTGGATTGATGACAGCAATTCCTCAGTTTCCTTGACACAATCTCACCCAATAATCTAAAATGTTTTCAACAGTTCTTCTTACAAAATATGTTTTCATTAGTAGTGAATACTTTCACTCACACCCATTAGATAAGATCTGTGAATTCCATGTTAGATCAGTTTAAAGTGACAGTTTCACATTTGGTTGTTTCTAAGACTTTCCAATTAGCCATCTGTCATCCTCACATCCATGTACGCTGTCACTTGCAAGATTCCAGAAACTGGTTGCCTGGTACAAGGTATAAACTGCATACTACTTTTTTATTAATATGCTATAGTACTCAGTATGCTACAATAATGACGGAACTGTAGGAGAGATAATCGTTGCCATAAGACCTTAAATTGAAAATTTAACGCTGAAACGGGTTTTATGACAGACTTATTGCATTGTGGGACAGCTCATACTGAGTATGCACATTTACACTATTGATTGTGAGGAGTATGACAGTATGCTGTTTTGATGAAAGCCATTCTCGTGTTATTTTTTGTCCCCTTTCACAATCAAACTCCATTTTAGCAAAGCTTAAATAATCTCACTTGTCAGCTCTGGTCCTCATTCATGTTGAGAAAATGTTCGGTTTGTAAAAAGAAGTATTGATTCAAAAGTAATAGACAGGAGATGCCTCCTATGCAGTGCGTACTGTATGTATAGATGTTTTTGTATGACATAACTGGATTGCATGTCTGGATCATACCATTGTTCTTGTACATAATCTCTGTTTCAACACATTAGGATGTTTCTTAAAAAGGAAAACACCCGGAACATTTCAGATGTCAAAATACTGGAATAAAACGACATTTTACAGTGTTTCATTGCGTCCTTGACCTTTGCTTTGTGCTTCTCCTTCAGGAATAGTTCTTTACATAACAGGGGAGAAAATACAGACACAACTAATAAGCAATGCTTCAAAATATCAAGCAACAAATTTGACCATTCATCTGTCTGTGTCTGCTACATGATTCAAGAACTCTGAATCCATTTCCAAGGAAAGCTAATAACTCTCTTCCAGAGAATCAATCACAGAGAAGGCATGGGATCAGGAAGGAAGTGTTGTCTTCTCGGGTTACACGAATGAACAAAGATTCGCAGACACTATTATCTCCATTATTATTTGCAGCTTTCATTTTTTTGGTTAAACCGGAGTGCAGCAGAATAATTTGAGTCATTCAAAACCACTACAGATAAAAGTTTTTTTATTTATCAATGAACAGATTAGAAAATAAAATAACACTCTTGTCCAATTTGTTTTTATGAGAGATATGTAGGCCTATTTATGAGATATGAACCCATTTACTGAAGCTTTAACAATCTTGAGAAAGATTGTTAATGCAAATATGTGTTACTGCAAGCTAATTTTCCTGTTGAATTTAAGCCATATTATGGATACTATACATGTGTAGCCTACTCCTAAAAGCATTAGTATGTATTAGTTTATATTAATGAGGAAAGTTGTGAATTTGTGGTCTATCTTAATACTATAAACTTACAGCCTTAGCATTTTAAATAGTGTAGTTATATATATTTTACTAGCCTACATTGTGCATCTGGTGATCTCAGTTTATTTATTTTGCACATTTTTCTGATATTTCTCATCAATGGCAATTACTTGCAAACATGCTGTTTTCAATCAGCATAAAGCCCAGAGGACACATTTATCATTTTAACTTAGGAAAATAAATGTCTGTGCTTCTGAGAGCTAAAACTGCTCAACGCTCATTCAGCATAAAAGCATTAACTAGGGTGATTTACTGGGCAACAAACCAGCGGAAAGTCCGAACAACACAAATGCTTTGTGTGAACGGAGCTGCAGCAACAATAACCCTTTGTTTCAAATCATTCACCAAGTAGCCTACGAACTGTTCAACCAGTTTACCAAATGACAAAACCACAAGTATTTAATTCACTTTTACCGGTATCAATTGCAATGCTGTAAAAATTGTGGCATGTATGCTGTTCAAGAAAAAAAAAAAAAAAAAAAAAACTGTAACTAGGCTATATACAACTAGACAGTCTGTAAATCACCGTGTGATCTACACGTGCGCGCAGACGCACAATGAGTCACACTAGAGAGCGCTGTTCCTACAACATTTAAGAACCATGAGATGATTTCATTCAGTCCATCTTAAGGCAACTAAATGAGCTTATACCATCAGGAGTTTCTATCACAGGACAGTGACAGTGAGTATATTTGTTTCTTCTAATATGCTGTACTGTAGTAGCTTTTTGTTCGTCGTTTTGACTTTCCACTTCTCAGCACCTTTTCTACTTTATTTAAATAGGCTGCATTTAGTTTAACTATAAAGTGGACATTTATCTGAATTCACTCTATAATATAATTGTTTTTGTGTGTGCAGATATCTACATTTATAGTAAATATTTTAGTTCAAACCAAAATAGCAGCCTTTATTTTAACACATTGATGCAAATATGTATTATATTTAATGTATATATAATATATATTCAAAAACCATCTCCTAAAAAGAATACAGAGTAACAGAACATATCACTATGACACAATTGTATTTTTACTCTAGTTCTCTGATCATTATTGTTTCAAATTGTAAACATCTTTTCATTTTGAACATATAAAGAAATGATTATATAATATTTGATATAATATTGTAATATTTGCGTATTTTAATATATATAAAAAAAAGTATGTTTACATAACATCAAGATGTTTCTAACTACAATAATACATTTTTGATGTATGTTCCATTTATATGCTGAATTAATATGGTTTATAATTTGCTTTCCCTTCTATTAATACAATATATTTATATATAAATCAAATCATTATGAGTCAAATATGACTTTTTTTTTTTCTTCTTTTGTGCAACATTAAAGAAGAATATTTGAAAAATGTATTTTTCTGTCCATACACTGAAAGTCAATGTACAGCGAAACTGTTTAGTTACCAAAAATTTTCAAAATATCTTCTTTTATGTTTTGCAGAAGAAAAAAAAGTCATACAGGTTTGGAACGACATGAGTGCGAGTAAATGATGACAGCATTTTCATTTTTGTGTGAACTCAATTTAAGGCTGAGAACTAATACACTGTGATGCAGAACAGCTGTGTTAGGGTTAAGATGCCATAGCTGATATGATTGAGCAGACTGTTAGCTCATCTGGCTGTAACAAACACACGGACCACGCCTTATGCCTGAGCATTTAACGTGTGTGAACTTTTACTCATTTTCAAACCGCATGGGGGGGAAAGATAGCTGACTGTGTGGGTGATTTAAACTCTTCCCTTTTTAAGAACAATGCACTTGTTTTATCAGTATTCAGCTCACAGAAACATTCCGTCATCTTGAAAAGTTGTTCAAACAAGCATGAAGAGAGATAACTGCTGTACATGTTTGATGCTTTATCCCTCTCTAGACACAGATAAAGAACATGGTGGTGGTGAATAAGGTTCCTGTATGGCTCTCTGCATTTATTCTGCTTTTGCTGACTCAGGACCCCGTCTCCACATCAGAGGTCATGGCCTGTGGAGAGGCGGGTAAGTTTCCTGGCTGATTCCATTGAAACAATTAAACAAATAGGCACAATTCCAGACTTCGCCGCCTTCTCTTGAGTCAGATCAAATACAAGACAGTCAGTACTTGTATGAACATAACATTTATCAAAGCTTTAGTAGGTAGTACTAAGCAAATAGTTGACTTATTTGATATTTCTCAAATATCATCTTCAACATATGTTATATGTTTCCATTGACATCCATTCCTTGATTGCCTAACTTTATGATTGGGCAGATAGGAGTTTGTTTCAGCATGACTAGATTACTGATGAATTCACTGGATTTCACAACTGTTTGACCTCATGGCATGCACACAAAACAGTTTGACTCATGCGATTGACTCCTCTTGAGTTCAGAATTACAACTACTGTAGATGTTTGCTGCAGGTGCTTGGTTTGTCTTATAAAAGGGAAACAACATTGTTCATAGACATACAGTATACATTTTTCCACAGTGGATCCACCTGCCAATATTGAGATAACAGACCCTGGCTTCCTGGGTTACCTCAGCATTCACTGGACTCGACCAGCCAGCCTTCAGAACCTTACAGGTTGCACAGTACGATATCAACTCCGATACTATGACACCTACGAGGAACGATGGAGGGTAAGAATCCTTGAGAATCAGCAGAACACACTCGTTTATTTTCCTTTTAGCAAGTAAATATTTACTTCTCGGACCTGTATTTCACACTTCATGCATGCTTCACTTGTCATTTAGAAATGTTTTGAAATGTATCTTTTTTTGCATTTCCGTGAAAATGTTGTGGACCTGATAGTTTTGTGACTGTTTTACTAAAGCTGTGCTCAGTCCTACTGGAGAAAACTGCTCTATTTCATCATTATTGTGACATAATATCAGCCATTTCAATCAAGTCTATGTTTCTTTCTGAACCTTTTATACTTGTTATCCACTGTATCTTTGGGCCTGTCCAAATACCCACAACTGACAAAACTTTGTTTTGAAAGCAAACTCAATTTGTAAATTGCATTTAGAGCTTTAATCTAAAAAATGATAAGGGCAAGGCTGGTTTCAAAACCAAGTCTCATTTCATAAATTGCGTTTCAGTGAACGTTAAAGGTCCATTTCGTAAACTAGTTCCGTGTTCCATGGAACTCCTGAAAATTCAGTCTGAAACTCCTTCATGTCATGCCAAAAATCTGTTTTTTTATTTAATGTAACCACTCTCCCTGCGGGCTATATACTTATAATCAGGAGAGACATATGTTTGTACAAAATCTTTAAATATTTTATTTGTGACTCAAAACTGCCCTCTTTTTGTGCTGTACAGAGTGTTCGAACCGTCAAGCTGACTTATTCTGCCCAGTTTGACCTTGAGAAACCAGTCACGGTGAGAATGCTCACTGTGTTAAAGTGTGCCTGCACCAATGGGACAGAGGTCCAAGGGGAGGAGATAGAGAGGGTGTTCACACCTGAACTTACAGGTAAAGGTTTAAAAACTATTCTACCTCAATGAAGCGAACAAGAGCAAAGAGCAGCTATACATCCTTTATTGTTCTCGCAGAGAATCGAACTGAAAACGTATCATAATCCTTATATTGCTTTGTAGCTTCTTTAAATTATGCACTCAGTAATTTATTTAAATATCTGTACCTCTAAAAATGGTAATTTGAAAAAATGTGTTAAAAATCATGTGAAAATCTCTCATTAAGAGTCCTGTATATAAAAGCAGCTTTATTTGATATGTAGCGGGTTGCCTCGTTGTGCTTGAGATCACATGACCAGTCGAGTTACTATTCATTTTATCTCTGCAATCCCATTGACTCTTTCGCTAGCAAAATTATTATTCACAGGAATAGAAAAGGTCAGTCAGACAGACTCCACCACAGGAATAATCAACAAAGCATGTTTATACGTTGGCTTCTTTGTGTTGGCGTAATTCTTCAGGCTTTTTGACGTACTGGTATACATTTATAGTTGAAACATAAATAATTACACTAAATTGTAACCATCTAAAACTAATGCATGTGAATATTTTCCACTTCTTTTTAATCTAAACTTTATTGCATAAGCAAAAATAAAATAAAAAAAAATTCCTAACCCATCTGGAATCCACTACTTATGTCTTGTTTACAAGAACAAATGCTTTTGAGGAGTGAAGCAGTTGTTGCACCATCTAGATTTGAGTCTTTCCAAGGAATTGGTAAAAAAAAAAACCTGTCTTTCAGATTACGTTATACCTTAAATATAATTGATAGAGTTTGAGGAAATCATGGTTCATTATTCATTTCTAAGCAGAATTGTCATTCAAAAGTTATGTTATAATAGCATATAATAATATTCAGTAAAATGACATGAGTGAATTCCAATCACAAGTGAGTATTCCTAAGGATAAGTAGGAGTCCTTAAAATGCAAAATCTAAATGGAGCATTCGTTGTTGCAAATAAATGTACATTTCTAATGTTATTTAAATTGCCTTTGTGTCTTATTTGAAATGGCTCAATCTATTTTTATATTATATTCATGCTGCATCACCTTACAGCAGTGCCACCAGCAATTCACCTGAGATGTGTCCTTGCTTTCTATTTTGATTGTTCTCCTTTACCTAAACATGTTCTCAACTGTGGTTTTGTCCCAGGTGTGGCAGGATCAAAAATAAGAGACTTTCATTGCGTCTATTATGGGAAGGAGTACATGGAATGCACCTGGGATTCAGGACCTGTCCAGCCTCCAAATTCACAGCACTACCTCTATTACTGGTGAGCACTCCCGTGGGAATGTTGCTTACATTAAACCATTAAGATATTCCAGTTTCACAGATGCAGATGTTGTTGCACTGTGCCGCAGGGAGAGGTGAGGACAGGTTGAAGCACAAGTCATTTTGCTTGGAATTACTTGTATTTGAGATAACTTATAGCCTTCAGTGTTCTAATACAAAAGCTTCTGCTGTTTTATCTGTTCCATAGAAGACCAGATGAAGTGCCATGCTATACTCACATTTGAATTTGGCAAAGTTCAACATATTAACTAATTTGGTTGTGGTCATGGGTTAACCTTTAGGATCTAAGCACATTACACTGCACAACAGGTCAAGACAGGACTGTTTTGTTATTTCTGTGAACTTGCGTAACAGGTTGCAATACAACAGAATCTTCAATTTGATGCCAAAATACCATTTATAACATTTATAAATGTTCATACTCTGAGGGGCCATTTAAATGACACCGTTTTCATTTAAAAACTGGAAGCTTTTTATACATTTTGGTCATTCATTTACACAACATTGGCATTCTGGAGGTCAGAAAACGGGTTTCAAAGTGCAAGTTTGTGAAAAAGGTGACGTCATGCACATGCGTATTACGTGTTCAATCTAGTAAAACAGACGGGTATGCATTTTCATCATTCATTTTCTGCATAGGGAAACAGATTTTTAGATTTTTTTTAAAGACAGACCTACTGTGAGCTACAAGGTTGTTAATCCATGGTACATTTGCTTCTGTTGAAGCCGTCGGCCTGCTTTATTTCAGCTTATTTTTTAAATAATCATATTTTACAGCAGAATTCCTAGTTGATACTGTACAGACAACTCAGTGTTGAAAAAAGTGACGTGCAAAAATAGCTCTTTAGCTCCACCCATCCGATGAAGCACTGCAAATGATGCAATCGAGACGATAAGCTCTCAATGTCTCAATATATATAATATATATGCATATTTTGCAATAAACAGAATATATTATTTTATATATATGATCAACATTTTGTAAATGAGTTGTTTTATATTTTCCCATTTTTATTTTGATTATGCTTTTCGCAATGCTTCATGGGTTAGTTCTTTCCCTCACTAAAACCATTAAGTAAACAGTCTTGTAGGCCTACCTTTGTCATTTTGTCTGATTTTCAAAAACTTTTTTGCTTCAAAACAAAGTTTGTAATGTTATGATTCACCTCGTAGCTGATTGGCTTGGCTCGGCTCATGTCTCATAACTCTTTAACAAAGGCTTTTTAAAATCCCTATGGGAAAAATGAATGGAAAAAATACTTTCGCAACCAGCACTGAAAAAGTGGGCAGGAGGTGTTGAACTCTATAGGTGCATAGTAAAGTAACCACGCCTGGCATGCAAATACAGCATTTTTAGCCATTGTCGCAGATCCGTGTGAACGGGGATTGTTTTGACAACGTTGCACCTGTACGCGAAAAATGCAAAGTAAAACATTTCCATTTTTAGTACATTGTTGTTGTGTAAACCTACCCTGAACATAGTCATAATTTCAATGACATAATTTCTCTTCTAAGATATCTAATGATGCACACAAAAAACATACAAATCAATTTTACATTAATATCCCACATTTTTCAATGACGAGTATGTGTGTATCTGTTTTTCCAGGCACAGGGAAATGGATAAAACACAGGAATGTCCAGAATACATCAAATTATCTGAGGTTCGGAAAGGATGCAGGATCCCTCGAGAATCACTCTTAGAGTTCTCCCAGTTTAATATGTGTGTAAATGGATCCTCTCCAGCAGGAAGTCTGAGAACAGCCTACTTCTCTATTGAGGTCCAAAACCATGGTAAATACACACTGTTTTATACCCGACAGAAAAAAATCTCACTATGAGTGAATATATTGCAAATTTAGCTAACTAGGGAGACATACAGAATGAGCACCTGATCTGACTCAACAGTAAAGTGCATTAAAGAACATATTCCTCAGTTGCTTCTCTCTTTCTTTCTCTCTGCAGTAAAACCAGCTGTGGTATCCTCTGTGCACATCTCAGAGATTGATGGACTGTTGAAGTTAGATTGGTCGCCACCTAGTGGTCTGGTGCCAGAACACTGCTTGGAATATGAGATCGAGAGAAGCACTCTAATGGCAAATGACAAAGAACAGCAGGTATTCCAATCATTCTATCTTGTTTTCTTCTTCTCAGCTAGACTGGTTAAACCCAGCCCAATCTGCCGGCGATTTGATTACGCCTTGCAGCTCAGGCTGGAAACCTGTACATTTTTCTATCCTGCGTCCGTTACAAATCTGCAGGGACCAATCACAAACTGGCTTATCCACCTGGCGCGCTATTGGCTCTCGCACGACCGCCAATCCAATTCATTTTAACCTCTCGACGATGCTCAATGGCTTCTTTAGTTTAGCAAACAAATCGCTCGAGTGGGTGTAAATACCACTCACTTTCATGTTTTTTTTTTGCACAACATGCAAAAATCGCTCGATGCCATTGCTGCTTCTGCAAACCGCTGATCAATGCTACAAACCAACACGTTTGTTGACACGTTTCCTGCCTGGAGTTTTCGCGTCGCTCTGCAAAGTACGTCACCCGGATCGTTGGTCTGATTGGTTGAAGGACTATCCAATTGCGTACAGAGTCATTTGAACTATGCCTGTTGGTCACGCCTCTTGTGCAGTTGAAAATACAGAGCAGACTCCCCAGACTAATGTTCAATCTTAAAGGTCCCATGACATGAAATTTTCACTTTCTGAGGTTTTTTAACATTAATATGAGTTCCCCTAGCCTGTATATGGTCCCCAAGTTTCTAGAAATTTCAATCGGTGTAAATCGAGCTTTTGCTATCTTTCTCTGCCTTTGAGAAAATGGAAGCTCAATCGCGCTGATCTTGAATCTCCTCCTTGTGACGTTACAAGGAGGAATGTTACCTCCCCTGTCTCTGCTTTGCCCGCCCAAAAAATATTTTCCGCCCATGAGAAAATGAGCTAGGAAGTAGGAACGCGCACGCGCGATTTTAGTTAGTCCACGAGAGATATCATGGCTTTTGAGCGAGCGAAGCATAACAATTGCTCAATAATTGGATGTACAAATGAACACCGAAGGGTTAATACAGAGCTGGGCTTGCTGAACGTCTGAAACTAAAGTCTGGATCACTCTCTTTGGCTCAGCTACACACCTCGGACAAGTAAGTCAACTAATGATATATAAGTGTGTTGCTTTACTGTTTATGGTTGCCTAGACTGTTACACGTAGAATGTGGCTGTCACATTAGCTATGCAGCTATGCAGTTTATGTGTGTGAATACACACACTGTAACGCGAGTGTTGTACACTAGTTATTTGGATAATCGTTTTCCTGTTGGTTATACGGCGCGCGCGATATCCGCATTTCAAGATCGCAGAGCTTGATGATGTAATTGTAATAAGATAAATTACAGATGTTACAGATCTCTCATGAAAAGGCAACAGTAGGTTAGCGTTAGCTACATGATAATAACTGTAAACCATCCGAATAAAGTACCGTATCCAGACATAATATTTTAAACTAACCATTCGGAAACGTCCTGCTGGAACCGCTGAGTTGTTGCTTCTCCATCCGGATCAGATTCTGGGTCAAACTGAAATGCTTGAACGACTGCGTGTCTTCGTGCCATTGTTATATCCAACGTAAACATGCACGGACCGGTACCGTTGCGCAAGATGGTCAAGGCCACACCCACCCTCCACCTTGCGCCGCCTTTCTCCTCCTCATTAGCATTTAAAGCTACAGACACCGAAACGGCCTGTCTGAAGGAAGCTCATTCTGGGACTGGCTTGTAGTGGCTATAATTCTGCACCGAGGCTGAATTTTTGAAAAGAGATTTCAGATACAGTACTAGGGACCACTAAGGCCTATATTAAAGCCTACAAAAAGTAGCATGTCATGGGACCTTTAAAAGATTGAGCTTGATCTGGTGATAGCCAGACTACTTCTACTAGTCTACTAGTCATTTGATGATTAAAATTCTCGATTCTATTCATAAACACAATTTTCAAGTTTTTGCGCTTGTTGGTACATAGGCTATTTTAGGTGTCTCACATTTACACCGGTGACTGATTTTAAAGAATAGTCTTGAGCTGATAAGAATCAGATATAAGTGATACATCTAAAATGCCTTCAGGAACAGAAAGGGGGAACACTGCTGATAATTCTCTCGAAGTGGTTTTATTGCTTTGTAACATCCAGTAATTTGTAAACAACACTTGTCGACATTAACAACTGCCATTCAATTGCATTTTATTCTGAATCTTGTCATGTAGTATTAAACCAAGATTTGTTTAGGTTGTGTGCCAAAGTAAACAAAAGAAGAAGAAAAAAAACAGGAATCCAGCCTGGCAAAGCTCATGTTATCTTTATTTCCCCTTCAGCAAAGGAAGGTTCTGGAAAATGTAGTTCTGGACACATCTTATGACATCCAGAGAGAAGCAGAGAGTAAGAAAACTTGTTTTCAAGTCAGGTCAAAGGTGAACATGTACTGCGCTGATGGAGGATTCTGGAGTGACTGGAGCCAAACACTGTGTACAGGTTAGACTAATTGATTTTGGAGTTTTATGCATATTATGCTGAGAAGTAATCAAGCATATCTGGGACAAATGATGTCAAATCTGTCATTTCTGTGTTTTTTTTTTGTTTTTTTTAAATATTCATAATTGAAGTTTGTTTGTGATTATTTAAAGACAGTTATTGTGTCTCGATTTAATGTGCTCTTTTAAGCTTTTGAAAATATGTATGATTAACAAAGCAAATGTAGGCCCTAAGATGTAAAGGCAGTAGAAATTATCCTTAGGTTGTAAATGGTCTGTTGCATTTTACACTACTAAGTTAGTTTTGATCATATGATTTTTCTTACTGCCACTATCAGAAGAGGACGACACTCATGGAACAACATGGAATAATCTCAGTCTGGTTGGCCTGGTTGTCATTGGCATTGCTGGAGTCATCATCCTCTGTCTTTCATCATGGATATTAAAGAAGATGTGAGTATGCAGCAAATAGTGAATACATAAATGGATGCGCATACCATTCTTTCATAGGTTTATTCTTCATTGATTGAATCTATTTCTGTCCCCACAGCTGCATAAAAAAGACCAGCAAGAATGATGCCCTTTACACTTTGTACAAGCTGAAGGTCAACGAGACCATGCCCACAATCCTCAGCCCTATTTTCAAGTGATGCTCTCTATGACCTGCTATGCTGCATTACCATTCAGCAGTTCTACACTGCACTAAAAGCTCACTAATCAGATAAATAAAGACGAGGAGTGAGACTTCAACGCCCTTTCAGAGTTTACCGTCTAGGCCTCATTTATAAAACTGTGCGTAGGAACCTTACTAAAAGTGTACGTGCGCCCGAAAGCCAAAAATGGCGTACGCAAAAAAATATTCAGACTTATAAAACCGTGCGTACGCCAGAACCTGCGCAGAATTCACTTTATAAATCCCAGTCAGCGGAAGATTGTGCGTACATGCGTCTCCACCCGAAATAACCATATATGGAGCTTACAACGCCTAGTTTTACTATGCAGATCCTCATCTACATATAATTTGCATATGATTATTCATCCACGTGATAACAAACGTTATCACGTGGATGAATAATCATATGCAAATGATATAAACGGTACAAGAAACATTACATTAATACAAATCAAGTAGTTGTCTATCCTTGCCTTGTTTTTGAATAGCCTACATAAATCAAATAGTGTAAAATACATTTCAGAGAAAGTTTTTCTCAACCTTTTCCACTTGCCGAATTGTATTTTTAATTGATTTATATTTTTAATGGAAACAGATAGGCCTTGGGCATTATTTGCACGAAACTATTTTCTCAGACAATCTGGTATTATCATGATAAGCAATTATCTCTGTGGTTAAAACATTAAAGCACGCCACAGGAAAAGTGTTCAAAAACAATCGCATCCACAACAAATATTTCTAATGACTGAATTAAAAAAAATGTTGTAACTTCAGTAATGATTTCATGTTTAAGTGTTTAACTCCATTAATTTGAATGGCATATTTAATATAAATGTTTATATCAGAAGTATTTTATTTATTTAAACTGTTATTTGCGTCAGTTTCACTAAACGGCTCAACACGCTCGCTGCCGCGGACATTTAAGAAGGAATGGATATTTGCTTCAAGTGACAGGCTTGGTGATTGAAATTGTATTTGTATAATCTTTCTGTATATGTTTAATTTTCTTTAGATTTTCTGTATAAGTGACCAAAAATACATTTAACTCCAGCTCACCATCGGTGTCGCCAAAGTGCTCCATCTCCAAAACGTTCGTACGCATGGGTCAGAGTTTGCGTGCAGGTGCGCAAATTTTCCCGTCAAGTTTTTCTTTATAAATCCCATCTTTTGCGCAGGAACTGGCGTACGCATGTTTTCAGCCCCGTTTTGTGCGTACGCAAGCTTTATAAATGAGGCCACTGGTCTAGTGCATTCAAAGTGATAGATAGATATTAGGACCAATAATCTTGTGGAACAGACATGTGGACCTGAATGAACCACAGCACTGACCTGAATGTATATGTGCCACTTTGTTTACTAAGCCACCATGTTACTACCTGATGTGTTTACAAACATATAATGTTACTTAAAGTTACTCATAGATTTTTCAAATGCCAATGATCTTGCCAGATTTACCTAGTCTTTATTTTTCTATGAGCTTTTTCGCTGTTTTACCTGGATGTATGACTTTTTTTATATTTTAGGTTATTTTACCGCTGATTACATCATGAAAAATGAGTAAGAGTATTCATAAACTTTCAAATATATTATTAAAATAAAAATCTTTTGAATTTATGATCTGTTTGTTTAAATTGTTATAATACATACAATCAACAAGAAGTCTGTAAAATACCCACTACAGCTAATGCAGTGCACACACATGTGCAATTACAAAACATATTTCATTATTGTTCACTTCCAAATCAGAACATTACAGCCCTTCCTGGTGGTCATCACTGAGTATGGTGACTGGAATGACGATGTTTGGGTCATGACATTACACAGTATATAGTACAATGATGTTCTGCATGCGGTAAACAGAGTGTCACTGTATTCAAAGAAAGCTTCATCGAGGCAAAACGTGTTGTTTTGAGAACGCTCCACAGTTATTCAGCTACCATCCTTCAATTGTAAACCTCTTTATTTAATACTTCTTGCACAAAGAAGTCGTTAAAGAGAGAGATCTCACAAAAAAATAAAAATTCTGTAATTTACTCACCCTCATGTTACATCCAAACCTGTATTTTCTGTGGATCATCATAATGGGTATTGATACTTTGCACGTGACGTCAGTTGTACTGGCTGGCGGGCAAGAACGTCATTCTCTAGCAACGAAAACCAGTAAACTAATCAAGGATCTTGCCAGGACGTTGCCAGTTTTAATATAAGTTGGTGTTTTGAGGTGTACACGACATGCCAGATAGTTGTTGTGCGATTGGATGCACTAACCGCGTTTGTTGCCCGCCAGATATCACGTGACTGCAAAGTATCAATATCAATTATGTTGTTTTGGACCCCATTGACATTCATTGTATGGACAAAACCTGTTAAAATATTGTTCAAAATACCTTATTTTGTGTTCTGATTGAAGGCAAGTAAAGGATAGATGATACAATTTTTATTTCTGGCTGAACTATCCCTTTAATTATTCCAAATACCATATGTTACTGTATGTGGGATGTCTATAAGATATCTTTTTAAAATCAGTTCTTATAAAATGTCCTTCATGGAACATCAATCATCATCTCGATCTTCCACTTGGTAATGACTTTTTCTTTAAACTCTTTATGGTTTTGGCAAAATTGTGTGGAACAGATCTTTATTTGGACTTGTTTATACCACTATTTTCTGATCTAAGAATGTTTTTTTTTCCCTTATAGGCTGAGGGTTAAACAAAACAAAACAAAATTAGATTTATTTCCTGATGAATCTGCTACTCATTTATTTTTATTTTTTTAATGCAGGCAGCATATCAAAGTAAACATTCTCAGTGAAGCATTACACTCAAACTATATGGTTCATTGGTTCATATTCATCATGATGAACTTGAATTGATAAAGATCATTATAATACTGTAAATCTTTCTTCCAACAATCTCACATATCAATGTTGTGGTTCACATAGAGCTACAGTACTAACTGGAATATGGGAAATAAACATTTCCAAGTAAAGCTGCACATCAACCTTGGCCTCCAGCAAGCACGTCAGCCACACACACGGGTGGCCATTTATCAGAAAGTTTAAGTGGAAGGTGAGCCATCCAGTGTGAATGTCATATTACACTCATCATGGATGATGTGAGTCATGAGCTCAACACTAAAAAATGATTCTCAAAATGAGATACCAGAGCAGATGTGTGAATTCAGGGTGATTGGGACACTTTTTCTAAGTCATCTCAAAGGCAAAGTGTCCCAATCACCCTGAATTCACCCCAACATTACCAACATCTCCACACATGAAGATGACGCATACGCCTACCATCTCCTGCATCTCCTGCACGGTGGAGGTATTTCGAATGCGATATGCCAAACAACTTTGTGCAATGACACAAAGCGAGTGAAAAACCTCAGTGATGACATTGTCTACTCTACAGCATCTACCAAGAGTCACACAATGAAACTCTGAGAGTTGTGTTCAAGAAGTACAGACAGCTATCTTACACTAAATTGTAGTGATGGTGAAAAGAAGCTTTGTGAAGCATTTGGGCTTTCCCCCTCGACTGTATTGTAAAATGGTTCATTACTGGAAGCTTTTCAACAAGTTGCACATTAACGACATCTTGAGGTCAAAAGGTGGAAAAGCTGCCTTTCTGTTCCAGAAGACCGTTTTTTTTTTTCAATTAATAAATCACTTTGTGCTCTGTAAACCACAAAGCAATACAATTAATCCTCATAATTAATGTGTTAGTGATGTAGTTCTTATACAATGTATGAACAAACAACTGTATGAATTCATTTATGGAAAAAAATTATAATAAATGGGACTAATTCACTTGTACAGAAACAGTTCTTATGAATCTGCTTTGATCTACAAATGCAGCCTTATTCACATAAACTTTAGCCTCAGTCCTAATCCTACGAGTTCATAGGCAAGGCTCATGTAGGCATATATAATCAAAAGAAAAGAAAATTGTTGTGGAAGTGCTTGTGAACTGGGGAGCTGACATTTTATTTTGTGGGTAATTTATTTTTTTTTATTTTTTTTATTAAGGAACAGGACTTGTTCAACAGTGTGAGGGCCAAGTCTATTTCTTTTTTTATTTTCTACTACCGAAGGGCATGACAAACCTGCTCAAGGGGTTTGTGCTATTTATGATCTGAATACGAAGCAGTCAGGTGACTGTGTGTGGAAACCATAGACTGTAAAAAAATATGGACGACGCCCCTTCGCTCTCTTCCATTGGTGCGTGAAGCCGCCAGTGTCCCGATCATAGACAGTAAAAGAAATGGACACAGCGACCCCATTGGATTCAACTGAGAAAAGTGAAGTCAATTAGAAGCACTCACTTCCTGATGGCTGAGCGTACTGCGCAGACTCAAACTGAGCTTGGGGACGTAGATGTGACGTGAGCAACCTGTCTGTCTTCTAGTAGCTGTGCCAAGAGAAATCTGAATCATTCCCCTCCGAAACTTGCAGAGACGGAGAGTGTGAGTAGGAGGTGTCCATGAGCTAGGAGCAGGAGAAACTTTTGCTAAGTATTCTGATTAATTATTTTGTCATTTTGCCTCCACGTCCACCCGATTGCCTGCGAGCTTCTCCTCCTGTCAATACGGTAATTTCTCTATACTGTGCGACACAGAGTCGCGTGGTTATGACGCAATCGTTAGCCTATTTTTACAAAAATGGGCTAAAAATGTACAAAAATTGCAAAAATTGGTGGAAACCATAGACTGTAAAAAAAATAAAAAACGTTCCAAAAACCATGGAAACGAAGCTTCGGATGTCACAGATCACGTGGTTATGGCAAAACGTCTCAGGTTACGACTGTAACCATAGTTCCCTGAGAAAGGGAACGAGACGATGCGTCGATAACGCTTTGGGAACGCCCCCGGCGTGAATGCGTCTGAAGCATCTATGTCAACTAGTCCAATGGAATGAATGAAATGCGCGTCACGGGCGGGTGACGTCATGACCAGGAAGCTATAAAAGCGCATCCGGTGAAACCGGCTTTAGCTTCGAAATTTGCCGAAGCAAGTCGATTACAGGAATGCAGGAAGTATGGCAGGGCGACGCATCGTCTCGTTCCCTTTCTCAGGGAACTATGGTTACAGTCGTAACCTGAGACGTTCCCTTTCGAGGGAACTCGCGATGCGTCGATAACGCTTTGGGAACGAGAATACCCAAGCCGCCAGAATTCCAAATGCCTGCGTGTAAGCCTGTTGTCAAAAAACCCACACTAAGCACTGAGCACCTGAGACCCTGGGGCAGCATCCAGGTCCAGGCTATAGAATCTGACAAATGTGAGCGGAGAAGACCAACCCGCCGCATCACAAACGTCTTGGAGGGACACTCCAGATATTAAGGCTTTAGAGGCCGCCATACTTCTAGTGGAATGAGCTCTGACCGCCAAAGGACAGGGCTGGCCAGAGGACTCATAGGTAAGAGAAATAGCCTCGACTATCCACTTACTAACTGTCTGCTTAGAAGCCGGACAACCTCTCTTGGATGATCCAAAACAGACAAACAATTGATCGGACTTCCTCCATGGAGAAGACCGATGAACATAAGTATCCAATGCTCGCACTGGACACAACAAGTTCAGCTTTTCCTGGCCCGGAGAAGTAAAAGGTGGAGGACAGAAAGCCTGAAGCACAATAGGCCTCGGAATAATGGTTGGCACCTTAGGGACATAACCCTGTTTAGGATACAAGAATGCCTTGACCATTCCCGGTGCGAATTCAAGGCAGGTGGGAGAAACCGAAAGGGCCTGAAGATCTCCGACTCTCTTGAGGGACGAAATGGCTAGAAGAAAAATAGTCTTGAAAGTCAGAAATTTCTCTGAGACCGACTCTAAGGGCTCAAACGGAGCCCCAGATAGGCCCTCCAGTACCAACGCCAAGTCCCAAGCCGGCATCCTAGTGCGTGTTACAGGCCTTAGCCTCAGGGTGCCACGAAGGAAACGAGTAATCAGGGGGTCTCGACCCAACGATACACCACCCACCGGGACGTGGAAGGCCGCAATGGCTGCCACGTATACTTTTAAGGTGGATGGACATAAACCTGACGCAAAGCGATCCTGCAGAAACTCCAGTACTGTGTTTACTGAACAGTTAACCGGGTCCCACTGACGCTGGTGACACCAAGTAGTGAAGACTCTCCATTTCAAAGAGTACAATTTCCTCGTAGCGGGAGCTCTGTAGCTTAGAATGGTCTCAACAACCTCGGTTGAAAGACCACTCTCTATGAGTTGGGCCCCCTCAGAGGCCAAACCCAAAGTTTCCAAATCTCTGGTCGGGGGTGGAATATTGTGCCCCCGGCCTGAGACAGAAGGTCTCTCCTGATCGGTAACTCCAAGGGAGGACCGTCTAGTAGATGAATCAGGTCCGCAAACCAGATTCGACTTGGCCAACGTGGTGCTACTAGCAATAGGCTTATTCCGTGCTGACGAACTCTCTCCAGAACTCCTGGGAGCAGAGCAACAGGGGGAAAGGCGTACAGACGTAGCCTCGGCCACGTCTGCACCATAGCATCCAGCCCCAGGGGGGCTGGGTGGGTAAGGGAGAACCAGAGTGGACAGTGCGTCGTATGCTGAGACGCGAACAGATCCACTTCGGCCTTGCCGTAAAACTCCCAAATCTTCTCCACCACCTCGGGGTGAAGTCTCCAGTCCCCTGGCCTCAGCTCCTGCCTTGACAGGACGTCTGCTCCGATATTCTGGCCCCCTGGAATATACACTGCCCTCAGAGAGAGTATCTTCCCCAGGGACCATAGGAGGATCTGGTGTGCCAACTTGCATAGTGGACGCGACCGCAGACCCCCCTGACGATTTATATAAGAGACCACCGATGTGTTGTCTGTCCGGACAAGCACATGGTGATCCCTCAGGTCTGGGAGAAAATGTCTCAACGCGTTGAAAACAGCCAACATCTCCAGGCAATTTATGTGCCAAGAGAGATGATGACTCCTCCACAGACCCTGAGCTGAGCGGCCTTCCATTACCGCTCCCCAGCCGGTGAGGGAAGCATCTGTCGAGATAGCAACTCGATGGCAAAGAGCTCCCAACACCGGACCCTGGGACAGGAACCAAAGTTTCTTCCATATAACCAAAGCGCGGAGACACCGCCGCGTGACCTTGATCATACGAAGCGGGTTTCCCCTCGGGGAAAACCCTCTGGTCCTGAGCCACCACTGCAAAGGTCTCATGTACAGCAGGCCAAAAGGTATCACGTTGGACGCCGCTGCCATGAGCCCTAACAGTCTCTCGAACTGCTTCACAGTGCGTGACTGACCTAGCTTTAGCTCTTTTATGGCTGTTAGGATAGCAGCTACACGAACGGGCGATAGATTGGCTCGCATCGTGACTGAATCCCATACCACACCCAGAAAAGTGGTCCTCTGTAATGGAGATAGCACACTCTTCTTGGCGTTGAGCCTCAACCCCAATTTCCGCATATGTGCGAGGACGACATCTCGATGCCGAACCGCTAACTGTTCTGATTCCGCTAGAACCAGCCAGTCGTCTATGTAATTCAGAATACGTATGCCCTGCAGCCTGAGCGGGGCCAGAGCTGCATCTACGCACTTCGTGAATGTGCGGGGTGATAAAGCTAGACCGAATGGAAGAACCCGATACTGGTATTCTTTGCCCCCGAAAGAAAACCTCAGGAACTTCCTGTGCTGAGGGAGGATGGAGACATGGAAGTAAGCGTCTTTCATATCTATTGTGACAAACCAGTCCTCGGATCTGATTTGAGTCACGATCTGTTTGAGTGTCAGCATCTTGAACTTGAGTTTTTGAACTGTACGATTCAACAGACGAAGATCTAAAATGGGACGCAACCCCCCATCCTTTTTTGGAACGATGAAATAGCGGCTGTAAAAACCCGATTCTCTGTCGGGTGAAAACACCTGCTCTATAGCTTCTTTCGCCAGAAGAGCTTTCACCTCCTGTTCCATCACCAGAGCCTGCTCGGGGTGTACCAGCGTGGGCACCACCCCGTTGTAGCGAGGAGGACGCAAACCGAACTGGATTCTGTATCCTTTCTCTACTATATGCAGGACCCATTGAGAAATATTTGGCAGATTCTTCCACTCTGTCAGAAAATCTACTAAGGGAACCAGCCTCTCGAGGCTGGCCTCTGGTGTAATTGAGACACTCGGCCCGGGGGCCCGAAACATATCGGCAGGAACCACCCGAACTGAATGTTTTTGAACCCCCCTCAGAAGGTTCATATCTGACGCAATGTCGAGTTGACATTGCACCAGACGATCGCTGGGAACCACTGCGCCCCGAGACCAAGGGTGCGGGGTTGGCAGAATGGCTCCCTGAGGACACCGAGGTGGAGTGGACACCGTATGCTGAGGTGTGATCCGCTCCACCCCGGGTGGGGCTGCCCTCATGGGTCTGACTCCATAGGAGTCAGGACCTTTTCTTTTGAGCCGAAGCCTTCTTAGCCTGAAGGACGGTCCTCAGATCCGGCTTCTGCTTTGAAGGCTTCGGCTGAGAGTGCTGCGTCTGTTTCCAGTGTTTTTGTGGCGGAGCACGAGACGCAACACTCTCTTTCTGTTGTGCTCTGTATGAGGAGCTTGACGGCTGGGACTGCTCACGCCCAGCAGCCCCAGGGGGTTGGACACGGCGAGGGAGAAATTTTTTAAATGCCTCTGACTGTTTCTTAGCCTCCTGGAATCTTTCCACAACCGAATTAACAGCCTCACCAAAGAGACCAGAGGGATCAATAGGTGCATCTAACAGAAAAGCACGATCTTTTTCTTTTATTTCTGCCAGATTTAACCAAAGATGCCTCTCAGTGGCTACAAGGGCTGCCATAGACCGCCCAATTGCTCTGGCGGTCTCCTTAGTAGCCCTGAGAGACAAATCAGTGGCCCGACGAAGTTCTCGAACCTCATCGGGCCCCACCCCCTCGTTTCTGTCCAAATCCCCCAGCAGATCAGCCTGATAAGCCTGGAGCACTGCCATAGTGTGTAGACATGCTCCAGCCTGACCTGCTGCCGTATATGCTTTGCCCACGAGAGATGATGTAGTTTTCAGAGGCTTTGTGGGCAAAGCTGAGGCCTTCAGGGACGATGCTGAACCAGGCGACAGATAGCTCGCGAGCGTCTGTTCAGCCTGTGGCATCGACCCATAACCATATTCTCTCAGCCCCCTAATATCTGAATAAACGTGAACATGGGGACTATAGAGACGAGAGGAATATGGTTTATTCCAAGATCTGGACAGCTCACTGTGCAGATCTGGAAAAAATGGAAGGCCTCGTGGTGGAAGTGATTTAATAGATGGAAGGAAACGCTCATCTAGTTTGCTTTTAGGACGAGCGTCCCTTTTCTCGGCTGGCCATTCAATATTCAACTTTTCAACAGCACGAGTAATCACATCCACCAACTCCTCATACGCTGGAGAAGAGGACTGTGAATCCTCTTCCCTTATTGTGCTTTTACTTTTTTCACTGTCAATGCTCAGCACATCCAACTCCTCAGAGCTGGAGCACTGAAGCATTGGGCTCTCTTCCCGGGCGGAAGAAGCCGCAGCGCGGGCTTCCGACACCGGGGAGAGAGCGCTGGATCCCCCAGGACAGGAAGGAGATAAGGTCCTCGGACCCGTCTCCAACCCTTCTGAGAGATCCTTTTGCGATCCCCAGGAATGCATTCTCCGCGCTGCCTCGGCAGACGCGGGTCCCGCACCCTGAGGATCGCGAGGCCGACCACTTTCCTCAAAAAGTGACAGCCGGGAGCGGAGCGTGCGGAGAGGAAGCCGCTCGCAATGCTGGCAGTCAGCCCCCTCGAAGGCTGACACCGCATGCTCCACTCCCAAACAAATGACACAAAGCTCGTGTGTATCCCCACCCGTTAAATAACGCGGGCAAGGAGGAACACAGAGCTTGAACATTTGCTTTTCCATTTCAATAGACAGACAACAGTAAATAAGACAGACAGAGTTACACAGATCGCTTGCTGAGGCAACAGAAGCTAAAGCCGGTTTCACCGGATGCGCTTTTATAGCTTCCTGGTCATGACGTCACCCGCCCGTGACGCGCATTTCATTCATTCCATTGGACTAGTTGACATAGATGCTTCAGACGCATTCACGCCGGGGGCGTTCCCAAAGCGTTATCGACGCATCGCGAGTTCCCTCGAAAGGGAACTAATCAAGCTCCGATACACTCCGAGTCTCCGATACACTGCTTCAACGTGTGATGTTTTGTTTTTTTGATACAAGCTTCGAAGCTTCGTTGCCAAACGTCACATCACTACTAAATTGTAATAAGCATGAATTCTACATCCAAAACTTTATGTTTGGATGTATCGCCTCTCAAAGCAATCAGTGACCCCAAGTAGCCTACCAAGGAGAAGTCAGAAGCCTATAGGGAACTGCTGATCAAAGTTAATCTTTTCAAACATCATTACTCTGCAATCTGATCAAGAAAACTGAAATAGCTAATTCTTCTCAAAGATGTTAACCCTCACCACCACAATGTTGTACTTTGATGATTCAACAAAAGAGTCTGAACTCATAGTGGACACAACCCGTTGGTCTCGGTAACAGTCTTTTCCAAATGCTGCGTCCCAATTTGCCTATACAGTACTATGCCATACAATATGTAGGCTACTGTAGGCTATAGGCTACTTCTATATGCAGCTTTTGCTAATGGCACCCGATGTAGAGTTAGCTAACTATCAGTAAGTTAGTTTAGACTTGTATGCTATCAGTAGTTTAACCTTTTATATTTGCTTGCAGACGATTAAAACAATCAAATGAAGACTGCATTTTATTTTTTTTATAATTTTATTTTTCTGATACTGAAGCATTCGTGACATTTTAATTAAAACAGAAATAAGAATTGTATTCTAAAAAAGCGAAAAATAAGTTACCTCAGAGATCACCTACTGCTGCAGATGAGTACGGAAGTGCAAACCGGAAATGCTTTCTGTTTTCCGGTTCGAACGTTGGGCGTTCCGCATAACCCCTATTTAATTTCCTACCGTTCGGACTCGGAGAGAAATGTAGCACGTTGATTTGCCAGTTGTGGGTCTTTCATGAGAATTCTCCTCCTCACGTGTTTGCAATTTGCATAATGATGTATTTAAATATTAATGACCAAATGTATTTTACAGAAGTTCACAATGATGTTGCAGATGAAATATAATGTGGATAACATTGAAAAAAATAGATTCTGATTCGTAGGCCTAATCACCAGAGATGAGGGACTCGTCTCGATCACATGACTTGACTGAGTCTGACTCGAGTCGCAAATTTAAGGACTTGAGACTTGCTTGACTATAAGAAAATGACTTGACTTTGACTTGAGATCCAATGACTCGAGACTTGACTTGACTTGAACTGTATGACTTGATAATGACTTTATATAAATGTTTAGATAAATCATCGCAACATCAATTGATGAGCAAAATGAAAGCAACGGAACCATTGACGCCAGATTCTGCGCGATTGCGTGACGCTGCACAAGCCCAGAAAAAAACATAGGCCTACAGCACGGTGAGCGCGCTAAATACAAAAACATCTCAGCATCGTTTCTTTTGGATATAAACACTCGATATTGACCATAAAAGAAGATTTGCTGTAGCCAACGCATAACAACTGGCAAGGGCTATATCGGACATGACCATCACAACCTCGAACTTCATTGACCGCCTCTAAAGTAAGCTATGGCTTGTTTTAACTGTTTGTTGTAGTTAATTTGACTAACGTTAAATCTAGAAAGACTAGGCTAGTGGTCAAAACAGCCTGCCTCTTAATACAAAATTATGTTTTCAAATGTAGCTTAACTTAAGGCTGTCAATAGATTAAAATGATAATTGATGGCATGTGTTTCGTATAACCTGCATAAATTCACAGACATTTGCCATAGTTTCTTTCAAATCATAGTGATTTAATGCCAAATATGTCGCTCTTTCCAATGACGGAAAAACATAGAAAACTGTTAATGATGTTTAGTCATGTTTTATGTTTCTCTTTAAGCAGGGTCAGACGTTATCAGGCCTGATTTGGGGGGCATGCCAGTAGAATTATAGTGCACCCAAAATTCAAGATGTGGTGGAAAAAAATTGCCCTAGTAGGCTATGAGTTATTTATATATTTATAACATGTGATATTAAACAATATTTCCAGAATATTGGCGCGATTGCAAATGTGATAATGATTTCATATAACAGTTCAGTAAACAAAGATGCATATCTGAACGAATCCGGGGTTTTTGTGATTGAGTGACTTAGTTGCTTAGTTCCAGAATGAATCTGCCATTTTGAACTAATCAGTTGAATGAATGCTTCTATGACTCGTTCATTAAGACGGTGATTTGGCGCCACCTACTGGCGGGTTTAATTTCATAATTAAAAAAATAATTTATTATTTTTTAGCATCAACATTTTTCTATATTAATTATTTCTATATTAATTATTATATTTAAATAATTGATCTCATAACATTATTTATGGTGTTGTAATTGCAGTGTAAATGCATGGTTATAAAATTTTCTATGGTTAGAACATAGTTATAAAAAAAATGCCCCTGGAAATCAATTGAAGGGTATCAAATATTGGCTCTTAATGGGGAAGTTAATGTCTGCCGGTGATATTCCATAAAAAAATATATAAGCAAAGTTAAACATATGACATTTATTATAAAACCAATATAATTCCAAATTTTGACATGCTAGAAAAAATTATATGAATATTATTATTATTATTATTATTATATAAATGTATGTGAAAGGTAATCATTTCTGAGGGGAAAAATAAATAAGGTTGAGGCCAATATAAACTCTACTTTTGTAACTTGACTTTGACTTGACTTGACCCTTAGCAGGACTCTACTTGACTTGCTTGAAGTGAACCACTGACTTGACTTGACTTGGTTTGTGTGTACTGCGACTTAAGACCTATTCGCACGGGATAAGTATTACCTGGTGACCTCTAGTCATTTGTAATAATTGCAGCGGTTGTCTGTGATCTTAATCCCTTGCGAATCGGCCATGTCCGTAATTTGTAATGTAAAAATTCTGATGTTACACTTGTGTCTTGAACATGTGCGACTTACTCCCACCTCTGGAATCACATCTTAAACCTCTCTACGTAACCGTCGGACTCGCATATCCGCCACATGTTTGTAGTTTTTTAACACTTTTAATTCTTGTAGTTCTAATCAAATTCTTGTCCAGCAATGGGTTGTGGGCAATAGCTGTTAAGAGTGTGCATGACTCTGGTTGACTCAGGACTTCATCCAAAATCGCAAAATCTCTTGAGTAGTATGAATATAATCCAGATGTATTATTCGCCATGTTATCATTATCATTTGACCTACCAGCGGCAGTTACGTCACTTCACTGCCATTCATAAATCCTCTCCCGTGGCCTCATGGGATAGGAAAACTGTCCCTGTCCATCGTTTGCACACTTCAGAATCTCGCTGGAAGAAGTGGGTCATGTCATTTTTATGGGTGTGTGTGTGTATATATATATATATATATACTTAATGTAGGCCTAATTAAAAAAAAAAAAAATTCATTAATCATAATCTCATGGAGATGCTACAGCTCATACAGACGATTGATCAGCTGGCATTTGTTATGATGTGTTTCTCTGGTGCTGCGTCCCAATTCGCATACTATTCGTCCTTGCCTAGGTAATTGATATGCCATCCCAGAAAAGTTAGTAAAGAGATCGTTAATATAGTCCAAGTGACTACAGTGGCTCAACCTTAAGTTTATCAAGCGACAAGAATACTTTTTGTGCGCAAAACCCCCCAAAAATAACGACTTTATTCAACCATCTCTTCTCTTCCATGTCATTCTCCTAAGCTGTTGATGTAGTGTGGCCAATAGTGAGCCTATATACGTACTGACAGAATTTTCATTTTTGGGTGAACTAACCCTTTTAAGTCTATCTTGGAAACCTGTTGCTGTTGTGACTGGGTATTTGATGGTTGACGTGACTCTTGACATAAAACCAGCAGTTTGTGTGTGTGGGAGAAAGGATGCTTGTTACACTCTCAGAAAAAAAGGTACAAAAGCTGTCACTGTGGCGGTACCTTTTCAAAAGGTACATTTTTGTACCTAAAGAAGAGTGCATATTAGTCCCTCAAAGGTACATATTGGTACCAAAAGTGTATTAGTTCCAAAAGTGTACATATTAGTACCTAAATGGTACATTTTAGAACCTTTTTGAAGGGTACTGTCCCAGTGACAGCTTTTGTACCTTTTTTTCTGAGAGTGTATATGGTATATGTGGGGTTGGGGGCATGTGCTGTGTTGAACCTCGTTTTAACTATCTTTCACACTAGGGCTACTTTCAATTATCCTGTTCTTTGTACAGTACAGTTTAGTCATTTCAATAGGGAGCTAGTGTGACAGTGTGTCATGCTGGATTAGTAGGGTCTTTCCCAACTGTTGCATGTTTGTAGTACTTGATTCTCTAGAATGTCATGGTGCAAAATTCTCTAGAATGTCATCAAGATTCGTTTTCACTGGAATTACTGGAATAGCAAACCCCAAAGGGGGGCGTTCGCATGCTTTTGGATATAATTGATGCATTATCTAGCTATCACTGTGCATAATATAGGCATATTCAACATTTAAATAGTTATTTAATGCTTTTCAGAGGGTAGTTAACTGTTTAGCCATTGTTTTAAATAACTGATGCTGTGATGCATACCTGATGTAGCCTCCTTGTTCTAGATGTGTAGTCTGCCCATAAAATTTGCACATGGCCCATACATTTGAATGTAAATAGCCTAAAGCTGATGATACACAGGGCAACTCTTTGAGCAATGTTGCTGGGCAATGTTGCCGTCAACGGGAAACCAGATGAGACACAGGGCCCACGACCGATCTAAAGTATCCAGATAGAAATGTATTGCCCATTTTCAATGGCAAAGTGCCCAAGCAACAATCGCTCGGCAAGATTGCCCAGCAACATTGCTCAAAAAGTTGGAGTACAGTTGGGGTACAAAACGAAACGAAAAACGAAATTCGCTTTAAAGAAAGGCTTTTAACAATGCAATGCAAGTGAACGCGGCCCGCTGGTGCCTCAGTGTCACGGTTATTATATTGTCTACTATATTTGGTTTTTATTTATTAAATACATGCAATTGGTTGATGAAACATTTATTAAAATTAAGATACAATTTGTACAAAACGAAATTCGCTTTAAAGAAAGGCTTTCTACAAAGCAAAACTTAATGAAGTGGTAAAAATCATGTCTGACGATTTACAAAACAAAACTTGCGTTGGTACTTGACAAAGAATCAAATACAGTTGGAAACGACGTAGACCATTAATGACACAGACTGTTAACAATTGTTTTTAATTAGTGTTTAAACATTCTCTATGATAAAAAATGTTTGTAAAAAATATTTTAATAACACGGTTTTGGCGGTTATGGAGATCTAATGACAGTGTTCAACTATAACCGTCGGTCTCACGGTTATATACTAACCGTCACACCCCTATTATTTATAATGAAACGTTTATTCTTCATAAAGGTTCAGCCAAGGCATCCAACAGCATCCTCTGTTGGTGACTGATTGAAGTTGTTGTTACAATTTGAAAAGGGTTTTGTTGGGTTACCAGAGCTAGCTCTATTAAACACTTACAAAGAGTTCAGAATGCAGCTTCGCGAATGCTAACTCGCTCTAAAATGAGAAACTGGCTGCCTGTATAATTCAGAATTGAATTCAAGATCCTCTTACTAGTTTTTAAATGTCTCCATTGTACTGCCCCAATATAGCCCACCTTATTAATTTGTTGAATAAATACAAAGTTCTGTCAAGAAATTCTAGATGGTGCTGGCTGATAGGTCCTTAACTCAATTATGTTATGCCGAGTTCACACTGAACGATTTTGGGCCCGATTTTCGCTCGCCGACAGGTTTTATGAGATCGCCGACAAATGTCCGAAATCATAGGCAAATTGGTGCTTGTTCACACGAGTGACAGTCACGCAGTGTGAATTATCAAAGACCAGATCTGAGAGAGTCGCTGACACCCGTGAGATATTTGGCATGCTAAATATCTGGACCTGTCGGCGATTCAAAATCCTGTTTTGTGAATGTGTTCTGACTGAAAACTACTCGGTTACTATCGTAACCTCAGTTCCCTGAGATAGGGAACGAGTATTGCGTAGCTATACGCAGTGGGGAAACTCCTTTTCCTCGATTTACTGAAGCTTTTATTTAAAACGCATTTGCAGCTGCACAGCTAGCACATTGAGCGCGGCTCGCTCATAGGCTGTGCTGCAGCAACTGCTTAAACCAATGGCGCGGGCGCCTCAGACAGGCCACCAATGAACAACATTGTACGTCAGAGCTCCCAAAGGGGGCGTGGCCTTAGTCTATATCAGAGCCCCGCATTCGCCATTATAGCAGGTTCCACGACTGAAGCGACAACTCACCAGGTTACTATAGTGCGGCCGGCTACGCAATACTCGTTCCCTATCTCAGGGAACTGAGGTTACGATAGTAACCGAGTAGTTCCCTTTCGAACGGTCACTTCGTATTGCGTAGCTATACGCAGTGGGGACGCCATGCAAAACGCCGCACCAACAGTAACTGGTTGCCACTGAACTCAGGACCCCTGAGCTCAACAAGTCCGAACCATTATAAAATATATTTATATATATAGACCAGACACCGTCGGGCCTTATAAAATATATATGTCAGTATCAATACCAACCCAATATACTAATGAACCCGGACACCGTCGGGGCTATTTAGTAAATTAGAAATTAACCAGCAAGCGGGTTTTATATATATATATGTGAATGATTATGCACAGTACACTGTAGAGAAAACCGGGCACTGCCGGGTCTTCATCATACTGAAAGCACCTTCGCATGCAGAGAAGGAACTTCCATATTATAGAATTTCATAAATGTGGAAGGCGAGGACCAGCCGGCCGCATCACAAATATCCTGAATAGGAAAACCAGATGACCAAGCCCACGATGAAGCCATGCCTCTAGTCGAATGGGCTTTAATACCTATGGGGCAAACCTGACCCATTGAAGTATAAGCCATAGATATAGCATCCACAATCCATCTAGACAGCCTTTGCTTGGTGACTGGATCGCCTTTGGATCGGCCACCAAAGCAGACAAATAGCTGTTCTGACTGCCTGAAAGACGCAGAACGCTCCAGATAAATTCTCAGTGCCCTGACAGGACACAGAAGATTCACCTCCCCATCCTCGGCAGAGGGGGGAAGGGCTAACAACGTAATGACCTGTGCTTTAAACGGAGTTGAAAGCACTTTAGGCACATAACCATGTCTGGGTTTGAGGACGACCTTAGAGTCACCTGGGCCAAACTCCAAACATGAAGGGCTCACAGAGAGCGCCTGCAGATCCCCTACTCGCTTGATAGATGCCAGTGCCAGCAGGAGAGCAGTCTTTAGCGAGAGAGGCTTCAAATCAACCGACTGTAGCGGTTCAAATGGTGGGCCCTTTAAGGCCCTTAAGACCCTGGAGAGGTCCCATAGGGGCACAGAAGGGGGCCTGGAGGGGTTAATCCTCCTAGCACCCTTCAAAAACCGCACCACCAAATCATCCCTTCCTATCGACTGGCCAGCTATCGGGGCATGATGCGCTGCAATAGCTGCCACATACACTTTGAGCGTGGACGGGGAGCGGCCCGCATCCAACAGCTCCTGCAGGAAGGATAATATTGTATCTACCTCACATGACTCTGGGTCCAGACAGTTTTTCGAGCACCAGCTGGAAAACACTGACCATTTCAAAGCATATAGGCGTCTAGTAGACGGGGCCCTAGCTTCGGAGATAGTGTTTAGGACCTTCCTTGGAAGGTCCCCGGGTACCCGTTTAGGGGCCACACATGGAGGGCCCATAAATCGGGACGCGGATGCCATATCGTTCCTTTCGCCTGGGAGAGGAGGTCTTTCCTCGTCGGAACAGGCCAAGGGACTGTGTCTGATAACTGAATCAGCTCCGGAAACCACGGTCTGGATCTCCAGAGAGGGGCCACCAGCAGGACTGGGCACCCGCTCTCCCTGACCCTCTTTATGACTTGTGGAATCATCGAGACAGGGGGAAAAGCATATAGGGGGCGATTGGGCCAACGATGGGTCAACGCATCCCTGCTCTTCGAGAAGAACATCTTGCAATGAGTGTTGGATCTCGAGGCAAAAAGGTCTATTTCGGCCTCTCCGAACACACTCCATATCAGACGAACCGTCTGAGGGTTTAGGGACCACTCGCCTGGGGGAGTGTTGCCCCGTGAGAGCATATCCGCGCCCAGATTCTGAACGCCCGGGATATGCATTGCTCTCAAAGAGCGCAGATTGCTCTGTGCCCATATAAGGAGTTCTCTCGCTAGGGCATACAGGCTGCCTGACCTGATGCCGCCCTGGCGATTTATATAGGCCACCACTGACATGTTGTCCGTGCGGACCAGGACAATGGTGGCCTTTTAGGTTTGTTAGTAATGCTTTCAGGGCCAAACCAACCGCTTTCATTTCCAGACAGTTGATGTGTAAGCTCTGCTCCGTGCTCGACCAGAGGCCGGAGACAGGCTTGCCCTCGTGCAGAGCACCCCAACCTAGGTTGGATGCATCTGTAAACACTACTTTCCTTCTGGAAACTACTCCCATGGTCACACCCTTGATGTACCAGTCCTGAGCTCGCCAGGGAATCAGGGCTCTTATACAACCGTGATTCACCATGATGCGCAGGCTGCCGGACTGCCATGCATAGGTTGGCACACGGCGTTTCAGCCAGTGTTGCAGCGGGCGCATGCACAGTAATCCCATACAGAGTACTGGCGATGCTGCTGCCATGAGGCCGAGAAGTTTCTGAAATTTTTTCAGGGGCGCGCGCTCTCGCGCTCTGAACGAGGCTGCTAGCGTCTGCACTGCGAGTGCGCGCTCTCGTGTGAGCCGCGCTGTCATCTCCACTGAGTCTAAAACTGTGCCCAGAAAAACTACAGTCTGGCTGGGTGTCAGTTTGCTTTTGGCAACATTGATTGTGAGACCCAGGCATTTCAAATGGCCGAGAATCAAATCTCTGTGAGCTACCAGCTCTGCTCTCGATTGTGCTAGCACCAGCCAGTCGTCGAGATAATTCAGCACGCGCACTCCCTGATGTCTCAGGGGAGAGAGCGCTGCCTCCATACACTTCGTGAATGTACGGGGTGCCAGGGACAGGCCGAAGGGCAGGACCGTGTACTGATAGGCTTGACCCTCGAAGGCGAATCTCAAAAATGGCCTGTGACGAGGGTTTATCTGAATATGAAAGTATGCGTCTTTCAGATCCATTGTTACAAACCAGTCTCCCGGGCGAATTTGCGCTAGGATGTGTTTGATAGTCAACATTTTGAACGGCCGTCTCATGAGAGCTTTGTTCAAATGCCTCAAATCTAGTATGGGTCTGAGACCGCCGTCTTTTTTCGGAATTAGAAAATAACGGCTGTAAAACCCTGAATATGTTTGCGCTGGAGGGATTAATTCTATCGCCCCTTTTGCTAACAAATTCTGTACTTCGGCGCGAAGCACGTGACCCACGCTGCTTCTCACTGAAGACTCGACTACCGCCTGAAATTTTGGGGGTCTGCGAGCGAATTGGAGCGAGTAACCTCGCTTTATAATGTTTATGACCCAACTCGACACACCGGGGATGGCTTGCCAGGCCTGCACCCGTGTGGCTAGGGATTGAACCACTGAATGGGATGAGTCGCCTACTACACTGTGGGGACTCACTACCTTTACATTGTGATTTGTGCACATATCGAGTGTTTGAGTGACTGTACCAACTTTTGCTTGTGGGGAAGTCATTCTTACAACATGGAGGGGGCCACCTAGTGTAGGGGGACCGTGAAACCATGGGTTGTGTTTGTGAAACATGCTCTTTTTGTGCTTTATTTGGGTCGCCGTGAAAACGGCGTTTGTTTGTAGAGGCGCGCTCACTGCTGCGGGCCTGTTTACAATAATAAAATCCCCAGCCGCCTGAGCTAAACAGGGAGCTGTGGGAAGTATAGCGGGTCTTTTTGAGGGTGGTCCGGCTAGTGCGAGACACGAGCCCTCTCGCTTCATCCTTGCTAGGATGACTTCGGCGGAACCGGTTCACTCACACCGCTGGGCCGCGGGCCTTGGCGCCGGGGCATCGGGTAGCGCTTTGTCGGTCTCGGCTGGCGGAAGGTATCAGCCGCAGGGCGGGGCTGAGATACCTGCTTTGCCGGTCTGACCGGGTGCGGCGAAGAGGCTGGCTTGGTCTTGGACGCCGAGCTAGAGCGTTTCGGCAGGAAGTGTCGCATTGCCTGGGACGCCTTCTGTGCCTCGGTGAATCTCTCCGAAAACCCTTTGACCGCCGGGCCGAAGAGGCCGGAGCTGGACACGGGGGCGTCGAGGAAACGTGTCTTGTCCGTCTCCCTGATCTCCGTCAGATTCAGCCAAAGGTGGCGCTCTAGCACTACCAAGCTAGCCATACTCTTACCTATGGCCTGTGCTGTAGCCTTCGTAGCACGCAAGGCTAGGTCCGTAGCGCTCCTCAGATCGCTGAAGGCTTCCGGATCCGGGCCAGTCTCGTCCATGGACTGGAGGAGCTTGGCCTGGTAAACTTGAAGCACGGCCATGGTGTGTAGAGCTGATGCAGCCTGGCCAGAGGCGGAATACGCGCGTCCGGCGAGGGCTGATGTAGCTCTACACGGCTTGTTGGGGTGGGTAGCTCTAGCTCGCCAGCTAGCCGCCGTGTTCGGGCACAAATGAGCTGCCACAGCCTCCTCGAGGGGCGGCAAAGACTCATAGCCCTTTTCCGCTGCACCGTCCACTGAAGAGAGTGTCGCGGAAACCGATGAACCCACCCGTGCTGAGTAGGGTGCTCGCCACGCCTTAGTCAGCTCCTCGTGGACCTCGGGAAAAAATGGCGCTGGTTTGTGACGTGGGGCCTGTTGGCGCCCCGAGAGAAACCAGCCATCCAGTCGACTACGGGGCGGCTCCTCGGGCGAGGCCCACTCGAGGTCGAGGTCCGTGACAGCCTTTGTCAGGATCCGAAGCATTTCGGCGTCGGAGTTAGTCCTGGTCGCTGAAAAACTGCCTGATGCCTCAGAAGCTTTGGCGGGGTCGAGAGAGCCCGGCCATTCCTCCTCAGACGCAGTAATCGACAGGCTGTCGTCGTGTTCGCCCGATCCTCCGAAGGAGACAAGGCCCGCCACGTGGCGGGGGGGGCGCAGGTCTCCCTCGAAGAAAACCGGTGAGGGCGTCGTCTCTGGAGAAGGCGAGGCACGCGGGGACACGGCCGGCGTGCTTTCGCTTATCTCCATGGTCTCGGGGGGCCTTTGGCTGCGGCGCTTCTTCTTCCGCGGCTTAAGTAGTGCCGGGAAGGGAAGGGCGGGTGACGCGGCATCGCCGTCTCGTAAGAGAGCTAGCCGGGTGCGCAGCACGGAGATCGGCATGCTTTCGCAGGCCTCACATCCGCCGGCGGAGAGCGCATTTTCCGCGTGGGCAGCTCCCAGGCAGGAAATGCAGCTCGCGTGTCCATCAGCCTCGTGCAGCTTGAGTCCGCACGTGGCGCAGGATGAAACAGGCATAATTATAGAAAGGATATGATCGTCGTCGTCGCCGGATAGCCACAGGTGAGACGGCGTCAGGGGGAAAACGGCTTGAGTGCGTAGTCCGCTGAAAATGCTCGCTCAGGCTGAAGGGCTTGTTCTACGGCGAAGCTTGCAGTATCGGTCAGAGACATGCAGTTGTCGCTGAAGGAGTGAAATCTGCTATAATGGCGAATGCGGGGCTCTGATATAGACTAAGGCCCTTTGGGAGCTCTGACGTACAATGTTGTTCATTGGTGGCCTGTCTGAGGCGCCCGCGCCATTGGTTTAAGCAGTTGCTGCAGCACAGCCTATGAGCGAGCCGCGCTCAATGTGCTAGCTGTGCAGCTGCAAATGCGTTTTAAATAAAAGCTTCAGTAAATCGAGGAAAAGGAGTTTCCCCACTGCGTATAGCTACGCAATACGAAGTGACCGTTCGAAAGGGAACTACATCGGCAATGACCATCGGCCAATGAGAGAGCAAGAAACAGGACAGCGGGAATGTTTGGGGAGGAGTTATCAAACAGAAACAAAGCACAAACATTTGCTTGACCAGCAGCAACAGCAGCACATAGCAAAATTATTTATTTACCCCCAACTCTCTTTGCAGAACACACAATCCTTGCTCCTCTCGTCTCCCCAACCATTTCCTCCTGCATAATCTGTTTTTTTTTTCTCCTTTTCGCTGCAAATCAGCGCACAGACATTTAGGATCGCAAATCTTCTTGCAGGCTATCATTTTTAATAAAAATTTCAGTCTCGTGCGAGAACTCCGGTCTCATGCACGCGTGATCTTGCGTTATTTCCTTATCACTTCTCGTCTGTGTTTGGTTGTGAAACGTAGTTTGCGGACCAGCCAGAAGCAATTCTTTCTTTTGTAAAGTCATGCAGTGTGAAACCTCCTGTCACCGATCCATCGTGCAGTGTGAACACATCAGCAACTGAATGTTACCTGAGATAGTCGTGCAGTGTGAATAGAACAGTGACCGACTACTTTGAAAATCGTGCAGTGTGAACTCGGCATTACTAGCGATCACATTGTTATCTACATAGTGCAGCTGATTGGTTGCTGTGGCATCAGCTGCCATTAAACACGTGGCATTGTTTGCTGTTGTGTTAGCAGTCTGCAGCGTGCTTTCAGAAACCCTCTACCTTCCCCAGCTCCACCTGTATAGATCTGCTACAGGGGTTATTTCATGTATAGGCTATGCTATATGAGCAGAAGCAGCATGTCTTACGTGCTCACGGCAGCATGTCTGTGGATGTATTGTCAGTAGCAAGTCTCTACAGCAGCAGCGCAGTAGATCTATTCCTCCAAGACCAAATACATTAACATTGCCACATCCATTTACATGCCAATCTCTCAGAGAGTTGTCATGACAGAAATATACTCCAGCAAGATCGCTCCGAACATCCAATAGTAACTTGTTAGTTGTACCAAAAACACGGCTAAAAATGGGCGGTTCCAAGCTAATGAACCCTCTTCCTGACAACCTATGAGAAATCGACTCACTATGCACCTTTAAAAAGTAGCCAATCTCAAAACACATTTGTTCACTAGGGCCTTTCCTTGATTTATTTTATTGTTGTATTTTGTTTTCTTTATTTTCTTTATATGATTTGTCTAAGCATGTTGGTTTTTTTCTTCTCTGTGAATGCACAAATACTTTTCTGTTCTGTAAAGCACATTGTAAACACTGTTTTTTAAAGGTACTATATAAATAAAGCTTTACAAAGTTTGTAAAGTTTATAGTTACATAGACAAACAAATGCAATGTTGTTTATGTTAATTGCATTATTTAATAGCATTATACAAACCATGCTGAAAGCCCATTGGACCTGTCACCTGTCATTCTTATTTTTTCATTAGGCTGCTTTAGATTAGTGGTATGGAAATGTTGCTGTCAGTTTGAGTATAACAGCAGGGGGCAGCACAGGACAGAGAATGTGTCTGTTAACACCCTTACCACATGATTCTTAGTTAATCTGTTGTTTACACAGTGGTCACAAGTCGTCATTTAGTTGCATGAAAAATACTTTTGTTCTGTGGCCGGTTGCATAAACTGCTTAGACTAGTTTTAAAAGTAAGTCATCTATTTTTTTTTCTTCAAATCTGGTCCTGACTTTTTAAAGCCAGGTACAAAAACGTAGATGGTCTAATTTGAATTGGAAAAGTATGACTGATTACCTCTTGTCTAACTGCTAGTTGGTCAAACTAGTTCTTAAGACACAGTCTTATAATGGCTATGTTTATGCAACTGGTCCCTGCCCTGGTTGATTAAGCTTCAAAACCACAAAAAAACACAACCATTACATTTTCCCGTTATTCATGTTTCTTTAGACTGGCTTGTTTTTCTGGCAGTTGTTGTTGTTGTTTTAACATGAATGCCATTGTAACTTTTGTTATGTGATTCTGGTTATCTGCTGAGGCACCAGAGACGAATGTTAAATCATATAACAGACAGACTATAGGAAGTATGAAGGCAGGATGTAGAGAAGGAAGGAAGGGGAGGACAAAGGGATGTCAGTAATACACGTTAAGAGTTATAGAGTTTGCAGACATGTTTTTCTTTTGTATTTATTTTGTATTGATCACAATGACATTCTTTGTGCTTCTGAGAATAATGTTATTTTTTAGCTACAACCACTTTTTCTGCACCCACCCAAAAAATAAAAACATTTAGACATAAACCCATCATGTCAAAATACTCAGGGTCAAAATGTGACTGGATGTCTGGATGCATTCAGGCCTACTCTATATCAAACTTTCTTTTATGGATGCCAGTTTAAAGGGGTGGTTGAATATGATTTCACTTTTCTAATTTTAGTTAGTGTGTAATGTTGCTGTTTGAGCATCAACAACATCTGCAAAGTTATGACGCTCAAAGTTCAAAGCAAAGGGAGATATTTTCTTTTAAAGAAATTATTTTTTAAGGACTACAACAAACGTCTGGTAGGGACTACACAAGCTTCCTTCCTGGTTAGTGACATCACTAACCCTAAAATTTACATAAACCCCGCCCCCAGGAACGCGATTTATAAATTATCAAGACAGAATATGCTAATCAATGACTAGAAGATAACTACACATAAGCTACATAAATTCACCAACTAACCATTCTGAAATGTTGTCTTGTTGTCACTTCTTCTTGAGTCTCTCCATCTTTGTCTGACTTCGATTTGAACATAAAAGGCTAAAAGTTTTTGAAATTTTCAGTGCATGTCTGTGTGAGGTAAAAAGGACATGAGCTCTTGAACCTCCGCCCTCTGTGCTGGGAGCAGCAGCTCATTTACATTTAAGGGTGCGTTTTTGCTCTCCCTCAAAAAATGACATTTAACATGCTATATAACAATATCTGTGGGGTATTTTGAGCTAAAGCTTCACATACACACTCTGGGGACATCAAAGACTTACACAAGGCATTATACCACCCATTAAAAGTTACAATGTAATGGAATTAGCAACAGATCTTTTCTTTCATTCTGTGATGTACATCCGGGTGAGAAAGATTATCGAAAAAGACTTGTTCAATCCATCGATTGTTGATTGGATGGAGGCAAATCTAAATAAGAGTTTGCAGTCAGTTGTAAGATAACCAAATGAGAAGTCTGTAATTTCACCAGACGACAGAAGAATGACATTTTGATAAAAAATTACAAGGCCAAAACGTATGCATGGATGAATTGGAAGAATAACATCAATAACATGCACTTAGAAAATAGATAGGGCAAATTCTATTTCATGCAGACTTTACTTTAGAGACTGTCTTGCATTTGGTGGGTTTTTGTCTTTGTTTAGGAGGTATGCCAATGATCAGTGTGTTTACAGTATGTGTGTGTTAAAGTCTGTATTTGAGTGTGCAAATATACCCTATCCAATGTTTGAACACACTTGACAGAACATTTGTTCATAATGATCTTGAAAACCTTGGTGTGAAGGCATGGAAAAATACTTGTTGTGCCTACTTATAAAATCCTTTACTAAACAAAACATTTAATTAGAAAGAAACTGACATTTTTGTTTTTGGAAATAGTTGAGAGAGTGAAGGAAAAAAGATGCTAAGAGATTCCAGCATACATGTGAATTCCTTCAATACTTTTTAATTAGTATCACAGGATGCACCTCAATCTTGTTGATTGAGAGAATGAACAGAGTGTGCAGAGCTGTAATCTAGATATAATAAATAAAGATAGTTTTTATTTGTGTAGATTTTTTTTATCACTACTTTATTCCCATGCCATCCATTTGTTTTATGGTTTCATAGAATTATTCTAAAATATATGCTTGAAAATAATTAATTACGAATTAGAGTTGATTTAGAGTAGGTGTTTCTAAACTTTTGACTGGTACTGTATGTGTGTGTTAGTCAGATAAAAATCTCTCAATGTCCATCAGTTAATTATTTTGCACATGGATTGTTGCCATGGTACTACTGTTCTGACTGAGAAAAACAATGATTGTTTGGCGAAAAAAATAGACTCCACCCCCAAACTCCCACTACAATTTTCCCCATGTTTTATAGCATTTTGCAATTGCTGTGGCATTCTTGGTCAGATTTCACATCTAAGATCTGCCTCTCTCACACTCCCTGTTTCTGTCACATGTAGTAAAACACACATGAAATCAAATGGAGTTCAGAGTCTTTTTATAAACAAGGAGAATAGGCAGGATAATGAGAACAGCAACTACACAATAACATAAACAAGACCAACAAAGAACTGATGGCTTAAATACACAGTGAGAGTTAATTAACCAAAACAGAAACGGGTGCGGGATTAACCAGAAACTAATGACCAAGAAACGCAGGTAAAACGGGAATAGGGAAAAGAAAACCAAAATGCGGTGAAACTAAACCGACATAGATAAAACCCTGACATTACCACCGCCCTCCCCCCATCCATGGGAAGAGGCTTCCTCACGCCTCAAAGTCAAACTGTGGAGGGAGGGTGGGGGCTCTTGAGGCGGACTGGGGGCTGGGGAAGTCCCAGAAACAAGAGGAGCTGGTGGCCACCGAATCTGCAGAACCTAATTTTATCAAGTGCAACATGTCCCTGGATCAACGTCTTTGATCCTGGAACAACATTCCATTCAACCAATCAGAGTTCTAATCAAGTTTATTGTTTAGTTTAGGTCAAGTTTAGGCTTACAACCAGGGTTAGGAACAGGGTTAGGCCTCTACATCAGTGTTATTCACCTATCATTTCCCAGACAGCAACATAGTGTCGACCCAGATCCGGCCACATCTGGACCATGTGAAATCCACATGAACCAGATTTGGGCCAGATCTGGGCTGATACTATGTTGCTGTCTGGGTTCCCACTGATTTTAGGGATAACTTATGGGTAGGGTTAGGTGTAGGGGTAGGGATATGGTTAGGGTTAAATTTTTGTACAGGAATATTGTTCCAGGATAAACAAAATATGTTGACTTAGGAACGCATCCGAATACAGTAACGATGGAACCGAGGGAGGGAGGAGCCATGGTGGAGGCCTGGGTTGCAGAACCAGACGACCGACAGAGACAGAGCCGTTGGAAGTGGATACCCAGGTTGAGCAGATAAGACAGAGCGACACCAATGAATCTGGAAGCTGAGGTGAAGCCAGGGTACTGAAGGACTGAGGTGGAGCTGGTGTGACTGAGGACCGAGGTGGAGCTGGAGGGAAGGAGGATCCCAACGGAGCCGAAATGGTGGAGGGAAGAGGCACAGCTGAAGGACTAGAAGTCCTTGGTGTAGACAGAGCGACAACTGACCAAGGCGAAGTCAGAGGGACAAGGGAGCCCGGTGGAGCCATACGGACGACATCCCCAGGTGGAGCCGAGGGAGAGGAGTCAAGGTGGAGCTGACTGGCTGAGGTGGAGTGAAGGTGTCTGAGGCTGGAGGCAGGGCCAGGGGATTCCCTTGCCAAGGCAGGGCTGGAGACTGGAAGACCCAAGGCAGAAACACGCAGCAAAGTGGAGTCAACAGAGGGGGCGCGATGGGCTGAAGGGAACTGGCGGAGGCAGGCCAAAGGACTGGCTGTCTTTGGTGGAAGTGGGAGAGGGAGGCTGGGTGGGATCACTGGAGACACAGGAACTTAGAGCTGGTAGGGCCCTATAATTCCACAATCCGTCCCTATAAAACGCGGACGGATTGTGGAATCCAGTCATAGAAACGGAACTTACTGTATAACACGGTGTCACAGAATTTGTTAAAATTTTTGATGAATAAATAACAAGTAGGTCGGTACACTTAAATCAAATCGTGATATAGACTAGTGTCTATGAATATTAAACCGCAAAAAGACTATTTAAAAAAGAAACCTGCATGTTCTGTGTGTCTCTTTGTGAATGAATGGCGCAGACGCGCGGTTTCATTTACCACTCACATTGAAGCACGCGTGATGCTCGTGGCTTTTTCAGCCTCTGCCGCCTCATTAAATGAGGACATGGATGCATGAACTTCATCTCCTGGGCAACTCTGTGAGTCACTTCATGAGCATTTCATATGAAAAAAAAACTGTTATCATATCATAAACACAGAAACAAAGGTCTTTATGGCAGCCTGTCAAAATAAAAGTTCTGTTTAACTTGAAGAAATTATATTACTGTTGCACAGTAGAATTTAGCTACGTCTCAATGTAATAATAATACTAACACTAATAATAAATTATTATTAACACTATATTTTTTTACAAATTAATCACTTTTTTATCTTCCATGTTTTAATTTTGACAGTAAAGCTCTGTTGTGCAGCACTTTGTTTGACAAAAAAGTTAAATTTAATACGATTAAAAGATAAATTAATCATTTGTATGCCAGAAAAGACAGATTTTCTGAAAAAACAAAACAGTTCATAGAAATATTTTTTTAATTAATCAATTTAGTTGTTTTTATTAATTAAATTAATTAGACTTAATTAGACTCGATTATTAAAATTTAATCAAACCATTAAAATGGAATCCCGAAAAATTAAAACAGAAAACACAGAATTTGCTAAAAAAAATAAACAGACTTTGAGACTTTCCACTGGGCAGACGGTAAAGGGTGATCCACAATTTGCCGGCACCCACTCCACATAGGCAGCCAAATTTTCCCTTTAGGGGTCATCCAAGGGAGGCGTGTCTTGGACTGGGTAGTGTGTGAGGCACGCCAGATCGAGAAAATTCCTTGTGTGGTCCTCCAGGGAACAGTCCTTCTGCACAGTAGCTGGACTGCAGGTAAATCGATATGGGCAAAAAAAAAAAGGGAAAAAAAATCTTGTCTTTCGGTTCGGTCTTCTGTCATGTGTAGTTAAACACGCAATCGAATGGAGATCAGAGTCTTTTAATAAACAAGGAGAATATGCAGGAGAATGACAGCAACTACACATAACATAAACAAGACCAACAAAGAACTGAGGAAACTAATGGCTTAAATACACATGGAGAGTTAATTAATCAGAACAGAAACAGGCGCAGGATTAATAAGAAATTAATGACCAAGGAACACAGGCAAACAGGGAAAACGAAACCAAAGCAAAATGAAACTAAACAGACATAGACATAACCCTGACAGTTTCTTCTTCACAATTCAGCTTTCTTTATTTCACAACTAAAACATGGACATTGTCACTAATAGCAGAAAGCACAGACTGGATAAAGAGGTAAAGTGATAAATATGTTGGGATTAAAAGTAGGATTGGGAATTAGAAATTGTTTCCAATTCTGGAATCAGATACTTTTTATAAAATAAAATTTTGATTCCTCTTATTGATTCCTTTGTGTGCATTTTAATATGACTTTAAACCATTCAAGCGCAAGAAGACCCACACGGTTTTCTGTGCTGCAAAAAAAAAGGGATTTTAATGTGATTTTAAACCATTCGAGCGCAAGAAGACTTGCACGCTGTTTTCTGTGCTCTGCACACATCCAAAAAGTGCACACAGAAAGCCCCCTCTCATACTGAGTAGTGAACGGATAAATACGCACAAAAATATGTCAAAATATCCACGTAAACACAGTTGGTTATGTCTTGTGTGAACATAAATAGTTGACAAAGAAAACGCATAACAATATATTGGATCCGTGCAGCTCTTATAGTGACAGCAGGAATATCAGCAATATGATATTCCTGCTGCCGTCAATATTAATCAAACAACAAAAGACAAAGAGAAAATGACTTTTGTAACTTTATTTGTAATGTATATTTTACTGTGTGTGCAGTTTTATTTGATCATTTGATTACAGTTTCTGTAACTTAATATCTGAAAATCTTTATTTCAACAATTTTTTAAATCATTGCTCAGTTGCATTAATTTATGGGATTTCTAATTTGTTTATTTGTTCTTTTTTAATAACTGAGTGTTTAATTGTCTTTAATAATGCTTGAAATTAATATTAGTTAGGCTAGTTGTTATTTTTAAACCATAGGCAAAAGTTCCTTGTGTAAGTGTTCTTTAGCATGTTGAAATTTGTACATGATATTTTGCTACAATGAAATGTATTGCAGTAAGACTTAGAATAAATGTGAATATCCTTTTTTTTTACATAATTGGAATCGAATTTAGGAATCGATGAGTAGAATCGGAATTGTTCAAATTCAATCGATACCCAACCCTAATTTAAAGGGTTAGAGAAAAACTGTTATCTGGCTTCTGTAACTGCCAGCATTGTTACACAACTCTCAGTGGCAAAGAAACTAAGCTAAGGCTGGAACACAACTGAACACAGAGACTTCAAAATGTAACTGAATTTTATTAGCAAAATCAATTATTAGTGACTCATGTACAATGTATAAACATATCAATTAAAGGCCTTAGATTCATGTTGCTTTTTAGATCAGGGAGCGAATGTAGAGAAGAGCATACAAATCAGATCCACAGAAAGACAAGACAAACAACTGACTGTGCAAGGCCGAATTCCCCTTACATGCATTTTGTTCCCATGGAGTGCAGCAAAATGCATTTCTTTGGAATGCATGTAATAGAATAATGGAATGTATGTCTGTCTGCACCCTAATAGAATTTAAGGCAGACTTGATTCTTATGGAATGTATTGGATACCAGCTCATGTGTGGGGAATGGTTGGTCTCTGAAGCAAGGACCTAGATCAGTTTTAGGTTCAAATGATACAATGCATTTGTAAACTTTGGTTTAAGCTGTGTTCTGTTCGTTGTTATTGTTTTACTTATTGTTATTGTTAAGACTACACATCTGGTCCACCCCGCTTTTGAGCCAATAAAGATCACTGGTCGTCAGGTCTTTATTTGTTGTTGAAGATCTGTCGAGTTTGACCGTAACCAGTCATGCCTGCCTGTGATGCCCCTTTGTTAGTGCCCATTTGTAGGCCGATTACACTCTGACCCTCTTTCAGCTGATCCTCAGAGAACTCTCTCTTGTTCTCCTGGGATTTCCTGATGTAAAGATAAAAGCAAATAATTCAGTGCACACACATACAGTAGTCTACCGTTCAAAAGTTTGGGGTCAGTGAGTTTAAATGTATTTTTAAATTATTTTATTGAGAACGGATTAATTAAATTGATCAAAAGTGGAAGTTAAGACATTTAGAATTTTTCCAAAAGATTTCTATTTCAAGTAAATATACATTAGTTCTTGATAATGCATAATAAATGTTTCTTGAGCATCAAATCATCATATTAGAATGATTTCTGAAGGATCATGTCACACTGAAGACTGGCGTAATGATGCTGAAAACTCACAGGAATAAATTACATTTTGATTTATACTAAAAATAGAAAACGGTTATTTAAAATGTTAGTAGTTTTTAACAGTGTTACTGGTGAGCATAAGATACCTTTCATCGACCCCAAACTTTTTTTAAGCAACGTTTACCCTCGGCTGCCAATGAAGTTATATTTGTTTATAACTGCTGTTTGTTTATAGCTCCGTCTTTTCTTTTGTGAAGTTTCATAATACCATATTTCTGTGAGACTTGCACTTATCTGTGTTTGCTGATCCCATGCTGGACACATTTAAAATGTCTGGCCAATAAATGTTTGTAATCATGTTGCTATGACGATAAGCCACAACTGCAAATCGGCCTGTACAGTGGCTTGTTTTTGTTATCTGGTTGCTATGGTGGCCGGGCAGCCGGTTCATTTTGCGAACAGAAAGAGGAAACTACAACACTCACTTGTGAAACCAACTGGGGTCACCGCGGTAACAGCCATCACTTTTGGTAACAGCCAGACTCCCCAAAGACATCAGCATCATTTGCACAGCGGCAAGGTCCTTACCTGCCCACACAAACGTATAGATCAATAAATAAATGATGCCATTTTTGGCAGTTTCTGATGAGAACATAGCCTATCTGTCTCTCTAAAACTAAAACTAGCTAAACATACTTATCATTTTCTTTATTGAAATATTAGACGATAACTTAAGTTTAAGATGAAAGGAATAGTTCACCCTAAAACGAAAATGCTGTCTTCATTTTCTCACCCTGAAACCTGTATGAGTTTCTTTCTTCTGCTAAGCAACTTCTGAATTCTGAAGAACAGTTGGAAAAAAATACTATGGAAGTCAATGGGGTCCATCATATGCTTCAAAATAGCGTCTTTTGTGTTCAACAGAACAAAGAAACTCATACAGGTTTGGAACAACATATGGGTGAGTAAATGATGACAGAATTTTCATTTTTGGGCGAACTAAACCTTTAAGTACTAAAATAAAACACACAACCAAATTATAAAAATGAAAACTAAAAAATATAAAAATAAATGCTGATCCAAAATATTAATAAATACTATAATATTATATAAATAATACTAGCATAACACTGTTAAGTGCTAGTATTTTAGTAAGTTCAATATTCAATGACAGAATTTAGACAGACAAATCAATCGTTGACTCCTTTAAGAACACGTGATGTGAAAACAGGCGCTCACCCTCCCACAGGTCAACGGTTTGAAACGCGTCAGACTTGGTGATTCCATAGCGTTCAGCAGCAGCAAGGAACTGAGAGATTTGCTCCATCTGTTTAAAAGCCATTCCAGAACTTTGGATCTTTTTCACAGGCTTTGAATCCTTACTGAGACTGTTAATCAGCTCACATAAAACCTACAAAGAATGAACAGAAAAAGAGATGATTATGCGGTGACAAAGACTTATATAATGTAAGATTTAAAGATAACTTGAATGTCTTCTCATGACTTACACATCCATCCTTAAGCCACTGCTGAAAGCCTTGTTTTCCAGGTTGAGGGTTTCCTATAGAATCCCCACACTGAGCGATTATCCACTGCACCAGCCGCTCCTCCAGCTCTGGATCGTACTTCTTGTCAATCTTACTCTGTACCTCGCGACTCAGACCATAGGATGGACCTTTATTTGCCATTTTGACTCTGAAAACACGCACAGTCTTAGTTTTCATTAACGCCACTGGGCTAAACCTGCACAAGAAATAGACAGATGTGCTCTTTGTGTTTTTAAGCTGCCTCGCTATTTTGTATGATCTGTTCAGGCAGGTTTGGTTTTACTGTTCAAAAAGACTGAATCTGTGAAGGCAGAGGATTGAGCTTTGTAAGGAATATCTAACCGATTACTCCCATGAAAAAACTTTCAATGCAAATATTGAGTGTACTGTTCATTGAAGTGTATCGTCAAACAGAGCATGTACTTAACAGAGCATGTACTTAACAGAGCATGTAGCAACACAACCTCTGAACTAGCAAAGAGACAGACATCTCAGATCATAATCAAAAACTGATGACCATTGAGTTTCAAAAATGCTGCAACCTGCTTTTGTGTCAACATGTTGTTATGACCTTTCAGCTGTTAGGCTGTATTGATTTATCAGGCCTTCATTTGAATTCATTACTGTTTCAGGCACCACATCATGAACTAAAATGCAAACACAACAGTATAGGCAAACTCGTACCGATAGAAAGAGAGATACAAGCGAAAACTCAGAGATAGATGTCAAAGTCCAACCCTCATTCACTAAAGAAAACTGCCCTGTTTGCTAGTCAGTCTGTGACTACCATTTAACTCCTTTGTAACATTCAAACACAAAAAGCATACACTCTTTCTTTGCAATATTCCTGCTGTGTCCTCCTTTTTCAAGTTAATTGCACTCAGATTTCACAGCTATCTATGAAATTGTTATAATTCGTGACATTCACATCACAAACATAATCATATACACGCACCCCTGTCTAAACTCAGGCATCACTGCAATAGTGAATATCCAAAACGACAAGTTACATCTTGCCCTGCCCATGTTTGGAGGTGAGGTGTGAGAAGTGTGTGTGTGTGTGTGTGTGTGTGTGTGTGTGTGTGTGTGTGTGTGTGTGTGTGTGTGTGTCATGATGAAAAAAACTGTGCATATTAGTCCAATTTGCTCACATCCGGTGAGCATTTCCTGTATTTGTAAGCAGAAGAACACCATCTGTTAGGCCATGTACAATTACAAACACAAGCACACCTGGAGTCTCTGATGCAACCATACTAAGTTACAACACTGTCCTTTCTCATAAATGTCATATTATCTCAAATTGCGTAATAACGTTCACCTTATCTGCTGTTTTGGCTTCAGGCTCGATATCATGCAACTCTAAGACTCCCTCTTCAGCAATATTAGCTAAGGATGAGGTGTGGTATGTAAGCAAACACTTCTGATATGTAAACGGATGGACAAATAATTAAGAATGAATTTGTGATATTAAGTTTAGTTATGGTTTGTCAAATCAAAAAATCAAATTGTCAACTGAGCTTTTACCACTAACACTTAGTCTTCAAACACAGGAAACCAGATGCTGTTAAAGTTGGTTTCTGTTCAGAACAAAAGCATTTTTGCAGAGATCTGATACTCTCACTTGAATCTCACAAAAGAGAGAGAGAGAGAGAGAGGGGAGTAAAAAGGACAACCCTCATTTGCAGAGGAAAAACATGTGCGTCATGCAGCTAGATTATTATTCAGTTTTGGAAGATGCAGTTTGAAACTGTGTGTGTATGTGAAAGATGGAGAGATCTTGCAACATGTCCTCAGCTACTGCCAATAAAAATACTTTTTAAGACACAGAACATGTAAAAACAGGCAGAGGCATTCAACAGAATTCCAAAGAACGAGCTAAGATTAGATTTCTTTATTCTTTGCTAGTCAGTCCACACCACTAAAACTCTTGTTCACTCTCTCTCTTTCTCTACCTTGGTTTATATTACATATTTATTCCTTACAAAATCATTTTAACATAGCAATACGTATAAAGGTTTATATGTAAAGTACTTACCAGTTTATATGAAACCCTGCTCAGTAGTCTTGAGATGGAAATGCGTATTCTGTGTTGCACACAACTGTGTGTGTTAATGTGAAAAAGAATCTCTTCCTCTTTATGACAGAGTTCAGGGTCCAAGCTCAGGGAGTGCCACTCTCATAGAAATGACTTCACCAAGAGCGAGACGGAGCATGAGAACGAGAAGGAGTGAAGGACAAGAGCTAGAATGGCAAAAGAGGAGGTAACCACATCCATAAAAGGTCATGACTTTTTTCGGAGTCTTTCTCTCTCTCCACCATTTTCAGCCCCTCCCTTCCTCTCTCATTTCCCTGTATTGCAATGTGCGTCCTTATTTGGGAGAGGGAAAAGAAGCGGTCGGGACAAAGCGAGGAATTTCTCCACATGCCTTCTCCTCCACTCCGCCCAGAGTGGAATGACACGGGCATGAATGAGAAAATAATATCTTGGTATTTTCTATGGAGGCTGCTGATTAAAGGGTTTGATGAAATAGGAAGTCACAGAGTGCAAACATGACAACTGACAGAAAAAAATGAAACAAGCCTCAGACAGTAAATGTTGCAGAAGTTAGGAAGAGACATCAGACAGACATGCATAACATTCCTGAAATGTCATGACATCACTGGACAAAGTGAACTCAACTGTAATGATATCATCATCTGACGTCTGCTTCCATAGTAACACAGAATTGAGTCACTTCCCTTAGCTTTTATGTCTAGTTTTTGTAATATATCCTAATCTTCTGTTGACTTGTCTATTCTCTGTACGGTTTTATAACTTTGGATAGTTTTCTAAATATTAAAATATATTGTCTCAAGTTGAGTTTAGTATCTGTCTATATTCAATAAGTCCAGAGTTTTCTGTGTAGGGAGTTGTAGACTGATAAAATATTTACCTGTAGGTATTTGTAAATTAATTTTGAGAGTCAGTAAAGGAAGGCTATGGGACTACATTGTTGGATTCATGTTTAATGATGGATATAGACATATTAAGTGTCTAATGTTAGAGATCAAGTAACTTTTACTTGTAGTTGATAAAATGCTGTTCATTGTGTTGCCTTGAAAATCAGTACATTGAAGTGAGGTCTCATGCTAAGCTTCTTGAGATTCATTTGTGGCTGGGGTGTGTGTGTCATTCACTGGTCTGATGTGAGATGAGATAACACAGAGTGGCTCTGGGTGGGGTTTCCCATTCATACACAAATGATGGTTTTACTACACTTGCATTTAAATGTTTGCGGACTTACTGGCGATACTGGCTGGCGTGGCTTCAGTCAACCCCTCTGGCTTTACTAGCAACCCAGTGGTCATTTCCACATTAAAGATATGGTTTCAATTTAGGAAGCATTTTAAATTTCTTACTCCCACCATATCAAGTCCACTGTTGAGGAATTATGCGTTCAAACCTGCATTTACTGATTCTATTTTCACTTTAGGGCATGATAAGGGACTGAAATGTTTTAAGGATTTTTATAAAGAGGTTTTTTTTTGTTCTTTTACAGATCTAATTAGCGAGTTCGGCCTCCCACCTTCACATATTTTTAGGTATTTTCCAATTAGGAACTGTGTAAAATTTTTATTTCCTAATTTTCCACAACTTCCTCCTGAGCAGACATGGGACAGTCTTTTACAATTGAATTTTTCACAAAGATCTTTCATTTCAAAAGTCTATGGTACTATCCAGTCCTATGGTGATCATTTAACCACTAGGACGAAGGAGGCATGGGAGAAAGAGTTGGGTCTGGCCTTTGATTTTGACTGGTTGGACTCTGTTTTAAACGGTATTCACAAAGCCTCAATCTGTGCCCGCTTGACCTTTTTCTTCTGCCCAACTCTAGGAAATATCTGGCAAACTTATTTTGACACCATGTCTAAAGTGCTCCTCAAGACCATTGATATTTCTCCGCATGTAGCCATTTCTGGTACTCCTCAAGAATACCACCGTTTTTCATCAGTGCAGTTAGAGGTCCTGGCTTTCACTTCCTTGATAGTGAGACGCCATCTCCTTCTTAATTCCTTACATTAGCCTGTGTAAGGCTGGAAGCTTAAGCTGCTATTGTGAACCAATAATCGGAACAAAAGGCAGTTGAAGGATGACGTGTATAATTCAAATATTTATCTGACTCCAATATAATTAATCTGACTCCATTAAAATTGTTGTTATTCTTTAACCTCTTATTCTTTAAAGGTAAAAGTCTTTCTTAGAACTGATAGGAAAACGTAGGATTTAACCTGAACATTTAGATAACGGAAGTTATAATCACTTTAGCTTTCAACATAATCAGTGATAAAAGGAAAGATTCTCAAAGCCTTTAAAGCAGGCAAAGTTATTTATTAAGTTACGTTTAAATAAACAGACAGTAGAATGGAACAACATACTGTATAGAAAACTTAGTTGTAACAAATAATGCACTGTTGTGCAGAAGAGGCCGTAAAAGCCTTTGTTATAGTATGAGGTTACGCACCGGTGTGCGGGAGTGGCGGGGTTAAAGCCTTTCTCCCAGATCAACAGTTACCTTTCCTTCTCATTCCCTGAGCAAAGCATTGTTAAACATGAGTGGAATACCAACACCGAAACCGACCGACAAGGAAACCAAAAGATAAGGCACATGGGTGGTGATCAAGAGAGGGAGAAGATCATTAACATATTCTCCTCAATACATGTTTAACCAGTAGTACCTAGATTGTACATTAGGATACTTTAATATCTCTATTAAGTTCACCACCATTCATTTCAGTTTACAAGCTGTCAGATGAGACCAAACATGGCATAGTTACATATTAGAGCACACTAGTAAATAAACAGTATGTAGTTGAAAGCATATGTCCTGTGAAGTGAATGGTACAGACGTGTCATTGAGGTGCAAATGACTCTGTCTCTCCCGACAGAACCATCCTGTGCCTGGAGTGTCCCAACAGTCCTCAATCAGCATAGTGATGAAATCCCTTGCACTAGATAGGCATTAGCATACTGTGATGATGAAGGCCATTGTGCCACGTTTAATTCACATGTATACGCTTTAAAAGGCTTTTTGAAGTACTAGGGCAGGAAAGAGTTCTGTCCATATTTGCTCAGCCCTACACCTGCAACTGCATGCGAGTGTGTGTAAAAGTATATCTTGAATAAATGAATGTCTGAAGAGAGAGGTGTATATGTCTTAAGAGCAACAGAGGCCATAACAATGTGTTTGTCTCCTCTAGCCATAGTTTATTCTATTGAACATCATAAAAACATCACTGTCAATGTGTCTGTGGGGTTGTGTATGTTTGGGTGTGTTTGCAGCTATGTTGTGCTGTTTTAGCCCTCAGTAGGACACTGAAGATGTTTCGGCCCCACATGTTGCCGCAGATTTCTCTGCCAGACATGAGCTGTACGTAATCCTGCTCTCCAGCACTGAGACTGAACAGGTGTGGCGCTGTCTTCACCATCCTCTCTGTTGTCCTCCCGCGTAGCGGTCTCAGAACAGCCCTGTCTCACTAGTGCCACCTGCTGGTCCAAGCGCTGTCCTTCAGATCCCTTGTTTAAAGGAGAAGTTCACTTTTAAAATGAAAATTCTGTCATCATATACTCACCCTCCTGTTGTTTCAAAGCTGCATGAATTTCTTTCTTCTGCTGAACAGAAAGGAAGATATTTAGAAGAATATCAGTAACCAGACAGTTTTTGGGTCCCATTGACTTCCATAGTAGGAAAAAAATATACTATGGAAGTCAATGGGACCCAAAAACTGTCTGGTTTTGCGTTTTAAATGAAAACGCACTAAACGGCCTTAGAGAGAGAGAGAGAGAGAGAGGGGTGGTGTTGTGTACTTAGTGCAGGGTTGTATCCATTGCCGTGATTGAGTGTGGTGGGATTGCTGTAAAAGGGCGAAAACATCCAGACATCTGAGACATAGTTGCAGTAAATGCCACCCTACTACCAGCTGCAATAACAAATAGAGAAACATAAACTTTTGATAAATAAGAATCAACAAATTTCTGTACATAAAGTTGTGTCATATAAACACCAGATAAACACAATGTGATCTACAGAAAGAGTGGAGTGACCTGCTGTCTCCTCAATGTTCTTACAAGATTCATGTACTTTTTGTGTCGTTTGAGTTACCAAAGTGAATGGAATTGAAAAAATTTTTTTTTTCTGAGCAACCCCTTTGTCCTTCATTGATCAGTCAAACACATAATCCCTCCCAGGGACAATACTAGATCTTTTTTTAACTGATAAATCCTTGTCTGACAATGAAGATTACTATATACTGACATGAGAGAGTAATTTTCACTGATAATATTTTCCATTAGCTGTTTAGAATCAGAACTAGTGATGCCAGATTCAAAAAACGAATCACTCTTTTGATCTAATCTGTATGAAAAGGTATGAAATTGTTTATAATTCAATTTGATTAATTCAGACTGTTCACTAATGCACTGAATTGTTTGCAGCAGTTTCTCACATCAAAATAGTAACAAGATACTTAAACCAGAAAAAGAGCACTCTATAAGGTGGATATTTATTGTCAGCTGAAGCAGCTCTTTATTGCGTTTGAACAACTCTGTACTGCAAGTAATGACAATTCATATCCATAACTGTTTTAACAAAGCGTATCAAAATATGGGGACACTTGTTTTGAGGGGGGCCTGTGCCCCAGTACTGATGTAACGCCCCTGGTCCCACCCCAAACTCATGCCATTAGTTGAGCCTTTGTTGCTGTGTCGGGCTGCTCCAACAATCTGAGCAATATACAAATGCATTACACGTATCACTTCCTGTATTTTAAGCCGGAATTGAGGAAAGTATTTTAACACTGAACATGACATATTTCAGCTTGGACTTTTAATATAAAGAATTTTGAGCTACTTTGTTCAGCTTTGAAGATTGACCTCTTCAGAGTAGCAGGTCCTGATACAAAACAACCATCACATGAGCTGAAACAGACTGAAATTATGTGCTTATTTTACTGAATTTTTTTTTTTTTTTTTACTTAAAATCTTTCAAATTATTATAAATTTTTCCAAATTTATTTGCAAAATTCAATATTCAAATTGCATTATCGTACATGCTACAGTTTTTGTCATTTTGTCATTGTTTTCTTTTATTGCCATCAAAAAAGAATTTGTGACTTTGGTGAGAAGGTTTTTGTCACAGATCTAAAAAGCTGTTTCCAGCGTGCAAAGAATAATTTATCATGTATACACACATTTTCTTTTTCATACTCACCTTTTCTGTGACCTATAGTGTAACCTTTTACTCCAGTCAAACTAGCTTTGTCGGTTTTGGCGGTGTTTAGGTTTCTTCGAGTCCTCTGTTAAGTTCACGGCAATGAACCTCCTTACTGGCAAAAACAACCGTTAAACACTCAGAGTCCTGCTCACTCACTGTGTGGTGGAGGTGTGTAAGCAATTTTTTCTGCTCTGTTAATTGTTGGTGCTTAGTTTTGATTTGTGTTGATGTCAGGCTCAGAGGGCCGTCCCACCCTGATGGCCATCAAACTTTATTGTGTGTATGTGCGTGTGTGTGTGCATGTGCATATAGCTGCTCTGATAAAAAATCCCAAGGAACTGCGAAAAACTCCCATGTCTTCCTGAACTAAAGTCCTCAGTGTGTGTGTGTGTGTGTGTGTGTGTGTGTGTGTGTGTGTGTGTGTGTGTGTGTGTGTGTGTGTTATTAGGAGATGATAACCGATAAAACAGAAAAAGGGACAAGAGTATCAGTAGGTCAGCTGGTTCTGGTTGCACATGTGTTTGTGTTTCTGTGAACAACTGGCTGATCTTATCCGTTATGGGTGTATCAAGAGCCTTATTATCAATGGAGCAGTAATGTTTTGTTCTCTTTAGTGAGATCAAAAATACATGTTTATATTGTGTTGTTTGTTTTAATATGGTTCATCCCAGTGATGTAATTCTGAAACTTCATCTGCGCAAGTTATACAGCATTATCATCTGGCAGAAGGAAATGGGAAATGAGAGTAACTGGCATTGTGTATGTTGTTTAGGCTGCTGATCCCACTCAGGAAAAAGAACGGTTGGTCTCTAAAGTTGATTAACATTAGTCATAATGGCATAAATAGAGACAAACTATATATAATATATTTACAGTTTTTTTACAAGACACATTTCTCAATACTAAGGTCGCTTTTTCAAAATTCTTCATATGTTCTCCTAATCAACTTTCAAGTTGGCACAACAGTTAATTTCACATTCAAAATGCACTAAATCTACCAAAACACTTCATACATGTCTCAGATTAACTCATTCTTCCATAACACTAGCAATCGTTGTTAACCAACAATCACACTTTGTTACTCATAAAACAACAGCCTAACAGGTAGCATTATATAATGTATTTTTTGTAAAATTTCTTTTCAAAACAAGCATGACTCTCTACGGCTTATAAGAAGTAGAGAGTCTTATAAGTTACTACTTATTTATATTATTAACCACTTAAGTTTATAACTTAATTTTATGACTTCTGCAATAAAAAAATATATTGAGAAATATGAATAGGTACCTAGATGAATTGCCGATTAGTACTAAATAAAATTAATGAAATATCGGAAGTTTAGGATCTTAGTCTTTTAATTATTGATTTTTACTTTTGGTAGCCGCTGATGAAACACTGTTTTGTTACATTTATGTATTTTACATAAACCATAATATTAAAATGATATACATATAATATAATAAGAGACATTTTTGAATTTAGTTAATCGAGTTAAAGAGAGGATTGGTGTAATCAACCAAATATTTTTTATATAAAGATGAAGTACTAGGAGAAGGAGAACGTAAATGATAGAGAAACAATTCTATTTGATTTTATTAATGCTAGTTAAACATCTGTGCCTTTTACAACATTTATCTTGTGTGTGTGTGTATGAGTGAGTGAGTGTGTCTAGGTTTGTTTATACGGTCAAATATACATTGCATCTATGAGAGCTCCTCACTAATATAGCTTTTAAAGTCTGTGTATGTGTGTTTGTCAGCTTCACTCTGTAGCATACAGCAGAAATCCACTGAATGTGTTGTAATGATTCTGATCATCACAGAGCCAGCAGCCAGCGTGGAGACTGATGGTAATGCGGTCGTCGACTCTGAGCTGCGCGAGTAAGACCGCTGTGGCCTGGTCCTCCTGGTCTTGATCATACATCTCCCTAAGTGCTGCTAGAGCCACACCATTCCTCCTGATACTGGTACAGACGGACAGCGATGCGCCTGGTGAGCCTGCGTCGCTGAACACGGTAAATGCCAAGTTATACACGCCTGACCGTGGAACCGTGAACACACCAGTGGAAGAGTTGTAGGCCTCTCCAATGTTGATAAAGATGCTCTGATAGACCACATTTATTGCCGTCCTTGTCGGACCAATACAGCGTCTCCTGTCGGTTAGACCCACAGAAAACGCCACTCGATTCTCTAAAGATGAACAAGGAACATGTATGAAACATGTATGTAAAAATATAACACAAAATAAATAAGACCAACAGATTAGATGCAGTTATTTCTGTTTTATTTTGACTGTTCAGTTTGTGCATCAAATATGTCCTAGAAAACTAAAGAGTCGCTACTTTTATTTTGCCCTATTATATAAAACATCTGCTATGTACATTTTAAAATGTTTATTTAAAAAAACTAAAGGTCCATAGAGTCTGTTGAGCTTGAGATGATCTATGTGCTCAAAGATAGCAGCGTTTGTGTGTACCTCTTATGTTTCTCAGTGTGTTTCGAGCTCTGGTCAGCGAATCCTCCAGTGAATTCATACTAGAGTTTAAATATTCTTCTAACTGCCATTTTTTCTTCTGCATCACACAACAACCACATGAGTCCTGGTCAGTCAGGCATGCTAGGTAGAGAGGAATAAAGATCGCAAAAGTTATATGTCTATCTTTTATGTTGCTGTTCATTTACATATTGTCACAGTAAAGATTTTCAAGGAGACTTGCAATGATTCTTACGGTTGATGGGATCTGGAGCAAGGGTTTGTCCTGGCGCGTCCCAGGTGTAGGTCTTTTGCTGGCCGAACACCAGCGGCAACACAAAGAACAGCACAACGCCTTTTCCTGATCAAATTGTTCACAAAGGGTAATCACGTTCTGTCATAACTATGATTCCATTACACATTTTGTATGGCTCTGAGTCTGTTTAGTTCAAGCTCATGAAATTTGAACTATGAGATCAAATGTATACAAATCTTTCACTTATAACTCGGCCCACATCTGCAGACTTCCCCTTAAGCATAATTTAATAATTCTTTGGCTACCAAGAAGAGTGCAGCAGTGCATTGAAAACATTTTACGAAAATCGATTCCGTAATTCCATAGATTTGTTTCATGCAAAATCTAAAAAAGTCTGCAGATTCTAGCACAATATAAACAAATTAATGTAACAACAATAAGATGCTTCTGCCTCTTAAATATTAGCTTATTAGTCTTTAAAAGCTGTAGAAATAATTCTTGACAAAAAATGATTAATGTTTATTTTGATTAAAAAATGATTAAAGGGTTAGTTCTCCCAAAAATGAAAATTCTGTCAGTAATTACTCACCCTCATGTTGTTCCAACTATGTAAGTCTTTCGTTCATCTTCGGATCACAAATTAAGATATTTTTGATGAAATCTGACAGCTGGCTCACTCCTCCATAGGCTTTCAGAGGGACCCAAACTCGCCAGCCCAGAATAGTTATTAAAAACATCGTTAAAATAGTCCAAGTGACTACAGTGGCTCTACATTAAGTTTATCATGCGACGACAATACTTTTTGTGCGGAAAAACAACAAAAATAACGACTTTATCCAACTATTAGTGTTCTTCAATGTTGGCCTCTGACGGGAGTTCACGGGAGCGCCAGGACGCATGCACGAGAACTGAGATTACGGCGTTCTTCTTCTAGAGTTTGGGTCCCTCTGAAAGCCTATGGAGGAGTGAGCCAGCTCTCAGATCTCATCAAAAATATCTTAATTTGTGATCCGAAGATGAACGAAAGACTTACATGGTTGGAACAACATGAGGGTGAGTAATTACTGACAGAATTTTCATTTTTGGGTGAACTAACCCTTTAACAAATAAATTTCTGAAGTATCAATGAGTTTCCAATAGACTTGTAATAAATAAAATTAAAAATAAATAACAATATGAAATGTTACTATAATAAATAATATATTATTCAAAACTATATTATAAGACACACAAGCAACGTCTGAATGGTATTTTTTCCCCTGAATGTTTAACAGGTGCAATGATCTGCCAAGTTTGTTTGGCACTTAATATTTATTTCTGTACAGAAACAGTGATTTATTTTTCTCACCTTTCATGTCTGATGGCTGTTTCTGTTTCTGCCCTTTGAGTCTCAGTGGGAGCAAACGAAAATCAGAGTCTGTGTGGTGTCTTATCCTGACAGCACTCCTCCTCCTTCTGTATTCAGGCAGGGAGATTCAGGTGTATGTGTGTGTTTTTAAAGAGGAGCTTAATTTAAATAAAATACAAAAAACTACAACAAGGGAGATATCAGTTCATGTAACTGTGACTTGCCTCAAATACACTGAAATACAAAACCCCACTGAGTTTTAAACTATAACACCACACAATATAACACAATGACACACATCAAATCCATGAAATATGATGAAAGCTGCTATCTTTTCTAAGCAATCAAACATGCGCTTTCCCAGGAAGGATCTCTGTTTTGTATTGATTGAAGCCCCAGAACAGCTATTCAGAGGAACGCACCACACCTCTGTCTACAATACAACACAAGACAGTCATAAATGATGCAAAACATCACAATAATGTGTGTTGTAATTTGAGTAAAATATTCCCACATGACGTTTCTTTATTTGACTTTATTTGCGTCGACTCAGTTTAGTGTTTACAGTCTGATAGCGATCTCAGTGCAACAAAGCGGAAACACACTATTAAGCTAATTTACCCAGCACACATACAGTGTTAACACCAGCAGAGAGAAAGAAGCACTTAATGGGATAGTTTAAACAAAAAATCAAGACTTACACATTATACATTTAAGTACTGAGTAATCTTAATTACCAACATTTACATACTATAGGATTAGGGTTAGGATTAGTGTTTGGTTTAGGGTTAGTTGCATGTAATTATGCAGAATTTAAAGTTATTACTATAGTAACTACATGTTACATGTAAAAAATGTAAAAAAAAAAAAAAAAGACTTGTAAAACAGTTACTGACTTTCTTTCTTCTGTGAATCACAAAAGAAGATATTTTGGAGAATTTTGGGAACCAATCAGAATGGTTACCATTGGCTTCCATTGTTGGGACAAACAAAAACTGACACACTTTTTTAATCTTTTAAACTATTTTAAATTGTATTTTATGTTCCACAGAAGAAAGTCATACAGGTTTAGAACTACATGAGGATGAGTACATGATGACAGTTTTTATTTGGTTTTATTTATTCTTAAAATGAAATGATATGTTAACTTATGAAAGGCAAGTGGGTCAGAGACAGTCCTTTTTACCACATGAAAAAAATCAGTAAGATGATGACAGACTGGTGTATGAAAGTGATAAAGGCATGGGTTTCCGTGCAAAGTTTTTTGTTTTTTGCTGGCAAGTCACAACCCAGCTGCGGAAATAAAACCAGAAAGGCTTCAGACATACACATTATGTCATGCATAAAGCGTTTCTCTCTTTTCATCCTTCCTCTCTCATTCGTCCCCTTTTACTTTGCTGTCATAGGTGCCTTGGCCTTTATATGTCGAGACGTATCCACTGGTGTCAGGGATGTCTTCCCTCCCAACACGGCCTTTTCCTTTTCCAGACGAATCAAAACGCTCCTTATGAGAACCAGTGAACTTACTGCTGTCTGTTAGTCTGTCCACAGCAGAGGCTTTTGCCACTTTCTGCGGAGAGAAACAGATTATCCATGGTTATTGTACATGGTTATTGCTTAATCTATGAAAACAGACTGATTTCAGTTTGGAAGACTCCAGGCTGGAACTCACAGTGACACCAATGTTGGCAGGTTCTTTGCCAGCCATGAGACCGTAGAGAAGCTGTACTGCCTCTTCCTGGCTCTTCCCTTTAAAACGTTTTGTGGCTAACTCGGCCATGGCTTGAGTGAACTGCTCAAACGTGATGACACGTGCTGATTTAACCCTAAGACACATAAGCAGACACAGAACAGCACAAAGTTAGGCCCAGTCATGCATACGTCCATTGCACAGGATTAAAAATAAAGGATTTGCCGTCGATCATAGTGCAAATAATCATACTTGACTTTGCTGAAGACGATGTCCACGTCCGTGCTGGTGACACTTTTCCCGTCGATGACCTTGCAGTCCTTACACAGCTTAACAAAGTTTTTCCCATTCATCTCATTCCCTGTTGCTTTGGTGTCTCCATGAACTGCAAATTTACGAAATGCTGTCTCAACCTCTGCCAGCGAAACCTCACCTGAACCTTCAGCCATGCTTCCAGATCTAGCATGAGAGAAAGAAAGGATTTTAAATAAGAAAAAAAAGAGACAAAAAGATGTTTTGAGGTTTTGCTTTTTTTCATACATAGTTTTATAATGTTTTATTGCAACATTATATGGATCTTTCCTGTCCTGGCTTTTGATTGGTTTATTTTAGTGTTATTTATATAGCATAATATTATTGTTACTTTTACACTATTATAGTTACTTATAGTTATACTATTATATACTTATATATATTTATTAATATCTTTAATTGGCTTTTTAGGATTGAGGTTTTCATCTACTATTTATATTAAAATTTTATTTTAGCTTCATTTCAATTAACAAACAAGATTTGAATAATTTGAGTTTTAGTTAACAATAACAATGGCTTGGTCAATACAGTGATTCAGCTGTGCTGAAATATTTGATATGGTAACATCTGTAAACAACTGTTCATCATTTCACTGTTATAGCAATGTTTGGTATGGCAGCATTCTGTGATGTGAGGGATTAGAAATTCTAGCGGAAAGATGCAACAAAAAATTCATTTCTTTGACATCTTAATGAAAATGTGTGAAAATTTTGATTTTTTTAAAAATAATATAGTTACTGTTTTCCTCAAGGCTGTACGACTTAATATAATTAATGTTCATAATAATGTATGTCTGTTATGTACAGTGAAAGCTGCTATCCTGGTGCAGTATTTTTTCTGTACTGGTTACACCCAGAGCTACTGTCCCACACTATTCCATGATCCATGCTCACAAATATCATTCTCAATTACTCCACACGCGCGCATATACTCTCATAGAGAGACGTTTGGTATTCATGTTTAATGGGCACATTCCATAGACATAATACTTTTTACACTGTACAAACTGCATATCATATCCCCTAACCCTAAACCTACCCATCACAGAAAAAAGGTACAAAAGCTGTCACTGGGACAGTACCCTTCAAAAGGGTTCTAATATGTACCATTTAGGTACTAATATGTACACATTTGGTACCAATATGTACACGTTTGGTACCAATATGTACCTTTGAGGGACTTATATGCACTCTTTAGGTACAAAGGTTTAGGTAAGAGTGTACCCATCACAGAAAACGTTCTGCATTTTTACATTTTCAAAAAACACATAGTTTGATTAATTAGCTGTTTTCCTAATGCGGACCAAAAAATGTCCCCACAAGGTCAAGGATTTTGGATATTGCCATCTTTGTGGAGACATTTTCTCCCCATAATGGTATACCTGAACCACACACACACATACTTGGTTTCTCTTTGTGGGGACTCTCCATAGGCGTAATGGTTTTTATACTGTACAAACTGTATATTCTATCCCCTCACTACCCCTAAACCAAAAACTTTCTGCATTTTTACTTAAAAAAAACAAAAAAAACATCACTTAGTATGTTCATTACTGCATTTCCCTTAAGGGGACTGCTGGCTGGTCCCCACAATGTGATTTCAGGTTTCACTATCCTTGTGGGGACATTTGGTCCCCACAATGTAATATAATATAAACACACACACACACACAGACACATTTATATAACTCACACTAAAAGCCGTAATTTAATGAAGTCCACTTTACTTAATTAGCTTCAGCTGTCTTTTCTGGCTTCCCCTCTTTCTCTCTATATCTCTCTCTCTTTCTAATATTGGGTATTTTTAATTTGTTAAAGCATCATATAATCCGTAAAAGCATCATAAATTTGCAACTGCATTTACCTTTTATAGATGTAATAATAAAGTGAAAGTACATTAAATCTATCAAAACATGCATGAAACTCTTGCATTGAGAAATTAAAAGGTTCTGGTAAACAAGTAATGCTGCCTGTATTCCTTTTATTCTTTATGTGTGAAATACATATTCAAATGTACTATATATTATCTGAAATATGTACTATAAAAACAAGCTAACTGCGTCTCATGCATAAATCCCTGCTGGTCTTGTTTGGCCTTGTAGGTATAACATAAATACTTCCAGAATCCAGATGGGTGTGTGTTATTGAGAATGAAAGAGCAGGAGAGATTCAAGCCTACCTGACAGTGAGGTGGACAATCTTGGATACTGATGCTAAGCTGCTACTGAAAGGATGCTGAATGTGGGTGTGTGTTTCTCCTTCTTCCTCTATGCCCGTGCTAAGTGTGTGTGTGTGTACAATGACGTAAGAGAGAGGGGAGGAGAGAGCACAGCCCAGCACAAATGATGACTTCACTCGCTCGTCTCTCTCTCTCTCTCTCTCTCTCTCTCTCTCTCCCTCTCTCTCTCTCTCTCTCTCTCTCTCTCTCTCTCTCTCTCTCTCTCTCTCTCTCTCTCTCTCTCTCTCTCTCTCTCTCTCTCTCTGCCACATGTCCTCTTGTCTTCCCTTTTTTTTTAATTTCTCTGCCTGTTGGGCCCTTTTCTTTATATTTGTCCTCTCTTTTACTTTGCTGACTAAGTATTCCTTCACTTTCAACCTTCTGTCCCTCCTTGTCCTCTCCTCCTTCTGTCTTTGTCTCTCTCTCTCTCTCTCTGCTGCCACACCCTTACACACACCAGTCTCTGTGGAGCAGATGTTACATAGTGAATCCACACACGTGCACACATGTTGTTGGACTGTGATGCTCTAAATGTTATTTGCTATAATGGCTTCAGTGCATCTCTGTCTAATGGCTCTGAGCACTCACCACTTACAGACAACTCAACCACATAGATGGAGACCCACTCACAGCAACTCATCATTTCTGACAACACAACTAGAGGAACAATGTCTGTTTACAGTACATGCACAAGAATATTCTGATTTAATAACTGGAATTTGGCCGTATTGCAGTTAATGTAAACGTGATAATCACATTAACAATATCTAACATAACTGCATAACTGAATATACAATTATATTAGCATAAGGCCAAACAAAGTTTAGTCTTGGTGATACAAACCTCAGACACATTTTTGAAGAGATGAAGACTCTACCAATGTAGCCGGTTTGGGCGTGCATGTGTGCGTCTCTCGCTACGAATCGGCTACCCCTCTGCATTGTGTTGTGTTGTGTGATGTTGAATAAAGACTGGAGTCAAATCTGCTGTTCAGTGTTTTTTTTATCCATAGGCATAATCTGCATAAGTTGGAAAATGCAGTTATAAATCGTTGTATTTAATCAGTAGTGTAATCAGCCTGCTCCTCGCTCAGCTCAGACCTCCCACGGACTGAAGCAAGTTCACAATATACAGACAATCTCATTTACAATAATAAAGTAATATAAAGGAAATAATAATAATGTTATATCAGATACAATATTGCTATATATAGGAAATGTCTTGTATAGAAGATAGAAGCAGTCATCAGTAAATGACTTATGAATTGAATGAATTATATCAAAAATATCCATTGATAATGAGTTTGTATTGCATCACATATTATTCAAATTGATATAATGTAGCTCTTCAATCCCACACATTTCCAAAATTTGATATAAACACATAACCAATAAAATATCGAACACACATGAAAAAGAAATAAAAACAGATCAAAGTGCATAACCATACCTGCATAAGTTGGAAAATGCATTCATTAAAGTTAATCTTATGGCCTTTAATTTGTAATTCACGCTGTGTTATTGTTAAGGAAATCAGTGAAAAATAATGAGCTGATGAAAGTACAAAATAACTAAAATACTTTGTAATAAATGGAGATCGAGAATGAGGATCTCCAGTATTTCCTCAAACATTTTATCTTAGTAGAAATGGTTTATTAATTTATGTGTCTGTATATGAATAAATCTATTTCTTCAGCAGTGCAACAGTTTAAAATCAGAACTGGAAAACGACCTTGAATTATAAACAAACATAACATAATTTGCTTTATATGAACTACAGGAGCACCATCTACAGCATGCTAGAAGAACTGGTAGCATGTTACATCCAATGGCTGCAAAGACAATCTGAAGAGCAATGTATCCCGAAGGTCAGAATCATGAAAAACATAGATTCATAAGTTGCAGTATTATTTGTTGAAGCTATTGATAACCAATCTGCAAGAAGCTTTAGAAATTTCTACCCACATACGCATGAGCCTCACCGTGAATGAACTTTATCTGAAGACGTCAATAAGTGTTTGTTCATACTAGTATAAATAAACAAAGCAGTGGAGCTTTAAGAGCTGTTTCATATTGAAGACATGAATATTAGAATGCTCATTGAAACTAAATGTATCAATTTACTAACAGACCACGGTACATACACATGCAATTTTGACTTTATTAGGTGCACATTTCTAAAACTGATACCAGTTGACCCCAAATTAGCCTAATTATTTGTGACATGGATTCAACAAGGTACTGGAAACGTTCTCTCAAGATTCTGGAAAACCTAAAAAAAACATTAGGAATGTAGCTGCAGCATATTCAAGAAGATGGATAGACTGGTAATAAAATGATGCACAATGGCTGCTATAGGCTGTGCCATATAAACACTGCTGTCAATTGGTATTAAGGGGATGTTAATTTGTGCAAACTGCAAATAATGTCTGTCTTTTCTCTGAAGTGCAGGTCTGGCAGCTCATCCAGATGGTGGCTCAGCATCATTTACCATTCCCTCCCTGGACCTGCAAGGACACCATTGTGAATGCACAGGAAACGCCTTATTTTTAGCTTTAAAGGGGTGGTTCAGGATTTTCGACATCGGACCTCATTTTCAAGTGAGCCTGGTTGTTATTCATCAGTGGAGACAGTTTTCAAAAACATTCATCCAGTCCTTACTTTTGGATAGTTCGCCTATGCTAGGCTAGCGCGAGTCAACAGTGCACGTTAGCCTGCCATTAAAACAGTTTTACCCACTCCACAGTACACCAAAAGCAAATAAATTATAATGCCAGACTATCGATGTAAATGTCTATTGAGAGAATAATGTTAGAAATCAAAGTACTCTTGTATCAATTATCTGCGGCAGGTAAATACACTTGCGTGATTGTTATGTGGACTGGCTCTCTCGGTTTCCTAGGTAACCAAATATAACTCCGCCACTGCTGTAGACTGCTTATAAATACAGGGAACAAATTATAACTAATGCAATGTGATGAAAGGGTAGTTTGATTTCTAACATTATTCTCTCAACAGACATTTACGTTGATAGTCTGGCGTTATAATTTATTTGCCTTTGGTGTACTGTGGAGTGGGTAAAACTGTTTTTAATGGCAGGCTAACGTGCACCGTTGACTCGCGTTAGCCTAGCATAGGCGAACTATCCAAAAGTAAGGACTGGATGGATTTTTTTGAAAACTGTCTCCACTAATGAATAACAACCAGGCTCACTTGAAATTGAGGTCCGAAAATCCTGAACCACCCCTTTAATGTGCAAGGCTTCCGTTATCATCCGTTTCCAGTTATTTTAAATGTACAAAAACATTATGTTATGCTGCGTGATGTTGCAAACTGGTATTTCTTATCGTATTATTAAGGGTCCAACCAAGCACAAAGTGCTGGAACCCTATGTATTTGAAAGGATTTTTAGATTAACTAACTTTACACGCATTAATTGACAACAGGACATTTTGAGACTCGCACCAAGTTTAAAAAAAATCCACCAACAGGGAGAGCTACAACTGAAAAACACTATCTGTGCAATAGTGTGATCATCCATGAAACTGGTATACATCCTCTTGATCTTCATCTCTTCTTTCCTTTAATATTACTCGGATACTTCAAAAAACATGACTGTCAGCAGCAAATCAAACTTCAGCAAATAATACCATCAATTCTGAATGTCCTACCATTGCAAAAAGAGATATATTGTGTAACGAATATGTCTACTGTCTAACTAACTAAACTCTATAGTTATTGGGTGCACCCAGATTAGTCCATGAATAACTCATGTATTGCAATTTGATTTGAGTTTCTTTGTCATTACGATCTATTATTCAACTGATACTGTGAATACTGTTAAATAATTTCTTTCTTTTACTTTCTTTTACTTTATTCTCTTCAAAGAATCAATTTATTTTCAATATAGATTTATTTCCTCACAAAGCTGTTTAATTTATGCCTTCCGAGCCGAACCTACTCTCCTATAGATATTAGTATATTGTCAGTGCCTGTCAATCGACGCAGGTGTTACATAAAAAGTGGCGAGCAGTGAGGTGTAATTAATAGCTTTATTTATACATCCAAAAAGAAAAAAATCGTCAAAAGAGACATTCAAATCAGTTTATTAGTGTGGCAAGTAAATTGACATTGAAAACATGGAAATAGTACAGAAGGAAAGTGTCAAAATTTGAAATGCTCTTCTAGTCAGTGGACCAATTAACACTCTTGAGGATGAAGAGGTCCTTGATCTTCTAAAGCATCATGGTTCCATCGCAAGAGTCCTTCCCATTAACGATCCTGAGTCCAAGTATCATGACCACACCATTGTAGAGTACAACTTTGGATCAGCTATTGAATCAATAAGTCCCTTGCTGCCCCTTAGCTACACAGATAAAGACGACCCAAGCTTAACTTACCAGATAAGAGCCCTGAGCAGTGTCTACTCTTGTGAGGAGAGTTCTGATGCAACAACCTTTTACTTATCCACCCTGAAAACCATTGCTAAGCATAGTGGAAAATCCTTCACCGCTTTGTTTCGAGAAGAACTCTCGCAGATCTCAAGCTCCTGAATTCCAGATGAGGTGGATGAAGATGAGCCTGCGTTTGATGAGCTCAATTCCATCAGAGAGCAGAATGCTTCCAAGATAAATGTTCATAGTCCTCGTTCCATTCCTAATGAGCCAACACTTGATCAAGATGATGTACCAAAGTCTGAAAAGCGCTTGTCAGGAACAATGAGTCATGTTCAACTCAATCCTGCTGATATGCAGAAAGTCATAGTGGAGCATATATTTAAAAGTGAAGTCGTGCAGCAATTCCATCCACAACTGTAGTTAAGCTCCGCCCTTTCTCAGGGAGAATTCCCCAGCCCAGTAATGAATCAGATTAGGACACTTGGCATTGTAATGTTGAATTACTCCTTGATGACCCTTCCGTGTCTGAATTACAAAGAGTAAGGAGAATTATGGAGAGTCTCTTACCTCCTCCCACTTATATTGTTAAGTCTTTGGGGCCTCGTGCTTCTCCTAGAGCTTACCTTAACATGCTTGATACAGCTTATGGTGCTATTGAAGATGGTGATGAGTTGTTCTCAAAACTTACTGCGTTCCCTTAGAACCAGAGAAGACAAGAGTGCACAGAAATGTTTGCACATGAGAAGCCACATCGGTGCTTCTAAGCAGAAAAAAGCATCACCTAGATCTGCTCAGGCTTATAGCCAAGATACTGCCATTTCAAGTAAATCCCCTCACAAGCCAAAGTCGTTGTCTGAGACCGCTGAATTGAAGAAGGAAATTGCTGAGCTAAAGGAACAGTTAACTTCACTTACTCTCCCAAAGCCCAGAAAGACTATCAAACCCAAGCACAAGACATCACCCTCCCCTACCAATCCTGAGTTTGTTGCTAAACAACCACATTTCAGAAAAAACTCAGGCCCACACCACAAATCCCGTATTCAGCGTCTGGTCGGATCTAAGTGTACAGCGCAAGGCAAAATCTCAGGAACAGAATGTCAGTGCTTACTTGACACAGGGTCACAGGTGACCACAGTTCCTTGGTCCTTTTACCAAGCTTGCTTAATTAGTCACCCCATTAAGCCCTTGAATCATCTACTTGAGGTCAGCGGTGCAAATGGTCAGCCCGTTCCATATAAAGGATATGTTGATATGTTAAATCCAATTACTTTTACTTCTACACCCCCGCTGCCTGGGGGTGTTCTTTTCCCAAGTGGTGTAGTTCGCAAAAGTTGACTGTCCACCAAATGCTGTGGTTGCTAAAGTGTATGCCATCGAAAGTATCATCCCTTTGATTATATAAAGTGAGATCTATACCTGCTGATCCGAGCCGCTCCGAAGCAGCGATTACTTTTGACTTTGGGGACTCCCCATTGCCCCAAGAGTGGAGGGATAAGATCAGTAAGAAGCTCAGTGATATGTCTGATGTGTTCGCACAACATGACACAACATTGATTTCGGTCGAACATCCAAAGTCAAGCATCACTTCGAGCTTTTTGACGAAACCCCTTTTAAGCAAAGGGCACGCCCTATCCATCCTCAGAACTTAACTGCTGTTAGACGCCACCTGCAAGATTTAAAAGAGTCAGGAGTAATCCGGGAATCTGAGTCTCCTTTTGCGTCCCCAATCATAGTCGTACTAAAGAAGAATGGTGACGGAAGACTATGTGTGGATTACAGAAAGCTAAATTCACAAACTGTGAAAGATTCCTATACTTTGCCTAACTTTGAAGAGTCTTTTTCTGCCTTAACGGGTTCTCAATGGTTCTCAGTTCTGGACTTGAAGTCTGGTTAATACCAGATAGAAATGGAGGAGTCTGACAAGTACAAAACTGCTTTCTCCTGTGTCTTAGGATTTTGGGAATTTAGCCGGATGCTTCAAGGAATTACCAATGCACCAAGTACATTCCAACGATTAATGGAAGTGTATAGAGAATCTTCATCTCACTGAGGTCTTGGTGTTTCTTGATGATTTGATTGTTTTCCCGAACTCCTGAGGAGCATGAGGAGTGACTCCTAAGAGTATTGACAAGGCTGAGAGAATATGGGTTGAAATTGTCCCCAGAAAAATGCTACATTTTCCAAACTTCAGTCTACCTAGGCCACCTAATAGCGGAGACAGGAGTCCAGATGGATCCTGAAAAGATCCTTGCTCTTAAGACCTAGCCAAAACCAAAGAACCTAAAAGAGCTAAGATCATTCCTGGGATTTTCGGGATACTATCGACGATTCAGTTGGGAGCCGATGGACAACGGCTTGTGACAAAGCATTCAACACCATTATCTCCAAACTTAGCAGTGCTCCTGTGCTTGGTTTGCTGACCCGACCTTGCCTTACATCCTCCACACAGATGCAAGCACCACAGGTCTTAGCGCCGCGTTATATCAGCTGCAAGATGGAGAGAAAAAGGTCATAGCTTTCACCAGTAGAGGTCTTTCTAAAAGTGAGTCTTGATACCCCGCAGGATGGAGCAGGATGCTATTCCTCTTTGTTTTGCTCAAGACCTGGCTGAAGAGTCTGCAGTACCTGGTTTAACTGGTATAGACCTGAAACATGAACAAAATTAAGATGTTTTTCTGAACCAAGTCATCAGTCACTTGGAAGAAGGTCAAATGCCATGCCGGGCGGTGAGGTATGAATGTCCAGATATATCCTTGTTGCTGAGGGAGTGGAACCGCTTAGAACTGAAAGATGGAATTCTGTACAGACGACGGCAGTGGTATGATCAAACAACTTACCAGTTTGTGTTACCTGTAAAGTTCCGTGTTATGGTGCTGGAAAGCCTGTACGATCAGATGGGTCACATGGGAGTAGATTGCACACTCAACCTTTTTATTGGGCAAAGATGAGTGCTGATGTTGAGAGGAAGATTAAGGCCTGCATACTTCTGTGTTAAGCGGAAAGCTTTGCCAGAGAAATCTGCCCCCTTGGTCAACATCCAGGTTACACGGCCCCTCGAGTTGCTCTGTATAGACATTCTTTCCATCGAACTAGACCGAAGTAATGTCCAGAATGTACTTGTCATGACAGATCATTACACCAAGTATGCAGTTGCCATACCTATCAACAACCAGAAAGCTAGTACTGTGGCTAAGTGACTTTGGGACGGATTCATTGTCCACTATGGTTTCCCGGAGAGGATACTAAGTGATCAAGGAACTGACTTTGAATCTAAACTTATCAAAGAGCTTTGCGAGATGGCAAAAATTCACAAAGTACGGACAACTCCCTATCACCCTCGCGGTAATCCCACAGAGAGCTTCAATAGGATGCTTCTAAATATGTTGGGTACCTTGAAGGAGCAGGATAAGTCGCATTGGCATGACTTTGTGAAACCGTTGCCCACAATTGCACGAAAAATGAGACCACTGGATTCACGCCTATATAAGCTCATGTTTGGAAGGCGACCCAGACTGCCGGTGGATTTAGCCTTTGGGCTACCCGTAGAAAAACCTGTCCATGAGTCGCATTCCAAATATGTCAAAAGTCTCAAAGCCAGACTTGAGGAGAGTTACCGAATTGCCACTCAAAGCGCTTCAAAGTCTGCAATGAGGAATAAGGACAGTTTCGACAAACGAGTGAAAGAGTCAATTCTTGAAGTGGGAGATAAAGTCCTTGTGAGGAATGTCCGAATCAGGGGAAAACATAAACTCGCAGACAAATGGGAGCCTACTATCCATATAGTAGCAGAACGGGTTGGAGATCTGCCAGTTTATAAGGTTCGTCCACATGATAAGGACAAGGTCGTGACAAGTAAGCTATGATCGGCCTCCTTGGCCGTGACAAGTAAGCTATGATCTGCCTCCGTGGCCTTGACAAGTAAGCTATGATTGGCCTCCATGGCCGTGACAAGTAAGCTATGATCGGCCTCCGTGGCTGTGACAAGTAAACCATGATCGGCCTCCGTGGCTGTGACAAGTAAACTATGATCGGCCTTCGTGGCTGTGACAAGTAAGCTATGATCGGCCTCCGTGGCCGTGACAAGTAAGCCATGATCGGCCTCCGTGGCCGTGACAAGTAAGCTATGATCGGCTTGGGTATGATAACCCTTAAGCTGAATCCTGGGCAGAAAGGGACTCAGGATTCTTGAGCTCGCGTGAGGAGTGATGGTGCATGACTTGAAAGGAGTTCCGAGACAGCTGTCACCTGGAGGACTGGAGTGGACTGGGGTGGTTGTGACTGAGATGCAATGGTGTCTTCAACTGCCTCACACACAGTGAAGAAGGATCAACTTAGCCACAGTACATATTCAATATATTGCTCCAAGGAAAACATGTTAGCTGCTGCTGGTATTTGTCGAAGATGGTCGTCCAATCCACCCCAGAAGACTGACATCAGGGTAGTATTGTTCTAGGGTACTATAAGGGATGTTATGGCTCTACTGTGAGAACCTCTAGCGGGCGAACATCTTGGGAAAGGGAGAGGAGCAGGTCAGCAGGGTGAACTGGATACAATGGTTCTTGAATGGAGCGAAGCTTGTTAGATTCATTCTGTGTGGGTCTAGTCTTCTGTCAGGAGAGAGAGGTGGATGAATAACAACACAAAACTTTATTGAACAGTGTCCAAACAGGTGAGTATAGATGACAAACAATGAGCAGTGCAAGTATAATGCTTCAGTTCTTAGGGTTGCAGGTGACGATAGAGGATGTAACTTCAATTGCTAAGTATATCCACACACACATCTTTTGGGTGCTGTTAGGAGGTAAATATCTCAAGTGAGTAGACAGTGAGGGAGGACCAGTGCACTTGTGACAATAGTCAGGCAATACCATACGAACAAGAATGCTGTACGAAGAATGATAAACAAGAAGTTAATATTAGGCGCCTTACATCTTTAGACTCAGAATATTGTCTGTTTTTGCTCTCTTTTGCCCATGTAAAATGTTGGTTCCAAACAAATCCACAGTAGAGCCATTTCATAGAGTCCCCCCCCCCCCCCCTATATATTTGGCTCCAAATTGCAAAGGCCACCTCTGGTTAAGAGCAGAGAAATATGTACTCCCATCTACCCTGTACTGAATTTCCCTTCATGACACCCGACAGTTTGACCTTGAAATTCTTCCTCTCTCAGATCCAGCATGTTTGTGTGTTTGTGCTCTACCTGCATGACACTAGGCTGAGTGTGTACAGTACACACTGTGCTGTCATGTCACAGTAGTTTACTCACAGAATACAAGCACTGACTAGACAAATTTATTCTAATCACTTTCCATATTGACAGACAAAACAGTTTCACATTTCGCTGCAGTGCATGTACAGAGAGAGAGCACATTTGCTGGTTTTGAGTTTTATTTGTTAGAATTTGCACTATTAGAAACTTAAAGTGACAGTTCGTCGAAAAATGAAACTTCTGTTCTCATGTCGTTCCAATTCTGTATGACTTGTTCTTTCTTCTGTGGAACATAAAAGAAGGTATTTATAAATATATATATACATTTAAATATAAATTTTTTCCTTCCCCATATAATGAAAGTTTATAGGATCCTGTGTTGTTTTGGACCCTCTTGACTTTCATTGTTTGTACAAAAACATTTCTTCAAAATATTTTCTTTGATATACCGCAGAAGAAACAAATTCATACAGGTTTTGAACAACATGAGTGAGAGTAAATGATAACAATATTAATTTCTGGGTGAGCAATCAGTTTAATTCTTTCTTTAACATTTGCTCTAATTGTGTTTTAAGTGACTTCCTGAAACAGGATACATGTGCCTCATAAACCCTCATCTAAGCTCATACTGTGTTTGTAGTTCAGCCTCTCCACCCTTGGTGCTAATCTATAAATACAGGTGTGTTCCTGCTTCAGTTGCTCTTTCAATTCACCTGTCTTTCTCACGTCTTCCCTTTAGAAAATGGCAGAATCTGACTACCTGGACTACACCTGTCCACTCTGCACAGACACCCAGCGAGACCCCGTCACCATCCCGTGTGGAGACACCTTCTGCTTGGAGTGCATTAAGATCTACTGGGACCATTCTGACCACCTCGGCGTGTATAGTTGTCCGCAGTGCCAGACGACCTTCACTCCTCGGCCCATACTCAGACGTAACGTACCCCACGTAGGCAACCCGGAGCCTAGGCCGCCCCCACGTGAGCTAACCCCGTTTCCGTACTTCAAGCGTGACGCGCTGTGTGATTTCTGTACCGGTCGGCGGAGCAAAGCGGTGAAGTCGTGTCTGATGTGTCTGGCCTATTACTGCGAGACGCACATCAAGCCTCACTATGAATCAGCCACGTTTAAACGACATAAACTGGTGGACGAGACAGGACACCTAGATCGGAAGATCTGCCCGCAGCATGAAAAAGGCTTAGAGCTTTTCTGCCGCTCAGACCAGATGTGCATCTGTGTGCTGTGTACAGTAAGAGAACATCGCAGCCACAACATAGTCAGTGCAGATGATGAACGCACAGAGAAACAGGTGAGACATCATGAGGAGATTATAATTGTCGAGAGTAGACCAGGATAAGTTGTCACAGAGGCCATATCTGAAGCCACCTTTCCACTGCACATGACAAACGACAGCCGTCGGACCGGAAGTCATACATTTCCAATGGAGAGTCGTACGGGAGCTGCGGGGAGTTCCGATCATATGCGTATGCGGAAAATTCGGATCCGATTTGAGTTTTGGATCCGTTGAAATATCTGAACTTCTGCGAATAGACCTTATGTGACTGGCCGACCAGATGTGATGTATTCCAATATGTATTCTACATAGCTTACATGTAGTCCAATCAAATCAGTGTGTGCAAGTTGAGAATTTTTAATACTTTAAAAAAAAAACTTGATCCGAAACACTTAATACTTTTAAAAAATGCATGGTTATTCATAAATAAGTAAAAAAAACGATGAATTTAATATATATATATTATTGTTTTTAATGTTGTATAATTTTTTTCCTACAAAGTCATTTTTCATTCATTCATTCATTCATTCAACCATGGTAAATGCACGGATAATAAAGGCTCTTGTTGTTGCACTTATTTACTGGAGACGCAAAATTAAATTATAAAAGAAATTGCCGTGTACGATCGTAATGAAAGTTTTGTGCGACTGACACTAGGGGGCGAAATGCGACAATCTTATGCGAATGTCGTGTGCAGTGGAAAGGCGGCTTGAGAAACTATTACGTTTTTGAGTCAAAAGTCCAATTACACAAATGTGTAGCTATTTTCTCTATCAGTAGTTTTATAGTTGGTTTCAAACATAACAATGTATTTTATTAAATTAAATAATCTTTGTGATTTTGTGAATTTCAGGATCATAATTTAGTCAACTTTACATTGAAGAAAGATTTTAACTGAAAGGTTGAACTATGTTCTCAGGATAAGGATATTTTTCATAATAGTCAAAGTCCTTTTTCATAAAAGTCAGGGAAAGTTGTCACAGCTGCTTTGAACCTGTTTATACAGTCATATATTTTTTAAATAATGAATTCATATTCAAAACGGTGGTTTGGTATTTTTGTGTTTCATAATTAATGTAATGAATTGTTTCCCGGCAATAACAGTGGAAATGTAAAATAGCTTTTTGAAGATTTCATAAATCTTTAAGGTATCTTCTAAATTTTCTAAAGTTAAAAAGTCAACTGACAAATAGCCTTACTCTATGCCTCATTCTCTGTGGACTTTCACAGGTTTCGATGCTCTCATCAAAATTTTGTATTGTAAGAATAATTGGGTATATGACTTGAACAATGTAAAAGTCACTTTTGATCAATTTAATGCATCCTCAATGATTTATTTTTTATTTTTATGTAGACCTAAAGTAGCTAATTGTTAGGACTATTGTAATGTTATAACACTATTGTATTATTTATCTTCCTGGATCAATATTTTGTCTAGCAAACATCTGCTGTATTGAAGACTGTAATCTCAGATCTCTATTTTCACATACATTTTTTGTGTGTGATTATAGAAAGTCTTGGTTGTGACTCAGACAGAGGTTCAGCACATTATCCAGGATCGAATGAAAGAACTTCAAGAACTCAGACACAACGTGGATGTTCTTAAGGTTAGTCCAGTCCGGAGAGTCCTAAAGAAGCTTCTGGGTGAAACATGAGAGCATTAGACAAGTTCCGTCGTTACAAACAAAGTTCAACGATTTGGCGTTTCAACAAACATGCAAACAGCGTCACAGACTTGCGTGGTTGGGTTAGAACTACAGCTCTCGAGTTGTGATTAGAAGCATAGTTTCTTGTTAAAATGTGGAAACCGATCATGCTCTTGGGCACAATAAGCAAACTAACATTCAGTACATTCTATATATTTCATTCTAATTGAGTACGCATGCACAAAATGCGTAAAGGAACTCCAGAGTATTTATGACGTATGATTGAGGAACCCGCCATGAATCAAACATCAAATAAAGCTAAATGACATGGAACAAAAAATCTGTAAATTAGGTGCCATGTTCGTTACAGCAGCATCTCGAATAGATTAATTAGCAGAAGTTATTACTTTTCCACCTCTGGTGACGTCATTAACAAAAGTCCTATTTAGTGGTGCAGGTATGACATCAAAACCCAGAAGACTAATTCGCCGCTGGTTCCTTCGAGATTTTCCTATGGGGTTTTATAATGTTTTTTTTATTATTATTATTATTTATGTGTAAAATAAATGTGGTAAATATAACTTGACTATACTTCGACATTTTGTTCTACAATCAAGCGTAGCATCTGTTCTGGCAGGTCACGTTATTTAAGCTTGCATCAGCTGACTCTCAGCTGATCCACGTCTACCTATAGGAATATGACGCCTATCACTGTATACATAGGCTATAAGCTCCTTCAGTATTTTCAGCAGCTTTTTACCCTCCTCCATCCCCAGCTCCTCCTCTCATCAGTCAGGATTTGGTATTCTGATTCCACTTTGAATCAGACTAAATTCTCGAATTATGTTGTACATTAAAATCTTGAATTAATGATATCTGCAATACATTCATGTTGGTTCTGTTCTGTTTACCCTAAGGGGGGTTATTGCTGCTCTCCCTGCTCTTATCCATGCTAGGCTGCATGGATGCGCAGGGAGTTCTTGCCCAGAACCATATGTAGCAAATTAGCTCTAAAGAAATATTAATAATTAATCATAACTTGTTAGAATTGATTATGAATATTTGGATCAGTTAATAGAATTAACTTAATGTAGTAAAATTTATATTACAATCAATTAACCTGTTTGTGCTGTGAACACTCAGTGTTAATTGTTTATTAATTCTAAGAAATGTACATTTCCGGGGTATGGGAAATGTCTTTCTTACTGTACAGTATATTCAGAGCCTGTAGTCAAAATCTACATGATTAGGGACTCCAGATATGAGCTTGAGACACAGACAACTTTTCGTGTGATATGAACAAGACTTTATTAACTAGACTAAACACTTAAACTACTCTAACATACACATACATACATGCATACAGTTTACCAAGGGAAAGAGCTGGAGCAGAATACAGGAAAGCAAGAAGTTATAGCACTGTTTGAAATTCAGCAGATCAACAGCCTTGAGCAAACCTTAATGTATCAAATAATGAGACTAAGTTTGATACTTGCATGTCTCGCCCACTTGAATTAAACTGTCCTGATGCAATTTGTTGAGGCTCCAGTTGATCTCTGCTGATGTTGTCTTGATTAGAGAGAACCAGTGTGAGTCAGAGGATCTTTGGTGAATGGAAAGACAAGGCCGCAGCCTGGCACAAGCTTGAGGGTCCTTAGAAAACTTCTAGTTCAGCATCATCTTCACATCGGGATTCCAGAAAGGGACTAAGAGCCCAAGAGAACTAAGAGACTAAGAGACTAAGAGGCGTGATCTTGTGATCAGTGATTTTTAAAGCATGAAGATGTCACATCCTCTGGAGGGTTTTGAGCCAATAAGAAGTTGTTCACTTTGGAGGGATTTCTTTACGTCCTTTTGTTCAAGCAGACCTTTGAACATGTAATTTGATTGGGTGTTTAACAAAAGAATCTTTATAATACAAGATTTTTATAATACTAATGCATCACAAAGTTAGTACAGTCACAAAATGAAATGTAAATTACAAATGGAGGGCAAAGATTGGAGTTTATAGAGACTAAACATGCTACACATATGATGTTGGTTAACCATAGTATGCAAGTCTGAAACATTAATCCAAAAGAGTTTAAAAGAGAGAATGAATACATAGGCCAAACCACATAAAAGGAAAATCATGAGATGGGGAAAATTAGATACATGTTTATACATTTCTCAAGTGGTTATATATTGAATATACTGTATAGGATTAAAGGGTTTTTTTTTTCTTCTCAGCAGAATTAAGTGAGAGTCACAACTCTCTGCAGATTCCTTTTGGGGTCGTAAAAAGTCTTATCAGTCTTAATGTGATAAGACAGCTTGGGGTGTGAATGAGTGTGTACAGTGTACGTTGTAGAACAAAATGTCAAATTATCGTCAAGTTATGTTTACTTTATGCTTTATTTTAGTCATAAATTGAAAGAAAAAAAAAAACATTATAAAACCCCATAGGAAAACCTCGAAGGAGCAGCGGCGAATTAGACTTCCGGATTCTGACCTCCTACCTGCACCACTTTATTGTTGAACCAGTGGCTCAAACGACAGAGGTGCAACCATGTTACTGCAGTTTCGGTAATTTGTCGTGACTAGATGGTTAGTATTTCCAACGATGCATCATACTATAGAAGTTAATGAGCGAGTTACATCGTTGTACGTGAAACGCATTCTTTGTTGTTTTTTTCACTTAAAAAAAGTGTATAAAATGGCTGTGTGGATTAATGTCATTTTTTGCCCTTTCTCTACAGGGAAATGCACAGCGGGCACAGACTGACAGTGATAAAATCTTCAACGAGATGTTACAGGCGGTAGATCGGTGGCATGCTGAGATAAGCCAACTCATACAGGCCAACCTACAGGCCTCCATGGCTCAGGTGCATACACATTACATTCAGATGTGAATGAATTAAAATCAGTGATGCATTAATTTTATCCATTTAAACCCCAGCTGCTTATTGGGGAACTATGGTGAGAAAAAAATATTGTTTTTAAGTTCAATTCAAGTGTTGACATGGGGTGGGGGGGGGGGGGGGGGGGGCATACAGTCATGGTCAGAATTATTGGCACCCTTGGTAAATATGAACAAAGAAGGCTGTGAAAATAAATCTGCATTGTTAATCAAAGAATTCACAAAAATAGAACCTTTTTGATAATGGGGGGAAAATCTCTTAATTAAATAAATATGGCACCCTTTTATTCAGTACTTTTTGCAACCTCCTTTAGCCAAGATAACATCTCTGAGCCTTCTTCTATAATGCCTGATGAGTTTGGAGAACACCTGACAAGAGGTCATTCCGTCAGAATCTCTCCAGATCCTTCAGATTCCCAGATTTGGTGCTTCTCTTCAGTTCACCCCACTCATTTTCTATAGGGTTCAGGTCAGGGGACTGGGATGGCCATGGCAGAAGCTTCATTTTGTGCTCAGTGACCCATTTTTGTTTTGATTTTGATGTTTGTTTTGGATCATTGTCCTGATGGGAGATCTGAACAACGCCCATTATAAGATTTCTGGCAGAGGCGGTCAGGTTTTGATTGTTTATCTGTTGGTATTAGAAACTATGATGCCATGTATCTGAACAAGATGTCCAGGACCTCCAGCGAAAAATAGGACCACAATTTCAAAGATATTTAACCGTGGACATGGGGTAATTTTTATTCCTTTTTTGCAGCCAAAAAGCTCATTTTTAGTTTCATCTGACCATAGAATCCGGTCTCTTTTGAAGTTCCAGTTGTGTCTGACAACTGAATATGCTGGAGTTTGTTTTTGGATAAGAGCAGAGAATTTTTTTTGAAACCATTTTTAAAGAACATGTGGTGATGAAGGCGCTGTTTGGTATTTTATTTTATTGTTTCTTTGAGGTTTTCTGACTCCAAGACTCAGCTAATTTCTGCAGTTCTCCAACTGTGATCCTTGGAGAGTCTTTGGCCACTCAAACTATCCTCCTCGCCATGAATTAAGACAATATAGACAGTCTTCTTCTAGGAAGATTTATAACGTCTTTAGTTGATTGGAACTTCTTAATTATTGCCCTGATGGTGGAAATGGGGATTTTCAATGCTTTAGCTATTTAAACAGCCACTTTCTATTTTGTGAAGCTCAACAATCTTTTGCTGCACATCAGAACTATATATTTTGGTTTTACTCATTGTGATGGATGATTAAGGGAATTTTTGTAGTCATACTCATGTGAAACAAGAAGTCATGGCTAGACAATTTCATGTTCTTAGTCACCATGGTGTGCTAAAATATGCAAATAAGAATGGGAATATACTTCAGAGATATTTTACTCATAAGAATTTCAAGGGGTGCCAATAATTCTGGTATATGAACATATGGAGAAAAACATTTATTTCATAATGTGAAACTTTCACTTGTTTTACTTCAGCGAAAGGTTGATAGATCTATCTGAATGATAGATTAAAAGGATAAACAATGCAGATTTATTTTCACAGCCTTCTTTGATCATATTTACCAAGGGTGCCAATAATTCTGACCATGACTGTAACTGATATGTTTCACACACACTGCTTATAGAGCTGCTACAGTTGCTGTTCCCCGCTCTCAGACTGTGATAGCTTTAATGTTCTGACAGGCTCAGGGTTACATAGAGAGACTTGAACAAGAGATCATGGAGCTTCAGAAGAGAGATGCTGAACTACGTCAAATACTTGACACAGAGGACAACATTCACTTCCTACAGGTAAAGAACAGCCTCTCACATTTCACTAGTTTTCTTTTTATCATTCTGGATTTCTGCCATTGAGAAAGTTGAAATCTGTGGACTAGCCTGACTGGAAATTTAATATGGACATTCAGGGAAGCTACTTTGCAGCACAGGTTTTGTTAAGTGTCTTCATTATTTGTGCAGAATTTTCCCACACTATCAGTTGCACCGGAGCCCATGGTGCCCAAAGTGCTGATAAACCAAGAGTTTTCCTTCGGTGAGATCACCAAGACCGTCTCTGACATGAAAGAACACCTGGACGACATCTGCAAAAAAGAGCTGGGAAACATCTCCAAACGAGGTTACAATGAAGACTATAACATTTAACCACTGAGAGGCTAAGGAAAAGACATGGGATCTCTTTTGACTTATGTAATATCTATATTTAAAAGGCACAAAATAATAGTAACTATTAAGTAGAGATGGAAAGCATTGCTCTGCTTCAGAAACGGACAGCAAACAAAATATAATCAGCTCTGTACCCCTGTAGTTCCAGAATAAATTATTGATGTAAATGCAAACAATGATACACACTATTGTTCAAATGTTTGGGGTTGGTAAGATCATTTTTAAATTCCTATGCTCGCAAAGGCTGCATTTTTTTAAATAAAAAATACTGTAAAAACAGTAATATTGTTATATTATTATAACATTTTAAATAACTGTTTTCTATTTAAATCGGCGAAAACTAGTGCTGACAGACACAAAACGGAGTAACATACTAATCCGACAAAACCCCACAAACGTATCTGTTGCCTTTGGTCGGCGTCTGTCGGTGCAGTGTGAATTGGCCTTAAAATTTAATTCATTCTCCTTCAGAAATCATTCTAATGTGCTGATTTGGTGCTCAAGAAACAGTTGTAAATTTGTTTGATGAATAGAAAGTCTAAAAGAACAGCATTTATTTGAAATATAAATCTTTTGTAACATTATAAATGTCTTTACTCTCACTTTTGATCAATTTAATGCATCCTTATAAAATATACAATATTAATAAAATGTGATTTAAAAAATTTTTTTCAGTGAGTGACACTTCAGTCTATGTCCTTATTCCGAGGTCTGGAGGACGTTTGAATGGTAAGAGGGTCTACATTTATGTTTATTTAGAATAAATGTTACAGCACAACTCTGCTCATTTATGTGCCTTAGCTTAGCTTTATACTATATTTTCAGCTCCGATAAGAACTGACTTCCCAGAGCCTAAATCAAGACCGGATTTCCTCAGATGTGAGTGTATAGACAATTAACATGAATTAATCTCTTCACTATACAGATGATAACATTTTATTCTTCTAAATGCTGAAGGAGTCTATTGTTTCTACAATATTATTTCACAGATTCTTGTAAACTTACATTTGATCTCAACACCGCCTATAAAGAACTAGTCCTTTCAGACGGGAATCGTCGGGTGATCCGTAAGCGAACAACCCAGTTCTACCCAGATCACCCGGAGCGGTTCGATGGGTTTTGCCAGATCCTGTGCAAGGAGCCGCTCAGTGGATTACGGCATTACTGGGAGGCAGAGTGGAACGGTGAATTTTCCATTGGAGTTGCCTTTAAGAGCATCAGCCGTAAAGGTAAGAACTCGAACAGCCTTCTGGGATACAATGATAAATCCTGGAGTCTCCTGTGCTCAGACTCTGGATACTCCGCCTGGCACAATAAGATGGATAAAGATCTGCCGGGAGCAGCTCGTGCCACACGGATCGGTGTGTACCTGGATTACGCTGGAGGATCTGTATCCTTTTACACTGTGTCTGAGACAGTGGAGCTCATCCACAGATTTCAGGCCAAGTTCTCTGAACCGCTGTATGCTGGGTTTGGTGTTGGATCATCTGTAACTCTGTGCATGCTGGAGAAGAACTGCCGAACATACCGCTAAAGGGTTCTGAGCTTAACTTTGACCCTGAGCTCTTAATTGATTAATCAAACAGAATCTTGAAAGGGTGAACATTGAAATTCAATAAAAGGGTCATTTAAAAAATGTTAAACTGGGAATCTCATGAAGATGTTTTCTGGTCACATTTTACATTTTAAGAAAAAAGAAAAAAAAGGATTATTGTTTTGCATAATGTAAAAGTGTACTATTAGGATCCTATACATTGTGACATTATTTTCAGGAGAATTTTATCCTCCAATTCTTATTACTCTAATGGCAAATAATAATTCTTATATTTAAAAAAAAAAAATGTTTAATGTGATTGTAAAACTTTACTTTTAACTTCAAGTTAATAATGAACACTTCTGTTCCTCACAGCCTCATTTTCATTTTTGTAAAAAATATGCCACTACCTTGACTAAAGGTCTATTGCAGTAATGAGAATCATACTTTTAATTTGTTTTCAAAACATTAACAGATATGAGGGGGTAAATGTGCTTATTTATCCTGAAAAGTTTTTGTTTTTGTTTTTTCCTTTGGTTTTTGGTTGAGTGGCAGTAAATATTACCAAAACATTTTAATAAAAAAATAAAATTCTAAGTTACTTCTCAAAAAGGGTAAGTGTGTATAAAAAATGAGAGCAGACATGTTTAAAAATAACAAAGCCGGCTAATCCAGTCAGGACGATTTCTTTTGAATGAAGTGTAATTTCAAAACCTGCAGCCATTCACGCATACTATGCATTCTGCAATCTTTGGGTTCAGATGCGGCTACATCAAGAGAAAAGTGTGTATTTAAGTGATTATGTGAACGAGACAAATAAAACAAGTCTTATTATCATTATTGTTTATTGTCCATTTGAATGGTTTCTAAGAGCTTTTCAGTAATTTCACCCATCACCAAGTAAACAGAAATATGTACAGATGAGAGGACAAATCCATCACTCTGCAGTATGTTTGTTTATACATGGATTAGAAACATTCAAATGCAAATCCAGATTCCCCTAAAATCAACCATACCTCTCAATTTTTAAGACATGGCTAGTACACTTGTTTAATTAATCCCTAAATGTTACTCCCTCCTCTCTCTCTTTACATCTAGAATGGCATATTCTCAATGAATGAATAATCATTAACCTTGTAACAAACTTAATCAGCTCAACATTAAACAGTCAACTCACAGAGGACAAGTACCAGTTGACCAGGAGCCCTGATTTCCAAAGGAGTGTCTGTATTACCAACAGCGGGCAGCAATCATTGAGAAAATTTTCGCGCTAACCCCAACAAACAGAAAATCTGAAATAGGCCTACAAACAGGTGACTGTAAATGTCCACAACCATAATGCCCCAATAGCATGTGTGAGTGAGTGAATAGATCATTCTCCACTTTTGTAACAATTGAAAACAAAACTATATATTATATTATACTGTATTTATATTATATTTAAAATATATTTTAAGACGCTTTAATAAGACAAAAAAGTAATTGTGTTGACATGCGTTTAATATAATTTGGAATGTTTGTTGATGCTTCACAGTTCAAGTAACTGTAAGCGGTTAGTTGAGTATGAACATCCTTAGATCAAGAATTTAGCTCTAATTCTATTTCTGTGCATTCAATCCAAAGTTTTGAATTTGTATTGTAGAATTCTGTAACGTCTGTCATTTGTATCCATTTAGTTTATCCTCTCTATCTGACCTACTATCCATCTCTGAATTCAGATATCCACCTCTTGTCTCCTATTTCAACCCTAACACCCATTATATGTGAAGAAAGAAGAAAAAAAAAACATCCACTCTAAGCACACAAAACAATTGGGGCAGTGACATTCCACTCAAAAAAAACACAGCCAATAGTTGGTTTAACAGTAATAGGAAGTAAACCAGTTTATTAAAACCCATTCATTTTCTCTTCAAGATCTTCGCAGCTAAATTTGGCTAATAATTTAGTTTTACAAATAAAGAAAGCAAGCCACTATTGTCATGTTGTGGACATAATGAATCTACCCACTAGTGGCAGTCTCACAGCCATGCTGCTTGCGTGGCACGCAACCTAAGGTGTCTGATATCATCCAGGGAATTTGGTTCTTAAAGCGATAGTTCACCCTAAAATTACATCATTTACTCATCCTCATGTCGTTCCAAACCTGTATGACTTTATTTCTTCTGTGGAACACAAAAGAAGATATTTTACCTAAAGATTTGATAGATATGTTGTCCAAACAACATTGGGCTCCATTGTCATTTTCTGTGTGCACAAAAACCCACATTTGTCAAACTATCTTCCCCAGAAGAGAGAAACTCATACAGGTTTGAAACATCATGAGGATGAGTAAATGATAACAGAATATTCATCTTTAGGTAAAATACCATTTTAGGCCACACACAAGATGAGCCAGTGAGAGGTTTTACTAAATAAAAAGCTGCCTCCATTGTTATAGCTTTGAAAAGGCTTTGCGTGATGTCAGGCTTAAATATCTAAGGTCCTCCATGACTAACATAATCTAGCTATGTATTCCATTGAACCAGAAGCAGCATACTGACATCATACTGTACCTTAAAACAAAATATACACACAGACACACATAATAGCCTCCACCAAATACACTCAGATGCCACAATTGTTCAGCTGGATTTCAAAGGGTCTAATGGCAGAGTAGTGTCCATGTTTTTTTACAGCTACAGCACTCGCTGTCCATTAATGATGACATCATCAAACTCCTCCTGTGACAGATAGAGAAATGGTAAGTACAGAAACACACTTTTAAGCATTCTGTTAGTAAATGTGTGTGGATTTGGCTCTAACCTCTTCACTCTCTCTGTACTCCTCCTCTTCCTCGTCGCCCTGTATGTATGTGGCCCCATGGGCACTAAGTAGGGCCTGCACTTCTTTGTTGGGTCTGTAAAGGGCACAGTAGTAGGGGGTGTGGCCTGCATACGAGCGCTGATTCACCAATGCGCCGGCGCTCAATAACAAATCCACTACCGCTGACCTTTGACCTTCCACTGCCCAGTGCAATGGAGACCGACCTGACCCCAAATCCTACAAAGCCAGAGTTAATGATTGAACACTAATATATACTCGAAAAGAAGATTTTTTTTTTTTTATATAATTTCTTACTCGTTGATTGGCATCTGCTCCTGCCTCTAGCAGCATTTTGATGATGTCACAATTGCCCCTATGTACAGCCAGGTGCAGTGCACTCACACCTTAAAGAGACAGATGGACAGAGAAAGGTATAGTATGGATGGAAAAGACAGATGTATACTGATAAAATAAATTAGATTAAATATTAATCAGAGTGAAAATGTGTTTGCTTGAGTTTGTAGTGTACCTGAATAATTGGTGATGCTGAGGTGCTCCGGTGGGGTACGTGGGCAGCTGGTGAGCTCTCTCACACACTCTGTGCGAAGCTCTCGGACAGCCAGGTGTAAAGGTGTGTTGCCGCCCCTCTCTTGGATCTCCGCACTGGCTCCACTCCACAACAGTGCCCGAACACACTCGCTCCGGTCTACTATGACTGCTAAATGTAGAGCGGTCTGAGCATAGAGGGTGGAAAAATTACATTGGTTGCACATCAGTGTTATAATGTACACTTAAGGCCAAAGTATACTTCACTTTTTACATGTGCGCAAGGGTCAGCGTACAGTGCGCGTGACGCGAATTTCGTCATCAAAAGAGTACCACTTTTGTAAGCGAAAGCACTTTGGATAGGTAAAGGACTGGAAGCGAAAGGAGTACCGCTTTTTTGCACACGTACTTCGCTCGCTACGTGTAAAAAAAAAAAAAAAGTGTACTTTCTGCTTCACAATAAGCAAAGTCTCTTTCAAGGAATGTCTGTTCACTCAGCAACCATATTTGCAACGGGTCCGGGCAGCTACGTTTCAGAACACTGAGTGTTTCTATAGCAATCGGAGCTTCTAACGGCAGCTGCAGTGACACGTTGACTTTACCAATCAGAGATTAGCCTAGCTCTTTTATTTAGAGAGCGGGACTTCTTCCACCAAATTGCGCGTTGTCATTCTATATATAAAGTCTTTGCTATAAATAGTCTCAGCCTCAGACGTCACGCCCAGGGACCATTGGCCGAACATCTGATGCATAAAGCACACAAAATTGGAAACACTTAAGGAGTTTCGAAGTCGTCATCTGATTGGTTGAGTTCCGGGAGAAGTGTGTGTCGCGTTCTTTATCGATCCGTCAGGAAACAAAGCCGTTGACACCAAACCCCTTCATAGAAGAAGAAAGTTGTCATTTTTACAAATGTGACAATCAACGCTTATCGGGATCAACTAAACGCTGGATTTTCAAAAGTATTGAAGTATGTGAAATATGTCCAGGAGTTTTACACGCCGGTCTGTTATTGTAGGGACATTAATGTTATATTTTCACTCCTCTAAACATAACGCTGAGCAAAACTAACAGATTAGTTGTTTTACATGTCAGTCAGACGTCCCCATGGCCAATGAAAGCAGCGATGGAGTCCAGATGAAGGTCTGGCTATGCGAGACTATAGGACCCTTTTAAAAAATAAAAAAAAAGAAGTTCAGTTGAGGTTTGCATTATTTCCAGAGAACAATCATGTTGTTTGGCTTGCTAGTGCTTGGTTTCCGTTTTCCAATAGGTGCATATGTAGTTTAATGTGAGAGAATTTTCTTTTCTTATTGTGACACATATCTGTGGCTTCACGAAAAAGGGAAAAAATGTAGGGCGGGACTTTATTTTGTCCATCGAGAATTGATTGGATCGTTGTCATTTGCTAATTGCTGCGATCTGGTGACGTGAGTGCCAGGTTGCTGAAAGGAAGGGATTATTGTCCTGCCCTCATAGCATCACAGCAATTCATCGGAGAAGAAATGTTGTTGTGACGAGGCGAGGAAGTTAATGTTTTCTATTAAAAATGACTAAGAATTAAAAAAACGGTGTATGGACAAATAATTTATATTCCATAAAAACTAAGAATGGTCAAGTATGATTTAATAGTGACTTTGACAGCAAAATGCAATTTAACCTCATTTAAAATGTAATATTTTATGAAACAATAAATCAGATCATTGGAAGTAAAGCAATTCTTCTTGATCCATAGGTGCTGTCCTGTCAGATCAAGTTACTTGTTTCTTTAGATCTGGCGACACTGTTGTGCGTTTACCTGGCCCAGGTCATTTTGGATGTTCAGGTAAGGAGTCCAGGTCTTGTCCACCACAATTTCTTCAAGCAGGCACTGAACAACACCCCACTGCTCATGAATCAGCGCCAAATGAAGTACCCTGAGAGACAAAAAAGATAATATACAGTCTAAATCCAATGGCCTTCCAAACAGACAAATGTACAGGCAACAGAAAACAACAAAGACTTACGTGTCACCGTCCTCTGACAGAAAGTTGAGCGTGTTGAAGAGTTCTTCTCTCCGCTGCCGACCCTCCTCAGTGTCCGAGACCGCCAGTCTGTCTGTACCTGCGGGCTCGCTTAGGATCATGGTGCCGATCCCGTCGGAGAGACACCCCACCACCGCATCCTCATTAATCGAGTCCCCGATGGCAGAATCGAGCCTCTCTCCGCCGCCAATCGACACGCAGTCCATGGTGCCCCTGTTGTCGGACTCGTCCGAAGGTGGGATGTCAGGTATGTCAGACATAGATCGATCAGGTGCCCAAATCTGCTCGGCCTCTGTGTAAGTGCCGTAGGGACCCTCAAAACTGAGTCCGACCCCGCTTAAGGAGTCTAACCCGCTGTCACACCAGTCATCCGGGACAGCGTCCAAGGCGCCCCGTTTCTCCATAGTGTAGCTCGGTCCAGGCCGTGCATTCTGTCTTCGGGATTCACCGTGAATATCTTGCGTCCCCTCCATTTAAATATCAATCATCCGTTTAAATGATGTCAGCGGTAATAAGAGAAACTGCTTTTCTTGACCAACAGCTAACGTTATCTGCTTGCGCCGTTTTCGCTTCTATCCAGATGGATTGTTTTTAGGGGGACAAGATGAGCTCTTTTTGGACAAATTCCCAAACAACAGCGGCAAGCGCTGTCGCACGAGCCTCAGATTCCCTCCATGTCCGGAGCATTATAAAACTATAGATTGCTCACCTTGTGAGCGGCTTACTGTTTCCCAATTTGTCCAGAAAAGGCCGTGTGTCTGCGTAGGTGTTTTCCTGGGGAATTCCCAAAGCCTCTCTCGTAACCAGACACCGTGGGGAAGTGCGCATGCGTAGGGCTCAAGGCGCGCATGCGTAGCACACCAAATTAACTGTCAGTTACATTAGTTTCTTTGGGAGTTTCACCGCGTTGTGTTTGTTGGGGGAATTTCAAGTGCTTATTAACTTGAACTGTCAATAAACCAAAGCGAAGAAACGGCGTGGCCATTTGATCCGTCTTTTAATTGTTTGTTTTGTTTTGCAATTTAATATGCTGCTTGGGTGTGTTAGATTAATAATATATAACATACAACATACATAAACTACAAAGATCAGGAAATTATATAGGCCTACGCTATTTGTCTCAAACATGTATGTTTCCGTTTTTGTCTGCTACAAAATTACAGTAGTTTACAGTAGTAAACTGTGTTAATTAGTGCCAAGTATAAAGAGTGTTAGGCTAGTTGTTACAAACCACTGCACTACCATGGTGAGTTGTAGCTAACACGGACATAAAGGTTATTGAATTCATATCATCACCCCACATTTTAAGCACTTAAATAAAAAATTGTAAACAGCCTATATGTAGCACTATAATTCAAATAAAATTGGGAATATGGCCTAATATATGGGTCAGTGACATTACGTGCATATTTTTTTTGTCCAAGTGCATTATTTCCTTTTAAAATACTTTGATAAATTCTATATATAATTCTATCAAATACTATGGCATCATTTTAGGGTTGAAACCTTTCATATAAACAAATTTTACGAATATCAGTAGTTTTAAAGATGTTGAGATAGGCTACATAAAAAAACTTTTGTATATTTTCAAATGTCAGTGTGGCACAACTGCAAACATGGCTTTTTTATTATGAATTGAAAAGGTAGGCTAATGACAGTATATGATAATGCATCATCCAGAGGACCTAAACTGATCCTTGTGGCAGAGTGAAAATGTTTGTAGATCTCTCTCAAATACTGCTAATTTCAAGATATGGTTAAAGTTGGTACACTTTCCATGTCAGGTGGTGCAACTACAGTACATCTATTGTACAGCCTAAAACCAGTAAAAAACTGAATTTAAACACTTTGAAATGTTATTCAACAACTGAAACTTGTTTAAACACATTGTTCATGACTTTAATATCTATTTTATATTAATATTTTTATATTTATATTAATAGGCCTATTTATTTGTTTGTTTATATATTAACAACTCTCATGGTCTGTTCAGACATGTTTAGATAAGCTTTTTATGTTGTAAATCATTTATATTTATATTATATTTATATTTTACACAGAGTCTTAAAACTTCTGCTGTCATCTTAGAAGAATGGTGGTCATATAGTGATTTCATCACTGTAGCTAACTTCTAATTAGTTAAACTGATGGTGTTACAACTACAACACTCCCCTGCCTCCACTATCAAGATTTCCCTTTTTCAATTTACTCTACTTGTCTTTTACTTGAAAGCTATAAAAAACTCACAGGGCAGGGAGTGGTATTTTAAACATATCAGACACCAGGTGGCAGTGTATCTGTTAATTTCATATTTGTGCCGGTCTCTCTGGTAAACAAAAGAATTAATCCTCACCAATGACAGGATGATGTCATTGTTCACGTTTTTTTATGCTCTATTTTGTATTTATTAAGGAAAAAACTGCAATAAAATATCTAAATCACAGTAATTTTTTATGTTTTTATATGTTTTATTTTATGTAATGTTGAATGTGTAACAGTGTGACTGTTTGAAAGTTGTGCAGGTTCCACACCAGAAACTGCACAATAAAATGGTAATATGGTTCAAGGCAAGGACACTTTTTTTTTGCCCATGTTAACATGTCTTAATCATAAGTGCCACTGTAGATTGAGGGAAGGATGATTCAGAGTGACTATGAAGCTAAATGGAGAGAGTGATGAAAGAAAGAGTCATTGGATATAATAAAAGGTGTTTTGAAGGTCTCTCTCTCTCTCTCTCTCTCTCTCTCTCTCTCTCTCTCTCTCTCTCTCTCTCTCTCTCTCTCTCTCTCTCTCTCTCTCTCTCTCTCTCTCTCTCTCTCTCTCTCTGTGTGTGTGTGTGTGTGTGTGTGTGTGTAGGTTCTGTTGTGAGGAATAAATGTCCCCGCATAAATAGTAAAACCTAAAATCACTTGCATTGAGAGTATAGACAATGGTCTCCACTATGCAAATGGCTTAATAAACACAGTAAATAGTGATTAATAAAAAAAATGCAGAAGGTTTCTGTGAGGTTTAAGGGCATGATTAAGGAATATAAAATATCATTAGCTCGGTATAAAAGGAATAGAAGTCAGTAGAAACTCCCATGACAGATAAACAGACGTGTCATGCAAGAATCCTAAAAGTGCTGGGCTGAATGGGATTTTGATGGAATTTGAGGGGATTGCTGACAGAGTTTAAGTCCCCATCTCTCTCTCTCTCTCTCTCTCTCTCTCTCTCTCTCTCTCTCTCTCTCTCTCTGTCTCTCTCAGTCTCTGTGTATCTGCATTGCAGTTTTTTCAGCAGGACAGACTCTATATGCTTCTGATAAGAAACCCACTCCCATACCCATTAATCTCCTTCAAGACGTGAGGCAGTATATGATAAAAAGTAGAGACGGAGAGGCATGATAGGCATGTTTTTACTTTGACTTATTATAACTTGTTCCCCCTGCACCTCGCTGTGCTCTACTGCTCTGTCAATCGCTCATTGCCTGTGGTCTCCTATACTGCACCGTAAGCTGTGCTTTGCTCTGTTTACTGTGACGTCCTTTGTGCTGTGGTCTGTACTGTGATGGATGTTTGCAGTCTCTGTCAAGAGCAATTAGGAAATAAGATTAGCCCTGCAATTAATTTATGCAGCCTTACAGAGACCACATATTGATCTCTGTGTCCTGAGAGAAGTGTAACTGATATAATATAAATAATATTATAATATAAGATTGAACAAATGCAAAATAATTATATAGGCTACAGAATATATAAATTATATTATACTTATACATTTTAATCTTTCATGTGTTACATATGTGTGTGTGTGTGTGTGTGTGTGTGTGTGTGTGTGTGTGTGTGTGTGTGTGTGTGTGTGTGTGTGTGTGTGTGTGTGTGTGTGTGTGTGTGTGTGTGTGTGTGTGTGTGTATTATGATTATATATTATAAAGGGTTTAAGTTCATATTGTTCACTTATATTAAAAGTAGTTATTATAAAATTATAAATAAAAAACATCTGATAAACAAAATATAGGCCTGGCTTTCAAGTACTGTAATATACTTGCAATAATAAATTTTATCCCCAGATAAATTATATATATATATATATATATGCATCAGTATTAGTACAGGCCTTCATACATTGTAAAAAAAAAACTAATTTGCCATTAAAACAAATATTTAAAATACTGTTTTGTTTTCACATTAATTTGGATATTCAGTGTGGAAATATATTTATGATTACAAATTGTAATGTTAGGTGCACTTAATTGCAATTAATTACAGAAAACAGTTCAATTAATTCATGCTTTTTTTATTGATCAACAGCCCTTACAATGAAAGAAAATCTACATATTATCTCTGTGTATATGTATTGGATGGGTGTTTCTCAGTATTAAGTGTTTCAAAGTTTATCTCACAGATCTTTCATTCTTAGCCTGCCTGTTCTGGCCATTCAAAAATGTGTGTTTGTGTGTATAGATGGAAAAAAACTGTGTAAAACCAGGATGCAGAACTCATTGATTGTGAATGTCTGATTTGCGTGTGAGTGAGAGATGAGTAGAGAGAGAGATGGGACAGTTCAGGTATTATCCTGTACTGTTCAAATTTGCTCAGGATGCCGATTATTAAAATGGAAGCGAGGCTCTGAAGGAGAATCCCTCACGGGTGGGGTTGAGCTTTGATGGGGGGCTGATGGTGAATGCTGAGCTGCAGACCAGATCTGCTGCCACTGCACTTTTCTCTGGTCATTCCTCAAGACACACACACACACACACCCACCCACCCACCGCTTTACACCCAGACTATAAGAGGCTCCTAATCTCAGTAACACTCTCAGTAATGTATTAACTCTGAACCAGCACTGCAGAGTGCTGCACTGCGCTATATCAACATTCCCACATACATGAAAGAACAACTTGTAAAAAAAAAAAAAAAAAAAAAAACCTTCCCAGCCCTGTAACTAAAGGGAATTGTAGACTGCACTAAAGGACCCCTTGCCTGGAGTGAAGTTTTATGGTATTTAAAAAGAATATTTTAAACAGCTTGGTTTGTTAACACTATAAAAAAGCCTCTGGACTTGGAACGATGTGCTAGCTTGTGAATGTTGAGTAGAGGAAAGATATGTAGAGCTCAGCCCACACAGACAGAGTCCATCACAACACTGCAGAGGAGACCCGAAAAGTTCATTTTGATAAACACCCTCTATTCAGGAAAACAGCAATCGTTGTTTTATCATCCAGGTGTGTGTACGATCAAATACTCATCACGTATGTTGCTTTCCAGTCGAATATTATTTTGTACAAAAGCTGCATTAGCTGCTTTATATGGTTAATGTTTAGTAAACGTGCAAAGCTCATAATAATCCGTGTGAGATAAGGTGAGCTGTATCTGCATTATGTAACTCTATTCCAGCTGCTGTTATACCTGACTGCTCCCATTCTCTTATTCACAAAGACGTCGCCATCTTGAGCTCTCTCTGTTTCTTCCTTGCTTTGCTTTCTTAAGTACACACTATTCGTTAGTGGGGATGTTCTATTGACTTCAGTTGTTTTGATACTGAGCCAGTGATATTTGCTCCCGACTAGGGGTGTCCGATATTGACAAAGATTTAGATCTTGACATTTTCTTTGTTGATAATGATATTTTGCTTAGTGTGTTTTTGTGCTGGTACCTTGGATGATTTTGGCTGGTCGTGGACAGCAAAGACTGAATCTTTTCATATTCTTCATTTTCTGCGCTGTGGTCAGTTCACAGCAGTGACAGAAAATAACTTTTCCCTTATGGACCGATATTTACTGCCTTAAATTGATTTCCAGGGCCATTTTTAACTTTTATATGTGCTTTTCTTTCTAACCTTATTAAATATGTTAACTCGTATTTGTAATTGTAACTCACAGCATAACATAACACATAACACAACATAATACATAACACACACACCTATTCCCTACTTGTGAACCACACACAAATCTTTATAAAATTTATTAATTTGATCTATTCCATACCCAGCATTTCAAGCATTTGCATTTGTTAAATTATGGCTCCTCTTTTTATTTTCTACCCCTGGAACCTTAATGAGACTTTAATTTATCTTAATGTTCATTAAAACAGTTGGTATCACTTTATTTCTATAGTCCACTGTAGACATTCTACTCACAAAAAGCAACTACATGTCAATTGGATTATTAGTAGACTGTCTGCCTAATATCTACTTAGCAACTACAGCTCAACTTATTCTACCAACCCTAACAGAAGAGTCTACTAAAGCTCTAATGAGAGTAGTAGTTGACATAGTTGTAAATGAATGAGAGTTAGTTGACATGTAATTGTGCAAAGTTGATAGTTGACAAAGTTGACAAAATAAAGTTTAACCAAATAGTTGATTTAAATCATTAGAAATATCATGAAACGTATATCCAGTGTACTATATATCTTCTCCACTAACCAACTGCAGTACCTACACATACTAATTTTATGCTAACCTTTATGGACCCTTTAGTCCTCAATAGAAGCTAAATGATAAAAAATAAACACATTACTCTGTTTCTGACAGGATGATTATAACTAAGGTCCCCTGAGATTAGAAGTGACCTAATTAAGACTGATAATGAGCTAAACATGACTAGTATCAACTTGACATGACTAGTCCACTCTTCAAAAACTTACCAATCACATCACTGCTCACAGAACTCGTGTTAGAAACTCTCCACGTGTTACCTTGCAGTGACCTTGCTCGGTTTATCGGTTTATGTTTGTTTGCAGTTGCACCTGCCAATAGGGCATCCATGTGCAGGTTATTCGGCACCATTGATAAATCAATCTAGCACTGAACAGCTAAGCCACTCTAGTCACCTTATTCTCACATAAGAGCAGGGGCCACATTTTAGGCTTGAATTAGCCATACAAATATGGTATCTTATGCTGCTTGATGTTACAAACTGGTATTATTTTGATTTATTATCATAATCATAAACACACTGGTTTGTAGCACAAATAGTTTTACCACTTACTGCACTTTATATTTATTTACATAGTGGCTAATGAATCAGTCTCGATGGGCCTCATCACTTATTTAATCCCAAATAAGGCTTTCATTGCATACTATAACTTCTAGATGATAAAGACTTTCATTTTGATTTAATGGGTTTTTTAAATGAATATGTATGTGGTGTTTGCGCGCGTGTGTGTGTTGTTGATGGATGTATAGTCTTCGCCTCAAGATCCCTTTCTGAATGTCAGGCATCTTTACTGTCTCTATCTATCATCTCTCTCTAAGTCAATCTCTCTCCAGCTCTCTCTTTATCATTCACATGAGTCATGTAAGGAACGTAACGTCTGGTTCTGCTGCTCAAGTACAGCTGGGCTGAGACTTTGCCACTCTTGCTAAATATTTTATGCTGTTTGCTATTATACACCAGCCTGAACACACTTTCATCACTCTGTTGTTCTTTTACCAGAGAATAAATATTTCTGGTGTTTGCATTCTGAAGGTTCTAATGTGTGTGGTAGAAAGGGATTGTGCTTATACTTCAGACTGAGATTCAGGAAACCATCTCAAGAGGACACTGGCAGTCAGAGGGAAAATCATGAGAAGTCTAGATTGCTTAAAGCACTGTACCTGTGAAGCTGAAGTGACAGTGTGTTAAGCGCTCTTGTGTGTGTATGCATGACTGTGCGGTTTTGTCTGGGAGTTGAAGCGCAGCAGATTAGCTGTGAGCACTTAGGTCTGCTTTCTTCCTCTGATGTGATTCTTTCTGATTCCCTTTCTTTTTCTTTCTTCCTTCATCTCTCTCTCTCTCTCTCTGTCTCTGGCGAATCTCCTCTTCTCAGATCACTTAGAAAGAAATTCTTTTTTAATAGTTTGCATCTAAATGTGGAAAAGACCGCATTGTATGTGTGTGTGTGTTTGTACTCTTATGTATGAGTATAAATATACTTATCGATTTCAATATATTGATTTATCATTTTACTGTGGTTCTCAGTGCATTGATGTTTTCATTAATGGATTTTTTTAGATTAATTTCATTACGGTTAAAGCCGAACATTATACTCTTCATCATATTGACATGAGTGAACCTCTTCCCCAGGTTTAACAATGTTTAGTTATTTGTATATCATTAATGGACAATGTTATATTATTATTATTATTATTATTGTTGTTGTTGTTGTTGTTAACATTTAATATTTGTTAAATACTCAACTCTCTCTCTCATAACTATATTATTATTAAAATTAATTGTCACTTATCACCGCGTGTGTTTTGCACTGGTTCATAATATATTGTATATTATAATTAAAGAGTTTTTGTCAGAAAGCATCAGGAAATCCCAAAGCAAAATGACATTGATGATCAAGTCTCCATTGCTCCTTCTGCTTACTGTTGCTTTACTGCTTTTCAGTTAAAGACCAAAATAGATTTTGCTTCACTGTCAAAGGTCAGCAGGATCAATGGTCAGATAGGTTCATGTTTTGCTGTGCATCTTTTATTCTCACTTGTTTAGCAGGCAAATGCACATACCACTCTCTCCATTTCATTTACAGCAGCACACGCCTTACTCTTTCACTCTCTCAGTAGGAGTTCATTTTTAATGCTGAGTCATTTGGTGTGTACAGGAGGATGTGATTGCAGTATCACTGTTGTAGTGTAAATAATAGATGTTTCTGGTATTATTGAAACTCTAAGTGTTACTCAGCACAACTTGGTGCTCACAGCAGCATGCATGTCTTGGTAAGGGTGTTAGTCACCAAAAAAAGAACCTGATGTCGTCAGTGTTGATGCAAAGTAGATTTTATACTAAGAAAACACAGCTTGAAATGAATTTAACAACTATTTATATAAAAGGATTTCAATGACTACACATTGCAGAGTTTATTTTTTGGGATCTGGATTTTGTTTTACAGTTACAAACCAGATTTAAAGAAGAGTTCTGTTAGAATGTGTGTTTGATTCAGGTTGTGGGGACCAAAGGAGGAAAACAGCTTAATAAACACAATAAATAATGCCGAAATGAAAGTAACAAAGGCTCTGTTTACACCTGGTATTAAGATGCGTTTTGGTCGATCGGATCACAAGTAGACGAGGGAGACACATACCCGTTTACACCTGGTTCTCGCATGTTCAACACGTTCTCACTCCCAACTCGTCACATATGGACACTACCGTAAATACTAGTTTCCTAGTTAAAAAATTGGACATTGACGCCCTCTCAAGTCAAAATTTGGATGCAACGAGCTCGTAATCACGACTTTAGAAGTGAAGAAGGAAATTTCCAAATAGCATGTGAAGGCAGCATAAGAACGTGTTGCTGGTTTTTTAATCCGTCTTTTTTGTCCACTTTCAACCACTTCTGTCCTGTTTTCTTCTTCAAGGGGAGGGTCTATGGGCGGGTAAATTAATGTTGTTGTTTTTTTTAGATCTTTTGATGTAATGGACAAAAATAATCTCAAGCTATTTACATACACGTCAACTGCTTTGAGTGCATGTTAGAAAACAGGAATGGTGAGAGAACATTGTGCTTGGTACATTTTTCATCTTCAAACCAAACTTGGGTCTTAGTTTAAATCCTGTTTGTCTAGCGTGCTTCCCATAATAATTACACGTTAGGTCAGTAGGCGGAAAGCAGACAATCTTTTGTGGCTGTTCACACTGTCAGTCCAAATCCGATTATTTGTGTATCCGATCGGCATCTGATCTAAAATTATTGACGTCCACATTGTGTTTCGCAACTGTTCAGATCCGATTTGTGTGTCCATGCAGCTTTTTCGTTTTCCAAAATATCTGCATTGGTTTCTATGGCAATGACATTGTTGGTTGGCATTAAGCAAAAATAACAACAACAACAACCTCAACATGGAGGGGTTTGCAATACAGATGTTGTCTTATTTACAACATGACAATGTGTAGCCGCCGTGCTGGACTACTGTGTCTTCTGAGGCAGCGGCAGAACCGTAGGAGGTTGGTATGAGCAGCTTTATTCCGTACTGTTGTCTCTGTCAAACCATGTCTCCATTAGGCTGTATTGTCATTTTCTGCTCGTCCAGGACTTTGCAAAAACATAACCTTGTTTCTGCAGCGACTTTTAGCATGTTTTTCTATAGCAACGTCTTACGTGGCGTGAGAAAGTCACTTAAACCACGCGAAATCTGTTCAATGAGATTTGAATAGAATTTCAAACCACATATGAATATGGCTCGAAACAGATTTGTAAAAAAAATTATTTCTTGTGATTTAGACTGACAGTCTGAACGTAGCCTATAGCAATCCGGTCGAATGCGTTTTCGACTAGGCCTACCTTATGGAATTGGTCGAAAGTGGACAGACCCTGTTTACACCCGTGTACTTCTTTAACCTACGTTGTGAGGACCAAATGTCCCCACAAAGATAGTCAAACCTGAGATCACCTACATTGTGGGGAGTCAGCGGTCCCCACGAGGGAAATGGATTAATAAACATATGCTTATTTGAAAATATAAAAGCAGAAAGTTTTCTGTGATGGGTAGGGTTAGTGTAGAGGATAGAAAATACAGTTTGTACAGTATAAAAAAATTGTCTATTGAGGGTCCCCACAAAGATACCGAAACTGTGCGTGTGTGTGCGTGTGTGTGTGTGTGTGTGTGTGTGTGTGTGTGTGTGTGTGTGTGTGTGTGTGTGTGTGTGTGTGTGTGTGTGTGTGTGTGTGTACATGTTTTTCTATCCCGGTGGGGACTTCAACCTGAATGCACACAGACTCATGGGGACTTGTGTCACAGTGGGGACCTATAGAGGTCCCCATGGGTACACAAGCTTATAAATCATACAGAATGAGTTATTTTTGGAAATGTAAAAATGCAGAAAGTTTTCTGTGATGGGTAGGTTTAGGGGTAGGGTTAGTGTAAGGAGATTAAGTCCATTAACCATTAAGTCTATGGAGAGTCCCCACAAAGATAGTGAACCAGACGTGTGTGTGTGTGTGTGTGTGTGTGTGTGTGTGTGTGTGTGTGTGTGAGAGTGAGTGTGTATGTGTGTGTGTGTGTGTGTGTGTGTGTGTGTGTGTGTGTGTGTGTGTGTGTGTGTGTGTGTGTGCGCGTGTGTGTGTGTGTGTGTGTGTGTGTGTGTGTGTGTGTGTGTGTGTGTGTGTGTGTGTGTGTGTGTGTGTGTGTGTGCGTGCATAATGCATAATATGACCAAAGCCTTAACTTTTTGTGGACGTCAATAATGATCAAATGATATGAGAAAAGATAGAAAAGAAAGGAATATAGGTATATCTATATTTATATATCTATTATCTATCTATATTAGCCTTCAGATTTTAATTTCATTTCATTAGAATTCTGAGAATGGCTACAATCGCCTAAAAGGAAAAACTATAAATATGATAGAATACCCATTTCCAAACATTAATTTAACAGTATTAATGATTTAAATAACTTTGAGGACAGCACTGATCCTGAATAAAACACAGTTGGAGTGCAGGATCATTTGTATTCCATGTATGAATAGAGATGCCAGCAGCACATACAATAGGAGCTATACTTAGCTTGTTTAACAGCTCTGACTCATTCCACATTAGTTAGTAACCATTACACTGTCTTACCTACACTCATTTTCATTTCATTTCGAATGTCTTAATTTAGCAGCTACTCTCTTTATGGTTAATGATTCAAGATCATGTTTGGCTATTCATGGCTAACACTCACTAGGTTTCTATCCAACAATCAAAATTAAGAAATCCTAAATGAAAAAGCTAGAAATGTGCATAAACTCGGAGGGGGGTTTTCTCATGTCAAAATGCACATTGAGCTGATGGAAAAATGTGTTTTTGACTGTTTGGCCATGTGTTTCTGCTGTTTCTTACAACAAAGATGGGTGACAGAAGAGGGTCCTTCAAGTATTGTGTGTAGTTGATAAAGACATGTAATGTTGCACATTTCAGAAATTCTGTTAAAACTGTGAAACATTTGGATGGAAACTCAACTAGTATCAGCCTATTTAGTGTGTGATGATTTTCCAACTGGGTCAAGGTAAAACACACACACACACACACACACACACACACACACACACACACACTTCCTCTCTGTGGTTAAGAGAACATCTAGGCTATGCAGGTGAGCAGTGCTGTGTATTGGTTTGAGAGAGTCTGTGATTTATGCTTTCACTGCCTTCATCCCTGCAGTGATTGCAGTCTGGTTAAAAACCCTCCAACAACATGCTCACTTGGATGGAAATTCATGTATATCCACACACAAACAAGTAAAGAAGAACTCTTTATGCTACTATATTTCATTGATTTTTTTAATAGTTTATTCATTTATTTTTATGACATATATTTATTTATAATTTATATATATATATATCTATATATTATTGCTGCACTGGAGCCGTACTCAGTATAGACTCTCTCTGTCATTCCCATAGAGCTATAGATCTCCTCCCGCATGCTTCAGAATACACCTCAAAAATACTGGGTGCAAAAAAGAAACAGTCTGTTTCTATACACAGCTCGTAACACTATCTAGCCATTCTAATGATGCATCGTAACATGCCTTTGTCTGGAAATGCCCATAGTATAAAATCACAATTTTTCCTGTCCATTGCAGAACAAATGCAGATAAATAACACAATTATTGTTTTTTCTTTCTTTCTGTTTTTTTTTTTTTTTTCTTTTTCTTCTTTTTTCTTTTTGGCAATCAATTCCTTTTAAATAATGGCAAAAGCTACACTTCAATGTGTTAAATACATGGATGTTGCGATATCAGTATTCTAAGATATATACAGTAATGATTCGGGGGTTGGTGAAACAAAGGAATTTGGACTGGGGACTGTGGTGTGTCAATGTTGATTTTTGCGTCTCTTTTAGCTCCCAGCAAACGTGGGGGTGGCTTATCAGAAGATGAATGTTCGTTTTCTCTTCTTGCCTTGTATACTTAATAGCTATATCTATAAAACTATGCAGAAAGAAAGAAATGAAAGAAAGCAAGTGGGGGAGAGGCATAGAGGAGTCTGTGCTGAGGTAAATTTTTATACTCTTTTGTTTGTCCTCCTTTTTTCTCTTTCTGGCTGTTCAAAACATGAGGGATGTCTCAGCGTTGACCCTGGAGAAAACTGTTCATATTTTACAATGCTTCTGAGTCACATGCTGAGCAGTCCTCTTGCTTTATCCCTCCACCTCTTTTGACAGCAAGCAATTAAATTTTGTTTCTTAAATTTCTCTTTTTCTGTTGGAAGACTTTTGTTGTTCAGCGGGGCTCAGGGATATCAGTATGTGTGTGTGTGTGTGTGTGTGTGTTTGCGGTGTAAATGTGTTTGTGTACCAAGTATGAGCCCTTGTTCTGTTCCCCAGCATTCATCATTAAAGTCTGAAAAAGCAGTATTCTCCATAAAGTTTAGAATCCTAAATCTGATTTTCTACAGTCCTCACTGGTTCATTTGCTTTTTTATTTTCACCGTACCCCTCTCTCACCCTGTCCGATCTATGCATAAAATTAGCAGTGTCAAGTATGCAGCACAGGGCGTGGCCGTCGCCTCATCAGCCACACCCAACCTCGTCTAAGCCCCTCCCCTATTCGCTGTCAGACATAGGCTGATTCGCTAGACTGGGTGCGGCCCAGGTTGGGCACAGATGAGAGGTGGGACACATCCTTTTTCCGGATCTCACAAATGGACTTTCTGCGAGCCTGGACGCCACGGATTGCCGCCTTAATCTTCCGCCAGCCCAGATGGTTGAGCTCGGCCAAGTTTAGGACCACGCAGATCCCGCTAACAGCGAACATAAACACCAGGAAAACTGTCTTCTCCGTGGGACGTGACACGTAGCATTCGACCTCCTTCACGCAGGGGTAGCGATCGCACTCAAACATGGCGGGAACATTGAATCCGTACAGGAAGTACTGGCCGGCAAGAAAGCCAATTTCCAGAACGTTCCGGAACACCACCTGTATGACGTAGAAACGGGAGATGCCCTCCTGTTGACGCATCTTGGCACTTTTGGAGTACGTGACCCCCTGCGGAATGTTGGGGATGTCTTTCAAATCCAGACATTCACGGTCGTCTTTACTTTCCGGGTGCACCAGGATACCGTTGATGTTGCGGAGCTTGCGGTTGTGTCCATGTCCGTGGTCGATGTAAGGGCCGTGCAGGAGGGTGTAACTGCGATCTTTGTGCTTGGCAGACTGGTGCACTGAGTAAGTGATGAAACAGAGGCTGGGCGTGCACACCAAGATGATCTGGAAAACCCAGTAACGGATATGGGAGATGGGGAAGGCTTTATCGTAGCAGGCCTGGTTGCAACCTGGTTGCAGCGTGTTACAAATAAACATAATCTGTTCGTCCTCATACACCTTCTCTCCCACTATACCCACGATCAGGATCCGGAATATCACCACTACTGTCAGCAGGATCCTTTGGGGGAGAGAAAGGAAGAGACACAAAGAGGCAAGGAAGAGGAAGGCAGTGATAGAGACAGGATTGAAGAGAGGAAGGAAGAAAAAGCGAGAAGAAAAAAGGATTAGAGTTTATTTCATTTTGAGGAGGACTGACAAACAACACATTGTTAAATTGCTTTTTCCCCTCTATCTCACAAATGCAGACACATGTGCACAAAATGACAAAATAGTGAGTAATTGATGTAAGAAGCAGAGGTAAACAGGCATTTAGCCCCCTTTCTAAATGACCTGATATACTGATTTAAAGCTGAAATGTTTAATTTTTTTCTATTTCAGCTTAATATGAAACAAAAACTTTAAACCATTCCTATATTCCTAATAAAAAAACATTTTACGTAAACACGTTTACACAAAAAATACCAGCCCGACATTGTTACACTAGTTTAACCAGTGGCGTGAGATTGGGGGCGGGACTATCTGTTTGTACAACCAATTGAGGATGAGTAACCTGTCTGAAAAAAAAAGTCATTAGGTGTGAAATTCATGCAGTGCTTTTGAATTCAAGCAGTGCATGTCGATTTGAAATTTTGTCCGACTTGAGAGAGTGCTGACGCCACGGTCAGACTCACCGGTAACAACAATGGCATTTGATGAACACAATGAATTCTTAACAGTACACCGCATCTTCTTAACAGTAAAAACTCTTGTGTGATCTTTTCATGTGATTTTAATGTTATATTGTGTAGGGAATGTCAAAATAACAATATAGACCCTTCTTAATCTATATTTAAATAGTAGCCTATTGGCTTATGTTTAACTTTTTTCTTGTACATAGGCACTGTATTAAGCCCTACAGAAAGTACTAAATGAAAAGTGTTTCTTTTGAAACTTGTTAATGTCTGTTATTTGACAAATACTACATTGTATCCACTTCGTCTGCAATAAAGCAAGCAAACACATGCGAGCATCGCTACAGGATGCAGAAAAGTGTCCAAATTGACGGCTGCAGTCGAAGTAGAACACACCTAATGTTTTTGGTGCTAAATGCTAGTGTCCCAGAAATGGCAAATTTCATCTTTAAGAATGTACTGAAATATACACATCTGAAAATATCTGTGTAGGCCATTCAAGAACACCTTTCATGTTTCAACATTCATTCACGTGTGTGTGTGTGCAGGCATATGTTCCCTGATGATGATGATAACTGGGGCATACTGCATCAAGGCCAGCAGAGTTTGTGTTGGGACGACTGTGCATGTTTGCATTTATATCCCCACCTCTGCTCTCTAATCAGATTTTTGCAAGTTTAAATCTGTACTCAGTGGAAAAATAAATGGAGATTCATACAAACACACACACACACAAATCTAGACAAAAGCACAGACTCATTTGATCTTTGTGATCAATGTGCTTGATCAAAGTTCAGACACCAGTCCCACAATCACACATGCAGGAATGTGACATACTGTAACACACAGTGTGAGTGTCCTGATGAGAAACACCTTGAAGCTTTACGCATAGCCGGGTCTCCTGTCAGTGTGCCATTTAGAGCGAAACATCTCCATCCTTCTGTCTCACGCACACTCTCTCTCTCTCTCAACAGATGCAGCTTGAGCACACAAATGTTCCTCAGTCTGTCTAGCTCTCATCCTTGCACACACCTATACACACACACACACACACACACACTTGTGCTGAGACCGTCCTTCACTCACAATAACCTTGCTCTAGAACCAGCCGCGACGTTATTCCATTGCAGGCTGGTCTCAATTCATGAGGACATACATTTTCTTACACACATCGTGAGAGCTAGTATTTTGCATTCAGTATTTTATAAGACTTTTAATGATGAAGTACTTCTTTGAGGCCCGATCGACTGTGTTAAGCTATTACCCTGCAACAATGGCATATAGCCCTCAGTCCAAGTCCCTCAGCTTATTTTTAGCATATTGGATGGTGTAGTTTAGTGGTTGAAGATCTGGGCTAGTAAGAAAAAGGTTGCATGGGGCGATACTTGAATTATAACCAGTATGTGTCCTTGAGCAGGTTTCAGACTGTCCTTGTAACTTAAAATTGTGCCATTCTTGTAGAAACGATGTGGACTAGCCTTGTTTTTGTGGAGATAAATAAATAAGTATGAATATTTTACATTGTTGTGATTCAGTTGGCATATTAAGATGTAAGATACAACACTAATGTTTAAAAGTTTGGGGTCGCTAATGTTTTTGAAAGAAGTCTAAAAATGACTGTTTTCAATTGTAATATTTTAAATGTGATGTCAAAGCTGAATTTTCAGCATCATTACTCCAGTTTTCAGTGTAACATGATCCTTCAGAAATCATTCTGATATGCTGATTTGGTGCTCAAGAAACATTTCTTGTTATCATCAATTTAAGTTGTTCAGCTTAATATTTTTGTGTAAATGCAATAGAGTTTTTTCGTGATTCTTTGATGAATAGAAAGTTCAAAAGAACAGCATTTATTTGAAATAACATTTTTGTAACATTTTAACATTGTAACATTTTGCTGTCATTTTTTGATCAACTCAATGCATCCCTGCTGAAAAAAATGACTAACTCCCCGTGACCCCAAACTCTTGAATGGTACTGTATTTTACAAGACTTCCATGGCACACTCAAGAAAGAGAGTGATTAAGGCAAACAGGTTTTGCTTTCTAGCCTTAAGCGCAGGTTCCCCCTCCTGGACTTAGTTAATTATAATGTGGAGTTGGAGGGGTGAAGGATTTCCTGATAAATTTTCAGTGTTACTTTAGCATGCTATTTATACATTATTAGCATTGTGTTGACTCAATGCTAAAAGTTAATATATAGAGCACAATAGACCGGCTTTGATATTTGTGTATATTTCAATACTCTGACATTTAATTAGATGAAAAGTCAGTCATTTAATGCCATATACTTTTTTTTTTCTTCAAATCAAGGTTTATAATGTTGTGATTGGTCCTGGAGGTGGTCTTAGAATTCTTCTTCTGAATTTTTTTGTAGAGAAAATGAATGCGAAAAGAATAATGAGAAATCATTTGTGCTCTAAATCAGAAAGGCTAATGTTAGCTCAGTGCTGTGAAGTTAGCAGTGGTTTTAATGGACATATGGTGAACATTTGCGCTGCGGTAAGTAGGACAGTTATGACTCTTGATCAAACTCAATGACAATTTACTGTAGTATAACAGCAAGACATTTTTTTTCCCGGTTCAAACGGCAGATGGTGTTACCTTTATATAACACTTATAATAATTAGAGTATAATACAAAAAAATCGAACGTAAATGTATCAATGGCTAACAGCCCTGGTGGGTCTTTAAATTAGCAGCACATCCCCCACTCCCTGCTGCCGTTACTATAGCAACCACATAGTGAACCACTCAGCACTCTGCACCGTACCAGAGAAGAGAGAGAGACCGATAAGGAGGGAGGGAGGAATGATTGATGGAATATTGGGAAAGAGAGCAAGTAGGCATACCAAGGGCACAGGGCAGGGACAAACCTGCATACCAAGAAAGAGGAAAAATGAGTGTGGAAGTGGAGGATGCTGAAAAACACATAGGGACTGAGAAAGTGAGACATCTCAAGGTGAACTAAAGAGAGAGAAAGAAAGAGCTTGGATAGGATGAGAAAAGGAAGGAGGGAAGAGGACACAGACAGATGGGCTGAGGCAGACTTGAGGAGCAACTAGACAAATAGACAGATACGGAGAGACAGATGGAGAGAGGCGACTGAGAGCATGCACCGAGAAACACAGCATATTTATGAAATAAAACATGAAGGACTCATTTACAGCACCTGGTGTGTGTGTGTGTGTGTGTGTGTGTGTGTGTACAGTAACACGCATATTGTGTGTAGTGTGTCAGTTTGCAGCAGAGTAATTTACAGTGAATGGAGCGTGTGTGTGTACAGTACGTTCAGACATAAAACTGTCAAGCTTTCTGTGCTTTTGTTGTTTCTGAAGTCACACAAACCTTTAAACACATTATTTTTTAAGCCATATATGCGTTTCTCATTTTAATTACAAAAAGTTTTTTTTGTCTTGTTTTCCAGTACAATCTAAACATTCTTGGCATTTACTTGAGATGCAACATGAAATATTAAGTGTTTTTGAAAAAAGTTGCCAGCCACCGCCAGCATTTTTGACCATTTTCATGAAAGTTTCAGAATATTTTGTTGTATGAATATCTCAATATGCAATATATCATAAGAAAGAACAGAAAAAATGTTTTATTCTAGCTTAATGCATTCTTTTTTTATCAACACTGTAATGTGGGTAAATAAATGAGAAAATCGCATTTTTGTCAAAGACTACATCCAGATCGGATTTAGAACGATGAAAAATACGGAATAGGAAAATCACTTTTTGCAGTGCGTATATGCAAACACACAAGAGGACACACCTGCAGATATAACAAGAATAAGCATTCTCTTTCCCAAATAAGCCTAGACACACACAAACAGAGTTTTATTTGGGTGAAATAACACTCCAAATGTTTTGTATTTATTTTTATGTATCGGAAGAACAAGGGAAATGTACTAAAACTAACAGTAACAGGTTATCAATTATTCATGAACTCCGAGAGCTTTTCAGTGATTTTCAGCTCACATTCTCTTTCCATCTAGTATCTTCTCTCTTTCCCCACACATCAAAACACACATTTGCTCTTCAAATAAACATTGTCCCTGGTAAGAAAGCATTTAAAACAGCCATGTATACAGCTGGGCCTGTGTCACGTCCCAGTCCCCCTGCCTCTCCACAGATAGAGCTCTGATGTGCCTAATATGGGTGTGAAACGTTTATGATTTTCAGTTAATCACACACATATAGAGACAAACACATATGGCTGTGTATTTAAAATTGTTATCAAAATGAGGGCATCATTCTTTCATTTTTATATAAAAGCTACCTGTTACTGTAACCCTAGCCCTACTCTTTTAATTTAATTAATTTAAATTTTTTTTTTAATTTAATTAAATAAAAAAAAATTTAATTTAATTAAAAATTCTGGGATTAAAAAAAAACCTTATGAATTGATTTTCCAAATCATGGTGTCCTCAAATGTCCTCAAAGAGAGGTTTTATCATATTTACATACCTCATGTAAACACACGTGTCTCCAAAGGATAGCTAAATAAACCACACACACACACACACACACACACTTATTCAAACATAGAAAACGAGGACACCAGGACAGATATGTGTTTGCAAATGACTACCACTCTAGAGATTTACCTTATGCTCTCTATCTCTTCCACTAACTCTCTCACTTTCTCCTCCTCTGTGTCAATAAAGACTTCCTACTTCAGACATGATACAACTAGTGATGCCCTACATCCTGAGTGAAAAAATTAAAGAAGACAAGGAATGAAGAACACAAAATCATAAATTCCCGAGAGACAAAACCAGCTAAATAGATGAAAGGATGAGAAAATGTAGGGTAATGTTAGCTGTGCGTGTGGACTATGACTTCAGAAAAACAATTTGTTCACAGACTTAATCAAAGCATTCTGATCTACACACTCAGAGAGTGTGTGTGTGTGTGTGGGGGGGGGGGGGGTACCATAAGAGAGAAAGAAGGGCTGCGCAGTGATAGTTTTCACTTTTAAATAGTGTTACCGTAGCTCGATCAGTAGAGTGTGCTGCTAGAAACAGCAACGCCATTAAATTCCCAGGGAATGTATGAATTTTTGGGTAACACTTTAGCACACTGTTCTGTCATTAATGTATAACTACACAGGAATAAATGAGCAACACGATGTTGACATTCTATAATAACAAGAAATTCTAAATAACGAATTAGTAACTCAGTTGAACTATAATTTACAGGTTCATAATTAATGATAATAATAATGATGTATGCTTAATTCTAAAGTGAAGATCATGGAGACCAACTATGACTGAAGTATCAAACCCTTCAGAAGGAATTACTAATTATTTGTATTCTAAAGTGAAAAACATAATGACTGAAGTCATTGTAAGCTTTTGAGATTTTTGTAAGGTTAAAAATAGTAGTTACTGATTAGCTAGTGAATAGTAACTAGAATTTTAATATTGTGTTTTTCATTTGTTAGTTATTCATTAATGACGGAAAATCCTAGTGTTACCGTGTATCAACTGCTTTACATTTTAATATACTGTAAAATGCAATTTATTCCTGTGATGCAAAGCTGAATTTTCAGCAGCATTACTCCAGTATTCAGTGTCACGTGATCCTTCAGAAATCAGAGAAATCATTCTAATATGCTGATTTGGTGCTCAAGAAACATCACATTGACATAATAATTATCAATTTTGAAAACAGTTGTGCTGCATAGTGGAATTTGCAATGGTGTTTGTTTTTTCATGATTCTTTGATGAATAAAAACTTTAAAAGAACAGCATGTATATGAAATAGATTTTTTGTTTACTTTGTTTTCTTTACTGTCACTTTTGATTTAACGTGTCCTTGCAGAATAAAAGTTTTTTTTGTTTTTTTTTACTTATTGACCCCAAGCTTTTAAATTGTACACTGTAAAAAGTGAACAGTTGGATCAACTTAAAAAAATTACTTCAATTGGTAACACCTAAAGAATTAAAGTTTTCTCAACTTAAATTATTGAAAACTTTTTTAGGTGTTACCAATTGAAGTAATTTTTTTAAGTTGATCCAACTGTTCACTTTTTACAGTGTATTATATGTACACAAATACTAAAATTTTTCATTTAGGAATGGGGCTAATGATATTGCTAAGTAATTAATGTATGAGCTAATGTTAATGTTGGAGATATGGGGCTTGTTTATTTCCCTCTCTCTCTAGCACTGCAATAAAGATTGAGTGATATGAGCACGCTCTACTTCCATCTCACAGGTGCCACTTAATCATCTGCATTAGCACAGGAGGTGTGTGCGTGTGTGTGTGTGTGTGTGTGTGTGTGTGTGTGTGTGTGTGTGTGGCAAGAGATTATGAAAGACTGAGAGATTGATGATTCTATATTTAATCTGTGAAAGAATATAGTAGATTTCAGCACAGATATAGCCGCTGACTATAGGGATGTGTTATGGTATATGCAAGGAGAAGTGTGTGGTTCAGGTACTCTCTACGACTACATAGTGATTGTTTGTACAATCATGTCTGTGTAATTTCCCCATAAAACATGAAAAAACAACGTGTGTGTGTGTGCGTATGTGTGTGTGTGCTGACCCAAATGTTGTCCTGACCAAACAGTAAATGGAGAACGGTATAGATTACAGTGTTGTTGTGACCATTCGAAAATATTGACTGGTTGAAACTACAACAGATCATCTATCAATTGCAAGCACAGACATACAACCGTACATACAAGTGTTTTTGCTAGGATCAGATCAGTTCCATTTAGACTCCCTGCAAGAAAGAGAATAGTGTGTGTGTGTGTGTGTGTGTGTGTGTGTGTGTGTGTGTGTGTGTGTGTGTGTGTGTGTGTGTGTGTGTGTGTGTGTGTGTGTGTGTGTGTGTGTGTGTGTGTGTGTGTGTGTGTGTGATCATAAAGCCTGGGACTGAACTTGGCTGAGCTGCGGTGTGTTTGTCTTTATGTGTGTTCTGAGGGAGGGAGGGATTGCAGCAGCTGATGAATGATAGTAGAGGATTTATTCATCTGTTCATTCATTTATTCATTCTGTCGCTATGATTCCGGCCTCAAGTGCTTGATCAGACCTCAAAGGAACAGAGAGAAGAATACGCAGATTACCTCACACTGAGAGACACATACATCAGTAGCACGTGTTTTCAACAACACAACACTGCCATGCAGATTCCAAAACAGCTCCAGTATGTGAAAAATAAGTGATTTTGTGTGCATTTGCATCAATCTATTTGTGTGTAAGTGGGTCAGGTTTTGCCTACATTGTGTAGATCAAATGTCCCCCACATGTAAACAGCAAGAACAGAAATCCTCTTCATTTTGAGAGCACTCTTAGATGAAAAGGTTCTGTATAGAGCCTTAAAGGGTTCTGTCAGGTGATTCATTGAACCTTTTAGAGGTTCCCGTTATGAGATTATTTTATAAATGTGGTTTTAATTCATTTTGTTTCTAATTTTAACTACATTTTATGAACTAATCAGCTTGTAAACTGTATCACTAGAAAAAAAAATTAAATACCTGGTTAAACATGATTATGCACAAGTATTATGCAATCATTTTAGACATTTCTCCTTAGGTAGAGCCTTTTTGGCATAAAGGTTCTTTAAAATTGAGTCAAAAACCCTAGAGTGCCAAAAATGGCTTAATAAACCCACTATATAATGTTGTGATGAAAATTAAAACATCCGTAAAGGTGAGTTAGGTTTAAGGCTAAAGGATAGAAAACATAAAAAAAAAAAAAATAAGTCAATAGAAAGTTCCCATCATGATGATGAGAATAACAAATGGCTATATGTCTTTGTGTGAGTGTTTGCATTTCCCTCACATAAAGTGTTACATAATATATTAAACAGTTAGCTAACCTCAAGACAACCCCACATTAAGGATTCATTAAATGAAGGCAAGTCTGCGTCCCAGTATGTGTCAGAGGTTTTGTGATCGATAGATGTGAAGTGATTGACTGCTGGTTAAAGCAGTGCTGGACTGATGGAAGTTTATTACATCACCTGAGGTGAAATCAGTATTCTTTTACAGGCTGAAGTTTCATTAAATGAAAAACACCTAAAGTCATCTCTTGAGACGCTAACACATTTGAAAAAAAATAAATAAAATACTGAGTAAAAAAGCACAATATTGAAAATTACTTATTTACTGATTACTTGAAACTTCAAAAACTATGAAGTTAATACATAACAGAAATTGATGTTGACAGCCCAGATGGAGTAAAGTGTCTGTTTATATATCCTTGTGTTGTAATTGACTAGATTATATGAACGTTCTTCTCAAAACCGCAGAATGTTATTTTCAGTATGTATGCGTAGAAATGAAATATATAAGCTTGAGCGTGTGCTGCCCACTAACATGCCCTCTGTGCCACAACCCACACACACACATCCTCTCACAGACGGGAGAAGGACGTGCCCTTGATTTGGGGCTACCTGCAGTTAAGGTTAATGAGCACAGCAGAGAGTAGTGCTTACTCAATTATGACACACACACACACACACACAAAGGTGCACACACTTTAGGCTACCAATCTCAACATGCCTTCATGACACACGATTAGTGTAGGTGGGTGCGTGTTTATGTGTTAATGGGAGTGTAATATTCTTCCTAAACATTTTTAATATGCTTAATATCAACCATTCATTTTCAGGAGCCATAATTGTAATTTCAATTAATAGCAAATCTCTTGGTCTGAGTCTTTAAGGCCCATAATGCAGCCTATTGATTACTGACCATTTACTTTGCATCAAAGAGAGAGACGGAGAGGAATGCATAGGCTGCAGTCTAAAATCTTATTTCTCTAAGAAGTCTATGATGCTCACCAATGATGCATTTATGCGATCAAACATACAGTAAAACAATAATATTGTAAAACATTATTACAATTTATAATAACTGTTTTATATGGTAATGTATTTTAAAATGTGATTTTTGCTTTGTGATGCAAAGCTGTATTTTCAGCATCATTTCTCCCGTCCTCACATGATCTTTCGGAAATCATTCTAATATGCTGATTTAGTGCTCAATAAACATTTCTTATTATTATCAACGTTGAAAACAGTATTTGTGTGAAAACTGTGTTACATTTTTTTTCTATGATGAATATAAAGTCCAAAAGAACAGCAATTATTTGAAATACATTTTTTTGTAACAATGTAAAAGTCTTTACTGTCACTTTTGATTTGATCAATTTAATGCATCTTTGCTGATTGAAAGAATTTTGATAGATAGATAGATAGATAGATAGATTACCTCATGTTAATTTATACATCTTGTTAAAATGTTTACAAAATGTGTTTGTACAAATTTCCATTCACCTAGATTGACCTAATGCATTTACTAATCTAAACTATTTGAACCTTAATATATAAAGTGTTATCAGCGTATTTGAATTGCACACTCCCGAGTCGCCACACATGCACACAGTCCTTCTGTGAGGGGTGTGTGTGCTGCACTACAGCTCTTACCTGCCGATCATAGTAGAGTGCTGCTGTACCGCAGCCTCCAGCAATCTCTCCAGTATAGTCCACTCGCCCATGATGCCGTGCTTTTTGCTCTCACTCCACCTCTGACCTTCAGGTATTGTCCCGACCTCTGCCCTCGGCAACTCTTCCAGTGTCCCCCTGTTGACCTTTGAACGGATATCTCGGGCTCCTCTTGAAAGCCGCAGCTGTGTGCGTCCGTCCGTGCGACCGTCCGTGTGTGTGTGTGTGTGTGTCAGGGTAGCGCTCTAGTGCGGAGATGAGCTAGTGTAGCATCTGCAGCAGAAAATCTGATGATGCTGAGACACAGAGACTTCAACCATACTGCATCTCTCAGTCGCACACACACACACTGTCCACATTCACTGCTTTTTCTCTCTTCTCAGGGTGTAGAACCCCCTACCTGCTCTTGCATCTCACCCTGTGCTACAAATACACACTCTCTATACACCTGTCTGACCTTTTCTACCCTTTCCTCCACATGCACACTCACACACACTCACTCACTTGACGGTCACTGCAGACTCTCTTTTCCCATTCGTTGAGCTGAACGCTAAAGGAACACACATGCAGGAGCAGACGGATGAAGATGCAGCTCTCTGAATCTCATAGCAACGCCTGAGCGCACCTTCACACACACACACACACACACACACTATCGCCTGTGCTCCAGTGTGTGGCGGCGGCAGCAGCAGCAGCAGACGAGGATCGTCAAGGTTATGTCCGGTTGAGTGATGAGCTCGTGGTCATGTCTGCGGCTCAATCTTCCTCAAACCTCAGCCTCTCCTCTCTCTCTCTCTCTCTCTCTCTCTCTCTCCACACCTTCCCCGTTCCTTTCGTCTTTGTGCTGCACTGCTGTTGCTGCTGATGATACCTTTCCCTCTGCTCCTCCTCCTCCTCCTCCTCTCTCTCTCTTTCCCTCTGTCACATGCCATAAGCATGCCACCCACCCTCCCTCCATCCCGGACCTGCTCTCCTCTCCCCTCCTCCCCTCTTCTTTCTCTTGTTCTCCTCTGCTCTGCTGACTGTTTCACTTGTGCTGCTGTTCAGGTTATCTGTGCTGCAGGAGGCAAACAGGTTTTAACCTTCTCTTATTCTGTCCCACAGCATGTACACATTAATAATAATGACACTTCTGCACTTTCAGGAACCTTTTTGATTATTTTGGCTTGTATTTACTGTAGTGTCAGACTATTAATGGGGAATTGTGATTCTGCGGTGCCTAACCCCATCTCTCGCATTCTATTATTTTGGTCAGCTCTTCTTTTCTTACCGTCATCTATCCAAGCCCAAACGGGTATCAGGCTTTAGAATGTTTGCTGAAAAAACTATTTTGAAGCACATTTTAGATTAACCAACAACATGTAATTAAAGTAAGGGAAAATGTATTGCAAAATGTATTTGAGTTGCAAAGCTGTATGTTACAGGTTTAGCTACAAAAAAATATACAAAACAATTAGATGAGCAACAAGATGAGCACTACGACAACATTACAGTAGTAGTCCTTTGAGGGAATTTTCACTACAATCAATAACTGAGACGCAAGATGACAACAGTTGTGTTTGTGTGAAACAGAACAGAGCACTGTGTGATACGAAAAAAAACAAGAACGTAGTGCCTTTTTCAGGTATCCGGAAGAGCGGTTTGTATATACACCATTGCCATGGACAAAGCAGAATATTTGGAAACATCTGACCGCTGAATGCTGGGATTGACCAGTCAGAACGCAGCATTTCAATTAACATTATTTTAACATCATATAGTATTATACAATATATTATTTTACATCACTGAATCAACACATAAAAAATAGCTCCTTAGGGACAGTTCAACCAAAAATGAAAATCATGTCATTATTTACTCACCCTCATGACTTTCTCTCTTCATTTTGAAGAATGTTGGTAACTAAACAGTTTTGATAACTTCCATTTAATGAACAAAATATGCTGAGACATTTCTCAAAATATCTTCTTTTATGTTCCACAGAAGACAGAAAGACATACAGGTTTGGAACGACATGAGGGTGAGTAAATGAAGGTTTAAGTTAAACATCGCAGGCCATCACTTTTTACAATGTAAAGTGATAGCTTTTTTATTTTATATAATAGGGGGAAAACGGCATGTTCTAAATAAAGGTATTATCCGATTTCTGAAGCGTGCACCCACATATTTAAAAGACTGGCTCCATCACAACCTGTCATGCACTTATATTTCATTCAGTTCATTTTCTTATGTCTCCCATCTCTTTCCTCATTCCTTGCACTGTCCATCAGTGCGGCCACATGACTCTGAGTGCTGCATTTATTTGATTAATATTTTGGGTTGATTCCCTCCCCCCTCCCCTCCTCCTGCACATTCCATCATTTCACCTCCGCCATGTGACTCAGAGACTAGGGGTGTGAAAACGGAAAAAGGGAAAGAAAACGATTTACAACCAACATTTAAAGGCTTGGTGTCCAATCAATTTTGATAGAGCACCTACTTTAACTGCAATTTAAATTATTGTGTTTTTGTTCGGCTCTTACCTACTGTGTGATGATGACTGATGCAGTTATACTGTGTGTAGGCATGTGCGTGTCAGTGTCATGGTAACATTGTGTATAATTACATTAGTCTTGTACTGCACAGAGAGAGGAGAGGAGTTGGCTATCCACATAAGCAAGCAGCTATTAACCTTTCCCGCACACTCACTGCCTGAGTAACTCCTAAATGAAATAGTTAATCACAGAACAGCGATGTCATTATCAGGGGGCATTATGGGTAAGGACACACTGACTTTGGCTATGTCAGCTGTTTATACTCTCATAATGCACGCGCGCACATGAACACTCAAGATGTCAACTGTGGAGGTGGAGGAGGGATGGTTTTTGCTTCATGGTTAAACTGTCTGGACTGCTGTTTGAGGGAATGCACACTTTTGGAAATTGTGGTTTTGTCAGGTTTCTGGCGATGTGTTGGCTTGAAGGCAAGAGGCACAGGTGTGTCATTTGTGACCTAGAAAAGCTATTTCTCTTTTGCTCTCTTTCAGACACACATACAATTAAATTACATAAACATGAGTGAACATGAGGGTATTCAATCTGGACTCACGCCTGCTCACACTCACGCCTGCTCACACTCACGCCTGCTCAAACAAACATGAGAAACAAACATGAGTTTAATTGAATTATAATAAATCTATCTATCTATCTATCTATCTATCTATCTATCTATCTATCTATCTATCTATCTATCTATCTATCTGTCTGTCTATCTGTCTCTGTCTATCTGTCTATCTATCTGTCTGTCTATCTATCTATCTGTCTATCTGTCTATCTATCTCTCTGTCTATCTGTCCGTCTGTCTGTCTGTCTTAAGGGTCAGTAAGTTTTTTTTAAAGGAATTAATATTTTTATTCTGCAATGATGTCCATGCGACTGTCTGTGTGTGTCTGTGTGTGTGTGTGTGTGTGTGTGTGTGTGTGTGTGTGTGTGTGTGTGTGTGTGTCAGAGTAGCGCTCTAGTGCGGAGATGAGCTAGTGTAGCATCTGCAGCAGAAAATCTGATGATGCTGAGACACAGAGACTTCAACCATACTGCATCTCTCAGTCTCACACACACACACTGTCCACATTCACTGATTTATCCCTCTTCTCAGGGTGTAGGACATCAGAGACCCGAGTTCTAGTCCCGGCTCTGACAGAAACACCAAGCCATCATGAACCCAGAGACGCACAGCATGCAATATCTCTTGGCTCAGCATGAGTCCTCAGTCCAACGTCATGAAGCAGTGCTAGTCCAACAGGAAGCCTTGATGGTTAAGCATTCCCAGTTACTGTCTGATGTCATGACCTCTGTCCGTCAGATCTTTGAACGGCTGCCTTCTACCAAGCTACTGCTTCGACTGCCGCTTCTGTACCACTTCCGGGTCCTCAAATTTCAGTTTCCCATGCAGAAACTCGCCTACCTCCACCACAACGATTCTCGGGAGACCCCAGTGCTTGTTGTGGATTCCTCAATCAGTGTTCCCTCACATTTGAGCTACAACCATCGTCCTTCCCTTCAGACAGGGCCAAGATTGCATATGTCATCACTCTTCTTTCTGGTAAGGCCCTCTCCTGGGCAACAGCTGTTTGGAAGGCCCAGAGCCCCTTCTTCTCAAGTTTTTCTGCATTTGAAGAGGAATTCAAGCGGGTCTTTGATCATCCAATCAGCAGCTGAGAGGCGTCTAAATGACTGCTGTCCCTCCAGCAAGGTAGTCGCACTGCTGCAGAATATGCCATCCATTTTCGCACTATTTCAGCCGGGAGTGGTTGTAACGATGAATCTCTCATGGTGTGCTTCCAGAACGGTCTTTCTGAGGCACTCAAAGATGACCTTGCAACACGAGAGCCTACCCATGATATTGAGACCCTCATTGACCTAGCGGTCCGGCTGGATAATCATCTGAGGGAGAGGAATCTGAGTTGCACGTTTGTTTTTACACCTCATCCCAAGGATTTCCAGAAACGATGCAATTGGGTGGTACTCGGATCTCCCATCAGAACGTGACCGCCGCATGAGGGAGTGGTGTTGCCTATACTGTGGACTGCCTGGACATTTCCATTCTTCCTGCCCAGAGCTCTAGGGAAATGCTTGGTCCCGTACAGGCAAGGAAGGACTGTAACGGGAATTACTCGCATTGCCCCACCTTCCAATTCAGGATTGATTCTCCCCATCACACTTGCTTGGGGAAATCATAAGCATCAACTTAAAGCCTTGGTGGATTCAGGTGCAGCCATGAACTTTATAGACTTATCTCTTGCTAGGAGTCTGCAGATCCCCTCTGACTCACTCGATACCCTTCTGTCAGTTACTGCACTGGATGGAAGACCTCTGGGCCCCGGGAAGGTAACCCTTCTTACCGTTCCCCTTCACCTCTCTATTTGTCAAGGGTTAGGTTTAGGAATTGTCATTCCATCTGATACAATCTCCAGAGTTCCCTGTGATCCTCGGCCACCCCTGGATTCTTCACCATAAACCCCATCTTGACTGGTCCACTGGCGCTATCCTCAGTTGGGGTCCCACTTGCCCTGTCACCTGTTTGATCCCGAGTTCCCCTGACCCCATTCTCGAATCTCAAGAACCCCTAGACCAGGGGTGCCCAATCCTGCTCCTGTCGATCAACTGTCCTGCACAGTTCATCTCCAACCCTAATCAAACACACCTGAAGCAACCAATTAATGTCTTCAGGATCACTTGAAAATTAAAGTCAGGTGTGTTTGATTAGGGGATGAACTGTGCAGGACAGTCGATCGGCAGGAGCAGGATTGGGCACCCCTGCCCTAGACCTATCTCAAATCCCTACTCAGTACCACCACCTCAAGGCAGTTTTCAGTAAAAGGAAAGCCATCTTTAATTTGTTAATAATTTGTTACATTTATATAGCGCTTTATCTGAGACCTCAAAGCGCTTTACATAGAAGGGGGGAATCTCTTCAACCACCACCGATGTGCAGCATCCACCTGGATGATGCGACGGCAGCCATATTGCGCCAGAACGCCCACCACACACCAGCTTATTGGTGGAGAGGAGACAGTGATGAAGCCAATCAGTATATGGGGATGATTAGGAGGCCATGATGGACAGAGGCCAAGGGGCAAATTTGGCCAGGATGCCGGGGTTATACCCCTACTCTTTTTCGAAGGGCATCCTGGGATTTTTAATGACCACAGAGAGTCAGGACCTCGATTTAACGTCTCATCCGAAGGACGGTGCTCTTTTGGCAGTATAGTGTCCCCGTCACTACACTGGGGCATTAGGACCCACACAGACCACAGGGTGAGCACCCCCTGCTGGCCTCACTGACACCTCTTCCAGCAGCAACCTGGTTTTTCTCAGGAGGTCTCCCATCCAGGTACTGACCAGGCTCAGCCCTGCTTAGCTTCAGTGGGCAACCAGTCTTGGGCTACAGGGTGATATGGCTGCTGGCAGGGTGATCTTTACCACCACACCACCCTTATGACTGTGCCATTGAGCTGCCCCCAGGTACCTGTCCCCCCAGAGGCCGCATCTTCTCCTTGTCTTCTCCCAAACGTGCAGCTATGGACAATTACACTGAGGAGGCCCTCAGCAGGGATCATTTGTCGGTCCACTTCCCCTGCGGGTGCTGGTTTTTTCTTTGTGGGTAAAAAGGCTGGAGGCCTTCGACCCTGCATCGATTATTGAGGCCTCAGCAAAATCACTATCCGGAACCGTTACCCATTGCCGCTTATGGCAACAGCTTTTTCGCCAACTTTTACCGCAAATTAATTTCAAACTTCAGCTCTGTGGTGGCTCCCCATCAGCTCTCACTAAAGGGAATAATGCTGGGTTATTGCTGGATTCCTGAAGCAGAGTTGGCTTTTAATGAACTCAAACTCTGCTTTACTTCAGCTCTCATTCTCACTCTCCCAGACCCAGACAAACTCTTCGTTGTGGAGGTGGACACTTCGGATGTGGGTGTTGGAGCAGTGCTATCCCAGTGGGGGGAGGATAACAGGCTTCGTCCATGTGCATTCCTTTCACACCATCTTACACCAACAGAAAGGAATTACCATGTGGGAGACCGTGAGTTACTGGCTGTTAAGCTGGTGCTTGAAGAGTGGAGGCATTGACTTGAGGGGGCCAAACACCCATTCCAAGTACTCACTCATGGGGCGTAGATTACGCGGGGGACGCGGGGGATGTGTCCCCCCCACTTTTTATAAAATGTAAATTTGTCCCCCGCACTTTTTCATAGGGCAAGTGTGTCCATGGCAAGAGGTTTTCGCGGGTGTGTATAGCCTACATCGAGATTTAAAATCCAAAGAGTCAAGGATAGTCTGTCTACATACGTGACTTTCACGTTTCCATGGTAATCAGTCACTCGTGCATCACGACACGCCCATGCTCGCACCCGCGCCCAATCCATTTTTTTCATAGAGGTCGCAATGAGTTCAAAACGGCAAAAAACTCTTCACTCCTTTTTCACGAAAAAGTCAAGCACTGTAAGTAAGTTGTCATGTGGTATCCGAATTGTGTTGCACAATGATGAATAACTCTGCCTATTTCTCTTGTTGAATAATTAACAAGTTTTGTTGTAAATTGAAAATATTCACTACCTGCACAAACGTGCACTTATTTTCAATCTTTTTTTATTCGTAATGTCTTTTATTTTCACAGATGTTATCAAAGCCCTTCAAATTAGAATAAACATGGTGATTGTTAATGCTGAATTTGTATTTTCATGCATTAACTGCCTGCTTGAATCAAGCAGCGTTGTAACATGTGTAGGCTACATGATGACAAACTTTAAGTTCTCTTGAAAAAGCCTAACCAGAAAGTTTGAAGTAGTTTTAAAAGCTTGAAGTTTGAAGGTTTTCAATTGGAAATTTTTAGTTTAGTAAGACAGACAGATAGACAGGCAGATAGATAGATAGATGTAATGAAACATTGACAATTTAAGTTTGAAGGGAGCCTCTGTTTAGTCTATAGGAAATGTAATTTTGCCAAAAGAAGAACTTTTATTTTAAATAAATGTTATTTTTAAAGCAGCCTACTTCAGTGTGACATTTTACCATATTATCATGCTAATACTGAGAATTTGAATAATTGTAATGATGATCAAATATCATAGGTTTGGGCGGTTGGCGGGTGGATTATTTATTTTTAACAGCAGATTTGAGTGACTCAAAGTGCACCAGATTAATGAATTTATCTTTAAAATGTACAAATTTTCTCCAAAAATCCAAAAATCTGAAACCTGATGCTCTGTCTCGAGTATACTCAAGCAGCAACCAAGAAGATCCTGTCTCACCCATTATCCCGAGCTCCAAGATAGTGCACCTCTTAAGATGGGAATTTGAAAATACAGTAAGACAAGCCCAGGCCCGGGAACCAGACCCATGAGGTGGGCCAGCCAACCGCTTGTTTGTCCCTAAAGCTGTTCGCTCCCAGGTTCTCCAGTGGGGTCACATTTCTCGTCTGACCTGCCATCCAGGCACTACTCGCACCCTTGAATTTCTCCAGAGACGGTTTTGGTGGCGACCATCAAAGGATATAAAGACCTTTGTAAGTGCCTGTCCCACATGCAGTCAGGGGAAGGTCTCTCATCGCTTACCTCAGGGGTTGTTCAGTGTTTTGCTTGTTATGTCATGTTTTGGCCTCTAGAGGTCCTCATAGTGCTCTCATGCCCTGTTTACTCAATTGATAATTAGTGTTATTAGGTTCACATGTGTCTCATTCAGATGTGTGTATTTAAGTCACTCTGTCTCATAGCTTCTTCGCTTGGTGTTTAGTTGTTCTAAAGCCAGTTGCCTGAGTAAGTGTTCTCTAACTCTGAGACATTTTATTTCCTGTTCTCTGTTTTATTTTTGTGGACTTTCTCCTCTGGAGTTTTTTTTCTTAAGATCTTTGGAATCTTTTTGGATATTTTTGTGGAAAGCCCTGTTGGACTGGTTTTGTTTTTTGAGGATTACCTTTTGCTGATTTTTGCTCCAGCTGTGGATTTTTGTTGCTTGTACTTAATTAAAACAAATTCTGCATCTCAATTTCTTCTGAGTGTGTCTTATATTGGGTTCACCATCCTCCAGTGGTATTTACTGGGAATTTTCAGAGATGCTCTAAATGCTGGGAATGTTCCAAATGTTGAGGCAAACCAATTACAGAAACCTCTGAAAGCAACTATCTTTTATTAACACTCAGCAATGGTAGATACACACACTTATTTAAAATGATTAAACAGGCCAATTATTTTCTCTTTCAATATTTGGATCACATGAAGAATAACGAAGACCACCGTTCGACAAAACAAATATTAGCATGTTAATAAGGTAATGTATTTGAAATATAAATCATATTTCTGTAAGAATCTGTAAGACATTCTTGGAAATGGAATAAGAGGGTTTATTTTTCCCCAGGAGCAAATGTTACAACACAGGCATTTCTCAAGGCACTGAGATTGACAGGCAGTTGTTCTCCTATAGCCATTGTACTAATCAAATGACATATAGGGATTTTAGGGTCACAGAAACACAATCTAAAGGGAGGATCAGTTGGGTCTTATGCTGAGTTAGCATGTGCTAATCTATACATTTACTTTAGTGGTAACTGCAAATGAGATTCACCTATAGCCTGCTACAGAGGTTATGTGAAGTTAAATATAGAGCTGGTTACTCTGCTGGGGTACCAAATCAGGTCACTAGAAGAAATGGGGTTGGAAGGAAGTGGACACATGTGCACAAGACTAAAAGGGGAAAACTAACATCATGTGGATAAGATTTTTAGGATTTGATTACATTATAGCAAGAATATCATTTGTCCATCATATATCATATGTCCTGAATCATTTATGAGGATTATAAGTATTCTGTCAGGGTATTGCTAAATTCTATTAATTCATTCTATTAATACAATTCTAGAAATGTAATGACTTTAATTGTTTCTGTTGCATGCGTGTATAACCATATAATATTAGCATTATTGAAATTGAATTGATATTTATTGCATCCCGTCAGTTTCTCTTTGAAAAGAGACATGACAATGACTAATTGCTGTACACTAGTGTACAATTTAGTATCATTGAGATACTCTTTGTTGTTTTGTTTTTTTTCATATTTGTTTGAAATTTGTTTTTGTTTTTAGTTGTAGTTTTTTTCCCCCCCATTTAAAAAAAAATGTCTACATAGTACATCATTTCAGTTTTATTTATTTTTGTACATCAAGTTAAACTAAATAAAAATGTTGCCTTTGGCAGCATAAAAGTTTTTTTTTTTCAATTAACGTTTTATTTATTCATTTATTTCAAGTTACAAAAATGTTTTTATGTGGTTTTAGTTTTAAATAACTAATAACCCTGTTGTACACACATAGTTTAGAAAGCCTCATGATTAATCCAATACAAGGTGTTAGTTTAGAACTCCTTACCAACATGGAAATTTGAACACACACAAAGGTCAGCAGCTTTGTACACATCGTTCAGACATTTTGAACATACAGGTCTCTTACCTGCACATTTGCATTCATCTTGGTTATTTAATGTGTGTGCATGTGATGATGTATCATAAGGCACTAAATGCTTAGCTTATCCATCATTGAAAAAAACGAATAATTTACCCCAAAATTGTTTAATGTATACCGTATAGTAATTTGAGAATACCAGACTCTGCAAACTAAGGACATAATCCACAACGGGTTTAGCTCTGAGACTAAGAACAAAGCTTTGTGTTTTTAAAATATGAGTGTTTGCAAGATAGAAACCAACATGAATGCTGCTGGGGGTTTTCTTACTTATCTTTGCCATTTAGCAGATGCTTTTAATCCAAAACTACTTACAGTTCACTAATTGCAGGCGCAGTCCCCTCCCTGGAATAACAAAGTGTTTGGCTTAAGGGCACAAGGAGCCAGATCCCATCTTTTGCTTTCAAATCTCCAGCTTCCGTTTTAGTAGTCTTCCATTTCGTTTTCCCATACCACCGCCCCAAATACAGTCTAATTGTGTCATACTTTCAAGGGGAAAGGATTTAAACCCGTGCTTAAATACACAACAGACTGGCAGCTCAGCAATCATGTCATTCTGTTTCTGTATTGCCGTTAATCGAGATAATGTAATTTAGAGCAAATTCCGGTTTTAAATGCAATTCAATTTTTGTTTTGAATGGAAGTTATAACTAGTTTTAACTATTAAACTATTAACTATGATCTAGTTAAAGCTGCTGGGATTGTGAAAATGGATGGGCTGTAGCAGTGATGGTTGTGCAATTTTTTACCACAGTGCTCTGCCAGCACTGATAGAGCAGCTGCCATACCACACTGCTATAGCTTCTGATCACGCTCATAAATCTGGTCATTGTTAAACCTTTTCAGCACTCCAGTGTTCTTGTTAGTAACTCGGCAGTATCATGCTGCCCAACTTTCAGTTTAGAAGGTGACTGTGTGAATACAGCTGTTTTGTGATACGCCTCAGTCAAAAGCATATAGTAAATAGTAAGTAAATGCTCACACTGCACACTGGAGGTTTTGGAATAAGCCTGATCCAGAACTGGGGGGATGGAAAAGGTGTTCTGTGTGGAGATGAGGACATATGGGCTGTAACTGTTTTCACACTGAGTCTCACCTTGCTGTGATACCTGGCTGACCTTTCAGAGCACACAGGCGATGAGTGTGGGTGGAGGATTAGGCTGGATTGTTGTTAGCCTTATTTGTGAGCTAAATCTGCGTATATAATATACTGTATCATTCTTATGATGTATGAGAAATGTTGGGCAGAAACTCTAAACATCACATTCAAAATAAGAAACCTTTTTTACAGTAATGTCAAGGTAATATGTCACCTGAGCGGTACCCTGTCAAAAGGTATTAATATGTACACTTTAAATATGCACCTTTTAGAGCTAAATAAAGTACCAAGGTGAACCTTCTGAAAGGGAACCGCTCCAGTGACAGCTTTTTCTGACAGTGATAGGTTATGTTTTAATTCATTAAAATTACACTTTGTCACTACTTTAAGGTTTCATATAAAAGATATTTCAAGCAAGATGTGTGCTAATATTCTTATAGAGCATATGTTTAGGCAATGAGGAAAAATAGCTACAATATGAAAAATATATTTGTCTGCCACAGAAAAGGCTGCTTGTTGAGATACATTTTTATAAATGAAACAGTGATATCTGTGTTCATTAAAGCTGGCTCTTCAACAGCATTGCAGTTTGTGAATGGGTCCATCAGAGTTTCTTCACTATTTCCCCATCCTTACCAAATCCGACTGTCTGTTTGATTTGATCAGGAGGACAGTGCTCTCTGTTGTTTGTAAGAGGAACTGCAGTTGGTTCCAGGAAAAAGCACTGAATGAGCCGTATATTGCCATTAGAGGAACAAGGAAGTGGAATGAAAAATACTGCAATAAAATTGCTGAATTTGCAGTATTACCAAACCAGCTGTATTTCCATTCTATGTTGTCTGTAATTAATCTCACAATAATAAGATGGTGGACATCTGCACTCATAGTAACAGTAACAGATTCACCATATAGTTGCAATTTTTTGTGTATTTCAAAAAAAAAAAAAAAGATTACAGGTTATGCAATTATTTATGTTTAGGTGTAATTCTATGATCTAAACTAGGTTTTGGGGAATATAAGAATATAATATTATGGCTGTGAAAGCTGCTACACCCACCACTTATGGGTATAATTCAGTCAGTACGTAAATAAGTAAATAAATAAATGCACCACGCTTCTACCCAGCTGCCATTGCTAATCTTATGTTTCTGATGCATTACCCACTTTATACATGAATTAGAGAGTGTGTCACATTAAAGACTTCAAAGCACTTTTAGCCTCTGAGACTCACTGATCCTTAACTAAAAGCTTTCAGGACCTTTGAGACAATTACTCAACACGCCACATTATATTACAGTCCAGTCAGACTTTATAGCCTAAATGCAAAACTACATTTAGTAGCAGAATACTGAGTGTTTTTCTGCATATGCAACTATTACAAGTGTTTTTTTTTTTGTTTTTTTTTGGTACATAGAAAATGGCACATCCTTTCTGAAATGTCATTGAAGCCTTAAAGATAGTGAGCGTTAGAGAAAGGAATGAAGCCTTTGGTTAAGATAGAGTTTCTACATGGCTGAAGGGTGGTTTTGAATGTCAGCCTGAAATAAGTAAAACATTGCATGACTGATCTGGGATCATCTGGCCAACAAGTGATGTCTGAACCATACATTAGGGGCCCAAAACAATTCTGTATCCATAAAAAAAAAATAGTATATCAGCTGAAATACCTTAAATCAAAGGGGTTGTGGAAAATGTTTAAGATTTGTAATAATAATATAAAACGTTGTTGTTGTTATTATATAACCAGCAGTGGATGAACCCATCGAAACCCGATGACCTCCATGGAAACAAAAAAAAAGCAGAAAAACAAAGGGATTGCAGTCAAACTTCATCTGAAACACAGTACTTCAAACACTTAATACTAATCCCTTTAATTACATGCTAAATAAAGCGAAAAATCGTAATTGAAATTGTACAGTAAAAATGGGTAATTTTGTGTTTACAGTTTTATTGAGGTGCATTCTGGGAGAGAATGATTGACATCGCGGCCATTTTGGCTCTGGCCAACCCGCTCCCATTGTGTGTGAGATAGTAAATACTGACACTGCCAGACAAGCCGAGCACATATTTCACTGCGCGAATTAAAACACGTTCACCTGAGGTAAGTGCCCCAATTCATCACTGTCTTCTCTCTGATATACTTTTCAACAGCTTTGTTAAACTTTCATGTAGAATAATGTTTATTTTGAGCGTTAAAACGTTAAAAGCGCATCGTCTGAAAACGAGAAAGCCGATGGCGAGACGCGAGAGAAAACAGGCTCTCCTTTTCGTGTCGGAGGACACACTGAAATCCGTCCCACTTTCGTATGTCTCTGTTTACTTCGGTTAAACGGCGTAAATTCGCGGCAGATATTACTTCTAAGCGACTATTTAGTTGCCCAAGGATGCCTGCTACCGTACTGTGTTGTTGGTTTTGCGGTGCATGCATTGGATTTTGAATTTTATTTCAAAGTTCACGTCCTCCCCTGTGCCTCAAAGCACGGACTCTCTCCAGTTGCCGTTCATTGCAGCCATAATCTTGCGGTTTAAGGCGGGGCTTAGACGGACCGTTTTGCCCCCACAACTGGCAGAACGGCCTGTGATTGGTTAGTTTTTTGGGCTCCTCAAATGCTACTGGCTTCTGCTTTACTGTTGTTCTACGGTCGTCTCTGATTGGTTGAAAGGTTATATCAGTCCACGCTGAGTGGTTGCTTTTATTTATTGGGTTTAATGTGACCTACTGGAGGAAGTGGCCTGAAATAGCATATGAGACAGGGAGTCAAATACCAAAACAAGTGTAAAACTAGAGACCTATTTTTAGTAGAGATTTACTCATTGTTATAGCTTAGTCTGTGCATGAGAATGAATACTTATTATTAAACAGCTAAGAGAAAGCACTGCTAAATTATTGTAAGTAAACTTTTTTACATTCCTGGCTTGTATGTCATACATCTGCCCATGATTTACTGACTTAACTGTACTCTAAAACAGTAGTTATTTTCCTTTTTCTCAGGTGATATTGACTAGCAATGGCCCGTACTAAGCAAACTGCTCGTAAGTCCACTGGAGGAAAAGCTCCCCGTAAGCAGCTGGCGACCAAAGCTGCCCGCAAGAGCGCTCCCTCAACTGGAGGAGTCAAGAAACCTCATCGCTACAGGTGATATTCCAGTCTTGTAATTGTGAACAGCAAAAAAAAAAGTTTTACTGTAATAAACCCTACATTAAACACCTTTACTGTCTGCAGACCCGGTACTGTGGCTTTGCGTGAGATCCGTCGGTACCAGAAGTCCACTGAGCTGCTGATCCGTAAGCTGCCGTTCCAGCGTCTGGTTCGAGAAATTGCCCAGGACTTCAAAACTGACCTGCGTTTCCAGAGCGCCGCCATTGGTGCACTGCAGGTGCGCATAGCCTGTTATCTGGTCTTGCTTTTTCTTTGTGTCATTTATTCATTATATGTCCAACATTTTTGCACACATTCCCATTTGAAGATTATTATTATTTGTTTATGCCTAATTAACATTCTGATTTTGTGTGCATCCTTGCAGGAGGCCAGCGAGGCATACCTGGTCGGTCTGTTTGAAGACACTAACCTGTGTGCCATCCATGCCAAGCGTGTCACCATCATGCCCAAAGACATCCAGCTGGCACGCCGCATCCGCGGAGAGCGCGCTTAAACTCTCCCCTTCTTTGTATCGCCCTCTTTATTTCTTTCTGTCTCTCCACTTGTTCTCCTCCTGCTTTTCTTGGTAGAGTTTAGAGTATCAGTGATGGGGAGTAACTTTGTCTCAGTCTGCTAGTGCTGTCTAAATTACGCGTAGGGTACCTATATGTGCATGTAACAGGTGCTGCTGATCACACACACACACACACACACATATGCACGTGCACAAACACATACACACAAACACATACTCTCACACATTCACATTTGGAGTGTAAACGAGGTCCACCTATGCCCGGTTTAGGGCTACACATTCAACATACGTGCAAGAAGAAGTCGTCTCTCTCACGCTGTCCAGAGAGAAAAACAGGGTGGTGTCTGGGGTCAGTCTGCTTAAGGGGAGCGGAAACTTCCACAGCAGGGTGCTACTAAAACTGCCTCAGTCCACCTTACTGAAACCTGTCCTGACCAATCTCCTTCAGAACCCCAACTATGTTGTAATTCCCACCCCTGTTTGCCCCGCCCCTTCCTGATCCATCCAGTCCTTACATGTCCTTTTTGAATCCTTACTTGCCCTTTCATAGTGGAGTCAGACTTCATCTATCTGTTAGTGTCTGTGGGTGATGTGATCAGCAAAGCAGAATCGTATTCAACTGCAAACCAGCATCTATTGGTTGAAAAGATGTTACTTGTAATATTGATGATTACTATTATTGTTGATATGGTGTCTTTTTTTTTTTTTCTTTCTTTTTTTCTTTTTTTACAATGTATACATGAATTGTTCTTTAGAAAAAAAGGATTAATCCGCCAAGAATCAGTTTGAATTAAGTTTCCTTTTTTTCTTTTTCATATTGTAGTGAAAGCCGATCCTGCTCCTCCTGTTATAACTTCAGGCAGCCACAGGAGGGCGCTCTAAACCAGCCTCTCATTCAACCTCACTGTTCAACTAACATCCTGATCTTCCTTCTATTTGTCTTTCGCCCTCTTTTTTGATCGTTTTTCACTCTTTCAATTCCAGTTTTGTCAAATTAAAGATCGGCATTAGAGTCAAAGAGTGTAGCAAAAAATATTCTTTACGTTTAGTACTCTAGTACTGAGTCTTTCACTTTGTTTGGGTAGAACTTTGCTCCTTCCTTCTCTTCGTGAAACACAATGTAACCTCATGTTTGTGCTTCTTTTATTTTTCTTATTCAGAAATTTAAATAAGCTGATCTTTGTATTTTCCAAATTTCTCATATTCTGGTGGTAATAAATAGATGTCACACAAATGGGCTCTTCAGTGTCTTTTATAAACACACCCAAACACATGGCCTAGTCCTATGCTAATGTTTATGGTAACTATTAAATGTTGCTTAAACGTCAAAACTGATTGAAAAATATCGAAAGTTTTTTAAGAAACAAATTCCAGCATTTAGAAGTAATAATTAGCCTACTTAAAAAAAAACATACTAAAGTTATATACTGTAGAGACACCCAATTTGTTTTCCTACTCCTATGGTTATACTGTGGTGGCAGCAAACAAAAATATTTAGGACAATCCCTCATTCAACAACTGTTTCTTTAACAAGCTGGAATTGTAAATGAATTACTGATGAACGAGGAAGTGAATCTTGATTGTGAATTCCCCTTGGTAGAGCAAAGCATCACAGTGTTTATAATCTTCAGAGAAGTCAAAGCTTCTGGGAAGTGACCAACTGTATTGACGTCTCGTCCTCTGTGATTTTGTCACAGCAGAGGGCGCTGTTTCTTTCCAGCGGAATTCATAAAGCATCCAAGAGGCAGACGGGTAGGAGGAGGACACGCTTTCGAAAAGACAATCAAACTTATTTTACATCCAACACCCAGTTTACTATTCGTCATCTGAACTTTTGTGTTTCTACTCCCATGATACACTAGTGAGGTTATAACAAACTTCAATTAGTTTACTGTACACATTTTGTTTACCGATATGAGCTTCAACAGCATATTTAAAGTGAGAATAGCTAGGCTATATGGTCTACTTTAAACGAACAAAAAAATTACTGACTTTGATTTGTCTTTCTTTCTGTCTGGTCACTTCACTCACCAGGTGTTTTTATACTGGAGCACTTAGTTAACTTCACCAGTAATTACATAAACACATTCCTATCATTCAAAACCTATGTTTCCCCTTAAAGGGGTTTCACTTTTAGCATTGTTTAAAGTATATTCACAGTTACAGAGTTGCAAGTGTGTGTGTGTGTGTGTGTGTGTGTGTGTGTGTGTGTGTCCTGGTACATTATGGGGACAAAATGTACATCAAAAAGATGGCAATATCTGAAATCTTTGTCCTTGGGACACTTTTGGCCCCCATGAGGAACACAGCTTATAAATTATTCTAAGGAAAAAATGTAGCCTACCAAAAAAAATGCAGAAAGTTTTCTGTGATGGTTAGTGGGTTAGGTGAAAGAATATACAGTTTGTACAGAATAAAAATCATTGTGTCTATGAAAAGTCACGAAAACACAACGTGTGTGTGTGTGTGTGTGTGTGTGTGTGTGTGTGTGTGTGTGTGTGTGTGTGTGTGTGTGTGTGTGTGTGTGTGTGTCCTGGTAAACCCTACATTATGGGGACAGAACAAAGATGCCAATATCCGAAATCTTTTCCTTGTTGGGACATTTTTTCGTAATGTATTTATACATTATGTATTTGTCTGATTAAGTATCATATGTGTCTGCATTGCTGCTTTGTGGGTTCTGAGTTAGTGTGTGTTTGTATGTGTTGTGTGTGATTTGTTAGAACTGAAGGCTCAGCAGCTTCTCCTTTTGTCTTCTTGTATGAACTACAGACAATCTGTCACAGAGAGAGAGAGAGATTAATATCTGGAGAAACAGGGGGAGGGTTAGAGGAAATGAGAGCTGACAGAGATAGATAGATAGATAGATAGATAGATAGATAGATAGATAGATAGATAGATAGATAGATAGATAGATAGATAGATAGATAGATAGATAGATAGATAGATAGATAGATAGATAGATAGATAGATAGATAGATCTAAGAGAGATAAAGAGCGGGTGAGGGAAAGAAACTGAACTATTGTGTAATTTTTTACTTAGGCTATTTATTAATTTCTAAGAGAAGTTACACACACAAATGTTTATATGAAGAAATTATGTTCACTGTGACGTATACATAAAAAATTGCAAACACACACACACACACACACACACACATCCCTCATCCTGGTAACAGTGCATGTGGTTTTATTCAGGTCAGAGTGGGATTATGAAGCACTCAGGAGGGGTTGTGGGGGTGTGTGCGGGGGGGGGGGGGGGGGTGGAGAGGGAACAAGTGAGAGAGGGCATGAAAGATGGCACAGAGGAGAGAGATGCCTGTGAGTATGTTTAGTGTGACAGAACTCCACATACTTCATACCGGGATATTATGAGAGACAAATAGGAATAAAGCAGACTGGGAAAAAATGGTGTAGAATAAGAAATAATGAGAGTACAGATGGAGAGGAGAAGTCCCGTTAAACAGATCACACTTAGTAAGTCCCTGTAGAAAGAACCATATGGGATATTCAGAAAATATTTCAAACATTAAGTTTAAATTGACCCTGTTACTAAGTGAAATTGCCGTGAACACTGAATGTTTGTGTGCTATTGTTGTATGCATCCATCATTTCAAACTGAGGACAATTGAGTGACTCAAACACAACTATTAAAAAAAGTTTAAACATTCACTGATGCGTCAGAAGGAAACACAATGCAAAAGATTGATCTCAAAATCATTCAGTCACTGCTGGAAAGGGTTCAAATATGCAAAAGATGCTGGAAAACTGAAGAATTTTCAGGACCTGGAGGATTTTTCTGAAGAACATTGGGCAGTTTAACTGCTCAGGACAAACAAGGGACTCAAGAACAACCATCACAAACAACAAAAACACTCTCAGAAAAAAACAGGTACAAAAGCTGTCACTGTGGCGGTACCTTTTCAAAAGGTACACCTTTGTACCTAAAGAGTGCATTTAAGTCCCTCAAAGGTACATACTGGTACCAAGCATGTACATATTGGTACCAAACGTGTACATATGAGTACCTAAATGGTACATATTAGAACCCTTTTGAAGGGTACTGTCCCAGTGACAGCTTTTGTACCTTTTTTTCTGAGAGTGAACAACAACAAAAAATCATCCAGGTAATGACACACAGTGTTAAGAATCAAGGGTATGTAAACTTTTGAAGGGGTTATTTTTTTTATATAAATTTTGTCTTGTGGATATGTAAACATGTTTTATGTAAAATTTCTTACTCAGGACAGTAGGCCTACTAAAAAAAAATGAACATGCATTTTGTATGATCCCTCTTATTTTGTCAAAATAATGAACATTTAGCTAATTCTGCAAGGTGTATACAAACTTTCGAGCACAGCTGTATATGTATGTATATATATACATACATATGCATATATATATATATATATATATATATATATATATATATATATATATATATATATATATATATATATATATATATATATATATATATATATATATATGTAGCCCCACTTCTGTCCAAAACTGTCACTACATCAGATACAAATAGCCTATCTGATACCAAACCAAGTGCAAATAAATGATTCTAAACCTTTTCTCACTTTTTTATTTTTCACTTTTACTATAGCCAGTTTTACTTTTAAGCAACAGGTTGTCTTTATGAAGTTCACAGCTGTAGTTCATTACATTAAATTTGGATATGTTGGGCTAAATTATGACAACCAGAAATTGTCCAAATACTTTTTTTTAATTACGGGAGGGGACCATATTTATTTAATTTTGTCATCCATTGTGAAACATTTCACCTTTTCATGAAACTTACCTAAACTTTGTAAAAAAAAAAAAAAAAAAAAAAAATCTTGAAAAGTAAAAAATTCCACAACAGGGTTCCAAATCCAGCATAGAATAACCATTTTTGGTTTCCAAAATCACTGAACCTTTCAGTGAGCACCTTTTTAAAAGTACCTTTTTTTTTCTTTTCTTTTTTTTTTTTTTTTTTTTGTCACATTCCGATAATCTAAAGAAGCTTTTGTACAAAGGTTCCATGGATTTTAAAGATTCTTAATGGAACCATCAATGCCAAAAAAGAACCCTTTATTTTTAAGAGTGTATGTTTGTGCAATTTATTTTAAATTCCAGTTAATTTCTTTTAATAAACCTAATGCAAAGACATTAATACATATAGGCAGACCGCTGTAACTCTTAATTTTGAATCTAATTTGGGACTGAGATAAAGAATGATGGAATAATCATAGCGGAGGAGTCGTAGCAGAGAGAGCTGGAACTGGAATCAACAGGAGGAGAGGTGTGGAGGAAGGAAAGAGAGAGAGGGAGGTTCAGTAATCCTGTTTAATTGCTTTAGGGTAGTGTTCTGTCAACAGTAAGGAGATTGAGGTGCTCTCTGGGTCATTGGCTAAAATAACCCCACACACCCGGCTTCATGGGCGGGGCCACCCTCACCACACCACACCATCACAGCAACACGATTACCAGACAACACCATCGCATCGCTACAACCTTGTGGACCCCAGATGCCTCCTCCATGTGGGCCACCTGTGTATCCAACCCCAGGGTGTCACAGTAAATCATGGAGAAGATGGTGGAAGTATGTGAATCTTTCCACTTTGTGTTTTTCAACCCAAAGCACTGAACCTTTCAAGGGAAATTCATCTTCTTTCAGTTTAGTTGGTTAAAGGGATAGTTCACAAAAAAAGAAACTTCTGTCATCATTTACTCACCCTCAAGTTGTTCCAAACATGTATGAATTTCTTTCTTCTGCTGAACACAAAAGAAGATATTTTGAAGAAAGTTGATGGACCCCATTGACTTCCAGAGTATGGAAGAGTATCTTCTTTTGTGTTCAGCAGAAGAAATAAATTTGAAGTTCATAGTTCTTGCTGATACCAGAAAATGATACCATGAATGCATTTGTTTTAATTTTTCAGTACTTTGTTTTATATTTTATATTCATAAATGTTAGTCCATATATTTATTTTTATTTGTTCTGCATGAGGGACCAATTTTTAAGACCCCCCCCCCCCCCCCCCCCCCCCCCCCTTTTTGTTCTCTCTCACGTAAATCATTTATGCTGTGCGCTAACTAAGTTTCCAGCCATGTTTTTTATTAATTGACAGTAGTACTTCATCTTGCATAATCAACAAGAAACAAAGTTAGACAACTCTTGTTTGACAATTCTTGTTAAACAAAGACACATTTAATTGTGTAGTTAAACTAAATGTAAAATTTAAAAACTTTAGTTCCCTTCTGAATGTATTCGGTCAAAGCAATATAACAACAATTGTAAACACCAACATTTTTCAACACAAGGTCACCCAAATAGAAAATATATATCAACAGCATGACTATACTGCCATTAAATGAAGTTTAATAAAGCAAGTAACGATTAACTCAAACTAACAGAAAACAACATTATTTGTTATAAGTTAACATAATTTAAAAATACATAAATAACATCAAGCTAAATGCACAACACAAGAACTCCTAATGCTTCCCAGTACAGACAAACCAACCAAACTTATGAAAAAAGTAGAAAGAACTTTGTCCAACAAGAAGCTTGTACCTGCAGAGAAACCGAGAGGTTCCACTCCAATTATGTGCATGTCTTTGTGTGGTGTGTGTGTGTGTATTAGTGAATAGCTAAATATCCCCAATGTGTTGAGAAAGCTATTTGATTGTATGTGTGTGTATGTGTGAGGTAAATGGTTAATAATGATGACTGATCAGTAGACTTGAGGAGTCCCTTCACTCTCAGCCAATCACAGAGCAGATCTGGACTACAGAGCCTTCACCTGTTCCAAAATGGGCCCCCTTTTTTACCTCTGAGATCACATGAATCCTGCTAAATCAGACCTGTTTCATCATCAAAATGTCTCCGGCACAATAGTTCTGTTTCATTTATTCTTCATGCATCGTCTCCTAATTCTCCTTCCCTCTTGCTTTTTTTCTTCACTTGCTCACTTTCTCTTCTACAGCACCTGGAATTTATGGTCGAGGCAGTCCATGGTGCTGAAGTTGAGCTTCCAGGCCTGCTGGTCCTTGTAATCCAGGCAATCTACGGAACTGAAACCCAGTGAGGAGGTGCTGTATCCTTGGGAGGAGAGGGAGGGTGACTGGCTGAGCGAGCCGCCCATGGAGGGCACGGTGAGGGGAGAGAGGGCGCCCCCACTCGCAGACAGCTGAGTGGTCATGGGAGAGAGGTACGGGCTGCAATCCAATCCACTGAAGTAAGGAGAGGAGCTGTAGCCCTGGCTATAGGTCGAGGGCTGACCGTAGCTCATGGGATAGGGAGCGGGGCGCTGCACGCAGGGCGTGCCGGAGCCACACAATGGATCGGGAAGGGGGGATAGAGAGGTGGGACTCCACACAGAAACGGGTGCTGTGCCGGCGCTGGCAATAGGGGGCACCGCCTGGGCGGGGGCAGCCGCCACCGAGGAGCTGGCGCCAGGGTCAGAGGTCAGCTCAGAAGGTGGGGAGGACTTCTTTTTGGGGGGACGGGGCTTGGGCTGACCGCTGGTCTGCTGTTGCTGTTGGCGGCATTTAGCACGGCGGTTCTTAAACCACACCTGAGAGACATAAGAGCGGGGTTGAAGCTGAAATACACGTTTGGCTCATTTCTCAATAGATCAAAAAGAATGTGTTTGTGATGGATGTGATGTGATGTGCATTAATAATGGGCATCACACACACACTGACTTTCACTGTCAGAGTTGTGGTCACTTTCAATGCTTGTGACTTAACAAATTAAAATAGATTCAACTTTAAACACAGCACTGTACATATTTAGTTGCAAGTGAGCGTTAGATGCTGGGATAAATGTATTTTATTTTATTTGAAGAGCATCGTCTGTTTCTGCTACATCCGACATTAGGCCAGGTGTGCTTGGAAAGATGTTATGCAGTCGGAGAGGTGTCAGAAAGATGTTTGTCTCAGTTTGAGGAAGACTCACCTGAACTCGGGACTCGGGAAGGTTGATTTTCAGAGCCACCTCTTCTCTCATAAATATGTCTGGGTAGCGTGTTTTGGTGAACAGGGCTTCCAGAATGTCCAGTTGGGTGCGTGTGAAGGTAGTGCGCTCCCGACGCTGCTTCCTAGGAGTGGCTATTTATAAAAACATCGACATCTACAGTAAGAAACAACTTTTTCCAATACATGTAGCCTAGGCCTAGAGAAAACTGTTTGGTTTTTACATGGTAGCATCATCAATGTTAATCGTTTCATATGAGCTTGTAACAGTAATTAATATGGTTGATGTTGGTGAGAGAAAATATTTGGACTATCCATTGTCACCATAGATAGATAGATAGATAGATGGTTGTATTTTAGAATATTTATTGTTTTTTTAGCTACACTTAAGTCCAGTCAGTGAGTGTGAGGTCCGTCACTAAGGCCGCGCATAAAAACATCGTTACGTCAGTATATATTTTTTTAATTAGTGATTTAGGCCGATTACATATTGATATTAGGCTATTTAACCCATTTAGCCTTTATTTGTATTCTTCACTCAGTAGCCTACTATTATGATAATTATTTTTATTTGGAAAACCGACGAAATATTTACATTAAAAAAAAGTAGCTTTTCATAATGGGCTAAAATAAACTTTTAATAAACAAGCAAACAAACAAACATACCATCACATAAAATTAAAATTTGACAACGAAAAAAACTCTGACGTTTTTGTAAAGACGAAATTTAAATATATAGGCTATCTGACATTATTTTTATGTTATTAGTTTTTGTTAGAACGTGGGCACTACGTTTGCTAGCCTACTACGTGAGCAAGTTCAGTTAATATGGCTATCAACTGGTGAGATGATGTTCGCTCTGACTAAATTGTAGGGGGGAAAGGGGTACAATCATGACAAATTAAACAGGAAGGATGAGGCTACCTTTTAGTTTTGTTTGTCCCGTCTCTTTTGACTTCAACGACCAACAAAATTAATAAAATGTCTGAAACAAACATATTGTAAATAATTAATGAGAAAGAACTGACCTGGGTAGCCGACGGCGGTGTGGAGCAGGTCCATTCCTGAGGCGGACAGTGTTAACCCGTTCACAGCATAATGGGGCTGCTTTATGTAGGACATCATTCTTGGGACGGCCGCGTCTCTCGCACACACTCTCTATTGCTCTCTCTCTCCCTCCCTCTCTCACCCCTCTCTCTCACTCTCTTTTTTCTTCTGTGACGCTTTTTTTTACGGGTCGGGGGTCGCGCTCTGCCCCTGACGGCCGCGTGTCTGTGCTCGCGCCTGGCGCGTGCGGTGCTCCTTCAGTCACGCGGCTCCAAACACCTGTAGATGTTTTCCCGGTCCTCAGTGCCTTGAACAAGCTTACACTCTCACAACTCTTGTCATTAATATCGTCCTGAATTTCAAAGATGAGCGTAGCTAAATGTGAGGAAATAGTAAAAGGTAAATTTACAATTATAGGCTATAGCTCAACAAAAATTTTGACGTTGGTTAAGGCGCGTGTCCCCTGGGCAAGACCGGACAGGAGCGGGACACTATGAGAAATAAGAGACCGAGCAGCTAATCAAGGGGCATCTCTCTCTCTCTCTCTCTCTCTCTCTCTCTCTCTCTCTCTCTCTCTCTCTCTCTCTCTCTCTCTCTCTCTCTCTCTCTCTCTCACACTCTCTCTCTCTCTCTCTCTCTCTCTCTCCAACTTTGACGTGTAGGCTAGCTAGCCTATCTCAACACATGCATATGACAGTAAAGAAATAGATTTTAAAAAGTGTAATCGTTGAAAACGATTAATAAATAAAAACTCTGAAGATACGGCTATCGAAATGTCGCGCAAATGACCAGGGATCGGAGCAAAAATGCCACGAGAAATGCCTCAAAATGCCGCATTTTTTCAAATCTAACATAATTTTTTAATAATAGGCATATTCTCTAGATTTTAGGATGGAACCGTATCAACCATTAATTAATTGATTCAGTGCAAACATTGCATGCTACAAGTTCGAAAAATGCGCCCTCACAAATGTAAAAATGTCCCTAAAAAACAAATTCAGAAGGCAGAACTCGTTTCTTTATAATATATGACGAAAATAATTCTGACACTGCCCACAAGCATTGAAAATAAATAAAATTCTTATGCTATTGAATGCTTGTGCATATTTGTTCGTAAAATAATTTAGATTCAGATTACAATTTGCATATCAAGAATTCGATTTTTTTATTTCTATCTTATAAATTGTGTACAAGCTGTAGACCATTATATTTGAATTAGATGAATGCTTTGTTTTTCGTTTATTGGCATTATATTTTTGCTATCTTTATAGAAACGAATGGCTCAAACTTCGGCTTTTAGACGCAACTGTAATTTGAATCTCATAAATAAGACGACTATACACTCTGAAATTTCATTCGTTAATCGAATTTTTTTTTTTTTCCGTATATGAGCTGGTTAAATGTTTCTTGTGGATATTTTCTTGTTCAGTCCTGTGTTAACAGTTTTGCATAGCAACTTGCATAATATTTATTTGTAAGAATGTAGTTGCATATCTGTTTATCGATTGAAATTAACTGATTAAGATCTTAAAAAAGGTGAAAAGAAAAAGAGCAAAGGAATGTATGGATAAATGATGAATTAAAACAAGATGAAGGACAAGTGTTATCTTGACCAGTGATGGAGGGCCTGATAAAAGAAGAAAGGAGAACGTCCATTTGGAAGGATGTTGACTATAGTTTGCTGTATTGAGCTGTTTGAAATAGAATGTTTTCTATAGAAAGAACATGTATGTTTTATTTGAAAGGATTGTTTGTTTGAGTGTAAATATGTTAGTGACAGAGAGAGGGAGAGAGGTAAGAGAAAGGCATCAATTGGCTCTCAAGATGAACTGAATGTGATAGGTTGGCTTTAAACAGAGAGAGCAGACAGGGTTATTTGGCTGTGACTAGACGTCATCCCTTTTAAGTACAGTACAAACTCCACAGTCAAGGGACAAAGGGCAAAAAAAGTCTTCAGATTCCCTAAATTATTATGTCAAGCTTTTCTCTAAATGATGGAAATTAAATATATGGATAAAACATACTTACATACTTATCAGCTTGCTTTACTAAAAAAAAAAAAAATGTTTTTAAGTAATTTGAAAAAGAAAAATTAGATGGAAAGAGGTTCTTCAAATCTTAGAAAGAAATTCAAATATCTTTCTAGTTTAGAATCAAGATTATTTAGCTATACACATACAGAAAATATTCCACCTCATCCATCCCCCCCCCCATCCCCCCAAAGTATCCAATTGTCCAACACTTCCCAGCAATGGCCTTCAATATAAAATATTTTTTATTAATATATATTGATGTACAATACGAATTAAATATGCAAGTAAAGAAGTGACATGAAGAATTAGGAATTAAAGACAATATCATTACCAAACAATAAATTATTATTTACTTGTTTGTCTGTTTATTTATGCATCAAACTAATAATCAGGCTACTTTTTATGTATTACATTTTTTTATACTTTGCTCAGATTACCACATCATACAACATGGCAGTTTTTCAGTGGTGGTTGTTTTTTGTGTAAAACCAGTAAAATTATGAAGAGATGATTTGTTGTTGTTCTGTGTCAGTATATGATGTTTGTATGTTTATGTGTTCAGGATCTGTGCTTGTGCGCTTGCAGAAGGCAAAGTTTTGTGGAGGGTGGTGCAGAGGGGGGTGGGGGGACCAGTCCGTCCATCTGGCAACAACCAGCTATGCAGGCACAAGAGCAATTATGGAAGTGGACTAAACTCTAATCCACAGGCGCACACACACACACACACACACACACACACACACACACACACACACACACACACACACACACACACACACACACACACACACACACACACACACACACACACACACACTCCAGAACACATTAGCATAGAAATACACAGCCAACACATTAACATTGCAACAAACATTTAATCTGAGTGGAGAGTAAAATAGATGAAATAAACAAAATGTTCCTACGCAAATAGAGGTAAAGGAAAGAAAAATGTGAAGATAGATTGGGGTGAAGAAGGTCGAGTGGGGTGACAGATAGATAAAAAGAAAGAAAGAGAGAGAGGGAAGGAGGGAGGGAGCGAGAGAGAGAGAGAGAGAGAGAGAGAGAGAGAGAGAGAGAGAGAGAGAGAGGTAGTGGGCCGCATCATTGCAGGCACACTGCATCAGTTAATCCAGATTAGGCAGTCTAAAAAGGAGCGGCTTAATCTGCAGGCCAGCCAGTAATACACAGACCGCTGTCAGCACCAATCACTCACACAATTCTAATCCCCTAAGAAACACACACCCTGGACACACACACACACACACATCCACTCATGCTCTCTAAACAGTGAGTTAAGCATGCATATAAAATATTCTGCACAATCAGACAACAGATTCATTAGAAACTTTGAATATGTGCTAAATATATGTACAAAACATGGGGCTCTTCTTCTGACTAATCCCTCACAAACCAGTGATTGTAATCACTTTATAAACAGGTATTTAAAACAACTGGTGGCAATTTATAATGCAGTGTATTGAGTGTAATGAGTGTAGATGTGTTTATATGGGAAGATGTTTTGATGAGGCTGTTATTTGCTGATAAGCACAATATGTCCCATGTGGACAGACTTTGGGTCACAGTCAGATTAAAAAGGGTTTTAATGTCAGTGGGGCTGTATGCTGAAAAGGGCCCCAATAACCAATTGACAGCTTGTCTGACCCTCTAGTGGAGATTCCGTCCATTTATTTCAAATCAATTCAGTTCAGGTCAAAATAAGTTTTACTGATAACAGACAAAAGTACGAATGTGTTTAAGCATTGTATATCTAAATGTGCAAAATGTAATGAAATTGATTTTTTGAGCTTTTTACTTTTGCAGTTTACTTGTATCAGATAGGTGTATGAATGCATCATAATATATGCTTTTCATTCATTTGATAGTAAGGTCTAATTGGTTCTAATTGAACAATAGGCCTACTGGGTATTTAGTTCTACATTTAGTTCTAAATGTAAAATTAATTTACATTTAGATGGCTTTTGTGATCATATTCTGCTCATTTTATTTGTTTTTGTTTGTTGGTTGGTTTATTTACTTATCTTTTTTTTTTTTTTTTTTTTTTACAAAATTGTTAGCCATTGTATTTAATTCCATTGCATAATTCATTGTGATGGCTGCCATAAATAAAGATTGTAAATAAAGTAAACGAATTAATGCATGTAATTTCGCCCCCTGCTGGAGGCCCCAGTTCTTCCTCATCGGGAATTTAACTAATCGAATAATAGCAATAGCCTCCCACTGGTTTCAGTTTAATGCATCTTAACCACAAAGAATAAGTTAAGACATGATCAATAAACAAACTGGTATGGAATATTTACGCTTAATAAAATTGAGTGTATTGGCAGAGATTGTCTTATTATTGGAAGATGAGAGGGTCTGTGGCTTACCATAGATATGTAAAATACACAGATAGACATAGAGCTAAACCGACTCATCTCTTCAAAGAAGAGGTGTTTTGATTGCTCGTCATCTAATCGTGGCTCATTTATATTTTTTCCACATTTTAGCCAGTGGAACTAGGACAACACAAACCGGAAGGAAGGCTGAAGAAAGCCTGTCAGGGGACTGTTCTCTGCATTTCCAAGATACTGCTCTACTCCTCTTCTGCCTATTATATTATTATGATATTACTATACGACTTACACTATTATGTTTGTACTATTCAATACTCTATTTTATTCGTCGGCGTATCACTGTCGACGACAGCCGATGTCGATGACGACAGCCTCATTTGGAAATCTGTGATTTGTCAAGCGCTTCGAAAAACACAGATGATTGGTTAAATTTACTCACAACCCGCCCATACCCGGATGTTGTTGTTTTTTTGTCACTAGTGTGGCAGTCCAGTAAGCTCCAGAGGAATTGTTTTATTTCTTTTGTGGTCATCTGTAAGATGTTGCCGGATGTAAAAGGCCTGTGTCCATTTGTGGAAGACAGTTTTAGTCGTTTTCCCTCGCAGAGTAACATATACGGACTGTGCCAGGCTGGCGAGCAGGAGTTACTGGCAGCGACTCTGAAGGGGAAAGTAGTGTGCTTCAGATACCAGGACCTGCAGAAGAAGATCAGACCTGTGGCCAGAGAGATTCAGTTCACATATATACCAGGTCACAACCTGTTCGTTTGCTTTGAAAGTCTTTTGTTTTAGCTTGCTGTCTAATGCAAAACTATTTCTTGTTTTGTTAATAAAGTTGATGCAGAAATCGTCTCCATTGACGCCTTCAACAAATCTGCCCCTAAAAGAGGACTGGTCGTAGGAATAACCTTCATTAAGGTGTGCTTCATCATTAACTGGTACAAGTAACTAGTTTCAAACTAGATGGAAAATTTTCCTCGCTCACTCACTTTCTCCATCCATGAGGGCTGACATTTTTGCTGCATTTTCTGCTTCATGCAATTATTTTGATCTCTTTCCTCTCAGGACTCAGGAGATAAAGCGACCCCTTTCCTTAATATTTACTGTGATTATGAACCAGGGTCAGAGTTTAACCTGGAGTCTATTGCACGTGAGTTTGTCATATGGAAAAAAAAATAAATAATTTCATATGGCTTAAACTATACTATATGCTACATATTTTAATCTGATTGAAATTGGTCCATACTGAATAATCTGACGGTTTCATCTGGTTGACAGAAAGCTGTCTGAACCTGGAGCTCCAGTTCACTCCCTTCCAGCTCTATCATACTGAGTGAGTGTGCCATTGTGTTGTTCATTTATGTTACAATGAAAGGAGCCAGTAAGGTTTTTGTATTTAAATAGATGAAATGCAGTGTGTTGTGGTATTTGAAATCTAACAAAGATTTAGGGTTCAGAAGTACATGTTTGTTTTGCAGGGTGCATTGTGTAGATGGATCCAGCGAGACTGTCTTTCTCCTCAGTGGGCATGATCAGCACATACATCTTTACAAAGAGGTCAGCCCAGCTGATAAATGTAGTTAGAATAAGGTTTTGCTTTGTCTCTCTCTCATACTCTCATACTAAAGATTTGAAGTTCATCCTCTATGTCTGATTGGTAGAATGCCTCTTTGCACCAGTTTGAGGAACAGCCAGTGGAAAGACTCTTTCCTGAACTGCAGGAGCTGCCAAGCAAGTGAGTGGTTTACTTTTCTGCAGTTCAGGTTTGGATGATGAGACGTGCCGTTACGTGAGACGTTTGATGGTAATTATTAATATGTACTTTGTGTGCATTGCAGTGTATTATGGTTAGATGTCTTAAGTATTGATCAAAACCGGCGTCTCACTGCATTTGGATGTCAGAATGGTTCTGTGGGACTTTCTCTTGTCAACCAAAAGGGACCCGGTGAGAAACACACTTGCACGTTTTTTCTCTTCTCTTCTTAGAATGTAATATAGTCTAATAAAAGCTCTGGCTTTCTATGCACATTTGCCTTATCAGAGATTCTCCAGAACTGGCGTGTTCAGCATGACAGTCCCATCTCCACTGTGTTGCTGTTCCCTTTGAAAGAGCAGCACCAGAACACAGAGGCGAACAGTGAGTGATACAGCTCATAGGATCACCAGTTGATGCATAAAATAACTGTTTTCTGTTTGAATATATTTAAAAATCTATTTTATTACTGTCATGGCAAAGCTGAATTTTCAGCATTATTACTCCTGTCTTCAGTGTCAAATTATCCTTCAGAAATCACTCTAATATGCTGATTTGCTGCTAAAGAAACATTTCTTATTATTATCAATGTTGAAAACAGTTGTGCTGCTTAATATTTCTCTGGAAACTGTGATGCATTTTTTTTCAGGATTCTTGGATGAATAGAAAAAAGCATTTATTTTAAATAGATTTTGAATGACTTGATTAATTATTACTCTTTATGCAAGGTTATTAATGCCTGATAAGTTCTCTAGAGTAGACCAGTGATCTCCAACCGGAGGTATGTGAGCAGGTTCCAAGGGGTGCGTGAAAATATTTAGATTTTGCTTGGTTTGTTCCGCATCTATGGATCTAGGCGGAATAAGCATGCCAGGAATAACGTCAATCGCCCCAGCATCAGCCTGACGCATTAGTCGCTGCAAATGTGTCCAATTACAACTTGATTTTGCAGCGTTGAGTATTGTAGCCAATCACAGACATGTCTTTTGAAAGTAATGGCCAATTAGAGGTGTTTAGTGCCAGTCTACGTTCTACATGCTCACAAACCTAACCCTAACCCCATTATCACAAACAAAGCATGTCATTGTAAGTTAGAGATTTATTGTGCACTTTAGTAAGATTAAATTATTAAAATTGGAGTTTTCACAAGTGTCCCCAAATCAGTGAGCTTGACTGACCGCTTATAAAGGGAGCGCTCCTTGCTCACTTTCTGTGTAATTCATTCGCAATTTGAGTCTTTGTGACTTTTCAACTTTTCAAAAAGTGCTTAACTTTTATGATAATTTCTTTAACGTTCTGGTTTTATAATGTCTTAATATAAATTAAAAAACAGAATGTGTGAAAAAACTATTTTAGGGAGTGGAAATGGCTAATATGAGCCAATAAGTGCTCCTCTACCACCATCTACTGGTTATAGTGGTAATTTCATCTATTTTTCATTTTTAAATATAAGATTTAAAGGTTTTGTTTTCCGTCAAATGTTGGATTTAAAATATTAAAATTTAAAATGTGTCCAGTCTTTATTTACTCACAACATTGATTCTTTAGTTTAGTGTTGATGAAGGGGTACTTGAGCCCTATTGATGTGGGTTGTGGGGGCTTAAAAGGCTAAAAAGTTTGTGAACCACTGTTCTTGAGACTATTGTTATTAATCTCTCTTTATCTGTCTTTTTCCCCCACAGGTAGTCAAAGGGAAACATTTAATCTGTTGGTAACCAGTGCGATAGAGATGGCTGTTGTTTACAGGTTAGAGCCTATTTAGTATGTTGCTTGTTGTGCACCATGTGTCTGGTTGGGTGTAAAATAATTGTGTGTGTGTGTGTTCAGGGATGTAGAGCAGTATGGACTGAGCAGACAGCTGTGTTTGGCAGAAAGCGACCAGTGTGATGCGGTTCTCTGTGCTCTCGTAGTTGATCTGGACTTTGACGGACAACATGAGTTGCTACTAGGAACGTATGGACAGGTAGAGTGCTGGATTCAAAATACATACGCATAATAGGGAACAAATGTATGCCACAATGAAAGAGTTCATAACACTGGTGGTAATTTGAAATTTTGAAATATAAGCAGCTAACCAGTATACACAATGATGTATTTGATTTGTTATCTGTAGGACCTGCTCTGCTACAAATTTCCCCAAACAACAGGAGCTTTTGAGGATAAGTTACAGCTGCTGTGGAGACGGAGTTTTAAAAGTCCCCTTCTGTCACTGATTTATCTTGACCTGGCAGGAGACGGACTAAGAGAGTTAGCAGTTCTTACCTTAAAAGGCCTGCATATACTTCAGGTGACTGTCACTGAACTGTTTTATTATTATTATTGATTACTGATGTTTTTAGTTAATTGAGCTTCTGTGTTTTTTCCTGTTCTCCTCCCAAACAGCACAGTCTGAAAACAACAGCAGATCTTGTTCTTCACCGATTGTCCACTTTAGTATCAAGACTGCCTGTTTCTTCAAAAGAACAGCTGATCAAAAACCAAGATGCTGAAGAGCAGTTCACTTCAATCAGCAATGAACAGAGAGCTGCAGCCGCTCAACACTGACTTTTATGTGGAAGATATTTATTTGCATTTCAAGTGGTTAAGGAAGAGCTAAATATTTCATTCTGTTTGTGTATGAATCCAAGCCATCTAGCAGGCAGTTTTTTAACACTGAAATTAAAATTACTTCTTGCTGCTGGTACCATGTTTTGTAGCCAGACTTATTCAATCTTACTTCCTAGTGGTCACAAGTAGTTGTTGTTGAATTTCGGATGGGACATGGGGTGTCTTTTTTTTTATTTACATCATAACCTGGCAAAACCATGATTTCATACATTGCTGTTGCTAGTCAGTAGCAGGTTGTATTAGAGTCAGGGGACATTCGCATTTTATCTGTCTTAGTTACAGGGGTATATAAATCTTTGAAAAGTCTATATTTTTGGTCCGTTTTTAATCTGCTAAGAGAATTTCTAAACCCAGGCTTTGGTTTCATAAGATTTCAAAGTTCTTCAGGCAAGACGTGCATTTCGCCATATCCCCAGTAGAGGACGCCCTCAGTCAGTTAACACTGCATCAGTGAGTGCATTCAGAAATCCTGAGGTCTTTGACGTGGTCTGGCCTAGGGCCGCATTTATTAAATGTTGCGTAGAAGGCGTCCTACATTTGATAATATGGTCATTTCTTAAATGTGCGTACTTGTGATTCAAAGAACGAGCGTACGCCTCTCTTACAGATGCGAAATCTATAAATCACAAATGTTCTTGAAATTGTACGCAGCTAATGGTTCAGATCTCCGCCTTGCAAACGCCGCCTAATTAATGTCATATTAACATAAGGGCAACAGTCAACGTCCAAATCCTTTACTTGAGCATGGCAAGCGCCAAGAATTGATTAGATTTCTAAATACCTGCAGTACTCCAACTCTCACACAAGGAAAAGTGCGTCTGTTTAGAATCTCAAGTGGCGCGAAGCACCTTCTCACGTCAAACACCGTTGGCGTGGATTTTAGGGTACACACACACGTTTAATAAACGAGTCTCATGGGGCGAGAAATGTCAGCTGCAGACCCGCAGCACAACATATGACAGCAGTCTCTTCACTACTGAAAGCCAAAACCCATCCTTAATGAGGCTATAATCTTTCCTAATATTAATACTACATAAATTACTTTTACAATGTGAATATATTGTCATATACAGTGATGCAAGAGGCCGCAAGTATGGCCAGTATTGACCATATCCTACAAAGATAATAAAAACAATAACACATTATGCATTCTGTAAAGGACTGTTAACAAAGAGCAAACTTAAACTGCAATTAAGACAACTACTGTTCAAAGTCTGGGGTTGGTAATAAGTTTTGTGTTCACCAAGGCTGCATTTAATTAATCAAAAGCGTAATAAAACAGTAATATTGTGAAATATTACAACTTAAAATAACTTTTAATACATTTTAAAATGTAATTTATTCCTGTGATGGCAAAGCTGAATTTTCAGCATAATTACTCCAGTCTTCAGTGACATATGAAACCATTTACCACAGGAGTATTGATCTCCATTCTGTTTGATTAAGTAAAGTTGGTATTCATTTTGTGTTAAGGTTAGTTGCTTGGCTGGCTGTTTCCATAGCACACCAGCAATCCCACTGTTTTGAGCCAAACCACATACACAAGACACAAACTGGTTCACAATGTTGCGTTACTAATTTAATACATTTTCACACAAATTTACTGTTATACAAGACCGTTCCAAAAAAAAAAAAAAAAAAAAAAAAGTATATTAATATCAATTAAAAAAAATTCTTTAAAATGAACAATGATACAAAACATTGAGTCCAGTCTTATTCTGGAAATAACAGTCCCATTTCTTTCCCTCCAGGTCAAGAATTAAGACATGCTATGGTGCTGGGATCACCGGGAAGGTTAGTGGGCGTTATAGGTTTCAGTTGGCGTGCTGTGCGGTTGAAAAACACAGTTTAAGAGTGTATGGGTAAGGCCCACCTGAGGAGAAAAAAAAACAGTATTTAAGGAACATTATGATTTACTGTGTTACAGCTTATGTCTTTTTGAAGTATGTGTTTAGGGTGTGGCCTGCACTCAAGCCAGCAGAGATCCTGATTGGTCTAATTTTGGTTCCACTGAAAAGGACCACCCCAAACACTCTATGGAGGCCGAATGCATGCCATTTGTTTTGCTCTGTCTTGAATTCCTCTGTGATTGTGTGCCTTTTGTGAAACTTGCTTTTGTTCATTCGATTTATAACTCTTAGGTTGTTTTGAATTACTTTGGCCTTCAGTTATATTGTGTAAATATTATTTGTAAATACTCAATTTAGGGGAAGTAGGGAGTGTGACACCATTTCTTTCGCATATGTTTATTCTATGTTTTGGGTTAAGGAGTTAGGGAAGTTGCGTTGTATTTTTCTTTTGATGCGTTTTTTATTTTTATTTTTTTTAGGGAATATAGAGGGTATTAAACTAGTTATTTTGTTTATTGTCCTTGAGTCCAGTCTTATTCTGGAAATAACAGTCCCATTTCTTTCCCTCCAGGTCAAGAATTAAGACATGCTATGGTGCTGGGATCACCGGGAAGGTTAGTGGGCGTTATAGGTTTCAGTTGGCGTGCTGTGTGCCAACTGAAATTCACTCCTGAATTTATCCCCTTTGTTTCTGGTTTTCACTATATTTTTGTTAATAAATTTATATTTGTTTGAACATTATCTTTGTGAGTGAGCGCACATTTATTTAAAATAATCAATCTGGAAACTCAGCGCGCAATCCGACTGAAAGAGCTGGAGCTCGAACTTAAAGTCCGCGTGAACCGGAAGTTGCAAACGACTTTTCTCCAGTGTTGTGACGTATTTCCCAGTGAAAAGGAATATTGAACTGAGGGCAGGGTTTTACTCTAGCGCTCCTCCTCTCCATCTCTGCTCATAACAGACTAACGGTTTGAGGGGATGGTTAAGCGTTTCCCAACCCAAGCCGTCAAACCTACATCAGAGAAGGAACGCCATTCCAGACCGGAAGTAACTTTTCAGACTTTAAAGATTACGACTGCAAACAATTTTTTTCTGTGTATTAACTTGCACGGATTAATTTTTCACCACAAGACTAGTAATATGCGCTAACAAAGTAAATAGGGTCAATTTTGATTTCAGTTGGACTTTAAAACTACGTTTCCCAACATGTCTCCAACTACTGGTCCACCCGGCACGAGTACGCCTGTGTCTTCTCCAAGCAGCACTTCCACTCCTGGTTCTGAATTTGTCTCTCGACGCAATTTGCAAGTAAGTCCAAGTTTTGATATTAGTAAACAAATCACGTTAGTCCCATTCTTCCGTGAAATTGAAGTGGATACATACTTCACTGTGTTAAAACGCATCGCCGCCACGCTTCAATGGCCGCGAAATGTTTGGCCGCTGCTGTTGCAGTGTAAACTGGTTGGGAAAGCTCAAGAAGTTTGTGCCGCGTTGACTCTTGAACAGAGTTTAGATTATGATGCGATGAAGAATGCTGTGTTGCACGCCTTAGAGCAAAACAGCTCCGAAATAACTCACACCAGTACAAAAACGTGTAGCTGCCATAACTATAGTAGTCACATTGCAGTAGCGTTAAAGTGTGCTGGCTGGATGTAAGCTGAGTACTTACTAGGGTTCTTCATCTGGAAGTGGTTTATCAGCGCAAGAGCCTCCATAGCATCGTTTACTGACTCCCACTCCAACAGACCAGATGAACTTCTCTCACCTGCAGTTCCACCAACACAAGAGCACACACAACACAAGTGTATTTACATAGAACCAAACATACACCACCTATATACACTTAATTCACACAATAAATTGACTATTTACAAACATATTAAACCAATTAGTAACTCACTCTTGCCAGTGAACAGTTTGACGCTGGTTGGGCTCTTTATTCCCAACTCATCACAAATCTGTAGATGAAGATACAGAAAAGACTGTTAAACTGAGCCCACACACACCCAGATCTTTAAAGCACAAAACATCTTTGTCCCAATGACTCTATTATGGCGTATATTTGAGTAAAATGGAAAACAAACGAGAGAGCCAGAAGTTGTAGCGAGTTAATGTTTTTGTTAAAAGTGCAATGCAAAAAAAAAAAAAAACATGCACAGATATCACTCAGAATAAACACTGCAACCTTAAAATGACATACGATTTCTGACCTGACTGAAAACTTCAACAGTACTGTCTGGTTGACTGTTGAAAAAGTGCAGTACGTTGCTGGGCTGCTGGATGCGGTTCTTGGCTGCCTGCTCAGCAGTGGTGAAACGGTTGTTTCTGTTGCCATGAAAATCCTTAAAACTACAACTGCCATCTTCCAGCTGGTATGACTGACCCGGCATTATGGCCTGCTGTTTGGATACACTGCAGACCAATAGACAAAAAAACTAAATAGTAGCGCACACAGACAGAAATCATGCAGATTTAGTTTTACTTGTTTTGAATGGAAAAGATAACTTTATGGTCAAATCCTTTTACATTAAATAATTAGAAAATGGACTAATTTTAAAATAAAATAAAATTAAGAAACAAAAGTAACATAATAAAATAGATGTATAATGGATATGCATGCTCTAAAAGACATTCTATTGTACACACCAGACATTGAGTTTTTGTCCAAACAGCATGTTGTTGTTAAGGTGTGAAATGGCTCTATCCACGGCATAGCAGTCTCCCATCTCCACCATCGCAGCACCTGGTTTACTCTTCATAAACTTTATCTGAGCACAAACACACACAAATATTCAACACATGAGGAGACTCTCATTTAAAAGTTAGGAATCAGCTAAATTTAAGAAATTAATATCTTACTCCGCAAGGACACGTTAAATTGATCAAAAAGGATAGTTTTTTTTGTACCATTAAATGTCTTTGCTATTTCAAACAAATGCAGTTCTTGCAATAACTGCAGCCTTGGTGAGATTAAGAGACTTATGCAGTATGCAGAAGCCTCTTAACTTAAAGGTAGGGTAGGTAGGAATTGTCTAAAAAACTTATTTTCCAAATTTGTTTAAACTTTATTTATATATCAATACATAATTAAAATGCAAGTACTCTGAAAAAGAAAGTATAAAAATCGAGTGTCTGTAGACCTCTCACGACTGTTTTAAAGACAGCTCATTATTTCCATTCACTCCACCCCCTCCCTTCTGGGCTCCTTCCAAAGCCACGCCCCCAAAACACATGAACGCGCGACTCCGACCGCTGAGCTGGAGGACGCATTATTTACCTGCATGTAGTGACATCATGTCAGAATCACATGTAATAAAAAAATCTAACTTTATCATTATGAATATAAACAAATAAGATGTATTTTAGTACTCACTATCAAGCTAGCATATTGATATTGGTAAAGTTTAAAATATTTTTTTTTTGATTCGCTAACGAGCTAGTTATATCTACAAGGCAAAGCTAAAAACAGGTTGTATTGATAGACGTTTTCCCATTACCATCAGTTACACTGTGATGAAAATGAATTTCGTGTAAGATTCATAACATATATGGTGTTCTGCATGTAAGAGTTTCCATGATGAAAGCATTGTTGACTCTGATGAGGACTAACGTTACACTCCAGAGACAAGTACCGCATCGTCAGCTCGAGGACAGGTCCGGGGTCGAGGGCGAAGCACAGGAGGTCGTGCAAGAGGCCGTGCAACTAGGGTCTGAGGATATTAACACGCGTTGTATTTCTTTGTTTCTCCAAAGACTTATAGTTCATTACCTTTTCTAGTACGGTCTTCCTTTTTTTGCCTTGTTTGCCTTCGCTAACTGCATATGCCGGTAATGTGAATTTTGATTGCTCTTTATCTGCAATTGTTTTGCTATTCCTAGGTTCCGTGCCTCTTGAATTCCTCAAATCAAACGGGTTCATGCAAGTGGGCAGATCCTGTGGCAAAAGGGTGGTTGCCATGGTTGCGAGAGAGTGACAGTCGCCTAAGCCAATCCTTTGTTTCGTCCCGAATGGAAATAATGAGCTGTGTTTAATGCAGATTAAACGGTCTAGAGTCACTCGATTTTTATACTCTTTTTTTCAGAGTACTTACATTTTAATTATGTATTGATATATATAGAAAGTTTAAACAAATTTGGAAAAAAGTTTTTTATAAAATTCCTACCTACCCTACCTTTAAGGTCTGCTTGACAAATGCTTTCAGCCATTACTTGGCAAATTCTAAGGCGCAGTTGAACCTCCGAGTTCTTCATTTGAGGATCATAAGCTCCACAACGCCACTTATGTAAAGAATCACCCACTCACCCTTTCCACATTACCGTAGAGACAGAATATGTTAAACAATCTGTCTGCATTGATCTTGTTGGGCTCAAGACCGTACACCATGACCACAGGAGAGTCAGCATGAGCGTTGTAGTCTGGTGGAGGAGGTCCATGTCCGTACTGTGCCCCACCATACCGGGGTCCGCCACGGCCACGCCCTATTGGGGGCCCCATGCGCCTACCCTCGTAGTGAGTGGGTGGAGGTGGTGGTCCATAAGTGTCATCATAGTGACCATAGCCACCCTGAGGACCAGCTATAAAAAAAATAAAATAAAGTATCTAATAATTAGAGAGAGAGGGGACTGAGAATGAAATATACACAATAAGCACCTATAAAAGCAAGAGGGACTGATTCCGTGCCTCTATTTGGGTCATTTGTTAATGTGTGTAACAAACTGACCATATTCAGGTGGATGATCCCCCAGCAGTGCTGGCTGCCTCTGCCGCTTGTTTGTGTTAGCGTTGGGGTCTGAAAGAGACAAAACAACAATACAGCATCACAACTGCTGTGATCACAAACAAAAGAAAAGGAAGGGCTGTGCAGTTCAGTGAGTGACATGCAGTGAGAATAGGGTGTTAAAACTACAAAAATCCCGATTATTGCAATACTAAAGGAAACCATAATGGAGATTTTGAATGACGTCAGGTTATTCAAAGAGAAATTCAACTATTTACATGATCCAAGAAAATCTTTCATACACAACCAAACACACACCTTGTGTATTGTTCCAATTGCCATCTGCATCGGTATCTGCACAGACAGGTATACACACAAATCAGATTAAAATAAGAAATAAAAATACAACATGAACATGATTAAATAATCATACTTCGAAAACCAAATATGCATTTATTAATTTCACTTGGGTCAGAATGTAAAACCACAGGTTCCAAGAGGGGATCAAAAGAACAATATGTATTGATTAATTGAATGAAAAATAAGCACATAAGTAGCCTGGTTCTAGATATGTTTTATCTGTGCCTGTGAGACCAAAATAAATGGTCTTCTCCAATTAAAATACACTCAAATTACATCAAAGTCATAATACAAGATTTCACAGAAAAGGAGAGCAGAGACTACTAAAACAATACAGTGATGTTTATTTACCTAGACAGGGATTTCAATAAACAGAATTAATGTCTCACTTAAACTGATAAAATACCAAAAACTTTAGGAAGGGGTTTAAGGCTTTTCTAAAAGGGTGGAGTTGAGTTGAAGTGAACATTAAAAACTGTTTGCAACCAGTTTTACTTTCTTTAATCTGACTTATCCCAATGTTCTCATTGAACATCATATTTCATGTGAAAATAAATGTGTATTTGGAACAGTTGTAATAATACGCACAAATAAATCAGGGACAATAAGCTAAGAAAAAATGCATTAAAGTAAATGGGGATCAATTTCAAGTTGACTAGACAAATGAACATGGCTGCCAAATGATAAGGTGGTAGGTCTTTTAAGAGTTATGTTATGTCGTGATGAAATTGAAGGATCTTTTCTTCTGTATTGTGACACCTAAATGAAACAATCGAGAGAGAGAGAGAGAGAGAGAGAGAAAAAAAAAAAAAAAAAAAAAAAAAAAAAAGGTAGGACAGGCCAGGGTCTTTCATCCATTGGTTGTTGAAAGGTCGGAGGCAGATCTGAATGCGAGTTTTCAATCGACTGTAATTACGGGACGGGGCCTAAGCAGACTAAATGCTTGGAGAGTCTAGCATACATCACCAGAAGTTTGAATAATAATATTGATTCAATCATACAAGGTCAAAAACAAGTGGTCACCGTGTTTTTGCCAAGACACGTTTCTGGATCAACATATTTTGTTGATCCTGGAACAACATTCTTGTCCGAAAATGTTGTCCTCACCCCATCCATAATTTATCCCTAAAATCAGAGGGAAATAATAAGTAAACACTGAGGTAGAAGCACCTAAGCCTGGTTGTAAACCTAAACTTGACACACTGTAAACTTGTCCCTCAAATCTGATTGGTTGACTGGAATGTTGTTCCTGGATCAACTTCATGTTGTATTTGGTGAAACACCAAAGTTCACACAGTTCTCAAGATCCATAACATGCATTTACAAAATGTAACATTTTAATTGAATATTTTCTGACTTAAAAACGCAGGACTATAAAGAACATTCACTCCCACAGGAAATGTTACCTTCTAAAGACAACACAATAAATATCAGTCACTTGTGGGAAAACAACCTTACTCAAATGGTCCCAAAATAATAATAATAATAATAAATTAGAGCTACATGTATCCACCACCAGGGGGTGAGGATGGGTGAAAGTATTCTTTATTTAGGCTTAAAAGGCCACATTCAAGGTCTTCCCTCCATGCCAGAAATGGCGTAAAATATCTTACCAACAAAGTTCTAGCTGATCCAGCTAGGACGAATAGTTTAAATGAGCAATGTGCTATATGCCCATTTAAATAAATACATAAATAAATGCAGCAGGCACCATGGTGGAAGTGTGATATTCTTTACCAGTCGCTCTTTTCCTGATGATTTCGTTTTCATTCAGTTCTTTAGGATATTCCTCCCAGTCCACTGCATGTGCTTTTGGTGCATTCCAGGCACATAGGTGCTTACCGTAGTAGCAAAGGTGGATAGCAGACAGCAGACGGTGTTGAGTTTAGAAGAGACGCCACATCAGCAATCAGACTTATCCACACCTGCGTCACACAGGGGGCGTAACACAGGGATCAGAACACGGTCAGCCGTGCCCAATGAATAAAACAGATTTAACATAGAGAGGAAGAGGAAGAGGGATGAAGAAATGAGAGAGAGAAAGCACTTCAGTCCACAAAGAGACAGGGCTTGGGGAGGGAGAGCTGAGGATCTGTCTGTGTGATCGGTGGGCAGCTGCGGTCCTTCCCGTGTGTTACAGCGGTGTTTTGTCGCTATTGTCACCCATAGTGTCTTGTCTGGTGCATTTCACTATTGTTAGCAAGATGGCGAAAGGATGTGTTTGCAACAATCTCACGTTGATGTCAGAGCATGTGGCCTGTGATCATGCGGTTTTGGATGTGTCACGGTGTAAAGTCGATGTCATCTGTTCGTTATGTATAGACAAATGTCTGTTCTTGGCCGGGTGAGTAGTGACGATCTCAACTTGTCGTGCTGTGCGCAACGAGACCACCGCCGCTGTGTTGAAGCACTCTTGACTTGTGTCATGCTGGTAATGTCAACTTGCCGTGTTGTCATGATGATCTCTGCATAAATCTCAAACGATTTGTCTGATAGTATGTTGTCATGACAATGTCAGCTTGGCATGATGTCATGGCGATCTCTGACCAACCCAAATCTCTGACCATGGCACTTGTGTTGTAGCAATCCTGATCTGGTGTTGTCACTTATGTCAGTGCGGCATGTTCGCATGATGTTCTCAGGAAAGAGGAGAGAAGCGAGAGCAAAAGTAGCCCAAACACCCAAGAAACATGACTGCATTAGGCAGGGAACGAGAAGAAAATATCTATTCTTCTGTCATTCTGTGTATCTGTACCACTTCCCTTCATGTGTTTGCTGCTTGATCAGTCGCTTGGTCGGTGTTGATATGTGAAAGTCTTCGGTGATAGTCTGTAATGTGTTATCCAAAGAGATTAGACTCATGTCCCTAAAATGTGTCGTTAATTCAGAGATGTCCGCCACCTTTGTAGAGAATGGAAGGATATCTTGAGTGTTTTGTATCCGTGCGACCTCGATACGAGTGAAACTGCAGACTTTGAAGTGTTTAAAGTTGCCATGAGTTCCGTTTGGCTGTTCCATGTGGCCTGCTGAAGTGCTGCGAGTGTGCCTTGCAGAGAAACTTAAGTACATGGAAATGTTTTGTTGGATGTAAAATGTGTTCAGCAGCTAGTTCAAGCACATGAGCTTAACGCATCACATCTCAGGAGTAAAAAATGCTCAGCAATTTTACCCTTTGAGACCTGATAGCAAATACAAACTCTGGCCAAAGACAAACAAGCTTTAGTCTTCAAAAAAGATAGAAGAAGAAAAAAAAAGTATTCTGAATGCAAAAATGTATTATAAAACAACTTAATCTGGGTAAAGTTGGTTCCTGAATGATCCATTAAATATTGCCTGGACCATTGTGAATCTTTACGTTCACGAATCAACCTGTTATATACAGCCTGGCTCTACAGCCCCGTTCAGTGAAATTCTGCTCCTGGAGGGACAACGTCCTGCAAAGTTCAGCTTCAACTTGCCCCAACACACCTGCCAGGAAATTTTTAACGATCCTGAAGACCTTGATTAGCTGGTTCAGGAGTGTTTAATTTGGGGTTGGCGCTAAACTCTTCAGGAGAGTGGCCCTCCAGGAGCAGGACTGGATACCCCATCTCTATTGCAAAGCAAAAAACAAATCTCCATCATGTAATATTTGCTTGATGCAGTGTCATGCTCAGTGACTACAGGTGAAAGGAGTGCCTGCTTCTAAGGAATTGCTATATGAGAAACACTTGTGCTTTAACAGGTGGCATGCGCAACAGACCAGTGTACGTCAGTATTAGCTAAGAAGAATGTGCGCTTCTGCAGTCAGTATGACAATCATGCCCTCTCAAGTGCATGTCTTTCCATTAAATAAACGAATGTGCGGTTTTTTTTAAAGGCGGATGTTCTTTTTGCGTATGTGCAAGAGTGCGTGTCCATGTAAGAATGTCTATTTACTACTACAACCATGTAAATATTTTGTATTATAATCTAAAGTGAAGGAACACAAGAATGAAGCAGCATCACTGAAGTGACGTAGTTGGGAAAAGATCCACTATTGAAGTTACTTCAAACTTCCCAAAGGCGTCACTTGAGGAGGCCTGTCCACACACCCATCCCCAAAAAACATAAGGAGCAGCACAGACAGAGTGCAACGGCTGTACAGTACCTTGGCCACTGAGATTGGGGTTGGTGTAATCCCATGTATCCTGATCGTTTTTGAAGACGTTGAGACGGGTTGGCTGTACAATAAAAAGTGATATTTCATTAGGAATAAGTTTTTACTGGGGTAATTAGTCACAATCATTTGAATTGTCCCTGCTCATTTAAAGTGTGAGTGTGCTACATATAAGCCTTCTGCAAATGTCAAAGCACTCATTCTGAAATCTGAATTCAGATATGCGTTTATAAGATATATGCATACAACTTAATACAAATAGTAGCTTAGTTATTTATATTTGTTATGTAATTGTTATGTGTTAGATAATATAGATTTTTTGGTACAGTAACTTTAAATGATTGGCACTCGTTTTGCCGTGAAATGAATGTTCCATGTCTTTATTAAAATGAACGGTCCAAAAGAGTCATGACTTTTCACTTTTCAACTTACCTTTGACTATGTGTGAGATTTAGTTACTAGCTTAGTCACTAGCCCATACCTTTTAATGAAGAAAAATAATAATAAATGCACCTATTACAGAATGACTTAATTTGCCATATTGACTCCAGGCCTGTAGAAGGCACTGTACAGCACAAACAGTTTGATGTCATTTTATGGGGTACTAACCTTGGCATACTCAATTTTAAGGGTGCAGCAGCCCGAGTAGATGTCAGCTCCGTTGAGAGAGGCTTTAGCTCTTTGCGCACTCTGGACTGAGTCAAATGTGACCAAGAGTCAAGGAGAACAATATTTCTAATGTAAATAAGAGCATGCAGTCTAAACTACACTTGTACAGGGTTTGATCTTTGTTCTAGTGAAAAGCCCCATACTCTAATCTTAAAACACATTAGTGAAGGTTGAAGTCATTTTGTTCAAGGATATTCGATCATGGCTTGAACTCCATTTTTCCTGAAGATCACAATCCTTTGCACGGGTCCACAGTTATTGCAGATGGTGTACAGAACGTCCTATGGACAAGAAATGACAATAAACAGAGGCACAAAGAATGAAGACAAGCTCAGATGCAGTAGTAGACAGCTAGACAGTAGAGTCTACACAGCTACACCATCATAATATATGACCATGATGATCAATATCTAAACAACTTACCGTGGTAATGGGGTAGATGGGGTTCATGATTGTGAGTAGTAGTACATTGTTGACGCTCCTTGTATCATCAGAGTCGCTGGGCCGAGAGATTTTTTGACTGGTAGAGTAATTGATGTAAGATGGCCGGCCAGCAATGTAGATTTGATTATTGTTAGCATATGTCACTGCGTTAGAGGAGCCGCCCATATCCTCAAACTCCACCAGTGCCTGACGCTTCTTTGGCATCAACACAACATAACTGAAAGACAAACACATGCACGCACACTGAATAATGACTTTGAATTCCTCAAACAATTTTGCTGAAATGGTGCAAAATGCAAATCAATTAATAGAAGGAAAAAAAAAAACTCCCATCCCCATCTTGAATAATGGATTATCATCATGGGATTAGAAACACTTTTTGGTATACTATTTAGTGGTCGACCGATATATCGCCGAGGCCGATATATCGGCCGATATTTGGAATTTTTTAGATATCGGCATCGGCCGATAAATCTTTCCGTTTGGCCAATATATTTCAAAACAGTTTGTGACTGTGCATTCGCGCTTTTTTCCACTGATGCGAACAGAGCGAGCGTGAATGAACTGAATACACTCGCTCTGCTCCGCCCAGCACCGTAAAACAAGCCACTCAGAAGTGAAGCAGACATCTGACAGACACAGTAAATGACCATTCGCATTCGCTTTCTAACCTGACGCTACATTGTGTTACACACAAAAACACTCCGGCGTGCAGCAGAGTCTATTCAAACAGTACCATGATATGTCAGATCCGCAGCCCAGCGGTAGCTCCAGTGGGGGTCACAGATGTGATATAAACGAATTCAAACACAACTGAAAACATTTTACCTCACAAACAGTCAAAAATCCTGTGACTGGCTGTTCCTCAGATACGCGCGTTGTTCTCGGGTTACATTTAAACTAGACGCTGTTTTCCAACGGACTCGCGTGCACGGAAAAGCTGGGTCGCGTTCATTACAGATCAGTTGGTCGCGTGAGGTGGATGAGAAGAGAACACTATGTAATAATATTACGTTTGAAAATAAATCCTTGAAAATGTTATTCACTATCTACTGTATTTATTTATCCATGATTGGCGTAATATCGTGTGTAGTATACATTTTCATATGTTCATGTATGTCATGCAAATACATGTGACGGCTTGCAACTTTTTAAAGAAACACACAAGCAAGTGTTTTTAAAGAAACACATAAATCATTATTATTTAAATATACTTGAAGTAAAACAACCTTAAAAAAAGGTTGAACTATTTAAACTATTTTAAAGTAAATAGTGTAAATAAACTATGTGAGATTTATATTTAACTATGTTGTACATAAAATGTATGTAATCTCACATACTATTTTGTCATTATGAATATTCTTTAGATTGGTTCATTAATGATAAATGTTATTTGTTGTAACCTGCAGTAAGCAGCAGTAATTATTTATGTGACTGAAAAAATGACTGCTGCTTACTGCAGGTTACAAATAAATAGTTTTAGTTGCACTAAAACTTTATTTATTGAAGTGTTACCTTAGCTTTTTGTTTACATTTTAATTTCTTAGTAAATATTTTTTATTGCAAAAAGAATTTTGCATAAATAGTATGTACAATAAATGTTCATTTAGTTTCACCAATATTCTTTATGTCTCTCATTTACTGTATTCACATGTATTGTATCGGCCTCATATCGGCCAATCGGCCAGATTGCTTTCTCAATATCGGCATCGGCATCGGCCATTAAAAATCCCATATCGGTCGACCACTAATACTATTATTGGTTAAACAAGTTTTCTCTTAATACCAATGAAGACATTAGTACTGTTTATCTTTTATTTAGTCAGATATAGGGCTGCACGATATGAGGAAAAGCTGCGATGTGCGATAACATTGTTTAATATTGCGATGACGATATGACTTGCGATAAGTATTCAAATGTGAATGTTAGCTATACTGTTCTCCTATGTCTTAGTGCTTTAATAGGTTCTTTGCGTGTTAGGTCAAACGTTTATTACCTGCCTGGTTCAGATTACACGATTTTAGAGCGATTTTGGCACGATCTGTTTGACGTAGGGTGTCGTGGGGATTCGTAAACGACAATGGGCGTCGGGACGCAATATTCGATCGTTTCATCTCGTATAGTGTGTCATAGTGGGCGACAACCTACGTCGCGTCTGCGATGCTTCAGGACATCACGACAGAGAGACTAGCATGTTTAATTTTTTAACGTTCCTCCACGACGGGTTGAGTATGTGAGCGAGAGTGCGAGCAACAGTGAGTGTGTGTGTGCGCCAGTGAGCGAGTGTGTGTGTGTGTGTGTGTGTGTGTGTGTGTGTGTGTGTGTGTGTGTGCGCAAGTGAGTGAGTGAGCGAGGGACAGTGAGTGTGTGTGTGTGTGTGCGTGCGCGAGTAAGCGAGAGTGTGTGTGTGTGTGTGTGTGTGTGTGAGTGATATTTAATATTAAGATATTAAAATTTGTTTAATTTAAAGCAGCAGTTCTCAACCGAGAGGCCTTAAACTTTCTAGAGGGCCACAGGATAACTTAAAATTATTTAATTCTATTTTTTTTTATTAATTGAAATGCAAAAAAAAGAAAAAAATGAAATCCTTTCTTTTTCCCTGTGTCATAAAAAACACACAGAATCATAATCTTGAATTAATATCAACACTCCCTTGTGTAAAAAAGCAGCGCTTTCATAATTACAGCGGAAATACCAGAGGAAATAGCTCTCCGATATCAGGGGCCTTTGAATATTGTGTTGGACAATGGAGGGCCTTTGAGTCAAAAAGACTGAGAAGTGAGAACCACTGGTTTTAAGGAATTTTTGTAATAGCTGTTCTAAAGTAATGAACCCTTTTGTAACGTAATATCTCTGTCAACAAAGTAAGGACTAGAATGAGAACCACAAGGGCTGAGGATAGCATTTGGGACAGGGACAATTCTTATCCACCATGAACATTACCTTATTGTGCCAAATTCCTGTAGCGCCTCCACCAGATCAGACTCGGCAATGCCGTCAATAAGCCCCCTTATATGCACCACAAGCGAGGGCAAGGTCTTGTGCGGGTCACTGTAACCCTCCTGCACATACAAAGGAAAGAACAAATGGTTAAATTAAACAATAGTAGAAAACTAGAATCCTTGTGAATGCTTAAAGCAAATATATAAAATATTCATATATATATATAAAATATTCATATATATATATATATATATATATATATATATATATATATATATATATATATATATATATATACATATATATACATATACATATACATATATATATATATATACATATATATATATATATATATATATATATATATATTCATTCATTTGCTTCTCTACGTTAGCCTCTCGGTAACTAGTAATATATATATATATATATATATATATATATATATATATATATATATATATATATATATACATATATATATATATATATATATATATATATATATATATATTCATTCATTTGCTTCTCTACGTGACTACGTGACTCAAACTAGTGAAATTGATCCAATTAAGTTACCAGCATCACATTCAGAGTTCAGATACCATGATCTAACCAGAGTTAGTGTTTCGCGCAAAAACTGAAACTCTACGGCTTTTGAATTGTCTCGTGCACTTTCCGACATTTTCCATTCGGCTAAATCAATGAAAAGAAGTCTGTTAACAAGCAGTGTGAATGGCTTATCAGAGGCTGATCTGACTGAACAGAACAATGAATGCGCATTGAGGAAAGCAATCCTAGCCGAACCACAGGGACAAATTAGTTGTATTAGATTATGTATATTATATATATATCACATTATATGTAATGCTTATATCCTCCACAATCACATAATTATTTCTCATAACTAAACAGACTAACAAACTGGTGTTAGCTACAAGCTAGCCTTATTAGCATCACGTACTGAATGGAGAAAAAAATCGTTTCAAGAAAAAATGAATGTCTAGCACCACAAACCTAAAAAAAAATGCAATAACATGAATTGAATGAAAGTACCGTGGCCATTCCGTCGCCGTCTGTTTTCTGTCTTTTTGTTGCTCTGCCTCCGTCACCGTAATAATGGCCAGCCGCAGCAGCCATGTTGTCTCAAATGAAATGTTATAAAATGGAACACACACCACTGCTGGAGCTACGGCAACCCGCAGGAGGAGGGGGAAACGCGAGAGGAAAAGGAATTTTGGGAATGGCTGCGCTTCAACACTTATTAAGCTGCCTACCTAGACAACATTTTTAAGGCTGCGACGTCGCGTTCGAATGCGTCTGGAGCACCAAAATGACGTTTACCTAAATTAGAATCAGAAAGAGCTTTATTGCCAAGTGTGCTTGCTCACACAAATAAGTTTTCTCTGTAGGCTAAATGAAGCTTAATTTCCAGTGCACACATAAATACAACAAGACACATAATAACAAAATTAAAGAATAAAGATATTAAAGAATAAAGAAAAGTAAATTGTAATATTTACAGATATGAACATATTTACAGTTAACAGTATTATGGATAATAAATAAAAGTGAATTAACAAGAAATTGCACTAAACAGTGGGAGTATTGCACTAAGATTGGCCTCGGAAGGAATTGAACTGTTCAGTAGGGAGATGGCCTGTGGGAAGAAGCTGTTTCTGTGCCTAGATGTTCTAGTGCTCAGCGCTCTGAATCGCCAGCAGGAAGGCAACAGTTCAAATAAGTTGTGGCCAGGGTGAGTGGAGTCTGTGATGATTTTTACCTCCCCTCTTCCTCACTCTGGAAGAGTACAGGTCCTTGAGGGTGGGCAGGGGAGTACCAACAATCCTTTCAGCAGTCCGGGCTGTCTGTTGTGGTCTTCTAATGTCTGATTTAGCTGAACCAAACCAGACAGTTCTAAAAGTGCATAGAACAGACTCAATGAGTAGAACTGTGGCAGATTGAACTTCTTCAGCTGGCGAAGCAAGTACAACCTCTGCTGGGCCTTTTTCACAATAGAGTTAAAGTGTCCCACTTCAGGTCCAGAGAGATGGTGGTGCCCAGGAACCTGAATGCCACAGTGCTGTTCATGATAGTAAGGGAGGGGAGTGAAGTCCACTATCATCTCCACAGTTTGGAGTGTGTTCAGCTCCAGGTTGTTGTGACTACACCAGATAGTCAGCTGCTCAACCTCTCTTTTGTGTGCAGACTCAAGACTGGCAGCAATACTGCTGTTATAATATTGTAGTTAAAAAAAAAAGAAAAAAAAAGAAGGATTATATATGATTCATACAGACACACAGTGCACACATTTGTGTAGTCATTAAAAAACCCATGGTTTCGAGGCAGCCAATGCTTCATACTAAAGGACATTTAACTTTAACTACAAAAATATTTGGTCTGTGCGAATTTGCCATGTTTCCATCCACTTTTTGGTGTTCACATGTTTTGTTGCAGCCGTTTCAGTTTGCCTAGAATTTTGATCTTTGTATTTTTTCCCTATAACAGTAATGAGTGTACTACAATTTTACGTAAAATGGTTTAACAATTTGTAACTGCTTTGACTCAAGAATGGAGTGAATCCAAAACACAACTAAACAGCTTTATGTTTGAGCACTGCAAACACACACACAAAACAAAATCAGACCTCCAGGAGAGATGCATTTCATTCAGGACATGACTAAAAGCTGTACACAAAAGCAACTAAAGGCCCAATTAAAAAACAAAACAAAAAAACAATCCATTCTAATTGTATTTTGCAGTAATAATATCATTAATTATTTGTGCTGTAAATGAGGTCATCACAATACAATTTTATATACCAGCAGAATGTCAAAATTCTCAAACAATTTTGACAGAGCAGCAAAAACTAATACCAGGCTAACTAAAGTAAAAAGACCTAAAAGAATTACTGAAGGCAAGTAAAGAGTAACTTGCAGCAACTTACAAACAATAAGACAAATTAATAAAAAAAACATTATGGTTAAAATTGTGCCATTTTTAATTTAAAACAGTACACCCTCTATCCCTTGAAGATTAGAGTTGAATAAAGAATTCTTTCATTGTGTATGGGAGTGTGAAGAGATCTTGAAATTCTGGAAGTCAGAGCAGACTATGATAGATAAAATAATCAATGTTACTATTTCTCTTGAAACATTTTTTTATATAAAATGTATGTCCTAGTAATGTTAAATTAAGAAGAGGAGAATATATATTTGTCTATGGCCTGGTTTCATGGACAGGGTTTAGATTAAGCCATAGTTCAATCAGGGCATTTAAGTAGCTTTTATAGACATGCGCTAGAAAAAACAAAACATTACTGGTGTAAATCTAGAGGCAGAACAATGACACTTACATATTTCAAGATACCAGTGCAAGTTGCAGTTGCTTTTAATGAAAACAGCTCAAACATGCATTTTAGTCTTGGACTTAAGCCTTGTATGTAAAACCGAAAATTTATTTAGTAAATGTGTATTCTACAAGCTTATAGCACTTTGGAAAAAGTTGGAGGCACCAATTATAGGGAGATGAGATTGAATATGCCATTGGAGAAAATAACGTATATATTATTAAAGGCAGGTATAAGGCTTTTGAAGATGCTTGGAAACCCTTTATGATTTTCTTAGAAAAAGAAAACAATAGGGATATATTTTATGGGATTTTATAAGATATGCAAGAAAATAAGTATTGTTGGATGCATCTTGTACTAGGAGACCTAATTTTAGTTTGTTTGTGGGTGTATATACAGTACTGTGCAAAAGTCTTGGGCATGTTAATAAAACAGAAAAAACTGATACAGACTGAATCCAGAAGAACTGCGGGAACATCTCCAAGATGATTGAAGAAACCTTCCTGCAAAGCTACCCGAAAAACTATGCGCAAGTGTACCTGGACAAAAGCCGTTTTAAACGCAAAGGGTCGTTACACCATATATTGATTTGAATTAGTTAATAGAAGTTAAATCATATCATCATTTTTGAAAGCATTCTCACTTTACAGCATTTTAACACAAGTGACAGTACTTTTCAAAGTACTGTAGCTTTGCAGGAAGATTTCTTCAAGCATCTTGGAGACGTTCCCACAGTTCTTCTGGATTTAGTCTGTCTCAGTTTCTTCATGTAATCACAGACAGACTCGATGATGGTGAGATCAGATCATCCTGGCTGTTGTCATATTCTTTGTGCATACAGAAATCTCACTGGATTATTACAATTAATGGCAAAAAGAATGTTTGGAAACGTAAACTGATATTTCCTACTGACACACTACAGCAAAAGATATAAACTGACTTAAAACCATTTTCTTTGGGGGGGGGGATGGATATTAACATGCCTAAGACTTTTGCACAATGCTGTTTATTTTTCCTTTTGTTGATTATCCATACGTGAATATATGAGAGTGTTTATGCTATAACATGTCTTTGTTATGTAATCTAATAAGCAATAAAAGATGAATAAAGAAACCTCAGGTCAGCAAAAAAATGCACTGAAACCGTTAGGTTTGTAAAGCTTTACTTTATTAAAAAGATTGTTGCCATTTTCAATGAAAAAAAAAAAAAACCCTTCTACAACAAACAAATCACAGCGTACTTTTCCATTCATATAATACACTGACTAAATCACAACATAGCTCATTCACCACCTTACCCACAAATCACAGGACACTGGCTCAACACTGAAATTAAAACAATGGAGCTCTTAAAAAATGTTTAGAAGTAAAGGGGATTTTGAAAAAGGGAAGGGAAAAAAATATTCATGAGCTGCTTGAGATGATAGTGATGTTTTTACAAGGTGGAGGAGCTTTGTCACTGAACTGTGGGGAGGAAAAAAAAGCTTTGTAGCTACAGTAGAACCAGAATTGAAATCATGGGGAAGATAAAATGTATTTTAGCCCTGAGGCATAGGTGGGGAATAGGGGTGAAGCATCAGTATTCAGATCAGTCAGCACCCGGTGTTGGACTTCTCCTTGGGCTGGCAGACCTGGAATGACTAAGAACACACACACAGACAGACAGACACAGTCAGTCAGCATCTACAGATTTTCAACCTTGAATGACAACTGAAATGTGCTAACGTGTAAATTTGCATTTACCCGTCTTTCTTGTGACTGATCGAACGAGACCGAGAGCGAGATCTGGACACACTACGTTCCCTCTGTCTGGAACCAGATCGTGAACGGGAGCGACTTTAAAAGAAACAAATAAGATTTTAAACTGAGATGCATGTACAACACGTATATCGTGAAACTGAATTAACAAATTAGCATATCTAAATTGTGCATGCAGTACCTGTCTCTACGGACAGGCGTTCTGGACCTGGACCGCCGGACAGGGCTTTTTGACCTGCGTACAGGTGAACGCGAGCGCCGCACAGGGGTTCTGGATCTGGAGCGGGCCGGGGAGCCTGACCTAAAACAGAGGTGAAGTTTAAGAAAAATCAAAAGCCTAGAGATCAATGACAAAATTTAAGTCCCCCTGTGGTAAAAATCAAGCGTTTAATGTTGTTTATATGTCTATGTGGTGTTTTTAATATGAATTTGCACATGGTTCGTCTTAAAAGCATAAGTCAACACCATTGCTGAGTATTTTCTCCTTAAAAGCAGTGAAATAAAGACAGTTTCAAAAACGTGTTTCGAAATAGCTGGTGTTTCTGACATCACAAACTACCTAGTAACCAATCACGACAATGTGACAGAGTGGATCTCTGAGCTGGTGTGTGTGAGTGGGGGCGGGGCTGATTTGCATATTCATAGAACCGCATATACTAAATGAAGGAAGGGTGTAGAGTTACATTCAAGCTATTTTAAGGCATGATGGAAAAGGCATTAAGGAAAAAAAAAATGTTTAAATGTCATTTTGGTGTTTTAAGGGATAACATAAACAGGGGGACTTTCAGAAAATCAAAATGTCCCATAGAAAGATTGTTTCTTCAACAGTGCTGAGGCAAATCAATGTGTTAAGAAGACTTATTGCAATTAAGAGTTGTTAGAAACAGGACTGTGAAAAGATAAAGCTCACCTGCTTCTGCGTTTTGAGTATGAAGGTGACCGGTACTTTCTGAAAAAGGAGGGCATGAAATCAGACTGATACATATTGACAAAAAAAATGTAATTCAAACACAACTGGAACAGTGCGTGGTCTTACCTTTCATTACTACGGCTCCGAGAACGGTAGCGGCGCCCTCGAGATCTGGACCGAGAGCGAGATGTTGATCTAAACGCAACAAAAACAATATGAAAGTTTATGAACAACAGGCTCAAGTATAAAGGCAATAAAAATAAAACGTTTATTTACGTACCTGCTGCGTCGGCTTCGCCTCTTGCTGAAACGATAACAGTCATAGGCATAATGACCACTCTCCCCACACTGGTAACAGCGGTCGTTGGGGTCAAATTGCCTGCGGCTGGGACGGCCATAACGGGACTTTCTTGACATACCAGTAGACAGCTCAACTCTGACACGGGCTCCACAAAGCACCCTGGGATATTATAGATCAGAAGGTTATTTGTTCCCTATGTCAAACAAAGGCGTGTACATATGTGATCCAGCTGTTTGGACATCCCAGACTCCCCCCGTTAGCCTTTTTATTTCTGAGCCATACATTTCACCTAGATGCAGATAAAGTCCAGACCAATTAAAAACAACTGAACTCAAAAACAGGGTACAATTAATCTGCATCTAGGAAAATGCCACAAAAGTTGGGGCCTTTGTGAGCGGAAAGAGAACAGTGAAACCGCCGACACTCACCCCTGCGGGTCTGAGCTCCCTGAAGAGGTCAGGGGGTTAAATGTGCTGCAGTAGCATCATGGCAAATGTAGGCAGGTAGAACTCAAGTTGACTCACTTTCCATCCATCCCCTTTACGGCATCCTCTGCATCTCTGGCATCCTCATACTCTACGAAGGCGAAACCTGGAGGGTTCCGGGCGACCCATACACTCCGCAATGGTCCGTAGTAACTGAAGGCCCGTTCCAGCTCACCTTTGGCTGCACCATTGCCAAGGTCACCTACATAGACCTTACAGTCGGTGGCACGAGAGGAACTTCGGGATGAATAAGACATCTTACACCTGTAGTATTGACAAAGTAAAGAACTTAATTTAAACTGGCTAATGTTTGAAGCAAAATACAAGTAATTGATTCCCCAAATTCACTGACACTCAAATGAATGTTTTCAACCAGGGGTTCATGGACCACTGGGTGTCTCTGATGGTACTCAAAGTCTGTGGAGACTATCATAGAACACATTTATAACTATCAAATATCAAACTCATTCAGTTAAAGGGACAGAACACCCATAATAATAATAATAATAATAATACATTTATTCGCCTTCGTACAGTTCCAAATCTGTATGACTTTCTTCTGCAGGGCACAACCAATGTATAATGTTTTTCTCTCTCTCCAAATACAACGAAGGTCAATGTCACCGAAACAGAAAGTCATTTAAATTTGGAATGACATGAGTAAATTAAAATTTTCAGTTTTTGGTGAATGTTTCCATTATGCATTATATAATGTGGTAAAGTAGCAGCCCAGGATTGTTGTAAATTGTTAAAAAAAAAAACATTTCGTCGCACACTACAAGTCTCTAGTTCTGTAAAGGCTGAAAACCTCTAGCTTTCTTCTAATATAAACTACAGTGTCTAGTGTACATTGATCAACCAGTGCGCATGCAAGTGCGTTGGTCTAGAATGTAGCACAGCCCTGCACTTGTTAAAAACATAGCAACTCGCGGTCAGCTGTTCCCGTATAACGTGCATGCATCTACATTCGTTAAAGCTAAAGATGAGAGTGCTGCTGTTAGAGCTTCGTTGCTACACAATGTAATCGTATAAATTTCTCAAGAATTATGTTTTGGTTTCGTTTTCATCGGTCTGTAACACCAGTCACGTAACGTAACGAACTACGGCCATGATAGACCGCTCAATCATGTTTATCAACATGATATTGGAATTAGCAAGACTCAAACAGCCAAAACCAAAACAGACAATAGGATAAGAAATTATAAGCATGATAAATTTGAGAATGTAGCAACTGGTTTGATTGTTAGCCAATTAGCAAGATTAACGCCAATAATAAGTGCGCCAGAAACGCAGGCCGCTCTTTGTTTGGCACATTTTTGAATTAAACGATACACCTACCGAAATACAAAGATCCACCAGCTGGCAGCAACATTTAAACCACGATCTCTCGTACAAGATATATAATCGCATGTGAAAAGAAAGGCCTTTGAAATAATACCAAATAAACAACACCATATGCAGCACGCGGACTTACTGTGTGACTCGACGTCCTCGGTTCCGTCGTGTGAGGGCGCGTGGACGCTTCTTCTTCCGGTTGATTAAAGGCGCTCAACCAAACCTTGGCCGACAGGGGAAAACCGCTAATGACTACAAGTACAAATTCGATACAAATCGAATTCATCTAACCGAATAAACAACGTGAGAATGTAACTCAAAACAGAGTCCTCACCAATTCTCTTATCTCATGCTCCTGACTCGCGCTCTTGGCCCGGAAGCGTCACCCGTCACCGGCTGAGAGCACGGCCTCGGGCCTTGACGACTTCTCTTACTTCCAAGAAGGGGCGGTGTCTTTAATGCTTAAACATGATTGGCTCTCACTGATGTAACTCAAACTAAAGGCGCGTTTCCTACTGGTTCTTACTGGCGGGGATTTTCATTCATTCCAGTAGTTTGAATCTTTTGAATATGTTCACTAAAACGATTCATTCATTAATTCAAGCAATCATTTCTGCTTCAGTTGTATCATAAGTCGTTGAATCTTACACTCAACCGATTCGTTAAGAACACAGAACAGTTGATGTAACTAATAAATTATTTATAAACAAATCTGCCAAGAGTGAATCATTAGGGTTGCCAAATTCAGCAAAGCAAAATATAGGCTAGCTCAATGTTTGGCCAACAGTGTAAGGGACACTCAAAATAGTTTATAGTTCATTTGCATACAATACCACAAGATGTTTTCTGTAAAATGTTCCTCTATTTTCATTGTTGTGATATATCGCCTCTCTGTCTGGATTCTATAAGCAACCAAAGCAAGATTCGTCAAAGGAATAAATTATTATTAATTAGGCCTAGTGTAATCTGTTGATGTTTAATGAATGAAATAACAGTATTTCCACTTTTCATTTCTGAAAGCAGCACATTCCAGTTAGAATACAGAACACAATAAAACAACCGTTTCAATTTATTAAGGATTTTACTTAAATTTAAATACTGAAAATATACATTTGAGTGAATTCATGAAGAGACATATGACATAGACTCGTGAGAGTTTGTAAATATATGAATGTGAATTCTGATTATTGTCACATACATTATTTCCTTGACCAACTTTGCAAGGTACCTCCCATAAAGTATAACATCCTAATGTGAAACTAGCAAACGTTGTTCAGTTTCACTTGTCAAAGTGTTTTTTGTGTGTGTGTGATCATTTCTATGGAGAGTCATATGTGGCTTCTCTCTCAGAGAGAGGCCTAGCATCTCTTCACAGGTGCATCAATTACTGTAATGAGTCAGCATATAAATCACATAAAAGTGCTACATCTTGCCGTGTTAAACTCCTCCATGTCTTTGAGGGTCTGGTGGTGTCAAAAGTTCATAATACCTCTAATGTGCTTTGAAACCAAAGCCGAACAACAGTTAGAGATGCCCCTGATAGCCGTGCAGTCATATATTGCTCTCTCTCACTCACTCTCTTATTTTAGGTATGTGTGTTTATACAGAAAGTGCAAACCTATACCTACTTCATGTACATATTACCATGGAATAGACAGTACTTCGTACATTTCTCTCACAATTTTCACAAAACTCATTTAATCTGAATGCCATTAGTGTTAGTGTGTATGTGTGTTTATTGAGTCTGTGTGTCTTCTCTGTCCTCAGAAGCCGGTGATGTGACAGTAGGCCTCTAGGCTGGAGAATGTGATGTAGAGAAGCCACAAACCGATGAACAACGCTGAAGTCAGAACCTTCAGCGTTTTGGGCCCACCTAGCTCTCCGCCCACCGATTTCCGTCGCCGTAACATCAGCACACCAATGTTGATGAAGGCGAAGATGGTGAAGAGTGTAACAGAGAACGCAAGCGAGCCAGGGTCTACATAAAACACCTGACCTTTGACCTCCCAGTAAATGGCTGAAATGGACCAAGCCACGCCAATCCCAAGAAAAACATTAACGGCGTTGCTACCGGTTACATTTCCAACTGAAGCATCTGCGTACTGATCCTGTTGAGCAGCGACCTTGCTTGCAAATGTATCTAAAAAAGGAAAGAAGGGAAGTGAGAAATGCCTGGTTGGTAAAATGATTTTGCAACAAAGACAGTTGTCAGTCCTTTTTTTTCTTCTTTCTTTATTTATAAAGGGACCATGTACAATTTTTAACATAAATGTTTCCATTTCATGCATTGTACCGGATTTAGCCAAAGGCTAATTTTCATCCGTATTGGAGTCCTTTAATATGGTTACGTTCACACACAGTTTCGGTATTTACGGGACTGACAACTTCTCAGAAAACTTATGCAGTATGAACAGAACTGGATTGGACAACTAGTTGTCTGTCATGTCATACTGTGTGAGAGAGCCGCTCTGCACTGCACAAATGCTTGTCTACCGTGTGTTGCGGGTTTTGGTGTGTGGTTTTACTTTCAGTAACTTGCAGCGACGGAGATATGAGCTGTGTGTAATCTGAAGGCTCAGTTTTGTATTCTATGAGTGACTCTCCACCCAGATATAAAAGCTGCAGTCAGTTGATGAAGATTTGACGGATAACCTTGTGGCTCGATTGGACTTGTCGTCTCAAAAGTGATAAAACTTTTCAGTTTAATGGACGTTGCCATAATGTCAGTGTCTCTATGGTTAATGGAAAGAGAATACAGGCTTGACACCCGTTGCAAGTTCACACAGACAGTATTCGAGACGCTACTGAAAGTTGTTGTGTGAACGGGACATTTCGAAACTCACACCTGTAAGTAAAAGCGGCTGTCAATCCCAAAAACTGGCAGTGTGAACGTAGCCTTTGTTTCACACAGTCTAACATACATATTTACCTGGTATGGAGGTTCCTAAGGCGACGAACACTACAGCAGTGACAGTGTCACGGAGGCCCACTGTGCATCCGAAATGAGATGCCAAATCTCCGATGACAGCAGTTAGCATCCCAATGACCAGAATGCACACAATGAAGCAGGTCCATCCGTTCCCGTACTCTGTGGGTGGAACAAACGCAAACAGAATCTTCCAGAACACTGTAACCGCGTGCATGAAATAATCACAGCACGAAGGCTGCTGAGGCTCCCCTCCTTCCTCATCACCTTCTCCTGAGAAAAAGAAAAAAGGTAGGAATAAAACATTATCATCACCTGAAAGAATCTCTCGTGAGTTTTTGTGCACACAAACACAGCATAATTCATTTCATATATATACAAACACACAAATGATTTGATTTTACCTGCACTGACTGTAACAGCCTCAATGAATTGTTCCCTCCAGGAGTGTGTGCCAATTACTTCGGCAAGATTGGTATCCTTCAAAAGGCGGTCTACTGTATTCTAAACACATATGCACACCATAGTAGAGCTTAGTGATTGAGAAATATATCCGTTAAACAGCAATCAATCAGACTTCATCAGTTGCTCTGTATAAGCCATTACACTTTATTTTTAATTCCTGTTATTGACTGTATTCCTGATTCATTTGCACAAAAGGACTGTTCTTGTGTAACGGAGGCCAGCAACTGATGCCAGAGGCTGTGGTCTTTAGCGCCCTTGTTAGCGCATCCCTCTTGAGGCCAGCGAAGTGAGGTTTACCTGCACAGCTCTTAATAGCTGGCCTCCTTTACACTTGCTCAGCCAAATGAACATTTTGTTTCATTGAAAAATCATATGATGAAAAAAGCTTTAGTTTTAATCTAGTTTTAAAGCTTTCAATTAGCAAACATACAGATTAAAACAGAAAGAGTTGAGATGAGATCACAATCTTCATGCATTTAGGTGGGATTAATTCAGTCAGAGAGTGTTTAAAGGTTGAAGTTAAGGGCAATCCCAACACACACTTCACACTGAGGCAAGTGGTCTACTACCGCATCTAAAACTCCATTAGGGGCCATTCCCTGTCGGACCTATATGAGAGGGAAGGAATCACAGCTTATACAGTTTCTTCCTGCATGTGACAGACTAAATTGGGCACTGAGTTTCATGTGTTTGTTAATGTATGCATGCATATGATGTATACCTTGAAAGCCATGCTCTCCTCTATAATGACCTCTAGCCTGCTGTGTTTTCCCAGAATGGGCTTCCCCTTCTCTGCTATACGCCTGGCATCCTCCACTTCTGGACCAGGAGTGGCTGGGGAAAATGAACAGGAGAGCAAAGGATAAATACTGAATGCTAAGATGTGAGGTGTAACAATTCTTTATGTGTAGACATACAAAATTGCATATACACTGCATAATATATGTAGAAAGAGTTTAAAAAAAATCATCTTACCCTGATTCAACAGCAAATCTACTTGCAGCATGTGAGTAGAGAATGAATGAATGAATCATTGACTGAGTGATTGATTATTTAAATTATTGATTGATTGATTCATTCATTCATTGTTTGAATCAATCAATAAATCAATCAATCTACACTACCGTTCTACACTAGTTTTTTTATGTTTTTCAAAGTAGTCTCTTATCCTCACTAAGGCTGCATTTATTTGATTAAAAATACAGTAAAAACATTTTTATTTGCACACATCGGCTCATATTACGTACACACACACACACAAGCGTGTGGCTGAAGTGTGTGCGTAGGTGAGTTGGATCTAGTTACTATGAGTGACGCATATCTAGTTTGTCCCCCTGTTGTGCTGTTGTTATTGATCTGAAACTGGACACTGGTCATAGAAATGTGTGTGTCTGAGAGGCGAGTAGGAGGCTATTGAGGCTATTAACAAGCATTCATAGAAATCTCGCACAATGAGAAAATATGAAAATACTATAACATATGTGATGATTAACAAGAATAGGTACACACACAGACCTGAGATGCCTCTCTTGAGCCAATTGGGTTCTTCAAGTACAATGTAGAAATTTTCTCGCTTCTCATATTCCTGCATGTTAATGATGCGCACCTGTAGTGTCTTACTGTGGATACACGCACACAAAGAGCAAAGGTCAAATAATCATTTCCTCTTGGTTTTACCTCTGAAATATTAAAGGAGACCTCAGCATTTAAATCACATCAGAGTTGGGCCAACATGAATACTTTAACACACAGTGCATAAATAATTAACCCACACACTGATGAACTGAGACTAGCTTTCGGTTGTGTACATGCTCTCCTCTCCACAAACCACTGCTTTATTGAGGGTTAAAGATTTATCTAATTTGTTTTAACAATAAAAGGTACATTCATTCAGTGTGTGTATGCGGTATGATTTTAGTCTTTGCCATGTACTCGCTGCAAGCTTCACTTTACAGACAGCAGAGATTTCAACCTCATCAGATTTCGCATACACATGTATGAAGTAATAAAATCCTGTCAAAAGTGGATTCTAACTGCCAGAAAAAAAATGTGAATGTGAATTTGAACCACATTGTTCATCAAAATACTTGTACTTTTAAAATACAACCTATCATAAATGCTCTACTTTAAGCATATAACATAATATAATGTTATAATATAATATTTATAATATAATTATTTATATTATAATGTTATAAAAAGAATATTTAATGATACTATCGCTAGATGTACTGAAGATCTATATGAGATCTAGATATGGATCAATGGATATGCTGTATGGAATCACCTTGTGTCAACCTTAAACCTTCTAGCCCAGGATAAGTTGTTTACAAAACAAAAAAAAGACATTTGCTGCTCAGAATCCAGTATTAGCATAACAGATTCAGTCTGGAAGCCCACACGGGACACTAGAGAACATCTCAGAAGTGAACACATTATTCCAGGCATTATAGACTAAACAGCATAAATGTTAGTACTGGGGAGAAAGAGACCTCTAGTGTCTCAAATGAGAAGTGAGGGCATAGTGACAAATAATAGAGGTTGTTTGTATGCCGATGGGGATGTAATACGAGGTTTAATATCAGTGCATTAGCTACAAAACTACAACTAAACTAGTGTTTCAGAATTTCAACTTAAGTCTTTAATAATGTTTACTGTGCATTTTGAAAAATGGTAATTAAATCATAGATAGTAAATGGATATGATAAATAAATTGAGATACACTACTGTTCAAAAGTACGATTTTTAAAATAAATGAAATATTTGTATTCAGCAAAGATACATTCAATTGATCAAAAAGTGTCAGTAAATACTCTTACATTGTAAAAAAAAAAAAAATCTATTTCAAACAAATGCTGTTCTTTTGAACTTCATCAAAGAATCCTGAAAAACACATATCATGGTTTCCACAAAATTAAGCAAAACTATTTTCAACATCGATGATAATAACAATAAGAAATGTTTCTTGCACACCAAATCAGTAATGTAGAAATAGCTGCTGTAAAATGAGCTTAAATATAGTAAAATAGAAAACTGTCATTTTAAATTGTAATAATATTTCACAATATTACTGTTTACCTGAATTTTTGATCAAAATAAATGCAGTCTTGGTAAGCATAAGAAACATCTTTAAAAAAACGATTTAAAAAATCTTACAAACCTCAAACATTTGAACGGTAGTGTATGTTAATTTATTATACCTTTATAATGCATTATAACTGCATAACATATATTAGTAAAGTATATTAATGGGCTGTAATGGTCCACAATTGTCCATAAATAGAGATTTTTAAGTGCTACTGCCAGACTGCTTATTGAGATACTTACCAAAATACTTCACCATCAACAGAGCTGGATTAGTACCCCCAGGGGCCCCTGGGCACTGAAGCTCATGGGCCCCCCTCCCCTACCTGACAACCACACTCTCCAAAGGACCACACACACACACACACACACACACACACACACACACACACACACACACACACACACACACACACACACACACACACAATACTAAGGCCCACCAGGTGTGGGATTTGACATGCCATCACTGTTGGTCAAAAGCTGAATGACAAGTTCACAAGACAATGATACAATTTTTTTTCCTGAAAAGTAGGGCTGCACGATATGGGGAAAATGTCATATTGCGATTATTGAGGTCAATATTGCGATTGCGCTATGCTATTGCGATATAATAAACAAATGGTTTCATGAGTCAACTTACTTGGTTCCCAAGTAAAATGCACACACAGATTAGTGATAATGCTGAAATGTGTATTTCTCGACTCAAACTAGCAACAACAACTAAATGCACTGTGTTTTCAAATTAAAATAATATTTTTTACAAAATTAAATATTGACATCTTTGCAAACTTGTTATTTGTCTCAATAATACAATAGTAAAAAAGAAATGTCATATTTACCAGTGCCCTTACTGTCTAACAGATAGGCCTAGGACATATACCGATATTGAATAAAGTTATCAAACAGTCTGCACTGCATAAATTATAAATTAAATATAGACTAATCCTTATTAAAGCTAAAAACGTTCTTTAGTCAAGAGCAGTCATTTTCTCTGTTCTTTTTGTTCTTTGATTAACTTTACTGACAGAAAGCTTTATTGGCTGCTGTCTCTTTAAGACCAGCCGCTGCTGACAGAGACGCGGATCTCACACGCGACTCGTTCTCTCACACCTCTTCACGTTCATCATAAGACTGCTCTTATGTTATGAAGATACTCGACGAAAAACTGACATTTTGGTATAATTGTGTGTGTTATTGTAAGTTCAAGCACGAAAGAGAACTGTATTCTGGCGTGCTGTCTGTGCGCACGATACTGGCGCGTCTTTCTCTGTGTGTGTGTGTGTGTGTGTGTGTGTGTCACAGTCACACTTTTGTCTTGTCACACATGAATTGTTTAAAAGCATTTGCATGAATAAAAGTGGGATCATATAATGTAATATACACTTTCTGATAATTATCAAGATCGAGGCCAAGCCTTGTGTATACTATTTTTATGTAGTGCACAAAAAAAACCTCTGATCACGGAGGGCCCCTCTCTGCGCAAGGGCCCCTGGGCACGCACGTGCCCAGATTGCCCGTATGGTAGATCCGGCCCTGACCATTAATATAACACATGCATTAAACCACACTACAATTACCTAATTTCAAACTTTCAAACTTTGTGTGAATGTGGCAGGGTTTTGTGTGCATGTGAGAAGTGAATACTCAATCGTGTAGGTAAAGTTAAAATAACAAGGTATTTGAATTTAAAACCTTCGTGTGGACATTTACCTAGTCTGCTCATTGGCAAACTCCAGCTCTCCTTGTGTGTGCTCATAGTCAACACCCTGTCGAGCAGAACCGTCCTCTGTGTGATACGGAATTGTTACAATCCCACGCGTACCTGATGTCCGGTTCACAGGCACCTCCACCACACCTGAACATTCACCCACGCAGAGCTCCTGCTGACCAAATGCGAAGACTCCCGCATGGTCATCATCCAGAATGGTTACTGTGGTTACGAGGGGTTCAACCAGTCGGGCACCGTCGGTGTTGGTCCCACCCTCTCCCTCTCGCAGGTTTGAGAGACGCACAAAGAAGTGTTCATCTTCTTCAAACACATCATCATCAATAATGCCCACCTATAAAAAGCACACATGCATTTTAAGACAACTCTCATATTCAACTCGAATGCATACACTACTGTTCAATAGTTTGGGGTCAATACGAATTTTTAAATGTTTTTGAAAAAAATAAATACTGTAAAAACATAATATTGTGGGATATTATTACAATTTTAAATAACAATTTTCTATATGAATATATTTTAAAATAGGAATATATTCCAGTCTTCAGTGTCTCATGATCCTTCAGGAATCATTCTGATTTGACAATATGCTGCTCAGCAAACATTTCCTATTATTATCATTATTAAAAAAACAGTTTTTCTGCTTAATATTTTTGTGGAAAATGTGATATATTTGTTTCAGGATTCTTTTATGAATAGAAAGTTCAAAAGAACAACATTTATTTGAAAATATTTGACAATTATACATGTCATTCCTTTTATTTAACAAGGACACACAAAATTACAGATGAAAAAAAATCTTTTGTGGTTTCACTTGCTATTTTAATCATTCACATCATTCAACTGATTTTTTTTATTGAATCACTTACAAATCAATGATTCTTTTTTTGTACATGGATCAGACATCACCACTTTCTCACCTTTATTTCCTTGCGTGTCTCTCCGGGCTGAAATACGATCGTTCCCTCACAATACTCATAATCTGCCCCAGAACTGGCTGACCCATTCTCTGTCCTGTAATCGACGTGGAAGGTTCTGGTGCCGGTTCCTCCCTGTAAACAGACCCATAGACTCACGTTCCCACAGTTCTCACTGCAATGATACTGTGCCTGCTCAAAAGCTATCTGAGAACAGGTGGCCAGGTCACTCTCAGACGAATCTCCAGTGACTCTCTTTGCCTGTTCGGCTGCGGCATGTTTCTTCAGTACGTTCCCAGCACCAATCATCATGCGTGTTGCCTGTACGCGGTAAAAGGCCCGGCTCTTATGCTGTTTCTGCATGGTGGCATAGTTGGCCATCTCAATCAGCTGATCCAGGTCTTTGTCCGGATGCTTCTCTCTCAGTTCCTTCAGCATACGGATCACCTACAACCATAGACAGTCTCAGTTACATCCAATAATCTTTCATTTCAATGTTCAACATCTTTATATGTAAGGGATGATATTTAGTCGATCAAAATTGTAAAAAGCTCTGGTAGGGCAATCAGTGGCCAGTTGCATAAACTGCTTAGACTAGTCTCAAAAGTTAGTCATCTAATTTCATACCTTTTTAAAGTCAGTTACCTAAAAAGGTATACTGGTATAATTTGACTTGTAAAAGTAAGACTGTTTACCCTTTAGTTAACTGCTAGTTGGTCAAATTAGTTTTTAAGACAGTCTTAACATAGTGGCTATTTTTATGCAACTGACCCCAGGTCTTGTATCACCCTGTTTATTTTGAGATAATAAATGGTTTATATATATATATTTAGAAAACAAATTAGTAAATAAATGGACATGAAATATTGATTTGAGTTTAAAATATGTGAGATAATCACATATTTTATTATTGTTTAAAAATTTGAGATCAGTAAGAATTATTTTTATTATTCTCTTATGCTCACAGAGGCTGCATGTTTTTAAATACAAAAATACAGTAAAACAGCAATATTGTGAAATATTATTTCATTTTAAAAGAACTGTTTTCTAATTGACTATATTTATTTCTGTGATGGCAAAGCTGAATTTTCAGCATCATTACTAGTCTTCAGTGTCACACGATCCTTCAGAAATCATTTTAATATGCTGATTTGCTGCTCAATAAGCATTTCAATGCTGTTCAATATTTTTGTGGAAACTGTTTTTCAGGATTCATTGATAAATAGAAAGTTAAAAAAGAGACAAATATTTGAAAAACTTAATATTTAAAAATAAAATAAAATATTTTATTTGAAATGGAAATATTTTGTAGCATTATAAATGTTTTTACTATTATGTTTAATTTTTTATTTATTGAGTTCCATTTAATGTGTCCTTGCTGACAGTATTTATTTATTTCGGAAAAAACGAATCTTACAGACCAACGTTTTGAACAGAACTGTATGTGAGGAAGAGGAAACTGCAAAGTTCTATGAGAAATATAAAACTGTCAAAATGTAGGAGATTGGTTGCAGGAGAGAATGGTCAAATATACACATTTGCAATCAATATACAAAGATATTTGACCATAGAATCTGTTTTGTTTTTTCTCACCTCCTCTCTCTCCTGTTCGGGTTCTTTGGCTTTCTCCATATCGATGCTGGTGGTGCTGTTTTGATATTTGTCTGCCATGATGGCATCAATGCCTCTGGGTGCTAGCTCACCCTCCATCTCCACAATGATACCATGACGTTTATCAGCACGGTATCGTTTGTGCAAATACTTGTAAAAGAGCAGGCGCCGGTCAGCGATCCACGCCATTAAGACACACACAGGGAAGAAGAACAGAGTGACCAGAGCCTCCCAGACCTCACACACACACACACACACACACACACACACACACACACACACACACACACACACACACACACACACACACACACACACACACAAATGAAGTTGATAAAATTAGCCACAAAATTGACATCCACATATAATTATTAACATCCACACTATGCAAACATGTTCTGCTTATGAACACACACACCTGTACAACGCCAGGACTTATGACTGCCAGGATGAGGTAGAGCCAGATGTAGGCAAAGATGCTCCAGCTTGCAGTAATGAAGAAGACTCTGAGGTGTTTAATCTTCCTCACCTCTCCATCAGGTATAACCCACACACACACTCCGATTATCACGAACATGTTAAATGCGGCACTGCCCACTATAGTGCCAGGACCCAGTTCTCCTGACTCAAAACCATGTCCACACACCTGTTACACACATACAAAGCCGAGAACAATACTACCAATACTAATACTTTACTTTCCAAAGCAATTAGTAATGCACAGTAATGCGTTTTTTCAAGACTATATTTTTTTCTATCAATGACAGTTGAATGTCACTGGCCGATGTAGGTTAGTATGATTTCTACTACCCCACAGGTTGCTTCATTTCTTCAGGTTATAGGAGAGACGGAATTCTCGTACAAATTAGTCATTTCTGGAGAATGATTTCTTAATTTTCCAGAATAATTTCTAGAGAAATAAAAATGAGCCATGAATGACAATTTAAATATTTAACTGACCGTCACTGTGTTAAACCACACTGAGTTAAATGATATGTCTTTACATGGATGAATAGCGTCTGAAGTCATCACTTTAAACTGATGAGGTGTGTGTGTCAGTCGTTTAATAATTAACCTGAAAAAAAAAAAACCCTAGGCCTTCACTTTTCTTGTGACAAACCACTGAGCAATGCGAGTTGCTGGTTTGTTTTGAAGTTGTGTGCGTACCTCTATTACGGACAGCAGGATCTCAGGGGCTGATGAACCCAAAGCCATGAGTGTGAGGTTGGAGACAGTTTCATTCCAGACTCTTACTGTCATTACTGTTTTCTCTCCATTAGCACCCGTCACAGTCACCTCCTTCACCTAGGGAGAAGAGACGCATTAAGTTTATAGAAACAACATCATATGGGTGGGCTGAATGACCAAAATCTTATTTCACACTAGTCATTTTTAAAACAATAAAAGTATATCACAATGTAGTAAATAGTTTATATTTTAATAACCATGTAGTATTGCCTATTTTTGGACAGTCAAGTGAGTTTACTTTATAAATAAAGGCACTTCATCTCATTTGACTATTTTTTCTTTCTTTTTTTGAAGTAGATTGACACAAACTACAACAGTAAGGACTTCAACCATATATTAAATCACCTAGTTTTTCCTCTTCTTGAAAGCAGTTCTGCTCACTAATGTCTTTGCCAATATATCTACCGTGGAATAAAAGAATATCAAATTCTCTGCTGGATTTGTGTGGACACACACCGTCATACCGTACCATCATATTGTCATACTGGCCAGCATAAGAGACTTATTTTAAAAACATACAAAAAATCTTATATCTATATATATTCTTATCTTTCTCTCTCGTTATATATATATATATATATATTAGGGCTGTTAAACGATTAATCATGATTAATCGCATCCAAAATAAAAGTTTGTTTTTACATAATACATGTGTGTGTACGGTGTATAATTATTTTCTATATATAAATACGCACACATGCATGTATATATTTAAGAAATATTATATATAAATATTTTATATATAAATAACACATTTTCTTAAATATATATATGCATGTGTGTGTATTTATATATAGAAAATAATTATACTCCGTACACAGACATAAATTATGTAAACACAAACTTTTATTTTGGATGCGATTAATCGCGATTAATCGTTTGACAGCCCTAATATATATATATATATATATATATGTATATATATATATATATATATATATATATATATAAAATACAGTACTTATTGTTTTTGTTTTTTTTGTCACACCTGTGAAGTGATGGTCTCGATGGCAGACATGAAACGATCAGCAATGATAGACACACCCAGGAACATGTAGAGAAGACATGAAAAGTAGATCACTGCTCTCATTGCCTGCATTGCCAGTGAAGGGTTTTGTGGCATCCACACAGGAAGTAGAATCCCTGGATGACATTTGACTTTATCAGAACAGGATCCTTTGGGGCCATCTGCACTACTGTTGCTGTTCCCATGAGCACTGCCACCCAAACACACCTGCGGAGAGAGGAGGAGAAGGAGGAGAAGATGGAGGAGTAGAGGAGGAGCCATGACCACATATGGCGAACAGAAAGGTTTTCTTGAGGTTGGGAGATTGAAAGGGAGAGAAAAAGAGAGTGGGGATTATTCATACAAAGCATGATCAATCAATCATGATACATTTTACAGTCTATGATTTGATCATATAATGCAACAATGTAAATAAGAATGTTTTTTACAAATGATTTACACAGAAATTCTGCTTGTGTTTTATGAATGAGGCCCAATCTCTATATGTGGATACAGTACATCGTTGTGAAGAACAGTAAATGTGTGTGAGGCCATTTCAGTCCTAATCTAAACCACAGGACTTATCAACGGTTCATTAATCATGCCTGGCCCACACTGGACACAGGCAGTCCAACCTAATGGATCCATGAGACTTAAGGTCCTTGCACACTGAGTCCGAAATTTTCTTATGCGTTTTTTCATATTCGTCATTCGGTGGCTCTGAATTGTCAAAACACCTCTCAAAAGGCTTGCTACGGATGCGAAAAACACAGAAAATCGAACCCGATCCGAATTTTTTTATGACGAATGAAAGTTTCGCAGGCAGCGTGTAAACGTGATTGACACAAAGTGAGGTCGTATTTATTTTTTAACATGCGAAATTTTCGGACAAAAATTTCAGACTCAGTATGCAAGGACCTTAATACTACAAGTGGACTGGCAGCAGTGGAACCATAAAAAAATGAAAGAAAGTCATAAAAACAGCATGCTTTCAGCTTGAATAAGTATATGATTTATAAACTATTTACACTTTCTAAAGAAGATACCAATGGTTGTGAAGTAGCAAATGAAAAGTGTGTTAGGTAAAGAATTACCATAAGAAAAGTAACTATGGGCACACACTTGATTGTCTTTTAACCATGATTTTAAGTTAATTTTAAATGACCAATATGAATCACAGTCTCTGAAAGACATAGGCAAACCATGTGCGAGCTGCTCTCACAGAAAAAGCATGTCCAAAGGCAGTCCTCCTCATTTGTATTACACAATCACCTCTTGACACAGACCTGGTGTGTCTAACAACAGTTGTTTTCTGCTTTATAAAAGCAGTAAGTGGGGAGCTAAGCCATGTACAATTTTATAAACAAGACAAACAACTGTAAATTTGATAAGATTGTCCCAGGTCATTAAATTATGTTTTTTTAAGCAGTAACAGTGGTGATAGGTATTTGGCTTCCTATCAAGCACCTTAGAAGCTTGATGGTAAAGTAGCTGCACAGGTTTAAGTGTTGTACTGGAGGCTTGTGCCCAGCTAGTCAAACAGTATAACAGATGTGGCATGATCATGGCACTAAAATATATTGTATCTGCCTTTGTAGTTAAACAATTTCTGATATGACGGAAATTTGACAAGTTGAATTTTACTGTATTTATAACTTTTTTAATATGTTTTTTAAATGTTAGATTAGAATCAATTATCATACCTAGATATTTTAAATCAGATACCGTTGACAGCTGTTCCCCTGCAATATAAATATTGGGTGTGGAATTATCTGTTGACCTCTTCATAAAAAACATACAAGCGGTTTTCTTTATATTTAGGAATTTAAATACAGGATTAAATACAGGATTATTACTTCATATACAGGAATTATTAAGCCATTGCATGACATCGGCCATCACTGCTGTAAGCATTTTTAACTTTCTATTTTTCAAAGTATCCTAAAAAATCCATAAAAATATGAAGCAGCACAACTGTTTTTAACATTATTAATAAGAAATGTTTCTTGAGCATCAAATCAGCATATCAGACTGATTTCTGAACGAAACATAAGACACACTGAGGACTGGAGTAATGATGCTGAATATACAGCTTTGCCATCACAGAAATAAAGGACATTTTTAAATGTCAAATACATGCAGCCTTGGGGAGCAGAAAATTCTTTAAAAAAATCTATTAACCCTACATTCTTGAATGGTGTATAATACAGATAAATATATAAACTGTAATAATATATGTAATAATAAAAATAGACTTAAAGTACTACACCATGGTACAACAGTATTACTCGTGCTTTCGAGAGAAACTCGTAACCTAGAGCACAAATGGCAACAAACTCATTTAGAGGTCTTTAGAATCGCATGGAAAGACAGCGTGTCCCGCTATAAAAAGGCTCTAAAAGCTGCCAGGGCCGAGCATCTCCACAAAATAACCAAAACAAGTTTTTTATTTAGCACAGTAGCTAGTTTAACAAATAAATATGCGTCACCTGAACTGAATATTCAAAGTTCAGTAGTAAGGACTTTATGAATTTCTTCACTGAGAAGGCATCAGAAATACAATATGTACAACCTTTGACAGCGTTTTATGATTTAGCCTCAATTATCGTCCCTCAAGAACAATTGCAGCGCTTTACAACTATAGGACAGGAAGAGCTAAATAAACTTATCACTGCATCTATACCAACAACATGTTTATTTTAGATCCAATACACCACTAAATTACTGAAAGAGTTGTTACCTGTGGCAGAAGAATTGTTACCTCTTCTCAATATTCACATCTTTATCTCTCCCAAGACCGTTCAAGCTGGCATCTACTAATCCTCTTATTAAGAAACAACAACTAGATCCAAATGAATTGGCAAATTACAGACCCATTTCAAATCTTCCAATTATGTCTAAAATACTAGAAAAAGTTGTGTCCGCTCAATTGTGCTCCTTCCTGCAAAAAGGAAAAGAAAAGAAAAAAGAAATAAAAAGATATCTATGAAAAATGTAGGCCCCATGATAGCACAGAAACTTACTTCTAACTTCTGACCAAGGCTGTATCTCAATACTAGTTTTACTTGATCTTAGTAGTGCACTCGACACTATAGATCACTTTAGAATTCGATTACAAAATTACATCATACCGTAAACATTTTGTTTATTTAAAAAGGAGATTATCCAAGTTAATGTAACCAAAAGGTGAAAAGAAATGCTACAGTTATTAAATAACATTGTAAAAGTTATTAAAGAACATTAAAATAGAAAGAAGTTGATTTAAGTTATTAGCTGAATATTGATTTGACCAACGAGAGCTCTTCCTCATCCTGCGAGTGTCGGCGTGCATGTATAACGACAGGAGAGAGAGCCGAGCATGACGGAGGAAAGACATGAGCTGAAATTCTCTGAAAAGTGTACAGAAATAGTAGTTAAACGTGTTCAAGTTCATTTATTCCGTACCTTCCAGGATCTGAAAAAGCCAATTGACTATTGTTGAGTCACATTTTCTCCGCATTATATATATATTTTTTTATAAAACTGCATAAAGATTGCGGCAGCATCAATAATGGTTATTTAGTTGCAGTAAACAGTGTTTATTCCCTTTTTCATGTTGTATTTCGGATAATTTAAAAGAGGGTTATACATGTGGTCATAGAGAACCGAGGGGTTATTCCTTTTTCATTGCAGTTCACCGACGCCATTGTGCCTGTGTAAGAAATAAACTATTAATATAGAGGTAAATGACTACAATATATAATTTTTTGTAAAATGGTATTTGTATGTGTAATTGGTTTAATTTGGTAATTTTGATCTTTGATGTGAAATTATTTTTGGATCCACAAAATGAATGCTCTGGTCTGTGATCAGGCCAATTTTTCTTCTTCTTTGTGTTTATCTATTTTTTGGTTCTATGGATTGTGTTACTCCTGTGATCTGAAACTTCACATTTGATGGCGAGCCACCCAAATTCTACACTGGCACAGAGAAAAGAGGACAACAAATCATAAAGAAGAGGATAATTTTCTTTCTTTTATTTATCAGCCCTGCTTTATGGAAGTAAGACAATTCCAATTTAGAGAACTATTAAGCTCCCTTCCTGGAGGGAATTGACAAATACAGAAAAAGAGCAGCATTTTACAGAACATTGAACTATTGATGGTGTATATGGTTACCCAATATGATTGATATTGAGGTTCTTACTCATTGTAACAGCTCCTTCACGGTCTCTAAATCCTCTGATAAATGTTTTTGGTCCTGCAGCATTTAATTTAGAAATCCCAACTTGTAATAATTGCTTTAATAAGATAATTGTTTCTGCCTAAATAAATTCATGATATTAGCTAAGAACTGTACATTTTTGACATATGGGCAATACTTTGAGACAGTCACCTCTGATAACAGATTACTCTAAACTGTAATGTAGAAACATATGTATTATGAAAAGCGCTATACAAATAAATGTGAATTTAAATAAATGGAGCCTTGGTGAGCATAAGAGACTTCTTTCACATTTTTAAAACATTTTACAGACCCCCACAATTTTGAAAAGCAGTTGTTCAAAAGATGTAAAAAGACGAGACCAATTACTATTTAGTATGCAAATATTACAACAGCATCATCATTGTTGGTTATATTTTAGTGCAAGAGATTTTACTTTAATTTTAAGATAGAATAGGCCTACAACAAATTTCAATAGAGTGCTGCCATGCACCAAAAGCTCTGACATAACACATCCATTTATAGATTTGTAATCTTAATTTCTCTCCTTCTCCTTCTTATTTTCCTCTGATTGTTTCTCTGACCGTCACCTGTGTGGTAGAGATTGAGAGTGACGTGCTGGATTGAACCGTGTGTTCATATTTCACTTTCTAATCTGCGCTATGGTTACCTGGACATCAGCTTTGCTGTGTTACTCTACACCACTGTCCAAAAATAACCTGCCCATCACACATGGCCCTACAACTAAAACACATACTCATATGTACATGTGTATGAAAGTGTCTTGTATGTTATTGTAGATGTTGGGTGACAGTGTGTGTTTGTTTGTGTGTATTTGAATAAGTGAGTATGTGTTACTCTGTGTTACAGTTATGTGTGTGTATGTTTCTGTGCAGGTGTGTGCGTGTGCCTGAAACTGAAATGTCTCCGATTACCACGATGACACTGTTTCAGTCTGTCAGTGCCGCTGATAAGTGATTGGCCGGATTGGCTTACACACAGAGCTCTGACAGCTTAATAGGAGTTAGCACCTCTTAGTGGTTAAGATTACCACCACCAGAGAGAGAAAGTGACAGAGGGAGATAGAGGGAGAAAGGCAGAGGATCCGTTCTTGGAAACGTGAGAGTGACAAAGAAAAATGTAGAGGATGGTTAGGTAAAAAGAGAAAGAAGAAAAACATCAACATATTTAGGAAATGCCTCATTTTCAGCTGATTTGCCAAAATACACATTTATTTTATTAACTAATTAAAACTGATAATTAAAAAAATATATATTGTAACGTTAACACTACTCTTATTTGACCCAAAACTTTAAGGTACTTTACAGCATCCATCTGATTTTTAATATAAATTCCATGAATTGATTTTAAATTCTCAGCCACAATGTTTGTTCCAGCAGACTGACAACTACTAAGCTGTTGCCCTGTGGAATGAGAGGCGTTTATGAGAGCGAGTGTGCTTTAACACCTTCTCTCTCTCTCTCTCTCTCTCTCATGAGTGTGCTTTAACACCTTCTCTCTCTCTCTCTCTCTCTCTCTCAGTATTTGCCATCCAATACTGATTACACACACTCACACAGACTTGACTACATAATAGTGGATGGACAACGTGGAACAATTGACCTGGAGTTGTCACATACGCAAACACTCACAGAATGCACAATATAGCTCGCCATAGTATCTAGTATAGTAAAATAACAGCAATGCTCTCGTTTATGAACACTTACACAAACAAAACAAATCCAAACACACAACTAATAAAAATGAAAAGTAATTTTATGCAATGATACTTTTTATTTCTGTTATATCTGAGATTTTCTTAGGTATTATTCAAAGGTATTGTAGAAGTCGGTCACTATTCTAATTATATCTAATGTTATAGTTATTACTGAACCTTTATTCGGTCATAAAATTCTCAACAATTACTCACAATGACACTTAACCATAGCCAATAAACTTCACTTGAAGCTGTCCATGTGTGACCCACAAACAAAACACCATTTAAGTCAGCCTTTTAAAAGTGAGTCCAGCACACAGTGTTCCAGCTGTCTTCAAGGAGCACTTGCCAATGAGACATGCACACGCGCGCACACACACACACACACACACACACACACACACACACACACACACACACACACACACACACACACACACACACACACACACACAGATCTCCTTTCAGTATCTATACACAATAATCTCAGTACTTTCCCCCCCTCTCTTCTGCTCTCTCTCTACTCACCAGAACAAACACACACACCTAATTATCAGCATCTTATGGTCATCTGTAACTGTTACTAAAGACACTACAACCAACATGGTCACGCTTTATATTAATTACATAATTTTTACATAAAAAATATTGTTTGGTACAATGTACTTATTATGTTCATGTTGTATTGCAAAACACTTTTGATACTAATGAGTTGGGATTCGGGTAAGGTCAGGGACAGGTTTGTGGTATGGTTAGGTTTAAGGGTGGGTTAAGAGAAGGGTCAACAGTGTATGCACAACAAACTTCCATATTCTGTAAAACAGGTTGCATCGCTTCCGGTTCAGGTCTTTTGTATGTGCTTTTATAAATATAGAGCCGTTTACTCATGATACCTTCAAAGAAGCGAGCAGAGATGAGCATATCCGATGTCCATCGCATATGCATTTTGATATCTAAAAGTTTTTTATTTTTCTTCTCACTAACATTGAGATATTTAAATCGAATAAAAGGTTAGCGGATTACCTTAAAAGTCCACAGATATCGGCATCAGTACTGCTGTTAACACTTTCTTGGACAAGCGGATGCAATGAGACCAGCTTTCCTGTTTGTTCATGTGACGTTTGGCATAAAGCCTATTATAGATGTAAGTAATTATAGAAATTAATTAATTACGGCTGTAATTACATGCACAGTACAATACAAAAACATGTATGTATTTAATAAATGCATTGTATCAAATGGTTTATTTAAATGTTAGTATATAGTAAAGACACTTAATATGAAGTGAGACCGTTTTTTTATATGAAGAATTTTTTTTTTTATGTATGTATGTTATATCTAATGTATGTTAAATATGACATCAGCTTGTTACATGGTCTTACAGGCCCATTAAGTTACAGTTTTTCTCGATTGCTTAAACACATTTCTTGAAACTATGCCTCGTATTCTCAAAACTATAAACACAAATCCATAACGTCTCACCCAATTCTCCAAACACCCTATTTTCAGGTCAAAATGAAGCTCTACACTCAAAACCGTTCGCTCTTGCTGAAAAAACAAACTTTGCCCTCAGACAGGACACACAAGCCCTCAAAATCACACACACTACAACATAGTCTAAAACACTGGTGCAATAAATTCAAAACAACATTTCCAAAACTGGTAAGTTATGTTGCTTGTGGTTCCGCCCTCACAAACCTTTTCACATGATGAACACAAAAGACACAATCAGTGGATACATTGGCACATTTTTATTCATACACAGAAAACACACACACACACACACACACACACACACACACACACACACAAAAACATTTTTTTTCCTGTTTTACTCTTTTTTTTTTACTCTCTTTTTTTTTTACTCTCTCCTCAAAATTTTTTTTTATATTTACTTACAGTAAGATGTGTGTGACCAACATATGACAGTAAAAGAGCACACACAAACCATATTCTAATATGGAATTCGAATCGTATTGGAATGGTAAAGAGTGTTGGTCGTGACAGGAGGGCCTCCACTCAAGGAGACAATATGATGGACACGTCTAAGAATGTTCCACATATGGTTGAAAATACCATCATTGGCCTATAAAGATAACATTCTGGGAGTCAAGACTATAAAGGAGAAAGGATGCCCTCCCTTCACTGTCACACTCTGCAGCCACTCTGTCTGACTGTACGACTGCTGGCCTTTTCTTGCAAGAAAATAAACCTCATCAAAGACTATTGGAAATGTTTGTCTCTTATTCAGTGATAGAATTTTGTTTGCCACCACTCCTCCCTGAAGGTTCTCGAGGCGACGGTAAAGCGACTCAAATTTGGCCTTACTCGTAGCCGAGCCTCCCTCATAGTCATACCATTGATAAAGACATGGGCAACTAGAGTGGCTTGAATTTCATCTGAGACTGCTTGTCTTCTTGTCCTTGCCCTTCCTCCTCCTCATTCTTATCCCTCTTCCTTCATGTCTTTCTGGATCCATTGTTCCAAAACTCAATAAACTGAATTGGGCCCTTTTATCTATCTATTGAAGGTTCTGATTGATGTGTGTTAAATTTTGACTTGGGTAAAAGTTTCCACTTGGGTAATTGTGTGCTAACTGAGCTGAAGCTGTGCTGACTTGAGTGAACAATTTTGAATGCTAGTGCTTTCTAAATGATAACATGGTCTAAGCAATGAGAAATGAAGGGATTTGTGTGTAGAGTTTTGCAGTGACAGTTCAACAAATCTGACTCATGTGTCAAAACAGGGAATAGTGTTTATAGTTTAGTGAAATGGGTGTGCTTTTTGATAAATGGCGTTATGGTTTTGAAATTTTAGTTCAAAAGCCTGGTTATAGTGTTTAAGCAATCGAGAAAAACTGTAATAGAGATTAAGAGATTAAGTTAATTTTCTTGATATTAAAATAACAAAGGTTTTTTAACAACACTATTTTATAAAAATGGCTGCCCTTGGGTCTGTCCTGGTATTTCAAACACAAGAAGACACAGTCACGAGTACACACTCACCAGGACACATGCACAAAGACGGTGCAAGTGACTGACACACTAACATGGGCGTTTGGATTGAGAAACTCTACTCTTACTTTCATGGTCTCCATCCATGCATTAAATAATTAACCTATTGCAGATCGATCTAAGATCAGGTGGTTAACTAATGACAGGTTTAGATCAAGTGTTCGGAACGGAGACTTGTGTGATCATTTGACCTGGAATCACATGATTAACCTGTTACAGTTTTACATGTTACATATTACATGCTCCCCTATAAGTGGAATGTACAATACAGAGACAAACAGATCACCTCACAGACCTAAAATAAGACAAAGGTGAAGCAGATCGACAGAAATGTGCATGTGAGAGAGGCATACGTGCTCACACATACACAGAGAGACAAATAAACCAGACTGCATGTGTACACACATACATACACACTCATCAGACTGTAGCAGGAAGGCTGAGAGCTCAGGTCTTGTGGTGTGTGTTACGGTGGCCCCTCATCCTGGCCAGCGTTACTCTAGAAGGATCCGCAGTCTCAACTTCACCCGCCACTCATCGCGACACTGCCGTTATGCAATATTTAGCACAGCACACACACCAGGTACACGTTCATTCTCAGACAAATGCTGTCTAAATCACATTTTGTCTTTCTGACACACATGATCATAAACTTCTACGAGTCTGGGTTACTAAATATTTGTGGTGGGATGACACTTTTTAGTGAATGTTGTGGACGGTTTTAGGCTGAGATTCATGTGCACCAGTACAGGTATGTTGTTGAGTTTACTTAGATGACCGACACCTTGATTTCCTCCCAGATTCTTCACAGAAATACAGAATATGGAAATGCAGTTGAGGCAGCTCAAGTCAAAACAATCTCAAATGACTTACTAGTGCCTCATGGGGTAGTATTTTGAGGTGGGTCGACTCAGGTAACCTCGGGAGGTAGATTCAGGTAGAGCTCTGTGTGAGAGCCAAAGCAATGGCAAGACTTCAGCAGCAGCAGCTGCAGAGCTTCAGCTCAGAACCTGCAGTTTCATTATCATCCCACACTGAAACAGAGCAGCTGGAAGTCAAGAGTGAGTCTGTGTAAGAAGCTGTGGTAGAAGCACATCAAAAAATGTAATTTAGTAAACAACAACCTGCATGTCACATACACATTAAATTAATCAATCTGGAATATAGAATGATGAAATGTAGAGTACAGACACAATACCGTTCAAATGTTTGAAGTTTGAAAATTAATACTTTCATTCAACAAGTATGCATTAAAAAAGTGACAGTTTTTTGTTTACAAAAAAAAAAAAATTAAGCAGCACAACTATTTTCGACATCGATAATAATATTTTTAGAAAATGTGTGGAAGTAAAATAATGCCAAATGTTTTTGAAGCAAAAAAAGCCTTTTGAATTGCACTACTTGAAAAAAATATGCATTGCATTAACCATGTTTGCATGGTTGAATATTTAAAGGGGGGGTACCATGGTGTTTCATGTATTCAGAGTTGTTTACAGTGTTAAAGAGATGGATTCTCATGTTAAACATGGGCAAAGTTTTAAAAAAATATTTTGGACGAATAACGGAGAATTTCTGTGCTGAAAATCTTACTTCCGGGTTGGTACAAGTTTCGGCTGGTTTTTTTTTTATCGTGGATCTAATGACGTAGATAAGAGTGACTCCTTATATGAGCATTTCTCTCGGAAAAGCGCGCCCGCGCGCACGTCGACCAGAGGAGAACGAGACCGCGCACATCAACAGGAAATCATCGGCAGCCAGCGCTGCATAGGATTTGTTCAAGAATGTCTCCAAAAAAGTGTGTTTTTGGATGTGAGGGAAAGCTTACCGTGTCCAGCTTTCCAAAGAACCCAGTGTTACAGGAACAGTGGATGCCGTTTGTTTTTCCGGGGCAGCAACGGAGTGTAGGAAGTGCGGTTGTGTGTTCTGGCCATTTCAGTGACGAATGTTTTATTAACAAGGCTCAGGTCGACGCTGGATTTGCAAATCATTTGCTATTAAAACGTGGAGTGGTCCCAGTGATAAAAGACCCCATTCATGTAAGTACAACTGGATCAGATTTCTCTCTTTTGCTGGAAATCAAGCACTACCGCTTGACTCTATAGCTCCGCCTCCAGGACCTCGGCTTTTTCCGGAGAGAATCGGAAAGCTGTATTTTTCTTTTATAAATTTAATAAAACTAAACACTTTTTTGAGATATTAAGGATGCACTACTACTCTATAGGTACTCAAGATTAACATGAGATTAGGTGAAACTGTGCATGTTATGTACCCTTTAAGCTGTGAATATTTCAATTGAAAACATTTCAAACACATTTTCATTATTAAAAATTCAATAATCCATATTCACCTTTCATATTTCACTTCAGAAAATATTAAAACTGTTTAAAAATACAACCTATAATATTCAACAAGCAATTTTCAGTCCATTTTATTTCGCTTTGCAAATTCGCTTCCACAAATTCAGTGGTTCAAATTCGACTGTAAATTCAACGCTGACAACGAGGAAAAGCAGTAGATTACAGAGCATACTCTCCATCTGCTGATAGTCGACCTCTCCAGCAGGTGGTGCAAAAGCGCGTGTTGTTGACGAAGACTGAACAACAGTTAGAGCAAGCCATTCATTCAAAATTCAATAAAAACTCATTTACAGCAAAAATTTGTTTTATGTTAAAGGGGTGGTTGATTATGATTTCACTTTTCTAACTTTAGTTAGTGTGTAATGTTGCTGTTTGAGCATAAACAACATCTGCAAAGTTATGACGCTCAAAGTTCAAAGCAATGGGAGATATTTTCTTTTAAAGAAATAATTTTTTAAGGACTACAACAAACGTCTGGTAGGGACTACACAACATTCCTCCCGGGTTAGTGACATCACTAACGCTAAAATTTACATAAACCCCGCCCCCGGAACACGATTTATAGATTATCAAGACAGAATATGCTAATCAATGACTAGAAGATAACTACACATAAGATACATAAATTCATCAACTAACCATTCAGAAACGTCCTGTTGCATTCTACATGTTGTCACCTCTTCTTGAGTCTCTCCATCATTGTCTGAATCCAGTTTGAACATAAAAGGCTAAAAGTTTTAGAAATTTTCAGTGCATGTCAGTGTGAGTGCAAGCTGTTGAAGCTCCACCCTCTGTGCCGGGAACAGCAGCTCATTTGCATTTAAAGGGACAGACACAAAACGAGGCATTTTTGCTCACCCTAAAAAAATGGCAATTTTAACATGCTATACAAAAATATCTGTGGGGTATTTTGAGCTAAAACTTCACATACACAATCTAGGGACATCAGAGATTTATTTTACATCTTGTGAAAAGGGCATTATAAATTCAGTGTCTTGACGGTTATTTTTTCCTGTGTAGCCTACATGCATCTTTCTCTACCGTGAACGAGATTATAATGTTATTCCCCGAAGCAGAGGTACAGATCCAATGTTACATTTGAGGTTGACATATATTTCTCTTGGTTGTTTAGTTGCCTTAACTTTATATTGCGGTGATGCTGCATGCAATAGGCTACTAGGGTTTCCCTCAATACTTCAGGATTCCCCTGCTGGACATATAAAACGCTTAACGTTGCTTAATGGACTAATACAGTGGATATAAAAGACAAAACTCGCAGGACAGCAGATGGACTCAGAATATGAGCGTTTCCCAGTGATATACTGGCATAAAGTTGGCTTGACATTGGACATTTGCATATTTAGGGACCATCTCTAAAGTTACACATAACATTGGTACATGTTTCTAAGTGCTATGACCCTTCCCAGTTTAATCTAATGCACTACATGTAGGCATACTTATATATATATATATATATTTATATAGAATAGAAGAGAAAGTGTTAGTATTAATTGATCAAGTGTTGATTTTATACCAGTATATCACTGGGAAATGCTCAGCATGAAACTTTGCGCATTAAATTCATATTCTGAGTCCATCTGCTTGCCTGTAGCCTATATAGTACAGCCTACATCCCCAATAAGGTGCGAGTTTGGTCTTTTATATCACTGTATTGGTCCATTAAGCTACGTTAAGCGTTTTGTCCTGACGGAAGGGGAATCCTTGAGTATGATAAGGTATTGAGGGAAACTGATTATAATCCCATTCATGAAAGCTGATAACATGTAGACTACACAGGGAAAGTAACAATGAAGTTATTGAATGAAACATACACACAGCTTTTGTGTCTTTATCATCTTCTCCACATATATACTGACCCAGATAATCATCACAAAAACGTAATGCATGCTTAATTGCAGTAAATTAGTTTTTATGAATGAATGGCTTGCTCTGACTGTTGCTCGGTCTTCGTCAACAACACGCGCTTTTGCACCCCCTGCTGGTGAGGTCGACTAACAGCAGATGGAGAGTATGCTCTGTAATCTACTGCTTTTCCTGCAGTTCCTGGATGTCAATGTTGAATTTACTGTCAAATTTGAACCACTGAATTTGTGGAAGAGAATTTGCAAAGTGAAATAAAATGGACCGAAAATTGCCTGTTGAAAATATATGTTGTATTTTTAAACAGTTTGAATATTTTGGAAGCGAAATATGAAAGGTGAATATGGATTATTTCATTTTTAATAATGAAAATGTGTTTGAAATGTTTTGAATTGAAATATTCACAGCTTAAATATTCAACCATGTTGAACTTCAGCCCATAAAAATGCAAGCCCTAAAAATACAATGCATTAAAATGCAAGCAGGGTTAATGCAATGCATATTTTTTTCAAGTAGTGCAATTCAAAAGGCTTTTTTGTTTCAAAAACATTTGGCATTATTTTACTTCCATAAAAATGCTTCTTGAACACCAAATCAGCATAAATGTTAATATTAGAATGATTTCTGAAGGATCATATGACACTGAATAAATGGTTTATTAAAATAGTATATTAAAACATAAGTTATTTTAAATTGTAATAATATTTCACAATATGCAATATGCAGCCTTGTTAAGCATAAGAGACTTAAAAATCTATATCTAAGAACTTTATTATTATTATTTATTATTATTTGTTGTTTTTATTATCAGTAAGGGTGCTGACATTCTGGCCAACTTTATAAGTCTAATTAGTCTATACTACATTGTTAAAAATGACAAAAAGTGAGTTATAATCCACATATATGAATGATTAGGTGTTATATAATAAAGTTTGTGTTACTACAAATATCAACGTAGCGTTAAAAATACTTTTTTCAAGAAATTTACTTTTTTTCACAGCTCTGTTATCACTACAATATGCACAGCAATTTTTTTTTTTGCCATAATCTATCACCATCTCTTTAAGTTGTAGATGATGTTCTACATCTTAAAATACAAATAGGCAGAAATAATTGAATGTCCAATATCAGGTGATTATCATTAAATACTCTTCCTGACAATCATATCTACATGAGGAGCACAAATCTAGAGTAAAGAGAAAAGCATAAATCACTTACTCTCACAAACACACTTCTTCCACAATACCAAACATAGTGAATCACAGTGCAAATACACATTCTATCACAGAACATCATATTTTTCATGTATATTTATTATGTATTTGAGTGTTTTATGCAAACCGAACCACCATCTAAGTACTTATTTATTCATAACCCTTCACTCATCCCTTCTGTCCATATTCCTCCAGTGCAGGTGAACTCTCCAGAGCACCATTTCAGTCTTACCTCACTCCTAGAGTATCACATTCTGCAGGCAATGCATTACCTGTCCAAAGAGCAGAAAAGCACCTGGCTGGCTGTGCTACTTTACTGTGTGCTCTAAATCCTACTTTACAGCCCTGAACAGAGAGAAATAGGGAATGTGTGTGTGTGTGTGTGTGTGTGTGTGTGTGTGTGTGTGTGTGTGTGTGTGTGTGTGTGTGTGTGTGTGTGTGTGTGTGTGTGAAACAGGGAAAGAGAGAGAAAGAGAGAGAATGGTTTTGTGAAAACTGTGCAACTTCACTACCAAACAAGGTGCATGGAAGTAGCAAAACACATGTAGAGAGGGTAAACCAGCAACACTTTCTTTAAATGTATTTATTAATCTCAAAACTGGGGTGTTTTGGCACACACGTTTTCATCAGAAAACTTAACAGTGGGTGAAAATAAATCCTTTCCATTGACCAAGGAGGTAAAATCATCTGCTAGAAAAAAAGACTGACAATATCGGGAAGAGGAAGGAGGACTTTGGGTTTTTTCTGTTCTTAAAGGTTTATTAAAGTTAAGTTAAAGTTGCTTTAAATTTAATTTAAAGGATTTCTTTATTTCTCCTAACTCTGCTGAAGGTCTGTGCACCAAAATGCGTTAGTTTAAATTAAAGTGTTTATAAATAAATATTAATAAAGTGTTGTTGGTTTACTTTTTTGGAAGGAAAGAATGGATGGAGATATTAAGTTTTCATCACCATTCTCACATACACACTACCGTTCAAGAGTTTGGGGTTGATAGTACATTTTTGAAAGTCTCTTATGCACACCACACCTTCATGTATTTGATAAAAATACAGTAAAAAATATTATTATTATATATATAGTATATTATAGTATATTATTACAATTTAAAATAACTTTTTTCTATTGTAATATATTTCAAAATGTAGTTTATTCATGTGATATGGCAAAGCTGAATTTTCAGCATCATTACTCCAGTCCTCATTCAGTGTCACATGATCCTTCAGATATCATCTACTGATTTGCTGCTCAAGAAACATCAATGCACATCTTTGGCTCAGTTTGTTCATGGTATATGTCTACAGTATGAATGTGCTGCTGAAAAGATGGTCTGAAATACTGGACACATGCTGAGTCTCATGTTTCTGTCTCTTACACAACTTCATGGATACTTTACTGTTTAGAATTGCCCCTCCATCCCAGGGAGTTTAACCTGTTTTTGTGTGTGTGTGTGTGTGTGTGTGTGTGTGTACACGTGTGACCATGTGAGATATGCTGCTATTGAATAGTCTGCTTTGCTTGTATTTCCATGTGAGTGCTCTAAAGGATTTTCTCAGAAACAAAACAAGAAAATGGAAGACATTTGGGACTGCAGATTCTGGGACTAGAGAATGTTATAATTAATTAACTAGAATAAGTAAGTGAAAGTATAAGTGATTAAGATAACTGAACTCTTGTATTGACCTGAACCCACACTTTCTCTGTAAAGAGACAGTCTTCAGGGCAGAATCACTTCTACTCAACCTTCATCATCATCATCCTCACCACAACTCATTCATGTGTCCGGTCTACTTGCAGTCACATTTATCCAAGTTACTGACTGACCGCACATTGTAACTAAATATTCTGTTTCTTTTTTCCATTTCGAAAGACAACACCTTTTCTGAGCTAGACGGGTTACCGTTTAATCAGTTCCACTTTGACCGCGCACAGACTTCCACCAGACAAACGTGACTTTCATGTAATCCAAGACTTTAAGTATTACTCTGCTGTAGGAATTTTTAACAGACCACTTTATCAGTGAGACACAAGATCCTCCAACTGAGAGGAAATAAAAAAAAAGAAGAAAAAAAAAACAAAACTATTGAGCTATTCAAGGGGATTGAGGGGGTTGGTCTGCAAAATATCCTAAAAAAAAAAAAAAAAAACATAAATTCACACTACTCAAACTCGCATCATCACAAAAATTGTTTAATTAGCACTGCAAAAATGTGCTTCAAAAGGTAAATTAAATGATTTACAGTAAAAAATTGTAAATCAAAAAAGACTGAATCAACCCGAATACATTAAGTTAAGGCAAAGAAAGTTATCTTTAAAAGTAAGATCTGTTCAAGTGAACAACTGCTTATTTTACATTGCATTTTCAGTTACATTAAGTTCACTGTTAGATCACATATAGCTTTCTTGAAATATACTGCCAAGTGAATGGATTGAAAAAGATACTTCAATCTATCTCTGTTTTCTATCTGTGAATTTTTAATTGATTAAAAGGCAAGCAGTGAGCTGACTGGGGGTATCTCAGGCCATCTCTGGGTTTGAGGTACCAATAGGGGGGCTGTATGTATATACCCACAGCATGTTGTCACGTAACCTATATGGTAACATCTAAATAAACTGGATTTATTATGATTTGACACGAATGAATCAAACTACATTCGTTTACACCAACAATAGTAATTTTAAGGGTCAGTGCCAAAAGAAATAACTCTTTCAAGGTAGCAACTGCCCTTTTGCTCTTTTTCCTGAGTAGGGTGAAAACGACTCTCGTTTTTTAGCTTTCATCGACTCTTAAATAATACAAAAGAAACCTAGCAGACACAAGGTTGAGCGGCTCATTAATAACTTGTGTAAAACAGCCACAGACTGAGGCACATGCGACTGCTATCAGATGCGACTCTATGAGGTAACAGTATAAAAGACAGCTAAACACTAGCAAACATATAAAGAGTTCATTTCATTCCTCGGTTTATGATGCCAAACGCAAAGAAGCTGTCAAGAGCGTATTCGGTACTGACAGATGTAGTGGTGGCAATTAGTAAACCAATGTGCATGCATGAACACTAGTAATAAAGTAGACTCATTTGAAGCCCAAGTGAGTGTGATTTATTAAAGTTATTCAACAGAACTTACCTTAATATCTATGACAGACCTGGAATGGTTGGGACGGACATGACCGGAGGCAGTAGAGGATGCTTTTCGAGAGCTCAGGAGAATCGCGCCATTAGTTTTCGTGGTGTATCTGTTTCTGTCCTGAAGTGTGCCAGCATCCCAAACATGCGCGCATCCTCCACGCGCACAGCACGCGATAGACTGCTCAACAGCTCAACGCGACGCTCTGATTGGTGCGTCAAAGCGTTTCCCTCTCAAAATACCTGAACACTGGCTGGCCTTTGCCTGAGGGTAGAATCACCCAAATCCGAAGCAAATATAAAGCTATTTATAATAGAAATATATTCAATAAAAGGCTACTCTTAGCTATTCTTACAGTAATTGTTAAAAAAAGGTAAAACTTATTCAAATGTTAGTAGTTATTATATAAGTTATCTAATAGCCTGCATACTAATATATTTATAGTTATTAAAAATAGTTACATATTGTTTGTTAACTCCCCTTTCAATAAATTACCAGTTTACTGTCACTAAAAAACAAATACAGCCACTGTCAAGAAAAACAGAAATTTCTAGATTCTAAATTAGAGAGATGATTCCATATTAATTTATGATTTTACAGTAGTAAAAATAACTGTAGTAACTATTGTATTTTCATAGAAATTACTTCTCAATTATCAATTTCACAGTGTCTTATTTGCAATGAGTGAGCGCCATCTGCTGGCCTGAAATACTCAAATATAATAGCACTATCTGTGGATCTAGTGCTATTGTGAATACATGAAAGAAACAGTGTCACAAAATGAATGAGGAATGTTTTATTACATTATTAAGCTGCTGGATACATCTTATGAAAGTGCAGTCAATTTATAAAGCATTTGAGACTATAGTGCTTTGTTCTAAATAGTCTACATCTCAAAGTCTACATCAACTGGCAGGGATGCATCAACTCCTACCTGTTTATTTTAATGTGTTGCATTATTTCACACTGGATTTGCTGGTCTTGACAATAATCGAGCTGCCTGTGACTTTGGTATTAAAGAATTCAACCATGAACTGGTTCTTCAGTCTGTGGAGGAAGTGAATGTACCTCACCCCGGGCCCATACTTGGAGAATACATGGGAGACCTATACACATTCAAATGTTATGTGGACACATGTATATAAAAAAATGAATGAATATAAATGTATGAATATGCGCGTGTGTGCTACCTTTTTCCAGGTGTGTGAGTAGTCCTCCAGGTTCTCTTCAGGGTTGAATGAATGATGCTTGATGACTGTCTTAGCATCAGCACCCAAGAGCTTCACATCGAGCTGATAGATAGATTTATGAAGCTGGCTTTCCTCATACCTACACATGAAGGGAAACACCCAGACATTAAAAGTGAAAGGGCATATTAAAGCTGCCATTTAGGCTGAAACGACAATGTCTAAAGCACTATGACCAGCACAGACATGACATATGTAGCAATTGCAACAATGCAACTGTTTCTAAAATACAATATATAGTTATGTCAGAGATTAAATTTTCAGATAAGTCAGAAATTCATTCAAATTCATTTGTGCTTTTTGTCCATTTCTCTTTAGCTGTAAAACATTCGAATGTGTGGACACGGATAGATTGCATAACAGCTAACTTTGTTAAAACAGCTTAACTGATATCCAGTATAATTTTTTAACTCTTCTTTGCAGCTCAGTTTGCAATTACTGTAAACTGCAAATATAACTAGTTCATAACTCACCAGTCCTCAATGACTATCTCAGGCTGAAACTCATCCAGAAGTTGGTCCCACAGACCCACTGCCTTCAGGTCCACATGCTGCTCTAGAGAAAACCACCTGAGGTAAAGATACACAAAGGCCATATCAGACAGAATATATGACCTTCTGCTTACCCTGACGAACTGACAAGCCAATGTCTTTCTAATATCTGATTCAAATACAAAGACATATAGCAACACTTATTATGTATTGCAATTATGGGGTCCTACTGCATTTAAACTACTTAAGTTACAAAAAAGTTATTGGAACAATTATATTGTTTTGTTTTTTTTCTTGAAAGTTTTTGCTAAATGACAAGTGACTAAATAAAATCACCTCTATTGTACTGGAACATGACAAATGTTTTTATAAGTTTTTGAGACAAGGTCATTTTTCTCACAAATCTGGGCTTCACCTGTACTGAGGCAGCTGGCAGACCACAACCCCGGCGGGTATTCCACTAGTGTCGTATGGCAAAACTTCTGTACTAGTTTTCCAGCCAGAGAAATTGCCTACAATTAACATCCAGGTACAAGATTAAATTCTCCATCATCTTTTTTTTTAATTAGAAACCAAAGATATTAAGAATGGCAAATGTTTTGGGTGTAAAGTTCAACCAATTAACAATTAATGTTCTAGTCAAATGTCAGATATAATATAACAAATTTCCATTGCATTGGATGTAATATTCAGCAGTGGTGAGCTTTTTAGGCAGCAAATATATTACTGTGTTGATTGCTGACTCACCATCGGGCTCTAACTGAGGTGGCCGGTCTGGAGGAGGAGGCATTCCCGACCGATGGGGTTCAGGTGGTGGCACGGTGTGGTTTACACCTAGTTGTTGAGCAAGAAAAAAAAGATGAGTTCAAAAGATTTGCATGAAAATATTACATTTCTATTACAGTAAAATGTAATTGCAAATACTGTCTTTCAAGTGTATATGTAAAATATCCTTGTAGGCAAATAATATAAATCCATATATAATCCATAGGCTATAATTTAAGGGCAACATTTGCAGTACTAAATAGGCCACATGTAAAAGTATGGGAGGCAAATTGTTTCATCGCTGCACAGATTCAATACTTTGAAAGCAGCTTCTTTCTCTTTTACATACACAACTATCAATCATCCCCATCTAGATTTAAATAAAATGTATTGCCTTCTTCATGAAACATGACTTTGTTACTACAAAGGTAATGCCACTCTATACCAACTAGCCCTGTGAATTTTATAAATACATTTAATTGTATATCTTCTCTGTATCTTTAAAAACATAGGGAACATTTTATTCTAAAACAGCAATCCATTTGGAAAAATTAAGTAGGCCTATAGGCTACATAAAATTATTGATTTAATTAACAATAACAACAATATAACAACTAAAATAGGCCTAACGTTACATAGGCTAATACAAAACATCGAGGATATCTCATTTTAGAAAAGTAACCATTGTAAAATTGCATGTTATTATTCGTTGTGTGGGGTAAATTACTAGCCTATAATTTCTTTTCTTAGGCTACTTTGGAATGTAGCCTAATAGTGACTTTTCAGGGCGCAACCTGAGCAATGAGACACAGCAGTGTGTATGTCGCCGCTATAGTTTAACTAACTAGACCAACATCATCGTTCCCCTCCACTCCATCTCAACATAACAGTGTTACATTCTAAAGTTACAACAAAGTTCAAGCAGAGATCTCCAGTAGTAGCAGAGATTTCATCAACACTGTGAGCTAGCAGCGCCAGCGTTACACGTCTGTGTGACGTCATTACCGTAAGGCGAGGGGTTCTTCAGTAGGTTGCGCTGAAACGGCTTCTTCTCGTACACCGATTTCCAGTCCACGCTGGCGGGCATGGGGACACCGTGAGCCCCCAGCTGCCACTGCGAATCGCACTTCTTTTTCCAGTCCGTCGCCATTTCACACTGTCTCCCTCGCAGTCAGCCACGCACCGAAAAACACGGGAAGTGTTTTATTATGGTCTGCCCCACCCAGAAAACTGGTTCAGAGGAGCCTTGTGCAAGAGCCTACTTTCCAGTGCACAATCAGAAGTGAGTCACACCAACTACAGACCACCTCTGTTTCACAACATGAATAGTGTGTCAAGATACTTGAGACTTGATATTTGATCATTTTTACGGTAACACTTTAGAATACTGTTCCTTCATTAATGAATAACTACACAGGAACAAATGAGTAATGCATTAGTAACATTCTAGTAACTACTATTAACTAACAAGAAACTCTGATTAACGAATTAGTAAGTAATAGCGCTCAGTCGGATGTGGTAGTTCACTATTAGCTAATCAATAACTACTATTTTTCATACCTCACTGAAGACTATAAGAACTAGGCTACTATATACAGGTTAATAAATATTTATGATGCACAATGTTTAATATAAGGTAATGGTAGCCCATTAGTAATGAATCAAGTGTTACTACATAATTCTAAAGGAACTACTAATAATTTGGATCAGTATTCTAAAGTGAAAAACATGATAACAACCTAATATTGACTGAAGTCACTGTAAGCTTTTAAGGCTTTTGTAAGGTTTTGGATAGTAATGAATCAAGTGTTACTATACATCTTTCTAAAGGAACTACTAATTATTTGGATCAGTATTCTAAAGTGAAGATCATGGGAACACACTAGTAATGACTAAAGTGTTACCAAATCCATTGGAAGGAATTGCTATTCAAAATCTTACAAAAATCTGAAAAGCTTACAATGACTTCAGTCAATATTAGGTAGTTATCATGTTTTTCACTTTAGAATACTGATCCAAATAATTAGTAGTTCCTTTAGAATGATGTAGTAATACTTGAGTCATTACTAGTGGGTTACCATCACCTTTTATTATAAATTATGCATTATTCATGTTAATTATGAACCTGTAGATCAGGGTTCACCAATCTCAGTCCTGGAGGGCCGATGTCCTGCAGAGTTTAGCTCCAACCCCAATTAAACACACCTGAACCAGCTAATCAAGGTCTCACTAGGCATACTAGAAACTTTCAAACAGGTGTGTTGGAGCTGGTTGGAGCTAAACTCTGCAGGACAGCGGCCCTCCAGGACCGAGATTGGTGAACCCTGCTGTAGATAGTAGTTCTCTGGGAGGTATGAAAAAAATAGTAGTTCTTGATTAGCTAATAGTGAACTACTACATTCATCTGAGCGCTATTACTTACTAATTTGTTAATCAGATTTTCTTGTTAGTTAATAGTAGTTACTAGAATGTTAATAATTTGTTACTCGTTTGTTCCTGTGTAATTATTCATTAATGAAGGAACAGTATTCTAAAGTGTTACCATTTTTACCAATACACACAGCAAAGAGTTGACAATAAGATAGAACGCAATTATTTATGAGTTAAGAATAGCCTATTTCAGTCACTTCATTCGTTATTGATGGCCTTGTTTTACTCAAAGACTAATAGGTTGGAGTGCTATAATATAGTTAATGAGCAGCACACAGGTGGTGAACTATATAGTAGGCCTACCACACCCATAAAGACAACATCAAGAGCTTATCATGTCAGCAAAGATTTAAAGTTCAGTCCAAGGCTGCCTGAACAAGCAGGGTTCAATGCATCAGCCACATCCATCAGTAAATCTTTCAAATAAATGTGCAGTGTCTTGGAAATGCACATGCATAAACTCTGGATTAAAAAAAACACAAAACAAAACAATAATAATAATTAAAAAAAATGTTAATGAAACAAATCTATATTAAACAGTGAAATTATCTAATTAAAATAAAGCTTTATTTGTTAAAATAATGTATTTTTCTATGTTACACTTGCAGCCTCAATGACTAATGATTAATTTATATAATACATGAACAATCTATGAAGTCTCAGAGAAGATATTTGACAAGAGGCTTGCTTATTTCTTGATATATATATATATATATATATATATATATATATATATATATATATATAGGAAATTTTGTTGCTAGAGGTTTTTGTTCAAACTCGAGACATTTAAAAGCACTGACAATGCATTTAGCCACAATGAATCTTCACAAATCTGATGTATTTTCTTCCTCACTTATCCTTAGCTAACATCGGAAAAAAACACTTTTGGATGACCCTCTCAACCACAACTATGTCAGTTGCTGTGGTTTGTTTCAAATGGATTACATAACTTAACATCTAACCTCCTTGTCAGCTGAAATCCTGAGCCCTGCCAAACAAACAAAGGCCTGGGACTTTTTAAATAATCTGAAGAAAAACACCAAACCAGCTGCTCCCACAGACATCCAGCCCGTCCCTATTAATCATCTATTAAACAAGCAATCCAGAGAATTGAACATTGTCACATTGTTACAGTGTTAAGTCAGTTTACTGTTGCTCAATGATGTCACAACTCACTCAGCAGAGTCGATGTTAGTTCTGCAGGCTGTATTTAATGAAATGTGTTGGTGCATTTTCTAGAGTTAAAGCTTAAGAGATTCTATAGAGAGCAAAAGGGACCAAAATCATATGAACCACAGACACGTTTTGTTGTGATAGCCAACTCAGAACACAACAGGAAACAAAATATTACTGCTCTCTGAGCAATTACTGACACAAAAGCCAATTATACTCAGCTGGTATTGTTAGAATAAAATATAAATATAGCTTATATAAACCTCAAATAAAACACATAAACAGTTATCTAAAAGCAAACTATGTATTGAGAAAAGATCTGGATAATATGAATGCATTGTCAGTGCTTTTAAATGTAGTTCAACAAAATTTCCTCATTATTTAATTCTTAAATCAGTAGTTATTTATTGATTAATAAATGATTAATGATGCACTCTTTCATCTTATTGATTATGTTACATTCTCATAATCCTCACATCTCTCCCCTTTCTTGTTTTCAGATGGCAGTGGCAGGAGGTGGCCATCAGGGTGAGTTGTTGGTTGTTCTGTCTTTGAGGATTGGCGGCTATAGAATTGATTATCTACAGGTTCTGAAACACAAACAGGAACTCATCACTTTACGTGGTTTAATTCACACTCATCTGCGGTCTGAGCTCAGAACAACATTCCACATGCAACTGAAGCCACACAAACATCAGTAAAATCACACGGATGTGGTAAACCAGCAATCGCCGTCCAGTCATTAACTCATTTCATGAGGAAAGTCCACCAGCTACACTATCCAGCCAGTGAGAAAAAGAATGTTCACAAAAGAAATGAAAGGAAAATAAGCATATACTTCAAACAAATTAATTTAAAATAAATTCTTTGTAAATTCTTTGTAATACACTTTTCAGACATTTTCAATTTGGGATATAGCTTAAAATAATTATGATTTCAATATTTTCACCAAGCAATATACACAACAAATTTCACAAATGTTCTATCTTTTAAAGTCAATTTTTAACTAAGCTTTATAAATACACAAATAAAGCTGTAATTTTGTTTCAAAATCTACAAAAAAGATTATAGTATTTCATATGCACTTAAATTATTTAGAGAGCGAAATCCTGCGTAATTATGTAAATAATATGTTGAGTTAGTCAGGCACACTGTCTACTAGTGGCCTCACTGAGTTGCAAATTAATACACTCAGTCATATTGCATTTCATACAACACATGGCAAATGTACACTGATACACTCCTTATGTACTTATGTAAGTGGCTAGACAGTCACACAAGATGTGAATCTGTATAAACCATGGTGTTAGAATAATTATCTGTGGGTTCATTAGCAGACTCGCACTACTATGAAAGGGGAATATCTCACTCTCTGTATGTGTGTGAGAATATTCTTGTAACGTATGAGGCATTTTTAGCCTGGCTTCACCTGTACATGTGTTTAAAGAAATCTACACTCGAAATAATTAAGTAATTTATACTATTATTTCTTTATTATTATAAAGAAATAATAGTAATTAATATCAATTTATTCCTTCCTTTCTTTCTCTCTCTCTCTCTCTCTCTCTCTCTCTCTCTCTCTCTCTTTTCAACCCCCTTCCATCTCATCCTCCGTCTCTCTCTCTCTGGGTTGTATTGCATTGACTCAGCAAAGAACTCAATCAGTGAAATTGATATAAATTACAATCTGATGCTTATGATTAATGGCTGAACTTAGTATAGCCTACATATGAATACAGTTTAAGTAAACTAGTATTTTTTATATGCAAACTGATTGCACACTATTCAACTGAGTTTCAAATAACTGTATTACATTATATTTCGAGTGTAGATTTCTTTAAACACATGTACAGGTGAAGCCAGGCTAAAAATGCCTCATATGTTATAAGAATATTCTCACACACATAATTACTACTACTAATAATACTAATTAATAATAATTACTAATAATAAAGGGAGCGCTCGTTGTACGCTTTCTGTGCTTTCTAATATCCATTCAGAATTTGTATAAAACTTGTTTTTCATGCTGCTAGGACCAATGGCCATGTACATGCTGCAAAGTTTTGGGAATTACATCCGCATTTCACTCTTGAAATAGCAATGATTGACATTGATAGCCATAGCATTGTTTGTTCCTGAATAAAACAGCCTTTTTCACTGAAATGGTTGAATAGTCTCCTGACTGACTTATTCATTCATAACAGTCCTTTGCCGCCGCCTGCCACCTATACTGGATGTAACTACGTAACAATCGTATGTACTGAAATCGTTGAAAAATCCCCACCAACACAAAGACTGACAGCCTGTTTTGTCACAATTTATATGTTTAATATCTAATAGCCTAAACTTGTTTATGCACTTAATCAAGTCTTTTGGAACAAACATTGTTATCACAGTGTCACATCAATCATCCAGTTGTTTTTAGGGTAAATACTACTTTGGTAGCCTAAATAAAGCTAGAATCATTCTGTTGGACGTACGTACACTACTGTTCAAAAGTATCTTTGCTCACCAAGCCTGCATTGATTTGATCCAAAATACAGTAAAAACAGTAATATTATGAAATATTATTACAATTTAAAATAATAATACAATAAAATATAATTTATTTCTGTGATTAAAGCTGAATTTTCACCATCATTACTCCAGTCTTCATCACATGATCCTTCAGAATATGATTTGATGCTCAAACATTTATGATTATTATCAATGTTGAATTTTTTTACTTTGATGAATAGAAAGTTAAAAAAACTAAATTTATCTGTAATAGAAACTTTTGTAGCATTATACACTACCATTCAAAAGCTTGCAGTTAGTAAGCATTTATAAAAAAAAATGTTGGGAAAGAAATGAATACTTTTATTCAGTAAGGTTGCATTAAATTGATCAAAAGTGACAGTAAAGACATTTATAATGTAACAAAATATTCTATTTCAAATAAATGCTGTTCTTTTGAACTTTCTATTCATCAAAGAATCCTAAAAAATAAAATGACGGTTTCCACACAAATATGAACTGTTTCCAACATTCAACAATCAAACAAATCATCATTTTAGAATGATTTCTGAAGGATCATGTGACACTGAAGACTGGAGTAATGATGGTAACTCACTGAGTAAAGCACTGTGTGGGGCGTGGTGTTTGGATCACGGCACATCTGTCTGTTTGGTTTCGGTTCTGTGTCGGGATCATGGTCGGGATTTGGACATTCATGCTCCGCGTGTTTGTCCTCTGTTGTGAGCGCACAGGATGAGCTTGTCGTGTGAGCGTGCGGTTACAAGTTGTTGTGTTTTGTGTAGCACGTGGTTCATGTTTTCATCGGCCGTGTGCTTTCATGTCATGTTTTTTCGTATGGTGTAGCACACATCTTGTGTTTTACACTAGCTGTGTGTGCTTTCATGTTGTCATGTTTTGTGTGAACACGTGGCTTATGAGTGATACATAATGAATGTATGTTCATTTTGTGTGAGCACATGGCTTGTGATTTGCTTTACTTGCCATGTTCTTGTTTTTGTTATTTTTGACAAATTTTTCTCGTTTATGTTTGGTGTGAGCACATGGCTTGATTAATTTGCCCCAACTGTCCTCCCTCCCTCCTTACCTGACTTGTTTGCTACCTATTTATTCTCTCTGTGGTTGCAGTGTCTAGTCGAGTCATGGGGTGCTTCTCGATTCTCATTTTGTGCATCCTCGTTTCCTTTCCTCGCTTCTCAGCTCCACCCCCTGTAGGATGCGAGGGAAGGCTGCAAGGAAAGAAAATGAGGATGGAGGAATCGAATAAAAGCTTTTTATATATATATATATATATATATATATATATATATATATATATATATATACATACATTGGAATACTTGATCACTCGAGCGTCATTTCACAGCGTCATCAGCAGCACTCAAGGATCTGCCCTTATGTCTTAAAGTTTGGTTATTTAAGAAATTCATAATAAATAATAATAAAGCAAGATACCCTGTTGAAATATGTTAGATGTGTGGTTTATATAAACTGCAAAGGTAAAGTACAAATTAAAATTATTGTGGCCGATGTGAAGAGGGAGGAGAATTTACGTGCGTCACGTTTAGTCGATTAAAACACTTCCGCAAAGGATACACCCGTGTATCCTCGCTCTTGACTCCTCAGGAAGCCTCCTCGATCCTCGCCTCCTCGCGGTCGGTGCAATTAGAGAATGGAGATGTCCTTCAAGATGGCTGAGCTCGATCGGTTTCCGGGTCATAGGATGGAGGAGTGAGGAGACGAGGAGGGATATTGAGAAGCACCCATGGTTTCCCCCTTGGTGTAGTTTTTGTTTTAATTTTATGCTTAATAAAGACCCATTGTTCTGCACTTGAGTCCTCGCTAGGCTACTTCCACCTCCTACCCAAACCCTGACACTAGTTTTAAATTAGTCATCTATTTCTTTTTAATTGATCATTAATTTTTAAAATAAGTTGCATAAAAATGTAGATTGGTCTAATTTGAATCTGAAAAAGACTTATTTAAAAGGCTTATTGCTAGTTGGTCGAACCAGTTCTTAAGACTCAGTTTTAACATAGTGGCTGTGTTTGTGCAACTTGCTCCTGGTTAGCATAACAGGTTAGTATTGGTTGATTAGCTCATATTTATATCTTCTCTCACATCTCAGACTCAACTGAAAAAACTATCCAAACATTTAATAGAAAAAAAATTGAAGTAAATTAATTTACTTAATGCAATTAGACACTATTAGTGCATACTGTTGTGCATATTTCATTCCTACCAAAATAAAATTGAAAATAAAATGTAACACCATCCAGGTGACCTGTGAGACCTTCAGCTCATTCCACTGCACCCAACCGCCTGTACAGGCATGCAAGCACACGCATATTTACACATATTCATTATAATTATTGACAAATGAAGTATGCAGGAAGTGATTCATTCCAAGGAGACAAAACAAAATTGTGCAAAAAAGTACAAGCTAGAACAGACATGCATACATGCTCTACCTTAAAATCAAGCCTTGGCTGAAGGTCATATGGAGTGTTTAGACTCAGATTACCTGCTGCCCTTCCAAAGGCCAAGTATATTCTTAGCCGCCACTGCTTGTTAACTTGCTACTCTCACCAAGACTACAGAACATGATGATGACTTGGCCTCCCCAGACCCACAGACACATATACGCAACATATAATTCTTCATAGAGACTCCACGAAAGACATTCTCAAGTCAAAGTCTCACTTCCACTTCCACATTCTGTATGTGTAATAATGTGTCCTAAACAACATTCTAGTTCGTTAGCAGTTACCCAACCATGCATCTTACACCACTTGATGACTGTTTTTTTAACAGGCCATCATTTGACACAGATATTTTGAGGCTTTGGTGTGGTTCCATGTTTACATGTTCCATGTCCACTTTGCAAAAATGTATACCATGTTATTGCACACTATGATTTTATATCATGTTCAAAAATAGTACCTAGTAAGAACTGCAAATGAGAAAGAAGACTTTTTAAAAACTCTCTCTCAGTCCTCACTGTGTTGTGTAACTGTCCTGTAGTAACTGAAGCTGTAATGAGGGTCTGTTCTTTCACTCTAGACTCTGTGTAAGCACACTAATGTTACACAACCTACCCTCTCTCCCACATGCACACCATTCTGACACCACCTCACAGACCTAGAAAGATTAGACATAACTATACACACCCAACTCAAAGAAATAATATTCAAAGATTGGAAGGTATCATCACATACCATTCAAAAGTTTGGGGTCAGTAAGATTTCTTTTTAAAGAAATAATACTTTTATTCAGCAAGTATGCATTACATTGATCAAAAGTGAAAGTATAGACTTTTATGTTACAAAAGATATTTCAAATAAATGCTGTTCTTTTGAACCTTCTATTGATCAAAGACAGCATTGCAAAAAAGTATCGACATTTCCACAAAAATATTAAGCAGCACAACATGATAAATGTTTCTTGAGCAGCAAATCAGCATATTAGAAGATTTTGAAGGAACAAGTGACTTCTTTCAAAAACATTAAAAAAATTCTTACTGACCTCAGACTTTTGAATGTCAGTGTACCTCTAAAATTCTTCTTAATAGTTCAAAAGTAAATAGATAGATAGATAGATAGATAGATAGATAGATAGATAGATAGATAGATAGATAGATAGATAGATAGATATATAGATAGATAGATAGATAGATAGATAGATAGATAGATAGATAGGACAAACAGAAGACAGCTGGGGACATGGGGTGACACCAGAGGGCAAGGCCACAGTGAACGACCCTTCCCAACCAATCAATCTTAAAATATAAATATCCCTTGAATCTTTTTAAAAAAAATATGTCTGGCGCCACATTAAAGTCACCATGAAATCAAAATCAATAATTCTTTTTTTTTTTTTTTTTTATTCATGTGCCCTCAATCTTAAATCTAAATAAATTTCTCTCCCTCTTGCAGCGACATCTCTTCTCTGATGACATGTTTACTGGAGGCAAGAGGGCGGGACAACCCGTCACTCACATGAGATCACAGCAATAGCAAACCATAACAATCCAACAAATGCAATCGATTACCGGTGGACAAAATCAAGTCCCACACAACATTTTTTCTTGTTCGAGAAGCCGTTTCACTCTTATATACGGGGAAAAAAAGACTATCTCAACTTCTGTTTCATGCCGACTTTATATCTTGAAGTCAGAGTAATGAATTGAGCATGAGAAGCAAATGAAAAACTGTAAACGTTCATCTCTGTATAATAAGCTGTGCTGGTATGTGTGTGTTGCATGCTTGACAGCTGCTGGGGAGCATGTGAGCCATGACAGGCCTGTTATTCACAACTGGTGCCATGTTGGAGACACTTAGACTAGCTTTAGAGTCCTATGTAACCTATAGCCATGGTACAAAGATAAAATGAAACAATGCTGTTACGTTTAAATCTTTACAATGCATTACTTAACAAAATGTATGTATTACGCAAGTTGCAGCTGAATGGATTACTAGACAGATACATTAGGGGAGGGGGTTACCCATAATATCCAGTGAGACTCTATTACTGGGGACACTAACAGTGCCTCCCTGAGTGAGAACATGTATGTGTGCGCGTGACAGAAACTTGAGAGAGGGAAATACCTCTCTTTGAATTACAAAAAGACACAACAGTGTCTGAATAAAACAAACGCTAAGAGTTCAAGATATTTTGTGATATTGATGGTTTTCATATAAACACTCACATGGCAACATAATTAGATCTGTAATAATTTTGCAAGATGGCAAAATCGTATGATATCATCTGAATTGGATCATACAAACAATTTTATAGGTTTTTTAATTTACAATCATGGTTAGGGTTAGGGGTTGGGCTTTAACGGTTATGTTTAGGTCTGGGCTGTATGTCCAATTAACTTTCACATGATAAAAGATGATGACCTTTTACCCCCAAAGCATAAATATGGCGTCCAACATGAACAGATAAATAAATTAAATGTGACACCCTAGCAAACTTAATCTGCAAAACTGCTAAGTGAATTTGCACCAAGAATTATGAGATGGCCGGAGCCTACCAGGTGATTTTTTTCCAAAGCCATCGGCCTGACGTGAGCACTTCTGATATCCATGGTATGTTTGGCAAAAGTGCTGCTCAGCCTTTTTAGCATGGCAGACCCTCCATGTCCCATCACCCCTCCTCCAACCTAAACCCTACTGGAAAGCTATGTATGGGGTGGGTAGTGTAAATGGATATTCGAGTGGAGGGGGACACAACCCACAGCTGCCACCTCATTTAAGATGCCCGGGATCTAAACTGAAGCTTTTCTTACACTAAACAGGGCATAAGAGACTGGGGCCAGCCAATCAGATTTCAGCGAACTCTAAAATGGGCCAGCCAATGGCTTGAAGGGGTTGGAGGTATATAAACCCAAATCGGACTGTTCTAGCTTGGGTGACCCCTATTTCGGCTTTGGTGAACAGGATCTGATCCCAAGGACTGTTACCACTTTTGTTGTCTTTTTTGCAGGTAAAGACATCAACATTCTTGAATAACCATCATTTACAGCAAGGAGAGTCTTAAAAAAAAAAAGCAATTATTTGATTAAATTAGATAAAATAATTGAGAGAAAAATGTAAGTATTGTAGTGTAATACTCCTTAAAATAGAAAAGCAAAATAGAAGTGATTAACTGGGCTGCATACATTTTACAATTTGTAAATCCTTTTAAAATCTTTATAAATGTATTACGATAATGATACACTCCAACATGATAGCAGATGCACAATCTTTTTCATGAAAAAAATACTGGAGTGTTTATTAAAGGCATCTGGATTTACTATGAAAATGTTAATATATTTTTAAATTTTGTGCATGTTTAAATATTTTGTGATGAGGGACTCTTGGTTTGGTTGACCTGTTCTTAAATGTGGGAGCAGATGTCAAACATGTGATATACAGCAGTTCTGAGAGCATAATCGGATACAGCCATAAAAAATCCTGAGATGTGCTTATGTTTCTCATACTGACACATATGGGACAGGTTCCCTTTGCTGGCTTTTCTTAAAATAAAATCTTGTACTAATCATGCGAGTATCTTCTGATGGGTGTATTCCACAGAACAGAAATTAATACAAAATAATTCAAATGACAACGTTATGTTTTGTATGTTACATAAAACTTGATTTCATCTAAACGATATCATTACACAACCATGACATGATTAACATGTGAGTCTGAGGAAACTGGTCAGAACATGTGGGAATACTTTAATAACATATACAAAGCTATGTGACTATTTATGTGGAAAACAGTGCAATGTTTTTTGGAGACGTTCGAGATTATGTGCAAGTAATGGGAGGGAGTGAACACCATAGTAAAAATAGATCTGTCTAGATTTAGACTGGGGAGCGTCTCTCCTATTCCTGGTACAATCAGACATCAAATAACAAGTGAGGACCTCCAGTGGAACTTGCTAGTATACCCTGTTTTAATGTGTGCAGCTGTGTTTCACATGTGTATCATTCTTCTCAATTCAATGGAAGCTGATGATTAAGCAGTTATGGTTCTGCACTGAATACGGTTTCATTGATTTCAGTCAGCATGCTGTAAACACATTTTGAAACTATTTGGTAAATGGTACATTTCTTTTTATACATATAAACTTGAAGCTATAGTGTTTGCAGCAGTTGGCGACACAGTCATGTGGCAAGCCTTTAGACGTTTGGTTGAAGTAACTCTTTCCAGCCTAACTGACTAAGCAGAATTAATAAAATTAAGTTCAAACAGTTGAGGTCAGAGACAAGTGCGTGTGTGGAAGTAATATATGAAAATTCAAGGAATTAAATGCAAATAATCTTTCTCACTTTCTCTTTGTCCAATCCGCAGTGTTAGAAACGCAACCATGCCTTTCGGAAACACCCACAACAACTTCAAGCTGAACTTTTCAGTTGATGATGAGTATCCAGACCTTACCAAGCACAACAACCACATGGCCAAGGTGCTGACTAAGGAAATCTATGCCAAGCTTAGGGACAAGCAGACCCCCACTGGGTACACCCTGGATGATGTCATCCAGACCGGTGTTGACAACCCAGGTGAGTAAAGACATCAGTTTTACATCCTTACCACATACAGTATTTACCCCAATCAAACCTGGATTTGTTCAGGAAGCACAACATGTTTGCTTCTGTCTATATACTGATGAGATAACACTTTTCTCCAGGTCACCCCTTCATCATGACCGTCGGCTGCGTTGCTGGTGATGAGGAGTCCTACGAAGTTTTCAAGGATCTCCTCGACCCTATCATTTCCGACCGCCATGGTGGATACAAGGCAACTGCCAAGCACAAGACCGATCTCAACTTTGAGAACCTGAAGGTGCAAAACAGAAATTACAAATATTTTATAAAGGCTATAGATGCTCTTAATTGATCCTTGACAGGAGACAACAGTAAACTCCTTGACCTCAAATGTTAATTTACTTGAATAATTTGAAATATGAGCTTGTCCCAAACCACATGGTAATGCTAAATTAATCAGAATCTATTGTTTAAAAATAACTGGGACTGAAATGAATTAAATCTCTGTTTGTAGGGCGGTGATGACCTGGACCCCAACTACGTTCTGAGCAGCCGTGTGCGTACAGGCCGCAGCATCAAGGGATACGCCCTGCCCCCCCACAACACCCGTGGAGAGCGCAGAGCTGTGGAGAAGCTTTCTGTTGAAGGTGTGCACACATCAGCGTTATTTCAGTATTATTACATATGATTATTGTATTGATTCATATTTTCAATACGCTTTGAATTATTTTTATATTTACAGTTTTAATTTTAATTTAAGTTTTAGTACTTTTTTATTGTTTTTCATGTAATATTTATAGCTTATTTTATTTCACACCTTACAAACCCCAACAACAGTTCAGAATTGTAAAGGTGAATAGCACAAGAATATAACTGAAGAACGAGAGTGTGGAATCTGTATAAGTTTGGGATATCTTTATTCCTCCAGCTCTGAACAGCTTGGACGGAGAGTTCAAGGGCAAGTATTACCCCCTGAAGTCCATGACTGATGCCGAGCAGGAGCAGCTGATCGCTGATCACTTCCTGTTTGACAAACCCGTCTCCCCCCTGCTGCTGGCTGCTGGTATGGCCCGCGACTGGCCCGATGGCAGAGGCATTTGGTAAGTCGAATCATAGTTATCTACTGCTGTGTCTCATTTCAAAGGTTGCGCTCTGCATTGTCGGCCGTATTAGGTTGTCTCATTTCAGAAAAGTAACCATTATAAAACGGACATATTTCTTTCTTACTTTGAGACTCCCTCATTTCAGAAATTCAACCTTTACATCCCAGAGTAATGGTTACTTTTCTTAAATGCAGCCTCAATGACATATGAGGCCAACAAATGCGACCTTCGAAATGAGACGCAACACATGAGTTAAATGACTGGAGAAAGGTAATTTATTATTTAATTAATCAATATCACACAAGCAAGAAAGCAGTTTTTCAGAATATCCACGATGATAGCCACACCAACAGCATGATTGCAAGTGCAACATCGACATTATATTAGCAAGAAGTTAATATTGAGTAACATTTTAGACAATATATTCCCAGTTACTTTGTTTTTTCTACATCATTGAAAATAGTTCTGAACAACTCCATGTTTGGTGTCTTCAGTAGAAGACAATTTATATTAGCTGGGTAATATAAATTAGGTTTTGTATTGTAAATGGATGCCTATGCTTCAATTACAGGCACAATGAGAACAAGACCTTCCTGGTCTGGGTGAATGAGGAGGATCATCTGCGTGTTATTTCCATGCAGCCGGGTGGCAACATGAAGGAAGTGTTCAGGCGCTTCTGCGTTGGTCTTAAGAGGGTATGGAGAACATGCACAAATGAATGCACACACATAACTGACTGTTGTCACCTGGAGCATGTGAGCATGTGTGTGTTCTGCTTTGACAGATTGAGGAAATTTTCAAGAAGCACAACCATGGATTCATGTGGAACGAGCATCTTGGTTTCGTTCTGACCTGCCCCTCCAACCTGGGCACAGGACTGCGTGGTGGTGTCCACGTCAAGCTGCCCAAGCTGAGCACACATGCCAAGTTTGATGAGATCCTGACCAGACTGCGCCTGCAGAAGCGTGGCACAGGTATACAAACACTGAACATAGAAATGTTTATTGATGTTAATGAAGATGTGTAGTTAACATCTCCATTTGTTGACCTCCACTTGTTCCATCTTTATTTATTTCTCTCAGGTGGTGTGGACACTGCTTCCGTTGGTGGAGTGTTTGACATTTCCAATGCTGACCGTTTAGGCTCTTCAGAGGTTGAACAGGTGCAGTGTGTGGTTGATGGCGTCAAGCTGATGGTCGAGATGGAGAAGAAGCTGGAGAAGGGCGAGTCAATCGACAGCATGATCCCTGCCCAGAAGTAAAGCGGGAGCCCTTCTATTTTTTTTCCTCGTCTTTGTATTTTTTTTACAGTCCATCAAGCAATCTTACATCAACGCAGAGGAAACTGCTGCTCGAAAACACATAGACAGTCTAGCCTTTGCATCTGTCTTCCTTTCCTTTTTCCTTTCTTCTTTATTTCTCATGTCATTTCGCCATCTTTTTTCAGTTGGTAACATCTTGGGATCAGATTGTCGGCGCAGGTGTCAGTGCCTGACGTCGAGGCTTCACCTCAATTTCAGACTTGGTTGTAAAAAGTGAATCAATCAAGTTGTATTTGAATAAACATACCCCATAAAACACCCACATCTTGTATTTTATCATATTTGTGAGCATATATATATTTCAGTTTAGATGAAAGTTAAAAATAATTTAATTTAAATTCCCCCTGTGGTGAAAATGTTGTTTATAAGTTTATGTGGTGTTTTTTTTTAATGTGCTTTAAGTTAAACCATGTGCAAATTCATAAATTCATTTTCTCCTTAAAACTGCAGTGAAAAAAAGACAAGTCTCGAAAACACGGTTTGAAATTGCTGGCGTTTTTGACGTCACAAACTACCTTGTAACCAATACATCAATGTTCCGGTGGGCTTTAGCATATCATTAACGGCAAACTAGCACGGGAGTCTCGAGAGATGCCAGGTTATCCTGGTATATTTTTCTGTTGATATAAAAATTTGGTAGATTTAGCAATATAACGGGTGTATGATGTATATTACAATGTTATGGTTAACTATATGCCTTTCTCCACTGACTTTCTTCAAAGTTGTTCAAAGCGTTTCTGATGATTGTTAGAAGGCAGACTGAGATGGTGAACGGGAACATAGTTTGTGTAACATTAGCAACACATTATTAGCTGTTTGATAACATAGTCAAGCAAAAGACTAATTTTAATTACCATTATGTGTCTGACATTTTGGTGAGATGAGTTTTAAGGGATAAAATGATTGACTACAGGGGGACTTTAACATATTCATGATAATATAAATTCATGATAAATAAATACATAAGTGATATTCTATCTCTTCTAATCAGACACCAAATAAAGTCCCCATAAACAAGAGGGACAGACTTTGCCATAAATCCGGATAAAACACAAATACACCAAACAATAATTGAACACAAGCAAAGATGCCAACATCAGTGAAGTTTATTTTCTCTCAAGATTTTTTGTTTCCATTTTAATATTTGGCCAGAGGTGCAAACACCTCTGGGGGGGGAAAAAATTACTTTCTGCAAACAGCATCAAGGTTTTAATCTCTCTGTCTCTCTCTTGCTCTCTCTCATATATATATATATATAGTTTGTCCACCTGACATCTCTCTTGTCATATTGCATATTAGCTAAATGCATCATGAGAAACCCAATATCATAGCAGACAGTTTACATCAGACAGCACAACACTGAACTGGAGGGATTTGTCATTCAGACGTGTCACGCCCGGCACACCAACGCACAATTCTCCCTAATACTCTTTTTAATGCCTTTAAATGACATTACGAAAAGCTCATTCATACGGACACACTTTCACTCCAGGTCAAGTATGGCTGCCATAATCCTCTCACACAAACATTTCCTACCAGCAGAGAGAGAGAGAGAGAGAGAAAGGGAGGCAGGGCAACAGAGTAGCGCAATACACAGACGCACACATTCACACATACATGCACACGCATACACGCTCTCTCTCTCCCTCGAATTCTTTTGCCCGTTCTGTTATTTCACATATGTAGTCTCTCTTTCTTCATCCTTGCTCTGAATCATGCAGGATTGCAGGTTAGTGTTTCACTTCAGCACACATAGAAACGTCTGGAGAGCTAGCAGAGGGTCTCTGCTCTAGCTATGAATTAACCTGGAATTCTAAAATACTGTATATACTATACTCACAATATTATCATCAGTATCATAATCTTTATATACAGCCAGAATCTGACTGATATAAACCAATAATTTTTTTCTCCCAAGATAATTATTCTAGAAAATAAATTAAGTACCTGTGCAAATATACACAATTCGAAGTGTTCACATTTAAGACATTGGCGCCTTCCAGTGGCCAAACATGGGTACAAACCCACAGAGCCGTAGGATGCAGCTGATTCAAGTCAACATGAGTGCACAGAGGTCTTAATGGACGTCGAACAGATACAGATCTTAGCAGTCCAAACCAGACAGAGCCGGTCTGATGCGGAGACCGGGTCAGACTGGTCCAGGACGTGCAGTCTTTAACCTGTTCAGTTTGAAACAGGAAGAGTCTCCACAACAGGAGTCCAGTCACAGAGCAGACAGAACAATGACACGAGGATTTCCAGTGATTCAGCAATTGGACGAGGAGAAACTAGGTGTCTTTGCGAATGTGCGGCACAAAAGCAGAGAATAAAGTGAACAACAAAAAGTGGATGAATGATGAGATGTCAGACTTGCAAGGTGGGCTAGCAGGCTCACTGTCTGGCTAAAGGTCAAGCACCACAGTGATACCTGTGGAGTCAGTCATCACAAGTGAACTTTCAAGCATCTCAAAGCACTTGACATACATAGCAGACAAAACCAAAATCAAGAACCAAGCTTGTTTTCTGTACCACAATCCAATACCCTCTCATGAACAGAGGGAGATGCCATCACAAACATGGAGAAAGTGGCATATAATCCTTTAGTATCTAGAATATATTTCACACATGACAGCACAATGACTCCCCAATCAAAAAATAACAGACCAACCATATTAAATCAATCCAAACTGAACTAGCAAGAAATGTCCTATACACTATGCCCTCATTGCTCAAACCATGTACTTGATCAATATCTTACTGTCTACGGGCTGGCAGCACCAACAGGGTCAAAGCATGGCTTTGCATTAAGATAGAAACAACTTCTAGACATGACAGTAACATCTAATGCTATTGCACAATTATCACCATTCACAATTACATTTTGATCACCATCGGTTGTGAATTGCTTATGCTTGGCAAATTGACAACTATTGCAAAACTAGGCCTTGTTACACATCAAAAACCAGAACTGGTTCGATCAAAAAGTAAGCCAAGAGTATTATTTTAAAAAAGAACAAATAAGCTCCAAATAAACCTAATTCTACCCATGACAAAAAAATCTGAAGCAGCATATATATTCTATTCAGGTCTCAAACCTGCAAATGAAACCCCTGTTAAATTGATAATAACATGATTACAAATCTGTTAAAGAGACAAAATTGTGTATGGCTAAAAAGCCAACACAAGCTACAGCGAAAACATGACCAGTCCATGACACAATGTCCATGGTCCATTTTTAAAATGCATTTCTGTTTGTTACACAGCATTGTTAAGATTTTGCAATGGAAACAGAGCCATATAGATGCCATATTATTACAAGATTGCAAGTGTAACTGATTTTACAATAAATAAAAAATCACGTTTTTCAAAGCCCTGTTGGTGCATTTGCCCCAAAAACATATTTCAGTAGTGAGAGCACTGAACCTCTTCCTGTACTCCTGCATTAAAACATCCTGCATTTTAGATATCTGGTGCCAAAATGATTGGGTAAGGGATCAAAAGATTTTTCAATACCAATGTAGTCATATAAAGCCTAGGAATTTTAATGAAAAAAGCCGACATGTATGTGCTAATGAATGTGATTATGATTTAATGTCTATTTGTAACATATTTTGCAATGCAAACACCATTTCTGTATTGGATATTTACTTTTCTATTTCTTTTTAATACTGGAGGTGGGAGAGAATCTATTGACAATTAAATAATATTGAATAGGAAAGGTGTTTTTTTTTCTAGACATGAAATTTAATCAGATATCTACAATGCAGGAAGTGTGTCTTTTTTATGACACTGAACACTAAAACCATCTGTCTTAGTAAAATCACTCATGTGATAACCTCAACTCCACTCAGACTGGGTAAAAGGAGAGGTGACTATTTGCAAAGTTTCATTAACAACCAACCAATCAACGTGCCTGGCCGAGAAGGGTCAGGGAAAGTAACTTGGCATTAAATGTCTCTTCTAAATTAAACATGGTAGAAAGTAAGTAAACTGGCACTATACATCAGAAAAACTGATTTTCTAGGGAACAAAATTTTGCTTGGACAATCTCAAAAACAAAGTGTAGATGGTTGGCTTGCAGCCTAATCAAATTTGTGGTCGCCAGCGAATGTGATGTGAGTTTGGGTGGGCACCGTGAGCTATGATGAAGTTAGGATACGTTTGCCAACTTCACATTTGTGCATATAGTTCATTGGCAGCTACAGTCCTACATTGTCAATGATTCAATGCTTTGACTTAGTATTAAGAAAATGTAAGACACATTAAATCACAAGAACATAAAAATGATGACCCGTTTAAAATGTCAAGACTTGTTGAAAACATACAAAAGTGGTTAAAAAAAAGAATGACATCAATTATTGAAGTAAGAATTTCATGACTAGAATGAGAATAAAAATACTAAACTGGATTCAATCCAGACCCAGTGAATGAGGCTGTTCAGAGAGTGAGTGTGTGTGTGTGTGTGTGTGTGTGTGTGTGTGTGTGTGCATCCGTGTTAAGAAGCGCTCAGGTTTATGTTGTGCATGGAAGGGGTGTGCTTGTTTTTGTACTTTAGATTTCCATATTGTCAGGATTGAGTGTCCGGTGCTTTTAAGGTGACTGTGTTTGTTTACGTGTATGTGTGTTCAGGTGTGTGCTGAGTGTTGTTGGAGGGATCAGATTTTGTCTATAACACATAGGTCAGATCTCTATAACAACGGATATAGTGAGGGGACATCTACGAGTCAAGTCTTCTCCCCCGTCCCCTCAGAGCTCCACCTCTTTAGAGATCTGCGATGCGATGTGCCTGAAGGCGAGGGGAGCCCCCCACAGGCGTGTGTAGCGTACTCCGTTTGCCTCTGCGGGACCCACACTCAGTTGGCACACCTCAGCTTGGAATGCGACTTTTGATCCTGCCGACCCATGACTGCAGCACAGCAGAAACGGGCCAGCGTGCCGGACCTGGCAGCCGCATCCCCTCGCTGCCTCACGCAAGGCCAGTACCACTTCTGCAGGGGCCCGGGGGGGACGGGGGAAACGACCCCTTACATCCCACCCCCCTCCCCTGCCCCAGGACTGGGACGCTTTCTGATCCCCAGATAAATGGCCACTGGAGAATAGAGAGAGAGAGAGAGCATGAGAACGAGACAGACCAATACTGAGAAAATCATATTTGAGATTCACATCTTCAGAAAGAAGTCACTGCTTTCATCACCCTTGTTTTATGCAATTGTATAATGTTATTATTTTTATTACTACTACTACTTATTATTAATATTTTTTATGTTAATTATTGGTGTGTGTATTGATGCTTTAGTGTTATTTAAATGTATAACAATTATGTAAGGGATAATCCACGGCTAGCCATGCATTAAAGAATTTTAATGCACGACGTAGAGGCGAAGAACCACCCGACGCGAAGCGGAGGATTATCCCGCTTATACCTTGGTTATTTGCCAAGTTAAAAATAAGTTAAAGCTGTAACTGATGTTTACAGTGTAATTTTTTAACAGACGTGTAAAAATGACGGTTATTTCTTAAGTTTAGGCTCGTCAGTTCTTGCACTCCGTCCGCTTTAAATAAAGTAGAGCCATCGGATTGCTTTTATTTGAATGAATTCACATTTATTTAAATTCATTATTAAAAGAGAGAGACAGAGAACTGAAGGAGAAGGAACAGAGAGAGAGAGAGAGAGAGAGAGAGATGCGTGCACGAGTTAACGTTACATGTGTGCGTCGATCTCTTCTTTAAAGTCTAGCAGCTAACTTACAGTCCCCTCGTTGCTTAAGCCTACCTAAACGTTTTCATATGCGTCTCTCACTCTGCTTGCAAGTGTATCTGTGTTACTATGGTTACCAATGTAGCGGATTAATTTCGAACTGTAATCAAACTGACTGGAACTACCTGTGCATTAAACGGTTTTACTGCACACCTTCCAGCCAATCAGAATCGAGTATTTAAACAGCCCATGGTATAAGCTATAAATTATCCACAGCTGAAGTTTATATTAGTCTATTCATTGCAATCTGTTGACAAAGTCTGTTCTTAAAGTCGGCATGACATGAAAATTGAATTGGATATTTCTTGATCATAACATGTAGTATCACATGAGGACTCACCCTGTGACCGAAGATCTGCTGACTCCCTCAGATTCATTTGTGATCCTGCAAAAAAGCACACATCTTGAGATGATCTGCATTATCCCAACATTATCCCATCCATTCACACAACTCCAACATAACTAACAAAAAGACAAACATGCGTATCTGGATATCTCAGTCCTGTATGGAGATGACCCAGCAATTTAATCTGCAATTTGGTCAATATAACTAACTATCCTGATGTTGATCTGAGCAAAGTACAACAGTCATAACGCATAAAAACTTTGCATGTTCCTGGATGCATGCAAACCGATTAGAGACAAAACCTCCATGCACCATCATCCAGACTTTCCTCACCCTCACAACCTATTTGTCAGACTTGCACAATTCTGCAAAGGACATTGCATGCAGATAGGCGTGCATGTGCAGAGACAGACGGACGTGCAGCGGCAACAGACAGGCAAGCAGAGGCAGACAGGGGAACTTACTAACTGTTTTGGATCCCTGTGGAAGAGTGCAACCCGACACTGATTTATTAGAGCCCTGGCGTTTAGAGGGGTCAAGATTGACCCTAGGAGAGAGAAACAAAATGAGGAGAGCAAGAGAAAGACAGAGAGAAAGTCAAAGACAGAAGGATTGAGTGATAGTGAGAGAAAATGGGGAGAAATAAAGGTAACAGAAATAAGAACAAAGAGGGAGAGATTAGGAAAGGTACACATTTGTAAGCTTGGAAAGCTTGAAAAAGAGAGGCAATACGCCAAGGAATGATGAAGGTGTGAAGCATGAGTGTACAACTAATTTTTAATCTGAAAGAATTACCCAGTGTTATTCGACAGGTCGTACTCTAGCTCTTTAAAACAAAAAAGGAATCCCTAATATACCTGCAGCCAAATTATGAGATAATAATACAGGTGACTTTTAAGACCTGATGCACGGATCCATTATACTGTTACACATGCATTTCTTTTCACCATTCACTTAAAACCAAACTGACTGTTTACATGAATACTCACCAAGCCTGGCATTTTAACATTATTTTGTGTGTATTTGACTGTTTAAGTGCAATAAGCAGCGAAAATAACTCAAAAGTACTGAGAGGCGGCTTTATGTGCACATACTTTGTGTCTGAGCACAAAATTTTGTGCAAAAAGCGCAATCCCACCTCAAAATTCAAGCCCTGTAACAACATTCATCCGGAGCAAATTAAACGAGTGAGTGAGGGGAGGCGGGTTTTTGTGTCAACTCGCTGTCGGAGAGATGAGAAAGTGAAGCTGGTATCTATTCTGCGGAAAATGAGTATTGGAAGCGTTTCAGATATTTCAGTATCGATATGTATCAAAAAAATCTATATTTTTGACAAGACTAGATTGCACTTAGTTTATTTCAGATGTATTTTTAAAAGACTGATATAGAAAAATGTATGTATTATATATAAAATTCATGCATTAATGCGTTACACGCCACTGCTGAAATCCACCCACACCTTGGATGGTTCTCTTACGAGAGGTTCTCTCGTATTGCGTAAGTTAGCTTACGCTACGGGAAAGTTATCTTTTCTCGAGATCTGAAGCCAAAAATTATCCTTAATTTTGTATTTATTGTCAATGCAGTGCGACAGCCGGCAGACCATGGCAGGCTACATAAGCGTGCTCATTGGCTGTCCAGCGGCAACTGCTGCAGCCTACCAGTGAGCTCTGTGTGACATCATGCCCCACACCCCTCTAACCGTCAGGATGGGTGTAGCCCGCGTGTATAAGGAAGGGCTCACAGGCTGAAAATCTGATTTTCTTGTCTACAGCGAAGCTCTTCGCATCGCTGGATCTTGAGAGCCACCGCCGTTGAAACCAGCGACCAGCAAGCTTAGGAAAGTGCCTGAGGAAGCCGGCCGTCTTCGCTGCCTTCAGCCATCCGTGCCTGCTACGCCATCTGGCGACATATCCTTTCATTGCTGTGTATGCTCGCCCTGCGACACACACTTTCTCTCATTTCTCTCCTAAAAGAGCACGAGACGTTTTTCTAAAAATGCCTTGTTTTTCCTGCGGCTTGTGCCGCTCCCCGCTCAGCAACGGAGACCGCCACCTCATCTGCGCTCTCTGCCTGGGCCGCGAGCACGCCGCCACCGCACTCTCTATGGGCGGCTACCCCGAGTGCGAATAACTCTCAATGTCGACCCTGTGGGCTCGACTTGAAGTTTTTGACCAAGCTGTCGCTCCGCCTGTCTCTGCCGGGCCGCGCAGGAAGAAGCGCCGCTCGCAGAGACCACCGGAGACTGATGTGGCACCGAAGAGCTCGGCGGATCCTTTCCCTCAAGCTTCTCCCTCGCCCTCTCCGCCCCCCCTCCCGGCCGCTCAACTGCCGGCTCTAACCGCCCGCGCCGCCGCCGCGTCAGGGGATGAAGCGGATGAGTTAGATGAGGATGCCGCCGCTGACAGCTGTTCCATCCTGGCTTCTGACAGCGAGGTGTGGTCTACCGCCTCCTCGTCAATCCAGGATTCCGGCCGCACTCGAGCAGGCGAGGACGCGGAGCTTTTGCGCCTCCTCACCAAGGCCGTTGACCAGCTGGGCCTCGAGTGGTCTCCTCCAAAGGAGCCAGCGCCGAACAGACTCGACGGCTGCTTTCTTCATCGCCGCCGCCGAACACCAGCATCCAGGACTGCACCTTTCCTGCCTAAGCTCCACAGCGAGCTTTCTAAATCGTGGAATGCACCATTCTCCGCGAGAGTCTCTTCCCATACCTCATCGACACTCTCACAGGTTGACGGCGCCGCTGAGAAGGGGTACAATGCCATTCCCCCCGTGGAAGAGGCGGTTGCAGCGCACCTTTGCCCGCCTTCTGGATGGCACTCAAAGGCTGCCCTCCCGTCAAAGGCTTGCAGGACCACATCAGCCCTCGTCGGCCGCGCTTTTAACGCCCCTCTCTCCCCCACCGGCCTGTTCAGCCCAGCGGTAAACGGGATCGTGGACCGCTTCTCGGAGGTGCAAAAGACCACACAGGCAATGAACCTCTTTCTGCCTCGACGCTCGAGCTCAGCCGCACGCCGTCCTCGCGACCAGCCTGCGCAACGCTCTGCCCAGCGTCCAGCTCGACCTCCGTCCTCGCATTTTTTTTTCTCAAAAAGAAATCTCAAAAAGAGTATAATGTCTGGTTGCACGGCTCACGCCGCATGTGTTTCAAGTGTAGTGAATGTGCCCACGTTTCTGTGTTCACCCCTGCACACAAGCACTATAAATCCCGTGTCTCTCACAGAGCCCACTCTCATAAAGCGGGCAAAAGCCGCTCGAGTGTTAGAAGTAGGTCACGTGTCCACCCCACCGTGCCCACACCTACTCACTGCCCGCTCTGTTACACGGCCTCTCACTACCGGTCATGTTTCAAATGTAAGTCCTGTGCCCGCCCTCGAGCGCTCACACATACTAACAAACATTTCGCCCCCGACGCCGCCCTCGCGCATCACACTATATGTTCCCCGTCCAAAGCCACCGGGACACTGTGTGTAAAACGGCCAGCCATCGCTGCATGCGAGCCGCCGTATCGTTGCGCCCGCCGTATCGTTGCGCCCGCACCTCCGTATTAAGCTCTCGAGCCCGCGAGCCCGCGATATGCTGAGCACAGTAAAAAAGGGCTATACTCTGCAGTTTGCTCGCCGCCCCCCGCGCTTTCAAGCATGAACCGAGACGAGAGTGAATGGGAAAGTAGCACATCTACTTCGGGCAGAAATAGCGACACTTCTGTGCAAAGGGGCTATAGAACCGGTACCCCCTTCTCTGAGCGAGTCAGGCTTTTACAGCCATTATTTCCTCGTTCCCAAGAAGGACGGAGCTCTCAGACCGATCTGAGATATTTGAACAAAGCTCTTATGAGAAGACCGTTCAAAATGCTCACAACCAGGCAGATCCTCGTGCAGATTCGCCCGAGGGACTGGTTACTTTCAGATCCAGATAATACCACGTCACAGGCCATTCTTGAGATTCGCCTTCGACGGTCAGGTATATCAGTACACCGTCCTGCCGTTCGGCCTGTCTTTAGCACCCCGTACATTCACGAAGTGCATGGACACGGCTCTCTCTCCCCTGAGAGGTCAGGGAATGCAAATTTTGAACTATTTGGATGACTAGCTGATTCTAGCACAGTCAGAGGAAGAGCTTATCGCTCACAGAACAGTGCTTCTCAGCCACCTGGAAAGCCTGGGTCTCACGATCAACTGGACCAAGAGCTCATTACTGCCCAGTCAGTCAACCTCTTTTCTGGGTGTGGAACTGGACTCTGTGGCAATGATGGCCCGCTGTATCCGACGCCTGGCCGCGTCTTTCCAGCCGGGCAGCACCGCACCTCTCAAGACATTTCAGAAGATGCTGGGTTGTATGGCTTCAGCTGCAGCAGTGCTTCAGCTGGGTCTACTGCGTATGCGCCCGTTGCAACGCTGGTTGAATGCCCGAGTGCCTCACAGAGCCTGGGCTTCCGGCAGCATTCGAATCAGAGTGACTCAGAGCTGCGTTTCAGCACTGAAGCCCTGGTTAGCGGCCGACTGGTACCAGCGGGGAGTGACAATGGGAGCCGTCTTGCACCGCAATGTTATCTCGACGGACGCATCCAACTTAGGTTGGGGCGCTCTTTTCGAGGGCAAACCGGTCTTTGGCCTGTGGTCAGACCAGGAGAAATGCCTCCACATAAACTGTTTGGAGATGATAGCGGTCGAGAACGCGCTCAAGCGCTTCCTCCCACTCATACGGGATCACCATGTGCTAGTCCGCTCGGACAACATGTCCGTGGTGTCCTATGTGAACCGACAGGGCGGTGTCAGATCCAGGAACCTCTGCAAACTGACAGAACGCCTTCTCGTGTGGGCTCATCACTCGTTGCGCTCGCTGAGAGCTGCCTGAACGTCGGCCCAGACAGACTGTCCAGAGACATCATTCCCCCGGGAGAATGGTCTCTGCACCCCCAGACAGTCCAGTCACTCTGGCGCCTATTCGGCAGGGCGAAAGTCGACCTCTTTGCGTCAAAAGACAACGCTCACTGCCTGATGTTCTTCTCAAAGAGCGAGGACGCGCTGGCCCAAACTTGGCCCAGCCTCCTGCTGTACGCTTTCCCTCCGATCTCCCTGTTACCACAGGTCATCAAGAGGATCAGGGAAACGCACCATCCAGTGCTCCTCATAGCCCCGCGATGGGAGAACCAAATCTGGTACCCAGATCTAGTGAGGCTGTCGCACTTAGCCCCATGGCCGATCCCCGTGAGAAAGGATCTCCTCTCTCAAGCCGGTGGATCAATCTGGCATCCCCATCCAGAGCGCTGGTCTCTGCATGCGTGGATAATCAACGGATACCCTTTGACCTGCCAGAAGGGGTCGTAAACACGATCACGCAGTCTAGAGCTCCTTCCACGAGAAGGCTCTACGCGTCTAAATGGTGCGCTACTAAGAGCCTGGATCCACGTACATGCGGGGTTCCACGGGTGCTCTCCTTCTTACAAGAGCTGTTGGACGGGGCAGGTCCCCCTCCACGCTCAAAGTGTATGTTGCGGCTATTGCAGCGTTTGCGGAGACGACGCGCGGCCGTGCAATATGAAGGAACGAGCTCATCATCCGTTTCCTCATGCTGCGTTCACACCAAACGCGAATATGCGTCTGGCGCGAGTGATTTCAATGTTAAGTCAATGGTAAGACGCGTTTACGCGCGTCTGGAGATCTTGCGGCGCGAATGAGGCGTTTAGCGCGGCGCGGTAGACGCGAATTTGCGCGCCTAGTTCGCGCGAATGACGCGAATTGAGCGTCTGGTGCGATACGCGCGTTAAGCGCGAATTGTGCTTTTTGTGCATTCACGCGTTTGACGCGAATTCGCGTCTGCCGCCCGAATTGAAAAATCTGAACTTCTGCGTCAATTCGCGCCGCGTTAACCAATCAGGAGCCTGCTTGCTGCTGTCACGTGGTGAACTGACAGTTTATAATGTTATTTTATGTTTGGCCTCAATAAATTTTGTATTATGACTAAAATGCACAACAAAGCAAATAATCTTTTACATAAATACTCGATTTTCAATATATGAGAGATACTCATTTTGTATTGAATGCTATTTATTCCATATTCTAGATTATATGAAACTTTATTAATCTAATGTAAAGACAATAAACACAATATAAAAACTTTTCAAAAAATCACAGGACAGGTTTCACTTTTGGAGGCTGGCTCCATTTATTATCAAAACAAAAATAAATGACAGATTAGGTGCGTGAGAGGGTGAACCTCGCACCGGGCTGTACAGCGCGGGCTCGTCATGCAGAGACCACTCGAGGCCGAGGCTTTATACGGCCTACGCTGTCCTCGTCAGCGTCCTCACCGTTAGGTCCACCAAACCTACCTCCTGAAGCAAATTGTGAAATTCCTGAAACCCTCCGGAGGGTTTGGTGGACCCGAGTACTGCGACGATGTCCCCTACGCTGCTGTTTCTGCTCTCCAGAGCATATACGAGCGGTGACTCTCTCGATCAATGCTATTGCTAATGCTCGATAAACATCTAAAAAAGATGGCCGCCAACAGGTTTCGAAACTTTCGCCCCCGGGCTTCGCATTTGACGCGCGTGACGCGCGTAAATTTCGCTTCAAACTTTTGATTTTACGCGCGTCAATTTCGCTCTTGACGCGCGAATGCACACAAAGTGGTCACGCGTATAACTAGACGCGGCAGGCGCGAATTTTGACGCAGATTCGCGTTTGGTGTGAACGCAGCATCAGAGGAGCCAGACGGATGAATCCCCCGCGGCCCCCCCTCGGTTCCTATCTGGGATCTGTCCTTGGTCCTGGAGGCCCTGAAAGCTTTTCCCTTTGAACCGCTTGAATCCGTGGATCTGAAATACCTTTCATTCAAATCGTTTTTCTGATAGCTCTGTCTTCAGTAAAACGCGTGGGGGATCTACACGCGTAGATCCGAGCAGCTCTTTGTTTCGTTAGCTGTTAGCCCCGCATGTCTCAAGTTCGGACCAAATGACTCCAAAGTCATCCTCAAACCGAGACACGGTTACATCCCCAAAGCGATTGGTACCCCCTTTAGGGCGCAAATCATCTCCCTGTCGGCTCTGCCAGCATCCGATAGCGAGGACAGTGATAAACTCTTATGCCCCGTCAGGGTGCTGAGAGTTTACATCACGCGCTCCGCCGCCTTTAGGCGTTCCGAGCAGCTCTTTGTTTCGTTTGGTGGGCGCACCAAGGGTCTCGCCGCCTCGAAACAGAGCCTGTCCAGGTGGATAGTGGACGCGATCGCAGCAGCTTATGCGTCAAAACACCTGCAGTGCCCTATGGGTATCAGAGCCCACTCCACTAGAGGCATGGCCTCGTCGTGGGCTTGGTCCAGCGGGATTTCTATTCACGATATTTGCATGGCGGCGGGCTGGGCCTCCCCATCTACATTCGTGAGGTTTTATAACCTGGAAGTTCCCGCCTTGCAGGATAAACTGTTATCAGTATAAGTGATATGTATGTTCTGCCCAGTTGCTCATGTGCAGACTACGTTGATGTACTGTTAATATTTCTGGTAAATGGCACCAAGGGAAGAGTTTTTCTGTACACAGACCGGCTGTGCCGCTCTGTCTTCTTGTCCCCATTACGCGCCTGTGTACCGGTGCTGGCCCGTGTCGCTGGCCGCCTATCCTCCACTCAGTTGCGCTGGGGATTATTCTCTCTACACATAGACCGGCGAGACCGCTCTATTTTCCCCTATGATGTGCTTATGTACTGTGCTGGCCCGCGCTGCTGGCCGCATTGCCTACATTGATACATAGACCGGCAGCACCGCTCTATTTTATATGAAGTGCTTATTACATGTGCTGGCCCGTTTCTCCGACCGGCCACCTGTTCCAGCATGTGGTTTTTCCCCGGTTTCCCTGGGACTCATGCACTGGATGCTCGGCACGCACGGCATTGACAAAGGGTTCCCGTAGAGAACGTACTCGGTTACCTAATGTAACCTCGGTTCTCTCTAGAAGAGGGAACGAGTATTGCGTAACCTGCCGTGTCGCGCCACGAGCTTTTGCGCTTCAGACTATGAAAACCAGATTTTCAGCCTGTGAGCCCTTCCTTATATACACGCGGGCCACACCCATCCTGGCAGTTAGAGGGGTGTGGAGGGCGCGACGTCACACAGGGCTCACTGGTAGGCTGCAGCAGTTGCCGCTGGACAGCCAATGATCACGCTTATGTAGCCTGCCATGGTCTGCCGGCTGTCGCACTGCGTTGACAATAAATACAAAATTAAGGATAATTTTTGGCTTCAGATCTCGAGAAAAGATAACTTTCCCGTAGCGTAAGCTAACTTACGCAATACTCGTTCCCTCTTCTAGAGAGAACCGAGGTTACATTAGGTAACCGAGTACGTTTTAATGTCAAGCCCAAATGATATAATGGATTATACACTGCTGCATCCAGCAGCACAAATGCCAGGTAGTGACTAAAAGTACAGTGACCAACAAACCTCCAGCAAAAACAGAGAGACAGCTTTCCATTCTAAATGATGCTTAAACCTGTTTTCTGTCATGTGATGTGCGATACTTTTTAATGCATAACTATGCATATAGAACTTCTCCTCTTACCTGCGTGTGAGTTTGGAGGTGAGTTTGCTGAACAGGTTAGAGGTGGCCCGGCTGCGGGCATTGGCCGGCAGGGCTCCAGCGTCATGACTGAGGGTGGGCGACGTGGGCGGAGGTCCATAGGTGGGCGGAACACGGTCACGGAGCTGACCCCCATGGAAGGTGCTCCGGATGGTGGATCCACGTGTCAACCGACAGCGCTCACCTGAGGAAGAAGAGGAGGATGCTCCCGCTCCAACAATACTGAGAGTGGAGGGAGAGGTGGGAGGGAGGCGGTGAGCCAGAGAGCTGAGGAGAGATAGACACAAATAGTGAATGAGAGGCAGACAGGGCACTGCAATATGCAGCACAGTGACAGAGTGTAACTGTGTTTGTGAATGTGTGTTTGTCACCTGTTGTCTTTGCCGTTCTGCAGCAGCGAGTGTCGGTCAGTGCTAGAACGATCTGTACATACGTACGTGTTTCTACGGGTCATAGTACTTCCTGGGATATTGTTCTGCAAGGAAGATGGCAGACAACATTTCGTTAACCTCCCACAAAATAAAGAATATCATTACAAAACACAATGCTACACATACACTCATAAAATGGGATCCAACATTCTGAGACCATATTGAAAACCTAGGATTCAAAATGTAATTAAAATAAACAGAAAGTTTTAGTATTAAAAATTAAAATGAAAAAAGAACTATGATGCAAAATTATTATTTTTAATATTTAGGATTCAGTCACTTTATGCTCATCAAGGCGCCATTTATTTGCTTAAAAATACAATACAAAATTGTGAAATATTATTACAATTTAAAATAATTTTTCTATTTTACTATATTATTATTATTGGTGCTCAAGAAACATTTCTTATCTTTATCAATGTCGAAAATTGTGTGCTGCTTAATATTTTTCTGGAAACCATGACACATTTTTTCAGGATACTTTAATGAATAGAAACAGCATTTATTTGAAATAGAAATCTTTTGTAACATTATAAATGTTTACCCTCACTTTTGATCAATTTAATGCGTCCTTGCTGAATAAAAGTATTAATTTCTTTAAAAAAAAAACTTCTGACCCTAAACATTTCAACAATAGTGTGTATATAATAAAATAATGATTCAATTAGAGAAATTTCTCTCACTGTGGTGGCGGTCATCTCCTTGCGGCGATCAGGTATCTCTGCCTTGTTGGGGTTGTTGGCAGTGCTGACCATTGGACTAGATGGTGGTAAGGTTCGACTGCCCATTACACTACAGCTGGCCTTCCTTGGCGGCATGCGGCTCTCACGCAGCTCACGATCTCCACCGCTGGTCGGGCTGCGCTTAGGGTGCATCACAGGCATGCTAGGACCACCTGCAGAACAAACTGATAATGATTATAATCATAAACAATTAGAAGTACGTTTGTGTTTAGAGTTGAAGCTCAAGTGTCTCGTACAGAAGTCACTGTGCCGTCGCTGGCGGTGGTAGGTAGAGGCGCTGCGCTGAGTCTTGCTGTGTGAGGATGAGGAAGATGATGAAGAAGAGGATTGTTTGTTGGTTCCATTGGTCATTGGGCTTGGACGCACACGTGGCAACGTCATACTGCCGCTAACTCGTGACTCAGCGCCATCCTATGACCAAAAAGCAATGAAAAAAAATGTAAAAATGAAAAATAAACTCAGATTTCAGGTCTTTGTTTATCTCATGTGTTATGTTTTACCTCAGTCTTCAGGCCCAACAGTAGATATGTAGCCGTGACTTCATTATATTTCTGAGTGAGTAAAGAGTCCTTAATTTCTTCAGTAGTAAAACCCATCCCGACCATAATCTCTGAAAAGACAAAGAAATAAGTGAGAACAGAAAGAAATATTTCCAGACACAATCATTCTCTTTATTCTATGCATCACAGTAACAGAACAATTAGTAACAGTAGTAAAATACTTTAACCAGTTTCTTACTGGTCTACATGCTCACCAATGCGGTTGGCGTCACTGTAGTCCTCTGCTGGCTCAATGTGGGGCTTCAGCTCGTCGCCTTCAAACCCTGAATTCATCCACTTATCCTTCATCACTTGCTGTGGAGGAAATACCAGCATCCTGACTACACAGAAACTTCTTAGCTCAGTCATTTATCTGCTTTGACTTAACACGAATTATACACTAATAATAGCATTTAGCGAATTTCAGCAAATGCATGCTGTACATCCTACATCACACAAATAGGCACATTAGTATCTGGTATGGTAGTGTGTATCAATGAATGTGCAAGTAGGCACCTCTAGAGTGCAACGTTTGCTGGGATTGAGCACAAGAAACCTGCGCAGAATCCCCTCACAGTCTGTGGACATGTAGAAGGGTACACGGTACTTCCCCCTCAACACTCGCTCACGCAGCTCCTGGAAAACACATGCACCAGCAAACAGTGTGACAAACAGATATCAGTGTGGTCTTAAGGGTCTTGACACACCAAGCCGACGGATGGCCATCGGTGAGCTTCTGTCAGGCTAGTTTTCGGCTCATTCAGCATATTGAATCCATATCGTGGCCGTTGGTGAGAGAGATCGCTCTGATTGATTGTTCAGTCTAGAGAACGTGTCAGTGCTCAAGAATAAAAGTGAAAGTGATGAAAGCGAGTCAAGACAGCAGAGATAAAAGGCTGTTCTAATTTTACATTATCTTACCTGAGCATTCCAGTGTGCAAATATTTTCATAACATATAACATGAGCCACATGGAATTAAGAGCAAAATTTCATGCTAGGCGACTAAAAAAACAGCTTTAATTAGCTAATGGCTATTAAATTGTATGATTTCAGTCGCCTGTGATTGAGATAGAGGCAAAAAAATAAGTTTAGCGCAGATATAATTCCATTGCCTGGTGAGCTTTATGTACCGTCGCTTGGCTGAGAGCACCCTCCGTCGCTTTCTCTCACACATGCGCACTTAACGTGAGAGAAAAAGAGGGGCCTACACATGCCACGTAAAGAGAATTGACGCGCTAGATCTAAATGCTCGATGGCCAAGAGTTGACAGAACTGTCACGGTCCCGATCGGGGCAGTGCTGCATCGTCATGAAAGTTTACGTGTTTTTAAGCCTTGCCAATTTAGACATTCAAGCGCAAGAAGATGCGAACAACAACTCGCATGTGCTGTGTGCCCAATAAGCTGCATCTGACAGCATGCAAATACTGAATTTGAGCTCTCTTTCACATCTTCTTGCGCTTGAATGGACAATTTCACACAAAATGACGTGAAAAAAAACAGTCTTGGCGAGTATCCTAAACATGTGTAAAAGAAAACGCATGTGTAACAGTATCAGATCCGTGCATTATGTCTTAAAGTGACCTTAAAGTGACAGCAGCCTAATATTCCTGCTGCTGTCAGTGTTTTAATGTTAATCAAACAACAAAAGAATCACTGTAAAAAAATCACTTGTTGTTCTTGAATGAATAACTTTTGTAACTTTAATAAGGATTAATCTATATTTAACTTATACAGCGAAGACTATGCCGTGTTATTTTACATTTAATTACTTTATTCAGTTTCTGTAGCTAATCTACCTAACCTGTATCTAATTTTATATTACATTTATGTAGAATTTTTTTATTTGCTCTGTTCTTGCATTCCATTTAAAAAGTCTGGCAAGTAAAATAAAAAATGTACTACCCAATGGCGACTCTGACTTTGACGTCGGCTTGGTGTGTCTTGTTTAAAACTTGTTCAAAGAAATGTTTAAAACCAAAGTTAAGACACATTCAAAGTACCGTAAAAAAAAAAAAAATTTCTCTTGATGTACTCTACCAATTTTTTTTATTAGAATTAATACTTTTTTTCAGAAAGGTGCATTAAATTAATTAAAAAGCGACAGTAAATAATTCATTACATTGTTACAAAAATATGTTTTAAATAAATGTGTTTTTATTACTTTCTATTGATCAAAGAATTAAATGAATTTAAACTGTAACAATATTTCACAACATTACAATGTTTGCTGTATTTTTGATCGAACAAATGCAGCCTTGGTGAGTAGAAGAGATGTCTTTCAAAAAACAAAGAATCTTACCAAAACTAAAACTAAGGAATGGTAGTGCATTTTTTGTTGTAAATAGAAATATAACTGGTGTCAGTTTATCAATATCACAAAATTCTTTCCTTGTAGGGTGTAAAATGGCAGGAAATTATCATTGTGAGTGTAGGAACAAAATAACTGTACCTTGAGGTTCTGTCCATCAAAAGGAAGAGACCCGCTGACCAGCGTGTAGAGGATGACACCCAGGCTCCAGATGTCCACCTCTGGCCCGTCATACTTTTTTCCTTGAAACAACTCCGGAGCTGCGTATGGCGGGGAACCGCAGAAGGTGTCCAACTTATTCCCCAACGTAAACTCATTACTAAAGCCAAAGTCTGCTATCTTTATGTTAGCATCTGCATCCAACAGCAAATTCTCTGCCTACAAATACAGAAAGTCATGAGCGTGTGAAGGAGGCAGAAAAATAATTAAGTTGTACAGATTAACTGTGTGAAGGAGAGAAAAACAAAGAGAAATAAACAGGACAGAAAGTGATACAAACACATACTACAAACAGTAATACTACATCATACATTTACAGCATAGTGCTTGTACAGTGCTTGTATCTTTTTGTATCTTTAAAATGATTAATTATTATCAAAACTGAATAAGATTGAATGGGGTTTGAAAAATCTGCATAATTCAAGATATATCCTCACACAATTTTGCTTCTCAAGCAAAATGAAAAGTGTTAGAGATGTTTCAGATATTTTAAGTGAAAACAAGACAAAAATGCAGCTTTGCAGTGTAAAGATTCAAACTCGTACCTTCAGATCTCTGTGAACTATATTCTTCTGATGACAGTAATGAACAGCTGACACAATCTGAAACGAAATAGAAAAAAATAATATGACCCAGGTAAAACACGTGTAACTGTAAACCAGAAGCTTAATGTGACACAACACCTTGATCTTAAACTGTATGTGCTGTATTCATTAGGTAAATGTCTCACCTGTCTGAATTTGGCTCTAGCCTCTATTTCTTTCATTCTCCCATGAGACACCAGGTAATCAAACACCTCACCTGGAAAACCAAATCCCACACGTATAATGTCCCAAAATATCACAGAGGCACCTATAAATGTTATGAGTATCAAAGGTCTTTTTGCATTATGTTTCAGCTCTGGGGAAAAACCACATTACACAAATAAATACCCTATAGTGAACACACAGCTCATAAAGTACTTTCATGGACACACAAGTATGTACTAGTATGTAGTTACACAATGTTGTATACTCCATACTTCAGTATGAACTTCAGAGCTCACCTCCACTTGCATATTCCATCACAAGATAAAGCGTCTTCTCTGTTTCAATAACCTCAAAAAGTTGCACTGTAATATATAAGAGATACAATATTTTTGGAAAGCTTAGGTTTAAACAGCATTAGCTAATTATTTTGCACAGTCAGTATTATAAAAGCAGCATTCATGCATTCATTCATTTGTTGCATTTTAGTGCATCTTACCAATGTTGGGGTGATGGAGGGTCTTCATGATCCGCACTTCTCTGAACAGCTGCAAGAGAAAAGAGAAAGAAAGTAAGAAAGAAAGGGTGGTGTGATTCTTCAGTCATTATCAAGAAAAACAATGCCGTTTAAATTATTTTCCCAGAATATACTGATATTCTTAGTATCATCAACGTCAGCCTCAAGGTAGGACAGTAAAATCCAGATAGAATATATACTTCTGTATTTTGTTGACTCTCAGTCTGAAGGGAGTACCCAATATACCATTCCAGTTGCTGTGGAAACAACGTGACGCACCTGAACCAATCTGTATCAGCTGTTTTCCTCAACTCTGTGGGTTACTGAGGGTTGTCGACTTAGTAGCCAATCCCAATACTCTTCTCTTTTTTATCACATGGCCTCATTCTTTCATTATGACTAAGCACAATATTGTGTTAAAACAAAAACAAAAATCCACTAAATCTATTTAAAAACTGTTACTGTCAGTTTAAAGTTGGCATGCAATGGAAATTCACCAATATTCTCTTCATGTTTGTTATTGATCTTACAGCATCTTCAATAAACAAGCTACCTTTGGTCCAGAATGCAGCTGCTAGAGTTCTTACTAGGTCAAGAAAATAAGATCATATAACTAATTATTTAATTATCGATAATTACCAATTATCTCTACACTGGTTACCTATTAAGTTCTGTATCAATTAAATAGTATTGCTACTGACCTATAAGGCCCTAAATGATTTAGCTCCTGTATATTTAACTAATCTTCTATCGCCTTACAATCCATCATGCTCTTTAAGGTCACAAAACTCTGGGCTTTTGATAGTACCTAGAATATCTAAGTCCACTAAAGGAGGGAGAGCGTTATCACATTTGGCTCCTAAACTCTGGAATAGCCTTCCTGATGATGTTCGGGGCTCAGGCACACTTTCCCAGTTTAAATCTAGATTAAAGACGCATCTCTTTAGCCTAGCATTCATATAATGCATCTCCTAACCTTATACAGTTATATCAGATCAAACGCACATGATTATTCTTGCTTAATGTTATGAACAGCAGCTACGCTAATTATTTTCTATTTGCTTCTCTGTTTTATCTTGGGATGCGCATCCTGAGGTAACTAGAGAGTTTGTCAGCTCCAGTTTGGATCCAGCCTATCATGAAGATTTCAGATGCCCGACACCAATGAAGAGACGGCGCCAACTCCCGCGAAGACTTCAGAAGATGCAAACTCTGAATCAACATGCACCAATGCTACATTTTTGTAAATGTCATAAACATTTGTTAACAAACAAGTATTCATTACTTCAATGAGCTCATTGTTTCTGCATTAAATTAATACATTGTTTAAATAATTAATACCTTTTTCGCTGTGATTTTGTATATGTACATTTCTGAAATACATAACTTAGATAGTTACATCTGATAATAAATCACTCTAAATTATAATGTGGACTCATGCATTTTCTGTAAAGATGCTTTGAAATTATGTGTATTGCGAAAAGCGCTATACAAATAACTGTGAATTGAATTGAATTGAATTAACAACCATGTCCATGCATGTTTTTTTTGTTTGTTTTTTTGACCTAGTCATTTTTTTTCAATCAAATTGTCTTAACACAATTGTACAGTGAAACGACAGATTCCTCTCAAGTGTCTTATGCTGGACTTCTCCAGTCATTTGGTCAACTTAAACCCACCCCGTTCTTACAATCGACTGCAAGCTCATAGATCTGCCTCAATCCAATCATCCAATCAATAACCAGAGGATAGAGCAAAGTCCTAGCCCTAATTTTTTTCTTTTAGATACTCCTAATAAACATGTAACAGTAAAATGAACATGTTTAAAACTGTGTTGTTGACATAAGAGTTCAGAGATGTTTGAATTAACTGCAAAAAAATATGCAGATCAGATGACCAGAAGAAGATTAGAAAGAAGCATTGCTGACACATACTGTGAATGAATGCTGTAGTGAGCCATGTCACGTGTAAACATACTTTTTATACTTATTTTATGTTAGATCAAATAGGAGCTATCATATAGCAAACCAGACAAAACATGACCCAACATGACACAGGACAAATCTCTAAGCTTTCCTTTATGTGCAACACTAAAGGGCAAGAAAAGAGGGATGGGACAAACACTTACTCTGACAACTGGCAAATGCTCCACTGAACAGTGATTCCAGCACTATAACAGCTCATATCAGCTATATGAGTGATCAAAAAGCCAAACGTGACTTATGTTCAATAAGGGTGGTTTACAGTTTGTGTACAGTTAACTGTGTGTGTGTTACAGAGCCAGTACTGAATCACAGTGGGGCATTCTGGGCCTGTGGAGAACCGCAGCTGTCGACCTCTCCTCTCCAACACACACACTAAGCACACAAACAAATGATGCATTTTGAAAACAAGACTGCCCATGGCCAGATTTAAAGAGATAAGTCAGAAGACTTTGGAATAAAATGGACATAACTAAACAATGCATGGAAATACAGTAGATATTTAGAGAAAAATAATTACTGTACTCACACGCCAATTCTCCCCATAAAAAAGACAGTTCATACAGTATCACTGATGTCTGATGCTTAAGTTACTACATTTCAAAGGGGAGCTCTTGAATTAAACACAGTTGTCTGTGCTGAAATTTAATGTAAGATCCATCCAGAATACTGAAAACTACTGTTTTCACAAGTGTGTTCAAAGACAGAAGCCTATCAAACATAGGTTTGTCAATAATCAAAAACAAATCTTGATGTATGCTCAAACACAGAGCAATGTGGAGTGTTGGGCTTCAATAGGAGGAATGAAGGCCGGAGATAATCTATTACGAGACAGATGAGTCACTGGCATACAGGCGAGCGCGCAGACTCAACAGAGACACTAAACACCACACACACACACACACACACACACACTTTACTGCAATACTTCCAAGAGCTTCACACTTTTCTAGATAGGCATCTATAGTTATATATGCACTATTCACTTGTGGCACTCAATATGTGATTTTCTGGACACTTTATATAGAGTGTGCATGGATATTTTTTCCCGTTTCTGTACTAAATGTGTTAAAATTACATCATTATGTGGCATTTGTTGACAGTTGTCTTAATAAAGAAGAAAATGTCTTGAAAACATAAATACTAAATATATACTTAATGGTCTTACCTTTTGTAGGCTGGTTGGGTTCAACTGAGTCTTGTCGATAATCTTTATTGCAACCTAAATGTACAATTCACAATTAGTTATTTGAGCTCCAAAACCTTTATTTTTCCTTAAGCCAGGTAGATAGCCTCCAGAAAAACTGTTATAGTGTCCGTTATAGTGTCATTTGATTTTCATTAGTTGATACTTTTATCAAAAGCAACTTGCTAGAGTACCTGGAAACCAGTTTAAACAATTCTTGGTTATGAAAAATGACAATATGTACACTACCGTTCAAAAGTTTGGGTTTGGTAAGAATTTTTAATACTTAAAATAAGTCTCTTTGGTGGAAACCGTGATGCATTTTTTCTTAATTCTTTAATGAATAGAAAGCATTTATTTTATTTATTTGTATTGTAACATTATAAATGTCTTTACTGTCACCTTTGATCATTTGAATGCATCTTTGCTGAATTAATTACTTTTAAAGAAATATCTTACTACACCCAAACTTTTTAACAGTACTGTATATATTTGACTCTATTATTAGAATACTACAGAAGATATATAAGAAAATAGCATCTGTGTCAATATTTAAAACTGCTCCTTGCTTCAGAGTTTTGGTCATTTTCAGGAGTGACAACCATATTGAATAAATAAAAAAATGCAGGTAGTGATAAATGTGTACAACACCCAACTGTAAAACTAGTTGTTAATGCAGTGATGTAATTAGAAGTGTGTCTATGTCTCTTTTCTTCTCGCGTGGCGCAAGTCAGAGACAGAGCCATGTGTCTTGACTCATTTGCAAATACTCATGCCAGTCTGTCAGTCTCTCCTGTAGCTGCTCCCACCAGCCATGTGGTCTAGAAGTAACTCATACTGTACACTTGAGACAGAGCACATGCTGTTAGTAACAACTTAAGGCGTATAAACAAAGCACATTGATGGGTATTTTATTAAAAATTGTATCTGAGCACTAACATTACTTCGATCAAAAAGAGCACAAAACTTTTAGCATCCATGCTACCAAATTTATAGTTACAATAGTGTTATGGTTATATCAACCATTTTAAGTCTGGGAATGACGATTGTATTCCATGCACACACACAACCATAATTTAAGGGATTCCCATCTGCATTTAAATGTGGCTGTCACTCCCAAAAGTGTATACGTGGCTCCAGACTGCCACGCATAAGTTCACTGTTAATTATGCAGACTTTCTATAATGGTATTTAAACTTTTGATTTTTTTTTTAAATGTACATATTTTAACACTGATGCAGTGTTAAAATATGTACATTTCTAAAAAAAATAATAATAATTAAATAACTACTCTTTAAATATCACATTCTAATATTGTCCAAGATTATTAAAGCTCTCTGGTGCCCACTAACAAGTCTATCTAAAATCACACTATATCAGTTTTGGTTTATAAAAGGTAAGCGTGGGCGTGGAAATTTTCACACTTAAGTTGGACCACTTTAAAAATATACCACCCAAAGAATTAATGCTCACAAGTGTTCTAATGAGAATGAGACCTAATACAGCAGCTCCTGTAGCTACATCTTATCACACCCTTCTGGTTTTACCTATGTAAACTCTCTCTTTCTCTCTCACCTCTTTGCCTGTGAGGATGTGGCGGGCTAGCTTGACTTTAGCAAAGTTGCCCTTGCCGATGGTTTTAAGGAGCCGGTAGTTTCCGATGTGGGGCAACTCGTCTGAGCTGGAGGCCATGGAGTTACGACATCTGGCACCCAGTGAACGACTCGACACATTCGTCCCCTTCTCTGAACGACTCGCCCCCAGAGACGCATGCTGGACGAAGAGACAGACACATCGAAAATGTATTAAGATTATTCTAACTAAAGTTTTAACAAATAGTTTGGATCAAACTGGGGAACATGTGATGTTGTTGAAGCAAACAGAAATAAGAAAATGGCCTCAAAGAAAGTAAAAAAGACAAGTAGTTAGCTTAGATCACAGAAATCACATGTAGATTTATTAATTGAATTAATTAAAGCAGAATTTTATTGAGGAATAGGAAAGTTTTAAGAAAGGAATCATTAGTGAAACAGACTAATGCTACAGCACTGATTGACTGCACCAGATTTCTGAATTAAATCCTCATTAAGCCTCTTACTACACACACACAAAAATCAGTCTACACTAATGCAGTTGGGCCACACAACTGTTGTAGTGGCTAGTAATTAGTATTTTATTTATTTATACCAATGTTTTGCTATCTTTGGCCACTGCATCACTTAATTTAACTACTATAGTGTGAACAATTCTAAAAAAAAAAGAACAAGGTCACAGTTGTGTTGCTCAAATTTGGGATTAGGCAATGATGCACCGGAATTTCGGCAACCTATATTCACCCGAAATAGTTTTGGTGGGCCGACACCATTGACTGAAACAGTGGCATTTAATTAGTGTTTCTCCATTGATGCGTTTCAACCATGTCAGGGTCTGTTTCGTGCACACAACTGCACAAATTACTGTGCCTAATTTGCTAAATTTAATTACTCAACCTTTATTTTCAGGTTTAGTTTTTAGGCTAAATAAAACGTTTCAATGTTTTGGTAAAAAAAGTATTTCAGTGCATCACTAGTTCACGCATTTACAAAGGGTTTGTAACTGCTTTTAAAGGAGTCCTCAGCTTTGGTTACAAAACGATGAAACAAACAGTTTGTGCTACAATAATATAATACAGAATTTAATAAAGAAATGCATAACTTTCTGTGCCATGTGTGTTTTTCAGGGTCTAAAATTATTTAGAAATATGCACATCTGAGGGGAAAATTAAGATAATTCAGCTTTCTTGTCATAAACATGAAATCTAATTTTAAAAACTCACAGCGAAACACAAACACATGCACAACCTTAATAAATGGTGACAGAAATCATATGAATTATCATTTAGATGGCTGATGTGATGATGGTATAGGAGAGCGTAAGCACTGGTGTGTGAATAATTCTGCCCTATAATACAGGATTAATTTACTTTGCCATGGAGGTTTTAGTCTGTCGCTGCTAAAACTAAACTATTTAGATTAGCACATTTAAACCTAAACCCTGAACACTCAAACTAACATCTGGTGAAGTTTACTGAATGGCTCCAACTGCCCCCCTTAAGAGGGGAGAGGAAGGAGCTCACACAGAAATCAAAACACGCCCATACAGGTCCACATCAGCACCGCTGACCACGGGATTACAGTTCAGGGATTGAATAAATTACTAACGATGCCCTGCCATACTCTTACTGGACACTACCTCACACACAGCATCCTACGTTATATACACAATATGCCAAACTGCACACACTGTGAACCAGGTCTCACTCTTATTTTTGAAAAAATTATAACCAAATAAATAAAGAATATAGCATAGACTGCTCCTATTTGAAAAGGGTTTATTGGGAGAATCCCAAATGTGAGAGAGCATGTGTGGGTGTTAAGTAAGCTTAGTCCAGATCTGGCTCACATTTTCATTATTTTAATGATCTGGTTGTTTTATCTTAAGCATCCTGTGCAAAGACCTTTAAATGCCCCAACTTTCCATAATATATGGTATATTATGGTCAGACCATGTTTGCTCAATAAAATGTACCATGCACGTTATCTTAGCTCTGTATCCTAAAACTCTGTCTCTGTCCCATATAAGGAAACATCATGTGCTACAGAGTTACATTTAATAACCACCATATTAGTGTTCTCTAAGACTGTCTGAGAGCTGAAAAATGCTGCCTTTGCACAGTTTATACACAAAGGTAAGAAGTCAACATCCATATGTGTCACATACTATTTATTAAGATGTCTTCATCTGGTTGTTTTTGATGACAAATATATCATTTGACTAAATAAGTCTATGACATCCCAGAATCCTGTGCATGTTTCGGCAGTTGGTCTAAAGAATAACAATGCTGAATTTGAAAGAAAGGAATAATTTTTTACCGTTCACTACCGTTCAAAACATTTGGGGTCAGTAAGACTTCTTAAAAAATAATAATATTAATTTAGCAAAAGGATGATCAAACAGTGACCTTTAAGACATTTATAATGTTTGATTTCCATTTCAAATAAATGTTGTTGAACTTTCATCCAAAAATCCTGAAAAAATTTAGCACTGAAAAATATTAAGCAGAAAAACTGTTTTCAACATTGATAATAATAAGAAATGTGTTTGAGCAGCAAATCGGCATATTAGAATGATTTCTGAAGGATCATGTGACACTGAAGACTAATGATGCTGAAAATCCAGCTTTGCCATCACAGGAATAAATTACATTTTAAAATATATTCAAATAGAAAAAGTTCTTTTAAATTGTAACAATATTACTGTTTTACTGTATTTTTGATGAAATAAATGCAGGCTTGGTGAGTGTCAGAGACTTAGGCTATATAAAAAAAACACTGAAAAATATCTGACAAATCCCAAACTTTTGAATGGTAGTGTAAAAAGAGGCAGACAGTCCAAATGCAAAACGGTTTTGTCCGTTTCTAAGACATCAACAACCTGATCCTTCACATAAAATGTAGTTAGTTGTGCACATTTTAATGAATTACTTAAAACATTTACCTTGGTGCTTGCTTTAAAATATACAGCAAGTCAAATTATATTCATTAAGCATTACCATCAGCTGAGATTTTGTTTTATGATAATTTTTTAATAAGCTTTCAGACAGTTTCAATCAAGCAGTCAAACATCAGATAAATTGAATCCCTACTGATTTTACATCAACAGCACTCTCTTTTATTAAGTAAATGAATTAGGCGAAGTAAAACCATAGTTGTTTTAGATTGTTTACTAAGATATTGAAGCAACACTAAATACATTAACCGACAGAGAAGTCTAGGTCAGGTCATAAAACACACTGTAATGTGCTGGCGCATGACTGGTAGGCCACTACACCAGCCAGTGCGTCTGAGTATGGAGCACGCAACTGTAGACGAACGGAGACGGCAGATCACAGCTAACGCTAAAAGCTCATCCTCCCTATATGACTCTGGAGCCCCAAAAGGTCATATTCATTTTATAATTTGCAGAGACAGAGTGCTCAGAGCTTCTTGCTATTCTCCCGCAAATTCTGCCAATGAAGCAAAACCCCTCTCTGGGAGAAGAGCGCGCGCTCGTGCGCAGATGATGCGCTGATGTGTACACTATGCGGATGGCGCTCTACTGCCTGCGCGTTTCGCAGCGTCTCTTTTGCTGCTTTGCACATTCAAGGATGCGGCCCATTTTTCCAAAGAACCTGCTACGCGTACATGGGCCACTGTATCCTGCCTCTCCATCCTCCCATGAATGAACGATACCAGGCAATGAATTCCTGATATTCAATCCCGGTAGCAAAAATGACCGTGCATCTGACGTTAAATACTGGGCGTTGTAGGATATGTGTGGAAACGGAGCGCCTAGATGATACAACAATAATAATTCATTTGAAATTATGATACTTACATGATCTGTGCTCCGGTCGTTCGCAGACGGTAAAGCAGACCGAGAGGACATTTTTCCCTGAGATTGCAAACGGTTAAAGAGGAATAGCGCGAGCAGTATTCACAGATTTAATCTCCCCCGGTAAACGCAGCCCACATCGGCCGTGCTGCTGCAGCTGGGGCCGTGCTCGTCTCACACCGCCTGCTCGGTAAAGCCTGCGTCTGTCATGGCAGCGGCAACAGCAGTCCGCAAATCTCACAGATGTCCTCGAGACAGCTGCATTATTTTTCTGCGATGCAAACCGTAGCGATCAAACGCGTCTGTTGACGATGTAAACGCAAGCGCGGCGGTATATATGTGCTAAAACAGAGTAATGCTTGGCCGGAGCCCAACGATTTTGTAGCGACTCACTACCCCCCGCCTCATCTCCGCGAGCAAAACAAATACGGCTCCGAAAACCCCGTCCTCTTTTCTCATAATAATACTGATGATCTCTCCGCTCCCCTGTACCGTTCACTCTCGCGCTCGCTCGCTCTCTTGTCGCATCTGTTTGTCATGGGAAAACAGAAGCTTTGGCCGGTGCCGAGGCCGAAACCCGTTCACATCCTAAAGCAGCCGTTATAATCCAGCGGCAGATATATGTGAGATGCGCCACTGCTGCCTCCGCTAGCGCTCGCTCGTCTCGGTACTGACTCGAGCGCGCGGACGCACGCGCGCGCGCGCACTGATGGACAATTTAAAGAGCTGCACACAATCTGATAGAAAACTTCTCCGTGACTGTAGAGGTCTTTCAATCTCAATCGTTGTTCGTTTTCATTTTATAGCTACTTATTAAAAAGTGTCTATTGAGCTCAAGGAGAATAGCTCAAGGTGTTGCAGCTATCAATCTTCTTATAAACAGTCAAATTGGAATAAAAATGAATGACTGAGAGAACCGTAGAACTTACAATATTTACAGGCTAGTGGCAAAGGATCATAAACACTAAAGGATGCAACTGACTTCAGATGACTGTGTCTGTATAGCTGAGCATTTGACTGAATGTAAATAATGTGACATTTTATTATTATCAATGTTAAAAACAGTTGTGCTACTTAATATTTTTGTGGAAATCGTGATCTTTTTTTTTTTCAGGATTCTTCGAGGAATAGAAGGCTCAAAAGAACAGCATTTGAAACTAAAACATTAATGCAAAAAGTCTTTATTGTCACCAATGTCCTCACTGAATAAAAGTATTACTTTATTAAAAAAAAAAAAAAAAAAAAAAAAACTTACTGGCCCAAGCTATTGAACAGTATGGGTACATGCACAATTAGCTATTTGTCAAACTTTTAAGGATAGTAAGTTTAACTAGTAAAATAACTTTCATTAATAAATTATTAACAAACATTATAATGCTTAACAGATCATTATTTAATGTCAATTAAAATGCTTACAAATGTCATTAAACTTAAGTATTACCTAATGCAATTTTTTTCTTCTAACTGTCTGCTATCTAAAGGTGTGTGTGGTGCCACGTACCATTACAGGTTGTCATCCTTCTCTGTCATTTCTCCATTTCATTCATCTGTTGTCAATTAACCATTTCTACTGAAGTTACTCACCGTTTCCTTGTGTTCCCTGACATTATTGTGTTCATGTTCTATTGCAAACATTGAGTTGTGATATAAGGTTATAGGGAAGGGTTTGGTGGTATGGGTAGGTTAAGGCTTGCCAAGGGGTCAACAGTGAACAGGGGTCAGTTTGATCACTATAAGGAAACACGGTTCAAACTTTTTATATTACAAGTTTTTTCTTGAAAAATTGATTTTTCTCCTGTTGACGTATGATTCAATGAATATTCTGTTTAAGGATATAGTATACTACGTGTTGAGGTAATAAAAACGTTTTGCATCCAAATTACAATTATGTGTAATGGTTGTCACAAGCATTTGGCTAAACTTTACTAACCACCCTTTACACAAATGTTGTTACAGTAGCTAAAAGTCCAAAGCATATAAAGGTAATTTATTAGTAAACATTTATAAACATCTATAATGAAGAGTTTCAACTTTAGATTGGGCAAAAACATGAACAAATGTAAAAGTGCATTAATATATGAATCTAAGTTTAATGAGATTTGTTAGCATTTAAACATTAACAAAACACATTCTCAAAGCTATTTGAATATATTAACTAATGATCCGTTAAGCATATAATGTGTGTTAATGATTTATTAAGCTTTTAATCATTGTAAACCATTTGTTGAAATCATTTAGATTTTTTAAAAGTGCTTAATCATATAAATTGAAAGTTAAATGCCATTTGTAAGCATTTCAATTTACATTAAATTATCTGTTAATCATCATGTAATGTTTAAAAAGAGGAAAATACAGAGATAACATACCTGATATATAAAACAAATAACAGCAGCCTCTGAATCACCCTTATAATGCTTCTATAAAACAAATGTGATGTACATTTAATCACCATGAGCTTTCATCTCCACATATATAGGCCAAAGACAAAAATATAACTTATAGGGTAAAATGACAAAAATAACCACACAGATAAGTCAAATAACACAATACACATAATTTGCAGTGAATATTTGGCATAAAAGAAATAATAACAATTAAGATTATCAGGAGCCAGAAAAATCCTCACCTCTTCAGTGCATTAACAATGCCAAGAGGAAAAGGAGGAGACAAAACAGGAAATTATGTAGACTCATTATGACATCACAGCAATTAAAGGGGAAAATGCTCATTCTTCAGGCAGGTATACCAGATATAAATTGTGTGAATTATAATAAACAATACATACATTTAACAGTACACTTTCTGTACCGGTTACATAAGCATTATATAGTGTTTGTTAATGATTTATTAATTAAAGTTGTTATAAAGTGTTACTGGCTAACTGTATAAAATTAATTTACTGTAATATCAAAAATTTCAGTGATAACTCAAATAATGTAACAGATCCAGGGAACTACAAAAAAAAAAAAAAAAAAAAAAAACAGTAAAGAAATGAGTAGAAAATGTTTGTAAATTTTGTGGCAGAATTACAGTCCATCCAAAAGTTAAAAGTAGTGATTATGTCACAGACATAACAAAGAGGAATCCACAGCTGTGCACAGGATATTACATTAACTTGCTATTAAGCATGGATTTCATTTAAATCCGATGATGCAATCATAGCCAACTTTTGTCAAGTCCAATGAATTTTTCAGAAGCCCTCACTGTAGCAGCTTAAACAATGACTTTCCCCAGCACAAAACCTGTGCACCTGGAGATTGCGTAAATCTAATCATATATTGTAGGGCCTGGTGATTTAGAAAACTTTTAGAAAAGCCATTTTTGTGTGCAATATACACCAAACAGTGTGTGAGCTGGTACGCTGTCTGAGGTTTGTGGGTACTATGTCTGAAATCTTATCAGCTATCCTGAGGTGGAATGGCAGAAAGACACCATGGCTGCATCCAAAATCGCATACCTCTCTACTATACAGTAGGCGAAGAACAGTATAGTATATCTGAATTCACAGTACTCAAATAGGCAAAAAAGTACCCGGATGACCTACTTCCAGCTAGAATCTTAGGTTAGCAAACGATTGACACTTTACTGTCCCATGAGGCCACGGGAGAGGATTTGTTAATGGCAGTGAAGCAACATAACTGACTATGGTATAGGTCACATGATAATTCTACATAGTTAAATTCACACACTAATACTAGAACATACTTTTTATTAGCGGTCGTGGAGTAATTACTTATTCAAAATAAGTCCCTACTCAAGAGAGTATGCGATTTCGGACACAGCCAGTGTCTTTTTCCTTGAAATAATATACTTCCTATTAAGCCATTATGTCCATATTAAACAAAAGTTATGACTTTCCTTACTTGAGTATTATGAGGGCGCAGCTTGATTTTAATGCACCTCCTCAGCATCTCTAGCTCATAGCAGACTGGCAGTTGGGTGGTAAACATTCTGATGAATTGTTCACCTCAAAACTAGTAATATGTGCTAACAAAGTAAATAATGTCTAATGTATATTTTTAACATATAGTTTGTTTATTTTTACGGGACAGTATGGAGAGCAAAGAGCAGGCCACAGCCATTACAAGGCAAACAAAGGTACTACAGACAAGAAAATACATTTTGAGCATTACAACAAACACAGAAGGAGCAAAGCCTCCTTAAGAAGAATAGCTTTTTTAAAGATTTTTAAATACAATCTCTTATTGCTCCAGTTTTGGCCACTTGCTGCAATTTCTACCAGAATTAAGTTCAGGACACTGTTGCAGCTGCCAAAAGCCTTGTCCTTCATACCCTGAATGCTTCAAGACACACACCCCATCCTGACCACTATTCACATCACAGCCCTGCATCTTATCCACCACCTCCACACCTCAGACTTTTGAGGAAGTTCAGGATTCCCCTTGAGATACCAGAGGTGGACAAAGTACACAACTTCCTTACTTGAATGAAAGTACAGATACTGGTCAAATATTACTTGTACTGTAAAAGTTGTAAAGTACAGAAGTACTCGTTTTTAAAAGTACTTAATATCAAAAGTAAATGTCAATGCATTGTTTTATTAAACTTACAATACTTACAGTACCTTACGCCTATGAATTTATGCCTGCCTACCTACCCTCATATCAAGATCAAATTTATTTCTAGAACACAGTTCCAGTAGTAGACTCTGGAACAGTAGTGGATGTCAAGTGCACTCAATGACATCCACAATGGTTTCGGACACCCAAATGACTGTTTAGTGCCCTATTTCATTTTTTTTGGCTTTTAGTATGAATAGCCTTACTGTTATCTATCAAGTCAAGTCATCTTTATTTATATAGCGCTTTTTACAATACAGATTGCATCAAAGCAGCTTCACAGTGATAACATGAAAATAATACAACAAAGTTTGTTTCTAGAATAAAATTGTGTTATCGTCCAAGTAAGGCAGATCAATAATATTGTTGATTATTAAATGTCCCCAACTAAGCAATTAAGCCAAAAGCCAAGGCAACAATGGCAAAGGAACCAAAACTCCATCAGGTGACAGAATGGAGAAAAAAACCTTGGGAGAACCCAGGCTCAGTTGGGTGGCCAGTTCTCCTCTGACCAATGAACGAACAGTGTATGATTATGATCCAGGCAGCATTATAGGTCAGAAGTCAGATTGGATCAGAACATTCAGAATATTTATCCAGTTCCATCTATAAGCTAGTGTGCTCCAAAACAATGACAATATTCACATTTAGAAGACCAAACTCAACGTTGAAAATTAAAATCAGGTTGATGTCAGAATCCAACGTCAGATTGACGTTAATCTCCAACGGTGGACAGACGTTGTATTGTGGTTGAAAATGAAAATCGGGTTGACGTCAGAAACCAACATCAGTCGGGTTCTGAGTCTGACGTCAACCCGACTTTCATTTCCAACCAAAATCCAACGTCTGTCCGATGTTGGATGTTGACATCAACACGACTTTCATTTCCAACCAAAATGCAATCCCTGCGACCAAAATCATCCCCTGACTGACGTTACTACTTTCTACTCAAGGACCTTGACAGAAATGTAGTGAAGTAAAAAGTACGATATTTGTCTTTCAAAAGTTGTGAAGTTAAAGTAAAAAGTTTCCAGAAAAACAGAAAAAGAAAAGTTAAGTACAGATACTCATAAAGTGTACTTAAGTATAGTAGGCTACTCAAGTTAATGTACTTTGTTACTGACCACCTCTGTGAGATACTAAGTTTATTCATACACCAGCATTCTCTTACACAGCATTTAGAAAGAGCACATCTCAGGCAAGGCTCTGCAGAGATCGAAACGCTCTGCTGAGTGCATTATCATGCTCTCTCCACCTTACAGGACATTTAATTCAAGAGGTCCAGGAAAATCATTAAGGACCCTAACCATCCAAACAATGGTCTCTCTTCACTGCTGCACTCAGGTAAATGCTATTGCAGCTGTAAATCAACTCAGAGTGGCCCAGGAGTTTAATGAGGATGCTGCTCAAGGACTGTCTATCATCTGATGGCAACAAAATTTACCCTATGTAAGCACATACACAATCCAATGTGTTCATATATTTAACACAATACACAATATCTTCTTAACACATTGCAATGCTAATTCATGCAGTTTTTGCACATTTATGTCTTGGGACATTTAAAGCTTACTTACATTGCAAGAATTTTAAGACATTATGGCCTGGTTTCACAGACAGGTTCTTAGATTGAGCAGGAGGAGGCCTTAGTTCAATTAAGTAGCTTTTATAAACGTGCCTTAGAAAAGAACACTGGTGTGCATCTTGAGACAAAACAATGCCACTGATATATACGTCAGTGCAAGTTGTTTTCAGTTAAAAACAGCTCAATAATGCATTTTAGTCTGGGAACCATCATCTTTATTATTTGTTAGGTTCATAATACAGTTGTATATCTTTACATTTCTCAAAATGCATGAATTAACCAGGCTTTTCCCCAGGTTTCCACTATCCCTGTTTCTGTAACCATAGTTTTTACATTAGAATGGAGCCGTAGAGGATTTACATCTGTAAAAATTTTAGCTTCTCAATTGGCTCCTAACACCAGAGATAATCAACATGAATGTGAGATTTTTTTAATTTATTTTTTAAATTGCACTTTCTTGTCCCCATTGAAATATAAAGAGAACTCTCAACCCTGAAATGTTCTGCATGTGCACTATACTTGCCTTACATAGGACGGACACTCAAACCCTTCCCAGTTTACAACTGACATATTGAGTTTTCCCTAAATAACCACAATAAGTTGTCATGACACAAAGATAACCATAAATAAGTAAAATAATTGAGGAAAAAAATGTAACCACATGTTTTTGCATGATGTGCTGCTGCACTTATCATTTATGCTTTTTACTTTCACATCGTTTTACTGAACAACCAATATGGCAGTGGTCTGTTAAACTAACACCTATCGCCATGAATGCAAAGATATATTTTTATTAGCTTGGTTCAGTTAGAGATATGGCTCATATAATATATTATAGACCACCAGGAAGGGGAAAAAATGACAGGTTATGTAACTGAATGTTCCATTAGTTTTAATAGTAGGTGTTTAGACCATCAAAGCACCACTAGATGGAGTCCTAACATCATGTTATTAAAACTATAGCCTAATCCCACCAAGATGATTTTTGTCCAGGGAAGTATCATCATGGTTTACGTTCATAGATAAATCAGAGATAAAGACTCTTGAAACTTGTTCTCTCTTCACTGAAGACAGAGTTACCCCACCAGATGGTCCCAGAGATCCTTTTTCTTTTAGGTGTAGGCCTACCAGTAGAACCTGAACGGAGACGTCAAGGGCGTCCTAATCGTGATAGTGTCCTGCGCAATGGACTTCACAAGGTAGGGATGGAGGAATTAAGCCTCTTAGATCTTTGCATCTTTTCTCTCATTGTTTCGGGAAAAGATTTAATTTCTAAGCATTAGAAGTGTTGAAAACAGTGCCATATTTTGGCATGTCAAATTTATAGCAGCCATAAACCCGAGTGCAGCTCCGTTGTTTTATCTATTAAGCACAAATAAAAGCCTGATAACGCTAAATGTGTTCAGTTTCTGAAAATATAATTCACATATTTAAGTAAATTCAATGTAATAATAACAACAACAACAACAACAATAATAGTAATACCAACAGAGTTGTTTGAGGCAAGTATGGTGCATAATATGAAAATGTTACAACACACACGCACACACATACATATAGCCTATTATATATACTTTCAGGTGTTTGCAATGAACAAATCAAACAAAAGTAATTGAAATTTAACTCAACACAACAAATGTTTCAAGTGGTTTCCCCCAAATTCAACTGAAAATGCAACTTTTAATGACTTCTGCAGCCTCAAAATTATTCAACCCCCTGAATAGAATCCCTCACAACAGCATAAATCTGCAAAATAGGTGTTGTTTCAAGCACACCTGATGCAACTAGTCAAGGCCTTCATTAGTTGCACCAGGTGTGCTTGAGCTAGAACACATGAAATATCTGAACTGGCTAGGTTTGACTGCATGTTAGAAATATGGTCAAAATATAAGTCAAAATAATGGTCCAAAAAGTTAAGAGAAGATATCATCGCCCTTCACAAACAAGGAACAGGATACAAAAAGATAGCGAAGGCACCAAATGTTCCTAGAGACACCGTTGGAAGCATAGTTTGCAAGTTCACAGTTAAAGGAACAGTGGTTACACTACCGGGACGGGGCAGAAAAAGGAAACTATCAACGGTTGCAACCAGATTTCTGAGAAGGCAGGTTCAGAAAAACCCTCAAGTGACTGCAAAAAACCTGCAGAAAGACTTGGTGGCAACAGACAATGAGGTTTCAGCTTGCACAGTAAGGTGCGTAAAAAACGCATGCCAGAACTCCAAAACGTACACCACTACTGACCCAAAAGCACAAGAAAAGTCAGCTCCAATTGCTCAAAATCATATAGATAAACCACAGAAGTTTTTGGATTCTATTCTGTGGAGTGATGAAACAAAACTTTTTAAAACTTTGGAACTTTTTGGCCCTATAGCTTCCTGTCACTTGTCACTTGCACTTCATGTCACATGTATAGTATAGCACTCTCTGTCTGCAGTGAGGGCTTCACATGTAATAAATGCAGGGAGATAGTCAGGCTGACGGAGAAGATTTCAGAACTAGAGACACGCATCCAAACTTTAATCGAGGATAGTAAGAATACAAGGGGTTTAGATACTGCTTTGTATGCGACTAGCTTAGTGATCTCTGTACATTGTTCGGTTCTGGCTGTAGAGCCCATGCAGCAGGGCAATTGGGTGACCGTGAGGCGCTATAGTCGTGGGACAAAACACCACTCTTCAGTTCCGATTACAATATCAAACAGGTTCTCCCCACTCAGTGAAACACCCACTGAGAATCCTGTTGAATGTGCCCTAGTTATTGGCGATTTTATTACACGGAACGTGTACATAGAGACACCAGCCACCATAGTCACATGTTTGCTGGGAACCAGAGCGCCTGACATCAAAGCAATTTTAAAAGTGCTGGCTAATGCTAATCGTATTATTATTCACGTCGCGTGTTTGACTTCACCAGTCGACAATATGTGCAATAAAAATTCATGCTCTTATACGCTTATAAGATAATAATTGTGTTGGTTATTAGTGCATTAACACTGTATATGGCATTTTGACAATATTCTGAGCAACTTTGAATAATTTGTATGATGATTCTGTTTCCTTAGCTTTTAAATTGCATTTATTTATTGTATTGTTATGCTAATGGGATACATGGGTTAGTTCACCCAAAAATGAAAATTAGCCCAAGATTTACTCACCCTCAAGTCATCCTACATGTATATGACTTTCTTCTTTTAGACGAATACAACTGGAGTTATATTAAAGGAGAACTCCGGTCAATTTTAACATTGAGCTCATTTTTTTGTCAATTTGGAGTGCTGTCAATACAGAGAACAACGACAAAAATCGGTGTTGCCTACACCATGTTATCCTCTTTTTAAAATTTGCACCCTGTTGACTTCAATGGGGCAATATTTAAACCTGCTTTTAGCCTCTTAACATCCTTGATGTGTCATTACAAGTGCACAGGTCATGTGAGTGATTCCTTCAGAGTGAACACGAGTGAATCTGACTGCAGTAGATGTGAAAGAAATGGATAAAAATTATGTTATTTAAGCCAGCGCAAATACCTGTATTTACATCCTGTTTTCGGTTGAAGTCCAAAGTAGTCGATTGTCGAGTTCACGCGCATAGGTTTAGTTACCTATGATCACGCGCGTGAACTCGACAATCGACTACTTTGGACTTCAACCGAAAACAGGATGTAAATACAGGCTTAAATAACATCATTTTTATCCATTTCTTTCACATCTACTGCAGTCAGATTCACTCGTGTTCACTCTGAAGGAATCACTCACATGGAGTTCTCCTTTAATAAACACCCTGACGCTTCTGAGCTTTATAATTGCAGTAAATGGCCGTTTCTGTTTTGAAGTCCATAAAAGTGCATCCATCCATCATAAACAAACTCTACACGGCTCCGGGGGGGTTAATAAAGGCCTTCTGAAGCACAACGATGAGTTTGTGTAAGAAAAATATTCATATTTAAAACTTTATAAAGTAAAATAACTAGCTTCCGGCCAAACGAACATACATATTCGACTATAAAGTATAAAATATAGTCTAAGCGGAACTTATGCGAGTAATGCGACGTACTGCTGATATTTCTGCTACGCCATGACGCACTACGCAACTTCTGACGTCATAAGTTGCGTAAGTTGCGCTTTATACGCAGTACACTGTGTATGGCCGTTTGGCCGGAAGCTAGAATTTTACTTTGTAATGTGTTAAATATTAATATTTTTATTACACAAATGCATCGCTTCTCTTCAGAAGGCCTGTATTAACCCCCCAGAGCCGTGTGGAGCACTTTTATGATAGACAGATGCACTTTTATGGACTTCAAAACAGAAACGGCCATTTACTGCCACTGGACTGCTGGCAGTAGATCCTTTTCCTATTTAGCACCTAACCTTTGGAACAGTCTTCCTAACATTGTCTGGGAAGCAGACACTCTGTCAGTTTAAATCTAGACTAAAAACACATCTCTTTGACCTAGCATACACATAACAACACAATATCAATTTTTATAATTCAATGTTAGGCTACATAGATTAGATCAGCCGGAACCGGGAACACATCACATAAATCAGAAGAATGGCATCTACGCTAATATTAGTCTCTCTGTTTATCCCGAGGTTTACTGCAGTTCGCCGTATCCAGGCCGTATCCAGATCTAATGAAGGACCTGCGCCGTCCTACAACGACAACACAGTCCTGAAGTGTCAACTAGTCTCTCCCCTATGAAGGCCTCCTTCCATTCCCTTTACCTCTGTACAGATAAAATGTTGTCAAAATGATTCCAGTTCACATTGCTATGCGGAAACGAAAAAAAAAAAATATATATATATTATGAATTTTTAACGCCAGAAAAGTAATTTGGTGAGGTCAATTTGTAAAGAAAGACTACATGCCTGCGTATATACATATATATTCAAACGCGCATACCTATAGACTAAACACGTAATACGCATGTGCACGCCATCAGCGTTTTCACAGATTTGCGTTTTTGAAGTTTACGCGGAGATGATAACGTTTTTCAAAAATTTTCACCGCTTGCACCTGGGAACCTATTTCAAGGTTTGCGTTCTCGAGCCACCAGGCACTGTTGTTGTGCAAATGAGCAGGCTCGAGCCGGCTGAGCGTATTAAGTGTTTTCTGTTAGAACAGTGTTGTATTAGCAGCCCCTTAGTTAATAAATAATGATCTTTGCAACAGAAGTGAATCAATCAAAACTAAATTTAGCTGGACAATTACTTTATTCTAGAGCTGCTGTAAAGCCAAAACAATCTCTGTTACTTTAATTTCCTATTATCACTGTAAATCTGTTTTGAAATAATCTATATTGTTAAAAGCGCTATATAAATGCGCTGACTTGACTTGACTTGACTTGACTTGACCATGGATCAACCATGTATGTCTGGAGGAAGAAGAATGAAACATGCTGAAAAGAACACCCTGTCTACATAGCATGGTGGCTCGGTGATGCTCTGGGGCTGCTTTGCATCCTCTGGCACTGGAAACCTGGAGCGTCTGGGCAAGATGGATTCATTCAAGCATCAGGAAATACCAGGAGAAAATGTCATGCCGTCAGTGAGGAAGCTGAAGCTTCGGCATCATTGGACCTTCCAATAGGACAATGATCCCAAACATACCTCAAATTCCACCAAGGCTTGGTTGCAGAAGTAGTTCTGGAAGATTCTACAGTGGCCATCATAGTCACCTGACTTCAACCCCATAGAAAATCTCTGGTGGGATTTGAAGAAGGTGGTTGCAGCACGCAAACCCAAGAATATTACTGAACTGGAGGCCATTGCTCATGAGGAATGGGCTAAGATTACTCAGAAACACTGCCAGAAGCTGGTGTCTGGTTATACACATTGCTTGTCATGACAGCAAAAGGGTGTTCTACTAAGTACTAAAGATGCTTGCCATGAAAGGGTTGAATAATTTTGAGACTGCAGAAGTCATTAAAAGTCGCATTTGAATTTGGGGAACCACTTAAAACATTTGTTGTGTTGAGCGATTTCAATTACTTTTGTTTGATTTGTTCATTTCAAACAGCTTCATCATCACTATCACAGGGTATAGACCTTATGCGCCACAGAAACAAGAATATTTTTTCCATCTTTAGAATATTGTATTTGAATGAACTTATTTTTATGGCATGGCTGTCTAGGTCTAATCATCTAGTGAACTTATTGTAGAGTTATCTTTTTTAAAGCAAAAATTATGAGCATTGGAATATTTGAAGCTAATGTCATAACAAATGTCAGTAGATCGAGAAGATTTTAAAATTATTTAATTCATAAATCCATCAGATCTTACTTTTATGCTGTGGAAATACAAACCAGAAGACTAAACAACGAGCAACAGTGCTGAAGAGGGGCGGGGCTACACAAGGGCTGCGTCTGAAAACGTAGGCAGCTGACTTGTTTCCTCGTAGCAAAGTGACACGTCCATGAAGTTAAAATAATAAAAGGGGAAAACTTTTTATAAATATGAATTCACAGCAGGAAAATTTTCTAGACCTATGTGGTTTGTTGGCAACCTTTAAAGTACACAAGATGCAACCGTATTTTGTATTGTTTTTATTTACAAATAAAAGCATAATTTTATAATAAATATAATATTATATATAATATATATATATATATATATATATATATATATATATATATATATATATATATATATATATATATATATACATATATACACTCATTACTATTGGTATTTTAGTATTATATACTCAAAATGCAAGGCATTTCAACTTACAATTTTGAGAATAAACCCCATATCTTCACAATAAATGGAAAAAGAGGTGAAAATTGTAAACATTTGATTGTGCAGTAACAAACATTTTGATCCACTTGTCTTAATAGGCTACTTGCATGAGTAATGGCAGGACCAGCCTGCAGGAAGCCCTCTTCAACATCCAAGAGTTAAGTGCCTTGCTCTGGGGCGCAATGACGGTGAACAAAGGAAGGCCAGTGACATTAGAGAAACAGCCGTTCTCGCCTGCAGATCCAACATCTTTATGGGTACACAATGTCAACATCCTCATAGGGCCCATTTGGGACTCTAACTGGTAACCTCTGCTGTAAACTGTATGCTTTGAGGTTAACAGAGAGTGTGTTGGACTAGATAAAGAATGAGAGAATGACGTGTGTAATGATGTCCGCACTTTTGTGTAATCAACCATCTCTTTACATGTGTGCATGGCATGTCTGATTGTATTAGTTATTCTGTGTGTAGTGGCAGTTTAGTAGTTGTATATTTCAAAGTGTAATGAGGTGATGTGTGTATGTTTGGGTGTGTGTGCCTGATGTCTTGAGTTTTGTCCTGTTTCAGACCCACGCTATTGTTTCCTGCGGGACGTCCTCCTAACTGGCTGACTGATGAAGCAAGGGCCTGTTTGCGTAAATATCCATGAAGTCCTGTGTGAAGGGGCAGAGGTCAACCGCCCATTGCAATATTTCAGAATGCGTGCTATTGTTTCTTTTTCTCGTTTACTCTCTCTCCTTCTCCCCTGTCCTCCCTGTTCCTCTCTCCCCTCACTTCTTTTCAGGAAGGCTTTCCTTCTCCTTCTACCCTAGAGACACTATAAATTAATGCATGACTCTAAGTCACAGACATGTTTTTGGCTGCGCTCAGCTCTCAGGTGGACTGTCAAAGGTCATGAAAATGGCGTATGTGTTTGAGTTAGTGTCTGTTTACTTTCAATTTTCAGCCTCTTGAATTCATCCAAGGGAACAAAACAAAAGGTCTTTGTCAGGATAAGAGCTCTTCCAAGTTTATTCTTTAGATAATAGGTCCTAGAATGTTCTAAGGACAGTAAAAAAGAACCAGCCAAAACACAAACCTCCTGCTGACCTCGCTCTTCCTAATGACCAACTACATATTCAGATTGCTCCATTAAACTCCTTAAGTGTTTACAAGCTTATTGTCCTCAGTATCTTTTTACCATTTGTTTCCTGTAAACAATCATGTTTAAGTGCTGAAGTCATTGATTTTTGTCTGTTAGCCCAATCTTCAAAATTTCATGCCTAATTCTGTCATTAAACTCTAGATGCTGCAGGCTGATGGGTCCTTAACACAGCTGAGGATATCTGCAGCGTTAACTACTTAGCACACACTGATTGGTTCATGTCGCATCTGCAGCCAATGAGCTTGCTGCTCAACATTTAAATGGCTGGTTACCATTCACTATATAAGTTTGCAGTGCTTTTTCAGAGTTTATCTAAAACCCTCCACCGGTAGCAAGTTCCTGTACTTGCTCTGCAGCAGCGCCAGCAATAATCAACAGCAGAACTAATTCAGCAGCAGCATAGCAGATCTTTTTCTGCCAATACCAAATACATTAACATTGTCATATCCATTACCATGCTAAAAATCTTCCAAGAGTTGTCATGATAGAAATTATATTTTATTTCTTGGAATTTATCTGCCTCAACCTGCACACTGGGGCCCACTAGGGCCTCAAAAAAACGTTCATGATGACATCAAATTATTTCAAATAAGATAAAACACGCATTGAAATAAACCAAAACCAATAAAAAATATTTATAAATATTTCTCATTTTAATTTACCCCCTTAATGAAAAAAAATATTTGTTTTGTCTTTGAAGAACCAGGATGCCCATAGTCTTGGAAAACCTGAATATATAATAATATTTTTTTATAATTAATTTGTTACATTTATATAGCGTTTTTCTAGGTACTCAACACTCTTTACATATGGAAGGGGGAATCTCCTCAACCACCACCAATGTGCAGCATCGACTTGGATGATGCGACGGCAGCCATATTGCGCCAAAACACCCACCACACACCAGCTTATTGGTGGAGAGGAGATCAGTGTATATGGGGGTGATTAGGAGGCCTGATGGACAGAGGCCAATGGGCAAATTTGGCCTTCTCTTTTTCTGAAGGACATCCTGGGATTTTTAATGACCACAGAGAGTCAGGACCTCGGTTTTACGTCTCATCCGAAGATATGAACATATAAGAATATATATATGGATATATAAGCTTCATTTAAAAAGTGTTATTAAGTCAAGTAAATTAATAAAATCAAACTGCATGAGTATATTTAATATATATATATATATATATATATATATATATATATATATATATATATATTTAAAATAAGTATATATATGAAGAGTTCAGATGCAAAAGTCTCTAAGTGCCATCTGAAATTTTCTTCTAGAATGATCATTTTTATCAAGCTTGTATATTTAAGTTAAATAATTTCACTTAAATGACAACTAATAGGTAATTTTCATTGCCATTTAAGTGAAATTACTGAACTTGAATATACAAGCTTGATAAAAATGATCATTCTAGAAGAAAATTTCAGATGGCACTTAGTGGCTTTTGCATCTGACCTCTTCATATATATACTTATCCAGTAAATCATAAACAATTGGAGTCATTCATGGACAAAAGTCAGTCAAATAAATTAATAACCAATTCTTTACTTCAGGTAACAGCATCTGTATCGATTTAAATCATTATAAAATTATCTGTATTTCATCTATTCTGTATTTCAATTAATGTGTTGGTCAGTTTGCGTCAAAGTCCTGATCACACCTTATTTTACGACAATGACCGGCTGACAGCATTATTCCCGACGTGTTGTACGATTCTGTAAAAATTATATTACGGTCTGCTCGTTCAAGTAGTTTTAATAAACAGTGAGCCAACTGTCCCTCTTCTTGCAGGAGTTCAGTGGGTTTGGGTGTTTTCTGTGTTTTTCGAGATGTGCTGATGACGCGGTCTGTCTTCCTGTAGATTGACAGAAGACAAACAGTACACAGATTCATCTGCCTACAGGTGTAAAAGGGGCAAAGGCCAGTGCACAGAAAGGAAAGGGAGATAAGAGAGGTGTTTGTTGTCTTGAGACTGAGAGAAAAGAAGGGAAGTTCTACCAGTGCTCTGTGTGAGAGAGAGAGAGATAGTTTGAGAGGACAGTGCTGTACTCCATAATTTCTTGTTGACTTTAAACTAATGTGAAACTGACTTTAGGGCAATCCATTTAAGGTGATCTATTACTCAGTTATATAATATTAAGAGTATTCAAGAGCTAGATTATGCCATTTGGCATTCTCACATTTGTCTGTTCTAAGAAATCTCTCCAGTGGGAATTTCTGTCAACCGTTATACACACACACACACACACACACACACACCCTTAACTTCTTTCTTCAGCAACATCACCTATTTATAGGATCTTCAAGTAATTTTTCTTGGAGCTCTTGTGTTGTTTTGCAGTAAGTCATATACTGTGACATCCTATACCAATAATTTGTACGTTTGTGCATTGTTGTAGAGTTGGTGTTTATTAAAATAGTACGTGGCATATTTCAGAGGCGGGTGTTTTACTTCCTGTGTGAATACAAGTTTGTTGCCCGCCAGGTTGGCTTAGGGGATGTGTTGTCATAAATAAATCACTTTGTGCTTACACAGAGACATAAACCATTTGTGTGCTGTATTCCCATGGTTGTTCAGATGTCACCACTGTTTATTCAAAGGAAGAGACTCATCAGCCACCTCACCGTCTGTTTATGGTGTCTCTGACATCACCATCAGTATTTATGGAGCTCTTGTCTGTTAAACGCCCAAGCAAGTTGTGCTGGTGTTAGTGACTATTATTCCTGTCTTTCAAATCTAATCCATCAGAAAGGGATGCATGTCTCATTCAAGAGCATTAAAGGATGTCCTGGAGAATGAATCAGATTTAGTTGGTTTTCAAATCAGAAAACAAAACAATAAAACTTGCTTCTAACTAATTCAAAAGCCATTATCTCTTTGTGATCTTTGTTTATAATGTAATATTTAATTTTCTAATTAAACAGTAATAGTTGTTATAATTATTTTTTTTATATATATATATGGCATGAGTACATAATTTAACATTGGTTATATAATCCAGAAATATATGATTTTGTCAAGATAACCTGTATGAAACATGTATATGAGGAATCAGTGCTGATATTACAAAGCAAAATGACTGGGACTTCTTTATAGTCCCTGTAAAATATTTGCAGTCTGATATAGCCTATGTGCAAATGTAAAAAGCACTCATTTTTAAAAATACTTTGTACAGCAGTAACACAGTATGCCGTACATAATACACAGTATGCTGTACATAATACACAACATGTGTGTGTGCAAGTGAATTTCTTTCCCTGATAAATAAGGATGTCCTGTTTGCTTGAATACACACCTCCATTGTTCAACATAAGTGGTGGCACAGAGGTGAACGACTGAATGACTTTTTAATCCTCAGGAGAGTGGAGTGGATGAGTGTGTGTGTGTGTGTGTGTGTGTGTGTGTGTGTGTGTGTGTGTGTGTGTGTGTTCGCGCGCTTGCATGTGCAATTGGTTATATCATGTCATGTTATTCAACACGCTTGTTTGGGTGTTCCTGTGTGTCTGCATCACATGTATATGCGTGTGTGCCCCTAGAAGGGAAGGAGAGTTCATGACCAAGCCTAAAGGTGAGCAGCACTCCCAAAACAAACACACGGTAGGTACTGACAGTTCCTACAAGCCATTCGTAATGAACGGAACGCTGCTTCTGGGAAATCCATTGTAATATTCCTAAAATTCCGTTGCCGCTATAACAGCCACTGATTAAATTGTCAGATGAAGTAACCTAATTAACTTGTTGTCAGCTGGAACCAAAGGCAAGGATCCATTAGAGAGGGCGGGGCTTAACACTTTAAGGACGAAAGGTTTCTATAGTTTAAACAGCATCATGTAACAACAAAAATTTAGACCAGATCAGAGGTCTTCAACCCTCCTCCTAATATATAATGTTGTATGATTCTGTAAAAATTATATCACTGTCTGTCTGCTAGCGTTCAAGTAGTTTTAATACAGGGGTACACTAAGTAGGCCTACAGCTTTTTTCATACCCACACAAAAACAAGATGCTGATATATTTCCTTTGCTTGTGTACTAAAGTATCAATATTAATAAATCAATAATGTCCAAGTTTATATTTTCCACAATTAGCTCATAATCATAAGGTGCATTTTTGTCTCAACAGTACCCATAGTGTACAGTTGAAACAGTACCATGGTACAGTTGAGACATTTTTAATGCTCTAAAGTTGGCTAACCATTTATTGTAAATGTAATACATTTTCAAATTCATTCATTCCCTTTATTTCAGTCAGATTCAGAAATAAACCAGGGACAAAATATTTAACACTGGAAAATATAAACAAACAAACAGTACAAATGTAAACATAGTTATAAGACTATAAGACTACAGTAATGGTAAACAAGAAAAACTATAGTGGCATATGTAGCTGTGGCCACCAGGAGTACAAGCGTTTCTGTTCCACTCTCAGTATTGTTGGAGCGGGAGCATCCTCCTCTTCTTACTCAAGTGAGTGCTGTCGGCTGACACGTATATCCGGAGCACCTTCCATGGGGGTCAGCTCCATGACCATGTACCACCCACCTATGGACCTCCTATATATATATTTATATACTAGCCACTTTGGCAGGTTGAATTTTATATATAATATATACATTTTTCAAGTGTAGTCTTTTAAAAAGGCATATAAAATAATAAACTAAATGCAATGTAGTGTTAACGATACTGAAATATCGCTTCCAATTCTCATTTTCACAGAATAGATACACGATACCAGCTGCGCTTTCTCGCTTTCTCATCTTTCCGATAGCGAGTTGACACACAAACCCGCCTCCCCTCACTCACTCGTTTCATTTGCTCCAGATGAATATTTTCGTTGTTACAGGGCTTGAATTTTGACGTGGGATTGTGCGTATTGCGCATAATTTTTCTCATTCCAGAAGATTTTGTGCTCAGATCCAAACTGTACACATAAAGCCGCCTCTCAGTACTATTGAGTGCTTTTGCACTGCTTATTGCACTTAAACAGTCAAATACACACAAAATAATGTCAAAATGCCTGTCTTGGTGAGTATTCATGTAAACACAGTCAGTTGTTTTAAGTAAACGTAAACAGTTAAGAAAGAAAATGCTCCGATTACTAACATAACCTCGGTTCCCTGAGAAAACTGGAGCGAGCACTGCGTCTATGACGCATATGGGGAAACTCCATTTTCTCTGAATACTGAAGCCTGATTGGTTCACGTCTGTACTTTTCACAGACAAATGGCTTTTTAGCCCACCAGAAAGGGACTGCCTATTTAAGTTGTACAAAAAGACCATTTAGTCAGAATTTCTTGACTGAATAGCAATAGCGTCAACTCGCGCATATTTGCAGTAGCACGGCAGGTTAAACACTGCTCGTTCCCGTTATCTCAGGGAACCGAGGTTACGTTAGTAACTGGAACGTTCCCTTTCGATACGGTTCACTCGCATTGCGTCTATGTTTGACGCATATGGGGAACGCACTGGAAAACAATGAAAGCGTAAGTGTAAGTTCTACCAGAAAGACTTCACTGCCACGTCATTAATTCATAATTCCAAGCTACCAATCACAGCTTGACATCAAATATAAAAGACTGATCTTACCGTCCTATTTTGTTGCCCGCAGGTGTCGTAGCAAAGTTTTCCCCCATCCTCCCCACCACCACCAGGATGGCTTCCGTCCACTTGTCAGGGGGTAGGCTCCGCCCCTGTCTCTATCATCAGGCAGGACCTACAAGCTAATTTTCAGACCCGGACGGAGGACTGGGCCTACGCCAAAGAACTCTGAGACGGAGCTTGTCGAGCATCTACTTTTATTTTCGTCTGTAAAATCCTTTCACAAAATAAAATCTATTTCATTCGAGAATCCTCCTGAGTCTTTTTGGTAGAACAGTGCTACCAGCGCAGAATGAAAGATGTCCTGTGAAGCCGTAGCCTGGGGTGCTCAGTGACAAGGGAGTCTAGAGTCAAGTACTTAGAATGCCCCGGAATGGCAGGCTCGGGTTCGGGACCGGAGCCTGTAGGTATGGTTTCTTCTTAGAAAAACTCCTGAGGGCAGAGACTGATTTAGACAGACAGAACCCGTTCCTGAAGGGATGGGACATCTAGGTTATAGAACCTGATAAAGGTGGACGGCAAGGACCAGCCAGCCTCCGCACAGATGTCAGCCATGGATATTCTGCTAGACCAGGCGCAGGAGGAGGCCATTCCCCTGGTGGAGTGGGTCCTCACCCCAATAGGGCACTGCAAGTCCAAGGACTTGTAAGCTAGCGCTATCGCTTCCACTATCTAGTGGGACAGTCTCTGCTTCGTAACTGGCAGCCATTTAGAGTGACCTACGAAGCACACTCCTGCTCCGTTTGCCTGAATTGGCTAGAGCGCTTAATGTACACCCTACATTAACATTACAATACACCCTACATTGGCCCGCACCGGGTAAAGAGGTGTGGTGTCTCTTCACCCTCAGCAGAGGGGAGAGCAGAGAGTGAGATGACTTGTGCCCTAAAGGGCATGTAGAGCACCTTAGGCACATAGCCTCGTCTGGGTTCAAGGACAACTTTGCTGACTTTGGGCCCAAACTTGAGGCAGGAAGTGTCCACTGAGAAAGCATGCAGGTCACCAATTCGCTTGACCGATGCTAGAGCCAGCAGAAGAGCAGTCTTTAGCGAGAGAGGCTGAAGGTCGGCTGTCATGAGCAGCTCAAACAGAGGGTCGCTGAGCACCCTCAGGACAATGGACAGGTACCAGGAAGAGACCATGTTGGGGCAGGTTTAGCCTCCTGGCCCCTCTGAGAAATCTGACCATCAGGTCATGTTTCCCAATTGACTAACGTTTTTTGACCAATTTTTAAAGCCGCACCTGCCCGCCATCCGCTGATTGTTTTAAGGTCTATGGGCGATGCAAGGCGCTGCTGACGCGAGCCGCGAGGCTAGAAAGCTCTTGCCTGTTCTAGAAAGGATACTGATCCAATGCAGCAAAGATATTTAAAGGTTAAAGTCCCTACTAGAATTGCCTATTGGCTATGTTGTATCCCCAGAATATCAGCAATGAACTCCGTCTCCGATCGGCGCACAGGGACAAAAATAAATAAATAGCCTAAATAAAACGCACATTGGCAAACCTGACCTTACCTGACTAGGCTACTGTACAATTTTATCATTGTAATAAAAAACGCAATTTGGCACATTTTTTTCAACATGCTGCTATTTAGCCTACTACTAATTAATGCCTATTGCACTTTATTTTTTTTGCAAAAAGAAAGAAAGCTCGAATAAAATAACAAGTCATTCACATTATAGGCTAATTAACTACGCACTGTCAGGTCAGGGTGACGACTAGGACGAGCCTGTTCTGAAGACTCAGGTTAATTTTGACTGCATGGGAAGAGAGCGCATCTTTTTCAGGCAGACAGTGCAATTCATTTTATACTGTCAGCACAATCACCACTTCATAAAACTTATTCCAGGCAGCACTTTTCTGACCTTCTTTTTCCTTGGCTTTTAGTTCTTCTTTATTGAGTTTGTCACGTACCACCTTCGCCAGCATTGCCATCTCTTATGATAAACAAAGCAGCATGAATAGACACGACGGCGACTAGGCCAAATTACTGCCTGATGAAAATTTGACTATTTCAAAGTGTGCTCGTATATTTTTTTTTCATTTGATTGGTTCAACCGCCACCCGCCCGAATTTAATTAAAATATTATTTTTCTTCACATCATCCGCCCGATCCATGGTTTGTCCGCGGAGTCTGCGGCTGTAACTGCTAACCGCGCATCTCTACTGGCCATCTATAGGGGCTTGGTACGCTGCAATAGCTGCCATGTATACTTTGAGTGTGGACGGAGTGCGTCCGCCATCCAACAGTTCCTGCAGAAAAGAGAGAATGGAAGCGATCTCACAAGACATGGGGTCTATATGCCAGGCCGCACACCAGCCGGAAAAGATAGCCCATTTTTGCATATAAAGGCCCCTGGTAGGAGGTGCCCTAGCCTCAGAGATCGTGTTCATGACCCTCTGAGGGAAGCTTGAAATGGGTGGAGGCTCCACAACTCAGGTTGTAGATGCCAGATTGACCCCGACGCCAATTGGCCAACGCTGTTCACGTGAGCACCACGATGCATGCATGTGATGCTGATGCAGGAGCAGGCCAATTGACCCTTCGCAGGGAGCTTGATTGACAGGCGATCTAACCAATCATATTCCGCCATCCGCCATTTTGTCCGACAAAGCAGTCAGGAGAGATAGCAGATTAACATGGGAGGATTTGAACTTGAAAAACGGAATGTACTGACGCCTTTCCGCGGTTTAAAACAACATTCCTTCTTATGTTCATTCATGTTTATTTGATGCTATAAATGAACTAGAAGGAAGAGATGATCGGTTCACGAGCAGCTTTAACTGATGCTCTACAGTGATCTGTCAGACACATTTAAGAGCCACAAAACGGTAGGCTATGTATCGTTTAAATTTCTTTTAAAAAATGATCAAATTTGAAAGGTGAGAATTTGTTTAATATGTTTAATATCAAAAGTAACCGAAAAGTAAGCTGGTCTGTCCTGTCTGTCAGCGTGTTGTCAGTCTCCTCTCTGCTCCGCGATGTATTTTTCACTGCGTGAGAACATGGTGTGGCGTGAGAGCAGCGTAGCTTGTCGGACATAGCGACAGTAACTAAGGGGGGCGGATCTTTGCGAAGGGTCAATTGGCATCTGCGTTCTGACTTATAACCCGGAAGTGTTGCTCTGTGGTTACAACGTAAACAGCAATAGTCGTTATTCGCTTCATAAATTAAGGTTGAACCACTGTAGTCACATGGACTATTTTAACAATGTCTTTACTACCTTTCTGGGCCTTGAAAGTGGTCGTTGCATTGCTGTCTATGGAGGAGTCAGAAACTTCTTGGATTTCATCCAAAATATTTGTGTTCCGAAGTTGAACAAAGGTCTTACGGGTTTGTTGTTTGTTAAAAAACAGCTTTTGTTCAGATTAAGTAATCAGTTTTTGTTAAAAAATAAAATTAAAAATGTATTTACAGTTTATTTTATTGTCTTGACTAAATGTTTAATTATAATGCATAGGTGTTAAAAGGTACAGTTTCTCAGTGCCCAGGTAAATTCAAGAAAACAGCATGCCTCAACATAATTTGAGCAATTTGAGATTTAAATTGACAGTTTAATTTTGAAATACATGTTCTTTAGGGAGCCTCTGTACTCTTCAAATAAGATTCACTGATTGAGCTATCTATAGTCTGATTTTTTTTTTTTTTTTTTTAAATCTGGAATTCAAAGAAAAGGAATCTGCAATATTTTATATTTAACTTATGTGACATTAGAGGAAAATCCTGCTGACTTTAATTTCCTTATTCACGTGTGTCTATTGTCATGAGTGTGTGTGTTCATTACTCTTGACAGCAAGCATGTTTGGGATAAAACAGGGTTGTTGTGTTGAAAAGGAAGTGACCGCCTGTGGTGGTGTGTAGACTTGGCTCTGATAAGGGGACTCGTTTGGCACCTCTCAGAACAACAGGAATAGACCAGTTACCCAAAACATCCTCAGCTGATGGATGTCAGTAGAACTCAACCAGTACAAGTCTTTAATTAGAAGTATTAACGCAACATGTAAAATTTAAATAGTGTAGATTAAAATGTACACTACTGTTCAAAAGTTTGAGGTCTGTACGTTTAAAAGAAAGAAAAGAGATACTTTTTTTCAGCAAGAATGCATTAAATTGATCAAGTGACAGCAAACACATTTGTCTTTTTTTTTTCTTTTTTTTTACATTTTTACAAAAATGTCTTTCAAATAAATGCTGTTTTTTAAATGTTCTATTAATCAAAGAATCCTGGAAAAAAAACAATAAAAAAAACAATAACAATAATACTAAGCAGCACAACTTTTTTTCGACATTGATAAGAAATGTTTCTTGAGCAGCAAATCAGCATATTAGAAGACTGAAGACTGGAGTAATGATGCTGAAAATTCAGCTTTTCCATCACAGGAATAAATTAAAATTTTAAAATATATTAAATTATAAAGCATTTATTTTAAATTGCAATAATATTTCACAACATGACTGTTTTTACTGATTTTCTGATCAAATAAATGCAGCCTTGGTGAGTGTAAGAGACTTCTTTCAAAAACATTTAAAACATTTTACAAACTTTTGAATGGTAATGTATAAAAACAGCAATTTAATTACAATGTAATTAATTTCCCAGTCAATGGGGCTTTATTTCTTTTTTACCTGAAAGAATATCAAATACATTTAATTCCTGGCAGTTTTTTTTCTCAGTAGCTCAGATCTGAACAGTGATTAGACAGGAATGAGATGAACAGAATCCTAAACATTAGCACAAATACAAAATCTCATTCACATTCTTTAAATGTCACAGACAACCATGTTTAACCCATTTTCAGATTTTCACTTCTCAAAATAACACTCAAGAAACGTGGCAGTTTATGCATTGTAGAACTGTACCTGGTGTTTGATACATCATATACATGCATTTGTTCTGTGTGTGATTTAGTGTCAAGCTAAATCAGTGTTCTGAACACAGCCAGCACTAATAAAAATTTCAGCAAGTCCCCACTCCTCTCAAATCATGTGGCTGTTCACACGACAGAGGTCCAGCTACAGCAGTCCACTAGCCTGTTTTAAAGCGAGAGAGAATTATGGACTATTTCCCGTCCTTTGAAGTGTCCACTGACTTGTTCCGCTCCAGCTGTGTACTGAAGGACAAGTATTGTTGTGATTTTACTTTGCTGTCATGAACTCATCTTATCGTCCCTTTTGACTGGGCTCCGACCACATTCATCTATTCTGAAACAACTGACTGAGTAAAAATTGACAGAGCACAATTTATGCCATCTTTAATCTTTTCAATCTCTGCAATCTTTGCTTTATGTTATAGCCTACTGATTTGATTATGTTATATTTGTTGTGATGCTATGTATTTTTAGCATTATTGTGTCGTTTTTAAATATCAGGATGCTATGCGTTGTAGTTATGCTGTATTTCATTATCTTTAAGGTTCAGTAAAGCGCTTTGCATGGCTTGACAGTGGTCTGTTATCTGCATGCTTTTCATTCCGGCTCCTTCTACTCTGGCTACGGCATGGCCGGGCACTGGCGACCCACGATGACACAGTCAGACCAAAGCGGATCAGAACCAGCCCCAGACAGGACATGTCTTTGGCCACGGCAATTTCAGAGAAGAGGGCACGATCTCGGGGCAGATTGATGGAGCTGTCGCTGTTCTCTAAGTCCCGGACCACAGCTAGAATCTCCTGACGGTCCGTCTGATGCACCATCCCACGAACATTCAACACAGCAGAGATATGTCTTCTCCTGTGAGAGGAGAGAATGAGGGTGAGAGGGCATAATGGTTCATATTTTGTGTTGCATAATCAGAAAAGCATATCACTCTAGTTGCTTTTGTACAGAACAAGAACTACATTATTCGTGGTTGAAAACAAAGTATATGAACCTAGATAATAAATAAAAAATGAGAGTAGAGTCAATTAAAATATAGAGCTCACAAGAAATGGAAGAAAAACGTACCAATAATAATCATCATTATCTTACAGCTATAAATGGCTGATATTAAAATTCTATACCATTTATTAATAAAATATATAATTTTTTTATATACAAAAAAAAACAATTAAAGCAGTAAAAATGCTACAAGTGAATTAGAGCATCACAACCAGAGTTATTTCTAACTATTACAGTATTTATTCATATTTTCTAATTAATACAATTTTTGTAATTTTTTATTTAGTAATGTTTTAATTGATTTTTATTTCAGTTTTAGTACTTTTCTAGTACTTTAGTAGAACAACCTTATTTTAGTTTTTTTCTAAGGCAATATTTTTTATTTTTCAGTTTTTCATCTAATATTTAAATTTGGTTTTATCTATACATTACTAAAAATATCGTCTGATAAATATGGAACTGATATCATGCATTTAAAAAGATCATGTTGTCTTTCTCAGTAGTTTTCAACAAATTACCATTTTTTAAAGAATCATTCATACCAATCAATTTCCATTATTTAGATAACTTAAAAGAAACTTTAAGATATACATTATATGATAATATTACTTAAAAAAGTAATTTGAGCAATGTAGTCCAAATGTGTTTCTTTGTAATGATCCCTTGACAGTGCTCATGGCTCAAAAAGCCAACTCAGAGTTAGCGCTCTGTACTAAGATGGCATGTCCTGCCTATAGATAACAATGTGACAGTGTTATCTGTGACAAACTTTAACATAGACAGACAGTAAAAAAACAGGAAACTACACTGCAAAGCACAAAGAGAAGTTAAGTAGCCTCCACTTTTTTGGCTTTTGATCTTTAGTTGGTGTGTGTGTGTGTATTTGATTGGAGTGTGGCACCAGTCAGTCTCCTGTGACCTGGCAGGAACAGGAAGTACTCCACAGCCACTTCCTGTCTGCTGAGGAGGGTCGTGCGTCAGCAAGCAGGAGCACTGCCAGCCAGTGACTGAGCGCACACACTCACACATTTCTCTTCATCCAAACAAAAACACAACTAAAGTGGGGTCACATCTCACCCATTCCCCTGTTTACTGTCTGCTGTTCCCTCCCGTCCACATAAAGGAAAGTTGGCACTGAGATGGAGCATCACGGTAACTATTTTCAGTCAGACATTCTTAGAACGACCTCAGGAAACAGAGAGGTGTTGTGAAAAATAGTTCTCAAGGAAATAAGAGGGGAATTTTTCATGAATGAAAGCACTTTGAGATGACAGAGTTCAGGTTCTACCCTTCCGCAGGTCTAAAAGTGTTCAGTAAAATTGTATTAATGCAATTGTAAACTGACAAAGTTACCGAGTGCTCTAGGAGCTAATAAAACACTTTCCTTCTGGTTCATGCTATATAAAATCAACATCCGGTTCTACATTCGGCTTCAGTTTTATAGCAGTTTTTAAACAACACTTGGTTCTGGACTGGTCATCAAATTTCATTGGTCAAGTAGCTTTCTAAAGGGTCATTCGCATTTTTACTAGACGGATGTGTTTGACCATTGTAGTTCAACTGTTCATGCATTGAGGAGCATGCAGTGAGTGCATTTGTCTAAAGCATGGAGAGGGTTTATGAAAGTCAGAAAAACTGTATTTTCTCTCACTCCGCATTCATTTTGAGCGGATTTATGTCACTAGTGAGGAAAACCTGGAATGGAGTTGGAGCTGATCAGAAGGAGAGAATGTTAGGACCCAACCATACATTTGCCATTTCTTGGTATCCCTGCTAGTGCTTAAACCCTACGCCGTTTCATCACGGGCCTCTGAAAATGGTTTTGATGCTTTTGCCCTGGCGGTCTTACCGTATATCTGGAAATTCCTTCACCAAAAGCCCAACTTCCATCTGAATAGAGGGAGTGTCCTCCAATGCTATGATGTCAGCCAGGTGAACAATCACACTGTCCAACCAGGAGGATGTTGACTCCTGAGAAAAGAAAAAGACAAGAGTGAGGACATCATTTTCATTAACTCATTTTGGTGTTGGCATTTTTGGTTAAAATAAAATAAAATACTTCTGTTTCAACCTGATTTGAAATGGCTTTTCGCAAATCACAAATGCTTTTATTCTATTCACAGCCATGGTTTTATGCTTAATGATTATATACCTAACAGTTCTCTAATGTTGGGATGAAAAAAAGATAGTGTCAGCTTAATAGAAAGTAAACATTTTCCACATAACAATTTAATCATCTATAATATTTGTATTTTTCACACTATAGATGCATCTTTGTACATTATATTTTGAGAAGAAGGTCCTTTGCATCATATTTGGGGGTCATTTGGAGTGATAACTTTAAGATAATGGAAGGCATAATATGAAAGCTAGTGGCACTGACCAGATCTTTAAAAAGAGCCTTCAGCTGTTTGGCCTCATCCTGCAGACGGAAAGCCACTCTCTTCCTCATTTTGAGTGACGTACAGATGACCCGCCCCCTCATGATGGCACGAACATATTCAACCAGGACCCGCCTGTGCACCTCATTCACCAATGCCTGTCAGCCAATCAGATAATCAATCAACCGACCAACCAACCAATGAGCCTGTGAGCATGCGTGTGTCCTAGCATGCATGTACTGTATGTCATACCTGATATGGAGGGCAGTCCATTCTTCTGAACTTTTTAAAGTGCTGTTTAATGGTCATCTCAATGCTCTCATAGGCCTCATTGTTATCCAGCCACTTCCTCTTCACCAGCTTATCGAAGAATGGCTGGAATCATGCCAGAAAATCATCAATGAATGCATTGGGAAACATTTCTAGGCCAGATGTGAACCTGTGCATATGTCTCACCCTGATGTGTTCAAACAGTATGTCTGAAAGAACTCGCACTGACTGGTTAACAATTCGCTCCAGAGAGGATTGAGCTCGCTGGGAGGCGTCCTCACTGCCAAGGGTGTCACACAGATGACAGCGCTCCACAAAATTCCTACACAGTTCAACACAGTTAAGTCATCTTATAATTTATTTCTTTTTAATCTCTGTGCTATTTCATTGCATTATTCTTTCTATGGTATTTGTATTATTCATTGATATATTTTACAAAGTGAAATCCTTCACAAAAATGTTTTTATGAGTTTTATATGTACATTTGGTTTACTGATGATTTGAGTTATGACTGTCCTGACTATCTACAGAATCATGATCTATTATTTTCTTTTTGTTATAAAAATACACATAAAAAAATAACTCCGTATAGCATTGTCTTTAAACGAACGCTGAATATCTAAGATGTCAGATGTTTTACCTGTATTTTGAATTATACATTGCATTGTGTTTTACAGTTAAAGGAAATGTCCTGGCAGAAAATTACCATTTCTGTTTTTCAAGTTTTTTTTTTTCTTACAGTGTTTTTTTAGAAAAAATCTAACAGATATGCCCAGTGATTTCTAGCCTAGCAAGAGATCTGCATCTCTCTGAAGAACATCCATCTTTAAAAATATAAAATGTAGAAAATATAAATTCTAAACTTATTTTCTTACAGTCCTCAAATTAAAAAAAACTCCAAGTTGGGAGAGATTGGAATAAATAGACATGGTGAATAAGATGAAAAACCTGAATGGTGGAACACAGTTGACAAGAGAGATGGTCCTGGAGACATAACCATCCCCATGATCCCCAAACTCTGACTGGGTGTCATGAAACATCTCAACCTTTCTCTGGAAACTAAATACCACACAGACACACAAACACACACAACATTCCATTATTTTTAGATTTCCCCTATTTAAAACAGAAATGAATAAGACACTTATAGAATATAACAGAGGAACTTAAATGGTTAGTTCACCCAAAAATGAAAATTCTGTCATTAAATACTAACCCTCATGTTGATCCAAAAACCGTAAGACTTTCGTTCATCTTTGAAACACAAATGAAAATATTTCTAATGAAATCTGAGCAATTATGTCCCTCCATTGACATTCTACGCAACTGACACTTTGACCCTTCGAAAAGATCGTAAAACTAATCCATATGAATAGAGCAGTTTAGTCGATATTAAGACATGATCACTTTATATGATGAACAGATTTGATTTAGGCTTTTATTCACATATAAACATTCATCAATTCACACATCATTTATGGTAAAATGAAGCTCAAGCATTTTCGCTTGACGTGCAAGAATCAATGAGCTTAAGTCGTGTGTGTTACGTACACTGATCTATTATTAAATATTATATAGATCAGTGGTTACGCAGCATGGTTGAGCTTCGATAGAACCAATGAGTTTTGTTCTTGCGCATCAAGAACGTATGGTTAAGCTTCTGTTTATGTTCGTTGATCAATGTTTATATGTGAATAAAAGCCTAAATTCAGTCTGTTCTTTATATAATAAAGAATATTATATAATATATATATTATATATAATATATAATAAAGGATAATGCCAGCAGCCATATCACCCTGTAGCCCAAGGCTGGTTGCCCACTGAAGCTAAGTAGGGTTGAGCCTGGTCAGTACCTGAATGGGAGACCTCCTGGGAAAACTAGGTGGCTGCTGGTAGAGGTGTTAGTGAGGCCAGCAGGGAGTGCTAACCCTGTGGTCTGTGTGGGTCCTAACGCCCCCAGTATAGTGACGGGGACACTATACTGTCAAAAAGCACCATCCTTCGGATGAGACGTTAAACTGAGGTCCTGACTCTCTGTGATCACAAACAATCCCAGGATGTCTTTCGAAACGAGTAGGGGTGTAACCCCCGCATCCTGGACAAATTTGCCCAGTGGCCTCTGTCCATCATGGCCTCCTAATCATCCCTATATATATATATATATATATATATATATATATATATATATATATATATATATATATATATATATATATATCCTCTCCACCAATAGGCTGGTGTGTGGTGGGCGTTCTGGCGCAATATGGAATGCTGCACATTGGTGGTGGTTGAGGAAATTCCCCCTTCCTTGTAAAGCGCTTTGAGTGCAAAGAAAAGCGCTATATAAATGTAATGAATTATTATTATTATTATTATAAAACGATAGAGTCTCTTTAGAAAGTTTCGACAAAACCGATCAATTCATATGGATTAGTTTTACGATCTCTTTATGAACTTTTTGAACCGTCAAAGTGGTAGTTTGTGTGGACTGTCAATAGAGGCACAGAAATCTCATAGATTTCATTAAAAAATATCTTAATTTGTGTTTTGAAGATGAACAAAAGTCTTGAGGTTTTGGAACAACATGAGGGTGCGTAAATGGTGATGGAATTTTCATTTTTAGGTGAACGAACTCTTTAAGACTAAGACACAAATTAAAAACATTTTACCTTTACATTTCTGAATTTGGCAGACTCTTTTATGCAAAGTGCTTTACATTTTTTAAATTTATACATTTCAATCAGTTCTGGCAAGTTCCTGGGAGTCAAACCCATTACGTTGGCATTACAAACACCAAGCTCTACTGTTTGAGTTACTAGAATGCAAAAAAAAGTGCTCAACCTTAGAAAGTTAGTTATTATTATAAAATTATTAGTTATTGTGTTGACCATGTCAGATTCTCTTATGAAATAGCTTTAATTGTGTGGTGAAAGGTTTGACTACAATGCATTCTAACGTGAATATATTTTAGGAGCTTTATGAAGTAAATATAATTTAAACATTTACTTATAAGATCAATTAATACGAGTAGCCTACTTAAACATGATCATAATTTTTGCCATGGGTTTTTCATCATCAGCATCTTTATGATCATACTCTTACGTCCAGGGGCGCATTAATGCATGGGCTTCCATGGGCTGAGTTTTGTGGTCTGTGCGTGACTCAAATTCTCCGCTCTCACAAAAGTATTAAAGCTGTTAATTTGATGGATGAACTTGCGCCTCGACTTTTGTCGTATCAAATATGATAATAATTTACAGTTTTATTTATGTCACCATCTTTGATATTACTTTAGTCCCTGTCACAATGGTTAGAGTTGATAGATCCCGTTGTATGTTCATACAGACAGTTTAGGAGACATTGTAAACCACTGTGTGAACAGGATATTTCGACACTCAAATTCTCCATTTTGGACAGACATTCTCCAAAAATGGGATTTTACTGACATTATCAAGGACTTTTCAGCTAGAAAAACAAGGAAAAAAACATTTCCATAGCTATGTCATTTGAATTTATTCATACATGAGCACAAATCTATGTCTATGTATTGAACAATGGGCCTAGTGACATTTTGTTGGGGGGTCTCTGGTTATATAAAGGCTCCCCTGCTCATGTCCCCATCTCACCTGTGCAAGAAATCTGCAAGTCCATTCAAGGTGCAGCGAGCAACACGAGCTCCTAGTGGCTGACTGACAGCTGTCGATCTGTCCAAATCTACCTTCAGCCTCTGAAACACATAAAAACACACACAGATGAATGAATATAATAAAACATTTTTATAAAAAAAATATAAAAAGATATTCACAAAGACCGTATAAACACACTCACTCGCATTCACCAATATTGCTAAAAGTACAAAGTTTGAAGGCATGCATACAGTCAGACCATATTCAGAAGAATCCAGTAGGCTAATACTTGTACATGTGTAGGATTGTGAGTATGTTACCTGTATAACAGAACGGGCGAGGCCAGACTGATACTCTTCAATGTGCAGTGTCTGAGCCCATCGCTTTTCTTCATCATCCAAAACTTGTGAGAGCTCCATAGTCATCTTGTCCTGCAGAAACACACACAAAGTGGATATTATTTTAACTCTTTGTTTCCAGAAATTAATAATTAATGCATAATTTGATTATTGATAATCAAGTGTTACCCAAACAGTTTCGACACAGTCCTGTTCCAGCCGGTCTATGACATCTTCAGGCAGGAGAGGATCTAACGCTTCACACACTATCGTGCCCATTGCTCCAACTGTAGCCAAGACGTCCCTATGAGACACTCACAGTCAGAACTAGTGCACGTTTGTGTGTCCATAAGTGTCTAGCATGTCTAAGCTATAGCGTATTTGTGTTGTGCCGTGTTGGGGAACCAACAACTAGACACCGGTCAAGCTACTGTTTTAATTTTTTTAAGAAGTTCGTCCCTACAAGCAATAAAACAAAAAGCTAAGTAAGAGGACATATATAAAATTCATTTTACTTCATATATAAAAAAATATAACTACCTAATGACATTTAATTGAATCAGAGCTGTATGTTTGCTGGTACTAAAACATGAATGAATGAGCAATCTCAAATAGGGTGACATTATCAAACTAGAAAAGGTAAATCTATACTAGTAAACAACAACTTCCTATTTTACATAACTGACTCGAAAATATTGTACAGGTATTTGTTTACATGAATGGTAAGATCAAACCGATTCACTACAATAAATCACACTTTCCAATGCTATACAAGGTCATTAACTGATTCACTAGTCCAACAATCATATGTGGGTGTTAAGGGGCTTATTTCCCTACATACAATTTAATGACACTGTGACAAGCTCTTCTTTATTACTTTAATCTATTTTTAATTCTTTTTGAAAACTCTTCGATGGCCCCTGCACTTTCCGCACTCAATATAATATTCAACAATATATTCCATTACTGAAATACAGGATCATTTCTTTACTTAATTCCAGCAATATTTACTCAACAACACAAACAATATTTCATGTATTTAGCTCTTCATGCATTTAACTCTTATGCTACAAATGAGAGAGATAGAGATATGACCAATTAGATGAGATGTACTGTTTGGTCACGCTATACAGTCACTCATTAGGATACGTAGCTCTAAAAGATTAATTACTTAAAGTCACGATGAAACGGAAGTAGCGACTTCCATGGCATATTGTGACACATCAGAGTAATGGATTTTCAAAGAATTTAAAATGTAGGGCTTGGTTCTATCCATTGGCTGTTGATTGGATTTTGAGATGTGGGTGTCGCGCTCCAAAATAGAGGCAGATGAGCGTGAGCTTGCAGGGGCGGGTTTTAAGCAGACTAAATGATTGGAGAAGTCCTGCATACATCATCAGAGAGAACGCTGTAGTTTTCACCAGAAGGTCCAAAAATTACGAGGTCAAATTTTTTTGAAAGTGGATAAATAGAGAAATACATAAATCGTTCACAATATGGTCTATAACAAGCGTTTAGAAAACAGATAGGGTGAGTACCAACTACTGTCATGCTACTGAAAAATTTAGTTAAGTTGATAGTGTGGCTACTTTTAGTACACCAGACCATCCATGTGTGTACAGTAATTCTCCCAGGTATTCTGTACCGGTGTTGTTCATTCTAATAAACAATGCATCTCATATTAATAGACGTGAGCTCATTCTTCCACTGGGTCATTAAAGCAAGAACCGTGTGAAATGTGATTGCAGGAAAGGTGTGTGAAAAAACAGAAAACACACCTCAGTGTCTATATACATGTGCATATACCTGTTGTAAATGTTGTAGATCCAGTCAAGCAGCGAGTATGTATCTGTGATTTGAATCGGGCCACAAGTGACAGTCTTCAGTCGTTTGGCAACAGCCCTGTGATAGCTCTGCATGTAGACCTGAAACACAGCAAACTCCTCGGGATAAACCGCCACCACATTCCGACGTGCCGCGTCCATATCCTCCACCACCCTGCCCCTCAAACGCTCCAAGTACATGCCCATCTGCCCTGCAGCGATGCCCCCCGGTTGTGGAAGACACCAGTCAGCTGCCTCTCCCACAGCCTCCACCCACCTTTGACGCAGTCTCCTGGGACGCTTGGAGGGCCGGGAATGGTCTTCAGATTGGTCACTGGCTTGGGCGTTGGATTGGGCCTCTTGTCGCAGGGCCCAAACCTTATCAGCCTGCTCTTCCTGTTGAATGACCAGCACCACCAGGCCAAGCTGAGGCCCGCTGCAGGGCTGGCGTAACGACTCCCTCACCACATCCCACATTTCTCTCTGAAGAGCCTCGTAAAGCAGCTCTACATCTTTCACTTTACGCAACCCAGCATCCCACATGCTTGGGCCAGAATCCTCACTGCCTGAACCAGGCAACAGGGGGAGCCAGAGAGGCGAAGTGAGTGTGTGAGGAGTTACATTGTTGGGCGTGGTTGAAGTGGGTGTGGTTTGTGTCCAGAAGGAGGGGTCAAGTTCACACTCTCTCTCCAGCTCTTGGATGTGCGTGTCAGCAAACAGCAGGTCTCTCTGATTAACTAATTGTAGGATCTCCAACACTGAGTGAGAAAGAGAGAGATTGAGTAGTGTTTCATTTCATTTACAGCCATGTGTTTATTCGCTTGATGTGTTGTTGCCTTTGGAACAGGCAGTAGATTAACACAGTTTTTTCTCCTTGCGGTGAGCTTATCAGGTTGGATCTTCTGTACAAAGAAAGTATGTAATTTCCTGTCTCTGTGAAAGTGTTTGTTAATTGGCCAATGACTCACAGGGACCTTTGGACCTTGTTACTTCTCAAGCAAGGTGTTATGGGTCAATCATGGAGACTCTGTGAGCATAATAGTTACACTCTGTACGTGCCGTAAAATGTACAAACAATTACAGACAATAATAAAAAAAACAGTTGTACCTGATAGTGGCTCCCTGCGTTTGACCGGCTGTTCTTCTTCTACTAACTCTTGCTCGTCTTCCTGCGAGCTGCGGTTTGTTAGCGAGTCTCCTCTGAGTTTGCTCAGACTGACCATGCGTAGGAACGAGGGACGCCTGCGACTGTCTTCATCAAATTCAGTGGTCAGATCACCTGTAGGTAGACTATCTCTTCGCTCACTTTCCTTACGACGACCTGCCAACCTGAGGGTTAAAAAATGGGTTAAGTAAAACTCCCTCTACAACAACAGCTGTGGAAAAGATCTAGTCTCAGAAATAATGATCTATATAACAGTGATTCTCATCTGCTGGGTTTCAGGACTAATCTGAAAAAAGATCACACACACATCGTTAGCCTCATAGCATAATTGCCTAAGTTATATTAAAAAAAATGACTTAGGCAATTATATATTATTATATATATATATTATATAATTATATAATTATATATATATATATACACACACACACACACACATACAGAATATATATGTATAAATATATATATATATATATATATACACACAGTACAATGTGTTTTGTGTAAAATGCAAAAAGAATGATGGCATCAAAATTAAAGTCGGCATTAAATGGAAATTCACCTTTTTTTCCAAATGCATGTTACTCTGCATCTTTAACGCACCTCTCTGGTGACATATACTGCTGATTGGATTTCTCGAATCATTTAGTCTGCTTAAACCCTCCCACTTTCTTATGGTCAATTGCAAGCTCGCATTCAGATAAAATCAGATCTGCCTGATTTTAATCATATTTGAGTTTAATTTTGTTTGATACACAATTGTAAAGACCAGTTGAAATGCACTGCTATAATATGCACATCCTAAAACACGTCACAGTCGCATTCTCACCTCAGTAAGGTCATGATCTCCTCAGAGGCACGTCGATAGTTCTTTTTTCCCTTTCCTGAGGAGGGTGTTGCCGGGAGAGTGGCACTCCGTAGTGAAGGAGTGGCACCCCACACATTTCTTCCGGTCATACGCAGCCCTTTGCCTAATTTGCCAAGGGTCTTCAGTGGCGATGAGCCACAGATTCGCTCCAGAGTTCCTCTCTTTTCTTTTGATCCCTCGGTGACCTTTGACCCTCCACGCTGCTCTGCGTTTGCCTCATTCTCTAGTGCTTCGCTCACCTGAGAGGACCTTTGGTAGTCCTGTCCATTCTTCCAGACCTCGTCCTCTTCATTATTCCACCCTTTGCCTGCCCACGCCCCTTCAAACGGATTCAGATCGGATGGTGGCAGAATGAGTTCCCCGTTGCTATGGCTGCTCTTTAGGATGAGCTCTCCATTAGTTAAGTTACTTTTTTGGAGATCACCATTGCTGTGGTTACTCTTGAACCTCCTGGGCAGCCTCTTGAGGATGGGCATTCTGGCTCTGGTTAACTAGAGGACGAAATGGACATCGTTACATTGGTCATAATTGTCTTGTTTCTAATTTTATTGAAATACTCATTCTCTATCTCACATTACAGGTTTTTCCAAACAGTTTGTCACATCTGCAGAAATAACGGGTTTTTTTTGTGTGTATTTATAATTTTAAAGTGTATTTATTTATTTTTTAATTTTTTTCCCCAATGAAATATATTTACATTTTAATACATTCATTTTTTATTATTGTTAAATGCATCTAAGTCATTCCAATTTGCAAGATTTTCTTGTATATTGTGCCATGTCACCAAGCATGTCCGTAGTCCATGTGTCCAGCTTAAAGGTAACCAGAGTTGAAACCCGTTTAAACCGCCTTCATCAGGTCTGTCTTAAATGACTTTGCCTTGTTGCATTCTCATTGTTCAGTATTCCGGTGAGCGGAGTGCATTAACAGCATATGTATGTGTGTATGTGTGTGTTCTTTGAAGACGTTAGCAGTTTTTAAGCTCCTATAATGGAAGCTCCCATCCAGATGTGTCAGAATAGTTTCCTGTCCTCAAAGTTTCTCAAAACATACACACTCTTTACTCAAACACAAAAACTACACGCACTCACTTTCTACAAAGTCTCTTGTGGGATTAAGAACGTATCTACCAACATATTCTACGCAATCTGCAATCTATATGTTAAAAATTGACTACTTTAGTAGTAAACCCTATCAAGATGTTACTATTGTGTTTAAGAATTTCTCATGCAATTTGAACAAAGCCTCTTAAAATATATATGAAGAAAAATAGGTAAAGACAGAGCAGGGAGGAAGGGAGAGGGAGGAAGGTGCTGTTGTGTAGCACACAGTGACCCCTGTGATTGTGTTTCAGCATCCCTGCCTTGCATTATTTCTGAGCAGAGTTCCCCTGGCGTGGCGGTTAAAGATCTGGGCTAGGAACCAAAAGGTTCTAGGTTCAAATCAATCACGAGCCATTACCATTGTACCCTTGAACAAGGCATGCGTGTCAGCTAAAATGACTACTTGCACCCCTAACCTATATTAAACTGACTAATTTGGTTATTTACTGTCTGGGTTCCAGGTGGACCTTCTGTCAGTATTTTTGTTCTTACATAATTCCCGGTAACAGAGGAGAAAACATCACTTGTAAATGTTGTTGTTTAGAACGGAAGAGATGTGTATTTCTCGAATAATATGTTTATGTTTAGAGACAGATAAACATTAAACAGACGGGGGAAAAAATCATTCGTTTTTTCGATAAGCACTGTAGAAACAGGGCTGCAACAAAATCTAATTGTCTGGACCAGATCTTTATTGCCTAAAGGAAATGAATTTAAATTAATTGCTGAGTTTTATCAAGATAAAAATGTGCCTGGCAAAGGATTTCATCATCATTATATAAACATCATATATATATATATATATATATATATATATATATATATATATATATATATATGGATTCTTTGATGAAAAGAAAGTTAAAAAAAAAAACAGTATTTATTTAAAAAAAGATATATTAATATTATATTAATATAAAAAAATAAAAATATTACTTTTTTTTCAGCAAGGATGCATTAAATGTATCAAAAGTGAGAGTAAAGACATTTATAATGTTACAAAAGATTTCTAATTCAGATTTTGAACATTTTTTCAACATTGATAATAATAATAATTAATGTTTCTTGAGCAGCAAATTCCCATATTAAGAAGATTTCTTAAGGATCGTGTGACACTGAAGACTGGAGTAATGATGCTGAAAATTCAGATTTACCATCACAGGAAAAAATATTTTCAAATATATTAAAATAGAAAACAGTTATTTTAAATCTTAAATTGAATCACTTATGTAACTTATCTGTATTAAGAAAGAAAATTGTAAAACTGAATTTATGGACTCATATTTCATTGACTGGTATGAAAAAAATGATAAAAATCCCAATATATGTATTGATTATAACACAAACGTACAAGAATGACATGCATCTCTTACCTTCTGCTGTAGTGGGCAGTCAGTTCAGGGCAAATCCATTCCAGTGTCTGTGCGAGTGATAGAGAGCCTATCAGTAAGAGAGGGCCGAAGTGTTTGTGTGTCTGTCTCCAAGAGTTTGGGGCCTTGTATTGGAATGTTGGAGGCAGCCGTTCAGTTTGCTACCAGATGATGATGCATTTTCCTGAGGAAAAAGAGACACCCTCCCTAAACAAACACACACACACACACACACACAAACTTGCCTACACACATAACACTTCATATACACACACACACACACACACACACACACACACACACACACAACAAATAACATAACACAAGTACAGCTTCAAATACACAGACATGTACAGTACACATACACTCATATATACTCGAGAGTTGAATGCACATAAACATGTTTAATTGAATGTATATGTGTGTATAGCAATGTATGTTTGCTTATTACATTCAGGAGATTTTAACTCTCCTGCTAGGCTGTTGTTGAACATAAGAACTTGTTCTTAAGTGACTTGCCTGGTTAAATAAAGGCAAATAAATAAATAAATTCACAGAGATAATGTTTTGACAACAGTTTTGATATCCACAGTTACTTGGTTTCACTGAGGTCTCAGATCAGTACAGTGTCACTAATCTTAAGGTTAATAATCTTAACCTTAAACAGTTGACATAGTAACTGAAACTTTTAAAGGTATCCTATTAGAACAGCTGGAATAGGCTGTTCCTGTGATTCTCATGTGTTACATTCTAATTATGTGAATTTATGAATTAACCATCAGGTCTTGTACAGCAAATGCAAGATTTCATTAGGGTTGGGAATCACTGCACTAGTAGATTCATTTAGTGTTGGGGTTTTCTTATTGATCCTGGGACTGCACATTTTGGACGCTCCAGAAACAGTATGAAAACCCCTGATTAAGCACAAGCTGTGCAAAGGCTTCCAAATACCCAAAAGGCTTCTTGGATGAGTGGTCAAACACAACCAGTTGTCCAGAATGAATCTAGTAGAACAGTGGTTATTTACCAGGGGGCCGGACCCCACTATGGGGCCTCTGCAAAACTTCCAGAGAGGCTCTAATAAGTCTTACATATATTCAAATTTATATATGTTAAAACAGTATTAATAAAATTTTGCAAAGAAAACACTAAGGCCTGGTTTAACAGACAGGCGTAAGATTAAGCAAGGATTAGGCCTTAGTTCAAATAGGACATTTAATTAGCTTTTATAAAGATGCCTTAGAAAAAACATTACTGGAGTGCATCTTTTACATATTTTAAGATCAGTCATTTAACGTCAGTGCAAGTTCCTTTCAGTTAGAACAGCTCAATAATTCACTTTAGTCTGGGACTAGGCTTAAGCCTTGTCTGTGAAACCAGGGTAAATAAAAATGCACAATGTTTAACTGGCATCATATTTTATTAGTTTATTTTAATTACAACTGAAGTACCAGAGGTACATTTCAGTTTAGACAGGAGGGCCTTCGAATATTGTCTTGAAAAGGTTGAAAACCACTGTATAGAACATTCTAATATGAACAGGATAACTAAGAATCTTTAGCCTTTTCACAGACATTTTAGCATAACCTAAAACAAAATTTTATATATATATATATATATATATATATATCTTTTTTCTAATTTTGCACTGAGTTGTACAAGTAAAAACACAGACATAAATAAAAGCCACCCCCCTTTAATACCTGCCTTCCTCATGTAGGTCTAGTTGTTTAGTCTGTATACAGATGAGAGGTACTAACGTAAAATACAGAGAAAGTGCACATCTTGTATTACTTCTCCCTCTGGTGGACAATACATTGTAGCGCACCTACGATCAATGTGATGCTCTGTTCACCTGCCATTAACGCCACACACATTCAAAAACTTGTTACATTTATTAAACTTTTATTTTATGAAATCTACCAGTTCATAAACACCATTAAACTTAATTAGTATGTACTTTCCTGTGATTGTTAACATGTTAGTATATTATTGTGAATTAAGCTTTAAATGCAAGTAAACTTGCATACTGCAAGTTCAAACATAACCCGGTCAACAAGCAAGAAAGAACCAAATATTTACCATACCAAGAGTGATGGCAATTTGACAACTGAACACTATTAAATGTACTACTCTTATGAGTTTGTAAACAAACACCTCACAGTTACTGAGTTGCTAAACTAGTTGGATACTGCACGTTGCATGTGTGTCCTGAGTGTGTTAGGGAGCTCAGTCCAGTGACCGCAATAATCCGGAACAGATACAATCACAGTGTCTGATGTGTTGGATGTTGATGGTTGCCTCTGTCATGATGGATGTTGCCATGGTGATGTGGGTATGTGTGGAGACAGGGATGCTCAATTCCTTCATTCTGCAACTGTTCCTGTTTGTGGAGACCATGCAGCTTCTGCAACAGCTCAGCAATGAAGGCCTGAACACACACACACAGCTTAATCTAGCTGTACACACTTAAAGTAATTGTGCTTAAGCATGTAAATGTTTGTTTTTTTGTTAGAAAAAAATATAATTTATGTAAAATATATTACCTGATTACATATTTTTTTTAATTGCTTATACACAATTTCTATAAACTACACAGGACACTATAGACAATAGTGGATTTAACATACAAATTTTACATCTAATGTTAAAATGTATTTTTTTTTATGTAACCTTCTCCCTAGTTCAAATAGTTGTCAGTTCAAAAATAATTTATGCAATTTTATAATATTTATTTTAAAGAATTAAAAGAGCAGTTTCAGGTCTATCCTTGTATTGTTCAACTGGTCGAGGTTTAAATGGGATTTAGAAAGTAATTATTAATAAGTAATGCAATACTTTTTATAGAGAGTAATTAGTACAGTAATCCAATTACACTGCTGAAGATGTAATTAGTAGCTAAAAGTATTAATTACTTTTTAGAGCAACTTACCTAACACTGAGGACAACTTTCTGTAAAACTTTATAAATACTTAAGATAAAGTGTTCCTATTATCTTAAAAAAGGGTCAGTGCAAAATACTGGTTTATCATAATCTTGTGGTCTGTTAAAAAATTAGAGAATATTAAACAAAATTAAACAATACTTATTATAAATTAAAAATGTATCTACTGGTTGTTGTGTGTAAACTATATAAAGCTCGTAAATATCTTCTGCAGACTGTATGTGTACCAGTCAGCAGTTTCTATGTTTACTCTTTTAAGCTTCACAATCTTAAACAATCAAATGAAATTCTCAAAATGAAAATGGTGAGAATTGTGCCCTGGTGTGTATCACACATGAAAATTGATTACGTTTTTCAGATGTCAGTGTTCTGCGAGTGTGAGTGTGTGTGTGTGTGTGTGTGTGTGAGTGTGAGTGTGAGTGTGAGTGTGAGTGTGAGTGTGAGTGTGAGTGTGAGTGTGAGTGTGTGTGTGTGTGTGTGTGTGTGTGTGGTAAGTGCCACATTCCTCTCGACTGATTCTCCATGATGTGTCAGCATTTCAACACTAGCTTACCCAGAGACACACAATCTTCAGCACATACACACACAGTAACAAACATGTACACACACACACACTAATCAAAAGGCTGAGAGTGTACATTGTTAAAGAGCCCCGATGAAAGAATGGCTTTGTGCTAACAGAGAGCAATAGGGGCAAAGGGAAAGAGAGAACAAATCAGTCATTGACAGTGATCATTGTGAGAAACGCGTGGAAGGGAGTGTCAGCCACTGCAGTGTCCCTCAGAGAGAGCAGGAAAGAGGATGAGAAAAAGTCCATAGAGGGGTAATGAGGGTGAGTAGACAAAAAAAATTGAAAAGAAACAAGAAAAATGTTAGGATAGAAAGATGATGACAAAGAGAAGGATTTAAAGATGGATGGAATGATGAAAGTACCTCAGTGTTCCTAGTGCAGGTTTGCAGAAGAACCTGTAAAACAAATGAAAACAAATTAATAATTTCTAATCTTTAAAAAAACAAAAAAACAAAACAAATGCAACTCAATTAAATGAGCCTAAAAAGTCAGTAATACTTATATTAACAACTGTGTAAACTAACATGCACTTGTGTGCAACCAGTGGAGAATATGAAGCCTTAAATGGTTATATATTGTGTAGAGCATTCAGACAAATGAGTCTACAAAGTTCTCATTTCTGAGAAAAATGTGGAGTCCCTGCAAATACTTAGGTCAAGGGACATGGTATAAAAGCTCTGGCATCCACTCATCATCTTCATCTAAAATTAAAATGGCAGACAGTCCTCAAAGTCAATGGATCTTTTACAAGTCATTTTCATGTGAGATACAAACTTTAAAATTTGAATAATTAAAAAGAGCCTTTTTTTTTTTTTTTTAAATGTAAAAAAAAAAAAATGTTAATGTATTATTTGAGCACTAATGTATTGGGGCGGAGGAATGCTTACTAATGTATTTTCTTCTTCTCTAGAGGGTCATTTTATTTACCTGACATTTGTAAGAGATTTTCCCAGTGCGCAAAAAAATCTAGTTGTCTAATAAACCTGCCATTGTATATTATGAATATTACTGTCTCTTTAACAAATTGCTTGTGTTCCTCTTTTATAAGTTGCTTTTAAAAGCATCTGCTAAATTCATAAATGTAAATATGGCTAGAAATACAAGCACAGGATGTGGTGTGAGTGAGAGAGGAGGATTATGGAACCTGTAGTTTGTGTGTTCGCTCTTCATCACTTGAGAGATCCAGCAAATCATCAATGTTCACTTCCTCTGGCATGTCCTCCAACATAAACACACACACACACAAAAAAATTAGTAAGTGTGCTAAAAGAACTAACTGTTTCAGAAATACACAAGACAAAATACACAGGTATGAGAATTTAAAAATAAAACACTGCAGAAAGTAGTAGACCTATGAGAAGCTAAAACCATATAGGCATAGGACAAACTGTAAATCTGACATTGTAGACATGAAGTCCAATGTAAGACATCTCCAACAATTACAGCATACTGAACCAATTATGGCACCGCTGCACTGAACCTCATTTGTTTATTCCACTTCACATCTCCACTGCCTATTATATCTCAACTCTTCAGCAGCCTTCAGTTTCAGTATCTCAGAATATCTTCAGTCTCAATATTCCATAATCTCAGTGGGAAACTTTTGCGTACACATAAGCAAAAGAACAAATCGAGATAACAGATCGCATAACACAACTCCCGAGAGACATCTCTGTCGTCTCTTACTGTGGGACAGCGTCTCACAACAACACACAGCTTATGTTTAAACTTCCTGCCTGTTGCTGCCGCAGACGGGTTCTCAGGGGTGCCCATGTAAGGTAGCGATAAAACCAAGTGATCCCCCTCTGTAATTGAGGGACATTAACAAAAGGCTGTTGTTGTATATAAACTTGAGACTCACAGTCTCCTCTCACACCATTTAAAGGTGTATGAGGAGATAATTGCATTTAATCTGCTTTATACAACCATATTATATATATATATATATATATATATATATATATATATATATATATATATATATATATATATATATATATATATAACCATATTATATATACATTTTGTTGGATCTTTGATTAATTGCTTTTGTTTCTATTGTAAGTAGCATATAAAAGTATCTGCTAAATGCAAAAATGTGAAATTTTCATTTGGGAAAATGCAAATACAGACAGATAAAACAGAACTGTGTTGTCAACATAATGATATTGAAAATATTTAAATGCAGAAGCAGCCTTTCATTGAGTGGTGTAAAATATTTCAGAATTATTTATTCAAATGCATAGTGTCTCATTCTTATTATTTTGGTGCTTCTTCTGTCTACAGACACTTTTTAAAACCAAAATTACCAAACATTCATGAAAGATGATCCATAAATTCATGTTTATGGACAAAATAGTTAACTGTCTATACACTACTGCATTCAACTATGCAAAAATCAACACACCTGTTTACAATAAGAAACCTGAATTAAAAGTACAAAGGTGAATATGCATTTTTTTAAACTGACATCGAGAGTAGTGTGTAAACGTTTGTGGTCAACTTCTTAGGGAAGGAACTGTTACACATTCAGCAGTCAAACATTTCAAAATAAAGCATGAGACAGCAGAGTTTGGAAATGCGGCGCCCTCGTTCATTTTTCCATCAAAATTGACTTAGCCTATTTTTTCCGAACTCACCAACCTGTAGTTTTGAGCGTCAACACTGCACCTGTGAGGAGGATGAGCATGAACACTCACCTTGCCCTCGTACAGCCTCTCAAGACCTTCATCGATCCATTTCTCCACGTCCAGTCTTTTCTGAAGCTGTTTGCGGTTGTATTTTACAGTAACGCGCGCTTGACGCTTATGCATGTTCATCCCGTGCTCTGGACTAGTATCTAAATCCGGGGAATGACCGGTATGTATCTCCTCAGTCATGTTTGCATGCGCCTGTGCTCGTCTGAGAATGAGCGCGTGGACAGAAGAAGCTGGACGCTGAGTGGCGCGCGCTCTCAACTTGATTGGAGGTAACGTCAGACGCTCGTGGATTTATGGGGTAGGCCCACATTTAATGTTGTAACAGAAAAAAATGTTTAAAAATAAATTACATGATATTACAGTTTTGTAATTGCTTACACACAATTTCTCTAAAATACACACAAGACCACAAAACATCACACACCTCTTGCAAAAGCGAACACTTCATTCAAAACTCTTCTAAAAATGGTGTTTTTGCACAGAAAGTCTGCACACAACCCATCAAATGATTAGCCATAGGGTGAATGCAGATAAAGTGGGCCGTTTCAGTTTGGTTGTACTGTACTCAATGGGTTTAAATTTTACACTTTAAGCGCATGACAGTGGTCTTCAATCAAAGAGACACTATTTCTTTAAATGATAAAATAGTTTTGGTTGATTCAATATGACACTGGTGGGTGTGGCCACACCTCAAAAGGAGGACACCCTCAAGGTTAAATGTAGAAACCCCTGATAAGGTTGCTCACTAAATGTAAACAAATATTATTGTGACATTTCCTGTTTTGTTTGTTACTACAGTTAACTGATTCCGGCCCACTTTATCTAACACATTGAGACTGAATGTGTTAGATAAATGGGACAGTGGGATTCCGGTAAAGTGGGCGGTCTTTAACCTTCAGTAATTATACTCAAATTTATTATATAAATTGACATTCACTGGTTAGATGATATGTATAATCTACTTTTTTAGAAAACAGAACTGAGTGTGTCAAAATTCAAGTCAGATATGGAAGAAAGGAAAGAAAGAGCAGCAAATAAGATGAGGCATTAAGTTCAATCTGTGGGGTGAAGAAAGGATGAGAAGAGCAAAATGTAGATTCAGAATATAAAGCTTTTAAATATGGAAACACAAAGTTCCTTTAAAGTGCTTAAAGAGAAAACAGATTTTTACTAAAAGTTTTACTCAATTTTTACAACTATTTGTTGTAGAGGTCATTTGATCAAATTTAATGTCAACACAACATGTTCTATCAGTTGTTTTGAATTTTGCACATGCATTGAGTATGAATTTTACTCATAGTCTAGGCTATATGCTTTTGGGTTTGTTAAATATGTTGTTGAATATGTTTGTTTGATAATATGTTTTAATAAATCATGTGTTTTTACAAGATACAGGATAATTTTTGATAAATCAGGCATGGCCCACTTTAACAGACCAGCTGGCCAACTTTACCTGAAAATAAATTTGTCTGGAGCGCATGATCTCAAAATGTGTATTGTATATACCTTTCAAATACAGTAACACATTATATCAACTGTATTCAAATTGAATTATTACAGCTGGACCTTAAAGTTAACAAAAGTTAAAAAACAAAATAAAATAAAAACATCTAGGCATCTAAATTGCACGTTTAACAAAAAATGGCCCACTTTACATTCACCCTACACGCCAAACTACACACAGATGTGAAAAACGTGTCTTTTGCACATCTGTGCACTCACACGTACATGTATTTGCACAAATACACTGTATATAGCCTACAGTATGTATGCACAATTGATTAACTTTACAGTTATTGAATTGAATCAACTCTGAACTGACTTGAGCTGAATAATGATAATAGAAATAAAGGTGACTTAACTTGTATGTATATTCAGTACATATTTACAGAATAAACAGAAATGCAAAAATGAGTTGTTTCTCAAAACATTGAGTTTTGATTTCGAAGTAGGTATATTTACAATATTAACAGAAATGCACAGAGGCAAAAATCATTTCATTATTTTTCAAAACATTGAGTTTTGATTTCTAAGTGAACAAGTTATGTATAGTAAAGTGTTTTCACACATGATCATTGGGTGTAAGTAATTGGTAATTGATTGTGGCATTTGAATGGCAGCGTTTTCAAAATGAAACACAAGAGCTGTTAGTTTTGAATAACGTGTCTAATGTAGAGAACTGTTTGTTTAACAATGGTGTACAGCATGCTTGCAGTTTTGCAGACTTGGTCTGAAGATTAGGTACATGAGTGAATGGTTTCTCTGAGTGTCTCTTGAAGTGTGTAAGCAATTAAAAAAAACTAATCCAGACATTGTAGAAAGAATAGAATTGAAGAAATTTGGTGTTTTTCTCATATAATTTACTTCATTTCATTAAAATAACAAACACATATACAAAATAAATTAACATAAAATCTTTACAAAGATAAGACAATGATTGAAAGCAAAAGTACAAAAATGCAAAATAGAAACTTAGGCGTAAACTTAGGTTTAAATTAATAGGAAACATCTGGCAAAAGAAATAAACATTCATTAGACAAACCCCATTGAAGAAAATCTGATTTTTATGTAATTTAACATAAGAACCACTGACACATATTTCCCCATATCATCCGAGGAAAAAAAACACACTGCTTAATACACAATACAAAACTGGAGCAAAATCTTCCCATTTTGGTCTTAAGAATATCATTTGATATTCCTGACTGTGTTCTGCTTGCTTTCTCTTATTTATACCTTTTTTATTATTATTAAACCTGTTGCTGGCAACATCCTAACAAATGAACAAAGGTGATACTCTCACCCTTATGCAATAAAAAAAGTTATTGTTTTCATCAGTCTCATACAGAGCCCAGAGTTTGACAAGAAAGCACCTAACTTCAATGCTCTTCAGTTGAACTTACTTCTTTCTCTTTCAATAGAGGTATTTCCTTACTTAGTTCTCTTTGTATAGAGCTATTTTTCACTTTTTTATCTTTGTATAAAGATATGAGTTCTCTTCATATAGAGTTCTGTAACCTAAGTCTGTTTCAGCTTTCAGCACTTGTGTCTGTCTTCATATGGAAACAGATTGACAGAGCCCAGCACACAGTAGTGTGAGTGTTTGTTTCTTTTAGTTTTTGGTTTACGGAGTCTTCCACCTTTACAGATGGCAAAGGTCCAATCCCTTATTCAGCTAAGACATACTTCATTCTTTCATTCATTCATTCATTCATTCATAAAAATTAAGACAAAAGCAAGTGCTACATCCAAATTCTCATCCCTGCATATGCGTTTGTGTGTTCGTGTAAATGCTCATGTGTCTACATCAGTGTATGCATGTGTTTGGGCATTTACACATCTCATCTAAGCCCTCCTCCAGCACTCCACAGGAAGTCCTGCCCAGCAGGCAGCGTGTGAGAGGCCGCCAATGAGATGCGGCTCTCAGTGTTGCTGGGTTTCACCTGACTGAAGTCTCGATCATAGGGATAGTGCTGCCTGTCGAAATTATTCACTGTCTCCAAATCATTAAACACAGAATCGCACAGCTGTTGTCTGCGCAGTCTATGCCTCCTCCTCCTGATCACCACCAGTCCCACACACACTCCCAAAAACACAGCCAGCACACCTAACACACATGACACAGCCACAGCTGAAGGCGAGGTCTGCCCAACCCGGGGGGCCATCATCTCCAGACCTCCCTGCACAGGAAACTCACAGGTCGAACCCATGAACCCAGGCACACACTGACACACTGGCCCTGAGAAGTGTGTGTAGCACGTTCCCCCGTTAAGGCATGGGTTCGTGAGACAAGCGTCTGCTCGGAGGCTGCAGTTTTTACCCATAAAACCTAGAGTACAGGTGCAGGTGTAGTCGTTAATGGCGTCTTGGCAGGTTCCGGCATTTTGACATGGATAGCGGGCGCAGTCGTCAATGTTTGTCTCACAGCGAGGGCCGGTGAAACCAGGGCGACAGCGACACAGAGCACTAGCACCCAGATCCACACACTCACCACCTACAACAAAAGAGAGAGGAGGTTACATATGAGTAGGTGTAGAAGAGAGGAACTGTAACAGTAGCACATGAAAAAATGTTTAGAACTATGCTCTTTTCAATACAATGAAAGTGAATGGTGACCACAGCTGTCAAGTGAATTAAATGTAAAAAAAATTCCATGCATAAAACTTCTATGTGTTCAGAAGACTTAGTGCATTTGTCATATGTAATATGTTTTTTATCTTTTTAATGTGCTTTTACTTTTTGGAGCATGAGAGGCTGTAGTTGCCATCCACTTTCATTGTATGAGCAGCATTAGCATTCTTCAAAACTTCTTTTGTGTTCCACAAAAGAAAGATATCTAACATGAGGGTTAATACATGGTAAATGTGGGTGTTTTGTTCACAATTCTGTTATTGCATTTTTTCAATCAACACAAAAACTCACCATTGGCACATGGTTTGTGGCTGCAGCGGTCCAGTCTTTTCTCACAGTTGGATCCGGTAAAGGCTGGGGGGCAGCGGCAGACGTAGCCACCGGTGAATTTCTCCTCACATGTCCCTCCGTTAAAGCAGGGGTCATCAGCGCACGTCATCGCAATAATCTCACAGTTCTTCCCATAGAATCCCTGAGGACATGTGCAGGAGTAATCGTTCTCCAAATCCTGCAAGGAAAAATAGGTATCAAATCATTTTTGATCTCCACAATCCATTGATCTGAGCATACTTATTTATCCTAAATCACATTCATATAGTTTGGAAAAATGTATCGATAGATAGATAGATAGTTTTATTAATAAGTGAGCTTAGACTTACGTTGCAACTGCCACCATTCTTGCAGGGGTTGCAGTCACACTCATTAATCTCCAGCTCACAGTTTGTGCCCCCATATCCCGGCCGGCAGGTGCAAGTGTAGCTTCCCTGTCCAGTGTTGGTGCAGGTGGCGCCATTAGCGCAGGGTTTGTGGTTGGTGCAGTAGTTGAGGTCCTGGTTACAAAAGAGGCCTCCCCATCCCTCCTTACACACACACTGCCACGGCTGCGAGCAGGTCCCATGCAGGCATCCTGGGTAATGCACACACTCGCTGCAGGACGGCCCCTGCCATCCCAGACGACACTTACACTCTCCGGGTGACTCGCAGTAACCGTGTCGCTCGCTGCAGTCTGAAGAGCAGATGGCTGTGGGGGGAGACAGAGAAGGGGGGTAAGCACACCACACACACACACACACACCACGCCCCCCGGAGAGGGCAGATGAATGGGTGTGTTAAGTGTAGGGGCCAGCAGCTGGTGAGCTGACAGAGGTAATGAACTCTTTTGTATTTTGAGCTACGGCAAGCGTGCACACACACACACACACACACACACAGAACGACCCTCTAACATGTATCTGTTGGGTTTCTTTGTTAGGCTGAACAAAAGAAGTGCAGAAGCTCTGAAGGAGCAGCTCAACTTCCATCAGACACACACACTAAGATATGAGAGATAAGAGGGACGTAATGCTGCTGCTCAGGTTCCAACACACAAACCACAATAGCACATAAATACAGTGATCAAGAAAGAGATAGGACTGCTTCTTTAGGACCCAGACATACTATCCCAAAGGACTTAACAGACCTCTGACCATCTGACACACACATAGGTTGTAGGCTACTCACGATCGGAGCAGTAGTCTCCCTGCCATCCCTCTTGGCATTCCCTGTTCCCGCTCTCATCGCAGGTGTAGTGTCCCAGCGTGTCGTCACGGGGACGGCAGTAATCCGAACACGCCTCGCCGTAGTAAAACTCATCACAGAAAACGTGATACGAGTAACGGAGCTCGCTCTGATCGCCGAAATGAACATCCTGAGACCAGTCTTCCCCAATCGCCAAGCGCCTTCGCGTTGCTAAACGACTGATCAGGTTGTTTTGATTCTCTGTTGGGGAAAATTCAAGGAAAATGAAAAAGCTGTGAATTAGTTAATTAAATAAATAAAAAAACTATTAATTTAGTAATGCATCATGTCTGTATCTTTATTTTGAATTAAATTGCTACAGAGTCTCTGAAACAGGGCCACTCACCTGTGTAATCATGATGCTCTTTGGGAGACTCTGCATTCCATGCCTCAATAATAAGAGAAAATGTCCCCTGAAAAGAACAAGAAGTTATTCCAGATCCAAGGAAAACTTTTTTTCGCTCAAACTGAGAAGCTAACAATCTCTCTGTCTTTTTTTTCTCTCTCTCTTTTCGACTTATAGGCCTATTTGTTACATTTTCAGATTTTTGCATGGTCTTTTTTATGGTCTTTTGCACTTATTTACATGTAAAATGTTTAGTTAAACTTAAGGGAACCTGAATAAAAATAATAATTTTGCAGTAATGCAAAAAAAATCAAAATAAAATGTAAAGGCAGCATTTGTCTAATTAGTTATTTTCTCAGATCAGCTTAATTATTACACAATGAAGTAATGAAATATTGTTTGCTAGTGTTAATCTAGTGTAATGTTACTTTACCGGCCACTTGAAGTGGAAAGGCACCCGGATGGCTGCGCTGCCGGCTATGGAGCTCTGGTCCGCTCGCAGGACACTCGTCTGACCGGTTCCGAAGGTGCACGGAGGCTCGGCGGAGATGACGTCCTCGGAATGCTTGAGACAAATCCTGAAAAAGATGTTGCAGTCTCGCGTCCTCCTGCACAAGCGCAGTGTCGTGCTGAACGAGTGAACTTTCAATTCAAACACACCCGATGAAACCACCTGTTCAAGAACAGAGAACCCGTAGTGTGACTTCTACATAGCCTATTTTAATTAAAAAAATAAACAATGCTAGGAGACAAATATTCATACTATAAAAGGCACATTAAAGAGAAAATTAAAATATAAATTAAGTATAGACAAAGCCTTAAACTGGCTCCTTACCAACTGGAAAAGCGACACAGACAGCAGGCAGTACAAAGACAGATGCGCCATCTCGCTCGGTTAATCCTAAACTTTATTACAATAAAACGCACGTATCTTCATCCGAAGCTTTAAAGTGTTTAGGGCTACAGAAGAAGAAAAAAACAGTTAGATGTCCTGGTAAGAAATCTCTGGTACGTCCATGAAAGTCCACTGTGTCTTCAGAGGGAACGCGCACTCGTCTGTCGTCTCCGTTCTTCAGCGCGTGCGGTTTTACTTCATTGAATGTCTTGATGAATGGACGCCGTTATATAGGTCTTGCCCCCCTCCACGTGACGTCAGAGGGGACATATGCCATAATATTGGCCTGATTAAATTGATCTGCTGCTGCGTGTGGCAGTTGTGTTGATGGAGTTGAAGGGTCAGGGTTGAAGCTAGCCACACTGCTGTCTATATCATTTAATATTTTTCAACACAGTGATGTTGGGCAGATGTGCACAGGAGTTCTCAAGTATGAAAACTTGATGAATATTTCTTTATTTTGCGAAATAATAAAAGTAAATTCAGCAAACAGGCGCATTTGTCACTCGACTTTCAGAATTAGCTTATTATTCGCACTACTTGAATTATAAATGAAAACATCTGTGATCTGTAGTGATTTAGATTTGATTTGTTTACTTAAAGTTTGTCCAAGCAGGCAGAATAATTAACGGGAATTTTAAATGACACGGCTATTAGACTATTCGTTGAACCAAAAATCATATGCGGTGCAATATTGCCTTTTTAATTAGGACTATGCTTGCATCCTTCATAATGCGAGCAGTAGTTAGTTATGATATATACTCTCAGAAAAAAACAGGTACAAAAGCTGTCACTGTGGCGGTACCTTTTCAAAAGGTACACCTTTGTACCTAAAGAGTGCATTTAAGTCCCTCAAAGGTATATATTGGTACCAAACATGTACATATTAGTACCTAAATGGTACATATTAGAACCTTTTTGAAGGGTACCAGTGACAGCTTTTGTACCTTTTTTTCTGAGAGTGTATAATAAAGGAAGTTTGTGTGAAAGTAAAACTTATAGTCTAAATCTCTGCAAATATTTTGACAAATGTTTTGACATTGAAAAAAAAAAGTTTTCTTATTAGGCTATTTTTTATATCAATAGGCTATATATATATTAAACATAAAATAACGTTGTATTAAAACATATTTTTCATTTAGTAAAAATATATTTTTCCAATTATGGCTACTGTTGTTTCCACCAGAGTGGTTATAATGTAGGCTACTTTTACATCGAACTCACGTTTCAGTTTTTAATTATTTCCTCTGCACCCAAACACACACACACACACTCACACACAACCTTGGACTGTGTGGTCGATCTGACGCGTGCGGGCAGTGGGAGGCCATAAGTGTTTGTTTGTTTGTTTGTTTGTTTGTTTGTGTCAGTCAAAAGTGTGTGTGTGTCCTACTACATGGTAAACACGTTATTGGGACCAGACAAGGATATAGAATCAATTTTTGACCTTATGGTGATTTTTTTTTTTTTGAACATGTAAAAATGCAGAAGGTTTTCTGTGATGGGTATGTTTAGGGGTATATTTAGGGTTAGTGTAAGGGGATAGAATAGGCCCTATACAGTTTGTGCTGTAGGCCTAGGCTATACAAATCATTACACCTATAGATTGTCCTCATAATGACAGGAATAGCCTACCAGGTTTTTTTTGTGTGTGTGTGTGTGTGTGTGTGTGTGTGTGTGTGTGTGTGTGTGTGTGTGTGTGTGTGTGTGTGTGTGTGTGTGTGTGTGTGTGTGTCTTTTGTTGTGCAGTATGCAGAGACGCGCAGGCTGCTCTGTCTGGAGGATGGGTGGGGAAATATCATGATGACGCTTTTGTGTGGGTCAACTCCAACAGCTGTATGTTAACATGCGGCACATGGTCACTTATTGTCCGCCACAAACCGCCCGAACTCACCCAACCGGCATCTGTTGCGGTCGGTAAAACACTTGCAGCCGTTCCACTCATATAACGTAGGCCTAATAGCCTAATATGTTATTACATGCCTGTAAATTATTTTCCAAAGTAGGCCTATTAGGTCTGCGTGATTAATATAAAATAAACGAACATCGAATAGTAAAGAACACTGTACCTACAGGCTTATGTAATTCAGTGTTATGCGAACTGAATGGAATTTTCTTTTTTTATATCAATTTATTCACGAGAAGAGCAGAAGTTGTGACGTGTGGTTGTGTGCTTTTGTGGTCTCGTCTCGCTCGAGAGCTGTTGTTATGGTAATGAGTGACGCGTGCCTCAGAATCCTTTCATTAAGCCATAACCACAATGCACCACTTATAATGTATTTTAAAAGACCTCATAAATATTGTCTCTAAGACCCCAGATATATGCTAAGTGTACATAAATCTAGAAAGTGTGTCAAGACAACAGTCAGGAAATATTAGCTAGCCTACTTGACACTGTAAGCTAACAAAATCACTTCATTAAACCAGATTCTTTATACTTGATAACTTGTGATTCCTGTCAGTGATGCTGGGTACTAAGACACATTGTATGCCACACAATGTGTTGTATCATCTGTATTGGCAGAGATAAACTCTTGTTGTGGGTTAGAGCAGCCATTCCCAAACTGTGGTCCGCGGACCACTAGTGGTCCGTGAGGGTACTGCAGGTGGTCCGTGGAAAGGCAAAATAAAATATAAAATAATATTTATTTTTACCTTCATTTTACCAGGAAATTCCCATAAAAAAAAAAAAAAAGTAAAAAGAATATGTAGGCCTATATTGATATACCATTTTAATTAGCACACAATTAGTTCGGTGGATAGCAACAGGTTCTCTGAAGAGAAAAGGGCAGAGGCAAAATGTTCTCATTATCACATCACACGCATAGCCTTTAATGGTGCGTTCACACCGGACGAAATTTCGCTTCAAACTTTTGTTTTTACGCGCGTCAATTTCGCTCTTGACGCGCGAATTGATACAAAGTGGTCAAGCGTATCACTAGACGCGGCAGGCGCGAATTTGACATATGATCCCTTTTTGAATTTGACGCGCGATCGCGTCCGGTGTGAACGCACAGTTAGGCATAGGCAGTTTATATGAAACGAAATGTTTATAACATTAAATGGAATGAATAAGGCTTGTTATTATTTTAATTTCCAGTTAGTTTCTTGATCTCGCGTTTCTGAAATGTTTTGCGGATGTGCTGAAGTGGACAAACTCAAGCCTAGGTACTTTTTGAGGACTTGTAAAACTCTGAAGATTAATAATCCCCTAAAATCGCCAAAGGTTTTGATATGTTGACTATATTCCAGTGTTCTTATTACTGTATAGATTTCATACTCCATTGCTATGGAAATAAGCCTGTTGTTCAAATGAACCTGATTATTTGAACCTTTGCTTGAGTAAATAAATTAATTAAATATGTGGCAGCCGTTGTGTGCAGTAAACTTTCTTTTAACAAGCCTGTTGTACTGATGTGCTGACCAATGATAGTTTTAGAGCTAGCAAGCCTATTTAGAGGTGCAGATTAATTCAGGTAGGACTCTGTGTAGACATATTTTATTATGTGTATTATGAGGTGGTCCGAGAAAATTCTTGATTACAAATTGTGGTCCACACACACAAAAAGTTTGAAAACCCCGGGGTTAGAGGACAGATGACCTGAGGAAAAACAACAATAAGCGTATTGCATGCAAGCTTGAGATAATGGTCATGTCAATGATATTCTACACTTGATACAACATAAGTTTCAGTAGCCTATGGTCAAGGAATGGAGTATCTAACTTTAACCTCAAGCTGTTGTCGGTTAGCAAAAACATAAGCGAAAGAGCAATTCAACAATTAAATACCTTCCCACATAATGTGCTGTCCAAACATATGTGCTGAAAAAGCATACAAAAGTATTCATTCAGTGTGTTTTTTAACCACAGTAAAACAACTAAAAACAACTAAAATTTTATTAGAAACTGTTGTGGCTATGGCATGCAAGAGCTTCCTTAAACGAAAGCTTTGCGAGTGCTAACAAGTTAAGGTTCAGTTAAAAGCAACTGACACATGGTCTGGGCTAAAGGCTGTTAGCTAGATTTAGGTTTTTGAGAGCCCATCTGCACAGAGAGAGAAAGAGAAGCACTTATCCAAAGAGAGAATCTCAATATAGCATTCACATGTAAAGGTAAAGAAGGCAATAAAACAGTAAACACTTTCTTCAGACAACAGTGAAATGAGAAAAGGTTTTTTATAACAGTTAGGACTTTTTTATGCCTATATAATGGAAGTCAATGGTCACCAATACTGTTTGGTTCCCTATACATTATTCAAAATATCTTCTTTTTGTGTTCGGCAGAAGAAAAAGTCATGCAGGTATGAATCGACACCACTGTGAGTAAATGATGACAGAATTAAAAAATTTGGGTTAAGTATCCCTTACTGCCTCGGGTCAAGCAAGGTGACACAGACTCTGTTAAATTTAACAGAGTCTGTGTCACCTTGCTTGACCCGAGGCAGTTAATATATGAAAACAAAAATGAAAAAAGGACCTTCTGGATGTGACTGTCAATGATATTGCCTGACTGTTTTCATAAATGTTTGGCAGTAAGAAGTTAAAGGAGAACTCCGGTCAATTTTAACATTGAGCTCATTTTTTTGTACATTTGGAGTGCTGTCAGTACAGAGAACAACGACAAAAATCGGTGTTGCCTACACCGTGTTATCCTCTTTTTAAAATTTGCACCCTGTTGACTTCAATGGGGCAAGTTTTAAACCTGCTTTTAGCCTCTTAACATCCTTGATGTGTCATTACAAGTGCACAGCCATGTGAGTGATTCCTTCAGAGTGAACACGGGTGAATCTGACTGCAGTAGATGTGAAAGATATGAATAAAAATGATATTTATTTAGCCAGGGCAAATACCTGTATTTACATCCTGTTTTCGGTCAAAGTCCATAGTAATCGATTGTTGAGTTCACGCGCATTGGTTTAGTACCTATGATCATGCGCGTGAACTCGACAATCGATTACTATGGACTTCGACCGAAAACAGGATGTAAATACAGGTATGAGCGCTGGCTGAATAAACATCATTTTTATTCATATCTTTCACATCTACTGCAGTCAGATTCACCCGCGTTCACTCCGAAGGAATCACTCACATGACCTGTGCACTTGTAATGACACATCAAGGATGTTAAGAGCCTAAAAGCAGGTTTAAAACTTGCCCCATTGAAGTCAACAGGGTGCAAATTTTAAAAAGAGGATAACACGATGTAGGCAACACCGATTTGTGTCGTTGTTCTCTGTATTGACAGCACTCCAAATTTACAAAAAAATTAGCTCAATGTTAAAATTGACCGGAGTTCTCCTTTAAGGAACACCTGTGAAATTGATATACTGTATTTATTTTCCTCTTTATTTTGTCATGACATAGTAGTATTTTTACCTAACATATTTATAGTATATTACCATTTTAATTTGATATATTTATACTTCTGTTTCTCTTAAGTTTAAAATGTTTTAATCAATGTGTAGTCTCTGGTCTAAGAACAAGTTAGGATAGTGAGTGAAAATGTCATCATTTTTATAAAATAGTAATTTTAAGTCATTTTTCAATTTTTTCACGATTTCAAGTAATCGTGGGGCATGTTTTGTCATATGTCTCAAGAACCAGTGACTAATCAAAAGATGAATTTTAATATCATTATGCACATTTTTCTTAAACTTAATTTAATAGTAAGGTGTTAATCTTGTTATCTGAGTAAGAGAATGTTGTGTGTTTGCAGTGAATTATTGCATGTGTGAGTGTGTTGACTCATCGTCTGTGAGATGCTGATGCAGATGGGCAATGACTGATTTGTGTCTTGTAACATGGGGGGGATGGTGGTCCCTTGAGGTGGGACACAAGCGTGGCAGGAGCATGGGAACCCCAGAACACCCTTCACTCCACATGCATATATACATATTTATGACCCCGCACCCACACCTCAAATCTCACATATGTGCAATCAAACAGGCCTGCATAAAGGGACATACACAAAGACTTTCCTCTCAGTCATTTGTAGTCATTGTCCAGTACCTCAAGCACTATTGTTTCCATCTCAATTAAGATGATTTCTTTAACTGATTACAATTAAAGAAAACATTTCACAAACAAAATGAGCTTGCACATTCATACAAATAAACAGACTGATGTCTTGTCAGACTTTAGGTATTCGACTGTACACACATACAACTTCACACATTCATTTACTCACATCGCCATATCCTTATTCGAGCCTATATAGATGACACCCGACCCAGGATTTCCACACACGTCATGACATCTGCTCGCCCTGGAGACCAGCTCCCATAGGACATAGTTCATCTGCCTACATTAGTGACCCACACCAGACCAGCATCCTGAGGACACACACTCTCTATCTGCATCTGTTGAGCCTTGAGCCCTTTGGGACGGCAGACCAGTCTTTCACACACACACATGCATATACACGCGTCCAAAATCAGCATGGCCTTGAGGAAAGTACTCAAGATACTCTGCTTGATGGTCAAACTATGTTAATGTGTCGGAGCTGCTCATGTGGAAATGACAGCAATAATCTCACAGAAACAGATCACACTGGAAAACACATTAAAACAGAGCAGTGGTCTTGTGGTCCGCGTAAGTCCTCATGGGAGATTCGCTTTTGAGTCTGGCCTGGTTCATGTTCTCAACCTATTCCCTTGTCTCTCTTTCTACATCTGGGCCCATCAAAAATAAATCCCAACACCCCACCCCACCATCTATATACCTTAATTTTATTTTACAAACCATACAATAATAAATAAATATTATTAATTAATATTTATTTGGAGTGTTTAATGTTTTATTCCAAGGTGCAGACATCTCATGCAGATAAAAATAATAAATATTATAATTTTATTAACAACAAAGTAAAAAAAAAAAAATATATATTAATAATAAGAGTTAGACATTACATGTCAGAACAGGTGCACAGAACACACCGCAACTACACAGCCACACGCCTGGCTCATGCAGTTGAATAGGGGGGATTGACACGGGCCCCACGGTGAAGCTCTGAACCTCTGAAGAGGAAAAGAGGGCCTCACAGCAGAGGTAGCGTTATGTTATTAGAGAACCCAGAGTGACAGATGTAGGATAAAAGAGAGGGCAGGAGAATCAGCAGGGGTGAAAGAAAGAGATGAAAAGGTGAAGAGGTCAGCAGACCAACAGAAGAAGGGGAGGAAAGACAGAGTTGTACTTGAAAAAAGAAGGATCGATAAATCTATCCGCTGTTGCTTCACAGTCTGCTTCTTTTGTTCCAGATGGCAGCTGATGTGTGGCAGGTCCTACAGAGAAATCACATCCAAATACACATACACTACCGGTAAGATTAAGAAGGAAAAAAAATAATTTTTTTGAAGGAAATCTCTTATGCTCACTGCATATATTTGACCAGAAATACAGTAAAAATAGTAAAATTGTGGCATAATATATAATAACTGCATGTTTTCTATTTTTTTTAAATAATATTTTAAATGTTCAGCATCATTACTCGTCTTCAGTCACATGATCCTTCAGAAATCATTTTATTATGTTGATTTGTTCAAGAAACATTTATTTTTATTGTTATTATCAATGTTTAAAACAGTTGTACTGCTTAATATTTTGTGGAAACAAATATTTTTAGAAATCTATATTTAAATCTATTTTTCTTTGATAATAGAAGGTTCAAAAGAACAGCATTTATTTAAAATAGGAATCTTTTGTAAAATTATAAATGTCTTTACTGTCACCTTTGATCAATTGAATGTTCTTTCTTATTAAATTTCTTTCAAAAGGAGAAATCTCTTTCTGACCATAAACTTTTGAACGGTAGTGTATACGTACACAAAATCACAAAAACAGTAATTTAGTCCTGGAAACTTGTCTTTTCATTGTTTTGTTTTTCTTCCCTCAAAAAAAAAAAAAAAAGGTTTCAAGACCAGCTTTAACATGAACTTAAAAGTTTAAAAATTCAAGCGTGAACAGATAATCAAGTAATCTATCTTATCTATCTGCCAAATAACAAAATAAAAGCAAGACAACTAAACCTGTTTTCAAATAATCAAATGTAAAAAAAACCCCTGCAGTTTAATGTAACCTAAACCAAAGACAAAACCCGATATTGTGTTTTCTGGTGCGACGCCCGGTGAAGATGGCTAATATGATAAATGACTGATACATTATACAGACATATTCACAATCTGCAGACAGCCACAATAAAGTACATTTTTTTCAGCAGAGGTCCCTAAACCACACAATAGGGCTACCAGCTGCCGTCTTACACATGCACAAAGCATTCCCCAACCACAGCTCTACATCAGCACACACACATACACACACATATACACAACGGCAGCTGTTTAAGCAGAGCTCTTCAGCCCTGGAGAACCGGAGAACAATACTTGAGCTCTAAACACTCCTGTCTGAAACTTAGTGAGAAGCTAAGTGTCCATGCCAGTATCTCAGTAAAAGCACAGGCATAAACATGTACGAACATAATATCAGCAGAACATGAAATAAACACTAGTCTAACCATTCAGTTCAAATTTATTGAAATATCAGGCTCACTTATGGAGCGGTTTTCATTCATAAACCAAACATACACACATGAAACTCACACTGCTGAATGAAAACCCAATGATTTTGAAGAAACACATGCAGTAAAATAATCATTTGAGGAATACACTGTGTGAAAATTAAAATACACACTGCCCTCTAGTGACAAGACAACAGCATTAACTTGAAATATGAAGAAAGAAAATCGGTTCCTGAAAATGTACATTTGTCCCACTTTTTTAAATCAGTGAACACAGCATAAAAAAATAAATTGAAAAAGTTCCACTGGAAAAGAATCAGACAAAATATGAGACCTATTTTAATGAGATTCAGATGCCTTCTTTTACACCATATATACTGGTCCTAGAAAGGTTTTAGTTGTCCCTGAACACCATTAAATGTGACTGCAAGTTAAAAACAGTTAATATTACAGAGGCATCGTCACTCACATAGCTGTAATAAATATGAAATGTACGTGTTTGTGAGTAAATTAAAAACACGCTCCTTACAACAGCTTTCAGATGATAAACTCGCTACAAATAAAATAGAAGTCAATGGTCACCAAAACTGTTACCAACATTCTTAAAAATACCTTTATGTTCCACAGAAGAAATAAAGACATAGGATTGGAAAGACATGAAGGTGTGAGTAAATGATGACAGAATTTTCATTTTTGGGTGAACTATATCTTTAACTCATCGACAGACGTTGCATAAAAGCATGTAATTTATACATTTTAAAAGTAGGTCCTCTGATGTTAATCTCAAAATTTCCTATGTGACTATGTTGTGAATGAAGAAAAAAAGTCATATTTTGTTGCGGAAGATCATATTACTTTAGGCACAAACAAAATCTCTTTCGTGCACGGTTTCAGCTAACATTTTTGGAGTGGCACTTCACTATAAACAAAAACCTTAAGTGTGCCCTATTGATATAGAGAGACCAGATACAAAAGCATCTTCTCAAATAGTTGTCTTTGTCCTTGCACTAAATCACAGTATTTTGACATCTTGACATTGCGCCCTCTGATGGTCACCAACGTTCCAGTGAAAAGTTCCTCATGATTGTTGTCTGACTGCAGTTTCTTTTCAACAACGGGTCATGCTCTGATGCTTGTTGGTCATCATCTGATTGCTAAACACACATTTCACAACGCAGGTTTGCCGTTGACCTTTTCATGTAGTATCGTTAGCGCGCCGGAGGCAAATTCTCGCATCACCTGCACGGTATCCCTCTGTATCTGCAATGACTCGCGTGCAAACTCCTGTTGCGTCTCTGCTAGCTGCTGCACTGACTCTGCAAGAAGCTCAAGCGAGCGGGAGACCGTGGCCAGAAGAGCGTTAGTGCTGTGCTGCTCCTGCACGCTAAGGCTTGCGTTGTGTGCTAATTGCTCACGTGAACTGTCTGGCTCCGCCCCTGAGAAAGTCGAGGGTCTTTTAGTAGAGGCGGTGGCTGTGGAGGAGACGTGTCCAATATTGCCTCTAGTTGCAACTCCGTCCTCCTCAGAGTAAGAGTTACTGACAGATGCCATAGAGGATGATGGGAAGAGGTCACGGTTGTCTTCATCTGAGTCTAAGTGGGATTCGGGATCTGTGATCAAACAAGTAAACAGTCGTATCATAAGTTAAACTTCATATCATCACAAGTTTCCGATACACCATTTTTTTTTTTCTTCTTGAACACATGGGATGTAAACATTATACACAAATTGTTTTGGGACATTCAGACATTACATTTACAACTTGGTTGGAACAACAAACACTACTTTAATGGCCGGTTTCACAGACAAGGCTTAAGCCTAGTCCCAGACTAAAATGCATGTTTGAGCTGTTTTAACTGAAAGCAACATGCACTAACATACATCTTAACATCTTAAAATATGTCAGTGCCATAGTTTTCTCTCAGAATTCAAACAAGTAATGTTTTTTTCAAAGGCACGTTTATAAAAGCTACTTAAATGTCCTAATTTAACTAAGGCCTAATCCTAGCTTAATCTAAACTCTGTTTGTGAAACCAGGCCTAATAGTGGAGTGGCTAAGTGATATAATCGTTCAGTTTATGATACAAGCGTGAAAATTGGCATGAGCAGTCTCCATGGGTCACTTGACAAGAAAATTGTCCGAGCCACTTGAAATTTCAAGATGGCGGCCATTTTTTAAGATGGCCGACACCTTAGTGGAGCAGTTAAGTGATATAGTGGTTTATTTGGTGATACAAACATGAAAATTGGCATGAGCAGTCTCTGATGGTCACTAGACAATAAGCCACCCACAGCTACTTGAAATTTCAAGATGGCGGCCATTTTTCAAGATGGCCACCACCTTAGAGGAGCAATTAGGCTCATGACAATTTTCATGCTTGTATCACCAACTAAATGATTTCTTAAGCCTAATTGCTCCACTAAGGTGGTGGCCATCTTGAAAAATGGCCGCCATCTTGAAATTTCAAGTAGCTGTAGGTGGCTTATTGTCAAGTGACCCATGGAGACTGCTCATGCCAATTTTCGCGCTTGTATCATAAACTGAACGATTCTGCCAAACATAAGCACTTAGCCGCTCCACTATAAATGTTTGGGGTCAGTTTAAATTATAATTTTTTTAAAAGATATTCATACTTATTCTCTGAGGATGCATTCAATTTATCAAAAGTTACAGTAAAGACATTTACAATGTTACAAAAAATTGTATCTCAAATAAATGCTGTTCTTTTGAACTTTCTGTTTACCAAAGAATTCAGAAAAAATGCATCATAGTTTCCACAAAAATATTAAGGGGCACAAAGGTTTACATTGACAATACTAATAAATGTTTCTTGAGCAGCAAATCAGCATATTAGAATAATTTCCTATAGCCTAGGAATCTAGACGCACCCTAGCGGCAGCAAAAATGTGTTTTGCAGCCAGGGTAGTCTAGCAACTCTCCGTTGACTTTCGGAGCTGTAAAACCCTAAATTGGGTCAGGCCAATCACGTCGTGTATAGAGTAGGCGGGGCGGGCTTAACATAATGACGACAGAGTTGCGACGGTTCCCTGCTAACGTTACTTGAAAACAAAGAATGGCGGCTGCTGCTGGCGAACAGTCTTTCGAATCGGCTTTGGCCGCGACTCTGGAGGACTTGGAGTTATGGTCCAATGTTTATGGTGAGTTGCGAGACCTAACATCTTGATGTAGGTCTGTAGCCTGGCAAGCCAGACCTACATCAAGATGTTAGGTCTGGCAACTCACCATAGACACGGCTCAATCCGAGGGGCGGGATAAACGGCTGTCTTTCAAATTCCCTCTGCACGCAATAGGAGCGCTTCAACCAACCAGAGCGTTTTCCCAACAGCGGAGCTAACGTTAGTTGATAGATTCAACTTTTGAATCTGGCCGGCAAAACTACGAACACATCTTCCTTTATAAAGAATGACTTAGGTGCCGTTCTTTGCTCTTTTCTCAAAGAAAAACTTAACTCCAAGTCCTCCAGAGTTGCGGCCAAAGCCGATTCGAAAGACTGTTCGCCAGCAGCAGCCGCCATTCTTTGTTTTCAAGTAGCAGGGAACCGTCGCAACTCTGTCGTCATCATGTTAAGCCCGCCTTGCCTACTCTATACACGATGTGATTGGCCTGACCCAATTTAGGTTTTTACAGCTCTGAAAGTCAACGGAGAGTTGCTAGACTACCCTGGCTGTAAAATACATTTTGCTGCCGCTAGGGTGCGTCTAGATTTCTAGGCTAGTAGGTCTGGCTTGCCAGGCTAAATTTCCTTTGGATCATGTGACACTGAAGACTGGAGTAATGATGCTGAAAATTCAGCTTTGCCTCACAGGAATAAATTACATTTTATAATATATTAAGAACGGTCTAATTTTAAAGTTATTCTAAATTGTAATAATATTTCACAATATTACTATTTTTATTGCATTTCTGAGCAAATGCATCATTAGAGAGCTTAAGAGACTTCTTTCAAAAACATTGAAAAATCCCCAAACTTTTGAACAGTAGGTTTTGAAAACATAGCTGTTTAATTTTTGAGATCAAAGCAAAATATGTATATATATATATATATTATATGTATATATATATATATATATATGTATATATATATATATATATATATATATATACAGTGCTATGCATAAGTTTAGACACCCATGCTAAAGTTGACTAAAAAGAGGAATAAAAAATCATCTTTTGGAAATTGAACTTAATGCCTTAATTTAAAAAATGAGGAAAAATCCAACCTTTAAGGACACCAATTTTCTTTGTGAATGAATAATGTATGGTAAATAAATAAATGTTCTTCCTTAAAATACAGGGTGCATAAGTGTGTACACCCCTATGTTAAATTCCCATAGAGGCAGGCAGATTTTTATTTTTAAAGGCCAGTTACTTCATGGATCCAGGATACTATGCATCCTGATAAAGTTCCCTTGGCCTTTGGAATTAAAATAGCCCCACATCATCACAAAGCCTTCACCATACCTAGAGATTGGCATGGAGTACTTTCCATAAGATCATCTCTCAATGCAAATCAAACTAGCTATTAGGCTAACTGAAATAAAACCATGCCAATCTCTAGGTATGGTGAAGGCTATGTGATGATGTGGGGCTATTTTAATTCCAAAGGCCAAGGGAACTTTATCAGGATGCATAGTATCCTGGATCCATGAAGTAACTGGCCTTTAAAAATAAAAATCTGCCTGCCTCTATGGGAATTTAACATAGGGGTGTCCAAACTTATGCACCCTGTATTTTAAGGAAGAACATTTATTTATTTACCATACATTATTCATTCACAAAGAAAATTGGTGTCCTTAAAGGTAGGATTTTTCCTCATTTTTTAAATTAAGGCATTAAGTTCAATTTCCAAAAGATGATTTTTTATTCCTCTTTTTAGTCAACTTTAGCATGGGTGTCTAAACTTATGCATAGCACTGTATATATGTATGTATGTATATATATATATATATATATATATATAGTGCAGTCAAGTTTCTTGCAGTGAACTTTCACTAAAATGGATCTCTAGTGTGTACAAAACCACAGTGCAGTGCTAAATCTAATGAAAATTCTAATGGTCCAACTTGAGTATTTTCAGTTTGTTTACCTCCAGCTTTGGATCCGTCATACTGCATCTCACTAGCACCTCCAGCTCCGCTTGTAGTAGCAGGCATTCCTCCCACATCCATTCCTCTGCTCGGGGAACTGTTGACCGACCCCATCCCCACAAACCCCCCATCCTCCTCTTCCTCATCCTCACACACAGGCTCTTGTTCGTCACCATGACTGCGAGATCTGGACCGCTGTGTAGCTTCCCATGGTTTCTTGTCCAGTTCAAGTATGGACTCCACGATGACTTCCATCGGGGACAGTTCAATATTGGACCGTGCCAATCGCTGGGACACTGTAGCACCAGTCCGCAGAGCAGCCACTTTGCGCTTTGTGTCGCATTTGAGGTCGGACCATTTCTTGATCACCTCCATGATCTCTCTGTCACACTCTCCGATCTCATTAACACGCGCCGTGATCTCGGCCCATTTCCTGCGCTTCACGTCAGAGGGAATGCCTGCGTTAAACTTGCCTATGCACAGACACAGAAAAGTATCGGAACATTTATTTATGTACAGTTTGTCCATTTTATAGGGACATGAAACACAACCGGTGGTTGTCTGATCTGAGCAAACTTATTTAGTTTATAACAGACTGCTTACTTGCTAAGGAAGGTTTTGCCTGTCAAACGGAGGTAAAACTCACCCACAACAATGTGGCGATTCTTCCGCACTTCGTCCAGCAGGATGTGCACTTCACTGAAGGAGAAACGTGCTTTTCTCCTCTTGAAGCGCACCATATTGTCTTGTTTGAGGTAGACCGAAGACACGGACATCTTCACGGCAGAAGGATTCACTCAGTCCAATTAGGAGTCTGTGTAAAGTGTAGAAATTAACATTTACATTTTTTTTTTTTTTTTGAATCTGATTGCAGTATTTACTAAAAATGTCATTTGTCATTCAAACTTATTTGTTTCTACAGAACCCTGCCATTTAATTAGCTTTACGAACCGGATTGCAGCAATATTTGAGTGCTGGGACAAAACAGGCTGCATAAAAGAACTGTTAGATTAATATGTTCACACAGACGTTTGGGTGAAACCTCTTTAGCTTCTTTCTTTTTTCTCACAAAATGTGTATTTCCTTGTCACTTAATATGAGGCAATGCCATCAGAAATGAAAATATTTGTATTATAAATATGGACAAATGTTGCATTCATTTCAATAAATGAAGTGGTTTCAAACTGATTTGAAGAGCAGCTATGCTCATTTTCTATTTCCTGTTTCTACCTCAGGAAGCACAGATTGCAAAAATTTCAGATGACAGCAACACTTGTGAAACTGGATAATGCCAACTTCAGATCAACATAGAAAACTGTTAGGTATTATCCTCATATTGTAATCATTAAGAGCACAAGCTGTAATCGCTGCCTAACAAATTCCTTGTATCTGCTAAACTGAATACATGATGTCAGATAACCACATAACCTGTATTATCTTATAGCTGTATATTACAGCCATATGGACTTTATTTTGACACACTCAGAATACTTCAAAATTGTAACACTGAAACAAGCATTTTCTGTAAAGCTGCTTTGAAACAATACGTATTGTGAAAAGCGGTATAAAAAACTTGAATTCATTTTTAGCTCCATCTATTAGGGTAAGTGTACCTACTAAGCCCACCAAAATCTATTTTTTTCCTATATATTGACATGAAAAATCATTTGTTAAAATGCAAGATTAACAATTAGTTTATAATTAGTTGATGTACATATCAGAATATAAAATTAACATATTTTATGAATAAAGTCAGAGAAGTCTGGCATGGGCTTAAACGCACCATTCAAGCCTCCATGTGTGCCAAATAAGAGTGTTCCACATCATGATTGATTCACAAAATATGAAAATGTATTTAAGTAAAACATCAATATATTTATTCAGTGACAGGGAAGTATTTAAAAAATTACTTTTACAAATGTTTGATTAGAGCCCTGTGTGGGATGGGTTGGTGTTAGTGGCCGGTGGTCAGGAGCCAAGCCGTCCTAAGGCTCCATACTCTGGGCTTGGGGGGGGGGTCTCCTAGGTCCCAGGGGCTCGGGACTGTGGGGAAAGTAGGGTCCCTCATGGCTCCCAAGTTATGCCAGGTTATACATAAGGGACTTTAGGACAAAACGGGCTCTATCTCATTTGAATTAATGTGTAATTTGTAGGCCTATCTAAATATAGGCTAGTTCTAAATTAAGGTAGTAAGGTAAAAGGTTAGCAAGGTAAAAGCACACAAAGAAATGCTATCATTAAACACTTTCACCTCAGAAAATGTATCAACGTTTAAAATTAGAGGGATTCCTCATTGAAACACATAAGGTGGGTTTATGGTTCCGCAGTGAGTAGGCCTAATGGTGAAAGAGACCATGTTTTGTTGTGACAATGTTTACAAAGTCCCCTGAGACAGGATGCACACTGACTACAAACAAACTGACTATGACACTGAATACAAACAATTATGTTAAAACACATAAATAACACTACAGAACTTATAGCAAATTAAATATGGAAAGAGGACTCAGCTTTTTATTTCCTTCTGTTAGGAAATGTTTCTTTAAAATACAGACATTTTTGTTTTTCTTAAGCTCAATACATAAATTAATCAATATGAAGTTTTGTGGTCTGGTTTTAGGGATAATTGCATTATTTTGCACTCATTTAAATTGTACATTCATGTTAAAGAATTCTATTGACCACCTCTGATTAATGTCAAAGTTGAAAGGTTGCCATTTTAAAAACTACTGGCAGGCAAGGTTATGAGACATGAGACACAAGACGTCTCACACACCAGCTGGTGAACGTCAGCGTCACCGTGAGTGCGAATTTCTTTTACATTTCATTGTTCAGATCGACAACTCACTTGATTTCCATCTAACGTTACAAGATGATCTTAAGTAACAACACACGATGGATGTCCCGGAAGGAAGAGCAACTAAAACGCCGGCTCATTCATTCATCCAGCTATTAGCTCCAGACGAAAGAGCGCATGTTTCCATCGAGGTGTAGTAGCTACAACTGTAGTTACATAAACACATTACGATCACGCGTTCTCTCTCTTTGTGCCGCGAGGAAGCGCCATCGTGTTAAAGCAACTGATTAAAACCAAACACATAACGTTACATCCCCAAGCAGCACACAACTGTTGTCGAGCGAACATAAATAGAAAAATGAAAAGAAAAAGAATACCATTGTTATCATAACGAAACAAAACGCTTGAATCGGAAGAACATTTCGCCCCCATTTTCTTATTACCTACAATCATCACTGACTAGCTATTTAAGCTAGCTAACGTTAGCTATTTTACACGATGTGTGCGATCACATTCACTTTAACGATCAGTTTGTAAACTCCAGGAAAGCCGTAACCGTATAAAGTACTTTAAGACTACAAAAGCTTGGAAAATACCTCAGAATGGTCAAATGTAATCAATATTTTGCGTTGCGTCCAGATATCCAGAAACTTCGTAGAAAGCGGCGTATGCGCTGCGCAAGCGCACTTGCTAGCCTGTTCTCCGTGGCGTAGATGGGTGGGTGCAGTTACCAGGTCTGACCACTCCTGTATCCGTGGCGCTGGTGCTCACCTAACAGCTTCAGCACACACGCTTTAGCTAACGCTGACGGCAATGTCCTCCTATTAGCTAACATTTTCGCGTTTTTATTAATACGTTTATGCTTTATTTATAGTAATTGGAGTTAACATGCTAGATTGATATATAATATATATAGAAACATGGAAAATATTACTGCATCAAAACATACATCAATGATGATGGAATTAATCAATAAACAAACTGATGAAGAAAACAAAGTGTATCACTATTTTTTTTATTCAATATAAAATTGTATTTGACACCAGATTTTCATGATAAATTCGTGGCACTATTTTTATCCCTTGCATCCCCCATTGGCTTCGTGCAAAATTGGCTCCAACTGACAACATCAATATGTAAAACAGTTTTGCATATTTGTGGCTGAACCTAAACCCTTCATAAAGGCATATTTGTTCATTTTGACACATTTCTTATAATTTTCTTTCTTTGGTTAGTTTTCTGTTGAACAATGCTATTAATGGACTAAATGACTAAAAATGGTAAAAGTAATAATAAAAATAAAAAAAAACGTATAGAGAAAGAGAATGGCATAGTTGAGTGACACTCATAACCCCAGAGGTTGAAAAGCTCCATGCTGGCATTTCACTAGAATTAGTGCTATAGTGTGTGGAAAAACAAGAGAGGGAGCTGTGTAAAGCATAAAGTCATTATTGCATATAACTGATTTGACGTCATCGCAGACCTTCACATCACTCAGGAGTACATTGTCAGCTGCAGCCACTGTGAACAGACAGAATTTCATTTATAATTATATATTAGAGAACCTTTTATACCCAGTAAATTTGATACTATTTTTAAGAGAATGTAACTTTGTGTCATTAAGTTGTAAAGATATCAACATTTTCTTACCTCCTGAATATTGACCTTGATTGTGCCATCATTGTCTTTGTCAAGAGTCTTGAAGGCACCTGAAGTCAACAAAAAAACACGGATAAGTATCTTTAACACTTTATTAAATAAATAATAATTTATTATTCTGTATAAACTTACTGACACATAGCTAAAAGGGGTTGTATAATTAAAAAAATACGCGAACACTAACTATCTGTAACTTTTAGATAGTAAATAGTCGTTTTTGACTCTAATGCTGGGTACACACCAAAAGATAATCGGGCTGATTTTGGGCCGATTTCCCCCCTTCCGACAATCCTAGCTATGTCCCGATTATCTTGATGGTTCAACAGATTATCTTATCAGATTTTCCCTTGGTGTGAGGTGTGTTAAGAGTGTCCGAACCTGCTCGGAAGAACGTCGGAGCCGCCCCGATCGCGAATCGTAAATATTAAACATGTTTAATATTTACGATCAGAAATCCTGATGTGTGGGGGGAACCCCGAGGACAAACGTGCGAACGTTCTGGAGATTATCACGTGAAGCGAAACAATATCCAATCAGAAAGTGAGATGATGGAAGACGGTCATTCTCACACACACGCACACACGCAGGAAGCTGAGTGTTATAGGCTAAGGGTTCAGTGAGGGATTAAATAGGCTAACTTTTTCTAAAGAGAAAATAAATACAATAAAGAATAAATTAAGACAATAAAGAATGAATATATTTCTGTATAAAAGGTTATATATAATGGTGGGTACAATGTTTTTTTTGTTGTTGTTTTTTTTTTATGTGAATTTTCTGTGAAAATCATTCATCAAACACTATCATCATAATTTCTTCCTGCATATCATCCGACATGCTTATTCTGAAGTCTCGCGAGCTTTTGTGAGATTTCCTGTGTTCACAGTCGAGAATCTGGTTGAAAATCTGTTTGTGTGTGGTGTGCTGTCTTTGTCGCATCATGGCACACCACACACTATAGGAGCAAAATGCTTAAATCTAGGATTTTTTGTCCTCATGTTTGTGGTCTATCACATTTTGAAAATCTTATAAGATGTAAAAAATCTTTTGGTGTGTACCCAGCATAAGTCAGCTAAAAAATCTTATTTTGAACTTGTTTGCTCTGAGACATCATATATTATTGATGATCTTAATATATATATACTGAAGGAATTCACAAAATGGCTGAATTTTCCAATAGCCTACAGGGGGAGCAACAAGTAACCAAACTGAGTAAATTTGATAAAATACCTTTACTCCCTCAACAGCTGCTCATATAGCTTGCATGAAATGGACTGATTAACAATGTTTTCTTTCTTTATTACAGACATCCCACCTTGCAAAAAACTAATTTCCGGAAGGTAGTGCATATGAATGCGTAAAAATAAATAATATAATATTCACATAAGCCGCGTGTTACGGGTTAATAAGAGATTTCAATGAAATCAGAATTTGAAACGCATCTTAGCACCAGATGTCACCGATAATGCGTCTTGGCCGACCACTTGATCGGATTACCAAAAAACACATCTTAATGCTGGGTTGAAACAGGGCTTCTCTCTCGCTTGCTCGATCTCTGGGATATTGTGAATAATTTGCGGGCATCAGGGAGCCACTATCAAAATGCTGGGAGACTTCCGGAACTTCGTGGAGAGGTGGGACGTCTTTTATTGTGCTGATATTTTCCAGTACCCTTCAGGTTACACACCACACTCATGTTTTGATATTTGCTTTTACTAATCAGAGACGTGGTATTGGGGGTAGGGGGAATTCTTATTATAGAAAGCATTTTATTGGACAAACATTTGTAGTGCCTGTGAGTGCAAGCTGAGTCATCTTCCAACTCAAGCAGTGCACTAGCACATGGCTTCAAAGCAGACATGGACCAAAGGGCACAAAATAAGAGTAAGAGTAAACAATAAACTTGCCTTGTAGCTGTCATTTTATTTAATGACTACTAAACAAGCCATCTTTCAAAATAGGGAAAATAAGATCAAGTCAGTGTTTACATTTCCAGACCATGTTACTCATTTGTTTCCTCATTATTTCCTGTACTCTACTCTGTGTACTCCTAGAGCTATTACACACTAAGAAAGAAACCATTTCACTCAGCTAAAACTATTTAAAAAGTATTTTTTCCTTCATTATCAACTTACGGCACATGGCATCAAGTCTCACAAGGCAGCCGATGTAATTGTCAAAATCCATGTTTCCACTCTCATCGCTATACCTGCGAATAAGCATCTGAAAGAGTTGCTCATTCAGTGGGAAACCTGATGGAGGCACAAGAGATAGATTATACAGAGGATGAACATACAGTTCAAATGTGATCAGCACAATGCATATATATTAAAGGACAAGTGTGCCCATTTTTAATCTGTTTCATGTCGGTAGTATATGAAGTGTACTCCTCCATGTTACTAGCAACCTAATCTCCTGGTTTATTTGAAAGGAAAAGCAGACTTCTAACAGCTCCAGGGCTACTGTTAAAACTACAGACTGTACTTCCACATTTTGTATTGCTGCTCACGGATGGTCAGATCGAACCCAGTGCATTATGGGTGTTGAAGTTTCTTTTTGGCAAAAGGGAATACCACAGCCCTATTCTCTGTTTTCTATAGTCATGTAGCACCAGTTTTTTTCTACTGCATAGACAGCAAAGTTTTTATTAAAAACCTATCTTGTCAGTGGTGAATTACCCCTTTAACATCACTGAAAACAGAGCTATTGTGCCAGCCTTGTTTAGGGACCAGTTCCCACTGGACTGAAAATAGCACAGGACTAATATTGGCCAAGATAATTTTTCACCAACCAATTCCAATCAGTCCTATAATCAATACAGCGTACATCCATTAATTGGGTTTTGTTAATGTTATTATTACAGGTGAGGATGATGTAAATCCACAATGGGTGTTTACCTGCAGCTTTGAAGGCACCTGGAAGCTCATCTGCTCCAATAGTTCCTGAGCGATCCCTGTCATAAGCCTTATAAACTGCCTATAAAACAGACAGTAGCTTAGATATGTTAACTTCGTTCTCTTGTTTTTTTGTTAACTGTCTCAATGTTTTACTCTTAATGCAGAGTTCCTTTTTCTTTACATTCATAAGAAAACATGTAAATTCAATCAGCAATATGAATAGATCAAACACAACAACAACATACAAATACACAGCGTAGTTAAATCACATCTCTAGTTTAAAAGCCAAATCTTCAAGCTGCCGTTGTTACATTCTCTACTCACCTGCCATTTCTTGATGTTGTTCCAGAGGTGTTTAAACTCATGGAAGCCCAATTTACCTGTGCTGTCACTCTGGAGCACAATGTCAAGATTAAACACCATAAAAAATCTGAACATCAGACTCAAAGATTTAAAAATAATAATAATGGTATTGTACATTATAATGTTGTGATGCCTAAATTCTCTTGTACCATCTAAAATAATTGACTTTGTTTTATTTTTAGTCAAGACAAAATTGTATATCCATTTACAGCCAATAAAATAATTATCGCCCTGTCAGTATCGGCCAGAATTATTGTAATAGATTTTCCACTAAAATCAGCGATTTTGTATTAAAGCAATTGTTCAGATCAAACAAGGAAGGATACATCCATGACAGCCACCATACTTCTACATGACTCGATGGTAAAGCCATCTGTCTTCAGATCACCATCTGCAATAACATACAGGGCAGAGGGAATCAGCATTACACAGCAGCAAACATCTGACACACACATACCCCCACATTCCACTCACGTTTGGAGATGATTCTGTTGAGGATGTTCATCAGTTCATTGGGGCTTACTTCCATGTCCTGAAACAAAAGGAAATGTTTACAACAGCCAGCGTTTATTGTACGTATCGGTGTATAATATATGAATATTTGTTCGTGTAATACTAACATCGCCAGCGAGCTGCTGGAACACTTTCCGGAACTGCTTCTCTTCCTCTGACTCGTTGACCTCAGCATAAGCCAGCGGTCTGCGGGGCGGGGGCTGGGGAAGGATCTCAATACTATCAGCATCTCCAATGCAAATATGCCTTAAAATTACTAAAATATTTAAAAATTACTAATATATTACTCTAGAATGGTCCTAATATAGAACTCTCCATCGTTCATGTTTTAACTAAGCTACCAGATACACACTGTACAGTGTCTTTTATGATACAGGTAACACTTTGATTAATTTTTAGCAGTTGGATTTATTTACTAAAACATAAAAAAGCATTTGACAAAGAATAAATCATATTGGATATAGCTCTTCAAAAGTCTAAAAGGTTTTTCAAGCCCAGTTTTTCAGGAAGCAACGTAAATAGGTGACACCATAATCTTTTGGGAAATTGATAAATGAATAAATTAAGAAGATCAACAGAGAATTAAGCACCATTAAATCAAATTATGAATACATAAATGTAGCAATACTAATATAGTTATAACTATATAAATTAACTAAAATATTATTATTACTAATAAATAATTCAAACAAACAATAGCTATTATTAATATGTGATTACAAAGTGATTGACAAATGCATTTTCTCAATTTGTCAATTGCCCTATAATCTGTTCCTCGACAAAACATTACATTTTTTTAATCATTATTGTCCGTAATTGCCAAACTGAATATATCTAATATTAATATAATATGTATGTACTTTAAATGATTTATCTATTAATCGATTTTTTTTATCATTTTGTTTTTTCAAATAATTCATCAATTACTTAGTTAATTGATTTATTAATAACCCAAATGATTGAGTGCCACAATTGAGCCCCAAATATATTATTGCTTTCCATTCATAATTCACTTTTCAAAGAGTTCTGTAGAAACAATACAGATATTTTTATTATTATTGAGTGTACACATCAAAAATAAGGGCACTACACTACACAACACTGCAGGATTCTTTCTATTGGCTTTTTTTTTTTTTAAACAGATCAGAGATGACTGACAACCATCAGAGACTCTCTCACACTGAGAGCTCCTGTTACTCACAGGATCAGAAGGCACAAACTGGCCGGGGTCGATGTTGCTGTGGAAACAGGATGAGAAGGCATAATTATGATTTCTAATCAACTACACATTTACAAGAGGTCACAGTTGTACACTTTGGTACAGTGTTTCCATCTTATTAATAAACAAATATTACTACCATGACAGCAGTACTACTGATCCAAATTCTAAAAAAATAAATAAAATATTACCGCAAAGTTACAAGACTGTGTCCTTATTATGATTTATAAAGGAATGAACTACAATCCCACAAAGCACTTAAATTAATTAAAATGGCAGTCAATTTAAATCAATTGATTTATAGTCATTAGATAAAAGTTAAACAATAACACATTTTAAGAAGTATAACAGAAGCAGTAATTTAGCCTCTCTTCCATTCTTAAGTGTTATAGACAGAAGAGGATGAAAAAACAGTAGATGTGACATCAACCCATGTGTGGTTTAGAGCAGAGCTGCACGATATATCGAACTAAATTTGATATTGTGATATGGTATAGCGTGATTGTCAAATTGCCCAGGCTACCATTTAAATAAATAAATATATGTGCTTTTCAGAGTGAGGTACATCATGTATTTCTCAATTTTTTGTTTTACATGTTTTTTGTTATTATTTAGTTTAATATATTTAATAATCACAATAAAATCATAATTATTATTTTATGGTCATATTGAAATGGTCAAAAACTGAATGTGGCCTATAAAATTCACGTGGAAAGATTTTTCTTTTTAAAAAAACTCTGTTCATGGTTTGAGTTGGTTCTTGTAAACCCAAGTACGACCACCCAAGTTGTCAAGTTTCTCAATCCGCCCTCAAAAGGAATTTTCAGCTCCTTTTTAAAATTATTTTTATTTTAAATGCAGATGCATGTGAGCTGCTCTTGTCATTGCAATTGGTATCTGTGGCCCAACTTATCTGGCATCGTAGCTTTGTGAAAGGGCTGTAGAGGAATGTGTCTATGTTTATTGTTGATCAAACTTGTCCAGATTTTGTTTTTTGAAAATGTAATGTTTGGTTATTTAAAGCAGTGTTTCTCATCTTCAGCTACCTACCAGAATGTTTTAGGTGTCTCACTAATTTAAACACCTGATTCAGAAAATCAGCTTCTCAGTGTGTTGAACAGGAAGACATCTAAGCGATTGTGTTCATATCAGCAGCAAACTGTACCGGAGTTCATAGGAACCGAACTCTGGTGTGCACCAGAAGTGCTAGTGTAAAAAGCATCCTAAAACATTCTGGGAGGTGGGTCCCGAGGACTGGAGTTGAGAAACACGGTGTTAAAGTATGATAACAGTGTTAAAAATCAGGGATATTTAATTTTATAATAATTTTAAGTTAAATTTTACATGCATAAATGTAAACTTTCCAACAAATACCAATTTTCTCCCTACAGGTACATGTGTTTCAAAGCACTAATAGGAAAGCTATAAATATTAGCTTGGTCTCTTTTTAAGATCATCTATAATACCATAGTTGTGTTTTTATTTGTAGGATTTATTTATTTTTTCCTGTTTTTGTTGTTTGAAGCATAATAATAATAATAAAGCAAGATTCCAGCCTCAGAGGCTTGCTTGCATATGGATGAAAGAGAGCAGGTTTGTGGTGAAATATTGCCTCACCTGACCACATCAATAATGCCTCCAAGGAATTTCTTGGCTAGGAACATCTTGTGGCACAAATGGTTCACTCACTTCCTGAGAGGAAGAAGAGAGCAAGAATAACGTCTCTGAATTGTTACATTATAGTCACTAACAGAACCACACCAAACTTAAATACATTAGTATACACACATTATTCATAGCAACACAAATTACATTAAAAAGCACGTTTGTTGAAAGGTTTCACAGAAATATGAGCTCACATGGGGTTTGTGTATGTCAATCACACAATGTTAAAACAACTGCGGACACACCTACTACAAGTATGTCCCCCATCCATCCACCACCCACACTAATTAAACCGCAAGAGAGAAAAAAACTCACACATGTACCAAGCGAAGTATGTATAAAACGACGTTTAAATAGAGTTTAGATTCAATCCAGGGGCGTTTTCATCTTGGCAAATCGCATGAAATTCGGACGATAGGTTTGTTTTCTGACTGTGTTTTTTTCGTCAGCAGAAAAACTTCTCCTGGTAACAGTATTTGTTAGTCCTCTTTAAAAAATAAGGCTTGGCAATAAAATAATAATCAAGCATGAGTGTGTTTTTAGATGCTCAACCACATTTGGAAGCGAGTAAAACATGCTAGCACGCTAAACAAGCTAACGTTACCTGGCATGTATCCGCATTAATCAAGTAAAACCCGCAAATTACTTACATTTACTGGGCAACATTTTTGCTAGTAAACGTGTACGAATATTTTTAATTAGCTGTTAAACGCGTAGAAAGAATACTTACCAGAAAAGAGAGAATGGGGTAAATGTAAACTGTCGCCTGTCACACGGCAGTACAGTTCGCATCTGACAGGATACGCGGATTCTAAAACGAGTTACGCAAACAGCGTAAATGTCAGAGTGAAAACCAGTCTATGGTGAAAACACAACCCACATTCCAAAAGAGCTAAACGCAAACATCGTAGAGAAAGACCATCCCATATTTCCCAGAATTTAAGGAGGGGAAGGCGCGACACTTGAGCGACTATTTCTAGTTTGCAGGCCAGACCGGTACAGGATTATACAAAGAGAGTTAAAACACTACAACAGTCAGAAAATACAGCAATACGCTTCATTTATTTAGTTGTAAAATAGCCATTTGTTTATCTTTTCACTGAAAATGGTCAATGTAGATGTGTTTGTACAAGATTAGATAACCCTGTAGACCAGGGTTTCTCAAACTCGGTCCTGGAGGGCCACTGTCCTGCACAGTTTAGCTCAAACCCTGATCAAACACACATGAGCAAGGTAATCAATGTCTTCATGATCACTAGAAACTCACAGCTAGGTGTGTTTGATCAGGGTTGGAGCTAAACTGTGCAGGACAGTGGACCTCCAGGACCGACAAATATTTCAAAGGCTGCTGCATAAATGGCACCCATTAAGATATCTACAGTAAGATATCCTTAAAGACACTACTAATGCTTTGCATGGACAATAATATATTGTAAGTTGTAGCCACTTCTGTGTATTGCATTTACACACTTTGCTTTAAGGGTGTGAACATGAATAACCTGTTTGTCTAGTTCAAAGTTTAGTCAAGTCTTTGTATGTGTTACTTCTTGCCAAGCAACAGATTGGCCCGGACAACTTTGGGAACGTGGCGGATGGTAAGGGAGACTCTGGTGCTTCGGGGCAGGGTGTTGCCCACGTGAGCACCCGTTGATGAGAGATTTACCACATGCTCTGACAAAATATCCTCAGAAACTCCTTGAATACCGTGCAGGTAACACTTGTACATATCATCCTGGAGAATCAGCAGACTTTTTCGTTGTACCAACAACGATAGTATGTAGCGGCTTTTTTCTGTTTGAGGAACTTCAGACTGTAGGGAGAGGAGGATACCATTAAGAGACTGCTGTTTGATAGTTAGATGAGATTGATTGTGTGAGTCTGTCTGCTGCTACCTGAGTCTCACAAACAGGCTTGTAGAAATCTAGAACCGTATGAGAACCTAGACTGATAGTTGTTACCGTGGGGTGATACAGTGGTCCATCCACATGAGGCTGAGGGAGAGAAGGTTGAAATGAAAAAGGGTGGGTTAAAAATGATAACTACAGGAAATTAAAAAGAAATCCACTCACTCTCCTTACCATAATTCCCTCCCCAGGCTTGTATTCATTTACAAGCACATGATTAGCTGCCTTTCCAGCAAAAGCTCCAAGAGCAGATATTTTCTCTGTGTACTTTAGCAGCCAATCAGGGAGCTTTTCAATGAGCATTCCTTTGGGATTTGGCAATCCACCTGTAAAAGAAAGAAAAAAAAAAAACATCATTTTTTATATATATATCCCATATTTTTTTTAATGTCATCAAACAGAAATAAGATAAAGTATATCTGACTATAGTGATTAACCCTATGAAGTCTATTGTGCAGTTGTGTCAACCTTGATTTATTGCAATATTTATGTGTTCAGTTTTATTTTGATTTTAGAAAATAAACATGTGATTGCTCTCCTCACAAATAATCAGTTTCTTGTTTTTCACTGGCAAGTCAAGTGCATATTTATTGTCATTCCTCCATATAACAGGTATACATTGGAACGAGATGGCATTTCTTCAGGATCATGGTACAACACGGAACATTTCACAAGACTACATAAGTGTATGTATGTATGTATGTATATATATATATATATATATATATATATATATATATATATATATATATATATATATATATATATATATAGGCTCCCTCGCGCCTCAGACCAAAGAGAGAGAGAAGCGAGTGCGACCGCCGGACACCGCCCCCTTACCTGGACCCATCCCATCTCTTCACTACCCGTCCTTCACGATTCCCTGGCACGACGAGGACACCAGATCCCCTTTTGTTTTAACACATTATTTCCCCCATTTTTGGACATTTTTATGTTTATTTACTTTAATAAATGCCTCTCTGAAGCCTGACACCACTCCCACTGTGTCTGTCTATTGCTCCTCCCGCAACAATATAAATATATACATACACACATATATATATAAAATAAATAAATAGTAATACTGAATATGACTATAAATTGTAAACATGGAATATGAATATTTTATGGCATAGCAGCACAAGTATAGCAGCAATACTAGTAAAGTGACTGATGCAGCTACTTTATGCAAGTGCAGTTTGCAGTAGTACTGAGTCTTACTGGGTAAGTGTGTGTATAATGATATGAATGTTTAATGGATTAGGTGTTCGACTAACCCAGGTATGAACCTTACTAGGTATGAGTCTTATTGGGTTAGGTGTTCAACTAACCCAGATGAGTATTGGGTAGGGCTGCACGATATTGAAGAAAAATGCGATAACTCATTAAATAATGCGATATTCGATATGCGATGATGCTTAAAGTGTGTAAAATAAACTTAATTATCTTTAAAATATATTAAAAATGATATAACCTACATACTTGTTTCACATTCTTTTTGTGACAAGAAAACATCCCTACAGCTTCTGAAAGTGAACAGCAGTGTTTTACTGTAGCATAAGAAGTGTTATTTTAACATCAGTGTAAACCACGGGGTTCAGGGTTTCAGGTTATCCTATCCTAGAGTTTAGGGTTATTTAACAACAGAAATTGAATAATCAAATAAAAAAAATAAAACACTGCTTAGTTTTTTTAATGTATGAATTAAATATATACTGATTCTTATTAAAGCTACAAAAGTTATTCAGCCAAGAGCAGTGAGCAGTGATTTTCTCTTTGTCTTTTCTTCATGACCCCTGTTATTGCAAGCCATTGCAATATGCATATTACAATTTACACATTTGCAATATTTCGATACTTTCAATATATTGTGCAGCCCAAGTATTGGGAGGCAGCCGGGTGTTCTGAGTAATCTGACTGTCTCAGGGAAAAAACCAGATGGCAGAAGGGTGAACAATCCATGAAAGGATGTCTCATAGTTGTTGAGGACAAGTGCATCTTTGAGCCTACATTCAGTACAAGTAAATTACTGTCTAACCCTGTCTGTGAAACCAGGCCTAAGACTTTTCTCAAGTCGTATTGTCATTTTTTCTGTAAGGTATCTGTACATTTACTCAAGTATGGTATATCATTTACTCTTTAAACCTCTACTATTGTATCATATATTTTAATACATTAATTTTTAAGGTCTCTAAATTATTAACTGGATTGAAGCTTTGCTGAAAATCCTGTTCTGCATAATATACTACATGTCTTTTGCCCTCTGATTGATAGATCATACTACTTTTTTTATAAAGTAGAAGGCCTTTTAGTATAATTCTTAAAATGGCCACCTTCTAGTCATGATACATGTCTTTTTGCTGTGAAATCTGTAATGATGAGTAAACGTAAGAATAACTTTTACATTGTTAGTAATATTTCAAAGTGAAAATTTACTGGACTGAAGCAACTTGTTTACTTGAGTATCCATACATAATGTTTTAGAAAAATGTTAAAATATATCAAATATGATACTACAGGTTTTTGAGGAATGTTTGTTTGTACATCTCAATCACCATCGTATTGTATTCCCTTATAGGTTTGTGCCCCACAATTTTAACTACAGAGCTTTGATAATAAAAATAAGCATTTAAATATCATCTTACTAAGACATATTATTGGGAGATATATAGTAAGTGACAACTGATATGAATATGCATTTTATGTAGTAGTCTGCTATTCTGCTGTAAAAATCTCATTGATTTACATCACAATCGATCAGAATTTGATCATAGTTTTTGGACATATAAATAACATCTGCGCCAAATTGCATAGTTTGGGCCTCTGAAGAAAATTGAGTCCATATTATCTCTAATTCTCTATATCATACTATATAAGGGTCAAAAACACCTGATGCATCAAATATGATACAAATCTTTAAACACATAAGCACTTATGTAATAAACTGCACATAATAAACTGTTCCATTAAAAAGTGCGTATGTAGTGTGTGTCAAACAGCCTATACTGACCCCAGTTCTGTAGCCTCCTCCCTGACAACTGTGTCCACTTGGGTTTGGGAGCTCTGTATACCTTACAAAAGAGACAGGCCAGAGTGTAAACTACAGATGACATGTTATGTAGGTGTAGAAAGTAGGATTGCAGGCAGTCCAAACCATTTTAAAGTCCTACCTGCTGCAACAGATACTCCTCCTCAGTCTCCGTTATAAAATTTGGAATATAATAAATAGTTGGAGGAGCCTAAGTATTAACATTGAGTAAAAAAATTAAGTAAAAAAACAATAATATGCGTTCATTCAAACATTACATTCATGACAAATTACCTCTTTCACAATGAATTTTTCCAGGTCAGTAGCAATGTTACATGGATTTGCCATCGTTCTTGTGAATATTTAACCATCGCAGATTTATTGGCAATGCAAGCAAATGACTGTCATTCCACGAGTATCTAAACAAACGCTCTTCAAAAGCAACTACGTCTAAACATAAGATGACAAACATAAAAAAAAACATTCGTTAATGTTTACAGTGGCATCTAAGTTTTAAATCACTGAACTGTTGCTGAATGAGCAGGATGTGTTTGGTATGAAGTTTCCTCGCGTACTGTCGTGAGTAAAGCACGTGACTTCACCGTCGCCGCCTGGAGGTTCGGAGCGGTACTGCGCATTCAGAGGAGGGCGCTGTGACCATTGAGATGAATCGCCAAGAATGTACGCATAAAGCATAAATCTTCTCAATAGAAGACCATGATATTTAAGTGAAAAAAGTACACGAACGCCTCCAAGACACCAAAGACAATACATATATATATTTATTTACAAAAACAAATAAATTCATTAATACAATTAGAAAGCCAGAGATGTTTTGCTTAAGTAAAGTGATAAAAGGATCATGAAACACTTGCATTTGTGTTTGTAACTATCTATATGGGGGAGACTACCTTTCTCCCCCATTCCAGTTGAAATACCCCCTCCTTCTCTATCGCTTTTTTTCCTCTCTTTTTCTCCCAACTCCCAATTTGAGCCTGCAGCGCTGCAGCTCCGGTTTCCATGGCAACGGCAGAGCAAGAGCCACATCTTGAATCAGCCATGGTTTCCTTCATTAATAGTTATTGATCAGGTGTGATAATGCTAACAATATCAACTCCAGGAGCACAGCGCGGACTGCATAAGCCTTCATCACTCTTGACCACTGCAAGCAGAGAGAGGAACAGACCAGCATGTAAATGGGGAAACCGGCCACTGCAGTGTGTGCTGCATAAACTGAGCGAGACCAACAACTGTGAAACACATCATAAAAATCGGAAGCATAATAAACATCATGTAGGCTACTCCTTGTCTTTAACCAAAGTGCATTATAGAAATGCTAACAGCACACAACTGTTCTGATTTATGAACCGTTATGGTTGAGTGTTGTAACGTGCATTTACCTGGTTGTAGTATTGCGGTTTTTGGGGAGTTTGGGTTGCCAGGGTTACGCAGAAATAGTGATGAATTCGTGACAGGAATACGCCTGTGTTCTTCTGACACACTCTCCTCAAAGCCACACTCCACACAAAGTTGTCGCCTTGACAACATGGTTTAATGATGAGATCCTCCCCTATACAACTATCTTTGAAAAACAGACACATCTATAGGAGAAAGCAGCAAAGCACAGTAATCTCACAGATTATATCCTTCTCCTATGATCAGACAAGACACTGTTCTGCCATTTGAAACGTGGAAGGCTCGATATGTATTGCTCACATTTTTCCATAACGGTGTTTTCATGCAATTCTGATGTCCTTGAATGCCAATTAAGGTGACAGAGCATTACATTTGTTTAAATAAGTTGCATTTACAGCTGAGCTCTCCAGATGAAACTGGACTGCTAATGGCACTAATGTTATAAATCATTTATTTTCTATTATTATTGTGGTCTCATACAATGCGCTTTAGATGCCTATGATGCGTAAACAATATTTTATTATTCACATATATTTAATGATGTCTTTGAGATTTGAAGATGCTGTATACTGTAAAAACAAAGTTGCTGTAAAATTTATTTTTTAAGTACAATCAACTTGGATGTTTAAGTAATTTCAACTTAATATAGGCAACAATAAACTGACTTAAAGATTAGTTGAATCTGGTATAACTTTAAAAAAAAAATTGCTTCACTTATTTTAAAGTTAAAGCAAAAAACATATGTTTTCGTAACTTATTGATCACACAGAATGCATTTCTCCATTCCAGTGCGCTACTTTTCCATTGTTTTTCTTTGTAAAAATGCGGCTCTCATGTTAAAATCATTTCAACTTTTTTTTCAAAGCAAAAGCATACTGTGAAAGAGCCCTAATGCTGCACTGAGCTTTCCTGGGTTGCTGCTACAACGTACACGCTTGATATCCCAATGTGTCTAATGAAGTACTGATATATGTGACATGTTCAGTAATGACTGAGATGTGTAAGAAAAAATGTAAATGTTTTGTACTTTAAAAAATCATGTCTTATGCTGCCAATATTCTGGGCCCTCTGTATTTGTGTCTGTGTAAGCATAAAACGTGGAATGCATGGAAAAGTGATCATCCCATACACCTTCAAAGGCTTTACCCATTAGAGCTTTGGAGGGTTCAACACTTTTAATGCATCATTTATGCCGTTTGGAATGGCTGCAAGAGAGACTGATAAAGAGAGACATAAAAAGACTGACAGATGGTTGTGGAATCAACATAATCAAAAATCATCTTTACAAAAAATGAAATACAAAATTCTTAACACAGATATGAAGAATGAGAAGAATTCATCTTCTTAAAAAAAAAAAAAAAAAAAAAAAAACACCAATTTGACACCTAACCAATTAACTGTCTTCCAATACAACAGGTGTTGAAATATCAACAAGTTTAAAAATTCATGTCTGCGAAACATTACACTCTCTTGTAGGCCACTTTTCTGTCACAGATAGCAGATGCCTGATTTATCGGGTGAATAAGACATGCTTTTAATGAGGGGTTTTGTGCAGAGAAAAGATGTACTTGTCTCCTGTGGGACCTATGAAGTCATTGTACAAGACATAGTAAAATAACACATCGGCATATGTGAGTTTGAGCCCTCACACTTTGGCATTAGGCCACCAACCTTTTACATTCATTTTTGTCTGCATCATGACATTTCTGCATGTAGAAAAAGATTGACTTAACAGTGCATGTCTTATCACAAAATACATGCTGCGGTGAGACCAAATGTAGCCTATCCAAAAGTATTAATGACTGAAGTCTAAATTCCTGAAGTTCTGAAGGACTGGAAACACTGGGATCCTTAACTAAATTTCATCATGATAAAGAACCCCCTATGATCTTTTATTTTCATCATACATTGGATTTAATAAGTTGTCATGAGCCTTGTGCAGAAAAAATGAGCCCTTGGGTCTGTTGTAATGAAATGTGCCTCTAAACACCAACAAAAAAAACAATTGATTTTATGACCCACAGAGTTAGTACCTCTGGGCCTCTAAATTAATTTTAGTTGTCCAGTGATGTCCCACTAGATGACACCCAGGCTTATTTGGTTAGTAGCCTAACTAGGAATAATAATTATTATTAAAAATGCAGCATACATGCAGCTATAATAGTCAGTACAATTCAAGTCTTATAACTGGTAAAATCTTAAAGAAAAAGAAAGAAAACATCAGTATTTTTACTTTCTTTAGACAATGCGCAATTTCACTCAATATTACTATTAAGTACTATGGTAATGCCGTAAATGAGTCCTACCTGTCCCAATAAAAGTATTGTTTAGTGTAAAACATGTTGAAGATTAGTTGACAGGCAATCGATTCATTAAATGATAAGCTATTTCCTCACAAAAGCAGTTTGTTCAGCGTAGTGAAGCCTCTTCTCCATTCACATCCATTAAAACAAAATGGCATCTGGTCTCCTTTCCTGCGTACCACCCATAGACAGTAAAAGAAATGGACACAGCGACCCCATTGGATTCAACGGAGAAAAGTGAAGTCAATTAGAAGCACTCACTTCCTGATGGCTGAGCGTACTGCGCAGACTCAAACTGACCTTGGGGACGTAGATGTGACGTGAGCAACCTGTCTGTCTTCTAGTAGCTGTGCCAAGAGAAATCTGAATCATTCCCTTCCGAATCTTGCAGAGACGGAGAGTGTGAGTAGGAGGTGTCCATGAGCTAGGAGCAGGAGCAACTTTTGCTAAGTATTCTGATTAATTATTTTGTCATTTTGCCTCCACGTCCACCCGATTGCCTGCGAGCTTCTCCTCCTGTCTATACAGTAATTTCTCTATACTGTGCGACAGAGAGTCGCGTGATTATGACGCAATCGTTAGCCTATTTTTACAAAAACTGCTTCTAAGGGGCCATAACGTAAGATACAAGGTAATGGAGCCTTTTATACATTTTCATGTTTCTTTAGAAATAAATAATGGACAAATGGAGTCTTTAAACACCTCAGATGTAAAGTTATTCGCTGTCAAAGTGACGCCAAAATGTCAATGGAATGCTAACAGCAGGTGATGGTCTGCTAATCAATGGCGGCCCCGGGAAGCTTCAGTTTTTTCTGAAAGATTACCCCCTTGGTACCACCCTATTTTTTACAGTCTATGGTACCACCACAGCTGCAGCGTTAGCATTAGCCGTTACACTTTTTTTGGCTAAAGGTTGCAGGCTTGTCTTCTAGTGCTTTGATTGGACCCTTTTCACATTTTATCATAGTTGGGTAAATTTCTAAAGCGGTGAATGAGAGACTACTTTAATATATTTTTCGTGTTCCCATTTGCTCAAATAACAAAGGAAAAACTCCAAAATAATGTTTTCACAACTTTCAAAAAGAAGAATAAATAGAGAGAGATTGATAACGCCAGTCAGAAGAGAGAAATATGTAAATTTTACCGTCACTTCCACAGCCGCTGTATAAGAAACATCCAGCAGCGTTAGTTTCTTGTATTTTGATGCAAAGGTAATTTAATGCAAATTATAGTGTTATAAATGTACATACAAAAAAATAAAAAATAAATTAAAAAAATTAAAAAACTGGATGGATTTAAAACTGGATGTTGGTGACTGTTAAAACGCGTCATCACAGTCTGTGTAAACTGAAACGGTTAGTTTTTAGCAATACTACTGTATACAGTGTTAGGGAGTAATTAACTAAAACTAGCGCCACCAACATAAGTAGTCTAGTCTACAATTTTAAAGGCATGTTTTAATAGGCCTTTGTCTGAGCTCAGGGAAGAGTCAAATCCGCTCACCTTGATGGTCCTTTTCTCTTTCTTATTTGAAGCGCTAGAAAGTCAGTTGATTGGTTCATCCTAAACGACCGTCTTTCTCGTAGATATTGTTGGGAAGTCAGGTTTATTATAGTGAATCGATTTATCCTAAACGGGCAGCTTTATTCTATGTTGGTTTGTAAATTCTTATAGTGAATTCTTCACACACTCGCACGTTGGAAAAAGCCCTATGCATCCTATGAAAAGCGATTCAATAATCCGAGTCACTCCATAGCCTGTGTAGCTACCGTTTTCACCTCAGTTATGTAAATTAGGCTGTTTCTGTTGTAGGCTATTTAGCGCAAGTGTGATAGTCTTGCCCTTATAAAGATTTTTAATACATTGATTGAATAGCTACTTATTAAATTAGATTATTAAAGGTGCAGTAGGTGATCTGGAAAATGTTAACTTTAGCCTGCTAGCATTGAAAACATAAGCAATCCCTGCAAATCGCCGTCCAAAGCCACGCCTCCTCTAAAACACGTGAACGCACACAGACCAGAAGCGAAACGACCAGAATGTACGGATTACATCCATAGCAATTCGGATTACATCATGTGTCATTCCCTTGTGAGAAAACATTACAGTACAGTGAGGGGAGAAGCAAAGCAATTGCTTGCATACATAAGTATGTGACTGTGAAATGACTCCAGTTCAGAAGATGACCTGTTGACATAAAGGGAAGAATGCACTGTATTTCAGCTTTATTTAATATGCAATTTCAGGACATAGCGGCAACACACTCGAATATCACTGAATTATCTGCATAGGGCAATGTCAGCGGTACATAAAACTACTGTCTGACCTGAAATGTAGGTAATTGCCACTTGTTGTCGGTTCAGATGGAAAGGTTGTTAGGTTGTCGCTGATTGCCTGCCATCTTCGCTTTGTCTGCACAGTGTACGTGAAATGTGCTGATGACGTATGATGTCTGAGTGAACAGGCCGTGCAGTGGTAAGCAAATGCACGCTGATTGACAGGGAACACATGGTATCATTTCTTTCGGACCGAATGCAATGATTGAACGAACATTTTATGGTCCCATGCCTTCCACAGACGATATATAGCCTATTTATAAAAATACATTTAGACCGGTTAACATAGTGATTGCTATCAGGATATACAAGGAGACGTTCAAGCAGCATAACAATTTATTTTTCTAGAGAATCACCTATTGCACCATTAATTAGGTCTATATCAGTTTTATTTATAAAGTAGCCTAAGCTTAAATTCAGCTATAGCTACTTTTTGCTTGTAGCTTGTAGCGTATCTAACTGTATTTGCAAAACAGTAGCTTGACTGAACTGTAGTGTAATACAAATGATAAGTTTGGCAAGATAGTCTACAGTTTCAATGTAGCCTCCCTCCCCAACACTGCAGAATATATACACAATCAGTATCTGAGATGTGTGTTCATCATAGGCTTATATAGCAGGCTGGCACACTGCAATCCACTTTACAATCTATAACCACTGATGTCTAGAATTAATGGCATTCTGGGAAACATTCTTTTGATTCGTTATTTACAGGCATAATCAAGGAAACATACCACGTATAAGGATCCACAGCAATTTACAGCGGACTCACTGCCATGGCAACTGCTGGGGCGGTCGAGAACAAGTGATCACCTTAAATTCTTACCTCACGGATATCTCTTCATTACTATATTACAGATTTGGTAAAGCTCAAATGGACGAGAAAATGTAATTAATAATAATAATACTAATAATAGTGAAATTGAGGGACACTTTTAACTGGTTTCTTTTATGATCATATTATAAGTAGCCTATAAAATAGAAAATCCCTTTACAAACCTCAATCTTAATATTTATTTTCAATATCTTTTTTATTTTCAATATCTTACTACATATTGTAGAAATGTGTAATTTCTAATAACAAGAGAGAAGATCTAGGAATAGTTTGGCATTGAGTAGATATGTGTGTGTTGAAGAGGAGGGTTAGAGCAGGAAACAGGACATTTGAGGTTTGGCTGTAAGAGGTATCCAAGGCAACCAGGTAGCCACTTCAGCTCAGCAGTTCCTATATAAATCTTACATCATTCACATAGTCCCTCCTGATACTGCGTATTGCCTAAATTTATTAAGCTCAGTCTTTAACAGCCATACAGTTGTTTTCTGGGCTATGATTTGTTTGTTAGTTCATTACATAAATGTTGTTCATACATTTCTTATTCTTTATGAGTCTCAAGCGCACACACATTTTGGCTTTTAGCGACCTAACAGCGTCACAGGCAGGCGTTATGATTCACACTGATCTTGCTATTCATCATAATGACACTTCAACCATGCCGTCAAACTGCTGCACTGCAGGACTGCACTGCTTCCACACAGCATCACCACAAACAACTGTGTGTGTGTGTGTGAGAGAGAGTGAGTGAGTGAGAGAGAAAGAGAGAGCTTTAAAAGCAGTAGGTTTTGGCTTTGCAGCGAATGCAGTATGCTATGTGAGATTTGGATGGTTAAATGGATAAATTATGTGTTTGCGTGTAATATATTGGTTAAATATACAACCATCCTCAACTCCATGAATATTACTGCTATAAAATTATATATATAATTAAATGTAAACATGTATTTAAATGGACAACATAATTCAGTAATTCCAAACCAGGTTCAATTGGTACAATTGCTTTGTTAGAACCTATAGAACAGACAACTGTTAAAAGACAACTAAAAGCATTATAAATTAATATATATATATTTTTTTTTATTAGAATTTTTTTTTTTTTTTAAGAAGTTTGTTCAAAACAAGTATAAAATAACCCTATTTTCCCGAGAGAAAACTATGTGTGAAATGTGTGTAAGTTTTATACATTTAGATGACAGAATTTGCTGCTTGGTGTGGCTATTTTTACCCATTAATTGTCCCTTTTTTAACTAAATTAGTGACCATAGTAATATTAAATGGATAGTTCACAGAAAAAAAGGAAATTCTGTCAGTTTATTCACCCTTGTGTCAATCCAAACCTGTATTCTTTTCTCTGTGGAATGCACACACACACAAAATATATTTTGAAGAATGTTTTAAAGAATGTTGACAATGCAATCTTATTTTGTGAAGAAACTAAAGTCCTACAGGTTTGGACTGACATGAGGGAGAGAACATTATGACAGAATTGAACTATCCCTTTAATGATAATACTAAATAAAATCGATGTAGGGATACTTGAATCTGTGGAGTACCTAAGGCAGAAACTGTTGGAAAACACTGTTTCAATTAATTGAGAACACAAACTTTTCAGAGGTTTCTGCAATTTATTTTCCATTCCTCTAAACTGAACAGAACGTACAGTTTTGAAAATCAAAAATAACACCTTTCACTTTCAAAGCACTTCAGCTTCACACACAGTTGGCAATTACAATGGTAACAAGAGTGTCTGTGTGTCATTATCTAGACACTCACAAACAAACACCCATGCAAAAGGATCTCGCGCGCACACACACACACACGCACACACACACACACGCACACACACACACACACACACACACACGCACACACACGCACACACTGAAGGGAATGTAGTAGGAATGCAGGACAGATATCATACACACACACACACACACACACACACACACACACACACACACACACACACACACACACACACTCTCTCTCTCTCTCTCTCTCTCTCTCCTTCTGACCTCTCCTCCCCAAAATGAACAGAAATACAAAAATAAACACACTTTAAAAAATTACAACTCATTTACAAACACCAAAGGAGGAAAAGAATAAAAACACAACAACAGGAAAAACAACAATATATCTGTCAAAGTTTTCCATGTTAAAAACAGGTTGCTTGGTTCAGGTTTGCATCCAGTAGAAGGTTACACTGTGTGTGTTTGTGATGGGACCTAATGCTCAGTAAAGTGCATTTGATGCATCAGCAGACAGGAAGAGAGAGAAATGAATTTGGGTGCTAATGTGGCTCTGGGCCTTCCTAACACTGACAGATATGATCGAGCTACATGAACTTTACAACCTCCGCCGTAAACATCACACCTAAAAGACATTTAACATTGAAATAACATTTTGTTTCAGTTTATGCAAATGTAAATACATTCATAAATTACATGTGGGGTTAGGAGAATCAAGCTGAGAAACTAGAGAAGTCTGAAAGCGATGAACGCAACTCCTCGTATGAATAAACACGACCGTAGCCAAAAAACTGAACTCATATGACGTTTCCATGCATGGGTATGTTCCCCTGAAATTAGAGGCAGGGAGATGGAGTCTCACACGTAAGTACGAACACATTCCGCCGTCGTAAACTGGAATCCTCTCGCTTTTATGAATTCCTGAATGACTCCAGTTCCCATGGTTATGCTGCAGTTCTTAGGCCTATATGTACTGGCCTTTAGAAGACCACACCCATCTGACCGAGAAAAACAGTAGCGGTACAAACCAGAGAAAAACAAATGAAGTGGTAGAAAGAAAGAGCGCTCCGTTCGTGACACATGCAGAAGTGTGTCTCGGAGCGACACAAGACGTTTATTTTTTAAAATGTTTGTCTGTTTTGATTTCCCACCCCTCAATAATTCACTTGGATATCATGCAATAGAGACGTGCAAAAAGATAACACCTAAATCCACAAAACACACTTTCATAAATGGCTGTGTTATGAATGCGTATAACATGTGTATGCCTACTCCATGCCGACCTACAGAGACAATATGACGTAAAAGCAGTGCGGAAGCCACAGGTCAAACGAATGCACAGGATGCCTCTACTGAGTGCATTAAAACCATATGGATGCATAAAACAATTTTTTCTCTTAGTCTATGCAGCTATGGGGTCAAAACAATGCTAACGTTGCGCTATGTCTTTTTTTGTTCCTTCGCTGATTATCTTTTCATTGGAACTAAAAGATATTGATTAATTGGCACTTGTTCAATGCTTCTAAATAAGTTATCGATATCTAATGTTTCATCACACACCTACATGTCGAGAAGCTGTGAAGGTCTAGTTTGGCACAGGTTGACTATTATTACTGCGTCTATGTAATTAATATTGATACACCTCGTTTATACCCCTGTCGAAAAAACGAGCACAATCCTAATCAACAGACCAGACGTTTTTTTTCTCAACTAAAATATTTCTGTATATTTCACTTATCAAATAGCAGCATTTTTTACTTATTTTTTTTTAAACTTACGGTATTACAAAAAAGTACATGTAAACCTATTAATTCAAAATTTGTAGTAAATCCAAAGGCTCATACAACAGACATAACAAAACACAAAACTTGACAACATGCTACAATATTGCTTCCAATAGTTCTTTACATTTTAAGTCGATCTAAAATTATCAATGACGTAGATATGGACACCAGCACTCCAAAGAGAGCAACTCTAATGCACAAACAAATTGCAAAGCTAATCTTAACCAGGCTTGATTGGCACTTTCATCATCCACACGAGTATAACGGATAATCACACACTGAAACCAACAGCGCAAGACTGCATTTAGACCACAAACTAGAGGAACTACACCAAAATACACAAAGAACATGAGACGCGACGGATTCCACAGTTTCATTTTTTTTTTAAAAATGAAGGAAAAATGCAGAAATGATCTTCGATAGTTCTCAGAGAGAGGAAAGAGAACACAGAGCACAAACGACGGTGACGTCATCGTTTGAGTTTGAGGTGGCTATCACATCCATCTCCCTTAGGTTATTGTTTTTTTGTTTGTTTTTTTAACCAGAGTTCTTTTCTCTGGGTTTACACCTCTATGTTCTCACAGAGCACAGATTCCCTGTTCTAGCTAGTTTAAGGTAGAATACTGAATCAATCAGGCAGAGAGCACGAGAATCTGATCACATGTATTAATGTTAGACTATGTCGTGTATTAGTCCAGAGGTACGGTGTTCGCGACACGGCAGAATACCCATCAGTCGCTGTGCAGACACACACACCCTCTGTGATAAACACACACACACACAACACATCCGTGGCGACCGGCAGCCTGGAGGGGAAGAAAGCGAAAGGGGAAAGGAGAGACAACAGAAAGTGGGAAAAGTGGTGACAGAGCAAGACATGTGGGGGTCTAAGTCAGAGCACAGAAAAAGGAAGAAAAAGAGGTAGTGCAAAGACAGAGGGAGGACACGGAGAGAGCGAGAGACAGAATTAACCCTAATGTCATGAGCATCAACAAATTTGACCTGTTTTACTACAAATATAAATGACATCTTTGACTATAATCATATTACCCTCATATTGCTGCACCAAGTGCTTGTGCTTCTGAAATCAGGTACAGTTTGATCTCCAAACAGTATTGAACAATTTATACTTTGAGAACTTGATATCTCACGGCTGGTACTGAAATACAGTAACTAGTTTGGAAGTAGATTAACTGAGTGTATGGCATGTTAAACTTTGAATGGCATTTAAACAGCAATCATGAGAGATGTGGAAATGTTAATATTCCTCACAATTATGCAATGGATATAAATAGGTTACTCTCTCACCCCCTCTCTCTCCCTCTCTCTCTCTCTCTCTCTCTTTCCTTCTTTTTCTACGTTTCCGCTTCGCCTCTAGCGAGTAGATTAGAGGCCTGGTAGTTGGAGGGAGATGATGAATGACTTTTAGAGTGTGCATGTAGGTCAGCAGTAGATTGGGCTGTGCAGTGTTGTTATATATAGAAGTCCAGGGTTCAAATGGAGATCTGCTAATTAATGACAGGTCTGGGCGCCGCGGGGGGGATCGGACCCTCGATGACCTCTGGTTTGGCGAAAGAGCAAGGTAAACTACAGGTAGACGTTCCTACAGCGGAGCCTCGTGGCCCGTGTTCTTGTGCTCGCTTGGTTTCATTGCTTAATTCCGTCATGCCGTGTCTCAGTGGACACACTCTCGATGGTGTGAAATATGTACAGTACATTCCATAGTTGCGATGGCGTCAGGCCGCTGGATTCACAGTGTGGTTCAGAGACGATTGCTCGCCCTGTACGGGAGCTCCTGCTCACTCTCCATGCAAGAGCCAATTGCTGGCAAGACCGAAAATGCTGTTAGCAGCAAACGTTTTGATGCAGTGTACAACTGTGGAATTAACTAATGAGTAACTATCACCACGTTCTGTGCAACTGATGACCTGTTGATCAGTGAAAAAGGTGGAGGGCTCGTGAAACTCTCCAGCAATGGTTTAGAAATGTTGGGCAAACGGAGCTGTGCGTCTGACGCTACGGCCTGCAGTTTGGTTTCTCAAAGGAAGCAGAATTACGATCAGTTAGCCTGCAAGAGTTTGCCTCGCAGTGATGCCGCTTTACAGAAGAAGGCTGAAGATCGACAGTAGTATCCTCCGGCCTTCAAATAAGTTCAGACAGGTTACAAAAACTGTGTGTCATTTTATTCTCTCGTTCACTACCTCAACCGCACCTCTGCTGCCATCCTGCCAAACTGCGATGTGAACGAGGTGGAATCTGTAATGCACCCAAGACTTTGCTGCACTGCATACAAACTGGAAATCTTTCTCCTTCTTCACAAACATGAGGTATGACAACCTGAGCTCCTTTCAACCGAAACAGGCACGGACATTGCCTGGCTCCTCCAATCAGGGGAAGAGGAGGAGTTAAGAGGTACATCTGTCTAAACAGGTCCAATTATTTTTCAAGTTCAGGATTCTAAGGACTTCAATTCCTTGGTAGTGTGTCCAAAGTTTTTCTGTAGTAAGAGTTAAAAGTCAGTGAGACAAAACAAGCTTTTAAGATCCTACCGTCTCTTCTCTAGCAGGATCTTTTGAATATGCACTCTGTCTCGTGAGTAAATTGCAAAATGCCCCCTAATAATTCACAAGGGCTCCCGAGAAACTCTCCCATAAATACTAAAATCAGTATGTATGACAACAAAATCTCTTCAAATGTGTTTTCTTATAGCACCAAAATGGGATCCTGTGACTAAACTGCACTTGTATGTATGTGTTACATTCCAGTTCTCTAATGCAGAGTATCTGAACTTTGACGTATGATGTCTGTCTCTGTCTGTCTGTGGCTGAAGATTAGCTATCTACTTTTGACAGCATCTCAATTTGATACTCTATTTACATATAAAAAACGCCAACAATATCAGGAAGTCTATACATTCAGGTCAACCTGGAAATCACAGGTTTGAGTAAATCTAAAAGAGACTGAGTGTGAACTGACCATAATGGAGAATAATCACAGAGATATTAGTAATGTAATGCAGATCAAAAGCTTTCAGCAAGTGTTTTGGATTAAGTCTCAGTTGAAAACAATAAGGGGGGAACCAAGAGTACCTAAGGAAATGGTTCACAGGTATCTTTGTTTTCATTTCAGGCCTACACTTGTGGAGACTGAATTTACTGATATCAAAAGGGGGACCGCTTCAAACTCTAATTCTCCTTGCTCAGGGTGAGGATCAGGTATGAACTAAACTGTGAGGGTTTAGCAATGGAAGCCAAAAGCAGAACATAGAATTCAAAAGACCCTGGCTAAGAGAGAGGAAGTGAGGTTTGAGCTCCTCCTCCTCTGAGTGCCCCAGGGCACATTACTCTGACCTACACAACGTAACAACTTTAAAAATACAGCAGAATTTCAATCACAAAATATCTTTTCCCACTCAGATTATCTATCCACAGTTCCATCAGATCTTTTTTTCATTTGTTTTATAATTGTCCTTATTTTGTGTTTAAATATTTGGACACGTTTCTTGCTCCAACTCATCCTGTTCGCCATCGATTTCATTCATTCAGTCATCTATCAATTCTCTCTGGTTTCCTTCGCTTTCGTCGTTCCCCTCCCCACTCCTGTCCATCCCTAGCCCACCTTCTGAGGGTTGGTGGCACGGACGCCTTGCTCGTATGTGATTCGCTGGCTGATGAGATACTGGGCGGCCTGTGTCGCTGCCGGCGACCCCGTTATGGTCACCTTGCGATTTCGTGTGCCTGGAATGAACTCTCCCTTTTTGGAGATCTGAATTCGTGCCCCCGTCAGCTCCTGATACTCCACCAAAGTCTTGCCGCCTTTTCCCAAGATGGCACCGACCAAGTTCTCAGGCACAGCGATCTCCACCACCTCTTTTCCACCTTCTGCCAGCTTCTCTGTGCCCAGCAGAGATGATGCCACCAGCGGTGATGAGGGATTCAGGTACCCATTAGAAGCCCCTGTGGCGGCCGCTAGAGACCCCAGCGTGAAGCCTCCTAAACTAGGTCCGACAGGGTGACCGCCCCCTCCAGAGGCCTCGCTGGCATATGTAGCAAGCAGATTGGCGGCAGCTGCAGCCGCTGGATTGGCGCTAGCCGCAACGGCAGCGAGCACCCCAGATGCGGCGGCCGGGTTAAGGCCAAGCCCCAGTGTATTGGTATTGTAGCCATAACTGGCCAGAGTGTTCAGGGCAGACGTAATGGCAAGCAGATCATTACCGGAAAGACTTGACATAGCCGTAGGGAACCCACCCATGCCTGCAAGACCTGCCTGGCCAAGGAGTGTGGAGGCTGTAGCTGCTGCGGCGGCGTTGGGTAACACCTCTGTAGAGTTGGCAAAGGGGGATCCTGTCGGGTTGGAGTTGGCCACGGGGCCGGTGATGTTAGAGTAACTGATATTCAGACAACTGCTGCTCTGTGGGTCCTCCTGGATCTTCTGGACAATGATCTCCACTGCTTTGCGGTTCTGCTCTGGCTCCCCGCTCACTGTCACAACGCGCTCCTGCAGATTGATGCCCTCAGGCTTCTGAGAAAGCTGTACCCAGGCTCCTGACTGCTCCATCACAGCCTTAACTGTTGCCCCACCCTTACCGATGATAAGTCCTGCTGTGCTGTTGGGCACGATCAGTTTAGCCTGTGGAGGAGGGGAAGTGTCACTTTGATTGAGGAACAGAATTACATGCATGAGACTGCATACAGCCCCAAAAATAGATGCTGCAATAAGCTCAAATGCATCTGTGCTGGTTTTATAGATGTTTGTTTTCTGTCCACACTTACACAGTAAAAAATGTTCGCAATATATTAAAGAGAGTTGCATTTACAATATCGAACCCTGCATGCTCGTATATGTTTAAGAGTGTATAATAGTGTATGTGTGTGTGTGACTGTGTAAGGTCTGGCTTATAAGTCAGTGCTTATTTCAGCCATTTGTTGATCCCCGGTCTTACATTGCAGCTGCTCGCTCTCACTCCCTCTCTGTTTCTCATTCTGCAAAGATCAAGCAGGTAAAAATAACCCACTGCTCTCACACTTTGCTGCCCCTCTCAGCCACTCTTTCCCTGGGGAACAACCACCAGCCTGCCCTGCCCTCTGCCTCCTCTGGGCTGGTATATTTTCCTGTCTTAATTGTTGCTTATCACTGTCAGATAGCTGACAATAAGTACATTTGCATGCACCTTAGAAATTGATTTCAGTTAGACTAAAATAATTCACCTTTTTGAAATGTCATGTAAACGCTCTTGTACACATCCAAACTGCTTGAATAATTATAACTGCACATGTAAAAAGTACTCACTGTCTTTGCTGCCCTTCTATTAGCAAAATAATCACAATATTACAAATATTATAAACTAAGCTATGCTTCAGCGGAATAACTGATTTGCATGTTTAATTCCTAAACTGATACGTTCAACTCTTCATCACCCATTTAATAACTAGGAACTTCGGTGTGGATTTGGTGGTGTAGTAGTAAAGCAACCTCCCAAACTAACCTGTTTAACACGGTCAGGGTTAACAGTAGTCTGTGGCTGGAGAATGCTGACAGGTTCGGTCTTCTGACTGCTCTGAGGCATCTCACGAACTTTTTCAGCGATGAAGTTATGTACTCCATTCAGAGCTTCCACTGTACCCTGAATCAAACAAACACGCTCTGTTGTACCTGATCACGCACACACACACACAAAAAAAACACAATGTTAGCATATAGACAAAATGCACATGTAAAATTAAAAGTATTAGGGCTGGTTATTGATATAAATTTCACGACTTGATTTCGATTCACAAGCTTGCAGTTCAATTTGATTTCGATTCATATCAGATACAGTACATGGCAAATTTTCCCAAGGGAAATAAATCTCATCTAATGCTATAACCAGTGTTTCTCAACTGGTCGGTCGCAACCCAAAAGACAGTCTTGCGACCCTGTTTTCGGTGGGTTGTGGAGTGTGTAGAGAAAGAAACAACAACCGGAAAAAAAAAAAAAAAAAGTTTTTCTGAAGCAAGACTTTTATTTTGAAAGACGTGCTTGAAAGCTGTTGACTTTTCTGTCAGACGCAGTTTAAGTAAAGAGTGCCAAAGAAAAACGCGTTGTCCTGATTCAGTATCTGCTGTCAGATGAGATGTTGTCAGGCTATATGTCAGTGTCATTATTCTAACATTATTTTCATCTTGCTATAAAATAAAAAGTCTCTCACCTCAGAAAAACAAACTGCCCTGTCCTGTCAAACATTATTACAAGAGAGGTGTCAGTCAATAAATGGGAAAACAAAGTAACTTGTGTTACTAATTAAAAAAAAAATTTGTGACATTACAATGTCACATAATGTCACATTTACCTCAGAAAAGCCATTTTCTGTATAAACTTATTGGTCAGCTAGAAAAATGAACTCTAGAGATGAGCATTTTGCTTAATATTTGCACTATATTGCATATTCATTCCATTGATGTCTTTCCACGGCTAAAACACTGATTGAGTGATTACCTTAGACACGATACGTAAGTTGTACTTTATATTTCCAAATTAACTTTTGATGTTCAATCAATGTTTATTTGCTGCTGTAACTACTAGTAAAGAGGAAGAGATTATCAGTTCTTGTGCCGCTTGATCTGAGGCAGCAACAGCAATCTGTCACGCCACATTAAAGAGCACCAAAATGGTATTTATTGTTTGAATTTCACAATAAAATGGACAGATTTTGAAATCTGAAACTTTCAAAAGTAACAAAGCACAAAGCTTTTTCGATTTATTGGATCGGAGGCAACGTTACAAAGTTCTGTTCTTCATCAACTGAAAACAGCATAGACTAAAAGATTTATTCTTGGGATTTAAGAATTGATATCGGTTCATAAAAATGAGAATCAATTAAAATTGAGAAATACATATTTTTATCCAGCCCTAGAAATTATGTATGCATAGTACACTACCATTAAAAAATTGGGGTTGGAAACTTTTGCTCACCAAGGCTGCATTTATTTGATCAGAAATAGAGTAAAACAGTATTGAGAAATAACATTGTGAAATATTGTAACAATTTAAATAACTGTTTTCTATTCTTATATATTTTAAAATGTAATTTATTCATGTGATGTCAAAGCTGATTTTTCAGCATCATTACTCCAGTCTTCAGTGTCACATGATCCTTCAGAAATCCATTCTAATAGGCTGATTTGCTGCTCAAGAAACATTTCCAATTATTATCAATGTTGAAAACAGTTGTGATTTTTGGGGGGATTCTTTGATGAATAAAAACTTCAAAAGAAAAGCATTTGTTTGAAACAAATCTTTTGTAACTTTATAAATGTCTTTACTCTCACTTTTGATCTATTTAAGTATTATTATTTATTTATTTTTTCAACTTACTGACACCAAATTTGTGAACGATAGTGTATATGTATAAAATCTGGACATATATCAATACAGTACAACGATTTGTTAGTAAAGCTTAATATCAATCAAGTAAATACAAATACAGTAGATACTGTACATTCATGTGTTTAAATTAAATGTATGCATTTGGCAGAAACTTTTATCCAAAGCAACTTGCACTGCATTTGAGCCAAGGTGTACATTTGGAGTTGCAAGCACCACCATACTCACCAAACACACATTACATTTTCAAAGAAGCAATTTCTCCTTTCAGTATAAATGTAGATTGAAAATAATAAACCAAGATATTTGAAATGAACAAAGACATTTGCTTTGCTGTTTTCCACCCCCTCTTTCTACCACAAGGATCATTTGGAGTTCCCAAAGGCACAGGGGGGCTGATAGTGATCAAGGCCTGTAGGTCAAGATGTGTGTACTTCAGGGGTCTATGAATTGTCACACCTTTAGTACAATGGGGGAAGGTGTAATTATCTGATTGGTCAGTTTAAACGTCTCACATTTGGGTCAAAGTCACATGGTCAGGGAAAGGATAAAACAAGATTGTGTAACTGTTTCTCTGCCTCTTTTATTCTCTGGGTCCCTTTCTTGGGTCTCTCTCTCTTTACCTCCTCTTTTCTTTGTCTCTCTCTCTCTCTCTCTATCTATCTCTCAGGTAACATTTTACATGCTGGGTACAATTAATGGTATAAGTTATCATCTTTTTATTCATGTTTCCACCGAAATTACCCGGAACAATTTGTCCCAGGAACTTTTTTACCAGGAACTTTTTTTACCCCAGACCTGTTGCTAGCCGCGTTTCCACCGCGGTCTAAAGTACCGTGAAGATTGGGCAAATAGTCCGGTGACGTAGGACTGCACGCGACTTTATAGTTCCCACTGGATTTCATCCTCTGAATTTAAGCTTAATAAAGCCTGAACCTCGTCGTCGGTCCATCGGAAAAAATCCGTCGGTATTTTTTAAACTCCATTGGTGATTCGAATAGCAGACAACTGTTACTGCACGCACCGCAACAGATGGTAGCTGAATGAAATGCATGGAGTCAACCAATCAAAATGCGGCATGAACTCGACCAATCAGCATGTTCAGTGCCCAAGTCCCACCCCTTAAAGTTCCTGAACTTTGAAAAAGTATTTCTAAATAAATATTTACCCAGAACTTCATTTAGACCCTGGTTCCTGCGGTGTAAACAAACCGAGTGCCACCCCAAAGTTCCTAGTTTCTGGGGAAAGTTCCTGCGGTGGAAACGCGGCTTATTTTGTAACTATTTTTAGTGTAACCATAACCATATTTTGTCATTAAACCTTTTCAATTACAAAGGATGTGCTAACTAGTTTTGATTTGTTATTGACTTTAAATTGCTATCTATTGCAATACAATATTGTCACTCTATATAGCAACGCTCTCCCACATATTAAGCTATTGTAACTGCGCTTATTTCCGTCGTTGGTATAAGTAGCAGTGGGTGGTAATAGACAAGTTTGCTACCATCTACAACAAGTGCATCTATTAGAAAGAATGAAAAGGGCTGTTGTAACACAGGGGGAAAAGACAGATGAACTTATGGCTGCATGATGTAATTCATTCAGAATGCATTAAATTCTGAACCTGTCCTCTCTAACCACATCACTCCTGTGGGACACCCCACAAAAATGTCTAGGACACACATACAATCTCCTAATCTCTGGCATCTCACTGCCCTGAAGTGCATGGACTGTCTGAAATACTTTTGTAACTGTGAGAAACCAAAGAGCTCACATTGGACTGGACCCTGTTCACTATGACCAGAGAGATGAAGTCTACAATGAGTTAATGTTACAAAATCATCTGTGTATTGTGTCAACCTGAATTCAAGTTTGGATTTGTTCAGTCTTGTGGTGGAAAGTATAATTCAATGTCCTAAATATACTGTCATGATCATCTATTTTTTTGGAGGGAGAGAGATGTGCGAAGCGGGGGCATGTAGGTTGTTGGTAGTGTGTGTTTGTTTCTGGGCAACAGTGCATTGATATTGCCTTGGATGTGTGTGTGTGTGTGTGTGTGTGTGTGTGTGTGTGTGTGTGTGTGTGTGTGTGTGTGTGTGTGTGTGTGTGTGTGTGTGTGTGTGTGTGAGTGAGTGAGTGAGTGAGTGAGTGAGTGAGTGAGTGAGTGAGTGAGTGAGTGAGTGAGTGAGAGAGAGAGAGAGAGAGAGAGAGAGAGAGAGAGAGAGAGGGAGCTCCAACACTGAGTGTTTGTTCCTCGGCTGTGTTTTTTTTACCACTAGATTGAGTATCACACACTTATTCGTATCTGAAGCACAGCACAGCTTAGCACAGCACAACACACACACACGCACACGCACACGCACACGCACACGCACACGCACACGCACACACACACAAACAACCAGTTTCTACATTCGCGCTTCAAGATGTTGAAGACCTACAAATAAATCATCCTTGAATAAAGCACACACTGGTGGTCATTTCAGTCCTGCCCTCTTTGAGGAGGTGTGGTTTGTGGTAAGAATCTGCGTTTAAAAGACTTTTAAGAAAATACTGAATTGTAATTTACTTGTGACAGACTACGGTGTGTGTTAAAGCACTGCTGGCTGGAGTGAAACCGCTCAGCTGTAGGTGAATTCTTTTTATAGCTCTCTTGCGAGCCAGAGAGAGTTTAAATGTTTCCCTTTCAACGTCTCATAAGATAAATGAGGTTTGGAAGAGAAGCTGCTATTATATCAGAGACCAGAATGATTGAGGATGTGCTGGTGTTTGTGCCAGAGCAGCACTGCTTGTTATACGCAGGGTTTGGCAAAATTCAGTATTTTATGAATTAACTCAGTTTAAATGTATGAGTTGGAATTTGAATTGAATTGTCCACAGCACACAGGAAGCTGAATTTGAATGGGAATTACAGAAAGAGGAATTTATTGATGATTAATTTAGATGAAATCAAGTATCTATCCATCCATCCATGTATTATGAACTTTCAAATTTCAAAACATTTTTTTTTTATTTAAAAGTAAAAAATAAAAACAAATCTTTGTTAAGACATCTTTACATTAAATTCAAATTTCAAATTTCTGCATCCAGCTTGCTACCTCAATTTAAATTTAGGATTCAATTCAAATTCAGGAAATGAAATTGAACAAAGTAATTCTCATTTCATTTCTGATTGGTGAATAACTGTGGTTGTATCATATTGTGTGGTACTACAACATTGTGCAGTTAGAATAAACACAGTGAAAAGAAATGATTTGAAATCTATAAAATATTTTTAAATTGGTGGGATGATGAAAGGTGAATTTGCAAGATAAAAAAACTGCAAAAGCAAGTGAGAAGGCAAATGAGAGTGAGAATATGTGTTTGTGTGTGTTAGTAGAAGGGTGAAAGGCAGAACAGGTGGTCTCAGGATAGTTTGTAACAAGTGTGTTTAATGAATGAAAACATAGCTATTCACAGACAAATTATGTTCACATATTCAGCTGTACGCTTCACAGCTGCGACACACACACACACACACACACACACACACACACACACACACAATTTCTCACATATTTCCTCTCCCTATGGGCACATTTTCCACTGTCATTCTCAGCCATTTTTATTTTTCACGCTACAACATAAAGCAGCTTCTTAATGACACATGGTGGAAAAGACACTATAGTCATTGACACAAACCAGCCAACATCTGTAAACGTCCTCGTACACATTAATCTACCTCCATGAGACCTTATGCATAACATTGAGAACACTTCCAAGATTGCTGTTTTCTACAATTCTAGAAATTTTAGCTCTCAGTGAGAGTAAAGATTGTTTATTCTAAAAAAATGCACAACTTTTATCCTTCATTCCTAAAAATAAAAATGGTTTTACAGCTTGATGGCATAGAAGAACTTTAAGTACCTTAGAACCGTTTATTCATTAAAAAACACCCATGTGCTTAAAAGAACCCAGAAACCAAAATACTGAACTGAGGAACCAATCATCATCATCAAAAATAAATAAATAACTGTCTCTAAGAATCCTATAAAGTGAAAAATAGTTACTGATAAGGAGAAGAATAAAACATTGAAGGATCTTTATTTTCAAGAGTGTTTAGTCTGAAAGAGAGTTATGCATGGCACTATTAACTCCACCATTTGTTACACAGTAAATCAAATGATTTAACTGTGAGGATTTATAACACAGATCTAATAATAGACAGATCATTTTTTTATTTAAAATAAAATAAAACATATGTGCTTAGCACTGAAATAAGTAATGTTCATCATCATTAAAGCCAGACGGAAGATGTGATGCATACCTGGGTAGAAGTCTTTAGATTTGGACAGTTTGATGGTGGCTCCAGTCTCTTTCTGAAGCTGGACGATGGTTTGACCCCCTTTACCGATGATTGAACCAGCAGCATAGCTGGGAATCAACACCTTCAAGAAATATTCACCCTCCTCTGCACACGCACAAAAAACAAACACAAAGTTAGAGATAAAAGGGGGGGGGGAAAGTAAATTAACAGCATCATTGTATATGTAATAGTAAAATTATTTATAATTGTACAATAATAATAATAATAATAATAATAATAATAATAACAGTCTCTGAAGTCTCTTTCCCGAAATTCAGCCTTGGTGCAGAATTACAGCCACTACGAGCCAGTCCCACAATAAGCTTTCCTTAGGACGTGCCATTTCTGTGTCTGTAGCTTTAAATGCTAACGATGAGGAGAGAGGTGGGGCAAGGTGGAGTGTGGGGGTGTGGCCTTGACCAGCCTGCGGCCACGGTACCAAGCGCTAATGTTTACAGTGGATGTATCGCAATGGCTCGTAGACACGCAGTCGTTCAAGCTTTCCAGTGTGACCCAGAATCTGATCCGGATGGAGAAGCACCTGCAAGTTGCAACTTGGACGTCTCCGAATGCTTAGTTTAAAATATTGTGTCTGGATACGGTACTTTAGTTGGTTTGTTTATGTATGCTGTTACAGTTATTATCATGTAGCTAACGCTAGCCTACGGTGTTGTCTTTTCATGTTGCTCTGATTTGCTATCGTTTTAAATCTGCATTAGCATCTATATCAGTAATCTTTGTAGAGAAGACTGTACTCTGGCTCATTTTTTTATGACAAAGTTCTCCATGTCCACGTATATTGAAGTCATGTTTTCCAGAGAGAATAAAATTAACCCACTGGTTCTTCAGAGGCTCGGATGAAGGAACTAAAAAAAGACTTTTGTGTTCATTTGTACATCCAAACACTGAGCAACTGCCATGCTTCGCTCATTTGCAAGCCATGATGTCTCTCGAGGAAAAACCAATATCGCGCTCGCACGGTCATAGCTAATTTTCTCATGGGCGGGCCAAATTCTCTGGGCGGGCAAAGCAGAGAAAGGGGAGGCAACCTTTCCCCATATGACGACATATAGGGAAGATTCCAGATTGGCCCATCTGAGCTTTCATTTTCTCAAAGGAGCAGGATACCCAGGGCTTGGTTTACACCTATCGCCATTTCTTGCCACTGGGGATGAATGGGACCTTTAAAATATCATAATATGTCTTTTTGTTGTTAGTCATGTGCAATCTGTAGTCATATTTAATGCATAGTATTTTTGGGATGCGTTGCACATTTCTTTAAAACTGTAGTAAGATTATATAACAGTTTGAAAACCTCATGAAGCCAACCAGAGACCACAAGAGTGCACCTCACTACGGCGACTCCTTCTCAAACAATATACAAACAAAACATGAAGAGAGACACGTCTGGTTCTTTTCTTCACTTCCCCTCCTTTTCCATTAATATTTCTTTCTTCACTTTTTCCTCACTCTCTTTCTCTCCCTGATGAGTTCCTACTGATTCTGCCTCTGTCCCACTTTTTCCCCATGCAGAGATAAAGTGACCTGCTTTGGGTTGGTAGAGGTCTAAATTTAACCAAACTATCTCTGTGTTTTCTGTCCTTCACTATTTTTTGTTTGGCATCTCTCTCTCTTACACACACACACACACACACACACACACACAGGGTCGGCCAGCCAACAAACAGCTCAGGTCCTCAGCATGGAGGTTCTGTGTCACAGTCAGAAGTTGAGGTTTAAGTGAGAATATGTGGCGGGTGGTGTGTAGGCAGTAGCACTTCACTATACTGAGGCTGTGGGCTTGTGGGTAATTGCCTGGAAGGCTGTTCAGACAGGAGCATATGGATGCTAAATCCTCAGATTTGTCCAGAAGAACCCAGCCAACGGCGCATAAGTCACTCAGAGGTTCCCAGGGGGCCAAGGCTTCCCTCTCCCACCACAAAATTACACATCCTAAACACAACATATGGACCAGAGTCCATTGCTAAAGCAAGGAAAGTACCAGAAGGTGACATCACAGTGACATTATATAGCTCAAGTAATGGTGAATACTTGATCTACCCTTCTAAATGTTATTGTTGGCACAGCTAAAACAATTTAAAAACTATTTTGATTTGTAGCAGAAATGGGATTTAAGGTCATTTTATTAATGTATTGTGTGACAAAATGGAAGCAGGTACAAAAGTACATTGAGTTTGTGTACTATATCAGTGTCTTTCAGAGACTGTAGTAAATACGAAAGATAAGATGGATTTCGCAGACTCAAATGCCCCCAATCTCTAGCAGCTGACCCTTTACCACTGCAGAGAGGAGGAGGAGAGAGAGAGTCAGAGATACAAGGGGAGAGAGAGAGACTGCAGAATAAGTGCAAACACACTAATAATAAATAAAAATAAAACATGCAAAGAATGAAAAAAGATTTGAAAGCATCAGCTCAGATGCAAAAGATCTGTTAGGAATAAAGAAAGGAATATTCTACAGAAAGGAAAAGACAGGGAATGGTAAAGGAAAACAGCAACTAGGAAGGGAAAGGACAGATAAGGGGAAGAGGAGAGGGGAGGGGCAGCAAGGAGAAGGTGAAAATATTATGGTCTCTAAGCAACTCTGATTGACTCTCCTATGGGAAGGCTTGATACATTCCAAATCACAGCAAACGTCACCTGTACACTAATGCTGGCGTGAAGCATTTGTGCAGTTCTTCCAGAAATGCAGCACACACTCTCACAACTGGAAGGCCAGTCTGGTCGATATGTGATCAATCGTCCTATCCAGACAATCCCATTAATACCAGTAAATCTAGGAATCTGGGAAATCCAATGAAATGTAATTGTCAGCCCAGGCATATATAATCAAGCCACGAGTGGGAGGGCCAGTTAGTAGATGGCACCAGGATCAAAGCAAACATTAGCTTCAGTTGTAATACATTATAGTCTAACAGACAGAAAGAAAGAAAGAAAGAAAAAGAAAGAAAGAAAGAAAGCTCACATGCAGTATAAGTCGCTTAAGCGCAGTTGAACGTGCAATGCACAGTTAGAAAGATACCCGAGCAGAATTTAAATTGAAAAGACAATTCGAGAAAAACACAGAGCGACCCAATCACTCACATTTCCACACATTCCTATAGAAACGGGAAAGGGAAAATAAAAACTGCATTCCCATCTCACTTATACAGATCTAAAAGCGGTTATCTGCAGCATTGCTATTCTTTTGTTCATCCCTCTCTTTTTTCTCTATCTCTCCCTGACTGACTGGCTTTGCTCTGAGCTCAGTCACTCCAGAGAAAATAATTTGTTAAATGAATGTGTGCAAATGTCAGAGGGTGAGAGATTTTTTTATTTTAATTCTCTGCACTGGACTGACATCAGGGTTTCTCTATAAAACACATGCAGCGTCCGACAAATACTTCATCTTGTGACGACGCCATACACAAATGCTCACACAAGGACACTAGCTCCCTTCGTAGGGGCTAGTAGACACGATTGAGGTCTGGATAGAGCAGTGCAGAGTGGTTCAATCTGTACCTGTCCTCTGCAGCGCTCCAGGTGCGCAGTGGGATATGCATTACATCATTGCCTCACCCGACTCAATGCTCTCTGCCACACACACACATTCAAACACACACACATGACTGACAGGTAATGATAGGATTCCAGTCCATGATGCTCGCTGCAGCCGAGCAAACACACACACATAGCTAGGCAGATCCCGATCTTATCAATGACCGGTCTGTTGAACGGGAGGGTGCGAGTGTGAATGGAATGAATGCAGACACTGTTAGAGGGACTGTTTAATGAGGGCACTTTGCAGTGAACGGAGGAAGAGGACAGGACACAGTGGACACACGCTCAGGAATCAATGATGGAGGTTTTTGAAGAGTGCAGCCAGAGGAGAGATAAGAAAAGAGTGAGTGCGTTCATATGACCGGAAAGGATATAGAAAGGGCAATCAGAGCTCTCGCAATCATTGAAGTATGTCGCACCAGCACGCCACAGCATCGCAGAAAAGCGAACCTCCGGCAGCCGTTTTTTACAGAGCGGCAGTGTCGGCGTGTGGAGCGTTTGACCTTGGCCAGCGAGGAACGAAACTTCGCTCTCTCCATCGCGACCGCCTCACAATCCTTTCCAAGATGACTTGGAGGTGACATTCTGAAGGCACAAAGAGCCAATGGGAAGGTCTGCTGTCGCTTACCTGTTGTTAAAAGGAAAACCTAGAGCACATTCTCATGCAGCAGTGATTTGAGAATGACGAGCGCTTTAGGAGCGCTCCTCACCCATGCGCTCCTGCTTGCGGTGATGATGTAAGGAAAGCTGGTGTAACAGGTTTTCAGCAGTGAGTGTCTGAGTAAATAATACAATCTGTTGCTGCTGTTTGCCAGTGAGCCATACTTACACAGCCGCTAACACAGGCAGACGGTTACGGGCTCAAACCTATGATTACACACAGCACATAGAGTGTGAACAGAGTGTCATGCAAACACACAGAGGGAGTGGGTTAAGAGGGATTGCATTGTTAAAAAACCCCCACCCCCAAGCAACACACACACACTCTGCATGTGAAAAGGAGGGCCTGTCCTAGGCACACTGCAAGGACAAGCAAGCCTCTCCTTCCCACAGAATGAATGAAGAGACGCCAACGAAGGACGGGAGAAGAAAGGGCGAAAGAACAAAAGACGCAAAGCGAAACGGTCAACTCATCCGCACACGCGCATTCAACAAGTCAACAAAAGGGGACCGAATTTCTTACCCATTCTGCTGTAGCGTGCTGGAGGTGGGGTTCAGATAGCCATGGACGCCGAGAGGCTGGACCTGTGAGCGATGCCCGATTGCAGGCTGATCATAGAAGCTCTGCCGCCGTCAAGGAATGTGGCCAGTCAACCTTTTTCCCCAGGTTCGTATCCGAGAGGGGGACAACGTCAGCGCATCCTCCCCTCCATACCCGCAGTCAGCCCCCGTCTCTCTCTCTTGCTCTCTTTCCCTCAATTTCCCTCTCTCTCTTTCTCTGATTGTGTGTGATGCCAATGCAATTGCTGTGTGCTGTGTGTGTATGTGTGTGCTGTGTGTGTATGTGTGTGTGAGTGAGTGAGTGTTTGAAGCAGAGAGGTTTGGTATTGTTCAGACAGAGGCGGACTGACGGGGGGAATCTTCCTACTGCATCACCCTCTGCTTTCCTTCTCATCCATATTCAGCGAGAGCTCCAGCCCTGTGCTGCATTCTACAGAGAGGCACCTAGCGTGTCCAATCACCCCGCACCCCTCCCCAGCGTCACACATACACACACACACACACACACACACCAAGGCTTTCTTTCCCATCGCCCCCCCACCACCACCACTTTGACGCAGCACTATAAAAGACGTAGCGCCTCGCTCACGTTTGGGTGAAATATGAAAAGGTACGATGGAGGGAGGTTGCGGAGGGAGAGAAAGAAACGAAAAAGAAAGACAAAAAGAAAGTGCGAGGGAGTGACCTTGCATGAGCGGAGAGGAGGTATAGAGCGAAAGCGGGGAGGCAGTGGGCTCCTTGGACGGCCATGTTGGAAACACAGCGAGAAAGAGAGAGAGAGAGAGATTTTTGAAAATGGCAGAAAGGATCTGCCGCAGAGCGCCAAGGGGCCGGCCAAGTAAATCACTGCCTATAAATCCAGCGACGCTATACCCAACCAGCGCAAGCGTGCAGGTGCGCGCAAATACGGCGCCTGGGGGGGGGGGGGGTGTCTGAGCTCAGTCCCAGGGTCATACTTAATTTGCATAGTAGCTTTTTTCAGCTGAGCTTGATAAATTCCCTACATATCCATACTAGGTATATCGATGTGCTCTGCTGGGTATCACAGATGCAGCATGCAGAAGTATAGATGCTTCTGTTCAGGCAAACTGATCACGTTCAACACATCCACTGGACATTCTAGAATACATGAGCCCTCTCTCTCTCTCTCTCTCTCTCTAGCCCCTCCTTTCCCCACCACCTGCCCAATTCACAGTCAACTCACGTCACCACACACTGCAAGGGCACCTGTGTCCTTCTCTCGGCTCACTCTCTCTCACTCGCACCTTTTGATCTAATACCGAACTGCACAAAAACCCACCAACATAAATAGCTCTGCCAAAACCTCCATTAGCAGCATTAACATGCCATTTCAATTACAACTGGTAAGAGGCCACACACACTCTAACTGTGTGTGCACTGGTGAAATTAGCATCAGCAAGCAATGGCTGTTTACAAAAGGGAGGGCATAAAGAAGATCTCAATCACTGACCATCCTCTTCGTCACCCTCTTCAGGTCAAAGGTCATGTAAGGGGGAAGGGTGCGTCATTGATTGGATTTGTTTTAATTAACAAAGCCAGATAGGTGGACAGAATTAAAGATGGTCTGAACTGCCAGTGAACAAAGAGATAGGCTAACTAACTTACTGACTAAATAAAAGATGGATCATTAAACTGTGCTTAATGAGATGCGTTTACAAAAGCTGTCAAACACACTAGTCAAAAGTGTTCATCATTATAAAAGCCTCTTTCTTTGTATAATTTGCCACAGCCTTTTCTGTCATTCCTACTCAATTTCAAACTCAAAGTTTTCTGAATTGTAGCTAGATTTCCATCATTAATTGTAGTTAAATTAAAAAATAATTTAAGAAAAAAATAAATAAATGAACTTCTCATTGCAGGTTGTAACTTTGATTTCAATTTTATTAAAGTTTTTAATTTGTGTGTTTTACAGAGCATATTAAGCCTTCAATTTATTACTATTGTATAATTCACCGAACTCTTAGAAGATTATAACACATAATCCTGTACAGTCCGTATTGAAATTATAGAAACAGTTTTGAATCATTAGTATATTAAAGTATCTCATTATTTAACAATGATAATAACAATTTGTGTTTAATAATAAAATAAAATGTGAAAAGAAATACAATGTTAATTGTGCCATTGCATTACTATGAAGCATATTGTCACTAAGTCAGAATCAAAATCAAATAGTGTGAATTATTCACACAAATAGTGAGCAATGCACTAATGATCAAATTCGTTAGGTAATAACGTTTGTCTAAAGTCAGTAGTTTAGTTGTGTGTATACAAGATTCAGAAGTTTCGGTCTCAACGAATTCAACTTATAAACCCTTCATAACATCCTCATCTCATAGCTCTGAACACTGAAAACCATCAGTTGTGCATAATCTAAAAAACGCGCGCGGCAGTGAGTGTGTGTGAGAGAGAGTGTGTGTGTGTGTGTGTGTGTGTGTGCGGGGGTGATGTTAGTTAAAACACTCGCTGGACAGCTGCACCGGGTCTCCACAGCGGGAACTGCCGCCCCGTGCGCAAAACTCACATAAATGTAATGTTCACACACAACGTTGCTGAGATTTTCTTTTCGCTTCCTCCCAATCTAACATGCCCAAACACTCACGTTTGGTAAAATACGCGCTCTAGAAAGTAATTGTTTGTATCACGTGACCTTCACAGCTATTATTTAAAGAGCAATGACTCAGACCACCGTCTCAAGAAATAGCCTATGGATCACTATCTAAATCTACTAGCAAAACCCAACCTAGAAAATAAGCATACTAGTAAATTGTCTAAGATGCTTTAAAAAAAGGAAGAAAAAAAAAGAAGAATAATTATTGTGTTATGCGCACAAATGATTTACATTATCAGCAACACCTGAAGGAAACTAAATCAAAATGGACCCTATTGCTCTTTTGGATATGTAGAGCTCCAAAAGAAGCTATAGAGGGGAATTCAATCTTTTGTTTCCATTGGAGTCTGTTACTGCATATGAATAGAGATTAAACTACAGCAGCATGTGTTCTCTCCCCCTTTCATTCATTTTCTGCTCAATTTAGCTTCAGATCCAGAGGGGCGACCACCACCACACATCATAACCACGGGGTCATGCAGGGTCAGGCCTCTTTTAATTGTAGTAGCCTATTAATTATTTGTAGCGCAGCTGTAGTATTTAATTTCACGTGCTTAAAACAGCTCTTACGAACTAAAAAAATAAATATATATATAAATATATATATATATATAAAAAAGGGCAATTCTCTCGAATCTTACCATCTGAACTCCCGTAGAGTAGGCTAAAAGAGCATTTATAAAAACAAACAAACAAACGTAAAAGTGGACTAGGCACGCGACTCGTTTGACATGACTTTATTTAGAGCAGCAGGCCCGAGTGCTGCCTGAACACCCGCGAACTGTCGATCGGATCTTACCTCCGGTGTTGGAGCGCTTGGTATTGCTCGCCTCGGTCGGTGTTTCCAGGGGTCTCTTTCGGGAATCGGAGAGATCCTGGTCCATGTGTGGCGACTGAGAAAGGTGCTGAGGGCTGGAGAAGACCCCGTTCTGCTGAACTGCTCCGCCAGCCATCATTTTGTCACCGGCAGGAGTTCACACCGCGTTAGCACACCGAAAATCGCATACAAACCAGTCAGCGTCTCCTCTCCGACCTGTCCGTATGTTTATTGGAGCTTTAAATGTCATAAAAATGCCATGCTGCAGGGTCGCTGCGTGCGTCCTTTTCTGCCGCGCTGTCCACTAGTTTCCGTTGGGAGAAGAGGCGCATTAAAGCTCTAAATATAAAAATCAATTCAGTGTAGTCTATTCATTAGCGCGCACCCGACACTTGAGACGTCTGTGTGTTTAACGAGCCCTCACACACACGCGCAGCGCCCTCTCCAAAAAGATTCTCGCGACCATTGCCTCGCGCTGGCAAACTACTAAAAGATAAACAAATCAAAATTCAAGCTCAGAACAAAAGACAAAAACGTCACTGTCGCTCTTGTTTTTCCGGTCTCCGCGCAGCGACGTTTGGTTTTGGAAGTAGTGTATTGCTGTCGACGCTGTCAGTCCGTTTGTTTTGGGAGTGTAAAAGAGAATATTTTGTTTGAGAGATGCGAGAGTCTTGGCCAGCGCGCGGCGGCTGCTCGGGTGACAAGAGCTCTCGCGCAGCATCCCTGGACCAATTGTGAGCCAGAGCGCGAGAGCGTTCCTGACGTCACGAGCCGCATCTTCCAAAAGAGTTTTCAACGGCAGCAAGTTTCAGAGTCCAGACTCACTCACTAGTTTAACAACTTGAACTTTAACTAAAACTGTCCATGTATAGCTAACTGTGAACATAATAGCAGAATGTTACATATAGGGATTATTAAATACGTTATTTTCAAAGTGCTTCAATGTGGAATAAATTGCATTTTGCAGACGTCGATTAAAAGGCAAGCTTATTTACGTTTACAAAGACAACAAAGGTATGGTGAAAACGTAAACATAATTATGCAAATTATATGTACTTTTCAGAGCATTTAATCACTATGATATTTCAAGTAATTGATAACGTTAGTTGCCACATGATTATTAATGGAAAATTATAGCTTTTTTTAAGATTGAACATTTTAGAAATAAAAATAGCAAGTACGTTATGGTACAACAACCAACAATAACTGGGAAAAAAACACAGATTAAACAGTTAAACAGATTGTCATCACAGATACCACATGGGCTCTTACATGGAGTCTTTACATTTAAAAGAAGAGAACTGTATTTATAGTCTAATTTCAATTTCACAAATGAAACTCAAAAAGGACAAAACTCTGTTAAAAAAGTTTTACAATGTGCTTACTTAAGATGGAATAGCTCATATGTTCAGTCACAAAACAGCCCCAAAAGCAACTAATTCCAGTACAAAAGTGTTCTAGATTAGAGTTTTGGGGTAATAATTGCATAATTCAAACTCTGTATTAGATTAGATTACAATCTTATATAGCCTAACAGAAAAGATTTACATAGAGGTTATATGTAAACAACACCACATCCCAATACCAAAGGCTAAATATAATTAAACATGTTAACTATTAAATAGTTACCAATCCACATAAGAAAAATCACAAAAAGACAGTGTAATCTTGTTGGAGTGTACACAGGCCATTTCACAAATTCAAGGCCGAAGAACACATCACAGATTTTCAATAAAACAAAAACAGAAAACAAACCAATCATGAAACCAATGTTTATATAAAAGATTGTTTATAATCTTAATTGTAAGTATTTGATATGTTTTGGATCAAAGGTAATATCACTTTAAAAGCAATATTCTCTGGACCCATGTAAACTTTTTAAAGGACATGATTATGGTTTAACTGACAGTACAACTAGCAAGCCCTAGTGCTTGTAAGGAATTAATTATGTACCATTTTCCTTCCCAGAAGTATATGGAATTGCAAGTATTAGCGCATACGGCTAACCACATACTCAGAGCCAGACCTCTTCCCGTGTCAGACAGGACTGCCGGTTTCACGGAGTGCCTCTTGAGCTCCTTGCAGCGTCTCTCTTTTTACACATTTCCAATAACCAGAAATACCCAGCTGGGGCTGAACCTACGCAACACACAGGTGCAATCTACAGTAAGTCTACCGGTTGCAGCTTTGAGCCACTTACACACATTCACATAGATAGATTAACAACTACTGTCACAAGACTGTCACTATAACTGCTCTTCAGATTAATGTCCATCATGAGTATTATTATCAGCATCGACATTAGAATTTATGTCAGAATTTACTACCAATAACTCTAATGATTTTTATGAAATGATTAATTTTAGCACAACATTGTAAATGAAATAAATACAATTCTGCAAATTAATAATTAATTATCAATTAAAGGGCTAAATGGTTTCTCACCCTGAGTCCACGAAGTACTCTGTCTTTCATCACAGCGAGGAACTCTTTATCACTCAGACAGTTGTCCCCGTCCAGGTCAAAGATCTTAAAAACGGTGTCCAAAACGCTCTCTGAAAGGTCGTGGCCTGTCGCTATCTTCACCGCTCGCTTAAACTGAGCTATAGAGCAACATAGTGAGGGAGATTGCTATGCATTTTAATGAGTCAATCAACACAACTTGGAAAATGTCAAGAAATGTATTAATGACAATCAGTTATGTCTTATTAGAAGTTAAAACTATTGTCATCCAGATCAGTCTTACCCATTCCTATTGGCTTGTTGGCATCATTAATCATTTTTACTGAGAAGGCGAAGTCTTCCAGATTATTGGTAAAGAGACAGAATGCTTTAAATTCATCAAAGGTGATGCTCTGACAAAGACAAAAAACAGACACTTTCACAAAGACATTTTAAAATAAACTAATGGAATTATAATGTTACAGGATGCTACAAATGCACAAGATCTTTATTTGATGTCAAATCACGCTCCTTATGTTATAAATAACGTTTTCTTTTAAATTGATATTACAATTTAAATGAAATGTATAATGCAATGTAATCACCATGTTTTTCACAAGATATTTCAGCCAGTTGATGGTTTTATTATAAATGGCAGTTGGCATTCAGGTAAACAGGTTCCAGAGTTCTCTAAATCAGTAGTTCAACTTTTTTGACTCGAAGGCACTGTGTACTGTTTGCATGACACAGAATTGACCTTTTCTTCTTAGGACAATCGTTTTTTACGAAAGTTATCATGGGCATTGTAATGTTTGAAGCTGATGTCATAACAAATGTCAGTAGAGCGAGAAGATTTTAAAATGAGTGGTTTATTAATTCATTCGTAAGATCTTACCTACATGCTGTGGAAATAAAAACCAGAAGACAGAACACAACGAGCGAAACGCTATAAAGGGGCGGGGCTACATAAGGTCTATAGCAATCAGTCTGCTCTTTTAATCCAATCAGAATGATATAGTAATTACACCTGACTAGTACTCGTTCACACTTTCCCATGTGCTGATGATATGATTAGTGAAATGATGTTAGCTGGTCAGTTTGTGCCAGGGTTTAGGTTGTGATAAAGTTCTTTTTTTTTTTGTCCAATGAAGCTTTTTGCAATAATTTAAAATGCATCTGACTATTATGCACAATAATGTACAGTAAACAAAGTGAATCAACACCACAACAACTAAAGCAGCAAACTTTACGAAACACCAAATTAATGTCACTGCCAATTATTTTGGCCAAGGCTGTATTTTAATAATATTCAGGACTATAAGTATTAGAGTTTAAAACATGTTACCTGTCCAGTGGGGATCCTCTTCCTCATGTTGTCCCAGTATGCCTCATTGTCCTCTTCATTGGTGTAGTGAAGCAGCCATTCAGCAAAGTCCTCCCGCCTCATGGTCTTCATCCCTTTAGAAAACCGCAGGAACTCAACTTCTTGAACCTCCGCCTGCAGATCTTCCATAAAACTACACAAAACCAAAACAAAATCCTTGAAATATCTCTCAAGGCTAAACAAAAGTTAAAACACAGGATAGTTGGTAGACAGGAGATGAGTTACCCGGCTTACTTTGAACAATGTTTGTTTTAAATTTACTCTACTGTTCAGAAGATTTTTTTTGTGAAGAAAATTAATATTTTTATTCATCAAGGATGCATTAAATTAATTTCTATTTTAAATAAATTATGTTCTTTTGAACTTTCTATTAAATAAATAATCCTGAACATTTTTTTTATATTTAAATAGTTTCCTCAAAAATATTATGGGCCAGATTTACCAAACAGGTCAAATTAGCGTGAGAGCACAATCCCATAAAAGCGCCGATGGGAGTGATCTACTAACAACGTGCAAATTAAAGAACACGGACGCAGCCGGATCATTTCCATAATGACCAACGCAATCTAGAGAGCAGCGCAAATTAGCGTCTGGTTTAAGTCATGCTTTTTGGGGGCATTGACTAGCACATACTTTAGCAAATCATGTTGCGTAATTCATTTAAATACTCTCCTCCCATAAATTTTGCATCTGAAAGGGAAAACCCTACAAATGCATATGCAATAAGGTCAGCCGCAAAATGTGTCCACAAATTTTTCACTGCATATCTTTAGTAAATCCTGACAGTAGCTTTTTAACGCCAAAATAGGGTTTGCGCTGGCACATGCTGTTAGTAAACCTGGCCTATATGTTTAACATTGATAATAATTAAGCATCAGTAAATGCTTAATGATCACCAAATCAGCATTTTAGACAGATTTCTGAAGGAACATGTGACACTGAAGACTGGAGTAATAATGCTGAAAATTCAGCCCTTCCATCACAGGAGTAAATTATATTTTAAAATATAGGAAAATAGGAAAAAGTTGTTTTAAATTGTAATCATATTTCAAATATGACTGTTTTTTTTATCAAATAAATGCAGCCTTGGTGAATATAAGAGACTTCTTTCAAAACATAAAAACAATCTTATAGACCTATCGATCTTATGTTGCTGTATTCTGCTATTCTCATGTCTACACTTAAAGCTACACTGTGTAACTTTTTTAGTTGATTCTTAGCAAAAAACACTTAGTTCTTTCAAAAATATATGTGCTCATTAATGTATATTTACTTCTTTCAAGTAATAAAGTATTCTCTTAAGTTTATAATCTGCCATTGAAAGTACATACGGGTGAGGGGTTCGAATGCTGGTCACCATGTTGCCCCTCCATCTTGAAACTACTTTAGCCAAAGAGGGACATACCAGTAAATTAAAGCTTCGCCTTTCGCGCTTTACACTCAGTGACGCAGAGACGAATGCGAGGGGGAGATTACTCGCGAGCTCGCGAGTGCCGGCAGATTTGAAAGATAGTGTGGTGTGTGTGTGTGTGTGTGTGTGTGCGTACTCACATTTGAAAGAGAGAATTAAAACGTCAACGCGACAGACAAATCAGCAAGACCATAGTCAATATTGGAGTAACTTTTCCCAGATGGAAAGAGCTCATGAGGAGAAAAGATTTTAAAACGGACGCCGAGGTTGCCTGCTTTCTTCTCGACAGGTAATTCAGCCTGTTGTAATTCATTTGTGTAAATTCGAAGTTTTATAGTTGCTTGTCTAACCATAGCATGGTTGTGCATAACGCCAGATCGACCTCTAGTATAACTTCATCCTCGCGTCAATGGTGAAAAAGTATTGTTTACCTTGTAACATAAATCTGTGCTGCGACGGATCACAGGTGATGAATAGTTTTAAAGGCGCAATTTTTTAAGCTATATAAAAAAAAGGACACTGTAAATTTTAGTTATTTTTAATTGCTTTTACTTTGTACACATTGTAACGTTAGCCTAATCTGATTATGCTGGGATAGCCGATTCCAAGGGTGACGTTTACCTCCTGACATCTGTCCTGTAGTTTTATTCATTTTAGACGTATTGTTTATTATTGTCATGGACGAAGTGATAACTGGAAGCCATGTTAATCTTGGAATAATACGGCCACCGTAGGAGTTAAAACGCCCTCGAAATTGAGAGGAACAGAAACTAATATTCACTGGGTAGTCATATACAATTTCACCACTAGATGGGGGTAAAAATCACACAGTGTAGCTTTAACACTATTCAGAATCAATTATGTTATTTTTGTAGCAATACATAAAGGAAATAAGTGAGTGGAAACATCATAGTAAAGGCAACAAATAACCTCTGATTATAACTGATCATCACTAGTGAGAAGTTTACAGATTTATATTATAACGCAAATTTAAGGTCAAATAGCCTAATATTACAGATACCGCACAATTATAATTTTTAATAATCACACAGTCACTTAAACATGCTAAAGTAACCAGAGGTAGTGTGCATTTTGGCTAATGCTGCTTTACCTGCAAAAATCTTTGTAGTGGAGTTTTTTCTTTCCATTTTTCCCAAAGAAGAAAACTTGCAGTGTAGTGTTGACCTCATAATCACTGTCTGAAATCTGTAGAGAAAGAGACAATGCTAAAATTGCCTAAACATCTAAATGTAACACGTGTTTATAAAGATATTCAACAACTGAACTTTGATATTGAACACAACTAAGAAGTGTTTCTATACAGAATATAAGAATAACAAATTCTAAATCTCCCATATAACATGCAAAGTTGCTGAACTTAAACATGTACCCACCTCTGTCCCACCCTGCCTTAGCAGCTCTTTCCTCGGTCGAATAACTTTCTTCAGCTTCAAAAAGAGAGTAAAGTTTGTAAAAGAAGTCATGCACATTCAAATAACTGATTTACTTAGATATTCTCTAGTGTTTATGCATGTGTTTGTGTGTTAAGGGGCAGTGGGATGTAGATATGCTCTGAAGAAAAATGATGAGTCTATTCATATAGCTATTTGAGCTTATGTGAATCTTCTGCACCACATGGCACACTGATCCATGTTTGTGAATAGACCAAACATTTAAATCAAACTAAATTCAATTAAAACATTTTTTTCTGACGCTCCAATCATGCACCAATCATGCATCAACCATTCCCACATACCTGGTGCACATTGGTCTCATCTCATGCCAGCATTAACAGAAACACAAAGCAGACAGACCCTAATGACCACACTACTTACATTCCATAATGAATAAATCCAGTCAGGAGAACTTTCTTAGTTAAATTCATATAAATTTACAGGAAAAAAAGTTGTTTTTTAGTTTGTTTTTTTTCACATTTGCACTTATTATCAATTTGAGTATGAGAAAACGTGTGACGAGATGTCATACCTTCTGAAATTCCTTCTTGTCCACATGCTCATTGCCATCAATGTCAAGCATTTTGAAAGCAATATGAAATCCTGTTTGAGGTTCTGGAATCACAATGCAGTTAAACAGTTAAATACAGTATATTCCAGTATAGTTTCACAGCAAGCACTGAGTGAAGATGCAGTATTTTTGGCTTTGCCGGCAAAGTAGCAAAACTTTATATCAAAAACAAACATAGGGCTCTAAACCTGTAGAACTGGACTAAAACTGCTGGTACTTAACAGACTTTTTGTACACCAAATGTGCATCTATTCAAGTACAGACCTACTGCAAACTCACCAAAAATAGGATTGTTAGATTTTTAGACAATATTCTGATTGTACTCAAGCAGTTTAAGAACAATGGGTCTCAATCACTAATAGCTGCGTGAATTATTCGTTTTTATACGCACAGGAAAATTTCACCTAATTCATTGTGTTCGTGTTGTGTACATGTCAATTCATGCAAATTCTCTTTTTAAACCCTTCCAAAGGATGAGGATGTGAATGTTTGCTTTTGATTGCTTCTCAAATCTCTGTGAGGTCTAAATGGGATTTACAAAACTCTTATCCATTAAAGAGGGGACAGTACCCACATTATTTGGACCAGCTTGACCCTCAGAGTCACAACCTGTAAATAATGTAAGTATGATTACTTATCGATTTATATATTTTCTACCAGGTGTTAAAAATATGTAGTTTTTAAAAATATTATCTTTTGGTGTGTACCCAGCATTAATGATTTTGTCTCCCACATTTTTTTTTTTTTTACTTGTGAGAAAGCAAGTCATCAAATCTCTCAAATTATTTTTGTTCCCAAGTTGGACTATATTGTCATACTGGATGTTTAATGTAGCATGCAACCAGCAAGGACAATGATGCATTGTCTAATTATTGTGCATGTATTATTTCACAAAGGCCAGTCTCTCTTTCTTATCGCATTCAAATAATACTGCAAACTCAGCTAAAATTAATTTTGCCATGATGCTGTGAATTCATCAGCAGTGCAGGATGGTGCAGACAAATTTTGATACAGGGTCAAAGAATCAGACTTCAAGAACGTCACAAAAATAACTGGTTCCAAGGACGGGAAAGTGATGTAGCTGATAGAAAACTCTTTATGAAATGATGTAAAAAAAAAAAAAAAAGGCCAGGAATACTTACTTGTAAGAATAGTGAGGAGAAACAGGTACTCTGTGTAAGAGATCAGCCCTGAAAATAATTGTTCAGACAAGGATATTCAATGTTAATTTTGTTAATTAAAACACTCAATTATGTAAACAGAAACAGCATATTCAAAATTACATTTTAATTGTGACATTTCCTCAATGAGGCATGTGTTCGCTCAACATATACCTTTGTCTCCGATTCCTCTTAACAGGAAATTTCCTGCCTCAGCCCTGGAAGCCACCTTTATCATATCGTCCACATCCTGTGAGTTGACCAATCAGATAAGGCAAAGTTTTAATTGTATCTGTAAGACTTTCAGCACAATCACACATCACATATGATCATATATTAATGGTATTCGTTTAAAGCTAGTATATTTGTCTTCGGAGCAACATTCATGTGAACTAACAATATGAACTTACTGCTTTGGTCAGGATCTTTTTCTTAAGTTTGCCTATAAGAGGAAGATCACAAGTTGTTGTAACAATATTTTGCAGCATAGTGAAAATTAACTGAAAAAAAAAATAGCTTTGAGGTCTGTAGTGGTGTTTGGAGAGATCCTGGAGTACATTATGCTTACTTTATGAATACAAGGCCTAACACGCAGAGGTGATTACTTCCAGATAAACAGCGTTTTCACTCAGATGTACACTCAAACCAGAAACATGTTAATATAAATGAGAGTGTAAGTGAAAGAGAGAGGAAGGCTGCATGTGTCAGCAATTTGGGGTCTTGGTGTATTTTGATAGTAGTCCACATAAAGAGATACATTTAAACAGAGAAATATTAAAGTATGCACTTTTCGTAAAGGTAAAAACTGGCATCCTAAAGTAAACATAAAAAGCTATATTCCATTTAGTCCAATAGAATAGGAATGCACAATATCACATTCTAATTTATACATAACAGTGCCTCCCTAGTGCATGTATCTTTTTGAGTGTTTGCACATTCATATGATGGTATGTCACTTACAATCCACTTTCTCCATCAAGACTGAATGGAGGAAGTCTCTGGGTGTCATGTATGGCTCCTCTTCATAGATCATGGAGGCAAACTGGTTAAACCGCAGTCGTCTCATTGACACTTGTGGCACTCTGATCTCCTCTTTCTTTACAGACATACCAAAATGAAAAGAAAGAGTACAAGTTGCATTCATGAACTGTGCAAATGCATTGTGTCAAGAGCTTAACCTGGCCTCTAGAATATTTTGAGACATTAGAATTATGACCCCTTATCTTTACTTGAATAACTTGAATAGTGTTTAAATAATGTCTAACTGGAAAGTTCAGTATCATTTTACACAAAGAGCAAGAGGCAATTCTATGACTTTTTAAGGGACAACAGGGGAGCAGTGTTGTGATTGTTGAAAATCTTAACCTTATAAAATGGAAACAAAGTTGCCTTGTCAGCTAACTGAAATAAGTTTATGTTGAAGTACTAAAATTACCAAAACAAACTGAAATAAAAATAAGTTAAATGGAAATAGAAAACTAATAGAAAAGACATACATGCAAATAATACTGAAACATAATATAAAATGAAAACAATATGAAAATGTAAAAAAATAAAATCTAATTTAAAATATTAATAAATACTATATTATAGTATACAAATAATACTAAAATAACAGCAGGGGGGGACAAATTTGCACAGTGGTAAAAATGATTGCAGCAAATATGATTTGATGATCTTTAAATGTGAACTCAAGATTTATTATTTCTCTTTAACCAATGTAAACACTGTGATTGTAAGATTACCTTAAACCGGTTTAAACTGAATCATGATGAAATGATAACATGAATCATCATGTTATGAAATAAATATTTTTCTCCAAAACAATTCCTCAATTATTGGCACCCCCATGAAATCCTTATGAGGAAAATATCTTTGAAGTATATTCCTATTCATATTTGCATTTTTTTTAGCACACCAGGCCAGGGTGACTATGAACATGAAATTGTCTAGCCATGACTTCTTGTTTCATATGAGTATAAATATGAGGAAATGCAAAGTTCAAATTCCCTTAATCATCCATTACAATGAGAACAACCAAAGAATATAGTTCTGATGTACAGCAAAAGATTATTGAGCTTCACAAAATAGAAAGTGGCTATAAGAAAATAGCTAAAACACTGAAAATCCCCATTTCCACCATCAGGGCAATACAGTTCCAATCAACTAAAAATGTTACAAATCTGCCTGGAAAAGGACGTGTGTCTATATACTGTCTTAATGCACGGAGATGAGGAAAGTTTGAGTGGCCAAAGACTCTCCAAGGATCACAGCTAGAGAATCCACAGCCATATCACCCTGTAGCCCAAGACTGGTTGCCCACTGAAGCTAAGCAGGGTTGAGCCTGGTCAGTACCTGGATGAGAGACCTCCTGAGAAAACCAGGTTTCTGCTGGAAGAAGTGTTAGTGAGGCCAGCAGGGGGTACTCACCCTGTGGTCTATGTGGGTCTCTCGTGAAAGATTAGGGGTGTAATGGGGTGTCCTGGCCAAATTCCATCTATTGGCCTTTATCAATCATGGACTCCTAATAATAATCCCCATACTTTCAATTGGCTCTATCACTCTCTCTCCTCTCCACCTATAGCTAGTGTGTGGTGAGCGCACTGACGCCGTTCTTTTGTGGCTGCCGTCGCATCATCCAAGTGGATGCTGCACACTGGTGGTGGTCGAGGAGAGACCCCTGATATGACTGTATAAAGCGATTTGGGTGTACAGTAGTACATATAAAGCACTATATAAATGCCTCATTCATTTATTCAATTGCAGAAATTAGTTTAATTATTTTTTAGACAGAGTGCCTAAAAAAGTCAAAAATAAAAAAAGTACCTACATCACCACATATTGTTTGGGAGGGTTTCAAGAAAAACCCTCGTCTCTCATCCAAGAACAAACTCCAGCATATTCAATTGTCAGACACTACTGGAACTTCAAATGGGACCAGTTTCTGTGATCAGATGAAACTAAAATAGAGCTTTTTAGCAACAAACCCACCAGATGGATTTTGGTGCATACAGGGATAAAAAAGTACCCCATGCCCACGGTTAAACATACAAAGGATCTGTGAAATTTTGGGCCTATTTTTCTGCTGGTGGTTCAGATACATGGCATCATGGATTCTATCAAATACCAACAGATAAAAAATCTAAACCTGACCACCTCTGCTAGAAATCTTATAACGGGCCTTGTTTGGATCTCCCATCAGGACAATGATCCAAAACAAACATTAAAATCAACACAAAACTGGGTCACTGAGCACAAAATGAAGTTTCTGCCATGGCCATTCCAGTCCCCTGACCTGAACCCTATAGAAAATGAGTGGGGTGAACTGAAGAGAAGCACCAACATGGATCTGGGAATCTGAAGGATCTGGAGAGATTCTGTATGACGGAATCTTGTCAGGTGTTCTCCAAACTCATCAGACATTATAGGAGAAAACTCAGAGCTGTTATCTTGCCAAAAGGAGGTTGCAAAAAGTATTGAATAAAAGGGTGCCATTCATTCTGGCCAAAGTCTATTGGAGAAAAACATTTATTTCATAAAGAGATTTTCCTCACATTTTCAATTATTTTACTTCAATGAAAAGTTAGATTTTTGTGAGTCAAAATGATCAAAATGATTAACAATGCAAATTTATTTTTACAGGCTAGCTACTATGTTCATATTTACCAAGGGTGCCAATAATTTTGACCATGACTGTAAGCTACAGTTTGCTGTGACAGCATACAGACAGAACGTGATGGCAACAGTGTAACTATCCAAACTATTCAAAAAATGTGTACATAAACGAACATTTGCAACATAAGACATATTAGGCTTTTAATGACTCTCCATGTTCAATTTACCATACTGCAAAAAATAATAATAATAATAGTAGGCTAATTATCGGTTGGTCCCATTTTAATAGGCTAAGTTACTTAAACATCAAAAAGATGACAGTATAATTTTAGTGACTACGAACAAAAAGACAGTGAGCCTGTTATGTTTTTAACTTCTCGGACAGCACGACGTTTTAAAAAGTTACGAGGTTGTTTTAAAAGTTGTCTCTGATTAGAGAAGTTTGTTTACCTTCGTGACCTCCTCCGCGTACACGATGTGTGGCCAAAGTGTCCGTCTGGGTTCATTGTTATGGTGAATAAATCCGCCAGCTACAACAGAGCCTAGTAGACCCGCTCCAACAGCACGACTATACCATACACTTCTGAAAGGCCACAAACCTCTCACTGCGTTCCGCCAACTAGCACCTAATCTGGCCCAAGTCGCCATTGTTCTACTACGGGAAGTTTGTTTTATCAGTCTTCTTTGGTCAATAGTGGAGTTAGAGTGATAAGAGTCGGTGATTTGTCGCCCCTATCAGGCGCATATCATAACTACATTTTGCTCGCGAGCTCGTGGAAAGTTGATTATAATGGAAGACGCACCTTGCAGTGCAATTAAACATTGATGATGCTTTAGTCATTTTTACTCATAGTCATTTTAGCCACCCTGTGTACATTTTTACGAAACGGGACATAATCTCCGGTTAATTTAGGAGAAGTGATCTTAAAGGGATACTCCACTTTAAAATGAAAATTCTGTCATCACTTACCCTCATGTTGTTTCAAATTCAAACCTGTAAGAATTTCTTTCTTCTGCTGAACAGAAAGGAAGATATTTAGAAGAATGTCAGTAACCAGACAGTTTCTGGTCCCACTGACTTCCATAGTAGGGAAAAAATGTATAGGCTACTATGGAAGTCAATGGGACCAGAAACTGTCTGGTTACTGACATTCTTCTAAATATCTTCCTTTCTGTTCAGCAGAAGAAAGAAATTCTTACAGGTTTGAAACAACATGAGGGTGAGTATATGATGACAGAATTTTCATTTTAAAGTGAACTATCCCTTTAAACAGTATTCTTCATACGATCAGCTTCCTTAGAAGTTTCAGGCAAGGCAAGCTGAATTTATAAAACATGATATCATGGTAATTGCTCAGCTTTAATGAAAACAAATATTTAAAATATTTTGTGCGGCTTATGGGACAATAAAAGAGGCCAACTGTTCTATAAATAGAAATGTATGACTATATAGCTATTGATAGCCATGATGGGAGATAAAAGGGAGGAAAGGATGGGGAGGGGTGAAGTCCACATTCTGAAACATAGGTGAGCCTATAGGTGAGAGAACAGGTAAATAGGTGACCTTTTAATCACTTCATGCTACATCCTAATTTTTATTTATTTATTTATTTTTGCATGATTAATTATTAGTTGATAATTTGGGGTCCTTAAAATAAAGTACATCAATCTGTAAAAATATACGTTTTAGCTTTTATTTTTATTATTAAGTAAAGCAATTAAGAACTAGGCTATACGTTTAGCCCTATTCTGCTTACTCTTTGAATAGCCTTTAAGTTAGCAGTAACACTTTTTTATTATAAAATATTTTATTTAGTGTCCTTGTAACACATGTTAGATGTAACATGTGCATGTTAACACATGCTACATGTAGCCTAGCCTACTTGTTATACTAATAACAGTAAATTATGCATAATTACATGCAACTAACCCTAAACCAAACCCTAATCCTAACCCTAACCCTAGGCTATGTAGTTGATTAATTTTAGTATTTAAATGTATAATTACACTGTAACAAGGAAACCTTAAATAAATTGTAACAAAGTGAGATTTAGCTAGTGGTGAACTGGCAAATATACATTGCTCTTGATGTAATACGTTTATATAGTACATTTAATTTTAGTTGATTCAAAGCATTTATCAAAATGAAAGACAAAACCTCTACACATATGTAATGTTGTGTAGTTATTATTACTCTGAAACTACAATGCATTTCCCATTAGCCTTTGCAACATATGTTGTAAGTTAATGAGCTAGAGAAAGAAAAGGACTGCATTCATATTGAGATCTGATTTAATTACATATGTGACCTACAAGTGGATAATGTCATAAAAAGACACCTAGAAGGTAGAACGTGTTGAAACCATTATACAAGTTAGTAAATTATATCCAAATTAGTAAAGTAATACCATAAACAATACTTGTGTTAATATTAATTGTATTCACATTTTCATTATTAATCATAAGCATTTATGACTACATAAATGTAAATACAAAAATGTGTAGTTTTTACTCTGAAACTACATTTCCCATAGGCTTTGCGACATGGGCGTGTTCCTCTATGTCGTCTCCGTTTAGTTGAAGAATGAGCCAGTGAGAGAAAAGGACTGCGATACTCACAGAACAATTTGCCTTAATTACAATAAATGGTGTTCATATGAAAGTATTTCGAGACTTTCGATGTGTTTCAGGTTTTAAGCGGTTGTGACGCGTAGTTACACACCTTCAGGAATTGTTTGCTAATGTTTAATAACTGATTAATGTGAAGCTCATCCGCTAGTCGGTTAGCAAAGCGCCTTTGCCGCTGCGATGATGGAAACTTGAGCAGCTCAAAGCAAACACTCATCCAGCTCTCCAGACCACCCAAACACAGTGAGTTTTACTTTAAAAAATATACTTTTAACAACGAGTATGTGATGCTGCCTTACTGAACCCCATAATGGCCGGTTTTATTTAACAGATCAGCTGCTAACGTACTAGCTGAGCAGATTTTTTACTTTGTTTTGGGTCTTTGTTGCTGACAGAGGTGTAACCTGGAAAATCAACTAATATGAAGTCAACTTATACAGACAAACTGCTATTTAGTATTCCCTGCTGTGTAGTTATCTTAACATTATCTGCTGTTTTACCATCTGAGCTGTTATCTGCCAAGTCTTGTACATGTATAGTGAGGTATGAAATCTCTCTCTCTTACAGGGACCCCTGTGCCAGGCAACAATATGCAGACCATAAAGTGTGTTGTCGTTGGTGATGGTGCAGTGGGAAAGACCTGCCTGTTGATCTCCTATACCACCAATGCCTTCCCAGACGAGTACATTCCTACGGTGTTCGACAACTACAGCACTCAGACCTGTGTGGATGGCCGCGCCGTCAGTCTTAACCTGTGGGACACGGCCGGTCAGGAGGAGTATGACCGCCTGCGAACCCTCTCTTACCCACAAACACACGTGTTCATCATCTGTTTCTCTGTGGCAAGTCCTTCCTCTCATGCCAACGTCAGGCATAAATGGCACCCGGAGGTGTGCCACCATTGTCCCGGCGTGCCCGTGCTGTTGGTGGGCACTAAGAGAGACCTGCGGGGGGACAAGGAGACCCTGGAGAAGCTGAAGGAGCAGGGCATGAGTCCCACCACTCCGCAGCAGGGCAGCGCTTTGGCCCGAAGCATAGGTGCCGTGCGATATCTGGAGTGCTCAGCCCTTCTGCAGGAGGGAGTGAGAGAGGTCTTCAACGAAGCAGTCAGGGCCGTTCTCTACCCCAACGCCAAGAAGCACACTAAGAAATGTGTGCTGTTATAACTACATGAGGATGTGTGTGTGAAAGATTTTATGAAGGGTGGAATGTAAGTTAGTCATGTGATCGTGTGTTGCTACCATTTTTTGTTCGTATCTCTACACTACAGTTAGCAATAGGTGCACAGTCTGATAATGAGAAAGATTGAGACTGTGCGTGCTTGTGTGTTTGTGTTTCAACTTTACATGCATATCACCTAAGACATAAATACGGTTTTGTAATCTAAAATCAGGCAGACGGAGTGGATTTGTCTAAAGGACTACAGGCATCGGCAACTTCTGCCTTCCCATAATGCCTTAAAACCCCAGCATATTTTAATCACTCAGAGGATATTTCATGCACCAAAGTGTAAATTCAGTCTAATGTGACCGAAGGTCTTATGAAGGTGCTGTCTTTCCCTTACTGCATGAGTAGGCTAACACAATTATGAGGGCTTGCAATCCCCCTAATTTGCGTGCTATGTTAATGTGAGACCCAAAGGACTATAGGTTTGATGGCCTATGCTTACCACAACATGCCATTTTTCCTGTATTGTTGCCTGTTAATGATCTCTGACCTTTGTAGGGTCGATTGACAGCTCAGGAAGTGCTGTGTAATCCCACCGTGCCTTTAGCGGCTCAGCCCGTACATCTCACAAACTCCTTCCTCTGCTCATTTCATTTAGGGTGCTACTTTGGGTGCCAGTTGACATTTATTGCTGGAAAGGGCTGCTGAAAATGTACTGAGAGCTGCTGTAGCTCACCTGCCTCCTACTAGAGCTGTAAATGAAGGGATATAGTGCTGTTTTGTAAAACCCTTGGGGTAGAAATGAAGATCTTTGTATTTGGCTTGTTGTGCCTGAATCCTCAAATTTACAACCCTGTTATTGAATCTGAAGTGCCACTAATATTTGTATTATTTTGTATTTTATCATGAATGTTGACACTCCAATGAAGTGCCCTAATAAGAAATATTGGAGGAGATATACTCTTTGTCTTACATCTCTGTTATACAAGGAACATCCAGACTGTGGTTAATGTACACAAACACTCCAAACATTCAGGCTTCTATTTGGGTCAACATTTACATTTTATATATTGAATGTCTACCTTTTGTATAATAAACATCAGCTGTTTCTTTTTTAGCCAAAGGCTGCTTTGTCAACGATTTTGTTTTTAGGACATCAATACCACACTAATTTCTTTTTTTTTTTTGTATTAAAGCTGTTTTTATTTCTTGAAACTGTCATTATTGTTTAAGAATATACCTCCACTTGCATGAGAAAATAAACCAGTTTTAAAGTAAAACAGAATGGTTCTTTGACCTCAGATTTGTTCATGACGCTCTGTATAAACGCAGAGAGAACAAGTGGGAGAAAGAAAGAACAGCTGCATCTCTCTGACGTTCTTCACAATGCTTTTACAGATGAACAAAACCGTCAGCTGTGGATGTGTAATTTGTGTTGAGGCATTGTTCTTAGAGTAATGATCTAATGTTTAGGCCTGAATGCTTAATTTATTTTGGGACAGGTCCTTTACAAAAAAGTAGGAGAGACCGGGGTTGGTTGGCACACGGTTCATTTCTCATACATGGATGATGTAACATTTCAGTGTTTGCTATCTTATCTTACAATACAAGATTGAAACAAAACATCAAAAAATTTAACTTCTCAGGAAAATGCTGTGAAATTAATTAAGAGATATTTGATTTTTTTTAAATGAATGTTAGTAGAGGTTATATTTTGATATTTATTTGATAATTATTCCACTATCCTTTATGGAAAAAGTTTGGTAGTATATGTGTAATATAAGAATAATTAATAAATACTAATATGTGGATAATGTCATTAAAAGACTGAAGTGAAAAGCAAATATTGTAAAATTATATTAATATTTGGATCTGGTCTATTTTATGTGCTGAATTCACAAATGACTATTACAACAACTAATTAGGGGCCAAGCCCCGAAGGGGCTATGGCACCTATTGTATCTGTTAGTTTTCTTATTATTATTATTATTATTATTCTTCTTCCTCCTCTTGAAGTCTATGGCAGCCCTATGAACCATACATAGGAAAATGATGAAATTTGGCACACTTGTAGTGATGGTAATGAAAAGTAATTGTAGCAATTTTTGAGTCTCTAGGTCCAACTCTATAGCGCCACCAGCAGTTCAAAAATTCAACATTGAAATGGTTATAACTTTTGAACCCTTTGATCTAGAAAAATGAAACTTAGTACACCTGATTCATCTCATCATGCTGATTAGAACCAATATCTTACATTAAGACTCCGCCCATTACAGTAGTGGCCATTTTGAAAAGTACAGTATGCAGTTTTTTTGCTACTCCTCCTTCAAAATTGGTCTAATTTTGTCCAAACATGTACTCAAATGATCTTCGGACTGAGCCGCATAAAAGTACTGTCCCCGATTTTTTTTATTCTTCTCTGATCAAAAGTTATGACGTCGCAAACTTAACGAGGTCGACCCAAAATTGGTTCAGAAGCTATAGCTCGGCCAAACTTTGATCAATCGAAACGAAAATTGGTACACTTCATCGGAAGCATGATCTGAGGTTCCATGCCAAAGTTGGGAACAGCGCCACCTACGGGTCATGAGATATGGAAAATGCATATTTTGGCCAATAACTTATGAACAGTTTGTCAGAAAATTATAAACTTGGTGTCTATCGATTCCTTGGGTCATGACAAATCCGTGGATATCGATTTTGCCATGATGGGATGTACCACGTGTCCGCCATTTTGAATGATGTCATAATTTGCAATATCTTTTAAACTATTTGAAATTTCTTCACCAAATTTGGTATGGATCATCATTAGCATGGCCCGAAGGTACCTGAGAAATTTGATCACAGCGCCACCTAGTGTTCCAGAGATATCATTGTTTTTTGAAAAAACGCTTATAACTTTTGCTAACATTGCTTGAAATTTGATTTCTTTATGTCAATATATTCCTTGGCTTATGCCGATTTCAACGATATCTCATATGTTATTTATCAACAATGTGACTGGCCGCCATATTGGAGTGAATGTAAAACAGTTTTTTCGCTACTCCTCCTTCAAAATTGGTCTAATTTTGTCCAAACATGTACTCAAATGATCTTCGGACTGAGCCGCATAAAAGTACTGTCCCCGATTTTTTTGCTATACTGGAAAAAAAAAGTTATGATGTCGCAAACTTAATGAGGTCAACCCATAATTGGTTCAGAGGCTGTAACTTGTGAACAGTTTGTCACAAAATCATAAAATTGGTGTCTATCGATTCCTTGCGTCATGTCGAATCTGAGGATATCTATTTTGCCAGCATTGGATGTACCACATCATAAGCTATATTAGCATTAAGTTAGCTTAGCATGCTAATCTCGTTAACATGATTTTGTGTGCTCATTCACACACTGAAGCCTCTCCTCTGCAGCTTTGTAAAACATGTCCTCTGGGTGGCGCAAGTGGTTCAACCATGCGTCATGAATCCCGAACCATTGTGGTCGTGGGTTCGAGACCAGTGTGGGGCGACTTTGAAATTGTGTATAAAATAATAATTTAAATTCCTTCCGGCTCTGCACTGCTGTTGGTGCTTAAATGCTAGCTGTGCTGCTGTAATTGATGTGCTTACTGTGCTTGATGTACATTAAATTTCTGATGTTTTGCTCTTCTGGCTCCGCATTGCGCTACAGCGGCTGTTGCTTGCTCTGCCTTGCAGGGCTTGGCCCCGTATTGCTGCTTGCAGCTATATTAGCAATTGTTATTGTCAAAATAACAATTCTTCTTCTTCCGCAAATGGGAGTCTATGGCAGCCCTATGAACCGTAAGTAGGAAAATGATGAAATTTGGCACACTTGTAGTGATGGCCATGAATAGTAAATGTAGCAATTTTTGAGTCTCTAGGACCAACTCTATAGCGCCACCAGCAGTTCAAAAATACAACATTGAAATGGTTATAACTTTTGAACCCTTTGATCTAGAAAAATGAAACTTAGTACACCTGATTGCTCTCATCATGCTGATCACAAACAATATCATACATTAAGACTACACCCATTACAGTAGTAGCCATTTTGAAAAGTACAGTATTCAGTTTTTTCGCTACTCCTCCTTCAAAATTGCTCCAATTTTGTCCAAACATGTGCTCAAATGATCTTTGGACTGAGCCACACAGAAATGACTGAACAGATTTTTTTGCTATACTGGAAAAAAAAAAGTTATGATGTCGCAAATTTAATGAGGTCGACCCAAAATTGGTTCAGAGGCTGTATCTCGGCCAAAAATTGATCAATCGAAACAAAAATTGGTACACTTCATCGGAGCCATGACCTGAGGGTCCATGCCAAAGTTGGGAACAGCGCCACCTATGGGTCATGAGATATTGAAAATGGCTATTTTGGCCAATAACTTTTGAACAGTTTGTCATAAAATCATAAATGTGGTATCTATGGATTCCTTGCGTCATGCCAAATCCATGGATACTGATTTTGCCAGGATGGGATTTACCACGTGTCCGCCATTGTTAATTTTGACATAATTTGCAATATCTTTTAAACTATTTGAGATTTCTTCACCAAATTTGGTATGAATCGTCATTAGCATGGCCCGAAGGTACCTGAGAAGTTTGAGCACAGCGCCACCTAGTGTTCCAGAGATATCATTGTTTTTTGAAAAAACGCTTATAACTTTTGCTAACATTGCTTGAAATTTGATTTCTTTATGTCAATATATTCCTTGGCTTATGCTGATTTCAACAATATCTCATATGTTATTTTTCAACAATGTGACTGGCCGCCATATTGGAGCGAATGTAAAATAGTTTTTTCGCTACTCCTCCTTCAAAATTGGTCTAATTTTGTCCAAACATGTACTCAAATGATCTTCGGACTGAGCCGCATAAAAGTACTGTCCCCGATTTTTTTGCTATACTGGAAAAAAAAAAGTTATGATGTCGCAAACTTAATGAGGTCGACCCATAATTGGTTCAGAGGCTGTAACTTGTGAACTGTTTGTCACAAAATCATAAAATTGTTGTCTATCGATTCTTTGCGTCATGTCGAATCCGAGGATATCTATTTTGCCAGGATTGAATGTACCACGTCATAAGCCATAAGATACATCAGCATTAAGATATCTTAGCATGCTAATCTGGTTAACTTGCTTTTGTGTGCTCATTCTTACACTGAAGCTCTCCTCTGCAGTTTGTGATTGTACGTCCTCTGAGTGGTGCAATCTGCTAAACCGTGTATCTAGAATCCTGAACCATTCTGGTCGTGGGTTCGAGTCCCATGTGGGACGACTTTAAAGTTGTCATTTAAATTCCTTCCGGCTCTGCACTGCTGTTGGTGCTTAAATGCTCGCTGTGCTTCATTTACATTTATATTTAATTTCTGCAGTTTTTGTTCTTGCGGCTCTGCACTGCTGTTGGTGCTTAAATGCTTGCTGCGCTGCTGTGCTTGATGTACATTTACACGTATATTTAATTTCTGCTATTTTTGTTCTTCTGGCTCCGCACTGCTGTTGGTGCTTAAATGCTTGCTGTGCTGCTGTAATTGATGTGCTTACAGAACTTGCTGTGCTTTATGTACATTAAATTTCTGATGTTTTGCTCTTCTGGCTCCGCATTGCGCTACAGCGGCTTTTGCTTGCTGTGCCTTGCAGGGCTTGGCCCCGTATTGCTGCTTGCAGCTATATTGGTAATTGGAATTGTCAGAATAATAGTATTCTTCTTCTTCCGCCAATGGAAGTCTATGGCAGCCCTATGAACCGTACATAGGAAAATGATGAAATTTGGCACAGTTGTAGAGATGGCCATGAATAGTAATTGGACCAAATTTGGTGTCTCTAGGGCCAACTCTATAGCGCCACCACCAGTTCAAAAATTCAACATTGAAATGATTATAACTTTTGAACCATTTGATCTAGAAAAATAATACTTAGGACACCTGATTCCTCTCATCATGCTGATCAAAACCAATATAGACCATTAAGACTCCGCCCATTACAGTAGTGGCCATTTTGAAAAGTACAGTATTCAGTTTTTTCGCTACTCCTCCTTCAAAATTTCTCCAATTTTGTCCAAAATTTGCTCAAATGATCTTTGGACTGAGCCGCACAGAAATGACTGAACAGATTTTTTTTTATTCATCTTTGTTCAAAAGTTATGGTGTCACAAACTTGACGAGGTCCACCCAAAATTGGCTAAGAGGCTGTATCTCGGCCAAAGTTTGATCAATCGAAACGAAAATTGGTACACTTCATCAGAAGCTTGATCTGAGGTTCCATGCCAAAGTTGGGAACAGCGCCACCTACGGGTCATGAGATATGAAAAACTGCTATTTTGGCCAATAACTTTTGGACAGTTTGTCAGAAAATCAAAAATGTGGTATCTATGGATTCTTTGCATCATGCCAAATCCGTGGATACCAATTTTGCCAGGATGGGATCTACCACGTGTCCGCCATTTTGAATTTGTCATAATTTGCAATAACTTTTAAACTATTTGACATATCTTCACAAAAATTAGCATTGATCATCGACACAATGTCCTGAAGGTACATGAGAAGATTGAAAACAGCGCCACCTAGTGTTCCATAGATATAAGGTCTTTTGCAAAAACGCTTTTAACTTTTGAAAACATTGTTCAAATTTTTATTTCCTTACGTCATTATGTTCCTTGGCTTATGCCGATTCCGTTGATATCTCATTTGTCATTTTCCAACAATGTGACTGTCCGCCATATTGGAACAAATGAAAAACAGTTTTTTCGCTACTCCTCCTTCAAATCTTGCTCAATTTTGTCCAAAATTTGATCAGATGATCTTTGGACTGAGCCGCACAGAAATGACTGAACAGATTTCTGATATTCGCTACCGTTCCCGAGATATTCATCTTCAAAGTTGACCTAGCCTGTGTTTTTTGCCTTATGCTAATTAACTTAGCATAATAATTGGTTAGCATGCTAACCAGATGCCATTCTTTTTAATGTGGCTCTTCAGCTATCAGGATAACCATAAACTACATTAGCATTAAGCTAGCTTAGCATGCTAATCTCGTTAACATGATTTTGTGTGCTTATTCTTACACTGAAGCCTCTGCTCTGAAGCTTGGTAAAACAAGTCCTCTGGGTGGCGCAATCTGTTCAACCATGCGTCATGAATCCCGAACCGTTCCGGTCGTGGGTTCGAGACCAGTGTGGGGCGACTTTGGAATTTGTGTATAAAATTGTCATTTCAACTCCTTTATCATCTGGGTAAAAGCTGTACTAATGTTTTTAACACTGGGATTAGAAATGTGTTTTTTCTACATTCTGTGTTTGTTCTCATCAGAACTTTTGTTCATTTTGATTTCATCCTATCTGTACCTCTGAACCCATCTGTTCTTCATGTACATTCTATTTCTGCTGTTTTTGCTCTTCTGGCTCCGCATTGCGCTACAGCCCTACTGTGCTACAGCGGCTTGGCCCCTGTATTGCTGCTTGCAGCTATATTTGGCTGTTGTTTCCAATTTTTACATTTTATATTGTGTATAGTACCTTTCACCTGCCCTGTTTATGTAACACTTTACAAATCAGCAAAAGGGTTTTATAAATAAATTGTATTATGAAACAAAGGGCAAAAAACTATTATGTACATATTTTAGTCCTATTCAGTGTCTTTTCGGTGCTTCTTGGCTTGTCTCTTGCATTAATTAAATGGAGCATCTCTTGTCACCATCCAGCAATAGTCTAGAAGCAATGATGGTGTGCTGGTGAAATCGCTCGCTGTGCTCGTTGCTCACTGATCTGCAGTTCAGTGAAAAAAAATCTATGAGATGAACATTGCCATTATGCAGAAAAACAGCTTTAAGACATTGTAAATGTCATTTATACTGACCCAATAGCATATTTTATGTTCTCAGTGACCCAGAAGAATTAGTCAAATTTGACTACATTTATTTCAAAAGCATTTTGGCTGTAGACCAGTGTTATAAACCAATAATTTATGATATATACAGAGGTGGTCAAAGTACACAACTTCCTTACTTGAGTGAAAGTACAGATACTGGTCAAATATTACTCCAAGTACCCTGTACTTTGTTATTGTCCACTTCTGAGTACATATAAATTATATCCAGTAAATTAAACATTCAACATTTTAAATATCAGACTAATGTGTGTTAGTTAAGTGGTTAGTTAGTAGTTAGTTTGGTTTATTGCTTTTATTTTTTAACACTAGCTTTTACTGTACAAATGTCACAATCAGTGTTGGGACAATTGCAAAACATATAACTTTATAGTCACTAAAGGGATAATTGACTCAAAAATAAAAATTATTTTATCATTTACTTACCCTTATGCAAACCTGTGTGACTTAAAACATAAAATAAGACATTTTCACATTTTGTCTCGTTTTTAATTTTTTATTTACAACAATATTCAAAATATATATTTTTTTCTTTCTTTTTTTCTTTTGTAGCAGTAAATGAAGAGATGTCTTATTGATCAAAAGTTCAGTATGGCGTACCAAAAGGCTCAGTGCTAGGACCTTTGATGTTCACACTGTACATGCTACCCTTAGGAGATATCATTTGGAAGCATGGCATTAGTTTTCACTGTTATGCTGATGATACTCAGCTCTATATTTCTTCACGCCCAGACGAAACGTACCAATTCACAAAATTAACGGAATGCATAGCTGATATAAAAAATTGGATGACTAGTAATTTCCTAATTATTGGACAAAAAACGTCCTCACGTAATAACCTAGAATACTGTCTAACACTTGATGGCTGCTCTGTCAAGTCTTTGTCGTCAGTTAGAAACCTGGGGTGCTCTTTGATACCAATCTTTCATTTGAAAGTCACGTGTCTAGTATCTGTAAAACCGCATTTCCCCATCTTAAAAATATATCTAAATTACGTCATAAGCTCTCAATGACAAATGCGGAACAATTAGTTCATGCGTTTATGACATCAAGGCTAGATTATTGTAATGCTATTATGGGTGGTTGCCCTGCACGCTTAATAAACAAACTACAGCTGGTCCAAAACGCAGCAGCTCGAGTTCTTACCAGAACCAGGAAGTATGACCATATCAGCCCAGTTCTGTCAACACTGCATTGGCTCCCTATTAAACATCGTATAAATTTTTAAATATTGCTGATTACTTACAAAGCACTAAATGGTTTAGCTCCGCAGTACTTGAGCGAGCTCTTAATGCATTATAGTCCTTCACATCTATTGCGATCTCAAAATTCCGGCCAGTTGATAATACCTAGAATATCAAAATCGACTGCTAGATCCTTTTCCTATTTAGCACCAAATCTTTGGAACAGTCTTCCTAACATTGTCCGGGAAGCAGACACACTCTGTCAGTTCAAATCTAGACTAAAACCCCATCTCTTTGACCTAGCAAACACATTATAGACTTAAATAATTCAATGTTAGGCTGCATAGGTCAGCCGGAACCGGGAACACTTCCCATAAATCCTGATGTACTTGTTACATCATAAGAAGGATGGCGTCTACACTAATATTAGTCTCTCTGTTTATACCGAGGTTTACTGCAGTCCGCCGGATCCAGGCCGTATCCAGATCTGATGAAGGACCTGCGCCTGGACACGACGACAACGCAGTTCTGAGGTGTCAGCTAGTCTCTCCCCTGTGAAGGCCTTCTTCCCTTCCCTTTACCTCTGTACAGATAAAACTTTGTCGTTAAGGGTTTGCGTTCTTGAGCCACCAGGCACTGTTTTGTGCGGATGAGCAGGCCGGAGCGCGTTAAGTGTTTTCTGTTAGAACAGTGTTGTATTAGCGGCCCCTAAGTTAATAACTAATGATCTTTGCAACAGAAGTGAATTAATCAATCAAAACTAACTTTAGCTGGACAATAACTTTATTCTAGAGCTGCTGTAAAGCCAAAACAATCTCTGTTACTGTAATTTTATATTATCACTGTAAAGCTGCTCTGAAACAATCTATATTGTTAAAAGCGCTATAAATGAAGGTGACCTGACCTGACCTATTTTTTGCTGACAGAAGAAACAAGGTCACAGGTGTGGAACGACAAGAAGGTAAGTAAATTATGACAGATTTTAATTGCAATTTAGGAAATATGAATGTGTTTGTTTTTGCTCAAGAACATTAAGATATTTAATAAAAAATGAACATTATACAGGCAGCCAACATTCAGGTATGGTATAGGCATATGCTATTTCCATAAACTATATGGAAATAAACATCAGAGCAACTGATATTCTATAATTCCATGAAACGGACTGGGTCTCCAGGAGTTTTTCTTTTGCTTTGTTCAATTTTAATTCAGTTAATTAAGCAAATTCTCCTCTTCTTATCAAATTAAACTGAACAGAGAACAATGCCGTGTGCTGCTCTACTCTCCGGTGCGGAGCTGCGTCTTTAGGCCTGCAGGGGGAGTCAGATAAACTGGATCAGCTCCGAACACAACAAACAGAAGCACTCACAGCTGCTGCTACTAACCGCGCATGCAGCAGCTCATTCATTGCCAAAGATGTTTGAGGGATTTATATCTACATATTAAATAAACTAAGCTTGCATATAATATTCTTGAACGTAATTTTTTTTTTTTTTTTTTGCGCGTATGCTTTTACGCGTTCCCTCTGGCTGGCTGCTAACAGCTAATCGACCGGGGACAGGGAGCTCCTCCTTCGGTCAGATTTTTACTCGAGCCCGAGGATCCAGAGGCCTTCGAGCCGGAACAGCAACAGAGGAGAAGGTACATGTTCGCAAAGATTAATATGCTGAAGCCATAACAGTGTCTAAAAAGCAGGATAATAGTAAAATAATACCGAGGTGGAACATAGAGGGAGGCGTGTGAAAAATTAAACGTGTCAACATCTCCTTTCTCCTATCCTATCTCCATTCTCTTGAATTGTCAATTATACTCCATTAATTCTGCTATAAACTGTTTAGCGGTGTATTTGTGTAAATGTATGTGTTTTATTTAAGTAGTAGTGTTATAGTCAGAGGGTGGTGTGGTTAAAGAACTTAACGTTAAATCCGAAAAGTTGCAAGTTCGAGTCCCACAAAAGGGAGATAATAAAAGTAACTGGTAAATGATTGCTGGCTTAACTTACCTGACATTGCTAGTAATAATATCCATGAAGTTTCTTAATGGATGCATTAGATTTGGTGGGCTCATGAATGCTAGGATATCTTGTTTTTGTATGTGTAGAATGTCAGACTCAGACAGCGATGAGGACCAGGACCGGCCTTTCCACTTGACAGGGTTTCTGTTTGGCAACATCAATGAGAATGGACAGCTGGAAGATGACAGTGTGCTGGATACAGTAAGAAACTAAATCCCTGCTCTTGAATGTCTCTTGATGTCGGCATGAGTTGGAAATTCACCATCCCATTTTTTCCACCTTTCTATTTTCTGAATGCTTGTTATTGATCTTATTTTATACATGCATATATTTCACATGTTTTAGTTTTTTTGTGTAATTTATAATAAAAAATGTACAATTCAGTCTTCCGGTGAAATGCCAGACTTCTCTCTGGTGATGTATGCCAGACTTCTTCAATCATTTAGTCCCCACTCCTTTCATACAAGCTCACATTCAGATCTGCCTCCATCTAATCAACAACGAATGAATAGAACCAAGTTCCCTCATTTTTTCTCTTCAATAATCCATATCATTCAGATGCACGTCACAATATGGAAGAAAAGATCTGTCGCTACTTCCATTACATAGCAACTTTAAGGTCTTTTTGTTGTTGCAAGTCATTGTCAGTGTGAATGCCGTTAGTGGAGTGAGGCTAAAAAGGAATGATGACCTTCATATTGTATATATGCCTGTCAATTGTCTCTTTCTCTTTATCAGGAGTCAAAGAAGCACCTGGCTGGTCTGGGCTCTCTGGGTTTGGGTTCGCTCATTACAGAGATCACAGCCAGCGAGGAGGAAACCGCTGAGCAAGAGCAAGATCAGAGCAACACTGATGCAGAGGGTCTGTTTCTGTCTAATTATTAGAAAAAATGTCACTCCAAGCAGTCGGATATGTGCAGTTGTACATTTAGAGGAGAAATGTGATAAAATAACCTAACTTTGTGCAATATTTGTGTTTGTTGATCTAGGATGGGTAAGGAGCACAGACGATGCAGTTGATTACTCGGATATCAGTGAAGTTGCAGAAGATGAAACCCGCAAATACAGACAAGCCATGGGCAACCTGCAGCCATCACGGAAAATGGGTACACACAGGCACAACTGGTGCAGAAAACACTGACGTATATGCACAAATGTATTACTGACGTGTGTATTTTGGTGTGCAGATGAAGAGGATGATTACGATGCTGATTGTGAGGATGTTGATGCCAAACTCATGCCTCCTCCCCCTCCCCCTAGTCTGTCAATCCCTACCAAGAAAGAAGACACACCCACTCAGAACAGCAGTGGTAAATGAGACAGCGTGATTGATAGATGAATCAGTCAATATTGTGTGGATGTTCTTATTTTTGAATCACCTCTTTTTGGTTCTTGCCTTTTAAACTCTTTATTCTTTGTAGTGACTGATGAGGCTGATGGTATCATCCTACCTTCCATTATCGCTCCATCATCTGTGGGTGATAAAGTTGATTTCAGCAGTTCATCAGACAGTGAGAGTGAGAGCGATCGACCTTCTCAGGGTTCAGGGACAGGAGGACAGGCAGGATGTCTCACCCTACCTCTTGCAGGCATTATGCAGAAAGATGCTGCTAAAGCCCTGCCTGGAGTCACAGAACTCTTCCCTGAGTTCAGACCTGGAAAGGTGACTGTAGCACACAGTGACCTGGTTTTATAGACAGGGTTTAGATTAAGCCAAGATTAAAGGAGAACTCCGGTCAATTTTAACATTGAGCTCATTTTTTTTGTAAATTTGGAGTGCTGTCAGTACAGAGAACAACGACAAAAATCGGTGTTGCCTACACCGTGTTATCCTCTTTTTAAAATTTGCACCCTGTTGACTTCAATGGGGCAAGTTTTAAACCTGCTTTTAGCCTCTTAACATCCTTGATGTGTCATTACAAGTGCCAAGCCATGTGAGTGATTCCTTTAGAGTTAACACGGGTGAATCTGACTGCAGTAGATGTGAAAGATATGAATAAAAATGATGTTATTTCAGCCAGCGCACATACCTGTATTTTCTTCCTGTTTTCAGTCTAAGTCCACAGTAGTCGATCTTCGAGTTCACACGCATAGGTTATCACGCGCGTGAACTCGACAATCGAGTGGACTTCGTCCGAAAACAGGAAGAAAATACAGGTACAGGTAAATTTTAAAAAGAGGATAACACGGTGTAGGCAACACCGATTTTTGTCGTTGTTCTCTGTACTGACAGCACTCCAAATTTACAAAAAAATTTACTTTTTTTTCTCCTTTAAGCCTTAGTTCAATTGGGACATTAAAGTAGCTTTTATAAACATACCTTAGAAAATAACATTACTGATGTGCATCCTGAAACAAAACAATGGTTTTGTTTAAGCAAACAGAACAAAACAAAACAAGAAGTTTATTTCATTTAAAACAGCTCAAACATACATTTTAGTCTGGGACTAGGCTTAAGCCTTGTCTGTGAAACCGGGGGAATATGTCTTAGAAATAATCCAAAAATTAGATTACACACTTCATCAGATTGCTAACTCATTTGCACTCCAATAGTAGTTTGCAGTTTCATAGTGTGTTAATTTTTTTATCTATCAGGTGTTGCGTTTCTTGCGGTTGTTTGGTCCTGGTAAGAACATGCCATCTGTCTGGCGAAGTGCCCGCAGGAAACGGAAACGAAAGCAGAGAGAGCCACAGTCAGACACTGCTACAGGTGACAATGAATCGCAACCACCTGAGCCAGGGGCTAAGAAAAAATCAGGATGGGACTATGAGTATGCACCACCTCCACCACCGGAGCAGTGTTTGTCTGATGATGAGGTAACCAGACAGACAACATTTCATGTCCACTTTGACCGCTTCAGGAAAAGGACCGCTTCAAGAAGAAAAAACTTTGTGTCTGTCTCTTTGTAGATCACCATGATGGCTCCGGTGGAGTCCAAGTTCCTGCAAGTGTCTGGTGAAGGTGATAAGGTGTCTGAGGTGAGGCCAAAGGTGGCAGAGTGGCGTTATGGTCCAGCACAGCTTTGGTATGACATGCTTGGCGTCCCGGAGGATGGCAGCGGCTTTCATTATGGATTTAAACTCAGAGATGACCAACAGCAAGACAGTACTGATGCAGCGGAAAAAACTGCTAATCCACCAGCTTCTGAACCAGTCAGTGAGCAGGAACCACCCCAAGAAGCACAAGCTGAGGTCAGTGTTTTTTAACCTAAATGAAAATGAGAAATGTTGCTTTTGCGGATAATTCAAAAAGAAATGAAACTAATAATAAATGAAAGCTAAATAGAAATAAAAATAAATAAATAGGAAAAAACACACAAAATGACTAAATTTTAAACTAAAATAATTAATTCAAAATATTAATAAATACTATAATAGTATATAAAGAAGTAAATATAAAGATAACACTGGTTGCAGCCATTTGTAACTTGAATGTGCATGGCTTCCAGTGTCATAGACTTAAAAAAAACTGATAAGCAGTCCATTATGGTTGATGTTGCAAACTGGTATTTGTAATCCTATTATTTAAATTTTTTTTATCATAAATACAGTGGTTTGTTACAAATAGTTTTACCGTTTACTGCACTTTGTTAAAGTTATTTAAATAAAGCAGATAAAGAAGTCTTGCACATTTATAGAAAATACCTCACTTCCGTGTTGCAAAAAAGGGGAATAGAAACATTGGGTAAATCAGCGGTTGTTTTTCATTCACAATAAAATGACACGCGCAGTAGGAACAGTCATTAGTAATAGTTACAGACAGCTCAATTACTTGTATCTGTACTTTCATCTGTGTGTGTTAGCAGGGGGATGAGGTGTCTCCGATGCAGGATGAGTTGTTTTTAATGGTGACCCAGCTGCAGTGGGAGGAAGACATCATCTGGAATGGAGATGATGTGAAACACAAGGGCACTAAAACTCAGCGTGCCAGTCTGGCCGGGTGGCTTCCTACTAGCATGACCCGTAACGCCAATGCTTATAATGCTCAGCAGGGTGAGAGAACACAGCCATAATGCAACAAATAAACAGAGAAGGTCACACATGCACATTCACAACACTGACAGTGCATCACATCAATAACATATTTTTATGTCCTGATGGAGTATTGGTCTGTGGAATTAATGTTTTCCAGGTCTAAGTCGCAGTAATTCGCAGTTGGTGCCCCCGACCCCTCCTCCTTTGGTCAAAACTCCATCCATAACAGGTTCCAAAAGAGACAAACATAATCATGATCATCAAGGTACTGTCCTGAGTTTAATGAAGCATATCTACTCTTTTGGGCTTAGAATAGAAGAAACTGAAATTTTTTTTCTTACAGTTGCTCATGAGGATGACATCCCTTGGTTCTCCATATTCCCGATTGATAATGAGGACCTTGTGTATGGACGTTGGGAAGACAACATAATCTGGGATGACCAGAGCATGGACTGCCTCCCTTCTCCTCCCATTCTCACCCTCAACCCCAATGATGAAAACATCATACTCGGTATTTTTTAACATTTTATACTTAATTTTAAACCTTGAGAAAGTTCACTTATAGTCAGTCATTGATAGTTGTTATTTTAATCAAATGTACTTAACAATTACTTTGTGCTAGTGATCTGTCTTTACAAAAGTGTTTCTGAACCTTTTTACTCCAAGGTCTCCTATTGTTTACAACAATATTCAAAGGCCCCATGACTTTTCCTGTTTTTCATGATGTAGTGAAATAGAATTAAGGATAAAAATATTTAATATTATTTCTACCTGATAAAATATTTTAGAGTTTTGCATAACTAGAATAAACTATATCCATTATAAAAATAATCATGTGTTAATTTACATGACTTCTCGAGGTCTAGAAATAACAAATATGCACATCCAGGTTTTCCAAGACCTTAGGAACCCTGAACCTTGAAAGAAAAAAAACAAAATGTTAACAAGGTGAATTAAAACCAGAAACATCTTAATTTCTAGTTTTTTTAGTTTATCGTAATGCTTGTTTTGTCTAATTTTAAATAATTTGAAGTCATCTTGGGCCCCCTTATTGGGTCCTGGTCCCCTGGTTGAGAACCATTTCTTTACAAAATTCTTTACAAGTGTACATGGAACCTTGACCTTGATCTATATTTTCAGAGATCCCAGATGAAAAAGAGGAGAGAGCCTCTCATTCTCCTTCCAAAGAAAACAAAAAAGAGACAGCACTGAAAAAAAGTCGCATTCTGCTGGGAAAGACGGGCGTCATCAAAGATGAACCTCAACAGGTGAGATGAAGAAAAATGAAATGTGGAGTGAGGAAAAGAAGGCTGGGATGTGAAAAGTAGATGATGTGTGTAATGTGTGACACTTTGTTTTACTCTGATCTAGAATATGTCCCAACCGGAGATTAAAGATCCCTGGAATCTGTCTAACGATGAGTTCTACTACCCTAAACAGCAGGGGCTCAGGGGCAGCTTTGGAGGAAACATCATCCAGGTGGGGGATTAGGGATGTGAATAGGGACCCAGAGTCAAATCTGAATAATCTGGTCTCTGTGAGCCAGCAGCCCTTTGTATTTTCTGAGCATGTGCACAGGCTTACTGTAAAATGACCATCTAAAAATAGTGTAATATTTATTTAGTGCCATTGTCCAAAACATTAGAACAGAATAATACAATGATTGAATTTAATCATTCGATTTACTTCCTGGTTTTGCTTTGCCAGTTCTCTTTATTTAGTTCTTCTGTGAACGTTTCTTTCCTCAGCACTCCATTCCTGCTGTGGAGTTGAGGCAGCCATTCTTCCCAACTCACATGGGACCCATGAAACTACGGCAGTTTCATCGACCCTCCCTGAAGAAGTACTCATTTGGAGCACTGTCCCAGCCCGGCCCGCACCCAACCCAGTCTCTCCTCAAACACATCAAGAAGAAGGCTAAGGTAGACTGACACAGCCTGAGAATTCATTTGTGTGTTTGTGAATGTGACAGTGAGTGTGTTTGTGTGTAATGTACATTGACATGGTAAAGTTTATACTTCAGTCCTTCATTTGTCCTTTCATATATTAAAATCTCTGTCAGATGCGAGAGCAGGAGCGTCAAGCATCGGGCGGAGGGGACATGTTCTTTATGCGCACAGCTCAAGATCTAACGGGCAAAGATGGAGACCTGATTTTGGCTGAATATAGTGAGGAGTATCCTCCTCTTCTCATGCAAGTTGGCATGGCGACCAAGATCAAGAACTACTACAAAAGAGTAAGTCACAACTTCACACAGGCCACAATACTTAAGACATAAATGTGATCTTAATGTAGTTCTGGGACTCTAGTGGGACAAGTCTGAGATCTGAGTCTCAATAATGTGAGGTATTGTTGTGGATCTGGTTCTCCAAGTCTGGTCACTGCTGATGATGGCATTGTCAATGTTTATATCTGTAGAAACCAGGTAAAGACCCAGGAGCACCTGACTGTAAATACGGAGAGACAGTTTACTGTCACACTTCTCCATTCCTGGGATCATTGCATCCTGGACAACTACTGCAGGTAACATCATGGACACCACTTACACAATCCTGTCACCCTCTTCCACCTTCTTCAAGTTCATGTTTTTTTTTATTTTATCACATTGTACATTGTGATTAAATTGTCATTCTTCTGAATTATGTTGCTCTTTTGTTTGTGTGTGTGTCACAGGCCTTTGAAAATAACTTGTTCAGAGCTCCCATCTATCTACATAAGATGCCTGAGACTGATTTCCTGATTATTCGGACAAGGCAGGGCTACTTCATCCGAGAGCTTGTGGACATATTTGTTGTGGGTCAGGAGTGCCCTCTCTATGAGGTGCCAGGGCCTAACTCTAAACGAGCTAACACACACATTCGAGATTTCCTACAGGTAGCACCAGCACCCATCTCTCCCTTCCCTTTTTATTCTGGTTGCATGTTAACAAGTGATGAGAAGTGATGTATGGATGAGTAAAGTTTTGAATATCTAATGGCTGATTACATAGGACAGTATTAATATGAGCAGAATACTTGGTGTATTTAACATCTTCAGTTTCATGGATTGTATTTAAATAGTTTCTCTCTCTGTAGGTGTTCATCTATCGTCTGTTCTGGAAGAGTAAAGATCGCCCTCGCCGTATACGTATGGAGGACATAAAGAAAGCTTTTCCCTCTCACTCAGAAAGCAGCATCCGCAAACGCCTCAAACTCTGTGCTGACTTCAAACGCACAGGTGGACTTACTCTCATGCACACGTTCATCTTAAATTAAATTCTAAAATCAACCTTTAGCACAAGTTTACCTTCTGTCATTTTCATTAAGAAATGTTTGAAATGCACAGGAAATAGAAAACAGGAGGAACTCAGAGAAAGAAAATTTTCAGTCACTGTGTGTGTGTTTTGTCAGACAGGAGAATTGACAGATGCAGCAAGTATTTTTCCTGGTACTGGGAAGGTAGGACAGGAACAGAAAGCTAAGGAAATACACCAGATCACATAATTCTGCCTCGTTTTACACATACTGCGCCCATGTTAATTGGTTACAGCATTCTACAAAAAAGACGTCTGCAAGATTCACAGGGATCTTGCAGATAACAGGTATCCATACAAAATTTCTATGCCAGGGCTCGACAATAAGGACTGCCTGATGGCCCGGGGCCAGTGTAAGCGTAGCTTGGGACGCATCCTAAGCGCACGCCTTTCTTAGACAGCTTGTGAATGCTGAATTGAGCACTTTCAAGTCTTCTTGCGAACATATTCACACAAAATTACATTAAAAAAATGCCAGTCTCAGCAAGTATCTTAGTAAACATAGTCTGTTACATCTTAAGTGAACATAAACAGTTGAGTATTAAAACGCATGTGTAACACTATATTGGATCCGTGCAGCTCTTAAGGTGATGATACACAGGGCAACTTTTTGAGCAATGTTGCTGGGCAATCTTGCCGAGCGATTGTTGCTTGGCCACTTTCCCTTTGAAAATGGGCAATAAATATATATCTGGATAATTTAGATCGGTCGTGGGCCCTGTGTCTCACCTGGTTGCCCGTTGACGGCAACATTGCCCAGCAACATTGCCCAAAAAGTTGCCCTGTGTATCATCACCTTTAAAGTGACAGCAGCCTGATAAACTTGCTGCTGTCTTTGTTTTAATGTTAATCAAACAACGAAGGAAAAAAATCACTCACTGCTCTTGACTAAATAACTTTTGTAACTTTAAATGACTAATCTATATTTAATTTATACAGTGAAGTATGCAGTGCTATTTTTCATTTCATTATTCATTTTCTCTACCTGAAAAACATGAAAAGCAGTCTTTATTTTATTTGTATGTTTGTTCTATTGTATTTGTGCTATTGCTCGTAATTTGATTATTTGTTCTTATTTTATTACTGACAGTTAACTTGTCTTTAACAATATTTGAAATTAAATGAGTTAGGCTAGGAGTTTTTGCTGTCACAACTTTTTTTTATTAAGGTTATGGGTCAAAAACAATGAAGACAATAACTAATCCTTTTTTTGTCGTGGGATGAAAATTCTTAGCCCGACTACGTCAGACTTCGTACTTCCGCTCAATTTCAGTTCGCTTCTGTACTCAGTCTGAGATAGCGACCTATCTCCCAGTTTTCCTCCGGCCTCAAAACAGCCGGCCAATCAACGAACAGAGGGCGGGCTGAGAGCCGTGACGTAGACGCTGATTGTACCGTGGATGCAGATTTACTTCACATAATCTGCAAAAGTCGTTCACAGCCATGTTCACTCCGGTATTTCGCTCGATGGTTTTGTTTTCGCATCATACATGTGTTTACAGTGGAAGTTCAATGCGGCTGAGTCAGTGCATAACACACTTCTTAACCAAAAGTAATGTGATTGGCTTACGAGTAACCAATGATTTTAAACTTCAGACAAGCCCCCCCCCGCGAGAAAGAAAACGCTTTTCAATTATGCCCTTCCAGACTCTGTCTACGAAGCAAAGCGAAGTAGCAGAGTTTGGTATTACCAGGCTAGAAAATTCTGGCAGGGTGAGCAAAAATTTTAACCAAAAAAAATACTTAGCGTTGAGCCCTGTATGCTGTAAATCTGTATAAATCCATGATTTTAGCAGGTTATAGCTGGAATTTGGGTTACATTTTGTAAAATGTAAATGTGGTGTAAATCAGATCTCAAGACTTTTCTTTTAAAGTTGCTGGTCTGTTATGCAGCAGAAATGCTGTCAGAATGAAAGCACCCATGCGAGTCATCAGTTTTTGCGTAGCAGATACAGTTTGTGTTTTGTACTGAAGCTCTTTCATACCTACTATATCAGGAATGGATTCTAACTGGTGGGTGCTGAAACCTGATTTCCGGCTTCCAACCGAAGAGGAGATCAGAGCAATGGTTTCCCCAGAGCAGTGTTGTTCGTACTACAGCATGCTGGTGGCGGAGCAGAGACTAAAGGTTAACACATGAACGCTTCCTATCCCGATGTGCACAATGTTCTTACAGAGCCACACCAGCTAATGTACACTTCTGTCTACCAGGATGCTGGTTATGGTGAAAAGTCATTTTTTGCACCTGAGGAAGAGAATGAGGAGGAATTCCAGATGAAGATTGATGATGAGGTCAGAGGTTTAATAAGTACATTTGAATATTGTTTTTATGCTGGATGGTGTTTGTCTTTTTCATGGTTTGATTATATTAATGTGGTGATATGGTTAGGTACGTACTGCGCCATGGAACACAACTCGGGCGTTCATCGCAGCCATGAAGGGGAAGTGTCTCCTGGAGGTCACAGGGGTCGCTGACCCCACCGGCTGTGGAGAAGGATTTTCATATGTTAAAGTCCCTAACAAACCGACACAACAGAAGGTACATGCTTTCCGACCATTTAGCACAGCTCCTGGCAATTAAGAATGTTTCATATGCATGAGAATGTCCACACACACTCATTATCAAACACTGTTTCCTGTTTTTGCTCAGGATGATCGAGAGCCCCAGCCAGTGAAAAAGACTGTGACAGGGACTGATGCGGATCTGAGACGCTTGTCGCTCAAAAATGCCAAACAGTTGCTCCGCAAGTTTGGAGTTCCTGAGGAAGAGGTGACACTCAACTAATCAAAGATACAGTCTCTGAATAACCCCAGATTAAGCTAATCACTAAATAGTTATCAGAGAATGCTGTGTGTATTTTTTTTCTCAATGTTATTTAATCTCCCTAATGATAATGTTTATTGGTGGTCATTTTGTAGTCTCTTGCCTTTAAATTCCCTAATATGTGTATGTATGTATGTGTGTATTTAGATAAAGAAACTTTCCCGTTGGGAGGTGATCGATGTTGTGAGGACCATGTCTACAGAACAGGCTCGTTCAGGGGAGGGGCCTATGAGTAAATTTGCTCGTGGGTCTCGATTCTCTGTAGCGGAACATCAGGAACGTTACAAAGAGGAATGCCAGAGGATCTTTGACCTGCAGAACAAGTGAGAACCTGAAAGTAGCAGGGCTCTTCTGCATTTCATTCTGCAATATCTCACACTAAAAATGTTTTCCAATACAGGGATGCAAACATGTCACCTTTTGGCAAAATTCGCCATTTTGATTTAATCAAAATTAGGTCATTTGTATGATTTGTGTAGATCCCCTGAGTTTTTAAAATGTTTGGTATATTTGTGTGTGTGGCACAAAGGAAAGAGTTTTGCTTTTGTAGACAATCACAGGCATCTCTGGCCAATCAGAGGTGTTTACTGTAGGTAAGTCAGAATCCACTCTGAATGAGTTTTTGTTTAACTCAACTGCGTTCTACAAACTCGCAAATCCTCTCATTATAGCACCAAAGCTTAGACACGATGTAAATAAGAGATTCGTTGTGCAGTGTGTAGTTAGATTCATTGATTATAATGTGAGTTTTCGCTCGAGTGAGTGAACTCAGTCAGTCGTGCTATAGAGGGAGTACATTTAATTATGCGAGTGAAACGCTCAATTGTTCCGTGAGTCACTCCTGAAATTGCTATGATTGACATTAATTAACCGAAGATGGGACAAAACATCTGACAGGCTGATGTCAAATTAAGCACTTAAAGGTTAAAGGGTGTGTGTTACAATTAAAATTGTGTTTGGGGAGGGTGGGTTGCATCTTTGTCAACTTTTTAACCATTATGAGTTTGCATCTCTGGCCGTAGCACTGTTAATGCTCACCCTAACAAGGTTGTGACAGAATAGAAATATGTGTTTTTGTTTTTTAGAGTACTGGAGTCCACAGAGGTGTTATCGACGGACACAGACAGCAGCTCAGCAGAGGACAGTGATTTTGAGGAGATGGGAAAGAACATAGAAAACATGTTGCAGAATAAGAAGACCAGCTCTCAGCTGAGCAGAGAGAGAGAAGAACAGGAGAGAAAAGAACTGCAGCGGATGCTGATGGGAGAGGACAATGAGAGAGAGAGGGGCCGCAAGGAACGACGCAAAGGCTGTACGTGTGTATGAAATTGAGATTGTCTATGCTAGGGCTGGGTATTGACAAACATTTCACAATTTGATTTGATTCACAAGCTTACTGCTCGATTCAATTACAATTTCGATTCTATATTGATTTATTGGGGTATGTATCAGGTACAGTACATAAGGGGAAAAAAATCTGGAACAACAGTTGGTACATTACTGTAATATTAAAGGTTAAATTAACTGATTTGTATGGGATACTTACATTTAAATTACACATAAGGACGTTATTATAATAATAGCTTATGTTTGATAAATCATTATAATAAAATGATTATGTTTCTACTCGTTTTTTGGAATATAAATATTTAAATGGTGGCTGTCATAAAAACATGACAGATTTATTCAGACATACAATACATATTGAAGAACAGATTATGTAAAAAAGAGAAGAAATTTCCAATATAGTGCATATATTTGTCAAAATGCTCCTCTCTAGTGTTAATTTTTCTCGCTAGCTATCAAGTTTATGGACTTTTCTGAGGTAAATATAACATGCATGACATTTTGTTAACAGGCTGTTTTATTTATGTCTTTGCGAGTTTGAAATACTGATTGAGCGATTACACATGATACACATGAGACATGATACGGATTTCTTTAAGTACTGGAAAGTGCTGGACAATAAGTCTTTGAATATACCTTCTGATGTTCATTCATGTTTATTTCATGCTGTAAGTAGTAGTAAAGTGGAAGAGATTATCAGTTCACGATGCGCTGGCCCTTCGCTTGCATTGAGGCGCTACAGCGATATGTCACAGCACATTAAAGACCACCAAAACGTAATTTTATAAATTGCTAGAATTTGAAAGCTTTTTTTTTTTTTTTTTTCATATCAAAAGTTACAAAGCACAAAGCTTATTGTGTTTTTTTGTTTTCTTTTTGGATGGGAGGCATGCTACAAAGTTGTTCATTCATCAACTGAAAACACCATATAAGTTTAATTTTTGGCATTTAAGAATCGATATCATTTCATAATTTAAAATCAATATTTTTAACCCAGCCCTCGTCTATATCCAGATCTTTGTCTTTCTCTGTATCTAATAACAGCATCTGTTTGTGCATTTTAGCGAGCGCCCTCTCCACCAGCTCTCACAAAGATGATGACGCTTCCTCCGTCACTAGCCTGAACTCTTCAGCAACAGGGAGAAGGCTGAAAATTTATCGCACATTCCGTGACGAGGATGGAAAAGAGTATGTGCGCTGTGAGACTGTACGCAAACCAGCTGTTATCGACGCCTATTTGCGTATACGCACCACAAAGGATGATGACTTCATGTAAGTATCTGTTTGTGTACTTAGTAGTCAGTACTAGTACACAGCGAATATAGTATTGAACACACTTTTATTTAAATCTTTGAAAATAATTATTAACAAATGTAAAATTCTTTATTAGCATTAATAAAAATGCCTGTTTGTATTCTTCATGTGTCTGCAGTCGCAAGTTTGCATTGTTCGATGAACAGCACAGGGAGGAGATGAGAAAGGAACGGCGACGAATTCAGGAGCAGCTGCGGCGCCTTAAACGAAACCAGGAGAAAGACAAATTTAAAGGTCCACCTGAGAAAAAGGCCAAAAAGGCCAAAGAACGACCAGACCTGAAGGTACAAAATTAGAAATATACTCCTACTCGCCACTGATGTGCGCTTATCAATCCTTCTGAAAGTGTTTTGCTGTGAATGAAATGAGCACATGATATTTGTTTGCACAGACTGAAAGTTTTTGGTTTTGTCTACAGCTGAAATGTGGTGCTTGTGGGGCAATTGGACACATGAGAACCAATAAGTTTTGCCCGTTGTACTACCAAACCAATGCTCCACCTTCTAATCCAGTGGCCATGACAGAGGAGCAGGAAGAGGAGCTTGAGAAGACTGTCATCCACAATGACAATGAAGAACTTATTAAAGTAGAAGGAACCAAGATTGTTCTTGGAAAGCAGCTCATTGAGAGGTAATGCAGACATGGTAGTTGCATAACATGTATGTGAACTTTTTAAATCAACGACAAACCTTTTCAAGAGGTTAAAATTGATAAAGTATAAGAGAAAGTGTAAATCATTTAATGGCTTGCCATTTAAATTCCATATTATGTTTCTATTAACCACCTTTTACCTTCACTTTTAAAATGGGCCTGTGGTCAGAGTAGTTATTGTTAACTAAAACCATTGAAAATTATTTTTGTTAATTGAAATAAAGCTGAAATAAAATATAATCACATTAAAAATATTTACCAAATACTGTTCAAAATAGTTTTAGATGATGTATTTCTGGCAAGCCAACTTCCCAAACGTATTGTCAGCTACTTACATCATTTGTATGCTCAGCTGTGTTAGTGTTTGTATTGTTATGATACTTGATTAATATGTTTATAGTGCTGATGAAGTGCGGAGGAAATCTCTGGTTCTGAAGTTCCCTAAGCAGCAGCTTCCTCCTAAAAAGAAGAGACGCGTGGGGACAACAGTACACTGTGACTACCTCAATGTAAGAGTATGTTTTAAGTTTAAGTTTCTTTGTGCAGTAGTTTAGAGATTCTTGTAGACCCTGAATGAGTAATCAGCACATGGCAGCATCTCTATGCCATCATCATTCGTTATACTATCTCTCTGTCTTTCTCTCAGCGTCCTCATAAGTCCATCCATCGCAGAAGGACAGACCCCATGGTCACACTCTCTTCGGTCCTGGAAAGCATCATTAATGACATAAGGGACCTTCCTAATGTAAGACGCATTCACCTATGTTATATACTAGACATAAACACATTCTCTGACACACAGATTGAATATGTTGTTTGTCTCTCAGACGTACCCCTTTCACACTCCTGTGAATGGCAAAGTAGTTAAGGATTATTACAAGATCATCACACGACCGATGGACCTGCAGACGTTACGTGAAAATGTTCGCAAGCGCATGTACCCTTCACGAGAAGAGTTCAGAGAGAGTGTCGAACTCATCTACAAAAATAGCGCTACGTACAATGGTACTTTCACACGCGCATACAGGAACTTAAGGTATTTACTCAGACTAGACGTACACATAATCTACTTTTATGTATAATATATATATTTTTCAGGTGCAAAGCATCCTTTAACCCTTGTTGGTCAAGCGATGCTGAGTCTGTGTGATGAGAAACTGAAAGAGGTAGATAAAAATATTTCAATAGGACTCAAAAACACTTGCAGAGAGATTGAGAAGTAATTATTGTGGCTCTCTCTGCAGAAAGAGGAGCGTTTGGTTCGTTTGGAAAAAGCCATTAATCCTCTTCTGGACGATGATGATCAGGTCGCTTTCTCCTTCATCCTCGACAACATTGTCACACAGAAGATGATGGCTGTTCCTGATGTGAGCGACCACTTACTGTTCTACCCTAATATGTTTTATATTTATACTTGTATTTAAGGACTTAACATGTATTTGAATAATTCTTATTTAATATCTGTCCAGTGTTAGTCACTGCAAATCAAGTTCCTCTTAAAGGTGGTATCAGCGATTTCAGGCCCAAACATAAATGATCACATTCATCTAATATTTCGCTAGCTGCACGCCCCATAAGCATGCTGTCAAAAAACCGCGTCTCTCTAGGTAGCCTAGGCTCTGAGATCTGCACACAAAAACAGCTGTTTTCAGTCTGTTTGGCCAAACAATCAAAACCCAAACAAATAGTGTTCCAACCAATCACCGACAGGGGCGGGTGTTGTGAGGTTTTCGCGTGCAGCCGTCATAGGCAGCCGTGCACGAGCGCAAAACCTCACAACACCCGCCCCTGTCGATGATTGGTTGGAACACTATTTATTTTGGTTTTGAGTGATGTTGATACCAACTGTTTTTGTGTGCAGATCTCAGAGCCTAGGCTACCTAGAGAGACGCGGTTTTTTGACAGCATGCTTATGGGGCGTGCAGCTAGCGAAATATTAGATGAATGTGATCATTTATGTTTGGGCCTGAAATCGCTGATACCACCTTTAAGGGCAATATTGACTTTTTTGGATTTTTTTTTTCTTTATTGGATTTTCCTACATTGAATTACAAGTGCACAGATAATAAACCCAAAAGTTAAAATTAAGCAATTTTATTACCCCAATAACCAAAACCAATAAACAAAACTGAAGCATTAAAATAAAATTAAAGCTTAAATGTCTATAGTGTCAGCCAGTGCATTATGGGACTCCATACCTTATCAAAGAGCCAATGAGTTAGAATCAACATTTTTTTTTAGCTTAGAGTAAACCCCTCTTTAATCCACATATCAAAGTTAGGGCTATTTTGATTTTTACATTAAATTATGAAAGTATTTTGACATTAAAAAACACTTGCTCAGCAGCTTTAACACTGAAACAGTCGTATTTGATGGTTCCATATAGCATGTTCAGTTAGCAAAAACTAAGTGAATTGCCCTTTCTTAATTAGTTAATGTCTCTTTTTCTCTCTGTAGTCCTGGCCCTTCCATCATCCTGTTAACAAGAAATTTGTTCCTGATTATTTTAAAGTCATCATCAACCCCATGGATCTGGAAAGTCTCCGTAAGGTCAGGAAGATCTGTGTGTATGGACACAAGAAACTTCAGTAGGAATGTGGTTTATTTCAGAATCTCTGACCTGTGTGTGTGTCTGTGTGTAGAACATCTCCAAACACAAGTATCAGAACCGGGAGGTGTTTCTTTCTGATGTTGGTCTCATTCACACCAACAGTGTTAAGTACAATGGTGAGAACCAAATTAATATTTTTATTCATCTTGAATAAAATCATGATTTCACATATGTATGCATTCTTTTATTTACATTTTTTGCTTCTCAGGTCCTGATAGTCCTTATACCAAAACAGCTCTGGAAATTGTGAATGTCTGCAAGCAGACTTTAGCAGAGGTACTTCTGTGTGAGAATGAGAGTTCTTTGCTGTTTCGTATGCTCTGTTTGACTTTGTGTTTGAGATGTTTAATGTGTATCTGTTAGTATGACGAACACCTGACTCAACTGGAGAAGGACATCTCTACTGCTAAAGAAGCTGCTCTGGACGCTGCAGACCTTGAGAGCCTAGACCCATTGACTCCTGGACCGTACACACCGCAGGTACATGCACTCATCACACTGAGGGCATGATCTCGGGTGTCTCAAGTGCTCTGTGTGCAAGTGTATTTGATAGCAGGTGAAATGAAGCATGTCATCATAAGAGACTCTGCCAAAACAGAACAGAAGGCTTGTATTCTCTCTCTCTCTCTCTCTCTCTCTCTCTCTCTCTCTCTCTCTCTCTCTCTCTCTCTCTCTCTCTCTCTCTCTCTCTCTCTCTCTCTCTCTCTCTCTCTCGTTCATAGTCTGAACATTCTGTACTGCACAGCTGTTTGATTCACATTTCCTCACTGTTCTTGTCTTTTCCTCCTCCCTTACAACTTGTTTGTCTTTCTGTGTCTGGGGCTTTTTCTTTTTATATTTTTTCTTTTTTATATTTAAATTTTTTATTCTTGCCTTCTTTCTTTCTTTCTTTCTTTCTTTCTTTCTTGCCTTCTTTCTTTCTTTCTTGCCTTCTTTCTTTCTTTCTTTCTTTCTTTCTTGCCTTCTTTCTTTCTTTCTTTCTTTCTTTCTTTCTTTCTACCTACCTTTCTTTCTTTCTACCTTTCTTTCAGCCTGATGTGTGTGAGAACAGTGTGTCTGTGAGTTTGCAGGGAGATTCTAGTCTGTTAGCCGAGGCTACGCTAATCCCTCCCACCCCTGAGAAAAGAGGGGGGCAGGTATTCCTCTCTCCCTCTCTGCATCCATCCATTCCTCTGTCCATCCATCTCTTCATCCATTTTATTGGCTAGCTTGCTTTGCCCTTTGGATACGTCCTTCCACCCCCTCATCCATCCATTTTGTGGTCACCCACCCCTTTACTGTGATGGTTTCTGTTTGCTGCTTGATTTGCTTTCTTATCTATCTTCAACTAAGTATGTTTAGGATGGATTTTAGAACTGGTCGTTAGTGAGCTAAAACCCAATTATTATTTTTTTTATTTTTTTATTATTTCTTTTATATAAATGAGACTCTTACCAGCCAAAAACAATCAATGTAGCTGAAATCTTGCTTACAGTGGTAAATCTGTTGCATTTTCTCCAGAGTATCAGACATTAACTGCTTTAGTTTTAAAACCGCTCTAAGGTTTTAATGTACAAAAAATGTAAAGCCTAAAAAAAAAACTTGATTCCATCGATCTATCTCTCCACCTGTCCATCTGTTCATCCTCTGCTGCATGCATTTTCTGATTGGTCCTCTCCTTCTGTGTGCCTCTACACTGTCCTTAAGTACATTATTGTGTACGTTCCTTAGGGTCGTCACGGCAGAGGCAGAATGGGCGAGGAGGAGTCTGATGTGGACATAGAAGGATTTGAGGAAGATGATGATGGCAAACCTAAAACACCTGCACCGGTAATAAACCTGCTCACAAAACCCTTCAAACCAGGGGTCTTCCACAGGGGATTCACAGTCCCTTTTTTACCCCTTACTGTTTGGTTTGATTTAATTAAATAATTATTGTGAACAAAATAAAAATATGCATTAAAATATGCACGTTATAGGTAACAGTTTTCAATAAGGTCTCGTTTAACATTAGTTAATGCATGAACTTAACTGTGAGCAATATATTTTTACAGCATTCATTAGCATTTATTATTTGTTAATGTTAGTTAACTAATTAAGATTAATAAGTGCTGTAGATGTATTGTACATTTTTAGTTCATGTTAACTAATGTAATTAACTAATGTTAACAAATTAAACCTAATTGTAAAGTGTTGCTTAACTTAACTTAAATCAAAGCAAATGCAATGGTTTAACTGAATTTTTCAGTGTCAGAGACTTGAATGTTATTTGTACTTTCAGGCTGAAGAGGGAGATCTGGATGATGAGGACGAGGAGGATGATGAAGATGATCTCCTCATGCGGCCACAGAGGCGTATGCATGGAGATGAAGAGGAATATGAGGATGATGAAGGCTCCAGGCGGCCAGCACAGGCCAGTGTACTTTACCAGGATCTGTTGATGTCAGACGCAGAAGACGATGCCAGTGAGGAGGAAGGCGATAATCCATTCTCCTGTAAGTGCGTGTGTGTGCGTGTGCGTGCGTGTGTGTGTGTGCATGTGTGTGTGTGCGTGTGTGTGTGTGCGTGTGTGTGTGTGCGTGTGTGTGTGTGTGTGTGTGTGTGTGTGTGCGTGCATTTTGCTGTGTATGTAACATTGATTCTCTCTGCTCTAAATTTGAAGCTATCCAACTGTCAGAGAGTGGCAGTGACAGTGATGCTGAACTGGGGCATCAGGAGAGCACCCGGATTGGAATAGAGCAGGACGAGAGTATGATGTCTTATGAGGGGGAGGGGCATGATGGGGTAACGCACATGGAGGACAGCAACGTCAGGTCAGAATACATGAACACAAACATATTCTTGTTTGAGTAAAGCTGATGTTTTTCCATGTATAATCATGATTTTGTATCATACATATGCTACTGTTCTTCAATAGCTGCAGGATGCTAGAATCCATATTGTTTGGTAGCACAGTAACCAAGTTATTACTAATAATGTTTGTCTTGTACTTCAGTGGGTGTTGTGATTGATTTATTTATTTATTATATATCATTTTTTTTATCTTATATGGTCTCGTAGGAAGTTTGAAATGTGCTTTCTAATTCCTAGTCCTGTCATTCTTACACACATTCACCAAAGGCTAATCTATGTTTGTCACAGGGTTTCCGCGGGACATTAAAAAGCATTAAAAGTCATTAAATGGATTTTGCTAAAATTAGGGCCTTAAATAGCATTAAAAAGCATTACATTTTAATCCTACAGTCGTTAAAAAATTTGATATAGTTTTGAAGAAAATGTTATACTATCAATATATTTGAATATAGCCTTCATAATTAATATTTTTTATTTGCTGTCGCAAAATATGTACGTTAGTGTGATAAACACACGGAACCTGTTTGGTAATTGCTTCCGGCCGGAGCAAAATTGCCTTGATGTGGAGGTGACGCAGACATTTTGTAGAGTGGTGGACAGGAATAAAACTAGACCAGAAAAATGGTAAAGTGCAAATTCCATTAGAAGTGGATATTTAACTCAATTAACGCAGCATCTGTTAATTTTTGTCATCCTTTGGCAAGCTTTACATTATGATCCCGCTCTTATTCATGCAAATACTTTGAACCTGAACTTGGCTTGAACAAACAGTAACACACACAATTATGCCAAAATGTCTGTTTTGTCGAGTATCCTCATAACATAAGAGCAGTCTTGAGTTAAATAAAGTCTTAAATGAACGTGAAGAGTTGTGTGAGAATGAGACGCGTGTGAGAAAAAATTGATCAATTGAGTTAATTTATATATATATATATATATATATTAGACACACACACACACACACACACACACACACACACACACATATATATTATCTGTGGTTAGTGTCATGTATAGCATTAAAAAGTTTAAAAATTGCATTAAAAAAGGCATTAAAAAGCATTAAATTTAATTTGAAGATACCTGCAGAAACCCTGTAGTCAGTCCACTCAGTGCATCTTGGTAATGCCCTCAATCAACTTTTTTTTTCTCTAGTCACGCTCCTTACAGCTGTATTTTATTAATGCACATGCAAAAGTGTGGGGAGGAAATAATTTTTTTTGACAGAAATTTAAAAAAGAAAAAAAAAGCAATTCAATTGATGTTACAAAAGATTTCTATTTTCAGTTAATGGTGTTCTTTCGAACTTACTGTTAATCAAATAATTCTAAAAAAGTATCACAGTTTCTATTTTAGAAACGGTTTCTATTTTTCTGCGACGTCGCGCTGGAACAACAAACACAGTGTGGCAATGATAATCTCAGGTACTGTTTATGTGCTTTATTTAATGTTAAAAGCATGCAATGTGGCTTTGAATATATATATTTAAATATATATATATTTAGTGCTCCAGCTTTGTAGCTGTAAAAGCAACAATGGATAATTCACCTCAGATCTTGAAATTAAACAAATGGAAACAAGAACGTTCAAACTGTGAACAAACAAGTGTATTTTTTGACAAAGATTGTTTTAGTAACTCAGTAGCCTAGGCTATGTATTTGAATAATGTGTAAATGGTGTAATATTTGTGAATTTGATTATGTAGCTACTTATCCATTTTCTTGCGATTGCCGTCAAGATTACTCTCTGGTGCTGTGCACTTGTCGCAAGAGTCCGCCCACACGCTGTTCTGATTGGCTGTGGGTTTTGATTGATTTTGAAGCATCCCGCAGTCGCTGGAATCTTATCGCATCGTGTCTGGTTAGGACACGGTGTAAGACATAAAGGACTCTGTTTACAAGGATACTCACAAAGACTGGCATTTTGACACATAAGTGTGTATATTTGACCGTACAAGCCTAATTAGGCACCAAAAAGAACTCCTTTCAGTACTCAAGCGCTCTATGAGCAGCAGCTTTATGTGCGTGCATTTCAGGTGTGCGCTCAGAGACGATCTCTTCAGTATATGCACGCACTATCTGAATGATTCCTCTTTCCCTGCTTATTACGCTTGAAGGGCTGATGTGATGTCACATTGCACAGACCCCACCCACGACTGCTAACGGACTCTTTCGTGTTAGCATAGATCCCGCCCTGAGTGAGCTTTACACAGTCCGCCATGTTATCTCCTCGCCAGAGCATTTAACAGCAGCATTCAAGTAAAAATGTATTCTTATTTAAGCTACTTAAGTTATTCAATCAAGAGCAGTGAGTGATTTTCTGTTTTTCTTTTGTTGTTTGATTCATATTATCAGCATTTATAGCAGCAGGTACTGTATATTACGCTGCTTTCACTTGAATACACTGATCTAATATACATAGGTGATTTCTTTACTTGCTGTTTTGTGAACTTTGTGTATTTGACATAACCTTGTGTTTATTTGACAGTTTAAGTTCAATAAGACGTGAAAGAGAACTTAGTTTAATACTCACGGGACGCACCGTCTGACATCCAGCTTTCTGTGCGCGTGCTTCGGATGTATGCGCTCAGAAAACCATATATCAGAAGTTTACTGATATGGCTTTAAAACGAATGTAGATAATAAACTTTCATTATCTCGTGACCACGATAGAGATGATAATCAAAACCAAACAGATGTTTTGTTCGTTTTTGGCAGAGCATCGGAGGCACGAGCTGTACAGGCTCCGCCCTCTTCTGGAAAGCGGGACGGGGAGCAGCAGCTCATTTGCATTTAAAGATACATGCATGAAAACAGCATGTTTTTCCTTCCTCTGAAAAAGGGCATTTACAACATGGTATAGTAAATTATCTGTAGAGTATTTTGAGCTGAAACTTCAGACGCATTCTGGGGACACCTGAGACTTATATTAAATATCTTGTAAAAAGGCGCATAATAGGTCCCCTTCAACCCATTCAAATGGTAAGCTTTCGTGACGCAATAGAGATGATAGTCCAAAATCTCTACCAGTTGACAAATTTCTACCAGTTTTTCATGTCTACCAGTATATAATCAATCACCCACCCCTATTTCAACAAAATTCTCTTTTGCTAATTCTTCATTACACTGTGCCTCGTATAAAACAATCTGCAGTCTAATGCTCCGAACAAACCTATAATCATTCCATGTGATTCGAGACTATTAAAATAAACCATCCATTTTTTCCTGACGTTAGGATCATTCTTGAAGTCTGCACAGATGCACAAATTAGCTGTTTAAACTGGACACGTCAAAGCAAACGTTCTTTTACTTTTCCATTTGTCCTGTTGTCAAGACTCAAGCATGTGAAGAATGTCAAAAATTGAACAGGCATCTGTATACCGCATCCAGTGTAGACCACGTTAGTGAAATTTGATTTCTCATGTCATCACCCCTTTAAGGAGCTGTTTTTACTGTATTTTTTATTAATTAAATGCAGTCTTGGTGAAAATAAGAGACTTTTAAAGACATTAAATCTTACAGAATCTTACTAATTTTCCCAGTTTTAGTCTACCCTTATCTACCTTTTCAACCTATTAATATCACACAAAGTTAATCAATATGAAACAGAAGATAGCATCTCTCTACAGTATAACTTCTATAAAAACACACTGAAAGGCAGCAGCAACCTGTGTTTGTCATTAACACACTTTGCATTGGTCGAGAGTTGTCTGCGTGGCAGTTACTGGAGGATCAGCCCACTTAACTTGCAACATCTACAGGATTTTCTTAGGATTTTAAGAATCAATATTGGATCTTTTGGACAAATATCAGTATCAGTTTTTGCCCATCCCTGGTTCTAATGGCTGTTTTAGAGATCAGATATTTCCGTTGCTAACAAGGTGATGTGGCACTTTTATTTGAAAGGAATCACCTTCTTTTCCTACAGTCACCATATTGAGTTTTGTGGTCTCTTGTATTTTTTAACAAATGGCCTGTCTTCTCATAAATTTCTGATTACACTCTTTCACTTGCACTTCCTGTGTGTTATAGTTATGGCAGCTACTATGACGGAGACAGTCAGATGCAAAGGCAGGTGTCCAGCCCCAGGACAGGAGAACAGGACGTAGAGGAGGTGTATGGGATAAGTGAAGAGGAAGAAGACGAGGAGGAGGATGAGCGGAGGCGAGGGCCTAGTGTTCTCACACAGGCACAGCTCAGTGATGAGGAGGAGGACAGTGAAGAATTCAGATCTGTTGGAGGAGACAGTGACATGGATTCTGACAACTAACACACGCTTCTTCCTCTTCTGTCATATGTGCTGTGTAACTGTCCTGGTGGTGATGATGGTGTTGCACATAACTGTATATTTCGTACTATTCTAATGGTTGTGTTTACATGTTATTTTTATATGGCTTATTGAGCTTGTTTAAGTGACACAGACAATGTTTGTGATGAAGAATGTGAGAAATAAATTTGTATGTATCTGAGTTTTGTCCATGCTAAACCTCAATTCACTCTGCCAAACTACTCTTTTAACTATGATCCATCATTCTAAAATGAATTTTAAAACACTGAACTCAGACTTGGGCAGTTCATACGGACAGTTGACATTTTTTTGGGATATAAAAAGCCCCCCCTAAAAAAAGTCCTCCTATTTTTATTACTCAACTGGAATTAAAGCATGCAGATTTGATCAGTAAACAAAAAATCGTCAATTTTTTTTTATCAGTTTCAAGAAAAATGTCAAATCTGTCCTACAATGTGACTGTCATTGTGAAAGTGCAATTCAGAAATGCACTATATGGACAAAATTATGGGGATACCTGACCATTATACAGAGTTCATACAAGGTGCTTTGAAATTTAAGTCCTGCAAAACAGCCATATTTATGAAGAGGTACTTTAAAGTGCTTGACTTATTTAAATACAATATATATGAAATAATTTTTTTTTAGAAAAAAACACAAATACAATCTTTTCATGCAAAATGAACACTGCAGCCCATCTATTCTATTAAACCCGCATCAGACCTTTTCTCGATACGAAGTACGCCAAAATTGAAATATAAATATTATTTATTTATCAATAATAGCCATTATAAACTTTCTATTTAGTATATATTATTAAGTACATTGAATGTTGTATTTTGGATACCTTATATCTGTCATTTGAGTTGAAAAAATCCAAAATTTTCTCTAAATCCTCTGATTGTAGTCCTTGAAAACCAAAAAAGTAGTGCTTGAAAAGTCCTGGAATTTCTTTTTACAGTATCTGTACGAACCTTATACCAACAGGGACTGTAATGTAATCGTGTTCTAAATACATAGACGTTATTACAGAGCTATAACAGCTTCCACTCTTCTGGGAAGACTTTCAACAAGATTTGAAATCGTTTTTGCCAATTCATCCAGCAGAGCATCTGTGAGGTTAGGCACTGTTTTTGGATGAGAAGGCTTGACTCACAATCTCTGTTCCAGTTCAGTCAAGTTCTTCCACACCAGCTCATCCAATCATGTCTTTATGGACCTTGCTTTGTGCACTAGGCCAGGGCCCAGTCATGCTGGAATAGAAAAGGGCCTTCCCCAAACTGTTCCCACAAAGTTGGAAGCATAGGATTGTCAAAAATGTCTTGGTATGCAAAGGTATTAAGATTTCCCTTCACATGTGGGGCCTAGCCCAACCCCTGAAGAACAACCCCATATATCATTATCCCTCCTCCACCAAACTTTACAGTTGGCACAATGCGGTCAGGCAGGTAACATTGCTTGCTGACATGCTTGTTATAGTTGTTCATGAGTCCCTTGTTTGTCCTGAGCAGTTAAACTGAGCATTGCTCCTCAGAAAAATCTTCCAGGTTCCTCACATTCTTTGGTTTTCTTGCCTCTTCTGCATATTTGAACCCTTTTCAACAGTGTCACAACCTGGCTCAAAGGTCATGACAAAAGAGGAACGAGGCAGCATAAATAATCAAAAGTGATTTATTTAACAAAAGAGTCACCAAACATAACTATTTAAATGCAGATGGTAAGTCTCTATAACATAAATAAACCCAAAACAAGATATAACAAGTCGGAGTGATCAGGCCATGGATGACGTCTGGATTGCAGAGAAGAGAGCTCTCGAGTAGTTAGACCAAGTGGAACTTTATCTCCACTGGCTCACAGGTTCCAGGTGCACCACTCACAGGCTCCAGGTGCACCCAATCAGCAATCACCTCAACAGAACAAAGATGATTAACAACCACACAGGGGCCGTCACAACAGTGACTATGATTTTGAGGACAATTGAGGGACTCAGACAACTGTTAGTTCGAGGTGAAAACATTGACTGATGCTCAAGATGGCAACACAATGCATTAAGAGCTGTGGGTTGTAAATGTTTATTTTGTTTTAAGATCTTTTTTTTCCCATTTAGCACTGCCCTTTAGAAGCTACATGAGATAGTTACGTTTCCCCGTAGACAAAATAAATGCAATTTACCCTGATTATACTCTATAAAAAGTTGTTAATGCATATTGTACAAGGGGTTCAATCAATTGAATGGTCAAGTCATGTCACCTTTATTTATGTAGCTCTTTAAACCTCACAAGTTGTTTCAAAGAAGCTTTACGCAGAATACAGGAAAATGATTAACTGATGCAAACAGAGTTCATTTTGGCTGTACAGCAGTTCTAAAAGTAAAGTGTCATTGTTTAGCTGAAGTCAGTTCAGTGTGAGTTGAGTTAAATTAGTTAATTTAATCTATAAAGCAGTTCTGCAGAAAACAGGGTTTTCATCATCCAGCCAAGTTGAGTTCTCATCCAATAGTGTCAGTGCAGTCAAATCAACAATATGTGTCCCCAACTAAGCAAGCCAGAAGTGAGTGTCAAGGAATCTAAAACTCCATCAGGTGACAGAATAGAGAGAGAGAGAGAGAGAGAGAGAGAGAGAGAGAGAGAGAGAGAGAGAGAGAGAGAGAGAGAGAGAGAGAGAGAGAGAGAGAGAGAGAGAGAGAGAGAGAGAGAGAGAGAGAGAGAGAGAGAGAGAGAGAGAGAGAGAGAGAGAGAGAGAGAGAGAGAGAGAGAGAGAGAGAGAGAGACACCTTGGGAAAAACCAGGCACAAGAATAGTAATTTCTTAAAACAAAAAAAAAACAAAACAAAAAAAAAACCGAGAGGTTGTTAAATGTTCTGCATTGTGGCATGATAAACACCATCTAAAACTTATTTAAATATCATTTTTATAATTATTATATTTGTTCACCAGTTCACTTCATGTTAATTCATTAACTTCAATAGGCTATTTAATAATAATTAAAAAAAAAAATCAAATAGTTACACCACAGGACCAAAGTTCACGTCCACACCTGCAAATATCTGCAAGAGTTTCATATCCAATATGTGTATGTGAGTGTTTGCGCATACTCCAGCTCTCACTGTGTTGGGTGTGTGCAAATAAATAAATAACCGAGTCAAGTGCAAAGAGCCTATTATGCAAGTGGCACTGGTGGAATTCAGATGTGCGTGGGAACTAAAAGATGAAGGTCTTACTGTACGTGTGTTTCATCTTATTTTTTACTGAAGAGGCAACTGGACAGGCGATAAGCCGTAAGTGTGTGTTCAAAAGAAGGCTCAAATATGTTCAAATGGTTTTGTATTATCTGTTTTAAATATAATCATGATATATTAGTTGTAAGCTAATACTGTAATTACCATAGTTTCTGTATGTGTGTTCTTCAGCTTTCTGTGTGACCGTTGATGACTTCGATCCATGTTTGAACAATGATCCGTGTGATCAGACAATTAGCAGATGTAGCTGTTTCGAGGGACAGCCGTTCTGTCGGTAATCTACCTTTAGCACTCTACACTGTAGTTTAAACTTTAGCTTGTTCTGAGATTCACTCCTTCTGTTTTCTGTGTAGGTGCAACAGTAAAGAAGGCGAGTTTTACTTGGATGAAAAGTGTTCTCAGAGATGGACAGTAGTGACCTTTGCCCTGGTGGCTTCTCTGCCTGGCCTCACACTTGCTGTGTTGGTGGGGGTGATTGTTTATGTGATGATGCTGCAATTAAATAAGAGCCACACAGGGTGAGAAGGAAAAACACAACTCTAGCTTTAATAGTTGCTTTATTGATTTTGAAAAGCATCCGGTAAATTTTTGTTTCTCTTACATATAGTCTGACTTTATGAGGGTAAAAAATATGACTTACAGCCCATGATGTTTTAAAGTAATTATTGTGTGTTATCATTCTGTCATGTTGTGCATGTGTGTGTGTGTGTGCCCAGTGAAGAAATGAAGACACCCAAGACAGCTTTTAGAGAGCAGGACTTGTTCCCTGGAATTAATTTTGCTTCTGATATGAATGTGAGTCAACTTAATGTGTCTTGTGGTTAAAAATAGTTAACGATTCATATCAGTAGCACTAGGCTGCCATAATCCTAATCAGAAATGTGAAACCATCTGGATATATCTTTGCAAGTCATAAAGTCAGCACAATAAATCATAAACAGAGCAGGTATATCAACTTCCTGAATGGTCTGCCAACTATTAAAAATGCTCATTTACTTTTTTTTCTGTCTTTTGTCTTGCTTTCAAAGGGTCAACCTCCCCCTAGCATGAGACCTGTACAACCAAATCCCATTCCCATGGCAGCCGTGTCCAACCGGCCCTATAGGTGAATTTTTATCTCTCTTCTGATGATTATTATTTTAAGGCACTAAGCCACTGTTAATGCATTTTTCTTCCATTTTGTTCATATATCATTCACATGATTTAAATGACATTTTATTCCAGTGGGAAATACTAATAATTCTTTTGAAATGTATCCTGTGGCATTGGCACTGACCTCTATATATTACAGATCACTGCAATGGTTGGAATGTTATTATTTTTATTTGATCTGCCGTATCCTCATGTATTAACATTTTTCATTAATCTGCATCACTCTTCAGTCCATCTAGTAGTATGCGTCCATCTGCTGGCAACATGGCTGATGCAAGACCCCGTGAGACAAACAGGTATATGGGCAGTACAACATGTGAAGGATGCTTGGTGCCCTGTGCTAGAGGAATGAAACAATGCGATTGGTTGTTCTCCATTGACACAACACTAACTTTCAGATAATCTGGCACGTTTAGCATATAATTAGAATCAAATAACAGTGCTGCATGTAAACAGTAAATGCTTATGAGACTGAAGAATTCAAATGTTTGTTGGATCATGAAAAATTTGACACTTACATTTACGTTGCCTCCACAGCATGTACAATGGTATGCGTGATCCTCCAATGGGAGGTCCTGTACAGCCCTACAGGTAATTCTACATCAGTTGATAATAATAGCTCATACAGTATGTATACATATCTATACAGTACAGTACACACATATATAAGGACCGAAAGTGAAAATCCTGGTATTCCATGTCCTTGTGTTCAATTCAGTGATTTTTGTGTTGTGTATCTGTGTGATTATTAGCAATGGAGCAGGTCGGGGTCAGATTGTTGGCAACCCATATGCAAGAGATTCATCCAGTCGAAATCCCTATGAAGACCACAACCCTTCTGCAGAGCACAACCATTACAGACCACACGCCCCTTCACACACATATGAAGACCTGGTATGGTTCACAAATGTAACAAACATTTCAGTTCCAGGAATAGATTGGTGAATGTTTATAATCTGTTTTTCATGGCATCAGACAGCGTGTTATGATGCACTATACAGCACATGAGCAATTTAGAGGCTGTGTTCTGATAAGACTGAGAATATGAGCTCACTGTGGATGATCAAAGGTCTTCTCTTCAAATAAATAATTCTCCTGCTCTTTATTCCTCCAACAGCCACAGAATCAGCCCTATACTCCTGCTGCTCCACTCTACAGTTCCTCTGAGCATGGAAACCTCCGCAATGGATTTCCACGACCCACATTAAACCTACAATTATAGAACTATTTTTTGTATAATTGGATCTGATCAATTTTGTCATTATTTGTCGAGTTAAAATGTAATTTGTGTCTCTTTTTATATTAATCATTTACATTTATTCATTTAGCAGAAGCTTTTATCCAAAGTGACTAACAAATGAGGAATACAAGCGATTTATCTCAAGCATCATCCAGAGTAGAACATGCTGGAACAGGTTAAGAAACAGTGAAAGCATAGTAGAGTGTATTTATTGTCTAATCAAATAAAAAAATAAAAGGCTTACAAGTGTTGCCAATGTGTGCTCTATACTCTGTTTAGTGTAATATTAATAGTATTTGTTTACATGTCCTGTAATACAAGTTTTACTAAAATTACTTAAAAAAAGAAAACTACTGACTTTCAATTAATCCTGAAAAATAACGTTTTAGGATTTTGAACATGAACAATAAAAAAGTTATACAATTATACTATGTGCCACACAGGATATTAAACAGATAGGAGAGCATGAGGAATTTACTGAACTGCAATTCACAAAAAATTCAAGCTATCAGACTCCTGAACTTCAGCAGTGACTTGGACTGAGTTATTGCAATAACAGTATTTATTTATGTGGAATAACTGTATTTATATGCCACCAGTTAGTTAGTGCTGCCAATTACCATGTGCAATATCATTACTTATATGCCACGGTCAAACTCTTTTTAGTGTTATATTTTAATGCACATTGTAGCATTTTTTTCTTATATTTTTATGAGCCAGTGGAACGGAATTTCGTTCCACAGTTAAATGACAATAAAAACTCTAAATCACACCCACAGACGTTCACCACCCGAACATTTTTTTAAGATGTTTAGCTTTAAAACATTGATCATGTTTATGGTTAATTCCAAGTTTATGGAAAGTTTTATTATACTTTCCTGCATTAAAATACAAAATGCAGTTCTGCATCCCGTTTGCTACCTCATTTAAAATTCGGCAATTAAAGTGAAATTTAAAAAGCATGAATGGCACATATAGAAAAGCGCAGATTTTTGGTTGTCATTTTGTGAAATCATGCTACAATATGGACGTTAGGTTTTGCACATGTAGAGTCGATCGGTGCTGTCATCAAACCCAGAGGACATGCCAAATACTCAAAAACTCAAGTTCATTTTTTAATTCAATGCATTTCTCAAATTGTTATGCTGATTCTAAACTTGCACTGAAATGTTTTGTATGAAACTACATTCATCATTCGTAGACATCATCGCAGATTACATATAATGTGACAGAAATGAGAAGAAAAGACTGTTTACAGGTGATTTTTCTTTATGTTTACTCAAGAACAGGAGGTTGACCGTACAAAGATTTTCCCTAAAGAAAAGCAAAATTGCCTGATAAAGCAATAAATAAATGTCAGAATAAAAAGGCAGTCTAAACAATTTGTTCCAATGTCCCCCAGTTTCTTCAGCAATTCTGATCCACATTAAACAGTGTCACAGATCCATGCAAGTGCTGATACTGGTTGCAATTGCTCTTGCTGAACCGTCTTCGCTGAAGTCGCTCATCTGACCCGACAACGAGGCCTAGCAATATCTGCTAATGGTTAAAGAACATGCAGTCTTAACCGGCTCCAAATCAAACAGCACATAAGGTGTAATTATGCGGGTGACGACATCTTTCTGAGTCGACTGATTTTGACTTTAAAAGCTAACAGTACAGGGAACACTTCTGTAGAAATCTTGCACTCAAAACAACATCCATGAAAAGGCAAACATTTAATCATGTGGGAAAGAGTGATGTGGAGCGATGCAAGGACGCCCAAACATCCATCTCTACAGATGCCCAGGGGCTTAAGGTCTCATTTAAAAAAAAGAAGTCAACTATGCTAAATCTGTTTAGAAAAAAAGTAACCAAATTAACTAACCACTAAAGCGCCACTCTCTGTTGTGTCCATGTCACATTGGCAGCATTGGGATGTTTATTTGTGGGAACTGAAAGATTGCGCGCGTGTGTGTGTGTGTGTCTGCGTGCGTGCGTGCATGAGATTAGATCAGCCCATGTTCTTGCGGTTGCCATATCCTCTCCGGTGTGTGTCCTTCCAGTTGTCCCAGTCACGTGCCTTCTGCAGCGCCTCTTCATCATCGTTCTCTTCCTTCCTCTCTCTTTCAGCTCTCTCCTCCTCCTCTGCATCACCATCTGCTGTGGAGGAAAGACAGAGGTACTGAATTGAGTAAAAAGGCATATCTCTCCTCAGTTTTAGTACTATATAGGCCTGTCAGGGTCATGGATTATTGATCTAATTGCAATTATTTGAGATAAATGCGAATTTCATGATTTTGACAGGCCTACTGAACACTTCTAATTGAAAGTAAATGAAAATTCTATTTATATCTTTTAATAAAAGATTATGTCCTGCAAAAGCACTCAATGCGTGTGTAAGCACCTGCGCTGCGTGGTATGCCCTGGTCAGGTAAACATCCTTGCCGTCGGTGTTGGTCATACCAATCGTCCACTGTCATGGTGGGAAGGCTGGGATATCCCTCACCAAACACTCTGCAATACATTCAGAAATACACACACACTAGTACTGCAGCACTGAACTCCACAGGCACTCTCCAAATGCACACGTACTTCGCCTGCATAGCATCCTTAGTCAGGATAAAAGGCTTCATGGGCGGTCTTTTGGGTGGGGATGGCTGGGGGTTGCTCTACAGAGACAAACAATTATTAGTAAGGCTGTCAGTCAATTCAAAAAGCACAGCTGTAATTCAGAGTACGTGGCAATGAAATACCTGCTTGAAAAGCTCCATCCGTTTCAGTATCTCGATCTCCTGGTTGATGGAGTCGATCTCCTCGAGGGCTAGCGTCACCCACCGGCGCACGTGCAGCAGGTAAAAATCTCTCACCACCTCTTCATCGGCTGAACCCGATTCAACTAGTCCCCTGATCTCACTCAGCTTGGCTTCTGTCTCCTTACGCTGATTAAACCTGGAAACAACTTACAGTGTAAATGTGCCACACGGATCCACAAAAATATTAAGCAGCACAACTAGTTTTCGACATTGATAATAATAAGAAATGTTTCTTGTGCAGAAAATCAGCATATTAAGAGTGTTTTTCTGAAGGATCATGTGACACTGAAGACTGGAGTAATGATGCTGAAAAATCAGAAAATCAGCTCAGCTTTTTCAACCCTTTTGAACAGTAGTGTATATATAATAATAATAATTTTTTTATTGGTGTACCCTGGACATCGGACGATGGATAGATACGTGCATGTTACCAAATATTCAATCCTAACCCACCTCTCGATTTTGGCTTGTCTTTGTGTTGCCATGGCGATAAGGTCTGGCTGTGACATTGGCATGGGGACTGATGGATTCATGCGCTCCTCAGTAGGAGTATCTGTTGTGCTCTCACTGGCTCTTGGCAGCTGAAAGCTACATATGTCATAGTCCTTGCACCTCTGGAGAAAGTCCCTGAAGTAGACGTGGGCCGCCTGCACGTGCTCCAGCCGCTTGCTGGGGTTCACTTGTTTCATGGTGAGCGCTCCCAGCAGAGCCGGCAACAGCAGGTACTTCAGGTCGGTTGTGGAGATCTCCTCCAGGGCCTCATTATGACTACCCGAAAAATAAAAGTCAATTAATACAGCACTTCAGTAAGTTTTACATTGGCTGTTGTTTCATAAGGACCACGATATTTATTTGTGCATTAGTGCAATACACTAACATTACTTACCTAGATTATATGGTTTAGATAAAAAAAACAAACATAAAAATCCATAATGCTTGTAATATCTCATGTGTAACAAACCAAATAAGAAAATCAATGATGACATTACATCACCATGACGTCTTCAGTTCAGAGTAAAACGGAGTACACAGCCGAGTAATACTGTAGGAACTGGGTAACATTACAACCAGTTTTGCAGATTAATCATTAATGCCCTTTTCTGTTTACTACTGTACTGTAAAACTAAAAAGCACATTAATTCTTTTAATTTGCAACGGATGACTAGACGAAAAATAGCTCCCATCATAATCAGCGCGTCGCTCGCTTGTAGTTCTCTGACAGCAACACTGATTATAAAATGAGCATTTGAAGTGATCGCTTCGCGTGCGAGAGTGCGTGTAAGTGTGTGTTGTTCTATCTAACCTGAACAGGTTCAGCTGATTGACCATCCTCGTCGCCTCCTCCAGTTGCACGATGGCGCGCTTCACTTTCACCTGCACCGCGGTGGAGCTGCTCGACTCGTGCGTGGTGTCCACCTCATCGTACAGCTTCCAGCCCCGATCCAGCAAATCCGACAGCTTCGGAGCATCTGAACCACTGGGGTTTTGTGTACTGTTTGTGTCTTCAGCAGCCGCCATTTCTCGAAGCGTTTTTAAGACCCAACTCGGCTTCCGTCTTTTCCTGTTCTTAGAGTTTGTATCCGGTCGGTTTCTAGATGTTGCAGTTCTGACGACTGACTGTGGATGTCAGCAGAGATCAGTGCTTATTATACCTCTTTAGATAACAAACAGCTATTATTATCATTATTAGCACTGTAATAAATAAATAAATAAATAGCGAAATCTATAAAAACACAGTAATATAAAATATAATTCAACTTAACTTAGCCTATTAAGACAGTTTTAAAGCATTCGTTTTTAACTGCTTTAGGTTTAAATTAAGAAGTGCCACAAAGCTTGGAGCAAATTTCAAATATACAAATATACATTTATGTAAATAAAACTTACCTATAATGAAAATATTATTACAAAAAAATTCAGCATCTTTTTTTTTATTTGTTTTATTTTTTTGCATAAAAAGACCAAACTTTACAATGTGATATCAAAAATCAGCTATTACATTATTTATATATAAAAAAAATACTCATTCATTCTGTCCCAAAAGCGCATAAGAAAATGAATTAGCCTACTAAAAAGATGATCCTGAGATCTTTTTGAAAAAAATTACAAACTTACTCTTAAATGTTCACTTCATTAATTGTTTTGAAGTAACGTCCTTAACTTTGAACCTTAAACGGAAATGAAACTTAAAAGGAAACTAGGTCAACCAAACTTTGAACCTTAAAAGGAAATGAAAAATATTTAATTCTTATTTTGATAGAGTCAGCTTTTGAAAACCTTCTAAAACATTTATTTTAACAGGAAACGGAAAATATTCTTTTGTAATTATAGTGACCTAAAAAAACCATTGTTTTTACATTTGCCATGATGAATTGTCAATGAACCGATTAGAAAAAGAGTTGAACCCATCCCTCATCTGAATGTGTTTACAATTATTTTAAATACGAGTTTACCGAGCATATTTGTAACATATTTATGCATAAACAAGAAAATTTTTTTTTTTTTGCCATTTAGGCAAAACAAGTCCCAATATCTTTCGCAAATAAAAAAAAAAAAAACTCTTTACAAAATTAGCTTTTTCACAATGCAAAAACTACATTCCCGATCTGAATTTCTCTCTTGTTCTCCTCTGGACAGTATATTAACAGGGTGTGAGTTCCCACACATATTTTTTCCTCTTTAATTTATCAAAAGGCTAACTTTACACAGTGAAAATATTCAGAAAAATGTTTTCTTCTTAGTTTCCGCGTAAAAATGTTTTGCATGTAAAACTCCTGGTCTTTTTCTGTCAACATGACCATTCTGAACTATATCTTTAAAAAAATCTAAGTAGCAAAAGATCTCCCACAGGGCCACTCAGTTTTCATTTTAGAAAGCTTTACACCCAGTATAAACACAGCCCTGTGACAACATTAGCATTAAGAAACCATTTGTCTCTGTGGTCTCGGTCACTGTATGCATTACCGTGTGCTGGATTATTTGTTTGTGTTAGTGTATGAGGGCAACTTAGCACAAATGGCTGATATTAATGATTTTGCCTGCAGTTAACGGAATCATTCATACCATGTAGCACAAATAAACTTCATAAAGTAACATAGTCCAGGGCTGCTTTAACTCAGAATACTGAGCCTTTGTTAGGACAAAGCGGAAACTCGACTCACTTTCCCATGGTGTTGTATCGCTGAACCTCTGGCATGATCAGTTGTTAGGAAACCAAGACACATTAATGTGATGATACACGGGACAACTTTTTTTGAGCAATGTAGCCGAGCGATGTTGAGAATTGAGAATGGGCAACACATTTCTATCTGGATACTTTAATGTCTCACCTGCTTGCCCATTGATAGCAACATTGCTCAAAAAGTTGCCCTGTGTATCATCACCTTTAGAGCCATTATCGTGATTGACGAGAACTCTCTCTAGGCTGAGGCAGAAGTGTTTATTCAGTTCACTGATCCTGATCCCGTCTTTTCTTAATCTAATGCTTAACCACACATTTAAACTTGCTGAATGCAGCTAAAGGTCTTTGAGCAGGTGTGAGATCCTGTGCACTCTCTAATGTGTATATTTTTTAATCACTTTAATGAGCTCTGAGGTTATTTTGTCTTTCTGGCCACGAAAAGCAAATTCCCCTCATAGTGGAGGACTAACTCTAACCCAGTCATGACCTTTAACCCTGATCTCTACCCTTGGAAAATGCAACATACATCAACTGTCACCCAATAGAATAACAGACAAACCGCATTCAAATAAACACCAGAAAACCCCAATGAGCTGCAGAGAGATGAAATAACAGCATACATGTGAATGTGATTTCCAGCTTGCTGCTTTTTCTTGCCGCATCGATCAAATGGAATTTAAGTTCTAATTTTGTCACGCCAGGCTGTTGATTCTTCACATATTTGGAGTCGCTTGCAGATCTATTCTCAGTATGTGTGTGTGTGTGTGTCCGGCTATGTTGTGAGATTTACAACCTTTTGTGCCCTTTGCTTTGTCATTGCAGCACCAGCAATATGGGGGGCAGAACTGACAGGTGCCACACACACACACACTCTCAAATACACAGTCCAAAAACTGCTTTTACACTACTCACATGAACATGTTAGAAAGCAAATGGACCAAATGTCCCTTCCATAAGGAGGATGACTTAAGAAAGGGACTAAATAATGTTTTAATCAAAACCAAAAAAGCCAAAGGGGTTTTTGAAAGGGGAAGGTTTATGGTCTAGTCAATATTAAAATAGTATAAATTAATGGAAGATGATATAAAAAGATTTCGTCTGTGTGCGCCACTCAGGTTGACGGTAAAACCTGATGCCACCTACACTGTGGAAAGACCATCCCAAGGTCACCACGAGGAAACCGGTTCAGCGTTATAGATAGAAAATATCATCTCTGCATAAAACAACAGAAGTCAATGTAAACTCCCACGGTGAAGGAAAAACAAATGCGTGTTTGAAAAAGAGTCTGTCAGCAGAGATCGGTGGGATCGTCCTGCATCTGTTTTCACAAACAGTCACTCGGCAAACAGCTAAGCGCTAATAGTCTTCCTCAGACTGTGTGTGTAAATACTCTTTCTGTGGGAGTGTGGTGTTGTGCTCTTAGTAAACAATACACGGGACCCGGTTAAATGGAGAGCTGCATTCCACAGAGATTCACACCAGGTGCACAGTCAACAGAGGAAAAGAGAATCATCTTATTTCAGAAGAGATCAATATCTTTTCAACACTCCTTCATCCCTGAGATCTTGAAAGCATCTCACACTTCCCGTGGCTGATGAAGGCTTGGATAAAGTTTAGGAAGTAAAAATAACTGCTGCTGGTTTAGCAACATCGCTGATTCTTCTCTGCCAGTGTATTTTATTTTTCAACAAGCATCTTTGATATAAAATGCAAAGACTGAGCAAAAGCTAACCCCCCTCTGAGGCTCAGACCTGTCCTGCAAAGGGCCCAGAAATCTGTGTGTGCCTTTGTCTTTCTGTAACAATGCAGAGATAAAAATCAGGCAAATCAAAGGACAAAAGGAATCGCAGAACAGGTTAGCCCTCTGTCTCTTTCTCCTGTAGCTGCTGTTGAATACTTACTATCTGGGTTCTTAATCTCTCTATAGCACTGATATCCTGAACATGTCTTTGATGTGAAAGAATGTTGATGAGAGATCAGAGAAAACATGCTCAAGAACTGCTAGATTCTGAGCAACATAAATCTACTCCCCAAAAAGAAACTGTAAGCAAGAAAAATGAAAATATGGTCATTTACAATTAGGTTTCATTTGTTAACGTCAGTTAACTACGTTAGTTGATGCTTATCTACAGCAATGATTAATCTTAGCTTATGTTAATATCAACATGTACTACGTAATTAACACACTGTGAACTAACATGAACATTGAATAAATGTTCAGAAAATATTTTGCTCATTGTAATTTCATTTGAACTAATGTTAACAAATGGAAAAATTCCTCTTCCACATTAAATATTTTTAATAAAATAAATACAAATTTTCATTTTTACAGAAAATGTACAAGTTTTCCCAGGGTGAGAAGCGTGGACTTCATCTTTCTTTTCATTTGTTTTAATTCACAAAAATAAAGGACACTTACTTTGCTATAAAAACAGTGTCATTAACCTTCATAATCAATACTGGGTGCAGAGAATTTCTGAGGTCAACCAAACTAAACAGTTTGCTGCTTTGTAATTCGTGTCATGAAATGTATGTGACCAAAACAGACCAGCAATGTGTGAAGCATTACCGCAGTAAAGTCACAGTCGTACCCTCCCCCCAGTCTCTTTCTCTGAGTTTTCTGCGAGTGGCCACTGCTTATCACTCTGGTTTTCCACAGGGTGCCTTGAGGGCCTCACCGCAGGGTTCTTTGTTTACGGCCATTCATTAACTCTTTCACCACCCCATATTCCTCAACTCCGGCTCTTCTTTCTTCACTTTCATGCCATCCTCACAGCACTTAGAGGATTATCCACCCACTTATGGCTCTAACATGATCATACACATTCGCCCAGCACTGCACCGTGCCTCCTTGTCTCTGTCGACGAAGACAGTCCGTGAGGTGGCTTGTCACTTGCAGACGTATCTCTCAACGGTGCGGTGGCAGGTTTTGCAGGACACGTAACAGCACCAGTGATATTTACACTGGCAGCGTTCCACCAGCACCTCCGTGTAGGCATTATAACCCCGTCCACAACACATGAGTCCACAGCTCTCACTGCCAGTTGCAGTCTTGTTACACTGCCTGCAGAGATGATGTAGAGCAAATTATTTACAAATCATTTACTTTAACCAAATAACTCAAACGGCAGCATTCGAGCGTATTTGTGTCGTGAGAATCAGCATTCATGTGTGATAATGTTTAACCGATTCTATTCATGTGCCTCTTTTCTTTCCGTTGTGCTCTGTCCCATCTGTCAGATCAGTGATAATCCCTCATTCATTACAGTGACTGAGAACTGATTGCTCTCTCTCTCTCTCTCTCTCTCTTAACTCATCAGTAATCAATAATCCTTGATAATGATTGATGATGGATATCTCACCTGTCTGTGGTTCCGAGTGACCCCTGCTTGGCGTTCTGTGAGCAGTAATCCGGCGAGCTGACCAGGTAGACAAGTTCATTCTCTCCGACAGGCCTCACCTCCATCTCCCGGGGGACCAGCTGTCGGCGGGTGCCAATCTGACGCGGAATGACCTTAGTGGCCGACAGGTATTTAGACTTGAGGTCGGCGGAGATGCTGTTGATGTCTTGAAGGCCCTTCCAGCAGGTCTTCACAGAGCAAGAGCCGGAAACACCGTGACATTTGCACTTCATCTCTAGAGCATCCATGAGTGCCTATACAAAAACAACAACACAGACACACAATTAATGAAATGAAATTGCTAAATGATGTCAGTGACGCCGGTAAGCACGTAATTGAAGTTACCTGTCTTCCCACGCCATTGTTGTGAAGCTGCATGAGTCTGAAGGCCTGTGGTCCCGAGCGACGGTTCCTCATAGGCGCGTCTGAGAAAGCAGAGCCCATCTGCAGGCCGTAGCGCACGTTATCCCCACATCCACCCCAGCGGAAGTCTGGGGCCGCCTGCTCCGCCGGTGCTGCCGCACATGAACAGCTGGGGAGTTCTCCAGAAGCACAGGCACGGGCGATAGCATGACTGACCACTGCAGCGGCCAGAGAGAACACAAACGCTGCCTCACGGGTCCCTGCACAGAGACATCACTGTTAGAACACCTGCACTAGCAACCTGAGCTTTGCATAAGGTGTGGACACTGACTGCAAGTTAGTGGTTTTTATTTTTAAATAGCTGAAACTTATATTTAAAAAGCAGGGTGGCTGCTGGTCAGTACAATGCTGCTGAATCTGATAGACAAATCCAGATGTAATCACCTTTCGCCAGGTCCGGGGTGAAGTGAGGGGCGCTCTCGATGGACGAGCAGTTCCAGCGCATGTCGCTGAAGGCGCCCTGGCACGCGCTCTTGGTGAGTTTGGCCGCGTGCACGATGCTGTGCATGAGCTCGAGGTTCCGTTTGCAGAGCTGAAGCTGATCTGGCACGAGCCCGTCCAGGAGTTTACAGTGATGCGTCTGATTCCACCCGACAGAGCTCCCGTTTGCCGTTAAGCCACTGCAAATACACACATATTTGAGCCAGTCTGACGGATTAGCTAAACATACTAACTTTAGTTGACTGAATAATGCTGTCTTGTACATTACTGGACTTGTTTTCAACAAAGTTAGCAAGACAGTTAACAAAAACAGTGAAAATCACGTTATTGCAATAACCACTTGGTTAACTTTTAATGAACTTGTTGTTTCATAAATAAATTTCTTTATTCATTATTCCGATTCATTCTTGAATATAACTTATTCTGTTCTCGAATCAATGTGACATTTAAGACATTCAGACATATTTAAATACCCAGCGACGCCTACAGCTGGAATAAAATAGCTGAAAATCTACTTTTTGGTTAAATGTCAGATATCATAAAATATTTAATTCATTCCCCATGTCGCTTGCCGAATAAAAATAAATACTTACAGCCATGATATTCCTGTGCATGGATAAATTGCGCTCAAATACATAACGAAAAATAGAAGACAATTCCTGTATTCTGTCATATCGTTCTTCCGTCGTTTAGAAATCCTAATGAAGTCCGAATTGTTGTCTTTCACAGTGGTCAAGATGCTCACTACCTGATGGCACCGCTAAAATGTGTCCGAGTCCAAGTGAAGCTCTCTCTCTTTCATAGGTCAGCTATGGGACTCGACCCGCCCCCTCCCTCCCTCCCTCCCTCCCTCCCTCCCTCCCTCCCACGGCGTGTGGGCGGTCTCAAGATTCATATGCAAGAAGCGCGCAGAGGGATTACCTACTACAGTTAATTTATAATGGAGGGAAAACAACATAGGCTACTGGAAAAGAACAAAATTAACCAGATTGTCTAGCCATGCAATTAGAGTTTATCAAAGCTCACTAAAGTGTTGGCTATCACGCAGATCAAACCCAATTGGTAAAGTTTTATGTGTCTTTCTTATCCTTGCAAATTAACAGTAGCCTTCAAGACAGTTTTTTATATTAATTATGTTTTTTACATTAAGACCTATGGTTTGTTTGTTGTTGTTTTTTCTTTGCGCATAGCCTTGTGAGCAAACAACGTTTTAACCGATTTGTCGAGGTTACGGGTTAAAAAAAAGCCATTAAGCAACAGGCTCAGCCTCATCATCTGTAAAGCTCAGCTTTCCAGGGTGTGCGCCTTCCCAAAGGAAACAATTGGGCTTTAGTCTTTTGAAGATTTCTGTCCGAACGGGATCAACAACCCGTTCATTTACATTAAAATATGTTTGATTCGGCTTTTCCCTGAAGATAAGCCGGATTTCGTGTTCCTCAAGCCTTACGAGCACAAACAGCTTAAAACAGCAGTGGGTCACTGTAACCAGGCAAACGCTGCTGAGAGCATTACATGTCAATGATCCATAATTTTATTATAAACATCACATTTCCCCAGTCCTACAGTAAATTCATAGGTTATTCGGGGGCTAAGAAAGGCACAAGTTCTGCCTTAAATAGTTTTTTTTTTTTAAAAAGAAAGAAAATACAATACAATGACCATAAAGTACGTGTTTCCCGAGCGTGTTCACGCGGTGCGGCTCGTTGGTCTAGGGGTATGATTCTCGCTTAGGGTGCGAGAGGTCCCGGGTTCAAATCCCGGACGAGCCCTAGTTTTCCATTTTTTTTTTAAAACGTAGACTAATTTGATTGTGTATTATTAAGTAAACACATATACAATCGCTATATAGCGTAAACACAAATCTATTTTAATCGTACGGTCAGCCGATGCTTATTCAGAGCTGAATGTGCCTCACGTGCGGAATGCAGCATGAGAATGGTGGCGCTGAGACAGTCCTGCCGGTGCTAATCACTCTAGTCTGATCATCACATAGGTGTGAATATTCACAGGTCCCAGAACAGTCATATCTCACCGAGACAATCAGAAATAACATATCCCTCATATGCGAGCAGGCAGCTCGGCCACTTCATGGAAAGGCGAGAAAAGCTTATCTTTCAATCTTCTGAAATGTGTCGGGACAAAACTGCATCAAGAATAGACTGCTTATTGATCTCGCAATGGGCCATCAGTGCCCGAAACTGCAAACTGGAATTTTAATTGATGTGTATGCGAGTGCATGAATTAGTCGGGATTAGGATCAAACAAACCAGTTCTCCTTTCTTTGAATCTTTAATGGAGCTAGAATAATACAAATGCCTCACGGGGCTCCTAATCCGATCAACAAATCCTGCCATAATCGGAGGCCCAATCAACAGGTTTTATGAGCGTTGTGTGCTGTAAATAGGCGCCCTCACTGTAAACAAACCAATGAGATGCTCTTAGGTTAAAACAGGTCTCATATGAATCCATATAGAAGTGGGATGATCAAACACGCTTATGTATATTTATTTGATGTAGCTGTGCTTTTTCAAGAGAGGCTGAGACATGGACTCTTTCCATTTAATTTGACCTTTAGTTGACCTGTTGAGATCTTAAAATCTCAGCACAATACATTTACATGCACAAAATTCACATTAGGCCTATGACAAATGTATTCTTGGAAGTGTAATGAATGAGGAAACATGCAACATGGTGTGTCTGGAAGGTATTCTCTCCAAAATATACAGATGAAGTAATTGCACAGAAACCTAAAAGATTTCTGAATTTACTGTGGTTTTTATTGAGAAATGTTATGATGTATCTTATCTACCTCCATGGTTTCGAAATCAGTTCTTAGTGGACATGAAAGAAGGCCTATAGCCATCAACAGCACATCATACAGTACTGAGCAATAACAGCATCATGAATGACAGTGAGGTGTGAGATGCAGGATGGATCGTTCTGTTCACCTGTTTGAAGCAGTCAGGGGCTTGTGAGGACGAGTCCTTGCTTTCTGTCTCGTGCTCTTTGACTTAATTGTCCTGAGATTTTAGACAAAAGCTTAGCATCAAGAGTGTATCCTGTCTTTTGTATCTGTGCGTGTACAATGTAGACAGTAAGACAGAGGAATGTGGAAGCAGAGGTGACGAAACCTTCATGTTTGTGAAAGAATGACATTTTAAGGTGTTATTAGCCATTACGTCACCCCGCAGACCACTTAACACTGAATACACACAGGTAGAAAAGATGTTACACACATATGGAATAGCAATGAAGCCGACATGCGTTTAGTGAGATGGATTTGGTTCCTCCACTAAAACTTTTAATTAACACAAACTTACACGGATCTGACTTGAACTAAATTAGGCCACAAATATCTCTGCATATCAGAATCATACAGGCAGATACTGATGATTATTGAATTATGTGAGTGAAAAAGTTTTGTTTTTTTTGACACTAGGGGTCACTGTACTCTTTCTCTTGGAACATAGAAAATGAAACCACTGTTTAAAAACAATCTTTCAAAAACAATTTAATAGGACATAAAAAAAAAACCACACAAGAGAGCAAAATATCTTATGTACATATATACAGTCCCTGTATAGTTTACAAATATACATTATCTTCAGTAAAATAAAGACACTTGTATCTAAAACACAAACACACAGCAGAAACAAAAACTAAAACAAGCTGTTGGTTGGATGTGATGTGTAAGGGAAGAAAGAGAGTTATAAACAAATCTGTCAGAACAATCACATTCAGACTCTCCTGCTTTTTTTTTTGTTTTTTTTACATTTCCATGTGGAGACAGAGGAAACCTGAGGGCAGATTACCAGCTCCCTTTAGAAAGTTCCAGATAATTCCCACGGTTTTTTATTCCGAGACCTTTGAACACACAATAAAGCAGTTTGTTCTCACTCTGAGGATCTTGGATCTGATTCCTATTAACTAAACTACTCTCATGATTCAGTCTTTCTCTAAAACCCATCAGATCCACAATCCTGAGCTGTCAGTCAGGCGCTGGAGAAATCAAAAAGGGCTGATTCATGACTTTATGATTCATGGTTTTTATCAGTATGTGTTAGAGTCAAAGACAGAGGCTCAAATGTTCGGAATGGAACAATAGGTTACTGCTTACTGGATACTGTGCAGTATATACTGAATACTGCAACCTATTAAAAACAGTATAACAACGGATTATGAAACGCTAAATGTTTCAGTAGTATGCCACATTGTACCTCATCACATTGCATGCTCAATTTGGCAAGTTATTATCTAATGTTTTTTTTTTTTTTAATTATATTTTGTGTACAATATTATATTTCTCATCAAATCATGAGGATATTGATAGTATTTTGCATTGTGGGATACCAAGTTTGCTTCTCAAGAAACATTACTTATTACAAATGTTAAATACAGTTGTGCTGCTTGATACTTTTTCCAGGATATTTGATGAATAGGAAGTTCAAAAGAACAGCATTTATTTGAAATCGAAATCTTTTGTAACAGTATATGTCTTTACTGCCACTTTTGATCAATTTCAGGTGTCCTTTCGGATAAAACTGAATAAAAGAAATGATCGACCCCAAACTTTTGAACAGTAGTATGTATGTTAGTTATACTGCATGCACACTATATACTGCAGCAAAAGTAATAGTACGACAATATTCTATTCCGAACACAAGCCAAACTCTCAGTGCTACATTTACAATAGAGGAGCACTTCTGCCCTCTACAGGAGGCATATGGTATTGCATAATCAGGATGTCGATGGAAGAAAACATTATGAAATATCATTAATTTCAGTACCTGAACCACTGCCATGATATGCACACACTCAGTTTTTCATACAGGTAATGACAGTTAAAGAACAAACAAATTAAAATAAAATAAAACTGTCAGGATTTCACGACTTCATTTTAAAAATGGGCTTCTTGACTGTGTGTGCGCGAAAGATCAGATATAACTGAACATAGATATTCTGTTTTACATACATTGCCAACATCAGTGCTTATTTTAATAGAATAGTACACAGGTTCACTATTTATGTGGTGTTGAATCAAATGAAGTGTGTGTCTGTTACGACTGAGTATTGCTACTGGTGTCGGTTCCAGTCACTGAAATCACTGTAGGTGCACTTTCTCCATGTGCTAACGCTGGATGGGCAGTGTGTGTGCCTGAATCTACATACACACTGTGACGGCGCTGAGCTCATCCGGTCACACTGTTCATTCAGGAAACCAGTGTACCCATCTCATTCGTAAATAGACTGTTTGATTACTTGTGGTGCTAATGTTTGAGGACTAACAGAGGGTGTTTCAGTGCTCAGAGAGACTTGAATCTTTTTGTCAGTGTTGGTGATGCTACATAAGTCACGTTTGCCTGATGCTCGACAGATATGTTCATAAATTGCTGGCTGTAGATTGGTGGTGTCAATGGGGCGGGGATGGCTCAGTTGAGTTCAGTGGGTGTGGTCTGTGAGCTCATCAGCTCATGCACATCTAAAGAGCGTGATCTGCGTGTCTGATTAGGTGGACCTCAGGTGTGTCCGGCGGCCGGGGCGTCCCCTAGACGGATGCTGCCGAGGAAGGTGGTGTGGTTGCTCATGGAGATGGAGGTGTCTTCGTACACCATGCGAATGGAGATCCTCTGGCGTGCTCGCAGCAAACACACACCCGCGGTGTAGCAGGTGTTGAACTTGCGCTGGCCGGTCTCGATGCTTCGCGTGCAGCGCAAGAATGGAGTCTTATCTACCATCACTTCATAACTTGCTATGTCCGTGAAATTCAGGTAGTATACCTGTTGCACACACACACACACACAGAAAGCGAATTGGGATAATGGTTATTGATTTCTAATGTTAATATTGTTCAAATAAAATGTTTTTTAATTGTATTTGTATGAAATGTATACTGTATATGTTTGTGTATAAGCAGTAGAGTTAGTCCAGGGACTGTACTCACTTCTACCTGACTATATATAAAGTATGTTCCGTCAAGCAGGACTTCCAGCTCTCCAGAGCGCGAGTGCATTTTAAACACTCTCTGATGGATTGAGATCATTCTCCAATTCTTCAACACACCTTCTGACAAATCTCACAAACAGACACCAGTAAATACTCAATCATCTGTTATGACAGCAGCGACACATAATTAACACACATTCCCACTCTAAGGAGTTTTTACAGATTTCTACTAACATTTTCACTGACCCTTACACCCAAAAAAACTATACATTTCACATTAATAATCGAATTCTTAATTATTCATTTCTCTGCGTTTGGGAGTAAATAGTTACATGTAACGGAGTTACGTAATTTAATTACAAAATAAATGTAACTGTAATCTGTTAGACGCTGAGAAAAAAACGTCTAATTAAATCACAGTTACTTATGAAACCATTTCAAAGGGGGCTACATCTGAATATTTTCTGTAAAAAGCTAGAATTTGCTGAATAATATTAATTTGTTGATTTGACTGTTTTTGATGTGCACTATACTTCCTTCCATTTTAAGGCTGTTTAGTAATGCGATGCTATTCTGATGCTTTTGATTGATTTTCTTGATTGAATTTACAGCTCACCACGTCTGCCTATTACATCAATCCACATTGCCACCGAAAGGTTTCGGCTGCAACCTGTCTGAGAGTTGCCACCATGGCGAGTGATTAAAATGCTTTCCAGTGCTGGAAATTTAAAAATCATTTCATTCAAAAATCTGTATTTAACCTCAGAAAAATCTCAAAAGAAAAAAGACTGATTTTTTTAGTGGCTTAAAATATTATAATCTTAATTAAAGTGATTACTGCCAGACTTTCAAAATCCTTCATCAGTGTTGAGTACTGCGGTAAGGTTAACCCTGCCTGGTTTAAATGTTTGAAACAGCTGAAAACATTCGTTAGAAATGTAGACAAGTAATCAAATGTAATCAGTTACATTACTTTAATAAAGTAATTGAAATGGTTACACTAATTATTAGATTTTAAATGGGGTAAATCGTAATCTGTAAACTATTCCATTTCCAAAGTAACCTTCCCAACACTGATTATTCTGAATAATTAAATTATAATTTAATAATGTTATTATTAAACACACACACACACACAGTGTATTTTTTTTTAGTATCAAGGTTAAAAACTGTTGTGCTGCTTAATATTTTTCTGGATAATATAACGAATAGAAAGTTAAAAAAAACAGTATTTACCTGAAACATTATAACTGACACTTTTGGTAAATTTAATGTGTCCTTGCCGAATAAATATATTAATTTCTTTCAACAACAACAACAAACAATTACTGACTACAAACATTTAAACAGTAGTGCATTATTTTATCCCATCAAATGTTGCTTTTTTTTTTTTATACAAAGGCCAGCCGGCCATCCTTATAGTTGAACCCTTCGTACAGCCTACAACACGTCATGCCAACACACAATATCAATAAGCATTTTCACGAATATGGATGTAGGTGTGTGTATGCAAGGGATCATTATTTAACTCTTACCTTCTTTCACTTGGATAGTGGTTTCCTGACCTTGAAGATGCACCACAGCTGGCTACAGAAACATCACAAACATTCACAAATTCAAAAGCACGTTTAATGTACAGTCTTACACATGCTCATTATCATGATCTACACATCCAATCATCCTCTTTTTTACTGAGAGAAAGTAGCATGGCGAGATGAGCAGTGTGGTGGTGGAGGTCAGGACATCGCACATACCTGGGTCTCTCTGTGCTTGGCTTTATCGGCGCCACCTGTTGACACAAAGGGGAAAAGAAATTTGTTGCTTTTGGATAAAAAGCATCTACTACGTGACAAATTATTTACAATACTCTAAGTTTGAATCGTGTAATCGTAATGTGCTAAACAATCTTGAATTAACTGTAATTGTGGGCACTGCTTATGTCTTGCGCTATGATCTGTTCACACCAAGAATGAATGAATCTTTGCAGCAACAAGCCTTTCCATTTAAACACTGAATTCCTATGGATTGTGCAGCAATAAAGCAACATTTAGGTTGTCTTTGAAATGTTGTGTTGCTCTGTTGCATCGCTCTTGATGTGAACAGCCCTTTAAACAAGCAGCTTGCTGTGACTGCTTGTAGAGGCAAGTGTCTGTGTTAACCTGAAGGTCCCTGTGGTCCAGGTGGACCTTGTGGTCCAGGTGGCCCTGCGGGTCCAGGAGGGCCAGGTGGACCAGATGGACCCATTGCGTTACTGCCTGGGATCCCCGGGATGCCTGGAATTCCAGGTGGACCTTGTGGACCAGGTGGGCCTGGAGGTCCAGGAGCGCCAGGGGGCCCTTTCTTTCCTAAATAGAGAGAAAGAGAGAGAGGAATGCAATATCATTCTGACATAAATTGAAACAGTTAAAGCACTCAAAAAAAACAAAAAACTAAAAAAGAAGCAAAACAAACCACCTCAAAACTGCCACTCAATTTTCAAATAACAGTGAAAATGAAATTACCCTTTTTCCGCTCTCCTTTCCTTTTTCCGCTATTTTCTGCAAAAGGGATAAGTGATGATCAGTTGGAAATGTATCATTTTACATTCACAATTGCATTTTCCCCCCTCCTGAATGTCTGCTTCAGATTCCAGAAAAGATGATTTATTCAAAGAGACTGTTTATTTGCTTCACACACACACACACACACACACACACACACACACACACACACACACACACACACACACACACACACACACACACACACACACACACACACACACACACACACACACGTAAGTATGTGTATGCATGTATGTTTTGCTTAATAACATTTTTCACTGAACAACAAACTATAATACAATTGAAGCAACATATGTAGACCCAACAGTCAAACCACATCTAGTAAGTGTGTTTGTGCGTGTGTGAATGTGTAACAAATCGTAACAAACCTACACACACACACACACACACACACACACACACACACACACACACACACACACACACACACACACACACACACACACACACACACACACACACACACACACACACACACACACACACACACACACACACACACACACTCTCAGGAGACAGATCTGTGTTCCTAAGGCCTGAGGTCACTCCTGTGTTTGTGTTGGCTAGTATTCAGGGGTCTTTTTTTCGCAATAAAACTACTTCAACTCATTTGTAAATGACTGCTGCTTTAAGTGTGTTGTCTGGTGAGCTTCGCACGCGATATCTATTTTTCTCAAAACACAGAATATCAAAAGTGAAGAGAAACAACTTGCTGGCTTTAATCTTTTCCTGTAATCTTCCTTTTTTCTCATTATATGAAAAACAACAGAAGGGGAGAGGGAGCTTAAATTTGAATGAAGACCAACAAGCACACATGTGACCCTGGATCACACAACCAGTCATAAGTCGCACGGGTATAAGTGTGGCAATAGCCAACAATACATTGTATGGGTCAAAATTATCGATTTTTCTTTTATGCCAAAAATCATTAGGATATTAAGTAAAGATCATGTTCCATGAAGATATTTTGTAAATTTCCTACCGTAAATATATAAAACATTTGTTTTTGTGAGTGAATGCAGCAGAATCGCAAACATAAATGGACAACTTTAAAGGCGATTTTCTCAATGTTTCTATTTTTTTGCACCCTCAGATTCCAGATTTTCAAATAGTTGTATCTCCCAAACATTGTCTTATCCTAACAACCCATACATCAATGGGAAGCTTATTTATTCAGCTTTCATATGATGTATAAATCTCAATTTCAAAAAATTGACCCATGTGACTGGTTTTGTCATCCAGGGTCACATATATAAAATAAAACATGCACAACAAAAAACAAACATGACACGTAATAAGCATGCAAAGTCCCTGTGTCCTTTGATGAAAAATTGATGTTTTTGTACATTTTTAGTGATCAAGGAAGTTCTGTTTTTTTTTTGCCAACCATATAATTTTTTACTTAAGTGTATCAGTTGCCAGGTTTTAAAAGCTTAAGATAAAATAAACATGCATATAAATTTAATTGAATTTCGCCCTCACAAAATATTCCAGTCTGCTTCACAAACCCTCAGTTTGTGTTTGCAAAACCTTTGTTATTATCTACATAATTCTTACTACTACTCGAAAAAATGTCTTCATCAGAAAATGTTTAAATGAAAAGACTCCCAGATGTAATGTTTGTTTGACAGAGTGAATGTACTCCCTCTGGTGGTGACGGTGAGCTTCAGAGAAGCATCAGGAAAATTCCATTTTTGTAGTTGCAACTTTTGACTAATTTTACACAAGAATATAAATGCAACTGAGATCATATTTTAGAAGTATTTTAATCATATGATAATCACAGTAGTAAATGCTTTTTACTGTTGAAAAACATCCATAAAAAAGAATTGGTCTGCATGTGTGCACGCGCATGTTTGCACGTTCGTCAAAAGAATTTCAAGGGAGGGTTACTTGACAGTGGGTATGTCTGTGTTTGTTTTAAATAGGAGGATAAAAAACGAGTGTTAAAAGTCTTTAATGAATGGAACAAATTAGCATCAAAGACAGACAGTATTGGAACCATATTTCACACCAAACATGCAGCTGCACACACAAACACACTGAACACCAGCTGTACATTCACAAAGTGCATGTTTATGAGGCCACAAAGTGAGTGAGTTTGTGTATGTCCATGTGCAAGTGCTTTGACCCATGAATCTGAGAAGTGGGAAGAAATTAGTGTGACTTTTGATCACAATAATGGATTAGAAATGGCTTCCTTATTAAATAATCATGCGCTTCCATACAGTTTGGCACTAGAAGGAGAAACTCATGCATCAATACTTGTCTAACAGTCTGATGGTTTGGTTTTTACACTAAAATCTAACCAGTTAAAATTTGTTGTCAACATTTCATGGAAATTTAGTGGAACAGAATTAGAACTAAGCCATAAAAATCAACTTTAACATGAGTTATGTGTGTGCACGCTCTTCAAAATGAGCTCACGGCGATGAGTGAGGTCTATAGTTTCAAACACGCACATTGAGCTGTATGCAATATCCTATATGTCTACATAACAGTATGTAAGAGATTTATTAACATCCATACACTGCTGTCAAATATACAGAGATTTACAGCTCAGCATATTACAGGCATTGTTTCCTGAGGTCATCTGCGGCACACTTGAGTGCGCCATTCTACTAGTGTGTGTAAGAGAATTTAATGTGCAATTCAGTGTTAATTTAGTTGACAAATAAGTCAAAGTTGACGTCAACAACATTTTGTCACTGACGAAAATGAGATGATAACTAAATAAAAAAACAGTTTTTGATGGCAAAAACTATAACGAAAATCTATTGACCTTTTCGTCAATAAATAAGAATGAGATGAAAATGTTGAGCATGGATGATTTGCGAAAAAGTTTAAATCCTACAATTAATCTCTTTGCATGGTAGGGAGGTTAAATGTGCATATTTGAATGGCAAAGTTCCCGACGGGTTAATAGCATACACTTGCTGCATGTCTTATAAAACGTTTAAAAATATCTGTGAGAAAGAGAAAAACAAACATATGAATAAATTTCACGTCAAGAAAAACAAGACCATTTATAAACCGTGTCGAGCGACAAGCGTCGGGAAAACAAATAAATGTAAAATACAATACAATAAGGGCTCGAAAATAAGGACTGCACCATGGCCCGGGACAGTTGAAGGAATTGACAAAAAGTTTATCATGCATCTGCACGTGTTTTGCTCATTTAATCAATAAAGCAATTTTAAGCTATTCAAGTGCAAGAAGACGTAAAAGAGAACTCAGTTCGGGACGGTTTACTGTGTGCTCACACAAAGCACTCTCTTGGACAGTGCGCGAGTGCTGAATTGAGATTGTGCTTGAAAGGACAAACACAAAAAATTAGGGCTGTCAAACGATTAATCGCGATTAATCGCATCCAAAATAAAAGTTTGTTTTTACATAATATATGTGTGTGTACGGTGTATAATTATTTTCTATATATAAATACACACACATGCATGTATATATTTAAGAAATATTTGCATGTATATACTGTGTATATATATTTATATTATATATAATTTATATTATATATAAATATTTTATATATAAATAACACATTTTTCTTAAATATATATGCATGTGCGTGTATTTATATATAGAAAATAATTATACTCCATACACACACATATATTATGTAAACACAAACTTTTATTTTGGATGCGATTAATCGCGATTAATCGTTTGACAGCCCTACAAAAAATATATCAAACTGTGAGAATTAATTTAAACATTTGGTTATGTCTTGTTGTGAAAATAAACAGTTGGGAGAAAATCGGATGTGTATCTTTGGATCCGTGCATTAATTCTTAAAGTTTTAGAAGCCTGAACTAGCTGCTGTCTGAGTCCTTAAAGGAGAACTCCGGTCAATTTTAACATTGAGCTCATTTTTTTGTACATTTGGAGTGCTGTCAATACAGAGAACAACGACAAAAATCGGTGTTGCCTACACCGTGTTATCCTCTTTTTAAAATTTGCACCCTGTTGACTTCAATGGGGCAAGTTTTAAACCTGCTTTTAGCCTCTTAACATCCTTGATGTGTCATTACAAGTGCACAGGTCATGTGAGTGATTCCTTCGGAGTGAACGCAGGTCAATCTGACTGCAGTAGATGTGAAAGATATGAATAAAAATGATGTTTATTCAGCCAGCGCTCATACCTGTATTTACATCCTGTTTTCGGTCGAAGTCCATAGTAATCGATTGTCGAGTTCACGCGCGTGATCATAGGTACTAAACCAATGCGCGTGAACTCGACAATCGACTACTGTGGACTTCGACCGAAAACAGGAAGAAAATACAGGTATGTGCGCTGGCTGAATTAACATCACTTTTATTAATATCTTTCACATCTACTGCAGTCAGATTCACCCGTGTTCACTCTGAAGGAATCACTCACATGGCTGTGCACTTGTAATGACACATCAAGGATGTTAAGAGGCTAAAAGCAGGTTTAAAACTTGCCCCATTAAAGTCAACAGGGTGCAAATTTTAAAAAGAGGATAACAAGGTGTAGGCAACACCGATTTTTGTCATTGTTCTCTGTATTGACAGCACTCCAAATTTACAAAAAAATGAGCTCAATGTTAAAATTGACCGGAGTTCTCCTTTAAATGTTAATTCAAACAACAAAAGAAAAAGAGAAAATCACTCACTGCTCTTGATTGAGCAACTTTAGTAGCTTTAGTAGCTTCCACACTGGAGCCGAGGGAGTGCAGAGTTGGGGCGGAGCCGACGGGCTGACAGGTAGAGGTGGAGTCAAGGGCCTGGGGGACCGAGGTTAAAGGGATAGTTCACTTTGAAATAAAATTTTGGTATGTTTTAGCTTACCTCAAGGGCATCCAAGATGTAGGTGTCTTTTTTTCCGCAGTAGTTTCAATTTTGATATTTTTAGGTCAAACCGTTCTTGTCTCTCAGTCATTTCATGCAGATCTATGGATACTGTCTCAAAGAGCATGCACAAAGTCCAAATTAAAACAATTCCCCATCGTCCAAATCAAACAATTCCCCATCGTAAGTACACATTGATGGCCTAAGACACGAAACGAGCGGTTTGTGTGAGAAAACGAACAGTATTTATATCGTTTTTAGCTCTTATAACACAGCCGCGTTCAAATGATCTGAGGGCTCGGGCGGGTATAGATATATACACTAGATGTCGCCTTCGCTACTGCAGTTCATTGGAACGAAACCGTAGCCAAGGCGACATCTAGTGTATATATCTATACCCGCCCGAGCCCTCAGATCATTTGAACGCGGCTGTGTTATAAGAGCTAAAAACGATATAAATACTGTTCGTTTTCTCACACAAACCGCTCGTTTCGTGTCTTAGGCCATCAATGTGTACTTACGATGGGGAATTGTTTAATTTGGACGATGGGGAATTGTTTTAATTTGGACTTTGTGCATGCTCTTTGAGACAGTATCCATAGATCTGCATGAAATGACTGAGAGACAAGAACGGTTTGACCTAAAAATATCAAAATTGAAACTACTGCGGAAAAAAAGACACCTACATCTTGGATGCCCTTGAGGTAAGCTAAAACATACCAAAATTTATTTTCAAAGTGAACTATCCCTTTAAGCTGGGGAATCCACATCATCGGGAAGCCCGAGATGAAGCTGAGCTGCTGTATGGAGTTAGCGGTGGGGTCAGAGCACAGGAGCTGGACGACACCAGTGGAGCCGGCGCATCCAGGGGACTGGACTGGACTGGACGGAACCAGCGAAGGAAATGGGACCAGGAAGTCGGGCGGAAAACTTTGGAGGAGGAAGGTCTCAGGATGGGAACGGAGCATCCAGACAGCCGGATGAGACCGGCAGGGAAGTCGTTGAATCAAGGGTGGGGACTCGGGAGGGAACTGGATTCGTGGACCTCAGGTCCGTAATGCAGTGGTTCACTACTGCCTCTGGGATGGATTGGACAGCACACCTCGACTCCGGGATGGCCCAGGTGGTCGGCTGTAGTGTGTGGTCTGAGGTAGGCATGGGCTTGGGCTCCTTTTCTGTCTCGCAGATGGTGATAGAGGAACCGATGTGCAGCAACACCCACCCCAGGTACTCCACCAATGTGCTCCGCTCACAGAGGAGGAGGAGACGCAGTGCTGGTAAGTCCATTTATTTTTGTGCTTTTAAGGTTGGTTATACTGTTACGTGTTGTAAGCACATAAACTTACAACATTTACAGTCTTTAATGACGAATGCTGGAAATTGTTAATAAACTCAAGGAAATAACACATTACATACAGGCAATAACCAACAGAGGAGTGAACTGAACAGGGAGTGTATATGCAGGAGATAACAATGAACTAAATAAGACACAGATGATAATTACAAGTAACCATAGAAACAAACAGGGAAATAATCAGAAACCAAGGAAACTGAAACTAAACAGAGCAGGAAAACAGGAACTAAGGGAAACAAAACAGAACATCAAAATCCAAGTCCATAACCGTGACACTTACTGTGTTTTTGACATGCACAACAAGAGTAAAGCCAATTTTGCTATTCTCAATACCAGCTGAAACACAATAATTGCCTTTTGTGTTTATATTGATAACTTGCCAAGATAGGCATTTTGACCAAAAAGTGCATTAGACTGTTCACACGCGGTCACATTACCACAAGGTAATATAGCACAACTGTCTAGTGCTGAAATGGGGCAGTTCATGACAGTTTATGGGGGTAAAACAATACCAATTCCTCTCAGACTTCCTTTTTGTAATAGGACAATTACAGTAAGTGTTGTCTTGCTGACCTCCGCACCACAAAAAAGTTATTATTATATAAGAGCCCATATTTTAATTTGTAGGCTGTTATCTCAGAAAAGATCTCAGGCAAAAAAAGACACACTAGTCACACACACATAGTCAAGCTCTTTTAAGCCAGCGAACAATAATAATAATGTATAATATATAATTATAGTATAATAAAATAGTACTATTACTAGTATTGTATGATAATACTAATGATAAATATAACAATTATAAATGTAATTGTTTGAATGAAAAGTTGAATACGACAAAAGTGGACCAAAGAAAGATTTGTTTTATTATTTAAAATATTATTATTCTTGTCATTCTACCAATGTGAAATATAAAGCTATACCACATAATCTATAGTATAATTCCCTTCCTGATCCACATTCCACATTCATTTAAAAGAAGTACATATTGTTAGTTAACATGAAACTGCTTTATATCATATACTGTATATCGTATCGGTCATCAGTAACCTTGCTCTCTAGACATCTGCTTTAGCAGTGGTTGCGATGGCATCTATGTCTAGTATGCATGCATGTTATCTGTGTTGTGTCGGTATTTGCTTTGGCACATGACGCACACAGGTGCAAAAGCTGAAACAGTAGAACTCCCGATTAGAGCCAGTCACTGCACAGCACATAATCAAAGCCAAAACCACCTGCCAATCAAACCGCTGCCAACTGGAGCCAATCATGGCAGTGGAAAGCGGAGTAGGTAACCAAAGCTGGAGTCGGCAAATGAGAAAGAGAGAGAGAGAGAGAGAGGTGCAATATTGCTTTGTTAGAAGCTACTAGAATGGAAAAAGGAGAGGGATTTCACATATAAACTACTGGTGTGCGCAGCATAGCCCAATAATGAGTAAGATGGAAGGAATGAACGAGGGGGAGAGAGAGAGAGTGAGAGGTAGCATGATCAAATGAAGGAAATGCATCTCGTTCTGAACTCTAAACCACATCAAAGAGAAATGCTGGCAATCTCTCAGGCTTTATACTTTACACACACACACACACACACACACACACACACACACACACACACACACACACACACACACAATATAAGCTCTGAATTTCATGAATACCAACAACAGTTTTTTTTTACCTGAACGTTTGGTACGATGAATGACTCTCTCCAGCCCTCTTGTGTGCTCATCCCTCCATCTGCTCTGTGAAGATGAAGGAATACGTTTTTTTTTTAATACAGTGCAGAAGAATAAAATTAATTCATGGAGCCATTTCAAAGCATTTTACATTTTAACTCCAGCTTGAGTTTGGGCCAAGACATGATCAATGACATTAATCCACTTCTTCATAAAATAAATGTCACCATGTAAATTAAACTACACATGCATACACACATACACACACACCTCTGCTAAAAAGACAACATATTATGAAGAATGTGTGTGTGTGTGTGTTGAGAAACCCTGTGGATTTACAGCAGTAAGACATTCCATTTGTATGATCTAGCACACAAACACACACACACAAAATCACGTAAACATAATGAATTATTTAGAAAGGAAATACTTTTCTTATCATTATCTCACATATGACCAGAATAATAGCTCTGCATGCCTAAAGCACGCACACACACACACACGCACGCACGCACGCACGCACACACACACACACACACAGCTTATCATAGATCCTATATTCAGGGATAACTATCAGGTCAGGATACTTCAGGTCAGTCTGGAGTTCCCATGTGTGTTTATACACAGTGAATGAAAGGTTGAGAAAAGAGAAACTCTGGGTCAGTTGCAGTAGCACATATCTGTGTCTGTGTCAGTAAGACAGAGAACATAACCCTGTTGCGCTTCACAGTAGAGTCACGTTACAAGACCTAGACTGCCATTGTCATCTTCATTGCAGTATTGTTGAAGGGAAAGGAGTCTGAATTCACACACACAGACTCATTGAGCGGGGTTAGCGGGGTCATGCAGCTGTGTCTGGGTAAAATTTGTGTTATTTATGTGATTAGAGAAGCCACTAAATCACAAAGTTCAGCCCCAGAGTGCATTGGGTGTCATGTGTATTCACGTATCCATCTAAAACATTGACGTGCGAGCGTGAACATGAGTTTGTGTGTGTTTTACAAGTAAGATGACACTTTTAGATCTGTAAACACCTTGCTGTGTTTTTTAATCCACTGTGTGTTTGAAATCAGACACTGTACACCCGTCTTCCTGCCAGAGGATGTTCCAGCCTTTGGACATGATGTTCTGGCTCAGAGTCTCTATGTGTGTGTGTGTGTGTGTGTGTGTGTGTGTGTGTGTGTGTGTGTGTGTGTGTGAGAGAAAGAGAGAGAGAGGATTGAAAACATTTCTCCAAGCTTACAATGATCTGCTTATTTACGAATACGATCAGCAACAAAAGAAAGAGTACGCAGGTTAAATTACATGTACTTTAGGGACCAAACAGACCCTAGAAGTTAGCCAAATCTGACAAAACCTGCATTTGGGGACATCCAAGTCGCCATCCTAACTAAATGGGATTTAAATAATGTGTTTCTAATATTAAACATGCAAAATGTTTTCTTTTAGGCGTATGGTTTGGGTTAGTGTGCAGCAATTATAATTAGCTTGAAATATAAACAGTAGAATTCTATGGTATGTCCTCATTTAGCAAGACGTGTGTGTGTGAGAAATAGATTTGTGCAGTCTAGACCTTGTAACTCGAGTCTAGTGCGAGACATCTCATCTGTCTCTTTTACACACACACATACACACACACACACACACACACACACACACACACACACACACACACACACACACACACACACACACACACACACACTAAATGAAATATTGTACCTCTTTTAACTGCACACCAACCTCTTTCTCTCTTAACGTAATTACAAACTTTGTCTTACTGCATTATCATGAGAGATGCACAGTGGTATTATTTTTAAGGTAACACTTTACAAAAAAGTTGTTCTTTGTAAATGTAAAGAAACTGATCAAACCTTACAGTAAATACATGTATAATATTACAAAAGATTTCAAATAAATACTGTTTTGAACCCATTATATAATCCAGTAACATTCAAAACATGGATCACAGCTTCCACAAAAATATTAAGCAACACAACTGTTTTCAACACTGACAATTCTAAGAAATGTTTCTTCAGCAGCAAATCAGCATATTAGAATGATTTATGAAGGATCATGTGACACATGATACAGTACAGCTTTGCCATCACAGGAATACAATTACATTTTAAAAGATATTACAATAGAAAACAGTTATTTAAAATTTCACACTATTACTGTTTTTACTGTACTTCTTTCAAAAACATAAAAAACTAAATCTTACTGACTACAATCTTTTGAGTGGTAGTGTACCAAACACATGAACTAATATGAACGAATTGAACCTTATTGTAAAGTGTTACCAAAACACACTAGAGGACACAAAAGCGAGAAAGAGAGATTTGTCTTTTCGACCACCCACAAACCTGATTGGTCAAATGCTCCATCAAGCTAAAATTGCTTCCCTCAAACGTGTGTCCGCATGTGTGTACATTTCTTTGTGCTTGTAAAACATGAGATTGTGAACAGATAAACGCTGCTGCATGATGAATACGCGCATGTGATTAGTTTGTCAGTTGTCACTGAGGACAGATAAACTCACACCCTCATCCGTACACACATGTAGACTCACACATACACATGTGTTGCTCTGTAACAATATTTATAGTAAGGGTACACACTGTATGAGGCCTAATTTATTTCTGTTTGAATTGTATGACATAGCGTGTTGAAGAAGTTGTGTATGTGTGTGGTCTGAGCTAACGGTAGCATCTATTCCACTCATACTTATTTTGACATTTTCCATTCTTTCCGCTGACAGCCAGAGAAAAACGACCTTTTTAATCAGTCTGACCACACACACATACTCGCAACACAAACACAGCACAACAAAAGAAAGCGTGTGTATATCACATTAATACACTGCACTTTATTTACATTTTTATTATTTTTCTGAAACACTAGGGGCAATTTTTTTCCAAAAACTTTCCCTCTACATAAACAGTTATAACCTGCTGTTGACCTGTTCAGACAATCTTCAGATTTAAACACTTCTCACAATGTAATTAGGGCTTCTTATTCCCCTGCAGGTCACTTATTACTTGGCTATTAACTGGGTCCAAAATGCTATATGTTTGCATCAGAACTCTGGAGTAAAGCACAGCAACATCTCAGTGTTAAATATTTGATTTGATTCTGATTCCCAAGCTTTCTTTCAATTTGATTCTAATATTTAAACTGGGCATATTTTGGATATATTGTCAATTTTGCTTACATATGGAGAAAAATACTCTCTCATCTAATGCTGTAAATGATTCATGGACCCTTATAATTTGGTACATTACAAAACTACTATTAACATTTATTCATACATATTAATCAACAACTAAAAACTGCTATGTAGATATGGATGGACTTTAAATTGCAAATAATTTCTTGTCCAAAACTATAATTGTTGTTGTTGTAACGGGTGGTTGCAGGAAGCCAGATGAAGATGAAGAATAAAGTTCCAATACGAAGTTTAATGAGGATAATAAAAATAATAATCAGACAGGCAGGAGCAACACACACTAAATGTAGCATAGACCGAACACTGAAGGACTGTGAGGGAAGAACTTAAGTAGTGACTCGAAGAAGATAATTAATGATGTGCACCTGAACAGAATGAACTAATAACAGTAACCATAGAAACAAAGGAGTGGCAGAAAAATCAAAAAAAGGAACACATGATGTGAATGAAAACCAACTAAAAGTCCATGATAACATAACTGTGAAAGTTAGCTATAGATGTAAAATCAATAATGAAATGAAATCAGTTATAAACCCACATGAACGAGTAAAGGCCCGGGTGTAATTCCGCTCAGTCTCGTGCACAGTTGAGTGCGCAAGCCTTTCAAAGTATACTACTCTGGCCATGAGCGCAGAAAGACGTGTCCGGCACTTTGTAGAGTATTTTGTTTTCAAAGCGCTCAAGCCACATGCGCTGCTATAAGTCACACTCACAAAAAATTGGGCTGCACGCAGACCCTCTTGATGATGAAAAAGGGTAAAAAGTCTTAAAAAGTCTTCTAGTACAAGTCTACTGGGTCAATGTTTACCGGATGTAAATGACTCATGAGTTGTACAGGTTCAGCAGTCTTTGCTCTGCACTGCCACTGACGAGACGATATGGGTAAAAAATGAAAGCGCACATCTCTGTTGCCAGATTCACGCTGCTTGCATTGCCATAAACTGTGATTCAGACTTGACTGTTTTTCGTTTTTTTCTGTCTGTCTTTGTAGGACTTGATTAGTTTCAGGGTGGTTTGCAAAAATTTTGGCTTGTATGCGAACACTTCTTGTGAATGCAAATCCCTCCATGTTCATTTTTCACTTTCATATGATTACAAAATTTATGTGGCTATTACAGGTTATTACATAAAGCCCACGGGTGGCTCACTGATGCGCACTTGAGTTTAGAAAACCACTTTCACTCCAACCAAGCAAACTTGGATCCGAACAAAAGATCTATTATTAAAGCACTCAATTATTGTTTTTATCAGTACGAGTTTGTTTTATTGCAAATCATATCAATTATCACTTCAGTGGTGAAACCCTGAAAGATCAAATGGTCAACCACTACACAAAACCAGATGTACAATAAACGACATTAAAATATTTCAATAAACCATCCATATTGTTGATTGTCCATTAACACAAATTAAACACTGATGGGCAGAGATCTGCTGACAAAATGGTGTGATAAATCCTGAATGTTCTAGAAGAAGAAGGGAAAGAATTGTCAGGATGGATTAACATGTTTGATAGTTTGACATTATGACCCAATCACAGAGCAAGACAGCACTCACTTTGAGCAGATGTTCTCATTGTTGAGAATAACCACAGTCCTCCTGGACCAATGAAGCTCACTTGACATCATACAATTAAACTCCTAATGAGAGATACAATCCTCCAGAGACACACACACACTCAAGTGTGTGTATGAAATGTGCATGCAAGTGTGAAGCTGAATCAGAGTGTAATCAAATAACATTACATATGAATATGTTTCAATGACGTGGACAAAAGAGACATATGCCTAGAACCGACTGGAGAATCTGACAGACTGCAGTGGTAGTTTAGTGGTTAAGGATCTGGTCCTCTAGCTGAAAGATTGGAAGATGTATTCCAGGAAATGGAGAGTTTCTGAGATCACAGCCAGCTCTATCACAATTACAATATTGTGAGAGGCAGTTAATCCTACGTTGCTCCAGGGAGACCATCTCACGACCGGTCAATCATAAATCACACGTCATTACCATCATTAGACAATCATTTGCAGCTATTTAAGCCAAGAGTTTAATAATAAAAATTACACAGCTAGAACCTCCATAAATATTGGCAATTGAGTTGTCTTCTCTCCTTTTCATATGAGCACAAAAGCTTCCAGCACTTCAAGGACATTTACCGCCGGTTTCAAAGACAAGCCTAGTCATGGACTAAAATGCATGTTTGAGCTGTTTTAACTGAAAGCAAAACAAATACTGTGATGCTCTTTTTTGTGCGGATCTATCAATTTATTCAAAAATGCATACAAAAAGCAATTTATACATACAATGACTATGACAAACCTAAATGAAATTATGAAATATTTTTTGGGGGCCACAATGTCAAAAATGTCAACTATCCTAAAACCATAATGAAGAAACAAATGCCTGTTGACTTAATATTTATTATTATTTTTGACACACAGTAACAACATACACTGTTTTTTTGTGATTATCTCACACCTAGAGCTATATTATATGTTGTTATGGTTCATTTACGTAAAGCAAATGGTTTTAAACAAGTTCGATGAAGTTCTAAAAGGGTTTAAAAGAAAGGGCTCTAGAGTTTGAGCAAAGTATGCCAAAGTTGTCGAACAGTTTGTCAGGTTGCGAATGAGAGTGAGAGACCTTCACAACAGTTAATGATGTCACTCCCTCAGCGGAGGGATCTTTTTACCGTGGCAATCTGATTACAGCTCTGCTTGCTTTGGCTAAAGAGCACATCAGAAATCAAATGTTCTCTGGCAAGAGTTATATTTTCTCAAACACACACAAACACAAAGTGTCTCTCCGAGCACACGATACTGACTGGCAGGTCAGAGCGGTGTTTGACCTGATAGGAATGTGGACTTGAGTTTGATACAGGACGACTTTTAAAGGAAAGCACACACGTCCATCTTATAATGTGTGGCTTGAACATGCGAGTATGTCATTTCTCAATATGCTAACAATGGTTACAATGGCTTATTATAACGATTACAACAATGGTTAAATGGCTGGCAGTTTTGTAAAAGACACACATAAAGGAAAAGTGCCAGACCTTATGTGACAGTGGTCTCAACATGTTCTCACCTCATAAGCGGTGAGTTTCTCCAGTTAGAGGCCAGTGTGACACACACACACACACAGCACGGACAGCTGGATGTGGCTTTTTACTCGTACAGCTGGAGCCCATCTGGGACCAACACTGGATGAGATGTGCATACACACTCACAAACACACAGGCACGAAAGATGCAAAGAGTGATAAACTCCTCATCAATAGGCCCTTCTCTTCTCCTCTCCTGTTATATCCTCATGTCACCTTTTCTTCCTCCAGGAATGCTCTTATTATCATTATGAAGATAAAATAACCAGATAGTCTATTAATATGATTTTATTCATAGGTCTGAAATCCAAACTATGAGCAAACCTTTGGAGATATCTGGATAGATGTACAAAAATGGAAACACAAGACAACCTTCTGATGACCTACTTGCTCTTCGGTCTGCAGATTTCAGTGTTGAAGCTGATCAAAGCATGTGTTCCTGCTTTGATACTGCTGTTAGTGTTGGATTCATTTCCATCTGTCTTTTCATCTATTATTGCTCTATTTCATGTTACATCCCACGGGAGAAAAAAAGCATTATATCATCATTCCATCATGCAAATAATAAAATAAAATATAAAAAACCCTAATCTCCAATGCAGGCTGATCACTATAAATGTGTCATGGACATGGCGATGATAGCTTGACACAAAAGAAAAGCTATCATATCACTTCAGAATATAGACTGATAAAAAAGTTACAATAGATTAAACAAAAAAATATGGTCCATTTTTCATTCAAAATATACATTCTGCTGATTTTAGGGTGAAGTATATTTTAAGGCTGGGTATTAATACAAATTTCCGGATTCAATTTGGATTCACAATCTGATTAAATTTCAATTCCAAAGTAGAGAAGGATTCGTCAGACTAATTAGCCTAAAAGAGTAACTCCTAAGTTTGTGAGTCATTCTGAATCAAAAGATTTGTTCATGAACCAGACTTCACTGGTTGTGCTGTATGCTTTTGATACACTAAACATAATCAGTTCATAAGAGTCATTTGTCTGTCAATCGAATGACAGACTTTTGTGTTGTTAATTATTATGCATGGCCTGCAAGGACAACTTAAAAGAAAGATGCATTTTGCTGACATTATTTTGTGGCATATGCTCTGTTTATCAGGAAAATCAGGCAAAACATGACTGTCGCCATGGGGCTGTATTCAGGCATGGAGATGTGACACCTTTGAGAAGCGGTGAGGTAAATACTGGCATAGATTTACCAATAAAATATTGATCTGAGGAAGTCCTGTAGCTTCACTCTCCAACACACACACACACACACACACACACACACACACACACACACACACACACACACACACACACACACACACACACACACACACACACACACACACACACACACACACACACACACACACACACACACACACACTTCAGTGCAAGCTTTAACATCCTGAACATTAAACAACACACCTACGTGACCAAAACAATACCTGATATGAACAGTATGCTTCTGAAGTGAATCGCTGCGGTTTAAACCGGAAAACACACAACCCCAATTAGAGCTTTGTTCAGCAGCAACTCTTATGATTCAGAGGACAGATGCAAGAGGTGGAGAGGTAAAGAGACAGAAAGAGACTGAAAGATGTAAAGAGCTGTTTTGATGATGTAGTCAACAAACTGACATAGCTGCCGTTTCTGAAAAACACCCATCTTACTCAAATTCACACAGACACACACACACACACACACAAACACGAGAAGACGGATGCTTTGGGTTCCACTGATATTGTTAGAAATAAATATACATTTACTCACATTACACACTCTCACAGAGCATTCTTGTACAGTACATCGAAACAAACCACACAAAAGATTTATTACTGGGCTGCATAGTTGTGGCCAACCAAACATCAGAGTTCATAACACAGTAACAAAGGAATGAGAGGAACATCCATTATGCCCTCTATTATAGTGAACAGACTAATATCCAATTTGAAGAAGTCTGTTCTTCTTAAAAAATAACACTCAGCAGAAATTTGTGGTTCTGCAAATACTGTTACAAAGTAAAATAGAGCTGATTGAGAACTAATGGCTTGGTCCTAATTTTCCTTATTATACAACCCATATCCAGAAATCCATTTTCGATGGTAGCCTGCACCAAAGTCACTCCATTGGTTGAGCCAGAACACTGTCTGAAAGCGTCACAAAGCCACAGTGTTTACAGAAAGGCAATCTTGGGAGTTGTATATTATGTCGGGATAGTAGAAAGTGTGTTGACACAGCAGCTTTAAGTAGTGATGAAAGAAATATTCAAATGCATTTATGGCTTTTGCACAGAACTGAAAACTGCAACAAAGGCTCATAATCGTTAGTTATTAAATTGCCAAAACCACAAGATATGGGTTGACTTACAAAATGTACAACTTTTGCTCCCAATCCAATCTGATCAACTAGCCTAACACAATTTCAAATAAATACAGGAAATGCGTAGCAACATCAGTGAAAAAACATGATTAATGCATTCCATATTTACGCAAAACAAAACACAGATGTGTGTCAATAGCCTATTGGTTCCAGTGTATCAGACACACTCTCTCCTTCGTATCATATTGCATTTCACTTGCAGTTAGATTGTCTGTGCATAGCATGCAGCCCTGGCCTGCACAAAAATGAAAATTTTGTTATTTTTATCACTGAAAAAAATTATTTGTTGAAATTAATCAATTTTTTTATTGTAAGTGGTTGCATTCAATTGATTTTATCTACATTTAAACAAATGCATTAAGTTGAACTAAAATTGATTAAGTTCAGCTTAATGCATTTGTTTAAACGTAGATAAAATCAATTGAATGCAACCACTTACAATAAAAAAACTGATTAATTTCAACTAATCATTTTTTTCAGTGTTCTCACATGCAGGTTATTTTGCTCTATATGTCCTGGCATCTTTTTTACATAGTTGAATGAGAACCAAAAGTGTCAAGCTATATTCCAAGTCATCAATACAATAGCTTCCATTATAATAATAAAATGAATTTTATATAATAATTATATAAATATAATAATTTTGTACATATATTTTACAAGACAATACACACAAAAAGCTAAATGAAATTGGTATTCTTTATTATATTTTTAACCTGTGGTGTGGAGTGAGAAACACTTCTAGTTTATTCTAAAGGCTAATTCACACTGCACCAACAGACACTGACCAATGGCAACAGACACTTTGTCGGGAGTGGTTGGATACCCTGCATCTGTTGGTGTTGTCTGAAATGTCTGAGAAGTGATGTACTGTAATCTGGTGACTGTCACCGTTGGTCGGTGTCTGTCTGAGCCGTGCGAATTGGTCTTACGTAAGATCTTACGGAGCATGACAGACCCAGATTGTATTCACATATTTGAATAATTACTTTAAATAATTATTTAAAAATTGTAAATACATTCTTTGAGGCCCAGCTCAAACATGAGCTTGTTCAGAATCAATACAGTCTTTAAAATGTTCCTTTCTTTGGGTGCATTCTGGATCTTAAAAAAAAATCGAATAGTTAAAGTTGTGCATGCCTACATTTAAAATCGAGGTCAATGTGAGATCTGGAATCTTTTTGACAAAGCGCACTGTAGAAGCAGTCATCCCTGCTCCTGCTTCTATATACAGAGCTCGTAATGGAATCCTCTGAGACCTCCGCTAAACTTGAGCAACCTCTAAAAACTGTTACACCCTCCCATGAATATTGCCAAAATGAGAGCAGCATGTGCTCCAGAGGTTGCAATCAGATCAGGCCATGACATTAGAAAAGGCTTTCTGGATTCACAAAGAAGCATCCCAGTGAGGTTTATGTGTGAACACCGTAAAACATCAGATCATGAGCAATCCTAGAGTGAAGACAGAATCTAAATGTGAATCTAGAAATGTGACAGGTTCAACTAGCAGCCTTACGCAATACGCAGTCTCTCAAATTGGGTTAGTTTGTCACTCGTTGCTGAATAAATGGCTAAAAATGGTCCTTCTCCTAAGCATTGACACATTAGTTTGATATCTAGAGATGGCAAGTGTTTAACCTTTCAACAAAACTGCAAATTAGTGTGTGTGTAGTCACATGCCCATTTCGCCCCTGGTAACTTTGTCTCATTTGCAATTTCTGCCTGTCATCACTGTAGCTAAGCGACAACTGTTCAAGTGAGCATAAGTGTGTGCATACGAGTTTGTATGTGCTTGGATACAAGTATTTGCCCTCTTAACTAAAACCAGACCCTGGGCTCCATTTCCTCCCTATCTCTCTCGCTCGCAAACTCATACTCTAAGGGTCGTGTGTCTGGTGCCATAAGTGGTTTGTAAAGTGAGGCGTTCCCGTTTGTCTGAAGGGTCCCGAGTGTTTGGAAGGATTAATACCATCTGATGAACAGAATACAACAGAAAAACTAACAGCTGCAAAGGAGGAGAGAGAGAGAGAGAAAAAAATCAAGGACAGCTCAAAGAAGTCGGTTCTGTCATCTGTTAGTCTTCACCTCTGAGCCCCATCTAAAGCTCTCTGGGTAGTGGGTACATGGTCTGTTTCTTTACAAGCTGAATCAATAACACACCACAAAACTACACACGCCACAGTATACAAACATGCACATATGCTAATACAGACTATTACAAATGTACACACACACACACACACGCACACCAGTCTACACTAACACCAACCACTTAACCATAGTCACACTCACTTTCCCCCCAACAAACGACATGAGACAGTGTAATCTGTGTCTGTGTGCCCAGACTGAACCCAAAGGCTATTTTGGCGTAAAATTGCGGAATTCTGCAGAATGCATTTACAATGTACTACACTCATACTGGTAGCTGAAAGCATAATCATATTAGCCAAAATATTTAATTAACAAACATGACATGAGAGGGGTGAGGAATGCGTCAAGCTTTTGTCAAAATTCTGTGTAAATCTGCAGAGTTCTGCAGGCTCAGAGCCCATGTGGGCCTGGTCATCGGTAACAAACTCTTGCGGCTTGGACAACACTCACAGACTCGTATGCATACATCACAAATATTTATCCTGGACTTAAGACGGGAAACATGTAAGCAAGAGATCACACAGGCCTCCACATATTTTTCAAGGATTACACGTCTCAGCGTGTGTGTTGTGCTGTGTTGAATGCAAAACATGACAGCTTCAAACAAAAGGCTTGGCTCATCAAGCACACAGAAGAAAGAATGTCCCTCTTTCTCGCTCCTATTTTTGTTTTTCCTAAATCGTTCTCTCATTATTTCTCTTCTCTGAGACATTTTCCTCCATATTCATCCTTCTCATTCTCATGTTTGTTGCGTGAGTCACTAGAGCTGGCTTTAAACTAGAGAAAAATTAACCTTTGTGTAACACTGAAATCCCAGTATACATACACACAGATGAGGTCTCATAATGAATTCATGAGTAATGGTTGTAATACAATAGATATGGTAACAATAATGTACAGAGCAAATCAATTTGATTATACTCCTGTGAGTATAGAACAGTTCAACTTTCTATACAATGTTATTTTATTACAATCCATCCATAGCCATTTTACATATTGAAGTTCTATACAGGTTTTGTTTTAAACACATATTTTTCTTGAATGCATACATGCTTGAATGTTCAAAATAACTTATTTTTTTTACATGGTTGTAGCAGCTTTCAGTAACGCTCTGTTCAGCCCCTCCTTCTGAAAAACGCAATGTGCTCTGATTGGTCGGATGGATCAGTGTGATTGATCAACCACTTCGAGTTACCATAACCGCATTAGATCCAGGGTGGAAAAAACTGCATCTCTTGGACATGGTGACAACTAGGGCTGGGTGATATGATAAAAAATATGACCACAATATCGATATTTATCACAATATATAATTTGGTTTTGGCTTTTTCTAGAAATTTGAGTAAAAAGTGCAGTTCTAAAAAGTGTTATTCTATGTAAACATGCTAGACGGACGCATTTGTCCATTGCGATTGCGTCTTTAGTAGCGTCTCTAAGAACGCGGCACTCAAGTAAAAAAAATTTTAACTTTTAAAAACGAGTCTCAAGAACTTGCTTTTTTGTTCTACTGACCTTTGTCTCATGTTTTCCACCGCAAAAACGTGTTCTGTGCGAACCGGCTCTTAATCTGCACTTCGTCGCTTTTAAGAAACCCAAACGGAGGCATTTTAGTGTTGTCAGTGGCACTGAGCGGCACTGTGGCTGTCTTGTCGTGTTTATTTCTGCTGTGTTATAGACTGGAAGGGTAATCCTATCGAGTGAAAATGTCCAGAGCTAATCATCATTATTGACATAATATTTATTGATGATCTTGATATGATATAGTTACTAATGCAACTCAACCATACCTTTATTTTGCATATGCCTTGGGCAGGAATTGTTTTAATGATGAATATTGTGACGTGTACAGTCCCGGAGGAAAACTTAAGACTACAATCAAGATGATTCAGGGAGTTCAGAAACAGTGCTTAATTATACAATTAATGAACTGCCTTTGGTGTGGACTTTGTGCTTTTATGTGCATTTTTCATGCTCAAACAGCAACAATACACACCTAAGAAAGTTGAAAATGTAAAAAAGCATAATAGGTCCTTTTTAAGCAATTTGGCAGCAAACCTATAGTGAATTACTTAAAGGTATAGTGGAGGATTTTCTTTTTCCGGGTGGATCATCAAGACTATTGGTCGTCCTAATTGTCAATCATTCTGGTGATATGTTTACGTAAGGCCGTCGTACGTGCTCGTCCCAAGGTAGTTTTCGCTTTCTGCGCATGCGCACTTTCAGGTGTATATGTGTGGTGAGCTACGGTTTCAGCCATTCGTTGAAGCTCGCCGTTCTCACCGGGTTTTTTCAAAATGTCTGAGGGTCGCAAGAGAAAAAGTGTCTACGAATTGTATGACAAGAAGAGAAAGGCCTCTGAAGAAAGAAACAAGACCAGAGTGTTTTTGGGAGAATATTTCACACGCTGGCGTGCACTAAAAGCACAGGTTGGGCTTCCCACTGATGCCTCAGTCGCAAAGTTTCTACTCGACAGGTAAAGTTTGGCATGCTATTTGGAGAAATCCATTTAAAATCACAGCTAGTAAAAGTTAATGTAAGCTATGATTAGCGATGCTAGCACTGGCACAAGTCACGCAGGCTCGTGCATGCTCTCTCGTGCACACGTTTAATAGGCGTTCCCTCTCGGGAGCAGGTAGAGTGTTGCGCATGTGCATTTTTTCAAAAAGTGGAGAGGGCGGTTCTTTTCTAAAATTCGGGAAAATCCTCCGCTATACCTTTAATGCAGAGCACCAGCGCAAGTAAAAAAATAAAGAAATAATAAAGATTTTATGTATGGGATACAACATAGGACATCGTAAAGAGCAACTGGACAGTCCTCAGAATTTCTACAACTATTTTTTCTTCAGTGGAACACAAAAGAAGGTGTTCGGAAGGACCTGAATGCAAGTAATGACAGAATGCTAATTTTTGGGTGAATTATTCCTTTAAAAAGAGACAACGACTGATATTACCACATACAAAAGTTTGCCTCAGCAGCAGACCCACTTTTTATTGATGAATATATCATTTTGGAGATGTCATTTGGTTGTTGGAGATTCTTTTTAAACATGCCAGACGATTTCTGCACTAACCACCCACCAACATGCATGCATACACACACGCTTTGGCTATCGTGATCACTCACAGATTCACACCATCATCATCAGTCTGGCTTTTTAGAACAATCATTAAATTAACATGAGATCTAGTGCCTTTCAAGAGAAATGTGTGCATACGTTCACGCACATACGCACGCACATGTGCATGGAATGTGTTCTGCATATTGTTCAGTACTGGAGTTGCTGCTCCACCTTTCAATAGATTTGTTTCAATAGTGTTGTTAATGCCAGACTTTAATGGCTTCATTAAAACACCTTAAAAAAAGAAACATTCTTTCCTCTTGAGACATAGTGGGGGACGGGAGACCTCGGGGATAAAGCTTCATATGTTATATTTTTCCAAGACATCCAACTTGAAAGAAAAGTGCCAAAAGGCATCATGTCAACCAATCATAGGAAGAGAAAACCCCAAAAATCAACAAATAACAGAAGTTTCCTTGTTCGTCCTCTAATCAGACAGTGGCTGCCCTGACCCCTGACTTGAACGGGTGGATTATGCTATTGCGGGCTTGTCAAGCGGTCAGAAAGTGCGGCGCTGATCAAGTGGTTAGTAGTATTTTACGTGCGAGGACAGCGAGTGTATGGTGATTATGTCGAGGCTGGGCCGCACCTGTCTGCAATTTGGCACATACTCTTCTCCACCTGCTCTCTTGATTTATTCTCCCTCTCGCTGGCTTTGTTCCCCCCTCCTCTGCTTTGCCTGGTGTAAAGGGCTTTGTGTTGTGGCTTTTAAACAATTCCAATTTGGGACAAACCACAAACCACATGAAACAGAGAGAGCAAGAGATAGAGAGGCTAGTAAGTGAGTGAGAGAGAAAAAGAGAGAAGACATCTGCTCAACAGCTTGACGAGCACTCAAGTGAACATACAGCTTTTGGATAGAAGGGAAGGAGAGAAAGAAAGAAGGTGAGAAAAAGAATGAAGAGGAGAGGCAGACAATGTTTTGTGTTCATGTATGAATGAGTTTATAAAATCAGTCAGTGCATCAGTTTTTGATTTCACCATATCCAAACCACCTGAAAAAACATGTCATGATTCCTTTATCAAAAGACGACAATACTTCTTTGTCAACTAACTTTTACTTTAATACCAGCCTCTCTTTTAATATCAGAATCATTTCATATGGCCTACATATTTATACAGCAGAGAAACTTCCTTATATACCCAATTTATATTCATTTCTGGAGTCTTGCTAGATATATGACGTAGGGCATGGATCTAGCCAGAAAAACATGAACAATCATCTAAGCCGTCATAAATCAGTGATATAATCTTAAAGGGCACGCCATCCATATTCAGATTCATATCATTACCGTCAGCCTCACTCAAATGTCACCATATGTAAAACAACTTCATGATAATGTAAGTGAGGCCCCTTGCAAAGTACACAGTGCGTTTGTAACAAAAGGTTAACCATTACATTTACACTAATTTCCTTAAGCTATCCCAAAATGACCATCTCAGGAGGTGGTCCAACTATATGAACAGAAAGTTTACTAAGGCCCTAAGTAAAGTGTAGGGGTTGACCATTGATATATATCTACCGATCATGCACACACGGTTTACACAAGATACAATGCACACTTCAGAAGATCTAACATTTATATATAATTTAGTACTATAACAGTTCTGTCTAATCATACAATGACAAATGCTAAACAAAGACAGTAAACTAATGAAGATGGAGAATGGGAACTCTGGTGCTGTCAATATGTCTATAGGTGGCACATGGACTTCATTTAACCAACTATGTTAGCTTCATTAAATGGAAAATCAATAAAAAAAAAATGATTGATTACAGTTGTACTGATTAGAATAAATTGAACACTACTTACCATCAATACGACTTCTAATAATGCATGATTTGAAAAGAGTGCTTTGTAATTTGTCTTCACATTAGATATTTTAAGTGAAGCAATTTCAGATTTACTGCTGAACAGATTCAGATTGCTCCACAAATGAAAATTCCTACAGACAGACTGCAAAAAAAAGAAAAGATACCCATCGTCATTTTTTCTTTTAGCTATTTTCATCTTGGCTAAACACTGCAAACAGACGGTGTAGTTTTAAGAAGCTTCTCTAAAAGTTGAAACAGTGAAATTCTTAATATCAATTCCAATAATTCCTAATAATGTTACATACATTTATACTTTGTATTGTAGCACAGAGTTTAGTAAGTGCATTTATTCAGAAACCACAACCACAAACAATATGTTAGAGAATCATGTTTAGATTTATTACAGTTTGTCACAGAGAAGGTCCGCTCGCAGATTTAGTAGCAAACAGCAGATCACCAGCACTTTTTTTTGCAGCCCAGAGAGAGCATGTGCGTATGGTGGTGGTCAGATTGGCAAGAGTAAAACGCTTGGCAGAAAATGTATCTTTTTAAGAAAAAAAATCTCAGTTTGGGGTTTTAAAGCTTTTGACATCTGGCAACCTCAAGCAGGGAGCGTTCCATTTTGCTTTTAGACTGACACTCATGAACTTCCCTATAAGCCATTCCCCTCGGGGGAATCCCTGCCACCATTTTGAAGTGAGTTCCACTTTGTCAAGTGGGAAAGGGAAGTTTATGTGGATAGGCCCTCGTCCCCTCAATTTTGACAGAGGGAGTAAGTCTACTCCGATGTACACTTCAAGCAGCTCCCACAATTCAACTTGATTGTGACGTCACACAAGATCGCACTTAACTGTAGTGTATGATATATTAATTATTTTGAGAATTAATCGCATAATAATGTATAACATATTAATTATGTTGAGATTTAAAGGTGCAGTAAGTTATTTCTCAAATTCGTTGCTGAACATTGTCAATATTTGAAATCAACCCAAACAAACACACCCCAAAGCTCACCCTCCAATCCTAGAGTCGGTATCGAACCCCGATCATTGGTATGCGAGGCGGGTGTGCTAACAAGGACACTAAACAGTAAACACCACATTCTCTGTACAACTCTCACTAGGTGGCCTGCATTACACACGCAATGCAAGAGTGGATGTCTATTTATCGTAGCAGAAGCGCAACAAAATAATGCTTCACGAAAAATAAAGCGTAGATGATGAACAAACGACAAGGAAGCACAAAAAATTAACATACATACACAAGAGTAAATACAAACAAGAGTTTGTTGTTAGTTGCCAACAGCACAGCAGCTCCAGATAAACAGTGACACTCAAAACCAGTGTTACTCACGTATTTTCAGGCCTTCCCGCTTTTCTTAAGCTCTTTCCTGATTCATTTTCCAGTGATATTCTTGTGAGCTTTTGTCTTTTGTAATGTCTCTCAGCTATCTCTCTTTCTACAGTCTTTCTTCATATCTCCCTCTTGCTTGTTCTCTCTTCTCCACCATCATATGCCCCCTAATGCTGATTGGCTACACGTTTGTTGTTGGTTGTTGTCTGGTGTCGATCCGACCAACTTTCAAACAGCGTTTTTCAAATATCGTTTACCCCACCTTTAATTGCAAATTACTTGTAGTTATGTTCACAGTCAAAGTTCATTCTATTGATAATTTTTTCTTTTGTGTAAATTTATTTTTCTCCAACAGCTCATATACCTTTTATATATATTTTCTCAAACGACTTACAGTATATGCATATAAAATGGTATATAAAATAAATTCATAAGTAAAAAGGGGGTTTAAATAATAAATCAGCTCCATAGTGAATTCCAAGTAATCAAGGGCTTAGTGCGTTCCATTGAAACCTTGTGCACGAGTTCCGCCAGTAGTGGGCAGTCGTGCAAGGTAAGCAATGACACACACCCGAGTCCATGAGACGGAGGGAAGTTAGCGAGTGAAGAGCATACAAATTTGGAGTGGAACGCAGCCATAGTGGTGGCTTGTTACCTATGCTAAATCACATAAATGAAATTTAAAAAAAAAGTTCTCAGGACAAATAAACAGCAGGCCAATATTGCAATGATTATTTTTAATTAGTTGAGAGAAGCTGTGAAATCATGATTAAAATACAATTAATCGTGCTGCCCTAATGGTGAGGATGATCACAGTGGATGGAGTGATTGTACAGAAATACAGAGCTGAGACACTAGAACTGCATCTCTGAATCAATAAAATTCACCTTTGACTGATTATTAATAGAGATACTAAATTTCTCTGCAGATACTGATAGCCATTTATTTAGAATATCTGCTGATAGGCCTACTGATAGTTTGATTTTCTTAACTCTTTCCCTGCCATTGACAGAATTTTCTGGCTTTCCACAGTTATACAGTAGGGGCCGCTCTTATGCATCTTCTGAAAGATTACAGAATCCCCAGATCCAAACACAAGCAAAAAAGGAGCAGAAACAAGTGAAAAAAGCATTGCTTATGCACATTTAGTCTTAAAAAAACACGATTTTCTCAGCTTTTTGTTCAAAATGTTGCTTTTTTTATGAAACTTGCCCACATTCAAGTGTTGATAAAAAAAGAATGCATGAATCTAGAATAAAATGTTTGTTTTTGTTTTAAAAGCAAAGGCTGTTTTTTCTTTTGATATATTGCCTGTTCAGATATTCATACAACAAAATATTCTGGGGGCCATTACATTTTTGTGAAAATTATCAAAAATGCTGCCGGTGGCTGGCAACTTTTTTACAAAAACCGCTGGCGGGGAAATGTATTCATTTATTCATTCATACATATATAATTTACAGTAAAGGAGCTCTTCTCTAGTGTTTTTGAACTGTGAACATTGGATAACTCTCAATGTTTAGTGACATATTGTTCACAAGCTGTTTTATTGACATCTTTCTGCAGTTGAAACATTGTTTGTGACATGATTCATTTCGGTAAGTTGTACTGTGTCTTTCAAAATACCTTCTGATGTTCATGCGCTATAACTTGTATTGAAATGGAAGAAATGACCCTCAATGACTAAGGCACTACAGCGATCTGTCACATCACATTTAAGAGTGTTTTATTGTTTGAATTTTGGGATAAAATAGAACGAATTTAAAAGCTGAGTAAAATAATTGCTTTTACTGGCCAATACCGATCATTGGCCGATACATTGGTGCATCTCTAATCATTAATGATATGCATATCAAGGGGACACAACACTGAGCATTGTGAGCAAGAAATCAGAATTAAGGGCACAAGAACATAGTAATAAAAGAATATATCTATGATTATGAATGCCACCTTCATCACTCTTACTCCAGCCTCATCTGGATCAGAGTATTTTCAAACACACCCCATACAGATGTGCACGTCCACACATACAGATTAGAGCAGGTTTAGATTATGAGCATGTTATCACATATGGATTACATTATTGAGAACAACATTTCATACGATTCTCAGAGGACCATCAAGAATATGCTGGTAATGACTCCAAAAACAACACAAGCCTCTGCTCTCATCTCAAACCACAGGGAGGTTCACATATCACAGTCATACACCGAGATAGATTGTCCTGTTTAGTCAAGCTTTCACTCATCTTCCCTTCTTTTTGTCCTCTACCTCTCCAAATGGATGGAGGTTTCCTTAAAGGCAACAAATGATCAAATACACCCACCCAGCTGTGCTCAAATTAATTTAACATACAACATCTAAACTGATTTTATGGAGGAGTCATTTCAACGGAGTGATAACAGGAGGACTTGTCAAAATATACACACACTCACACATGACCTCTTGATCTCTAAGCTTAATGACAGATCATATCCTGGTCACAGAAAATGATGTTTGTCTGGAACTCTCTCAGTCTGTAAACCCCAGGGCGAACCAAACTCGTTTAGGATTCAACAGAGGGAATTACATTCCAGTGTAAAGACACACACACACTGATGTCAACAAGGATGGAAACCACCAGGAAACACAAACCGCTGCGAAAAGTTGAAATCACCACAACAGAGACAAAATACAATATTAACAGATACAGACGCGTACACACATACACACACCACAACAGAAAGACAGAGCATTCCTCACAAATGCCAAGCAGGACCAGAATAATGGGTGTTATTATACGTACAATGTCAAACATACACACACAGGCTCTTATAGACAGACTGATATGCACATTGCACACCCAAACAAATACAAATAGAAACACACACAGGCCAGCAGAAACACATGCTGGGTTACTTGGGGACAGTCATGCTGAAAATGGGGCAGTCTGTTCAGACTCCAGTCACAACCATTTTAAGCTCACATTAATCACACACACAAAAAAACATTTTCAATTTAAAAAGCTTTGTTTATTGACGGAGAAGCCATTGAGGTGTTTCCAGTTGTTTTTGAGGTGGCAGTGCCAGAGGGGTCAGAGGTCATGGTTTAGGGCTCCAGACTGCGATCAAATGGTCACATTTTACGACCTTTATTTACAACTGTATTTATGATTAACAACTGTATTTTCCTTTGGAATGTGACAGTTGTACATCTTTTGCTAGCAAATAATTAAAATAAAAGCTAGCAAATCATTTTTTACAATTAAATGAGGATAAGACTGAGTTTATTATGTTTGGGAACAAACAGCATGGGAAAGGCCTGGTTGAAAGTTATGGACTATTGGCCAACAATATGTATGGTTATGTGAAGAACCTAGGAGTAATTTTTGATTCTGAAATCCGATTTGATCATCAAGTTAAAGGAGAACTCCGGTCAATTTTAACATTGAGCTCATTTTTTTGTACATTTGGAGTGCTGTCAATACAGAGAACAACGACAAAAATCGGTGTTGCCTACACCGAGTTATTCTATTTTTAAAATTTGCACCCTGTTGACTTCAATGGGGCAAGTACTAAACCTGCTTTTAGCCTCTTAACATCCTTGATGTGTCATTACAAGTGCACAGAAAATGTGAGTGATTCCTTCAGAGTGAACACGAGTGCAAAGGATGAAAAATGAAATGCAAGAAATGTATAAAAATGATGTTATTTAAGCCAGCGCAAATACCTTTGTTTACATCCTGTTTTCGGGTGAAGACCAAAGTAGTCGATTGCCGAGTTCACGCGCGTGATCATAGGTACTAAACCTATGCGCGTGAACTCAGCAATCGACTACTTTGGACTTCACATGAAAACAGGATGTAAACACAGGTATTTGCGCTGGCTTAAATAACATCATTTTTATACATTTCTTTCACATCTACTGCAGTCAGATTCACTCATGTCCACTCTGAAGGAATCACTCACATTTTCTGTGCACTTTTAATGACACATCAAGGATGTTAAGAGGCTAAAAGCAGGTTTAGTACTTGCCCCATTGAAGTCAACAGGGTGCAAATTTTAAAAATAGAATAACTCGGTGTAGGCAACACCGATTTTTGTCGTTGTTCTCTGTATTGACAGCACTCCAAATGTACAAAAAAATGAGCTCAATGTTAAAATTGACCGGAGTTCTCCTTTAATAAGGTTGTGAAAACATATTTTTTTCAGTTAAGGGCAGTTAAGTTATTCAAACGAGGATTTGGAGACTGTTTTGCATGCTTTTATTTCCACACTGTTGGGTTATTGTAATGCTCTATATCTAGGCATAAGTAAATCTCTGGTTACTCGTTTTCGGTACTTCCAAAATGCTGCAGCGAGAATCTTAACAAACACCAGAAAACGGGATCATTTAACACCTGTATTGATATCTCTTCACTGGCTATCTGTAAAATATAGAATACAATACAAGGTATTAATGTTTGTCTTCAAAGCATTGCATGATCGGGCTGAGTAATCTCAAGCATGGACATTTTAAAAAGGACTTGAAGATTTACCTATTCAATTTTAATGTTATTTTTAATGTGATGATTTGTAAAACCAAACGTTTAAATATGTAGGAAAACAAACACTTTAGTTTAAAAAAAACAAACATTAAACTACCACTATAACCAGTAGATGGCGGCAAAGGAGAACTTATTGACTTAATAGCCATTTCCACTCCCTAATATATGGAAAAGTAGAAAAAGTCAGTCTCATGAAAAACAAAAACTTTATTACACTTTATTTTAAGGTGTCATTGTTACAGTGTAATTATACATTTAAGTACTGAGTAACTTAATTAACAACATGTACTTACTATAGGAATAGGGAAGGATTAGGATTTGGTTGAAGGTTAGTTGCAGGTTGTCATGCATAATTTACTGTTATTACTATGGTAAGAACATGTAACATATGTATAACAAGGACACTGTAAAAAAAAGTGTTACCAAAACTTTTCTTCAAATTGCGACTGAATTACACAGAAAGCAAGTAAAGAGCACTCCTTTTATAATCACTAAAGCTGTCTGTCATTTCAGTACGATACTATAGAAGAACAATGGTACATTTATTAAGAGTAGAACATTTAAATTTTCCCAATTAAAATGAGTTTTTTTGCACGTTACTGTTGTTACCAAAAGTTCATTTTATCTGCATCTCAATTCAAGATCAGTGCTTTATTATCAAATTTCCAATACATTAAAAAATGATTCTATTATTAGTAAATGCACTTATTAATGCAAAACAATAGTAATATAATTAAATTGCCTTTAAGATTAAAAATGCACCCAGCACTACCAAATCATGCGCTGGCGCCACCATCTGTAGAACTGCTCTCAAAAGTTAGTCTGGAGCCCTGAGGTAGCACGTGATGCGCATATGAAGGGATCACGTTTAATGTAATTGTCAATCAGTGTTTCAACCGCGTAAAGACATCAATAAATAAGCTTGTAAACAATGTCACATTTACATTTACCTCAGAAAAGCCATTCAGTGACCATAAATTTGTTAGTCAACTAGAAGTGGAGCATTTTGCTAAATATATGCATCATATTACATATTCATCATATATATATATATATATATATATATATATATTTTTTTTTTACTGTTCTTCAATATTTAATGTATGTTTGAATAAATCCAAGTTTTTATGACAGCCACCATTTAAATGTTTATATTTAATAAAAAGAAAAATAATAGAAACATAATTATGTAATTACTAAGAACTGTAAATAATAAGCTAAATTAAAGTAAATAATAAACTATCATTTTATTATTATAAAAACTTCCTTAATTAAGCGTTTGTATACAAATCAGTTCATTTTAACCTTCAAAATAGTAATGTAGTACCAACTGACTCCCTGCATTAGTTGAGATTTTTTTCCTTGAGAAAATATGCCATGTACTGTATCTGATACATATCCAAATGAATCAATATTGAATCGTAATCGAATCGCAAGCTTGTAAATCGTAATCGAATCATGAAATTTGTGTCAATGCCCAGCCCTACAGTGAATATTTACCCATTTATTAATCTGAAAATAGTATTTTCAGAACAGTATTTATCTGCTACAAAGGAGAGAGAAAGAGATAAAGAACATTTGTTATATTTTCTTTAATTATTTGAATAAATACTATAATATTACTTTAGAAAAAAAAAGTGATTAATGTTGTCATGCTGTAATCTAAACAAGGGCTGTGCTTAAATGAAAAAAAGGTTTTGAACTGGTTTATTTAAAAGAATCTAAAATGAACTGATTGCCCTTTTCAATATTTTATGAGAGAAAGAGAATTTTAGACAAGCATTAATCAGTTAATTTAGCTAAAAAGCCAGACTTTAAAAAAATCAATGTCACGTGACATCGATACATTGCAACTTGTTCAAAAAAATGAGCTTGTCACTGAAAAAGCCATACTGTTATGAAAAGAGTTGAGCTACTCTGATACCATAGAATTCCATTCATTTAGATCTGACTGACCCTTAAAAAAGACTTTCATTGGTGTGACCTAATGTAGTCAGGTTGATTCAGTGATCTTGATCTATCTACATTCATCCATCCATCCAATCATCATGCCGCTCTAATGTGTAATTTTAAAGCTTTGGTTCCCAAACTTACGCACACATCTGTGTGTTGGCTGTTGTCTGGGACTCCTTAAATAGATCCAGCTGTTTAAAGTAAAGCCATTAAAGTCGTGCAAACATTCTGTTTCTTCAGAGCACAGCTCTCTAACACCTGTTTGGCTGAGGTGAACTCGCTCTTAGATCCCTCATTAGCACACACATACACACACTTTTGCAATCAGTCAGACAGAGCAGCGCTCTGGGATATATAGTGTTAGCCATATCAGATCTAAGATGCTGATCAACAAGCGCATTCCTTACTGCTAACTCCTCACTGCTAACTCGAAGGACAAAGGACTCGGGCTAACACACCGAGAGCATGTGAGAAACTTGTCTGTGTATTAGTTACGGCGGTAAATAGTTGAATGGAGAGTAATTAGAGTGTGGCTGACTCCATCCGTTAATGTAATATCCTGTCGAGGAGGAATCCCATACCTACAAAGCTTAATAAGGAATAGTGTGTGTGTGCATTAGAGAGCTCACACTGCGATCTGGCCACATGCCATAATGCCTGAGAGAGAAAGGGGAAAATATTCCCTTCATTTTCCCATGCTCTCTCTCACACACATAAACTCTAACAAAGGAAAGGTCCGATCTACACTGTAAAAGAAAAGCAGGTCTGATCCACTGTAACAGGTATGACCATCACTGGAACACAAAATATTGACTGTGTGCATTAGAAAGCAAAAAAAGGTCAACTAAACATAAAAATAGGGGGAAATGCGCATGCACAATTAAATATTCAATTTCGACCGAGATATATATACAGTATTGACAGTACCGTTATGCAGCTTTACACCATTGCACTGGCACTGAGTAATGCTATTTTGTCATAAAAACAACATCAACCATACCAAAACAAATTTAAAAATGATTTTGTTTTCCTAAGGAAACTATATTAATTATAGCAGTGGTCATGTTGCACACACACTTTCTCTCGCTCTGTGGTTTCTGTGCATGTCATCTTTACTCTGACAGACTAACCACGCTCACGCCTCCCTCCATCAATCAGAGTTGTCATGGTTACACGCCTTCTTCTGACATGCCTCAGCACAATACTCACAGACACATATTTGCACGCACATGCACACAATAACACCATGCCTGCCTAGTAACAATATTTCCTACATGAGTGTCCATCCCACACTGATGCCGTGTGTGCCTATGTAGGGCTGCTCCATACACTCTAAAATCACATATGAAAATTGTGAATGTAAACATGTACAGGCTTACAAACAAGTAATGGACAATTAGGATGCCAACATCTATATAAATAACACAGTAAGCAAACAAGACAATTCCTACTAACTTTTACTGTATTGTTTGTGTGCACCACGGACGAGATGTCTCTGCACCCTGACATTCACTTCAGAAAGGCCATAGACGTACATTAGATTCATTCATTCATTCACTGCAGGAATTGGTCTGTGTGTGTAATTCTACCTCCAGTTATGTCTAATAAAACGCATCCCTGAGCCAGGCGCTCTGGATTCAGCACTAACGCACTGCCCGCGGGGTGAACATCAGGAAATGCTGCGACGAGCCTGGCCTTTTGCCAAAGGAATCAAACACGAGTCCGGGCCAAACCGCAGCGAAGGCTAAATAAACAGCGACCTGTGCCGCCTGACAGTAAAAGTGCGTCTGATGAAGAGAACTCGTAAAAAGGACAGATGTTGTTTAAACAGAACAAATGTCCCCTGCAGGTGAACGATTCACAGTTACGAGAAGCGCGTCACTCGCGGGCTTTTGACGCACAATGTGAGTGGGGCGAGAGGCAAAAGCTCATCTAAATCAGTGACTGAAGCTCAGCTCACAAACTAGGTGGTTGTCATACCTAAAGGTTTAAAGGGTTAAAGACCCCTGCAAAGTGTGCCTTTGAGCAAAACCCCTAAACTTAGATTGGGGTCTGTCCTTGTTGTATGTGATAAGGTAATATGAATGAAATAATAGCAAATTTGGTATATGTGCATATTATAATAGTAATATTATATTAATATAATACTAATAATAGTTGTACACAACAACTGATTACAACAAATACAGTGTAAAAATCATTTTTGTTTTTACATTATCACAATTTTGTCATTTCTAGTCAATTTTATGAAGCTCGATTTCCTTCATCAGTAACAAAGTGTCATGAAAAAAAAAATGCAATGACCTAATAGCTACAGGCACTAGTTTGGGTACTAGGCTATACGGTTATCCGGACCACACGTAAATGTACTATACGGTTAACCTAACCCTAACTCTACCCAAATAGGTGTGGTCCGGATAACCGTATAGTTCCCTAGTTTGATTTTGCTTAAAGCTTTAAGCTTTGCTTAATTGCTGCTTTTAAGTTGTTTTATAGTGGAGTGATTTTTTGTGTGTAAATGTAAAAGTGATATGGCTCATGACACTGACTTTAAATGGACAAATATATCATTTTACAGCACTCACTCAATGAGAGACTTTCTGTCTCGCACAATTACTTGTTTTTCAATCCTGGTCCTATAGAAGACCAAAGCACTGTACATTCTAGATGTTTTTACACCTGATTCCCCATCAGCTCAGTAGATGCTCAAAGACCTCAACTGGGTGTGTCAAATAAGACCTCTAAAATGAACAGTGCTGCCTGCGACACTTCAGAACCAGGATTTAGAAGCACTGACCTAAAGGAAGTGAACTCTTAACAAAGGGTCTCCAAACACACACACACACACACACACACACACAATAGTCTGGGTGGCAAGACATTAAGAAATTCTCTTCTCAGTAACAGAAGCTGAAGCAAAAGTGACAAGAGAGCAGGAAGCAAGTTTTGTTGTCTCCCTGCCTGCTCTTTGTGTAGAACAACAGATAACTCAGTTTACCTGATCGTCTATTGTTGGGTGGTCGGTGTCCGGTAACCGGAGCACTGGCGCTGTGGCTTCATAGTGCGGGATTGGCCCCGTTGGTGGCACCTCATCTTTGTTTTTCTGTGATATTTCGCGTTTGAGCTCAGAGCGCAGGTCCAGGTAGCAGAAGAGCGTGACGAGGTGCAGAGAGAGCGAGAGGATGAATAAACTCAGGAAGATTTTGCAGTTGTTGCATTGGCTTTGGCACTCACACGCCGCCTGCGTGCGCTCGCGCTCTTCCAACTTCGCCGGCTCGCGCTTCGGTACCATGGCTGCGTGCAGGTCAGTCAGCATTGCCTCTCATACCGAACTTCCTCGTCTTCTCTCAGCGACTGTTGGCTTGGGCTGGTCGCGGTGAGCAATTGCGTCTCTGCGGGCTCATCTGGCTTCCTGACCTCGGACTGCGAGGATTCAGGCTGATAACCTACTGCGGCCAGTTCCAGAGACCGACCCCTAGCAGCTGATTGGCTGCCGGCCTGACGTCAACTCATTGAAAATCCTCCCGCGGAAAAGAGCGCGAGGCACTACAACTACGACATTCATCAGAGGACGCAGACAAACACAAATCATCGAGGCGCTAACAATAGTGTCACACGTTCGCGGCCGATTACACAATATTTCCCATTTCGTAACTCCTGGAAGGAACAATCTGTGAATAAGTTAACTGATGAAGTCGAGAGTTTACGTTTGTTTGTGTCTCTAGATCAGGGGTTTTCAAAACTTCACAGAACTACTCCCAGTATATAGACCTACTCTTACATTTTAAATAACTAGCAATATTAAATTATATAGGCTAGCTATGCTTAATAAATCATTAATTAGAAAGTTAGACATTAGTTCAATTGGTGTCATGAAAATCTTTCAAAAGACCCCTATAGACCCATAAGGGACTCCCAACTTCCAGTACACTTGGAAAACCCTGAACCGATCATGATTTATTTAGGCTATTTATTTTTTTTACTCTTAAACAATCTTTATCCTTCTTGTCAAACTTTCCCTAACCACATGCTTGTATATGAGGCTTACTCAGTGAGAGTGTGTGTGTGCATGTGTGAGCGTGCAAGTTTGTGAAGTCCACATCTTTAATGTGTTAGAACTGAGGACTGGTAGTGTAATTGTGCATATGTTGAGAATCAGAGCAGACTGAGTGTTAAAAGCAGGACAGGACTGCCAATCAAACAAAAACATCAAATGACACACACATGCACAGAAACACATGAGCACACACATGCTTTTCAAACAACAATTATACACATATATGCACTCTAGCTTACACACATTTATCATACTGTCAAGCACCAAAGCGCGCGCACACACACACACACACACACACACACACACACACACACACACACACACACACACTAATCTAACTCCAAAATACACAGTTATTTATTATGGCATAACTCATGCTGTGAGTTGTTTGAGTAATAGTTTTCTATGGAAACCTCTTTAATCTTTCTCTTGCTTTTTTCAGAGTTGTCACTCTCATCCAATAATTTGGAAAACAATGAAAGTGGCAGTAAAAAGGAGGATGAAAGTGGTGGTATGGATGGTTTACGAAGAGATTAGCAAGGCCGCAAATTTCTTGCTTTCTTTAGTTTTTTTATTTTATTTGAGTAAACACGGTGCAGTATCATAATCTGAGTCAGCATTACTGCATGCATGCTCAGACGGAAAGTCTATCTATGGAGCTCAACAATGTAATTCAGAAGAAAAATCCAGTCCAAGAAGGTTTGTGGATGCTATCTGAGCTCACTGCTTTCTCTCTTTCTCTTCCTCTGTTCTCGCTCCACTCACAGCTGTGCTCTGTGTACTGCAGATCCTCTGTGACCTCATAAAGCTGAATCTCTTTAATATGGGTTTATATTAAATCTGGGCCGCTTTTATTCGACTCAGACTCTTTAATCTTAAATCACTTAAATATTAACAGCTACACTGCTGCTGAATCGATTCAGCGCCACACACACATGCACACGGTCTATAGCTGTCTCACACTCAGGCAATGTCCTCTAACAATCCATGATGTATCTCTAAACGCAGACATTACTAAATAATGTAATAAAAGCATCATTACAATAGCGAACCCACCCACAAAGTCTGGAACAAGTTCTAAAAACAGGCACGCATTTACGCGCACGCGCAACAAAAACATGTGCCAAAAACACACGCACGCAGGCGCACACAAACACACAAATGCATTAAAAAAACACTGCAGTGAATATTCAAGTATGGGTCTGAGGCCCTTGGGCAGTTGAAATTAAATTATACAAATTAACTTAACAGAGAATCCAGCCCATACGGAGCCCAGAGAGGCTGGAATCAGGGTGCTAAGAGTTTAAGAAAACAGCAATCACACACACACACACACACACAGAGAGAGAGAGAGAGAGAGAGAGAGAGAGAGAGAGAGAGAGAGAGAGAGATTCAAGTCTGTGCTCATGCAGAACATCTCTCTTTAGGAGTTTAGATCGTGGAGAAGATAATTTCAGGGGAAAAAAGGCCCAAAGAAGCGGCAACATGGGAACAGATCTAGTGACTTTATCTCGAAGACTTCCACACTCAAACAAAAATGATGAATTCACTGAGATAAAGGGCTACATCTACAACAAATGGATAAACAAGCCCAGCTGCTTTTTAGTAAATTCTACCTGACGATTAATAACGGCCTGGATAACCGAAGAGAGAGAGAGAGAGAGAGAGAGAGAGAGAGAGAGGGAGAGAGAGAGAGAGAGAGAGACGGCACTGAAACTAAATGTTCTAGGTTTTTGAGGAACAATTATTATTAGGCTAGTAAGGCTAGTAGCTTACAAAATTCAGCAAACGATATAGGCCTAACAATGGCCATAAAAGCATTAGATTAGCTGAATGTTAAAATATGATTGCTTTATTTTAGTGAGTGAGAGAACGTCCCTAAACTATTTTTTTTTTATATAGAAGATTAACTAAAATGTTTCGATTAGTCGCTTGACCTTTTAAAAATAGCTATTCTTTTCACTACAAAAAGTATTTACAGTATGAAGTAGAGATATACAGTGAAGTGGGTAAACTGATGTTGATTAATCTGCAAGATACATACATTCAAACCCAACGCACAATGAGAAAACACTACCTCCTACTGGCCAAAACTATCACCACACAGGCCTATGAGGTGGATATGCACTAACATAGTTGACCGGTAAATGAGAGAAAATTATATACACGGCTTATTGGTTTGCCACAGTGCAGTCTCGAAGTCCATACATGGAGAACTGGCATCAGAATCTGAAAGATTCAAGTCTGTGCTCATGCAGAACATCTCTTTTTAGGAGTTTAGATCGTGGAGAAGATAATTTAAGTGGAAAAAAGGCCCAAAGAAGCGGACACATGAGAACAGATCTAGTGACTCAGCTCGCAGACTTTATCTCTAAGACTTCCACACGCAAAAGAAAACTGATGATTTCACTGAGATAAAGGGCTACATCTACAACAAATGGATAAACAAGCCCAGCTGCTTTTTAGTAAATTCTACCTGACGATTATTAACGGCCTGGATAACTGAAAAAAAAAAAAAAAAAAAAAAAAAAAATCAGAGACATGAACACTCACATGAGCAGAAGAAACAGTTTGATATGTTTAATCAGCTAATCTATTAGAGTAACCAGACTTCCCTTTTTTGGTTTACCCATTTTTTGGTGTGTTGTGTTGTCCCTGAAAATGTCCCTGTATTTCAACATGCATGCAAATACTGAGAAAAGTATTTAGAAAAAAAGCCCAACAAAAAATGGCACTGCAACTACACTGATTACATGAAGAACTTGAAGGTGTAGTAAGCGATTTCTGAGAAACGCTGTTGAACATGGATCGGACCGAGCACCACAATGCACTTGTGGCCAATCAGCAGTAGGGGGCGTATACACTCATGATGGGGGAGGAGAGAGAGTGAGCAAGAGAGAGATTTGAAGAAAGACTGTAGAAAGAGAGATAGCTGAGAGACATTACAAAAGAGAAAAGCTCATAAGAATATCACTGGAAAAAGAAGGGTTATGATCAGGCAAGAGCTTTAGAACCCGCGTTAATATTAGAAAAGATTTCCAGCACTGGAGTGACGTTAGAGAGCGGGAAGACCTGGAAACAGACTCCAAGGTTGCATTGTTTCTGCTCCATACATGAATAACACTGGTTTTGCTATGTTTCACCAAGATAATGCTGTTGTATTGTAAGCTATACAGGAACAGGGAGCTGGTGTGCTTCTGGCGACTAACAATGAACTCTTGCTTGTATAGCCTACTCTTGTGTACTGTATGTTAATTTTTTGTTCTTCGTTTGTCATCTTCACTTTATTTTTCACAAAGCATTATTTTGCTATGATAAAGAGACATCCACTCTTGCATTGCATGTTCGTGCAATTTGAATGGAAGAGCATTGGGTGCGTTTTTTTGATTGAACGACTCGCTCATGCTTAGTTTCTGAATGAATCTGCTTTTTAATGAATTGTTTAAATTAATAATTTGGTGACTCACCGCATACTTCACATACAAAACGCATAATTCCCTACTATATAGTAGGCAAAAAACAGCATGTGTCAAAAGATGTATGAATTCACAGTACTCTTTAAAGAGTAGGCAAAAAGTACCGGGATGACCTACTACTTCAGGCGAGATTCTGAAGTGTGCACATGATGGACACTTTACTATCCCATGAGGCCACGGGAGAGGAGTTGTGAATGGCAATGAAGCGACGTAACTGGCACTGGTAGGTCACATGATGGCGAATGTAGTACGTCCAGATTACTTTTTTTGCGGTCGTAAAGAAATGACTTATCCAAAATAAGTGTCTACTAAAGAGATTATGCGATTTTGGACACAGCCAATCAACTGTTTGATTCCTGAATTAATGAATCGTTTGAATGAACAAACCACTGACTCACTCAAAAAGACAGTCACTTGACGCCACCTACTGACGTAACGATGTAACCTGCCGACAGAGTCTCAATCCTCACCACTAATGCAGTCAGTCTTTCTGGGACAGCTGATTTTTCTCCCACAACTGCTTCTCAGTCTGACAGCGAGAGCAGAATGAAATATATTCATTTACTAATAAATAAAAAACATTTCACTAACCATTATTTCAAAGTTGTAAGTTGCCAAATCCACCCCGTCTGATTGATGTAATAATTTTAAACTTGTTTTCATGTTGTTACTGAGGAGTTTGTAGAACTGTGACCGACCACATGGAGTAAATTTGTAATGTTTCTGAAGTTTTTCCCACAGTATTTTTTTTCAATTAGTGCACTTTGAGTTGTTTTGGAAGAAAAGCATCTGCTAAAAGCCCCTTAACAGCCCGAAACATCAAGACCAACATAAAACCCATGAGTAAATGTGAGAGGCGTTAACAGCAGTGTGTGGAAGCCTTTAAAGAGAAAGAGAGAGAGGAACAGCAATGAACAGAGCATGTAAGAGAAAATAATACTGTTAAAAGACCTACAAAAGAACACGTCATAGAAAATACCAGCAGAAACCACCCTAAATTCAGATGCAACCATGCTCCTGTAATATATAAGAGAATCGTAAATATGAAAAACGTCTCCAGTAGAGTTGGTTTTATTAGGGGAGAAATGTAACAATGTCATCCATCCATTCTACATCCATTCATTTTTGTCTCCATGAATGTTGTCTAAAACAAAAGAAGATTGACAATCTTCTTTTGTTTTAGACAACATTCATGAACTGTTTTGTAGCATGTGCAGTTAGTCCTGATAAAACAAAGGGAACACTGAAAAACAGTTAAAAACATTCACTTGCTCAAACAAACACACGCTCAGATCAAGCCAGATGTTCCAACCCTCAAAAAGACAGGCACAGACGCTTCAGCAGTGCTGAGACTTCCTGTGTTTTCCAGGCATTTGGTAAGGTTCGTCTCATGCACAGCAGACAAAAACACTCTGACAGTATGTGCGTCTTTCAATAGGGGGAGATGTTCCAGCCTCTTACTCCTCCCTCAAGGGAACTTCTTCTAGAGGTACTATGGCCTCCAAGGAGCCAGTGCTGCAATGCTGCAATGTTGTTATGGAGATGACAGTGTGCAGTAAGAAGAGAACAAGCACACACAGTTTCAATTTACTGCCATGAAGACGATTTGTACACGACACCGCTCCTGATGAAAGCCTCCTATGCAAAGAAAATGAGCCCGGGAGGCGTGTCAGAGCACATGCGGCGCCTACAGCGGAGTCACACCTACTCCATCTGACATCACAGCAGTCTGGTCCCTGACTGCTCAAATACTCCTCTTCAAGCCCTGATGAGAAAGAGAGAAACGCTGGCTTAGAAAAGGACAGAACACTGCACACAGAGCAAATGGCGCTTAGGAGGTGACTAATTTTTGTGAATCAAAAACAAACATTTCTGGACCAATATCTCCAATAAGCTGGTTCTTCTTCATGAATCACAAACACTTGCGAATCAGTTTTCCCGACTCACTCACTGAGCAGCACGTCATTCATTTCGTCATGTCCAGCTCCATCAACCCAATGTTATTTTAGTATTATTTATGTAAATAATACTACTCTTTATATATTTTCAGTTCTTATGCAACGTTTAGTCAAAAGACACACATTATGAGTTTTATCAGTGGTATTTTATCAAAATAAAAGAATTGTTCTTTGTTTTACATTTATTATTCAATTTCATTTGGCAACAGAGTTTGTATTTTCCATAAGAATTCAGCTTCATTGTTTTCTTCAACTTCAACATTTTGAAGAACGCCCTTTTCTATTCCAGCATAGCAAGGAGCCTGTGCACACAGTCAGGTCCATATGGTTCTCAACTTTTCTTTTAATTGGCTTTCAGTGAAAAATAAACACATTTATTCCTTAGTTTAAAAAAAATATCTTGTTTTTGAAGAATATATTGAATGCCCAGTTTAATGATGTCCTGATTTACATATTTAAGCCCATTTCATTTCAAATCTTGCTTTTTTGGATGTTAGTAAGTGTGGTGTGACTTATGATAAAAGTATGCTCTGTTCCGCTTTGTAAATGTTCAAAACGTGCAATGCAAATTTGAAAAAGACAGTTAAGATATTTAAAATGCCAAACATTTAAGAATTCACATTTCTATTTTCCATTTCATATTTCTATTTCAATCTTTCTGTTCATCAAAAAATCCAAGGCCTCCACACATTCCACATTTCTATAAGCAGCACAACAATTTTCAGCCAATTGTCACGTGCTGACTTGACGCAGACGAATGAATATAATTGAGGTTTTAGGGAAGTTTTTCCTTTGCTTTTTTGTGTAAAGACGACAATGTTCTCAAAACGATCCCCGTTCTCACTGATCCGCGAAAATGATTAAAAACGCTGTGTTATGCTGTCACGAGCCTATTGCAACAGGAACATAAACATGTAATACGCACGTTAGCGATGTTACATTTGACACTGAAGCTTCAAAGCGTGTATCGAGTATGCAACGCAATTTCTCATGAAGCTCCGTGCCGGAGCGGGTATTGTTTTCAGAGAAACACGTGATCACGAAAAACGAAGCCTCACTTTTTTTCCAGTCACGTGAATCCTTCACTTTGCGTGTCGGAAAGTTTGAACCCAGACCACTACTCTACAGGTTTTTGGAAGTTTAATTCCATTTACTAACATTTTTTTTTTATATAAATAAGCCTATAGCCTATGTTACATGATCATATATTCTGACACATAAACAGCATAGAAACCATAAAATAACTAGACCAACATTTACTTGCATCAAGCAACTCTGTTGGAATTTTTATAATTAGCATTAATATAATTGTTACATTTAATTTATTGCCACACTTTAATATGTGAATTATATTATCAGAAAACTGAACATTTAGCGTTGTCAGGCTTTTATTTGTGCTTAATGGATTAAACAACGGCGCTGCGTACTCAGCTGCTCATAAACATGGCTGCTATAAATTTGACCTGCCACAAGATGACGCTGTTTTCGACACTCTTGATGCTTAGAATCTTTTCCCAAAACATTCAGGGAAAGCCTCAGTGCTTCATGAGGCTTCATATGACCATCCCTAACGCATGTGCATGAGGTAACCATTTTTACAAATTCCTGTTTTTGTTGTTTAAATTGATGATAACAGTATCATTTTCAAGTGCACTTTGAAACCTGATTTTAAAAGCTTCTTGTTTCAGGCCACCAAAACACTGTTGCCGTGTACATAAACGGCTAAAACGCATAAAAAGTTTTCCGTTTTTAGTTGAAAATGGTGTCGGTAAACAACCCCTTATATACACAAGATGAAAAGTGGCTAAATGAAGGACAGGTGTAGGTGATATGTTGTCATAGTAACAAACAAGGGTTGCTATGGAAACTAACAAGACAGCAATGGAAACAAGAGAAACAGGAACTGAACATAGGCACAACAAGACAAAAGAATATCAAAATAAAAGTCCATGAAACAGAGATACAGGGAATCATTACACTAATAAGACAATATACATTATATATTTATAACATATATTTTGGTGTATATTGTTATCATTAATATTATTATTACTAGTAGTACTATTATACCCCAATATATCATTTAAAAAGGATGTCAATGAATGCCACATAACGAATTTGATTTGACTGGATAGTTAAAATATAATTATCATTAGTTTCCCAAGGAGCACAAAAAGCATGCGAATAGAAATATTTATGAGTGTTAAAGAATTTTGTCATTGAAACTTTGATTTAAATTGCAGCCAATCAGCAAACAAGAAGCAGTCATATTAATTTTTCTAACTGGAAAACAAGAGCAAAAAAAGCATAGCATGTTATATTGTGTCTGAATGCTAGACGCAGCTCGGTGTCTAGTCCTGTGTGCTAACCGGCTTTACAGTACTTGAAATAGCCTAATAAATTGAAACCAAACTGGACCAAGGACAAAAAAAAGCTATTCATTTAGAAAACGAGGGAAAAGACCCAAGCCTGCTGTTATAATCAGTCACTCTTGTGCACAAGACGAAAGCCTGGCATGAGATTATTAATTCAAGCACACCGTGGAAGTGATGAAAAATATGAAAACGTTGTTGTTCATTTGATTGGATTTTTGACAATACACGCTGTTGCACTCTTCTGCCAGAACTAGACTTGTTACCGAAGCCAGTAATTACAGTTTATAAAGTGATAAATATGGATATTTTTCTTACAAAAACGGATCGCTTCGCTTCAGAAGGCCTTTCCCTGGAGCCGTATGGATTACTTTCATGATAGATGAATGCACTTTTTTGGGTTTCAAAATCCATTCACATTACCATTCACTCACATTATGAAGCTTGGAAGAGCCAGGATATTTTTTAAATGTAACTCCAATTGCGTTTGGCTGAAAGAAGAAAGTCATATACATCTAGGATGGCTTGAGGGTGAGTAAATTATGTGATAATTTTCATTTTGGGTGAACTATCCTTTAAATGAAGGGAAAATACTTAAAGACAGACTTAATGTTCCTTAAGTGGATGCTTAAGTTTTTTCTTCCAACCCATGTCTAAGGGTACCCTTAACCTTAGAACTTTACCACTTATGGGCTTTCATGCAACCAGGATCAGACTGTTGCAACAAAGTTGGAAGCACACGATTCTGTACAATTACTGTAATAGAAGGGGTTGTCCATACAGTTTTGAGCCTTATAGTGTATGTACAGTGTTACCTGCGTTGACTGACGTTTACCTGCGCAGAGAAAGCTGGGCAGGCCGGCATACAGCAGACGGTCGTTGTCAGGTAGGATGAAGGGGCAGCTAGCAGTGACCTCGCCGCAGTAGCGCCTGCACGGAAGCCACCTTGCACACTGCCGTTGGGGAACCGGAAAATATTCCGCACAAAGCCAGGCTTTATACACTGCCTGAAACACAAATATTACCATGCTCACATTATTTATGCTGAATGTTTCACTCAAGCTTGTGGGTGGTTGGTATTAGCAACTACGTGCTTTCTGAAGAGCATTTACATCCATGTACACAACCTCATCCAAAGTGTTGATGGTAGTAACTAAAAGCGCCTCTCACCTGACACAGGTGTGTTTGCGAGCGCACTGAGTAGTCATCCGCCATGAATTTGCGCGTTATTACGTCAAACTCCTCATATTTTTCCTGAGCGTGTTGGTCGAGTCGGATGTACGCGTGAACACAAGCGCTGCACACGTCCCCGTCCTCCGGTCCGCCGCTGAACAGGTCATGAATGACACGCGCCAGGCTGCAGTTGAGCCCGTCCGGACTTGTCATGCCTTCCAGCAGGTCCGCTATTGTGAGCGCGTCGCAAAACGACAAGCTGAAATTCCGGAAGTACTCCAAAAACGCGTGTGGCGACACCGTGGGCACCGGTACAGAATAGGAGGAGCTCACCGAGCCGCTCTTCTGTCGGTAAAGCGTAGAGCACGCGGACTCCAGAGGCGCGCGGCGCCGCGCATCAGCCTCCACGCACTGTGGCCCGGTTTTTGTCAGATTGCTCAAGAGGACCCCGCAGTCCTCATCGCGAAGGCCCGTCTGGGCGTCGTGACTCGCGTTGCTCCGGTCTCTCGGGTGGAGCTTGCCTCCCGCGCAGAGCCAGAGGTGATCGGACAGGAGCGCCGTGAAAAAGAGCAGCGATGCGAGGCTCATGCGCCATCTCTGCACCTTCTCCGGCTCACAGCACGGTTTGTCGATGGGTTCGGTCACGCGGCAGATTTCTAACTCAGCGTCAAGTTTCCTTCCACACCGCCAGGCGCCCGTGATCATATTTTAGAGGGGGAGACAAAGCGCGAGCTCACACGGGCGGGTCTCGTCCGCAATATTCCCCACCGCGGCGTTTACATGATGGCTCGAAGCATCCCTTTCACCTGCTGCTCAAAATGAATCTGCACTGCAAACACCTGCGACTGAATTACCGAGACAGTGCATGATAAAGCACATGCCGCTAGACTCCATCACCTACCCCGCATCTCCTTGACAACACATCGTACGCAGCCGTGTCTTACTTATTCACGGGCATGTCTGAGGCGGCGGGGTGAAGAGCTTGTGCGCGTTTGTCTGTCTGTAGGGGGCTTGTCATCTTTCCGTGGTCTCCTTCACTCTGTCGCCATCTTCGCTCGCACTCAGCCGAACCCTGGGATGTTTTAATTAAACGCGGGGGTGTGGCGCGTGCGCTGTCGCGCGCATCCTTGCCTCCTCCATTGAAACTTCATTCACTATGAGCTCACCATTCAATAGCGCGCATCGTTGCCCACCCCTCGAGGAATCACCCCTCTCGCCTTCCTCGGGCGGACAGACACGGTTATGAGCGCAGAGCATCGTCAAAGCACTGAGGGAATGTGCCTTCTTTTGTTTTTACGCTGTGATTGTGAATACCACTTGGTGTTAGCATTGGAACCATGCATTGTGACATGTTAACCGACACATTTTTTCATTCTTATTTTATAATAGTTTTATTATAATTTATAATTATTGAATATTGTATTATAATTTTTTTTTTCATTTGGACTGGTAAATCTATTAATCCGTTTAATATTAGGCCTACCTAAATATATCTAGCCCCCCACACATACTGTTCTGATAAAGGAAATAAAACTGGGGTAAAATACTAAACTAGAGTAGCAATTTTTCAACATGGCAATAAAACAACTACAGCACTTTCCTCAACCCCGGTAGTAGCCTAAAAAAAATGTTTTGGAGAAGTGTGGATTAATGGATTTCTTTTAAAGGATGTGCAAATTGAAATAAGCATGACCTCAAATGGTTGCTCTAAGATTTACAGTTTACTTAATGAAAGCATAACAATACAGATGATGTTAAATATTCTGAAAGTTGATTACATTTAACCTGGAAAAGGGACACCTTTTGTCAAAATTCAAAAGGTAGAGAGAGAGAGAGAGAGAGAGAGAGAGAGAGAGATAGATAGATAGATAGATAGATAGATAAGCTTGTACACTTTCCACACTAGATGGCGCTAAACCCAAATAAGAGACTGCAGTGCGAAATTTGGCAGCAGTAGAAGAGAAACAAGTGGACTGAGGGCCTCTGGAAAGTGTTGAGAGGAGAGGGTGGGATTTATCATCTGGACTTTTGATACTGTGCTATAATAAGCCTTGAGGGGCTAGGTGTGTTTCTGGGGCAGAGCTCTTTCCAGATCTTTTACTGGTTTTAAATAAACTCTAGAGCATTTGCAAGCCCTGCAGGGCTTATAAAAGGGTTAGTATTCTCCTCAAACAGCATGTGTTTTGAGTGCTTTTGTAAAAGACGGGGGCTCCTCTGACTTCTTTTAAACCGGAAATCAGTGTTGAAGTTTGAGGTCATGTTAGTTTGTAGCAGATGCTAAATAGACTTTATCCAAAGCAAAATACAAAACACTAATTACAGGGAGAATCCACTAACTTTTTTTCACGTTATCTTGGTGCAGTGGCCCTCAAACTTTGTCTTTTCACAGACAAGCAGTTTACATGCCTTTTTTCTGTATCTCTATAGGCGAATAGGATGTCCCTCTCCATTGTGATTAACTTGTCTGATCTTAACTACAACCCGAATTCCGGAAAAGTTGGGACGTTTTTTAAATTTTAATAAAATGAAAACTAAAGGAATTTCAAATCACATGAGCCAATATTTTATTCACAATAGAACATAGATAACGTAGCAAATGTTTAAACTGAGAAATTATACACTTTTATCCACTTAATTAGCTCATTTAAAATTTAATGCCTGCTACAGGTCTCAAAAAAGTTGGCACGGGGGCAACAAATGGCTAAAAAAGCAAGCAGTTTTGAAAAGATTCAGCTGGGAGAACATCTAGTGATTAATTATCAGGTCTGTAACATGATTAGCTATAAAAGCTTTGTCTTAGAGAAGCAGAGTCTCTCAGAAGTAAAGATGGGCAGAGGCTCTCCAATCTGTGAAAGACTGCGTAAAAAAATTGTGGAAAACTTTAAAAACAATGTTCCTCAACGTCAAATTGCAAAGGCTTTGCAAATCTCATCATCTACAGTGCATAACATCATCAAAAGATTCAGAGAAACTGGAGAAATCTCTGTGCGTAAGGGACAAGGCCGGAGACCTTTATTGGATGCCCGTGGTCTTCGGGCTCTCAGACGACACTGCATCACTCATCGGCATGATTGTGTCAATGACATTACTAAATGGGCCCAGGAATACTTTCAGAAACCACTGTCGGTAAACACAATCCGCCGTGCCATCAGCAGATGCCAACTAAAGCTCTATCATGCAAAAAGGAAGCCATATGTGAACATGGTCCAGAAGCGCCGTTGTGTCCTGTGGGCCAAGGCTCATTTAAAATGGACTATTTCAAAGTGGAATAGTGTTTTATGGTCAGACGAGTCCAAATTTGACATTCTTGTTGGAAATCATGGACGCCGTGTCCTCCGGGCTAAAGAGGAGGGATACCTTCCAGCATGTCATCAGCGTTCAGTTCAAAAGCCAGCATCTCTGATGGTATGGGGGTGCATAAGTGCATACGGTATGGGCAGCTTGCATGTTTTGGAAGGCTCTGTGAATGCTGAAAGGTATATAAAGGTTTTAGAGCAACATATGCTTCCCTCCAAACAACGTCTATTTCAGGGAAGGCCTTGTTTATTTCAGCAGGACAATGCAAAACCACATACTGCAGCTATAACAACAGCATGGCTTCGTCGTAGAAGAGTCCGGGTGCTAACCTGGCCTGCCTGCAGTCCAGATCTTTCACCTATAGAGAACATTTGGCGCATCATTACGTCAAAGACGACCACCAACTCTTCAGCAGCTGGAAATCTATATAAGGCAAGAATGGGACCAAATTCCAACAGCAAAACTCCAGCAACTCATAGCCTCAATGCCCAGACGTCTTCAAACTGTTTTGAAAAGAAAAGGAGATGCTTACACCATGGTAAACATGCCCCGTCCCAACTATTTTGAGACCTGTAGCAGAAATCAAAATTGAAATGAGCTCATTTTGTGCATAAAATTGTAAACTTTCTCAGTTTAAACATTTGCTATGTTATCTATGTTCTATTGTGAATAAAATATTGGCTCATGTGATTTGAAAGTCTTTTAGTTTTCATTTTATTCAAATTTAAAAAACGTCCCAACTTTTCCGGAATTCGGGTTGTATGTTCTAGGCGTTTTGTAATGGTACATCAAGACTCAGTAGACATCAGGGAAATGCTGCTCTATTGTAAATTTCACAATCAAGCCCACATGAAATCTGTGTGCATTGACATCTATGGAACCTTCTGTGGAATTCATTGTGGCCATATTCCATGTTGTTTTGCGTGTATGGCATCAGAATGCTGGCCATTCAAAAAGTTTTACACATCCCTGCATCCCTTTTTTTTTATTTATCAAATATTTTTTATTAATTCTATATTGTTTTCAGCTCCCAATTTATACTTTTCATTCATGTGACTGGCGCGGAAAAAAATCCATAAAACTGCAGCACAGGCCTGTCAATTTTCCAGTTATTTAACACCTCTCAAAAGAAGAAAAACAAACACATGTGAACAAACTAAACGCTTAACACATAAAACGCTTAATGTATAAGACAGTGATATTGAAAGTCCAAATTCACTTTGACAACTTATTGATGATCCATACAAGAAAGCAGATGAACCCAATATAGTCTTTTACATTAAGCAATATTTAGCATTTTCATTTGAATGGTTTTCTATGGAAAAACACATAATGTGCAATTTAGCACATTGCTTTCATATTCTGTTTGCCTGTATATAGTATGCATCATCAATAAGGTGATGGATTGGCCCCCTGTCCAGGATGTTTCCCTGCTTTCATCCTCATATGCTGGGATAGGCTCCAGCCTCCCACGAACCCTAGAGAGGAAAAGTGGTACGGAGAATGAATGAACGGATGGATGGATGGATGGATCATCAATAAGGTGTATATTGAATTTGGACTTTTAATCAAGTCTATCAATTTTAATCAAGATGAAATGGTGAGAACTGAGGGATTTGAAATGTAAAAGCGACGCTGAGATGATGTTTTTATTACTCAACAGCTCAATAAGGTATTTTTATTGAACAGATATATTGCCATTGTTCATTTGGGAGTCACACTTGTGTTGTCACGGTCAAAAGGTCTTGAGTCCCACAGAGGAGCGCCGGAAGGATAAAAGAAGGAATGCCGACAGTGCAAGTCAAGAGAGGACCAGGCCTGGACTTTATGTTGTTGTTTTGTTGTAGTTTAAGCAGCAGTCATCCGTAAGGGGCTGCTGCTTTACTTTCGTTTTGTTAATTATGTTTATTATTATTAAAGATGTTACGATGATCGTTTGCCAGTTCCCACCTCCTTCCCTAAGCCCTGAACATCGGTACAGATATATATTTCGCAATTCTCAAAGACTGCTTTTTGTCAAGAATTTTTTTGTTTTTGTTTGAAATGTTGATTTGAAGTGTCAGTTTTTCCATTTATTGCACTGCAGTCAAGCCTGAATACAGAGAAAGACATTTTATTACATTTAACATCAAAATTCAATAAAATGTATGAAATTGAACAGGAATTTATTAGAATGTAATGCAGTTCGTTGTTATGAGAAGAAGCAGGCGGGAACCAGCGTACATTTACAGACTTTAAAGGGATAGTTCACTTTGAAATTAAATGTTGGTAAGTTTTATCTTACCTCAAGGGCATCCAAGATGTAGGTGTAGTTTCAATTTTTATATTTTTTAGGTCAAACCGTTCTTGTCTGTCAGTCGTATAATGCATATACCATATACCTGGTCACTATCTGAAAGAGCATGCACAGAGAAGTCCAAATTAAACAATTCCCCATCGTAAGTACACATTGATGGCCTAAGACACGAAACGAGCGGTTTGTGTGAGAAAACGAACAGTATTTATATAGTTTTTACCTCTTGTACACAACCACATCCAAGTGATCTGAGGGCGCGCGCGCTTCCGGCACTTTTTTCTTGTTGTTTTTTACGCCGGATCGCAAACAAATATGTGCATTACCGCCACCTATCTCAGAAATGGACCATTGACACTTTCCTATACTTCTTTAACCTATCAACCGACATAAATTCCCCTTATTTACCCGCATAGAGGCTTAATAGAATTTCATCTTGGATGCCCTTGAGGTAAGCTAAAACATACCAAAATTTTATTTCAAAGTGAACTATCCCTTTAATAACGTAAAATAAACAAATACAAAACAAAAGTAAAGGCAGATATAGTAAAACAGAAACAAAATACAACATTAAGTCCTGGCCTGTTCTCTCTCGTCCTTCACTGTTGTCGCTCCTCCTTTTATACTTCCGCTCCTCCGTGAGAGATACAAGACCGGTGCGTCACGTAACCAGCTGAGAGACTCACTCGCGGTGCCATGCGGTGGTACTGGACATCCGTTGGGGGATGGCTCGACGCTCCTCCGCCCCCTGGTGGACGGCGATGGCTCCTCCGGTCGAGAGCAGCCGGTAGCGAGTCCCCCATTCCCTGCTCCGTCCCCATCATGGTGGACGGCAGGGATGGGCAGTATTTCAGATACATGTATTTAAAATACGTATTTGAAATACAAAATACTATTTTGTATTTTAAAGCCTTTGGAAAAAAATCAAATGTAATTTGTATTTAAATACATTTAAGATGAGTATTTTTGTATTTTCAAAATACATAAAATACTTTTTGCCAGTCAACCTCTTTATCAGGGTACTGATTTTGTGCATCAACCAGTTCAGACATTCACTAGCTCAGCTTTTCTTTTTTTTTTTTATAAGGTGAGAATGTCATGATCAATTCTACTTGTTGATTAAAGTTAAAATAGTGCATTATTCACTTCAGTTAACATGAAAGAATAAAAGAACACAGACAAGTGGGAAAATAGCGTAAACCAATCAGTCTTGACCGGTTGTTGATTTTTATCAACTAGCTTGTCAAATGTGTTTAAAGCATTACTACATGTTAGGGCTGGGTGATATGTAAGGGATAATGTAGAGCGAGGCGGTTGTTATAGCGAATACAACACCGACAGGCTGATCAGGACCCCGATGCGAAGCGGAGCTTGAATCAGCCTGAAGGGGTTGTATTCGCTATAACAACCGCCTCGCTCTACATTATCCCGCTTATTACATGGCTACCTACCAAATAAATCAATAATTTAACACAAAATATTGATTTAAAAAGGAGTTTATTGATTTAAAAACGATTGTATTGCTTCCGCTAAAGAAAATAGTGCGTTCCGTCTCTACGCTTAGAATCCTGCGTCCATAGCAACGCTCTGTTTTTCATGGCAAGGTGTGTTATACTTCGCAGCGTTCTGATATCAAGAAATAACACCGCATTCTACATTAGAATTCAACCAAGCCATGTAATAAGACCATAGACTGTAATTAAATATGGACAAAGCGTCTGTGACGTCACCCATAGACTTTCTGAAGAACGGTTTTGAGGCCGTTTATGGGAGGTATGGGCATCTTTATAATAGAAATGTTCAGAAAGGATACAGAGGTGGTATGATGTGTTGTGTCAGATCATGGCCGAGACGTCAAATGTCAGGAATTCCACTCGCCGCAGCCTATGCTCGTTATCAGCTGTCAATCAAGCTGTCAATCAAAGTTAACCACGCCCTTATTTGTCATAGATTTTCGATGTATTGCAGTTTTTCGCACTTCCGGGTAGGCTTCGTTTTTCAGATTAGAATGTTGCCGCTTGAATAAGACACTACATATCATAGCGATGATATAAAGTGTGAATTGATGGAACTTTTTCTAAATCGTTTACGGGCCTATTTGTGGGGTAAGCAAATATATCCGTGCAGCTTTTAGTGGGCAGGAATTACTGGAACGTTGGAGTGGAAAAACAAACACTGATGAATGATACACCACAAAAATATTCAGCTTTTAGTTTTATCGTACATAAAAAATAATAATCAAAAAGGGGTAAATAGTGTCAAATTAATCTAAATTAATTCTAATTAAAAATTTTAGATACACTTTCTAATTTTAATAAACTTATAGAATCAAATCAACTTTACATAAAATAAACATAAAATTACTTAAAAAGCATTGGACTACCTGCAAAATAAAAATAAAATAAAAAAACTCAAAAGAGTTTGAAATTCAGTTTATGCTGTGGAATCAAAACTGATATTGAGAATTGTGAAACCATGATATTGTTACTGTGAGGTAAAATTGAGCATTTGGTCATATCGCCCATCCATATTCTTTGCTGGATAGCAGAAAAGGTTCCCAAAGTTTTACATACAGTATGAATTTTTTAATAGTGTTCACCACAAGTAATAGACTACATTGTAACCAGAAATAAGTAGCCTATATAAATGGCTGCTGTTTTGCATAAGTTAAAGAAAGAAAGAAAGAAAGAAAGAAAGGGCAGAGATGTGGTTAGGAATGTAAAGTCAGTAGCCTATGTAGTTTCTTCATTCACTGTGACCTATACCTGCACTGGATGGCCAATTTCACATGCATTTTGTGTATTTTCAAAATACAAAATACTGTATTTGTATTTAAATAAATTTTTTCACACAGTATTTTGTATTTGTATTTAAATACATTTTTTCACACAGTATTTTGTATGTGTATTTTAAATACATTTGCATGTATTTATGCCCATCTCTGGTGGACGGCAGCAGGTTCCAGCCCATGGCGAACGGGAGCGACTCCTCCGCTCCCTCTCGGGTGGCAGCCAGCTCTCCTCGACCCAGGAGCACGGCAGCGAGCTCTCCGTCCCACCTGCTGTTCAATCACTCCAGCACCACCGGTCACCGCTCCTTTACTGCCAGACCTCCTCAGCACTTGTTCTAAAGCTCTGCGTGCAGTCCACATAAATAAACAGGGCATGGATGGGACACCAACGCAAGGACTGGGTCTGCCTCCTCCAGGGGCAACGCTTGCAACTTAACCACCTGGTCCCACTCAAGGCGCGATTCGTTGACCGAAAATGCCTGCAGGTCCCCTACCCTCTTAATGGAAGTGAGCATGGTCAGGAGCACTGTTTTTAGAGACAGGATCTTAAGCTCAACTGACTCCAGTAGCTCAAAGGGAGCTCTCTGCAGTTCAGAGAGAGAGATCCCAGGAGGGGATGAGGCACGTTCTGGGAGGATTTAACCTCCTGGCACCTGTCAGGAACCAGGGGCCTCATTTATAAAGCTTGCGTACGCACAAAACGGGGCTGAAAACATGCGTACGCCAGTTCCTGCGCAAAAGGTGGGATTTATAAAGAAAAACTTGACGGGAAAATTTGCGCACCTGCACGCAAACTCTGACCCATGCGTACGAACGTTTTGGAGATGGAGCACTTTGGTGACACCGATGGTGAGCTGGAGTTAAATGTATTTTTGGTCACTTTTATACAGAAAATCTAAAGAAAATTAAACATATACAGAAAGATTATACAAATACAATTTCAATCACCAAGCCTGTCACTTGAAGCAAATATCCATTCCTTCTTAAATGTCTGCGGCAGCGAGCGTGTTGAGCCGTTTAGTGAAACTGACGCAAATAACAGTTTAAATAAATAAAATACTTCTGATATAAACATTTATATTAAATATGCCATTCAAATTAATGGAGTTAAACACTTAAACATGAAATCATTACTGAAGTTACAACATTTTTTTAAATTCAATCATTAGAAATATTTGTTGTGGATTGCGATTGTTTTTGAACACTTTTCCTGTGGCGTGCTTTAATGTTTTAACCACAGAGATAATTGCTTATGATAATACCAGATTGTCTGAGAAAATAGTTTCGTGCAAATAATGCCCAAGGCCTATCTGTTTCCATTAAAAATATAAATCAATTAAAAATACAATTCGGCAAGTGGAAAAGGTTGAGAAAAACTTTCTCTGAAATGTATTTTACACTATTTGATTTATGTAGGCTATTCAAAAACAAGGCAAGGATAGACAACTACTTGATTTGTATTAATGTAATGTTTCTTGTACAGTTTATATCATTTGCATATGATTATTCATCCACGTGATAACGTTTAAGTTATCACGTGGATGAATAATCATATGCAAATGATATGTAGATGAGGATCTGCAGGCGTTGTAAGCTCCATATATGGTTATTTCGGGTGGAGACGCATGTACGCACAATCTTCCGCTGACTGGGATTTATAAAGTGAATTCTGCGCAGGTTCTGGCGTACGCACGGTTTTATAAGTCTGAATATTTTTTTGCGTACGTCATTTTTGGCTTTCGGGCACACGTACACTTTTAGTAAGGTTCCTATGCACAGTTTTATAAATGAGGCCCCTGATGACCAGGTCGTGCTTTCCTAGTGACCTACCATCAACTGTAACTTGCTGTGCGGCAAAATATGGCGGCAACATACACCTTCAAGGTGGGGGAGGACAGCCTCTGCTCCAACAGAAGGAAGGAAAGCACAGAGCTGATCGGGCATCTCCGGGGGTCTTCTTGGCAGGAAGAGCACCACTCAGCAAACAGACTCCACTTCAAAGAATTAGCTCACCCAGTAGAGAGAGCTCTGTCTTGAGGGTTAGTGTCTACCACTGCCGGCTACTTAAGTCCTCCACGTCCCATCCAGAAGCCACGTGGAAGTCCCAGAGATCTGAACGCGGGTGCCATGTGGTGCCCCCTACCTGAGAAAGAAGGTCCTTCCTCAGGGGAATCCGCCAGGGAGGGCCTCTCACGAGGAGCATCAGGTCCAAGAACCAGGTCCGGGTGGGCCAGTAAAGCGCAACCATCAAGACATGTTCCTCTTCCTCCCTGACTTTGCAAAGCGCCTGTGCAAGCAGGCTCAAATGCGTAATTACGCAAGCCCTGGGGCCAGCTCTGTGGCATTGTGTCTGTGCCGAGTGGTGCCTCGGTCAGGGAGTAAAAGAGCAGGCACTGGGAAGACTCCTGGGAGGCAAACAGGTCTACCTGTGCGTCCCCGAATTGACTCCAGATCAGCTGAGCCTCAATTCTAATGAGAAGTGCGAGCTGTCATGACAGTGCGTCGGCCACACAAGTTGTGACATGCGACGTGTGTGTACACCGCCTTTGTGGTTGATGTATGCAACTATCGCAGCGTTGTCCGTGCAGACCAACACATCCTTGCCCTAAAGCAAGGGCGAGAGCGTAGGGCAAGTGGCACTTCCAGCAACTCTAGGTAATTGATATGCCACTGCAGTCAAGGTCGTGTCCAACAATAACGTGCCTGGACACTTGTTCTAAGGGCACTCCATACCCTAAGAACCAATCATCTAACTGCGAGTGCTCGGGACAAGGTGGAGGGTTCCACACAAGGTCCATGCCCATGGTGGCTCGGGCAAGCATGGGCGTCAACTCTGAATCCGATTCAGCATGAGTGACCACCCCAGAAGGGGGAAGCTCAGCTTCATCTTCCTCTCCAGTGGACAATAGCCCACACTCCAATGCAGCAATTGACATCTGGTCCTCACCTAGAGTACCGAATGACACGCTGGATACCCCTGAGAAGGGCCTGCCCCATCATCTGGCAGCTCGATGGCACACAACACACTGGAGGAGCAGGAGGTGCATTGGCCATTTTTCGAAAACTCAAAGTGAGACCCCATTTTTCAGTCGACATAACGTTGTAGTGACCGACAGATAGGGAACCATATTCATCTGAAGCTAAATCAAAACAATGTTCTTCCACAAAATTCATGCAGTTTTTTTTAACCACCAGAGGGACAAAAGTTTATTGTACCTTTAAAAAATAAATGGTGGGTAGTGGATAAAAGCCTTGTTTTGCCCTCCAGGTGGATCTTCTAAGAGTGTGACATATCATGAAAACTATGAATAATCTTAGCTTTATTTCACACATTTGACCATGTATATATCCATTTTGCAGAAATTTGAAAGAAGGAAAAGACACAAAACACACTCTTGCTAGTTCTTTTTGTCTCTGCACTATTTATATCAATCTTCCTCTGTTTCTCTCTTTTCTTCTCTCTTGATATGCATACTCTTTAGTTTTGTGCTGTGCTGTTGAGAGGCCTGAGAGAACTTTTGTGTGTTCGTTTTGTGAATGAATTACCCGGCCCCTACGCAGCTTTATCCAACATGGGGTCACAGTTGAGAGGGCATAAGTCAAACTTCAAAGATGAGATAAAGATCAATTGAAACGCACACCAACTAAGAACACTTGCTGGCATTTACTTACAAACGGATGCAGAAACTCTTAGTTTCACATGATATACACAGTTTTAGAAGACGAGAGAGTTCAACTAAATCAATCACACATGGCAATAAAAATCTTATTCTAGTACCCTGAATTTGGAGGAGGATATTAATTGGCTGACACTTGTACACTGTTGTTGTGCCTTTGATTAGGGGTTGAACTGAATGTAAGTGCCCCCCTCTCCCACGCTACTGGGTTACTCATCATGATCCTTGACACCTGACCCTTGAAAGATAAAGGTCAAGTTGGGAATGTGCTGAGGTTTACAGAACACCACTTATCAGAAAGACACAGCTCAATCTGTGTTCATGTATGTCATTCTCAAAAACTAAAAGAATTAAGTGAAATAAGTATTTATGGATATAAATCAGTGTAATGTGTACTGTACGTGGTGCAAGTGTGTTGTAAAGAGAGTGGTGAAAGGCTGCAGTTTGTCAGAGTGACAGAAGAGGGCAGCAGAATCTTCATGACATACCTCTGTGTGGAATGTGTGTGTGCGCGTAATGAAATGTGCTGATTGATTTTGTGCTTCGGAATTCTCAGAAATACATCCAACTGCTTCATAAGGAGCCATAGAAACCGCAAATCTACACCAAAAACACACATAAGTCAAAGCCCTTCAGTTAAACTGTTTCTTATAACAGTATTCGGGTTCGCTTCAGTCAGAACTGATCTCACAGCACATCCAGGAACTATATTTTAAACTGATTCTATTCTGTTGTTTTGCTTTCTCATATTAAAAATACTCCAACTTGACTGTTACCATTTTTGTCTAGCATATAATGTGAAGAAGTTAAGACTGTTTTAACAGTTTATTTACAGATATTAACAGTATTAAATTAGTTGTAGAGATTTATTAACCTTGGATTAATAAAGATGAAAAGCTAAAGGGGAAACTCTCTGTGACCTTCTCTTTCTTCTTGTAATCTCTTCAGGGTTTGTCCTTCGACAGGCACAGATTCATTTGTTTGTTTCTTTGTTAAACACTAATAGTTAAACTGTCGTGATGTTTATCTTTGGAGAAAAGTCTGCTTGAATATCTGTTGTGAAATGAGATAAATTAAACTCAATGTGAATTAGAAATAGCTTTCCTAATGTTTGAGCTGCTCATATTTTCAGGAGGTGTGTGTGGGTCTTTAAATGCCACAAAAGTGTGGGGTCAGAAATATTTTTTTTTCTGAAACAAATTATACTTTTATTGGTAACACTTTACAATGTGGTAAAATCTATTTTTTTCTGTTTTATTTATATATTGTTTTGCTTTCTTATTGTAAAGGATTTTAGATAAACTGATTGTTAAATGTTGTCTTTAAATAAAGTATGACTTGACACTTTACAATAAGGTTTCATTTGCACCACAAATTATTTAAGCATTGATAATAAGATTTTTTTTTTGAGCAGCAAAACAGAATTTTTAAATTTAAAAGGACCACATGGCTGCCGAAAATGAAGCTTTGCCATCGCAAAAATAAATTACATTTTAAAAGATTATATATAATATGTAAATATGACTGGCCTAATAAAAACAATATTGTGACGCCACATTTAGATGTTGGTTGTATCTGAGTGGCCAAGATTTTTTGATAGGAAAAAAACTTCGACCATCTATATTATCCACAAAGACAATTGAGCAGGGCCAGTAGAAGCCCCCCATGTCCAAGCCATGAGACCCCACACTGTGATTCACAGATGGAGTTGAGTGATGGGCTGTCACAGTTTTTCCCCAGACTCTCTCAGTACCAGCCATATTCATTGCATTAGTCTTTTAGACTTGAATTAATCATGTACATTATATATGCACTAAAAAGGTGTTCCTGGGTCTGTTTTGTGGCCGTTCGGTGGAATATTCATTGTTTGTTTAGAAAAATATATCTATTTTTTTTTTTTCAAAAATTCAAAAAGAACAGGCTATAACTGCTACTTTTGAATATGCAAACTCACACAAACACAAGTGACACCTGTTAATATGTCAGACCCCAGACCTGTAAGACCCAACATGTTGTGTGTGTTTGTATGAATGAATGACAACAGTGTGTGTGCTTCTCTGGAGAACCGCTGTTCTGAGCTGATGTTTGGAGAGCCCGTATCCGCTCAGCTATACAAATACTGACTCACAATTATATTACAGGCTGTGCGTATGAGTGTATCTGAATGTGTGGTCCATGGCCCCGTACACCTTCCCCCAATGACAGAAAAATTGTCCTCTTTGCCAAGTTACATTAGTGTCAGTGCAAAGAGGAGGTGAGGTAAACCATGTGCAATCACATGGTAGATCAGATTAAGTGTGAGTGTTTGTGTGTGTGTGTGTGTGTGTGTGGGAGTGTGATGGAGAAAGATAAAGTACTTTACAATACAGCATCAGGAAAATTACCACCACATCCTGTCTATCTAAATTAAATGAGGTCTGTAATATCTGGAGAAATCCGTTAACATTCCCATTGATCTCAATGGCAGTCGATGGTTGACACAGGACCCGAAGCAAGCAATCGGCAAGGTGCCATCTTAAGCTTCAGGCTTCAGTCAATCACCTGAGCTGTAAATGCCATGTGACTAATCATTCTTGAGTTGATTGGCTGAGGGCAGCACAAAAGCATGCAATGTCCAAAAACCTTCACTGAGCTGTCAAAGGCAGCAGACAGGCATTTGTCAATTTCATGCTTTTAAGTTACAAAAAGTAAAACATTTTTCCATTTAATTTATTTTAAAATGTAATTTATGATGGCAAAGTTTTTTCTGCATCATTACTCCCGTCTTCAGTGTCACATGATCCTTCAGAAATGATTCTAATATGCTGATTTGCTGCTCAAGAAACATTTTTTACACAATTTAACGTGCTCTTGCTGAATATTTATGAATGATTTAAAAATTATATTTCTATAAGTAAATACATATATTGCAAAATAAAAAGTAAAATACATCAATGAAGATATTTTTTCTCTTTTTCCCAGAAAGATGTACAGTAGTTATGGCATTTACCAGCAGAGCTTAACTGCTCATGCTAACTAGCCAACACTTGGATGACTATCAGCCTTTACACACACACACACACACACACACACACACACACACACACACACACACACACACACACACACACACACACACACACACACACACACACACACACACACACACACACACACACACACACACACACACACACACACACAAAATGGTATTACTATCGTTTTCAGGACATTTGGTCCCCATAACATAGCATTTACCAGGACCACACACACACACATACAGTATTACACACACATCTCAGACAAAAGCAAGTAGTGTATTTAGAATGGTGCACACATGCGAAGAAATTACATTCAATGACACTTTCAATTAACTGTGTGTGTGTGTTTTGTTTTGAACTAGATGGTGTTTGAATTTAGACTCGGAAATGAAATGACACCATGTGTTTGATTTTATCGTCGTCTTACTTGATCCTGAACTGTCACATACTATATATCACAGAACTGGCAATTTGCTCAAGATGAAACAAGAGAGAGACAGAGAGCTGTGCTGGTTGAGTAAACTTACTTTTACAGAAAGATACACAGCACAGACACTGCAGACACTACAGTCTTATTTTCATCTATGTTTCTTGAGGTTGACACACAAACCAAAACAACATTTTAATGGAAAACCATGAAAAAAATCCCTGGTTTGAATAAGTGAATAAACGTGTGTGTGTGTGTGTTCTAGAGACACGCAACAGAGAACCATCTCAGAGAACACATATCGCTGTATCCTTTCCCACTTGTCTTTCCCTTTGACCCCTCGGTGCTGACAGATTCATCGTAAGCGGTTGCCTTCCTGCTAAGAAAACTTTTAACACCTTCTATTTGCACAGATGTAGGCATGCAATGCTCACCCTAATCGTCTTCTGTAGAAGTGCTGTGGCTTTCACAGCACAGAGATATATGTTACCCAAGATACCTAAATGAACCACATCTAAATATTTAAGACATTTAATACTGAATCATATGATCTGGACAACACCCAGATTTAAGCTATGCTTTATCCAAAAATGATCCAGTGTGATCAGTCTTATTTTGATGGGAAATCGGGCTGTTTTTGTAATTTGGGGTTGCAGTTCTGACCATATTCTTTCGCAACGTGTCCATGAGACTGGAGAGAAAAGATGTGGGAGGACAAAAAGACATTGTTATGTGAAACATGTTGATAAAAGACACACAACGGCAGTTTGTGCAAGATTGAGTATGTCTGTATCATCATAGTCTTCTCTCCAGAAGCCTTATGAAAGGATCAACCTCAGAGGCTTTACATACTGAAAATCTGAAGGACTTCAAATCCCATGATACTCCACTGAAATAACAAAGGAGAGAGATGATCAACTGGTCCAACATGGAAAAACTCCTGCAGCTGAACGTATTAGAAACACATAAAAGCTCATCTGTTCTAACCCTGGAACAGAGAAATATATATATAGCTGTCATGGTAATGATGTTTCATGTGGTTTTGTGAGGTGACATTTCTATTAACATTTTGGTTTAAATAAAGTCAAAATATTATTCAAATTATAACATATATTTTGATAAGTACTCTATTTTGCAATATCAAAAATATTAAAGTAGAGATGAAACAGACGTAGCGGCAGATCTTTCCTTCCATATTGTGATGTACATCTGAGTGAAACGATTATCAAAAAAATGTTTAAAAAAGTAAGATGCCTTTACAACATAGGCCAATTTTAAGTATTTGAAATATTATTTAAAAAGTCAAAATGTGAAGAATTTATTTAATACATAAATAATATTTAATAAATAAAAAGGAACTTTTTTGTTTATAAAATGCATTAATATATATATATATATATATATATATATATATATATATATATATATATATATATATATAAATTAAATCTATAATTTTTTTTAATATAATTGAATAAACCTGGGTGCATTTAGTTACTTGATCAAAAGTAATTTTAAGAGGCAAATCATGAAGAAATAACTACTAACAAATGCACATAAGTGTAATAACATGTGAGCTCTTCATGTGAAAAGTACTGTATGTCTAAATCAACACACACACACACACGCACGCACACGCACACACACACACACACACACACACACACACACACACACACACACACACACACACACACACACACACACACACACACACACACAGGCTATGTAAAATAAACACTGTGACAGATCTAATATCAAAGTATTTCTCATGAGATGAAGCGTAAGCTAAGGAAACCTTTCCGTCTGTTTCTCTCGGTTTCCCTGTTTTTCTCGGTTTCTGTCTGACACACATTCCTTTGCATGTCTCAGTCTCTCTCTCTGTCTGTCTCACTCGGCTCTTCTGTGTATGAATGTGAGAGACAGAGTCTCTTTTTGTGTTTCTTTGTCTGTCTTGCTTTGTTAACTTTCTCCTTTTCTCTCACATTCACACACACAAAAAGCGAAGAATCGTGAAGCTCTGACCCACGGAAAAGTCAAAGACGGAATTAGAGGAGACTTCAGGAAGCAGACGCTTACTTGGGATGCATAAACGCAGTGAAGCCAAAACCCCCCATTCTGGTCAAAACAGCCAATTTACTCATCAAAGTGTTTAGGCTGCCGCTACTGCTGCGGATGGCTGTGACAAGGCCAGAGAGGAAGATGACAGCGTTGTGCTTTGACGTCTACAGTGAAGGCTGAGGCTTTATGCATAACACAGCAGATCTCTAATAATGGCAACACACGCTGTTGACACCGCAAGCGAGTGGCGTGTTGTGATGTGACTAAACCAGAATGCTCAGTGCAATGGTGTCACATCATGCCTAAATAAAGAAAATACATTATGTATATGAACACTTAATGTAACCAGTTAATTGGGGCATAAATCCTCCAAAATGAGCTTGTTTTAAAGCGACGAAAAACATCTAAATGATACAGTGCAAAGCAAGTGGAATGGTTGATGGATTATACTTTCATATTCATTATATTTCCATACAGTTTTAAGTTGTTGACACATGCAGAGGGTGTTTTCCTACTAAATCACCACAGAACATAACCCATACTTACAGAAAGCAAATTCAGATTAAAAGCAAACTCGCAGTCTCTCTTTCTCATAGCTGGCGGCGTGTATTTGCGGTCCAGCACAAACAATGATCTTAATCCTCGGCTGGTTTTAGGCATGTTTATAGAAGTGAACTGCAGTGGTCTCTCTGTGGTTTGTGAAATGAAGCCTCTCCCTGCACAGGCAAACGCGTTCTGCCGTGAAATCTCTTCTCTTAATCAACCACAGACAACAAGAGAGGAGGGCCGCAAATAATAGTACACGCTGAGCACTGCAAAAACAAACATCCTGTCTATGGAGGACGCACATTCCTCCGTCCCTCATATCTTCCTATTTCTCTTTATCTCTGTCAGTATTTATTTGTCCTGAGACAGTGGAAGTGATGCTGTTTTTCAGCTCTTGTTCTCAGCATGTGCAGATTCAGCCCTTACTGTGCCATTAAAGGGTCAGTCTATAATGTAGCATTAGAGGGTGGAGCATTACCAGTAGCAACCCCTACTGACATAAAAGACCTCAGAAAGCCCCTCTTTTTTACTTAACTGTTTATTTTGCATAACAAAACGTATTAGGAAAGGGGGAAGCTCTACTCTGGGCCTCCATACTGGGGTTTAGTAATGCAGCCTACTTTGAGGAATTGAAGTATTCGTTAAACGTTAAAGGCGACTTCATTAATGTTTAAACCAATGTAGGCTCGTTGGAACTTAGTGTTCCTGTTCAAAATCATCCAATCAGCATAGTTTCGCCTAGATGTCTGATCAGTCTGATATCATTATTATTCATATGTATCATTTTACATGTACAAACTTACAATACTCAGAGCATCTAAAACATAAAAGTATTCACATATGCACAGCTTCAGATACAAATCATTTTGAGCCCCAAACCCTTACCACTTTTACAACAATATAAAAAAATGTACAGTGACAGTGAATTTAATTAAAATACACTATTATACATATGTTTTTAACATTATACTTGCATAAACATTTTAATTATGGCCTTTTCCTCACACTAAGCTATCATTATGGTTTCTGACAACTTGGAATACAGCACACAAGTAAACGGATTAGGTTTATGGTCATTTTTTGGTGCCTTTGTCATTTTTATAGCCGCAGCTGTCAAACAAAATGATTATTCAGTGTGACAATTAAATGATGACTGAATTTCCATTCGATATAACATTTTAAAATTTAGGCTTGTGTAGAGTGATAAAATCCTCAGAAATTAGTCGAATATGACAAAACAGAAAGAAACTATTATAATGTCAAATTACGAAAATGCGTTACATAAATGTGATGGTATTACATATATTTAGTCATTGTTAAAAAACAATAAATCAACCTACTAATTCCATGAAATAAATAACCTAAAAGCATTGTTTATGGATTTCAAAATGTTAACACTGTACTCTACGATTCAAAAGTTTGGGGTCAGTAAGATTTTTTTTTAAAGAAATTAATGCTTTTATTTAGCAAGGACACATTAAATTGATCAAAAGTGACAGTAAATAATTTTATTATGTTACAAAAGATTTCTATTTCAAATAAATGCTGTTCTTTTGAACTTTCTATTCATCAAAGAATCTTGAAAAAAAAAATGCATCATGGTTTCCACAAAAATATTAGCCAGCACAACTGTTTTCAACATTGATAATAATAAGAAATGTTTCTTGAGCACCAAATAAGCATATTAGAATGATTTCTGAAGGATCATGTGACACTGAAGACTGGAGTAATGATGCTGAAAATTACAGTTATAACAATATTACAGTTTTTACTGTAATTTTGATCCAATAAATTCAGCCGTGGTGAGCATAAGATACTTCTTTCAAAACTTCCTTCCCCCTTGAATCTTTGAACAAACTTTTGAACAGTAGTGTACGTTTCAATGTCTATGTAAACATATTCACTCCAAACAAGGTTTCAACAGAAGTAGGTATACTAATAGACTAGTGTGAGTCTTAGATTAATCCAGTGCTAATGCAATAGCCAACTATTTCAGCAGAGACTAAAGCCAGACATGAAGCCAGCGACCAATGCCAACAGGGTTGGGAGCCAAAGCGAGGCCAGGCCGAGCCCTATTACAAACCCACACTCAAAGAGCTGGCTTACAATTCCCTACGCTGTCAAGTCCCTGTTGGATGGGGGAGAAAGAGACCCAGGGACAGCGAGACAGCAGCACATGTACGCAAGTGAGAATGGGTATGCTGTGAGAAATATCATTTAGTTTCCAAAGCAAACAGTCATCAAGTTCATGTACGGTCAGAACCAGGCAACACCCACACACACACACACACAAAACACTAAGATGGAGAACTATCTGCGGCCACAAAAACAATATCGTCCGGTATATAATGTGGTTCGCTGATTGAAGGGTTTTTTGTGTCTTTTCACTGTTCACTCAACTGTAAAATGATTTGAAATAAATAGAAAGCAATTCATTTTGCGGTTATTTAGATTCACACAAACAAACTGCTAATCTCTCTCTCTGCTTCCCTCCTCTTGTGTGAAGCTCCAGCTAAAGAGACAGGAGAAGGGTGTGTGAGTCTTTCCCGGAAGTGGTTGGCTGCTGGGTTGTGTCTCTGATTCCAACCCCAAGGAACAATCAGCGGGAACTTTTACACAGACACAGGAAATGAAGGGGTCAGGCAACGCTAACACACACACACACACACACACGCTAACACACACACACACACACACACACACGCACACGCACACGCACACACACGCGCACACACACACACGTCATGCAGTACTGCATGCAGCTGTTTGTAATTCACACTCTTGGATAAATAAGAAGGTTGGTTTTGGGATGTTTGGGAAATCTAAAGGAGCAGCTGTATCCTCTCAATATGAACAGAGGAATAAAGGTGCACACACACACACACACACACACACACACACACACACACACAAAATGCTTTCTGGGTAATGAATATGAGAGACGTGAAGAATGAAAATGTGTATGTTGCTCTGATGAAAGAATGGAGAAAAACCACCAGATGAAGGAAATGTCCAGCGATGTGTTTTCTTTCTAAATGATCTATTTCATCCCAGCTCTCTTAATGAAGGTCTGAAATATGATTTCATCAGCCACGATAAAGAGAGAGCATTTAGAAATGAGTGCAATGTGTGTGTGTGTTTGTGGTTATATGAGATGCTCGGAGTGTACGCTGCTCTTGTCTCAGAGCCACTTAGCTCTGAAAACGGAGAAGAAAATCTATCCACCCCTTTTCCCCCTCCAACCCTGAAATCAATCTTTTGTGCAATGAGAAATTTGCATTTATTTGCTTGGTTACCCTCACTACACAAGTCATAGAAAAACATGGGATACTGTTCATGCAAATGCTGAAAGTGTCAACATAAAACATATATCACGTTGATACACTATATGCAAACAGACATTTGGTCACAAACCCTAACTCTGGGGTTTCAGAGATACTGAAAGGAAATGACAGAGTGGTCAGTTCTTATAATCAGACAAATACATTGAGTGGCTGATTTATTTTCTGAGTAAAATTCTCAATATTATATATGCTTCTTTTTGTATAATACTATAGCCATAAGAATGTGATGAACAGTTTTCAGATACTGAATATAAAGTATTAAAGTCAACACATTCACAACATATTTTAACACAGCAGTATACACTACTGTTCAAAAGTCTCTTAATCTCACCAAGTATACAGTTATTTGATCAAAAATACAGTAAAACAGTAATATTGTGAAATATTATAGTGTAAAATAACTGTTTTCTATTTTAATATATTTTGAAATGTAATTTATCCCTGTGATGCAAAGATGAGTCTTGCATTATTACTCCAGTCTTCAGTGTCACATAAGCCTTCAGAACTCATTCTAATATGCTGATTTTCAAAAGAACAGCTTTTTCTGAAACAGAAATCTTTTAGTAACATTATAAATGTCTTTACTGTCACTTTAACTTTTCAGATAGCATTCATTTCTTTCAAAAATAATAATAATCTTACTCTCCCCAAACTTTTGAATGGTAGTGTATTCCCAGGTGAAACTAAACATTCAGACCCAGACCCAGATTTGATCCATTGGGAATAGATTGGATCATGAAATGGGATATAACGTTACATACCGTGATGTAGAAAGACCTGAATGTGGTTCACTGAAGTTGAGCACGGTCCATGTGACAGCATCTGAAAAGAAAGTTCAGAGCATTTTTCTTAATATAATTTTACGAAATTAAGACATTTTAAGAAGTTAAGAAATTTAAACTGAGATTTACCCCTAAAATAATCAAGAATTTGGAAGAAAAGAAGCAGCATCTGCATTTGCAGGGATCCCAGCCACGGGACGCACCTTATCAGCTAATGTGTCTGCTGCTTGTTGATTCTCCTGCACGGCCAACACAAAACAAGACACATGCTGAATGCAACAACAGTGTTAAAGCCCATGACCCTGAAGCACCATTTCATTTACAAAGAATCACTTCAGGACTATTAACAGCCACAAAAGCAAGTGGAAACAGTTCAATGTTCACAAAATGTACAGTTATACTAACATACAAAATGGTCTTAAAAATGAATCCAATGAAAGACCACATTTTATAGCAGAAAGAAAAGTGCTCTGCTGTTGCTTTCCAGCCACTGAGATTTCATTTGTGTCCATCTTTGTCATCAGTATCAGTGTCATTACTGCCATTACACACCATATGGCCTGTGGGATGTTTTCTCCATCAGACTCACAGGTCAAATTATTCCACCATGGGATGAGATCTACTAAAACAATTATTTATATTTTTCGAATATTAGTTCATTTAAATTCCAGACTGAATTTATTATTTCACTTCCATTCTATTTTAAAGCACATTTTTAAAAAATGACAATCGTGACCCTGTTGCACAATACAAGCAGGAATGTGAATTTTACATTCAAATTGTCTCTGAAGCTTTCATAATGGTATGTTGGTAGACTTATTAATAATTAATGCTGAAAATATACTAAAATAAAACACAACTCTCCATTTAAAGGTACACCAAATTGCAAATTTAAACTCCATGACTTATTTTTCTAGAATGTGATCTTACAGCTGCTTCTCCATTACCTCATCAAACTTATCAGTGGCTCATCGCTCGTTTGAGTGAGTAAATTACAGCGGATATCTGATAGACAGCGTTTAGTAAGGCAGCAAATTCCATTGAAAGTCTTATCTGAAAGAGATCATAAGAGCATGTTATGTCTCAAGACAGTCAAGTCACAACCGATTTGAGGTGTGCAAGACTACAAGGGAAATTTACGATCACATGAAATTAACTTAGCCTAACTGCCTTTCCTCTCTAGACACAAACCTCAGTCTGCCTGTTTGGATATGGCTTGATGTTCTCTCTTATTTGCCTGAACAAATCATGGCAGACACACATGGAGGAGATGTCAAACAAGTTAATATCTGAAATCACACGAGTATGCAGGTCGCTAATTGTACATGTTTAACAGGGCTACAAACTTGTTGTAAGTCATCTCCAGTCTACAATAAGAAACGGCATGTACATACACACACACACACACACACACACACACACACACACACACACACACACACACACACACACACACACACACACACACACACACACACGTCTGGTCCACTATCTTTGTGGGGACTCTCCATAGACTTAATGGTTTTTATACAGTACAAACTGTATATTCTGTCCCCTTACACTAACCCTACCCCTAAACCTACCCATCACAGAAAACTTTCTGCATTTTTACATTTTCAAAAAAATATAATTTAGTATGTTTATTTACCCATTCCCCTCATGGGGACCGCTGGCTGGTCCCCACAATGGAGGTGATCTCAGGTTTTACTATCCTTGTGGGGACATTTGGTTCCCACAATGTAATATAAATCAAACGCACACGTACGCACGCACACACACACACACACACACACACACACACACACACACACACACACACACACACACACACACACACACACACACACGTCTGGTTCAATACCTTTGTGGGGACTCACTATAGATATACTGACAGTATACAGTTCATCACAGTTATTTCTTTGTCTTTTTATGTGGTCTCTTAGACTCCAAAGACATTTTTTTTTGGAGGATGTTTAAAGCATGTTAGCAAGTTGAAATGTTGTGTATAATCAGTTCTCATAAGGTTAGAAAGAACCATGAAGTCTCAACTTGATACTTCAATGGTAAGTCAAGTTCTGAGCTATTTAAAGGCCCCATCGGGATCTTTCAAACCCCAAAGAGAAAATGAAGGTTTAGCGGTTTCACAGAAACAATGAAAAGTTTTGTGTTACTTTATCCTTCTTAATAACATTCATAGCTTTTCTAGCTGACTGATATCATCACACATACTGAAATGAAAAGGATCCTGGAGAGCGAATGAGAAGTTATCACTGATCAAATTCATTTAGGCATATATTGTATATATTAAAACCTCTCTTCAGCCAGCAGATCTGGAGTTCCTTGAATTATGTATGTATAAATATGTTTTAAAAGTAAACAGCAGAGGAACCTGAACTGCATGAGAATTTAATCAGTGCGCCAACACCAGTCATATTTCAGACGGAAAAACACGTCTGTTTTTCGGCTAAATATGATCTATTTTGATTAAAAACGGATTTTGATTCCAGATGTGTGCAAGTTCCACTTCACATGCCAGTGCATCCAATAGGCTCCTTGGGAAATTTTCTTAGTAGTTAGTGTCAGACGAATTAGCCTGTCTCATGATATCTGGCTTTGAACTGTAGTGTTTGGAGAGTTGCCCTCATAATTTAGTTCGAGTATAATGTGTATGAAATATACTAAGCAGACTATTAATACAAAGAATAGATAAATGCTAATGTGAACTCTATGCAACCTCTTTATGCCTTTAATGCACAGAACAGGATACAGACAGGAAAGTATAGAGGGAAAGAGTGGAGGAAATGGGATCAGGAAATGGCACAGGCCACACTCAAACTTGTGTCCCCAACGAGAGCGCCACGTGTCACAAACATGCCACCGTTTGCTACTGCTGCATTTCCCAGAAGTCCTGCCATGGATAGGTTGAAGAGCACTGATTTATTCAAGGCTTTGGATAAATCAAGTTGTTTATTCAAGTTTGTGCCATACTTTTATGAGACATTTACTCCACTGCTGGTTTTCAAATATATGTATTTATTTCAGACATAAAACTCTCTCATCAGCCCAAATCAAGTGGATAACAGCAGACAGAAGCTGAGCAAGGAAGGTTTATATATGTGCGTCATGTGTTTTTATGTATGCGTGAGGTTAGTTAATCAGTAACGCTTCATAAACAGATAAGGTTCCACCCTCGGGATCTTAATCTACCTCTGCACCGTTCACACAGGGAAATCTCTCAACATTCTCCCCCCAATCACATCTGCCATCCCACTGTGTTATTTAAATCTTTACATTACGTCAGAGATTCTAAAAAGCAGAAAACGTCCAACTTAAACAACACAGAGCCAGACAGATGTGTGTGAGCCACAGAACTTGCGGTATTTACTGTTTTTGTACATAATGAGCTTGTCCAAAAGCAAATGTTACTGTCTATGTGAAAAAGCCTGTTGATTTTTGAAAACATGATTAAAGACAAGAAAAATCTGGCAGTAAAAGAGATCTTTTTATCTCTCTCTCCTGTCTCCCTCCCTCTCTTTATCTATCTCTCTAATGTTCAGTTATAAATCAAAGCTCATTTGTTCTGATAGCGGTTCAAAATAAATTTAACAGAGCAGATTACATTACATTACATTACACAGATTAAGCATAATCACATGCAGTTGGTTATGTGGTATTTCTTTATACACTGATAAAGCAGATATCAAGCAATCTCTGGCCTTTGTGAGTTTTTGAGAAGAAAAAGGAACCTTACATAGAACCTTAAAGGGTTCTGTTAGGTGCTTCATAAATGGGGTTCCCATGGGATCATTTAATGAATTTAGTTTTAATTAATTTTGTTTGGACTGATTTTTATTTTGATTAAATCATATGAATTAAACAGCTCGTAAACATACTTTATTACTAGACAAATTTAAAATAACCCGCTAATCATGAATTTTCCCCTTATATTGAACCTTTTTGGCATAAAATTGAGTAAAAAAAACCTTGTGTTTTCAAATGTAACATTTTGCTTTTGGAGAGTGTTGTTAATATTAACTACAGCAGTGCTAATTCATTAAATCATTAATCAGATGAACATTCTATAAATACACTAAAACTTACTCATACTGCCAACATTTCCAAAATGTCATTCAAATTTGACAAATATTTGCATAATGAACATTATGCAGTTAAACTGGTTTTAATATGTACTGCGTCCATGCTAAATTGCTCATTGCATCATAAATTAAAAATAATAACTAATAAGATATGAATCTAAGACTGCTGTCAGTTTCTTTCTGACACATCATTTTATTATATCCATGTATGTGTTTACAGACATCATATAGAACAGTGAAATTGCTCGAGAAATGATCTATCCTTTTATGCCTTCACTCGAGACGGGTGACATTTGAACTCCACTGACACAGTCTTTAATACAATTAGTTGTGGCCCCCGCAAGTCACTCTTAATTTGCATAAAGTTAAACAATTCTCAACTTTCTCAAGTCGCTGCATGGAAACACCTACGATTGCTGTCGCTCGTGTGGCTGGAAGTCAGCAGCTCTCCATTGAAGGAAGGAAGGAAGGAAGGAAGGAAAAAAAGAAGAAAAGTACAGAAATAAGACAAAATTATTACATTGAAAAACAAAAACAAATAATTGCATAAAAATAAATACATATAAAACAGTAGAACCAATAATAAATAAATAAATTGTGAAAATTAAAATAAGCAAGTATATTTAAGCAAGTAAATAAGTAAATAGAAGGAAGTCGGCAGCTCCCCATTGAAGAAAGAAAGAAAAAGAAAAGAAAGGTGTGTGCATTAGATTAAATGCAGAATAATGAAACGCTTCCCCAACTGATCTACTGCAGAGAGATCAAAGTTCTGCTCTCCTCTTTCCTCTCTCTCTTTCTCCTCCAGAACAAATGGAATATTGCAGACAGTTTATCATTCCAGCGATGAAAGCTAACCTAAACTCACACAATGACCCCAGACCGACGAAGAGTATATCACTCTGTTTCTCTTCCCCTCTGCAGAGAAGAATCATGCGGCGTGATTTTGGGTCTCCTCCTCGCTGATATCACTCCCCCACCCCCATCATCACCCCTAAACACACACGGCCAGGTTGTTCTCTCATCTCCTGCCAGGTTTTTGTAATAATCCTGCTATTCAAATTTTTGGAATAGAATCTGTGTGTCTTCGTTTGTGTGTACGTGCAGTTACGTGTGGCTTGGCAACATTAAATGAACTCTCCTGAGGAATAAGACTAAGATAAGATTGTCACAGATTCAGGAGAGAAACTTTTAGTGCATTATTAAATACAACATTCATAAATCATAAGACGAATGTGACACAGCTATGATGGACTATATAATATGCAGATAAATAAGGAGATGAGAAAGTACCTCTTCTAAATGACAGCTGAGATTGGGCTTGAGAGATGAAGTGGTACAGGAAATGAGAAACAAACTGTCTGTATTCAGTGTGGGGGCTATGAAATACTGTCCCATTACAGCGTCTCTGTCTATAGAACACAAGCTCTAATCACTGTCACTCCCTCCTCAATGTCTTAATAAACTGAAGACAGACAGAGAGAGAGGGTCTGCTGGGATTTAACTGAATCTGAAACCTCTCATAAAATATGAAACATCAGAGCTCGCTGCTCCCACTGAAAAGTGGAACCGGGCAATCGCAAAAAGCTAAAGAAACAAATAGAAGAAGAGAACATTGATAACATAAGGAAAGAAAAGGAAGAATGCTTCTCAGAGAGCATGCTGGGAGCTCTCAGTGGGGGTGTGGGGCCAGCGGAGGGGTGGGGGAAGGGCTTGTTTAATTGATGGACGCTTTGTCAGGGGCTGTGTGCATGATAATGAAGTCAGTTTTCAGAGACCACGTCATGTTGAGGCCTTTATTAAACCGGATTTTTACGGAAAAGTTGGAAACTTATTACTGATTCTATTTACAACTAGAACTGTGCAAATTCAACACACTTTCATTAGCAAACAATAATGTTATCTCTTATCCTGCACCAAAACATCACTCTTGTTCCATATATCGAATGTAACTGGTGTTTGCCTGTTTTTGAATGAGGACTGTGAGTGAGATGGCCACACATTCTCTCTCTCTCTCTCTCTCTCTCTCTCTGTGTGTGTGAGAGTGTTTCAGCATTTTTGCTGGGTCCAGAAGCTGCTTATTTGGTCTTCTTTTAGTGTGGCCAGTATATTTTGGGCTTGTTTTGTCAGACTAGTTCACTAGCTTTTTCTAGCGAGGTCTGGCAACATTGGCCACAAAAGGAGTTAATTTTCAAAATTAAAGTAGGCCAAGACTTTATTTTTATTTTTTACTCATGAAAACCTACTACAAAATCCAGTTTAAAACAATAATGCTATGATCTGAACAAAGACTAAAATAATCATAAACCATTTGAATATTTATTGTATATGATTTCTACACTCCTGTTCACTACACTCAGCAATGATGCATTAAATTGATCAAAAGTAACAGTAAAAACATTTGTATTATTACAACTTTTTATTAATCAAAGAATCCGGAATTGTTGTTTTTTTTAAATCACAATTTTCTTAATATTTTCAACACTGATAATAAGAAATGTTTCTTAAGCAGCAAATCATCATATTAGAATGATTTCTGAAGGATCATGTGACACTGAGGACTGGAATAATGATGCTGGAAATTCAGCTTGACCATCAGAGGAATAAATTACATTTTAAAATATATTAAAATAGAAAACTGTTATTTTTAAAGTGTAATATTTCACAATGTTACTATTTACTTTAGCCTTATTGAGCATGAGACTTGTTTCTCTACCAATCCAAAACTCTTAAACTGTAGTGTATGCGTTTGATTTGAATAATTTCACAGTTGTGTGATTTCCACGACAACAAACAATTTTGCAATTAATAAAGTTCACCCCCAAAATAGTGTTCTTGTTTACAAAAAAGACAGCAGTGTCAGTGAAGATGATCCTTTGAAAACTGAGAATGATACTGCGTTGGGAATATGCATGTCTTAAGAAAAAAAAAAGCCAAAAATAAATTAGTCCATTTATAGGACAAATATTTTAAAAAATGACACATTTCTGCACTTTGCATCATTAAAACACCAGATAATCTGGAGGTGAGAACTGAAGTAAGAATTCCCATATGAATGTTGTTTTGGTGTAACAACATAAGTCGCCAGAGTGACGTTACCCTTATGAAACTAACCATTTGTTTATAAAAAATACTGATTTTTATTATTCAGTTGCTTCAGCTCAATTCTGATTTACTTGTTTGCCATTTTTACAATACCAAGAGTCCTCAGTTCAGAAAGAGTGACAGTGGCAAGAAAAAAACTCCCTGAGAGCAGGGAAGAGATATGTCTGTTATGCTACAAAGCCACAAATAGTCATTGTTTATGGTCACCTGTCAGAATCACCCTGTCCAAAGTGCCCGTGCATGCCAGTGTCAGTGGGGGGATTGTGGGGCTAGAAGAAGGTTGTAAGGGTTTAAACTCATGTTTCACTTTGTGTGTAATCTTGTGTGTGAGTAACGGCTGCATATTTATAAAGTTGTGCTGATTTATTGTGCTGAGAATGTGTACATGTGTGCATGTCTGTATGATTTAGTAGTCAGGTCACGGACAGGTGAGACCCTACTCAGAGTAAGACGGGTCAGACAGGTGCAGTTTGTATAGAGCTGTTGTCTTTGACACAGCAGGGTGTGTGTGTGTGTGTGTGTGCGTGAAACAGAGGAATGTGTTTTGATAAAGATAGCTGTAAACAGTGATAACCTGTCACTACGCACACACACATACACATCTGGAATGTTCGCAGTTAACCATGTAAATTAGCCTACATTACAAGGCAAACTTAAAATTACACATTCGGCTAGAAGCTTGACGTTAACATAATTATTCCCACATCTCTTGCAGCACATGCAATACACACACTTGCCCTGCTGGGAGCGATAGACAGACTGAAGTTACAGGATATTTTTGAGGTTTATCGTGTTGCAGCTGTGAGATGACCTTGGTATGTTTTTTTCCAATGTCCATTTGTGTTCTGATTTTAAATCAGTTTATAATGACATAATGGCATAATGACATAATGGAGGTCATACGTTTCCACTGAACAGCCAAGTGACAACAGCCATGCCAGAATTCGCTGCACTCAATAAGCGCTAAACACTTAAGAGTGAGCACGATTAAACCGTATCGTATGAGATTTAAACTTTAGACTACTGTATAAGTCTACTTAAATGCATCTATGCTCATCCACACACTCCCACACCTGAACAAACACACAAATATCCACACCTGCAAACACACACACATGCACACAAGAATTTTGGAGTCTTTTTCAGGCATGCTAACCTTTTCCCTGACCTTCAAGGCTAAATTTGGAAGTCTGGATATTGTCCTTCCTCTACAAGAGTTTAATAAAAGAAAGCCTAATGGCTCTTTCAAACACACACTCACCTACGTAAACACAATTATAAACACACACACATTCAAAAAGGAAGGATACAGACCTCAGGATGTTTTATTTTTCTCTGTTTTGGCTGCTTGACATTAGCTATACTGTGCTTTTTGTGCCAGCATGCACAAATGTGTCCATTTTCATTAACCTCACGGTTCCCATGGTCATGGACGACTTTTAAGTCGTGATTTCAAGACCAGGAAAAGAAAAAAAAAATACATTGTTCTAGTTATACTCAGCTCTAAAATATATCTGCTACAAATCCTTATCCAGAGCTAAACTGATCCTTATATGTAATATTGTCATTTTCATCTGGTTTTGTACGGGAATATATACACACTACCGTTCAAAACCGTTTGGGGTCAAACAAGTTTCTTATGCTCGCCATGGCTGATCAGAAATAGAGTAAAACAGTGATATATTATTACGATTTAAAATAACCGTTTTTTATTTTAACATATTTTAAAATGTAATTTATTCCTGTGATGTCAAAGCTGAATTTTCATCATTATTACTCCAGTCTTCAGTGTCACATGATCTTTCAGAAATCATTATAATTTGCTGATTTGCTGCTAAAGAAACATTTCTGTTCAGTGTTGTGTTGAAAGCAGCCATATATATATATACATATATATGCACACACATACACGCACACATAAAAACTAAGCTGAAAAATAAAATAAAAAATAACACCAGCCCACATCCCACTAGTACTTTGATGCCTATACAACAGGAAAAAACACAGATGTTTTCTCAATTAAGAAAACACAACAATGCGACCACAGTTCTTATCTATCACTGTCAGGCACACACAGATGGAGTGAAGTTTGATGAAGTCATCACTCAAACACTTAGATAGTTTACCAGCTAATTCAGGATTAGCATTCAAATGTCCATCAGAGTAATGAGAGAAACAGCTTAGCACTGCGACATCATTAGGCTTACTAACTATTCACTTCATTCTCTCTCTCTCTCTCTCTCTCTCTCTCTCTCTCTCTCTCTCTCTCACACACATACACACAAACTTGTTTTTTTATATCTTTACATAGACTTTACATAGATGTAATGGTTTTTATACTGTACAAACTGTATATTCTATCCCCCTACACCCTAACCCAACCCCTAAACCTTCCCATCACAGAAAACTGCATTTTTACATTTTTAAAAAACATCAAATCTTGGTTTGATTTATAGGCTGTTTTCACTGTGGGGCCCGAACAAATGACCCCACAATGTCAAAAATTTTCCATTTTACTGTATTTGTGGGGACATTTGGTCCTTAGTGTAGGTTAAACTAGAACACACACACACATGCACGCACGCACACACACCAGTGTAGAGGAGCCATTCAGATGTGAATGTCAATTCACAGTATTCTACTTTACACTAAAGGTACATGAATGTCCATATTTTAAGTAAGTGGTAAAACAGGGCGTTATAAAATGGACCCCTTTGTCACCTACTGCTTATGTTTACATGAATGTAGCTAAATTTGCTACCTTAAAATCAATTATTACTTAACATGTAGGTTAATTTATTTAACTTTTAGGTTTATTTTGCCTCTCAATCTCATTCCCTGCCATATTTCAGGGTAAATAAAAAGACGGTCCAACTGTACTGTGATCACGGATAATCGTAATTTTGTCTATCATATAGAATAGTGTGCAAATTGTTCATCAGTGAGAGTATGATTTGCAATAACAACATCTCAGCCCAATGAGTAACTAAACCTACTAGCTAAAGGTCTTTAGCGGGCCAAAAACAAAGCCTTTAATATGAGTTACTGTCCACATCAGTAATGCATCTGTCCAGACAGAGATAGAACGAGAAGAGGGCCGGTGATTAATTCAACTGTAGTTGTCAGTGATGTTCAGTGAGATACCACAGGTCATGAGTGGGTTCATATCATACCCTCTCACTCCCTTTTCTCTGGTGTCCTCCTCCTATTTCAGTGATCCACCTTTCCACATCCTCCTCCTCCCACCCTCCCTCTCTGTGTCCTTGGTGAGCACCGAGGCGTGACACTGTGTGTTTGACCTCAACAGAAGTATATTCTAAGTATAATAATTCAAACCTCAATCTATCCTCCTACATGCACCGCCCAACATTTATTATTCTGATTTAATAATTACATTACAAAATCAAAGAGTAAAAGATGATAAACTCGCATTTAGAGGGAGGAGGTAAATGAAACTCAGGTGGTCACGTTTTAACAAAATACATTAACCATTAACCATGAGTACGACTAAATTAACTATTAACTGTACATTACAAACTTGACTCTACATTAAATGATCAACTGCAACATTGTAGACAACCAACATTACATCTCAGATAAATCTACACTAACTGCTCAAAAGTTTGGGGTCAGTAATTTTTATCTTTCTGAAAGAAATTAACACTTTTATCCAGCAGGGAAGCCTTATATTGATCCAAAGTGACTGTAAAGAGATAATATTGCAAAAAAAACCAATATATATCCTTTTTGTTGTACTGTTTTCAACATTCATAATAATAAGTATTGTTTCTTGAGCACCAAATCATCATATTAGAATGATTTCTAAAGGATCATGTGAGGACTGGAGTAATGATGCCGAAAATTCAGATTTGACAATACAGTTTTTATCAAATAAATTCAACCTAGGTGAGCATAAGAGACTTCTTTCAAAGGTATAAAAAAAAGATTACCCCAAACTTTTGAACACTATTTTAACTCTACATAACTAAAATATATCTGTGCAACAACTATCAAAATAAATACTTAGCTAAAAATAATGAAATCATTATAATACATCTGTCCATTTCATAATGCTACCATAATGGCTCCTTCACAGGAAGGAAACCAGTCAGATCGCTGCTTTCCTTAACTTTCCGCTACCATTGATTGGATGGATATAAATACCCATATGACCTCAGATTCGCCCTTTTCAGGTCAAACACACAATCTAGCATATCTGAAATAGGCAGCTAGAATGCTGGGGGAAAAAAATACATTTTATGACATCTATGAGAAATTAGTTTTCATATTGTATCTTTGCTATCTGGCATTACTTAAAATATATTGTTAACACAGTTGCCTGAAGCAATTATGGGTAATTTATTTCAAGGTATAGGCTAGTTCACCCAAAAATTTTCATTCTGTCATCATTTACTCACCCTCAAGTTGTTCTAAACTTCATTCTTCTGCTGAACACAAAAGAAGATATTTTGAAGATTGTCGGTAATCAAACAGTTGATGGGCCTCACTGACTTCCATATGATTTTTTTTTTCCATACTATGGAAGTCAATGGGGTCCATCAGCTGTTTGACAGAATTTTCATTTTTGGGTGAACTATACCTTTAAAAACTAACCCAACTTCAAAGTGACTCTTGCTCATAATATGCTTACATGACATTCATATGTAATAGTTTTTAATCTGTATAAGGCTGTAAAACTGTATAGTACACTGAAAAATGTAAAAATGGCTTAATTTTGTCAGTTAAGCTATAAGCAAGTGGCAAATCCATGGCTTTTCAGATAAAAGCATTCATGAAAACAAATTTAATAAAATTGTCCATGTGAGTCCAATTAGTAATTTCATCATTTGCTAATTCATGATGCATTGATGAAGTCAAAACAAAGCAATATGTGTTCATGGTACTCTGATGAAAAATGCACATTTTAACGTAGACTTAAAAAGAATAAGATTCTTTTGAGTAAGATTCAGGTGAGTAAGAAAGAGAAAGTGATGGAACTTTAAAAAAGAATGAGGGAGAGAGATGGGCAATTTTGTCCTCTTTTAAAAGAGGGAGTGTGTGCGGGGATGGGCAGTAGTAAATAATGTCTGACCAGGCAGACAGCAGCAGATAAAGTGCCTTTATCTGGACAGAGGAATTCTTGTGTTTGAACACACACTAACACACATTATACATGTTCCCACAATGTCACACACACTCCTACCTGTCACTCAGAATGATTGATGTGTACTCCAGCACTCCCAGGCCTTTGATAGGGAGGGGAAGAGGCGGGGCAGTGGGAGGGGGGCCGGCTCAATCTGTGACATCTGTCCCCTCACTTCTGAGGAACAAGAGAAAAACACACATGCAGTGTCCGAAATATACACATTCTGCCTTTTTTTGCTTCCTAAAACTGTTGTTAGGAGAGTAGCTTGTGTAAAAAAAATGTGTGAATGTGGTTTGGGAGCTTCTTTGCTGGGTACACGCACATCTCACTGGCAAAACTACACCGACAAAGCAGCTCACTTTGAAAAGGCGAACTACTTTTCCCCCCTTTCTTACAAAAAACATACTCTCTCACACACACACGCACCTAAATCCACAGCTGAGAGGCAGTTCAGCTCCATTTACTTACACACTGTGCCACTTAGACACGCTTTACTGCACCCACTAATGAACACATACAGGCTCACACACACACACCACGAACAGAGTGGGGTTAATGAACGACAGGGTCCTTTGCTTGCTTGGCACCTTTAAGCTTGTGAACATAATTGGCTTGTATTGTATTTCAGTCTCGTTAGAACAGAAACCTCAGACACAATAAGATTTTAGAGCACTTCAAAAATTTAGAGCAGGTTCTTAGGAGTTGTGTTTTACAGATATTTCATTTCACGTGACGCAATCCTCGGACACTGTTTGCGTGTCTGTGTCCATATCTCTGTAGTCAGAAAGTCTAGACAGTTCTAAATAAGGTATTTTTGTACTTTTCGTAATGTTTAAATTCTCAATATTATTACAGACATTAGAAAATATGGTTTTGCTGAAAGGGAGATGTAGGGTTTATTTTTAACCCCACCAAATCTTTCGGTAAGTGGTGGAATTTCAAAACACAAATGTGTGTGTAAACGTTGAGTGAGTGATGTTAGTCGGTTCTTACGGATATGGGAGTTTTGTTCACTGTCATCTTGTTTTGTTATGTGCGCGCACACACAAAAAACCATTTGAGGAGTTCACGGCCGGTATGGTGGGGTTAGAAATGAATGACAGGTGCTAAAGAAACAGGACAGTCGTTAGAGCTCAAGTTACAGAAGACACACACGCTCATTTGTACAGACACGCACTCAAAATCGTACACTCATTAAAATATATACACAAACGCACATGTGCACACTGAAAAATGAATTATGTGGAGATTCTTTTACACATCTCTAGCGTGAAACCATTGCGTTGCACATAAAACATTACAGTTATCTGTAATGTGAAAAGAGAGGGTGATGTAATTCACATGGCTCCCTCACAACAGCCATTCGCAATCACATCAACTTCTTTCATGATAATATCTTATCTATCACAGACTATAGCTGCAGGCAACACCACAGAAAGAGAACAGAGAGAGAAAAGAGGAGACAATTCTGACTGATATCTGTAACCAGACATCTCAGTGCCAAAGTATTGGGCTCTATACAACCAGATGCACTCAAAAACACAGTTACGACATAATTACATCAGAAGCTAATACCAGCTGGCTGATGTGTGACCATCTTTCAAACTGGAACAAAATGACACACACTAGATTTTCATAAATTCTTCTAGAGATACAGAAAGCTAGAGAGAGAGAGAGAGAGAGAGAGAGAGAGAGAGAGAGAGAGAGAGAGAGAGAGAGAGAGATTAAATTACAATGGAATTTTGGATAATTGTGTGTTGAGAGCAGTGTTCCGCTTTCTGTCCTGTGAGTGTGTGTGTGTGTGTATTCATTTGTTTATTCACGAACTGCGTAGTCAGTCCGCCGTGGTTTGAGAAGCTATAAAACTAATAGATTTATAATGACCATTGAAGAGCATTTCATCATGCACTCTCATTAAGCATGAAATGCATGTTCATCCATCTTCTTCATGTATTTCTCTGGACACAAAAGTAGATATCTGTGGAAACAGATTAAGCAAACAATGTAACATGCATACATGCAGTAAACCAACAGAATACAACCGAAATTAAAATAATACTAATACGAATAATAGCCTTTTTCTCCTAATACACTGCATTATTGATTGATTATGCATGTTTTGTCTATTGAACCTGACTGAGTTTATTATACTTGAGTATGAAAAGACTGTAAATCATAAAAACGTTTAGCATAACAACTGCTATAGTACAGTCTTAATTTTGTTTTCGGCTTTAGATTAATGTTAACAATTCTAAACAAAAATTATAGAACAGTAATTAAAAACTTATATTTCATTGCAGTTTGCAATTTACTCAAGACCTAGACAATTTTTTGCTGTATTTTTAACTTTTTAAATATTAAATTGGCACTGTTTTTATGCCACGAATACTAAAACTATACAGTTACTGTTAATTTAACTTGTTACAACCAGATTCAATCCATTAACCTTTCTCTAATTCACCTTATGATCTTTTTTTTTTCTCTGTGTAAATATTTTTAATGGCATAAATATGACCTCACATGTCCTCTCATACACCAAAACCTGATCTTGACAGATTTCTTTGCTGACAACATTTCAAAAGAATCCACAAATAAAGCTAATTATGCTAAAACTGAGGAGTGAAAGACTGGAAGGTCTGCGTCTAGGTTTAGCCATTACACAATGCAACAAAAATCTCCCTGTCGAGACGTAAAACAATCACCAGCCGACTCTGTGTCTGAACTGAATGCAGTTCTGTGGTTAAGAGCAACCTGCATGCCGAGGTTAAAGGTTATTGATCGGTGATTGATCGGAATCCGGTCACGTTTAAATGGAGTATGTAAGTGCATCGTAGAGTCCATTAGAAATACATTATTTAAGAGTCAGGAAAGACGATCAAACCTGAAACACGGACACTCGTACAATGACATGAAATCAATACAGGATCCATTTGCCGAACATAATGGGTTTTTTAAACAATCATTAAGGGCACTTAACATGACTTTTATTTAGTACTACTTGATACATTCAAGCAGCACACACACACACACACACACATTTTTCTCTTTCTCCAACCTGTTGTCTAAGAACAAAGGTATAGTAATGTGTGTGTGTGAGCACCACTGTCAGAGTGGAAATGAAGATCCGTCACAGTCGCCACCACAATTTCACGCCAAGTTTACCGGTTCAAAAACGCACACACACACACTTATTCACGCATAAAGACACAGAAGTTTTTGAGCCCATTGCTCACTTTGACAACCAGATCATCTGCCTATGGCTGTGTTCCCAGATACACATACTCATAGAGGACTGGTACACTGCATGCGCGTCCATGTGCGTGTGTAGGTGTCTGGTTTTGCTTTTTTAACTAGCCTGTATATGTGTCTCTTTTTGGTCCGAGCAAATGTTTTTGTTGTAATGCTGTGTTCTCAGTGTGTTGAGCTGGGCCTATCGGGGGCTTTCTGGGTGGGGCAGTGTTGGATTGTCATTCATGATTCCCTACTGACTAGTGTAGGAGAGAGAGAATAAGAGAGAGAAGTGTGTGTGCTGGAGCGGGGGATGTGTGTGAAATTGGTCTATTATCTGCTTGAATATTCCATCAACACCCTCCTGAGTTCCTCCATTACAGTCATTCCACCTCCTCGTCTCACACACACACACACACACACACACACACACACACACACACACACACACACACACACACACACACACACACCTTCCCCAGTGAGACTATTCCAAAACATTGTTTAGTTAATCTACTGTATTTTGGACCAAATTCAACATTACTCAATGTAAGACCTTCGCCCACACAAACATGCACAAACATATGCACCTTTATACACATGCAGACATGAATTCAAACTTAGCTTAACTAACAATGATGTCAATTAGTAATATAATAAAGTTCATAAGGGCAGAGTCACGTTAAGCCAACATTACCACCCAATCGACTTTATCTGAACTTTTTGCTGCCTGGTAACAAGTGCTCAGACTTTAACACTCAAGCATGTACACAGGAAAACAGGGATTACATAGATTGACTGTATGTACAGTATGTACTACTTCACACTGTGATGCTGGAGTGACTTTTAGTTTAAGTTTGAAAAATGAATCTAGAAGTAAACATCGAAATAAACATTATACTGATAAAAAATAAAAATAAATATATATATATATATATATATATATATATATATATCAAATGTCAGTTTAGTGTCTGAAAGATGAAAGGATTTTTTTAAAAGAAATTAATACCTAGCAAGGAAACATTTGAATGAAAAGACAGTATTTTATAATGTTACAAAAGATTTTTATCGAATTTTATATTCATTAAAGAATCCTGAACAAAAGTAAACCTGGTTTTCAGAATATAATTGAGTAGCAACACTGTATTTAACTGTTATAATAACACAAAATGTTTCTTGAGTGCCAAATTGGAATATTAGAATGATTTCTGAAGGATCATGTGAAACTGAAGTAATGGATGCTGAAATTTCAGATTAGCATCACAGGAATAAATTACATATTAAAATAAAAAAAACAGCTATTCAATTATAATAATATTTTTGATCAATATAAAAAATCCTTGACAAGTAGGCTATAAAATACTTATTTCAAACACAAACACACACACCCTACAAATAAATATATGCATACAGTATGCATGTATGTGCTTAGTTACCATCTTTGTAAGCAAAGTTCAAAGTGCTTATGTGAGTATGTGTGGGTCTGTATGTCCGTGTGTGCTTCAGGTTTATTAGTAACTGTGTTCAGACAGCAGTGTGGACATATTAGTGAATAGCTGCTGACAAATGCATGGCAGTAATTTATCCTTGGGTGTGTGTGTGGTTTTGCTCTCTCTGAGCTTGATGCAATCCTTCAATTCAGGCTAGCAGTACTAAACGTCAGATCATATCAGATACACAAAGAGCACATTAAAGAAAAATGAGAGGAAAAAGAGGGCGTATGACTGGCTGAAAGGTCTCAATAATAGTCAGGTTAAGGTAGGGGGTTATAATTAGCTCTGAGTACTGGTGAAATAAGAAAAGGTCAGATATTTGTACTTATGCAAAAGGACATGCAAACATTATAACACACAAAACTCCAGAAAGAATCACATGGAAAACACCTAAAAACGTGCCGCGGCTAATTACTTTTAAAGTCATCTATCTCAGAACACAAACTCCTCTTTCTGCCTTAAACAGATCACATGACTGCACATATATCATTTCTAAATGTGTGGCTGGTCTTTCAGACCTGATCTAAATGTGGGCAATGAATAAACTGACATTTCACACACACAAGAGCTCAAAGAGTAAAAGCTACATCACACTCATGTTATCTAAACACAAGCCAGAGGACTAACCCATCTCAAGACATATGGCTCTCTGAAGAACCACACACACACACACACACACACACACACACACACACACACACACACAGAGAGAGACCAGTTGTATAGTAGACTGACAGGACAGGGCACCATATGTCACTCAGAATCACATCTTACTGAGGGAGGAAAACACACAAATTAGCCATAGACCTTATTTACAGATAGTTTTGTTAGCAGACATAGACAAATGAAATTATTAAGATTGTACTTCATATTGTAACATGTCACCGTTTGTTGCACAGTATATTGTAACTATCTGCCAGTAGTCTACTAAAACAACAACAAAATAAAAACTAAATACAAGTCCAAAAAACGTAATTTTTTATAGTTTGAAATATTAAAATGATTTTTATGGCCGATAGGGGGCGGTATTGACTACTGAAAGGATTTGCGTTATCTTTGTTTGACCATCAAATATCATTAGTGTCACTCTCTTGGATGTCTTTGGGATAATGATCCTAAATCTGTTATTAAACACTTGTACGGTGAAGACCCGTGTTTTCAGCTGTAAGCCGTTATGCGTTGTGAATGTAAAACTGACTTACGTATTCACATGACTCCAGAAGTGCATATCTTGGCGAAAATTATAAACTGAGAGGGAAAACGGAAATGCAACCTAAGAGATAAACGTACCTAGGAGTAACCATAGTAACAAACAATCTCGCTAAACGACGTCTAAAGAAAACATTACTTTGCGCCATAGTAAATCTGCACACAAAAAAAACGCTGACAGTGTGTATCTTAAACTCAACTAACGTTACTTTTCAAAAACGTCTTATCTTTAAAAGAATGACTAGACTAACTATAGATTTTTGTAAATACTTCAGTCTTGCAGTTGCAGATGAACTTCTCCGAAACTCGCTGTACACAGAGGGACACCATGTTGTGACGTCGCCCTAAACGTGCGCTTCGATTGGTCCGTGTCTGAACGGGGCGGGGTTTAGCAGCTCGGTGGGAGTGGAGGTGATGGATCGCGAGTCACTGCGCTGTGAACGGTGTGCGGGACTGACTACGGACGCACCGGATCCACGGTCGAGCGCCGAACAAATCCAAACAAGATCCAAGGCTAAAAGTCGCGTCATTAACTCGCCGAGGAAGCGAGCACAGCGCCGAACTGCTGGAGTTTCCCCATCTTTTTTTATATCCTTGAGACGAAACAGTGTGCTCCTTTTGGCACAGGAGCCAGCAGCGGACAGTAGCTGATACCCCGTCTATCAGCATGCACTGAAACGCCAGATCATTCAATAGAAGCAGCCGCAAAACTCGGGAGTTTACTTCTCGTGCCTTTTTTGAAAGAAAATCCAAATGGAATTGGACAGATGTTTTTGGCAGTCCTGCGACTGACAGTTAAGCTTTGTTCATGGACACTTTGAACATGGATTTAGGTCGGTAAATTTCGGACAGAACTGTTGCATATCTAAAGCTCGTCTCTATGATCTGGGATCAAAACCGAAAGGAGTCTAGTTTTAAATCTGACACTCGACCAGGACCGGATTTCTTCACAAACCCGAACCCCAACACGGGATTGATGGTCCTTATACCTGTGTTCACGTCACTCACCCCCGATCTGGCGTGATTTGACCTTTTGTAAGGCTACTAGCTCACTAATAGATGACTACAATAAAACAGTCACGCGCTGCAGTCTACCTAAGTACAAGGTAGCAGCGATTTTGGTAATAGAGAAACGTTGGCCCAGAAGCCGCCTGTGCAACGTTGTGCGACACCTTTTTTCCTCCAGGCAACGCTAGAAAAATTGGATTTGGAAGTTGAGCCATGGAGCCCCTCCGCCTGGACGCCTAACCTACTCCTTTGCATGTGGTTCGGTAACCCGGAGTACAGTCGATCGAAAGGATCTTATCTTCTTGCTGGCTCGTGTCTCTCCGAGAACCCTGTAAGATGGCTGGAAGTGGCGGCTCGTGGAAATATTACCTCTGGATTCTGACAGCCATGTGCAGATACGCGTTACCCGAAGCCAAATCACTGGAGTCTGTCGTGTGGAATTCACAAAATCAAAAGTAAGTGCACGAGCGCGTGTTTAAAATCCCTCAAAGAGCGTATGAAGTGCATCACCACGGTCTCAGGTCGATGATATTACCAGTTCGACTTGTATTGATCATGAAATAGATATACAGTTTGAGCAATCCGATGTGAAAAGCTCCGTTACTCTTGTGACGGCTCGCTCTCCGGCATGATGACACGAAGCTCGCGCTGAGCTCGAGCCTGAAGTGACCGATCAAGCGCGCGCTCTCCCGGGATATATAACACACAGCTGTCATACTCCACCGCCGCATCTCATCAACTCGCAAAATCCCTTGTTGAGCGGGGATTCGACGACAATTTCATGCTTGTACAACTTCGTTAAATGTTTATGCGAAATATCATAGTTTTTTAAAAAAAAAACAATCTCTTGGCTTTCTTAACTACGAATTCGGATACACAAATTTAACGTGTGGCCTTGACGCGGGCCTTATTTCTCCAGACAAAAGCCTACTTTTAAAAATTATAAATAGATCAGCTACTGTTCCGTGTAGTTTTTAGCACGAAATTCGTTATCTCTATCGGCGTGTCCGTCTTTTTTTCTTTTCCCAGAATCCCAGGAGAGGCGAGCTGACTCTCCGCCACCGGCCTGCCCAAATCCCAGCGGCCCAGTGGCTCTCTGCGCCTGTCATATTGATCAAATCAGAGTTGTGTCGAGAGAGTTAATAGGTTTTTAAGCAGGGGTTTCCTAGACGCTCATAAAATCTCTCTGATTGCTGCTCATAAAACGTTCTAGGGAGCGTCCAACGTGTTTACTTAACCTGAATAATGGCTTAAGGCGCCACTGAAGCTTGACAGAATAACAGCTTGTTGTTTGAGTTTTGCATTTGCAAAACAAGTTAAGATGTAGTTATTTTTGTCAAATCTATATCGTAACTAAAAAGTTTCTTTTTATTTGGACTTTTTAGTTGACTAACATGATGGTTGAGCCTTTGTGTGCAGTGTGAAATACTGGTTGTGTCTCAAAACCTAATGGTCTGCCTACACTGCCAGCAGTTTTTGGGCATCTAGACAGCATTTTGGGCACCATGGGCTCGTCGTGGTAGGCAGCTCAAAAGGGTTTGAGACACAGCCGCTGAGTTATGAGCGTAAACAGGGGGACGGGAATAGTGCACATGTGTTTTTCATCTCGTGGGGAATATTTTAATTAAGGAGTCTCTCGGTTGGGCTTGTAAAAGATGAGCAAAAAACTTGAAAACTTTAGCATGTGAGAACCCGAGGGTCGACGCGAAAACATAAATTGTGCTTTTAAAATTAAAACCGCACCATAAATGACGAATTAACTTAAATTTATGTTGTTTTTGTTTTTTCATATTTACTGTTCTCGTGCGAAAATTGAGCAAGGAAGGAAAAAGGGGAAAACTAAACAGTTAACTGCTTTGAAACTGGCAACACTTTATAAAACTTTAAACTCATACAGTTAAACATTACTACATTATATAATGCGTAGCAAATCTTTAGTTAATTTACATCCAAACAGTTAGAAATGTTATGGACCATTTATGAATCAGCTACAACGCTATATGTTAAGCACTGCATAAAGTTTTAAAATACTTTTTAAAGTTATACTTCATAAAGTTTTACCGAGTTCATTCATTCAGACAGAACATATACATATATATTACTTTGAAATTTTAGTAAATCTTTTTTCTTGTTCTTTTTTTTTTTTAAATAAAAAACAATACATCTTGCTACATGCAAAAGCACTAGGGTCCTCAAGACTGATTATAGAAAATGAATGTTGAGTTAATTTTTTTTTACTTTAATTTTATTATTTTATGTAGGAGCTAAACCCATTACAGAGAACCAAAAAAAAAAAAAAAAAAAAAAAAAATTCAGCCACATTTGAGCTTTGTCCTGCGAGAGAAAATTTCAGATCAATTGCTGGAGCCTCTCTGTGTTTCTCGTTGAAGCAGCTTTGAGCTCCACGGCACAGCAGATGCTCAAACTGGCCTGGTCTGTTTTATCACAGTTGCTGCATGTTGTTTTAAGTACTTAATGTTTATTTACTTACAGAATGTGTGTGTTTGCACCTGTGCATGAGCATGTGTGTGTTGTTAGTTACAAGTTCAGAGGCCCTCACAGTACATTGAGAGGAATCGGCTTTGAAAGAGTGTGTGAAGTCGAGAAAAAGAATATCAGTTTGTTGGTGACTGTTTTTGAAATTTCCGAGAGAGACATGTCTGCATATCTCAGTCCCACATCTCATTAAAACACAGCACAATAACTCAATACACAAAGATTATCCTAAGCACTCTCATAAAGGCATATGGGCCTCGGGCAAACACACTCTCCACGCTCTATCTCTGCAGCGGACATATGGGAGCGTCCACCACCACCACTAAGTCCAAGTCACCCTTTAAACCTCTTACCAGACTCTCAGCTGTAAGGCCATCATACACACACACACAGCTCTCTTACCCATAATAATGTGCCATTTGTGTTTTAGGTCAGACCTCTCTCAGACTGAATGCGAAATATAATTGAAGGACTGTAAAATTAGAAAAACTCTGGCTGCGTTCTCCACCCCTCAGCACTCTGATATTTATATCAGCAAAACGCAAAGTTTACTGAATGCTGAAGCTACCGCTGCGTTTTCTCTGGAAGAAACATTTGGTGGAACAAGAGCTTTACTGATTTATTCTGTTGACACAATTATGTAAATTTAATTACTTCTAGACACAACTACACATATACGCGCTCACGCACAGACTTACTGCTGGTTTCAGATGTATAATTCTGTTCCTATCTGCATGGTTCACAGCTATAATTTGGACTGAGAAAAATGTAAAAGCGACACCCCTCCCCTCCCTTCCTCTGCCTTGAGGGAAGAAAAGAGAAGTGGATTCTGCTGGGAATAGAGAGAGAGAGAGAATAAAGTAGCTAATCACTGGGACAATTATCACATTGAGGCACAGATTTCAGGTTATGTCTTATTCTCTTAATGTGTCACATGCTATACATAAACAACAAAATGAAAACTCTCTTTACTTCCCCAAGTAGGCTACATCGTCAAGTTCTTAGTTACAAATTAATATAATTTTACTTCATTCAAGTTCTTGGCAGCCACTCGCTTGTCAAGAAAACACTCTTGCTGTTTAGGAACAATTTTCTGATGAACGACTGCAAATTACCTAAATTCCTTTTGGCTTTTGGATTTTTTAAGAACAAAGTAAGAGGGAATCCATGATATATGTATGAATGTGACTGTGTGTTTTGGCCATATTCCAGTGCTAAGGGAGGAGATGAGGAGCTAATTGGAAATCTGTCTCTCATTAGCTCAAAAATGCTACTGAAGTACTTTACTTATGTGTGTGTGAGTGTGTATTCAAGCGTACGAGTTCGCTCATTTACCCAACACTCTGTGGTGCACAATTAGTCTTAATCAGCAACTTCTATGTGCACATATAACCGTCTAAAGCAGCAGTTAAACATCCTGTTTAGCTCATGAACACTCTTTAAAAATGTAAAGATCAACTGCCTGAAAATTGTGACTTTCTTTTCCTCAACAAAACAATGTTGTTCTATTGACTTAAATCGTCTGGACAAAAACAGTTGAGACGGTCTTGAAAATATCTTTAAGTTCCACAGACGAAAGTTTGGAAATGACACGAGTGTTAGTAAATGACGAAACCGTTTCCTAGCCGTTGGTCTTGGATTTTCAATAAATGATTACACAATAAAAGATAATGACAAGAAAGCATATGATGGAGGCGAGACTCGAACCCGTATCCCTGTGAGCGATTCCAACCTGTTGTGAATACACACGCTGACTGCTTCGCCGCATTTAAAATGTAGAAATTTCTGAACGCAAGTTTTTTGAGTCTGATTATTGCGACGTGAAAAGACATAAATGACCTTTGACCTGCTCAGGGATTATATTGGTCTCAACTGCGATCAAAGTAACAGATTCATGTGTGACTGTTCAGGATCATTTAGGACATGTTTGGGCATATATTCAGTCATCCACTGCAGTAATAATTATTCTCCGAGTCGTGTTACTTTCAATCATTTGTCTGTGTGCATTTACGAGCGTGTAGGCGTGAATCATGTGTGCGTGTGTTTGTGTATGCGTGAGTTAGTGTGTGTGTGTATGTCATGATCAGTGGTGTTATAATAGGAGTTGACAGTGAGGAGATTAACTCTGTCAGAGTTTCAATATGTTGAACAGCAAGAGAGGACTCACGCAGACTCGCACACACACACTTCCCTCTGTCTTAGCCGGCATTTCCACAACAGACCTGTTCCTCTCTGAAGTGTGTGTGTGAAGTGGCTTTTGTTCCACCGTGATAGCATTTCACGGTGTTGTGGATGTTTGTCAGTGTATGTGTGTGTGAGCGAGTTGCGTTCTGTTAATGCCATCTCCTGAGAGTCTAACTATAACGCATGTACATTTTAACGGGGATTCAGTTTGCAACTTAAAACCGTATTTCTGTAGTCGTTATATAACGCAGAGATTGAAAGCGAGAGGGGTTGGCGTGAAACCTAATTTTTATTGTACATCCATGTGTGTGTGCGCATGGAGAGCTTCATTAACAACAGTGCTTAAGTAACAAACGCACATTGTCTGTCCCTGACCAAGCATGACCGCTGGGCTCTCACAGCCTCCTCAAACGGCTCTCACACGCACAGACGCGCTCCGAGCCCAGCGCCCAGCGCCCGTGTTGTTTTAAGGACTGTAATGTTTGTAGTTGTAGGGTCTGTTGGAGCACACGACGGAAGAGGAGCAGTGGCAGCTGCTGGGGGGGGGGTGGGTTTACTTAGTTATACTTTAGGGACAAAATTGTCCCAGAAGTTAGCTCATTTTGACAAAACCTCCCATTGGGGAGGTCCAGGACATCCTCAGAGGTCAAAATCATTTATAAATTAAGCAAAAGTAGCCTAAATAGTTTTTTTTAACTGTAAAAAGGCTAAAAGCTTTCTAATAGGGTTTGGGTTATGGTTAGTCTGTTGTAATCATAATTAGCTTTATTTATAAACAGTAGCAGTTTTTTTTTTTTTGCCGGAATTTCCTTGTTTAGATAACTAGGTAAATGTGTAAGCAGTTTTTGGGGGATTTCAGTGACGTCTGCAAATTTTTTAAAAGGATAGTTCACCCCAAAATGAAAATTTTGTCATCATTTACTCACCCTCATGTCGTTCTACTCTAAACCTATGACTTCATTTCTTCTGTGGAACATAAAAGATATTTTGAGAACTGTCTCCATACAGTTTTTCCATTTTTTATCCATACAGTAGAAGTCAGCAACCAAGTGGTAAGCAAAAATGTAACAACATGAGGTTGAGTACATAATGACAGAATTTTCAGTTTTGGGTGAACTAACCCTTTAAGGTGGTTTCTGTGGTTCATGAAAATGCTAATCATTCAGTGTCTTGATGTATATCGAGATATATATGGTTTCAAAGAAATTCTATCTGATAACAGCCATATCATTGTACCGCCTCATTTCTTTTTTTGTAAACAGCTAAAACGTTTTGTAAACAGTCCCACTATACTTCCTCCTCTGTCCTGTCTTTAATCGTGTACCACCAAAATGACACTATTGTGTATTTCAACTCATTTTAGAGGATTTCATTACTTTACCCAAGGCCTTAACTTCTAGGGTTACAATGAGAATTAACCCTAACCCTAAGGGTGAGTAAATGTAATCATCAGTTTTTTTAAATCCCAGAATGACCAAGCTGCAATGAAAGTAGAGAGTGATTTTTACCGTCGGGCTCCAGTAATGGCAAAAGAACAATAAAAGTATTAAAAATGTTCATTTTCACTCATGTGCTGTATTCCAAGTCTTCTGAAGCAATGTGATCGCTTTGTGTGAGGAACGGACCGAAATTTAAGTCGGCATTCCCTGAAAAACATCCCCTCCTCCTAAGCACTCAAATATCTTTTACACGTTTAACCATTCAGAATTCCCTGCCTCAAGACACACCAAGTTTGAATGTATCTTTTTGAATGAGGTTTGAGAGCCAATAATTTGTCTTTGTTCCTGACACAAAGCTGTCGCGTGGAATATAGTGCGAGTCAAATGCACTTTATGGTGATTTGTCATTTTTGGATTAAATTACTGTAGCTGTACATTTATTAATCTCAATAAAATAAAAATATTTCAATTTAATTTGAAATTGTAGTTAAACCCACTTCTATGTTATACCTAAAGTTTGCTTTGACTCTCACCTCCAAACTGCCATGAGAACGTGACAAGAGTTCATTTAGGCTGCTGGATAAAAGTCACTACAGTGCTGTGATTTGGGGCGGGTGCTCGAATATATCATTACATTTGGGCTGGATTCCTGTCCCACTGTTGTGAACTGTTTCCTCTCTCCTTCTTCTGATCTCCCATTATGCAAATACCTAGACTCATAAACGTCAAACACCAGTTTCTCTGTCAGTCTTTTTAAAGAGGGAGGGAATAGAGCACTGTATCATCACGATTCAACCATCTCATGAAAGATCTGACCATAATGTGTCTCTCCGTAACAACACACTCAGACTTCCCTTTGCACAACAGCTGCAACCTTTCCTGCAAAGTGACTTATTGTGGATAAAGTGGATATTCGGATAGCCTGTCACACACACACACGACAAACACAAGTGTGTGAGGTGGAAAACGATTAGTGTTCTGTAAGGAGAGGTTTGCGATCTGTTTGTTCCTTCTGTTCTCCGTGTGCACATTCACACTCTCATGTTTGCTTTCTCTTTTGACTATGTGAGACAGTACGCACTGGTGGATTATGGGTATATATCTACCCTTAACACATTTATACTCGTAGTGTAAACAAAGAGAGGCATTGCAAGTCTAGCAACTCAAAACCTGCTTAAATTCTGCTACGTATACACACAAACACACACTCTAACACACAGCGGGCCATCAGTCACACCCTTTTAGAGTTCAAAGCTCCTCCATCCTTTTTATCCACTTTCCAGTCGACAGCTCAGACCATCACACTCACTAAACCCATCATTCCTTGCCGGCGTGTGTGCGTGTGTGTCCGGAGAAATGGTCACGCTTTCAGTCAGCTAAATGCCGCTATAAAGCATCAGAGAAGCTGAAGTCTCCAGCCTGCTTTCATCTCCAGCTGATCTGAGCTCAGCGCTCTCTGCATGCAGGTTCAAATCACAATAACCTTTATTAGCTCCAGCTGACCTGAGAACAGATCTCTCACACAGCGGTTTTAAGCTTCTTAGGGTTACCTGCCATTAGAAGACTTACTTCTGAACGCACACGGGAGATTAAACTCTCCTCACTGATCTTAGGTTTGGTTGAAAACACCCAAATATCAGGCTCCGGACGCCCACAGATAGATCAGACTGAAAGCTGTTTACTGGTCCAGGAGCTGTGGAAAGCTGCTTTTAGGGATACGTCTGAATCAGCCATTTTAAAGGCTCATTATTATTTAAAATGGAGGGTAGAAGGAGTTTAGAGCCATTATTGGTGAGACAGTGATCTCTGCCTGCAGCTGGACAGAACAAATGGAAAATCTAATTATAAAACAATGTTGAAAACACACTTGACACAAATACACAATTCATAAAACATGAGTGCGAGAGAGAGAAAGGGAGTTTGTTCATTTGCGTGCGTTTGGCTCTGCAGATTTTGGAAATGTCCTCACAAATGCAGTGAAACCTGTTGAAAAGTGGACTTCACTATATGAAAGGCTCATAAATCATGTTTATCTTTGAATCTGCTAATATCGAAAAGTCTGTGTGATGACTGGGGATGCACGTTAGACTGATACATATGTTCATGTAATGATCGATAATTGAGAAATGGACAATATTAAAATTCTATTCTGCTTTGTCTAAATATAGTTAAAAGTTTGGAGTCTGTAATTTGTTTCTTTTAAAAAAAAAATGAAAGAACTTTTATTCAGCAAGGATGCACAAATTTGATCAAAAGTGACAGTGAAAGAAAAAATCTGTTCTTTTAAACTTTCTATTCATCAAAGAATCCTGAAAAAAAAAAAAAGATCACAGTTTCCACAAAAATATGAACTGTTTTCAACATGATAATAATGTTTCTTGATCACCAAATCATCATATTAGAATGATTTCTGAAGGATCATGTGACACTGAAGACTGGAGTAATGATGCTGAAAATTCAATTCATGAATAAAGTACATTTTAAATGATATTAAAATAATGAAATAGTACAGTATTACAGGTTTTACTGTATTTCTGATCAAATAAATGCAGCCATGGTAAACATAAGAGACTTCTTCTAAAAGCATTACCGAACCCAAAATTTTGAATGAAAATAAAACACTAACAACCACTGGAAAAATGTTTTAAAAAAGGATATGGAAATATTCCATTGTTTTGTTCTTAAAGGTAAATATTAGATGAAACCAACATGTATATTTTTATTAAGATGAGGACAGGGGCTACTACATTCACTCATTCTGGTCCACATTACCATGACAGACATGCTGAAACACAAAAGTGTGATGATGGAGTTATTTAGTTTAATGACAACTTGTCATTTTTATCATGTTGGTTGTGGTTCCCAAGAGTCTCTCTATCTCTCCTATTATATTTCTCATAGGTGTAGATATCAATCAGTGATGCGGTCATAAATAACTACAAATATGCGTTGACATCGCTATTTGTAAAATGTTTTCCTTGTGTGTGTGTGTGTGTGTGTGTTTGATTTCTTTTGCTGTTTCTCCCAGGCATTTCAGAGTGAGCTGTCGAACAAGTATAACCTGTGTGTGTGTGTGTTTGCAGTTGCTTTAATTGCTCTGAAATGTGAGATTCTGTGAGAAAAAAAACACACTTACACGCTAAAACTGTTTATGCATCACTGTGACCTGTAACTTGTACACACACACCCCTACACACACATTAAGAGTGCATATATTACTCTCTCTCTCTGTGTGTGTGTGTTTAACGGTGGTATCCTGGAGGAGCTCTGGAGGAATTCATACCTTTCATCTCACACTCAGACAAACACAATACTCCTGACAGTGAGTGGGAGAGTGTGTATGTGTGTGAGAGAGAGAGAGAAGACGAGACGAGAGGGAGACAGACTTTGACAGAGAGAGGAGAGACAGAGTAAATATGAGCATTTCTGGCTGTGTTTTTCCATTTGCACACTAAATATATATACTGTCTGCCATAGCAACTGTTACCACCGTGCCGTTGCAGTTTGAGCTCAGACAAAGACTTTTAAATTTGGTTATGAATGCTGTTATTAATTAAATTAATACCTGTGTACTGTTATAAATTAGTTTGAATTGTTATTCAGTTGAGAAACTGAGAAATTTAAGAGTTTAGAGATATAGCAATCGCAGTGTTGGAAGATACTTTGAAACTGTAGACTTAGGTTTAGTTAGACTGCAGTCAAGCTCAAAAAAGTTAGCTACAAACAGTAGCTAGCTTGCTGGTTATTTGAAGGAGAAAAAAGAAGGAAAAAATATTACAATTATATGTCAGACTAGATCATTTCTTTAGAAAATCAGGAGGATAGCTTAAAATCGATTTTTCTTTTATGTTCACAAAACACCCAGATTTATATGATGCTGCCTGAAAGATAGTGATAATATTTATAATAATATACATTGTAAAAATGTTATTGTAAAATTTGTAGTGCCATTACTTGTAGTTATTTACCCATTGATTAATGCAGTATAGTCTTTCAATATTGCTATTATTAATATTATCATCATCATTAGGCATTTGTAACAAAATGAAGAGGTTCAGTAAAGTTGGTCACTTAAATTGTAGATTTTTCCCCCTCTTGTGTTAACTTGGAGGTAAGAAAATCCTACAGTGGCTAAAGTCATTGTTTCAGGGCTGAACAGATGCAAGATATCTTCTTGCACTACGGGAAGACCTGTCAGATGTCTTCCTGTAAGCTTGATGTGAAACTATCAGATGTCACAAGAAACTCGTAGAGCAGTCCGATATAAAATGTGAACTGTCACAATTTTTCAAGTGTATTGTCATCACAACTACAAAAATGCAGAATGTACTGCATTGCAAACTAAAAATAGTTTTGTTATTCTTTTGTGGGATCCCTGGTGATTTCCACTCGTGCCGTCAGCACCGGTCCTGGGTGATCGGGGCGAATGGAAGTGTTATGACACTGGTAAACAGTAAAGTGGAAAAGTTCTTGTGAATTCTGTCTGTTCGCATGATGTATTTGCAGATCTTGATAGTTCAGTAGGGAACGTTAGCTTGACCCCTAGCCTCTAGCCTCTTTGAACTGGTGAAAGTAATATGGGTGAAAAACAGCAGCTAAAGACATTGAGGAGGAGAGCAGGAAACGAATCAAGTGAAAGAATGTTCTTCTGTCTGATTGTGTGATGGGGAGTCATCGTTTCCCTCCAAGGCCGACTGATAAAATCCAAGCGCACTGTTGCCCGTTGACTAAAAGTCCCAGAAATCCCCTTTGCTTGCATTCTGTGTTTCAATCAGATACGATATGAAAGGAAATCTATTTAGATTAGGATTTCATGCAGGATATGAACCTTTCATTAAACTTTTAGCTGTGTTAAAGTAAGAAACCGATTCATAAATTAAATAAATATCGTTTTCAATTAAATCAGAAACTAAAATTAACATTTTTTTTTTTTGGGTGGTAGGTTTTGGCTTAATCTGTAGTAATTATATTTAGCCATGTTTAAAAATAATATACCTCAATGATACGCATGTGTGAGTGATGAGTGAGAGAGTGTGTGTGTGTGTGTGTGTGTGTGTGTGTGTACATAGCTATACTTCAGTTCAGAAGTCAGCTAAATCTGACATATAACCTCAATTTGGGAATTGTGTTTATTTGTAAAAACAATATTTAAATAAAGTTAAAAAAAAAAACTAAAAAAAATGCAGTGTGTGTGAGAGAGAGAGAGAGAGAGAGAGAGAGAGAGAGAGAGAGAGAGAGAGAGAGAGAGAGAGAGAGAGAGAGAGAGAGAGAGAGAGAGAGAGAGAATTAATGAGGATGGGGGGCTCTGCTATGGAGATTCCTCATTTCTCTTAGACTCCATTCACTCATTTCTCTCATTCTCAACAAGATGCCCAAGGCTCTGTGTGTTTTTTGAGTGTGTGAGTTTGTGTGCAGTTGTTATTGTGAGTGGGATATGTGTAAGCTGTCTCTCTCTCTTTCTCTCTGTCTCTCTCTCTCTCGCAGACAAAGAGCCACTTGTAGGAGCTCTGCCTTGAGAGTGGACAATCACATGACCACCGCACTCTATACATACACCCGACGTCTCCAAATTGAGTGTGTGTGTGTGTGTGTGTCTGTTTAATGAGAGATAGGTGACTACATTTTCCTGTTGGATATGTTACACACCAAAAATAAAACTGAACTTTCCAGTCTTTAAATTGTAAAATAAGGTCTGTGTGTTGTGTATATAGAAGTAGCCGTTGTTGGTCCATTGTGGAGGTTAGACTTAATGCCAAGACATGTGATTACAGCCCCTTCTCAGAATGTAGGCGCTTGTGTGTTAAGAGGTGTCTGTGTCTATGTCTCTCTCTCTCTCTCTCCTCTTGAATGAGGCTGATTTGCATGGCTGCTGTATTCAGTATTTAATTGGTGCCATTCAGTCCTGGTCTAATCCCGTGTTCACTTGTTTAAAAAGCGAGGAGGCCTCTTATTGAGTGTGTGCGTGTGTGCGTGTGTGTGTGTGTGTGTGTGTGTGTGTGTGTGTGTGTGTAAGCTTGTGGGTGTGTGTAAGCTTGTGGGTCTAACTCTGTTTCACACAGTGCACAGAATCTGAAGTGTGTATGTGTGAGTGTGTGGATAATTACATTTACAATTTGAATTAAGACATCTTCCCCCACTCTCTAATGTGCTACTGATTTAATTTAATTTTAAGCAGGAAATGGCGTTTGTTTATTATCCAAGTCTGTCTAGAATTTTGTTATTCTGATTCCTTAAATATTTTTTCATATATATTTAATTTTTTACATTTATTTTAATTACACAGTGTAAAACACGTAAGAGTAACTTTCATTCATAATAGTTAATGAGAATTGTTACATTATATAAACCTGAACAGATCATCAATGCACATTCAAACTGTAAGAAATATATTATGCATTATATAATGGTTGTTACTGAGTTCGGAATAATTTGAAAGTTCTATAATTATTAATAACTATAATTAATTATGTATATTAATGTATTCTATTCATATCAAATATTTTGATTTAAAAGTTTAATAGTAATTCAACTTTGGATTGGAGTAAACAAGCCTTAATTAAAAATAAAATAACACTATGTCTGACCTATCTGACGCACACAACACAAACGCATGGTGCATTCACACACACAGGGACACAAAGTTCTTAACTTCCTCTAGGAACAGGAAGTGTTATCTAAACGATTATAAATTTGCTGGTGAGATCTTCTCAGAAGCAGCGCTGTGTGTTTCCTCTGAGCTTCCAACACACACACACACACACACATTCGCAAACAATCCCTCTCAGGTCCTGCTTCTGAAATTCTCAGTCTGCAGCAGCTGCTGATTTGACAGGAAGTGATGAAGTCTTTTCTTCAAAGTTGAGGAGGTCAGATTCTTCCTCCTCCTCGCTCGCTTTCTTTTTCTGTTTCTGATTTGTTCAGTCATAGCTGGCCGTCAGAGGAAGGGCACGAGTTTGACATCTTCATTGATGGGGAAAAAAGAGAGGGATGAAAAGAGAATCTAGAAACAGAGGGATAAAAGAAAGGGATAGACAGGAACAGAGAAGAGGCCGCAGACAGAGGAGGCAAATGTCACACAAAGAGTTTAACCCTGCAAAACTTCTTAAGTCATGCAAATCTCTTATTCTCTCACGCGTACACACAGATATTCTCTGGTTCTGCATGTCAACGCCTCAGATATCTGCTTTTATGAACTGCTACAACATTTGACTAAAATCGTTAATCTCTGTGGCTGATCGCCTTCTACCTCATAATATGATACATTTTGCACATGTATATCACTATTTAATAAGTCAGAGATAATCATTAGTTTTTAGTATAATACACCTATTATATATGTTTATTGGTATTTAGTGTTTTATTTTCAATAAACTACTCTTCAAAAGCTGGGGGTTAGTAGATTTTTAATGTTTTTGAAAGAAGTCTCTTATGCTCACCAAGGCGGCATATATGTGATCAAAAATACAGTAAAAATTGTACATTTGTGAAACATTACTATTTAAAACAACAGTTTTATTTTTTGAATATATTTTAAAATATAATTTATTCATGTGATGGCAAAGCTGAATTTTCAGCATCAACTCCAGTCTTCAGTGTCACATGATCCTTCAGAAATCATTCTAATATGATGATTTGCTGCTCAAGAACCATTTCTTATAATTATCCATGTTAAAAACAGTTGTTCTGCTTAAAATTTTTGTGGAAACAGTTATTTCTTTCAGGATTCTTTGATGAATAGATAATTCAAAACAGCATTATTTGAAATAGAAATCTTTTGTAAAAGTATAAATATGTCACATTTGATCAATATAATGCATTCTTGCTGAATAGAAATATTAATTTCTTTCAAAAAAAATTGTATTGACTCAACAGTACTGTTTATATATCCAATATCAACCTTTACCGTTGCATCAAACAATCTCTAATATTATATTTGTTGATAACTGATATGGCACACTATTGACATTTTAATCGCTTTTCTGAAATCCCTGAATTTACATGCCACACACTGTTTGCTGTGGTTTGTTTTCAAGTGACATTTTTTAGCTATTGATGCATTTCCTCTCTACTCTTTTCAATGAGAGCACTGTAAGCTATCATAACTGTGTGTATTCTTGTTTATATAAGTCTATCTTTTCCCATTGTTTCCTTTCTTCTCACTGAGAACATAATTGTGCTTCTCAATGGCCATAATCACTCAGTCATAATTGGATTTCACAATCCTGCACACACCTCAGACACAGACACAAGCATGTGAACGCACATACAGCGTGTTTTGTGAAATAGACGGAAGTCTGTGCCCAAGTAAAAGGTTTTTGTTGTTAATCCGTCTGTGAAGATGTTTTGTGCGCTCTTATGTGTGTTAAACCAGCGAACAGCCTGAAGCGAAGAGTGTGCGCACAAGAGCAGAAATAACCAGCAGAATTACATTATGAGACAATATTTGAGTTTGATCAGGGCCATATATCAGGGAAACATACGTTCTCCTGATGTGTTTTTGTATGTGTGCATGTCTTTTTCATTAGAGTTGTTTGTGTGTGTGTGTGTGTTTTTTGCATACGCTGTTGTACTTTTAGGGGGTTTCTGTTTTTGTCTGTGCATATGTGTATGTAGTTTTAGGACATGTCTGTGTGTGTTTGCTTTTGTTCTTGTGTGTGTTTGTGTGTGTTTGTGTGTGGTTAGCAGTAAAATGTGTAAAGGACTGTGTTGCAATCGTCTCTCTTTACAGACACATATTGATGGGGGTGCACACACACACACACACACACACACGCTAGTCAGTGTTACTAAGAATGAATAATATATTCACTGAATGTGCGAGCAGGGTTGATCAGCGCATGAACAATAAATTTTAAACTCTAATAAATTAAGTGAGATACTTCTCTTTCCCTGTCCAATAAATCCTAGTCAGCAGGTTCAGCTCCATCTCCATCCAGCTCATTTCTGACTCTGCTCTTCTGTTTCTCTCTTTCTTTCATATTTGGAATTGTTTAATATTTTGAAATATGTTATTAAAAGGAAAAAAGAAACGGCGATAGTCCCTCTGGAGCGTTTTGTGGAGGTTCTTGGCAGTCTGGACTCGGAGGGCTATTTGAACCCAAGTTTTTCCTCTCATGATTGTTAAGTCCACAGATGCAGATTCTACTGAGATTCAGTCTCAGAGGATTGTTTAAATGTGTTTGTGATTTATTGTAACTTTGTATGCTTTGTATTGCAGGTTTGTGTCTGGGAAGGGCTTGGTGATCTACCCGGAAATTGGTGACAAACTGGACATTATCTGCCCCAAAGGGGACATTGGGAGACCGTATGAGTTTTATAAACTCTACCTGGTGAAGAAAGAGCAGGCTGAGTCCTGCAGCACCATACTGGACCCCAATGTTCTGGTGACCTGCAACAAACCAGAGAAAGACATCAAATTCACCATCAAGTTCCAGGAGTTCAGTCCAAACTACATGGGACTTGAATTCAAACGCTTCACAAACTATTACATCACCTGTAAGTAACTCCAGCTTTTCTGTATTTGTCTAACCTACCTATACTTTTGGGAACAAATTTGCATTCATGCAGAAATATTTGAAAAATTTTTACCTGTAGGGGTGCAACAGATTGTTGCTGGGGCAGTACTCTTAAATGGACTTTACCCCTAAAAGTTACATATTAGAAGCCTTAGGGCCAGATTTACTAACAGCTTGCACCAGCGCAAACCCTGTTTCGGCGTCAACTACTGTCAGGATTTACTAAAGACACACAGTGAAAAAAAAGGGTTATTTTTGCGGCTGACCTTATTGCATATGCTTTTATAGGAGTTTTCCTTTCATGCACAAAATTTATGGGAGGAGAGTATTTAAATGAATCATGCAAGGTGATTTACTAAGGTTTGTGCTTGTCAATTTACTGGTATTTGTGCCATTATTTACCCAAAAAAGCACGTCTTAAACTAGACACTAATTTGCGCTGCTCTCGGTAGATTGCGTTGGTCATTATGGAAATGATCCGGCTGCGTCTGTTTTCTTTAATTTGCACGTTGTCAGTAGATCATGCGCAGAACTTTACACTCCCATCGGCACATTTTAGGAATTATGCTCTCACGCTAATGTGCCCTGTTTAGTAAATTTGGCCCTAAGGCTACTGCCCCGTGGACAAGCTGTTGTAGCTGTTGTAAATAGAAAAGTATTGATTTACTTCTTAAAATTCTGTAAAGTTGTATTTCACAAGTTTACCAGCATCAATCTATTGTAACTACAAAGATGTTTTTTTCAATATAATAGTAGTTATTGAGTCCCATTTTAGATAGCTAGCTAAACGTGTGTTTGGGTCAGGTTCTTGTCTACCTTAGGGGGTCCAAATGTCCCCAAAATATTAGTAAAACTGGAAATCACATTGTGTGGACCAGCCAAAGGCCCTCAGACTATGTGATGGTTTAGGGAAGGGTTAAGGAATAGAAAATGTCATTAGCGCAATATAGAAACAGTAGAAGTCAATGGAAAGTGTGTGTGTAATATATGTAAGCCAGTTTCTGCCTTAGAGTAAAAAAATAAAATGGCTATTTGAAATATTTTAAACCGAATCCCTTATTTTAAACTAAGAAATAAGCTCACATTGTGATGCAAAGTGTGGGTAATTAAGTCACAAATAGAGTTAGAGAGGCAGGAACAGGCTTTCATGGTAATGGTAGTATGTTTGTGTAAATCTGCAAATGCCACAGTCAAGCTTTTGCGAAACGTTTTCAGTGAGGGATGATTTTCCAGTCACAAACAGCATGCAACAGTTGAACTGAAGCGCTGATTAATGATTCATTCAGAATTAAAGATTTCTAACACATTCAGCATAAATGCATGCTAAACCCTTAGCGAACGAGATGAAAACAGCAGGGAACAGCATGGTAAATGTAACACGCTCCTTTTCTCTTTACCCCGCTTTCTTTTTTTAACTCTTTCCCCAAGGATGGTGGGAGGTGGAGACACTTTCAGTCAGGCATGTCTCATTGGTTGTCTTGCCTCACTGAGTTTTTGGTCTCTTGGCCATGATGCCCAGACATGTCCCATAATCCACTTCACCTCCACTGACCCATCACCACAACTACACCCCCAGAAAGCAGCAGGGCTGCTATTAGATCCAGTAAAACACACACTCTCAATCTCTCTCTTTCACACACACACACACTCCCTAGCAACCAGCTCCTTTATCTTGCTCTGGTAAACAGGATGAGTCTGGTTAAAATAATTTTGCTGAAATGTGTTTGTGTTCTGGGTTCAGTGGTTTTTGCTGTCTGGTCATCTTGTTTTCACTGGTCATTCAAGTTAATAACTCAGCGAGAGACTTTAGAGCGTGACAGTTTCACACGCATCCATTCGCTCCTCAGCAAAAGCCTCTTGAGTTGTTTTTCTACAATGTGTGCTATTGGTATGTCGCATTTACTTTGTTTACATACAGTGAGTCCCTGAACTGATTGTACTTTGGCATAAGTATAGATGCAGTTTAATATAAAACTCCCCGTTTGTGTGTTAAATGTAAGCAAGATGTTTCCAGACATCTAAACTGACCACTCAAACTAGAATCCTTTTTAAAACACACACAAACTCAAGAAAAGCATATTGAACTAATTATGCTCTCAAAATTCCTGAGTAAAAAAGCATTTACTGTGTAGATTTCTACCCGGGGTTGTCTGTCTTACTCGCACTACTTGTGGTTAAGGTTTATGGTGTGTTTTAATTATTACATTAATGATATTTTGTTAGCACCATGTTGTTGTGTGGTTTGATAATGAATAGTTAGTTATTAGCATTTAGCTTGTTGTGAATAGTGCCTGAGCAAATAGATAGAGCTGGAGACTTCATTAATACTGAAAAATCATTAGGGGTCGCTCTGCCCACCCGCCTTGAGGCTGTCTGTCAGGCTTTTTTAGTTGCTACAGCGTCACTCCAGGTGCTTTTCATCCATCCACGAGAATCTGCTGTTTCTCCTGTCACTATATTAGACTCTTTCGGCTTGGTGTCGAGTTTCTTTCTCTCAACCTCTGTGCCTCTCCTGTACCCTCAGTATGTTGATTTCTATGATGCTGACTATGTTTCCTATTCCAGCAGAGCTCAACACTCACCATATTGTCATGCCACCCGCGCCGTACCCTAAAACGGCCCCTTTAATCCATTTTAGGAAGAACTGCTCTTTGATTCTCTCTTTATAGTTCAGCTGCACCCTGCATTTCGTCTGTAATTTTAATTTAAATCTTTCAGGACATGTTATAGTATAAATCTAAATTTCAGAGATTTAATTCATTTGAAAGATCGACTCATGTATAGAAGGCTGCACATGTCCCAGGATTCTCAAGTCGACATGTAGACAATGTAGTCCCTACAGAGGTTCAGTGCATTGGCTCCAGAGGCCAAGTCAGCGTCTTGAAATCTCCTCGTTCCTTTCCTTTATCCATGTAACTATTTGTCATGTCGTCTCCAGTCTGTCTGCTGAGGTTCTTTGAAGCCGGCCGGGTCTGCGCTCACGTATCTTTGTCTCAGCCTCCGAGTCATACATGTTAACTTTATCCTCTCAAGCTGTGCCGCAACATTTAGCTCAAGTGCTCCAGTCACCTTATGCTGTTCCCTAAAAAAAATTTTTTTGGGTGTAAAAAATTTGCAAAAGGGTGTAAAGTTATAAGACTTGTTTTCATAGAATATATTTTGCATTCATTTTATTTCCCTTACCACATTGGCATTATTTAAATAAATCTCACATAAACATAAATCTAACAAAATTTGTTTATGCTCAAGGTTGAAAAGTGAGGTTTATGCTCAAAACAATTAGCCATTGGGGTGAGAAAAATAAACTTCAAGATTAAATTGCATCTCAAATCTCTAGTATTCTCAAGTATTTTTTGTTTTCAGACTCTGTCATGTAATGTTTGTTACAATAATGTTTGCTGTAGTAAATAAAACTGTTTATTAGCATTTTTTTTTTTATTAGTTTAGGACACATGAACAAGTTGGACAAAACTAATATTAACAACCCGATATAATTGAAATACTTGGCTTCAGGATGTTTCGATTTTTATTGGAAAACAAGATAAAAATACAGATGAAAAAAGTTTTTGTAGTGTGGTCCTCATTCGGGTAATACAAGTTTAACCAATGAAATAAAATATATTTCTTATTTCATAGGTTCCTTTGTAATCAAAATCATTTAGGCATGAGTACAAAAACATGCAGTCCTTTTGACATCGCTTTCATTCATGTGTTAAGTTATGTGTGTTTTTATTGTTTGGGTATTTTTCTATGTCTGGACTGGGGTCAGTAAGTCTGTGCTTGGTCAGATTCTGTGTCTGTTTCTAATTGTGAAGAGAGATTCTGAGAATTCACTGTCTTTTATGGCCTGGTTTAATTCCAGTGTGTCTTCCAGAAAGACACTGTGCTGATCATGTCACTCTAGTGTGGATTCATGAAGCAGTACAGGTTTGAAACGGATCCTGGTTCATTGTTTGAGGGCGGCTTCAGAACCTGAATTCAATTCAGAACCATTTGGATGAGAGTGATTTGAGCTCTCGTGTTTCTCGTGATTTAGTAGCGTTTCTAAACGATTTCTGCATTTTTTAGTGACCTGATCATGACATTTACTTTGACAGAGATCAGCTCTGACCCTACGTTTAAAAAAAATTTGATTTAGAAACCAAACCACACCATTTACTCATTCATCAAAATTTTACCTCTATAAACATATCTTGCTGAAAGATATCAAATTTTCAAAAAAGCTGTGTACAGTATGTATGTGTGTTTGAGAAGTTGATTTGAAAAGCATGACAATGGAAACAGTACCGTCATACAGTCAAGGCAGCGCTAAAGATGATGGAAAGAGAAAGAGAAAAAAGCAAAGGATGGAAAGAGAAAAAATGGTGTGCAGTCACAAGATTTTGCGATTATAACTGCATGAAATGCACGTAATGACCAAATGAGGAGGAGTGTGTGGCTGCTAGAAAGGCTCTAATGGTTTATGCAATGTTTTCAGGATTAAGAGCGTTAAAAAGGGCTAAATTAAGGGTTGTTTAGGGTGAGCTTCTCTTCCGTGTGACTGTGTCGAGTGTGTGTGCGAGAGAGCAAGTATGCGTTCGGTTCTGTGTGTATTTTTGTATTAAGGCTGTGTCAGCAACATATGATTCTGATTTCAGACAGTCCAGCTTTGAAGTAATTCTGACCAAACCGCTGCACCAGAATGATGAGTGTGTGTGTGTGTTGTGTATGTGGGTCTTTGTGTAACCTCTCACCATAACTGTCTCTCAGGCCACAGCTGAAGTATGAAAATGAGTGGCTTCATTTCGCTGTGGTCGCTCTGGGGTGAGAGAGGTCAAATATCACATCGAGCTGTATGTGTATGTGTGTGTTAGATGCTTAATTTAAACTACCCCTTTAACATGCACAAAAACGAAGAGCAAACGGTTGGTTTTAGCCGCTTTGTAATGTGAGAAGAAAATGGCTCCTATTGCAAAGGGCTATTGGATAACAATCCAATATCCACCCAGCCTGATATATTCTGCTCTCTGAAATGTTTAACCCGCTATTGCAAGCAGACGTCTAAAGTATGTTATAAATCTTACCTTTTGTAAAATGTAAAGTTATGTTACACTAACGTTTATTATAGTCAAATTGTTTAATGGGATTGATCTTTGCTGTGTTTTTAGTTATTTTAGTATTCTGACATTCACAGATTGGATATTCACTCAATTTCACAAATAATACTAACAAATAATCTAATTTAACAAGTATATTTTAATATAAAAAAACATAAGCTATTTTATTTGTTTCTTTTCATTGTTGCAGCGTTGCCTCAAAAATCCTAGATGGTTGGGGCCACGTCATACATTTATTTCTTTATTTTAATTTTCATATATATATATATATAAAATAAAATGTGACTTTTATTAATCTAGTTTTTTTCTCACTCTCTCTTTGACTTTTACAATTGGGTCTGTTTTTGCTGCTGTGTCCTTAAGACTTGTGTGGGTTGCTTTGTAGTCCAATAGATTTTTTAGCTTACAATTTTTAACAGGGATCTTGCTAAAACTTAACTTCAGGTGCCCCGTTTCTAACGTTGAGATCTTCTGTATCAAAGATCTTCTGTTCTTCAGAGTGGCGGGTGCTATACACAGCCAGAAATAGCACAAGGTTTGGCAGACTTTCCCACATTTTACTCTTATCATTAGGTATTCTGGTGTTTGGAATAATAGTATCTATCCAGCTTCCTCTGTGTTACTTCACCGTGACTGAGAGGGCCAAGTTTCAGAACTCTGAAAAGGCATTGTTGACGTGCAAATGTGAGGTCAACTGAATAATAAACTGCTTTTTAAATTATAGTGAGCTCTTATTGTAAGCATTCATTTGGAATACTTTATACACAAGAGTAACACACAAACACACTCTCTAAATCTGTGGTGCCTTGCAGACAAACACTGGCTGAATATTCAGTTCTATGCTTGTGGTATATCTGACCTCTTTGGCAAGTAAGTACTAGTACAAAAAGACATAGTCAGCTAAACAACTTTTTCTCCCCTTTGAGGCAGAAGCGAATGAGAGCGAAAAGGAAAGAGACTGAGAAAGAAAGCAATATAAGACAGGGAGTTCATCTTTCTTTGTCTTATGGGACATCGAGCACCAGGTGCACCAAACCGAGCAGAATTTCTGCTGTGTGTGTGTGTGTGTGTGTGTAATGTCACTCTGTCTTACGATCAGTGTGTGTATGGATGTGGTTGCTGTAGTAATGGCCACTGTCGCTGTAGTGATGCCCATGCGGATGTCCCAGTGGGCGATGAAGGTCAGTGATGCATGATGGGTCACACACTACCCATGGAGCTAACGCACATAATGAGTGTTTGTCTGGGTGTGTGTTAGAGACAGGGAGCGAGTGTGTGAGCCACATTAGAACAGAGACTAATTGACGTTTAATTACATTGCCATTGTGCACAGTCTCTGTTTTCTCTCTAACACACACAGGTTCAAATATGACGAGGGCAAGCAGGTCTTCAAGGCCAGGATCTGAATGAAACGTGCTCCTGTACATGTTGAATTCTGGGAGATCTGGATTGCTGCCGTCGAGAACACACACACACGCCGCTTTCCCCTCTGCTTCATTAATCACAAAACGCTTTACACAGAAATGCTTTTAATATAGTCCGAATATAATAGGCATAATGGTTTGTGCTGGTGTTTTGAAATGGTCTAATTTGCGAGAACACAGATAGCCATCTTCGATCAGTAACAGAATGTGCTGGTCATTTTCTTCACTTACAGGTAATTTGAGTGAATGGGTGGCAGTGTTTACTAAAGAAAGAAAGAGGAAAGAATGAAAGAAAGAAACAGGAAGGAAATAGAAAGAGAAAGAAACAGAGATGGAAACAGAAATATATAGAAAGAAACGAAGTAAGGGAGGAAAGAAAGAAAGAGACATGAGGAAGGAAGATATAAACAAAGAAAGAAAGAAAGGAGGAATGAAATGAAGAGAAAGAAACAGGAGGGATGGAAACAAAGAAATATAAAGAAAGAAGCGGGAAGTGATGGAGGAAAGAAATTCAAGAAATGCAGAAAGACATGGACAGAAAGAAACAAGCAGGAAGGACAAAGAAACAAGAAATATAAGAAAGGAAGGAACAGGAAGATATAAACAGAAAGCAAGAAAGAAAGTGGAGGGGAAAAACAGAAAGAATGATGGAAGAGAAGGAGGAAACAGAAATGTAAAAAAAGGAAAGAAAGGAAAAAATAAACAGAAAGAAGGGATCAAATAAACAAAAAACAAGCAAGAAGAAAGAAAAAAGAAACAAGCTGAAACAAAAGAAAGGAGCGAGTGGTTACATGATAGAAGTGTTGAATTCCATCAGTCCAGTGATCCATGCAGAGAGAGAGAGAGAGAGAGAGAGAAAGAGAGAGAGAGGGGAACAGCAGGCCGAGCCTCCTCTTGTTTCATTCCTCCCTTCCTAAAACCTCATGAGTGTGTTGGTTCATTTTGAAGGATTTTCTACTGGAACAATATAGGATTTTTAGGCCCCTAAAACACACACACACCTTTATGACGTACCCACTCAAACAAACACTCTGAACCTGTTGGCAGAGATGACAAATGTATGAATTTTTTTGGATTGAGTACTTCTGTTTGTATGTGGATGTAGAAGCACATGGAAGTCGTGAGGTTGGATGAGTATTGCATTTTAATTTTCTTCCACAACACACACACACACACACACACACACACACACACACACACACACACACACACACACACACACACTCTCCCAATGAGCTGCTCGTCCTGCGGATTTAAAGGTCGGCCGTTATGCGACCGCTGGAGCAGTGCAGCGATCTAATTGGATGAGCTTTTGGAATCAAAAGAAGATCTAATCTAGCTGTGTCTGATCTGATGAGTTGTGTACGTGTGTGTGTGTGTGTGTGTGTGTGTGTGTGTGTGTGTGTGTGTGTGTGTGTGTGTGTGTGTGTGTGTCTCGGAGTGATCTGTCACTGGCTCTCTGTGTTATGTCGACTGCATTAGAATGAACACTGACCCAAATCTCACAGACAAACACACATGCTGCTCACCCACCAAAAGACTGAACCTTTAGCAGCTACATTATACATCGTCTGTCTGTCTCGCACAAAGCTGTTTTTCAGATCTTTCTGTGAGCGCAGTGGTCTTTTCCCTGAAGGTTCAGCCCGGAGCTGTTGGCTACTGTGGCTAACTCACTCAGCGAGGCGTCTTTTCCTTCTGCTCTTTGTTTCAGTTACTCATCAATCAGAGACTCGAGGGAAACAGCACTGGGCTCTGCCGACTGAAACGTAAAATGTTACAGCTTAAAAATATTCGTTTTGAAAGCCTGACTCAGCTGTGGTTGTGAGCATTTGAAGTGTGTTCATTGAGGTCTGGATTCTCTTATTCTGTGAGACATGATGGGAGAACTTCAGCTCAATCAGGGCCCGTCGTGTTGATTTAACAGCTGGATGATCATATTCGAAAATGTGGTACAAAAACCCGAGACATGCTGCTGAATATTCAACGCTTCCTTTGAAACTGAACTATTCTTCAGTACTGAATGTTAGAATCTTTAATATTTAGGAAATAGGGAGATTGACTATGAATTTCCAAGTATCTTAAGCCACTGTTTTGAATTATTTATTATTATTAATATTATGAATGATAATCATAATAAGAAAATTCCATACAAAGAGACTTGGATAATGATAATAAAATAATAATAACATTATTACAAAATCTATTACTATTATTTCCTTCTCATTTCATCTTACCGTTTTAATTTTCGCTTTATATAATATATAGCCTATTATACTAATATATATTACAGTTGTCAAATCGATCATCGTGTGATATATATATATATATTAGGGCTGTCAAACGATTAATCGCGATTAATCGCATCCAAAATAAAAGTTTGTGTTTACATAATATATGTGTGTGTATGGAGTATAATTATTTTCTATATATAAATACACACACATGCATATATATTTAAGAAAAATGTGTTATTTATATATAAAATATTTATATATAATATAAATTATATATAATATAAATATATATACACAGTATATACATGCAAATATTTCTTAAATATATACATGCATGTGTGTGTATTTATATATAGAAAATAATTATACTCCATACACACACATATATTATGTAAAAACAAACTTTTATTTTGGATGCGATTAATCGCGATTAATCTTTTGACAGCCCTAATATATATATATATATATATATATATATATATATATATATATATATATATATATATATATATATATATATATATATATATATATATATATATATATATATATACATACACGCACACACACACACACATTATATTTTATAATGTATCAGCCATTTAATCAGCCTGGTGGATATATTGGACTATCACTATTTTTAATAACTCGTTGCAAAACTATGAAATGAAAATATTGGCCAAAAATACTTTAATAATACTGTGTTTTTCTACTTCAGGGATTGTGTGCATGTTTGAGAAAAGATGAGGCAGGCATGAGATGGCTCCATGATGGCAGAAGAATGAGCGTACAGCTACAAACAAACACTGACACACACACACACACACACACACACACACACACACACACACACACACACACACACAAAGCACACCCACACTATATGTCAGTCAATAAGAGATGCTAACTGGGGCAACACTGTATTTATTGTGACAAGACTGAATATTTCATTCTTTGTCTCTCTCTCTCTCACACACACACAAACACACACACACACACACACGCGCACACACACAAACAGAGAGGCAGATGGTAAATCCCCAACCCCTTCACATTTTTTAATGTGTGTTTACACCTTGTTTTAAATCTAAATCACGTTAATCTCCCAGCATGGTCATCTGGGATTTACATGTTTGTGTGTTGCGTTTACGGTATATTCTTTTTAGAAATACCTGCTGTGTTCTCAGTAATGGTTTTGCACTTCTTGGAATTCAGTTCGACATGAGTCTGTCTAGAAATGAAGAGTCTAATTCAATCCGTGCAGAAATTTCTTTTTTTTTTTTTAGTGCACAGAGGCAGGAAACTATTAAGACCAAAATGTTCTGACCAGTTAAAATCCAGCAGTGATGTAGTGACAACAGAATGTGGCCGCAAAAATGCTTCATAGCCAATCCATCCCATTGCTAACAGTACACAGGGTGGGATTACCCTGCCTGTCTGGAATGTCTGTTGTGTTTTAGCCTGAAGTGAGAGTGTGCTGGAGTCAGGGTGATGTGTGTGAGTGTGTGTGTTGAGCAGCACCGTGTGATGCTATTCCGTGGTTGGCACGGTGACAGGTTGGCATGGCGCTACCGTAAGGAGACTGGCACTCTGCCTACTGCCATACATCTCAATCTGCATGACATCATAGCAGCTCCTAGCAACCACACACATCACCCCTCCCCCATACACGCCCACAAAGGACCATTCACAATCACTGTGCCCTGGCCTTTCTCCCTCACTGGAGTCTCTCGCAACTCCTCCCTAACAAGGATACATACTTCTGCTCTGAAGTTTCATAGAGCCAATACTGGTCCAAAGAATGAGAACTAGAAAAAAAAACTTGCTCTTTAAGTGATGGCAATGTTGAAATTGAAAGCAAGAAAGTCGGTATTCGTGGGATCCAAAAACAACAACAACAACGAGGGAGCCAAGCATTTTTAGGGAATTAAATATTAAAGAGTCAATTGACTGATGATTTTAATAGCTGACAAATCACAGAATCCGTCATTAATGCAGTCACCTGATTATGTGTTCCATTATAAATATCACTCTGTTTTGAAAGAATATTTATGTCTACATCTACAAAACTCTTTTGTGAAAATGTATGTTTAATTACTAGTAATGGTTCATGGTTCATTTCAAATCAGCCATAACTGAAAAATAATTTACAGTTCAGTGAGGGAGTTCATTGCAATATCCATAATGACTCGTCTCAACGATTCACGCAGAACTAGTGATTCTGATTCAGTCTGCTTACTCACAAGCAAACTGGTTCATAAGCATCATTAGTTTGCAAAATGGATATTATGGTTCGCTCAGATGTAATTTGTAATAAGTGGCTATAATTTTAAATTATAGTTACAGCTTTTTTTCTTTTTTGCATTTTCGACTCTTTTAGTTGTAGTCTGAGGACCTTATTTGCTGTTCCATTTGGAGGAAATTATGTTTTAGCTTTAGAATGTTTTAAAACAGATACTCGTAGTGAACTACGCCTTGCTCCGTTATCCGGTGCGAACACAGTACTACAAAATGCACGAGTGTGCGAAATGGGACACACCTTTTATCTTTATATTATTCCATGATTAACTTTAGCAATAAAACAGGAAACGCTCCTAAATTAAAATGATGATCTTGTTTGTTTGAAGTGTAAAAACTTTTTTGATAGTTCAGGAAAAAAACATTCCTAATTTTAAAGTGACAAAGCCAGTGAGGAACTCATCATAGTCTGTGTGATAGCTGTGAATGAGTGCGCATTTTAGTGAATAAGCATATTTTCTTATCTTACCTGTTCTGTAGTTCTTCATTAGTGCTTACACTTACACAAGCACACACTCAGCACTTCTCACGCACACCTCTTAATGAGCACAAACTAATGGAAGCTAATAATGTGTATGTGTGTGCGCGTGAACTTGTGCGAGTGTAATTGGGGGTTAAATTGAATGATGGTGGATCACCCGCTGTGACAATATCGGTTTATTTAACTACATAATGGGTGTGTGTGTGTGTTTGTGCATTTTGTATATATGCTTGTGTCTCTTTTGTATTGTATTGTTTTGTGGCATATTTTTCAAACTCACAAAGATCATTCTGTAGAAATTGTTGAGGCTTTTGGGCCTACGACAGAAAAAGAGAAAATTCATACACATGGCTTTCCTTACTGCATTGCTCTCTCTCTCTCTCTCTCTCTCTCTCTCTCTCTCTCTCTCTCTCTCTCTCTGTGTGTGTGTGTGTGTTTTTGTGCATTCCCATGGGATCAGATTACTATCATAGGGACTAGTAACAGGAGAATACACTGAGCTTTTTTCATCTTGTCCATATTCTGAGACACACACACAAACGTTAGTTTGTTTTTGGATGTTTCTAAGGTAATATTAGGTTGCAATGTCTGATTTAAGGGCAGAATGAGCATTTCCTTAGCCAAAGACTGTGTGTGTGTATATGTTTGCATGTGCTTGTGTTTTGCGTGTGATTTATAGAGGTAAATTAGGGTTTCCTTTTCCTGCTTTGGTTTGCAGCAAGAACTCCAATCAAACGTCCTATAAATCTAAACCTAATTCACCCCAACAATCACTAAACCCCTCTCTGTCTCTGTCTCTCTCTCTCTCTCTCTCCAGCAACTTCTAATGGAACACAGGAAGGGTTGGAAAACAGAGAAGGTGGAGTTTGTAGCACGAGATCCATGAAGATCATCATGAAAGTGGGCCAAGGTGAGTTACACAAACACACACACACCTTCTTTATCTTCAGCATGTCCAAGGGTAAAGTTATTTAAGCCCCATTTGGTGAATGATTAAGTCAGCTGACTCATTATCCACCAATTAAATTGTAGTTGAACGTGATCCAAGTTAGCAAGTTAGTTACAAATCTCTAGGATTTGTACTCTACTCTATGGCGCCTGTCTCGTCAACAGAAACTGGACATTTTAAAATCTAAAGGAATACATTCAAACATATGCTGTACTGAAATTGATTTCCTTGAATGTTTTTTGTTCTTAATTTGTTATGTATGTGATTTTATGTTTCAGATCCAAATGCACCAGATCCAGATTTAACGGACCTCCCAGACCGGGACCAGGACAATGAGATCAAGGAGCCCACAACCAGCCCTTCCCGCAAGATAGACCGAGGCCGAGAGAGAGACGTAGATGGGAACGGATCCATAATGCCCGACAGAGGTGAGGAAACACAAATCATCTGTGTTTAAGCCACTTGGTTTGGGAACATGATGGGGTTTTCCTACAAATGACATTGGGTATTCGGAGGACAAACTGATCTAAGTTCAGCAGTGAAGGTCTACCACAGTAAATCTCACCAAGAAAACCAGCAGATGAAATACAGCAATGCAGAGCTACTGCCTCCCTCAGGCAGGTGTGTGTGTGCAAGAGAGAGACAGGAGTTAATGTAGCATGTCTTTATCACGTCCTAGCAGCCATTAACCCACAGGAGGTCTAAACTTCATTAGAAGAGAAAGAAAGAGAGAAACAGAGACAGAATCATTAAGAAAGAACAGAGGGACTCATGCTGCATCTCTGCAGTGATCACACCACACAGATTCTTGAGGTCAGGTTCTTCTGCTCCGAGAGGACACTCAGACATTAACTGCTATTACATCTCAAAATCTGCTAGTCGGCGGGTTATCTGAACAACTAGTCGACTAATTGGTATAATTAAGCGAGGTTCAGGATCAAATGATTCCATTTGGACATGCTTACATAAGATTTTCAAAAATAGCTTGACAAACAAAATAAACCAGAATGCAAGGGTTTTATGGCACATTTTTAACAGTTAAAGTCGGCATAAAATGTAAATTCACTGCATCTATTTTCTATTTGCATGTTATTGATATTATTGTGAAAAATTCAGCCGTTTCATTTTTTTAAAGCTTTTTTTATTTCCACAAAAATATTAAGCAGCACAACTGTTTTCAACATTGATAATAATAAGAAATGTTTCTTGAGCAGCAAATCCGCATATTAGAATGATTTCTGAAGGATCATGTGACACTGAAGACTGGAGTAATGATGCTGAAAAATCAGCTTTGCCATCACATGAATAAAGTACATTTTAAAATAATTGTCATTTGGAATAATATTTCACAATATTGCTGTTTTGACTTAGTATTTTCGATCAAATAAATGCAGCTGTGGTAAGGATTAAAATACTTTTTAAAAACATAAAAAAAAAATCATACTGACCCCAAACATCTGAACGGTAGTGTAGAGATTTAACCTTACTAAGGATGACAAGTTGACCATTGTGAACCATCCCTACTATTAAACCATGAATTCTTCTTAAATTTTGTTTGTAAGACATTGAAATACAAGGCTAGTTTGCGGTGCTAACAGTTTTGTACATACTGGACTACCGTTTGGAAGGATTATTCCAGTCTGGGTGTGTGTTGTTTAGCTTCATACTGCTGTTAAATATACTTGACAAAGTGGATTCTATTGTCAAGCAAAAGTGTGTATTCATAATGCCTGTTTAGCTTCAGGAGTCATCGTTTCAGCTGGCAGCGCAACAATAAACACAGCAACAGTTTTATTTACTTTAATAGTTGCTCAGTGCCAATGCTAACAAACACAAAGTTTTGTTTCTACAGCCATTGTCTGTTATCTTTGCCTCAGACAACAGAGAGCGACTCTAAACACTGATAATCGGAGTGTGTGTTGCTAACATAATCTTTAACGATAAATTACAATGAAAAAGAAAAACGAGTGTGCGCCATTCATAACGGCTTTCTTTTTCCCTCTCAGACACGAGAAACCAGGATAACAGTCCTGGTTCAGTGGAAGGGATTTTTGGCTCTAAACCAGCTCTCTTTGCTGCCATTGGAGCCGGCTGTGTCATCTTCCTCCTCATCATCATCATCCTCATCGTCTTGCTCCTCAAGCTTCGCAAGAGAACCCGCAAGCACTCGCAGCCCAGGGGCGGGACTGCCCTGTCACTCAGCACTCTGGCCACGCCCAAAGGAGCCGCCCAGGCTGGCTCAGAACCCAGTGACATCATCATCCCCCTGCGGACATCAGAGAATAACTACTGTCCACACTATGAAAAAGTGAGTGGTGACTATGGGCACCCCGTCTACATAGTGCAGGAAATGCCACCCCAGAGCCCTGCCAATATCTACTACAAAGTCTGAGAGAACGAGAGCGAAGCAACCGCAATAAGAACTTGTTTTTGTAAGGTATTCTGACTCTTTTTTTCATTACCTAACCCCGTCTGCTCCGCGTGCAAGAGGATGGAGAGGGAGAAGTGGAAAGGAGGAATGAAAAAGACTACGTGGATGATATTCCTCTCAGATTTCCTTCCCGCCATCCCTTTTCCGAACACTACACTGTGTGTATGTGTGTGTGCCGGTCGCTCTCGATGTGCGTGAAATGGTAGAAAACCTCCCCAAGTTGCGTGGCACTCAGGCACGGACTTCACTGCTGAAGAACAGCCGACAACCAATCACAGAAGGACACTAGAGTGACATCACAAAGCAGGAAGCTCTCATTCGTGTGTGGTTTTTGTACCTTTACAACTCTTTGCTTAGTTTTTTGTCTCTTTTTCATCTCTCACTCCATCAGTGTTTTGTTTTTATCAGTATCAACCCAACTCTTGCAGCTTTCACAGTCTCGCTCAAAGAAATGTCTTAAGCACTGTTACTAATGCCGATCTCTTTTTCACACACTCAGTATGTCCTCTCATCTCATTTCCTAGCGTCTCCAGACACTCATTCATTTTACATGCTGTAGAGGCAATTGAACAAAAACTCATACACACACTTTGGTGTTCATGGGTCAGTAACAAACAGGCTCTCGGTGGAAAAGTGAGTGAGTGAAATAGGGAATTTAATATGTAAACACCAGTGTCAGATCTTCCAGAACTCCCAGTCTGCTTTTCGTTCATTTAAGAAACAGTTCAGTTGAAATCCTCTCTCCTCTCAGCCGAAGACAAGTAGATATCCGTTGTCAGTGATGCGTGAAGTGCTAATATTTGTATTTTGCCATTATTTTTTATCTCCCAAAGGTTTGTAGGTCAAAGAAATCTTAAGGGATTTGCCTCTACACCATGAGCCTATGACCTCTTTTCAGTCACAAAACATGCTAATGCATATCTTTGCATAATTTAGTTCACTAACGTCTTTTTTGTGCGTGTATAATTCACGTCTCGCTGTTTGGATGTAGACATGGACTCTTACCAGTATGACCGTGTGTATGTAGAGTACCATGCAGAAGCCAAAAATCCATCGACATACACGTCAAATTATGCCTTCACCTCTCCATCCTCTCAGATATGCACATCAATTATCCCTGTTTGCATACAAACACACGCAGAAAAAAAACCCGTAATCTTCTACGAATCCTGGAAAATCTAGTGCTAGATCTATTTTTATATGGACTGCACGTGAAATGATAAATAGTAAACAGTGGCGGCAGGTGTGTTTACGCCTATGCTAATTTAAAATTAGCAGCATTTGCATCTGGCCTCCAGCGCAGCCAATCAGAGGAAGCCCGATATTTCTCTGTAGCTTTCTCGTAAAATAGATTTTTGAAATTATATTTCGATTAGGGTTTATTGCTGTTGTTTTTTGTTGTCAATTCCTCTTAATTTAGTTTCTAAAGCCCGAGATTATGTAAATAATGTATGTTGGGAAGAAATGTTGAATATAAAGTTCCATTTTATTATAGACCCTGTTAATTAAAATATAATTAGGATTTTTGAAAATGCAAAAGCTTTTGTAAATAGTCTTTTTTGGAAGAAAGACATTTTGTAAGTAAAATTTTCCTGTCTCATGGTTTTCTCTTTTATTTCAAAATTGTTTTTTCGTTTCGGTTGGTTTTTGATTAAGGAGACTTAGAGGTCCCTGTAGAACGGGTTTTAAAAGGTCAACGAAAAGAAGCATAAAACATGCAAGTCCCTTCACATACACACACACACGCACATACACACACTTTATCCTCCCTATTACACAAGGGAATTATGGTATTTTTGTTTTGTTTCATTTTTACAAATGCTGTGATGGAACCAGGTCAAATATTCCATGACATGGTTCAAGGAGGAGAGAGACAGTTATTACTCAAGAAATGTTTAAATACACACACACACACACACACTTACCATTCATTCTTATAGCACACAATATACATACAGTATATATAAACACCATTAGATACAGGGCAAGCACCAGCAAACTACATAAAAAAAAACAAAAAACACTAAACTAAACCAGCAACAGCTTGTGCAACTAAACTGAATATTTATGTATGTTTGTCTGAGTGTTTATGGCAGATCAGGTCTTTACAATTGACATTAGAAGAGCACTTTTTGAAATTCATGGCTTTGTTTTTACCATTGAAATGCAGGGGTGCACTGACTGCACCAGTCAGCTTGTGAAAGCGAACAAGTCGAAGTATTGCACTGCAAAAAAAAATATTTTACTGGAAAAAAGCCCCAAAAAAGGTATGGATTTTTGTTTTTTTGCAGTGCATTAAAAACAGTTACCCCAATTTTGGCATCTCTGTACATTATTTAACAGCAAACGCTATGAATGGTTTGTGTAGTTTATGGATCAGCGCTGCTGTAGTGGGAACTTATTCAGTGACTGACTGTCTTTTGCTGCAGGCTTTTTGCAGCTTAGCTTACACATTTGGTTCACGGCACTCTTAGCAGCTGTAAGGAATACACTTCTTTGACGTTTGTCTGTACCACAACAATAGAGTGAAAAAAAGTCAGCCATCTTGTTTACCGGAATAGACTTGAGGCTTTGATTCCTCCCTAATGCTGCGGTTAGACACCTGTGATGTTGTGTGGATCTTTCAGACATCTGTTAATAGCATTTCTCCCAGTGAAGTTGACTTATTTGAGGAGAACTTATTCAAAACTCAAGCATTCACGCAAACATACGCACACACTCTCATAGCCCCCCCTCCCCCAGCAAAGAGACAGATTGGTGGTGACTCTTGACCCTGTGAGGATTAACACAATATTATGAGAGAGACAAATCTAATGAGAAAACCTTTTCCCTGGCCTAGATTCATCCCCATCACACACAGTTCATCCACTCTTTCACAAAATTTACTTGTTCATAGAGCGGGTCAGTGCAGTGCTGAGGCCTTAGGCCAACCGCGAATCCCACAAAAAATGTTCAGAAAAAAGCTTGTGCTGCACAATGTTTCCTCCTGCTGTTGCTGATTTTTTTAATTATTATTCAGTGAACTACATTATTATTGTTATAATTTTCTTTTACTAAGATTTTGTTGCAGATTTCAGTATTATTGATTTAAGTTTTGATGTATGTGTTGGCAGTGCTGACGCCCCCGTGGCGACAGTGTTTTTTTTTTTTTTTGGTAGAATTCACAGTGTCCTCAGAGTTCCCCCGATATATGACACTAAAGCCAAGTCTCAGCCCTCAGAAAGCATTTTAAAAGGATAAATAAAGTTTTTTCCTATGGAAGCTGCTTGTCTCTTGTGTTTGTGACCTCTTGTCTATGTGAGAGACACAATGAGAGAGAATGAATGAATTTGCATGTGTTTTTGCAGCAGTCATTTTCTGTCCGATGTACTTATGCTATATATCGGGTTTTCTATCTTGAATACACACAAACACAAACTGTGCTGCTATTTCAAACATAACAAGCTGTCTTAGCGAGTGACGTTCTTTGTGTCACAAATATTTCATAATGCCGCTGGGTATCTGTCCCCGGCCACTCAAGACTCGCACACAAACACTCTTGTTTGACTTCAGCGCATTAAAGTTTCAGTGAGTGACTGGACTCCGAAAGCATTCTGTCTCATGTCTAACGGTATTTGTGGAAGTCTTCTGTTTTCTGTTGTCTGCTATCTTGATCCAGGCTAGCATTATGCTATATTAAAACTTTTGACAATATTTCTGATTTATCATGCAAATTTATTTTTGTTTGGCCATAAAATGTTGACTTTTGAAAGGGATTTTAAGATTATGTGATCATCAGAAGACTTTTGCCAAGGTTAACTTTTTCAAAGAGCAGAAATACCAACCCAGGCTCATTGGAAATACATGCATGTGGTGACATTTCTGCAAGCTGATATTACATTGCTTCTTGCACGTTTCGATTGAAATGTCCAATTAGTCGCTCTAAAAGCACATTCAGTTTTACCCGGAACAGATGAACGTGAATCTGGCCTTGTTTTATTATGTTGGTTGTTGTACAAATCCCAGCAGTGTGAAAATAATGTCCGGCGAGTGGCGCTAAAAGGTCAAAGTCCCCATGAAATTAAAATGGAGAATTTTTTTTATTATTATGGGATATAACAGTATTTATTATAAATGATTTAACCGTGCACATCATTCATTTTTTTTTTTTTTTTTATCATGTGCCGTTATCTTTACTTAAAACTAACTTCCCCTCCCTCTTGCAACAACATCTCTTCTCTGATGAAGTGTTTACTGGCACGAGGACGGGACAACCTGTCACTCACCAATCCAACGATCCAATCAATTCCTGATGGACAAAATCAAGTCCCAAAGCTTCTTGTTTGAGAAGTCGTTTCACTGGGATATCACAATATGGAAGAAAAGACTATCGCAACTTCTGATTTATGGCAACTTTTCAACATTTATCATAGTATTAACAAAAGCAAATGTGAGATAAAACACAGTTTCTAAAGTAACCATAACATTTTAACTTGCTTTTACATGTTTTTGAGCTCTTTTATCATGTCTCTGCATCAGAAGCGCAATACCAGTTGAGCTAGCAAAAAAAACTTATACACAACCCATATGGAGCTGGTTATGTGATACAAATGTCAAAATAAATCCGTTTACAAATCATGCACTGTGGTAAAAGCGTTTTGAGGTGATAAGGCCCTGTCCCAAATGGCACACATCATGTGGTCTTGTGGACTTACAATGGCTGCCGCGAGCGCGTGTACGTTAAGTCCGCGAGCACCCCCTTCGCGGTCAATATGCACCCTTGATGCGCACTTATGCTAAGCCGTAGGACTCCGCGAGTGCTTAGGGTGCCATTTGGGACAGGGCCATAGTATTGCACAAGAAGAAATACATGAAAATAGGTCTTAATTGATTTATAATCTGCCTCCGTAATCATAATTTGTTTGAAAAGGAATAAAAGTTGTTGCCGTTTTACTACCTCGAATGTTCATTTCAGCTGGATATGAACCAGAATCCTCTATAGGTACATTTTTGAAATTTTGCCAAATCATAGGTAGAGGCATGTATAGACTGCTGCAGTGATGTATTTTTGTAGGCCAACCTGGACGTTAGCATCACAATGGGTCCCTCGACAAAAACTCAATAGGATTTTTCCATAGGCTTTTGAATTATCGCAAAAAATAAGCTCTGTGATCAACAAAAGTTTATGATTCTTGCACGTTTTGTCCATCAAGCTAATTTTCACAAACGAACACAACTTTAATGAATTTTGAAGCTGAAATACAATCGCCAGAAATAAAAAGCTATGAATGAACGACACCACGGTCGTTCAGCTTCAACGTCACCAAGCTTCCGACAACTCTTTCAGTCTTTGTTAAAAAAAAAAAGAAAATTATATATTTTTTTCGATTATAAACAAAACGAGGCTGTGAAAGCGGACTAATGCATAGATGAGTTTGATGAGTGTGATGATGTTTAATGTCTCCAACAACGTCTGGAGTCCCATTTAGCCACCTGTTAGCAACCTTTTTCGACACGTAAAATCTTTAAAAAAATCACAAGTGGGGTATTACAGGTGTGTTTCATGTCTTAGTATAAAACGTGAAAATATCTCGAGATTGTGTTAACCACAGACCTTATTTCAGCCATTTAACCAAAAACCCATTAAAAAAACCATTGGCTTCAGGACGATGGAACTGGAAATGCTAAAACTTATTTCTGGGTTTTGGCCTACAAAAATACATCATTCCTCCAGCACTCAATTTCCAATGAGCCTATGAGAACTGCAGGGCTAAATACTATGCTAATGCTAACTGCAATACAAAACGCGCCATACAGCTATTTTGACTATTGGGGTGAAGTAGTTCTTAGGTATGTAATGATAAACATGACAAACTATAGGTAAGCAACAGAGACACTGTATAATTGTATTTAGGAAAGACAAACAATTTACTATATTCACTAATATATCACTAAAGTTTTGTGTGTGCGAGACAGAGACACAAGGAGAGACTTAGAGAGTATTAGGCTAGTCATGTGACAGGTGATCAATCTGCACAAGACTGATATTAGATTTACTGCCCACTCACCCCAAGTGCATTCTGGGTAAATGCCGTGGGCTCTGCAAGCTTCTATCTGCTACTATTACAGACCCCAGAGGGAGAGAGAGAATCTACCGAGAGAACCGGAGGAGGGAGTTCAATGGGTGAAGTTAGATATCAGTGGAAAGACTTGAAAACAGTGAAAGAAAGAGAAGGGAAGATATACGTAAATCTGTGAAAGATTGATTTTATTTTATCGTCTGTTTGATGATGCAGCGTTAGATGGAAGAGAACAATCAAGCCTGAGATCTCTCGTCTCGTCAGTAATCCAATCAGACTTGAACACTGAACTGCTCCCAGCAGCTGCCATCAGAACACACTTGATTATTATCCTGAGAAATGGCATCCTCCTGTTTCCAGACAAGTTCCCGCATCCTCATCATTTCACATTTCAAAATACTCAGTGGCTTTTCAAAAAAGTGCTTACTTTGGTTGGTTGACCATTTGAAATGTTTAAACCATTTTTAGCCAAATGTGATTGCATAATAAGGCCTCATTTTTTTTAACACACATTCATTATATTTATTATAAATTAAGTATCGTACAAAGTCTGTTTAAAAAAATCTATATGAAATATATAGAATATATTATACAGTATCGGTCAAAAGTTTGTATTTAGTGTACAACACTTTTATTCAGAAAGTTAAATTAAACGTATCAAAAGAGACAGACTTTTATTTCTAATTTAAATACATTTTCTTTTGAACTTTCTATTCATCAATAAATCCTGAATTTTGATCAATACCACATATAGAGAGATCAAAAATACAGTAAAAAACTGTAATAATGTGAAATATTACGCACACATACATACATACATACATACATACACACATATATATATATATATACTACACACACACACACACACATAGAAATGTGACGATTTCCCCCACTCTGCTGTTCGTTGGTCTCCCTGTGAAAGGTTCATATGTGAATTAGAGCCGCAATCTGGGAATAACATAAATATTGAACTATAGCGTCTGCTACCTTGCAAAGCCGAGAAGGAGAGATTGATGCCCGGAGAGTAAGAGACAGACAGAGTTGGAGGTCGAGGGATTATACAGTTATTTCATTCTCTTCCTCTATTTTACTTGGTTTAATTGTTAATTATTTTTTAACGAGCTCTGTAGAAACAAGTCTTTCCTTCTCTAAATCACTGTTTCCTCCACTCTCCCTGTGTGTAGGACACTTTTAGCAGGAGCAGCAGGAGAATGCTCTTTCTCTCACTGTCTCTCTGCTCTTTCTGCCCCCTAACTCACTCTAATTCCCAGTGATCTGTAGGGGGGAAGTTTCAGGGTGGTTTCATTCATGTCCTCTCATTTGTCTATGTCAGTAGAGTAGCCGCTCTCTCTCTCTCTTATCTTTCTATTTTTTCCCCTCGAATACCTGGTTTAGCAACTTATAATCCAGTGCACAAAAATGTTAACATATATTTAATGTATTTGTAATTATAATTAAGCCTCTACTTTAATTGTGTCAAAATACTTACCAAGATTATATAGATGTATGAGCAGAATATTTTTCTCTTTCTTTCTTACATTCACACAAGTGCACAAACATGTCTCTGAAATGTTATTGGTATCACGCCAAAAGTAATTTCCAAACTGTAAATCATTTTAATTGTCTAAAGGGTGTGTATCTGAGAAGGCTGTTATATTTGTGTGTGTGTCTGTGTGAAACATCTTTCCTTAGTTTTAAAGGAGGGTGACTGTATGAAAAGTGAGGCCGTAGTCGCAGAGGTTCATCTGGGAGTAGCTTGCTCCACTGCCTATTAAATCTTAATGTATTTATGATGAAGCCGCACGGACATGATAGCAAAAATGAGGAACCTGCTTTACTTCCTCACTCTGAGGCTGAAACACTCGTCCAGAACTTGCAGAACCTCACTCTTAAATTCTGTCTGACGCTGGAAAACCAGCCTGCTGGAAATGTGACCTAAATACCACACCACATGCTCACTGTGTCTCTCTCTCTCACTCACTCACTCACTCACTCACTCACTCTCTCTCTCTCTCTCTCTCTCACTCACTCTCTCTCTCTCTCTCTCTCTCTCTCTCTCTCCCTCCCTCCCTCCTAAACCAGCACATACAGCATATCCAACAGCATATAAAACAGATGAGAGATCATGAACTGTCCAGAGCATCTCTCTAATGAGAGAGTTTATGAGTTAAACAGCAACCGACTGCACTGCATTCATATTTTGAGTGTCTTCCAAAAAGGATTTGTTGAGGTTAAAATAAGGTGTGCCTGATAATTAGAGCATTTATACTTGTTACGAAATGAAAAAGCAGAAATGCATAAATATACATAAATATTATCATTTATAATCCAAAAATAAAAGACTGAAACAGAATGACTTGTAATTTTCTTGGAGTCTGGCTGACTGAAGTCTTGGCCGGACTCTGACGTTCTGCTCACTGCATTTCATAATGGTGGTGAACAAACTTGAAACTCTAATTCAGGAATGACTTTCCAAATGCACTGCAGCAGGATTACACAAAACATTAAGCATATATAAATGAAGGTTTTATGTGGACTAAATATTCAGTTGTTGTCTTTTTTTTTTTTAGGTTTTAGGCAAATGGAAAGATTCCGAGAGGCCTGAAAACAAGCAAGGAAAAAAACGGTTCTTATAAATCAACAAGATTTGTGCAACTTATAGGGAAAAACCAAAGATTTATTCTGGATGTGAAACACGACCAAACCCTGTTCCAAATTAATCTTATCCCATATGAATCATCTCTCTCTCTCTCTCTCTCTCTCTCTAAGAGAGGTGCTCTACGGGTCAGGCCTTTTATTATGATTGCCATGTTGTGAAGTGGACTTCTACACATTTTTAAAGGCCGATGAACTGCAGTCATTTAGATTTCATTTCTGAAATAGTGCCCTTAAACAGATGAGTTCATGAACCGCCACTGCATCCTGTTTTCTGTGGAAACCTTTTGACAAATCTGCACCAAAGGACCAAATTCTCAACAGAACACCCTGAAATTCACCAATCATCAGTCCATTTATGTTAATGCTGTTATTCGCTGTATATGAGACCCAGGCGGCATTGCTGACAGCCAGACTTATAAGCTCATCGTGGTATCATCTTGGGAGACCATGAGTGTTTAGAGTTTTGATGAGGTGTGTGTATGAAGTTAGATAAGATTATTTATATGACTGTATAAACCAACTCGCCATTATGTCAATGTGTTACACACACACACACACACACACACACACACACACACACACACACACACACACACACACACACACACACGCACACAGATCTCTGTGGATACAATCAGACTGCCAGGCTAGGCGTGTCAAAGTGAACCCAGCAAAGTGAAATCACTGTTTCAGCAGATTTCATTTGGACAATGGCTAATCTTGTTTATAAAAACCTGATATTATATTCTTAAAATATGCATCGCTTGCCATTGCCTGATTTCTGTGTGTTTGTGTATGAGATGATCGCATTTCTTGTTTTCCTGGAATAGCTTAAGACTGTCACACAGATCTGCTCTGCCTCTGACTAAAACAAACTCTTGTGTTCTCTCTTTCCATTCACCCATCAAAAGATAAAAGGAATGCGAAAACAACAGACTGATGTCAGAACACAACTCATCAGCCAAAGTAACACATTTTTGACTATTTACTTGATATACACAACAAGAAATATACAGTTAAGTACGTCATTCCTTCATTGTTGAACTCGAAAAACAGCAAAGGCTCTTTAGCACACATTTGAATGCAGATAAAAGTCACGTAGGGATGGAAAATACTCAAAAAAAAAACAAGACAAAAAAAAACACACACTTAATGCACAGGCAGCACAATAATCATATTGGTTTTCATCAGCACATCATGGTTTAGTCTTTCCATTTTTATCTGTTCCTACCAGCTGATGAAATTCTTGATGTTGCTTTGCCTAGAAAGCATCTGCCAAGAATATGCACAAGTAATGATGATGTATGAAATTCAATTTGTTGGTAACTCTGCCAAAACAACCACCGTCAATAAATTTTCCCCTATAAATACAAGACATAATTGAAAGTTACATGTTTTAACCATCACACATCTGTTTAATACATAAAAATATGCATAAACTTAAATTAAATTGTATAAAATAATGTCAAACTCTCTTGGCTGTGGTGAAGTTTGCTGTATGTGATATGAATTCAACAAAACGGAATGAAACAAAATCGAACAAAACAAAGCAAAAAAAAAACCCAACAACAACAAAAAAGTCAAACTATCTTGGCTTTGGATATTTTTTGCTGTATGTGATATGAATTCTACTTTTGCTCCTGTGTCAAACTAGGTTCTACTTTAGTCCCTTGCCGACTACGAACCTCATTCATTTCCTCTATCCCTATTCTCCTCATATGCATTATATTAATTGGCAAACTAGTGAAATTTATTTAAAGAGAAAACTCTGCACCAAGGAGCTCATTTACCACTCCAGGATATTTGAATATTAATCACAATTAAGATGATGAATGGTACATGTGTGCTAGCCCTATCTGTGGAGATAAATAGCATTAAGCATGTGGCAAGCATATTAAAGTTGTGTTTCAGGATAAGGCAAATTAGCCAGAGAGCTGCTAATGTTAACTTGGCTGATGTGTTGCTGTAGTGTCCGACTCAGGTACAAATCATCTGTCCTGCAGATGATGTTTGAGATCAATCCACAACATTCATGGACGTTATGGGAGGTCGTACGAGGTTGTATAGCGGTGGAGTGGCGGCCAATAAACTTTAAAACAGTAATAAGAGGTCAAGGCGCTAGGAACATTAACTCCACCGGCTTTTTGGCCTGTAACTTTTAGGTATCACCAACAGAATATATTGGGTGAGGAGGTGCATGTTATGTTCCTCGTATAAGGCAGCTGTTAACACATGCTTTACAACCACGGAAACTGCTGGAGCAAATGAGATGAAATTACAAATGTTCTGACAATTTTTCTGTTCCGATACTTTTTTTGAGCATACATCATTAAAAAAAAAACTCCAATCAACAGAATATTGCGTTTTGGGTTTTGACTGGGAAGGACATTGAGCTGAAGATATGATAAAATATGTTAAAATCCCTAGCGTTAACAAACAAGCAAAGTAAGAATTATGTTTGTTATTATATTAAAGTCATGATGGGGCAGTTGTGGCCTAATGGTTTGAGCAGGGTTCACCAATCTCGGTCCTGGAGGGCCGCTGTCCTGCAGAGTTTAGCTCCAACCCCAATTAAACACACCTGAACCAGCTAATCAAGGTCTCATTAGGCATACTAGAAACTTTCAAACAGGTGTGTTGGAGCTGGTTGGAGCTAAACACACCTGTTTAAAAGTTTCTAGTATGCCTATAATGAGACCTTGATTAGCTGGTTCAGGTGTGTTTAATTGGGGTTGGAGCTAAACTCTGCAGGACAGCGGCCCTCCAGGACCGAGATTGGAGAACCCTGGGTTAGAGAGTCGGACTTGTAACCCGAAGAGTGCGGGTTACTCATTACCCACAACTGAGGTGCCCTTGAGCAAAGGCACCTAACCCCCAATCGCTCCCCTGGGCGCCACAGCAAAAAAATACGAATAAATGGTTGCCCACTGCTCCGAGTGTGTGTTCAAGACTCACTGCTGTGTGTGTGTGCACTTGGATGGCTGAAATGCCGAGCACAAATTTCAAGTATGGGACACCATACTTGGCTACACCAGAAGATTACATTTTGATGTTCTGAATAAATTTCAAGGTAAAAAAATAAAATAACCCATGCTTGACCCTTTTTTTAAATGATTTTTTTATTAAACTGCTATTTTTGCATTTTTAATGTTCAAATCTTTTGAATGCAGCATAATGTATTAAAGCTACAATATGTAATTTTTTCGCCACTAGGGGTCTCTAACCTCTTACAATAACAAAGGCGTAGGTTGATGACGTATAAGTGGAATTATGGAACTTGTCGTCATGCCGAAGGATCTAATAATGTTTATGGATGTGTGAAAACGTTAATGTTTTTAACATGACTGGTATGAAGCAGGGCGCGATTGCTAATGAGAGACAGATATCAGCGCCACACTCGAGTCCAGCGGATATAAAGGAATAACGACATTTCATTCTACCGAACTACCCGCAAGTGCTGAATTAATACTCACACAGGTCAGTTTATTAGACGAATGAAACTTGTGGGGTAACGCAGCGCTGTTTCACTTGGTCTACACTATCACACTAAACTGCATTTGAGTGAGTTGAAAGATAGAATGTTATTCTATGTGTTAGTTTGTTGGCTGTATGAGACTAGCAGTAAGCTAGATCAACATTAGAATAACATACTGATCATATTCTAACATTTCATCATGTTGAGCTATATAACATTGATTAGTTTTATGTACATTTGCTCACCTGTCTAATAAAGCATGCAAGAGAGGTGTCTCTGTCAAGTCGAAGTTTATCACGGACGTGAAGCTCTCGGCGTCTCGAAAACGCCACGCTGATATTGATCCTCATTTTAGTTCTCCTTTTGTCCCAAAGTCTGCTTGCCATGGTCCATAATGTATAAACGAAACAACAACAGCTTGCCGCTAGACGTAACACAGTTGTCCACGTCTGTCGCCATGGTTACTATGGCAGTACGAGCGGAAACCAGGGATAACGCGGATATTACGTCATTGACAGGCGACAAATGAACAGGGACAAGACATTATTTAAAATTAGAATTTCTCTGAAATTAAAAATCTTTGGGAACTTTTGGGATATTGTAAGTACACTACTGCAGGAAATATATCACACTCTGCAAGTGATTTTTGGATATTTTATTACAAAAATCTTACATTGTAGCTTTAACGACATAATGCAATAATATACTAACCATATAATATAATAATTTATAATATAATAACAATAAAATCAAAACAAATCTCAGGGTGCACTACTAATACTTTTTTAAAAACATTTGTAAAACATTTTTTTTTTTAAACAATCAAGAAATGTATAAAGAAAAAGTTCAAACTCTGATATTCCAGTGTAAATTTAACAAGTACAGTATTAGTTTACTTGTTGATTGAAAAAGTCAACATATTTTAAAAACATTACCCCCAACAATAATTGAGATGTCTAACCAAAGACTGAAAATAATAATAATAATAATAATAATAATAATTGAACGTGATGAGACTCTCCCTGATGGGTTTGACGGAAATTCGGGCTATAGTCACCTGATACATTGAAATGATGTTTTCACAATGGTCTCTGTTTGGCAGCTCTCATGCATGAGCTCTGATGAACTACATTCCAAAACACCCCCTGCTCATGGGAAAGATGATGATGCCGTCTGTCTTGTAATGCTGCTCACATCATGTTATGAGAATCTATTTAGAAATCCTGAAATGAGCCTTTTATCCTTTTGTTTCATGTAATTTAGACTCGGTACATGTTCCACCACAGCTTGCCCTCTTTGATCTGACTGTTAACATTTAATCTTTACCATGTCCTCAGACAGCACAGAGTACTCACGCTGCTCAACCCTACGGTTACGCTACAGGAAACACATGGCATTTCAACCCAACACACAATCACGCAATACTAAGGAATTTTCTTAACATAATCCAGGGTTATTTTATTAAAGCATTATTAGCATTAAAACAATAAAATAACTTTAATTACTTGAACTAAAATAAACAAATATATAAAAAATATATAAATAACTTAAGATTATTTTATTTCAGCCAAAGCAACATTTAAGTTGAAATACTAAAATAACTACAACTAAAATCTAATTAAACTAAACAACAACAAAAATGACAAAACACAACAAAATTCATTAAAGGGGACATATCATGCTAAAACTTTTTTAGCCCTTAAATGCATTTTGTTGTATATTTGGAGTGTTTAGAAGTACAGAAAAGTTGAAATTATTCTCTTCAGGTGCTTCGTTGATATCTTTATATTCTGTTTTGGCCTTATTTTTCAACCTGTTCCGATTTTTCTGTTATCTATGACGTTTCGTGAACTATTACGTCACAGTATTTGCAGCGGAACTGCCAAATAAGGACATTGACTTCCAGCCCAACACTTCGAGCAATCCGCCATTTTTATTTCTCGCTGCAATTTTGTAGTCCAACCTAAAAGATGCAGAAGTTACGAGAGGGTAAGTTAAAATGTTCGGTTGTTGGATGTAGTAACCCACACGCTTCATTACACCGTCTAATGTAGATGAACTCCCGCGCTTGTGACAGGACATGTTTAACTGAAAGAACGAGCAGAGAGAGAGAGACCCGGTCGCGCGCACGCACTCTCTCTCTCTTCCGAGCCAGGCGAAAGTGTAAACAAGACACCTTCTCCAAACTAGATGCTGTCTTGCTCTCTCTCCCTCGGACATATTAATCAAAATAAATCGACACGGTGGTAAAAGGTCGGAAGACCAAAGTTTCATGTGTAAGTACAGTAACACACCATTGCGATACATCCATATGAAGACGTTGTTCTGCAGGTTCGTCGTCTTCATTTTCATCTCGCTCCGGCTCCGACTCTGGCTCGAACATGTAAGGCTGGCTGGACAAGTCTTCCGTTGTTGACATTTTGTTAATAACGTGTGAATAAAAAGTTTCTGTGCCGCTAGATAATCGTATCTCTGCTATCAAACTACAAAAATGGCCGAACGGGGTGGAGTTGAACCGAGTGTCACCTCTGCATCCTGGAGAGGGGGCGGGGTATGAAGTGTCTCAATTGTATTTAAAGAGACCGCACCAAAACGAGTTGCTCTCAGACGCACATCAGAAAAGGGGTAGAAAAGGGGCCTGTGGAGCTATAATAATGAGGAATTCAGACGCAAGCATTGCAGTTCCGCTTTATATCGACTACAAATGTATGATTTATATGTAAAAAGGAACGATTTAAAAGCATGATATGTCTCCTTTAAAATGAAAAAGGAAAATACAATAGTATATCAATTATACTAAAATAACACGTGCATAATCTGATGATAGCATATTTATTTAAACATCACAGACACTTATATTAGAGAACTGACTTTTGAGAGCACATTTACCTCTTATTTGTGAAAAAATATTTGAATATTTGATTCATGTTGTTCATGATATATTATCCACTGCAGGAATTTATATACAAACACTTTCCTCTGTTCATTTTTTAGCAGCAAGAAAACTGATTTCTTGTCCAATTAGTATGACATATTATTTTTTACTAGCAGCACTTCTTATTAATGATCAGTTTTTTTTTTACATTGTGGCCAGTTGTGCAGCTCGCTAATGACGCCTTCTAGCGACCAACGGCGACCTGATGACCTGCGGGGCTAAAATCACACAAGACTGCAAGAGAGAGGGCGTAGAATAAGTCTGTTACATGTCATGGTATAATCTGAGCATCACAAATAAAGCCTCTAAAGCCATAAATGTGTCTGTGAGGAACACAGACGTTTTAATTATGAAGCAGCATCTAGAAACAGCCACAAGCCTTACGCTCTCCGTGTGTTTTTCCATTGTCTCCTTTCGCGTTCGTATGTAAATTGCATGAGCATATTTTCATCCAATTAGGCCCTGTTTACACCTGGTATTAAAATGTGTTTTGGATTACAAGTACACGAGAGAGGCACATTCCCGTTTACACCTGGTGTTTTAATCCGTCTCTTTTGTCCGCTTAAACCACTTCTGTCCTGATTTCTTCGAGGGGAGGGTTTATGGGCGGGTAAATGTATGGGATTTTCAGATCTTTCGATCTAAGGCCCTGTTTGCACCTGGAATTAAGATGCGTTTTGGTCAATCGGATCACATGTGAACGACGCTAAATACAAATGCATTCGACCACATTCGCATTTACGCTACAAAAGCAATCCGGTCAAATGTCAATTCTGAGTTTTTTTCTTGAGATTGTGAGTTTATATCACTCAATTCTGAGTTTATAACTCGTAAATGTGACATTATATAATGCAATTCTGACATTATAACTCGCAATTGCATGTTATAAAGTCAGAATTGCGAGATGTAACCCCGCAATTCCGATAAAAAGTCAGAATTGTGAGATAAAAAGTCGCATTTACCTTTTTTTTTATTCTGTGGCGGAAACAAGGTTCCATAATTTTGTGTCATCCACTTGTGATCGGATCGACCAAAACTCGTTTTGATACCAGGTGTAAACAGGGCCTGAGAGAGAGATTGATGGGAACAGAAGGAGAAAGAGAGAGTTAAAGTAGTTGCACTGAGGTGGACTTTTTGCTTATGTAATTTTCCTGTGTTTTCAGAGTGATCAGTCACATGACATTTATGGCTGAGGTGATTAGCTCAACAATTGTGTCCAGTGTCTATGAGCAAAGATGACAGATTTCACCAATGATGAATGGGAATGCTAACTGATAGCTTGTATTATAGATCTCCTAGTGGAAAGACAATAGCTAATAGGAAATATTGTGCTTATATGATTTTACAGTTACTTGATTCTGCCTCTTTTCTTTCCAAGACACATGACATGAACTGGAACGGATGCTGTGCCTTTTATTAAGCTAAAGCGGTCACAGAGAGGTCTGTCCTCTGATAAAGCCTTTTTTCTAGCACTCTCAGTCACATAATATCAATGACAGCTACAGACATCTCTTTCTCACCCCTCACACATCCAAATATACATACTGTTCATGAATATGGTGTTAAATTTGGTATTGTCAGTTCTGGTGCTACTAAAGCTTTTGATAAGAACCAAATAGCCTCGAAAAAAGGACAAATTTGCCCTCAAAACAAACACAGAAAAATACAAAAAGAGCAAGAGAGATGAAAGCAGACTTTTCAACAGTGAGGTTTATAAAAACATCCACTCACGAAAATGCTTTTTATTTTATCGTTGCAGTTTTCATTTAATTTAAAAATGAACATTTCTGAATTTATCTGTTCTTCTTTTGCTTTAAGGCATGAACTCAAACCTGATGATCACATTCTCCAGCATGACTTGAGAATGATCCAAAAAGCATATTGTGCTTCAGTGCTCTCTAGTCACATGGCTCATGTCACAAATGTTTGTATTTGATTAGTGATCTAGAAATTATAATTGTTTAAAATTCGTTTTTTTTTTTTTTACAGTTTTAATTCGATTTTGAATCACATATTTTCAATGTGGACCTTCAATGTTGGGTTTCATGTTTTATGGGGACATTCCATAGACATAATGATTATTATACGGTAGACTGTATACTCAATCACTTAACCCTACACCTAAAACTTTCAGCATTTTTACATTTTCAAAAAAATCACATAGTATAATTTATAAGCTGTTTTCCTAATGGGGACAAAAAAATGTCTCCACAAGGACAAGGATTTCAGATATTGCCATCTTTGTTAGGACATTTCGTCCCCATAATGAAGGGTTTACCAGGCTACACACACACACACACGAATGGCTGTGAGACTGAAATGTCACTTGTGTCTCATCCTTTTGCATCAATCACAAACACCTTCTATTTCCCCTCCATCTGTCCTTTCCTATAGGCAGCTGCTGTCTAAAGAGCAGGGTTTATTTTCTGTGTAGCTGAGACAGTCGAGGTTTATACATGTCCTAAAATCACTGACCCTAAACTACTGCTTGTGTAAATAAACATCTTTCTGGTCGGTCTCATCTAAGGTTCTTTTTTTTTTTTTTTTTCAACATCAACAACTACACAAAAAACAAAATCTGGAAATGCCTAACTTAAAAAACGAGTCAGTAAAGTCTGGAAGACTAGTGAGATAAACAGTTTAAAGAGTCTTTGAGGAACTGAAATACTGCTGAGAGCAGAGTGGCGTAAATATTTTGTTGACATAAAGGCATGAAAATGTGACATCAGAGCATTTTATCACAATGACATCTTTAATTAAAAATGTCCATGGGAGAGAAAACCACTGCTGCTGCAGAGTGTGTTTGTGTGCGTGTTTGCCTGAACATTTTATCTTCCTTAAAATAATTGTATTTCAACTGATTTAAAACTACTGTTCATGAGCTTTGATATTATCTCTCAAACCTTGAGGTGTTTGCACATCTCTTGTGGATATTATGATTAATTAGTCTAATTCAGTAATTCAGTTATTTATGTCTGTGTCAAATATGAAACTGTCAGAAGTAGTCAATATACAGCAGCGTGGCTGTTTAATGACAGTGTTCAGTGACAGTGGCTCAGAGTTTCACTTCTTCACTACAATTGTTTGTTTTTTCTTATCTTTAATATCAACTTTCAGTGCAAACCATGTCACTTTTACACACCTTTACATAACTTAGGTAATGGTTGTCAACATGCAGGAGATGAAATGAAGCGAAGATTTGAGTATGAATACCGAACATTCAGACAGGATTAGTAACTTGTGTGGGAAGATATCTCTGTCTGCTTTCTGCTCTGTCACAATTGAACATATCAAATTCAAAGCAACACCATGAAACCAAGAACCCAACACTCGAGCATTTTCAGATGGCATTTTGAAAATTGCAAACATAAGATGTTTGTCAACTAACCAGTTACTGAACTGGCTAAAGTTGAGTATCACTGCTACACACACTTAAGACAAGTAAACTTTCCATTTAAGCATCAGTGTATGATACAGGTCTATTAAATCAAAGCATCCACGTGGCTCCTTTGATGACAATTAGTTCAAGTTAATTCTCAGACGAATCGCTCTTTTGAGTCTGTTCTTTTAAACTAGTGTGAATCAGACTGAATCAGTCAGAGCGGTTCTTGAGTTAACTCACTGAATCAATTTTTGATTCCAAACGAGCTAGAAACCTGTGAAGACTTCAACTCAAAGCTTGATGTTAAACTTTAATTAAAGAATATAAAATGTCTGGGAACATGCAAGGACATATAAAAGCTGATGAATGTTTTATGTATATAATAATCGCAGCAGACGAGTCCATCAATAGAACTAAGTACAGTAATGAACAGGTGTTATTTATACACAGCAATAGTTTTATAAGTGTTCAGATTGTTAGAAGTTGATCATTATGACTTTATCTGCAGCAGCCAAATGTGTGGAATTTTAAAATGAATCAGTCGTCCTGTTTTAAAGTTCACAGTGGTTTAACTAGTCTGCCTTAATCCACTTTCAAAGTCACACTGCGAATTTATGGGCTACCCTCTGACCTTATGAATTACAAACACATGCACACACAAACACCCACACATACGAGAGATCAGAACCAAAAGGGAACATGTGTAGGCAGCGTGAGGGAATGGGTGCATGGATGATGTCCAGACTTCACAGGCTTCAAAAGAGAAAGAACAAGATTAAGTTTGTGAATGGAAAGGAAGACAGAGAGACGTGGATATATGAAAAGTAAGGTTTGCTTTATAGCTTAACCCACTTAACTTTTTCCTATTTTTCCATCCACATATTCATTTTTACTGACTTTATCACACTTTATCACTCATTTAGAATTGACTTAATACTACAAAAATAGCTGTACAAACACAATCTATTTCTGCACTGAAAAAGTGATAACCTGTAATTGTTACCTCAAGGAGTTACGTCTACCTGATCAATCCCTTTAATTGAGTTTTGTTAGAGTAACCCAAAGGTTCTCAACTCCGGTCCTGGGGACCCACCACTCTGCACATTTTGTATGAATCCCTTATGTTATACTCAGTTCATGGAGCTATATATACATATATATATATCTCAAGGTGGGACTCAAACTCAGGTCGCCGGAGGCACAGCTGCGCTATAAATTGGAGCACTGAACACAAGGCTGTTGCTCTGACAGATTCAGTAATATTTTAAATCAAATAAAATTAATTAATTTAGATTCATTAATTAATTTAAAATTTCAGCGTAGTTTGGACAAAAAAACAAAAAACAAAAATTTATATATATATATATATATATATAATAGAATATAGAATATTTCTAAACAGTGGAAACAGTTACTTCTTATTCTGTCATCATTTACTAAGGCTCATATTGTTCCAAACCTGCATGACTGACTTTCTGCTACAGAACACACAAAAAATATATTTTGAAGTATACTGTTTTTGTCAATTCAATGAAAGTCATTGGGGCGAATAGGTCACCCCAATATGTCACATCAAGCGCTGAGGTTGTTACATTATTATGTATTCATGCTTGTTTGTCTCATGAGTTCATGTGGTGTTGCAATAGTTCAAGACAATAAGAGTGTGGCTCTCCATGAGAAATAAATCTCTCTTATAATATACGAGTTGAACCATTTAAAACCATGCAAATTTCAACTCTTTTTGAGTTGATATAACTTAAAAGTCGGCATGAACAACAGAGAGTATTTTCTCCCCTATTGTGACGTATATTCAAGCCAAATGGCTTCTCGAACAAGAAAAAAAATTTAGGCCGGGACTTGATTTTGTTGGACCATTGTGGTTTGCTATTTGCTGTGATCTGATGTGAGTGACAGGTTGTCCCGCCCCTGCGCCAGTAAACACATCCTCAGAGAAGAGATGTCACTGCAAGATTGGGGTTAAGTTATTTTGATTAAAGATTACAAGCACACATGAAAAATATAATAATGATAAACACAGATAAATCATTTAATAGAATTGTCAATTTTGCTTTCATGGTGACTTTACAAGGTGACAGCATGTGACATTAAGTCATCCCAACATGACATTTTATGTTCAGTCAGCACTCATTATTGTTGCTACTTGTTCAAATTACTTTGTTAAAATGTATATATACATATCTTTTTTTTTTTTAAATTTACATTTTTTTTATATAACCTTGAACTTGATTAGTCTTGGATGTGCACAACAGATCCATCCCATATTTGGCTCCCACTGGCACAGTGTCCTCATTAGACAAAGTTTCTCTCTGCAGGAGAATCTAAAGCACAAACGCCAGAGAAGAGCATCTAAGACTCAGACAGAAGGAAGAACACTTTAATAAATCTCTGCGGTCCATTCAAACACACACACACGTACACACGTTAGACTCGAGTTTATGGAGGGTGACACACACACATGTGGCTGAGATTAAGTGATATCATGTATCAGCAGTGATGACTTTACCAGAACTCATATTAGTAGCAGGCATGACACTACAGATATCACATGCACACACACTGGAACACAGAACAGGGATTTTCCCAGCCAATCAATGTAGAAAGATACTCATGCTATCCATTTTTCAATTGAATTAACTTCAAAAAATGTTTGTAATTATGTGTGGAGGAAACAGAAAAGGAAATCTTGACACAGTGCGTCTGTTTCTATGTGTATGAATGCCTGCGTACATACGTATGTTTAATTGAAGGTCTATGTATATTTGCAACACATGCAACAGCTACAGTATGTCGATAATTGCATATTACATAGCTAACATAACACATAACATATTTTTTTGTACACACACACACGCACGCACGCACGCACGCACACACACACACACACACACACACACACACACACACACACACAAAAAGCAAACACATCCCTCGTCTGTAAATCCATGTGTGGACTTGCATCTACTGTCGTTAATTATAACCTAATTATAGTCATTACAAACTAACCCTAGCACTATTTTTTTTTTTTTGGCATTTTTAATTCTTAATTAAGACAATATTTACTCTTGTCCCTCTTGGGACTGGCCCCACGAGGTGGTTTGGTCAGGTTGAGCTATTCTTCAGGGTATGTTTTCCGATATTTTGTCCCCACATGGACAAAAAAAACAAAAAAACTGCCTATGCGTGTGCACACATAAACACAACTGCTGCACACACATACACACACAAACACAAACACACACACAGACAGGTTTTTCTATTCTTCTGGGGACATTTGCAGAAATTTCATCTCCACAAGAAAAGCAAAACCTGCCCATGTGCGTGCCACCCACACACACACTCACTCACTCACAAACAATATGTCAGAAACCTTGTTAACGCTCGACTAAACACCACTAAAGAGAGATCATGTAAATAAGAGCTAAGTTCATCGACATGGTACACAGAAAAAAGACATGAAAAAAATAAACATAAAAAAGATTAGAGCCTGAAGGATCTGCACAAATGATTTTCTCTGAAAAACAAACAAACAATCAAACAAAAAAAGAGCAATTTCATGAAGATCGAAATAATTAAAAACAATTTGTTAACTGGCCATTTTCAATTCATTTTTAAAGCAGTCCTGTGTCAGAATTATTAATGTTTTTTTTAAGCTGACACACTTGTGAAAAGAGTTTTCCAGTTGGACCAGATCGACTGTGGTACTGTGCATGACAAAGACACTCATGTGAGCCACCCAGATATTACATTAATTCAAACGTACAGTTTTAGGTCACCATCTTGTATACAAATGGAAAAACTCAGAACTCAGAGCAGCTGAGAGCATCAGTCCTGAGCTCAGTTTACAGTGGGACATTCAAGGGTGATTTTCGAAACCTCTAAAGAGTCAAATGCTTAGCTGATCATAACCAAAGTGTGCTTTAAAGTTTTGCTTCTGTGCGCTTACAAAAAAATCTTAAGTTCTCATCAGTATTTCAGCCCAGAGGACATTTTATCTTACTTCTGTAACTAACACACACATACCACCCCCACACACACATATGAAGCCCCGGAGCAAAGTCTAGTCTCCGTAATTAAAAACGGCAAACACCTTTAACTTAAAACTGAAGAACTTTGTGCGTGTGTGAAACATTTCTCTGGTTGTTCCTGTTCTAACCTGTAATCTGAGGAGTGTATCTTTCACAATCCTTTAAACTGAGTAGAACAGCTGCCAACATGGATGATAAATCATCAACAAAAAAATGAAAAAAAAACAAAAAACTGTCTGCTTTGTGACCACAATTTACAAACGAGTTAGATATGTAAATATTTATTTAAAAATTTTGAGCAACTATAACTGTGAAGCCACATCAAGCGACGTAGTACAGTCATTAAGTGTGAACCATAAATTAACAGCTTACACGTTTTTTGATTTAAACTTTATTTTTTCCTTTTCCTACCCTTTTTTTTTTTTCAGTAACACAATTGTCATTAATGGAAATAATGACATTAGGTGGCCCTGATTCAATTATTTTTGACATTTTTAAACAAAATAGTACCAAAAAATGTTAATGTTGGCCATTTAGTTATTGACCATACCATGAAAATAAATGCCGGCATATATTCGTATTGAACATAATTATAATATTGGTGCCTCCCTAATTTTAAATATTAATAACTCAAAATGATCAAATACAAATGTCCATGTGATCAAATTATTCAATTATGTGTTTGGTCAAGATATGTTCTTTCCATATGAATTTAAATATTTTACAAAAGTGCCGTTTTATGTGCACCAAGTAGTTTACTTTTTTATATATATACTGAGAATAATTAATTTTCCTTATATACCATATACAGTATAACAATATGATATTACATTATAATTTTGATTTGAATAATTATCCCATTTAATTGAATAATTATGTTAAAACAATGATATTTAATCACAGTTTCCAGTCTAAAAACTAGTTAACTTTACTTAAATGTTTAAGTTCACTCTTTAAGAAGGCTAAACAAGCTGAAATAGATTGAAAAAAATATATATACTTCCATGGAGAAAGTCACGCAATTCCTAGTCCACTTTACTTGAGTCAAATAAGTAGGTTATGTTTAAATGCTATCAGTTTTTTATTAATCAATCACGCTAACTATATGCTGAATGTCATGGATTTTGGTTTTCTCTTGTATAGTTATCACAAAAAACACAATTCACAACAGAGCAAGAGAAAGAAAGAGTGCATATGGAAATGATCAGAGATTTCGATGGTTAGACGGAAGTGGGGCTTTATGATGGAGAGGAGCCTACTGGAGTTTGTTCTCGTACATCTCTATCTACGGCCTGCATGGGGACGAGGCGAGGGAGGGAAAAACGCTTGAGACAGCACAACGTCTCAGCGGCAGCAGAAGCAGGGATGGTGTGCGTGCTTTATGGTAGATCGCTCTGCCATACGCGTTCACAGCATATAGACGGTAGAGGACATTCCGCTCGGAAAATACTTTAAGCTGAGAAACAGATCATTCCCATTACACTGACCTCCTGCCGCAACACCACAACGGCCCTCCTTTGGCTTCCCCTTGCCTCATGATTGCACACACACACACACACACACACACACACACACACACACACACACACACACACACACACACACACACACACACACACACACAACGTGCAAAAATCTCATTACACACTTTCTCAAAGCAGAATGAAAAAAGGTGATAACATATGTCATCTCACAGACGTTTGCAATTTCCGACAAATATGCAGATGTACAGGCGATATTGCTTTGGGTCGTGCACCGTGTGTTGAGGTTATTGTTACTCTACTGTTAAAACTGTTGAACTGCTTTAGTTCACTGTGCTTTGGGGGAGAAAATCTGGATCATATCTAAAGGGAACACGCAGTCACCGTGTCTTTCTCACGGGCCATAATCCAACTTAAAAAAATGAACACTCACACATACACCTCTGCAGGGTAAATTCTGGGCTCGGCTACAGGAGACCGAAGGGGGGAAGTGTGGGATGATTGGTCTGATTAACAGTTAAATGGATCCAGAGGGCAGCACATCACTAAGAGTATTGTTACCCTATTTATATACAAAAACACATCCTGCACTTAGATAAGAGAACACACACACGCTGTTTATCTCTATTTGTTTTTCACACAGGATTCGGTGAACGCAGATCAGGATCGCAGAACGCCTTTCAGGTTTGTGGCGAGGCAAGTTTAAACTGTTATAGTGGCATAGTGCCAGGTCAGGTTGGCACCTCATAAACTGCTGGAAGTGAATAGAGGTGTGCGTGTGTGTGTGTGTGTGTGTGTGTGTGTGTGTGTGTGCACGTAGGTGGATGAAATTTAGCTCTCAAAGATTATGGTTCAGCTGTAATTTTACCTTTTATTTTAATGCTTTATTTTGCTAATGGGGTTTCATGTTTAAGCAGCATTAATGACATGGAGACACCTCCTGAATGGAAAACCTGTGTGTGCTGAGAGTTATTCACGAACCATTGCATTAGCGAATGTGGCTGTCAAACACACACACACACACACACACACACACACACACACACACACACACACACACACACACACACACACACACACACACACACACACACACACACACACTTTTCGGAATATGTGTTGCAGGCTTTTATTACAGGGACTTTGTTCTCTGAAAGAAACTTTCTTTTTCATATTTTTCTTTTAACTTTGCCCAATTTTTATTTATTTTTATTCATCTTTTGTTCTCTCTGTTCAGAGGAACAAGTGCAGTCGTGCTTTCATTCTGTCTGCGGATCTGTTTGTACGAATTCTGAATCAATTTCGCTAACTAAATAAATAATAAAGAAAATGTTCGGATCAGATTTGTTTTAAATCTAAAAACTTTTTTGCCAAATGTAAAAGGACAGAGACAGATTTAATGATTTCAGCTGTACGGAAAAATGACAGAAATCCTGCTTCCACATCCAAAGATTACCATCACACACACATACAGTGAGAAGGTAATTGACTGAGTCTTTGCACCTGTTGTTAAAGTGGCTTGGAGGATCCGTAGTCAGTCACGTCAATACAGATGCTCTGATACAGTCAGTCTCATCTCTTCTAGAGGACAAACCTTTTATGAATTCCCTAGTCATCCAAAGCACCATCTCTCTCCCTCGCTTTCTTTTTCGCTACGCTTGAGAAGGGCAAATTTCTGAAAATGTCAACACAAATATTCTAAAACCTTCTAAAACAACAACAACTTGTAAGGATGATTTAATTTTTTTATTATAAAAAAAACTTTAATTAAAAAAAAAAAAAAAAAAAAAAAAAAAAAAAACATATTTGTAAAGGGTGCATTTTTGGGTGAACTACCCCTTTAAGGAGTTTTAGCCTTTATGTAGAATGTATTATAAAGGTGTTCATAATGTATGTTATAATGCATTATATCTTTTCATAAATAACTGTAACCAAAGTTAAAATGTAATATAATATTCACAGATTCCTTATTACACCTGAAATTGATTGTGTTTTAATGCATTATACTTTCTAAAGGTGTATAATGTATTATAATTATGGTTACAACTATTCATGAGGCCATACAATGCATTATAAGGCATTATACATAAATGATATAAGTAAAATGTTACTGGAGTGTTTTATACTTTATCTAACACTTGACATTAATTTAATTGTTATAACTTAACAGTTTATTCAGTTATATTGAAGAACAATTAAGGGTATTTTTCTGTCTTTTTCTTATATCCTCTCCCTCTCTCGGTTTTGCACTCTTTGCCCATTTTTCATTATACGGTTTAGTTGGAGCAATTCTGAACACTTTCGTTTAAAGATTAAGATGTCTTCCAAGAACATGTCTATCTTCTGCCTTCCTATATTCATATGTGACTATATTTGTATGTGTCAGTCCTAAATCAAACACAGAGGCATGACCAACCCCTGCTGGTCAAACTCAGGGATACACACACACACACACACACACACACACACACACACACACACACACACGGGCAAACACACACTCAGGGCCAAAACACACACTCAGGGCCAAAGCCCAGGCAAGCGGAACAATTGCTGGCCTCTAGAAATCATTTAGAAACTCTTTTACATCAATTCTGACCAAACTAAGTAGTAGAAGTGCATTTAATAGTGTTCACATCTGTGTGTCTGTGTGTGTGTCATACCAATGAAAAAACAAACACAGCCATTTTTCCCCTCTTTCATGCTCGACTGCAGAGCGACGCAATTCTAATCCGGACTCACACGGTCATGAAACTACAGGAATTCGGTGCGAGTTTAATGCTGGACACAGACGCACTCACATCTGTAGCCTGTTACTGAAAGCAGAGAGGTTATTTCAACAGGGTAATGGAAATAATGGCCACCAACACACGTATGCTGACACAAAACACATTTACACACACACACACACACACACACACACACACACACACACACACACACACACACACACACACACACACACACACACACACACACACACACACACACAGAGCAGGAGGAGAGCTATAGGAGGTACAGTGCCTCATGCTGACCTGTGTCAGTGTGATGAGGTGCAGTCATAAAGATAAAGATGGAATTTGAATCTGAGTGGATCCACAGGATATGTTTTTGTGTGTGTGTGCGTGCGAGAGAGTGTTTCACTACAAAAAAGGCCAGATTTATGGAAATGTCATTACAAATATACTAAAACCTTTTAAAGAGGGGTTTTAATATGAAATGTTGAGAAAAGGTGAAGCTCAAAATGACTATTGTTGGTATAATTTAAAGCTGCAGTCCGTAGCTTTTTTGGGTTAAAATGATCCAAAATACATTTTTGAGCAAGTACATAACCAGCCAGTGTTCAAAACTATCTGCTTGCCTTAGCTCGATTCAAAATGGTAAGCTTGTAATAATGTTTTAATTCCAGTGGTACTGGTGGATTTCCGCGGGAAATTCGAGCATGTCTTTGCGTCATTACGTCACATCTGTTCACATAAAGAAGGAGTCTCTGCTAGTAGGCTATATTGCGTGTGAGGATGTTGGAGATTTATAGCCTTTTCTCACAGCACTTGATATAATTAAACTTATCAATTTGATCAAAATTTCAAACGACAATCACCGCATGCAGTGACAACTGGAGATTCACCCGTTGTAAAACACGAAAGACGGAGAAAAAAAGAGACTGCAACCGGCCCATGCGAAAACAAGGATAAATATCGGAAGGGCATTAAATGTAGTCACGCAATGCTGATGTTGTTAACATTAACAATTTGAGAACAAAGTATAATTTGCACTGTTTGACGTGATATGATAAGCGAGCGTTAGATTTAACCAGCGCGATTTACTGCAATGCTTGTTCCCCCTTAACATTAGTTGGTCAGAACAAAAGTGGATGTTACTATGTGAAAATTATTATGTTGGTCATACTTCCAAAAAGTAGAATCTGTGATTCCGAATGACAGTATCCACACCAGCGCGGTGATTGACAGCCGCACATTCTCCTCAAAACATTGGATTCATCCGCGCTGTGCCGTGCCGAGGCACAACCCACGTAAAGTTGATAACTCCGCGAATAACTCCAATTGCAGATTTCGAACAGAGATGGCGACAAAGAGGAAAAACTACGGACTGCAGCTTTAATATTTAATTCAAATGTATTAAATATTATTTAATACTATATATCAAATCTTTAATATTGAACAAAACATGCATGTAAAGCGATTTTTTTAATTACTTGACAAAACTGTTTTTAAACTGTATAAGCTTAATTTTAGAAATGTTTAAAATATATATGTAAAAACTGTACAAGTCATTTTTAGAAATGTTTGATCAGGGCCGGTATTTATCAAGCTTCTCAAAGTGCCATTTTAGTCTTAAGTGCTGAGAATTCATGAAATGTACTCCTTTCAAACTTAAGTATAAAAGCAAGTTATCAAATTTCTGAAAGCTAAGAATCACTCTTACTCTTCCAGTTATTTACAGTTTTTTTCCAATTGCTAACACACAATTTTGCAAACTAGGCTGGTTTTTATCATTTTGAATGGCAGTGTTTTGAAATGGCAAACATGTGACTATGTCAGATTGTTGTGTCTGCAGATAACCGTGTTCAGTGCATTTAAAGTGCCATTTTGAATTGCAAAATGTGTGTAAAGCAGAAAATGTGTTAAGACTTTTGGAGACTTGAGAAGAGGTTTTGCTCTCTGTGTGTCAGTTTAAATAATTGTGCTGTGCGTGTCATTTTAGTGTGTTAGCAATTGGAAAAAAAACACTGTAAGACAGCTCGAGAGGTCTCTCAAGTGGTTAGGAGTTGCCAGTAGGGGCTTGTGATGGCACTGAGGAGACAGAGTTCAGCAAGCAGTAGCCTAGTACTTCTTCCTCCCGCCATTTTGGTTTTCTTTTGGAATACTTGATAGCTGATTATATAATAAAATCAAGGATATATATATATAAATATAACTATAGATCCGTTAACAGCACACCTAAGACATGGTGGAAAATGTGTTTATCTTTAATTTCCAGTGTGTAAATCATAATGTATTCCCTTGAAAATGATTTATTGTCAAATGTGTGTTGAATATAAACTCCTCTTGGGAATTTCACCATTCACTGTGAATTTATCTGAGAATATTCTTAAATAAGGAAATCTATTCAGTGATTGGTCCATGCCTATGTCGTCATCCAAAATCCCGTTTGTGGCACAGCAAAGTGTCGTGAATCATCTCTAAGACTGACACTTAAGATTTAGTCCCACACTTCACTTAAATTACGACTGAGATGCTTGATAACTAAATTGTAAATCTTTTTTTTTTTTACTCTCAAGTCCATTCTTAGCAGTGTTCTTGTGAGTAATTCTCAGAGGCTTGATAAATACAAGCCCTGATCTATCTATCTGGTCATATTCTAATGTATATATTTATTTGACATATTTATCATTTTACATATAAGTGTAAAGTATTAAAGTTTAAACAAAAATCAATTACTGCACTCACTGGAAAATAATGTGCTTTATGTGGCTGTCAGAGTTATGTTTATTTCTTGAGGCTCAGTTTAGTCCTGATTAGTCCCTACTTTGTTCCCTTGATTACTAATTAGTGTTCACCAGTCAATCATTATGTCTCTCTGTGAATTTAAGTCCTTAGTTTCCTCAGTTCTTTGTTTGGTCTCGTTTGCGTTTATGTTGACGTGGTTGTGATTTTCTCATTTCTGTATATTCCTGAGTATTTGCTATTAAATGTAGTTCTTGTTGAATTCTCCTTCGTTGTGTGATTTCTACAGCCGCCAACCCTGACAGAGGTAACATCTAAATTAATTGATTGAATTGCAAAATATAAATGTAATGAAACAGGAGAATCAGGTAGACATCTGTTACTTCAACTAGCTTGGCAAGACACAACCGTGCCTGCGAGTTCAGGCTTAATAATTTTAATGTAAAAGGAGATGCTCATAAAACATGTTCAATCATGTGATCCAGCCCTTAGGTGTCGTAACACCTTAAAGCAACAGACAATGAACATAATCCCTCAGCCCATGAATCACAACTCACAGTCTGGGGAATTATTAGTTATTATTCCACTGTGGTTTCAGTCTTATGATCTACTCTGTCCAGCACTAACAGAGATTTTCATGTGGGGCGTCTTTAGTTGTTTTACAGTCACCAGTTGATTTGGTGTTGTAATGCGCATACTGCTTATTTATGTTGTACGACTTCTCCAGATGGGTCAGTGATTCAGAGCCTTGATATTATAAGACCTCTGCCGTTAAATCTTCCAAAGATTTCACACCCTCCCTTCAAAATATGCAGCTGTGGGGGATTATATGAAGATCGAAGAGGCTGATGTGAGCCTGTTGCTTGACGCAACCGGCAGTGTAAAAATACAACAGCTTGTGATTGGTTTGTTTAATGGATTCATTGGGAAAACAAAAGGCTGACATAATGAGACTACACCCACGTGGAAAAGAAGCCCTCGGCTGATATCAAAGGAGCGGATAACCAACAGAGGATTGGCAGAACTCCGGGTTGCACCCAGTGATTGTGTGTCTGACACAGATGCCAAACGTTGTGTTTACCCCACGCTGAGCGCCATCCATCAGCCACGCCAGTGCTCTTCAGTGGCCTCCACCTACAATGACAAAGAGTCCTGGCGAGCATTGCAAAATATCTCTGAACTGTTTGTGATGTGCATGAGTGTGTGCTCCGATATCAGAATAAAAACGCTTCTGCAAACCTGTGCTAATGGAAAGAAGACAAAGATGTCTCGAGTGACTCATCATTCATCTCTCAAGTGAGCCATTGTTCATTTTAGAAAAAGGGGGGAGGATGAAAAACGAGTTCACGATATGCATTCATACGGCAATAACATTACTGTATGCAACGTTTATGGGCCAAGCAAAGACGATACATAAAATCTTAAGGATGTTAAATTCAAAAACACTCTAATTATACGAAGCAGGCCATCAACAAGCAGAAATCCTGTCATTAAAGCCAACGTGCCAATTAGAGCATATGTCAGCCATCCGAAACTGCTAACTGAGCTGCTATGGTAAAACAGCAAGAATCAATAAAAGAAAAGTTCATGATTTGCCCTTAAACGCTCAGATCACCACAAATGACTGTATGACTGTGCTGCCTGGATTACTGGAGCTTTTACTATATAAACTACGTATTTTTCAAATGCTTATCATCTTGTGGTAATGGATGTTTACAGTTAAAATGTATATGCAGTATACACACTACCGTTCAAAAGTATGGGCTCAGTACAATTAAAAAAAGAATCTATCTGTTTGTACGTTTAGCCTATTATTTTTATTTGTAAATGTTGATTAGCATAGCACTTCATAGAAAAGTGAATTAATGACATTAGCAAACAGCTCTACATTATGTAATGCTTTAACAGCTCATTAGATAAATACAGTTACACAACTGCCATTATTATATAATGTTTGCATTATATAAGTTTATTAATGAAAGTTATTATAAAAGTAACTAAAACTATGAACTATTATAAAATTAACTAAAAAATACAACTAAAAACGGATAAGATTACTAACATATGTTTATGTAACAATACATAGACAGAACAGAGAAAGGTGTTTCACTAGAAATGTATAAATATATTTACTGGAACAACTGTCACAGTCATACATACATATTATTGATTTTCTGTCAAGTTGCGCCTTTCCATTGCCTTCTGTTATATACTAAGCTAATAATATTGTCTATCATAAACCTGACCAGCACAGACATCATTTTGCATTTTACATCCTCATTAAAATATTATCAATATGTTTAAGTTGTTTTCTTTTGGTCCTCACAACATTTGTGATTTCAGGTTTTAATATGCTTGTTGGTACATTTGGTCCCCCCCCCACCACACACACACACACACACACACACACACACACACACACACACACACACACACACACACACACACACACACACACACACACAAAGCGACAAGTATGACAGAGTGATGATATTTGAGAAAACTCTCAGAGGTAATAAAAGGGAAAATGAGTTCCATTGCACAAAATCATCATGATTCTTTCTTTCCCTCCTTCCCTTTCAATCTTAATCTCTTCCAAGTCGAAAGCAGCAGAGATGGCAGAATAATGAGCTCTTACCTAGTTTGAAAGTCCCTCTCACACACATACACAGAAACACACACAGAGAAAATAGCCAAGGCCTTGGCTGCAGTCGACAGAGACTTCAACAGCAGTGAGAAATATCAGTCTTCGCTTCTAAACGCATATAAAAAGTCTGGAAGCTCTTTTCACTGTCACATAGGTGTGTGTGTGTGTGTGTGTGTGTGTGTGTGTGTGTGTGTGTGTGTGTGTGTGTACGAGCAAGCGTAACACACTTTAACCCATCTGCTTGCCAGACACTACACAGAACCCACAGCAGAAATAACTTAAGACTAAATGAAAATAAATGCCCCTCATCATTCTCCATCATCAAATATATCAGCTCTCTCTCTCTCTTCCTCTGAGTGTGATGGGAGTTCAGGGATGTTATGCTCTCTCTTAGGACTACATCAATCAGCCGTGACCCGCCTGGTGGGCTCAGAGTGTGTGCTTGTGTTTTATCTTCAACAGTTTGCATCTTCTGAGATATCAAAGAGAGAGGAGGGAGAGTGGGAGAGGTTATTTAAACAGAGCGACAGAGAGAGAGAGAGAGAGAGAGAGAGAGAGAGAGAGAGAGACTACAGTATGTGTATGCATGTTGAGTCAGCACTTCTGCATTTTTTAAGTGAAATTACTGGACGTCTGTGGTGTGTGTGTGTGTGTGAACATGACCGGATTACTCATGTTCTGCTCATTCCTCTGCTGCTCGTCACTGTAAATCAGACATGTCTTAACTGAACCTGCAATTTTGTAATTAGTTTGCAATTGAGAACTAAAAAAGTAAAGGTAACACTCTGCTTTGTAATAACTTGTTTAAAATTCAGAACCTGCACAACACATTTGCTTTGTTGTTTTAGTTAATGATGTCTATAGAGAAACATCAATATCATAAACTGTGTATGGCTGCCAAGGACTAAACACCTGTCAACAACATTTAGATGTGTCATGCCTATTCACACGCCTCCAATGATTTTTCAGCCAAGTGGATTTTCAATGCAACTTGACAAAACATATGGAAAATTAACTTAAAGTAAAAAAAAAAAAAAAAAAAAAAAAAAAAAAAACAGTGGAAATCAGCATTCACAAGTCTAAATTTGCTCATCCAGGTCATTTGCATTAAACAAATTTTTTGTCATTATCTACCCACCCTCATGGCAAAAAATGTCAAAGTTAATATTTCACACACAAAACAAAAACGTGACAGTTGGCTGTCAAATTCAGTTGCAATCTTTTATTTAATTTATTAAAAACTAAGGAAACTTATTTAAGCAATATAACAAGCAAGCAAGAGTGCTGAACCTGCAATTTTGTAATTAGTTTGCTATAGAGAACAAAATTGGACATGATTGCGAGTTTGATATTGTCTTGACACAACAGTTTAATAAACAAGAAGTTAATACCAAGTAACTTACATTTGATGTTTAATATGGGAGTTACTTTGAAAATGTTTTGCTCTGCCAATGAAAGTATTTCTAAACCTATCTATCCACAGCCAAAATAACCATTGAGCGTCTTTTGGCAACACACAGGCTTTCCATTTCTGAACGAAACAGTATTTTGATTGATTCACTTGAGTGCATGATTCAATGACTCACTCATAAAGCCAGTCACTTGCTTTGTTCCCGAATGAATCAGTGTTTTTGACCAAATCGGTTGAATTAATGATTCAATGTCTCTTTTAGAAAGTCACTTATTGTGTGTACCAATGTAATGATGTGTCTGGAAGGTCTGCAAAACCAACCAAATTTGAAAATCAGAAATAACTGTTATATAAAATAGATTGGGTCACATGCTCAAATGTATCACCAAACTTCAGAAACAACTTCTGAAAGCTCTTTGCTTGAATTTTACAAATAAATAAATGAACAAACAAACAGATACATAAATAAAACTGAAACAGGGTCCCTTTTTGTTTATGCACGTTTAAATTCTGTGAAAGCGGAACATGAATCCTATCCAAATTGTCTGTTTCCTTTTAGTTACAGTTGTGAGCCAAATAAAAGAACTGCAGTGATGGCTGTGGAACACCTGTGGTGTGCCTGTATGTGATATGCCCATTGCACGGGAGGGTTCTCCCTTTACGGCACACTCAGGAGTCTGTCTTGATGAATTGTCTGTGTAAATCAGAGCGGCTAAGTTAAAAACATCTGTGGCATGAAGATCTAACCAGCACAACTTCCTTTATGTCAATGAAACAGTGGCACTTGCATACTCACAACAGATACCAATATCTACTTTCTGATAATCTTTTGATGAAATATGTAGCAGGCTGCAGTGATGTAAACTTTGTTTATAGTACGGCCTGAAACGGATTTCATCAAAAGTTTTGATTTCATCAAAACTTTGTTTACATCGCTTCAGCCCGCTGCAAATTTCACTTTGCTTACATCACTGCAGAAACGTGTTTTGATGCGTGGTGTGATGAATGAGCATCATCTTCCTGCTATAAAGAGAAGAAGTTTGTAATTCTAGAATAGAGTTTTAGAGTATCGACATAACACATGCCAATGTCGAAAACTAAGGTTTTTGTAGTATATCCTTCTGGACATCATGGTTTCACTTTATTTTGATAGTCCCTTTAACACATTCCGTTGACTATAAGCAATGTTACCCCTATATGTCTACTAACTCTCATTAGAGTGTTAGTAGAGTATTAGTAGACTGGTAGGGTTAGGGTTAGAATAAGCTGACATGTAGTTGCAAAGTTACTTATATTCAGTAGAATGTCTGTTGGAGGAGCATCACAATAAAGAGTTAGCAGATATTGAGAAGACAGTCTACTAATACTCTAATGACATGCAGTTACAAAGGTACTTAATGTCAACAGAATGTTCAAAAGGGACCATCAAAATAGAGTGTTACCGACATCACCCATGTTTTTAAGCGCATTCAAGCAGCATTGGTTCGAATCTGGTTCTCAGAATGTATTGTTTCCATTTCCCCTCTTTCCCCCGATTATTTCCTGTCTTAATTCTCTCAAAATGGGCTAAAATAAAAAGTAGATTCTATGTGACACAGCGACTTTACACAGACAGCCATTAAAGTAATAAATTCACATGAAAGGCCACGGTAGGTAATGAGAACCACAGTATCCTGCAAGCAGATGGCTCAAAAACATCATATCCCACTGAGAGAGATAAAGAATTCAAAGCCTTTTGAAACACCTGCTTCAGTTCAGCCTGCAATTGCTCAGTTTTAGCACGTCACCAACTGAGCTAATCAGAGTCTGTGCCCAGAGAGGTGTTTATGAACAGAGCGCTTCTGAAAAATCATCTCCTAATAAGAAGCAGAGAGGACCAACACATGTACGGACATTCCTAAACACGCTGTTGTGTTAACAGACTCACTGGCTTTCTGTGAATCTCTGGCGGTGTGATAGTTTTATATTACTGCATTGCTCTCTGTAATGATCGATTCCGATTGGTTAATTGCTGTATTCAGTGGTCAGATATTTCATATTATACACTTAATATGAGACATATTATAAATATCAGACAGTGCTTCTTTCTTGTCTCTTGTATTACTTTTCGTACTTGCTCTATTGTTTCATACAAAAGCAACTGTCACCATCTCAGTTATCGATTTTAGTGGCCACATACTGTACACATTGCAGCTAAATTCGGTTGTCACTTCACCTTTTAGTGCTTAATCCTGTTCTGTCCACACAGTTAGTAATTTATGGGAGTGACAACTGCATTTTACAACTGAATTAACTCCCAAAATTCAGGCAACAAAACTGGATCACTAAACCCAAATAACAAGCCCAAAGACGCTTATAATATGTGGACATGACAACACTGCAAAAGAATGCTCTGCGATCATCAATAATCCAGCACCAGTTACTATCTGGTTGGCACTGCAAAATTGTAGGCAGCGATATTGCAGTTTAACGCTGGTTGCCACCCATCACAAAACAGAAAAATAGTGCAACTAGTGTGTAGTTAATGTTGCTGCCAATAATTGGAGGAGATAACAGATGAAAGTGAGACTACCCGCACCGGGGAAAAAAAGTTAGCTCGCAAGTGTGGGAGTTTTTTGGATTTTGGTTAAACACCCCACTCTGTAGGAAGTGCATATTAGCATTAAGTTATTTTTGTACACTTTTGTACAGTTATGTGTACAAACTCTTTTCCGCCTCCCTACAATCGTATTTTGAGTGTGATTCAAATAAACAAAGTTAAAGATGAATTTGACTTATAACATTATGTTTTTCTATAGATGCCCTGATAATATTGTTATTGTGAAATCTTTAGGCCACGATAATTGTGTAGTGAAAATCTATATTGTGACAGCCCTAGTACAATGTAATGGATAGATTCTATCTTAGCAGAATCTTTAAGATAATATAGGTATAAAATAGTAAACTCAAACATGTAATGTCCACGTATTTTTAAGATAATATATAGATTCTAAAATATAAACTCAAAAGGTAACAATTTACAATAAGGTTCATTAGTTAACTGCATTAGTTAGCATGAATGGTAATTTCAACATTTACTAATACTTTATTAAAATTTTGTTAACATTAGTTAATGCACTCTGAACTAACATGAACAAATAATGAACAGCTGGAATTTTATTAACTAACGTTAACAAAGATGAACAAATACAGGAACAAATGTAGGTAACACTTTATTTTACAGTGTCATTGTTACACATGTACTTACCATAGTAATAAGAGTAAATTATGCATAATTACATGCAATTAACCCTAAACCAAAACCTAATCCTAACCCTATAGCAAGTAGTCTACATGTTAATTATTATTACTCAGTACTTAAATATATAATTACACTGTAAAAATGACACCTTAAAATAAAGTGTAACCCAAATGGATTGCTTATGGTTAGTTCATGTTAGTTAATTAATTAACTAATGTTAACTAATGAACCTTATTGTAAAGTGTTACCACTCAAAAATGTAATCTCCATATATTTAGTGATTTGTTGAGTATAGCCATTTAAGCATTATGAAATACATTATAATATCTCACACTGTAGGTGTGACCATGTGCCCAGGTGATTATCCTCGTGAAGTCATGTGAATATTTTATTTGAGTTTTACTTCCTTAACTTCATGCGTTGCCAGTGCCACCCAGTGAAATCATCAGAACATTAAACCATGTTCACTTTTATGTGAACCTGTCAGGGCTGAAGTGAACTCATAAGGGCCGCTCTTACTGATCTGGGAGCAGTTTGCTTTGATATTCCTCACTGGGTTGTCAGCAGAATGTGTCAGGCTTCTGTCTGCTCCCTCACAGCCACTGTTTGCTTCAATTGACTTCAAACCAGCTAGTCCAAAAATATAAAATGCGCACAAGACAAACAAGCCAAGAAAAGAACAGAAGGACAAGGAGACTGTTACAAAAGACCCGCTGTCATGCTATTCCCCATGCTGTGTAAGCTCTCTAAAAAGCTGTCTAACCTGTACAATACTGTGTTAACTCTGTCAATACCTTGATCTATGAAATCTGCAAAAATGATTAATTTAGGGATATGTGCTACCACTTAAAAAAAAAAAAAAAAAAAATCACATTGTAATGTCCATTAAATGAAAAATCTGAACTTACTATGGTTTTTTTTTTTTTAAACTCTGGAAATATCTGACAGCACTGAAACGTTTCTCCCCCATTATTAGGAAAGTGTTGCAGGAATGTTATACTGTGCCTGCAGCAATGATGAGGAGGTAAGAATAGTTGACACACTTTTGCGAAGTCTGATGGTTTTCTCTAGAGGGACACTGGGACATCTCGCACACACACAGACCTCTTTTTCCCCCGGTCTGTTTGCCTGTGTGAGTGGGGAAGATCTCATTAGACCTTGATAACTGGGCATCCTGGCAAATAATGTATACAGGTGCGAGTGTGAACGTTAACTCGCTTTCATCAGGAGTATTTCTGTTCACTCAGTTCTAGGTGAATGCATATTCTATTAATATTAATACACTCATTTGCGTGCCTGAGTGGGACCCAATATGGCATCACCCATTTAATAATTAATTGGAGTTTTTGCATATTCATGAGTATGTCATTCCAAAGCACAAGGATTTGGAAGCCAACAGATGCCACTGAGATGTTTAGCTCTTAATTCAGGCCACTGAGATAAATCCTCCAATTTCTGTCAGTGAGTTGATCTGCCCGAACGGTACAAACCAAAAGGACGAGATGTGAGAGAGAGAGAGAGCGAGAGTGAAAGGGACTGCGTGAGTCTCTGGAATATCAAACTCTTATTAGAGCTTGAAATGACAGTTTGAAATGTGACTGGCAGATTGACATACTGGAGTTGCCATGGTGACAGAGAACAAGACAGAGACAGATTCTTTTGAGTAATCACTCACGAGGGTGTTTAATTAAAGTGACAGATTTCTGTAAAATATTAAAAGAGGGATGTTATTCATTTAAGACTCTCGCCAGCCAGTCTGAGTCATGGAGGTGACACGAACAAGAAAATATCTCGCTGTTTGATTCGTTGGTCCTGGACCAATTCCTGAACTTCAAACATCCCAGTCGGGATTCTGGCAAAACAACGAGCGTTCTGTCAGGCTGGGGTAGTCCAGACTGCGTTCGCTTACTTTGATGTGATCCCCAAAACTTGCATATGCCGAGAGAATGTCTGTGTAACTCTTCCAAGAGTCATGCCGTGGGCTCTTGGCTCCGTGTTCGGGCTGATTAAATGATGATCGGAGAGTTTTAACACTTAGGCTTGCGCTGCTTCTGCTGCTGTATCGTTCTCTGAAGCCAATTAAAGCAAAGCAGCAGATAATTACTCCCCCCATGAGCTTTAATACCAGGGTGTGCGAGAATGCTGATTAACTGCCCAAGTAACAACCCTGAGTGTGAGTGCGTGCTTGTGAGATGTTATCCTCTTTGTTCCTTGCTGATTGCAGCGTTATTGGTGTGAAAATGATGGTCTTCAATTGGCTATGAGGTGTGCTGTGGAGGCACTGCTACGGTACTTTCGCTCCCTCTCATGCACTTCCTAAGCTGATGGAAAACATTTATTACCTGTTGTTCAGGAATGCTCTCCATGCTCAAGCACATGTGCAGGCTTATTCAGTAAGCCATTCTTAGGTATTTTATGCACTCTCTGAACCCTAATTAGATTCAGGATTGCATCCTTGTCCCCTTGAGGAAAGAACATTGGATTTTATAGAGAACATTGCGCTATCATAACTACATCTACGATCGCTCAGTATTGATTAAGTCCCCAGACTCCAGCCATCAAACTAGCCTTGCATGTGCTTTTGCACAGTGGAAACGTCATGACTGGCATATATTACATGATATATGGAAATAGAATGGATATAGGCTTTTGGATTGTCGAGCATGCTGATGCCCATTGTCACCATATTTTCCCAGTGATTTTGGTTTGGCACCTTTTCTGGTTGTAGGAAGTTTGATTTAAAGCCAAAAATGAAAATTCTGTCACATTTTTTTCTCAACTTCATGTCGTTCCAAACCTTTATGCTGTTAATTTCTCAGTGAAGTACAAATTCAGAGAGGATTCAACGAATCTTTATGCAGCTCTTTTCCGTACAAGATTCTGATAAACTCCAAAAACATGCAGTACATCATAAAATTAGGCCAGATGACTCACTGGTTGACGAACACACTGAAAGTTACAACTTTCGTCTGTTTGTCACACTATGCTTTTTCATGATTTCAGAAGACTTGGAATACTGCAAATCGTCTGTCCTAGTTTCCTCAAAATTTGGAACAACATAAGGTTATGGAAAATAATGAAAACAGTTTGAAAAATTATTCATTTTTGAGCTCGCTATTTCTTTGATTTCAGGGTTCATTTTTCACCCAAAACTAAAAATGTAGTCATCATTTATTCACCTTCAAGTCGTTCCAGACTTGTATAATCCCCCTGCCCCTTAAGCAGAACACAAAAGATGATGTTTGAATGCTTCAGCTGTTTTTGCCCATACAATTAAAGTCAGTGGGATCCAAAAATGTTCATTCTTAATTGAACTATTCCAGTTAAGTATTCCAGTACCTTACAGTAATCTCTCTGTGTTATGTGCACACTGATCATCATCCTGTTTGTTACGAGGCAAAGTTTATTGATAACAAGCCTCTCATATATAATTAACAATCAAATATGTATTCAGATCTCAATAAACACTTCTCTAATACTTAAAATAGATGTACACTTAGGAATTCAGAAAACATCATTTAGAAACATTTTTTGTGACACAGACAAATTACCTTTATTTTAACTTTAACAGGAGACTAGCCAGCACTGAAACTGTAACAGTTGGTTGCAAATAAAGATGAGTGCAGGATCTAATCGCAGGCAGCAGTTTAGATTTAACTAAGAAATCAGGATAGAGAAAACAACAACGGAACAACATAAAAACATAAACGCAAAGATAATGGACAATGAACTGAAAGAAACAGAGCTTAAATACACTGACCAAACTAATTAACAAAATGAGCAACGTGTGCAAATTAATCAAACAATGAAAAACCATAGCAATGAACTGAAAACTAGAACACAGAACTAAAACACATGACAAAATCCACCCAAAACAGAAACAAACCCAGATGATGCCCTACACAAACATCATTTTTAAATTTTATTTACTATGAAAGCTTTAGAAATGCTTTTTGACACCAACTCAGCGACACCCTAACCCTGCTCTCTCTCTCTCTCTCTCTCTCTCTCTCTCTCTCTCTCTCTCTCTCACACACACACACACACACACACATACACCTTCTTAAGAATCGGGTCGACAGAGATGATTCAGTCTCTAATATGTTGTGATGACTTTCTGCCTTGGGGAAACTGACCTTTCCCCCTTGTTCTTGTTTTGTATTTCATGTTTTTAATCTCGCTTTTTTTCTATCAGATGAAGAGCAAAGGAGGGAGAAAAGCAAGTAAGAAATGAAAAGAGTAAAATTGACATAAAGAAGCTAAAACATGATGAGAGAAATTAATCTGAGAGTACTCACATTTTTGATAAACCAAATCTTTCAGATTAACCGCAAATGCTGGATCATCCTCATTCCTGTTGGTAGATGACTAGACTTTTGAATGTTTTTGATTAGTTCTGTGTAGTATGGACTCATTTCTTTGTCTATTTTCATTATTGTTATTTTAAGCCATCAAGAAGGAATTTGTTTAATGTAGTTGCTCATTAGTTGGGTAATTATGCGTGTTTAATCTCGGTGCTGATTGGCCCCCTAACCCCTCACTTCCTGCCAGCATTTAAACACTTCACCTGTCAATCAATTAATCTATTTTGAGAACTAATGACAGTGTAATTACCATAATTAACCTCAAGAGAGAGAGAGAGAACAGAGAATGGCAGAAATAAAGAAACGGGAGATTTGGGCAAAGACATCTGTACAATGATCCAGCATGTTCCTTTCTCAGCCATGTTTGAGTCTCTGGAAGGTGCATTTTCATTGGCTAGTGAATGCAGCATCACTGCATAATCTATAGTCAGTGCTAATCACGGTCATTACATTCCCTTTCTTCACTTGTCTTGAAGCACAAGTGGCTCCTATTGATTTTCACGGGAGCCTGTCACCTTAATACTTGGTGATGAACTTGTTTTTTGTTCCTGTGCCATTGAACACACAAATCTATTGTTTACCAGTGACATATCACATATAAAGGCTTTCAATTGGTTTTGTGAACTTCCTACATTCCCTTCTGCATTCTAGGTGGGTCTATTCCCAAATCTGATATGAATTCTTTCAAGCTTAATGCTGCTGGCTAAAAGCCTGACATTGAGAGGGTATGCTTGGTGTGCTCTTAAGGAACATTGGGTGAAGGGCCTGTGTGTGTGTGCGTGTGTGTTCATGCAGAGCCACTGGGACTGTCCTGCTGTTGGACACGAGCAATGAAATCCCTACTCAATTATACCAGTACAGCCTCCGGACACGAGGACACATAGACACACATGCCAGAGCCATATTGCATTAACCCTTATCAGACCCCATCCTCTCTAATATTAACCCTTCAGTGCTCACTTTCAGTTCATTAATGCCTCCAGGCCAAACTGCCATGATCACACACACTCACACAGACTCTCTGAGCACCTAAATGAGGATAGGCTACGACTGTTTGAGCATATTCGACTGTTAAAATATTTAGTGAGTATTTACTGTGAGTACTATTACAATTTCAAATAACTTTTTTATGTGAATATATTTTAAAATGTAATTTATTCCTGTGATGGCACAAAATAATTTTCAGCATCATTACGCTTCTGTGTCACATGATCTTTCAGAAACCATTACAATATGCTGATTTGGTGATCAAGAAACATTTATCAATGTTGAAAACAGTTATGTATTGTTTTCAGCTTTGATGAATAGAAAGTTCAAAAGAACAGACATTTTTGAAACAATGTAAAAGTTGATACATATTTTTTGTAATAAAGTTGATATAAATATCTATTATTTGCAGGCTGCTTTCATTGTAATTCTGCTAAACCGCTTTTCTTAATAGCATAATAGTAATTGAAAATAATGAAATTGAAAATAACTACAAGGATTTAAAGTCTGGTTTAACTGGATTTTCTTTTTTTTTGTGTGTGCTGAAAATATTGAGTGAACACAACTAAACAAAACACTAAATATTACCTAAATATACTAAACCACTCTTGGAAATATTAGAGTTCTTTGCCAAAAGGAACAACAAGCAGAGTCCTGCTCAAACGAACATGAACAGACTGCAATTTTAATGTTGCCAAAAGCATGCTCTGTTGAATCAGCAATAACCTGCTCAGAGACACAAACTCACACACTGATGTGACTGCAATAAAGTTATCAATTATTAAACCCTCATATTTGCTTATGTATAACCATAACTCTCACTTTTGATCCACTGTATCACTGACCTCATTCTCTAATGAGGCCTTTATTTAGTAAATAAATGAAATATTTTTATGTTACATTTATGTGCACTCTATACACCGCCTCGGGTCTTTCTGCTTTAACCATCTGACAGACAGAAATCGTGCTGAAGACTTCTACTAGGACGAGAAGGTCAGAGATCTGTAGTGGCTTGCAGGGAAAATGTCTACAGAGATCAGAAAACTCCCCACCCTGCCCTCACCCGCTCTGACTGTTTCCAAGAAAATGGTTTCGCTTCTCATTTGCATCAGTTTTGATGAGATGAATGTTAGAACAAAACATCCATAAAAGAGAGAAAGAGAGAAAGGGTGATTGAAAAAGAGCTCACATCTGTAGAGGTTATGCTAAATGAAGGTTAAATTGGTTTCGCTTGTCACAGCGCATAAACAGCTGAGGATCCACTGCAGGGCACTTCGAAAATCCCAAACCACACACACAGCTGATTGAATTTCATTGTTTTAATATCTAATCAACTCTACACAGATATTTCTATACAGATGCTGCATATTCATCATCCTAATCATCATTACACAGAGCAAATGTGTGTATACAAACACCCAGCATGCCCATCTGTGAATGAACCCTTATGAAAGCCCAGCTGCGTAGAGAGGCGGAGATGGGGGCATTTCTTCCGAAAAGCTTTCACAATTTTCCAAATCCAGACACATCCATTAACGACAGAATCCTGTAACTCGTCATGCGCCCTAGCTTTGACGGCACATTATTTTAGGCATCATCTTCAATGAGAAATATCATTAATCTTGCACCGCTCAGAATATTGTCCATCAAAACATCTCCGGAGTCATCAGATGTTTTGTCGAGCTTAAGCATTCTGGGCTTTGTCTCAAGGTCGGTGTGTGTGAGGGTGCATAATCACTGTTCCTAAGTGCCCTAGAGAGGGATGTCAGCTCTAAACACTCAAACGGATACTGACAGCGTGTTTACCCGCTAAAACATTCCTTAATGCTCTCGCAGAGAAACAAGCGCATTCTCCAAAACCCTCCTACCAACAGTCAAGCCCCTAATCTCATGTCTTCTGCTGTATTCCTCTACAAGGTGAACCTTGTTTTGACACAAACACACACAGCGAGTGAAACAAATCAGCTCTTCGCATTTATCAAATAAGGCCAGTAACTGCTGTTTGTAGACTGATTAAAATAATCACTACCTGCTTTAAAGTATCAGCATTATGAACGTGAAGGATTTCATTTCGCTTGACTGCGTCTTTATGGACTCCTTCATGGATGATGTGAACAGAATCCAACAGAATTTGGCTACAGAATTGTTATGCGTCATGACAACCTCTACAACAAGTGCACTGAACTGTAAAGGTGCCTGTGTGGTATCTTAAAGCCTTCATTCCCAGCATATATTTCATACCCTTGGTAATCGGCTTGGCTCTGTCCCACTATGGAGCTGTATCCTAGAGGCATGCCAATCTGAATTTTGATCTGGATTAGGCATCATGTCAGCTGCATTCCTGAAAGTGAACCGTGCTCTAGAAAGAGGCAGCACTGGCTTGTCAAGGTCATCTGGCTGTTACGTATACAAACATGAACTGATTCATCATGGTGGATTAGTTGATGCAGGGTTTGGTTTTGACATAAAAATTTGAGGATGTTTTTTTGAGGGATGTTTGTTTTCCTCACTCTATACAAATCTGGCTGAGAGCACAATCATGGATTATACATTGATTATGCTGGGAAGAATGAGTTGCGTTTTGCACACAGACACATTGCAATGACACGCATATGTCGAAGCAATATTATTACGCGAACCGGAGAACTGTTGTTAAGAAAATCAGTAGCACGGTCTTGACATTCAGGCCAACAGCACAACTGTGTAATATTTATACAACAGTTCAGAAAACAAGAAGTTTACACTGATTAACTTACATTTAAGACACAATGTGTCCAGATGACTTGTCTGTTTATATTAATCTAAAGAAAATAGTTTTAAAGTCAAAGCAGAATCAGCCATTGCACATCACCAGCAACACGCAGCAGAGATGTTTTGTTCCTGAATGAACCGGTGTTATTGAACAAATCGACAGAGTAAATTATTTATTGACTTGCTCATAAATACAAGCTGTGTCGAAAGTTTAAGCTTGTTGCCTTGTTACCCAATCTCAAAACTCTTGCTACCACTCAAAACTTATTTCGAACAGGCATTATATTATATATATTTATATATATACAGTATATATGTGTGTATATACTGTATAACAGTACACAAGTGGCAGAGAGAATCTGTAACCATTGAATACCTCTGTGATAGAAGATGAGAAGCATTTCTTGATTGTTCTTTGTATGTGGATCTGCATAAGAAATATTGGGTGATCTCACTCTTGTTGGAGATTTTTGTATTGATGTGTCACATGTTTGTGATTCACATGGAGGCTGGCACTGTATATATACAGTGCAATGCATAAGTTAATACACCCATGCTAAAGTTGACTAAAAAGAGGAATAAAAAATCATATTTTGGAAATTGAACTTAATGCCTTAATTTAAAAAATTAGGAAAAATCCAACCTTTTAGGACACCAATTTTCTTTGTGAATGAGTAATGTATCGTAAATAAATAAATGTTCTTCCTTAAAATACATGGTGCATAAGTGTGTACACCCCTATGTTAAATTCCCATAGAGGCAGGCAGATTTTTATTTTTAAGTATTTTTTTTTAATTAATTTTTAGGATACTATGCATCCTGATAAAGTTCCCTTGGCCTTTGGAATTAAAATAGCCCCACATCATCACATAGCCTTCACCATACCTAGAGATTGGCATGGAGTACTTTCCATTAGATCATCTCTCAATGCAAATCAAACCAGCTATTAGGCTAACTGAAATAAAACCATGCCAATCTCTAGGTATCGTGAAGGCTATGTGATGATGTGGGGCTATTTTAATTCCAAAGGCCAAGGGAACTTTATCAGGATGCCTAGTATCCTAAAAATTAATAAAAAAAAAAAACTTAAAAATAAAAATCTGCCTGCCTCTATGGGAATGTAACATAGGGGTGTACACACTTATGCACCATGTATTTTAAGAAAGAACATTTATTTATTTACGATACATTATTCATTCACAAAGAAAATTGGTGTCCTAAAAGTTTGGATTTTTCCTAATTTTTTAAATTAAGGCATTAAGTTCAATTTCCAAAATATGATTTTTTATTCCTCTTTTTAGTCAACTTTAGCATGGGTGTATTAACTTATGCATTGCACTGTATATATATATATATATATAATGAAGAAAAGAGCATCTGCCATGTTATTGTGATTCTGTGGAACTATGGACCGAGAAGCCATGAATTAAACTAAAACTACTACAGTATATACAGTAAACACACACAGATATATAAACAATATATATAAATATAATAATATACATACACACACACATATTATGTAAACACAGACTTTTATGTTAGATGCGATTAATCGCGATTAATCGATTTTACAGCCCTAATTCTGAGGCAACACAACCGTTTAATAATCTACAACAAAATAGACAGTTTGGTGATAACTACGCAAATATTTAATTAGCACAATGCTAATTTCTTTTTAGAAATTAAATTAAAAGTTGATTTTCTTTTTTCAAAAACATACATTTGCACAAAAACTGCAAAAAATATTTTGTTTAATCTCAAACCAAAACTAAAACAAAAATATAGCTAAATAGAAAATACAAAAATAAAAAATGAAAATATAAAAATAAAAGCTATATTTAAAATATGAATAAACACTATATTAGTATATAAATAATACTAAAATAACACTGAGTGGGGCTCCTAGATGACAGTCTGTCTGGAACGCACAATTTGCAGTGATTCAAAGAGTGAAACCTACCAGTGCTGTTGGCCTGTTACATCAGCATGCTTGAAACTTTGATCAGCCAATCAAATTCAGTACTATATAGTTATGAGAGACATGCATCAGGGGTTTGTGGCACTATAAACACAAGGGAGGATGTGATTATGTCTCTATGTAGTGTCGGGATCATACTAGCACAGTGCATTCAGTTTGGAAGCACTTTGTCATTGCTACATTTGTGCTGAGTTAATGTATAAAACTCCACCGAGAGCTGCTCAGATATTCCTCCTTAGTCGTTTTCCCATGAAAGCCATTTTGATAACAACTGTGAGTGCAAAGTTACATCAGAGCAGCATCTCTAAAATCCTCTGAGCTCCTTACGTCTTTCTCTCTCACTCTACATAAATATCAGATATGTCCTTTTAGCATTAGAGACAGTGACCCTGCATGGAACAGGCCCAAACACAGATACAACACACTCAAGCAATGCTTTCCGCTTTTAGCAAAGCTGGACGGAGACTTAATTCTCAGTGTGAATATTTTATGGCTCTCTGAGCTGCTAATGCCAGCCAAGAGGAGATATGCTTCTAAACCATACGCACAACACAACTCTTCTCTACTTCTCGCTGTGTTTATCTCCAGGAAATCAGCATATGGTATTGTCATTTTCTTTTCTGACTAATATTTGCTAATTAATGAGACAGACAGAGTTAAATTACCAATACAGAGAGAGTGAGAGCGAGAGAGAGAGAGAGCATACTCTTTCTGTTTGCCATAGAAATGTACATAATATAAATGTTTTATTTGATATCAGCATTCCAGTGAGTCTATCATGAGACAGACTTTCCATTGACTTCTAAGGTTTGCATACCCTACACATACCCCTCACAAAAAAACATTTTTCTTTTTTACATTTTTAGTATGTTTATTAATCTGTTTTCCTTGTTGGCTGGTTCACACATTGTAGGCGAACCTGACTCCCACACACATATGCTAACCGAGCTATGTACAATAAATGAGGACATTCCTCAGATTTCAACTGTTAAAATGAAAATAAATAACCGTTTAAATAAAGCTAATTAAATTGAACGAATTAAACCCTAAACCTAACCCTAAAAAAAAAAACGTTTTTTAAATGACCTTAGATACACTTACTAACACTTAAAGTATATGTCCCACTATATTTAATTTATTTAATTTTTTTTGAAGATACCCCTAAAACATCCTCTATTCTCATTCTATTTTTCCTGTTTATTTACTCTTTTAACATATTTATAAATAAATAGGAATAAATGTGTGAAAAGAACAAAACGAACGAAATATCCTTTTCTATATTTTAACTGCCACAGGGTTAAAAAGGTAATTGCTTATTTATTGTAATTGTGACTTTTCAAATTTGCAGCTTTTTTAATTAATTTAAAACAAAATACTTTTCATTCGTTTTTATTTTGAAAATATCTCACAATTGTTACTTTATTTCTCATAACTGCAACATTATACTGTATCTCACAATAGTCACTTTATATCTCATAACTAAAATTTTATATCTCACAATTGTATGTTATACATAATGCGAACATTTCTTTATTTGTCATTTAGCTTACTGCTGGGAATATATTTAATATATGCTGTCCCCCCCCCAAAAAAAAAACACATGCACGCACGCGCACACACACCCACACAACACACGCACGCACACACACACACGTTGGGTTTTCATGTTTTATGGGGACTTTCCATAGACATACAGACGAGATATACACTTACAAACACACAAAGCCTCCCACTATGCTCCATTTCTTGCTTGTGTTTGCAAAATCCTGGCATCCTGGAGCACCATTAGCACCGCAGAGAAACCGAGAGAAATATGAATATTTGTTATACGAGAAGGGAGGAAAGCAGATGGCTGATTGACTTAAGAGTGTCAGCAAGAACAAGTTAAGCATGAACACACATGTACAGAGGTACATGTGTTAGAGCTACAGGAAGTTATAATGGTGGGCATTGTGGGTAACTATAAAAACACTGTAATCAGCTAATCAAAGCCCTTGAACACACACACACACACACACACACACACACACACACACACACACACACACACACACACACACACACACACACACACACACACACACACACACACAATCCCTGTACTGTAGGCCTAAAAGCACATTCAGCCTAATCAAGGTCTTTATGTAACCCAGATATGCCTCTGTTTCAGGCACACAATATCCATCACACAAACACACATACCGTGTGGCTACTGTAGAGTTAGGCTCTGTTCTCTCTCTGTGTATCTCAATGATTCTGAGCATATAATGAAGATAAATGAGTATTGCCAGACCACCGCACTGCCTCGTTCACTGTCGCTCCTGTTCTGCGCTGGGAGAGAAGGAACGGGGCCCAGAACTGTGGTTATGGTTGGCATTTGCCAAAAATCATCTCTCGGACTCAGAGGGAAAGATTCATTTATTCTAAATAAGTGCACATTGATTTTTATAGCCGTGTTCTATGCGATGGAATAGAGTCTGCGAGTCATTATAGGAACTCATAGAGGAAAGTATGTCACACACAAACTAGTGCACTGATGAAGGCAAATAAAAACAGGCTCACATAACATTCATCACCACATAAACACATCTGCCTCTATGTTCCCCCCGCGTAAGCAGAGCACCTTTGTGTACCTTTAATGTCTCTTAGCTCATCTCTCTCTCTCTCTCTCTCTCTCGCCGTTCCATTCACCTACAGTAAAATTATAAGCAATGATAAATGTACTTTAATTCACAGATGCTTTGATATTGCTTTTTACTGGCCAGAGGCTGACAAACACACAGCAGCACAGCAGTATTACAACTCCGCGGCTGATAATATCTCTCCAGATGAGATGAATGATTAATACCCCAAATAAACGAACAAGTAGTAGGCAGAGCATTTTTTTTCACACCCGCTGGCAAGTGCTCAGCACATCTTCAGTACTTCACTCTGGCCCTCGAACACAATACAAATAATGCAATTACGTTTGATGCGTTTATGCTTTCGGCCTGTCTAATCTAATACAGCGACTGTTGCTGTCGAACCACTCAGGGCCTGGCAAAAACAATTCAAATGTCTTGCCAATTGGTTTTGTTTTTACCTCAATTAATTATGAACGGCTAGATTCTCATGTTCCATGTTCAGAGAATGTGTGATCTTGTTTTAAATTTTAAATTCGGTGCTTGAGAGAAGGAATGAAGAAGCGTTTAAAGAGAATTTAATGCGTTTTTTAAATCATGTCATTAAATGACTCAGTGCGAATCACAAGCAAATATGCAAAAATATTCAACTATGAAGTCATCACATTTTTTTTAATTCATGTGTCACGCACACAGAACACTAGAGGCAGATGAAACAGGCCTCATGAAAGGACGTTTCCCTCTGAAAAAGTGAACCAAACAGAACTCTTTTATGTGTTTTCATCTCATTGGTGGCTACGGAGAGGTGAGATATGAATATTAATTCACATCAAAGTGAAAAAACACTTCTTTTTTTATCCGGTAAATGCAACATTACCAAATTAATTATGGATCAACTCAAATTTACCCAGAGTTCCTCATGTTCCAGCTCTCTGTGTAAAAGGCTTACAGTCGTCCAACAGATTTCATATAATCTCATCCAGAGCTGACGTATGCTCCTGACCCGCTTCCTCTTTAACTGACTACTGACCCACACACACACACACACACACACACACACACGTAATGAGGTGCACTGGTGCTTATCCACTGAGTGAAAGGTGTTTCTCTCCATATTTTCCTCTCATTTGATGTTGAGAAAGTCATTTCACACCTGAGAAAGTTCGCTGACAGGAACTCATATACATGCATGTGTGTGAATTATACATACCACTGAAAAAAATGATGTAGAGTTACAAGAGTCTGTCTGCTACCGAATACATTAGACTCCTAAAATATAAGTGTACAATGCATAAAGTTCCAAGGATTATCATAAGGAAAGGCCTTGTACAATTCATCCTAACCCTAACCTAAAGGAATAGTTCATTCATGAATGAAACTTTTATCAACATTTACACATCCCCTCATGTTGTTCCAAGTCTGTTCTGTCACTTTCTTTGTTCACTGTAACCTAAAAGGTTAGTTCTCTTTGAAAATATTTCAAGTGGACGGACGAGAATTGGGCAGTTTGGTTAGGTTTGGTACATTATGTTTCAAGTCTTGTAAAGTTATAGAGTAGCTTTGTGTGAGAAACTGAAATTTAAGTTATTATAATGTTAATCCGCCCTTCCCACTGAACCTGAATCATTGATTCAGTGTGTTCAAGTTGAGAACTGAATCCGTTTGATTGGGGACTGAATCATTTAGACCAGTTTTGTGAACTGGAATCAACTGATTCATTGAAAAGATTTGACCCCAAATACAATTTGTTCATGAATCAAACATCTGTCATGACCAAAAGACTGTACAGTATGACTTCAGAAGACTTTGAATATAGCACATATGGATCACATTTATAATACTTTTATGGTGCACTTTGTCATGCATTCACTTTCTTTATACTGGAAAGATTGGCCAAGATATTCTTCAGAAAATCTTAAAAATGTTCTGTTGTGATTTATCCCAAAGCCAAACTTATCTCTGCCCATAAGCCAAGCAATGTTCTGAATCCAACTAAAAGCCTAATCTTCCGTCATTTTTGAATGTCTTCAAGGTAATGAAGATATGCTTACTAAGTAGATCCTGTAGATCACTGATTCTCAAAGTGTAGTACACAGGCTCCCTCTAGTGGTACGCAGAGGAATCACTGAATTTCGCACGATCACACCGGTGTGATTACAACGGTCAGTGCATCACGTCACGTGATCAACTGCTAAATTTAAATGTGCTTTTGTGTGTTGGCTGGCACTGAGCCAGAGATGGACGCGCTCAGTACTTGTCATATTTACGTTAACCGCATAAAGTTTATTTTAGGTTTCAGACATTTCAATTCAGTAGTGCACTTTATCGCGCTCGTAGAGCCCTCTAGTGGTCGGGAGCATTTCCGTTGCGGCTGTATTTCGTTGTGATGTCCATTTTCCGTTGTGTTGTGGATTCATTTCGTTGTGTGGTGCACTACTGGGCCACCGTACAATAATAATCCTTTCCATTATAATTAGACGACATATTGTATTTATATCAGATACACACTGTGTAAGTAACTTTAAAGTTTACTCTATTCTTCTCCCAGGTCACCGGCCACTAACTTTCATGTATTTCGGGAGAAGTAGATGAATTCATGTGTTGTAAATCGAACAGATCCGATTCTCTGAACAGCGGCACACACTAACAAGGCGGCGCCCATCGCGCGTATAGCTCAACTAACGCGATCATATTTTATTTTCAGCTTTCCACTGTCTGTTTTTGTTTTCTCTTGCAGCAATTTTTTTCTTTTCTTTCAATTAGCCTACAGTACTTTTTTTTTTTACTTAACATTTAAATGCAGTACAGTTTTTATTTAACTTTTAAGTACAATACATTTCCATTTAATCTTTAAGTAAATGTTTTTTTTTTTTTTTTACATTTAGGTGCGATACATTTTCATTGAATCATTATTTACCTGTATGTAAGCAGCACAGTGCAGTGTTAATGTTCAAACTGGGTTTTTACACTGTATAAAAAGTTGCTGACAATAATAAATATTCTTATTAGAAATAAAACTACCTCGTTTTTTGAGCTGTGCATAGCTATAGCTGAATAGTTAGGCCTACTACACTACTGTATTTTAATATTGGTCATTATGGTGGTACTTGGAGTGCCAACTATTTTCTGATGTGGTACTTGGTGTAAAAAGTTTGAGAACCACTGCTGTAGATCACTCAGACCATCCAGCTAAACACAAGTAAAAAGTGGCTAATGAGCCTTTATTTACCACGATTCCAAGTTGTAGACACGAGAGACCTACGAGCAGTTATTCCAAACTTTTAAAAAGCATCTCAAAGAACACTTGTTTACTAGGGCATTTCCAAAGGCAAGTTAATCATCTTCTTCTCACCGAGTATTGCAGTTTATTCAGACCCCCCCCCCCCCCCCTTCCTCTCCAACCTCTGTAGCTCTTTATTGTCTCTTGTTGATGCAGCCATATTAAGCCTGATCCTCATCCAGCATCATAATCACATTTCTCTCTCTCCATTACACACACACACAATCAAACAGAAGCACACAGATGCATTTCACACACTCACACCATTCCTCATCTGGAAGATGTCATTAAAACTCTCTTTTACACACAGATTGATCACTGATGAGGCTGGAACATATAAAGATAAAAGAGAATGTGTTTGCGAGGCCTGAATATCACTCACACTAGCATTCACACTCCTCCACTCGCACATGCTCAGATATTACCATGGCACTGGCTGGCTCTTCGTTTACCCAAGATGGCCCTATTGTCTGGTTGTCTGAGGTCCTCTGGTAATTTACTATTTCCACCTGTTTGTTTAGACAGATTTCCTGCAGTCAGACAAATCGATTCTTTCTCTTGCCATTTTCTTTTTAGTAATTTTCTCCATTGATTCACAATAGACATCTTTAAACTGCCTCTCTGGTTTAAAGCTTACTTGGCTAATTCATATCCAAGACTTAAGACTTATGTATATGTATACACATGTTGTGTTTTCATGTTTTATGGGGACTTCCCATAGACATAATGATTTTATACTGTACAAACTATATTCTATCCCCTTACACTACCCCTACCCCTAAACCTTCCCATCAAAGAAAACTTTCTGCAGTTTTACATTTAAAAAAAAATATCTGTAAGATTTATAAGCTGTTTCCCTGATGGGGACCAAAAAAATATCCCCACAAGGACAAGGATTTCGGATATTAACATCTTATCACCTATCATATATATATATATATATATGTATATGTATGTATATGTATATGTATATATGTACACACACCTTTATAAGGTATTATAAAGGTATTTATATATAAATGTTTAAAGGTAATTTTGCATCTATCTCATGACTTTCTATGCAAATTTGTACTTTATCTCACAATGACCTGAAGTAAAACATGTTATATTGCAAATGGATGGATTTTTTTTTTTTTTTTTTAACAAATGAACCTGCTTTCTCACATCTCGAGAGGAAGAGAAATGCATATTTTTTAGACAGTGCGATGATGAAAAGCACTGTGAACCATTTGAGGAGTAGAGTTCCTTGAATCCTGTAATGCAGATATCCCATTATGCCATATGAAACAGGATATTAATGGCTATGCTTAACTAGATAGAACTCTGGAGGTTTAACTGGAGAGCTTGTCATCAGCTAGCCAGCAGCTGCACACTGCACTATTAGCAGTATGAATATACAATAACTGCGCTTGCAGATCAAATGTTTCTGACAGGATCTGAATTGTGGAGGTTTTAAGTTTCTTTGCAGGCAGATATGTCAGCTGTTTTGGAAATGGAGAGTCTATGGGTCTAAAAACCAAAGCAACTATAAAAGCTTCTTCTGACTTTGAGTGTGAGAATATTATCCAGTGTGAAGGGACAGGACATAATACTGACTCACACAGGCCAATTTGATTCACTTTTCTATTTCAGTCCACACACAATCTTTCCCTAACCTCATGCGTGAGTCATGTGGACGACATGTGGCCTTTATAATTATATTTCAAGTGTGTTTGTGTGCTTGTGTTTTATGTATATGTGTGCTTTTGTGTTCTTTGTATATGTGTGTGTTGGCCTCTGCTGATGGTTCAGACAAAAGCCACTTTAATTCTGTTCCATCAGATCAGGCTGGCATCCAATAGAATCAGTAACCAGGGCAACCTGGTATTCCAGTGCCCCAGGGAGAGAGACTATGTGTGTGTGTGTGTGTGTGTGTGTGTGTGTGTGTGTGTGTGTGTGTGTGAGAGAGAGAGAGAGAGAGAGAGAGAGAGTGCTTGTGTGTGTGCATGTGTGTCTGTGTGTGTGTTGACCAAATGTTTTTAAGCCATCTTCCAAAAATGGAACACAAGAGTGCAGGAGGCAACATTTGTGTTTTTGCTGCAAGGAGATGCTGAGTAGATCTGAAATGATCTAAGTTGTGTTAATTCCAAGTGACCCGTTTTTGTGTGTGTGTGTGTGTGTGTGTGTGTGTGTGTGTGTGTGTGTGTGTGTGTGTGTGTGTGTGTGTGTGTGTGTGTGTGCTCTCAGCAGTTTGTGCAAAAATAATGTATGCCAGAAATATTAAATAAAACAAAGATATGAATTAAAACAGATGGCAAAAAAGCAGAAAATAATGAAAGAAAAAAAACAAAACAATGAAAGATACAGATGGAAAAGTGGAGAGGTGAGAAATGGAGGTAGATTTTTTTAAAAAAAGAAGAGAGCGAGAGAGCGAGGCGGAGAGTGGAACGAAAGAAAGAGAGAGGCCTTGTCATTTGTCTCATGGCTGACAATTTTTAAACATGAAGGGAAAGGACCAATTAGGTCAATTAAATGTTCCTGTGTAGTGTTCACCATGAAATATTTAGCTAACCATTTAGCTGTGTGTGTGTGTGTGTGTGTGTGTGTGTGTGTGTGTGTGTGTGTGTGTGTGTGTGTGTGTGTGTGTGTGTGTGTGTGTGTGTGTTGATCTACAGGTCAGAGTGAGGTAATGGCTAAATGAATGTAATAGGGCTTTTAATCAGCCCTTCCTGACAACAAGATAGACTCAAATCACAAGCAAAACACTTATTATTTGAGCGCTATTATCTCCACAACACACACATAAGCACACAGCTTTGCCCTTTTTAGAGATTTTTACAGAGAGGGTGGGCTGAGCATTCACATCACTGGTGACAGGAGCAATGGGACATTCTTGAAACTCAATGTAATGTAAAGCACTCAAGTTGCTTGAATGCATTTGTGAGAGCACATTTTAGTCTCACATTTCTTCGCAAATGCATAAAAATAACCGACTAGATTCTAGAAGAATAAGTCTTGAATCACCACACTGCAAAAAGACTAAAATATTGTCACATAAAATAATTGTATAAAATATTATTATTATTACTATGTTACTTAAAATACATAAAAGATTACATATAAATATTCATGTTACATAAAAGTATTATATAAAATACAACATATTATTATTATAAAAAAATTATATACAGTTTTGGGTAACTAAGATTTTTTTTTTTTTTAGATAAATCAATAGGCTACGTGTTATTCAGCAAGGACACATTCAATTGACAGTAAAGACATTTATTTTACAACATAATTCTATTTCAAATAAAAACTGTTCTTTTGAGCTTTTCTATTCATCAGAGAATCCCGAGAAAAAGTATCATGGATTCCACAAAAGCAGCACAAATGTTTTCAACATTGATGATAATAATAGCAAATATTTCTTGATCACCAAATCATCATATTAGAATGATTTCTGAAGGATAATGTGACACTGAAGACTGGAGTAATGATGCAGAAAATCCAGCTTTGCCATCACAGGAATAAATCACATTAGAAATTAGAAAACACATTTTAAATTGTAATAATATTTTACAATATTATTGTTTTTACTGCATTTTTTGATCAACCAAATGCAGCTTTGGTGAGCACAAGAGTATTTTCCTAGTATATCTACTTTTTTTTTTTTTTGTAGTAAATGTTTTTAAAAACAAAACAGTGCACATAATATTTATTGTAATATTGATATGCATATAAAATATAACTAGTTGTTAGTGTACTTTGTTTCATATGCAGAACTGTTCTGATCTTCTAACCTTTTTTTGTGGTGCTGAATGCTAAAAGTTCAGTAGAATATCTACTGCAACAAAGTTCAGTTACTGAGGCACAGAACAGCTCCACATGCAGGGGATAAAAAAAGCTAAAAGTCTTCATCATTATGTTCCACCTTCCATAACAGGAGAGAAGACATCAAGATATGATGCTCTTCTTTCTGTTTCTGTCTGTTTCCTTTGCCAAGGATGTCTGCCTAGAATTATCTGCTTCTCTCTTCCTCCTTGAATATAAATGAAGGAGTTTTTCCCCCTCCATACTCTCTTCTTCTGATTTGGCATTTGCCTGCTCACCCCATCTATGAGGTCTCACCTCATAAAATAGACACTGCTTGAAAGAGAGAGACAGAGAGTATCTTAGGAATGTTCTTTTTCTTGCAGGCAGAATACAACATGAAATTCAGTTTGGTCACACAGTTCGTGTTGCCATTCAGTCACACATGTGCAAACGGTCTTTGTCTTGTTCTGTCTTGTTTTCTCTTTACACTGCCATTCCTACACAGGAAATAATAATAATAAAAAAAAACTCTGTACATCTTCTTTTTAGATATTTTTAGAATTGAGATTTGGATATTTGAAATGCCTCTATTCCAGGAAGATTTCAGAGTATAATTCCAAAAACATCCAGAACACTGGAAGTGACAGCGAAGTATGTTCAACAATGAGTTATTTTGAGCTGTAAATCAGATAAATCAGTTCCAAGATATAGCAGAAAGTGGCCAAATACAGATACTCCAGTTGATCTCCTCCTTCAGCCCTTGACGGGTTAATCTCACAAACTTTATCTCAGTGAAGGAGCTGATGTAGATGATTACCTCAAGAGCAGATGCCCAAGAAAGTGAGTGAAGTATTCAAACTTTTTATCTTTGACCTCTAATCTTTCTAATCAAGAACGAGAACAGACACATAAGACACATATTTGCAAAACCATTCATTGTTTATCTAAGGCTTACTAATGATTTAACCCTCTTTTTCTAGGCCCATCAGTAGGGCTCACGTGTGCACTTTCATAAAATCAAACCAGAAATTTGTTCCTTTTAACTCACATTATACTTAATATCATTTAGGATTATCATTAGTAATTATTAAACTTATAATGATGAGACACCAAACTTTTAAACTAAAAATAGTTATTATTGTCAGTAAAAAAATAGACTTGTTAAGTGGCTTTTCTCTTTAATGAGACACCTAAGCGTGTTTGTCTTTGCAAGTTTTTAACCGTTCAAAACTTTCTCAGAGAAAAAAATAAGTTTATTTATAAATCAGACACAGATGAATGTTTAACAAAGACATTTGCAGTATGTCTTTGGCGGAATGTAATAAGCTCAACAAGTATGAAATATGACATACAGATGAAATATGGTTAGATGAAATATTAAATATATTTTGTATATGGTTAAATGGCCACCGGAGGACTGCTTTATCAGGTCGGTGCCAAAAACACCTTTTACTGTACATACCGTATATAAGATAAAGTCAATAATGATTGAGTTAAGTTAATGTATTTTCCCCCCATTATTGCTAATCTTTATCTTATAAGTGCATTTATAAGTGATTTGAGACAGCTACAATATTTAACTGAAAATTATATTGAAATTATGGGCCCTATCTTGCACCCAGCGCAATTGACTTTGTACACCGACGCATGTATCATTCCTATTTTGCACCCGCGCAAAGCGTGCTTTTCCCTCCACAGAAGCACGTCGCTAAACTAGGGAATGAACTTGCGCTCCCCGGGGCGGTTCAGCGCAAAGAGGAGGCGTGTCCCGGCGCAAACGTTCCCTCATGCTATTTTGCAGGTTTAGAAAACAATTCCGCCACTGACCGAAAAAAACTAGTTTAAAGTCAGTGGCGCGTTGCGCATGTTATTCATATGCTATTTTAAGGGCGCATGCTTGGCCATAATCAATGTAGCGTGTGCACAACGCGCATAGGCTACACTTTGATTCTCTCATCTACACACAGACGCAGCAGGTTTCATTTTTGCAAATCATAGCCTACCCTACATTATTACGATAGATAGACAGATAGATATAGATAGATAGATAGATAGATAGTTTATTATAAAAGCATACATCTAGCTTACACATTTACCCAAATTATCATACGCCTGTTTAACCAAAGTTAATTTGGGTGTGTTTCTCCATCCTCAACGTCCCTGACGAGAACGTCGGTCTCCTCGGCTGTGAACCACTCCTCGCGTGCGCCTGGCAAATCCGCCGTTATAATAGGAATCCGCTATAGAACAAGCGCGTCTGCTCTTAAAGGGAATGTGAGATGATGCTCTGATTGGTTTATTTCACGTTACGCCCAAACCAAACTACTTCCGTTTCAGATCGTTAAAATAGGGCCCTATATGCACATTTACTTTAGGAGTGTCAGCCACATAATGTTTATAAATCAAAAGTTACAACAAATATTACTTACTTTACTGACCTTGAAATAAAAAGGAAGTTTCTGTTGTATATGTTTAACAAAGAAAAAGAAAAATCTTTCCAAAATGTCCCTGGTGGAACACATACCCCTGTTTGAGAATCACTGACTTTAAGTTTAGTATTTGAGGATAGATGTCAGTGCTGTTCACAGGTGGAGAGAGGAGGAGTGAAGAAAGACAGAGTGAAAGAGAGGGGGGAAGTGCTGGACAAACAGACACTAAACAGTGACATTTTGGACATGCAGTTTACTGAGTGATTTATTAGTGTAATAAAGAAATTACCCCAATTATACACACAAACACTGACAAACACACATTCTCTCTCTCTCTCTCTCTCTCTCTCTCTCTCTCTCTCTCTCTCTCTCTCTCTCTCTCTCTCTCTCTCTCTCTCTCTCTCACACACACACACACACACACACACACACACACACACACACACACACACACACACACACACACACACACACACACACACACACACACACACACACACACACACACACAGCCAGCCATATTGAAACACTCATGCTGAGAAGGGCCAGGGTAGGGGTAAAGAATCACACCATTACACACATTCGCACACATACAATTATCATCTATATGAGCTGGACAAAAATGCCTGAAAATAATCCAGTGAAAGCTCAGGAATCATAATACATGCTCTTTTGTGATTCAATCTGGATTAGTTTATCTGTCACAACAAAAGTCTCTTCAGGAGTAATCATAAGCAAAGATTATATCAGTGTGTGTGTGTGTGTGTGTTCTCTCTATCTATGTGCCCACATGGCCAGCCATATTCTGTGCCGCCATCAAAACACTAGAGAAAAGGTCAAGCTAGAAGGAGAGATGGCTGGAAAGAGCCGAGGAGGTTGTAGACAATAAAGAGCATTAAGAGAGAACAAAATAAAGATGAACAGCATGAGAAAATGCAGAGTTGGAGGATAAAAGGAGGAGAGAGACAGAGAGATGAAAGTATGGAGTGATGAGGTTCATCATGTTGATCCATTGAACCTGATTGATCTTTTTGTCCAGACACTCAGCTTGAATAATGGAGTCTAATGTGTGTGTGTGTGTGTGTGTGTGTGTGTGCAGCACTAATAAGTGGATTTAAATTGGATAAGCTTACCCGTGAGTGCCCTATCCTCAGGAGTAGTGAAGTGAAAATACGACATTATGCTTGTGTATTATATTGTATAACTCACTAATTATTCAGTTTCAGATGCGGTTTGTATAGAGGAGAGCAGTAATTTTCTCAAAATGTAACATTGGTAATAGCTTACAGCACAATTATCTCCCCTTCAAAAGTAGCACAATTTGGTAGCTAATAATAAGATTAACATTAAAGATATATACTGACATTCAAGGTTTTTTTTTTGTTTGTAATTGTTACAATTAAACAGACTAGTGACTAACATCAGCCATTGTGTATTTATACATTAGTTTTGGTTATATCCGATTCAATTAACACATTTAGTTGAGATGGATAAAGACTGCTAATACATCAAAGACATTTGAGGCAAATTAGTTTTAGGCTAAACATTTTCTGAATAAATTAGCAAAAAACTTAAAGTGTAACAGTGTTACAATAATGCTCTACCATATTCTTCACTTAATATACTCTATGGATGTGCCTAACACAAGAACAATGATATTATGAATGAGATAAAATCAGAAGAAAATGATTAATGATAATGTTACATATAATGCTTTGTTGATTCTTTGAGTGGATACCTGATACTTCGTTACGTTTCGTTCTGTAACTGTTATCTGTTTAGTTAGCTGGTCTGGTCAGGGTTTTCAGGTTAGGAGTCAAGGCCAGGGATTACAAGTTAATCTCTTAAAGGAAAAAAAAGAAGAAAAAAAATCCTCACAAACCCGTTTTACAAATACCCTGTGCTTGATGTCTTTGACAGTTGACGGTTATTGATGGTTAGTTTGTTAGCGGTGAGATTGCTGCAGTGGCATTCTCTCTGTCCTTTGAGGTCAACCTCTCTAAGGCAGGTTTTGTGTTTTCTCAGCTAACTGTGCTTGTAATAATTTCAATGAACCCAATTTGTAGGCTACTCTTTATCATTCATTGCTTTATTAAGGAAGCGTCTGTTTCTGCTTATACCTATGTTTATTTACTAAAATTGAAAATTATTATTTTTCATGGCATATTGCAGTATTTATTATAAATGATTTATCCATGCACACTCACATGAGATCACAGATATAGCAAATTTATATTTATATATTAGGGCTGTCAACGTTAACGCATGCGATACATTTTTGTCCAGTTTTTTGTCATCCTTTGGCTATAGCTTTACATTATTCATGTTCTTATTCATGCAAATGCTTTTAAACCATTCAAGTGCAACAAGACAAAAGAGAACGCTAAATTATGCCAAAATGTCTGTTTTGTCGAGAATCCTCATAACATAAGAGCAATCTTGAGTTAAATAAAGTCTTAAATGAATGTGAAGAGTTGTGAGGGAATGAGACGCGTGTGAGATCCGCGTCTTTGTCAGTAGCGGCTGGTTTTAAAGGGACAGCAGCCAATAAAGCTTTCTGTCAGTAAAGTTAATCAAAGAACAAAGGGAACAGAGAAAAATCACTAACTGCTCTTGACTAAAGAACTTTAGTAGCTTTAATAAGGATTAGTCAATATTTAATCTATAATTTATGCCGTGCAGACTGTTTGATAACTTTTATTCATTAATTTCTGTATATTGTTCTGTATATGTTAGACAGGTACAGTAGGGAGGGTACTGGTAAATATGACATTTATTATGGGTTTATGTGAGGATTGTTTGAAGTTCACTTAAATTTAAAGTTCTTATATGTTTTGAAGCCTAGCAAATGTAAAAAATTTCAATTACACTGTAATGTTGAATGGCTATAATTAGTTTAAAACTAGGGGGAAAAAAATCATTTTTATCCAGGCATCAATAGCTGTATTATCAGTGATTCATAAAAAGATGCCATTAAACCAGTATTTAAAATATACAACCCGGTATCACGACAAGACGTGAAATAATCACGTTGGTCCCCTTTGGAAAACGTGTAGATGTCACAGTTTAACGCCCTCAAACGTGAATCTTACACGTACCCTCAAACGTGAATCTTACACGTACCCTCAAACGTGAATCTTACACGTACCATTATCCCGGGACGTTTGCTAATCCTACCCCAATCTAATCATAACCATTTCTTAAAACTAAGTTACGTAGGCTACAATTTTAAAGAAAAACAACAGACAGACAATCACAATAATTTATTTAATGAGAAAATGTCAAAATCGGTACCAAAAGTTGTTCAAGTGACGATGTGTGGCAGTCCTCTCTGGCAGTGGTTTTGTATGAGGTAACAGAGCAGAATTTAAGTTATTAATTCAAATGAAATGAAATGTTAATCCGTCTTCGGTTCGGTTCGCTGAGGGCTGCGCGGCACAGTGCGCGCTTCATTTCAAATTGTGAATGTGCATGACGCAATCTGTGACGAAGCAGGCGAGGGGAGAGCCAATGAGCGTTTGATATTGCCGTAACCATAGTAACCTGTCGTAACGCTTCGGGCGCAATTTTTGAATTTGAATTCATAACAAACGGGGTTTGACGTTTACGGTCAAGATGACGATTACTGGATAAAGGGCTGAGTTTGGATCTTTTTCTTATAATTTATAATTGTTTTCTAGGTAGTTTTAAGAAATTGTTATGGTAGGTTTAGGGGTAGGATTCGTGGCTCAAACTATCTTTTAATGCCATATTGTTCATAAAAATGCAATTTTCATACACATATCTGTCCATACGTTTTATCATTTTAATATTGTCCATAAAATGGGTATGTTTAGGTGTCGGAGTAGAGTTAAGGGATCTTACATTTATAATCTATAAAATGGAATAGGAAATTGTACAGATATCTTCAATATATGGCAAACGTGTATGATTCACGTTTGAGAACATGTATGATTCACGTTTGAGGGTACGTGTAAGATTCACGTTTGAGGGCGTTAAACTGTGACATCTACACGTTTTCCAAAGGGGACCAACGTGATTATTTCACGTCTTGTCGTGATACCGGGTTGAAATATACTGTATTTATGTTGTCTCTACATTAATTTGAAGATTAACTGTGAAATTATTACATTATAAAATATAAACTAAATATAAACCTATAATTGCGATTAATAGCGATTAATCACAGAAAAAATAATTAATCGAGTTAATTTTTTTAATCGATTGGCAGCACTAACATATATATATATATATATATATATATATATACACTGTACACGTACACACACACACACACACATATATATATATATATACTGTATATATATATATATATATATATATATATATACATACTGTAGATTTTAGATTATACATTTTTTTTTTTTTTTACAATTTCAGGACATCTACCCCACCTCTTTTTTTTTTTTTTTTTTACTTTAAGCAGCCGCAGCTTGTTTGTAAGAGCCGGTGGGGCAGTGCCCCACCAAAATACTTGTCCAAACATAGACCTCTATATACACTGAATTATTAATAAATGGTAAATGGATTTAGAACTCTGCAATTCCTTGCCAGTATCTTTGCTAGGTCGGATAGCACTTGTGAAAATGATTGTATTACCCAAATAATTATATCCTATTCGAATGGTTTCTATAGTGTTCTCAAATAGGGCATTAAAGGGCATGAAATGGGTGGTTGACTTCCTTTTATATGGAGTAAACGCATGCCTAGATTAAAAATGTCAGTACTTTATCTCCCAAGTTCTATGGGGGGGTTGGATTTTCCAAATAATAAGATCTATCAGTTATCAGTTATAAGTTCTCACCTGAGATACATTGCAGAGTGGGTTATTAACAGGGGTGCACATAACTGGTGCTCACGTGTGGTAAAAATAAACGACGCGCACATGGAAGGAAGCGCTTTTGAGTACCAACATTTTGGCCCAAAATGTTGGTACTCAAAAGCGCTTCCTTCCATGTTTTCTGCTGCGCGTCGTTTATTTTTACCACACGTGAGCACCAGTTATGTGCACCCCTGGTTATTAATGATTCTTCCTCTACTTGGTTAGATATTGAATCCTCCTTTTCACACTTTCCTTAAAGAGATCTTTTTGTAAAGAGTTTTCAAAAAAGAAAAGGAATTTATTATAATCCAATTATAGTTAACACTCTGAAAGCACAGAGATCGGTCTGCTTGAAGGTAGATCTAAATTGACTTTCTTTACCCCAATATTAAATAACCCTGATTTCACACAAGGAATTTTGGATGCTGGTTTTAAACGTTGTTGTAACTTGGGACTTATTAGGCTTGGGTATATGTTTTCAGACAATAAATTAATGTCATTTATGGAGTTAACTCAGATTTTTTTCTTTTCCTCCAATTGAGACATTATATTACTAATAACACAACACTTGTTAGGAATTGTGAAATATCTTACAGAATTGTGATATAAGTGAGAAGTTATTATTTTTATCATCAGGAAAAATGTCTCTGGGTAGGTTTATGGTTATTTATGGTTATTTATGTTCAATCTCTTCTGCTGATTCACAGTATTAAAACTAAATGGGAAGCAGATAGCTACTGACATTGATGATGAAACATGGGATGACATTTGGTCTTATGCTAAAAAAAATCTGTTTGTACGCGTACGATTTACAATTTAAAATTATAAACAGACTCCATAGTTTCCCTAACTGCAGACATTTTTTTAACCCCTCTCTATCACCTATGTGTTTAAAATGTAAAACTGAAATAGGTACTTTAACACATTGTCTGTGGTCATGTAACAGACTGCAACGGTATTGGTGTTTGGTTCTGGGGGAAATGGAAAAGATCTCTAATACTCAGTTAGATTTTGACCTAATGGATCCATTGTTTCATCTGCTAATAAGAAATTGCATAATATTCTATCCTTTTCTGCCAGAAAAAAATATTTTACTTAATTGGATCAGTGATAAATCTCCATCTCTCAAAGGTTGGCATAAGGTTATTTTTTTAGTTGATTCCCCTGGATTGTCTTACCTATGCATCACATCAAAAAACATGCCAGTTTTATAAAGTCTGGACCCTATATCTGGACTATTTGGAAACTCATCTTCACCCTATTATATTACAAGGAATTTTGTAATTGTATAACTCTCTGGACATTGAACCTTTGTCCTCTTCTGCATCTTTTTGAAATATGTTATTCTATAATCTGTTTTATTATGGTGTAGTCCTGTTTTATATACAAATCTGAGCTATTGGTGTTCCTTTTATTTTATTGTATTGTATTTTTTTTTCTTTTTTTGTGATGTTTTGTATTATAATGAAAATTCAATAAACATAATTATATATATATAAAAAAATGGTAAATGTGTTCAGCATTCTGCAACAAACTTTTTTCGGATTTTCTAGAGTAGACTATTTTAAGTCGGAACGTGAGCAGGATATATTCAAATTTAGCACATGGCTTCGGCAGGCATGTATCGTGATACTAAGCGGGGCAGCCGGTCTCGGAGCCCTCCCCAGCTCTACAGCACCCCACATTTTTCAATGTAAATCTGTGGTGAAAAATGGAACTGCAGAGCGCTCTAATTGAGAGCCATTGGGGCAGATTTCCGACTCCTAAACCTCACTCCAGACCAAGACGCTATCAGTCCGCTTCAGCTATGTGTCTGCATCAGGTCAGTAACTAGTTGGCATGTCTGTTCTTCCTATGTGGAGTAGCATATCAAATTAATGAAAGTATAAATCCTTTAGTTTAAACATGCTCATGTGAACAGCCTTCATATACAGTAGTTCTGTAGTGCCTGTCTGCTTTATGTTTGTTCTCAGAATAGACATGACTTTTTTTTTCCTAACTGGAATTCAACTTGCAATATTCTAAAACAACACTCAGAGGCAATAAATAATACATTAAGGCAATTTTAAGATGACACTCTATGCGTTCGTTGTGAGTACTAAAGTATGTCAATCATCACTAGAGCGCCACCTTCAGGCTGAATAATGCAAGGACATTAGAATTCCACCAAAAGTGTGTCGGATGTGTTCAGCGAATAGAATGTAAAGCTTACAAAATGTTTATCCTAAACTAGCGCTAAGACTCAGAATCTGCCCTATAAATTTACGACCAGGAGCCGCTACTTACTTTAAGCTCAACAACAACAAATGACCTTGGATCTCTAGATTTATCTATATCTCCCCAGGTATGGAATTTAGGTGTGATGTTAGATAGTTCCCTCAAATTCGATAAGCAAATTAGTGCTGTCATTAGATCTAGCTTTTTCTATCTTTGCTCTAGCGAAAATCAAATCTTATCTCCCTAAGCGCTCGTTGGAGACTGCGATCCATGCTCTTATTACCTCGCGCCTGGACTATTGCAATCCCCTTTATTTTGGTGTATCAAAGTCCCAAACGGCCCGCTTACAGATTGTTCAAAACGCTGCGGCGAGATTCCTAAAGGGAAAAGGGAAATTTGACCATGCCACCCCCCTTTTGAAATCCCTTCATTGGCTACCGATACATTTTAGAATTGAATATAAAATTTTAATACTGGTGTATAAATCTCTAAATGATTTAGCACCTTCTTATCTATCTGACTTACTCCCATTTTTATTCTCCCACTAGAAGTCTTAGATCTGAAACGAAACTTCTTCTTCAGATACCTAAAACCCGGCTAAAATCAAGGGGAGACTGAGCATTTGAAGTGGCTGGACCCACACTGTGGAACAAGCTCCCACTTTATATTAGATCGACTTCCTCTCTGCCTGAGTTCAAGTCATGTCACAAAACTTATTTATTTTCTGTTGCTTTTAGTTTACAATGATTGTTCTGTTTTAAACTGTTTATTATTATTTGTGTTATTCATTTTTATTAGCTTTATTATACACTGTAAAAAGTGAACAGTTGGATCAACTTAAAAAATTACTTCAAATGGTAACACCTAAAGAAATTAAGTTTTCTCAACTTAAATTATCACGTTTTATCGTGAAAAACGTGATCATTTAAGTTGAGAAAACTTAATTTCTTTAGGTGTTACCATTTGAAGTAATTTTTTTAAGTTGATCCAACTGTTCACTTTTTACAGTGTATGTGTACAGCACTTTGGTTGGCCAGTGGCCGTTTTTAAATGTGCTCTATAAATAAGCTGAACTGAACTGAACTGAATTGAAATTGATACATTTATTAATTCATAAAATCAATTTTTTTTTTATAACTTAATAACATGCTTTAATAACTTTAATAACATGCTTAATTGACCCACAGGCTAGTTCCATTACTGCCTAATTTAGCTGTTTCTTCACATTTCCAAAATAATTGACTGTTCTGCCATGTTTTCTTTTAGTATTATCACTGTGATAATCTATTCAAGATGTTAATAATGTCATAGAATACTGGATGTCTGTTTTAAAAAGAAATCTTCACTGATTAATTTCACCTGGTACAAGCTTTTACTACAACAGCAAACTTTAACTGATTGAAGCGTGCATTTTTTTCCACGGCAAGCCAAAAATATTTTTGATGAGTCACATTTGACCTATTTAGCTTTAGCCCAGGGCAGTTGCTACCGTTCAGCTCCGCTCTAACATGCACCCTCTGACATCCTTTAGCGTGTCCTCACGCCGTCTGAGGAATGTGACTCTCTCTCTCTCCTTCTCATTTCCTTTCGTTAGGCAGAGAAAACACAGTGGTTGAAATGTAGTATTCCAGACAGAGAAGAAGACAAAAACTACTGCGTAGCTTTGCTACTTTCACCCTGCACATAGATGAGAGGCGAAAGAGTGGGAGGTCAAATTTTTTGATCTAAGAGTTCTGAGAGAGTAAGTGAGAGTGAATGAGAGAGACAGCATCTAAATGAGCTTTGTTCTTCCCATATGGCTTTAATTGTGTAGCTGGGAAACAGTAGTTTAGATGATCACATTGTTTGCACATAGTAAATTAATGCTCTGACTCCTCTCCAAAAATAACATTAGAGCTGGCACTGGTCGGCAGCGGAGCCTTCAGGCCCAAAATACAATAATACACACAGGAAACCTTCTTCACGCTTCAGTGCAAACGCACACGATGGCAGACTGACTGCCTGTCAGAGTTGAATTAAAACTGAGGAATGTCTATCAGATATGGATGAGACTGAATGTTTTCTGGTAGAAGTATCTGCCAGCAATGTTGTAAAAAGGAAGTTTGTTTGTGAGAATCTCAAGGTCTCTCTCTCGCTCTGTATACGTTACAGTTGATTTGCTGGCATCAGAACGCAGATCGGATTCAGATTAAGTAAACACGAGTGGAAGTCAATGACAGCTTGTAGAGGGCTGTGTGTGTTAAAGACGTATGAAGTAACACTTTTCACCCAATCTGTTCTCTTAACCCAGCCAGCTACCTCCAGAAACATGCTTATTTTCCATTCTTTATACTTAAGTATTTTAGATTTATGAAGATATATTTAAAAAACTTATGAAATTAAGTTGTCTTCTTTTTGTTAGCTTTGAGATGATCTATGTTAGCCTACTATACTGCACATACTGAATCAGAATTTTTCAAGGAATCAGCTGAGCGAACAATTCAGTGATTCGCTCATAAAGACACTCATTTTGTTTAATTCCCGAATAAATCAGATTTTGAAAGAATAATTGAATTCAATGACCCACTTATAAAGACAGTCTCCTATTTCATTGAATTAATCAGTGTTTTTGTCACTGGTCACCACATACATACACATACACATGGTGTAACAATGTAACCTGCAGAAAGAGTCACTGAAAAATCCCCACCACTAATACGCATATCGGGAACAAACACAGTCAAGTGGAGTGATACAAAAAGTGAAAAGTCCCAGTGCTTTAGAACAACGTTTGGACAATCAAATTCAAGGACTGGAACTAACTACAATAGTAAACATGTTAATACATGAAAAAAAACTGCACTCCTCAAACAACTTCATGTGGTTTTTAATCCAGAGCAAAGGAATCTGACGCTTATGTTCACTGTGAATGTATGGATGTAAATAATCATCACATGAACTCTTCATCAAGGTTGCTCTTGTAAAGAAATGCTTTTTGAAGGGCCTCTCACATATGAACTCTTCATTACGGGACATATGAGCCCTTCATCATGGACACTTCATACATGAACTCTTCATCATATGCTAATAAGATCTACAGAACTTGACACAGTCAGGGTCCAAAGTTTGACTCGGATTAGACCAGGATTCTTTTTCTCCCTTTCTTCTTTATTTATATTTATTTATTGTCTTCATTAGATAGTACAGTGAATAGACAGGGATTTCTTAATATGAATTTACGTAGCAAACAGGATGCAGAATTGCAATTGCAATTGATTTATAATGAATATAATGTGCAATTAGTGTCATTTACAACTGAAAATGGAGGGTTAAGACAAAGTTTGAATTATGATGACACACACAAGACACACACAAATATGGACAAACATTTTCTTTTCCAGAAGCACTACCTGTTGAATTTCTCTGAATTGTAATCAGGTAAACTACACTTCCTGTATATCCAATTCCACTTCCTGTGGTTTGAGGCCAATTTAATTTGAGTTCGCACATTTTTCCCAACCCTGGCTGTTCGAGGAGACTCGGAAGACAAAAAATAGACTACAAGAGTAAACACAGTCAAACAAGGTGTTTTTTCCCCCTTCTTTCTCTGTTTCTTTCACTCTATTATGATTTTCTTTCTCTGTCTCAGTAAATGCATATAGAGTCGGCTTTGCTTCATCAGTTTGATCCATCTTTGCCTTTCTACTGATCAAAACCACCTGTGGGGAAAAACACTGAACTGGAATGTTTACGAAAAACAAAAAAACGATCTGTATGTATGTGTGTGTGCGCACGCCCGTGTTTTGGCCTGGCTGAATGGTAATTACTGATGGAGTCACTCAAGGCCTATCCAATTCAATTTCTCCATCTCCTCTTGGCTTGATGTGAAACTAAGATATGTTGTGTGTGTGTGTGTGTATCTGATTTTCTTTTTATCCATCTTCCCTCCTTTTGCCTGCCATATTTTCACTCTCCCTCTCTTCTTCCTTTTCCTTTTTCAATTGTCTATGCATGCAAGTGTGTGTGTGTGTGTGTGTGTGTTATTTTCTGTCCTCCATCACTTTCCATCTCTCTCACCTCCCTCTCAATCTTTCTCTTGCCAGCGCGTTGATGACAGCTACAGCACCATACGGCCTTTCTTCACATTTCCCATGTATTTTTAATAAAGAGGCTTATGCTTCTGTTTACAATCAGATTGTGTTCCACACCTGCGTACTCGCACACACATGACGAGGCCAGCCACTTGGGAAGGTGTAAAGCTGATAGGTTTAAGGGAGGAGAGATAGAGATCTCTGACTAATCTGAACCCTGTTGGCAGGAGGTTTAACCTGAAGATGAGAATCTCTCTCCACTCACTGCTCTGAGGCCTGCCATTTAGATGTGTTTCCCCAGCTGTGTGTTCATAAATGATTCGATTAAGCTCAGCTCTGATCTGATCAAAGATTAGCCTGAATGCTCTGAGATAAAACATTCTGAAGCTCAATGAGGAAAAACAAAACAAAAAAAACCATACCGTATGTCCCCTGATTCGTTGCCGGATATACAGATGGATGGATGCAGAGATTGGATATTTGCATACAAATGTAAAGGATGTTTAATTAACTGTCTGTACTACACACAGCAGGATTGGCCAACATCCAGAACTGAAAAATTGGCTCCCTTTCAACTCATGACTTGGAATTTGCCAGAAATTTACCTCAAGCCACAGGATGTTGAATTGGAACTAGAATCGGGATGACAGGACGCAAAACTAACTGCATTGCAATTTAAAATAGGCGCACAACAGAGGACTTTCAATTAGTCTGACTCAAGTTCTCACTGACTCATTTTGACCCATTATGCTTATTTATTCCCTGATTTTGCAGCAAGCTTATAATAAACAAGAACTACTGGAAACTATGTTATTATAAGGAATAATTTGTGGCTAATAGTCCCAAACGGACACATTGAAGTAAAAACTTAGAACATTACAGGAAATCCATTATATGGACAAAGGCGACCAGCTATCGCTGTAGCTGAATAAAAAGCAGAAATATTTTGACTGATGAAACGTGAAGACAAACTCACGATTACGACAATATATGGTTTATGTGTGTGTTTTCAAGGTATTCTCATAACAATAAAGTATATGAATAATGCAGTGTTAATTGACAACTGTAAAGTATATTTTCTTATTCTGTGAAGCAATTTTTACATTGTATAAAATCCATGATGACTTAATGCACAAGTGTTTGTAGTACATAAATCAATCATAAAATTGTCATTAGGAAAATAAAGGGAAAATATTTTCGAATACAAATGATAGGTTATTTTTCAGCAGTGTATCTGATTTCTTAAGAAAAGAAATAAGAAAATAAGAAATAAAACATTTCAATTAGACATGAGTTTAGAAAAATAATCTCTGTCCCCGTCACTTTTGAAATGATGGCTACGCCCCTGGGTGAAGCCACATAACTATACATTCATTAGTAGTCCATTAAAAATGCAGCTCGTTTTTAATATGATAATTTCTTCCTCTCCCCCGGGTTCTGGGTTCAGTAACGTTTAAAAGGCTTTAGTGTTTAGCGTAGCTGCAGAAAGAAACGTCTGCCTTCAGGCGTATAAGTTAACAAAGCAAGCAGCCCCCATTCTCTCACTCTCTGATGTCTAAATGGGCATAAAGAGATATTACACAGCACATTATCATCACTGTTATGAATCAACATGGATGAACTAAATTTTGATTTCAATAACGGTGGTAGGCCTGAAGAGTTACAATGCATAACCATGGCACAGGAAGAAAGGAAGGAAGGAAGGAAGGAAGGATGGATGGATGGATGCATGGACGGACAGGCAGACGGATGGATGGGTGTATTGCACAAAACACTTGGCCATATTCAGTTCATAAAGGAAGAATCACCTCAGCGCACTGTATTCCTTCTCGCATTCATTCGCTTTCCTGCCAACGCAATTCAGCTCAGAGGACCTGGAATCCGGACAGATCCATTCCGGCTCTAAGCCGCCGGCCATTGGCGCCCCTCCACATTTATAATGTTGACTAGCGGATCAAAGTGCTGAGAGTGTGTGTAGTAGTGTATGTGTCTTAGTCAGAGGCCCCTAAGGGTCCTCACTGAGCCTGAGGTGGCCAGTGCATGCCTGAGAAATGGGGGTGAGATTTCACGGAGCATGAGTGGCTTTAGACTGTTTGCTTTGCCACAGAGTTATTGCGAACATATGTGATACACACACACACACACACACACACACGTACATGATGCTGAAGGCATTTTAAAGCTCTGCGGTGGGACAGGCATTTAATCGCTCTCCATCCGGTCTCCTGCGGACATAGATGAAGCATCCTAATGACATGAAATGAGAAGAATTCGCTCACATCTTACAGTACTAGTGAGGATTGACATATTTTATTGGTCAAATTTAAAATCCGATATAAATCTTTCCTTTGTGATATTATGCCTTTAATAATATTATAAAATCAAATATTTGGACCCATCTATTTCCGTCCTCATCAAACACAAAGCCTAAGGTCATCGTCACTATTTACTGCAGGAAAACAACATTAATCTGTCAGGGTTCACCGTGAGAGCGCACACGGACAGACGTGTACGCATACAACTCTTATTCATCTCCAGAAACGCAGTCCTGTTCTGCCACAACTTCTGTTTGTGTAGGGACTTTATGTGTTTGGATGGGCAAAACACTGGGATCATGAAGAGAAGAGCTGACAGAAAAAGAGAAGGAAAGTGGGAGAGAAATAGAGAGGGAGAAAGAGCCTGTCCAGCCAGTATGTGGGGGCTTACCGCTCTCAGCAAGTGCTGACCACTACAGCCAAAGAAAACTTGCCTAACCCTGCAAGATGTTTTCTTTAATGTTTATCCTCTTTCTCATTTGGCAACATCCATACCCCCCGTTTAAATGGTTTCTAAAGGAACAAAGATGTTAACTGTCTCTGTGACCACTAGTAAAACAGAAATCAGGATGCGGACTTTATGACACCATTGTTACTTTAGCAGAAAGCAAACAGCTGTTGGAGCTCTGGGTCATGGTGGCTTCACGGTGAAGGGTCTGGACTGCTAACGCAAAGGTTGCAGGCTCTGTTTCAAGTAGGGCTGAGCCAGCAGCAAGAGGGCTGGGGTTAGGTTTTGGTTTAGTGTTATGAATTACCATTAGCCCTTGTAAACGCAGGATTTTAAGCTGTTCATGCATAATAAGTATGTGCGTATGGCTCCGCTCCAAAACCCAGCGAGCTGTATGCGTAGGCAGCGTTTTAAGGCATCACGGGGTCGCTTCAACCATGAAACCTGGTGCAAAAGATAACTCCATTTGGCAAAGAGTTCTGTTAAAAAGATGACTCCAAAATTGCAGAAAGAAATGTAATAAGTACACTGTATACTTAGGATTCATTCAATAACTAAAAAATATCTATAAAAATTGTTTGATCTCATTAAAAAGTACTATTTTACTCAATATCACTTTTTTGTGTGACGTACAGTTGCTGACTATGTAGTGAGCTCCAAATAGGTCACTTATTAGGTTCCATTTCAGTTAGTATGCTGCCCTAGAAAACAGTAGACAGCGAGGCAGCACACAAGAGTTTGGAACAGAGCTGGTGTGTGGGAGTTTGTGTGGGCCACTACCCAGGAAGTCCAATTTGCTGACTAGCAAAAAAAAAAAAAAAAAAAGGGCTAAAAATAAACAAACACAAACAATATAGTCAGCACAAACATTCAGAAAGATTATGTGAACAAGCAGGAGTGTGAAGTACTTGAATAATTGTACTTCATTACTAGTTTAGTTTTATTTTGAAGAATTTATTTTTCTCAAGTAGTAGGCCTATTACTGAAGAATACTTGTACTCTGCTCAATTACATGTCCAAGGAAAACATGGCCTAATTAAAAAGTACAAAGTCATTTTTTTTGCAGGTCATCTTTACTTAAATCTCTTATATCTCCATTTTACTGAAACAAACTAATCAAATTACACTCCCAGCTGAAATTACAGCCAATGATATACAATTAACTAAGTTCTATTTGGCAAGAACTGCAGTCATTTGTCCTACTGAAGAGACATCTCATTCGTCAAGTATGACATTTTAATTGTAGACACTGCAAAAGATGAATGAACGACTTAAGTGTGAATGCAGTTGAAGATTGGTCTGTATTCAGTTTGCATTCAAATGTCAAACAACTATATAACTGGCTGCTGATTTGAGCCTTTAGTTACTTTATTAAGAAATCTGTTGATTTCATTGGTCAGTTCCAAGAGATTTAAAGAAGTCTCTCCTGTGCTCACTAAGGCTGCATCTATTTGATAAAAAATACAGTCACATTGTGAAATGTTATTATTAAAATAGTGTTTTTCAATTTGAATATCTTTATTTATTCCTGTGATGACAAAGCTACATTTTCAGCAGCCATTACTCAATAAACATCTTTAAATCAATAACGTTGAAAACAGTTGTGCTGCTTGACATTTTGTGTATTTTTGATGAATACGAAGTTAAAAAGCATAGCATTTATTTGAAACAGAATCAAAATAAATGTCTTTACTGTCACTTTTGATCAATTTAATGCATCCTTGCGGAATAAAAGAATAAAAATAGATCTTACTGTTCCCAAACTTATGAACCGTAGAGCATATTTTTAATTTTGAAAATACTTTTTGCATTAATTTTACATTTATACACTTAAGTATATGTGAAGGTAAAAATTTGACTTTCATTAACGTATGATTAGCTCACCACATATAGATATCTCCTCACGGCCCTGTGCATAAAGAAGATAAACCAACAAATGTTTAAGAATGAGTCCTTTCATTAAATCACTCTCTCGTCAGAAATAACACCCCTAAATTGAGACCTTTCTCTCTTCACCACACCACATATGAGTAGATTTCAGTCACATAGGATGTAATGCTCTCAGGGGAGTCATTTCAACTGGCCAATGCAAACACATGCTCAAAAAATTGCACAGTTTCACTTCTTTGAACAATTATATTAACACACACACAGGCATATCATATCACCTGTCAATCTTCAGAGGCTGTAATAAAGAAGTGTTTTTCTTCAACATGGCCCATAAACTTCACTGCACTCCACAGGGTGTTATCACAACACTAAATCGACCAGAGGGGTCTCTCACACAAACACACACACACAAGCTGGTATACCTTAATATATTGCGGATGACAGCTTGCACATATAAATGTATACATAGACACGGACATACAGTACACACTCCATGGACGATGAGAATGTCCAACATGTCTCTGCTACCCTGATGAGGACGGTTTCCTCACAAAGCATATCCACGATGGGGTGCAAAGTGAGAAAGACTGGGGAGGAAGTCTTCCATAAGCCTCACATTCCTCACTGAGAGCAGCGTTAGAGTGGTTTCATTTCCACAGAGAACAATTTCCTGTCAGGAATTATACACACACACACACACACACACCACTGGCTATGCATTAGGGAATCACCTTACACACAGTGGACCAAAAATCCTCTCAGTGGGAAAATAACCGTTTCGTCTCAGTGAGAGAGTGTTTTATGCCTTTTTGAATAGTCCTGTGCATATCAGTGTGCGCAGACTATGAAATCTAAAGGATAACAATGACTTTCTCTCATTGATGTGCTGGAGAACAGGAAAGACTAATCCTGAGAATCTGCAAATTACTTAAGCAAAAATGTCTGACATGTGCGATCAGCAGGATCATTGTGATATGTAAGATGAAAGGTTTCTTCTACTGATCCCAAGGTCACAGTACACACACACTCACACACCAAGCAGAATAAAGTGAAAGTTGAAAAAACAGGATAACATTCAAAAACATACCCACACACAATTCAAATAACGGATATCCAGCTTAAAATAACCACACAATATTTCATAAATGTAATAATTCACCTCCTATTGTTTTTAATAAACACCTGAAGGATTTAACGGATATTAACACAGACACACAGAATAACATGGACATCTTAGACTAAACAATCTGACTTCACCATTTAACAAAATAAACAACTGTATTAAGTTATTATTATGATTAAAAATATCAATATTATTGTCATATTTAATATTACATTATTTATTTATAAAATAATTAAATAAATAAAACATTCATCTATGCACTAGAGTTCAAAATGTTTTTAAATTTTTTGAAAGAATTAATTTTATTTTTATTCAGCAAGGATGCATTAAATTTCTAAAAATTTAAAATTACAGTAAAACATCTATACCGAAAATTTTGCCATCACAAGAATAAATTACATTTTAAAATATATTAAAATGGAAAACAGTTACTTTAAATTGTTACAATATTTCACATTGTTACTGTTTTACTGTATTTTTGATCAAATAAATACAGTGTAAAGCATAAGAGACACTTTCAAAAACATTATACCGACCCCAAAATTTTGAACGGTAGTGTGTATTGCCAGTTTTTTTTCATGCCACAGAAAGAGAGAGAGAGAAATGTGAGGCTTAGGCTTCTGATGTTGTGTTAAAGTAACAGACCTCCAGAAATTCACCAGGTTCACTTTATTGTAAGTAACCCAAACTTTCCTTTATGAAATATGGGTATTTCTTATTAGGATAAAGTGATATGGGTATTTCACCACAGGAACCTATAGATCATTGTTAATTTAGACTCGAGTTTACGGAACAAATTCAGGTTACTTTGAATAATTAGCATTCCTTTGCTGAGACTGCTAATGTGCATTATTTGTGTTTATTTGTCTTTATTCTTTTGTTTCATTTTGAATAGAGCCCATAATGACTAAAGACAATAAATCAGAGAGAGAGAGAGAGAGAGAGAGAGAGAGAGAAAGAAATAGAGAGAGAAATTCAGATTCCTTTCCTCTGTATTCATGCTGTGGTTTCTAAATCAAATCCAGCATGTTCATCTGTTCTCCTGCTAGTGTGTGTGTTTGCTGATTGATTGAACTAGGGCACTCTAGAAGTAACACACTGTATCATTACTGTATTAAGTTTTTATTTAATAACCACAAACCATTATTACATAAATGAATTATTGATTAACTATTGGATTTCTATCATCTCATGAAGCTTTCTGCATAATTACAATGAATTACAATTATGGATACTGCTGTAAATTAATCTCAATGTGTGTGTGTGAGTCCAAGTGCATGTGTGTGTTCTCATTAGGACTGCAGGAAAAGAGCAGCTGTCCACATTACGCCTCAGTTCCAGCCTATTTCACACAGCTGTGTTAACAACACAGAGAGAAAGAGAGAATGTAACATTCCACCCATGTCAGTTTGACTACATAAAGAAATATCACAGCTCTCGGCGAGCGTGTTTGTGAGCGTACACACAGTACATACAAACACACACGGCTCTTCCACAAACCCAGCCTGTCTGCGAGATGCGACTTGTCTTAGAATTGCCCACGTGGCATCCCGATAGAGAGCAACAAGTAACCACACACTCTTCCTCAGATCTTACTGCAAACATACTGTACACACACTATTCAGAAGACTCATAATGATATGTCTGTCATAGATTGAATAAACATCATTTCAAATAGTTCAGGAGTCTGAGCCAGGCTGAAGTCTTTTAGACAGATTTAGTCTACTAAATGACATAGTGAGCAGATGCGCTAACAACTTAAATACAGTATGAGACCCAAATGACCTGACCGGAATCACAATTATTTAAGCAGTGTCTGTGCATCTTGATCTATCTAGGTTTAATTCACATCTTTAGACTTATTAGTTTTAGAAAGTTATCGTTTCTATCTTTAAAATCTATAAACGTCTGTGCATTAGTATACACTATGAAAACTTTCCACAGTTAAACAAAATCCTCCAAATTGTGATGTGTTTATATGATCCTTTGGGAAATTTGCGCATTGTAAATATTTACAAGTTATGTCTGGCATCTTAATGTCTAATTTTGCTCACTCGCTCTCGCTCTCGCTCTCTCTCTCTAACACACACACACACACACACACACACACACACACACACACACACACACACACACACACACACACACACACAGATAATTTACAGTTGGGAAAGACAGATATAATCTGTAAAATGAGTTTGTGTGTATTCTAATAGAAAAGTAATATATTTGTAAAAATAAGTTAAATGCTCTAGTGGATACACTTGTATTATCATTTCTTTTAATCTGTGTTTGTGATTATCTATTAATGTAGATGGTTTAGGATGCTTTTAAAATGGTTTTGTGAGGTGTAGAATATTTTTGTTACGGCAATTATGTAACAAGAGGTTCAACTTTTAAATCAAATTAAAGAAATGCTAAATTAAATGCTCCGGTTAAAGATTTATGATGTGTTGAATTTATAATTCTCTGAGATAAATTGCCAGAAGTATTGTGCAAATAAGATGTTAAGGAGAATATCCAGAAGTTTGTATTTAGGTGCAAATCATCTGTATTCGGTAATACAATTGGTAATGATCAAGGTTCTGAGTTTGTTCTCTAAATCAATTTTGGTTTGGCGGGTGTGAAGCCTTTTTGTGTGGATTAAATATTTAATCATAACATAAAAATGTCACTCTCAAAGTAAACCCATATGGAACCTGGTTTTGTTTTACATATAAAAGCAGTCCCACCCAAATGTCTATAGTTCAGTAAATAAATTGCTGAAATGTTGAACTTCGTGAATAGTGTTAAAATCCAAAATCTTCCCGTCTCCTTCCCGACCCTAAGAGGGTCACATTATGGAAAATAACAAAACTGAAAAATTAACTAAGTTTAAAGAAGTTAACAGTGGTAAGCACTATTATTAACCATGTTGCCTTTGGGGGACATGCACTCCACCCAACATTCTGCAATCATTTACTCACCCTCATGTTGATCCAAAACTCTATGACTTTCTTCTGTGGAACATAATTGTATATAAGAAATGTCTTTTTTTGTCCATACAATGGAAGCCAATGGTCACCAAAATGGTTTGATTACCAACATTCTTTAGAATATTTTCTTTTGTGTTCTGCAAGAAAGAAAGACATACATACATGTTTTGAATGACATGAGGGTGTGTAAATTATGACATAAATTACATTTTTGGGTGAACAATGAAATTGAATATCTCATATTTTCTTTATTATATAGTGAGTACATCCCACCTCTTCCTTAGACCAATGAATTAACAACCTGCAGACACAGTGGTTTATTGATATTTAAGTTGGCTTAGTAGAGTTTGTGGCTGTTCCAAATCAAAGTTAACAAAAATATGCAATACTTGTGATACTTTGTGGTTTATGTCATGCTTTTGCATCAGTGTGTATGAATTATGTTCAGTTACGTGTTTGATTAGAATCGTTGTTAACCGGCAATTTTATTTTATTACTCTCATCACTGTCCTGATCCGGATCCCAATGAGTTCTGGAGCTACGCACGGGCACGCACACAAAATTAACAAAGTTTATCGAACGTTCAAAAGTTTAAAGGTTGAGTGGTCAAAAGATTCCATGATGCTTTTTGTCCAGCAGAATCTTGAAACCATTTTGAGAATGTCATTGTTCTAGAATGTCGGGGATTGCTGTCTCCCAGCCAATCATCCCGCTAAAGAACCACAGAAAAGCTCGGCATCGAATTCAGCATGGATACTCTGAACATCTGGACAGCAGAGAGGCCCCGGTGATTACACTGCTCGCGATACGCACCGCAGACAAACTCACTCTGAGCTTTACAGAGAATGTGTGAGCCCTGAAAGAGGTGGGGGGTGGGGGTGGGGGGCTCCACAGGAGAGAAAACGAGAGAGGGACAGAGAGAGAAGCGAGAATTAGCAGGCCAAAGGAAGGAGTGAACGGCAGCTGTAGTGTGGTACTGATCACCGAGCTCATGTGAAAGGCTCATGTGTTTGGCCGCAGCTCGCTTTCAGCTCTCTTGAGGAATGCTGGGAGATCTGAGGCTCTTTGGAAGCGTTCCAGACGTTCACACAGCTCAAATGGAACGCCGTAAACCTTGCACAGTAAGCATTCTGAAACATATTCCTTTACAAGGATGGGGAAAGGTCCCCGCGAGGTGGGATTCAGCAGGGAGAGAATAGAGAGGAACCCCCACGGACATCAGACAGCAACTCCAAGACCACTGGGGTGCATAAAGATGGTCTGCTCTTTCCATTCAACGCTGTGTTTTACACAAAGCATATTTGAGCGCGTTTCTGATGTTGAAAAAAAGTGTGCTTTGCTGTGTTTAAAATGACTAAAGAATAAAACAATAATAATGATAATTGGTATGTTTTCACTTCTGTATAAAGTGAATGCCGGGCACTTTTTTTTTTTCTGTTGGAAAGAGTGTCCTGTAGTCTGCACTTTGATGAATGTTGTGTCTGATTATTCATCAACAAAAAGTCATTCTTCACATCCTCTCCCCCCAAAAAAATCAAAGGATTTATGGTTTTTCATTACTTCAACCATCATACTATACATCACTGTTAAACAAAAAATGTGTTTGAAAAATTGAACTTGAATCAAAATAATGTTTTCCAAATGGTCCGTTTTTGGTTCTATCTCGGCTGAAAGATTGTATCAGAAGGGAAAGTTTTTCTACTTTTACAGCAGGCATCCAAGTTATCCTGAGAGTCAAACTGTAGATCATATAATTTTTTTTTTTATTGAAAAATTATAAGCTCAACATAACATTTAGCTGTAACAGTCTGATATGACGTTAGATAGAATGTAAAGTAAAAAGTTAAGGAGATGAAAGCAGAAAGGGATGAAAAGTATTTTTTTTTTTGCAACTATTCTTTCTGAACTAGTTTTCATCAACCAATTATCCTTAAACTAGTACCAAAAAGGCCTTTTTAACAGATTTAACAATGTTGCATGTGTCCTTGGAAATGCTGCTGACAGCCATACGTTTCATTTCACTCCTTGTTTACAGACGTCACCGTGGGAAAGTGTACGCGTGTCCCAGACTAGTTTCCTCAGATAAGGCTTAAACCCACAGGTGCACCATCACCATGGAAACTACTGGAGCAACTGAGGGGAGATCACTGGCTAACACATCCATGGCTACTAGTATTTCTCAAGTTGTGTTTGTCTGGACACCTGGAGAAGAGATGTTGCTGATGTTATTGTTGTTCTGCAAGTGCAAACTTTTACTAAGATAAAAAATACTTCTATTTCGCTCAACATATTGTATGTTAAATGCTGCAAAATGGAAGTTTCCTTTCAAACATTTTGACAAATCATTTATTGGAGGAATTTAAAAACAAAGTGAACTGATTTTCACATTGAAAATGTAAATATTTCAGTGAAAACGTATTGCATGCAGAATCTTAATGTCCCTCCTGTTTTGAAGCAACTGCAATTAGTGTAAAACAGTTTAACTAAATCAGTAAATAAAATAAATAGAAATTGTATGTGCATGTGATTATAAAAGAAAACTTTGCATATTAAAAACGGTTAGATTAATATCAATAAAATAAAAAATGCTTTAATATTGTGTGATTTCAGTGACAGCAGTTAAAGCTTGCGTGACATGTCCTTTCAGATAAGAAAGGAGGCAGTTTATCTGTTATTAACACTGATAGAACACCTCAGACTTCACTGTGATGTTTCCCTCTTGAGCAGCACGATACTTCACATCAGTGCCAGGGAAGCTATTCTGAAACTGCAGTTTGCCCGGCTACAGGCTAAAGTACGTCAATACAGTCAAGCTATCCTCTTGAAAACTCACTACTCTAAAGCTATTTAAGGCAGGACAATATACCAGTATACCAATGTACCAGGCCCAAGCCCCGGCGCCAGGTGGCTTTAGGACAACTATGCACGACGGGCAATGTGCATTTAAATATACACTCACCTAAAGGATTATTAGGAACACCTGTTCAATTTCTCATTAATGCAATTATCTAATCAACCAATCACATGGCAGTTGCTTCAATGCATTTAGGGGTGTGGTCCTGGTCAAGACAATCTCCTGAACTCCAAACTGAATGTCAGAATGGGAAAGAAAGGTGATTTAAGCAATTTTGAGCGTGGCATGGTTGTTGGTGCCAGACGGGCCGGTCTGAGTATTTCACAATCTGCTCAGTTACTGGGATTTTCACGCCGACCATTTCTAGGGTTTACAAAGAATGGTGTGAAAAGGGAAAAACATCCAGTATGCGGCAGTCCTGTGGGCGAAAATGCCTTGTTGATGCTAGAGGTCAGAGGAGAATGGGCCGACTGATTCAAGCTGATAGAAGAGCAACTTTGACTGAAATAACCACTCGTTACAACCGAGGTATGCAGCAAAGCATTTGTGAAGCCACAACACGCACAACCTTGAGGCGGATGGGCTACAACAGCAGAAGACCCCACCGGGTACCACTCATCTCCACTACAAATAGGAAAAAGAGGCCACAATTTGCACAAGCTCACCAAAATTGGACAGTTGATGACTGGAAAAATGTTGCCTGGTCTGATGAGTCTCGATTTCTGTTGAGACATTCAGATGGTAGAGTCAGAATTTGGCGTAAACAGAATGAGAACATGGATCAATCATGCCTTGTTACCACTGTGCAGGCTGGTGGTGGTGGTGTAATGGTGTGGGGGATGTTTTCTTGGCACACTTTAGGCCCCTTAGTGCCAATTGGGCATCGTTTAAATGCCACGGCCTACCTGAGCATTGTTTCTGACCATGTCCATCCCTTTATGACCACCATGTACCCATCCTCTGATGGCTACTTCCAGCAGGATAATGCACCATGTCACAAAGCTCGAATCATTTCAAATTGGTTTCTTGAACATGACAATGAGTTCACTGTACTAAAATGGCCCCCACAGTCACCAGATCTCAACCCAATAGAGCATCTTTGGGATGTGGTGGAACGGGAGCTTCGTGCCCTGGATGTGCATCCCACAAATCTCCATCAACTGCAAGATGCTATCCTATCAATATGGGCCAACATTTCTAAAGAATGCTTTCAGCACCTTGTTGAATCAATGCCACGTAGAATTAAGGCAGTTCTGAAGGCGAAAGGGGGTCAAACACAGTATTAGTATGGTGTTCCTAATAATCCTTTAGGTGAGTGTATGTATATATACTATAGCTTTGTAGCTTTAATAACGATTAATGTATATTCAATTTATAATTTATGCAGTGAAGACTGCACAGATACGGAAAGTATTCAGGAAATTATCCAATTTATATTTACTAATATCTTGAAGCACCGTTTACAAGGTTACATGGGCAAAAAAACTACGAAAACAATAACCTTTTTGTGCATTTTAGTAGGGCAAGTAAAATCTGAACTGGCCTGACTGGGCCAGTAGAAAAAACGTTGAGCGTTTAGACCTGATATATTAAAGGCACAGCTAAATGTGACATTTATTACAATGGCTTTATGTGAAGATTGTTTTAAGTTCACTTAAATTAAAAGTTGTTATATTGAAAAAAATAAATGTTAAAGCCTATTAAATGTTAAAATTTACAGCTTTTAATTATACTGTAATGTTGAATGGCTATAAATAATATGCTTAAAGTGAGAAAAGAAAATCCATTTAATAGAGACATCAATATTAATATAGGGATCAGTGAGGTAACACTTTACAATAAGGTTTCATTATTAACATAAGTTAACTACTTTTGTTAAGATGAACTAAGAATGAACAATACTTCTACAGCATTTATTAATCTTAATGTTCATTTCAACATTTTAATACATTATTAAAATCAAATGTATTTGTTGACACTAGTTAATGTACTATGAACAAACAATGAACAGCTGGATTTTTATTAATAAAATACTGTAACAAATGTATTGCTCATTGTTAGTTTATGTTAATACATTAACTAATGTTAACAAATGAGACCTTATTGCAAAGATTTACCATACTGATCAAACATTTTAAAAGAAGTCTCTTTTGCTCACCATGGTTGCATTTATTTGATCAAAAATACAGCAAAACCAGTCATGAAGATTATTATTAGAATTTCAAACAATTTATTTTTATTTGAATATATTTTAAAATATAATTTAATTGCTGTGATGGCAAAGCTGAATTTTCCCTGTCATATGATCCTTCAGAAATCCTTCTAATATACTGATTTAGTGCTCAAGAAAAATGTCTTATTATTATAAATGATGAAAACGGTTGTGCTATTTAATGTTTTTGTGGAAACCATGATCCTATTTTCAGAATTCTCATAGAAATATTATACATATTTTGTATCATTCTATATGCATTGTATATGCTACAGTCAATATTGGTCAAGTTAAAACATCCTTGCTAAACAAAAGTATGATACATTTTAAATTAAAACATCTTACAGACCCCACACTTTTGAACAGTAGTGTATAATATTTATAACATTAAAAAATTTATATAATCTGTCGCAAAACAAATGAGATGTAAATCAAATTATACTCAAATGAGTCATTTTGTGAACTGATTTATTCAAAAACAAATGATCTAAAATGGAGTTTTAAAAGACAAGACCTCAGAGATGAGAGGATGGATGCAAGTAATAATTCTACTCTACTAACCCTGTTCCGATTGGAAATGATACATGATAAAGCTTCACTCATGGAGAGAAAACGTGAATAATATAAACAGCGCATATAAGTGTGTGGGATGTGCTTGGATATAAATGTCTTCTCTCTAGCCTCTTTTGATTAAATTTGAGATTATTCACTCATTCAAATTATCAAACACCGGAGAAAAGAGAAAGTCACCAGGAACGTTCCAGAGCAGATGGACTAATGTAACACTCCAGCATCACTAGATCATCTCAAGATTTGGAGAGTGTACACACAAAACCGTCACATGGGCCCCATTACCATCCATATTCAGCGCTTTTAGAATTGCACGGTTGTTTGTCTTTATAGATTTCCAGGGCTAAATCTATTCCATCTTTGCTTTTCTCGTGAAAAATGAGTCGCTTTTGATGTCATCAATCAACAATTCCGCCTCTGACCCTCTTCAAAGGTCATTTGATATTTACAAAGGAATACTTCCTGTCTAATAACCCGCATCATTAAAAAAGGCTCACCCTGATGGCACATGCACTGAGAAAGTTGGCGTCTTCATAACAATCATCAAATCTTGTATTTTAAAACACCATCAGTATTGGCGCACTCTCTTTCTATGTGCACTGCGTTCAAACGCTAAAGATGAGCACTCCCTGAAGCAGAAGGGAAACGCCACCTTTGGCCTAACAAGGAGAAAAGACAGTCACAAGCATGCAAGGGGAGAAAGTGACTCATGTGGATGAGAGACCAGGAGAGAAAAGAGAAGGAAAGAGTCAGTTTTCACAAGGCAGAGGGAGGCTGTGGCGAGTTTAGGCCTGGTTTTGGAAACACTATAAAGACAAAGAGCCGTGCAACCCTAAAAATGCCTGTCTGTGACACGCACACTAAAGATTTTACACACACTCATGCATTTAGCAGATGCTGAAACCTTGTGGCCTGTGCAAGTGTGGAAGTGCAAAGCATCTAAAGACTGATGGAGGTCACAAGGGTGAGTGCTCGTTGCTGATCTGAAGCGATTCTCTCACATTTTAAAACCTTAAAGACACAAACTTGAACAAAACCTCGATTCTGGTATGTGTTAAACGGCTGAACTTTGAACTTGGTTCGTCTTATGAGGCAAAGTAAGTCTGGCAGTGTCCACTGGCAAAACAAATGACCTTGAAAGAACCCTCTCAAATACCTCTGACAACCTGGAGTTGGGAGAGTTCAGTTGAACTATAGCTACACTGTAATAGTTTTTCATTTCATTACTAATATAAAAGCACTGAACTGTTAAGCAATGAGCAAGGCACTGACAGAATCTGCAGACAGTTTTTCTGCATGGATTTTGTGGGGGAAATTGTGGAATTCTGTGGAATGGATTTATAGTAAATATGGTAAAATGTCTTGTACAGTATACACACACTGTACTGTATCATGAACTAACAATGAACAACTATTTTTTCCCCCAGCATTTATTCATCTAGGTTAATGTTAATTTATAAACATATTTAATAATGAACATTAACCTAGATTAATTTGTAACCTAGGATAATATTAATCAAGTCACAGTGTCACAGTGTTTCTGAACGAATTATTAAGGAACTAAACAAGTAAATTGTCTTTATGAACAAGTCACTGAGTCATTCAGTCAACTGATTCATTAAAAAGAAGAACCCCCAGATTAATTCAAGAACAAAACAAATGACTGCTTTTTATGAATGAGTCACTGAATAATTCACTCAACCGTTTTATTAAAAAACACTGATTCATTCAGGAACGAAACAACTCTATTTTTTAATTGGTCGTAAACCCTCAACATTGGATTCTGCTGTGGCTTTGTTAGAAACAATTTTTACTAATGGAGCAAAAACTGACAAACTAACTGACAATATTGTCTATAATGTAAGAAACTTAATATAAAATTCTTGTTTATTGAACTGTTGTACAAAAGCAATTTCACACTGGCAAACATGTTGTTGTTGAATATCTACTATACCTAGTCTTGTTAGTGTGATATTGCTAAAAATGTATAGAGGGTATACAAAAATAATAAATAAATAATAAATTAAAATACACACTTTTTCATAAGTTTGGGGTCAGTAAGAATTTTCTTTTTTAAATGAATACTTTTTTCAGCAAGGACACATGAAATTGATTAAAGATGACAGGCATGTATAATATTCCAAAAGATTTCTATTTGAAATAATAATAATAATAATAATAAAAAAAACCTGGTACTGCGTTAGAATAAACTGGAAGGGTCATAGCACATATTGTTATCCTATTGTTAGTTTAACTGTCTCTATTGTTCTCATTTGTAAGTCGCTTTGGATAAAATCGTCTGCTAAATGAATAAATGTAAATGTAATGTAAATTATTTTCTTTTGAACTTTCTATTCATCAAACAATTCTGAAATTTTTTCCACAAAAATATTAAGCAGCATAATTTTATGTTCCTTGAGCACCAAATCAGTAATGTAGTAACAGCTGCTGATAATTCAGCATTGCGACCACAGAAATAAATTTCATTTACAATTTTTACTTAAATAGAAAACGGTTATTTTAATTTTCAATAATATTTCACAGTATGTTTTTACTGTATTTTTGGTAAAATAAATGTAGTCTTGATGAGCATAAGAGACTTCTTTTAAAAACATAATAAAATTACTGACCCCAAACATTTAAACGGCAGTGCATTGTTCATTAATTCTTTCTTGTTCATTATAAATTAATGTTAATTTACATATAAAACCTGAATTGTTAAAAATGAATATTAACATTTTAATATATGTATATTGTATTTTTATATTAATATAGTAGATGCAACAAATTAACATTTATAGCATTTTTAATCTAGGTTAAAGTACTGTTCATTGTTATTTCAAGTTAATGCATTATATAATTTTTTTTTTTTTTTTTTCTCTCAGCAGTCAAATGACATTCAAGCAGACGTCCTCAACTCGTGTTCTCATTGGTGGTCAAGGTCAGCACGACCCTGTTCAGCTCAGCGCTCTATCACACCAAGTCAGGTTGTTGAGGCACAGTCTCACAGCTGTTTTGAATCTGTTACAAAGCGAATTTCTATCCAAAGTGAACTACACCAATTCCCCCTAGAACAACCTGGAGTTAAGTGCCTTGCTAAAGGGCACAACAGCGATAGGGCTCTCTCAGCATCGCTTGGGTTCAGAGGTACCCCCTACCAGGAATTCAACTCACGACTTCTGCATTACCAGCCCAAAAGCTACTAACCTCTACCATGTTGGAGCTGCTCTCATTGGAAAGAGACTAAAAGATTTCACAGTGTTTCCTCATCCATGTCAGAGACACTCTACACAAAGAAATGACCTGGTATGTGTATGTGTGTACTTGTGTGACTGTGTGAGTGTTTATGTTTATGTGGGAGGCTGCTCACACTGAGGTAAATGGAGTGTGAAGGCTTTTCCTCTGCTGACATTCGTGTCTGTCTCTATGAGATCTGATTACTCAGCTGCAATAGTTAAAACACACACACACACACACACACCCTTGTAAACAGGAAGTTGGGTTGAGTTGTGGTGTCAGGGTGGATCTGAGGAGTCCAGGACACATGATGTTGTATTTTTTATTTGCATCCAGACCTCACACATACACACCCTCAGTTTTCCCCCACGTCATTCTAAAAGTGGTCTGTTTATTCCGGTGGTCCTTTAAAAGTGAGGACCATAATTTCCAGCTAAACAGACTGAGCACATCCCATTGGAAAGACAGGAAGCATTCTATTGGAACCCTCCTGAAAAAATTAAGTCAAAACATTTACTAACTCAGAGACTAACATGTCCATTCCACTCCCCAAAATCTCTCAACTTCAGGAATTTTGCATTTACACAATGGCAATATATCTTTACGAAATTAAAACATTTATTCTGCAGGGTCAATCTCCAGCTGTTGGAACTGAGGAGGACTGTTTAAGAAATCACACTGGGGATCAGCGTGAAGTCTTTTGTGCTGGAAAATATTTTATATTGTTCATTTTTTTTTTGTATTATACAACTCCAATAGTCCTGGTATTGCTGGGGATTTTTTTCAATGGTTCTTTCTGCAAGTTACATTGCTATGCCAATTCTGTCAAACAATTTGCTCAGAAGATACACAGATTCATTCAAGATCGAAACAAGCGACTGTCTTTATGAGTGAGTCATTGAATCACTTAGTCAACCGATTTGTTCAAAAACACTGATTCACTCAGGAACAAAAGGAAGTGACTCTCTAGAATGATTCAATCAAAGGCTTAATTCAAAAACACTAAGTGTTTCAGGAACAAAACAAGTAATTGTCTTTATGAGTGAGGTATTGAATCATTTAGTAAACCAATTCATTCAAAAAAGTGAATAATTCAAGAAACACCACTACTGTGGGCTGCTGAAAAACTAACTGAAAATATTGTCTCTATAATGTAACTTACTCAATATTAACTTCTTGTTTATTGAAATGTTGTATAAAAGCAATAATCACACTTACAATCATGCTTTTGGTCTGAATATTAGTTCCATACACTCGTTTGAGCTATATTTCTAACATAAAAATTAGTAAATACCTCATAAAAAAAATTGTAAATACCTCACATTATGCACTAAATATAAGTTGCTTTGGTTAGAAAGCAACTGACAAAATTCACAGAATAATCTGAACCAGCAAAAAATCCCACAATATTTTAATTTATGTATTAGGATACTGGATAAAACAGAAAATATGGAAGAGATTTGTGCAGAATTAATTTATACTGATTTTGTGAGGAGTACAATGGTTTATTTACAGAAGTTTTAGGGTGTAGACTTGAACCATACTGTGAGGGATTCCATGTCAACTGTACACCCTCAGAAACGTGTTATCCAACAGATCAATGTACTGAGGAAGAGAGAAAGAGAGAGAGAGAGCAGGAGAGAAACAAATAGGACAGTTTGTCGCATTTTGTAGGTGAGACAAACACTATCGGGACACAGAAAAATATAGAGTCAGCACAAACCACACACACACACACCAAAAACACATACGTGCACGCGCGCACACACACACACGCAAACCAGCAGACAGAATTGGGGCGAGAAAAAGGAGGAGGCAGCAAGCAGAACCGATAGGAGAAATGTCTTTATGACGGAGGACACCCATTCTGAGCAAAGTGTTCATTTCACCTCAGCAAATTAAACTTACCACACTTATCAAATAAAGCCAATAGTGCTTCAGAGACCACATCAATAAATGAGACTGCTTTCAATATTTTTTTTTAACTATCTCTATCTCATTATTTGGGTAAGATCTACATTAATCTGAACGCTAGTCTTTCACAGTCTCTCTCTCTCTCTCTCTCTCTCTCACACACACACACACACACACACACACACACACACACACACACACACACACACACACACACACACACACACACACACACACACACACACACACACACACACAGTCCATTTGTCTGGATTATAACACAGTTGAAACCCTGCTGTTTAATACAGCCTTAAGGTCTGTGATCCTGCAGTTGACAGTGATCTCATGATTGGTGTTTATTTGCAGTCGGAGAGCAGCTCTGCAGTCTGCATACTATCTACTGTATATGCACACATACCACCCTTAGACCTTCAACTGTGCTCCAGAGAAGAAAGAAAGTCATACAGGTTTGGAATGACATGAGGTAGTAAATAAATTATGATAGAATTGTCATTTCTGGGTGAACTATCCTTTTGATATGAGATAATTCTGCTGCAAACAAACAATTTGCCAACATACTAATTTACTATAGTATACATGTAGATATACGCGATTAAACAATTTCTGCAAATCTGCAGTTTGTCAGAACACTTTTTTATAAGGAATGGCATCAAATTGGCCATCTAAAGCTTAATTCAGCTAGCCAACAGGCCACAATTTAATATGCTCAGCTGTGCTTGAGGGATTCCAGGGTCCATGAAGTAGCAATTTGATTCACAGATGAAGTTAAGAAGATAAATGTAATTAATCAGCAGATTAAACACAGTTAGCCCAATACTAATATGGTTTAGCCCAAGACTAGGTTTAATCTACGTCCAGGAAACCTCCAAACTTGAATTAATGGAGCCTTGGAGCCAGTTGGTGTTATTAGCATGACAGGGGATTAGCATGACGATATGTGAGCTGGCATGCTAATGCTGTAGTGACAGGCTATGGTCAGTTAGCATTAGCTAGTGCTAATGATACCTCACTGATGTGTGAAATCCAATTATATTGCAACCACATAATTTGCAATATTACTCCATATGGTACAGAACACTTGTATGCGCGTGTTTTGAGCAGGTCCGCTTATTTTACTGCGGTGCAACAAGCATGTGTGTTTCATCTGGACTCTGAACTGAGACAAGCTCTCTCTGTCCCACAATGCATGATTGATTCATACCCTGAAGTGTTTGGGAGCCTGGTCAACAAACCATATGTCCTACGCAAATGCTTAGCTGAGTTAGCTCAAATTAAAGTAATTCTTGATCAAAAACAAAGCCCATAAGTATTCTGGACAAAACAATCCTTCACCCTAATGAATCTTTTGGCAAACAGGACCTGACCCAGAAAAAAAAAAAAAAGGTCACAAGTAATCAAGGTCCATATCTGGATTTATATCATGTTTATATCATGCTATAGTAACATTAGCCCTTCACAGAACCCTGTCTAAATGAATTTTTAGCTATTTGGCCCTACTGAAAGCACAATTGGATGGGATGCTGGTGTTCCCATCAGGGAATTTAACTAGCTTAACCAGTAAAGACTTCCTAGGTCAACCAGTATCACCAGAATGCGAGATAACCCGCATTTATTAATCTACGCTGCTTCAAAAGTTAGTTAATTCAGTCAGTTAATTTTTTTTAAAGCAATTAATACTTTTATTCAGCAGGGATGCATTTAATTGGTCAAAAGTGGCAGCAATGACTTTTACATTGTTAAAAAAGTTTTTTCTGTTACAAAAAAATGCATCACGGTTTTTACAAAAAATACTAAAGTGCCCCTATTATGCTATTTTAATAAAAAAAACACTTTAATTTTCTCATAATATTCATTGCACATCAACTAATTTCTAAAAGAACGATTAGTTTGATGATTCAGTCTCCCTAAACCCCTCCTTATAGCGAGCTACTCTGCACTGATTGGTCAGATGACTCAGCCTGTAGTGATTGGTCTACCGTTTACAGTGTGTGAAGGAAACGAAAAGCCCATTACAACATCTGAATTTGAACTCTGGAGGCCTCATCAACACTCGATACACAGTGATATGAACGTTTGTGTCGTTTTATTTTTGGTATCAATCGCAGCACAAGTCCTCATCCTTTTGAAGTGCAAGCAAAGTGGATATGCAGTGCTGAAAATGGCGTCTTCTAGACATGTCTGAATGATCATGTGACACTAATGACTGGAGTAATGATATTGAAAATCTTTGCCATCGCATGAATAAATTGTATTTTACATTATATTACAATAGAAAATAGCTATTTAAAATTCTAATAATATTTCGCAATATTACTGTTTTTACAGTATTTTTGATCAAACAAATGCAGCCTTGGTGACATAAAAGACTCTCTCAAAAACATAAAAAAAATACTTTATAAATATAGGCTACTTTTGTTCTAAATTATGTTTGTCATAATACTGTACATGAATGTTATACAACAAACTTGAAATGTTGAAATGTATTAGTATATTTATAAATGATCATTACCCTAGAATAATACAGAAAATAGTGTAAAAATATTGTTCATTGTTGGGTTATAACATGTAATGCATTTACTAATGTTAAAGAATTGAACCAAAGAGAGCGGGGCACAGCCTAACGCGGGGCTAGTTGTAACACCCTTGTTTTAAATACTTCCACACATGCTAGCATGACGAAACTTAGTGTATTTATTAGTTGCCATATCAACACTATATAGAGAAAAAACATATCACTGAACATTTATTTAACCATGGCAAAAGTAAATTTCTCATGTTCATTTTCATCTTTGTTTTTAGTGTTTATTTTAAATTAGACAAATCTGATATTATTTGAATCTCCAATATGTTATTTAAAAGGTTGATATGGTTCTTTAATGCTTCGCTAACAAGCAGAAGACACTAGCAGGGTTTAAATCCCAGTTGCACAGGTGGGGCATGTTGTAACACTGCGTTACAATGTGCCCCTATTTCTATTCTATACTTTTATGAATTATATTGAGAAAACATGAGGAAAAAGGTGAATAAAGTCAATGTTCAGAAATTATTCATTATTATGTTTTGAACTAATAGCTGTGTTTTCCGATGTGTTCGTTGTCAAATTTATTTTTAATTATTAAAAAATGCCATTATTTTATATGAAAAAGTTAATAATTGTATTTTATTGAGAAAACATTTTAGCTTGTCTTGTATATTTTTTTATTAGATCAGATCATTTTAAGCTGTCGTATGGTCAAGTTACAATGTGCCCCTCACATGTTACAATATACCCCACCTATGGGGCATGTTGTCACATTTCACTTCCATTCTTTCTGGGTATATCAAAAAAAAAGTACACATGCTATAAATAAAACAAAAACACATAATTGTACTAGACATGTGGGAAATGAATGTGGGAAAAAATAAATTCTCTGAACCCTAAGTAGATAAAGCGTTAGGTTGTGCCCCGCTCTCCCCTACTTCCAAACAGTCAAACTGAGAAACTTCATCACAATTAATGTCTGATTATAAAACTAATTGTGAATTCTGAACAAAGACATGTCCTCTGTGTCTCTTTCATTGAGAAACAAGGTCTCTGTCTGTGTGGGTGTTTTTGGGGGGACTGCAGCCTGTTGAAAGCAGCTGGTGGTTAGGCTACCCTTGGCCCAGAGCCCGAACTGCATTGAATAACACATATACATACATTCACACACACATTCCATCACTGATCATCTCTGCACACACATGCAAAATATCCTCCAGACAGACTCACCAGAGCCTTAACCCAGCACCTGGCCTTCTATGTGTATGTGTGTGTGTGTGTGTGTGTGTGTGTGTGTTCGGTCTTGGCCATTTGCAGAGACCTTAAATGTCTCCTATATTATAACAATCTGTGTTATAGACTGGTTATAGCAAAACTGTTTGTTTCAAGTGGAAAAAACTGACCCCTAAATAAAATTAACTATTATTATTTATAATAACTTTAGCTTTCACTGTAATAATTACTGCAATGTCATCATATCCGATTATACTTTTGAATTATCGAAGCGAGAACATACATTATTAACGCATTTACTCTCACTATTCCCGTCCCATACATTGTATGGGTCAAAATTATAGATTTTTCTTTTATGCCAAAAATCATTAGGATATTAAATAAAGATCATATTCCATGAAGATATTTTGTAAATTTCCTACCATAAATATATAAAACATTTATTTTTGTGAGTGAATGCAGCACAATCGCGAACATAAATGGACAACTTTAAAGGCATTTTGCTCAATGTTTTGATTTTTTGCACCCTCAGATTCCAGATTTTCAAATAGTTGTGTCTTGCCCAAATATTGTCCTATCCTAACAAACCATACATCAACGGAAAGCTTATTTATTCAGCTTTCAGGTGTTGTATAAATCTCAATTTATAAAAATTGACCCATGTGACTGGTTTTGTGGTCCAGGGTCACATATTAAGAATATTAGGCCTGCTGTCTTCCACGTATTTTGTAGATTATAGAAACAAATGAATTTGAAGCATATAACCACTGACAGCGCACAGCAAACTGCACCTTATCTCACCTTATAATTCAGAGGCTGTTCTTTGAAGTCTGTGTCTACTTGTCATGATTTCGGTCTGTTTTGGGAAGTTCGAGCTAAAACAGAAGAGATCTGGCCGGGTCCATCTATTCAGACACCAACCATACCGCGTGTTCACATCCACATCGTATCTAATTGACCTTCGAGCAATTTGATATAAATGATGCCTAAAAGTGCTTAGTAAAAGTTTGCACTGTGCCTCGTGCTCCTCCTGCCTTCCCAGCACCTCCAGCCCATCAGGATCACTCCATCAGCAAGCCACTTACAGCTCATTTTCCGTCCATCCAAGCGTATTTTTCTTCTCCTCCCTCTATTTATGTATTTCATCCCTCAAACCATCTCTCCCTCACTCGCTCCTATCTTGATCAGATAGTGCTCTATTCTTCCACTTTTTCCATCTTTTTCTGTCTTTTACTCCCATTACATTGCCAGTAGCTGAAGATGATGTTTGCAGGCTTGTGATCTTGACCCTAATATGCTAAATGTCTGTGCCTGCGGGGTCTGTCTCATATCTCCCTCTTTTTTTTTTTTTTTGGAGAGAGAATCCAGATCTCAGCTAAAGCACATATCCAGATTACAAACACATAATGTTCCATTTAAGCCAGAGAGGTTAGAACGTCAGAGAATCCTTGGAGATAAAAGATGTGGACTGAAAAAAAAAAAAAAAAAAAAAAAAATCGCTGTATACACAGCCATATTTGGTCACTTTATGCATCACTTCCGTTTTTAACATTAGTTTGCTTTTAAGATTATAGCTGAAATGACTATGCAAAAGTTTCTAACAGATGCCAGTGTAACAGAGGCTTCTAATGGCTTTTAATAGGGGCGGCAAAGTGTGACATTTGTTTTAATGTGTTTGTGTGACATTTGTTGCTAAACGTTTTCTGTAATTGTTTTAAACAGTAATCTGATCATTTGACGTTTAGGTCTATTAAATGTTATATACTAGGGTTTTCAAACTCCAAGGGGCCACTGGAAAAAGGGGAAAAATCGGATTGGTTCATAAATCAGAAATCATGAGATTATTCATGATTATTTAATTTTGAGTATCATTGTTTTAATAGTATAAATCTGCATATAGTTGGAAAAAAGTATTCATCTCATTTGTACATGTGTTGAGTTTAGAGAGTTTCTCCTGTCAACTGCCACCTTTAGCCTGCTAACTGACAGTTGCAAGCCAATATTCTCTGTAAAGCTGCTGCGAAAAAAAAAAAATATTGTAAATAAAAAGAAATAAATAAAGAATATAAACTCAAAACTCAAATACATTTGAATAGATTTTTCTTCTGTTTAAAACCATCTAACAGTGCAAATAATATTTAAAAATATTATTAAGTAAAGTATTAAGTATTATTAAGTAAAAACTTTATTAATCCTGCAAGGGGAATTTACATGCCAAACTGCTCAAATATAGACCCTCAAAAATACAAATATACATGATAATTCCTAAATATGATAAATAAATAAAACCTAAATAAAAATAAACAACCTATAAGCATCAACTGAATTCAATGAATCGATTTAAAATAACACAAACAACATATATTGCACATAAGCATGGAATTGCCTAATAAACTATATTAAATGTCCATTTTATCCTCAGACAATCACAGAACCTTTAAATTCAATAGAGGTATCAGTATCTGTGATATTGATCTCGAGTCAGTATCAGAACACAATTGGTTTCGCCCATTCCTGACTTTTCATTGTCAGACTTTTTTTTTTACAGTCATCCAATAAGTGTTTGTGCTTCTCTGTTCATCAAGTAGTCAAAACACACAGACTGCAATAATCAGTTTTGTAACAAACACTAATTGAGCATTTGAAACTTTTGTGAGGGTTGTTTGGAGCCACGTGTGACAGTTTGACATGAAAACAGAGCGATGAGGAGCAATACACAAGAGACATGTAAATTCTGAGCTTATGCATCATTACTTGAGAGAAGTATCTATGCTTTGAAACACTGACAATGTGTCATTGTCAAGTTCTCTTTTTGATCCGAGCAAAACACTCTGAAGCATGCTGATTTACAACGCTTCAGCATTAAGATCCCACCATCGAATTCTTTTCCAGAGTCCCGGCATGTTCTCACATTCTGCTGCACACCCCCACATCTCTAAAACCGTGAGCTTGTAAAAATCAATAACATGGAAAACACTGTCAAAAAAAATCCAGACAACTCATAAAATAATACATCTTACAGAATGGAAAACAAACACAAACAGCTGTTCAGCGAGCATGTGCTCGTAAATATCACACGCCGGCCACGGAGAAAAAGGGGGCAGAAGAGCTGTATCCTAGCGATGACATCCACTCTCAACTCTCCTTCTCCAAAAAAAAAAAAAAAAAAAAAAAATTCATCACGCGCTTGTTAAAAACAAATCAGACATTCAATATCCCGGTATTTTCATTGTGCTCTTTTTTTTCTCTCCTCTTGAACAAAAACACACATACACACACAAAGTTGGCTACAATCCAGACACACTATTACGGGAAATGCGAAGAGGAAACGGAGATCAATAGGCTAATCAATGAGACAGTGTGACAGAAAAAAGAGATGTGTGTGTGTGTGTGTAAGTGCGTGTGTGGGTGAGTGGAACACAAGGGAGATTTAGAGGTGAAATCAACAAGCTTGTTAAAGTTGTATAGCTTTTAAAGGAACAAGCTGTTTGGCCAAATAACAATCAAAATAAAGCTAAACAGAACACTTAAATAAAAAGCCACATCTCCGTAGTGTCAAATAAAAATCAATAGCTTTAGCGATAGTTTGCTTGTTTACAAATTTATATTCAGAACAACAGAACTTAATTATCATCCTTATTTTAAAATTCCATGAAAATCCAAAAAAAATATATGAATGTAATGTCTGAATAATGTTCAACACTAACGAATGTAGATTAATTACAAGACTGCTTGAGATTTTAAATTGATGGTATATGTGTGAGGCTCCCAGTGGTACATGTGTGAGGTAAACGAGTTAGTACTAACAATAAACCAAGATGTCTCAATAAACTGGTCATTAACTTTATATAAATGATATATAAATGATTGAGTAAGGGTGCATCAATCAGGTAATCTCAGGTAGCTACCATGTTCTATTGTTGCTAGGAGAGAATGACGCACAGGCTAAACATAGAACTCAGGTGTGCACACTGTCTGCCCTACCTGTCAGTGGTTACCATGGAAACACCTGGAGATAAATCACCTAACTTCCTGAGTTGAATGGGGTCACTATTTAGCCACTTTTGAAAGGACGTTAATGGGACAACCTCTGGTCCCTCTGGTGTTGTATGTTCTCCAGTCAACCTCATACCTGACGATGCAGCATTTCTCGTTCAATATGGGCAAAATTGCACTTTTCTACAGGAAATTTAAGACACAGAGAAGTCAAAAAGTCAAATCAGAGGTGTGCATGTGTATGTAACGCTCGTATTTTCAGATATATACCGATGAGCCAAACCATTATGACTATATGCTTGGTTCTCTGTGTGCAGCGCCAACCAACCAAGACGTGGACTCTAAAAGACCCCTGAAGGTGTCCTGTGGTATCTGGCATCAAGACATTAGCAGCAGAACTTCAAGTCCTGTAGATTGAAAGGTGGAGCCATCGTGGATCAAACTTGTTGGTCCAGCACATCCCACAGATGCTCAATTGGATTGAGATCTAGGGGATTTGAAGGCCAGGGCAACACATTGAACTCTTCATAATGTTCCTCAAACCATTCCTGAACAATGTGTGCAGTGTGCATTATCCTGCTGAAACAGGCCACTTTCACCAGGGAACACCATTGTCATGAAAGGGTGTACCTGGTCTGAAACATTGGCTATGTTTACATGCACAAGTTTTGTTTCAGTCGGACTGAATTAATTCCGATTGATGAATCTGAATGTAGTGTTTACATGAACACTAAACATGTGATCGGGTTGATCGTGCGCGTTTATATGTCACAAGCTTCAAATCGGAATAGATTTTTTGACATGCAAACACTGCACACAAATATACAGAGTTCCCGCTGTTTCCGCATAATAACCATTCTCCTACATTGGTTCTATATGTGTTTTAAACAGCAGACTTAATATTTATCCATTTCTGGGGCCTCATTTATAAAGCTTGCGTACGCACAAAACGGGGCTGAAAACATGCGTACGCCAGTTCCTTTCCTTCCAAAGTCCTTTCAGTTTCGTTTTTCAATACGATCAAGTGTTTACATGTCCTCTTGATCAGATTAAAAAAGGAATAAACCACCTCTCTCAATCGGATCGAAATTTTTATTCGGATCGAGCTCAATCGGATCGATTAACGTGTTTACATGAAGGCTTTTCAGTCCGATTGAACTGTCAATCCGATTACTAATGGATTAATTGGTTGCATGTAAACGTAGCCAATGTTTAGGTAGGTGGCACATGTTAAATTTATGTCCACATGAATGGCTGGACCCAGGGTTTCCCAGCAGAACATTGCAGAGAGCATCACACTCCCTCCACCGGCTTGTCGTCGTCCCACAGTGCATCCTGGTGCCATCACTTCCCCAGGTAAATGGCACACACGTAAATGGCCGTCCACGTGATGTAAAAGAAAACGTGACTCATTGTACCAGGCGACCTTCTTCCACTGCTCCAAGGTCCAGTTCAGACGCTCGCGTGCCCATTGTATGCGCTTTTGTCGGTGGACAGGGGTCATCATAGGCACTCTGATTGGTCTGCAGCGACGCACTGTGTGTTGTGACACATTCCTCCCATAACCATGATTAAAATTTTGTGTGACTTGTGCCACAGTAGACCTTGTTTTGGCTCGGACCAGATGAGATAGCCTTCATTGTGTCAATGAGCATCAATGAGCCTTGGGTGCCCAACATGCTATCGTCAGTTTGTGGTTTGTCCCTCCTCGGACCACTGTTGGTAAATTCTCACCACTGCTGACCGGGAGCAACACACAAGCCTTGCAATTTCAGAGATCCTCTGAACCAGTGGCCTTACCATAGTTGCTTAGATCTTCCTGCCCATTTTGTCTGCATCCAACACATTTATTACAAGAAGTGGTTGTTTGCTTACTGTCTAATCTACCCAGACCTTAATATGTGGCCTTGTTAGGAGATGATCAACGATATTCGCTTCACCTGTGTCTGGTCATATTTTTTTGGCTTATAAGTATATACACACACACACACACACACACACACACATATATACATATATACATATATATATACATATACAGGTGTTTAAAAAAAAAATGCTATATATGAAGAGTTCAGATGCAAAAGCCTCTAAGTGCCATCTGAAATTTTCTTCTAGAATGATCATTTTTATCAAGCTTGTATATTTAAGTTAAATAATTTCACTTAAATGGCAATGTAAATTACCAATTAATTGTCATTTAAGTGAAATTACTTTATAGTGAAATATACAAGCTTTATAAAAATGATCATTCTAGAAGAAAATTTCAGATGGCGCTTAGAGGCTTTTGCATCTGAACTCTTCATATATATATATATATATATATATACAGGAGTTAGACAATGAAACTGAAACACTGGACAATATAGTGTTGGAGGTTTCACGCCTATATATGCGTGGCCTGGTGGCCAGTCTTCACCTATTTCACATTCCATCAGTAAGAGCAGAGTGTGAAGGTTGAATTAGCAGAACAATATCACAGCTGTACATAAAATATGGCAATCCACACAACATAATGGGAGATATTTCAAAGTTCAAAAGAGGACAAATTGTTGTTGTATGTCTCACTGGCTCATCTGTGACTAGGAAAGCAAGCATTTGTGGTGTATCGAGAGCTACGGTATCCAGGGTAATGTCGGTATACCACCATGTAGGACAAACCACATCCAACAGGAGTAACTGTCAACGCAAGAGGAAGCTGTCTGAACGGGATGTCCACGTACTAACCCGAATTTTATCTATCCAAAAAAATTAAACAAAAAAAAAAAAAAAAAAAAAACATAAAACCACAAACTGCAGAATTACATGCACATTGACTCTCCTGTTTCCACCAAAACTGTTCGTTTGGAGCTCCACAGAGTCAATATTCATGGTCAGGATGCTATTGCCAAACCTTTGGTCACTTTTGCCAATGGCAAATGTCAGTTTCATTGGTGCCAACAGTGCAAATCTTGGGCTGAGGACAATGTGAAACATGTATTGTTCCCTGATGAGTCCACCTTCACTGTCTTTCCCACATCTGTTGTTATGGTGTGGAGAATCCCCAAAGAGGCTTACCACTCCAACTGTTGCGTGCCCGGAGTGAAGCAGGGGGTGGATCAGTGATGATTTGGGCTGCAATATCATGGCATTCCCTACTGTGCTTGATGGACACTGCCAAGGACTACTGAACCATTCTGGAGGACCATGTGCACCTAATGGTTCAAACATTGGGGGTGTAATGTATCAGCATAATAATGCACCAATACACACAGCAAGACAGTAGAATGGTGTGATGAAAATGAAAGTAAAGTTAAAAATCTCCCATGGCCTGCACAGTCACCAGATCTAAATATTTTTTAAACCACTTTGGGGTATTTTGGAGGAGTACTTCAGAAAACGTTCTCCTCCAGCAGGAAGACATGGCCACTGTTCTGGAAGAAGAATGGCTCAAAATCCCTCTGGTCACTGTGTAGGACTTGTATCTTTCATTTCCAAGACAAATTGATGCTGTATTGGCTGCAAAAGGAGGCCCTACACCATACTAATAAATTAGTGTGGTCTAAAAACAGGTGTTTCAAAACTTCAAAATGTATATTTACTTAAAATATTTTAATGATAAATTATAAGAAATTATTGTAATGAATAAGCAAATTAGGAATATGTAAAAATAATGTTAAATGTGTTTAGTTTAAACAAGTACTGAACAAACAGGAAGGGTCATTAAACGAACCATTAAAGGTCCCGTATTATGCAAAATTCACTTTTGCATGCTGTTTGGACATAAATGTGTGTTGGCAGTGTGTGTACACAACCAGCCAATAGTGATAAAAATCCACTCACTCCTTTTTTATTAATCCCCATAAATCATCAGCAGTGTCTCCCAACGACCTGTTTTCAGAATGCGGTTTTAGTGACGTCACTAAAACAGGCCCCGCCCACGAGTGTTGACAGACACTGCCGTTCTAACATAGACCCGCCCTGATCGAGTTCACAGCTGCTGCACTGACGAGAACGTCTCCCAAGCGTTGTAGGTGTTGTGTGGCTGGTTGTATTAATCCACATAGCTCTCTCTATTTAATCCCGAAATCTGAGGCAGCCAAGACGAGGTGGAATTATTTTGTTTTTGAAGAAAATGCTCCCTTAACTCTACCGAAATTCGTTTATGTACATGCGCACTTCTTATAACTTACTGTGTTTACTCAGCTCTTACGGTGATTTTCTGAAGTAAAACTGACGCTTCATCTTTTGTGTGATGTACAATAAACTTTATTAAACTCATCAGTATATGTTTGATCATCATTCGGACCTGGTCCGAAACAGCAGACTTGCAGGCTATTAATAGTGGAATGGATACATACAAGCAAATGACAAATACGTTACAATGCTACTAAACTATACCTGTTCCATCTCTATACAGCACTCTGACTCGAAATGAACACCGCGTTACTGAGAGTTTCTGATATTATCATCATTCCGTGAGATGAAATTGTCCTGAGAGACTGTGCGCGAGCTCATGAAGCTCCGCCCCCTGTGCCGTGCAGCAGCAGCTTATTTGCATTTAAAGGGCACACACTAAAACAGCGTGTTTTTCTGAGCCTCAAAAAATGACAATTTAAACATGCTGTAAAAAATGATCTGTTGGGTATTTTGAGCTAAAACTTCACAAACGACATCAGAGACTTATTTTACATCTTGTGAAAAGGGGCATAATACGGGACCTTTAAACAAATCAGTGAACAAATCAGATTTTTTTTAATTATTTTTTTAAGAATTCTAAATATTAGTCTGACTGCAAAGTCTCTATTACAAGTGTGTTTTTTTTCTCCATGCGTTCTACTCAATATGTGTCACTCAGTTCACTTTTTTTTTCTTTTTTTTTCTAGTTTTAGTGTGTCTATGTGCCACATGGAGACTACTGTTTGTGCTGATGTGTGTCTTAAGGGTATGTGGATCTGTTGGCACTGAAACTGCTTGCAGAGAAAGAATGCCAATGTGGACATGTAGTCATTACCCTCTCCTGGTCTGGCAATGATGTGGTTAGTGTAGCGTAGCCTATAGCCTTGGGCTCTTACAGCAAAGCCTAACCATAAGAGCACCTGCACATCCCAGCATGTCTCGTTGCCTGTAGCTCGAGCAGAACGCTGAAGCTCTCGTAATGCCCTTCTATCCTTCAGCTGCCATACGCTCTCAAAATGAATACTGCATCAGTCATACCTTTACAAAAGAGCACCTCTATATGATGCTATATGATAAAATTTAAAAGATTATACTGCAGGAATGATTAACATATTCGTATATAATGGTAGTCACATGATACTATGGATACTATGTTTAAAAAACTTGAAAATATATAGAATATAATCATAGCCACAAAATACACTGATAAATGTGCTTTATGTTTTCTACAAATAAGGTATACCTGAAGAAACCTGACATGTTTTTTGTAAGAACTATTAAACATTGCCAGTCACATTAGTCAGTCAATAGCCTAGAAATCTAGACGCACCCTAGCGGCAGCAAAATTTATTTTGCAGCCAGGGTAGTCTAGCAACTCTCCGTTGACTTTCGGAGCTGTAAAAACCTAAATTGGGTCAGGCCAATCACATCGTGTATAGAGTAGGCGGGGCGGGCTTAACATAATGACGACAGAGTTGTGACGGTTCCCTGCTACTCGAAAACAAAGAATGGCGGCTGCTGCTGGCGAACAGTCTTTCGAATCGGCTTTGGCCGCGACTCTGGAGGACTTGGAGTTAAGTTTTTCTTTAAGAAAAGAGCAAAGAACGGCACTTAAGTCATTCTTTATAAAGGAAGATGTGTTCGTAGTTTTGCCGGCCAGATTCAAAAGTTGAATCTATCAACTAACGTTAGCTCCGCTGTTGGGAAAACGCTCTGGTTGGTTGAAGCGCTGTCCTATTGCGTGTAGAGTGAATTTGGAAGACAGCCGTTTATCCCGCCCCTCGGATTGAGCCGTGTCTATGGAGAGTTGCCAGACCTAACATCTTGATGTAGGTCTGGCTTGCCAGGCTAGTCAGTCACATCTCAGAGTCTTGACCTTCTCGACTGTATCCAACAATCAAAAGCATACAACGCCATAATCCATTCAATTTATATTCAATTTACTGTACAAAATATTTTTATTTTATTTATTACCAAATTTTAATGACAAAAATTATAATGTTTTGCAGTTTCTTACATTTTGTGTGCACAGTGTTGTTATCATGAACAAAAACTATACACTCACCTAAAGGATTATTAGGAACACCATACTGATACTGTGTTTGACTCCCTTTCGCCTTCAGAACTGCCTTAATTCTATGTGGCATTGATTCAACAAGGTGCTGAAAGCATTCTTTAGAAATGTTGGCCCATATTGATAGGATAGCATCTTGCAGTTGATGGAGATTTGTGGGATGCACATCCAGGGCACGAAGCTCCCGTTCCACCACATCCCAAAGATGCTCTATTGGGTTGAGATCTGGTGACTGTGGGGGCCATTTTAGTACAGTGAACTCATTGTCATGTTCAAGAAACCAATTTGAAATGATTCGAGCTTTGTGACATGGTGCATTATCCTGCTGGAAGTAGCCATCAGAGGATGGGTACATGGTGGTCATAAAGGGATGGACATGGTCAGAAACAATGCTCAGGTAGGCCGTGGCATTTAAACGATGCCCAATTGGCACTAAGGGGCCTAAAGTGTGCCAAGAAAACATCCCCCACACCATTACACCACCACCACCAGCCTGCACAGTGGTAACAAGGCATGATGGATCCATGTTCTCATTCTGTTTACGCCAAATTCTGACTCTACCATCTGAATGTCTCAACAGAAATCGAGACTCATCAGACCAGGCAACATTTTTCCAGTCATCAACTGTCCAATTTTGGTGAGCTCGTGCAAATTGTAGCCTCTTTTTCCTATTTGTAGTGGAGATGAGTGGTACCCGGTGGGGTCTTCTGCTGTTGTAGCCCATCCGCCTCAAGGTTGTGCGTGTTGTGGCTTCACAAATGCTTTGCTGCATACCTCGGTTGTAACGAGTGGTTATTTCAGTCAAAGTTGCTCTTCTATCAGCTTGAATCAGTCGGCCCATTCTCCTCTGACCTCTAGCATCAACAAGGCATTTTCGCCCACAGGACTGCCGCATACTGGATGTTTTTCCCTTTTCACACCATTCTTTGTAAACCCTAGAAATGGTTGTGCGTGAAAATCCCAGTAACTGAGCAGATTGTGAAATACTCAGACCGGCCCGTCTGGCACCAACAACCATGACATGCTCAAAATTGCTTAAATCACCTTAATTTCCCATTCTGACATTCAGTTTGGAGTTCAGGAGACTCTCTTGACCAGGACCACACCCCTAAATGCATTGAAGCAACTGCCATGTGATTGGTTGATTAGATAAATGCATTAATGAGAAATTGAACAGGTGTTCCTAATAATCCTTTAGGTGAGTGTGTATATATATATATATATATATATATATATATATATATATATATATATATTTATTAGGATATATATATATATATATATATTTATTAGGATATATATATATATATATATATATATATATATATATATATATATATATATATATATATATATATATTAGGAAATATTGTAAACAAATAACCAAAATAAATGTTTAAGTTAAAATACTAAAACATATTACAAAATAAATTAAAGCCAAATTGAAATATTTATTTTAAAAAAATGAATAAAAAGAACAAAAGCACATTACAAAATTACCGAAACTTAAACTAACATTTTAAATTAAACCTGAAAAGCTAATTAAAAACCTTAATAAATACTATAATTGTGTATAAATAATGCAAAAGAGAAAGCAGCATGCAAATTTTAGCACATCAACTTCCCATCATTCTCAAATTGATATTCTGTAAAAATGTGAACTCCACAACATATTTATATTTACTGTTACACAAAATGATAATAATGGTAAAATAATGAAATAATGATAATTGTGAAATAATGCTAAAAATTATTTTCTTAATTAAATATTTTCTTACATTTATATGTAATTTAACTTTCAGTAACTTTAAACTGAATTTTGGTACCAAACCAGCTAACCCCTACTGAATGAAAGCTTAATTAACCTTGTTACACGCTCTGGTGCACCTACAACTGCAACAGTTTACAATTCATTGTTTACAGTAATATGTATTATACTGTATGTTCTGTGTTGATTGATTGGACATGTGTGTTGTCTGAACTCCATGCGTCTGACTATTAACTATGCCACCAAAGTCTTCAGCTTTTAATCTCAACCCAGCACCTTGCTAATACTGCCTACAGCTAATCACACACACAAACACACTGTCACTCTCACACATGAAACAAACACTCTCTTTCTCAAGTGTCCGGCTTCATCCTCCTTCTACTTGAGTTTCCATCACACACACACACACACACACACACACACACACACACACACACACACACACACACACACACACACACACACACACACACACACACACACACACTCACACACACACCTGACCTGTAGAGATAAGCTATGTGGTAAAGTTAAAATATTTCCTCTCTGAATGTTAAACAGCAGAGAGTTCCCCGGGAACATCATTTCTGAGAAAGTCAATCGCACCAACGGACGAGTGGACAGAGTTATCAGAACAGACGTCACCTCAATTTTCTCTTGCATCTCCAACATAAAACATGACTCTTTTCAAGGTTAACTTGCTACGGTGTAATATGTGTAACTGCAAACTCCATCTTACGATAAGTCTTAGTTGAGTGACTGAATATTTAGCCTCTGTATGAGACAGCAGACTGATTCAATAAAGTGTGTCAAATATTTGAAGCTCGCATTTGACTTGCTCATGCATTTCACAGTCTAAGGTCTGGGGAACAGCCGCTGGATATAAACTTAAAGCAAAGGATTTAACAGATCTGAACTCGAATGAGTAGACCTGAAAAGAGGCTGACTCTCGACCAGTTCAAAAGCTTAAAGCTCTGCCTCTCAAACTAAAGTCAACCAAGTTAAAAGATCCCAGATCAGTGTCAGTGACATTCTTAGACTGTCAAATGGTACACTTCCTTCATCCAACAGCCAAAACTGGAGAAAAATGGTGTAAAACTCTCAACACAATGGCAAATAATAACACTGTGGCTTTGACAGGAAATCTGAAATTGGGTTCGTTTATATGCTATCAATGCAGTGCATTTATGTCATAAACAGAGCGACCTGCCAAAAGTGCATTTTAGCTGGTGTGTTGACAGCATAATACATATAATGCTTCCTCCAAACTAAATATTTACAGGCGAGTTTGCTATTTGGAAGCATTGATGGACTTCGCTAGGGCATCATGACGTCTTGAACCTCCCCAGACACGAAACACATAGAGGACAAACACGCACAAGCATACTGACGGTACGACACCAGATGGTTTCAGATGCTGTTTGTCCTTCATTTGGCCTCTGCAAGAGTTTACTGACTCTAAAACTGTTCGCAAATATTTATAAAAGGGTAGCTGGCTAAAAGGTCTTGTAAAGAAAACTGCATATTTATAATAAAAAAATAAAAAACTTTCAATTAGTTTGCATAAGATCTGACCCAGTCCTCCTCAAACCCCTCTATCACAATGTTTGTTTAAAATAAAGCTTGACAAATTGTAGAACAACAGATGCGCAGAGCTGATAGCATAATGGATTCAGCCTATGGCACGAAGGTTAAGACGTGACATTCTTATCTGTTACCATATAAAGGTGTTATTGATTTGATGTAAGAACATGGAACTATGGGGCTGTTGGATCATTCAAGCAAGAGCAGACCAAGCACAATCAGCCAGGCCGAGAGCTTTCATAATACATGAGAATCCAGTCTGGCAGTGTAGATTTTCAGATAAATTGAGAGACACAGACATATAGATAGATTGAAACAGAGGGCCAGACAAATGGAGGCATATACCAAGCTGCTTAACAACCTCATGTCTCTCTCCGTTTCAGCGGGAATAGTGCCAGACAAGACCACCATTACATATCATATTTCATATGTAGGCGCTGACCTTTAACTATTTACTGTCTTATGTCTTTCCTTGCAGCCTAGCAGGTCTGAGTAGGCTTAAAACATACTCTACCCACACCGCAACAGAAATCGATTTTTTCCTGGCCTAGGCTAAATATTTTTCAACTATAATGCTACATATATGTTGCAAACAGTATGGCTTAAGGAAAAAAAAATAGTTCCTTCAAATGCATACATATTGTGCAATTCTTTGCATTTTCAGTCTTAAAGGGGTCCTATTATGCTTTTTCCCCTTTTCAACTTCAGTTAGTGTGTAATGTTGCATAAAAAAGATCTGCAAGGTTACAAAACTCTAAGTCCACTCCAAAGGGAGATATTTTAACTTTTCAAGTGCTCCAGAACTACAGCGAACGGCTCGTTTGGACTACAACGCAATTTTTCTGGATCTTATGAAATTATAATGTTCCTCATTTAAATAATCTCCACAAATGGAATACGCGAAAAAGTTGGCGAAGCCTGGTTGAGCTGCGCTAAAGATGAAGAGTGTTGTCGCTGTTTTCTTTCACCTTGGAAAAAGTTTGTCCTAAGGCTGACAAACTTAGATAGGTTAAACACATTTTTTAACACTGTTCCTGAACATTATAACCTCAACGTCTGTCTGTGCACTGCACATTTTACGAAGAACAGTTTTCAGAAGAGAGTACAATGCAGGCTATACGCACAAAAGCTTCTCCTGAAAGACGTAGACGTGATGTAAGTGTTTAAATTTTGTCGGGACAGTCTGTTGTTTATGGATCACAACTTTTAAGTATGTCTTATTATTTGTAGTTGTGTTTTCTGTTCCAATTATAAGCTTTATGTAGTTGCTATGATAGCTATGATGTAAACCAAGGGCAAAGCTTTGCCCCCACTAGCCTGCTAACTAACATTACAGATGTAGTTTACTTTAGCTTTTGTAAGATCTTGCTTTTGTAAGGCTGTTCATCACCCCTTAGGGAAATTATCCTTGATTTTGTGATCGATTACTGTTTGTATTAACATAGTTTTCCGACAAATATGATTAAATGGTGAATGACATTGTATTTGTATCTATAAGAAAATAAAAAATAAAAAGACGTAAACACCACTCTAAAACGTCCTGTTAAATCTGTGCTTGTTGAAATCCGTTCTGCATGATCATATTGTACGGGTCTGAATCGGGCTCAAAATGGTTTGAAATTGATGCCATCATTAATATTTACATCTGAGTAGAGCTCGAGATTATGGAGGGGTGTGACATTTCCCGAACACGCTTTAAGCGCTGCCAATCACAACACACTGGGCCAGCAAACCAATCACAGAACATTTCGTATTTCGGAAGGAGGCGCTTCATCGAAAACAATGCGTTTAAACAGACTGGAGATAGAGAGGAGCTGTAATAATGTAAAATATGTGAAAAATAAGTTTTTTCAACAATCAAGCATAAAAACATATTCTAGCACACCCCCAAAACAAAATCAAGACTTTGTAAAAGGTCATAATAGGACCCCTTTAAAATTTACCCAGTTGAGTAAAATGTATTGGTAACACTTTACGGTAAGGGTAGCTTATGAATGTCCACATCTTTTAAAATCTATTTTAGCAATAATTTTTGGGCTATTTCTTGTATATTTTTTGTCGTATCAATACACAAGCACGATTCCATCGCATTTGCATTCCAAAGTGTTTCAAACTGTAATTTGAAATGCAACGCCAAACCCTGAGCCGTGGACACTCCTGTCCTTCACAGCCCCGAGCCGCACACATGCATAGCCCAATGTTATCCATGACTCAGTTATTAATAAAGACTTCTTAAAAATGAATTGAACAATTCCACAATTCATGGGCGCATGACTAACGTTTGAAGACTTGAGCCCAAAGTTATTATTATTAAGCATTTCTAGCTATTACAGCATGACTAAGACAGATCAAACACGCGACCTGTCAAACACACGTGGCATGAGAGAGATCAAGTGTGTGTGTGTGTGTGTGTGTGTGTGTGTGTGTGTGTGTGTGTGTGTGTGTGTGTCTGCACTGCAGTAAATTATCCTCCACAACCCTAGAACATTAGAGAACGTGCTTTGATATTGCTCCGAGCCTAATATAGTCAGCAAACTCTCTAACCACAATGAATTTATTATTTCTGAAGGGGGAAAAAAAATCCTCAAATGCAGAATTATTAGCTCATATACCGAGGCTGCTCTAAATCTCTAAATAAGAGTCCCACCGCTATGACATTAATGACTCTCAGCTGAAGTTCAGGCCAGCGCTGATCTATCGTTCCACCTCAAATGAAGACAATGTTTTTGGCTGTCCAGGTTTCATTTCTAATAGAAAACTATTGATTTAGCAATAAGAGGCATTCATACAGGTGGGCTATGTATGATGGCATGATTTACAGCATAGTATTAAAACTCTATCAATATTTTACTGCTTTGGATTTTGATTCAGGACCATAATTTGGGCATTCATGTCTAATAAGCTAAAAAAGACAGAAAATAGCTCAAAAGGATGGCACTGTTTTGCTAGCTGTGTTCAAAGAGATAAACTGTAAAAGATTAAGATAAGAGTAAAGTAGTATCATATTTCATTAATACACATTGCCCCACATATAAAAATCACCAAACTTATACTCACTCACACACAAAATACACATACCAGAAATGGAACAAATTCATAAATAAGCTATATACTCATGCACACACAGATACACACACCTGTTTAGAACAAAAATATGTCAAATTGAGTGACAGTTAGTGACAAGTGTCACTTATACACACAAACATACTTGGGCCCCTGAAGGCAAGAGTGAGAATCAGGGTCTGATGAGACTCTGACAGGGCTTGTGTCAACCACTGCCAGTGGCAAATACTTAATATAGCAAACTGACATCAAGATTATTAGAGCGGATATTAAGCAAACACATGCTCTTTCTTTGTCTACCTTGTGCAAAGTCGAGCCAGCAGAAGCACAAAAGATACATTAATCTAATCGCACATACATTACATTCAAAGATCTATATGCAAAGATACAAAATATAATCACAACTTAAAGACTCTCTATGCCATATGCACTAATGTTTCAAAGGCATTTGATAGAAAAACAGATCAAGGTCACAGTGTGTGTGTGTGTGTGTGTGTGTGTGTGTGGAAGATGATGTAAGTGTTTAAATAGGCAATTTCCTTCTCAAACAGTGGCTGTCCCATTTATTCAATGAGCTGCAGTCTCTCTCTCCGTCCTCTCCCTCTTCTATTAGGTTACAGTGCTGTGGCTTGTTGCTCTGGGTGCCAGTAATAATTGGGCAAGTAAATGTGTGATCATGCTCTCTTTACGGTCATCATCCATCTCTCCATCACCAAACAGATAAACAAGTAATAGTATGCACACACACTCATACATACACTCTGTTCCTGTGTTTAGTGGTAGCATGATCGATAACTAGCCTTCATCATCGTCCTCATCATGGCTTTCTGTTAAATGAAACTGACCACACATGCTCGAACAAAAACACATTTGTTTTCATATCACGGTATGGAACTTCAATTCCATTTTTACTGAGCATATTTGCATTTTCTTTTTTTATCAAGTTTATAATAGCAAAGAAAAGATAATAGAGTAAAATACGGTTTCATTACTCCAAAACTATAAATGTAAATAAAAACTGGCCACAATGGATTTTTACTTTTAGTTTAGTTTCATATGTATATCAGTTAAAAAGTTGAGTTGCTTTTTTTTTATAAAAAATATATAATTTTATTCAGCAAGGATGCATTAAATTGATAAAAAATGTATATGAAGAAAAATCTATTTAATTTTAACTTTCTATCCATCAAAGAATCCTGAAAGATATTGCAATTTCCACCAAAATATTAAGCAGCAACTATTTTCAACATTGATAATACAAATATATCAGCATATTAGAATGATTTCTGAAGGATCATGTGACAGTGAAGACTGGAATAAATGACAAAATGATAAATATTTAAATAGAAAAAATATTTTAAATTGTAACAATATTTCACAAAATTACTTTTTCTTATTACATTGTTACTCAAATAAATGTAGCCTTGATGAGCATAAAAACTTCTTTAAAAAACAAACAACTCCAAACTTTTGAACAGTAGTGTAGAGCTTGAAACTTTTACAATCTGAAACATGGAAATGCCATTACATATCAATAAACTAGACTGTGCTGACAAATTCAGTGCTGGTAAACATTTTTAAAGGGGACCTATTATGCAAAACTCACTTTTACATGGTGTTTGAACATAAATGTGTGTTGGCAGCGTGTGTACACACAATCACCCTATAATGGTAAAAATCCATCCACTCCTTTTTTTTTTAATCCCCATAAATCATAAGCAGTGTCTCAGAACAAGCAGTTTGCAGATGTGACGTGACATGGCCTACGACTGCGACTGCTGACAGACTCTGCCCTATTAGACCTCACCCTGAGTGAGCTTTACACAGTCCGCCATGTTTTATCTCCTCGCCAGAGGATTTAACAGCAGCATTCAAGTAAAAATGTATTCTTATTTAAGCTACGAAAGTTATTCAATCAAGAGCAGTGAGTGATTTTCTGTTTTTCTTTTGTTGTTTGATTCATATTAACAGCATTTATAGCAGCAGGTGTATTACGCTGGTGTCACTTTAATACACTGATCTAATATACACATGCTATTTTTTTACTTACCGTTTACGTTCACAAACTGTGTTTATGCAGCTCATTTGCATTTAAAGATACATGCATGAAAACAGCATGTTTTTTCTTCCACTCAAAAATGGCCATTTACAACAATGTATAATACATGATTTGTGGGGTATTTTAAGCTTAAACTTCAGAGACACATTCTGGGGACACCTAAGACTTATATTACATCATGTAAAAATGGGGATAATAGGTGGAGGCATAACCTGACCACACACACGATTGAGACGATTTATATTTATATATATATATATTAATAGACGATTTCTATACCCTAACCACATCTACTCCCTTACTGAAATTCTTGTCATTTTTAGACGTATTTGTTTTATATTTAGTCCCTTTATTAAGTCATTTTCCTCATGGGGACAGATGGCTGGTCCAAATAAGGTAATGTCAGGTTTTACTGTCCTTGCAGACATTTGGTACCTATAGCAGAACCGAACATACACATATATACAATAGAGTGTTAGTGTGTTGGATTATGGGTAATGTCAGCTCTACCAGTTTTAATATTTATAAGCAGGAAGGAAAGGAAACTTCCTGGTGTGTCATAAAGCAGAGTGTCTAGACACCTCATAGCTGTCTGATAACCTGCCAACACCCAAGCAAAAAGCCCTCGGACGCCTCTCTCGCTGCTTCTGCTTCTATTCTTCCCTCCATCTCACACAATCTCACCTACAGCACACAATCCGTGCCTGTCATTTCCATTCAGGCTAACTCTACTTTAAAAAAAATCTTGAATAAAACTTTCACATGCACTCCTGAGAACTCCTGACTAAAATATAAGTTTCTAGCTCACCAAAAGGAATTATTACAGTAAAAGTGGCTGATGACCCCGGCTGCCTCTGGACCTCGTCCACTTTCATTTGAGTTTAATGCAAGAAAGTCGTACAGGGTTGGAACACCATGGGACAAGTAAATCATGGAAAAAAAAAAAAAAACATTTTGGGGTGAACTACCACTTTAATGAAATTTTATAAAAAAAGTAATACATTTCTAATTAGTTATATTAATAATGAATTCTTAACTTCTACTTGTTTAATCACAATCAAGATCAGGCAGTTGCAACACTGATTCTCTCATTCTTACTTTATCGTATTATTAATGGCATCATATTGGAGGGATGTACTATTTATTTATTTATTTTACTTTTTATGAGTTTTTCATAAGTGAAGTAATTTTCCAATTCCAATCAAATCATATATATGATCTGATCATTACTCTACTGAAGCTGGAGGCAGATTCCTCAATGTCCCAATGGCTCCGAAGTAAGCGCAGATAAACTGGCTCATTCCACTGCTCTGCTTATGGTTAAATATTCATACAGTAGTATGTATGAATCAATAGATTATTTGTAAAAACAGGCAACAGACTAAGAGAAGTATAATTAATCTATGTAGATAAAAGTAGTGTGTGTGTGTGTGTGTGTGTGTGTGTGTGTGTGTGTGTGTGTGTGTGTGTGTGTGTGTGTGTGTGTGTGTGTGTGTGTGTGTGCACGTGCCGCAATTTCAAATCACAAAATATTTTTTCAATTATTATTCAAATTTATTTATTTTTTTTAAGTTTCTGGGGGAAAAAAGTTACAGTTTGGGATAGGGTTTGTCTATAGCAATAATAATAGGCTTTAAACAAATTGAGAAGTCTACAGCATGTCCTCATTTAGCTGTCAAAGTAAATGACCTACACTATGAGATAAAGTGAGATAAGACGTGATCAAAAGACAAGAGAAAAGTGAAAGGTGTGTTTAGCTTGCAAAGAGACAGGGATAAACAGAGAATACATTTTTTAAACAAACCAATCAAAATCCCATCTAAGGTGGACAGCCAGTGATCACCTTGCAATTTAGTTTTGACATTTAATACCTCCTTAATAATAATACCTATTTATTATTATTAATAATAACAATACATAATACCTCCTTAAAAAGTTAAAGCCTATAACTTGTATCCTTTTTTTTTTATGTTGCCTTCAAAAAACACTTGGCCCAAAAACCTGCATGACACTTTTAAAGGATAGTAAAACCTCTAATCAATGACATACATTGTGGGGACCATCCAATTTAATGACTAGGTCAGAATGCCAAAGGGTTTATGTAAGGGTAAGGTTTAGGGGTTTGGGGTGACAAAATATCATTGAGTCAGTATAATAACAACAGAAACCATGGGGAAGTCCCCATCATGATAGAAAAACAAATTTGGTGCATCTGTGTGTGAAAAGCAGAGGAAGAAAGAGAGATACAGATTTAAAAGGACAAACTGCTCAGTGTGAGAAATGACTGATGGTGCGTCATGCTGTAAACCTCTCACATATATGACAAAGTGAGTGAATTTGCAGAATTAACAGTCTTGACAGAGAAGCTTCCCTTTAAAGACACTGTCAGACTGACAGGACATCACCACAGCTCACCCTGCTGACCACAGTGAAGCACTACACCCTCACTGCACACAAAACATCTGCACAACAACTGCTGACACCCGGTGATATCCTAAAATCCAAAGTAATTCTAAAGTTGACAGAGTTCTCAAATAAAATGCATTAAAATGTATTCAAACGAGCATGCTTCAACTGCACTTCGAGAGAGAGAGTGAGTATATTATTTAAGACTGAATATAAATAAATCATCCCAGCAATCACAAACACTCTCTCACTTACATTTTGAATATGCTAGTATATATATCATATGCATATATCATAATGTCCAGCTTTTTATCAAATTTTTGTTTTTAGAGAGAGAGAGAGAGAGAGAGAGAGAGAGAGAGAGAGAGAGAGAGAGAGAGAGAGATTTAATGGGGACATTCCATAGATTTGTGCTTATATACAGCCAGTATCCTATAACCTAACCCAAACCCACATCCTTTTCCTAATAGATTACAATAAAAACAAACAAGGACATCCCTAAAAATACATTTTTGTCAGATTTAGCTCACTTCTGTGTAATCGTTTAGTTATAATTCAATTAAATTATTATTAAAATTAAAATAATGAAATTATTATTATTATTATTATTTCTAAAAATGCAAAAACAATAAAAAAGTGTTAAAGGTTTTGTCCAATTTAGCTAACTTCAGGAGACAAATTTGTCCCCAAACTACAGCTAAGTACATTCATACATACATACACACACAGCTCTGTGGTCTGGATATGATTTCCATGCTTTAGGAGTTTTGGAAGTTTTTGGAGGCCATGCCTACTTCATTTCCTCTGAGGAAACACAAACCCAGACTCTAATCACCCAAACACGCACAAATACATATAGAGGCAAACACACACACACACACACACACACACACACACACACACACACACACACACACACACACACACACAGTAATCACTACCTCACTGTGCATACGATATTATATTGTTTATTCCAAATAAACTACTAGCGAGAGAGTGTGAGTCAGTGCTGTGCCATAGGAGAGAAGAAAGACAAACAGAAAGAGTGATTACAAGCGAGTGAACGAGAAAGACAAAAGCAAAGGAAAAAGTAATATCCTGTTTGGCTGAGGAAAAAATAAATAAACACATTAAAAAAAGACGAAGGCTGAAGAAAATACACAGAGTTTCCACAGAAGAAAACCCGCCTTGATGACAGGCTTTTGTGCATTTATGATCCTTGGTAAGAATTTCCGTGTTTATATTATTGTTTTTATTTTACAAATGAAGGAGGCGTTTGTATGTATGTGTATGTGGTTGTGTGTATGTATTTGTAGGGCAGCTAAAAGCAGGCAAGGAGAAAATTATCACACTCATTTATCACTAGTGTTATCTGCCCTAAAGGCCATCACACACACACACACACACACACACACACACACACACACACACACACACACACACACACACACACACACACACGCTCCTTCAAACTTTACAGGAACATTGAAAAACTTTCACACCAAACTTTCTGCAAAAACTTTCTATAAATCCTTGAGGCTTATGCATCAAGATTAACAAATTTGGCTTTTCCCTCTGCATGGAAAACATTAACAGCGACAAAGTATTAAGTGTAAAGTATTAAGCTCAACTCATTTCTCTATTACTTTTCTTCCTTAGCACAGAAAATGTGATATTTACTATTTATACTACTAACATACAATCTTTGATTAAAATCTTGAAAGCGTTATAAGTTTTAAAATTAATTGAAAAAAATGATTAGTGTTATAAAGGAATACATGTAATTCTAATTCAGTTTTTGCACAATGTCACAAAGCAGGTTTTAGGTATACAGCCTATCAAGATAAGAAAACAGCTACAATGTTGATTTTGCTCATCCTGTAGGATTGATTTAGCAGTTTTTCGCAGCTTTCGAGTTAGTTGAGTTAGCTGCAAAGCCAGTTCTGTTCACTGAAAACCTAAATGAATCATTTATGTCTTTAATCTGCTTTTGACATAAGGCTAGGCAAGTCAGTAATTATCTAGTTAGACTGGTCAGGGAAGCTTGTATGCATGTACTAAATGGTGGGATCACCTCGAGATAAAAAAAATACACTGAACTATCTGGAGATAATCAAGAGACCCCCATCAAACCATATCTAATTTAATCCAAATGCACTGAATTTTAAGTCAGAGGTTGAAAAACACTGTCTATGTTCTCAGGCAAGGCCATGTCTGGGTCTCCAAAGCATTTTCTCCATTTATATTCACAGACAATTTCTTACCAACATGCCCTGCATAAATATACAGGCCAGTAGATAACTCTTATAATAACTTTGAATAATAACTCATTAACATGACAAGTATGTACATTCAGATAAGACTTTAGGGTTGCACAATATATAAATCACCATATCAGTATTAGAGCCTGTTTAATTTAACTGTCGATATTGGATATTTAATGTGGGCCATTTATCAATTATTGGCAAAATGAAAATTATTATTGGTTTAATGGCATTAGCCAAAACTCTGATACTACATGCATAATATATCTGATTATTTTAATGTAAATTAACTCTGTTAAGCATTTTATGCATTGTAATAATATTTGTTAAAATACGAATGCAAGTTATAATAAAGTTTTTCTGGCACATGACAATATGAACAAATACCTGTAGCAAAAAGTACAAAGACTAAACCTTGAATACCACTAAGAAAACTAAATTAAACAGAGCAAATACTGCAAAACTATACAACTTGGCAGAACTTTTTTTTTTACCATACTGTAAATTAAAAGTAAGTACTGTACAGTCACCCTGCAGCAACCTGCCTTGCTCAAGGGCAGTTTTGATCTCAGCAAGTCTGGTTCACGACTTTCCTGAAATTAAATCTCCTCCCTTTGCGTTAATACACCAGATCATTAACCATCCGGCCATGATCTGAGCAGAGACTTAGGAGACTTTGAGGAGGAACTATGTGGGCACTCTGCTGGAAGAATAAAAACACACTGGAGGAAATTTGATTTATCTAATCTTTTATGGTGATCAGTCAGTCTGAAGGGAAGCAGAGAGTCAAACAGTTTTGGTTGGTACAGTTTTGTGCCCCAAAATTTATTGATTCTTCACTTTCAGCGTACATTTAAGCCTCTGAGAAATGTGTTCCTTCGAGTTATTTGAGCCAAGTGAATTATAAAGCAAAACATGAAAACAAACTTGAGGTTACCTTTTGTGAAAACATGTGTTCACTACAGTCATGAAAAGTACGTTTATATATTATTATGGCTTTAATGTGTGCACCAGATCATTTGCCAGCTATACTGTTGATACAATTAACATGCTGCACGCATCTTTAAATATTATTGTGTTTTATTAAAAATATATCATGTGCCAGATGTTCAAATTAAGAACATAACCACATTAAATCTATAGATTTCAGACTACAGACTCTATTCAGTATTGCTTTGTGTGAATAAAATGACTGCAGGTTATTATCTGAATTAACATATATATTCAAATCAGTGTTTCCCTGGCCCGTCCTTAATACAGAGAGACCATGAAGAGTACTTAGTCCCAGTAGACCCAACATCATCTGGGTCAAAGACTGAGTGGAAAACATGTGTTCTGAAGAGAAATACAGAAAGAGAGAGAAATGATGTTCAGATGTGAGCATACAAACCACTCACTGTGAGAGGACATACAGATATGGATCAGAAGAAACTCAATCTGAAATGAACGTATTGAATTACATAAGAGATCTAAGAGACATCTTTTGTTACCCCCACAGCAACAAACTCTCTCTTTCTTACACACACACACACACTTGCACACACAAAATAGTCAATTCAGCAGTCAATAGTATACACTAGCACTGGGACCATTAAGAGTTGTGAATATGGATTGTTGGACAGTGATTTTAGAGCTTTTTAATATATAAATATACAAATATATAAATTCAACAATACACTAACTTACTTTAGATTGATAATCACACACACACTCTTTCTCATTAATATTCTCTTGCAATATCATCTGCCAGACTATAATAACCTGAAATATAACAATTACAGTCTAAACAATGCCACCTCCTCGGCTCCGATGAGAAAACTAAAATTCACACTTAATATTCAGTACAGGTAATACGTGTGGTGTATTCCTCTTGAGGAATCTGCTCTAGTGTTTGTATTTTAAGAACGTTAATGGGCTGTGTGATCTGATGGAGGAAGAGAAGGGGTCTTGAAGAAATTAAGCTTGCAGGCCGAAATATGACAGACGACGATATGTAGTACATACCAACACACACGCATAGGTGCACCTTCTGAGCTTCAGTAAAGCTCAAGCATTTAAACACACACAAATATGCGCCGTTGCAGGGTTTCTCATCTATTTTTCATATCGACAGAAAAAGCGCACGAAGGGAGGAGGGGAGGTGTGAAAAAGCTGTAAAAGTGGCGGCGGGTTGAACTCTCCTGTGTACGTTCTACTACGGCAACCATTTTCGCATGTATTTTAACGCTGAAAATTGATCACTGGGGACCACAATGTGTTGAAACACAGGCCTCCTGACCACATACAGTACACAACATACAAATATATTCAATAAAGGCTGAATATTTAAAATAACAGAAAATTGCAGTTGGACTACTGTTAACTAATTCATATTCACAGCCATCAACAGACACCATATGAATGTTGATCATGTAATTATTGTAATAGTAGTTCTGACTACTTTAACAGTTTTAATTTTGTACTGGATATCAAAAAATGTTATAGCTAAAGTATTAAAAAGACATGATGGTCTGATTCTATAGCTATAGGAATGATTCTCACATCAATTATGGAAATAGGATTCTAAAGTAATGTGTTTGGAGTTTGGAGAGACCTAAATATTTTGGAAATGAAATGAGTTTTAAATTGAAAATATAAAGTCTTTTGTGCAAAATCCGTTCAAACAATCAACAAATAAAAAGTACATCATTTACAGATGAAGGACTCACTAAACAGCCCTCTGTGTTCATGGGTGCGGGGCTTTGTAGATGAGCGCATATTGTCCCTTTAAGAGCACAACTAGGTCGGCGGTCGCTGTGGCGTCGGCTGTGTCTGCGAGGCTAGTGATCTGATTGGTTGTGATTTGTGGGAGAGCTGATCTGATTGGTGGTGATGAGGTCTGTTTCACAAGGCTTGGCTCATGTGGGCCAGGTGTCAGAAAGCATCGTTTCCACGCCAACGCATTACAATGAAGACTGGAACAAAAGGCCTGACGGGGCAACCTAGAGCGGGGGGCGGGGGGAGCGCAGGGGGGACCGAGTGAGTGAATGGAGTTTAACTCCAGACTTGCCTGACATAACTCTGAAAATGCAGATTAACCTCCGCTTTTGAAAGTGGAGCAGAAACAGAAGAGGTCAAACTAACCTCACCTTGAAACCAGACAAAACAACCAAGAATCACCTATACATGCTTCTGATCAAAACACACAACACACACTCTTTTACACAAGCACGCCTTACTCAAAGTCACAAACAAACACCCAGGACCAAAACCCATATAAAATAAGAGTAAAAAAAAAAAACATACTTGAAAATTCAAGCCCTAACAAAAATACAAATTTTCACACAGATCACACTGCCCCTCTTTAACTTAAAATACTTTTTTTTATCCACACCATTTAGGCTTTGTGTCTGCACTTCCTGTGAAGTACGAAGATGTCAGATAAGTCTTTAACCATGAGGACCATTTCAGCCCATTATCACATTGAAACATTCTCGCACTGCCCCCTTATGGTTCATTCCACACTGCAGGGCACATGGTATCCTTCTACAACAGATAAGAGAGCGTTCCTTGAGTTGACATATCCTTTAGAAATCTCAGATCCCATCCATAGGAATGGGATAGACAGCTCATGTATGGAAAGACAGCGTAGGTGTAAGTGACAAGTGTCATTATCATTTAAGAGTAATGCCATTGAGAGAGTGGTTAATTTACTGTACTGTGATCATTCAGAAGATCAATATGTGTGTGTGTGGTTGTGTGCATTCATAGAGAGGACAGTCTAATTATCTAATCGTTTCTGTTGAACGATCGTTCATCCCCAGCGTGGCATTTGGAAGACAGGCATCAGAAACTCATTTTAATGCCTATTATTAGTGCACACAATACTGAGAGTAGGAGTGCAGAAGTGAGGAAGGGAGAATGGTGGGCGGCTATGTGAATGTCAGATTCTCCTTTATTAACGATGGAATTTTGTAAATCTAATTGAATGTTTTCTCAGGTTGGGCTGTGGCACGAAAACACACACACACACACACACACACACACACACACACACACACACACACACACACACACACACACACACACACACACACACACACACACACACACACACACACACACACATGTTGGGTTTTCATGTTTTATGGGGACATTCCATAGAAATAATGATTTTTATACTGTACAAACCGTATATTCTATCCCCTAACCCTAAAAATTCCCATCACAGGAAACTTTCTGCATTTTTACAAAAAACATCACTTAGTATGATTTATAAGCTGTTTTCCAAATGGGAACCACAAAATGTCCCCACAATGTCAAAGATTTCTGGTATTGCCATCTAATTTAGGGTAACTTTGACTTTGTTTAATTTTATTTACAATATTTATTAAAAAAAAATATTTTATGCTGTTGATTTGTATTTTTTATACTGTATACAAATGAGGACATTATCAAAAAGTAGGTACACACACACACACACACACACACACACACACACACACACACACACACACACACACACACACACACACACACACACACACACACACAAATATCAAAGCAAAGAAACACTGACTGAAATTTAAGATTAACAAGTTACAACTCACAACACTAATATAATAGCAAGGTAATAATAAGGGATATTCACCCAAAAATAAAAATTCTGTCATCATTTATTCAGCCTCATGCCATTATAAACATCTATGGCTTTCTTTCTTCTCTGGAACACAAAAGAAGATACTATCTGAACTATACCTTTAATAATAACTAGGGATTTATGATATCAGGGGTGATATTAGAGATTTTTTGTTTAATTAATTGGTATCAGTCAACATTGAATATTTTTTTACATTTAGATTACGTTTGCTGTCATCCAATAGTTAAAGTTAATCTTCTAAAAACTCTAATCACTAACAGTGTTAAACGTAATCTAAATGTCAAAATGAACATCCATTTTTCAGTACGTTATAATGTGATGCAAAAATTCGTTTAAAAAGTGCCCCTATTATGCTTTTTCGAATACCTTTCATGCAATGTGTAATGTAGCTGTGTGTGAATGTAAACGATCTTCAAAGTTCAAAGAAATGTCCTGCTCAGTCGTCCTTGCGATGGAGGTTTGGGTTAAATAACTAATTCTTCCTATATTTCATCATCAGACTCGCGCTCGGATTGATATGGTAAAATCGACGGCATCGTAACTGTCTTTAGTTTACAGTGTGCAATCGCTGAGCTTTAGGAAGCCTCCAGAGCTGAAGTTCAGTAATGGCCGTTTCGTATCCGACAGGCGCTGTAAGCGATAGACCAATAACAACAGACTGGGCCATCTGGCCAATCAGAGCAGAGTAGCTCGCGGAAAGGAGGGACGAGTCGTTTGAGAATCATTGAAAAATGTGGTGATGTACAATACATATTATGAGAATTTTTTTTTATTTTTTTTTTATTTTTGGTGAATGTAAACCTGTTGTAGAAGACCTCCAAAAACAATTAGGAACCTTTAAAATAGCATAATAGGGGCATTTAACATTTATAACAACTGATTTGGGTTTTTAGTGCTATATTTTAAATTTATTTTGTCTAAATATTATACATTTTAACATCGGCCATAACATGGCAATAATTATCACATGACAATAATTCTGTCATGACAACTCTCAAAGAGATTGGTATGGTAATGGTAATGGATGTGGCAAATTGCAATGTTAATGTATTTGGCCTTTGCTGAATAGATCTGCTGCACTGCTGCAGAGCAAGTACCGAAACTTGCCACTGCCAATACATTCACAGACATTGCTGTGAGCATGTAAGACATAACATACATGAAAAAAAAAACCTTAGCAGATCTATACAGGTGGAGCTAGGGAAGGTGGAGGGTTTCTGAAGCGTGCTGCAGACTGCTAACAGCTGTTCTATTATATTCAGTTCATGGACTTTTAGTTTCATCCCAGAACTTGGTATTTAGATTTTTGTATTATTGGTGCATAATAACAGTAACACAAACACTGATTAACACCACTATTAACAGAAACTGTAACATGAACACTACACAAACCTTCCCCCAACCCATAAACCACTTTCTCCCCTCAGTAATATCAGTGTAACATTTTCAGATCAGTTACAGCTTATTTGACATCCCGTCCTGCATTGATTTGTTCATATATACATGGAAATATGCATTGATTTTTTCCTCTGTTCATCTCAGTTCCCATGTCAGGAATAGAAGCTCAATTAATCTGATCATGATGTAGTGCGCTGGGAAGATTCCCATCTCCCAGAACAGTGGAAGATCTAGTATTCATATTGAAGAGAAACTTTCTAAGCACTTGAGTTCTTTAGTTTAAGCAGGTCAAAAAAGTTTTAGTTCTGGAAAAACTGTCTCTCAGGAGTAATTCTTCAGTTTGAAATACAAAACTAACACCACTTAACTACAGCGGTTTGCTACTTATTCAGGGAGGATCTGATTTTTTAACCTTTATTTAAACCCGGTATTAATCTTTATGAAAACAGTTTCATTTCTCAGGAATAATGAAAGATCTCTAGCAGAATAAACAAATAAACCAATCCTCATATATGTCAGTGTTTGCTGTTTTGCTGCAATGCTGTTTTTCTTCATAAGCAAGAGCATGAAAACACTCCTGAATGGTAAGCTATCTCATCTTGTTGAAGCAAATGAAGAGTTTCTTATCCACGGATGCTTAAGTACCAAATATAAACTGAGACGGATTCAGCAACAACATTATTTTGCTGCCTTTGTGACTGCTGATTGAGATACTGTATGAGACATTCAGGTTTTACGTTTCGGCCCTCAGATTTTTCAATGCTAATTAACACAAGGTTAAAAATACTTTAAGATTGTGTAATGACCTCTCGGTGCATTCCAGATCATCAGATCAATTCACAAAAATGCGTGCGTGTTGATTTGGACAGTCGTCTGATAGTTGAATCCGTGGGTGGGGGAACCATTGATCATTCAATTGTGCGCTGGTTATCGTTTGTATACGCGCATGTGTGTGTATGAAATGGGAATCAGAAGGAGTGTGTGTGCGTGTGTGTGAATAATTATATCATGGCTGGATGCCTGTTCACTCACTGTGCAGCCAATGATGAGCTGATTAACAAGGATTTTAATTATTCACCAAAACAAGGTGCCCTTTCACACACACACTGAAACACCACAGTAGCAGACAGACGGTGGCATCCTGTGGCGCCATGGTTCTCTGCAGGCACTGAGATGTTCATTGTGCCCACCATCTTCTGTCTGAATGTATCAAATCACTGCAAGCAAACACAACATACTCTATGCATGCACACGTCACACACAACTAAACGCACATGCTCGCATGCACCAAAGAGCAAGCGAACGCAGCTGGCAAATCCTCTGGTGTAACATCTGATGTAATTCAATTTTAGATGGGATGCTGTATAACTTCTGAATATCTAAACGAACAATTCACTCTCTTGACTTCCATCTGGGGAGTATTCGGTAGAGATGGACTGGAGCAAATTTGTTTGTGACAGAAAACCAAATTAAATGAGCTTTGCTGAACGCTTGACTGCACATCATGACACTACAGAGGCTGAAATCATGATCTGGTGAAGATGTCAGCAGACAAATTTTTGAGTGCAATAGTACAGCGACAGCAAATGCTTAGATGGTATTCTGGTAGTGGTGGGTTTTATTAAATGAGGTCTCGCTGAGTTCATCTGTTATAAAAGATGTACAAGTTTAAATGTGACTGAAGAGCTTTCTAAAGAGCTTCCAAAAGTTTTGGTGTGTCCTATTCTGTGGCAGAGTTCAGTGAAACTGCTTTCCACAGCTTTTTTAACCCATGTCTGAAACTGGGTGGGTGACAGTTCAATTCATGTATAGATTATCTAAGACAGATATGAATTTGAATGCGTCTATGGAACAAAACAAAACAATGTTTTAATGAATTAATCAAATTAAACCTATTTAGATCAAATTAATGTTTTTCGGGTGGGCAGTGTGGAAGAGGTTGCCACTAAAAACAAAGAAGCGAAAAAGTACATTTGTTATTCCTTAAATCAAAGCAGAAGCGTGAGATTGTATGCAACTTTTAATGCCCTTCAACAAATATGTGTGTGTGTGTGGGGGGGGGGGGATTTTATATCAAATTCATGTTATTTTTATCATGTACATTTGAAATTGTGATATTGTAATTGTCAGTTTACTTTTTTATTATTCCTCCCCAATGTGAGTGTATGGTAGCCCTATGAAAGGTACATAGGAAAATTGGCACACTTGTAGTGATAGTAATGAATAGCAATCTGACCAACTCTATAGCGCCACCACCAGTTCAAAAATTATGTTTTCAAATGATTATAACTTTTGAACCTTTTGTTATAGAAAAATTGTATTTATTTCACCTGAATAATCAATTCACTGATCACATTCAACATCTTACATTAAAACTTCCCCCTTTGCAGTAGTGGCCATTTTGAAAAGGCCATTTGTAGCTGCTACTCCTTCAAATTTTGGCAATCAGGATAAATATAACTTACGTTAACAGCCAAGTTACCTCAGAATGCCAATTGGTTAGTATGCTAACTAATGATTTAATGTGCTCATTCTCACACTGAAAGCTCTTCTCGGCAGCTTCTTGAATGTGTATCAACTGAGTGGCACACTGTTAAGCAACAACTACTGAATACATGTCTTCCAAGTAGTGCATGGTGAAAGGTGATAAGTGACAAGCACCTGAACTAAAGATTGTTGTTTCGATTCCTGCATGGTGCAATTTTATAAAAGTGTGTGTAATGTAGTGTTATTTCGATTCCTTTATTATCCGGGTAAGCTTTTTCCTCTTGGATTAGAAAAATTATAAAAGTGTTTTTGTTAATTCTAATCTGAACTTCTATTCATTTTCAGTTCATCCTCACCTATACTCCTGAACCTCGTGTCCTCCAAGTAGCGCATACTAATTGTACCAATGTTTCTTCCTCTTAAATTAGAAATATTTTTTTTCCCCCAGTCATTTTGAGTTCATTCTTTTCTGTACTTCTGAACTTATCTGTTCTTCATGTACATTCTGTTTCGTTCTTCTCTTTTTGTTCTTTTGGCTATGCACTGCTATCGCTGCCCGTTCGAGGCTTGGCCACGTATCGCTGCTTGCGGCTATATTTAAATTTTTAAATTGTCATTAAAAATCATAAATATACTTACATTACGTGACATAAATAGTAGTTTTTCATTGTTTAAAACAAAATATAAATTAAATGAATATGGAAATTTGGATCAAAATGATATTTCGAAATTGAGTAGTTGGGGTGAGCACTGAGTGGACCAAGCTCATAATTAGGTGGGACCACCATAGCCTAGATTTCATTGGTATTGTTGTCTGAAACGTGGAGGTTGAAAAAGATGGGCTGGAGTAGAGCAACCAGGCATGTCTGCTAGCATGACTAGTCAACCCAATGAAAGAAGACACAAGGAACACAAAATGGAGCTGGTTCTTCATATGTTATACTGACTCCCTGATCTTAATGCCAGAAAGAGCTCGGGGCTTTAGGTCTGTGTACGGCAGACTCACAGATTAGTCAAGACGTTCAGGCAAATGCTAAAACAGATGTTAAAGTGCAGGGTTTCCAGAAAAGGTGGCCCATGGCCTGTATCAGGACAAAGTCAAACTGCTGGCTCCTTCCCAACATTTAGGTCTAGCATAAGTATGTTGACTACAACTAAAACTAATCAAAGCAGGCTAATGTCTATTGACTGTGTAGATTCCACGGCTATGAAGTAGTTTTAGGTTTGTTGAATGATTACAGTTCATCATCACTTTCTTTCCATAATTGTTGCAAACTGTCTTCTTTCGAATAAAAATAAAAATAAAAATAAGAAGCCATTTGGCTTACCATAAAAAATTTAAATGGCACACATGTAGAAAAATTTACATATCGATTAAAATTACTTTTAATATAAAATTACTGTTTTCTATTTCTAATATATTTTAAAGGTAATTTATTGATGGCGACGTTGAATTTTCAGCAGCTATTACTCCTGTTCTTTTCTACTCCACTGTGTGGAAAAGAGCAGGTTGTACATTCCCAAAAACATCTTCAACAGAAGTAAATTCTTAAAGGGGTTTGAATGACAAAAAGGTGAGCACATAATGATAGAATGTTCTGTTTAGGGTGAACTATCACCAAAAAAAAAACTTTTTCCTTGGAAAAGGAGCTATATGGGTGGACAACACAAGGGTCTGTTAAGGAGACTAACTGCTGCACTCCCAGCTCTAAAACCATTTCACTGCATTATTGATAAAGCATTGTAGAGTAGAGTGCCAAACGGAGCGAGAAAATAAAAGACACCATGGATATTGTGATATGGCTCATAACACCGCTTCTCTACTTCTCTTCTGAGCCTTACTGTAGAAAATGCAACAGATTACAACCTTATGCTGCGTAACAATGTGTGCTGGCCGGAGGGCCAAATGTCAGAGAAAGTGTGTGAACTTAAGAGAGACCTTTCTTCTTTTTAGGCAGCCTACTGAGCAAAAACCATAATTCTTTCTCAGTAATTCATCGCTCTCATCTCAATCTCAATGTGAATGTCTCATCTCAATCATCTTAAATAGCAAATGGAAGGCAAGAACCAAACCTTTGGAGCTAATGAAGCTTTCCACTTCCATCTCACTGTCCTGTAGCTCAAACAGTAGAGCATGCTACTAGAGAACATGGGTTCAGTTCCCAAACTGTGTTCCATGGATGCAATTTAAGTCAATTTGGATACAAGGATCTGCCAAATGTATAAAAGTAAATTAAAACTGGCCCTGTTAGAATCAGATCCAGAAAGAAGTCATGTGAGCAATGAAACAAAAAAGAGGATGCACGCTAATGCAGATGTTCATGACAAGACTGACAGACAATTTCAAGGAGCATCAATCTCTTAAGTGAAATCCTATGGTCTCTGCAAACAGACGTTTTCCATTTCCACACATGGCCTGTAGACTGGTGAGGCCAAAAGGCCTTGAGGAAACATCTCTTCTGCTGGAGAATTCTTGGAATTCATTCAATTAAAGCAGAGGAGTGAGACTGTATGCAACTTTCACTGCCCTTCAACAAAGAAGCGGTCACACGGGTGTTTTGCGTGGGGCTGGGGCTAAGAGGGTCTTCTTGGCCTGCTGCCCTCATCCATTCATTAGACATTATGAAGCTTTTACCACTCTAAACTGATGCTTCAGGTACCAGTCGCACTGTCCAGATCTCAACCATGCCAAAAACTGTAGATAATAAAAATGAATTATGCAACCAAGGAGACCCTTGTTATAAAATTGGCAGACTGCAAACCATAGAATTACCTGCTGGGTCACCGTTTCAACATTAATAGCAATGTCCTCGAAGGCCAGATATAAAATGCAAGGCAACTCACAGTTTCTTTGAGCATCAGGAGGTTTTATCACAGTTGCAAAACTGCCCAAGAAAGGCAAAAGGGAATGCAAATGGCCTTTAACCTCACAACTGATGTAGAAATTAAAGTTAAAGCTCCAATCTCCTCCTGAAGATCCAGAAAAAAGTCTTTTGGTGCCTCAGTGACAGCTTCGCTCAGAGAAACTGACAATCACAGCTGTCAATCATGACGTCACACCCCGTTTTATAGCATCAAATAACAAAATAAAACCAAACTTGTTTAAAAACCGAACACTTGAACTTACATCAGTGAGATAAAAAAAAAAAACTACCTAAAATGACAGAAACCATCTTTGGAAAAAAAATTTTAAAGTCCAATTTGATTTTAGTTTTCAATTTGTCTCACGTCCCATTATAACTTAAATCCTACATTATAATGTACAGTATGAAAAATGGACATTCATTCTGAGACTTGCTAAAAATTAAACTGTAAATTATTAGTGTTTTTAAAGATGAACTTTAAGCGAGCTTTAGATTATGGCAAAGGCAATCAAAATGCAAAAATAAGGATTAATGAGTATGTGCAATGAAATATCAAATAAATAAATAAAATGCTAATATCTTCTGATATGGTACCGACCGTTATATTGTACATCCGATGGTTTAGAACAAATCCTACAAACAGTAAGTTCTGCTCTGATCTTAATCATTTAAGAGTTCTCATAGTGCTAGGACAATGCTATATTATTTTCATGATTCACAAAAAAAAAACACACAGATCCAGCTGACATCATCCATTTTTAGTATATCTCCTTCATTGTATTTCAGGAGGATTGATCTGCAGTGTCAGCAGTGACTCACATTTCATTCTCTCAAATGGGTAAAATATGATCAAAGGGAGGGAGAATATAATACGGCCAATAGAAGATACTCTACTGAGTAGACAACAAAATCAATTGCAGTGTGATCTGAGCTAAAATTAAGTTCTGAAGAAGACAAAAACTGACAAGAAGATTGAAAAGAGGAGTTGATTACTTTTCATTTAATAGCTGCTTTCTGTCTAAAGTCCCTAACAATACCTCAATTGTCAGGACAGGCTCCAGGAGCAACGTTGGGTTAAGTGAGTTGCTTAAAAGCACAATGGTGTTGTCATCCATACCTGGGATCAAACGTATGACCTTTCTGTTTCCAGCTTAGATCCTTAATTACTAGGCAAAACCACAGAAGGCCTCTGAAAAGACTCTGAAATAAGGAAAAGCATTTATATATCAACTGGTTAAAACATTGTGTAACATTAAATCAGTTGAATATTATAAGAATGCTCAGTCAGTACTGTTGATCATTTCAACATTGCGATCTGCAAAGAAGCTGAAAATGTCATTGGTGAAGGTTACAGAGATGAAGGATGTGGTGCTTCTTTTTTATCAGTGTGATCCTATACAAAGGAACATAAATCAGTTGTATTGACTTTTAACACATGGGACTTCTGATAGACTTAACATGAATGCCTGATCATTACATCTGAGAGAGAGAGAGAGAGAGAGAGAGAGAGAGAGAGAGAGATATGAAGGTGAACAGAAGGACTGGGAGATGGAATTCGATCTTAATAACATGAGAGACAATGAGAAATATGATCTAAAGGGCCTTCACAAAGTGTTCAGAAGTGTCATACAATAGCCTGTTAATGACTAAAGGTTTTAGGCATTTTTCACAAATTCATTCAGAATAAAATGTATTATTTACATTTGTCTTGATCTTCTTCAAAATATCTCCCTTTTTTGTAATCCACCTATGCTAAATTTGTTAACAGATACATACTATCTTTAGAGTGTCCCATTACACATTAAAACCGATCAACTGTGGCCTCTATTGCTGTAAGAACTTTAAACCACTAATAGTCCAAAGGGTTTTTAAAAGGATATCCAAGCCTAAAAATGCCTTAATCAAACAGGAAATGGAAAAGAAGCAAAAAATGAGAAAAAGGCAAATGCAAATAGTACTTTAAGGGACGGTTACTCAAAAAGAAACCTATGCAGGGCTTGACATTAATACCCGCCGAATGCGGGCGGATTTCAGCAGTGGCGTGTAACGCAGTCTCCCCTACTAGCCACTTTGGCGGGTTGAATTTGATGTAATATACATTTTTCAATTGTAGTCTTTTAAAAAGGCATCTGAAATAATAAACTAAGTGTTGTCTTGTAACACCCTGAATTCCTCCAATCAGAAACAACCTTGAGTGATGACACTCACTGTGCTCATGCTCATAATTTCCCTCCATTCTTGCCAAAAAGGGAGCCACATTTGAAACTTCCAGATGGAGTTATCCACAAAAGGTTGTTTTTGAGGTAAAAAAAAATATTTTTCTTTCTGATGTACTTTTTTGGATGATCTTATAAGATCAAATGTCTATGACTTCAAATAAGTATTATTAGAATCACTGTTTTGTAAGCTAAAAATAGAAATGGCTAACAAGTGTCAAACTAGCAGTCAAGCTAGCTCACATGAGGTGAAAACATGGTTCATGATACTGGGACAACGCCCCGTTTCATTTATATTTTAAAAACGAATCAAGCTAAAAAAAAACTGCATAGTTCCCTTTGTAAGGCCCGATATATTGGTCCAATCTGCCGGTCCGCCAATACACGGGGAAGGTTATCACGTGCTCTGTCCTCACTCATGCAGAGTATTGGTTGGTTAAATTTACAATACATTTAGTTATGTATTCTCTCGTTAATTCATCTGACTCCATAAATGAAAGGGTTTTAATGATATCTGTGGATCATTAATCATGGGTGAATGTTTGACTATTCCGTTTAACTCTTCAATGAAAATAATATCAAAGTCAGTTAGAATAATCAAATGTAACAATTTATTATGTCAGGTAAATGTATCATGCCAATTCCATAATCAATTCAAAGATAATCGATACAAAACATCAAATGCTCTGGAATAGAGAGAAGATGCAAACCCAACATTAAGAAATACGTGAGGCTGAGAGATCTATATCTCTCAGCCTAACGGACCGATCTGAAGTACAGAAAAAGGCCCCGAACTCTCTGCTGCATCTCATTAAATAGTCAGACCTCTTTCACATGGAAACATGTGCTAACAAAAGAAATTTGCATGCAGTGGTCGCACCTTCATGGGGGTGGGTGACCATTTGCTTGAGAGACCACCTTCCTTTGTAAGTCAGTTATCCATAAACTCTTAAAACCTTATTACCTTTTATTTTATCTATCTGGATATGAGATATCTGTACCACTCACTTTGAGACATTTCAAATGACACCAAAAACATAACAGTCAATGATAAACATTCACATTAAACCATATTCTTGTGTGAGTTCTTAGTAGTTTGCGGAAGTGAGGTCGTATGGGGGAGGTCAAATGGTAATTAGCCCTTTGTCTCAGACCAGGGCCTCAACCAGTATTTTCAGTCTTACACCTTTAATGTGCAAATTAAAAGTAAAATGTGCACTGTGCATTGCAAATTATATGTAAAATGTCATCAAATCACATTTTAAGGTAATTATCTTTTTTTATATAAAGATAGTCACTGATTGCTTACAGCATGCCAAATATCAGAAAGAGGAATACAGACAGGGGAGTCCCATTTCCTGTGCTGGAAAGGTAATCATTACTTAAAAACATGAAATGAATAGTCACAATAACATGACTGATAAATAATATTTTCCATTTTGAGTATATGATTGATTCATTATGTATATTTTATGTTACAACCGTCCCTTACGTGTTACAACCGTCCCTGTACATTGGGACGGTTGTAACAGTGGAGAGATTGTATTAAAATCAATTTTGCAACCTGTACATATTTCATAAAACCACTTAAATACATTGTTTCAGCAGTTGACAGATTGAAGTTTATAATATAACAAATTGGTTATTCCAGTATAAATGTTTTTTGATGTATTGCTAAAAATTGCAAAAAGTGTTACAACTGTCCCTGGTCTCCCCTGTCGATACTGAAATATCTGAAAATCTTCCGCAGGAGACACAATACCAGCTGCGCGTTCTCGCTGTCTCATCTCTCCGACAGCGAGTTGGCAAACAAACTTTACAGCGAGTTGACAGCAGCCTAATATACCGGCTGCCAAATTATGAGATAATATTAAAAATATCTATATGGCAGTTTTTCCCTATATTGATGTCAAAGTTGCGGCCAGTGAAAATGCTGAGTAGCTAGTAACTTGGAAAACCACTAGCCACAGTGGCTGGTGAGCAAAAACATTAATGTCAAGCCCTGATACCTATGAATGGAGAATGGAGTCAAGTTTTAACAATGACCTAAAATCTCCACACAAAAAAAATAAAAAATAAAAAATCATGCAAGTATAGTAAAAGTAGTTCATATGACTCATGTGCTACATTCAGTCTTCCGAATCTGAAGCCCTTTTTGGGTGAACTAAGTCTTTTAAAGAAAACCTAAACTACTGCGAGAAATGACTTTGCTTCATGAGTTCACATCTACATATAATTATTACGGTAAAGGTTATGCGTATTTGGCGTGCTGTCCGGGTGGAGGGCTCCGAGCTCGGAATTTCTGCCCGAAACCAGAGTACTCCCCACGTTGGTAAGAGTAGATGGAACTAGAAGTGAGGAGATGGAACTAAAAGTGAGTAGATGTGGTGGAGGTGGGATGCTGATAAACTGTCAAGGAACAGAGGTGGGTTCTGCTGTTATTTATATTGTCCTGAGTTGATTACTGATTGATCTCCACTTGTGCTAATTGGGTTAATTATCTACACCTGCTCCTCCCGAACCTTGTTAATAAAACATCATTAAAAATACAGTAGCTTATGAAGCTCAGCCAAAACCAGACTTAAACCCCAAATAAAGAAAAACCTGTAAATTACAGCACACACTGTAGATGCCCTCAATTCAATCTGACAGCACGAGAGAGGGTTAAGGCTGTCCCACACTAAAATATCTTTAAAATCTTATTTTCAGATTTTAAAAAATGTGAGAGACCACAAACATGATGATAAAAAAAATAACGGTTAACGGTTATTAAAGGGGTGGTGTAATGCCCTTTTCACAAGATGTAAAATATATCTCTGATGTCCCCAGAGTGTGTGTGTGAAGTTTCAGCACAAAATACCCCACAGATATTTTTATATAGCATGTTAAAGTTGTCACTTTTTGAGGGTGAGCAAAAACGCATCGTTTTGTGCCTGGCCCTTTAAATGCAAATGAGCTGCTGCAGAGGGCGGGGTTTCAAGAGCTCGTGTGTGTTAGCAGCTGCAATTGACCTTTCGCCGGCCCCTCCCCCAAAACGGCCATTGTCCAATCACACATCATAGCAACCGTTACTATGTGAGCAGGTCCGACAAACATTAGCAAGATGGTGAAGCGTGCGCCCATGGCGTTTGTAAATCGGACACTAGATACCCCGAGAGATTGTCTGGAGGAGTTGTGTTCTTTCCATTCCCAAAGCCGAAAACACAAACAGTGTGGACGGCACTCCCAGTTAAATGTGTCTAACATTACGAAGCATAAATACGTCTGCTGGCTGTGGTATCGATATACTTAAAGTTTTTTTTGTTTTGTTTTTCTGATCTGAAAAACTATCCTATCTGTAACTCAAAAAACATAATATTGTCTGAACCGCGAGTTTTATGATCCGTTGCCCCACTAATAAATATTATGGTAGCACTAAGTGCATTATGAAAGACAATCAAGGAAAGTTATTTAGATGCAAATTAAGGCTATGTCTGGTTAAACAGTTATTGTGTGATTTCGTTTATTGTGCTTTGTCAACTTGAAGCATGAATTTGAGAAAGAAAATCATTTTTGGAAGAAAATGCACCACATACTTTTGTCAGTGATATAAGTTATAGCTAAAAGATTGTAAAAGCTTTCAGTTCACCCTGCCTAATTGTAGTTGAAAAGTCAAATTAAGCTTGATTAATGATATAGTGACTGATCAAATACACTACAGCATCGGGAATATAACTCCCATTTGTTTTGCAGCATTTAAAATTTTAGTCATTGTGTTATGCGAAAAAACACACATAAGAAATTATTGCTGACAGCACTTTTATTTTCAGAGAGTTTTTTCTTTCACACAAAAACACAACAGTAAGTGTCTTTCAATGCTTTTAAACACTTGATTCCTCGTTCTTTATCACAAATGATGTGTGGACACCGGTAAGCAAGCCTCGATAGAGACGCAGATAGTAGTTGTGTCTCCTTCATTGCGTATTTTTATATTTTGAATATATCCCTCCACTGCATACTGTAACCCCTTTTGCCTCGATCTGGAGGATATCGCGGAGGTATATGCTCCAAAAATGGTCACTGACACTCACGGGTATACCTCTTTCCGTCATGGCAATCTGTCGCGCTGGTCGTGTTTGACCATTTGTTTGTCGGACGTAGCAACAGTAACTAAGGGGGGCGGGGCTCGGCGAAAGGTCAATTACCTCACGCAGACACACTAAATGACAGAAACTGTTCTACCTTTAATGTTAAAACGGAGTCAGACAAAGATGGAGATACTCAAGAAGAAGTGACAACATGTAGAATGCAACAGGACGTCTCTTAATGGTTAGTTGATGAATGTTGCTGATGTGAACTTAACTATCTTCAATTAGCATATTCTGTCATGGTAATCTATAAATCACTCGTATAGGAACTGTTGTGAGATGCACACAGAGTGACATTCTATTGCATGTGAAAAGATGGATGCTAAAGTTTGAGCTGACTCACAAATGTACTCTTATACAACAACTTTTCCTCTTCTCAACATGGACTGCTTGTTCCCGGGGGCGGGGTTTATGTAAATTTTAGGGTTAGTGATGTCACTAACCCTGGAGGAATGTTGTGTAGTCCCTTCCAGCCGTTTGTTGTAGTCCTTTTCTTTAAAAGCAAATATCTTCCTATGCCCTTAACTTTGAGCATTGTAACTTTGCAGATGTTGTTTATGCTCAAACAGCAACATTACACACTAACTAAAGTTAGAAAAGTGAAATAATAATCAACCACCCCTTTAACCTTTATTTAACGGTTATTAACGGTTATTAATAACGGTTTTGTTCATATAGTGTGTGGAGTGCAGTGATGTGACCAAGACAGCACACCACACACTAACAGATTCCATTCACAAACAACCAGAGTCCTGCTTGTGAACACGGGAAATCTCGCAAAATCTCACACGGTCAAACATGACTTTAGAGTAAACAAATATGTCGTACGGCAGGCAAGAAGAAATGGCGCTTATAGTGTATGGACTGCTTTTTACAGAAAATTTGAAGGGGGAAAAAAGAAAAAGGTTTGGATGAAGTCGTGGAGACGGAGTGAACATAGACTTTACATGTTGCAGCGCGAGCTGGAAGTAAATCTTCACTGTAAAATCCGATTAGTTAACCTTACTCAAAAAAAGCATGCAAACCGATTGCACTTAAAAAACTAAGTAAAGTGAAATAGGAATAGTATGTAGTACTAACAAGTGCATGCCTAGTAGTGTAGTGTACACTTACAAGAGAGTTCCAGTAACTTAAAACTAATTTGTATAGTATACTTGATCATTTACTTTAGATGTACTCATTTATGCTAGTTGTGTTCTGTCAGCTCGCTTTCTGATTAGGTATCATTTCGTTCCATGTGACAATCTACAGAGTGCGTGCACATTTGTCCTCAGGTTCCCCCACACAACAGGATTTCTGATCGTAAATAGTCAAAATGCTGGATCTCTACGATTTGAGAACGGTGCGGAGCAGATTCGATCACTCTAAACACACCTCACACCACAGGAAAATCTGATAAGATAATCTGTAGAACCATCAAGATAATCAGGACTTTACGTAGGATTGTCAGAAGCGGAGAAATTGGCTCAAAATCGGCCCGATACGATAATCTTGTAGTGTGTGGGTGCCTTTAAGCCTGGCTCAGGCTACAGGAGTTTCAGTCCGATTTATGCCCGATTTACCCCTCCCGATATTCAGAGAAAAAAAATCGTGACCAGGGCATTGGTCGGTTCCAATCTTCGGCCCAGATTATCTGGTAATGTGAGGCGTTTACAGATCAAATCTTAAACCTCCCGATCTAATCACAGACACATCGAGGCCTCCCCGACAATATCAATCATGTTTGATATTTAGGATTCTAAATTGGGAAGATTACGTCTTACAACAGTACTTCCACAATATCCAACGAGAGACAAGCCTACAAGGAGATGAAAGTGACAGAACTTTGAAATGGCTGCTACGAAACAAGCAGCTGTACGGGTCCAGTGGACAACGGAGATGGAGGAACGTCTGATCGAAATGTGACAACAACACGGCTGTTTTATTATTGCTACAAAGAATAAGAATTGATACAGCAAGTTACAGTATCTATTTTGTTAACATCCGGTTCCCTCGCGAGATCACGTGAGGTGCTAAATCTGGCATGATAATCTTAAGAATAGCCTACCTTGTAGTGTGTGACGTGCCACGATTTTCAAATCTTGTAGTGTGTACACGCTTGAGATTTGAAAGAAGAAAATCTGTGAAGATTCACTTTATGTGCATGATGCAACAAGATTTCACAATCAGTTAAGATTTAAAAACTCCTGTAGTCTGAGCCCGTCTTTAGACGGGCAGAAAATCTCCAAATCCACGAATACAAAGGATGGCAAAAACACAGTTCAAAGTGTGCGTGTGCGTGTGTGTGTGTGTGTGTGTGTGTGTATGTGTGCATATGTGTGTGTGTGAGAGAGAGAGAGAGAGAGAGAGAGAGAGAGAGAGAGAGAGAGAGACATGAACACTTGTACACACTTCACCAATTTGTATTAGGCATGGTCTATCCTTAGCCAAGCTACCACCAGTCCAATAAACATGTTCACCACATTCAAAGAACCTTGTCCTAGCAATTTGTTTTTTCTAGATTTCCAGATAGCGAGTTTTGCAGTACCAGACAAAAAGTCAGTAGGGTCAACTTATTTTTCCTATATTTGCTGAATACTTTGGACCATACACATACAGTAAATGTAAAAAAAAAAAAAAAAAAAAGCTTCAATTCCTGCAAACCATTGAGAAAGAAGAAAGAACAGATAATTTAACTGAGCATAATGTTATCAATGTTTTCAAATAAATTAAAAACAGTTTCAGTGTCAGAAGAACAAAAAGGACAAACCACCCCTTCAAAAAGATTAAGGTGCACCACATGTCTGTTTGTGGCTATCGACCCAAGTACAATCCTCCACAGAGAGAGAGAAAGAACAAGGCCAAAAATGTGGATGATGAAGATGAGATAGGATGGGTTTCCTGAAAATGGGAAAGAGGAGCGTAGTCTGAGAGATGAGTGTGGTGAGATGAAAGGTCAACATCACTGCAAATGTCAGACAAACAAGGAATATTTTTAGAGGAGAGATTCAGACGGACAGACAATCTGAAACAGAGACTGTGATGCATTCATGCTATTTTTGTTGATGCCACCGGTGCCAGGTTTCAGCTATGATGTTTAGTGATTTGATGGGGAAGAACCTTGTAAAAGTCATTTAGTGTAATTTGAATACAGTGGTGTTTATGTGAGCGATATCCATTTAAGTACAAGATCAAGACTGTCTTCCCTGTTTATGAATGAAAGCAGCAGCAATCAGAGGATATTCTTTCTCTTATTTGGCTCATGTAATCAAGTTCAGATATGAGATTGAATGAAACTAAGAAATGAAAGGAGTAATGTTTATGACTCATCTTTCACACACATACAAGCTCAGAGGGGTGCAGACTGGCTAATCTTAGAAGCTTCCCTTCAAAAAGAGACAGAAACGTATAGCTGCCACAACTATTATGTCTCCTTTTAGACGGATTGTCAGTTCTCTTGTCCCTTAGATACATTAACTGTCACTTACTCTACCTCTGTATGTGTCCTGTTAAATTACTAGTATCTGCTAAGGCATATATTGCTAAGACTTGAAAACAATTTCTCAAATACGACCAGAACAGAGCTTCTCCTTTTGTACCATATAAAAGAAGAAATAAAACACTACCTGTACAAGTTTCTTCAGATATAGTATCCAAATGTTTACATGCGATTTTGTTTTTCTTGTTTTCAGATATTATGGCTCGTTTGTGCTGACGCTCTACCTGTTGAAACCAGTCTATGGTTGAAACCGACCTGTCACAGATGAATAACGCTGCCATCTAGTGATCTGCAAAATGAACTACACCTCTGAAATTCAGTGCACAACGTGAATGCAGGTGACTTCTCACTGTTACTTAAAATATGTGTTAAACCTTTTTTTTTTTTTTAGTTTAAATAATAATTTCAGGTTCCCTTATAAATTGATTGTTTATAAATCAAAAATAAAATTACAACATTTACATTTTATCAATAATAAAATGTAAAAATACATGATATAGTTAGATATAGTACCATATACCTTATGCCTGAGCCCATGCTGATAAATACAATATTGTGAAATTTGCCAGTATTATATTATATAATTGTGTCAGAAATGAACCCTTTTTATTAAAAGAAAGAATATTTTACCCTAAGATGTCTTTACTATCACTGATGATCAATTTAATGCATCCTTGCTGAATTTAAATGTTAATCTCTTTCCAAATAAATATGCATAATTACAAAAAACTAACCCTAAACGAAACCCTTACCCTAACTATAAAGTGCATGTTGTTAATTAATATAACTTTTTTTTCTTTTTTTTCTTTGGTATAGTTTCACTGTGTCAGACACCTTAAAAATGAAAGTGTAACTGTATATTTTTAATATTTAAGTTTTATTTATTTTTATTTTTTTTAAGCTTATGTTAAAGGGTTAATTCAAGGGTTAATTTAAAATTCTGTCATCATTTACCCGTAAGACTTTAGTTCATCTTCGGAACACAAATGAAGAATTTTTTTTAAATTAAATCAAGAGCTTTCTGTCCTTCCATTGACAGTCTACACAACTGACACTTTGACGCTTCAAAAAGTAAAACTAATCCTCCATATGAATCAAACGGTTTAGTCCAAATTTGTCTGAAGAGACTTGATCGCTTTATATGATGAACAGAATTAATTTAGGCTATTATTCACATATAAACATTCCTCAAAGCATACATCAATTGTGGTAAACAGAAGCTCAATTATGTTTGCTTGACGTGCGAGAACCAATGAATCTTGTGTGTTACGGAGCACATTTGAGCTTAACTAATGAGGTTTGTTCTCGTGCATTAAGCAGGTTTGGTTGAACTTTTTTTTATGTTTGTTTATCAATGTCTACATGTGAATAAAAGCCTAAATTAAAAGTTCATAGTTATAACAGCTGTCAAACAGAACAAAAACACCATAAATGACTAAGTGTACTACATTTTAAATTGGCCAGGGATCATTGAGCCCAGAGGTGGAGCTGTACCACAGGACTCATTGAACCCGATTCAGAGCTGCACCGCAGGACCCACTGAACACTGAGGTAGAACTACACCATGGGACCTACAGAGCCCAGAGGTGGAACAGCACTATCAAATCCACAATTCCCAGAATCATACTCGCACTATGGGGCCCACTGAGCCTATATGTGGCATTGTAGCAAGGGACCCACTTAGCCCTGAGGTAAAGCTACACCATGGGGCCCATTAAACCTGGAGGTGGAGCTGCACCCAAAGCCCAGTGTGCCTGTACAATCATAACTAACTTCCTTAACACATCCCCAACCATAAGGATCTGCAGAAGCAAAGACTTTAGATGTACATAGACTGTGCACTAGTTTTACTATGAACGGGAGAAAGTGCAAAGCGCAATATGTGACCCTGGACCACAAAACGAGTCACATGGGTCAATCATCTGAATACATCATCTGAAAGCTGAATAGATAAGCTTTCCATTGATGTATGGTTTGTTAGGATAGGACAATATTCGGCCAAGATACAACTATTTGAAAATCTGGAATCTGAGGGTGCAAAAAAATATTGAGAAAAATGCCTTTAAAGTTGTCCATTTATGTTCGTGACTGTGCAGAATTCACTCTGAAATTTTTTTAAAAATATATTTACAGTAGGAAATGTACAAAATATCTTCATGGAACATGATCTTTACTTAATATCCTAATGATTTTTGGCTTAAAAGAAAAACGTCTCGGTTACTAACGTAACCTCGGTTCCCTGAGATGAGGGAACGAGTATTGCGTAAGGCTAGCTTACGCTATTGGGAAAACTCCATTTCTCGAGAATATTGAAGCCAAATCTTTAAAGCGCAGTGCAGCTGCACAGCATACATAAATGAACAGGGAGTATGGTCATTGGCTGTGCTGCGGCAACTGCACAAACCTATGGCGAGGCGGCTCAGACGCGCGAACCAATCAGGACACTTCACGCCCTAGCACGTCAGAGCCCGCCAGAATGGGCGTGGCCAAAGGCTATAAAGCACCCATTCCCCGCCAAGGAACTCATGAAATAAGCATCTTTCAGATCCACTGAGAAAAACCAATGCTATGTCATAAATGGCAGTATTGTTGGTCACAGTAACTCCACCCCCAGCCCCTGACGCAAGCAGTTCTTACTCCTAGAGCAGCAATGTTTTGGTGCTACTTACGAACCACTTTTCCTGGTTCAAAGCTGATGCTTTGGGTGTCGAAAGACAAAGAACTGATTTGAAACTAGGCTCTGGCTCTGAACCAGCACTCAAACTGCCTTGAGAAAAGGGGTAATGGACATGCCCTGACCTCTCCGTAAGGCAACCGACTTTGCCCTCCAGGCGACGAAAGTTGCTGCACAAACAATCGGTCAGGCAATGTCCACACTTGTGGTCCAGGAGCACCATCTCTGGCTAAACTTGGTAGACATGAGGGAGACCAAAATGTATCAGTTCGTGTACTACCCCATTTCCCAGGCTGGCCTCTTCGGCAACGCGGTAGAGAACTTTGCCCAGCAGTTCTCTGCTAACCAGAAGCAGATGGAGGCGACTCAGCACATCCTGCCCCGGCGGTCACAGCTCCTCCGCCACTCCCGCTAGGCCTGCGCAGCAGCCTTCACCTAGGCCTCAGCGTGGAGCCGGCCGCAGGAGAGCCGCCCAGCCCGTCCCAGCCACTGCCAAACCAGGTGGCAAACGTAAGTACAAGTGGCCCTGACACGGGTGACCCAGGGATGGAAGAAGCAGGTCTTCCGGAGATGATGAGCGCATCACTCCCTCCCCCGGAGGAGGGCCGGGTGGAGACTCTTCAGTTTGTTTCTGCTGTGTTCCGCCACTGGCTCCCCAGACAAATTTTCAATAAAAGAGCAATTTCCTCTGTTCTTGAGTCCCAAGAGGGCGAAGTTGGCGGTGTAGCTATGCCTTGCCAGCCTGATATGGTTCGAGAACGCAATGCCTTCTAACATGTATCCTGCCATTCGGTGGAGTCAGGTAAGTGTTGCACTGCACACTCAGACCCCACCTCAGGCCGCTATGTCGTCCAAGTTGGGTCCCTGCGTCCACCGAAGTTCAGGGGCGTCCAATTCACCTCTGAATTGAAAGAGGGCGCCCCTGTCTTGAGAGCGGATATCGCAGTCCTACTGGCAAAGGACGTGATAGAGCCAGTCCCTCCAGCCGATATGAAGACCGGCTTCTACAGCCCTACTTCACTGTACCCAGGCGGTGGGTTACGGACGATCTTGGACCTGCGAGTTTTGAACCGGGCCTTGCCCAGGCTTCCGTTCAAGATGTTGACGCAGAAATGCATTTTCGGATGTATCCGTCCCCTAGATTGGTTTGCAGCGATTAACCTGAAGGACGTGCACTTTCATGTCTTGATACTTCCTCGACACAGACCATTCCTGTACTCTGAAAATGCTGATTTGGAAATGCTTCGGAGCCGTACAGGTAGACCTGTTTGCCTCTCCAGACATGTCCCACTGCCAGTTGTTTTACTCCCTCCTCACCAAGAGGCCCCTCGGAACGGATGCACTGTTATACAGCTGGCCTCGGGGGCCTATGCAAGTATGCGTTTCCCCCAGTGAGCCCTCTTTCTTTTGAGACACTGTGCAAAGTCAGGGAGGACGAGGAGCAGGTCTTGCTAGTTGCCACATATTGGCCCAATCAGACCTGGTTCCCAGAACTTACGCTCCTCGCGACAGCCCCTCCCTGGCCCATTCCTCTGAGGAATGGAGGAAACAATGTCTGACATCCTGCTTTCTGTGCGCGTGCTTCAGGTGTGTGTGTGCTCAGAAAACCATTTATCAGAAGTTTAGACTGATATGGCTTTAAAACGCATGCAGATAATAAACTTTCATGATGATGAAGAGCTGCAATGTCACGTGAGTGTGATTGGGATAGAGATGATCATTGATAATCACAAACCAAAGTTTTTGGCACAGTATCCAAGGAACGAGCTGTACAGTCTCTGCCTTCTTCTGGAATGTGTGGTGGGGAGCAGCAGCTCATTTGCATTTAAAGATACACGCACGAAAACAGCATGTTTTTTCTTCCACTCAAAAAAGGGCATTTACAGCATGGTATAGTTAATGTTCTGTGGTGTATTTTGAGCTGAAACTTCACATTCTGGGAACAACTGAGAAGTTCTATTACATCTTGTAAAAAGGGGCATGGAAAAGGAGTAAGGGGATGCTTAGCATTGAAGCCAATGGGGTTGTCGGTAAGAACAGGTCCAGTCTAGTCACTCAGTTATCAAAGTCTTTATTTTACATCCAAGCAGGTATTGTGTGTGTGTGTGTGTGTGTGTGTGTGTGTGTGTGTGTGTGTGTGTGTGTGTGTGTGTGTGTGTGTGTGTGTGTGTGTGTGTGTGTGTGTGTGTGTGTGTGTGTGTGTGTGTGTGTGTGTGTGTGGTTTCTACAAAAGAACAGAAGAATCCAGCATTTTAGTTTACAATAAACAATGCTAAATCAGATACATGGTAACTGCCAATGTTACATTGAATTCACAGGAAATAAAGTAATTTAAACAATACATGAGGCCATCTACTCATACTATAAGCTCATCAAATATACATCTAAATAACTAAAGAACATGCCTAAGCAGGAAATATAGCAAGCATAAAAATACACACATTTAGGCCAAACTTAAGAAATACAGAATAATATATAAGTATCAAACAAAGGCACTTGCATGGTCAATTACGCGCGCACACACAGGAAAAACAAAGAATGGAGGGAAAACTCAGTCCTCTGCACAGTAAATCCATGTGCAATAGAAGGAGGATGCTGTGGGCACAGCTAATAAAGCCTGATAGGGTCCTAATTGGCTTGAGATCAGGTGGGTGGAGCTAGAGGTTTAATAGGGAAATTAACAGGCTAAGAGGGGTGTGGCACATGTTTTGCACCCTGCAGCTTAGGGACACAAAAACTTTTCAACGGGCATAATAGGTCCCCTTTAATGTTAAGTTTGATTATACTTTATTGTTGCTTCATCTTCACAAAGCCAGAGCATGACATTGTAAACCTAATTTTAGAATGTTTACAGCTTCCATAAAATACCTTTTAACCTCATTTGGGAACATGTCAAAACTTTTGAACACCAAAGCATCTAAAACATAACATTCTTAATTTTTGTTATGATAAATTGTTTATGCTTTTGTATTTATGTTATGCTTTTGTATTTTTACTCCCTTGTGAGTTGGGCTGTATGTCCCCCTTGTTGCTGTAAATGTTTATTTCATGTCTTCATATTCTGGGGACACATGACAAGTTATATTACATCTTATAAAAAGAAAAATATAATAATGTAGTCATGTCTCAATGACAAACTTTGTCTTTGTCATTCTTAAAGTGTAACCCACTTTGTATTTTTATAATGTTGGAAGTATATGTCAATAAACAATGTTTACTCGTTCTCCATGTTACCTGGACCAAGAAATTTGCGGTTATTTCTCCTATTTCTCCTATCGCAATAGGTCTCTCCTATTGCGTAAGTAGCTTACGCTATGGGAAAACTCCTTTTCTCGAGAATATGAAGCCAAATTTTTTTTAACGCAGTGCAGCTGCACGAACCTATGACAGGGCGGCTCAGATGCGTGCTCCAATCAGGGCAATTCGCGCCCTGACACGTCAGAGCCCACCAGAAGATCCTCATTCATTGCGTCTGTCACATTACAAATGAACGAAAGAAAGGTAAAGTAATTATTTATGTTCCCTGTAAACGATTTTTGACTGCATTATAATGATTTCTTAATTCAGAATATGATCAAGATTGTGTAGGTGGATGTGTTCTGGGAATTTGCCAGTTAATAGTATAACATTTAAAGCCCCTTAAATGAACGAAATGACTCGAAAAAAGATTTGTTCATTTTGATGAACGAGATCGAACAAGAGAGTCAGTAGACACTGGTGGCTGGTGTTGCCAGATTGGGTGTTTTTTTCCGCTACATATTAAGGCCGGTTTACGGTGTGTTTTAGCCGGGTTTTCGTCTGGAAGTCTCTATAGAAATCTGCCACTCTATCGAACGAAGTTAAACTGAGAGAGTGTGCCGTTCACAGACACCAGAATGAACGAGTTCACAGTAACGTTCACCACGCATCCTCTGCGCTTCCTGTCTGGGCCGTTACCATGCAGAAGCTGCACTCGCTAAGGGCGGCTGCCCTGAGTGTGACGAGTTGGATCTCCCCACCCTGCGGGCTCGACTGGCTGATTTTGGATATGACGACCCCGCTTCCCGCTCTCTCTCCCTTTGTTTGAGCCGCACAAACTGCGCCGTTCACAAGGGATGTCAGAGCGGATGGTCACGAGCAATGTTCAGTGCCCGGGGCTAGCTTTCTTTACGTTCGTGTGCATCACTCACCAGTGAAAGGAGGAAAGAGAGTGTTTTAGTCCCGCCGAGGCCGGACCAACCTCCATTTCTCACACATTTCTCAGTCCCCTCTTAGTTCAGGCGGCTGGAAATATCTATATTGCAGCAAATGAGCCTGTTATAATACATGCACGCCTGCAAACAAACAAACGCCGACACAAAACAAAAATGAAAATTATGCTGCTCTCTTCTCTGAGCTCGCGGCCAGCTTTCTTACGTACAGAAAGTGAACCCGCCCCTCGCGCCCTCCCGTTCAAATGGCGGGGCTCGAGTATTTATGAGTGGTTTAAACATATGAGCCCACGCCGGCCCTGCCCTCCGCATGACTCACATGACTCTCCCTTATCTACTCACGCTAACTGAAAGTTTATATCATTTCCCCCTGTGGCGAAATCTAAGACTTTCGCATCAGAGACCCGTGTTCGAATCCCGGCTCTGGCGGCAGATAAAAATTATGCTGTGCTCTTCTCTGAGCTCGCGGCCAGCTTTCTTACATACAGAAAGCGAACCCGCCCCTCGCCCCCTCCCGTTCACATGGCAGTGCTCGAGTATTATGAGCGTTTAAACATATGAGCCCACGCCAGCCCTGCCCCCCCCGCGTGGCTCATTTTTCATCAAGAGACAGACTCATCCTCTTGTGCTTATCCACACCCCTTCTGAGTTCGAATTTCAGCTGCGCTGAATCTTTTCACCAAAGTAAACGAGCTCATGCCGGCCCCGCCCCCATGTGACTCACTCTCTTTGGCAGCGTCTGAAGACTGGGTTGGTTCGGGCTCAACTTTGACCCAGTCTCCCATGTAATCCCAGCATTATGCTCCCCTGCAAATATAAGCTGTTCCACATTCCCCAGTACTCTTCTCAGGTGGCTGGAAACATCGATGTTGCAGTCAGTGGGCCTGTTACAAAACCTGCTCACCTGCAAACAGATGCCGGTTTTACGGTGACGCAAATAAAGCACAAAAAGGAGCTCCTATTTGTCTGTGTCATATGTAGGTTACGTGCCCACTACAAAGTACGCACTCCTACACACAAGCACTGTTCCCACAGTTTCAAACTTTTCCTCAGCTCACGCTGGAAGTTTATTAAACGTTCTGTCTGTGTCACTTGTAGCTCACATACCCACGACTATGTACGCACCCCTACACACAAGCACTGTTACCACAGTCTCAAATATTTCCCCAGCTCAGGCTGGAAGTCACATAAATGTAGCGCGCGTGCCTGCTCTCATGTACGCACCCCTGCACATAAGCACTGTCCCCACAGTCACAAATGTCTCCCCGGCTCACGCGGGAAGTTTAATAAAAGTAGTGAGTGTGCCTGCTTTACAACACGCACCCCTACACACAAACACTGTCAACTCGACACTCACTCTCCCCCCAACCAGCGCGGGAGAGATATTAAACGTAGATCCTGTGCCCACTCTTCAGTGCGCACAGCTACACATAAAAACTGTCCCCGCATCAGTTTTCTCTCTAACACATGCTGGGAATGTGAATATGAGTGCACCCGCTGTGCAGCGCGCGCCTCCGCTCATGAGCGCTGTACACACGGCATCTATAACTCAAAATGGCCTGACGGCCGGGTCCCTATCTCACAGCGACCTGTCCCCAGCTTTTATTCAACCCCTGGCAATACGAGCCGGAGCCTGGGAGGCTATCCCCAGCATATCAAAATAGGTGTTGAACATAATAAAACACGGCTACTCGCTACAGTTTGCTCGTAGACCGCCGCGATTTTCAGCCGTGGTCGAGACGAGAGTGAGAAAAGATGTTTCACATGTTCTCCACACCGAGGTGCTCAAACTGTTAGAGAAGGGTGCTATCGAAGCAGTTTCCCCCTCACAGAGCGAGTCGCGTTTGTACAGCCGCTTTTTCCTCGTCCCGAAAAAGGATGGCGGTCTCTGACCCATCCTAGATCTCAGACGCTTGAACAAAGCGCTGGCGAAGCGCCCGTTCAGAATGCTGACAACCAAACATATCCTCGCGCAAATTCGCCCAGGAGATTGGTTTTTCTCAGTGGATCTGAAAGACGCCTATTTTCATATCCAAATATCGCCTCATCACAGGCAGTTTCTGAGATTCGCTTTCGAGGGACAAGCATACCAATACATGGTTCTGCCGTTTGGCCTATCGTTGGCCCCCCGTACATTCACGAAATGTATGGATGCAGCACTCTCCCCCCTGGGACAGCAGGGAGTGTGTATACTAAACTACCTCGACGATTGGCTGGTTATAGCACAATCAGAGGCACAGCTAATAACGCACAGATCTTGGATCATCAGCCATCTAGAATGCCTGGGTCTAAGGATCAAGAGCACACTATCCCCCAGACAGAACATTTCCTTTCTGGGTATAGTAATAGACTCTATACATATGAAAGCGCGCCTCTCTGCGGAGCGCGCGCTCTCTGTTCGGTGCCTTGCGGCATCTTTCAGAGCAGGCGCCCGTGCCCCCCTCAAAAGATTCCAGAGGATGTTGGGTCTTATGGCCTCGGCATCAGCAGTGCTCCAGCTCGGATTACTGCAAATGCGCCCTCTCCAACGCTGGCTAAACAGCCGTGTCCCAGCTCACACGTGGCGCTCCGGCCACTTACTGATCAAGGCGAGTCGCGGCTGCATCAAAGCCCTGACTCCCTGGAAAGCTGTCAACTGGTACCAGTCGGGCGTGAGTTTAGGTGTGATTTCGAGGAGAAAAGTGGTCACGACAGATGCCTCCAACCTAGGTTGGGGAGCCCTCTACGAGGGCAGGCCTGTCTCTGGCCTTTGGTCGAGTCCAGAGAAGCGCCTACACATAAACTGTCTGGAGATGAGAGCGGTTGATCTAGCACTCAAAGCCTTACTCCCGTACCTGAAGGGCGACTACGTCCTAGTCCGAACGGACAACATGACAGTGGTGGCTTACATAAACCGCCAAGGCGGCCTCAGGTCAAATACCTTGCACACCATGGCCAGGAGTCTAATTCTGTGGGCTCAGCATAACCTGCGCTCCCTGAGAGTGGCGCACGTACCATTCTGAACCAGGGTGCAGATATGCTATCAAGAGGCAAAGTTTCCCCGGGGGAATGGTCTCTCCACCCTCAGACAGTTCAGCTAATATGGAGCACCTTCGGCGAGCCAGAGGTCGACCTCTTCGCCTCCGAAGACAACGCTCGTTGCCGATTATTTTATTCAAAGAACACAGACGCGCTCGCCCATGAATGGCCGAACCGCCCGTTGTACGCTTTTCCCCCCGGTCGCGATGCTACCTCAGGTCATCAAACGGATCAGGGAAAGCAAATGTGCAGTGCTTCTTATAGCCCCCCTCTGGAGGAACCGGCTATGGTTCTCCGAGCTGGCACAACTGCTGAAAGTAGCCCCGTGGCTGATCCCGCTGAGGAAAGATCTCCTCATGCAGGTGAACAGAGAAATCTGGCATCCCCGTCCCGACTTCATGTATGGCCACTCAATGGGTACCCAGGGACCTCCCAGATAAGGTGGCGAAAACCATTGCTGAAGCTAGAGTGCCCTCAACCAGATGCCTCTACGCTCAGAAATGGAGAGTGTTCTCTAGCTGGTGCGCCGCTACAAACCTGAACCCACGCTCGTGCGAGATACAGAGTGTACTCGCCTTTTTACAAGAGCTTCTCGACGCGGGTCGCACCCCCTCCATGCTTCAAGCATATCTGGCGGCCATAGCAGCATTTCACGCTCTTGTGGCCGGGCAATCACTAGGGAGAAACGACCTAGTCATCCGCTTCCTTAAAGGGGCAAGGAGGCTAAACCCTCCGCGTCCCCCCTCTGTGCCTATCTGGGACCTCTCCACGGTCCTGGAAGCACTGAAGGGCGCCCCGTTTGAGCCACTTCAGTCTGCCGACCTGAAGCACCTCTCGTTCAAAACCGCTCTTTTACTGGCGCTCGCCTCAGTTAAAAGAGTGGGCGATCTGCACGTGCTGTCTTCGAGTGCGTCCTGTCTCGAGTTTGGACCTAACGACTGCAGAGCTGTCCTTAGGCCGAGGCATGGGTATATTCCTAAAGTGCTCTCCAGTGTTGTAGTCGAGTCACCAACTGTCGAGTCCGAGGCAAGTCTCGAGTCCCCAGTGTTCGAGTCCGAGTCCGAGTCCGAGTCCAAGTCCGAGTCACCAAAGAAGAGTCCGAGTCGAGTCCGAGTCGAGTCACCATTACCTGAGTTCGAGTCCGAGTCGAGTCTGGAGTCCCCAGTGTTCGAGTCCGAGTCGAGTCATCAAGGTTGAGTCTGTGTTATATTTCAAGACTGCCTACATTTCTCCACTCTGGCACCTTTAAAGAGCTGATATAATTGTAAAAGAGGGTCTACATTAAACAAAAATGACACCGTGTTAACAAATAAAACTTTTGATTTCAATAATGTAGGCTATTAGTAGCCTAAATGTTGTTATTAGTTTATTAATAGTAAATGTTAACTAAGGTAGTTAACTAGAGTTTAATAAATGGAACATATTGTAAAGTGTTACAGATTTGTTATACACCGATTCAAACGTCTCGTGAATTCATTGTTGGACAGATGGACAGTTGTTTCAACCATTCCATTAAAGTGAGTCGGTTCAAATGAGTCATTAGTTCGCGAATCGGACGTATCATTAATGGACGTGTAGCCTATGGCACGCATTGTGTGATTATCTGGGCAGTTTAGGACATCGCACAAGATTTGTGTCAACACAGAAAACATTTCATCACTGGATAGGTTTTTTCGTTTATTGAAATTGTTGTTTATGTCAGCTGAATGTGCGGAACGCTTTTCAGAGAAGATAAGGCAAAAGTTTTTTTTAGAACAATTCACACCCCGCGGACGCGGTAATTCAGGAGAAAAAAATCTCCGAATGCTCCACGTGAAACCTTATTCTTTCGACCTTTTACTATCGTGTCAATTGATTTTGATTAATATGCGCGAGGGAGAGGGAGCAAGACAGCGCTCGTGTTGTTTAAAGATGCGAGTGCGCGTGCGGCCGGGGCTTTCTCTCTGCTCGTTCATGCGGGGAAAAAAGAGATCCCGGCCAGTCTTGGAGCCCGAAACAGGAAAAGTGTAACATCTTAAATCAAAATTGTATAACCTATTTGGTCAGAAACTTCATCCAACGTCATTCATTTGATTAATGCTCAAGTCCGATTTTATATATCCTCGAGTCCGAGTCCAAGCACAAGTCATCAGTCCGCGAGTCCAAGTCAAGTCACGATCGAGTCCAGAGAATAGAGTCTCGAGTCGGACTCGAGTCCAATTATTGTAAGGGTACTGTATTATCGCTGAAAATTGTATCTTACTTTGTATACTCTTTAAACAGCATTATGGCAAAAATGGAATACAATGGCAATAGCTTTCTTACCTGTTCATGACAGTGTTTTGTTTCATGCAGAACAGCAAACTGTTTATTTCAGTTTTTCCTCCTCCATTTGGCCTAAACACTGGGCCTGTCAAAATACCTACACTTGCGATTCCACTACAATTCCAAAACAGCGCCGATAGGAGTGTAAAGTTCTGCGCGTAATCTACTGGCGACGCGCAAATTAAAAAACACAGACGCAGTCAGATCATTTCCATAATGACCAACGCAAATCTACCAGGTAGCGTCTGGTTTAAGACATGCTTTTTTTGGGCGGTAAATAATGGCGCAAACACCAGTACATTGACGAGCGCAAACCTTAGTAAATCACCTTGCGTGATTAATTTAAATACTCTCCTCCCATAAATTTTGCACCTGAAAGGGAAACTCCTACAAATGTATATGCAATAAGGTCAGCCGCAAAAATAACTATGTCCATGCCTTTTCAGCGCTAATTTTTCACTGCATGTCTTTATTAAATCCTGACAGTCGTTTTTTAATGCCAAAAGAGATGTTTTTACTTTTACTATAGTAACTTTTTAATGTTGTGTTAGCTGACGCCATTGTCTTGTTGTATTGTGTTAGTTTAGCAAAATCATCTGCTGAAGTCTATTTCATATTTAGATATTTATACATGAATCTAACTACGGTTGCTGATGCTCCGCTGATGGCCGCTAATGAGGCATGTATATATATATATATATATATATATATATATATATACACTTATATAGTTATATATAGTAACTATATATATATATATATATATATAGTAACTATATATATATATATATATATATATATATATATATATATATATATATATATATATATATAGTTAGAATACCATTTAGGCCCTAATTGTCAGGGAAACGCACACTGGACAGACCAGTTTAAAAAATAATCCAAACTCTTTTTTCCATAAACTGAAAGAACAAATAAGTAATAATGCAGGCAGCAGAAAGAAGAAGATGAATGATGGAATGGTGAGTAGTCACACGCACACATTAGAAGACACTGATGGATCATAAATTAACTTATCCTTTTTCTCTTTGTAGAACGATCGCACAGAGACTGGAGATGAACAAGGAACTGGAGACCGGGAACAGAAATGAGGAGAGGAACAAGGAAGGTAAGTATGCTTTCAGGTAAGAGATAAACCAACAGGATTCTGTCCGAGCTCTAGATGATACTAGAATGGACTCGGAGATCCCGGACTCGGAGATCCCGGACTCAGAGATTTGGAGATTCCGGACTCTGAGAATCAGAGATTTCAGACTCGGAGAATGAGAGATTCCGGACTCGGAGATTCCAGACTTGGAATTCCGAGACTCTGAGATTCCGGACTCTGAGATTTGGAGATTCCGGACTCGGGAGGAACGGACTCTGAGTTTCCGGACTCAGAGATTTTGAGATTCCGGACTCGGGAGGAATGGACTCGGAGATTCCAGACTCGGGAGGAACGGACTCGGAGATTCCAGACTCGGAGATTCAGAGATTCCAGACTCTGAGATTCTGAGATTCCGGACTCAGAGATTCCGGACTCAGGAGGAACGTACTCAGAGATTCTGGACTCAGGTATTCTGGACTCGGAGATTCCGGACACTGAGATTCGGAGATTCCAGACTCAGAGATTCCGGACTCGGGAGGAACGTACTCAGAGATTTATGACACAGAGATTCCAGACTCAGAGATTCGGAGATTCCAGACTCGGGAGGAACAGAATCTGAGATTCCAGACACGGGAGGAACAGGCTCGGAGATTCCGGACTCAGAGATTTGGAGATTCTGGACTCAGAGATTCGGAGACTCCAGACTTGGAGATTCTTAGATTCTGGACTCTGAGATTCTGAGATTCCAGACTTGGGAGGAAAGGACTTGTGGATTCCGGACCCAGAGATTCCGGATTCGGAGATCCGGATTCAGTTGTAGACAAACTGAAAGAACAATTGCAGGCAGCAGAAAGAAGATGATGAATGATGGAATGGTGAGTAGCCACACACACAAACTTTAGAAGTCACTGATGGATAATGAATAAACTTTCCTTTTTCTCTTTGTAGATTAATCACACGGAGACTGGAGACTGGAGATGAACAAGGAACTGGAGACCGGGAACAGGAACGAGGAAGGGAAGTATGCTTTCAGGTAAGAGATAAACCAACAGGATTCAGTCCGAGTTCTAGACAAGACTAGACAAGGTGCGTGTGTGGCAAGTTCTTTTAACTGGTGCTGAGGTGATGGGTGACAGCAGGTGGTGATTAATATTCAGGTGATGGTGATCTGTGTGACTGAGTGAGGGTGGAGCCTGGTGATTCCGTGCAGGTGAGCAGAAGGAGGGATGATGGGAAATGTAGTATTGGATGGTGACTGAGCTGGTGACCGTGACACTAATATGTAGCCTACACTTTTGGTACCAGTGTACCATGTATCTTTAAGTTACTAATATGCACTCTTTAGGTACAAAGGTGTACCTTTTGAAAGGGTGCCGCCCCAGTGACAGCTTATGTACCTTATTTCTGATAGTAGCTATGTGAAAAACAGCACACCAACAGAGTATGTCTGAATGCATAGTATTCGAAAAACAGTAGACGAAAAGTCTCTGGATGACCTACTTCTTCCGGCAAGATTCTGAAGTGTGCATATGATGGACACTTTACTAACCCATGAGGCCACAGGTGAGGATTTATGAATGGAGGTGAAGCGACGGAACTGACGCTGGTAGGTCACGTGACAGTAACAACATGGCGGCTGTAGTACATCTGAATTTCATTCATACTACCCATATTCTCACTATATAGAACATACTTTTTTAATGGTTGTAAAGTAAGTTTAAATTCAAATGTAGTACCTACTCAGAAATAAGGTGATTTCGGATGCACCGGTGGCCTTTGCACTTGTCTATTAGCTTATTTATTAGCTTGTCTACTTGTCTAGTTAAATTATGTATTTCCTGTATTTGGCCCAAGTGTTCAAGTGTGCCTGAAGACCAAGTGTGTGTAGAACTACTGTGTGTAGTATACAGTGATCTCAACATGACAGCCCCCATGAGGTCATGCAATACAGCATTTATTAGGCTACATATTTTACATGATTTTAAATGTTCTCAAAACTATTTTTTGTGCAAAATATTTTTACTGACAAATTTATGAATCCACTTTTAAAGAGATAAAGGTCATTTATTTTTCTACATGACATTACAGCTAATAAAGATAGGCTACATGTGCAAATAAAACACTTCAAAGAAACTTAAAAATAAAAAAGCATAGGCTAATTTCTTTAAATGATAATCTATAAAGCAAATTGAACCCTGCAGCTAAATCACACCTTAGCCTATCTCATTAAGGTAGGTACTGAAAGAAATATGTGTGTGAGCTTTGAATACTTTGAATACAAATTTCACAGATAAATTGTCTCTGATGATGTCTGTCTTGATTGTCTGGCTGTATAGTGACAGAGATTGAGTATTCCTAATTAAATGTGAGAGAACTGGATGTGAGCTATATGAACACTCAGAGTCAGAAGACTCAAAAAGTGAAGCTGCTATAGTCAGACTCAGGCCCATTCAATTACAACTGAAAAAACTCTGAAAACTGAAAAATGTATGTTGTGCAGTAAAAATTCTCCAGTCCCATGTGTTTGTTTGATTATACTTAGCATTTGTTTTCAGCCAGAAATGCACAATGGAAAAAGTTAAGGTACAGGGAGCAGCTCCTCTGTTGCTTAAGGAAAAAATAAACACAATATACAATGCAATAAAACACAATTCTGTCAATTTCTGCTTGTGAGTTGTGTTTATGTCTGAGGGAGAACGAGTAGCCTGAGAGAGAGAGGTAGGTGGGTGAGTGGGTGTGTGAGTGTGTGTGTTCGGACAGACGGGGAGAGGTTATGTGTTGTGTCTGTTTTTATGTCTATAATATTTATGTTCTAAATCTATTAATTATGTATCAGAGAAACAAAATGTGGCTGTACTTGATCATGGAGGTGAGATTACAGCTCTCTGAGGTGAGTACATAACACACCATCTGACTGCAAAAAGCATATTTGTACAGCAGACACCTGTCAATGAGATGAATGTGAATGCTAAATTTCTCCAGGTACTGGCTCTGAGTGGCTCACACACAAACTGTAACACACAATATTTTTGTTTTAATTTCTTAGTTCTTGTCTATAATTTCTTAGTTCTTGTCTTAGTTCTTGTCTCACTTTAAATCACTGCTCATACTCTGAACAATCCACCATGATACACTTCTAGACACAGACATTTTGAGCTCCCTTAGGCTTGTCTAAATGTTAAACCCATTAAAATGGAGGACTAAGAGTGAAAGTCATTACGTTTTACCTTTCCAATTTACACAAATCCAGCTTCAGTACTAATCACTGGAGTACAGCTAATCCTTTAATTGTGATCCTGTGATTTTCATTAAAATGGCCACTAGAGGGCATGTGGAGATCATAATTTTTACAGTCTCCACCCACAGGTGGTTCAGAGTTCAGACTTCAAGGACGCAGCTGGTAAATATTATACAACAATCTGATAAAATGTAATTAAATTAACTGCCACTGATTTTTCCCCTTTCAAATGAAAGCATAATAATCAGTTACTGAGCTTTTTCTGATCCCTGAATCAAATATTCAAAGATCCTTGGTGTTGTAGGACGGTCAGTGCAGTGGCTAAACAAGCAGCAAAAAAAAAAGAAATAATAAATAAAATAAATTACAAATAAAGGCAAACCTCCAGAAATGTCCATGGAAAATTCTCATTTAATATCCCCACAGCATGATGTTGCCACCACCATGCTTCACTGTATAGGGATGGTATTGGCCAGGTGATGAGCGGTGCCTGCTTCCTCCAGACATGACGCTTGCCATTCAGGCGAATGATGGCAAACTCCATGCGGGCTGTCATGTGCCTTTTACTGAGGAGTGGCTTCCGTCTGGCCGCTCTACCATACAGGCCTGATTGGTGGAGTGCTGCAGAGATGGTTGTTCTACTGGAAGGTTCTCCTCTCTCCACAGATAAACTCTGGAGCTCTGTCAGAGTGACCATCGGGTTCTTGGTCACTTCAATGACTAAGGCCCTTCTCCCCCGATCGCTCAGTTTGGCCAGCAGGAAGAGTCCTGTAGTACCAAACTTCTTCCTTTTACAGATGATGGAGGCCACTGTGCTCATTGGGACCTTCAATGCTGCAGAAAATATTCTGTGCCTTGATACAATCCTGTCTCGGAGATCTACAGACAATTCCTTAGACTTCACGGCTTGGTTTGGGACCTTATATAGACTGGTGTGTGCCTTTCCAAATCACAATCAATTAGTGTTAAATGAATTTAACACAGGTGGACTACAATCATGTTGTGGAAACATCTCAAGGCTTTGAATACTTATGTACTTGTGATTTTTTCGTTTTATATTTTTAATTCATTTGCATAGATTTCAAACAAACCTATGTCACGTTGTCATTATGGGATATTGTATGTAGAATTTTGAGCAAAATTATTTATTTAATCCATTTTGGAATACGCCTGTAACATAACAAAATGTGGAAAAAGTGAAGCTCTGTGAATACTTTCTGGATGCACTGTATATTTATAATAATGTAAGTATAAAAAATAAAAATTTTAATTTAAGAAACAAAACTTTGCTTATAAGCAATATACTGATATACTGTAGTGTATAGACCTACTAGCTCACAGAAAAACACATCTTTCCCTCAAACTCAAAGAATAACTTCTCGCCCTGTCAACACTCACACCGACCCCCATCAACATGCTTATATCTGCACTAACACCTACAATCCCCCACCAATTACACACACACATCACTCTCAGAATGAACTTGAGGACTTCCTTTAAACTTTAAAAAAAATCCCTTGGTATTCAGGAAGTTACTTATACTCACACACACCTCTCTACGACCTCAAACGTAGGCTATAGCCTAATCTTTGATTTTTCATGTCACACGCGGTGATAAATCTGCTTTCAATAGGCTACACAGAGACTACAGGACCCTTTAAGGACTAAATGGGATAGTTCACCCAAAAATGAAAATTCTGTCATTATTTACTCACCCTCAAAATTTTCCAATCCTGAATGAGTTTCTGTCTTCTGTTGAACACAAAAGAAGATAAATTTGAAGAATGTTTGTAACCAGACGGTTGATGGTATTTATTTATTTTTCTTGGTTACCAACATTCTTCAAAATATATCCTATTCTTTGTGTTCAACAGAAGAAAGAAACTCATACAGGTATGGAACAACTTGAGGGTGAGTAGATGAAGAAAAAATTTCCATTTTGGGGTGAACTATCCCTTTATTCTAACTCACTGCAATCTCCAGGATTGATAAGCTCTTGCAGTCTCCCACTCACCCGCTGTCTCCGTTGGCCGCTCTCTCGAGCCCATGAGGAGAGACGGGCTGGACTGATTCGGGCTCTCCAGTGAGATGTGCAGCAGAGCTCAGTGGAATATTTGAGTGTTAGATTGTCTTGAGGAGTCAGGTTTACTAGACAAATCATGGGCAGAAAATGAAATGCCAGACCACAGAAGCTGCTGCAGTCTGTTTAAAATGTATTCAAAGCTTATGTTAGTGTGTTGTCTTCCTTGCGGTTTGTAATTGGTTGCAGGATCTTCACAAGACACTATTGAAACTGATTAAAATGATCACATATTAACCTTTACCCACAAGCACACACGCACACCTATTGGACCCTCCTACAGAGAGATTATCCTGTTATATTCATGTTTCATGGCCCACTGTGTTAATGCTTGGAAAACATTTTAATACAGGCCCAGGCCCTATTGTTTATTAAGAGTATACGCACACTGATTCTTTTCTGTCTGTAAACCAAATTCAGAATTAACCACATTATCACTGTCAATAAGTCTGAAGGAAATTACTGAAGATCTGTTTAACAAAATATATAATCACTTGTTCATTACACTGTACAAACACAACTTTTATCTACTAACAATGTCCAACACATGCATCAAATTAGAATTTTTTTTTTGTTTTAAAAACTTAAAACATTTTAAACATTTTTATTTGAATAAAATGGCTGACTATTCTTTCTAAGACAAACTGCCATTTCATTTGTAATAAGTATCACAAATTAATATTTTCATAATTTGATAAAATTACAGCTTGACTGGACACAACCAAAATATTGCATAAATGACCTTGATTTCTCTTTATTTTCTTAACACATCGCATGAGATATTTTATCACAAGCACTAAAGTGAGTTCACTTTAAAATGAAAATTAGCCCATGATGAACTCACCCTCAAGCCATAGGTGTATATGACTTTCTTCTTTCAGATGAATACAATCGGAGGTATATTAATAAACACCCTGACGCTTCAGAGCTTTATAATGGCAGTGAATTACCACCATCAGTTTGAAGCTCAAAAAAGTGAATCCATCCATCATAATCAAATTCCACATGGCTCCGATGGGTTAATAAAGGCCTTCTGAAGCAAAACAATTAGTTTGAGTAAGAAAAATATAAATAACATGGCTGCGCTCTAATACAAAAACAAATTTCAGTATTGGGAAAAACGTCATATATGTTTTGTTTTCAACATTATTTTTGAATTAATTTGTTTACAATTTTAATAATCAACATTTTATCGAATTATATTTTGTTCGTTTCAGTTCCCCTTTAAAAACAGCAAACATGGCTGACCAAAGTGCTGAACAAAACATAAGATAAAGAGACAAGGGCGAACCACACATTCATGACAGAAGCTCACAATGAATTAAAAGCTAAGGAAAAAAGGTAGGTTTTAAGAGAAGATTTAAAGACAGTTAAAGACTGTGCCGATCTGATATAAACCAGAAGGCTGTTCCACAGCCTAGGGCCGGCAATGGCAATGGCAAAGGCTCTATCTCCTCTATCCTTTAAATGTGATCTGGGGACAGATAAAAGTCTCTTATCAGATTGTATGGACAGAGTAGCTCAGACAAATAGCTCAGTGCCATATTATTTAAGGATTTAAAAACAAAGAAGAATTTTAAACTCAATTCTAAAATGCACAGCTAGCCAATACAGCGATTTCAAAATTGGAGAAACGTGATCAAATTGACGTTTTCTTTTGAGGAATTTTGCAGCGGCATTTTGCACTAATTGGAGACGAGCGATGGAGTATTTGGACATGCCATAGACTTACAATAATCCAAACGAGATGATGTAAATCATCTTTAATCTTAGAGAGAAGACGTACCTGGAAAAAACAAGAACTAATCACCGTATTTATTTGTTTTTCAAATTTGAGGTTCTGATCCCAGAAAACAGTTCTTAATGCAGGATGAAGTGAAAGGAGCAAGGTAATCCAGGTCAGTGTTACTGCTCTTAAGGTTTTCATGGGGGCCAAAAGTGCCAATACAGGGCACGACGAGATGCCGACCCTATGCCAGGTTTAGAGTAGACTACATGATATCCATGGCCGGACTTAATATTGAGCTTGACTGGGCTGCAGCCCATGCAGCCCCTGTCCATTACCCGTTTACATCCCTTTGATTTTTTCAGTTATATGCCAGTCAGAAATAATTATCTCTGAATTAATATTTTAAATCTTACAATTTTAAGTTCAACAAATACTGAAAATATTCAATCTGAAGGGTGTTCTTTGAAAATAAAAAAAGGTTAAACAGAAAAATAGATTTTTTTTTGTTTCGTTCGCTACTTCAAATGTACGTGCAATTCTGGAATGGGATATGCACACACACACACACACACACACACACACACACACACACACACACACACACACACACATATATATATATATATATATAGCTAATCAACTGTCACCCCTGGCAACACACACAAACCAGCTGAGGTGCAATCACAGAAGCCTAGCTGATGGCATTCAACCAATCTTCTAGACAAGGATATAAATGCCAGTGTAGACAGGAGTGGTAGATACTCTTCTCTCGACTGAAACTAATGCTTGTGCTTTTGTTTCCTTGCCAGAGAGTGATTAACAGGAGGTTGGTGTTACGGACTCTCCGCCGGCAGATCTCCAAACAGACTGAACAGACACTGTCTGCTAAGCAGACTTTCAATTTCAATCATGAAGACACTCTCACTGGAAACACCAAAAGGAGCGCTACTTTACAAGACACAGACCTGAGGATTACGGTCAAGTATCCACTGGTGTATTTCCTTGCATTTGCTCACTTTACACACCCTCTAGGTCTTTTCCCCACAGGAACCTGCTGCTACTATAGTTTTAATATATAGCCTATGCAAGTCTCTGAAGTTGAAGAGAATCTGTTCACCACCAGAAGCTCTCAGAAGATTAAAACCCTGAAACCATTACTAACAATTAATCAAAATTAACACATTTTCTCAAATAAAATGTATTCATCAGTGATGCATTCGCAGCAGGCCTGCATGCCTAATTTCTCTCATTATACCACCAAACAACTCCCAACACATGACCTTTTTAGCCTAAAACAGAATTACCGATTACAGTACAGAACTGTCATTTTAAAAAGCACCTAATGAAGAGGTTTTAATACAAATCTTCATTTGCATATGTCTTTGTCCTATTTACAACATTTTAAACATAATTAACATGTTCTCATTACTACTACAGCAAATATATTAGGGGGAAGTCAAAGAGTTCATATGCAGTGTCAACATAAATGATGATTCATCCATCCACCAAACTGCTTATCCTCTGTAGGAACATTGTTTATATATAATAAAAAAAAACATCCAAATCAATTCAAAAGTCAGCAGCAGCTGAGCCCTTCATTGGTTCATTTCATGATGCCTGACCAGCATGAGGGGCGATTAACTGCACCTGTGCCGGTGCAATGTCACACTGGGGTCTGTACAGGTGTGAAATAAAGCTCATGTACGGTTCACTGATCCGGAATCTGATCATTAATCACAGACCACATAAGACTGAGAAACTCTGGCCTAGCCATACAAATACACACACCTGTCTACCTGCAGGTGCACATCACCACTCTCCAGAGGTTCTCTAGGTTTTGTCCACATGGCACTTCCAGTAATTTGCTTGATCAATTTTGCCTACAAAACTCGACATGACTCAAATAACACACAAATACATCACAAACACAGTAGCTCTGAAATTATAGCACAACAGGAATTATGAACACTAATCAATATGTTTGAAAAACAAAAAGTCCCACAAACTCTGCACATGTATGATTGATAAAAATATATATATTTTGACAGCTGACAATGGCATTCTGTAGATTTTACTTTAATAAAGAATAGCATGAAAAACATTTTTTCAATTCAAACATTTAAACTCATTTGTAATAAAAATGAGATAAAGTGAAAGTAAAAAAAGAAAGAAAAAAACAATACCTTCCTACATACACAACTGCACAAATATACACACACTTTCCAGCAGCTCCACGCAAACACATCAATTTGCTCTCTCTCTCATTTACACTATCTTCATTTAAACTGGTTGTCGATGAGAGTTCCCTTCATCTTGGCTTTCTTGGCCTCGAGTTCCGCCTGTGTGAAGAGAAACAGCACTCAGATCACACACAATAAAACAGTCATGAGAACACACACCCATTTATGACACTGTGATATAATAAAACATCCTCACATTCTCATACAAGTCAGTCTCTGATACAACATCCTCTAACTTGTGATTTTTTTCCTTTGTGGTTTTAAAGATGGTAAATGGTAATATTACCATTCACATATTACAGTTTTTCTCGATTGCTTAAACACTATAACCAGGCTTTTGAACTAAAATTTCAAAACCATAATGCCATTTATCAAAAAGCACACCCATTTCACTAAACTATAAACACTATTCCCTGTTTTGACACATGAGTCAGATTTGTTGAACTGTCACTGCTAAACTCTACACACAAATCCCTTCATTTCTCATTGCTTAGACCATGTTGTCATTTAGAAAGCACTAGCATTCAAAATTGTTCACTCAAGTCAGCACAGCTTCAGCTCAGTTAGCACACAATTACCCAAGTGGAAACACTAAGAGTCAAAATTTAACACACATCAATCAGAACCTTCAATAGATATATAAAAGGGCCCAAATCAGTTTATTGCGTTTTGGAACAATGGATCCAGAAAGACATGAAGGAAGAGGGATAAGAATGAGGAGGAGGAAGGGCAAGGACAAGAAGACAAGCAGTCTCAGATGAAATTCAAGCCACTCTAGTTGCCCATGTCTTTGTCAATGGTATGACTATGAGGGAGGCTGGGCTACGAGTAAGGCCAAATTTGAGTCGCTTTACCGTCGCCTCGAGAACCTTCAGGGAGGTGTGGTGGCAAACAAAATTCAGGAGTAAAACAGGAAAAAAAATAGTTTTTGTGTGTGTGTGTTTTCTGTGTATGAATAAAAATGTGCCAATGTATCCACTGGTTGTGTCTTTTGTGTTCATCATGTGAAAAGGTATGTGATGGGGGAACCACAAGCAACATAACTTACCAGTTTTGGAAATGTTGTTTTGAATTTATTGCACCAGTGTCTTAGACTATGTTGTAGTGTGTGTGATTTTGAGGGCTTGTGTGTCCTGTCTGAGGGCAAAGTTTGGTTTTTCAGCAAGAGTGAATGGTTTTGAGCTTCATTTTGACCTGAAAATAGGATGTTTGGGGAATTGGGTGAGACGTTATGGATTTGTGTTTATAGTTTTGAGAATACGAGGCATAGTTTCAAGAAATGTGTTTAAGCAATCGAGAAAAACTGTAAACATGTTTACTCCAAATATCTTCAGAGAAGAATATTTGTGTTGCAATTTTACCCAAAACAGGGTGATGTGAGCATCATGGAACGCTAAACTCTCACATGTAATTTGTTGCATTCACACTTGACCTTCATAAGGTGCCCTAGTGCAGAAAGTCCACAAGTGAGACCCATAGATGTATTACACTTTTGGCATTCCAGGAAACCCCTAATATGGACAAAGACATCCAGCTATCTCTTTAGTTGAATAAAATGTAGATAGAGACATTTTGACTGATTAAACATGAAGAGAATTAACACACCATTGTGACAGTATATGGTTCATCTGTGTTCTTCAAGCCACCTTAGTTATTTTCATAAGGATAATATATATTTATAATGCAATACTAATCGACACTGTATCACTGTATAGAATACTATAAAATAATATAATTTCTGCTTCATTTTGTGATAAGAAGCCACATCAGTTCACAGAAGAAAGTTATTTCAATCACTCGACTGATGCTATGTGATTCTGGAGTGAAATATGCTGTTATTCTCATAACTTGTGTTTTGATGGTGTGCTAAGCTAAAAACAGTTAGCATTTTATTCTCCTTTAAATGAAATCGCTGCTTGGTCTTAAAAATGTTCCATAAATCTCTGAATTTTATCATTGATTTAATTAATTCTGACGATATGACAACAAACTGACAAATGTTTCCTTTCAAATGAGTCTATGATGTTTGAAGTCCAAAGGCTTCATGAACGATGGTTGTTGCATCATGGCGAACTGCAAACGCTTGATAAAGCTGTCCACACAGGACGCGTCAAACCGAAAGTTGCAAATCCATTTTTCCTTTGTGTCAAGAGTAGTGTGAGCGCTTGGAGTACGTCGGAAATAGAACGGGGCATCAGTTTACTGTCAGAAATTTGTTGAGTTGCATCAGATACATTGTAGACAGCATCACTAATTATAATGGGTTCTCGCATCAGGTGTAGACACTTAGTTTTGGTAGGCTAGTAGTGAGTTTGAAGTAGATTCATTGTCTGCTTTACGTTTACTGGCAGTCCTTTCACAAACTTGTCCATACTTAGTGCATAACCATGGATCATTCATTTATATTTTATCAGGGTTCCATGCAATACTCATTTCTGATTCTTCAATCGCACCATCCAAACTCAAACGGGTACTGGGAGTTGTATTGATGTAATAAAATGTCAAATCAATATTTTGTGTTCAATTTTTTAATTATGTGGCAAGTAGCTGTATAAGTGGGATAATTTCACAATAGGGTCTTTTATCTCCCTGAAGAGATTTCTTTTGCATAACAATCTGCTGACTCTACACTATCCCGTAGCCTTGCAGCGTCGCCCCTTTTTATAACTCTGTGGCCCCAGTTTGGGAACCTCTGGCCTAATTTGTGTGTGGGTATGTGTTTCCAGTGTGACTCGGAAACTCATGTACGCTTATCTCCACACTCCACACGTTCGTATGTGTGAGGGGTCTCTGTCATCTTTAACATTAAATTCATTAGCTGTGCAGACTTTATTAAAGTTTCAATCTGCCTCAAGCATGAATACACATCGCCTCTTCTTTCATCTCCCTGTGTGCGCGCTTACCAGCTCCTGAAGTCGTCTCTTGCTCATTCCTTTCCTCTCCAGCTGTTTCTCAATCACTTTGGCATTCTGGGCATAAGAGTCCGCCACCTCCCGCTGTAGGATAAACCAATCAAAATCAATCACAGCTCTTCAAAAAAGAGATATGATGTAAGAGATGAGTCAGGCCTGATGGGCAGCTGATGAACTTAAACTCACCGCTTCAATCTCTTCCTCTTCTTCATCAATCGTTGAAACAGTAACTGAGCTGAACTTGCCCATGTCTTTGGTGCGCTTTGTCATCATAACCTTCAAGACACATGCATGTATATGAATATTGTTGACCTTATATTCTGCTATTCTCTTATACCTTTTCAAATAAAAAACGTGGTGTCTTACCCTGACTTTCTTTGGCGCCTCTTGTTTCTGGCTATATACGCTTGTGTTGCCAAAACCCTGGCCGAACTTCACCAGCGCTCCATCCACAATGAATGTCGCTGGAGTGCTCTTCATCTGATGCTGATAAAACAAGAGCAGACCACACCTACACACACACACACACACACACACACACACACACACACACACTATGTTCAGTATGTTGATAAGTCTGTTTAAATAATGCACTATTATTGGATGTTTTGTTTTATTTATTTTTAATTATACATTATATATTTTTATATACAAGTATATATTTGTATGTGTATATATATATATACATACATACATACATATATACATACACACACATAATTTATTTATTTATTTTCTCTCTTCCCAGTATGTGTACAGGTATCTGTTTTTATATTCTGTTAGAGGTTGATGCATGTAGGCATGTATATATATATGCTCAGTTCTTCTACTTACAATTCCTCTCTGAATTAATGGACAGTATGGGATGCTACTCTAGAGATTTGATGTTGAGGGTTAGGGGATTGTTAAATGTGATTTATACTGTAAAAATCAATAACAAAAAAAAACTTTGAAAGAAAACATGGTTCTTAAGATAAATAAACCCTTGCAGATTACCCAAACCTGGTGTTGACGTATGAGAACACATCAAGTGTTGACTCTTAGTGTTGACATATGAGAATAGTCGGATTAGCTGACTCAGACAAGAATCAAACTTGTTGCAATTATTCTCTAAGCCTTGAAGTCATCCTCTTGTGCATGGCAGAGTCATAATGGTGACACAGGAAGCTCAGGACTGACAATTGTACATGCTTATTTATGAACAAGAGATATTATGATTAAGAAAAGGCCATGGTTTTTATGAGTCATACATTTCAAGGCTAAATGATATGGACAGGATTCTGAAGCTCAGACACAGCGATCAGGATCTTGTATCATATATATATATATAATTTTTTTTTTTATGTAATTTATTTCTGTGATGGCAAAGATGAATTTGCATGTGCTGATTTGGTGCTCAAGAAACATTTCTTATTATTATCCATGTTGAAAACAGTTGTGCTGCTCAATATTTTTGTGGAAACTATGAAACTTTTTTTCAGGATTCTCTGATGAATAGAAAGTTCAATGGCATTTATTTTAATTTATTTTTATCAGAAATCATTTGTAATATTACAGATGTCTTTACTATCACTTTTGTTCAACTTCATGCATCTTTGACAAATAAAAGTTTTAATAGTTTTCAAAATACAGTTAGTGGTCATTACCCAATAAAAAACATTTAACCACATATGGCGCAACTGACCAATGAAAATCAAGTATTCCAGAGAGCTGTGCCATGAAATAATCTTAGGTTATAACTGAGTATATTGTTTCTGTAATCAAGTGATGTATAATTGTGTCTTGTATGTAACATGCTTCACACGGTTTACACTTTAATATCGTGCATTTTGTATGCATGTTGTGTGTGCTGTAAGGATTTGTGAAATGGGTATACAGGCTCACTTACTTTCCACATTTTTTGCGAAACTGTCTTTCGATGCCCTCTGACCTGCACAGGAACATACAGCGGTTAATGAATCTTAATCAATCCCTACCTTAATCAATACCCAACTACAGCACAAACTCATAGACACACACACCTTTTCAAGTACACAGCCTCATCTTCCTCCACATTGCAGAACTTGTGGGCGTGTTTTGCTGCATCAATCACCCTGGCTTTGTCCCGAGGTCTCATGGGTAATTTCTCTATCTGACAGTCTAAAAAGGAACACAGGAGCTTAATTATCTTTCTCTTCTTTACTTCTTACACAAAGCACACACACTGCAGGACCAACATACAAAACCTATAGACTTTTGTAAAGCAGAAAGTTGATGCCCTATCGACCAGTATGTTCTCACTGACCTTTCCCCATAGATATCATCTAGATTGTAGAACATTCAGATGTCTGCAATGTTAGTCTGTATACAAGGCTTTATTGTAGTATAAGTTACATTTAGTTGAAATGAATCATAGTGTAGTTATTAATATTACTTTTTAAAAGGAAAGTACACCCAAATATAACAATAATTCTATCATCATTTACTCACCCTCAAGTTGTTCCAAACCTGTATGACAAACAGTTTTGCTGAAATCCATTGCATGGACAAAAACAGAGATATTTTTCAAAATATCTTCTTTTATGTTTCACAAAAGAAACTAAGTCATACAGGTTTGGAGATTTCAAAATGATTCACCTTTATGACCTTTAATTTCATAAGCATTATAATGAACATAAATACCACAGAGAGCTAGTATAATCACACTCGTTTCATTTCCAGAAGTAAATGAATAACACTATACAAATGAAAAGCAGAACAATGACATTTTAATTATCCTCAGCTTCTGAATATTTCAAATAAATTGTCCATGATCACAATCTTGCTGAGGTGAATAGTCTCCAACTGTCTCGGAGAAGGCAGTAATTACTTGAAGGCAAAACGAGCCATCAATTCATGAAATACCAGTAGCCTACATCTAAAAGGGATTTTCACCTCAGGATATCATGAAGTGAGATTATTAATATAATTTAGAATAATTAATTATATATCCATGCAATGAAATAAAGGGTCATTCCGTGTCAATTCAACCAGAGGTCCCCAGCTAAAAATGTATTTTGATAAAAATAAAATCTGGTGAAGGAAATACATAAATGAAGAACGACAAAATGTTATATACAATTTCTACTTGAGATTTGGAGCTAAATTACAGGAGGTAAAAATGACTTTAAAAATATAGCATTGGCAGCAGTATTACTATATTATTTATAAATTGATTTTACACTGAGATGGGTAGGTCTGTTGGTTAAATCTGTTGACTTATATGCCAACAGTGAATGTTCAAAAATGGGAAAAAGTACTGTTTTGCCCCAAGTTTGCATGCTTGTAACTCCAGAAGTATTAAAGATATCTTAATATCCTTTTAGATTCTGTTTCTTAACAAGCTTTTGATTTGGCATTTTCATTTTAAAGGCCCTATATGATTCAATCCCAGAGATATGGAGATCTTAATGTGACTCCATGAGTATATTGGTCAATTGTACACATTTTTAGCGGTTGAAAACCAAATGTGGGTCACTTTGCATACAGCTGATAATTTTTTCTTTTAAAGAGGAATATCTGAACAACAAATAATATTGAAACTAGGAATGTATCTAGTTTTTTCTATCAACACAATTGCATAGAATATACCTGTCTGAGTGCCAGAAGTATTCTTTTTCCAAAGTTTGCATACCTGTAACACTAAAAGTATTAAAGATATAATGCAATATCTATCTACAGATTCTAATTCTTAATTAACTTTTCTTTTGGAATCTTCATTTATGACTATATGGTTCAATCCCAGAGATATTGTGATGTCAATGCAGTAACATGTAGTTACAATAATGCTTATTTGAACTCTTAGTAGCTTCAGAAGCTGTTATAATGGAAAAAAATATCCCTTCTTTTAAATATCCCTGAAATTGATCCAAATATAGATTTTTATAATTACACTTTTGAGAGCAAGTTAATGTGCCTCAACTTGACCATTTCAGTCCATTTTTGGCACTCAGTCTGGTGTGTCGTATTCATTTGATAGAGGGAAACAAGATACTTTTCTAGTTTCAACATTATATATTCTTCAAACATTCCCCTTTAAATGCATTAAGTATCAGCTGTGGGCAAAGTGACCTGCATTTGGTTTTTGACAATTGAAAATGGGTAAAATTCAACAATTTGAACATGGAGCTGCATTGAGATCACCATATGAGATTGAACCACAAAGGGCATTGAAAATGAAGATTTCAAAAGAAAAGTTTGTTAAGAACCTAAGAATCTAAAATCATACTGAGAAATCTTTAGTACTTTTTAAGTGCTGTGGCACTCAGACAGGTATGTTCTATGCAACTGTGTTGATAGTAAAAATTAGATACATTTCTAGTTTTAACATTAGGCCTATTTGTTTAGATATTCCTCTTTAAAAGAAAAAAGTATCAGCTGTATGCAAAGTGACTCACTTTTGGTTAGCTAAAGTCTACATATTTTACTAATAGACCTACCAATCTCCATGTAAAAATAAAATATTGATGCAACCATCTTTCGTAAGTCATCTTTACCCCCTGGAATTTGGCTCAAAATCTCAGGCGAAAATTGTCATTTTGAAATTATTCATTATTGTCATTATATCATTATTCTCTACAAAATAGTGGATTACATTATATTTTGGCTTTCAATACTATTTATGCTCGTCTTTCTTCAGAAAAAAAAAAGCTGTTCGCGGAACAGGACTCTAGATAACACAGACAACCCCCCAACCCCCCCCCCCCCCCATCTCATATCAAGTCCACAGGCAAAAGTAAAGGATAACACATTCTGAAGTGTCAGACGTATAAAATGACACCTAAACGACAATATTCACAACATAAGTGAGGCTGAGCGGAACAAAGCCTTGTTGTGTGAAATATCAGTCCGCCTGCTCTAAAAGCGTTTCCCTGTTCACACATTCAACCAATTTCCAGAGAAGACATGTGAGAGGAGAACACACTGAAGTCAGAGGACTAATCTGATCTGAATATGGGTAAGATTTTGATTCATCCCAATTTTTTCAATCGTTTGAATAAGTTCCAGAAAGATTAGTTCACTGATTCTTTCAGTGAACCTTTCGGCACGTTACATCGTTACGCCAGTAGGTGGCGACACGTGGCTGTCGTTATGTCATTGAATCATTTACTGAATAGATTCGTTAAAAAAAATGGAGCAGTTCCGATTTAAAAGAAGTCTTATGAACACTAAATAACATGTTTAGCGTAAGTCTGCTACGATACTACAGAAATAGTAAGCATAATACCCATTTCCCCACAAACACAAAGCATAGCAAAAAAAAGAAAAAAAAAAAGAAATCTATAATCGGTTCTCAATTTTCGGAACTATAGAGCTGGTAAGTCCCGCTCCTTCCGCTAACCCCACTGGACCTCTAGGTTGAAAAATCGTCAATGCAAGTGAATGGGAGAAAATAATTATTTTCTGGTCCCGTTTGAATTGTGCCATGAATGTGAACATATATTGTCTGTGAATTTTTTATATAACTTTTCGTGTAAAGAATGCTACAATTTAGCGGGTAGAAGTTTGATACGGTTAGACTTTGTGTGAGAGCACTTTGTGGACTACAACTCTTCGCTGCTTTCGACGCGTTTGAAACGTCACCACCACTCGCACACGGACACTAGCTCACGGATCCCGCTAAACATGGCTGTGTCTTTGGTGCACTTCACCGCCTTCTTTCAGGGAGAGGACAAAATCGTTGAGGTTGGCGAAAACCACGGGTAAGTCAACTTTATGGGGTGACGTCACATAGGCGACATGTAGTCTTTCTCGTTATGTCTTTTCCACAACTGCTAGCCGAAGAATCATACAATATACTGTCAAACTCGACGATTTTTCAACCTAGAGGTCCAGTGGGGTTTTACGGATGGGCGGGACTTACCAGCTCTATACGGTTATCCGGACAACACCTATTTGGGTAGGGTTAGGGTTAGGTTAACCGTATAGTACATTTACGTGTGGTCCGGATAACCGTATAGTAACGTTACCCAATTTTCAAATGACTTTTATCAAGCTAAAGAGAAAAATGACAACAGCAACGCCTTTAAGTCATTTTTAATTCATTTTAATTATTAAGCTCTCTCTCTTCTTCCAATCGAATATTCGGGGCATTATTACACTTTCAAGGTAGGAAAACAGCCACCTGCTTAAAAGGAAAATATTTCAGTGAACGAACGAAGTATGAGTCGGTGCATTGATCGAAAACGATTAATTCACTAACATATTCATTAAAAATCACTAACTGTTAATTAGTTTACAAACGAAACACCACCAAATCCGCAGCCCGGGCATAAGCAAAACCCAAGGACACACTGCAAACCCCATCTAAACCGTGCCCATTATATAATCAGTGAGGCTTTTCACACGGCAAGCGTTCAAGTTTGTTGCGTCGCTGGAAGTCAAGATGGGGTGAGATCGTGTCAAGTACTGGTACCACGATGATTTCTTAAACTTCAGTTAATATCAAAGCTGGTGGTTACATTCAAGCGCTGAATGTACACAGTGAATTGCTGGACGCGTTTTGAACGGCTGAAATCATGCCTGTCGCTACTCACCCAGAACCAGGACCATCTGGCCACACAGACAGTAATACACGTGCAGGGGTTTCTCCCCATCATCATATTCTTCCCTGTCACGGGTGTCCGAGCACACAACACTCCGAGACACCACTTTAGGCATATTTAATCTCCGTTTACTTCCTTTTTAAAATCAGAATGTGATCTCTGGTTTCAGGCTTGTTTACTGTCCTGTTGTCGCCCGGTGATGACGCCGTTATGTGACGTTAGGGCACTGGGCAGCCCCCATATCTTTTGACTGGCTTCCTCTAGATGGCGCTGTGGATATTTTCAAAAATAAATACAAGAGTCATGTTGACAACAGTAGAACTGAGATGAAATTGAGATATAGGCTACGATGTGTGATTTTTCATTTGTGACCTTGAAGTAAATATAATATTATCAATAATAATAATACATTTTATTAATAAAGCACGTTTCTCAAACTAGAATTAAATAAAGTAGCCTATTTAATAAAGTACATAAAAAAGTAAAGATCTCAAAAATAGATAATCAAAACATGAAAACAATTTTGACATACAGAATAATATACAGGAATAAACAAAATGTATTCGTTCTTATATGATAGGTATAAGTTTAAAAATATGAATTTTTAACAAGCTACCTTCTTGAAACTGTTTAAGGTCGGGGCATTCATATCTGGACATTATATAGGCTGTGTTATGTTATGCTCCTATTATAGGAGCATAACATAACACAGCCTATATGTAAGGTCTTTATAGGGAAATTTCTCTCTATTTTCTGAATACATGGCTAATGTAGTCCAGATGCTTGGAAGTTATGTTTATTTTATTCTAGTAACTAGTGACTTTGGTAATAAATTTGGCAACAATGTGTAATGTTTATTCCTGAGAGAATCACTAAACTGATGATTACTCATAATTCTTCATTTTTAGTTTACCTTTCTAATTGTGTAATAATATTACTCATTTGTTTTTTGCTGAGGGCTGAGCAGATGTAGATTGTAGACACATATTCACCATAGTTTTTAGACAACACAATTTTTGCCACCTAATATACATATGCACAGACAAACATTTCTGTTGTCAATGCCCTAACTTGCAAAGTCTTTACAGGAAAGTTGCAACAATATGCCTTCAATAATAGACAGAGCACATGGTTTTCCTTACGCAAGCACACACATGTGAGAGTGTGTTAGGAATCATGCTGGTTTGGCACTGACAAGTTGCTGACAAGTTGCCAAGTTGCTATGTCCATCTCTCTCTCTCTCTCTCTCTCTCTCTCTCTCTCTCTCTCTCTCTCTCTCTCTCTCTCTCTCTCTCTCTCTCTCTCTCTCTCTCTCTCTCTATTTCTCAGATCTGGAACTAGCAGCTTAGGAGATACACACTCACTTCTCTCTCAGAGCACTACGCATCATGCTTCCTCCTCTCCTCCTCTCCTCTCTCTCCTTTTCCCTTGCTTTTCTTTCAGGTAAGACCCACTTTTTTTAAAACCTAATCTCTTTATCTCTAAATGTATCTCACACCCTTCTGAACACAGGTAACCGCATGACTGTCTGTGGTCTGAGATACTCTCAAGCATTCTTTTGCTCTGATTGCTACTTTTCCTTTTTCATTCCGTCTTTGTGGTGTTTGTGGATGCAAACTGCTCAAAGAATGTGTAAATGAATATATATGTGATAATGTGCATTTTCCAATGTAAATGAGCTTCAGGCAGTCTGATGTATGATAATCATGTCAGTATTATGCTTATAATTGAGGTAAGTTCTTGTAAAATGTTGATAGAATGCTGGTTCTCCTTTTATACTGTAGCACTTCTTTGAAGGGCTAGTCAGCAGAAATGACTTTCACATATCCAGTTTAGTTTAATTTTAGTTTTAGTGTTTGTTAAGGAGTGTTTTATTATGTTATACAGTATGTACAGAGAAAGAGAGAATTATTAAGAGTTGATTTATTAATGAATGCGGAGACAAACATGCAAGAACACACACAGCACACACTCTACAAAATTCCCCAAGGTGCTGGAAAGCAACACCATATTTATTCACCTGTCAAGAGATTCTCACGTTTTTATACTCTGTGATATGACCTGTGGCATCTCTCGTGAAGTACAATATTTTGGATCATAGACAGACACAAGTATGAATCAAAAATTCACTATTCCCCCAACCACCTTGCGCATGGTGGTTGAGATCCTCTGTTGGCTTGCAGTGTTTTGTTCGTGCTTAGCAAAATTTTTCTCATTTCTCCTAGAAAGTTGGTATGTATGGAATTGGTCAGTATCAGATATTTAATTGTTCATGCTCATTTCCCTTATTTTGATTTATTTATTAAAACACTGATCATTTAAGATGACAACTGATATCAACTGATATATCCCCTAGAAGAACAAATTTATGATTCCCAATAATTAAAAACAGCTGTTGTTGTTGTTTAGAATTTTTTTTTTAAAGGTAGCTCTTTATTTTAGTCCTATTTCACATGCAATTATTGTAGTAATGACACTAACTGGGTAACAAGGTACTAACCCAGAGCCTACCCCTAAACCTAACCTTAACCCATGTCACCTTACATTACACAGTATTTTTTTTTTCAGTAAGTACACTGGAAGTACATTGAAAATAAAGTGTTGTATGGCTGTACAGGCACTCTTGAAAAGAAAGTGCAAAAGTTTTAATTTTAGGAGTACAATAGCTTTTCACTGAGGAATATCCTCAAAGGGGCATCTTTCACCTTATTTACTCCTGAATGGTTAGTAGGCCTACCTTTAAGGGTGCATATAACTATACTCTAGTGAGTCTAAGGTAATAATATGCACCTTTTAGCAGTAAATAAGGTATAACGTTGTCTCTTTCAGGATATTGCCACATTTTTGGGTCTAAACAGTTTCACTGAATTCAAGTTATGTCCCTTAAATTATAAATATCATAGGCTAGAGATTTTTACGTGCGCACGTGTGTGTGAATGTGACAAACATATACCTTTCAGTTTCAGAGCCACACAACAAGTCAGATTTCTCTCTTTCAGTCTCACACATATTAATTATTTTTAAGTCTTGGTGTAAAGTTGACAATGTAGATGTGCATGTGTGTGTTTGCATTTGTGTCTGCCTGTGTTGAAGAGATTTCAAGAGGGAAAGAGATTCTCGAACAACCTAGTGTGGAGGTTGAGGTTTTGGAGAGGTGAGCTAATTGGGTTTTGTGCGGTTCAGGCGAGACGGATTTATCATCTACGTGAATGACTTGCCGTACGATAATGATGCCAGAGCAGTGTATCGGGAAGGCATACGAGAGGATTATTCAAGTGTTTATGTGTGTGTGTGTGTATAAATAGTGGAGAGAGAGAGGGAGAATGAGGATTTCAGCTGACCCTTAGATTTGATGGGGATGTGTAGAGGTGTCTGTGCTACATGGCAGCGGCTCCCCAGGGCTTCAGGTTGGACCAACCTATACTTTGTATTCTTCCTGCAGGCAGAAAGAGAGAGAGTCCATTGACTGGAACATGGTGTATGAAAAGCAGTGCTGGATGGACAATGACAAATGCCATTGTTTTGTATCAGGGGATAGCCTACAATCTTTAACGTTGTCCTGTTCTGGGCCATGAGGAGAGCGACACACTAAGATTCTCTATAGTATAGCAAACTCATTGTGGGGTAAAAATATTTTGTCACTGATTATTTGAATTTTAATGTTGACTCAGTGTTGGAAATGACAGTAACATATAAGTGAATGATGAATAGCACACACTATACACCATCTAAATGCTTTTTTTCAATATTGAAAAATATATTATACAATTAATATTAATTAAATAAGTACTGTCATTTTTGCCGTATGATGAAAATGCTGTAGATCAGTCGTTCTCAACTAGGGGGCCTCAGCAAACCTCCATGACTTATAATGATTCATAGCTTTTTAACTTTTCATTGTTATTGGTAAAATGCCCATTAATTAATTAGAAAAACAGTCATTAAAAATAATTCCCTCACAATCTGATGTGATACAGACAAGATCATTTTCTTCAGTCACATACAGGCAGAAAAGCTTATGTAGTGCTCCAGCTGTCTGTTGCATGTTTCAATGGAAATATTCCAAATAAACCTGAAGCGCCCAATGCTGTTAAATCTCCCAGTTGCTTCGATAGAAACTTCTCTGCCCTAATACAAAAAGACCTGTCTGGGTTCCCTGCAGAATACTGGGCTTTGTATCTGCAGAATCAACTTCTTATTATTTTCTTTTACTTGAGAGCTTTGCAGAAAAACAACATTTATTTTCCTTGCATGATTCTAGTTCAAAAGATTTTACTTAAATTTTCAATATACTGTAATCCTAGCTGGTTGACTTGCTGTTGTTACTTTAATACTGTAAGCAGCAGACACCACTTTGAAGCCTGTTCATTTGCAGGGATTGTGTTTCTGAGGTTTAAATGTAAAGAGTTTAATATCACATATTGAAAATGGATAATAATAAATGGTAAAATGTCATGCTTCTTCAAACCTTACATTCCGAGGTGTTACATAATAGCTGCAGTGTGCTGTTATGCCATCAGTTCGAGACACACACTATGATGCTGTCATGAGGTTGAGAGGTCACGCGAGTGGTGGTAGGGTTAACTCAAACCTACCAAAGTCTTCCATCAGTCACGTGACCTACCTGCATCATGAACTCTGACCTCCAGAAGAGTACCAAAAGGGACGACGACAACATTAACACACATTTCAGTTTGACATTGGCATCATTACAGCACATTAAAGGATGAGAGATGTTTTGGCTGGGATGACTGTTTTGTGAGTCGGCATGAAACGGAAGTAGGCCTATAGCGTCTAATCTTTCCTATTGTGATGCATATCCGAGTGAAATGGCTTCTCTAACAGGGAAAATGTTGCACGGGTATTGATTTTGTACTTCGTGAATTGACTGTCACTGGATCGTTTTTATTTGCTATAACTGCTATCTTATGTGAATTGTCCCTGGTTGTCCCGTTCTTACGCCAAAAACACGCCATCACAGAAGAAAAGATGTGCAAGAGGGTGGGGAAGTTAAAAGTCACATAAATCCACTCTTTTCACTGACTGTGCTGACGTGTTTCCGCAGTTATCAACATTGCGAATCTAGTTTATAATATTTTAATTTTAAAATAAATGAATACACATAATTTATAACGTTATACTTATATTACCTTGGCAACACTGGGTGTTTCTATTACACTCTAAAATTGGCTGGGTTAAAAACAACCCAATTGGCAACCCAGTGCTGGGTAAATATTGGACAGAACACATGCTGGGTTAAATTAACCCAGTGACATTTTAACCCAGCAGGCTGGGTTGTCTAGAAACCCAAGATGTAGTAATTTTTTTACCATTAATGGATTTGCTATTCTGGGTTATTTTTGCTGGGTTATTTTTCTTTTTCTTATAATTTCACCTGTGCTTTACTGTAAAACTTTGAATTAAGAAACAATGAAGAACATGTTTAGACTTAAAATAATTTTTAATGCTTGTCAACTGACATTCACAAATGTGTTAAAATTGGCAACAATGACAACAAACTGCACATTAAATTTAAATGCAAAAATCATTTAGTGCTGACATCAAAGTAGTTCAATATTGTCAGTTTTAATAAATAAATAAAGATTAGTTCTAAAACTATTACATGTTTAACGGTTTAAATACAGTGACATTGACAATTATATTTTAAATTCAGCAAATGCAAAATCATTTAAAAATACATCAAGTATTAAATAGTCAAATACAATTAAAGAAAGAAAGAAGATTAGTTCTGAACAATGACATTTATACGTTTAACTATTACATGTGTAACGGTCTAAATACGCAGTGAAATCAACAGACAATTCATTTTAAAGTCAGCAAATGCAAAATCATTTTTAAAATACGCAAAAATGTACACAAGTATAGTTAAATAAAGTCAAATACAGTTAAGAAAGAAAGAAAATTAGTTTTGAACAATGTAATTTATACCATTTAATTCTTAGGAAATTAAAGTGAAATTCACAGATGTGCAAAATTGTAGGCCTATTTTACAGTATGTACACAGTAAAATTTACTTTTTTTTTGACTCCGAAGAAGAAGACGACTCTTAGACACGGGTTATGTAGACTCTGCCCGGTTTAGAAACTCCACCATGTTCGTTCCGACCTATAAAAGAAAATAAACCCAAAAATACAGATTGTTTAAATGGCAACGGTTTCATTATTCAGTTGAAGTCAGTTCAGTGTTGATTCAATTCAGTTCAATAACTGTGTGAAGTTTATCATGAAATGGAGTTTATCATGATTTCAACAATCAATATTTTTATTTGGCGAAAAGCCATATAATAAGTGGTATGCTTTACATTATGTCTTGTTTGATCTTGTTTTTTTTGTCTAGGATCAAAGTTGCTTAACAGGAATTGTTTTGAGGTAATGTACATCCAGTCAGTTTTCATCACAAAATAAACTCCTTCAGGGTGATACGAGATCCCTCCACTTTGTGTTGATTACCCTGTTGAAGTTTATTCTGCAATATCAACTGGCTGGATGTACAGGATCCCTTGCGTAATGCACAGGCAGTTCCAGTCAGGTTACAATGGTTTTATACTCACTAGTTGAAGATCAATGAAAGCCTTTCTAGCTAGCTTTGTCAATAGATGGCCGATTTACCTTCTGACCAATACACTGTGGCAGGAAGAAGAAGGGGAAGGACCAAAAGAGCAAAATCACCTCTATTCTCTGCAGAAAAGAGACATAACATCTCAGAAACAGGACCAGCTACAACAAATATACTAAAGTTTGTGCAAAAAGCTACAGACATAAAAAATAAATATGCAATAATGATACTAAATACCTTGCCTTTTATGTTGTATTGAAGATTTAAAACAACAAACATCACCTTGTGGAATATTTTCCAAAGACTGATTCAATTTTTCTAAATTAATTGTAATCCTTAAAATTTTGTTACATAAAATAGGCTATCTCCCTTTGGAGTGACTGATTTTTGTAACCTTACAGATCTTTTTTATGCAAACAGCAACACAACACACTAACTAAAGTTGAAAGAATTAAAAAGAATAGCAGGGCCATACTATAGTAGGTTTGAATAGTAGGTTCATTAAAAAATGAACATGTAGCTACTGATATTTATCCAAATGAATCGACATTGAATCAAGATCGGAATCGAACCACAAGCTTAGGTATAAATTGCTAAATTCAGAAGTTGGCAGCCTTGTGAGCTACCTATATTTAAGCACGGATCAAATTTATATGCGTTAAGTTTCGCGAGGTTGAGTTGATTATCACAGGCAGTCAATTATAGATGTAAAAGCAGCAAAAGTGTATAATAAACATGAACTTACCGTTAAACTTGTCGATAAGACTGGGTAACTGCCACTCGAAGAGAAGAGTTCATATCCATATGGTTTTCTAACTAGGAAAAAAAAAACGAAATTTTAAATTACATCACTTACCAAAAACGAATTTATGTAGCCTATGTAAAAAATACTTTTTGTACTACACCAAATCACCTCACTGGTCCAACCCACGGCACTGATGTAAGCACGCACGCACTTTGAAAGTGTTCGCGGTGCTGATAAGTCGATTCATTTCCGGGAATCATTTTGTTTCAAACTTGCAAGTGTGAACCGGTTTATTTGAACCGGATGGTAGTTTCTTTTATACCTGCGGTCCCACGACATTTACGTAGGCTACTTTTTATGTATTTTACATGTCGGTAAGGACAATTGCAGGCGTTTTACCTAAGGGCAGCGAGTCATATTACTCAATTGTTTTGTTTTGAGTGACTCGACTCACTTTGTTCAATTCGCTTGTCAGTGACAGAAACGACTCTTTCCTCTGTTCACAGATATTCACATATTTCATAATTCCGTGTGATACAGAATCATTAACTGTATTAATCTGTCGTCTCACATTAAAATGACTATGCGAGTCAATATCTGATTCTGAGGTAACTTAATAGCCGTTTGTCGTAAGTTGCATCACCAATCTTAGTCTGACTATATAAATTTAAGAATTATTGGTGCGAAAAAAGTTATAATTGTGCTAATTCAAACTAATTATTAAGAAAAAATAAAATAAAACATTATATAAACTTACCTTAAAACAGTTGCACCCAGCTGCTTTGCCCCTTTGTCCTCTCAAAATGACAGCTGGAGCGAATTTAAACATCTCCAAGGCGGGAAGCTCGTGAAACAACCCAGCGTTGCGACCCAGCAGGTTTAACCCAAAAACTGGAAAATTAAAACTACCCAAAGGTGTTTTAAATGTGATAAAATAACCCAACAAAATTACCCAACAGACTTGACCCAGCATTCTGGGTTAAAAAACAACCCAGCATTTTTTAGAGTGTACAACGGCTGAGGGAGTGACAGCAAATTTGACGTCTTTCGTTCTTCTGACTGCTGTAATCAATCTATATTTTTTCCCTCTTTTGGAAAGTTGTGAAAGTGCTGTGTGTTATATGCTGCTTTGTATTACTTTTCTGACAGGAATAAGAATGTAGCCTACTTCATTTAACCGTCAAAACATGTCTGAGCAGACTTTGGCAAATTGTTTCAGTGCATTCAATGTGTTTGTGTGTATGTAGATTCTTCAGGTTCTGATATGTGTCCATTGGGTCAGTTTCCTTGTGGGAATCTGTCGGTGTGTTTGCCTCAACCGCAGCACTGCAACGGGCAGCAGGACTGTCCTAATGGAGCAGATGAAGAGAACTGCGGTAAGACTGCGGGCAGGAGCGCTCAAAGACACTCTGACACAAAGAATACACGCACTAATGCAAATGTGCATTGGCACGTTATATTTCCATAAACACTATGCATTTAGAAATATGAATACTGCAAATATAGAAATGTCATTCTTAAAATATCTGTGTGTGTTGTAGTGGATAACAGTGGTTGGCCCCATCTGTTTGATGCATTCATGAAAACAAGGGTCCAGGAGTCGAAAGAGTGCAGTGAGTACTTTCTCTTGTTCTCTTTTTCTCTGTCTGTGTTGCTTTGAATGTGCTTGTGAATTGTTTACAGGAAACATACCTAAAGACAAACATCAAATTCTGATTAAATTTTGCACAGTGTTTCTCTTTAATCTTGAGGTGTGAGTGTGACTTTATGTTCACAGTTAGCCTATCATTTGTTTTCTAAGCCTTATTTATTTGCCTGTGCTTTCAATATATTTTGTATAATACTCCTAAACTCATGAATGTGAGATGGGTTTAATACGCACTTAGTTAGATGGAACAGATCCGCTGAATGATATTGGGTTTTATCAGTAAGTGTTAAAGATTTATGCTATTGGTAAGTGTTATCAGTAGGTATTATCAGGGGATGATATCATTTGGTTTTATCTCTGGATGTTATTTGGTATGAAAATATGAAAAATATAAAAAATATATATATATTTTTTTAAATTTAAGACGCTTGTCTTACGCTTCCTCTTATATTAAAGCATATTTTAATGAACTGTTTAAAAGGAAAAAAGGTATGGCTTGATTCCCCTGAGGACTATTGTGAAATTTTAGCAAACATTATTCAAAATTTATGCTTTATTCCTTTTCCCTTTTGCTTTAATTTTACATTTGCAATCTGTCACAAATACACTGCAGCTTAATCTAATGAAGAGCGAGACGCAGAAAGAACAGGATACTAGAGACTTTAACGAAGTGTGAATGAAGCGTCACATTAAACATTGACGACAACAAACACAGAACTGGGGAAACTAAGGCCTTATATACTCAGTGAATGATAATTATTAAAACAAGAAACAGGCGAGAAACTTATGGAGCTTATAATATGACAAAAGTATTTCAATTTGAATTGTGTAAATTTGAATTATGGACAAGTGTAATCTAACAAATTTGAATAATATGTGGAATTTTAAATTTGATTTCTTTAAACGAATATTGAACATTTGAAATTTAACGAATTGAAATAGTTTTTATGGCTGAATTTTATAGACATGTATTTATTTATTTTTTTTTATTATTTTTTTCTGAATTCTTAGTCTGCAAATATCCAGTTGAAAAAAAGACAGATTCAAGTTTTCAAGATGAAGAAATTCAGAACTTCAAATTCAGTTTTCTAAAATTCAAAACGCGGATTCAAAATTCAGATCGTACAGAAAGTAGGTCACAGGTCATCCACAGGGAAGAGTAAAGGATCTCATAAAAGTCGAACGGAGCATTTTTGGCAATTACAGAGCTGCACTGCAGTAGTTTTCTGCTGCAAACGTGGTGGTGGTTCAAGAGAATCCATGTATCATTTGTTCAGTCGTTTTTTTTATTTAATATTAAGAGTAGAAAAATTAGAAAACAGCTTGAATAACCTATATGATTTCTAATATTCTAATAATAGTCCTCCGATGCTGCAGTTGTATGGAATTCTTTATTAGAAACCATTGTAACAAACAAGGATGAGAGCTCAGGAAATCAGAGTAGGTAAAATGAAATCAAAACAGAACATGACCATTACAATATCTTTCTAAAACAATGTTATATGACACTTCTCATATGATAGAATAGAACAGGCTAAGAGTCTTGAAGCTTCAAGGACTCATGGAGTTGTTTGTCCCTCTTTTTTCTTTGAGTGCCAGAAAGAAAGACACGGGCAGGCAATATGTTTAGTTTGTGGAATATATTGGACACGCTTCATTGTCTCACTTCTGAAGATCAATTTGTTTTCTAAACTGCAAACAACAAACTGTTTTAAACTCTGCAACAAACCAATCCGTCACACTTCTCATTTCTAAGCAAATTGGCCTAAATTAAAAACTCACCAAAACGAGATAAATTTGCCTAGATGAAAGTGTGGGAAGGAAATGAAGGAGAGAGAAATTGAAACTTGACATCTCACACAATATTTTTTTTAATGAGTTTTGCTGTCTACAATAAACTGCCGACAATGGTGAAACATTACTTCTGTTTTGTACATACAGTCGTGTGGACTTGTTAGGGGTTAACAGTTTAGGACACAAGGACCAGATGTTTGAAAGAAGACCCGGAGTCAGAATAAAGAAAAAGAATTGGAATTATAAAGAATTGAAGAAAAGTTTTACTGAAGATAGTTTGCAGTTTCATCAGCAGAAGTCAGCTTCAAGACTCACACAGGAGTTCGTAGGCCGCCCCGCTTACAGTTACAAAGATCACACCATTTCCAAGGTCTAAGCTACGTCATTGCTTACAGGTTGAATGATTCTCATTGGCTAAGAAATAGATAAACATAGTCATTTTCCACACATATACAGATAGACTAAAGCATATCTCCATAGATTATGCAGCTGACACTCAGACCCTGAAGTTAGACATGTCGTGACCTTCCAGGTAGCAGATTTGGGTTGCTGGATGCCAGCATGTCTCGAACAACAACTCAGTCAATCTCCAACAATGCCAGTGGTTCCTTAACCTGTAAGCAAGAAGACTAACACACACACCCGACACACATATTTTCCAAGGTTGGCCAGGCTCTAAACAGGAGTCTCGTCTCAAAATATCAATATAACAAGTTCTTTCTCTCAGGATAGGACATTTTAGTCTAAATGGAAAATATAGGCTTTAACTGCGAAATGGTCCCTTAAACTATAGACTTCAATGACCCCTATATGTTTTAACACGTTGAAGACCTTTTCTCAAACACAAAACATGTCCCCATTTCATTTCTGGAAGCCGGGATAAATAGGCAAGCAATGTTACTGCATTCAAATATCAAATATAGACATTAAAGAATATATGAAAAGAACATTTCAGTAATCACACTGGTAACTTCTATAACAAAGTAAAATCTCCAGAGAAGTCATTCAACTCATTCGATATTTAGAAGGAAAAATATTGATTAATACCTTGATTATAATCACTCATTACATATACATTGAAGCAGCAGTGGATTCCAATCCACCCCCTTCAGACTGTATATCAGTGGGTGGTCAGGGTGATGCTTACATTTTTAAAACATTTTTTTGAAAGAACAGAAGTGGCAGTAACGACATTTATAATGTTACACGGTTTCCAAAATTAATATGGACAAAATATTATTTTAAATTGTATTAACTTTTCACAATTTTACTGTTTTTACATAGCCTGGAAATCCAGAGTTCTCGCGAGAGCACAAGTTGAATTTGCTCAGCGAGTTTACTCTGGCGTCGAGTAATGATGCTCGTTAAATATGCCCTTGTATCCGAGCTGCACCATTTACATCGGGTTATTCGATATAGACGGGCCAGAGGCGAGCTAAACAGATGACGACAGCGCTGTGACGTCAAAGTCATTAGTAAACATTGCAAGATGGCTATGGATGAACACCAGTTGTTTGAAACGGCTTTGGCTACTACAATGAACGAGTTAGACTTGGCTTTTTATCTAAAAGAGGAACAGAAGACGCCGCTCGAATCGTTCCTTTGCAAGAAGGGCATTTTGCTGTTTTGCTGACCGGATACGGCAAGAGTCTAATCTACCAGTTAGCTCTGCTGGTAGCTAAGCGTATGGGGCTTGTTGTTGTGATTGGTCATAGTGTTATCCAGTTGCGTGCAGTGAGATTTTCACATGCATGCTTGGTGCCGCCCCTCGAGCTGGCCGATTTTCATTAGTCGATGCCAGACCATTAATCTTTCAGATTTGGGTCTGGATTTCCAGGCTAGTTTTTACAGACAATTTCGTCAAATAAATGTAGGCTTGGTGAGCAGAAGAGACTTTTAGAACAGAAGTGGCAGTAATGACATTTATAATGTTACAAAAAAGTTATATTTAAAATAAATGTTGTTCTTTTAAACTTTTTTTTAATGATCAAAGAACAATGTATCACGGTTTCCACAATTAAAATGGACAAAAGTTATTTTAAATTGTATTAATTCTTCACAATATTACTGTTTTTACAAAAAATATAGGCTTGGTGAGCATAAGAGACTATTTTTAGAAAACAATAACAAATCTTACAGACCCTAAACTTTGCAAAGTATTAAACAATCTTTTTTTGGTATTAGCTGTGCTTGTATATTATAAAAACGCTGCCTGGAGGGGTCACCGAGATGGCCGCGGAGTGGACTAACTTTCTTTAAAGGAAAATTATTTAAAATAAGTCTCCGATGTCCCCAGAGTGTGTATGTGAAGTTTTAGCTCAAAATACCCACAGATAATTTTTTACAGCATGTTAAAATTGCTACTTTTTGAGGGTAAACAAAAACGCACCGTTTTTGTGTGTATCCCTTTAAATGCAAATGAGCTGCTGCTCCCGGCCCACTTTCAAGAAGCTTCAAGAGCTCATGCTCCGGTGTCAGGACAATCTCATCTTACGGAATGAAAATGTCAGAGCAGAAACTGTCAGTAACTGCGTTCTGTTCGAACCGGAGTCGGCCAATAATGCCTACAGAGCCAGAGAGGTCTTCAGCAGGGGGTCTGCTAATTATTGTTTGAAAAAAAAAAAAAAGTGCTAAACAGACCTACAATATAAAGTTACCTTCAACTCAAGCTAATGTTAATTAAGCTTAAGTTCTACTAAATGTTTCACTGTCCCTGTAATTGTGCAATTAAAAGTAAGTATGACTCTGCGCATTAGTAATGGCTTTCCAATGTATGTAAATATATATGTACATGTATGTTAATATAGGCCAGGCTTAAAAGGCACACCAGAGGATGGCTCTTTGTTGTCTGCACTTTGTTTAGAGTCACAATCTTATCAGAGCTGTGTGAGTACAAACAGAGGGCAAAAGTGAAGACCTGCTGCAGCTCTCCGCAGAGGCAAATACTCATCTCGAGTATCTAGTCTTCATGCAAGAGGTATTACTGCAGTGGAAAAGGACTAGGCCCGAGGGTGGAAGAGCTACGTTCAGGTTGTTTTATAGTGGGAGCAAAGGACAAGTTTTGCTTGGGGGCAGTTATCTTGGAGTCTGATGACCTGACATGTTCTCTTAACAGACTGCAAACAGACTGGGCTAAATGAAGTCGCCAGGAAGGTCATACATACTGATTTGTGCTATTGTGTTTCGGGCAGCTCCATTTAAGATGAGATTCAGAACAGTTCGGGACAACTTATATTTAAATCTCATTTTCTGTTGACCAAGTGAAGCTTATTTAACTGAAAGTTTCTTAGCTCACCTATAAGCTATATGAAGTCAGGAAAGCGTTTGCTTTCTGTATACCTATTACATTCGGCTGCCAAGAGGGCTGGTGTGGTGTGATAGACTGACCTTAGTGTCATTATTTCCCAGCATTACAACAAGGGAGGGAAAATCTAAAAGAAAGCTTTTAGAGATCGATGGGAGAATAGGGTGTTGGTGGTGACAAATACTTCCAAGGGAAATATACTTATTATTAGCTTGCTGCCTGCCCTCTGCCATCACCTATCACTGAAGACACCAGCAGGCTCAGAAAACAAATTTTCTAAGCAGCACTGGGATCAAACAAATGTTTTATTCTCATCAAAGAACGATAATGGCCTTTTCATTTAGGGGAAATACAGCAGGGGTTTTCAGAAAAGTAGACCTCTAAATTCAATTTTTTTTATGTAAAGACCCATTTATATATAAACAGTCATGTGAAAAACAATGTAGGCTACACCCTTTTGAATTCTATTGTTTTACATATCAGGACATAATAAAAAATCTGGTCACTAGCAGGTTTTAAAATGACGTAAATACAACCTCAGATGAACAAGAACACATGACATATTAAACCGTGTCATTATTTATTTAAAAAGGAGAAGCCATGTGTGAAAAACTAAGTACACCCTATGATTTAACTGCTTGTAGAACTACCTTTAGCTGCAATGTCTTGAAGTAATCATTTTCTATATGCCTTTATCAGTGTCTCGTTGTGTAGGATTTTTGGCCCACTATTACAACGTTGCTTCAGTTCATTGAGGTTTGTGGGCATCTGTTTATACACAGCTCTCTTTCGGCCAAGCTTTAGCTGTCAGACAGATGGCCTCACATTTGACTCTATACTTTGGTATACAGAGGAGTTCATGGTCGACTCAATGATTGCACGGTGCCCAGGTGCTGTGGCTACAAAACAAGCCCAAATCATCAATCTTCCATCAGTGTGATGAACCGTTGGTATGAGGTGTTTGTGCTGATATGCTGAGTTAGGTTTTCGCCAAATGTGGATATGCATTATGGCCAAACATCTCCACTTTGGTCTTATCTGTACAAAGGACATGTGGGTCTCATACAGTTTGCCCAAAAACACATCTTTGTGCTGTTGCTTTACACTGTCGATCATTGAGCTGTGCTCAGCAGACGCAGCATTCTGAGCTGATAGCATCAGGACAGACAATACTGGTTATCTAGACCGACAGCAGTCTGGCCTGCAGGGCGGGAACCTCTAGGTTGTAAAACCTTATAAATGTAGACGGGGAGGCCCAGCCCGCCGCCGTACATATATCTTGCAAGGCAACCCCACTCGACCAGGCCCACGATGAAGCCATGCTTCTCGTGGAGTGCGCTCTGACACCCAACGGGCATTGCATGCCCTTGGAGGCGTATGCTAGCGCAATAGCATCAACTATCCATCTGGATAGGCTCTGTTTCGACGCGGCTAGCCCCTTAGAGTGCCCGCTGAACGAAACAAAGAGCTGCTCTGTCTGTCTGAAAACAGACAAGCGAGACACATAAGCTCGTAATGCCCTGACTGGGCAAAGGAGGCTCGCGTCTCCTTCCTCATCAGGGACCGGTAGGGCTGACAGGGAAATGACCTGCGCCCTAAACGGTGTGTTGAGGGATTTTGGAACATAACCGTGCTTAGGTTTGAGTATAACCCTTGAGTCATTAGGCCCAAACTCCATGCACGTCGCACTCACTGAGAGCGCGTGTAGGTCCCCTATGCGCTTCACTGAAGCGAGAGCCAGCAGAAACACAGTCTTGAAAGACAGGTGTTTCAGATCAATCGTCTGTAAAGGCTCGAATGGGCCACCTTTCATGGCTTCCAGCACCGTAGAAAGGTCCCATACGGGGACTGAGGGAGGTCTGGGAGGATTCAGTCTCTTAGCCCCTCTAAGGAAGCGGATGACTAAATCGTTCCTTCCTATTGACTGACCAAGCGTTGTTCTCGAGAACGCTGCTATAGCCGCCACATAAACTTTGAGCGTGGAAGGAGTCCTGCCCTTATCCAACAGCTCTTGTAGGAAGGAAAGCACCTCCGTCACTCCACAATCTGTGGGTGACACGCCACGGGCTGTGCACCAGCCCGAAAACACCGACCATTTCGAGGAGTAGAGACGTCTCGTGGACGGGGCTCTAGCCTGCGTGATCGTGTTTAACACTCCTTTTGGGAGTTCAGCATGTACCTGTTGATGGCCCAGACATGAAGGGACCACAATTCTGGGTGAGGATGCCAAATCGAGCCGTGGGCCTGAGAGAGGAGGTCTCTCCTCACTGGCACTGGCCACGGGGCAGTGCTCGCTAACTGCATCATAACTGGGAACCAAGGCTGGTTTTTCCAGAACGGTGCTACGAGCAGTACTGAGCATCCTTCTTCCCTGATCCGCTCTATCACCTGAGGCAGGAGAGAGACGGGGGGAAAAGCATAGAGCGGGCGGCGGGGCCATGCATGAGCCAGCGCGTCCCTGCTCTTGGAGAAAAATTCCGGACAGTGAGCGTTTTCTTGAGACGCGAACAGGTCTACTTCCGCTCTGCCGAATTTCTTCCACAGCAGTTGGACTGTCTGTGGGAGTAGAGACCATTCGCCTGCCGGAACATTGTTCCTGGACAGTCTGTCTGGTCCTATGTTTAGGAGCCCTGGCACGTGCGCTGCTCTCAGCGAGCGCAGGTTGCGCTGAGCCCATACCAGGAGGCGTTCTGCTAGCCTGTGCAGGTTCCGGGACCTGAGGCCGCCCTGGCGATTTATGTAGGACACCACAGACATGTTGTCCGAGCGGACCAGGACGTGGCGTCCTTTTATTTGGGGACAAAAACGCATCAGCGCGTTGTCTACTGCCAGCATTTCGAGGCAGTTTATGTGCAGAAGCTTCTCCCATTCTGACCACTGGCCGAAGAACGGTCTGCCCTCGAGCAGCGCTCCCCATCCCGAGGTGGATGCGTCCGTAGACACCACCCTCACCCTCGAGGAAGTCCCCAGGCTTACACCTGATTGGTACCAGTCGTTCGCTTTCCAAGGTTTCAGAGCTGCGATGCACTTCTGATTGACCTTGAGACGAAGCAGACCGGATGTCCACGCTCGGCGTGGGACTCGCACTTTCAGCCAGAACTGTAGCGGGCGCATGCGGAGCAGGCCCAGCTGGAGCACTGATGATGCTGAGGCCATGAGACCTACCATCTTCTGAAATTTCTTGAGCGGGACAGATGCGCCGCAGCGGAAAGAGTTCGCTGCGCGCTGAATGTCTACCGCGCGCTGTGGTGATAGTCGTGCTATCATGGACAGCGAGTCCAGCTCTGTGCCCAGGAAAGATATCGTCTGACTGGGGGACAGAGAGCTCTTCGCCCAATTGACTCTGAGACCCAAATTCTCGAGGTGATCGAGCAAAATGGTTGTGTGCTCTGTGAGCTCTGAGCGAGATTGAGCTAGAATCAGCCAATCGTCCAAATATTTCAGTACTCGCATGCCCCGCATTCTGAGGGGTGCGAGCGCTGCATCCATGCACATCTTAAATGTACGGGGTGCTAGGGATAAACCGAACGGCAGGACTGTGTACTGATATGCCTGGCCCTCGAAGGCGAATCTCAAAAATCGCCTGTGACGTGACGCTATCTGTATTTGAAAATACGCTCCTTTCAGATCTATTGACACAAACCAATCTCCTCGGCGAATCTGCGCAAGGATTTTTCTGGTCGTGAGCATCCTGAACTGTCGCTTCACAAGCACTCTGTTCAGTTGCCTTAGATCTAGTATGGGTCTGAGACCCCCGTCTTTTTTCGACACCAGGAAGTATCTGCTGTAAAGCCCTCCTTCGCTCTGAACTTGAGAGAGAGGCTCTATGGCCCCTTTGCTCAATAGTTGCGCAACTTCGGCTCGAAGTAGATGTGCTACTTCCGTTTTCACCGTGGTCTCGACGCGCGCCATATAGCGGCAAGGGCGCCGGCGAAACTGCAGCGAATAGCCTCTTTTTATAATGTCTAGCACCCACTTCGAAACCCCGGGCAGCCTTGCCCATGCATCTGCATGAATAGCTAGGGGTTGAATACGAAGCGCGCTTCGTTCGCTCAGCGACGGCGAGGCTTCGGTGTGCTGTAACATAAGCTTCGCGCTCATGACATTTGAGTCAGGGGGCGCGCTGATAACAGCGGGCAGATTGCCCGCGCTCGACTCCTCTGCGGCGGTCAACCGAGAGGGGGAGGGCTGGGCGAGTCCCGTAGGAACTGTCATGTCTGTGTGTGGATGTGAGCGCGGGATAGCGGGCACATTTACCACACTGAAAGCATTGTTCGCTTGAGTGAAGCGAATGCACGCTGGTTTTGCTTTTACGGAAACCCTGGGACATGCATAACGTAGTGTTTGTGGGCACTGGGTAGTGGGCACATTTACCACGTTTAATGCGCAATCGATCTGAGTTGATTTTATGTGCGCGAGCCCTGTGTGACGGGCTGTGCTTGTGTGTAGGAATGGGCACTGGGGAGTGGGCATTTTTTCTACACATAAAACACCATCGGCCGTGGCCGGGACATCAGAAAATACATTCTCTTGGGGATTTATCTGGGTAGCCGTGAAAACGGCATTTGTGTGCAGGCAAGCGGGCAACGGAACCGGCTTGTTGGCTGCAGAAAACACTGGACCAGTCACATTTGCTGGAACTGGACGAGCGAAGAGCTTTGGTGGAAGTCCGGCCGCAGCGGGACTCGAACACCGTCGTTTTCCTAGGCGTGCTAGGACGACTTCGGGGCCTCGGGCTTCACCACAATCCTAGGCCGCGGGCCACGCGGGGTGGGGCGGCGGCTGGATGAGCGAGAGCGTGGTCTCGCGCCTCGGGCCTGACGGCGCTGCGAAGTGGCGGCGGTGGACGGTGGCTGGGGCTGTGAGCTCTGGGCAGACGGTTTCGCACGGCCTGCTGCAGAGCTGGAGCGCTTCGGGAGGAAGTGCTTCATGGCCTGCGACGCTTTCTGCACCTCGGCGAATCTCTCCGCGAAATCCTTCACGGAGGATCCGAAGAGGCCAGCGGGAGAAAGCGGAGCGTCGAGGAACGCGGTGCGCTCGGACTCGGCCATCTCTGAGAGCGTAAGCCACAGGTGCCTCTCGGTAACAGTGAGAGAGGCCATATTCCGACCAATGGCCTGTGCTGCAGACTTTGTCGCACGGAGAGCTAGGTCCGTGGCGCTTCTCAAGTCCGGCACGCAGATCGCGTCAGGTCCCTTCTCATCCAGCTTTCGGAGGAGATCGGCCTGGAAGATCTGCAACGTGGCCATGGTGTGCAGCGCTGACGCAGCTTGCCCGGCGGCGCAGAAAGCGCGGCGGAGCAGGCTTGACGTCGTGCGGCAAGCTTTTGAGGGCAGGGCCAGCTTAGCGCGCCGTCCAGCGGAGGGCGGGCATAAGTGGGCCGCTATTGCCTCTGCGACCGGCGGCAGCGAATGGTATCCCCTGTTCTTGGCATCGTCCACTGCAGAGAATGCCAAAGAAACAGATGGACGCACTCTAGCTGAATAGGGGGCGTTCCAGGACTTAGCGACTTCTTCATGTAGCTCAGGAAGAAAGGGCGCTGGTTTGGGCGCTGGTTTGGACGCAGGCGAAGCGCGCTCCCTGGGCAGAAAAAAGCCATCCAGCCGGTTGTGAGCGGGCTGTTCGGGCGAAGACCACTTGAGGCCGAGGCTCGCCGCGGCCTGTGCGAGTACTCGCATGAGCTCCGTCTCGATGGAAGCTCTCTTGCCTGCATGTGCGGGCAGGGGGTGCGAGATCCTCAGAGCTCGCCCAATCCTCGCCTGACTGCGAGCTGCCTCGCCTATGTCTGTATGCTGCCGCAACGCGTTTTGCATTATTGAAAAATTAAGGATAATTTTTGGCTTCAATATCTCGCGGAAAAAGGATTTTCCCCTAGCGTAAGATATCTTACGCAGTACGAGAGACCTCTCGTAAGAGAACCTTCCTTACTGTAGAATAATGGACTTCAAATTGTTTGGGAATTGCCTTGTAACCCTTCTTAGATCGATGGGCAACAACAATTGCTCCTCTAAGATTATTGCTGATGTCTCCTTGCCATTGTGTTAACACACACCTGAATGCTCCAAACTAGCATGCCTTCTCCATACTGGCTGAGGTTGTATTTACCTAATTTTAAGACCTGCCAAGGACCAGATAATTTTTTATTATGTCCTGATATGTAAAACCATAGAATTCAATAGTATATATATATATATATATATATATATATATATATATATATACAGGGGCGATTCTAGGATTTTCATTTTAGGGGGGCTCAGCCCCCAATGAGGGTATGATTTAAAAAAAAAAAAAAAAGTTAGTTTATGGTCTAATGCGCATTATTAACTAGTTGCAATTATTCATCCAGTAACATGCATAGGGTTTTATAATCAGTGAGGTCTCGAATGTGAGGTATTTAGGGGGGTTCGGGGGCATGCTCCCCCGAGAAAATTTTGATTTCTCTGATCTACATATGTGCATTTTAAGATGTTTTGAAGGCCAAAAAAATTGGATAACAATAGCTTTAAAACCATGTGCGGGCAGCTGTTTTTTCCCCCACCTCATCAGCATCACACTCTTTTTCTCTTTGTTTTTCTCTTGCTCTGTCTTTTCCCCTCCTAAAGCTGAGCTTTGACTGATATATGCTTTTCATTTTTGTCTGTCAGTGAAGAAAGTAAACATTGGGTCAACTGATAGGTTGATTTATGAATCATTTTCTCAGACAAAGCTACCAGGAAAGCTAGGTAACTAAGTTTATTAAATTCATTCACAATATGTACACATTCATTATTGATCTAGGCCAAATACATGGCCGTAGACAGGGCTTTATAATCAAAGAGGTCATAAATTTGAGGTTGTTATGGGGTTAAACATTTTTATTTCTCTGATATGTGCATTTCAAGATGTTTGAAGGCCAAAAAAGGATCATAAATAGATTTAAAACCTGCTCTCTCCTCATCTCCATCACTCTGTCTTTTTCTCTCAGTCTCCTGATCTTGCCCTGTCTCTTCCCCTCCTAAAGCTGAACTTTTTTAATTTACTGAAGGCTACAAATTGTATTATATTAATTCTCAACATGTACACATGCATTATTAATCTTGTGCCTATGAAAACGGCTTTGTTAATGTTTCTTGTCCCCTCACAATGACATAATTACACGTTATATTCAGCTCAAAATGGCGAAATTAGACAAAAGTTTATTAGTTTTCTAATTATTTTTGTCATTCGTTTAACATTTATGACCTAAAAAACTGTCAAATATAAAATGTTTAGTTTAGCTACTTACATCTTCTTAACTCGCACTTGACCGTAAACTAAAGCGTCAGTCGTGCTGCTAAAATTCCATGTAAAATTCGCGCTAAGCAGCTTCTGTGAACATAAAGCCCGCCTACTTTGATTTGATTGGTCATCTCAAATATTCTGACATTGACGAGAAGTGAAAGACCAATGAGGATCAGATGAACAAACACACACGCGCGCGCCTCTGTTTCTGACCTGCGCTCTGCTTGGCGCTGCTGCGGACTGAAGATGAAGAACATTATTTAACCTTGTCAAAGACAAAAAAATATATATATAATTTTTAGAATAACAACATTTCTTACTCCAAGTTTTAGGGGTGCTGAGCTCCTTTTTAGGGGTGCTTCAGCACCCCTAAAAAGGGGCTAGCCTCGCCCATGTATATATATATATATATATATATATATATATATATATATATATATATAAAATACGTTTATTACTTTTTCTGCCCACAGACCCCAGTTTAAAAACCCCGGTTTATACAGTTATTCAGTAGTACAGCAAAACTGTCACATACTGTAGGTGGATGACTGGTTCGGCCTGTCAGAGGTGGTCTTTCTAACTGCAGATGATATGCAGCACTTAACGAGATTTCTCCTTGTTATGCATGTCTCTCCAGAGCTTTGGGCATAATGGTTAGCAATAGACTGCTGCTGCTTTCAGGATGAAGCTGTTCTATGTGTACTGAGATGGGGCTCCCAGGGGTCTGATGCTCACAACACTGTACTGTAAAACTTGTAAAAAATAAAAAAAATTGCTGGCTGAGTTCTGAACAGGTTGGTCATGGTGGGAAGGCTGTTTTAAGTGTATTGAAGAGAAAATATTAAAAGAAGGGTCAAATTGTATTTGTTTAGGCATAATGTCACATTAAAAAAAAAGTGTGACTGAAAAAAACCCTCTGTAATTTTATGTTTTAACCACAGATGGTGATAGAGAGACCAAAGTTCTGTAGTGCAGCTTTCATTAAAAACCACTCTATGGCTGCGTTCCAGTCCAAAATTGTCATGCCCTTCACTCGCTAACTTCCCTCCATCTAATTCACTCGGATGTACGTCATTGCTTACGTTGCACGAGTGCCCGCTACTGGTGGAAGCTTTGCAATAGGCTGAATTGGAACGTGCTAAGCCCTTGATCACTTATAATCCACTATGCTTCTTTGGGGTTGATTTATTATTTATTTATTTTTTTCCCTTATGAAATTGTTTGATGCAGCATTCTATATGTATATAGGTGTGTTTGAGTTGTTTAATTGAAAAAATGTTTTTTAATTAATATATCACAGAGTTATTTGTGGTGGGGTAAATTAAACGCAATATGCATTGACGTCACAAATCGTGTTGCATTGTGCTATATGGAGCTGCCTGAAGTGTACATATGAAGTAGATTCGTTCCCTCGGTCAAAATCGAGGGAGCGGGGGTCTGTCCATATAAACTTCCCTCGTCCACTTGGGAACGCACTTCAAAATGGCAGCAGGGATTCCCCCAAGGGGAAGTGCTTAGGGAAGTTCGCAAGTGCGTGTTTAAAAGTGGACTGGAACGCAGCCTATATCCATACAGTACATGTCTGTCATGATTTGGTTATGTTTCATGTTCCTGTTTCATGTCTGTCATGTGATCCCCTGTTCAAGTCATGTGATCCTGCCATGTGTTCCCTTGTCTGATGTGTCATGTTGTCATTGGTTTATTGTTTCATTGTTCACAGGTGTCCCTCGTCTTGTGTATTTAAGCCCTCATGTTTGCCATGTGTGTTGGTCAAGTTTTGTTTCACTGTAACCACGGTTGGTAAGCTCATGTCTATGTCAATGTTTTTGAGTTCATGCCACGCCATGCTTTTGTGTTATGTTTGATCTTGTTACCCCGGATTTCCACCAACTGCGGAACGGCTGCAGATCGGCTCCGCTGCGTGTCGGCTCCGTGTTCCGCCGTCCTTCAATACCCACTAGGTCCGGATTTTTTGCGGAACGGCTGCGACCATGACTGACAGCTGAAGTCACAAGGACCCACGAGATCTCGCAAATTCACTTATGATCGCGCGATATAAGTGCTGAATTGCTGCGGAGCTCTCCGGCATCCGGCAAAAATAGAAGCTCTGCGTATCTGCTCCGGAGGGCTGCGGATCGCCGGAGTCGGAACGCAGCCGTTCCGCAGTCAGTGAAAATACACACATTGACTTTAATGGGAACCTAATGAGTCCGCCGCCGTTCCGGAGCGGATCCGCAGCTGTTCCGCAGTTGGTGGAAATTGGGGGTTATGTTTGTAAATAAACTGCACTTGGGTTCTCTCTACAACTTGCCTTCAGTGGAATACTTTACAATATCACAGTTTTTGTCACACATAGTCTGGATGTCTTGTAAAGAGCACATTCAAGGCTTTTCAGAGATACCAATGTTTGGACGTTTCACAATGAAAACTGCCTCTCTTTGGTCTTTAAAAATGACTGACATTAATTTAGTGATCAAATTTAACACTTGTGGAAAATGACAATATATTGTTGTAATCATTTAAATCTGACAATTTTTTTTTTAATTGTCATAAATCAACATCTCAGGAAAACGTTATGGGGTTTCAAATCAAAATATGACTTTCTCTTACAAAACAGGACATCGATTTCATTCATCTCCAATGTAGAGGACACCAGGACCTAAATCATGTTAAATCATGTTTATCAGGCATTTTGGGAGACACAGCAAGTGAATAGGGAAAGAAATTTATTTCAATATTCCTATGAGCACTGTGCCACTGTTCGTCCGACTGTTTGTACTGTTTTATTTTATTTTTCTAAACTGTTTTAATTATTCTTATTTCTTTTATTATTTTAATTTCTTCTATGTAAAGCACTTTGAATTGCCATTGTGTATGAAATGTGCTATATAAATAAACTTGCCTTGCCTTGCCTTGCCTATGAAATATTAGATATTATGAAAATGTTGCCTATTATTACTCTCGGAGCCATTAAATATGTTTTTTTTTTCAACTGCTCTGATTACTCGTATTACACTTCTTTTTTCATTACATGTTGCCCCAAGAACACATAAATTAGATACATTGTATATAATGGGAAAACTTTATTATGGCCATTTTACCCACCATATTGCATAAAGCAAAATGGTATCTCAAATCATTTGGTTATATCTTTCATAACATAGTTGAGAATCATCTTTATACAAAGTTTGGTATAAAAAAATTGTTTTAGCCTATTCATGTCAATTCGTGGCAAACTTTTTCAAAATATTTTCTGTTGTGTTCCACAGAAGAAAGGAAGTGAAATAATTTTCTATTTGATCATGTGAACCTTTAATTCAGCATGCAATGGAAGTCACAATAGTCTTTTCTTCCCTATTTGCCCATTTTGATTTCATCTGGACTTTTTTATAAATGTGTTGGTGGTGTTGACAATGGAGATTGGTGGAAATGTTCAGGTTGTGGCTGTCAAAACATTTTCAGTCAAAGCCAGTTTTATAGTCTTTTTATACTTAGCAGGGCAGATAGAAAAACAGAGAAAAGCTATTTACAGTACCACAATGTTGCAGACAATAAATACACAAGAGACAATAAATATAGGCTATACACATTAGACAAAGGATGAAAAAAGCAGCCAGTGCAACATCCTTGATGACAGGAAAATAGTACAATTATCATCGCAATTTAGAGGTTGAGGTTTAATTATTAAATGGCTTGTGCAGCAAATGATGCAATGAATGTACAATACATGTAGTCTGTACAGGTATGACATGCAGGGTTGATGAATTCTGACTCCCAGTAGAAAGAAACTGCTCTCATAGATGTTCCTTAGCCTCGGGTCTGACAGACAAATGGGGGTTTTCCCAATGGTGGAAGGCATGCCATAGTGATGTACTGGCCAGTTTTTATTATCAGTTACAAGGCTTTCCTGTCAGCACCAAAACGACCTTTTAGGCACTCTACAAGCCCTGCGCAGCATCAGTGGGACGAAAAATGTGAAGTTTGTTGATTAGGGTGTGATGTAACATTGTGTTGAAATCAATGCATCCTGACGTAGGGGTCTTTATTTTCCAGGTGACTGGCTGTGAGATGGATTGCGGTTGCTATGGCATTCTTGGTTGAGTGGTTATTTCTGTAGGTGTTCTGGTGAAGGTCCAGAGTAGCTGAGATGGAGGCTTTGATATTACCAGCTGCTCAAAGCACTTCACAGCAATGGAAGTGAGTGTCACAGGAGAATATTCAGTCAAGAAACTTTTACTGGAATGATAGACTTTAAACAGGTTGAGGGAATGGTGGATGAACTATAAATCCTGTACTTGAGTTAAAGTACAGATAGCCTACCTTAAAATAGTATTCCAGTAAAAGTAGTCCATGAAACTCCTTCTTGAATACATTCAAAAGTTTACTCAAGTGGCAAAAGTACTTGTTTACTAGTCATTTATTCAGCTGGTTAGTTAATATACTCCATAATCCTGCTCAAAATGCCTATTTGAAGAGGGACCCCTCAGCCTGACATTATTATGAATCATTATGAGTCAGCCAGCATTCTTTAGCTCTGAGAATTATGTTACTTCTGGTTCTTCTAAGTTCTGAATAGGGCAAGACCAAACAGTCATTTGTACAGTTGAGATGTATGAATCAGTTGTAAACGGCTGCATTCTGATCAGTCGAACTCACAGATTAATCACTAAATATGATTTGTGAATCGGTTAAACCTATTCATTAATAAGAATCAGTTCAAAAGAATGATTCATTCACAAATTGGGCATTGTTCTCACATATTGGAGCAGGTCTTAAATTCTTCAGTTTTATATAAAGATAATCTGTATTTTTTAGTCAAATGTAGTGGTGGAGTAAAAATAAGAAATTATGCTTTGGAATTTTTATTCAGCTCCCAACAAACAATTAAGAATACTAAATAAGAAACCCCACAGGAAAACTGTGCATGCTCTTCCTGACTGTCAAGCTTAGGTTAGGTTAGACAGACCCAGTTGTCTTAGAGCCTGAATGTGTCAGAAAATGATTTTCAAACTCACTTGGGGATTAGCTATTGTCTCAGATGTGTTGAGTGGGTTGAAAGAGGTGAAACCACCTTCTCTGTCAAACTTTGTGAGCTATCATGGACAAACAATATGTGAAAAGACTGTAGCACTATAGACTGTTTTTGCAATGAATGCTTTAGAATTCTAAGGGCCTGATTTACTAACAGCTTGTGGCAGCACAAACCCTGTTTTGTCGTTAAAAAAACTACTGTCAGGATTTACTAAAGACACACAGTGAAAAATTTGCACTGAAAGGTGTGGACAGGGTTTTATTTTTGCGGCTGACCTTATTGCATATGCATTTATTGGAGTTTCGCTTTCAGGCGCAACATTTATGGAAGGACATTATTTAAATAAATCATGCAAGGTGTTTTACTAAAGTTTGCGCTAGTCAATTTACTGGTATTTGCGCCATTAATCACAGCCCCCAAAAAGCATGACTTTGCAACTACATGTCAACTTATTCTAACCCTAACCCTACCAGTCTACTAATACTCTACTAACACTCTAATGAGAGTTAGTAGACATGTAGGGGCAGCATTACTTACAACAGAATGTGTTAAAGGGACCATCAAAATAAAGTGAAACCGAATAAAAAGTTCAAATGAGTGTGATGCACTTTTTATGAACTGAACAAGAATGCAGCTGGAGCAGTGTAATACATTAATGAGAAATGTGAAAGAATTTGGAGGTGTGATAGGACATTTCCACAGTAAATGGAGACATTCTCCCTCTCTCTTTTTTGTCTCTGTCTGATTTCAACTTCACATCAATACACATTGTTTACGCAGTTTAACTGGATCAAACATGAAACATAGCAATTTATTTAACTAGGAAACAAAAGCTTTCAAATGGTCATGGTTGTGATGCCATGCTGTTTTTAAATGGATTGAATAAGGCATGAAAAGAACTGAAGCACAGATTGTATGCACTAATGGGGAATACAAAAGGGTTTGAGAGGGTTTGAAACAACAAAAAGTGTGTTTTGTCATGTTAATGGCAGGACTTATCTATTGGGGAAGATATAAGGTAATCTGTCTCTTTGTCTCTTTCATGATTTCTGTCTTTATCAAATTATTTCTGAGGTATAAAGTCAATGCCCATCAGTACAGTCCATGCAGGTGAAACATTATAGCCTGTCTCATGAAATCAAATACACAGAAAACACACACACACACACACACAGAGAGAGAGAGAGAGAGAGCGCGAGACCATCAATGGATCCTAATTATACACTTAGAACCTTTACAAGGACACATTACCATTCTTATCTAAAATGAAATGAAATTGCCTGACCAACCATTTTCATTATTAATATGGAAATTCTAGATGTGCAAATAGTACCGTACAGCGTTTATTTTCAATAAGAAGTATTCCTGTGGGGTTTTAATGGCCTTTTTCTGTGTGTGTGTTTTCAGTGTTAGATGTCTATCCAGATGTGTGTCATTGTGAGGGATGGAAGGTGAACTGTAATGGCAAAAACCTTCTCCATGTTCCTGCTGTGTCATCTAATGTAACTGCACTGTAAGTATAACACCAGAAGAGAGCAAGAGACCTTCATCGTTATACATTACAGCCGGCATGACACGGGAGTTGCGATAGTCTTTTCTTTCCTGTTGTAAAAACATAAAGACAGGACTTGAATTTTTCCATCAGGAATTGATTGGATGGTTGTGGTGTGCTATCGCTTTGATCTCATGTGAGTGACAGTTTGTCCTGCCCTTGTACCAGTAAACACATCATCAGAGAAGAGATGTTGTTATTTTGATTAAAGATTATGAGGGCACGGATTTGTAAAAAAAAAAAAAAAAAATCATTTTAATAAATACTGCAATATTTCATTTGATTTCATGGTGACTTGCAGGACTTGTCATGTTTGATGGTTTTAGAGGGGATTTGGGTGCTGGTCAGTCTCGAAGGCAAGCTGACTTACCAAAACCCACTAGGACCAGCAACCCACCTTACGCTGGGAACGAGACACAAATCATTATAGTTGATTTCCAATCAGTTTTCCAAATGTAATTGTTATTTTCCTTCCTTGCTGCCCTCAGAGAGCTGAACAGTAACAGAATTGAATCTCTCTCTCGTGATCTGTTCATCCGCTATAGACACCTGGAGAGACTGTGAGTGACACTTCATCCTTTCATCTCATCTTCTCCTCTCCTAATCCCTCTCTGTTATCTTTTCTAAGCATTTGAAATGTTTGAGTCTCCTTGCCTTGAGCTCAAGTCATGATGATTTATGAATGATGATTAACAACAGCTTTGCAATGATTAATTATTCCTTTTCTCTAAAATACCAAGCAGAGAGCTGTCAGAATATGCTTGTGTGTGTGTGTGTGTATACTTAAAGGGTTCACCCGAAAATGAAAGTTCTATCATTAATTGCTCACTGTAACGTGCTGGAGAAAGCAGGCGAAGGCGAGGATCTATCTGCAGGGTTTTAATGAAATAACACATAGAACAAATAATAAAGAACTCCAGGGATAAAGAAACAAAACCACGAGAATGACCGAACTAGAAGCAACCATACATGTACAACAACTGAAGTAACAAGTGAAACACAATGGCTATAAATACACTGGGGCAAACAAGCTTAACTAGGAAATGAGGAAACAAGATACACCTGGGGAGACTAATCAACATGAAAAACTACATAGGACTACAAGACTTAGCACAAGACAGGAAATGACAAAAGTACACACAAAACAAGTGGAACACATGACAGGAATCATGACACTTACCCTCATGTCTTTCCAAACCTGTAAAACTTTTGTTCATATTCGGAACACAAATGGAGATCTTTTTAATCCAATCTGAGAGCTTTCTGTCCCTCCATTGACAGCCTATGCAACTGACACTTTCAAGGCCCAGAAGTAAAGACTTTAAAGTAATCCATGTGACTGCAGTGATTTAACCTCAATTTTATGAAGCAAAGCGAGTGTTTTGTTTGCGCACTAAACATTCACGCAACGTCTGCTCTCGCATCAACATAACACGCATACGTTGTGGTGCTCTCGTGAATGCGTGTTGGAGATTAATACTTTGTAAATAAAGTGGTTAATATTTGTTTTTGCGCAAACAAAACACTTGCGCCGCTTCAAAAACTGAGGTTAAACCACTGGAATCACTTGGATTATAATTTTATGTCTTTACTAGTTTTCTGGGGCTTGAGAGTGGTAGTTGTGTAGCTGTCAATGGATGGACAGAAAACTCTCAGATTTAATTAAAAAGATCTTAATTTGTGTTCTGAAGATCAACGAAAGTCTTACGGGTTTGGAATGACATGAGGGTGAGTTATTAATGACAGAACTTTCATTTTTGGGTGAACTAGCCCTTTAAGGGTTCAAAATAACACTCCAACTGCAAGTAAAAAAGGTAAAACTTTATTTTACAGTGTACATGTTCTTCTTATAGTAATAACATTAAATTATGCATCATTCCAACACTAAACCAAACCCTATACAAAGTTCATGTTGTGAATAAATATTACACAGTACTTATATGTATAATTACACTGCAACAATAAGACCTTAAAGTAAAGTGTAACAAAAAAATTGGCCAGTTGGACCATTACTTTATAGGGCTCTGCAGCGTTTTACTTAAACTATATGAATTATAATCTGACTTTGATTGATGTTAGCGAAACATTTAAAACATATACTAAAAAAATGATCTGTTCTAACTACTTTTGCCAGAAATTAACCATCAGAATTTGATCTATGATGGCAGAATATTCTGAAAACTGGTTGCATATAATTCCCCATATTAATCACCCAAAACAAATGTATAGGAATAAAATCATCGTATTTCTTCGTATATAAAAATCGTATATAAAACTGCAAATGACAATGGCATACACTTAAATAATCCAAATGTAGTAGTAATAAGGGACAAACTAATGTAAAATACAGTTTCATGGCCAACAATTCACTTGCCATTGACTAATGTGGAAATAAAATAATTTTAGACCCTTGTTATGTTCATGGTTATGTTTGCATGGACATAATGGCACCTTCTTTTTCTGAATCCTCTTACACTTTTTCTTTTGCTGACAAAAAAAAAAAAAAAAAAAAAAAAGTCCCCCTCTCCATTCCCCAAGTGTAGTGGAGGTTTTTAAAGCTCAACTTTCTTTGTAGAGATCAGACAGGATGACATTTGTATTGTCCATCAAAGTTCAACAGTGTAGCACTCAGTGTAGCCAGACAACAATTATTCTCAGACAGACAGAGGCCTTCACAAGACATCTCATCAATTTATAATTATGAATGACAGACATTGCTTAGAAAACTTCATAATAAAGATAACCATCATATGTTCCATCACAGTTTGATGTAAATAAACAAAAACAACTCTTTGAATGGTTTAAATGTTTCTGTTCCCACAGCAACCACAAATGAATTACATATAGTATGTTTTGCTTTTGATCTACCGGTATATGCCGTTTTTTGTCAGTTCATTGATTGTGTAAGCATGAAAGGTTTTTATCTAATAACTGACATGCTATTTGTAGAGAATTATGTGTTTCAGATAAAGGGTTTGTAAGTGTACTGATATGTACGCTACAACTTGAACCTTTGGGGTTGGTTCGATTTTTAAATGTTTCTGAAAGAGGTCTTGTATATGCTCACCAAGGCGTAAATACACCAATAAAACAAATACAGTAAAAAAACAGTATATTGTGGAACTTTTATTACAATTTAAAATAACGGTTTTCTATTTTAAATGTAATTTATTCCTATGGCAAAGCTGAATTTTTAGCATCATTACTCCAGTCTTCAGCGTCACATGATCCTTCAGAAATAATTTTGATATAGTGATTTGGTGCTCAAGAAACGTTTCTTATTATTATACATTTTAAATCAGTTGTTCTACTTAATATTTTTGTGGAAACCTTAATACAGTCTTTGATGAACAGAAAGTTCAAAAGAACATTTTTTGAAATAGAAATCTTTTGTAACATTATAAATGTATTTACTGTCACTTTTGATCAATTTAATGCATCCTGAATAAAAGTATTATTTTGAATACTATTGAATGGTAGTGTACATAATAATGATATTTGTCAGTGGTGTTTGTAAATATAATATAACATCATCATGACTCATGACTCATCCAATTATTATCTCAAAATAAATTCCACAAATCACAGGGGTCTTATATAATCTGAAGGGGTTTATTTGCAGTAAGGACTGGCTGAGTGTACATTATGATTACTTAGCAATTCAATAAATGAATGGAACACAGAAAATTTATTTAAGTAAAACCAATATTTTATTAAGCGAGAAGAACCATAAACCGCAACAGGAATCGTGAAACTAGCATTGCATTGAATTGGTGGCCAGGCACATGGCAATCAATTATAGATTATGCAAATAGTGTAGATACAAACATTTGACTGCAGGATGCCACGATAGTTCTTTTCTTTAGGGGTATAACTTTTTAATGAGGCAAAATATTCAGAGTTCACCTACAGCAATGACTCGAACTGTAAATATTCTCTCTCTCTGCAGACATTTGGAAAGTAACAATATAGAAATGATCTCCAAGAGGGCATTTTCAGGACTGATCTCCTTGCGTAAACTGTGAGTAGTGTGTGAATAAATAGTTTACTTATTGTGTGTGTGACTGTGCACAATCATATCAATGACACATCATGTATACTGTTACATCAATCCTGTACATAACTATCTCTCTATATAATTATGAGCTCCCCATCCATTTTTTCCATTCAGTCAGTCTGAGGCTTTCATCATCCACTCATTCATCCATGAAAAATAAAAAGTAGAAGAAGGATGTTACAATCAGGATGGAGGCTTGATTCAGGCAGAAAAGATCCATGATCAAAGAATGAATTTTAATGCACCCTAATGCTTTATTATTTGTTCAACTATGTTTCAATATACCTGAGCTCTTACTCTAAGTGGCCTGCTTCCATATATACATATCTATTGATCTAATCAACAATATACGAAGAGTAATCAGCCAACTAGATGGAGGAAAGAGATAGAGAAAGGAAGGAAATAACTGACTGGAGGCAGAAGGAACAGCAGTGAGGGTTATACAGCAGATGGCCTTTGTAACGATACAACTTATCAAAACCCTCCTGGGACCCAAGAATAGACTTTTGTCCACTGTAGTGGACATTATATTTGAGTGAATTTCTCTGACATCATACATGTCACATGACACAACCTGGGTGTCCTGTAAAGAGCACATTCAGGACTTTTCAGAGATACCAAATGTTTGGAGGTTTCACCATGAAAACAACTTCTCCTTGGTCTTTAAAAATGTCTGACATTAGTGATCAAATGTAGCATTCTTATGGAAATATGATAATATATTGTAATTATAATTTAAATCGGACTACTTTTCAAATTGTATTTCATAAAACAACATCTCAGGAAAATGTTAAGGGGTTTCAAATAAAAAAAAAAACTTTCTGTTACAGAACAGGGTGTTGATTTCAAACGTGTCCACTGTAGAGGACATCAGGACTTAAATCATGTTTATCAGGCATTTTGTGAGACACAACAAGTGAATATGGAAATAAATTATACATCAATATTCCTATGAAATATTAGATATTATTATGCCAATTAATGCCAATTATTACTCCAATTATTACACTTCTTTTTTCATTAAATGTTGCTCCAAGAACACATTAATGTGCAAATACAGTGTATAGATACATTGCATTGAATGGGAATATTAATTTATGGCCATTTTACCCACATATTGCCTAAAGTAAAATGGTGTATCAATTCATTCCGTTATTTCTTTCATAACATAGTTGAGAATAATCTTTATACAAATTTTGGTTGAAAAAATCCTGAAACCCCAAAATGTATTGGTGATTGAAAAAAAAATCTCATTGTTTTTGCCTATACATATAATTTCATGTCATTTTATTTTTTAAACAACTTAGTCCTGGCGTCCACTACAGAGGACATAGCATAACGTATGAATAAAATATTATTTTTCAAAAATGTTTTTTTACCATTTGTTTATTGTGCTCTAAACAGTGTGATGACATGGAAAAAACTAAATTCACAAAACTTTTTTTTTTTTTTTGGGTCTCAGGAGGTTTTAAACCTCTGACCTCCAGTAATGTGTCCTTCTCTTTTTCTTTGTCTCTCTCTCTCTCTCTCTCTCTCTCTCTCACTCTCTCTCTTTCTCGTTTTTGCAGTTTTTTGACTCAAAATAGGATTGCGTCTCTGAAAGCAGGAATATTTAGTGACCTCAGCAGTCTGGAGTGGCTGTAAGTAGAAAAACACAGACACATACACACTCACATTCAATTAGGAATTGCAATTTCTCTCTCACTTTTTGTCTCATTCTTTTTGTTTATGTCTGTTTCTTAGGCTGTTTCTCCTTCTCTGTTTTGCTGTTTGCTGTTACATTTTTTCAGTCAGGCATAATTGATGGATTGTGTTTGTTCTCTGTGAGAATGAAATGCAAAATCATTTAAATGAATCTCGGCTCTTTCAGGGCTCAAAACCTGCTCTCATTACTAAACAAAGAGCTTCATCATGCTCTCCTTAAAAGACTTGGGGTTTCTGCAAAGGTTATTATTTCAGATGAAGTTCAGATGATTTTTGGGGTCACTCTTTTGAATATATGTGTGTTTGTCTGCATGTGTAGGATTCTGGATGAGAACAGAATGTCATCTCTGCGTCAGAAGTCTTTTGAAGGCCTGAAATCATTATTTTTCCTGTAAGAGTAACTTCTAAGTCACCTTGACAGATATATCAAATACATGAATCAATAGTGTATTGTGCATAGACCTACAAAAGAGGAGGATAAATAGAAATATTATATCTGTTAAATGTTTTTCATTTATTATAAACTGTTTTCTATGTTGAATGTGTTCAGCTCAAGAATGGATGTATGTATTTTGCAGGTCTTTATTAAATAACTCTGTCGAACAGTTTCCTAAAACCTCGATTTGCCTTGAGATGCCCCGTCTGAACTGGTTGTGAGTTACAAATATGACACTTTCATTGCAATACATCTTAAATAAATCCATGAAGCATTTCACAAAAATATGTTTAAAATATGTAATAAATGTGCTGTTTATTAAGATCACAATTAAGATAGAAATGTATTTGGACACTTTCTGGTTGTCAAACATTAGTAGACCATGGTTATAATTATTGTGATGAACTACTCTGCTCAGGTATCTATATGAACTTGAGGGGAACTGACTTTATACATCCACTAAACATCAGTTGGTTAACAATAATATCAAAAAATTGCTTTGAGAAAAGGTCCACTGTCATTTTTCTGTGGACACTCTGCCTGCAATAGCTCAAGGTTTGAAAGATGCTCCTACGTGTTACTCTAATCTCTAATGGTTTCTCTAGTGCTAGGAGGAGTAATGCTATATATCCGGCTTTCTAACTTTGTTAATGCTCAAATGTGGGCGATAAGTGGGTCAGTTAATTGTGGAAGTACGAGCCAATTTTGCAGCTTTGTTTCTGTAAATGATCTTTTTTTTCACTATTCCTCATATTATGACCCCTTTAAGTGTCCAAATATGGGTATGTATATTTTATATATGTATAAAGTGGACCATCGAAATAAAGTGTAACCCAAATATGCTTGGGGACCCCTTTATTTTTTAAACCAAAATCTTGATATTTAATAATTTTGACTTCATTGCTTCACACTTCAGTGATCAGCTGCAGTTGTTTGTCATTGCAGGGAAATGGAGGGTAATAGAATTTCATCTCTCTGGGCATCAAGTTTTAAGAACTGCTCCTCTCTCACCGTCTTGTGAGTATACACACACACACACACACACACACACACACACACACACACACACACACACACACACACAGTAACATTCAATGTAAACTGCAGTGAGTGTTGTGGGATCCAGGGTATTTATATTATAGACTGTTTATTTGTCACAGCTGAGTGTGGGAGACGGAGAGAGAAGTGGGACTCATCTAAAGCTCCTCCTGAGTCTCTCGGCTCGGCTGGAAACACTTACAAATAAACGCAGATTTAGGTTGAAGTGAATAATTTAAGACCTTAGCAGATTAAAGACATCGGGAATGAATAAATTACAATAATTACTCATGTTTTAGATGTACATGTTGATATGCATCACGAATATCTGGTGCTGTTGTGTAAGGCCTTTGATTTGATCTGTCAGTGACATTTGAAGGACACTCCGTCCTGAGAGACAGAGCTCGCTGCATTACGACAGCTTCTCTCTCACTCTTCCACTACAGGCTTCCACTACTTTTTCTATTTTTTAAATGCCTTTTACAGTTTTTTTCAATTGCTAACAAGCATCGGTCAATACTGAAGCCACATTTTCAAAACTCTTCATAAAGTCTGCATTACCAAGATGAATCTTGGCCAAACAGTTAATCTCACCTTCAAAACTCACTCAGACCAACAAAACACTTCATGCATGTCTTAAAATAAACTTGTTCCACCATAACACTGGCAACAATTCTCATTCAGAAAACATGCATTTCATTCTTAACACACTGACCTAAAAAACACTAACAACAGGGAGCATTACATAAATCATGAACTTTTATTTTAAAGTTTGAATGATTTTTTTTTTCACATAAATATTCATTCTATGATAAGAAAAAGATCTTTTAATTTTACTGACTGTAAAACTAATTTTACAGCATAAAGAATGAATGAGAAATGCATCAGCAATTATTTTTTAATATGTTAATTTTAATATGTTAATTTTGCATATGTTAATTTACATAAAAAGTTGAAACAACAAAAACAAAATCCTGAAGCAATAATAATAACAAAACAACAACAAAACCATCAACAACATGTCTAGTATAATGGCATATGTGCAGTATTGGAGACACAGCTGTGTCAGGAGGTCTTTCTGTGTGGAGTTTGTATGTTCTCTCCGTGTTGACGTTGGTTTCCTTGACAATCCATAGACAGGACAGGTGAATTGGACACTGTAAATTTGCCCGTAGATTTGAGTGTGAATATGAATGTGTGTGTCTCATCCTGTGATGGAGAAGCAATCCGTCCAGGGTGTTATCCTGCCTATGACCCGAGACACTGGAAAAGACTCCAGCCTCCCCACAACCCTCTACACATGACAAGCGCTTTGGAAAATGTATGGAATAGTTGGATGGATGGATGGATGGATGGATGGATGGATGGATGGATGGATGGATGGATGGATGTACAGTACTGTGAGGGTTCTAGTCCTCCTTCTCTCTGCCACTCTTCTTTCCCTATGTGTCTTCCTTGTCCATCCATGTTTCCAAAAGATGACTGAAAAAAAAAATGTACTACTGTAATAGAAACAAAAAATAGGACGCCTTGATATGCTTTCAGCTGAAATTCCAATTAGTCGTGTTTGTGATAATTATTATTTAATTTTGTTGTAAATACTCTGCTAAGATTTTATATTTCAAATAATTCCTGCAAAAATGCACAGAGTTTGCCATCATTCTGATTTGAATGTGCTTTTATCAGTTTTGAAAGCAGTGTGTTAGCATTTGAAAAATGTGCTGCAAATATATAGTGTTTTGCAGATGGTGAAGTATGAATGACAAAAATCAAGCGTAGCATCAGTTAGATGCATGGATGCGCAGGGAGTTCTTGCCCAGAACAGAACCATACCGCCAATCCTAACTGTATAATAATTGTCAATTGTATTTGACGAGAGTGGTCCTGACAGAAGTGTTCATGAATTTTGGGAGATGTGGTCATTGAATGCATTTTGTGTGAAAGCAATGAAAAATGATTCACAGTTTGGTCTGCATAGACTTCTGTTTTGCTGAATGTGAGAAGAGTTTTGAAAATGTGGCTTCAGTATTGACCAATGCTTGTTAGCAATTGAAAAAAAACCCGGTAATTATATATCTGGCTGTTTTACCCCAGACACAGATGTTCAATTATAATGAATTAAAATAAAATATGACCTGTTTGCAAACAAAATATTGCTTGTGTCCAATCAAAATGATTTTGTTATTTAACTGTGTGTAATCAGAAATATATAATTCTTTAAAGTAGCTTTAGCAAGACAAAAGAGTTCCCCAAAATAATAAAATTTCCACTACAGAATACGATTTTGTACAGTATATAGACTTACATAATCTGAGAGGTGGTAGAAATTACATGTGTTGGATAAGAAAGTATTACATAAATTACATAATTATCCTTTGATGCATGTACTGTATGCTGGCCTGTCTTTAGTTGACAAATGCTGTGAGTGTGCAACGTGTGTTTTATTATTTTCAAGATTTCAAATTTATTTTCTTTTATAGGTCCACAGGGCTATAAGGAATTATATAATCATTGAAGAAACTGCCATTGACACCATGATGAAAAGGGTTCAGTCATATTCTAGCATCTGAGAGACTGAATTCTCTTTTATACTTTTTGGGATGTTACTGAATCGACTGAAGGGACAGTGTTTGTTGTGATATCTGATCCAATTCATTCACTCTATTCCGTAACTCAGAGCTGTTTCAGTTATCACAAAAGAATACATTTCTTCAAAAATGTAAATATTTCATGTCTTCGATACATCCAGTGCTTTTCAGACCTAATCTGTGACTAATCAGATCCTTGTGGCTTGTGTACTCAAGCATTATAGAACATGTTTGAGATCATTCCTGGAAGCATTAACATGATGATATGAATAGTTCTGAATATGAATAAGTGTGACTCTTGTTAAACTCAGAGATAGAGACAGAGCTGATTTACATATAGATGTAAATCAGCATCATTCTGCGGCACTGAAGGCCTTGGTGAAAAGGGGAATAAGTTTGAGACCGTGTTATTATATGTGTGTCTTTTTCTGGTTTAGAGCGCTGAGGAGAAACCACATCAGCACTATTGAGGAGGGAACATTTGAAGACATGCAAAGATTGATAGACCTGTGAGTATACATGCGCACACTAAGTGAAGGCATTCATTTCAATGTAGTCCCCAGTTCGTTGCTTGTAAAAATGTGTGCGCCAGAGAGAGAAAGAGACCCTATTTGTGAATTTTAAAGGTTAGTTCACCTACAGTACAAATGAAAATTCTGTCCATCGTTCTTGTTTACTCACCCTCATGTCGTTCCAAACCCACATTTCTTTCTTTCTTCCCTGAAAGACACACAAAAACGAGATGTTTACATGACTATCGCCCATACAACAAAAGCATATAGACATGAAAAGCACAAAAGGGCTGAAGTTGGTATACATTCACATATGAGATTTGACGGCCAAGGTCGAGGCTAAGATTTTAAGTCAGTAAGTTTAGTTTTGTTCTGTTTTTCACACTATTGTATGGCTTCGGGAGACTTGGAATATAGTGCACATGTTATGTATATGAAGCACTTTTTTCCTTGATTTTTGGAGCTGGACAGCCCTGGTCAAGTGTTTGTTTTGAATAGAAAAAAGCAGCATGAACATTCTTCATATCTCTGCTGAGATTTGAAGGCAGTGAGAGAGGGATATAGAGAGGGAGAGAAACCTCCTGTGTAAATAACCTCAGCCTGATAAGCACAAGTGTTGGAACAGAGCTTCTATTTGAGGATCTTTTTTTTTTTCCAGTTTTATTTATTCAGTGAATGATTAAGGTGAAAAATGAGCTGCTGAATTTGCTGTGATTTGATTTACAGAGACGTGTCTATGAACCAGATTAAAGACCTGCCTCCATCTCTGTTCCAGAACCTCCAGAACCTCAAACAGCTGTGAGAGCCACGTTCTGCACTTTATTATTTGTGGTGCAAATTGTGTTGTCTAAAAAGCTTAAAAGCTATGCAATATTTTTTTCTTGAGGTACCTCAGTGGAGCAATACCTCAGTGTTATTCACTTGTATTTGTGCTGATCTGCCCAGTGATTTATTTATTTGTTGAAAGCCTCTTTGGATGAAGTGACAGGCCTTATGAATCACATAAGCATATTATGGACTTTATCAATAACTATTTTACTCTTTGTGTGTGTTTGTTATAGAAATATCTCCAACAATCCCCTGGAACGCATATACAGCAATCAATTTGACACTATGGTGAATCTGCAGTCACTGTGAGTAAACAGGAGTAAACACAACATCAGTTACATTATTATATTGATGCTGTGTATTAGGAGAGAGCTTGTATTTATTCATGTTTGCACAGCGTTTGCAGAAATCTACATTATATTTACATGACATTCATGTCCGGTACATGGCTATCTGTCTCAGCATGTGATCGACCTCAGACTGTTAATCAGAGAATAATTAAATATGAATTAGCTCTTTATACTGGTTCTGATTAGGCTGCCAAACACATATCATTTTAATATTATTTGATGGGTTTCATACTACGGGTAAGGCTTAGAAAAATGGGCGGTATTTAAGTTAATTTTTGCCTATGTTATTGGAGAACGTGCTGGCGTTCAGGTCCTGGCATGACACTCAGTGTCTTGGAGTGAAGTAGCTCAGTGTCGTCTTCACACTTCTGCTGTTTTGAGCTCTGTAGACCTGCACCACGTGATTTACAGAAGTAGGACATGTTCCTGGATCAACATCATGTTGTTTCTGGAAATTCATTCCTTTCAGCCAATCATACCCTTACTCAGGAGACAGTTTTATTGCTCAGAAGAGCAAGAGACTCCTTAAAATCCTGAGGCAAAATAAAAATAGAACTAAATGAAACAATTGTTGGCATAAAGTATATTGAGCTGTAAAATAAATTATATCTCTGAAACTTTTGGAAGAGTCTAATTGAGATTGCAAGGATCTAAGCAGAAAAATAGGACATTAAACAAAAGTAAAAGTTGCCATTTGCTCTTGATTACATCTCATTTCTGTCTAGGATATTAAATAAATCTCATTTTAAATCTCGATTTCTTTCAAAGGGTAATAGAAATTGAACTTAATGTGAACCCTAACTATAATCCTTAAATCAGACACCAGCAATTGGTTGATAGGAATGTTGTTCCAGGTTATGAAAGGACATAGATCCAGGAACAGCTTGTTGGCCTCCATTTCTATGCCACAGTTCTACAAGCAGACTCTCTATTTCAATCCCCTGTGAATCCTGCTGACCAAGGTCAGAAACGAACAATTCCAGGCATCGTGGCAAAAAGAAACCGAGAGCAAAAGAAAAATAATTCTAATATTCTTAACCTTTGTTAATGTATCCTATATTGATATTATAATACTGTTTTTTACTAATTTAATATTTAATATTTAAGACTACATTTACATGACAATATTCTAAAAACGGAAAAATGTTTCCTTTGCGTTTTTGCCATACAGACGACAACGTTGTCAAAATGATCCCGTTCACAAGCATCTGAGGAAAACGATTAAAAACACTGCGTTATGCAGCCAGGCCAGTAGTTGGCGATGTCACTTTGTAAAGAAACACTATGCGCCTATAGACTGAACAACATGTAATACGTATGCACATGACGTCACCGTTTTCACAAATTCTGTTTTTGTAGTTTACACGGAGACTATAACGGTATCGTTTTAAAAAACCTGCACTTTGAAACCTGTTTTCAAAAGTTTGCTTTTTCAGACCCCCAAAACACTGTTGTTGTGTAAATGAACGGCCAAAAAGCATAGGTTTTTCTTTTTTAGTTGTCGTGTGTCAGTGTCGTGTAAACGGCCCCTTAGATCTGGTTTATGTACTATTTATGCCTGTCAAGTTTAATATGCGTTTGAAGTATTTGACATACATGGATGGCACTCTCTGTGTTTTTATATGAAAGAAATGCCCTTATAGATGTAAAACTGCCCCTGAAAATCAGTTCCAAATATTGCCCCATGTCATTGTTTTTTCTTTTTTTTTCTTTTTTTTTTTTGTGAAAAATGATGTCTGGTTGTGTGTTACTAACTGGGCAGAGGGGAAAATGATAAAATATATAACATAAAAAGCTAATTATCTTGACTGTAGGCTGATCCTCAGGTCACAGTGAATGTTGTGTAGCAGTCCACACATTTAGTTGAGATGTTTAGTGAGATTCATGTCTAGAACTGCATTATTCACCAGCCTCTGTGTCTGGTCATGTATCTGCATTCATTGATATTTTTCATTATGTATTTATTCAGCTGCCTTTATAGGTCTACAGTTCTCTACTTCTGGCTTTGAAAATGTACTTGTGAAGGTAAAATCTGCATCTGTCTGTTCTGTGTGCAGGAGTATGGAAGAGGTGGAGATTCCCAACATCAGCATCAGGATGTTCCGGCCCCTAACTAACCTCACTCACATGTGAGAACAAAAGCATACTTTTTATGCCATCTTATTTTTTTATTTTATATATACAGTGCTATGCATAAGTTTAGACACCCATGCTAAAGTTGACTAAAAAGAGGAATAAAAATTCATCTTTTGGAAATTAAACTTAAAATTAAACTGAAAAATTAGGAAAAATCCAACCTTTAAGGACACCAATTTTCTTTGTGACTGGCTAACTGAAATAAAACCATGCCAATCTCTAGGTTTGGTGAAGGCTATGTGATGATGTGGGGCTATTTTAATTCCAAAGGCCAAGGGAACTTTATCAGGATGCATAGTATCCTGGATCCATGAAGTAACTGGCCTTTAAAAATAAAAATCTGCCTGCCTCTATGGGAATTTAACATAGGGGTGTCCAAACTTATGCACCCTGTATTTTAAGGAAGAACATTTGTTTATTTACGATACATTATTCATTCACAAAGAAAATTGGTGTCCTTAAAGGTTGGATTTTTCCTAATTTTTTTAATTAAGGCATTAAGTTTAATTTCCAAAAGATGATTTTTTATTCCTCTTTTTAGTCAACTTTAGCATGGGTGTCTAAACTTATGCATAGCACTGTATATATATATATATATATATATATTAGTGCTGTCAATCGATTAAAAATTTTAACTAGATTAATCACACATTTTTTCTGTGATTAATCGCAATAAAAAAAGAAATGTTTTTGTACGTTTTTAATATATTTTATAATGTAATAATTTCACAGTTAATCAAATTAATGTAGAAACAACATAAAGACAGTATATTTTAAATAATTGTTTAATGGCATCTTTTTATGAATGAAGGCCAGTATTACTGATATTAATACAGCTACTGATTTTTTTTTTTTCACATTTATTAGGCTTCAAAAATATAACAGTTTTTAATTTAAGTGAACTTAAAACAATGCTAACATAAACCCATAATAAATGTCATATTTATTCGTGCCCTTCCTGTCTTAACAGTTAGGAAATATACAGAAATTTAATAAAGTTATCAAAGTTATATGCAGTCTGCACTGCATAAACTATAAATTAAATAGTTAATCCTTATTAAAGGAGAACTCCGGTCAATTTTAACATTGAGCTCATTTTTTTGTACATTTGGAGTGCTGTCAATACAGAGAACAACGACAAAAATCGGTGTTGCCTACACCGAGTTATTCTATTTTTAAAATTTGCACCCTGTTGACTTCAATGGGGCAAGTACTAAACCTGCTTTTAGCCTCTTAACATCCTTGATGTGTCATTACAAGTGCACAGAAAATGTGAGTGATTCCTTCTGAGTGAACACGAGTGGATCTGACTGCAGTAGATGTGAAAGAAATGTATAAAAATGATGTAATTTAAGCCAGCGCAAATACCTTTGTTTACATCCTGTTTTCGGGTGAAGTCCAAAGTAGTCGATTGCCGAGTTCACGCGCATAGGTTTAGTACCTATGATCACGCGCGTGAACTCGGCAATCGACTACTTTGGACTTCACCCGAAAACAGGATGTAAACAAAGGTATTTGCGCTGGCTTAAATAACATCATTTTTATACATTTCTTTCACATCTACTGCAATCAGATCCACTCGTGTTCACTCAGAAGGAATCACTCACATTTTCTGTGCACTTGTAATGACACATCAAGGATGTTAAGAGGCTAAAAGCAGGTTTAGTACTTGCCCTATTGAAGTCAACAGGGTGCAAATTTTAAAAATAGAATAACTCGGTGTAGGCAACACCGATTTTTGTCGTTGTTCTCTGTATTGACAGCACTCCAAATGTACAAAAAAATGAGCTCAATGTTAAAATTGACCGGAGTTCTCCTTTAAAGCTACAAAAGTTATTTAGTCAACAGCAGTGAGTCATTTTCTCTGTTCCCTTTGTTCTTTAACTTACTGACAGGAAGCTTTATTGGCTGCTGTCCCTTTAAGAGCAGACACACACACACACACACACACACACACGCGGATCTCACCGTTTATATACTGTCTATGGATCTCACACGCGCCTCATTCTCTCGCAACTCTTTGTTCATTTTAGACTTTATATAAATCATTTAAGACTGCTCTTATGAGGATAATCGACAAAACGGACATTTTGGGATTGTTATTGTTATTGTTAGTTCAAGCGCGAAAGAGAACTGGATTCTGGCGCCCTGTCTATGTATGTGTGTGTGTGTGTGTGTGTGTGTCACATAAGGACATTCACAGACAGCGCATTCTCTTTTGTCTTGCCGCGCTTGAAATGTTTAAAAGAATTTAAATGAATAAGAGCGTGATCATATAATGTAAAGCTAGCCAACGGATGGCAGAAAAGACGGATGCTGCGTTAATTGCGTTAAATATTTTAACACGTTAAACCAGACAAAAATTAATCGCATGCGTTAACGCGTTAACGTTGACAGCACTAATATATATATATATATATATATACACGCTCACCTAAAGGACTATTAGGAACACCATACTAATACTGTGTTTGACCCCCTTTCGCCTTCAGAACTGCCTTAATTCTACGTGGCATTGATTCAACAAGGTGCTGAAAGCATTCTTTAGAAATGTTGGCCCATATTGATAGGATAGCATCTTGCAGTTGATGGAGATTTGTGGGATGCACATCCAGGGAACGAAGCTCCCGTTCCACCACATCCCAAAGATGCTCTATTGGGTTGAGATCTGGTGACTGTGGGGGCCATTTTAGTACAGTGAACTCATTGTCATGTTCAAGAAACCAATTTGAAATGATTCGAGCTTTGTGACATGGTGCATTATCCTGCTGGAAGTAGCCATCAGAGGATGGGTACATGGTGGTCATAAAGAGATGGACATGTTTAGAAACAATGCTCAGGTAGGCCGTGGCATTTAAACGATGCCCAATTGGCACTAAGGGGCCTAAAGTGTGCCAAGAAAACATCCCCCACACCATTACACCACCACCACCAGCCTGCACAGTGGTAACAAGGCATGATGGATCCATGTTCTCATTCTGTTTACGCCAAATTCTGACTCTACCATCTGAATGTCTCAACAGAAATCGAGACTCATCAGACCAGGCAACATTTTTCCAGTCTTCAACTGTCCAATTTTGGTGAGCTCGTGCAAATTGTAGCCTCTTTTTCCTATTTGTAGTGGAGATGAGTGGTACCCGGTGGGGTCTTCTGCTGTTGTAGCCCATCCGCCTCAAGGTTGTGCGTGTTGTGGCTTCACAAATGCTTTGCTGCATACCTCGGTTGTAACGAGTGGTTATTTCAGTCAAAGTTGCTCTTCTATCAGCTTGAATCAGTCTGCCCATTCTCCTCTGACCTCTAGCATCAACAAGGCATTTTCGCCCACAGGACTGCCGCATACTGGATGTTTTTCCCTTTTCACACCATTCTTTGTAAACCCTAGAAATGGTTGTGCGTGAAAATCCCAGTAACTGAGCAGATTGTGAAATACTCAGACCGGCCCGTCTGGCACCAACAACCATGCCACGCTCAAAATTGCTTAAATCACCTTTCTTTCCCATTCTGACATTCAGTTTGGAGTTCAGGAGATTGTCTTGACCAGGACCACACCCCTAAATGCATTGAAGCAACTGCCATGTGATTGGTTGATTAGATAATTGCATTAATGAGAAATTGAACAGGTGTTCCTAATAATCCTTTAGGTGAGTGTATATAATATATATATAGTTACATTATATATTATTTAAACAATATTTTGTTGCACTTGTGTGCCCTCTGTGGAGAGTTATCAGTATGTTCCAGACATTCAGATTTGCACTCAAATTCCTTATACACCCTAGTCTCTCATGAGTCAAAACAAACACCATGAAAACCTCCATTAAGCCAGTAGGTCACACAGCACGCCCTCTGAGTGAGATAGAGGGCGAGAGTGCAAAGAGAGGTCTTTACTCTTGAATGTAGGCTGGGTAGTAGCTGTCAGACGAAGGGTGAATGATTACTGCATTTGAAAAGTCAAACCTGCCGGTAAATACAGCTCCACTTGAACTCTTGATTTTTCACAGGAGGCAAGATGACCTTGCCTCTCTCTGCTTGTGAAATATCTTTAACTTTTCTTCCATCAGATTTAATATCGCCAGAACAGATCCCCTCCGGAGAAATGAAAATGAAATAAAAAAAGCAGTAGAGAGTAGGCCTTCAGAGATATTTTAAAAATGGAATGCCATCATTTCTTTGAGGAATGAGTCCCCTCCACACCAGCACCGAACAAAAGAGCCGCCGCGTGCCAAGAGGTGTTGTTCTGAAGTGAGTGCTGAACCTCACGCTGAACCTCTCTGCACTTTGATGTGGAGATGAGGTTTTCGGGATTGTTACTTTGCAGATAATCAGCCGTTCTAAAAATTTACTTTTGATCTGAGACATGCCCACTCTAGCAGACTGTGACAGTAATAGAAGGTTAGCTCTGCATTTTACAAACCTGTTGATGTGTTTGGTGAAGTATAAATGTGAACAGAACTGCTTGTGTGTGTGTGTGTGTGTGCTGTAGTGAAACACACATGATTAAAGAACAGACAGAGGAACAGCTCAGGCTGGAGTGTTTGATTGTGCAGCAGGGAAAAGGTGTTCATTTAGGGTGTAAGCGTTAAGTATTTATTTGAAAACGTTCAAGAACATTGCGTTTTCTTAATGGATGCTGACATCATTTACTCATCTTTGTGTCATTCTAAATGATTTTCTGGTTGCACTTTATTTTACATTACGTGTACTTAAACTTAACCCATGTAACCTTATCAGTAATTTAAGTTTAAGTTTAGGGGTAGGTTCAGGGTTTAGTACCTAGTTATTACCCACTTAGTGTCATTACTACAATAAGTACATAGTATGGGGAACAGGACTGTAAAATAAAGTGCTACCGAATATCCTGACTATTCTTTTCCATAAAATTAAAGTGAATGATTCTTAAACTTGAAGTGGTTCATATGACTTCAGTTCACTGAAGCCATATGAAAGCTTTGTGTAACACTGAAATTTAAGTATTGAAAAGAGTCATGAGAGAAATAACAATGTTCAATTTGTAAACAATTAGTTTATATATATATATATATTGAATATTGCCTCAATGTTGTCTCAGAATTGCATAAGCAATTCCATTAATGTTTTTAATATCTTTTTTATATGATCATTAATGAAGTATGCAGTTATGTGTAAAACAAATGTGCTTTTCTGTTCTCTTTTTCTGTCATTTATGTGTTGGATAATTTCAGTTATTTTAAGCGTTTTGAATTCTGTGGATATTCTCCCAACGTGCGGAGCTGCAAACCAAACACAGATGGAATCTCGTCCTTTGAGAATCTGCTTGCAAACATCATCCTGCGCGTGTTTGTCTGGGTTGTCGCCTTCATCATTTGCTTCGGAAATATCTTCGTCATCTGTCTGCGGTCCTGCATTGCTTCAGAGAATCAACATCACACCATGGCCATCAAATCCCTCTGCTGTAAGTCCATTATACATCAAACATGAGCGTGACAAAACCAATATGCAGGATTCTACTCAACCCCAGTGAAGCTCAAGTGATCAATCAGTCAAAATCCATTTCATGCATTAAACAGTGAGACACAAAAACTTATGAACTCAATCTACCCATTCTGACTACATCAGATAAGAGTGACATTTCTACACATCCACAATACAATCAACTAAAACACTTAACTAAAAAAAAAAGGTCAACATGAAGTGGTCTTCGCAATCCATTTTACTTTGTAATATTTTAGATTGAAAAAAACAATCTAAAATTGTTGACGATATTCAACAAGAAAAATGACATGAGGTAAGACTCGATTTTATCCATGATTGGATCATGGAAGAGACTTTCTAAACCAGATTGAAGCTAGACCTGAATATGGTTAACATTAGACTGCAAGACCTTTTTTAGATTTTCATTAAATATTATTTTATACACTGCTACATTTCAAAAGTTTGGGGTTGGTATGATTTTTTTGTGTTTTTAAAAGAAATCTCTCATGCTCGCTAATGCTGTTTATATATATATATATATATATATATATTATATATATATATATATATATAAGATACAGTCAAAACAGTAATATTGTTAAACATTACAAATTAAAATAACTGTTTTAAATCTATTTTTATTCATTTTAAAATGCACTTTATTCATGTGATGGCGAATCTGAATTTCCAGCATCATTACTCCAGTCTTCTAGTGCCACATAATCCTTCAGAAAACATTCTAATATGCTGATTTGAAAACCTTGATGCATTTTTTCAGGCTTTTTTTGATGAATAAAATGTTTAAAAAAAATTATTTTATTTTAATTAGATTTTCTTGTAACAATGTTATTGTCACTTTTTCACTTTTTTATAAATTTAATGCATCCTTGCTGTGTAACATGACAGCAGTTTATGCAAAATAATTAAAATGGGCACCAGACAGGATTAAGCCTGTCAAGAAATGAATTATACCAAGATTATACCAAGAAATATTACATAAAATCATAATAACGGCTGTATTTTCCCACAACAATGCTTTGATTGAATATAAAGGTATATAAAAGAGTCACAACCCTGAATAATCGGGTTAAGTACGTGTACTAATAGTAAATGTAGGTGTATTTGATTTTGTGTTGACATATATATCCATCTACTTATTTAAAATGATTCAAAGTTCGTAATGAAAAAGTTGTTAGTTTGCTTTCGGAAATGATAGTGTGTGAGTGCAGGGCCTAATTTTAGAAGTTCACAGGTGTCAGACAAACAGGCTTAAAGGGTCGTAGTTCCCTCTAATTGCAGCATTTACACACACATACTTTCCATTATACACACTCAGCTAATTATATACATCAATACACAGCCCAGAAACTAAATTATACATCTATGCAGTATCACAAGCTTTTAATAAACATCAAAACACACACACTCTTGCCTCCCCACTGGGCAGATAAATAATTACAACAGTCTGTATTTTTACACACACACACACACAAAGAGCTTGCTGACTTGTGTATGACCTCACGCACTGCAGCAACATAAACTTTTATTAGAAAAGGTTGGATCAGAGTGTGATATCTAGACCTGTTCAGCTGGGGATAAGAGTCTGATGACTAATCTGTCTCTCAGTGACGGAAAGAGATAGCAGACAGGGAGCTGAAAAGAGAGAGAGATGGATGAACAGATGGCTGATAGGTGCAGTTTTTTAACCCACAAAGAGTTGAAAGGACAAGTTGCTCTCTTAAATTATCAAAACCTGCCGTCCCCTCAGATGAGAGGCATGCACTCAGAGTCTCCATCTCTGGAGTTTCCCACTGGGTCACATTGGCTGGAATATGTTGTTGGGGGGGGGGTCTCTGTAGGACTGACTTATTCAGTTAAGACTAGAATAACACACTATTAATGCTTGCTTGCAAAAACCCATTCACAGTGTGTGAAATGTCTCGGATGCCCTGATTTTGACGGAAGCAGGGAGAGACATCTGTAAGGGAAGGGAAGATGATTTGGAGGGAGTGCAGTGAATAAAAGTGTGAGTGATTTGGTGCTTGCTAACTATTAACTGAATCTACTGCTCTGCAGGTTTCTAGGACGCACAAATATAGAGAACCGCAAAAAGAAAAGAGACAGGCTTGACCACACACTACCAGAAATAAATATAGCAGAAAGCAATAGACTGACATGACTGACTGATGGATTATGGATGGATAGATATATAAATGGATCAATGCTATTATTTATATACTATTACAGTATTTAATAATTTTTCTAGTTAGCTTTTATTTTCAGCTTTTCAGTTTTCATTTTCATTTACGGTTTAGTATTATTATGTTTTTCATTTTTATTTTTGTCTTTGTTGTTTTTTCACCTATAGTTTTATCAATTTTAGTACTTAAACTTACTTTTTTCAGTTAGTTTCCAAGGCAACATTTTTTAAATATTAATCCAATATTTATATTTTATTTCACATTTATTTTAATTACCAACAACACTGGAATGGATGTGCCGATTAATGAACAGGTGAAAGGATGAATGAAAGTTTGGCAGATGGATGGATAGATGGACAAAAGGCAAATGGTTGCATGGACAGATGGGCAAATGGATGAGGATGAATGGATGGCAATGGATTGATAGTTTGATGACCTTTTTTAAAATCCCGTATTAAGATGTGTGTTTATCTCTAATAGGTGCAGACTGTCTCATGGGTGTGTATCTGCTTTTCATCGGTGCCTTTGATATCAAGTATTGTGGCGAGTACAACCGCCATGCTCAGATATGGATGGAGAGCCTGTCCTGCCAGCTGATTGGCTCACTGGCCATGTTGTCCACAGAGGTATCCGTCATGATGTTGACCTACATGACACTAGAGAAGTACCTGTGCATCGTCTTCCCATTCCAGCATTACCGTGCTGGACGAAAACAGACACTCTGCTCACTGACCTTCATCTGGCTGCTAGGATTTATCATTGCCGTTATTCCCTTCTGGGATAAACAGACATTTGGGAATTTTTATGGGCGGAATGGAGTGTGTTTCCCTCTTCATTCAGACCAGACAGAGAAACCTGGTGCCAGATGCTACTCTACAGCCATCTTTCTCGGTGAGGGCAGAGGGCACCGGAGTGTGAAAATTTTGCACTACGTTTGAGACCTAGATATGCCTGTGTGTGTGTGTGTGTGTGTGTGTGTGTGTGTGTGTGTGTGTGTGTGTCTTTGTCTTTGCAGGATTATTGAATAATTTTACCGAATTTCCCTAGAGATTTAACAATGCTCGGTTACAAAAAGCTTTCATAGATTAAACTCAGAAAATTATCCTGGTTGCAACCACCACCGGTCAGTCACTGAACTCAGCAAAAAACAATGCTCTTAATTACTATATTTCTAATTTTCTAAAAAACGTAGCTAAATACCCTCAAAACGTGCTAAATTATGTAATGAATTTAGTTTATTTTAATTTCCCCATTTCCATTTAGTTTTCAAAGGAGTAAGAAAGCGTAATTCAAAATATATTGTCTGAAAACCTAATATAAATACAAGTCTATTTTCTTAAAATAAAAATTTAAATATAAAAAGAAATATATATATTGCTCCCCAAGTAGATTTTGAGTAATTGTTTATACTGGAAAAGCACTAAGTCATGCAATACTGCACCAGTCCAAAGACAAAAAAAGAAAACAATATAGGCTAATGCATAAAAAGGCTAACTTGGTGAAACACTTTTTGCTCGATGTTACTTAAGATTTATGTCTGTGTTTCTCTGTCAGGTCTGAATCTGCTGGGTTTCATGGTGATCGTTTTCTCCTACTCCAGTATGTTTTTCTCTGTCCAGAAAACGGCAAAGTCAGCGCGGCAGACAGTATATGATCGGGAAGTTGCTATCGCAAAGCGCTTTTTCTTCATTGTGTTCACTGATGCCATGTGCTGGATCCCCATCTTCCTCTTGAAGATATTATCACTGCTAAGAGTACATATCGCAGGTAAGCAAACACAAGCTAATATGTTTGAGAGAACACACTGGTAGGTTTTTATGAGTGTGTCTTAACTCATAATTGCTGTGACCGCAGTTTGGCTGCGCATTAGCTAATGATCTTAATGAGGCGACTCATAAATATTAAATGGTGAAATAAGAACTAAATGGCTGCTTGGCCTGATTTCCAGTCAATAACACTATAATCACCCTGCTTTGTTCTTGTGCATGTTCAATGCGTACAGCAGGATTTACTGAGCTTTAAAAACAGATTTGATCTCTGCTCCAGTAGATATTGATTTTACTTTTTATTTATTTATTTGTGAACTTTAATAAAACATTGCACGATTGCATCTACACATCCACAACTGAAAATGATACACATGCACCCACACAAAATAGGATTTTGCAAAAACTGTACAGCAACTTATCATTGGGACAATACTATTAAAAGGACAAATTGGTACACTAGTGTATCATTTAAAAAAATAAACAAAAAACCTAAAGAGAGTAATACAGATTTACACATACTATATGGTATACAACAGAAGTACAGATATATAATTTCAGATTATTTAAAGGGAGAAACAATCTTGTCTACTGGCATTTTCTTCATTAAATCAATTAAAAGTTGCAGAATTTTAAAGTATATTAACTTTTTTTAATGAGTATGGAATTACAGATCTTAGGGCGTGTTCACACTTGGCTGGTTTGGTTCAATTAAAACAAACTCTGGTGCGATTGCTCTGTTAGTGCGGTTCATTTGCCATCCAGACCCTGGTGCACACCAAACAAGCGGACCGAAACGCCTGAAAAGGTTTGTCTTGGTCCGCTTCCAAACAAACTCTGGTGTGGTTTGACCATAATGAGAACTCAACACAGACCAAAGACATCTAAACAAACCAAAAACATGATGTCACGAGATGCGAGCGTAAAAAGGACAGAAACTCTTCATGAGTTCTCAGCTGGTAAAAATAAAAACCATCATAATGTATGAACATACACTGAGCGCATGCCCGGTAAGTTCTGCCACAAAATATACGTTATTTTTTTTATTTTTTTTTGTATCTTTAGGTTTGGTGTTAAAAATGCCAGTGTGTTCGTTAAGTAAACCAGGACTAAATGTCTGGACCAAAAGAACCAAGTGAGCTGTTGACTTTATCAAGACACAATAAGCCATTTTAATTGTTTTCCTTTATGCTGAATCCTTTAAGCCTGAATCCAGATTTAACTGTATACTCCTTGTAAAAATCTGTAGACAAATGTAATTTCCGAAACATGCGAGTGATGCAAGTAGCCGGTCTGAGCAAAGAGGCACATTTTGGTTAGTCGATGGCTGAGGAGCTGAAACCCCGGGCACAAAGAGGATTAGACATTCAACCGCCATGAGCACACATGAACACTTATCAGCTAGAATGGCTTTGCAGTTCTTCCCTTGGACAACACGGTTTATTCTGCACTTTCTTTCTCTTTCTCTCTGTCTCCTCTAGGTACCATCATTCTGTGGGTGGTGATTTTTATCCTTCCAATAAACAGCGCCCTGAACCCCATCCTGTACACTATCACAACCAGCGCTTTTCAGCAGAGACTTAAACAGTGTCTGAAGTTTCGCTGCCAGCAGAATAACTGACACAAACACACACTATGCATATGCACATGCTCTGAGATTAATGTTCCATGAGGAATAAAATGTTAATAGATGACCGAATAATGACCACACACACACACACACACACACACACACACACACACACACACACGATGCTCTCATCCTCAGCACAAGCTAATAAGGCTTACAAGAGCCTGCAGGGGTGAAGAAATGAGAGCACACATGACCACATTAACCAGCAGACCATCGTAAACAATATATACTTATGCAATTAATATGTAATACCAAGCCTTATTGAAAAACAAAGAAATTACACACAAACCTATTAAACTTCAACTGCCATATAGACCTGGAGCAGTGCATGCGTACGCAGGGAAAGCCAAACTCTGCTGCTGTCAGAGGTTCAGGACGGACCCGGCGGGCTGAGGATTGGAACCCTTCCGACTGATTTAATTGCATTTTTGTTTGCGTGTTTGGATGTGAATGGAAAACAAAGAAGCAAATATGGCAGTTGCATACTGTCAGGATAGAAAATGTACAGACAGACCAAAAATAACCAATCATAGCACTTAATCCAAAATTCAGATCATTATGGTGTTCACGCTGGTATCAAATTATACTTTTGTTCCAAATTGCTCTTTTATTGTGTGAGTGTATTATTTATGAAACGCACTGCTTTCATTTGTCTTCTGTAATTTGTCAGTTGTCTACAATATGTAAAATGAATATAAAACTCAAATTATTGCAATGAATAAATGATAATTATTTCATTATATTTCATTACACAACACCTGTTTGGCAGCACTAACTCCTTGCACTGACATATTTTATATCTTACCACAAAATCAACTTTTAGAGGATGTTTTTTAAGAAAGACTTAGGATAGACTTCATTAGCAGAGAGCAGCTTTACTAAATAAAGAAGTTCATTGATCTCCCTGGACCCCACAGTCTTACTAAAAAAACATCCCAGGACAGTCATCTGTTTACTGAGCTGGACCCTTCACAGCTGAAGGTTTGGGGTTAGACTTTGTTTAGTCTCATAAAGTCTGACAACATAGTCTTACCCAAATGTTAATGTATTCTGTTAAAAAACTGTTCACACAGTGACAGAACACATTCTTAGTAAAAAATGTAATTGTGTTTTCTTTTGCATGCACTAGACCAGGGTTCTTCACTTCTGTTTTTGCTGGTCCACTGTCCTGAAGAGTTGAGCTCCAACTCTAAACAAACACGCCTGAACAAGCTAATCAACATCTTCAGTATTACTTGAAAATTACAGGCAGGTATGTAAGCTCGAGCTATAGTATAGGCATGAAAACACCCTTGACGACCAGTCCATCGCAGGTCTAGCATGCACATTCACACTCGCACTCTTTTCAATTCACCTGTCCTGCATGTCTTTAAATTGTGGGAGAAATCTTACTTGCTGCAAAAATCTGAATCCCTTTCAAAGATGGTATGCCACTAACCAGCAAATTATGGCATAATTATTATGTAATCCTTAAAAGTGCTCGTTGTACCTGCAGAGCTGCCAACTCTCACGAATTCACAGTGAGACTCACGCGATTGACACTTCACACGCTCTCACGCCACACATCCATTTTCTCACGCACAGAAAAATCGCGAAGCAAAGAGGACACGGAGACCGACAGACTAGACAGAGCAGGTTAGTTATGATATAAAAAAAATATCAGCTCTCAGATTCTGTCAATTTTATCACGAAATTCAAACAATAAATACCGTTTGGGCGATTGTAAATGTGACGTGACTGATCCCTAGCGGCACGTGAACCGATCATCTCTATTAGCTAATAGTAAATAAACATGAATGAACACTGTTGAAAGATACAGTACAACTTACCGAAATGTATATTCCTCATACATAATATCGATCAATCAGTGTTTTTCATCCGTGGAAAGGGGTCAATAAAACAGCAGTGGAACAATTATGTCACATAACATTTACCTCAGGAAAGCCATTTAATGACCATAATATAGGCTATAGCAGGTTAGTTGGCTAGAAAAAAAGAGCTATAGAGAGTATTTTGCTAAATATATCAACAATTTTACATATTTATTATATTTTTACTTATATCATAAAGTTATTATAATAAAAAAAAACGCATTATATTTATTTTGAGTTATTTTTAACCTTAAATAATACTACCAGCTGATGTACATACCCCCCTCCACCCTCCCTCCCGCTTCCATAATTCTCACTCCAAGCTAAACTCAAAAGTTGTCAGAGCCTGCCCAGCTAACACAAATACGTGACTGTTACGTAACTGCAACGTAATCTGGTGACCAAACTTTCGTCGTGGCGACGTAATTAGTTACGTCTTGGCAACCGGAAAAGTGAAATTCCCAGATACGTTGCTACAACGTAACTTTGTAACGTTGTCAGCAAGTAACGGCGACGTCGTGGCAACGTTGTGGATCGACAGTCGTGTGTTGGTAACCAGTTGGTCATTTTAGTTTTTAATAATATGGGCGGACATGCAGTGGTCTAATTTAACTTGTCCTCATTGGCCCAAAACTATTTTAGAGACTTTTTCAACGACATATGAACGATATACAGACTCAAAATTTGGTTAATTCAGTTCATTTACTATAGAACAAAGCACAAACAGCAAAAACAGTTTGCAAACAGGTTATACATTTAAATGAACAAGATTTTCCTCAAAAGCTTGAACATCAAACTACTCCTACACGTCTTCATTTTGGTGGCCCTAATAACAAAGCAAGAATAAGAAAAGAAAAATGCAAGAAAAAAGAACAGTTGAGTGTTTTCCCATTTAACATTTAAATACACAAAGCAATTAGCACTGAAAGATAGAATCTATATAAGACAGTTTTGTTTAAAAATCGCTTGTATATTTTTCTAAACATTGTCACAAAGTTATGTTGTGGCAAGTGCATTATTTCCTTTTAAAATAATTTGATAACTTAATGACATGTATCACTATATTCTATAAAACCTTAGTTTGAAATCATTTTTTTGTACATTTAATAATACTTATTTTGCTTTTCTTCTTCTGAAGTCATAATTACAATGTCCTTTTTTTTTTTAACTAGGAAACTAGGCCTATTTATGATTATTCCTGAAGGCAGCATTAAACTCCTAAAATGTCAGGTGGTGGTGCAACTGTCCGAACAAATAAACAGATTAAGAAAACAATTTAAAATGGTGTCTTAATAATAACAAAATAAAAACTATTCCATAATTTTAGGTTTGAAGCCTTTCATATAATTGTTTTTTATAAATATCAGTAGTTTTAAAGCTGTTGAGATAATTGAGAAACTTTTGTCCGCCATTTGTATATTCTCAAATGTTATTATGAATTTACAAGGTAATACCAGTAAACATGATAATGCATCGTCCAGAGGAGCCTAACTGATCTCTTTGGCAGAGTGAAAAAGTTTGTAGAGCTCTTTCAAATACTGATAAAAACTGCTAATTTCAAGTATGGGTAGGTTGGTGGTACACTTTCCATGTCAGGTGGTACAACTACAATACATAATATTTTTGCTGTACTACCTGACATAACTTAAATTAGTTTAAACACTTTAAAATATCATTTAACATCTGAAAATTGTTTAAACACATTGTCTTCAAGAGTGTTGATGTCATTAGAAGTCTTCCCAAGTGAGGCTGGATCCGAACTGGAGCTGCTGTAATCTCTAGTAAAATATGCTGAGCATCCTGAGATAGAAACAGGGAGACAACAGGAGAAAGATTAGCATTGCTGCTGTTCATATTATTTCAGGCAAAAGATGGTCATGTGCACTTTTTACTATTTCATCACATATAGTGCAAGATTATGAGATGTGTTAATTGAATGCTTGGCTAAAGAGATGTGTCTTTAATCTAGATTTAAATTAGGATAGTGTTTATGGGCCCCAAATATTATCAGAAAGGTTATTCTAGAGTTATTCCCTTACATTCTATTGAATTAATAGGAAATCATCTGATTTTAAAAAGAAAACATGGCCTTAGTTTTACTTATTCACTTATTCATATTGCTCATACAGTTTCACTTAAGTTTGGATGTCAAAACTTTCTTAAAATAAATTAAACAAATAAATGTAAATGTAAATATGAGAATTTAAAATAACAGATGCATGGTGATGTACAGTAAGTTAGGTGACAAAATATTGTGAGAAAATGGATATGAAGTTATTTAATGAGCTTCCTCACTTCACCTGTTTCCAACTTCTCTGGCAGCAGCTTTCTTCAGAAATATTGAAGTCGTGGAGCTTCCCTCTGTTGTAGAAGGATTATTTTGTTGATGCTGAAATCACAGAACTAGTTTTATCAATTTGTGTTTACCACTGAGCTAGTTTCAGCCAATTTTCACACTCCATGTAACGTTAAGTGACGTCATCCAGTACGTTTATGTTAAATACGTTTATGTTAAATAAATTAGCTCACTTCCAAACTAACTTATTTTTTACAAAACTATCAAAACCTCTCATCTACCCATAAGATGTGATTAAAATCCTAAACTTTCATATCAAAAGCTCAAGCTATGAAGTTAGCATAACGTTATCTCTTCTGAAAAAGGTTGAGATGCTAACGGACTTTTTCCTAAGACACTAAACCATTTCTATAAAGCAAATATTCAACAGAAGCGTATCAATTACAAGTACGAGAAGTGTCAAGAACAGTTGTGTGTATTATTTGTGTGATTTTAGTTTAGTTTAGTGCGCTAGTTTAGGCTTGTTCGACTTCATGCAGCTCTGCGCAGACCGATCGGCGGCTGACTTGAAGCAGTGCATGCCGGTTAGAAATTTTGTCCGACTTGATACAGCGCCGACGCCACGTGACTGTGACGTGTGCCATCAAAGTACCGCGAGAGCGATTTGAGAGTAGCCGGAGAACTCAGCCAGCGCAGCTTCCCAATAGCATCCAGCTGCAGCCCCGCAGACTCACCTCCGGCTAGACACCACTGGCTGGACACCAGTGGATGGACAGCCTACGTCATTTCCGTTTTCACCGTCATTTCCGTTTCGCCGCTAATTTCCGGTTTCACCGCTGGATGGACAGCAATTTTATTTCCTATTTTCACCTCTGGATTGACATATACTTATTTTATATTTTCACCTCTGGATAGACTGCATATTTAGTTCTCACCTCTGGATGGACAGTATATTTATTGTATATTTTCACCTCTGGATAGACATATTTATTTTATATTTTCACCTCTGGATTGACATATATTTATTTTATTTCACCTATGGATAGACAGCATATTTATTTTCTGTTTTCACCAGTGGATAGACAGCATTCTTTGCAGGCTTAATTGCACACGTCTTTTCCGTATTGTCATTTTACTTTTATGACTTAAAATATATAATATAAAAGCTGTGTGCAAATTGAAATATGATCTTTATCATATCTCTTTACATAAAACAATTCTCAATAATATACTTAATATTATAACATCAATAATTCATGCAAACTGCATTCACAAGAACCACCTTGAAAATATATATTGTTCAGATCTTGTACATGTTAATTGACCACAGTTTTTTGCCTTGCCCATTTGGATATTCAATTCTTTTTTTTTTTTTTTTTGTAAATGTAACCACTTCTGTTTTTAAAATATACGTAGATTCACATGATCAGACAATTTACCAAACAATCCAGATCAAATTAACACCTCATGGTTTTGCAACAATTTATTGGAAATTACACATGGTACAAATGGTACAATCTTCACACATCCAAGTGAAAAAAAAAAAACGTATTTACAATATTAAATCATACCACTCAAAGAACGATTTAATTGGAAAATCTATTGTAGCAACCTAGCTCTAGAATTTAGGCACAACAGAGTTCACTAATACCTTTAAAAAAACACGACACAGTACATTGAAAACAAGACGATTTTTTTAACTAGCTAGTTTGTGCATTTGAATTCTGACATGACCTATAAATCATCGACAGTTTATTATTTTTTCTTACCGCTGACATCTGCATGGCGCGTCAAATTTGAATGACGATACGGAAATTACGTCAATTTGAAAAGTGAATGACGATACGGAAATGACGTCTGCTGTCCAGCCACTGGTGTCTAGCAAGAAGTGAGTCTGCGGGGCTGCAGCTGGATGCCTCTCCAGCTTCTCAAGAGCGGCTGCACCGGGGCTGCACGAGGGCTGATGACGACACAGCTTTTCCACGATTGGCCGGATTCACCGCATGACAACGATCACGTGTGTTTCGTGTTTATTCGAACATCTTTAGTTCCTCTAAAGCTCACAAATGAGTTTTTTATAACAGTAAACACTCTTTTCATGTCGTTGCGATGCTATATTGTGTCATGTTGATCAAATTAAAACTGATTAAAAAACGTAGACTCCACTTCATTGATAGTAGCTTATGTTGATTAACTTAAACAGTAGATTAACTTGAACAGACGCTGTATGAAGCAGTACATTAAGTATTGAATGAAAATGTCTCTGAAACATCTGTGTATTTGGCAAATATTGCATACCTTACCACAGCTGAAGTGAAATAAATGCAATATTTGCCTAATAATGCACAGATGTTTCAGAGACATTTTCATTCAATACTTTATGTACTGCTTCATACAGCGTCTGTTTGAACAAGAATAAAGTTCAACATAAGCTACTATCAATGAAGTGAGTCTACGTTTTTTAATCAGTTTTAATTTGATAAACATGACACAATATAACATCACAACTACATGAAAAGAGTGTTTATGTTATAAAAAACTGATTTGTGAGCTTTAGAGGAACTAAAGGTGTTCGAATAAACACGAAACACACGTGATCGTTGTCATGCGGTGAATCCGGCCAATCATGGAACAGCTGTGTCGTCATCAGCCCTCGTGCAGCCCAGTGCAGCCGCTCTTGAGAAGCTGCGCTGGCTGAGTTCTCCGGCTACTCTCGAATCGCTCTCGCGGTACTTTGATGGCACACGTCACAGTCACGTGGCGTCGGCGCTGCATCAAGTCGGACAAAATTTCTAACCGGCATGCACTGCTTCAAGTCAGCTGCCGATCGGTCTGCGCAGAGCTGCATGAAGTCGAACAAGCCTATTCTCCTGAGTCGGACTTGGCAATTAAGTCCGAACTTTGCATACTTGCTATCGAGAAACACCTAATGTCGGCGCTTGGCTTCTTGTGACAAACACGCCGAGAAGCAAGAACAAGATCTGCTGTATGTCATCCATTGTTGTTTATGTTGCTTTCTTCACGCGAAAATGACATAGTTCCAGTCTCACACAAAGCCCGCCCTTTTACACATATATGGATTGGCCAGAAGGTGGGTGGGGTCAGGATTTCCTGAGATTTTCCAAGATGGCGCCGCCCATACCCCCCATAAACGGCTTCAAACCCGTTCTTCAGAAAGTCTATGGGTGACGTCACAGACGCTTTGTCCATATTTTTTACAGTCTATGGAGAAAACCAAAGAATACACCACAATCCCAGACGTAGTACTGAAGGGAAATAAAATTGAGCGGAAGTACGCAGGAGGGCGGAGCCAGGCTAGGGTCAGCAGTCATTGATTAAGGTATAGTCTGATTTAACAAACTATAGTACAAGAAATATTTTCAAACAGGCCTGAAATGTGGCCTCCATTACTTTTTCTGCCACCTGAGCCAACCAAGCTATCAGAAAATCTATTTATCTAATCGATACAACAGATGAGGCACAATCAATACTGAGAAGAGAAAAGGACAGGGTGTGAGAGAGAGTAAAAGAGCGAGACAGAGAGAGTGTGAACAGCGCATTGAATTAAAACCAACCTCATTTGTGACCATGTGAATAAAACTTGCAGAATGCATATGTGCAACCTGCCACACCAACTGCTACAGGCAATTTTTCAAAGTGAGTCAAATGAATCTATTTTTATTTCTTCTCAGTGTTACATTTTAACCTGTAGCTGGAGATAACACAGAGGAAGCACAAAAGGAAAATAATTGCACTCCAAAAGACCACTAGTCTGTGACAGGCTTCGAGCCAAGCTGCTCGAAAGAACAGGAAACCGCTTCAGTGGATCAACAGGACCTTACAATTTATTTTTCGTAATTTAGCACATACTTTGATATCCAAAGTCATTTTGAAATGGGAAACCCTCACCTGGGGATTACTGGGTTCATTGTAAGTGCCTTGCTCAAGTAGACATTGGTCCTCATGTATTTTTCTTCGGAGGTATATTTACCTTGTTACATGGATGTTTAGATATTTTTACTGGAAAACAAGATAATTATTTCAGAAAAATTAAGAACAATGGGCATAAAACAAATCCTTCCCTGTTTATGATCTACAAACTGATGATGGGTTGAAGAGAGATTTTTTCAAAGTAGACTTTGGTAATACCAAATCAATTGGAAGTTGGGACAAGCATGCTCGCTGGTAAATTGATAAAATTACCGCATTTTGAAATAATAGAGGTATTTTGTGTAGTCTGCTTTAGTTAATGTTTATCATTAGATATTTGATCTAAATCAATTTTTGGTTATTTTGTCACTGTCCTTCAACATATTGGATTTGAAATTGAACAATAATTAGGAGTTTAAAATGCAGATTTTAATCTTTAGTATAAGGGACATTTTTGTTCATCAAAATCAAAGAATCTGCAACCAAATATTAAATATGATTATTTTATTTAGGTTTATAGGAGCTTGTGCAAAAGAAATATGGACCTCTAAAAATGTCAGTCAATTGCTGTAATTACTACATGGTTCAGTTGATAGATCAAAAAAAAAAAAAAAAAAAAAAAATTCATACAAATTTAAGATTAGAGTTTGCACTTGAGATCCATCTTCATTATTTAATTTCTGGTTCAGGTACCGGACAGAAACCATGAAATCATCATGCCCAAAAACGTATAGACCTGTGGGAGGTGTGTACTCTTAATTTAGCCATTTATTAACCATAGCACAGTTTGATCTTTCTTTAGTACTCCCATTTGTATCCTGCAGCAACAGGCTGACTCGACTCAAGACCCGGTCTCCTCTGAGGCATATGCTCTGTTTCTTGTGGTGGAATATGTAACTAAGTACATTTACTCATGTACTGTACTAGTGCGAATTTCAGCTACTGCTTCACTTCAGTATTTCCATTTAATGCAACTTTATACTTTTACTCCAGTACATCTCAGAGGCAAATATTGTACTTTTTACTAATTTGATTCTCAATACCAAAATGTAGGTGGGGGAGTGAATGAACAGCACTCTCTTCCACCCCTCCACTGAGGTGCCCTTGAGCAAGGCACCTAATCCCTAACTGAGGTGGTGTGCTGCATCCACTGCTGTGGTGCCCCAATCGGGCACCACAGCAGTGAATGCTCACTGCTCCAGGTGTGTGTGTGTGTGTGTGTGTGTGTGTGTTCAACCATACACTGTTCCAGGGGTGTGTGTCTGTTCACTATTCACTGCTCCAGGTATGTGTGTGTGTGTTCACTACTCAATGCTCCTAGTTATTTTCCAGTAACTGATGCATTACTTGTGGTGTAGAGTTGTAATGTTTTTGCTGTCATCATTGTATGGATAAGAATTTGACTGAAGTTCTTGCATGTGTGTTTGGAGAGATTTTTGATCAGACATTAGATTTTTGATCAGACATCTATCTATCTATCTATCTATCTATCTACAATGGCTATTTTGAACATTTTAAGTTTTTTTTTTTTGGTTGGCATGCTTTCTTCCATCTTTTTTCCCCCCATGTACATGGTTGAATGAGTTTATATGAAGAGTGTCCTTCAAGGAAAAACTCTTTCCCTGAATATATTATATAATACAATGTTTGGTTAAATGCAAATGGTTGCAGTGTTTATTTTGTAGGCTTCTATTGCCCAAACTTCTTTCTTGGGTTAAATTGAGCATTTGGTTGCCTTCATTGATATTCTTATGTTGTGCATGTTTTTGTGAATGTCTTAAGATAAAATCAGGATGTAGTTTATGAAGCAAGAGAAAAATATGAATGCATAGCCTACAGCAGTGTCGTGCACAGACCACCGATGGGGCAGGGGTGGTCGTCTTTTGGTCTCTTTATTTCCCTTTATCATCCTATTCTTTTTCTAGGATGTTTAGATATGCATGCTGTTCTTGACAGTTCAAATTGTGAGTCAATTCGCACCGTCCCTCATCAAACCCACCATGGTCTAAGTTTCCGGTGACCCATATGGACGGCCCGCTGTGAACACGGCAAATGGTCGGCAAGTAGAAAACGCCGCTAAACAAATCGTTTTATTTTATTGTTTACAGAAACTAAAGCTGTTACAGAGATCGGGGTGAGTTCTGAGGACAGTTATTTAACTGTCTGGGAATAGAACTTTCGGGATAAAAACTTTGGCCATTTTAAAACAACTTACAGCACCTGTAATGATAGGCTATAAGGTTTCACTTCACTTTCTGCATTTGACAGATGTCTGTGCTCTGACATTTGAAACAAACTGAATTTCCTTTAACTAACCCAACTCATTGTTGAACATATTTTCGGACCTATTCAAAAACAATTCACTCATGCAACATTAAAAGGTGTTCGGGAACGGTCTCCTTTTAGTCTGCCAATACAGCATAATTGGCCAATTTAAGACACTTTAATTAACGAGGCAAAAATAAGGAGCACTTTATCTCCCCAGAGAAATGACAGCTCACAAGGAGTTTTCAGTGCGACAGGGCAGATTGTCAGCACACAGACTGTGACTGTGAATTAGTCATTACTCTGTATCAATCAAACTCATTTGGAATAAATACTGTAGAAAAGCAGCTTGTATAAATGGGAGTTCTCCATCACCAGCTCTATAATACATTGACATGTTTGTTTGCCAACCAAATCTGTGCCCTTAAGTGTCCTACAGTGCTAACAGGACACCAATGCGATTTAAATGGATAGCTGCTCACCACAAGACACCTTTTAGTTGAATTAAATTCTGTTTTCAGGCTTAACACCTTCTGTCTGTATAAAAGCCAAAACAGAAACACCAATTTAATTTTTTTTTCCCTGGAAAAGTTCCTTTATTCTCATTGCACGAAAGGCTAAGTTGGCACGATACACAAGAGAGTATGATTGAAAATGACAATCAAATCAACAAAAATGACACCTGTGTTTAACACTGAATTATCATTCAAAAAAGGGAAGACTTAAAACAACTTAAACATTATGGGTAAATGGACCAGAGTTCTGTACATTAGAAAAAATCAAAGCACATATAACCACACTGTGGCACTTGAATCATTTCACTTCAAGGCAGTACACTTAAAACAACATGTATAATGCAGTTATACTTTTAAATAAATAAAATACTGATATTACATAATGCCCTGGTGAAACAGCACAGATTTAACGACAATTATGAGGCAAAAGACGAACACACATTTTCACACATTAAATTTATCTTTAGTTGCTTATAGGCACTTAGGCAGTTAGGACTTATAATAATAGCAGATAAGAACAGTGATAAGAAAGAGAATTATCTAATTGTATAAAAAAATATTTTTACCTTTAGGGGAGATAAAAATGTAAAAAGTAAAGCTGTATTAAGAAAGTCTCTTGAATATCATTCCCATGGATTCCATGCAGACGTTAAGTTATTAAAACTTCACAAATGAAGTTTGCCACATGCAAATGGCTGACGCAAATAAATTAAAAAGGGGGGTGGTGGAAAAGCAAGAAAGGGATTGAGGTCACAAAAATAACTGCATTTGCAATTTGGCCTGCATACATCAGATTATCTTTGATTATCAGTTATGTACTGTGTCCGTGGAGAAGATGTCTTACTTTGCTTAACAGCACCACTCATAAACACAGAAATGTTTGGAGACAAAAGAATTTGGGTTGACTGGGACACTTTTTCCTAGTCATTTCAATGGCAAAAAGTGTCCTACAGAATGCAAAGTACACAGGGAGCTTATAACAGCACATCACGTGTCATATGATGTTATGAATGTTTAATGATTGGCTGCTTCTCTTTGCCAACTGGTCATTATCATTGCAACGTGACACAATTCCTGTGCAAGTCAAAAAGCAACACTTGTTTATATTTACCCTGAGAATCAATGAGGGGTCTGACAGACCACACTGGATTATTAGACAAAGATTTTAAGGCAAACCAGATGTGTATCGAGACACACTGCTTAACACAAACCGATATAAACAATTACACAAACAAAACACATACAAGATTAGACGCAGTATCAACAGTATGATTGTGAGCTTGAGCTTTTTCACATTCATCATCCATGGCTTTTAAAACCACAATGGGTTTAATTTTTTTGCATAGTCCAACTACTATTCTACTCAGTACTGTGTTCTTTGTCATTCATTCCCAGTTTAAAACATTCTCCACTGTTCTTACTTTCCACCTTCCGACTTGCGCAGCCATCTTTGTTTTACACCTGCACTCTCATAATTCTTATTCTTTCTCCTACAAAATAGTGTTTAAAGTTTGGTTTCAGGTCCTCGTGCTGTTAGAACTGGGAAAGAACTGCGTATTCTGGCAAGCTCCATCGCACACAGATGGCCGAACACTTTATTATACCAATCAGGAGAGCGCCCCCTGTGGAACAGAAATACAAAAGATTAAAATTCATGGTGACCTTCAATTAATATTATTGTAAACATTAGCCTGCTATTTTTGCTCAGTGTATTGAGGAGCATAAAAAAACACATGCAGTCATGTGCCTGAGAGATTGTTCGTAAAACCGGTGTGTCTTACCGTAGATCAGCTCTGCAGTAGTGTGTGAGCCGGGACCGCCCCATTCCACACGGCTCAATAAAGAAGCGTGATGTCAGAAGCACAGCCCGTAACCCTGCCTCCACCTGGACGTTATCATGGTCCACAGAGGAGGACACAAGAACGCACAGCCCCTTTGGAAGATCACTACACCAACGTCTGCAACACAAAATACTACCATTACCAGGGTTACCAGGAGGCATCTGCAAACTTGATGACTAAAAAACATTTCAATTTATATTTTATTAATAATTAATAAAATATTTGAATTAAAAATATAACATTCCGTTAAATATTTAAACTATTATAAATATATTAAAAATCAAATTCTAATCAAAACTGAAATGCTATAAACACAATAAAAAATACATTTCTCATATAATATTTTAATAAATAAAAATATGCATTTTCTCCCCTCAATAATTATTTTTAATTGAAGGACATACTGTTCTTGAAACTTCTGAAATCACAAAATGAACTGGGTATTCATTTAATTCAATATTCTATTCAGAAATTTCTAAAGAATCAGTTTGGAACCAACAATCCTTAAAGGAACACTTCACCGTTTTTTCATATTAAACTATGTTATTCCCTTAACTAAGACGAGTTGATACATACCTCTCTCGTCTCAGTGCGTGCACTCAATCGCTCTGGCGCGCGGCGACACTTTGATAGCACTTAGATTAGGGACCAAACAGAGATGAAGTTAGAAGCGACCAAACACCTTTGGCGTTTTTCTAAGCGGGTAAAAAGGATAACTATAATGTATGGCGGAATAGCAATTGGGAGCACTTCGACTCAGCGCAGTAAAAAGTCACGTTGGTTCTAATGACAGAAGGGAGAGGGGGAGAGGATTTTTCAGGCGTGACTTTTTACTGCGCCGAGTCGAAGTGCTCCCAAGTGCTATTCCGCCATACATTATAGTTATCCTTTTTACCCGCTTAGAAAAGCGCCATGTTTTATTTTGTGTCACCATACTTGGTCGTGTAACTGTATTTAAATAGGGAAAACGTGGAGGTTTTTGGTCGCTTCTAACTTCATCACTGTTTGGTCCCTAATGAATGAACTGGGTTAATCTAAGTGCTATCAAAGTGTCGCCGCGCACCAGAGCGATTGAGTGCACGCACTGAGACGAGAGAGATATGCATCAACTCGTCTTAGTTAAGGAAATAACATAGTTTAATATGAAAAAACGGTGGAGTGTTCCTTTAAGGATTCTAATGGATCCAAAAAATCTGCATAGAAGTCCAGATTACTTACTTATTTTGGCAGATTCTTATTTGATCCCATTTGTGTTTGGATGTGGCACAACAACGAATCAAACTGATCACACTAAAAGAGTTTTTTGTAACTCTGTACCTGAGCACTATGAAATTTCTCCGTGGATGTGGAGCCATGCTGTCTGTGATGTAATGGAAAACCTCAGTGTTGTTTTCCAAAGTCTCAATGACTCGACTGTGTAGAAGGTCTTCATCCCACAGGTGGCGCTCTCGCAGAACACGCTGCAGCACCACAGCAGGAGGGGCCTCTATTTCCACCGAAACGCGCCATAGACGCATTGGCTGCCCGTCTCCTACCTGCAAACAACCAGCAGACCGCCACAGTGAGCCCATTGAATCTAAGAGAAACCATTTTAGCAGGCGATTTGATGGCAGATGGTCTAAACTCAGTTGTGCCAACTGTTCTCATGGTGCTTGGGCATCTGATATTTGCAGATTAATCTAAGAGGAGACAGAGTGAACTGCCACATGCTGTAAAATCTCATTGCCCTGAGTGCAAGCAGAGTCTCTTTCAGGCAATCATTACACTCGGCGGCCATCTTTGAAACGCCTCTCGGGCAGCTATTACAGTTATGCAAGTACAGCTCCCATCTCTTTGAATGGGAAAACGTCAAATTCTCCAAAGCTGTTCACGAAGTTTACGATTAAATTTCATATTTGAAATCCCCAATGAAATCTGACAACAACTGTCTCATAAATTTTGTTTCTAAATGCTGAAATCATGGCCCAAAAAAAAGAAAAAAACTTTTTTTCAGGCTGGACCAGCCAGTTCACATGCAAGCGGGCGTCTCAGAACACTGACTGTTTCTATAACAATTGGAACTTCTAACGGCAGCTGCAGTGACACAATTGGCGATTGGCTCTTTTACTTAGAAGGCGGGACTTATTCCACCATATTGCGCGTTGCAGTTTCTCCCATTCATAGTAATACGAGTGCACCGTCTTTGTATATCCTCAGTCTTTGGTGTAGGTGGCAAGAGACAAGAAGGGTACATCTGTATACTGTGGGCATGTACGCTTCAGCCTCCCTGAGTGATGGGAACTGGCCAACTGTTTGACAAACAGAGACAGCAACAAAAAAATATCTTCAATCCATTTTGAGTACATTGATTGCCTTTTAACAGCCACATAATTATAAAATAAATGGTAAAACTGAAACATAGGTGTTTGTTAAGCATGTTTCCTAATAATACAGTTAATTACATAAATAAATATAATTTTTCTTGTCATTCTGACACAATTTGTCATAATTCAGAGGGTATGACTGGGAATCTTTCCAGACACTGGAATTATCAGAATGCTTTGGCATTGGCAACGAGATAAAACCAGCAGCAATTAAACAGGGTTTCAAAGAGGTTTCAAAACCATTATGTAACATAATCATGTTAATTCTTAATTTGCTTTCACTCTTCTGCAAATTCTAATTGTTATCATAATCCGCTCTAAAACTGTATAACTGAAACATAAATAACTTATGAATGTGGTTTATTAATGATTCAGACATCTAAGGGTAGATTCTGAATGTCCATAAGAACGACAAAAATCATTAAGTGATTTCTGAACCATGACTGTCTTGCAGTGCATGGTTTTAGATAGCCATCAAAATGAAAAAAGCTATAATGCATATTGGTTGAGGGAATTAAACTGAACACCTTCAAAGTCTTTTTAATGGACATTAAATAATTCAAGACAAATTTATGCTATAATAAAGAAGGAAAAAATATTTATTTATATAAAGCTTGTAACCTTCATGCACAGTCAGTGTTGAGGACAACCTGCCATAGGTAGATTTACAGCTGTGCCATGCTCCTTTCCATTTCTTAATCATTTCTAAATTGATTCAACCACACTCCAATTGGTATTTAGTGACCTGGAAATGTGCTTGTATCTATCCTTGCCTCATGTTTTTCCATTCCTCTTTCACAGAGTTGCTGAGAGTGCTCCTTTTTCTTCAAGTGCTGCCACAGTAGTCACTCACCAATAGTTGCAGAGGTGTATTTATACTAATTATACTAATTTATTTATTTAAACAACTGAAATCAGATTTGTGTATATATATATATATATATATATATATATATATATATATATATATATATATATATATATATATATATATATACAATTATTTTTCTCTTCACTTTGTAGAGTTTTAGTTCAATAGTTTTTTAATCAAAATGTCATTTCTCAATCTTCTAGTGAAAAGACAGACTTCTCTCGAGTGCCGGACCTCTCAAATCATCTAGTCTGGTTTCTTGCAGTTTCTCTGCCTCAAGCTTGCAGTCAGATCTGTCTCTATCCAAGCAACATCTTGGACTGAACCAAGGCACTACACATGTCTTTTTCGATAATACGTTTAACTGAAATGTATGTAACTACTTTCATTTAATCGCAACTTTAAGAGTGTGTGTATCACATTTCAGCTGCATATGTTGTGTGAACCTGTCACAATGTCATGTGGAGCAGTAAAAAACGATATTGGACTTGACAGCAAACTCAAAGAGTATATTAGCTAATGCACAAAAGTGTTTACACAAAAGTCTCAAAGCTATAGCAGCAAAAAATAAAATAATAATAATTTGCTTGTATTAATTTATAAGTAGTAATTACCAGTGTGTGTGTATATTTACACTAAAGTATAGTACAGGTCTAAAGGCGAAAGGGGGTCAAACACAGTATTAGTTTGGTGTTCCTAATAATCCTTTAGGTGAGTGTATATATATATATAAAAATATATGAAATGTCATTATATTATGTAATTAAAGCTTTAGAGAGACACTTCTGAGGATATGTCTGTATCTCTACCTTTTTATAAGCCAGTTCAGTGTTGTCAGGTCCATGGGCATGATGCCAGCCTTTACTCCGCTCAGTTGCCTCTCTAAGAAGACACTGAATGTTGTCTTCCAGGTACGCCCGATAATCCACAGGCTCGCCCAGGGCATTCACCCCGAACCCGTGCAGAGGCAATGGCTGGGCATCAGCTGCCACATAAGAATTCCTAGACTGGAGCATCATTTCATGCGGGATCTGCAGAAAGAAACGGGGACAGAAAGCTGATCAGTGCAAAAATGATTCCCAAAATGAATTCCTGCCACTGTTAATGTATACTAAATATGCAAGAAGACTTGAAATGTTTTGCCTGCAATGGATGCAGACAATGACAGTAGAAATTAAAATGTGGCTACCTGGAACAGCTTCTTGCATTCCGTGATCATGTGACTGAGGCAGTGTGTGGCAGCCATGTTCTCACTTAAGTCCTTTTGGACTGGCTTGTCTCCACCTTTCCTGCTCATGAGCCTTTAACCAAACCGAACATAAATAAAAATAACCAAAAAGTTGACAAAAAAACTGTTCTGAGAGAGATTGGAGGACATTTTGAATGCTGTTACAAAAACTGGTTGTAATCTTTGATTCCATTCTGTTATGATGTTTACATTCCATCAACTTTTTAGAACATTAAATCGCTTTTCTTGTGGGGACCAGCCATGGAGGCAAAATGTGACACACACCTTGGTGAAGCTCCATCTTTCTTGGAGGCATTCAGGTGCAGTATGGAGGGTGCGAGACAGACAGCCAGACTCTCTGCAGTCATCTGGTTTTCCTGCGCAGATGCAATATCACTGAGGAAATAGAGCAACGTCTGTAGAACCTCTCTGTTCTCATCAGGCAGCAGGATCACGGCTGCCTGCACGGCCTGTAAACGCTGCTCTGCTGGAACGACTACACACACATACACACGTGGGGGAGAGTTGTAAAGCTTACTGAAGCAATGATGTGTTAAAAAATGTGTGAGACTGACTGTGTGTGTCACTCACACTGATATGCATGTAGAAAAGTGTCCGTAAGCTTGGAGGTGAGCACAGGTTCAGGCAGATCTCTAAAGTACTGTTTAATCAGGTCAGCTACATCATAAGCTGATTGGCCCTGGTAGGTCACATGATCGGGGGAATTCTCATTGAGCTGTCTTAGGGCCTGGATCCGGGATTTAACCCCTGATTTCCGGAATATTCCCACCTGTAGAGAGGAATTAGAGATAAGAAGCTGTGTTTGTGTGGTTGAGCGTGTGTGTGTGTTTGCTTGCAAACAAACCTTCTCTAGACACTGGCTGCGTAGGTATCTCATCGCCTGCTGGATGCTCTGAGGCAGGGGCTGACCAGTTCGCTGGACGTTTACTATCGGCGGAATGCCAAACACATGTTTATCTTTGTAATCTGGAACTTTGGAACGCTTCATAAACTTTGGAACCACCCTGACCAAGGACAGAGAGAAAATAAAAATACATTTTATTTTATTTAATGACTCATACAATGATAACTGAACAGGGAGATGAGACCCAACATACATACATTAAATTATGTATTTACTTTTATTTATTTAAATTACATTTTTTTATTATATCATTTAATTGATTATTTGCTTATTAATTATTTTATTAAATATTTACAAATATACTGATATACTTTTTTGTTGTTATATTAATGTATAAACGAGAAAAGGAGGTTTTAAAAGCACACTAGTACAAGAATCCAATATGTGGATGTCCACAATAAAACCTGAAATGTCACATCATTGCAAGATAAACTTAAAATCATGGCAGCAGGCTGTAGTGAGAGAGCAAGAGCAAATGGAATTGCAATATGTATAAACCCTGTGAAAATTGGATCTGTTCGCTGCCTATGACACTGACACAGATGCAGGCCTTTGACAGTGGGGTGTGTGGGAATGGACGAAAGTGGAAAGATAATGCCTCCTCAGTGACTGGTGCAGAATGAAATGAATCATATTTTAGATCTGCGAGCCAAGACAGGGTCTGATAGACCTATAAGCTTATCATCAGAAGTCCTTTCCTGCAGCTGGAGTTTAAAATGGACTAATTTACACTTTGTTCCTGCAATCATTGCCAAATAAAAATGACTAAAGAACTAAAGTGTGTGTGTGTGCGTGTGTACATAAAGAGAACTGTAATTTGGAAGAGGTAGATATGGAATGTAATTTTCATAAGCAGTAAAAAGCCAGTGGGGGAACAGATAGAGAGACGGAAAGATACTGTCATTAACTGCATCTGTTAGAGCTGTTTACTCAACTGATTGTGCCAATAAAAAACACTTTTGGCAGAAATGAGATTTCCTGCATCAGACATAAGAAAGCATTAATGCCACAGCTGACCTCATGAGTCAGATAATGTGTCCACCAACAACAGCACACATTTTTTAGAATGGGAACATGCCTTGTGCTACAATCTTGGGTGTTATTTAGAACATTTATGACAATGTATGCATGAAGTAGAATGTGTCATCTCACCAGTTCCAGCCATGTTTGCTGGTGTCCGTGTGTTTCTCTAGGATGGCGGTCAGTCGCAAGAGGCTGAATTTCTGCAGCAGGTTGAGTTGGGCGGCCGACTGCCTGTTGATTTCTAAAGATGCAGAAGTCACGCTCGGACGATGAGAGTTTTGGAAACTGTGCCAACGCAACTTTCTGAGTATAAAGAAATGGTGGAAGAAAGACAAAAGTGATAAAAACAAAAACAATAAAAGGATGAACAGATGGACATAAAAGCAGGCCTTTCACTCAGTTCACTCTCTTGGATGTATAGGACACATGTAAACTTAATGTGACAAAAAGCCTCAGATGAATGATATTCTAAAATGTAAAAATGTACTTGATTACTTATTTTCAGAACATACATTATTTAGTCTTAAGCATATAATTTAGTGAGGTTTATTCATAAAAAAATAAAATAAAAATACATTTGCCAATATACACTCACCTAAAGGATTATTAGGAACACCGGTTCAATTTCTCATTAATGCAATTATCTAATCAACCAATCACATGGCAGTTGCTTCAATGCATTTAGGGGTGTGGTCCTGGTCAAGACAATCTCCTGAACTCCAAACTGAATGTCAGAATGGGAAAGAAAGGGGATTTAAGTAATTTTGAGCGTGGCATGGTTGTTGGTGCCAGACGGGCCGGTCTGAGTATTTCACAATCTGCTCAGTTACTGGGATTTTCACGCACAACCATTTCTAGGGTTTACAAAGAATGGTGTGAAAAGGGAAAAACATCCAGTATGTGGCAGTCCTATGGGCGAAAATGCCTTGTTGATGCTAGAGGTCAGAGGAGAATGGGCCGACTGATTCAAGCTGATAGAAGAGCAACTTTGACTGAAATAACCACTCGTTACAACCGAGGTATGCAGCAAAGCATTTGTGAAGCCACAACACGCACAACCTTGAGGCGGATGGGCTACAACAGCAGAAGACCCCACCGGGTACCACTCATCTCCACTACAAATAGGAAAAAGAGGCTACAATTTGCACGAGCTCACCAAAATTGGACAGTTGAAGACTGGAAAAATGTTGCCTGGTCTGATGAGTCTCGATTTCTGTTGAGACATTCAGATGGTAGAGTCAGAATTTGGCGTAAACAAAATTAGAAAATGGATCCATCATGCCTTGTTACCACTGTGCAGGCTGGTGGTGGTGGTGTAATGGTGTGGGGGATGTTTTCTTGGCATACTTTAGGCCCCTTAGTGCCAATTGGGCATCGTTTAAATGCCACGGCCTACCTGAGCATTGTTTCTGACCATGTCCATCCCTTTATGACCACCATGTACCCATCCTCTGATGGCTACTTCCAGCAGGATAATGCACCATGTCACAAAGCTCGAATCATTTCAAATTGGTTTCTAGAACATGACAATGAGTTCACTGTACTAAAATGGCCCCCACAGTCACCAGATCTCAACCCAATAGAGCATCTTTGGGATGTGGTGGAACGGGAGCTTCGTGCCCTGGATGTGCATCCCACAAATCTCCATCAACTGCAAGATGCTATCCTATCAATATGGGCCAACAATTCTAAAGAATGCTTTCAGCACGTTGTTGAATCAATGCCACGTAGAATTAAGGCAGTTCTGAAGGCGAAAGGGGGTCAAACACAGTATTAGTATGGTGTTCCTAATAATCCTTTAGGTGAGTGTAGGGTTAATGTATATCCTACACAATTTTACTTAATAAAAGTAAAAAAAAATGTTTTAAGAATGTTTAGATATTTTTATTGGAAACCATTAGGACAAAAAAATCCTGTGAAACCTAAGCCCCTTTCACACAGCGCGATGATCCCGGCAAATTGCCGGGAAATTGGCAGAACGGCTTCTGTGTGAACGCAAACACGACCCAGGATGGATGCCGGCATCGATGCCGGGTTGGGGATCTAGTAACATTGCAGTGTTCAGTCCCGGAACGCGCGCTGTGTGAACAAAAGCCGTAATAATGCCGTGTCATAATGATGACGCTGAAGCCGGGATCGTTCGCCAGCTGTGAAACGGTACGTAATGCGCAAGTTTATGATCGAATCAGAGAAAAAAAATGCACAAGCGTGGTTTCTCGAGAGAGAAATCGCAGCTCATAAGAAAACTATAAGACGCTGCTGAGACATTACGTCACGTCGATGTCACGTGTCTTTACGGGATTTTTACGGGTTGTGTGTGAACGCACTCTCTGATTCCGGAAAATCACTGGCAGTGTGAATGAACCAAAATCAAACGAACCCGGGTCAAATCCAGGGTCACTTTGTCCGTGTATTTTCAGGAATCTCTGTGTGAAAGGGGGTCTAGTGAACTGAATGGGTGTATCCCAGAGTTACACTCTAGGCCCTTTAATCTTCATCAGTGATGTGTTTGCAAGAAGTGGAAAAAAAATAACAAATCCCAAACACAGATGAGCTGCAAGAAGGCTTTCAAGGTACACACAGCTGTCACTGTCATCAGACTCCAGTTAAACAAAAGACAAAATGAGTGTCCTGTATCCCTCTCTCTCCATCACATTCTTTCACAGAAATAGAAACACCTGATCTGGATAAGTGCAAACTGCACTCACAAGTGTGGACAGGACAGAATTTCCTCTTTCTATTAAGTCTAACCATCAGATTTACTCACCTGCTGGGTCTCGTGAGTGATGCTCCCACCCCTGAGTCCCTCCTCTCTCTCATTCCTCCTTCTCCTTCTCCCTCATTCACTGAGTTTCCTGCACTATCGTAATCGCTCACTGTCGTCCCAACATCTGACATGGATTGCTCATCATAATTCAGACTGCTGGGTAATGTCGTGTCCGCTGTGGATGAGGTCTCCGCATTGGATTGGTCTTGCGGCGGGATGCCGAGCGAGCGCGACCATTCGTCAATGTTTTGCTGTAGCCCGTGTACATGCTGTAGAATGTCGTCAAGGTGCTGGAAGGCTTTCTCTTTTCCAGGGTCGAAAATGTCACATGGATTGCCCGGTGTCTCTGAAACATTGTCGTAAATGCTTCCAATTGAGCCCATAGAAATTCTTTTCCTCCCAAAACCTGAAAGAAAATCTTGCGACCCACTGCGACTAATGCTTTCATCCAATGAAAGGTCTCCATCTTCTCCTGCCCAGTCACTATGTTCAGGGCTTTGAGAAACGGAGACCAGACAGAGACTTTCAATTGACAGAGACTTGGGGAAGGTTCCAGGCTTGTGGTCAAAAGGGAGGTGGACCACACAATCCTCTTTCCTCTTACTGTTATGATTGGTTAACTTTGGCATCTCCCAAGTTAACTGGTAGTCCTCAAGGTAAAGGCACGCTCTGTGAGGCTTGTGCAAAGTGGCTTTCTGGCTAACATTACTGCGGCATATTGTATGTGATCTCCATGCCTCATCTTTGGTGATTCTGAACTTATTCGTGGTTTGACCAGGCAAACTTGCATCGGATGTGCAGTGCAGACCTGAGGGTGGCTGATGTCGAGTTACTGTTGAAATGCTCTTTGGGACTTTCTCTCTCTCACTATCCCGCTTCTGTATTGATTCTTTCCTTCGTAAAAATGATCTAGAAGGGCGCTTCGGCTTCTCTCTTACGGACGGCAGGGAAGATGAGGATCCGGTGTCATCGTTCTCATCTTGGCCAGGTGAGAGACAAACTGACGATCCACCTTCACCCACCGTGATGTCATTGAAAGCCACAACCTCTGGAGAAGTTGTTTCCCGGGCACTGTCTAAGCTCAAGCTGCTAGTGCTGAGGTCAGAGGTCAGTGAGGTGACTTCTAGGAGACTGATGTCACTCAGCACACTATCGCTACTACCCGAGGGTCTTAAGGTTGAGGCCCGGTTGCCAGGAGGGACAGGGGTGGGTGAGAGAGTGCGGAGACGGGACCAAGTTTTACTCTCACGCTGAAAAGCCCAGCGGGAGCTAAGGGCACATGCGTCATCCTCCTCTGAGTCCTCACTCTGCTGATGGTAACACAAACATGCACACTTAGATAACGAAAAGCCTTTTTTCCATTTTTGAAGTATTAAAAAGAAAAGTAGCTAACCAAGAGTACCAGAATTCACTCTACTAAAAATAGCATAAACACAAGGACATAGATAATTTTTTAAAAGGATTGTTAAAGTTAAGTTTAAAAGATAACATCCAGTGGAAGTCAAAATTAATGAAAACAGACAAGCAAAGAGCAGTTGTCAGCAGACCACCAGATCACATAATTGGATTAGAAGTGGACGGCATGTTTACCTGTTTACAATGAAAATGAACCTCTAAGCTCATCGCAGCACATTTGTTCAGGGTCGTTAGCCTCCTACACACACATACACACACACACAGAGAGAGAGAGAGAGAAGGGCATATTTGAGTGCTGTAGGGTTTAAATTCACATGAAATTTACATGTATATTCTTGGTTGAAGAGGCAGGGCGGCAGAGTGGTTAAACATCCTGATTGCTAAATTAAAAGTGGTATGTTAGATTTTTAAACACGCAACCATTAAAAAAAATACAAAACTTCATGACTCATCCTTCAGTATCGACATTCAAACATGAGAGAAAACTCACTTTCAGAAAAACATATGCTAAACGCATAAATATAAATTAATAATACAAGCATTGAAACACTAACATAGGAAGAGATGCGCGTAGTCATAAAATCAAAAACAAGTGGTCATTCACAAGTGGTCAATCTGGTAAAGAAATACCAGGTGTAAATGGTTCCTTCAAGTGCACCTGGAAAGCTTATACCTACGAGTCCGATATGCGTTATTACAACCTCACGCATTTAAATCAGAAACATAACATGAAGGCAGCCTGAACAAAATAAAGATAATTATATTGTGAATAATAAAACCAAAAATCTGAATTCAAAATTATGAAAATTATTTATTTCTATTACTTATTTATACTTAGTATTTCATTTTTTTTTTATAAAGCAAACTTTACACTTGCTTTATATAAGCTGTTCACACCTTTAAAATGATTAAAAATACGATGTAAAATTAAAATGATGTGCAAAATCATTAATTTCCATTCACTACAGACTTGCTTTCCACTCATTCTCTGGATTACAGATATATGATAATATTGTAAATCTGTGTTTCCGCCATGTTTCACATCAGCACAGCCCTTCCAATGTCACAACTCATGTTTTATCTAGAATTCAGACTTTAACACTTGTAAATACAACTTTATTTGGTCATTCATGTGCTCGGAACTCATAACTGCTATATTTCAAACCTCACTTGAAGGGCACATTTACACATGTAGGGCACATGTGTAAATGGGCCCAATGCATTCTTGAGCAAGACACATAAACCCAGATCGCCTCAAGGGGACTGTCTCTTTAAGGAGTATACTATTTAATAAAAGTCACATTGAATAAAAGTGTCAGCTTAATTCAAGTACATATTATATGTTCCTATGGTTAAAACAAAGCCACAAACTGTGATGTAAATGTGGACATATCAACTATTAACAGCAGTTGTCCAGGCTTAGAGCAGTATTTAGATTATTTGATGTTATTTCTGTAAGCAGTTTATCCAAGCACACATTCAGTGAGTGAGTGCATGTTTGTTGATGTTGACTGAGCCCTGATGATGTTCCCAGCTGAACTGCATCAATGCCACACTTGACAGAGTGATGAATGTATCAGCCCATGTATCTTTTCTAGAATGATTTGACCTTGACTTCGCTGCTCCCTCCATCTGCGCCCGATCGGCTCTGATATGGCAGAACTTTTGTTAAAGGGTAGAGAGACATTCATCACCATGTCATTATTTGATTATCAGTACGTTTAGAGTTCATGTGAGTGGCCTAGTAAGTGTACAAGTAAGTGATGTATTCATGTGTATTCAGCCCTCTCTGTTAATTAGTGCACTCATTGTGCTTGGTGTGATCTTATTCTGACTCTGATGCATGTATATGTAAGAAAGATGATAATGATTCAGATGTGAAAATCATCACAGTTGAAGCACAGACACTACAAGATGCAGAGACATATCCAAACTAGCCGGTATAAACACACAAGCATAAGTGACCATCCGTTTTGACTGATGTAGTCGATTCGCACCAATGATCACAGTTGCTCTCTTGAACACGCATCGTCACACCACAGTGTTTGGCGCCCAGTGGCCACAGAATTTCTGTTGGACATAATACCTTTTCTGCATGACAGAACAAAACTAATTCTAGAAGACAAAAAAACAAGAGGGGGTGTGTTCGGTGTGTCATTTGAGATACAGATAATAAGTGTGTTATTATACAGATAAAAGAGTGTGTGAGTTTGTGCACATCAACACATCAAACTAATTACTTTTTGTGAATAATAATCAGCAGGAAGGCAATAAGGATATATAGCGTTAAAGCTGCAGTCCGTAGTTTTTCCTCTTTGTCGCCATCTCTGTTCGAAAACTGCAATTGCAGTTATTTGCGTAATTATCGAATTCACGTGGGTTGTGCCTCGGCACAGCACGGATGAATCTAATGTTTTGAGGAGAATGTGCGGCTGTCAATCACCGCGCCGGTGTGGATACTGTCATTCGGAATGACAGATTCTACATTTTGGAAGTATGACCAACATAATAATTTTCACCGTAAAATATCATCTGAACAAGTAACATCCACTTCTGTTCTGACCAACTAAGGGAAAAAAAGCAATGCAGTCAATCGCGCTGATTAAATCTAACAATCTCTTATCATATCACGTCAAACCGTGCAAATTATACTTTGTTCTCAAATTGTTAATGTTAACAACATCAGCATTGCGTGACTACATTTAATGCCCTTCCGATATTTATCCTTGTTTTCGCATTGGCCGGTTGCAGTCTCTTTTTTTCTGTAGCCACTCCGAAGTCCGAAGTCTTTCGCGTTTTACAATGGGTGAATCTCCAGTTGCCACTGATGATTGTCGTTTGAACCTTTCTGGATCCGTCATCAAATTGATAAGTTTAATTATATCAAGTGCTGTGAGAAAAGGCTATAAATCTCCACCTCCAACATCCTCACATGCAATATAGCCTACTAGCAGAGCCTACTCCTTCTTTATGTGTACAGATGTGACGTAATGAAGCAAAGACATGCTCGAATTTCCCACGGAAATCCACCAGTACCACTGGAATTAAAAACATTATTACAAGCATATCGTTTTGAATCGAGCTAAGGCAAGCAGATAGTTTTGAACACTGGCTGGTTATGTACTTGCTCAAAAATGTATTTTGGATAACTAATTAACCCAAAAAAGTTACAGACTGCAGCTTTAACAATAGGCTAGCAAGACACTCGCATTCACAAACACTCACAAAGACTTTTAGCTGTGTGCGTCATTATAGCTATTTTTGCTGACATGCTTGCCAGCTTTATTTTCTTTTTCGAAAGATTAAGAAAATTCTGATTATTCAGAATAGTGACAAAACCAAACCAAAACTCAAAAAAAGAAAAACCCAAACACACACACACACACACACACACACACACACACACACACACACACACAAATCCAAATATATATATGAAAATTCATATTCATATATATATATATATATATATATATATATATATATATATATATATATATATATAAATAAACACACACTATGTTCCAAATTATTATGCAAGTGACATTTCAGTAGAATTTCAGCACAATAAACATTCAGATTTTACTTTTTCAAAGAAAGTGTTTGTTTGTTTTATTTGTCCATATCTTTTTAGATAACTGGTATCAATCTCAGACAGGTTTGTTAAATAGTTTGCCAAGTCTACTTAAATAAATGGAAACCCTACTTAAAGAGGTTGTTCCACATTATCAAGCAAGTCACAGTTCTCATGCAATATGGGGAGGAATCAAGATCTTACTGAAGATGAAAAGCATGAAATGGTGCAATGCCATGTAAAAGGCATGAAAACAACTAATATTGTGTGAAAACTGAATGGAGATTATCGAACTATCATAAGATTTGTGAGTAATTTACAGCACAAGATAACTCGGTCAGATAAAGGCTTATTAAGGCAACTTTCTGTAAAAAAAAAAAAGGTATGTATTAAAAGGATAGCTATAAAAAGACACTGTTGAGCAGCAAACAGTTGCTGATGTCTCTGGAGTCTCAAGAACCTTCCCATGCAGGCTGCCAGTAAAGTTGCATTTCAACCACCTCTAACCAAAACTCACAAAGAGAAACACTTTCTTTGAAAAACTAAAATCTGAATGTTTATTGTAAGACAGTCTCTGCATGGAGCAAATTCAAAGACAGTCAGGGATCTTTAAGTGCACTAGTATCCTGCTGTGGCAAAAAGATCAACAGATGAGCTCATCATCTCACCAATGCAAGAGGGCCATCGGGTGTGTGGTGGCCAGAATACATTCAGGGCAATAAACAAGTGATTCTGCAAGGAGACTGATTTTTATATTGTTGTTGGAAGAGTGAACATCTTAACTAGGAAAAACCTTGATTCCACATAATAAACAAAATATATAAATACACACTAGGTAATACCCATTCTATGCATGGTGTTTGCAATGTCACAGCAGTTTCAAATTAGATTTGAGATTAAGACCTTTAAAGTCGGCATGAAATGGAAGTTGCAATAGTCTTTTCATCCCAGTTGTGATGTGTATCCGAGTAAAACGGCTTCTGGAATGAGAAAAAAAAAGGTAGGGCGGAACTTGATTTCATCCTTGGGAATTGACTGGATCGTAGGAAGTTGAGCATTGTTAACTAAATGGAGGCAGATCTGAATCCCCGTTTGAGTCAGTTGTGGAGGCTATTAGTCCCACCCTCAGCCGAGACATGCGTCATTACGAGAACAGACGTCGTTTTGGAGGGGGAGGGGTGGCAAATGTTTTTGATTAAAGATTACAAGGGCATATGAATAAATTAAAAAAAAAATGATGTGCACGAATAAATTATTTATAATAAGAACAGCAACATTCTTTAAAAAAAAATAAAAAAAAAAAAAAGTCTATTTTTATTTCATGGTGACTTTAAGTCACAAATAAAATTAAGACCTTATGTCCATAAAAGACCTGCACAAATAAAATTAAGACCGTATGTCCATAAAGAACAAACCTTTACAATTTAAAAAAAAAAAAAGTTTCATTTAACATACTGTGGCACACATTCAACTGCAAAATAGGGTAACTGAGTATTTAAAATACTCAAGCTGTTTTATTCAATGTATACATGTGTACTGAAACTGGCTTAAGAAATACACACGCATATATTTAATTAGCAATGGATATATATGTGATTAAACCATTACCTTTTGATGTTTACTAATCACATTAGGCCGTGTAGTGATACCCCTTTTTCCGTCTTTACATTTTTTTCGTCTTAACTGATATAATGTTAATATACCAACCTATTGAAGTACTAATGTTCATTTTGCACTTGGTGTAATACACCAACATCCATCAAAAATAGGTGGTGATGAGAAAGTCACATGATGAATCAAAGCTCATCACAAGCAGCTTTTCCACAAGCTGAGAAAGTAAATACTAATATATAAAAAGAGCACAGAGTCTTATACACACAAATACAATACACCATCATGGTAATGACACTAAAGTAATGCAACATTCATTTCACAACATTAGATGTCACATAAAACCCTAATGTACATAACTGATAAGAAAAAAAAATATTAGAAACAATTGAAAATACATTGAATGTGAAGTGTCACACAAGGAATTCTGGGAATGCCAATTTACTTTTCACTGTAAATTATACAATGATTTGTTCTTTATCACTTCCAAAAACTGTAAATTTAACAGTATTTTATTATAAAATTACATTAAATGTAGGTTATCTATTAGCTATTTGCTGTGTATAGTAAGGACATTTGCTGTTAACAGACTTTTACCATTAAAAAAAATCACAATCATTTTCCCTAGCTCACACAAATCCAGCTTCCTTTTCTACACAGCTTTAAATATAGATAACTATGGAAATGCATATGACTTAGAGTTCTAGAATTTCAGATTCAGCTATGTGTGTGTGTTCATAATTCAGTTCTCTTAATTCATCGAGCTGTCCTGATGTTTTTTTATCAGTAACTAACAGCCAACCATACAGTGTGTAACTAGCCACTGTGGGACAAATGGTACATTCAGTCTCTATCGCTCTCTTCTTCTATCGTCTTAGGACTGACAGCAGTTGCACCCCAGGAAATATAATTTCCCCCTCTTTGTGTATTCGCTATATTTTAGAAAAGGCCATTCACTCCAATGTGACTTCTGCAGGTGTGACCAGTCACTTAATCTGTTATTCCACATGGAAGGGTGAAAAAAAGAGAATAAAGTTGATAGTAAAAAGGACAGACTGAACCACGAAGCACAGCAAGGCCTGCTAACACAAGTGGACCTTCGCCATGGTGATCAAAAGACTAGAAACTGACAGATGCCCTCTCATGACATGTGACTCATTCTATTAAACATATGTCATAAAAGTACTATTATTAGTATACTTTATGATTTTTTATTATGTTATTCCACCATGATTAATGCCATGGGTGTTAGTCACAAAGGAGGAGTGAAACTCAAACCAGAAGGGATTATTGTGAATGATGGAATATATTTAAAGTGCTGTAATAAATATTTAAGTGAATATGCAATGGTTTCTCACCTGCATAATGCCTTGAGAGAGTCCTGATCCAGAAACTCATGGTCTCTCCTCACAGCAGAGATCTCAATGGGGAACAGAGAGGCTGAGGGCACACAGAGATGCACCAATTAAGGCAATCATTCAACTACCCAATGGGGCTAATTAAAAAACCTCCTGAGAACTAATGTAACATTTAAGCCAGTGGTCAGTAAAAGAGAGAGATTAATCCCACAAACATCAGAGGACATTTCAACTTTAACCCACATATAAAAATGTACATGCTGTGTTCACAAAATTAGAAAATCTTGAGATAGTTGTCTGACAGCATTTTCCATTACAAAACACTGACAATACACACAAACATTAGCATACACATACATCAGCATATAAAATTGATTTACATGTTGCTTTCATGGAGTAAAGAGTTCTAGAGTGATAAAATGCATTATTATTATTATTATTATTAGAGATGCACCGATACTATGGGAGGGTTTGAGCATAAGCTGTCTTTATGTGCGCATATGATCTTTTGTTATGTGTCTGACCCTGGCACTCCATTCCTCTAGACCAAAATCTGCCAGCAGATCCAGTACCAATTTCAGGCTATAAATTAAATTTGAGTAAAAGTAAATTAATGCCCATCAATATGGCAGCCTTCGAATACCCATTAGCATCTCTGCCTTTCAGATCTTCTTTACAGAGTTTTAGGTATTTGGGCATAAATGTGACAAAAAGCTTTGTAGACTTATTTGATCACAACTTTGTCCCTTTGCTTAAGTGTCTTTTAGTATGCTTAAGGATTTTAGTCGTGGTCTCTCCTCCCTATATCCCTGGCTGGTAGGGTTCACTGTATTGAGCGTACTACCCAAAGTTTTATATTTATTTCAATGCATTCCTATTTTTATTACAAAGTCCTTTTTTGTTGCACTTGATAGCTCTATTTCTAATTTTCTTTCAAATAAAAAGACTGAAAAGGCATTCTGCAGAAGACAAATCAATTGGGTGGTCTGGCTTTTCCTAATTTTCTAATATATAATTGGGCAGCGAATATACGCTCTACTCTAAACTGATTCCATTCAAGCAATTTAGTCAATCCCTCATCCTGGCTACACATTGAGAATGCAAGTCCTCCTCCCTGGCTGCCCCTTCATGCCTCCCAAATACATTGTCCCAGATGAAATATTCAAATAATATAAAAAAATAAAAAACAGTCTTATCTGGAACCCAATTTTTGCAGCATTTTGGTGTTCATAATGCGGTCAGTGTTCACTCCAACCCTGTTTTACCCTTCCATTTTGGACAGTGCTTATGTCTCTTGGAGGGATCTTGGATTGTTGTTTGTATATAACGCAGTTGCACAGAAGGTATAGTTTTCATAAACAAATATTTAATAAAACATACACATAATTAATAGTAAATAAGCTCCTCTCTACTGTTTTTTATAGCTAACTAACGGAACTGTGAACATTGGATGACTTTCCTGAGACTTTGTTTCATATCAGAAGTGACAAAGCACAAAGATCTTTGCTATTATTGGATGGGAGGCATGCTACATTGTTATGCTATATTGTATTTACATACAAATAATGGTGTAGGGCAAAAAAACGCAGACCTGGCAACTCTGGCTTGAACTATGGGTAATTCATAGGGTCGCTATTTTTTTTTAACTGTTAACGAGTTATTGTGTTAACTTCAACTGCCCTAAATTCAACACAATAAAGATTTTCTTCACACACAGTATGAGTTGCTGCCTGACATGTTTTTTTTTTTGGCTCTGATCATCAGCTGTTTTTAAACAATTGGCTGATAGTGAAAATAACCACTTTTATCGTCTGATACAGATTATTGGCTTATTATTATTATTATTATTATTATTACTATTGTTGTTATTATATTATATATATTAATTATTATTATTATTATTACAATTGTTTGGGTTCCCAAAAACCCCAGTTTGAATGTGATATGAACTGAGAGGGACTAAAAAGAGGTTTGAGTTCACTTAAAGTCCAGTTCCTCTTCAGTCGGTCAGTCGACGCCACGTCGAGACCGACGAATAGGAATCTAGCTAGAGAGGCCAATCTACTTCGAGGGTCGAGCATATCAGTACAAGGTCCTGCCATTCGGGCTGTCCCTGTCTCCCTGTGTCTTCACGAAAGTCATGGAGGGGGCCCTTGTTCCCATGAGAGAACAGGGCATTCGGATCCTCAACTATTTCGACGACTGGCTCATACTAGCACACTCTCGAGATCAGTTATGCGAACACAGGGACCTCGTGCTCAGACACCTCAGCCAGTTAGGTCTTCAGGTCAACTGGGAAAAAGAGCAAACTCTCCCCCGTGCAGAGGATCTCTTTTCTCAGTATGGAGTTGGATTCAGTCACACAGACAGCACGCCTCACAGAGGAACACACTCAGTCGGTGCTGAACTGCTTGAACACGTTCAAAGGCAGGACGGCGGCCCCACTGAAATTTTTTGAGAGGCTCCTGGGGCATATGGCAACGGCAGCAGCGGTAACTCCACTTGGGTTGCTCCATATGAGACCGCTTCAGCACTGGCTTCATGGCCGAGTCCCGAGATGGGCGTGGCATCATGGCACTCACCAGGTAACAATCACACCGGCTTGCCACCAGACCTTCAACTCGTGATCAGACCCCTCGTTCCAGCGGGCAGGAGTGCCCTTGGAACAGGTGTCCAGGCATGCTGTGGTGTTCACAGATGCCACGTACAATGGGCATGCAGTGTCAGCGGTGTGGGCGGGCCCCCAACTGCATTGGCACATCAACTGCCTCAAGTTGCTAGCAATACGTCTCGCCCTGAGCCGCTTAAAGAGGCCGCTACAGGGCAGGGACGTGCTGGTCCGTTCGGACAACACTGCGACTGGTGCGTACATAAACCGACAAGGTGGTCTACGCTCCCGATGCATGTCACAACTCGCCCGCCATCTCCTCCTCTGGAGTCAGAAGCATCGTAGGTTGCTTCGGGCCATGTATGTCCCTGGTGTGCTCAACTGTGTGGCTGACGAGCTATCACGAGCTGTGCTCCTGGGAGGTATGGCGACTCCACCCCCAGGTGGTTCAGCTGATCTGGAGAGAGTTCGGGGAGGCTCAGGTAGACCTGTTTGACTTCTCAGAGACCTCCCACTGCCAGCTGTTTTACTCCCTGACCAACGGAACACTTGGCACGGACACACTGGCACACTGCTGGCCCCCCTTTGGCCCTCGCAAATATGCGTTTCCCCCAGTTAGCCTACTTGCACAGACCCTGTGCAAAGTCAGGGAGGACAAGTAGGTCCTTCTGGTGGCTCCCTATTGGCCCAAATGGACCTGGTTCCCAGAACTCATGCTCCTCGTGACAGTCCCTCCCTGGCCCATTCCTCTGAGGAAGGACCTTCTGACTCAGAGACGGGGCACACTATGGCACCCGTGTCCGGACCTCTGGAAATTCCATGTGTGGTCCCTGGACGGGACGCAGAGGTTCTAGGTGACTTACCCCCAGAGGTACTTAACACCATCACTTCAGCGCGGGCGCAATCTACGAGACGTGCACACGCCTTGAAGTGGAACCTGTTCGTCGGGTGGTGATCTCGCCGAGAGGACCCCCGAAGATGTTCGATAGGGTCCGTGCTTTCCTTCTTGCAACAAGGGTTGGAGCGAGACGGTTGAATCCTACTCGACCCCCCTCCATACCCTTTTGGGACCTTTCCCTGGTGCTTCAAGCAGTCCAGGATGTTCCCTTTGAGCCTTTGCAATCAGCAGACTTAAAGCTTCTCTCCATGAAGACTTTGCTGCTGAATGCACTGGCCTCTATCAAGTAGGGGACCTGCAGGCATTTTCGGTCGACGAATCGTGCCTAGAGTTCGGGCCGGGTGACAACGGCCTGGCTATGTGCCCAAGGTTCCTACCACTCCCTTCAGGGACCAGGAGGAGGCAGACCCAGCCATGGCTTTGCTCTGTCCTGTACGTGGACAGAACTCAAAGTCTCAGGACCTCAGACTAGCTCTTTGTCTTTTACGGAGGCCAGCAGAAGGGAAAGGCTGTCTCCAAGCAGAGGATGGCCCACTGGATTGCGGATGCCATCGCCTTGGCTTACCAAGCACAAGGCGTGCTCTGCCTGCTCAGGTTGCACGCTCACTCCACGAGAGGTGTTGCATCCTCCTGGGAGCTGGAATGTGGCGCCTCGCTAACAGATATCTGTAGAGCTGCGGGCTGGGCAACACATAACACGTTCGCTAGATATTATAGCCTACGTGTAGAGCCAATCTCCTCCCGTGTTCTCACCCTAAACGGGTAGAAGCACTGAGAGGCCCGGCTCTGTCGGCTTGCTGCACCCTACTGTGCACACTTATTGCTCCAGAGTGAAAAACCTGTTGAGTCCTCCAACACCCTAGGCCCGGACGTGGCGAAGCGTCTGGCGCCAGGCCTTTATCCGTTGAATACTTGAGAACCGGGTCTAGGCTGGGTCCCACGTGTGTGACCCTGCGGGGATCCCATATGTGTATTTCTTCCATGGCTGCTCCCAAACGGAAGCCCGTGTCTTTCCCTTGGGCTAAGTCACCCAGTATTCATATGCAGTACAACTTTCGGGTTAGTCCATATGTATATCTCCACATAACTCCTTCAGGGAAGAATGTGGGTTCTGCAGCATTCTCCTTCCTAACAGAAGGGCACGCTTTCCCAGTGTTATCCAATAATCTCACTGTATGGGTTATCACGGAACAACAGTGACAGATATACTCCGTGTAAGCCCTCTCCTATCGTCCTTACAGGCAAGAAGGGGCAAGAGGCTTGCACAGGGCGCTGGATGGGGTCAGCAGCTGTGGCCCTTTGGTAGGGATTCCTATTCGTCGGTCTCGACGTGGCGTCGACTGACCGACTGAAAAGGAACGTCTAGGTTACATATGGTAACCCTCGTTTCCTGAAAGAGGGAATGGAGACACCACGTCCCGTCGCCACATCTGCTGCGGCCCGGTGGGGCAGCCAGCTTATCGGCACGGCTCCTCAGCAAAAAACTGAAGTGCAATCGCACCTACTGCTCATTATATACCCGCGCTGCATGGCTGAACAGTTCATGCAAATGATTGCACGCCAATTGCATTGGCTCGTCGAAGTAGATTGGCCTCTCTAGCGAGATTCCTGTTCGTCCGGCTCGACCTGGGAACGAGGGTCACCATATGTAACCTAGATGGTACACGTCAATGCAAATACTTCTGTTCAGTTTGGTCACTGTAAATGGGTTGGAGCTCTTAATTTTGCACTTAAAGTGCAATAGACTGAGGCATTTAACCTGTCAAAATTTTTATCCAGATGGAATGTCACTGGACACACCTAGAGGGACCGGCTAAAGATATTATATTTTTTAGGGGACAATAGAGAGGAGACAGGAAAGTGGACAGAGGGTGTGGTGGGATGAGATTGAGACATAAAGGTCAGATTCAAACATGTCCTTGTTAGCACAAAGGCTAATGTGTGTTTGGAGTACATATACAACAACAAAAATCAATGTAGAAGAACCTTGCTCTAAAATATAGAAATACATACACTGTAACAGGAGTTATGTCTTACATTGTATTAGTGATATTCTTCAAAAATTTGTTGGAAAAACAATTATGTACTGGCAAATAACAACCAGGGCAGCACTATTTTAGATGGAACAGAGAGTCAGAATGTGAGTGTGGTGTGTGTATACCTGCGTATTGTATGTGTGTGTGCATTTTTGAGTGCGTCAACATTGCTGAGGTGTCCCATTTCCAGCTTTTGTTTCAACCTCCTTCCCCTCTTGAGTTGCAGGTCCAAGTAATGACAGTAGTACAGGAAGATTGCCAGAAAGAATTAAGCTCACACAAGAACAAAGGGACAGGAAATCAACCTGCTGCTAAACAAAGTCAAATTTAAGTCAAGCTAGGCAATTCTACAGTATCCAATTCAGAATGACACGCACAATGTCAGTGTGAAGCTGACATTTCTTTTGTTTATCAGGAACGAGAAGTACTTCACATCACTTTCTCTAAAACTGTCTTGGTTATGAGTGTCCTTTCACTCATAACTTTCTTACTTACACACAGTAAAACACTACTTTGTTCTGTGTTTGAAGGAAATTTTCAATTAGTGCTGTTACTCAAATTCAGAAGGCCGATTCCAGACACGCGTGAGCAAATAACATCAAATAGAGCATCCAGACCACTCTACTGCATTTAATGTTTTGTTTTCCTAAAAAATACAAGCATACATGAAGAATATAATATAACCTTTTCCTCTTTTGAAATGCAGGGCTATTTTCAGGGACGAGGGAAGCCCGACTCGGAAATCAATGTTTATTGCCATACGGTCACTTTTCAAAGGTAAAATTACACACAGGGCACAGACACACACCGGCATCCCTGCTGTTTTAAAACACAGTACCAACTATTGAGTTTTTAATAGAGCATCAGGGGACGATGCCAAGATAAAAGTGGGAAACTGCTGACTGTTACACTGAAGCTGGACATCAATACACAACAGAGATCACAGAATGCCTCAGTACTGACCTATACAAATTCATAACAGTTATTCTATGATCAAAGTCTTGCTTTTTTTTAACGTCACATCCTTTTTAAAGTTCCTATAAAGTTATTTTTATGCAAATGTTAGAGGATGAATGAATCCATGTTCGCTTTGATATTTATTGGTATATAAAAAAAAATCCAATACAAGACCTACGCCACAAACAGCAGGAACATCCCGGCAGCCGGCGTATCATTAATTCAGCACATCACTGTTTCTGTCACAGCCAATGTGGGTCAGGTGACTGCCAACTTAGTCTGTGACATGCAGCAGGAAAATACACAACTCTGTGAGAGGAAGCCAAGCAGATGACAGGTGTGTGTCAGGTTGCTTAAATGAGACAAGTGAACGGAAGTGTTGCTGCATTCGGCTTTGAAATATTCATCAGTTTGCAAGTGGAAGAATTTTGAAAGCAATAAAACATTGATAAGTATTTAGAGAAGCAAAATTAAGGCATTACTGTGATTAGCTATAAAAATATGATTATTTCAGAATTAATGCAGACAATAAAAAACAAAACAGTTGCTACTACAGGCAACACACCTCACCAGGCCACACAAAAAGGCCCAGATATACTTCATATAAAATCAAAGAACGAACTGGTAATTGTGAACAAAATCAGGCCAAAGAAAAAAATAGTTTTGTGTTCGTTTAGGGAGTTCAGTTCGCCAAAGCGAACGTTCCAGAAAAGCTCAGCCTTCTTTGCCGTGGAAATCCTCTCTGGTTATTTTCTTCTGTTCAGTCCGTCGAGATCAGACACCCGCCAGTAAAAACAATTAAATGTAGTTGTAATTCTAATTGAGAGAGACACTGATACTGTTTAATACTGTAACGCAGCTTGCTTTCAAAGTGCTATAAATAAATAAATAAACTTGACGTGACTTGACCAGAGTGTCAAATTGCAGAGCTCCTGCAAACATCCACACTGCTATGATCAGATGCTTGAGTGCTGTTTTCTCATTGCTGTCATTTTTTTGTTGTGTGTTAATTTAGTTATTGAAAGGAAAGCACATATTAACATTATTATCTAAATGCCGCTCTCAGCAGAGTGGGCGGTGTCAGGATGTTCACTAACAGTATACTGTGAGTATATCAGGGCCTTTACCAACAGATGTTCAAGGACATGTGCTTGCGTTCAAACACAGCTGGACAGAATGTAAAGGTATGGTGCTGAATACAGGGTCCTCCAGACATGTTTTTTTAAAGTTTAGGTTTAAGACTTTTTTCCAAGCAAATTTAGGGATCACAGCCTCATAATGTGCAGTATGAAAATGGATAATATTAATTAAATTGGCTGTTATTAATATTAACATGATAATAATATTAAAGATTATATTATCACTAATATTGGTCAATAATTCATATAGTACCATGTAAATATCATGCATCCCAATCTACCATGTAAATATCGTGCATCCCTGCCTTTAACATAACACAGCATTATAAAAGCGGTGACACTTCTGGTGAGAGATGCTGAAAAACAGGATGCAATACAACAGCCTGTATCTAGATGTCTGTACATCGAGCTTAGGCTATTTTGATTTGTGACAGGAATGAAATAAGGTTGTGAAGGATGGAAGTACAGTGTGTTCAATGGATTGTACTGTTGTTTATGAAACATCTTTCGAAGGGACTTTCAGCAGATAAAAACCTCAATAAAAGCGGTTTTGAAAGTTATGAGTTTGGAAAATGACATGTGATTTAGGACCTTTATACAGCACATGCTATTGCAAAAGTCTATCCCTCGCAGCCTCATTTTCATCTATAAAATTAAATATGGCATCTACCTTGCAGACAAAATTTTAAAGTAAAAACATTTCCTCTGCACTTAATCTACCTTGAACAGATTGCAAAACGGTTTGCTGTGGACATACTGATTTAATATAAAGTCACTTTTTGCATTAAAATCTTTCTGCAACAATAAATGTAATGTCTTTGAATTATCTTCATCTGTGGTACTTAATTTGCAATTAATGTTTTAACTTTTTTTTCTCCCAGCATTGGGAAGCATCATTAGGAAGGTGGCACAGAATGTGTTTAGATTCCAAACATAAGGAAAAACAGATCTGGCAGAACCCTGGCTCACTAATGAATAAAGAACCATGATTTCAACAACAAAAAAACTCTCTTCTGTTATTATGGGCTGGTAAAAAAAAAGTTCTGAGACATATTGGTCATTATTATTGTTCATAAGTGTAAAGCCTATGAGGCATGATCTTTAAAAAAAAAAAATCTGATTTATCTACATTCAGGTGTAGGTTCAGCCCTGCCAGTGAAATCTAAGCAGGCTAATATTAGAACCTGTCTGTGAATTCGTCATTGTTTGGGTCACAGGTACGCCTGCTTCACAAAGGAGACAGCATCAACAACAGATTCCTGCAGGTGCTGTATGAATAAAAAGATCAGGATGTAAGGAAACATGTGGTCTTTTGAGACCACATTTCACTTAAAATAAAAAAGTTAGTGTGATATTGTCTGCCCAGACCACAAATGAGTTTTAAAAATAGGATTAGGATAGAGTTTTTATTCACAGATTAGAAAATAGCTCACCCAGAAATGAAAATTCTGTTTTCAATTAACTCATGTCATTCCAAACCTACATTACTTTCCACTGTAGAAGATTGATTGATTGATTGATTGATTGATTTAGTTTAGAATTTTGTCTTAAACGATAAGTTGATAATAATTTTTATGTTATGGGTGAGCCGATAAATGGCCTCCATTAAAAACCTACACTATTTTGTCTAAATAAAAAAATTTAAATAAAAAATTAAACCAAAACTTAAAACCAAAATCAAAATTTGAATGCTAAAATTAAATTTAGGCATCACATCATAGTGGGAAAAATCTGTTTAGAGATTTTCTTAAGATTACATTTACTGTGTTTGTTGATAAATTATTAGTATTTTAAAGGGTTAATTTTAAGTGTGCGTTAGATGATGGCAAAGATCGAAATGTTTATATAGTGCATCCCTAGTTCTGTTCATCACACAAAGCTATTATATGCTTCAGAAGACTTGGAATATAGACATATGAATCACTTTCCAAAATACTTTTATAATGCTTTTTTGTCATTGTGAAACTTGACAGCACCTGTCCTCATTTCACTTTCATTATAAGGAAAATAGGTGACCAGGATATTATTTTATGTTCTACAGAAGTAAGTCAGAGGACTTGGAATGACATGAGGGTGAGTAAATGATGACAGAATGTTAATTTTTGGGTGAACCATGCCAATTATTTTATATTAAAATGAATTTCTCTTAAAATAGTTCCAGTCTCTGTGAACTAAGTATGCATGAGCTTTCAGATTTGTTTAACTTCAGTGTGCGTGAAATGGCACAAATCATATTCTGGGGGAAGCAGATCAGCAGGACTAAAACAAGCCCTGAACATCTGCAGTACCTCTGATTGTTTCTAAAGAGCAGTGATTTGGTTCAGCATGACTTTACACTCACAACCCATCTGAACCAAAAGCCATCTGGTCTCACATGCATTTCCCCAATCACTAATCCTGAAACACAATAACACTGAAGCTTCCTGTAGTGGAGCGCTTCCACTCGCATCTCTGCACCTCTCTAAAGAGAAAATATGGAGGGAAACCAGATGAAAAGAAAATAGGAAAATAACACTGAGTCACAAAAAGGCACAGAGGTAAGGGGCAAATTAAAGAGACAGACATGGAGGGGTTGAGTGGACTTTTGTCGGATGAGTTCTGGATTACCTTCATAGAACTGAGCATACTGAGGAAATCCTGCCGCTCGGAGCCACTCACAGGCCTCCTTCGCCTCCAGCTCTGAGAGAGAGACAAAGACAAATGAATGAAGTCAATAAGACAGTCTATTCTTTCAATTCTCTCATGAGATTAATCATTATCATAATCATTAGGGTTAACCCTAACCCTAACCTAACCTTTGATTAAAATGAGACATCCAGAATACATCAGACCTAATCTGACTACTCATTTCACCGTGAATAAGAGCTGGTTAAAGTCATTTAGATAATCTGTGGTCACATTATTAGGTCTATCTGTGGGATAAACCTTCAGCATGGCAATGAGAGCGGAACTTAAATATTTAGCTGGTATTCCATGACACAGAACGATCCAACAAACTTTGCAAAAACTAAATGTATTTAGATTAAATAATAGTCCTGAGCTAGAATATTAGGCTACTTATATTTGTTAGTATATTCTACTTTAACCGTAATCATGGAGACATTGGTCTTCATTCAGCTATCACCAATCAGGGGAACATGGCACCTGTGATGGACAGTGCCTTCAGATTGGCATGAAATTCCAGAGATCACCATGGAAACTGGTGAGGTGATAGAGGAGTCGGTCAACCAACTCAGGAACAACAAAAAATGAGAGGATCTCAGCCATAACAGCCCAGATGCAAGTGCAACCTGAGGCTGATTTTCAAGAATAATATTACATGTTTTGTCTCTTCGAAATGCACATTTGACAGTAGCTTGAGTTGGGATGCAGATGTAAATTTATGATAATTAACAAAAATAGTAACATCTGTAAAAATTATAACAACGTAATTTTGATAGGGTAAAATTGAAATATTCTGACTGTTTGAGTCTAGGACTCTACTTTTATTAAAATTAACCACTGGTCATTCACAGTAACATACATTTAAATCATGATAACCATAGATAAAACCACATATATAGTTCCTCAATACCATGGTAAAATGTAACTAAATGGTTTTTATTGTATTTGTTATGAAAAACAGTAGCCTAAATATATTTAGTAAATACAAATGCTAACTTAACAAAAATACTGTAATTATATTCCATTACTAGTGTTACATTAAATTTAAGGTAAATGATGGTGATTTATAGAAAAGGCTTCCAACTGGATCGTTCATTGCACAGTGTTTCTTGTGTTTTTTTAGAGCTGTTGAAAATGCCAGTGTCACACCCCCATTCCGAACTTAAATGGCTGTAATTCAAGAATGCTTTGGAATATAGATGTAAGATTGGTCTTGTTTTAAAGAAGACATTTGGCAGATTTTTAATGAAGAGAAATAAATTAAGGAAGTGAAACAGAAAAAAAGTTATAAAAGTTTGAGTGTATGAAAAATGTACAACGTAAAAATTTTGTTATCCATATTTTATATAAAATATATATTTTCAAAACATGATGGACCCTAAAACCACAAGAAAATCAAAGCCAAAAATATATAGGCCTATAAGGCCATATAAGGGCGCCTCCATTTCCATATGTGGTTTGAGTGATCTGAACCATATATTTCCACAGTTTTCATACAATTTATGAAGTAGACATCCTATTCATATCAGATTTTGATATTAATTAAACCTCTAATAAACACATAAAAAAACACGTATGTGCGTTATAGTTCACTGCCACATCACAAATGGTGAATCTATTATTTTTTTCTTTATATTTAAAACATTTTCAGACCTTTTTTCTAAAAAAATTAAATGGATGTTATCTTTTGATACCCTGGAAATCCAGAGTTCTCGCGAGAGCACAAGTTGAATTTGTTCAGCGAGTTTACTCTGGTGTCGAGTAATGATGCTCATTAAATATGCCCTTGTATCCAAGCTGCATCAATCACATCGGGTTATCTGATATAGGCGGGGCAGAGGCGAGCTAAACAGATGACGACAGCGCTGTGACGTTGAAGTCATTAGTAAACATTGCAAGATGGCTATGGATGAACACCAGTTGTTTGAAACGGCTTTGGCCACTACAATGAACGAGTTAGACTTGGCTTTTTATCTAAAAGAGGAACAGAAGACGCCGCTCGAATCGTTCCTTTGCAAGAAGGGCGTTTTTGCTGTTTTGCTGACCGGATACGGCAAGAGTCTAATCTACCAGTTAGCTCCGCTGGTAGCTAAGTGTGTGGGGCTTGTTGTGATTGGTCGTAGCGTTATCCAATTGCGTGCAGTGAGATTTTCAAATGCATGCTTGGTGCCACCCCTCGAGCTGGCCTATTTTCATTAGTCGAAGCCAGACCCTTAATCTTTCAGATTTAGGTCTGGATTTCCAGGCTAATCTTTTGATGTTATTATCGGGCATGAAAACAAACTGAGGTTTCTACCATTCTTTCATGATTTTTCATGTTCATCGCTATTTCAAAATAAAGGTCTGAACACGTCTTAGGAGTATGAAGATATTCTTGTTGCAAATTGATAAATTACGGCTCCTCTGTAATTTATTTTGAAAATGAGTCACCAAATATGAAAACCAGAGATCGTAAGCTTTCAAAATGATATATAGTTTGTCAAGATTAGTTTAGGTTTAGTATAGGATATTACGGTTTTAAATATGTAATGGCTGTGGGCCCACCGTTAAACTAGTTTAAATCACATAGACATATATCATGTGATCGAGATGAGCTGATAAATGGTTCAAATGAGTAGTGCAGTTTTATTTCGCTTTAGCAGATAAACATTATATCGAACATTTATCAAACTTTTGTTATATTATCAAGAAATATTACATTGCAATAATTATCATTATCGTTTTGTCACCCAGCTGTACTTTAAATAAGTCTTAAATGATTTGAAAAATTTTGATACCATTAAAATTTCATAAATCTCATAACCAATTTCAATATCACAAAAAAACTATTACAAGCAATAGGACAAAAAAAAAAAACTATAATAAAACAAGACACAAATTAAGTAGACCTACCTGAAAAACTAGATAGGTCTATAGAAATACTACATAAATTATTTAAAGTAATCAAATGTATAAAAAAAACACAGCATAGTCTGTGTAAATTAAATACATCCTTATTAAAGTTACAAAAGTAATTCAGTCGAGCAATGAGATTGTTTGATTAACATTATTGACACATACGGCAGCAGGTATATTAGGCTATAAGACCAAATGCACAGATCTAATATACTGACAAATTTCTACCGGTTTATCACCCATCCTTAGTTGCATGGTCCACAGAAACATTTGAGTTACTGAAAACTAAATACAAATTATATCATAACGATCAAACAAGATATAGCCTATGTATGTCAACCTCAATGTTTTCATTTCAAATTCAAGATGTCATTGTGAAAACCAAAAGTGATTGCAAATCATCCTAATCTGGATTATAGTTTCCCAACTTTTATTGTCTTATGTACCCCAAAACCAAACCAAAAACAAATAAATTGTGTTATTTTGGATATCATTCAGCATTATTATTAATATTAAGCTGCTTGATATTGCAAAAATGGCATTTCTTATCATATAATTCTTAATATCATAATCATAAACACACTGGTTTTTAGTGTGAATAGGTTTACCATTTACTGCATATAGCAGCTAATGAATCTGAAGTCTTGCACACTCACTCACAGAAATAGCTTACTTCCATGTTGTAAATTTAGATGGATAAGCACTGTTATTTTTAAGATGTCTGTTTTGTAGTTTTCAAAGCACAAGCTTTCCAAGTGCCCCCTGGAATCCTCCCGTGTCCACATATCTCTAGTTAGGAATCACTGGACGCAGTTCCCATTTATCATATTAAACAATTGTACAATGTAAACTACTGTTTACTTGCATAAAGATCCTGGTAATTGACTGACTCGACAACAAGACCTCAAGGAAACAAGACAAACTGAAGTGATTGGCCTGAGAAAAATCAATCCCGACATAAATGTTCCTCATCTGCCTCTATCTGGACACAATCCAACAAATCTAAGGAGCAATGAAACTGATCCCATTATCAAACAAGTCAAACCTGAGAGAGAGAGAGGGAGAGAGAGAGAGAGAGAGAGATTCCCATTGATTTGGATTTCAAACATGTTATTACACAATAATCATGGTTTCATCAAATCCATATTCTGATATGCCATTCGCGCACAATTTACACTCCATTGGGATTATTTGTTTATTCCAGTAGTGCTCTTTATCATTAGGTTTGCAAGGTTTACAAGGGCCATCGAGAGCTCTTTGATTTTGTTGGTGCCAGATAGACAGAACAAATCAGATATAGCACTAGTAAATATTCACCTTATGTCAGCAATTAGCCTAGGAAGTAGGGGTTGAACAGACTAGTCGACTTTAATGGGCTGCCATGGTGCTTTAAGCTTGACGTCGACTAGTCGCTGATCATTCATGGCATATAGAGGGCGCAACAGGGTAAAAATCTTTAAAAGTCCACTTTTACGCTCCGTTTTAGTTAAAATGACAAATAAATGCATGCTCAGAGAGCGCTCCACAAGATATGTTTGATGAAGAGAGACGCTGCCAGGTGCAATTCACACGCAATCGCTCTCTCTCTCACACTAATGCATTCATATAAATATAATCTTTACTGTGCTACTTTATTTATATCTGATTTAGAACGAGCAGAAATCTGTGAGAAATATAACGGCCCAAAGACAAAAGAACTGATAAAAATAACCTTTTATGTAGAAGCGCGGTGTTGCAGTTTCCAATAGAACAGAAGAAGGTTTCTGCACATTACTGTCTTTTCCGCGTGGCAAAGTAATTTAATTCCAATTAAACTTATCTGACTCCATTTTGTCACGACTTCGAATTTAGGTTAGAATGCCAATTGGTTATTGATCATTTAGCCTATATAATAGTTTAGCAGCACATTTGATTATTCTTTTCAAATCTTTACTTACCCGCTCATATTATGAAGCTATGTGGCTTTGAGGTCCTCACGCCTTCTGTTTAACATGGGTCTCATGATCACAAACTCACCAGCTTCGGTCACTAAACAGAGGTAACTGGCTATATATCTGAGATGGTCACGTTCACGCTTACACAATCAAATATACTTTTGTATAGCCTCCCTTAGTTTGTATACACTTGAATTTTAAAGTAACGTTTACTTCAGGCAGAGGTATGGCCACTACTAAAGATAAAAGTCGACCAACAATACTTCTCTTATAATAGCTTTGGATTGGCCATGCCATGGTTTCCCACGTACACTTATCTAAAGTAACATTAAATTAAAACAGAGATAAGAGTTGTAGATTAGGATGATGCTAAGGTGAGACTTGTGTCTCGAGTGTCGAATGGTGATGCTACTTTCACAAGAGAGAGTTCAAATGTTAGCTAATTTCCTTTGTTTTCCCAGAGAGTTGCCCTCTCTTCCAGTTTTTCCAGTCTTACAGTTTCATATGCCATAGCTGTGCACAAGTCAACCCGCGTTCGAGTCTCAGCTCGAGGTTCAGGCTTATTTGTTCATCAGTGACGTCATCAGCAACTAGTTGATGTCAACTCGACTTTCATCACATAAATGGCGACAAAAAAAATCTGAAATCGTTCATCCCCCACCAGGAAGTATTGAGGTACAGTTTGAAAAACAGTTATCTTCATTTAGGGAATGAGTGAAGGAGTTTTTTTTTTTATTGAATATAGGGATTTGGAATCGGGTGGCATAGAATCAGGATTTATTTTGCAAAAACAAATCATCCCAATGGAATGTCAAATATACTGGACTGGCATTTCAGAATATGCATATGATAAAACCATGATTAACCTGTGTTTGTGTTCACTGAATGCCAAAACATTTTCTCTTTGTGCAGCATGAATAACAAAAAGATTTCATAAGTAGGTCGCATTAGAACAAACATTCTGAGCATGAACCATTGTCATTTGGGAAGCTAGCCAATCAGATCCAAATGTAAACTGACTAGCCAATGACCTTGCAGCATGAAGAAAGGAGTAGGGAACCAAAAATTTTCAACAGAATAACCTCTGTCAACCTCTAGCTCTGTCAATCAAAACAGCAGCTGTGGCATGAACTTGACGTTATGATTCCAAAACAATCGTAGACTGCTCGCAAGTGTTGTCAGTAATAGTCTTCGTATTCATAAGCATATATGGCTGTCAGGGTGAGTTGGGCTCTGAAATTCTGGCCTATTTATAAAGGCAGGCACAGTCTCCTGAAAGCCCTTCAGGATAATCTCTGGCACACTGAAGCAAAATTGTTCAAATGAACAGATGAGGATTTAACGACACTCTAAAACAAATTATGTTTAATTACAGGCTTCAGAAATCATTTACATATTTCATTTGAGTGTTAATTTATTATACATATAATATGCAATTCTTCCAACATACAAAACAAGACATACACAAAAGGTATTCAGCAGTGAACACATACATACAAACACAAAAAAATTAAATGTAAAAAAATTACATTTCAGAATGCAGTGCTAGACTCATTTCACAAGGTCTTAAAATTGCAATATATATAGTTATTTTAAGACCTTGTGAAATGAGACTAGCATTTTTTTTTTTTACAATTAATTTTTATTATACAGTATCTGTTATATGCGAAAATAGAAAAATACCAAAGTATTGTAAGCAAATAATAACAAAAGTCTATTCAATTCTGAAAATATCAATTTAATCTACAACAAAATTACGAAGAAATGAAGGTGAAAAGTGAGAAGTAAAACAATAGTCCTTATTCCCCCCAATGCCGCTGGATACCAAATTATAAATTGAGATGCCAGAAGAACTCAGAAATACCAGATCTGAAAATGTGTGTAAATATGCATGTGCATATGAACACAAATGGTCACGTACACACACTCTTCATTCCTATGATCAGATCGGCTTTGTCTGTTTCCTGCCTCCATACACTGCCCCTTCAGCATTCCTGAACTCCCTGACTCCCAGCAATGCTCCGGGTTTTCTCGTGCATACGCCCACATTTCTACTGCCTCTAGATCACACACTTGAAGTGATTTAACATTGTCTGACAATCCATTTAAACACTGCTTTCCATCTACAAATATGATATGTGGGAAGACTAGGATTGCAACAGAAGATTAGACTAAGATTTTCATAGCACGATAAAATCTCAGAAAATATCAGTTTCATGGTATATGGTATTTTAAGAATTGATTCGATATTGATTCATTTGGAAATATTTCAGGAATACATATGATAAAAAAATAATAATATTTTTGAAATCTGAGACATTGTTTCTTATCAAAAGTAACTAAGGACAAAGCTTATTGCAAATATTGGATAGAAGGCAGGCTAAATTATGTTTAGTGAAACTTCATTTATGAATCAACTGAAAATATAATTGAATTAAAAGATCAATCTTGGGATTTAAGAATTGATATAAAGACTATATTAAAGTAATGCATTCAAATTAAGATTTTAAATGTTTTGGAGAATTATTTTTTTTGCGGCGTGGGATGGAGATTGGTGGTATCAGCCTCACATTTCTCTGATATTTTCTCTGCTGCAATGCATGCATATGTATGGCTGTACACAGGTCGACGAGTCTGACAGACGTTCAAGAAGGAAATGATTCACGCACACTTGATATTCTACATCCGGATGGAATTTTTTCACAGTAATTTTCATACTGTGAATAATAAGTAAATAGCCTATACACTTTGTGACTGTCAATTTTCATTCCATGAAACCCTATAGGCAAGAATTTGAATTCATCATCATTTCAGTACATTTTTCTTCATGTCAATCATCAATTCAAGTTACAACAGTAACTATTACTGATATTAGTATGTTCAGGAATCACTGATGTTGTAATAAGAAATTCACATTGGTAAGAAGGTCCAGACAGGCATAAAACATGAACATTCCTGTAACTGCTTCTCTTCTCAGGAAAGGTGGAAACCCCCTAAGTAAAGTGTTTCTTTTTCCCCTCTCCTTCTCCACTACCCCTCCCTCTCTTTTCCTTTTCCCACCCCCTCCCTGTTTCTTCGTTCAATAAACAGGAAGTCTAAAGAATTACGGTATTAAAATAAGGGGATAATGAGTGAGTGCTATGGGTTAACATGATGATGATGATGATGATGATGATTGACGATGATGATTGACAATTATGTTTAATCTTACTGTATTCTTTTGTTATAGAATAATCTCCTATAGGATAAAAAGAGATGTTTCTTTTGTGATGTTCTTCCATGCATGGACACATTAGAGAAAGCTCAAAGGGACAGCAGAGATGCAGAGGGCAGAGATAGTCAGTCATCAATGTACTTTAAAAAAAAGTGGAATTCCCCACCAGAGTGGCCCTCGCAAAAATATCCGTTTGTGAGGTCAATTTTATAACATGGTCATCATTTTCCACTGCTGGTGCAAAATTCATGGATGAAGATTGTGAATTGTTCACCGGTTTCTATTCCAGTCATTTCTAAATATAAACAATTTTCAATTCACCGCCTCACCACTGACCTTTTCTATGATAATACCCTTGACCTCTAGTGATATCAATAATAAAAGGGCCTGATGGCAAAATATATTATATTTTGAGTTCCTATCTGTCAATCACTATGACTTTATGTCCACTGACAATCACCTCTGAGTTTAGGAAAAACGGCCTAAAGGATCGGTGAGTGGAATTTGCATGCCAAGCCACTCCCCCATACATACGGTATATAAGATGGCGGCACACATCCACTCTTTAGATTTTTGCTTCGGACCCGAGAACCCGAGGTCCGACCCGAGACCCGAGCAGGTAAGGGTCCAAAACTTCGACAAGTGCCTCGGACACGGGGCGGGTTCGGTATTAGTGGCCTCGGATCTCGGGTAATTTAAAATAAATGTGCTTTTTCCAAATGGACCCGAGAAGACCTGAATTCTTTAAAACTATGTTGGCCATTTAACTAAATTTTATTATTTAAAGGATTAGTTCACCTCAAAATGAAATGACTTTACTCACCCCAATGCCATCCAAGATGTCCATGTCTTTCTTTCTTCAGTGGAAAAGAAATTAAGTTTTTTGAGGAAAACATTTCAGGATTTTTCTCCACACAATGGACTTCAACGGTAACCAAATTGTTGAAGTCCAAATCAATGCAGTTTCAAAGGGCTTTGAAGTGCTTCAAAGGGCTCTGCACGATCCCAGCTGAGCAATAGGGTCTTATCTAGCGAAACGATCAGTCATTTTCTAAATAAAATAAAAATTTAGATACTTTTTAACCACAATTGTTCATCTTGTGCTGGTCTGCGACGCGCCACGCATTACGTAATCACGTTTGGAAAGGTCAGCATGGATTTTAGACTCGCTGTTTGCAAGATCTTCTACTGATTATGGTGAACGATGTCAATCGAACTGGCATCTCTCACACCCTCTATTAAGAAGGAGAAGGGCTTTAAATCGGATGTTTCGAGTTATGTCAACAACTTTGAGGGCAAGTTTTCTCAAGCTAACAAGCTAGTTAGCTTTGTTTATGACAATTCATACTCTTATAGATTCAGTTTTCTGAAAACCTTTTTAGATCTTCTGTTTTTATATTTTTACTAATGTTATTATGTATTATATTAGTAATATAATATAGCAGCTTCCAAATCAGTCAGCAGGACACGGGGATTTTTCCTGACTGACTGCGGGCTGCAGGCTGTGGACACTTCAATGGCGTTTACGTTCGAGTACAGTCGGGTTAGAAAGTAAATGCGGTCGGGTTTGGTAGGACTCGAGTCTGTCTTGAGTTGGGTTTTTCTTTAAACATTTTTTTTTTAATTTATGCACGTCGGATATGGGTAAGAAATGATTTGGTCGGGTACAGATTTTAGGACCCAAGAAGACCTCTACTCCACATACATCAAAGCTCCTGCAGCTGTCTTCAGGGCAGCAGCTTCACTGGGGTCTTATACATTTCTGCTGCATCCTCTTCATCAGCGTAAATGAGAAACTAGGATATCCCAGATGATTCTGTTTTCTGCTCGCAGATCAGCATACGCTGTCAAACCATGTGAATTGCTTGATGTTTTATAAAACAAGGATGTTATGATATGACTTTCCTCCCTAAATTTTTCTGTAAAAAGTATACTAAGTAACTTCTGATAAATATTTAAACAACCAAACGCTCAAATTCTTGCCAAACATGGTTTCGAGTTCTGAGACACTGACTGTGCTACATCCATAACATCTATATACAGCCCAAAGACATGTCTGCAACAGCTCTGAGCTAAATAAAGCTCTTGTGAGAGTAATGATAGAGGGAGTATTCTGTGTGTATCAGCATTCCTCTCACAGCTGTTTCAAGAACATGCTTTGAGGTTTTACAGCATTCATAAGTGTCTCTGTGTGTTGATATGAGACCTGTATACCACAGAGCTCTATAATCGGTCCCTTGACATGTCCCTTGCGCAGAGCCGATCAGCCCTATACGCACACTATTCAAGTTGAGTAGGGCCCCGCAAATTACTCAAGACCCCACCTCCCCCTCGTGTCAAAGCGCATCAATCAAAGTTTACAACATCAATGAGAAAATTAAGCGAAACTATCCTTCTGGTCACGAATAGAGAGAAAAAACACCATGAGAGTGAATTGAGAGTGAAATCGTGTTCTCTCCCCTCCAAGTTTGATGTCAGCAAAGAACAGTAAAGTTAAGATGATGTGCATCTCTCTCTAGTCTGTCTGTCTGTCTGTATAACTGGGCAGTGCATCTTTTGGTCTTTCTGTGTCTTGCTTGCTAATGCCGGCCACTTCCAGAGCTGTGTTCTGTGACTTTGCGCCTGACAAAAAAAAAGTGAGAGTGAAATACAATTATTTATTACGTTTGATAAACGACAAAGGGCAGCGGTGTTTGTTTATAAACTGCAGCTCGGAAAAGATAACCACGTCGCGCGTTAACATGCGTTCATATGCGCATGCACGAAATGAAATGCGCACTTTCCAGCAAAACATCTGTGGGGAGCAGTACAATATGGGTGTGATGGCACTCCTCATTAGGCACACATACGTTTAAAACAAGACAATGATTATCTAGTCTCCAAGTCAGTTTAGTTACAACTCTGCAATAAAGCAAGATGAGAAGCAATGTTTGACTATTGATCTATAGGCTATATTGCATTTAAAATGTTGATTGGCTGGACATACTGGTCAATATGGATGCACAGCCCTCAGTAAATAACCATCAAGTATCAAATATTGCTTTTATCATTTAAAACACAGTGACATGCTATGGCAAGCCATTTTAGCTTTTATTCATTCACAGGATGCATTTTTGATATTAATAATTAAATTTGTACTATTTAAAATGTGAATTCTTGATATTAAGAATGTACTTTTTCTAGTAACAATGTCTATTTCTGATATCAGGAATTACATTTTCATTAGTACTAGTTTAAGGAGGGAGGATTGTAGTGGGAGCACTGGGGTGTCAGGTGTGACTGTGTGGCAATGGCAAATGGTTTACATGACTCAGGTATGAGGGCCCCTAAACAGAATTTTGCTTAGGGCCCCAGGGAGGTCAGGACCGGCTCTGCCCTTGCCCATCTTGACATGGCTAGTTCTACATAGAACTATTTGAGCACCGTAAACATCAGAAATCTTTGTACCGGTATTCAAAATTGTACTCCGAATCATAAAATCAAGTGTGCTATCAGAAAGTCTGTACCATCATGTAAACTTTCGAGGATGTGCACAGTTTTTAGTGGTATTGATGTTCAAGCGAATCCTAGGTTTTTATAAATGAAATAGCAATCGACTGCAATCATATTGCAATTTTGGTCCCAAACGCATCAATGAGCTCCCAATGTAGACATCAATGCAGCAGCAATTCAACAATGTTTTGATAGCATTTTTAAAGAAAACTGTACTTTTTTTTTTACAGCTTAGCCGGTAATTGATTTGACACACATACATCCTACACAATCTCTTGTTATATGCAATCTTTCTTTCTCCATTACTGAAGTTCTAAAATGTTTTTAAATTTGACTTTTGTTGACCAAATAAATGCAGATTCGACGAGCATAAGAGACTTCTTTCAAAAACATTTAAACATCTTACCGACCCCAAACTTTTGTACAAGTGCATTCAGTGAAAAACATATACTGCTGCTGAAACCTCATAATTTCTCAATGATTCTCTGTCATGTACTGCCTCATTTTGACAGCAAATCAACAAAGTTGGCCAAAATGAGAACAAGAACCTGGGGAACGCAAGTGATTGCAACAGAATAAATCAGGATGTTTTACGCTGTGAATGTGTGTGATGCGTATTTGTCCCTTCAGGACATGCTGTATAAAGTACAAGGTCATTTTATCAGGCACCTTACAGATGACATTCATCAAACACAGACTATTCTGCCTCTGAAAGATCCACATTTTGTTAAATTAAAGTGAGTTCACTGAGAAAGAAAAAAAAAATCAGAGACAGAAGAAAAATTAGATTGAAAATACACCTTTGATGTAATTAGACTGACTATAGCTTGCATTCACAAAACTCAGCACTATCTGCCTGGTACAATTAAAGTCACCATAAAATCAAAATTGACTAAGCTTTTTTTTTTAATGAAATATTGCTGTATTTATTATAAATTATTTATCCGTGCACATAATTATTATTTTTTTTTATTTGTGCCTTCATAATCTTTAATCATAAAAATAACTTCCACTCACACTTGCAGCGACATCTCTTCTCTGATGATGTGTTTTTGGACACAAGAGCAGAACAACCTGTATGAGATCACAGCAATAATAAACCACAATGATCCAAACAATTCCTGATGGACAAAATCAAGTCCCGTGCTCTTTTTTCTTTTCGAGAAGCCGTTTCACTCAGATATACATCACAATAGGGAAGAAAAGACTAATCACAATGTCGTTTCATATCGACTTTACAGTCACACTATTACCGCCCACAGAAAGCAGATGTGCAATGTACTTTTATTCAAAAGATATCTGTGTATATTTTCTACTGAACAAGACAGCATCAAAGCTGAAGAAATATAACCCGGAATGTATCCTGACTACACTTTCAGCATTTTAAAGAGATGTTTGAGGTGCCAGCACCACAGTGGACAAACACTGCAAATTGCATTCAACAAAGATTTTGTGGGCGTGTTTGCATTACCTGATTTGCATAAATCCTTTAGGGAGTCAGCCAGGCACTATAAACATTATCAGTGGCTGCAATTCAGTGTTGTAAATTTCCCCACAGCACTCACTATCAAAGAACCTTGTTGTCAAAAGTAATCATCATTCGATTTCTTTTTATTATTTTTACCTACTCTGCTGAATCCCTCTCTCAACCAGTATAGTAGAGTATAAGAATACTCTACATGAGCTGCAGCTTTAGTCCAACATGCTACATACATACCAGCAAAAGGTTTATAAATGCAGACACAGAATTTGTACAGCTATTTTAAACCCGTTTTAAAAGCGATGGAAATCTGGATTAGTGCAAAATAACTTCAATAACTAACAACTGAAATGTGAACAGCATGATTAATAAGATACCCGCCCACTCACTCTGCTCAGCCCTAAACCACACACAGAGCGGCGTTGAGCGGGTGAGAGTGATTTGTAGTAAGCCTGGGTAATCCCTGCTGCATGAGCAAAACAAACCAGAATTAGACCGAGAGGCATTTAAAGCACTGAAAACCCTGAAGCAGAAAAGAAAAACACTACTAAATGGTCCCATGAGCGCTGAGAGAACAGAAGAAAGATCTCATTTTGAATGCGCTTTAAACGCCTGTTGTTGGCATCACATATGTGATGCTGGATCACAAAACCAGTCGTAAGTCGCACGGGTATATTTGTGGCAATAGCCAACAATACATTGTATGGGTCAAAATGACTGATTTTTCTTTTATGCCAAAAATCATTAGGATATTAAGAAAAGATCATGTTCCATGTAGCCTAGAAATCTAGATGCACCCTAGCGGCAGCAAAATTTATTTTGCAGCCAGTGTGGTCTAGCAACTCTCCGGTGACTTTCGAGCTGGAAAAACCAAAATTAGGTCAGTGTATCACCAATCACGTCGTGTATAGAGTAGGCGGGGCGGGCGTAACATAATGACGACAGAGTTGCGACAGTTCCCTGCTACTTGAAAACAAAAAATGGCGGCTGCTGCTGGCGAACAGTCTTTCGAATCGGCTTTGGCCGCGACTCTGGAGGACTTGGAGTTAAGTTTTTCTTTGAGAAAAGAGCAAAGAACGGCACTCTTAAAAAAGGAAGATGTGTTCGTAGTTTTGCCGGCCAGATATGGCAAAAGTTGAATCTATCAACTAACGTTAGCTCCGCTGTTAGGAAAACGCTCTGGTTGGTTGAAGCGCTGTCCTATTGCGTGCAGAGGGAATTTGAAAGACAGCCGTTTACCCCGCCCCTTGGATTGAGCCGTGTCTATGGTGAATTGCCAGACCTAACATTTTGATGTAGGTCTGGCTTGCCAGGCTATGTTCCATGAAGATATTTTGTAAATTTCCTACCGTAAATATAAAAAACATTTATTTTTGTGAGTGAATGCAGCACAATCGCGAACATAAATGGACAACTTTAAAGGCGATTTTCTCAGGGTTTTGCTGAGACTTCAGATTTTCAAATAGTTGTATCTCGGCCTATTATTATCCTATCCTAACAAACCATACATCAATGGAAAGCTTATTTATTCAGAAAATTTACCCATGTGACTGGTTTTGTGGTCCAGGGTCACATGTGTGGTGGTATCTGTTTGTGTGTGTGATGGGGGGAATGACCTTTGGTAAATTGAATGTAGTGTGAACCTGCTGTTTGCAGGGAGTGTGTCTGAGTGTGAGTGTGTGATACAGTAAGAGAGCCAATGAGAGAGAGATGCAACCAAATGGGGGCTCCATTTGGAAGCATTTATCCATAGGAGTTTTATCTATAGGAGTTTTATGTAGAAGTTTGCACCCCTATGGCAAGAGCATCATTGCTTGCATGTGAGAATAATTATAAATATATATTTTTAATTCTTATTAAAATAAAAATGCATTTTTATGCAATATTATCAGTGGTAATAGTGTAGTATGATTGCAATATATTTTTAAGACTGTACACAACATCAAACACTAAAGATGTTGAGTTCATGAGTATCATGAGTTCAATTCCCAGGGAATGCACAAACGTACAAAATCTACATCATCTGATGATCTAATAAAAATGTTTTTAACACTTTATAATAATATATAATAACATTAAAGCTAAAATTAAATAATTCATTACACTTTTACAGAATTTATTAATTTTGATAGGCCTATATTATATTATATATTCATGTCAGAGGAGAGTTTTTTGGATTGCTTAAAAAAAAGAAGGGCTATTAGACACCCCAGATTGCAGGAAGTGCCAATCAATAGTAAGTAAAATTTTATTTAAACTTATGGTAACAAACATTTCATTTATAAAGCACTTTTAAACAACTGTAGGTTGACCAAAGTGCTGTACATAAAGTTAAAATAATGTAAACAAAATAAACAAGATATAAAAAAACAAAAACAAAACTCATTGGCCAAAAAAAAAAAAAGAGAAAACACAAAATTAAGTTTAAGATAAAAAATAAAATAAAAAATAAAAAATAAATTAAAAAAATTCTACATATATGTGACCCTGGACCACAAAACCAGTCACATGGGTCAATTTTCTGAAATTGAGATTTATACATCATCTGAAGGTGCAAAAAAATAACAATTATGCTGTATTCACTCGCAAAAATAAATGTTATCTATATTTACGGTAGGAAATTTACAAAATATCTTCATGGAACATGATCTTTACTTAATATCCAAATGGTTTTTTGGCATAAAAGAAAAATCAATCATTTTCACCCATACAATATATTGTTAGCTACTGCCACAATACCTGTGCTACTTGTGACTGGTTTTGTGATCCAGGGTCACATATTGTAACATATATGCAGTTATTGTGAATTATTTTGACCTTGATAATCATGTACTGAAAATCTGACAGCCCAATTTAAAATATACTCATTTATAAATATACTAATATTAATAAAAAAAAATAATAATTTACATAATGTTAATCTGCCATCGCTAAAATGTTGTGTTGCCACAATCCTAACTTCTTTTTCTATATTAATCTGCATCAACAACATCCAGTTGTTGTGACTTTAACTCTTTCCCCGCCATTGACGGAAATCTCCGGCTTTCCGTGTTTTCACTTTTATAATTGTGACGAATGTTGCTCAGTGACGTAAAAGTCGCATGAATTCCGATATGACTGTTCAGACTGCAGTTGCATTGAAAAAAAATATGGCCTGTATCGGATTTAGTACCACCTATGGAAGTGGCACAAATCGGAACTGAAAAGATCAGATTCCATGTGGATTGTGCTGTTCGCACAGTCATGACAAAAACAGATTTGAGTCACACAAAAAAAGCAACAAAAAAAAAATCTGATTCTGTCAGAATTCTGTGTTCCTGGAGTGGTTTTGGTTGAAAGCAAAAAGCATTCAGGTCAGTGCTTTCAAGGGGACCTATTATGCAAAATTATTATTATATTTTTTTGAACATAATTATGTGTCCAAAGTGTGTGTACACAACAACCCTATTGTGGTAAAATTCATCCACTCCCGTTTGTTATTTTCCCCATAAATCTGAAACAGTGTCTCAAAATGAGCCGTTTAGGAATGTACTCTAATGTGACATCACATTGGAACAGGCTCCGCCCTCGACTGCTGACGGACTCTACCCTATAAGCTTAGCTCCTCCCCCGAGTGTGCTGTGCAGTCCACCATGTTTATCTCCTCGCCAGAGCATTTAACAGCAGCATTCAAGTAAAAAAATTATTCAATAAAAGCTACTCAAGTTATTCAGTCAAGAGCAGTGAGTGATTTTCTGTTTTTCTTTTGTTGTTTGACTCATATTAATAGCATATATTGCAGTAGGTACTGTATATAATGCTGTTGTCACTTTAATACACTGATCTAATACACATGCAATTTTTTTCCCTGCTGTTTACATTCACAGACATAATCGACTGTGTTTATGTGAACTTTGTGAAAACCATATATCAGAAGTTTAAACTGATATGGTTTTAAAACGCATGCAAAAAATACATTTTCATGATGACGAAGAGCTGCAATGTCACATGAGCGTGATCGTGATAGAGATGATGATCAAAAACAAACAGATATTTTGTTCGTTTTTGACAGTATCCAAGGCACAAGCTGTAAAGGCAAAGCTCTATTCTGGAAAGCACGGTGGGGAGCAACAGCTCATTTGCAGATACATGCACGAAAACACCATGTTTTTGCTTCCACTCAAAAATGATATGTGGGTATTTTGAGCTGAAACTTCACAGACACCTTCTGGGAACACCTGAGACTTATATTACATCATGTAAAATGGGGAATTATAGGTCCCCTTTAACTACAGTGACTATTTAAAGAGGTCTTCTTTTGGTATATTTCTCAATGTGCTTGAGAACATTTCTGATAATTCTATGACATCTTTGTATCTCTGATGAAAGTGAAAGGTCACAGACATTTCCAGCGGCTCATCAGGAAAACACTGCGACTTTTGAGAAATGAACCAAGGAGGCTCTGTGAGTTTCTGAAAAGCAGGGATTAAAGTGAAAAAAATTCTTCTGACTGAAATTTTTTTTTAGGCCAAGTCATATTCCTTTAACTTTTTAAATAGTCGAGACCAATAGCGTTTTAAGGGGAGACGTTTTAAACCGCTTTAATATTGCCAGTAGGCGTATTTTAAAAGCTATTTTAATCTATGAAAACCAGGCAGGGAGCATACTGTAGAGCACGAATGGCAACATTGTGACTATAGCTTCTGATTGATGGCGACCTAGCACTTTTTTGCCATTATTGCCATATTGAAGTCTCCTGTGACATACTGTGCAAAGACACGTACCTGGCTGTTTGATTTTTTTAGTCCACGAACTAAAAGCAATATTTTGTGTAAACGTGTTATAATTTGCCTATATATATATATATATATATATATATATATATATAGGCAAATTATAACACATGTTTACACAAAATTTGTTAACACACACAAGTACTTTTCCCCTTTACTTAACATAAATTGTAAGAATATGACTAATAGTAAAGACTAGTACTAATAAATAAACATTAGGCCTATGCTAAAGCTATTAAATAGCAGTCCCAAACTAGTTTTTTGTTAATACAATGTTGGTATGAGCCACTACAGTCATTTAAAAATATTAAAAATAACACAAAGAAAAACACGGCAGTTACCATGGTGAATACACAATATTAACAATAACTGTTAATGAAACATGGAAACTGCTCCTGGTGAATAGAATGAAAATCATGCCTGCATTACTTTTATTTCGTGTAATTTACAACGTAACGGCGTTGCATGCTCGTAGTTTCTTTTGCACTTTATATACAGTGAGGCGATACAACGCGCGCCGCCGCATTTGCGCGTGCAATTGAGTGTGCGCAACGAGAACAGGATAACGGCTGAGAGGACAAGAAAGTCCGTTTTTCTGAGGTGAAAAACTTTATTTCAGCATACACTTATGTCACTCCCTGGTAGTTCATATTGTGCTGGGTTTTCTGAAGTAGTCATGATTCGCCTCTCATAACATAACATGCTCTAAACACGCAAGCAGAGTGGAAAAGGAAACCAACATTCTACAAAATATCCTCCTTTATGTTCTGCAGAACAAAGAAAGTCTATACATGTTTGGAGTGACATGAGGGTCAGTAAATTACAGAATTTCAATTTTTTTGTCAACCATCCCTTTACATTCTCAGCTTTTTTAACCTCATATCATTTGGTTCATGATGTTCAGATCTGGGTGTAAGTAGTTCTAAGTAAAATGTCTTTAGATAGAAGCATCTGCTGTATGAATAAATAGCAGCATCTGTGAAGTGTGTGTGTGGGGAAGGAAATGTTTTCTGTGCTCTAACTGTGTGTGTGTGTGTGTGTGTGTTTGGCTGAATACACCTCATTGTTCTTAGCGGTTCTTTGGCTTCTACCCACAATCCCACAATCCACCTCTACTTACCCCAATTAAACTTCTCATTTTCTTCTTTTACCAATCCTGTTTATGCCTTTCTATTTCTCCTCTTACATTTCTCCTTTCATTTACCAAACAAACAAACAAATGTGTGATTAACATTCCTCACTGACTGACATTCAAGTTCAGGGTTCAGAGGTCAAATTCTCACTAAACCCTGCAAGTCATAAGTAGCACAGCGTCAGTCATAGCGATAATGAAAATAATTAAAACACTGTTACGAAATTTAATGTTGACGTAAAAATATTACTAGACATATAACACTGCTACATTATCAATAATGCATCAATGTTTTTGAATATGAAATATCTAAAAAGGAATAGCATAAGGTGAGGCTAAAGAGTGAATGAAAACCAATAAACTGAAACCTGTTCAATGTCACATTCTATATGAGATTAATCAGATATCCTAGATACACAACATAAACGTAACATTACAGCTTGTATCTACACAAAAGGACGCAAATGCAAGTGAACTTGAACTAAGTTACGCGTTTGCCTGAGTGTGAAACTACCATTGTGGATGCACTCTTCTCGTAACAACAACGCTGAAACACGGGAAACTGAAGCACAAATAATTCACAAAACTATTACAACAGTGTTCTCATTATAATGTTATGAATATGACAGATTGTCGCTGCACATCTTGCGCTTAACTGTATTTTCATCATAACCAAAGTGATTCCAGGCATCACTGGCAGCTTTTAAATCCATAGTTTCACTTTATTTTGCCGGTCTGGACGCTATGCTGTCCTAACGGTAAACAGTCAGACCTCAGGTATACCGCCCAAAATGCTACAATAACCAATCAGAAATATATTTTTTAAAGTCATGGTGATCATTGTTTTCTTGACCAATCGTCGCCGTCACGTCCAAGTACTCATGCTCATCCCTACTCCAGGGGCCACAAGGGGGTGCTAGATTAATTAGATATCGTAGATTTTTTTTCTAGAGACAAATTGCATGAAAAACATTTAAAAAAAAAAGTAATAATAAAATAAAAAAGTAAAATCTACAGAATTTGATATACAAAAACGTTTTTTTCAAAAATTAACATTAACGTTTTGCTTCATTTGCCGCTTTTTTTTACAAGTTTATACATCTAAAGGTACTTTGAAGATGGGTAGAAAAAGATAAAGAGTCTAATATTTTACACAATTTTAATATTTTTGTTTTTCACCGTATAAAAGGTTATCTTTATACTTCAAAAACATACAGGGTCTTTAAAGGGATCAGCATATTTGGGGGTCCGGACCATAAAAAGTTTGAAAACCCATGTACACTGGGAGCTGTGGAAAATGATATGTTCAGAAAATAACACATTCAATTAAAATGTAATAATAAATAACAAAATCATAAAATAAAATAAATTATATATATTTATATATTATTTTTTATTTTAAAATAAAATAAAGTCTTTGGTTTAGTTTAAAAAAAGAATAAAATTAAATTTGACATCAGTGCCATTCTGCTTTCATTTTCATTCTGCTTTCTAAAGATAGAAAGATTCTAAAATCGCAAATTATTTTAATTTTACTGACAGATAAGACACACAAAAAGATGCAGTGTCAACTTAACAGAAAGTAAACATTTTCCAGATTATATTTTACACATTTATCTTTCACTGTATATTCTAGAAAGGGGTCCCTCGCAAGGAGGTCAAATTTGGAGATCTATGGCACCAAAGTTTGAAAAACCTTGATATTTAGAATCTAATGCACATCAATAAAATCTTAAACAATTTTAAACACTCTAGCCTATATCTGAGTTCTAAATCAAATCACATAGCTACAGAAAACTGTCCAACTACCAGAGGCACTTAGTATGGAGACCGCAGCCAGATGCACTGAAGAATAAAGTGAGGTTAAAACTCACCGTGACCCTTTCGATGTTGTTGGGACGACTTCTCCATCCTAATCACTTAAACTCCAGTGGTCTAACATTACATGTTAACATTCAGGAGACACAGAAAAGTGCCTTCCACAGCCATTCAAACACCTAAAACCTGCTCATGACCAACATCTCACACATTTCCAAAAGGTCCAACCAGAAAAGTCGTTTTTATCCAAACAGAGCCATAGCAAAGAGCAACATTTAACCGTCTCCGAGCAGTGGAGTGGGATCTGATTTACTGTGGTGGCGGTATGAAGGGGAGGGGGTAGGGGGTTCGGCCCATCCTGCCCACACCCCCACCCCCACCCATTTATACCATCTGGTTCCTGAGACCAAATGTTCGGCCATCAAAAACTCCTCCTCCACGTACCACACTACAGTCTGCGTGTGCTTGTGTGCCCTAACATGCTCTATGAGTTCAACGCCATAATCCAGACAGCCTGTCATTAGCCTTATTTGGGTTGTGTGCTAGGCCCTGAGGGACTGTTAGGTGCTTCATAAAGTTATTAAACTTGAAGTATAACAACCACCAACCAAAAAGCCCAACTGCAAACCTGCAATACTCAATTAAGGTGTATGCATGTGTGTTTCGGTGCATTATTGTGCTGAAAGTAGGGGTGTGTGATAAAAAATTTTTGCGATAATTAGACAATTTTTGTTGAATGTGTTTTTGTGATTTTGATTTTTAAAAATAGTGAAAAGCCGCCAGTAGGAGGTGGCAAATCACTTAACGAGTGAATCATTGGCTGCATTGGAATATACATGCTTCCCTACTATATAGTAGGGGGAAAAAAGGATATGAAAAGAGTTATGTCAGAATTCACAGTATTCATAAAACTGTAGGCAAATACCTGAAAGTTTCTTAAGTGAGCATCCAATGGACAACTTTACTATGCCATGAGACCACAGGGGATGAGTTGTGAAGAGATGCAAATGACGCTGGTATGATGAACATAGTACTTCCAGAAATCATTCAATGGGTTTGTTTGTAGCTATTTGATTTGTGAAAGATAGCATAACCAGAAAATTGTTTGTCTAAAATGTAACTTACATTTGAACTTTTTGTTTACTGAACTGTGGTATAAAATCAATCACAATTTGCAATCGTGCTAATGTTTGTGAAAATAAATTGCAGTCTTGCTTGTGATATAAATATAAGACAAAAACTCTAACTCAAACATTATAGATCAACTAACATGATCATTATAAAGGTATTTAAATGACGAAACACATTCACTTAAACGTATTTGCTGTTTCAGAATATCAGGTACTTTACTTTATAATAGAGTTTACAAGTTTGTGAGTATTTTGGAAAAAAAGGACAAATTAAATAAAAGCGATACATCAGTCATACAGCCCTACTGTGGCTGTGGTGTGTCACATGACAAGCATGACGCGTCGCCATGAAAATAATGTGATGTTGTCTAAAATAACGGTCGCCATAAAAAGTTCACGCTGGGGGCTCAGCTAGAATATGTTCAAATTACGTGCGAAATTAATATTGCCAATCCAGAGCTATAGTGTCCACACAGCTGACATGTTTTTCTGTTGTAGCTTATCCACGTTGTGTGCATGTAATAGACAATGAACAGTGCCATCGGTTGGAGAAGCACTAATTAAAGTCTGTTACGTCGGTTACTGATTTCGGCCCTCCAAAACCATTTTGGCCGAGAATTTTCGGTAGCCAAAATTTCGGCACATCCCTAATTCTAACCGCATTCAAAAACATTCATATTGTTTTTGCAAAGTATGTGACATAGCTACTTGATAATGTAATCTTGCACATAGTTAAAACAACAATTACAATATTATCGTAGATGAAACATATCGCAACCCCTTGCTGTACGGTGCAGAAAAGCCCAGGTTTTGGCATGAAAAGTAATTATGCATTCAAAATTCTACAGCTTTGAAAAATGACTGAGAGGAGTAGTTAAACGGAACAAGTGTCCTGCTGGTACTCAGTCAATTCTGATTGGATCAAAGTTCAGACGGACTGTATAGTCATTTCCTGTTCCCTGGGATTTGCTGTCATTCCTTTGGTCCTGTGAGAATGAGGGGAGAGGAAAGGAGTGGTGAAGGAGAGGGGGGGAAAGGACAGACAGTTCAGGAAACAAGGGATCAGACAGGAAAGCACAAAAGAAAATGTCATGGCGCAAAAAGGGTGTGGTGCTGTCATACACGCATCACTTCCTTTTCGATGGGCCTCTTTGATGTCTATCAGAAATCAGACACGCAACACACACGAACAAACACATGCTTACACACCCCATCGTACACCTCAGATATAGGGAGCAGGACCACGAGAGAATCACGACAGTGAGACAGACAGACGATGTAATATAAAAGAGGAAATGAATGACAGGGAGTGACTCAGTCAGCTTTGACCTTATGATGGATACTAAAATACTCTGAAGCCAATCATCAAATGCTAAAGGCAACATCAGCTCAATAACTGTGACAATTCGCTCGAAAACGGCTGTGACAATTTGTCCCCCTCTCAAACACACATTACTATACATACACACACCTATATATACACTGAGCTTTATCAGCACACACACGGACATACTGCTACACACAGCATTTCCACTTCAAACACATAAACACAGCATGACAAACACACACACATACACAGATCGAGCAGGAAAACCGAAGTTGAAAGCCACTTCAAACACGTGTGCTTTCTTGTGCGCATTTTTAAGCAGTGTGCTTTAACTTGTTGCTAACCCAAAATATTTGCGGTGTCTAAAATGATCCAACTAGAGAAACAGATTCATTCAATTCATAAAATCAAGAAAAGAGCATCCAATTAAATGTACAAATGTTCTGCACAAAAATTCGGTCATATTTGACAAAGTGCAAATCTAATTGATTGGCCAGTTTTCTTTGTAGTGCAATTTAAAAAATAAATAAAAAAAACCTTTAAAAAAATTTGCCTAAAACACCAATCTATAAAAAAAGTTATATTAGCATGCACGTTTATCACAACGAATTTTCACATCAAACACTAGTTTTGGTGTGGATATGCCGTTAGGGTTGGGAACAGGGAACCAGTTCTAATTCCGAGCGGGTTCCAAACACTCAAAACACTGGTGCACTGAAGAGTAACTAATAATTGACTAATTCGAACTACATTGCTCCGGGGCTCCACCTTCTTTGACATGGAAATCTTCTCTGGTTCATTTCTTCTGTTCAGTCCGACAAGGTCATTCGCGAGTGAAAACATGAACACGCTGGAGAGCTGCTTTATTGGTCAAGTTGTAATTCTAATTGACAGCAAAACTGACACTGTTTTTAATGTTTAATACTGTATAGCTGCTTTCCCAGGTGAATAGGGTAAAAAAAAAAATATACTAATAAATATCACCGTACTTCACCAGTTGATTTGTTTAAATATGCAAATGACGCATTCATTGTCTAATTAAATATGCACTAATTTGCATACATTTCTAGAACAAAAATCTGAACATTAGATGAAGTCAGTTTAAAAATTATTGTTTCAGTTATTTGATATATTATAGCCAAAGGTTTTTACAGAGGGGATTTAGGATATATCTATTTATCACTCCACAAATCAGAAAATACTGTCAACAGCCAAAAATAATAAAAAAAAAATTAGGAATAAAATGTTGTATAAAATCAGGAAAATTATATATGAGCAAACCCCTTTGTAAAAACCTTCATAATATAGATAAGTTTGGTGTATGTAAGTCTCACTGAAGTAGAGATTTCTGGCTCAATGTAGGAGGAAAAACTCATTTTGAGAAAACGGCCTTTAAAGATATATAGGCTATACTGTAATTGAAATCTACAGATGCAAATAGATAAAGTGTTAAAGATAAAGATCTAAAAGATACAGTTAAAAGTGTATTTTGGATGTTTTCTGGACACTAGTCTGAAAAAACACTTTATGAGAAGCCAAAAAGCCCATAATCTCAAAATTGACAGATGCATGAAAAAACACTGTTTTTGCCTGTAGTGTCTCCCCTTAACAAGGCCTCAGAATTTCAACACACACACAGATAACACAGTAATGAGAAAGAAAGATAATGAAACAGAATGTGAGAACATGTGTTACATGATCAACTTCCTCTTTCAGAGAATTCTGTTTGCACTTTACTGTTTGTGTACTTTCATGCCCTTTGTATGTCAGTGTCTGTTGTGTTGATATGCAGTTCTCACTTAATTTTCAGCAGCAGAGACTGAAAAACAGTGGTTTCCTCTGTGGCATTTTACCGTTGTCTGGATACAGATGACAAACATGTTCAGTTCAGCAGAAATCAACATCATCAAATACACCGTTATTCTTAGATGTACCCGAGTGCCATTTCGATTTAAAGTTAGTCTGCCAGACCACTGAGACCTCATCAGACCAATGTGACTTAATCATCGACCCAACTGAGATCTCATCCACACAAGCTCACTCTCTCCATTTTTTCCCCAAGTACTAACCTCTGACAGCAGCACAGATGCAGTATTTGTCTCTGTGCAAACTGGATGTCAAATTGAATAGAACAGAACTCTTAATACTATCTATAAACAATATTACATATGTAAGGAATAATTGACGATGGGCCATTGAATTATTCGAAAAATAATGCATTATGCAGAAAGGTTTTTGTCAAAATGCTTGTGTGTAGGACTAATTTCTCACGCATCTAATCCCAAGCCTCCATTGCTGGAGAGAGAGAGAGAGAGAGAGAGAGAGAGAGAGAGAGAGAGAGAGAGAGATATTAGCCCAAGTAGGCTATATGTAAACCACCTCAGCCTGTGCATCTCTCAACAGTATTCGGCAGCAGCTTCTCTAATAAAGTTTATGCTCTCCAAGAACAACGCCAATACCTCGCTAGTGAGAAATGTCAACTATTTTACTGATAAAATCGTCAGAGCTGCCAACACTTTGACAACATGTTTCTGTGTGAGTGTGTGCCTGTAATGTATGTGTGCGCATTTGAGTGGGAGAGCGGCAGGAAAAACTTATTTTTTTGGTAAAAAACATGGAAATAATGTGTCGTTTTTAATCCTATTGTTTACCATTTTATTTGCTTGGTAAGTGTTGTTGTGGGTTTTGGTTCTTTTGTTGTTATAATCTGTAAGGAGTAGGCCATTTGAAATAACTGAAATCATTTGGCGATGTGATATTAGAACTGTAATGCGGTCAAGACCTGCCTGGAACTACTTTAGGCGTGCGTTTCCCTGAAAATAATTGCACAATGCACATCTTAGAACATTCAACCAATCAGATTCAAGCATTCAACAGCCCCGTAGTATAAAATATTTTATAACATTTATATAATATTTGAATGTTTTTAAGTCTCTTATGCTCACCAAGACTGCACTTATTTAATCAAAAAACACTCAAATACAAAAAAGTATTAATGTGTGTAAAGTAGTATTACAATTTAAAGTAACAGTTTTCTATTTTAATATATATATATATATATATATATATATATATATATATATATATATATATATAATAGGCTATATAAAATATATAAAATGTGATGGCAAAGCTGAATTTTCAGCAGCCATTACTACAGTCTTCAGTAGCTATGTTTTCATCCTATGCATATGTTTTATGCGCATTTTGGGATATCGCATAAAAAAGGCTGGATGGAAATGGCAAGATGCGCATACATCCTAAAAATGGCCATTATAAAAAGTATTTGTACTCAATTGTGGCGGACACATTTTTTATCCGATAAGACGACGTGCATAAATTATGATGGAAACATTTACAGAATGCTGTAAATGTCCCTCGATGCGCAAACAAAAACTCAACAGTGGATGAGACTGGACTAACAAGCAGACTAATTTCATTGCACAGCATCTCAAATGTTGGTTTGATCATTCTGAAATGCCTGAAACAAAGTATTAGAATGATTTGATATAATGACCTCCTAGAAGTGTATCACATGATCGCATTCCCAAACACCAGGCATCCGATCTCAAGATTACATGCCAACGTTTATTGCATTTCGTCTGCACGCCCTGCGACACAAGTCATTTATGATATAGAAAAAAAGAGCCTCAGTTTCTTCCCTGATTGCAGCAACTTCCAATTTTATTACAAATATTCTTATATGTTGAATGAAATTATTCTTATATGCTTGTTTGGTGCTCAAGAAACATTTCTTATTATCATTAAAGTTGAAAACAGTTACTGAAAACAGCTACTTAATATTTTTGTGTAAAACATTTTTTTTTTTTCAAGATTCTCTGAGGAATATAAAGTTCAAAAGAACAAAATTTATTTGGAATATAATTTTGTAATAGAACAGTGTATGAATGCATAATTAAATTTGGACCAATTTAATGCATCTTTGCGAAGTAAAAAAAAAAAAAAATTGTACTGACCCCAAACTTTTGAACGGTAATGTATTTATTATATATAATAATTATATATGTAATATTAATATCCTTTGTTATTAGGTTTACATTGTTTACATTGTATATAGATGTACAGAGTAATTATTTTGCACATTATATTTTAATTTTAATACATTTTACTGTAAGAAAGACAATGAAACATTTGACTACTTCTTAATGCATATTTTCATTATCTTAAAAAATATTTTGAGGTCAAGCAATTGGCAGATCCCTACATTTTGAATAAAGAATATAAAAACCAGACAGACTTACAGAGAACATTAATTTTCCTGGCCTTTAACAGTCATCATTAATCTCATCTAATACTCCAAGGAAAAAAAGTAGCTAATGCGCCACGTTTGACAACATTTGGACACCATATAGTATTGTCTCTCTCTTGCTGTCTGGATGTTACCAAGTCAGTGCCAGTTACAAGTAAACAGTCACGCTTAGCCAATAATTTTTTTTTTTTTTTTTTAAACTGTCAATCCAGCCTTTTTCCTCTCTCTCTTCTTTATTCCTGTAATAGGATAAAAGAAGACCTGGAGATATAGAACAAGGATTTTCATGTACTTTTTATGTTGCAACACTGGATTTTCACGCCTTGCTTCCTCTCAGCTGACTTTCTATGTTACTACTGTATGATGACCTGATCATCCACAGGCTCAAACCATAAAGTCACACCAGCACATGACATGCTCACTCCCTGCATCCAAAAGGGTCATGTCATACCTTCCACTCTACAAATTCTTCTGAATGATCCCAACATTTAAAAACAATTGCTAGTTTACTTGTACAAGATCCTTGATCATAGCAATCTGATCTGTACATTTTGTACATTGCACATTCACTCACAAACAATGCACAATGCAATGAAGTTTTTCAAAGAGGCTGTTATATTGAATGAAGGTCCACTTAAAACTATATTGGATTCAACAGGAAAACATGAGCTCAAAATGTTAATCTCATTTTGAATGCAAAGCAGGCATTTACACAGAACTCTTTAAAGACACAGCTCCAAAATAAATAATGATTTAATTCTAAAAGTTAGAGGTAGGAAAATGTTCATTTAAAAATAAAATTATATACTAAATAATAAATTATATTATAATACTTTAGCCTTTAATTCATCAGAAATGATGACAGGGCTCAACAATAAGGACTGCCCGATGTCCCCGGCGTCAGCGTAAACAACGCTCAGGACAGTAGACGGAACTGTCACTTGCCCGATTATATAATTGACCGTTATTCCTAGTGAAGTGTAAATTGTTTTCATTTCTTAATGAATTTAGAATGTAGTGGTCAGTTTACTGAAATTAAGCAGCCTCAAATGATGTATGCGGCCGACTAATGCGACCTCCGGAGGATGCAGCCTGCAAAATGAGACGGCCATAGTCTGTCTTAAGTGAACGTAAACAGTTCACTTCGTAAAAAGCATGAAAAGCAATGTTTATTTCATTTGTATGTTTGTTCAATTGCATTTATTTATTGTATTTATTTGTGCTATCGCTCATAATTTGATTATTTGTTATTTTATTACTGACAGATTACTTGTCTTCAACAACATTTGAAATGTATATGAGTCAGGCTAGTAGTTTTTGGAGTCATCATAACCTTATTTATTAAGGTTATGGGTCAAAAACAACAAAAACAAAAACTAGGCCTATTTTATTTAATGTGGTAGGGTCTGTGAAAGTTTTGGCAGGGCAAGTAAAAATTAGCTGGCCCTTATAGTTAAGTCCTGACTGTTTATGTAATACTCTCTGTTCACGGATAAACTTGATCCTCACGTGGTCATCAAACAAATCACATGAAAGAGGAAATGCAAATTCTCTGTAAAAGAATAGAAGCAAACAATTCCAACATGATAAAACTATTTCCAAGGACAGGCGGTGCACTTCCAAACCGAGTTAATTGCAGCAACTGGAAAACTCATCAAGATTATCAGAGTCTCTATAGAAATTGGAAACTAGCACTGTCATGTTTGTAATGAGATCAGCAGAAAGTTGCCTCATAAATCAAAAAAAAATAAAGAAAAAAGTAAGGATTGTTATAAAACCAAAACTGAGAACACACAGATATGTCAGTTATGTTATTGAAAGCAATTTCAGATTCTCTCACACTCTTTCTTTCTCCAGATAAAAGCCTTTTAGGCAACCAAAGTGGTTATTAGCAGCGCTGCGTTAATGCACAGACAGTGACCATGTCTCAAAACCTACTGAGGTACCAACCTAGCACTTCTGAGCATCACATGCAGCTATCTAGGTAGGAAGCTCATTGGTATATTGAGACACATACAGTATAAACTCAAGGAGACTGGTGAAGGCTACTGTAAACTGATCTCTCACTGCCTCACTCACACCTAGCTCTCTGCGTTTCCCACAGTCGCGTGCGTGTGGTTGCTGGCCTCTAAAATGAATGAATAGATCTTTTATTTCAGCTGCATGCAAAAACGTGGCAGCGCGTGCACACTCAAGTAGCCTGATCCATGGGAACCACCGTTATTGTTTCAACAAAAAAAAAAAACTCTAAATCGGCTTAGTAAACTTTGTATTAGCCGGCTGTCATCAAAAATAAATACATTAAAATTCTAAAACCATCTGGGATTCCTTACACAGAACTAATCAATAACTTGACAAACCATGCGGAAACCATGGTTACCACGGTAAATTTCAGAGGATTCGTCAATGCATGAAGGAAACCTCAAGGGTTCGTTTCATTATTGCGAGTCACTGATACACATAAATATCGATTATACAATATTTCATTACATCTTTTATGATGTAACAAACATGTGTCATTTATTATTACATTAAATGCTCATAATAACCTTATATAAAGCATACTTGGAAAGACTTTCGAGCTCTGTTGGAAGGTTATAAATGGACTGACTCTTTCTCTCACCCGATAGCTTTAGAAATCCACACTCTCTGTAAAAACAACCGTTTGTCTGCATAACTTACCCGCTATTTGCCGCTGTTTCGCCTTCCTTCGCAGTAAAGTCAGGGCTCTGTATGTAGAATCTCTTAACTGTGAAGTTAGAGATCGCGCCTGTTGGCCATTGCAGCTTTTATCCATTTCCAAACTCCTTCGCTAACTCTCTCCTGACTTCTGAACCCAACTTTTAACCCTGGACCTCTTCTTTCTGAGACTCTAATGCGTTCGAGGTCTTATCCTGAGACGGAGCAGTGATTATTCATGCTGCTTCTTCATTATGTTATCGCTATCGTTTCATTTCTTAAAAAAAAAAAACTCTCATTAAAAGGACTTTACGTGGAGGCTGCGTGTAACCATTCAAACCGCTAAGCATCACGGGACATGAAGTCTCTTTACGCGTGCGTCTTTTGACTGTACTAGTAGTTTCCTTCAAGAAGTCTAGCGGTCTTTTTTAACAGCCCTGAGATAGGCTATTTGATGTGTATTGTAGGTTTTTTTATGTTTCGTCATGCAAAGGACACGTTAAATGCCCACCAGTCAAGTTCATTACTTTAAATAAATAAATAAATAAATATATAAATATAAATAAATAAATATATAAATATATATATATATATATATATATATATATATATATATATATATATATATATATATATATATAGACGCAAAATGTTGTGCTAAGGACAAAATAATAACCTAATAAACGTCTAATATAAACATTGATCCAGCGATAATGTGTCCCCATCTGTTATTTGACAACATATTTTTTAATAATTAAAAAAAAAAGAGCTTGTTTGGTTAAAAAATGTTTTCTTAAAAATAATGATTTCACATAATGACCTTATCTGATTAAAAACTCCTGGACAAAAGGGTTGATGCTGCCATAATAGGGTGAATGTAACAACAAATTAAAAATAATAGAGTATTTAAATAATCCAGCCTGGTTCAAAGGCTCCTGATGCTCTGCCATTGTGGACTGATACTTTTTCCTGACTTTGATCTGAATGACAGTGTAAATATACAAAGTAAATATCTCACACTTATGGTATGTGCTTGACCAAACTATGTGACTAAATAAAGATCTAATCTGAAGATCAATGAGAAGAACTTTTCTAAAGTTTGTTCACATGCCAGAGATTGAACAGTGACGAGATGAAGCAATCACATTGAGTGAATAACCATTAAAAGGAAAGACACTTGCAGTAGACTATTTAAAACAAAACAAAAAAACAAGCAATCACTCATGTGGACTAAAGATGGCTTGTCTGTGTGTAATTTACACCAAAAGAACCACAGGCATTAGTCTGTTTGCTGAGCTTATTCATTTGCAAACTAGGATGAACTACATACATTCATAAAATTCTAATTAGAGTCAAATAAAACATAACCATATGTCCCATCAGAAACTGAACATGGTGTGCCCTAAAATATGTTCCCCAAGGGGGCTGAGTACATATTTGTTAGTCTGATTATTTTTTTAACTAGAACAAGAAAATACTCATAGTCTTTTTTGAATTTTCCTGTAAAGATCAGCAGGTAATCATAAAACATATAAATATAAAAATAAACATAAAGCTATAACTTTTGTGTTTTTATATTCAAGCACTTCCAGAGAGTGGCTCCTAAAATGGCACACACAAGGAACCCGTGTGCCTCACAGTCTACTAGTCTGTGGTGAATAATTAGACATTAGATATCTACCATGCCATCTGAGGTGTGTTATAAATAGTATGATCTACTTTCTGTCACGTGATCCTACCATTACTTTCCTAAAATGCAACTGGGTGACATACAGTATATGACTGCACCACCGACTGCACTGAGTGGGTAGAGGTCAAGGAGAACAGCTCAAACTATAGTTTATGAGATATCATGAAAGTAGCGTCAGAGTGTTTTAAATGAACAGAGATATAGCAGAGAGAGAGTTAAATATAGAACCATTCTTAGGTTGTTTCAGGCTGAACTGTGTCCACATCACTCTAAATAATGTGCAGTTGCAGTCTTTTTCTATATTTGCTCTAGCAGCAGCCATAATGTGGTTACAAAGCCATTCAGCTACAGTATAATAGAATCTCACGTCCTTACCTGAGCGCTGGACACGACAGCAGGTCAGCTTCTGAAACATCAGGAAAAATTGTACATTCATATTTGATGAAATCTAACAACAAGATCTGTGTCTGATTTTCTCTGTGCACTCTCACTTTGTGCTTCAGCATCACCTTGATAAAATAAACCTGAAGTACAATTTTAACGCTGTAAGGCAATACACACTTTTCTTCAGACTAAATTCAAATAGCTTTATATGGCTTATATAAAGGGTCAGCAAGATTTTTATTTGTGTATTTGAAATGTAATGCTTTTTTAAGTAAAGAAGCAAAAGGTGATCAAAAATGACTGTAAAGACATTGATAACGTTACAGACTTTCTATTTCAAATAAATGCTGTTCTTTTGAACTTCCATATATGTAATTCAGAAAAAAAAACATGTATCATAGTTTCCACAAAAATATTAAGCAGCACAACTGTTTTTAACTGATAATAATAAGAAATGTTTCTTGAGCAGAAAATCTGCATATTAGAATGATTTCTGAAGGATCATGTGACAATCAAGACTGGTGAAGAAATTTGACATCACAGGAATAAACGACTTTTTAAAATATGTGACCCTGGACCACAAAACCAGATTTATACATCATCTGAAAGCTGAATACATAATCTTTCCATTGATGTATGGTTTGTTAGGATAGGACAATATTTGGCAGAGACACAACTATTTGAAAATCTGGAATCTGAGGGTACAGAAAAATCGAAATATTGAGAAAATCGCCTTTAAAGTTGTCCATTTCTATTGGCGATTGTGCTGCATCCATTCACAAAAATAAATGTTTTATATATTTAAGGTGGGAAATTTACTAAATATCTTCATGGAACATGATCTTTACTTAATATCCTAATGATTTTTGGCATAAAAGAAAAATCTATAATTTTGACCCATACAATGTTTTATTGGCTATTGCCACAAATATACTCGTGCAACATAAGACTGGTTTTGTGATCCAGGGTCACATATATTAAAGAACGCATTTAATTATTTCTCAAATCAAATAGTCTTGGTGAGCATAAGAGACTTCAATTTTCTGTTATCCTTCAAATTAAGGAAACTGTTAGAGTAGCAGTGTCTGTTGAGTGTGCAACTGAATCAAAGTGTGTTTCTCCAGAAATTTCAGTTGAACAGACATTCCACTGTATCCTAAGTCTGCAACGGAAAAAAAGTAAATATATCAGGATCTCTCACTTAGGAACGTTGTGATGTCATGGGTTTTGCAGTGCAGCCCATTGGCTGAGCAATGCGGAAAGGCTGAAAGGAGGCTTTTAAAAAGATGTTGCCCTGGTAACAGAGTTTTGACCGGCTCTCACTAGTCAGTGAGTGAGTCCAGTTCAGTAAATTATAATTTCCTACGCCCACTGCATCAGCCCAAACACTTACACATGCTCACAAAGTGCCTTCTAACAACTATTCACACAGTATATATGCTATAAAACATTCCTTTTCAAAAAAGAAAACATTTACCCTTAACTGACAATTATAAACTTTTGAGAGTTGTTTCCCTCACACAGAAAGTACTGTGGTGGTACTATGACAGTAAACTATGAAACAAGAAAACTATGTCCAAAAATGCCTAAAAACATGGTAAGATCATGGTAACTTTTGGTACTTTTTGTTAGTGTTCAGTGCCTGCGACGACACAGAGCTGTTTTAATTCTTAAATAGACCTGGTCCTGACAGCTGTCAATCAAAGCATAACTCACAGTTTTCTCATGCTTTTAAATCTATACTTTGTGTTTTGTGCACCTCTCTTTCTCTCATTCTCTCTCGCTCTCGCTCTGTCTTACCTTAGCCTGGTTGACGAAAGCTCTTAGACAGTTGACAAAAGCCATGTTCACAGGTACCCACACTGAGGGTCAGGTTCAAAAGGTCAAGGGTGAACAGTCATGAAGGTTGCCGTGTTTGAGTCTATGCAGATTAACGGCTCTCTGAGAGTCTTATGGTCCTGAGCTCAACGGCTTGAAGAGGCAGATAGGGAGGGGCCACAAGGCCATATTTCAGCTGGCCAAGAGGAGAGATTCTCTGCATACCACTGTAGCTAGCGCTAAATGCTAACACACAAAGGGAACAGCATAGAAGCCCAGCCGGTCTGCAGTCAGAACAGAGACCTCACAGGGCATAGCACACCATAGCAAACTTTAAAGTCATTCCAACCTCCTATTATTTTCTTTCTTCAGTGAAATACAAAAGGTAATGCTATAGCCAGAATTAGCCACTCTTGTATTACACCATTTCTAATGAATCACAAGGATGACGGAGACCCTTAACTATTATATAACTTCTGAAAACTTGAAATATAGCATATATGGACCACTTGTGTTTTTTTTGTAGGTTGGAATAATTACATCATTTTTGGGTCAACATACCCAAACTATGTAAAGTAAACAGTAGTCAGATAAAAAAATATATATTCAGATTCAGCTAGCTTTATTAAAGCTTGCTGTGTATTGCAAAACCATGACATGTTTACAAAATGAACCAACAATATTTGACTTACATTATTTACTAGAAGTATAATTTCAATAATTGAACAATACATTTGCGTGTCTACTGTTCATTGATGTTGGTTGATGGTATTATGACATGCAGACACATAAATTAAATGTTTAAATGATCACTGACTGGTGTAACACCTACTGTAAATTGCAATACACAAAGAACGTAATGTGTACAAGTGCATGTATTTGTGCACATTATAACTTAAACAGTTTAAATGATATAAAATTAAGCCAGTGTTTCTGTTCGCACATTTTTGATGCCCCCCTTAAACTGTCTAGTTCATTAGTAGAGGCTTCAAGACCTCTAATGTGTGTATCAGATAAAAGAGACATTGAAAATGTGCTGTGTTGGCGTTCCTTTTGTTGGGAAACACCTTATACCACAAATGAAGATGTGGAAAAAAGTACTTAAGTGACTGAGATAGCATGAAGGAAGACAAAACCACCTTAAAGCCAAAAATCGATGAACACACTAAAACATGAAAGCGATTTGACACCTCAGCTCTGTTTCTGACTATTAGATCCCTGCAGGCAAACAGACACACATCTGTTTAGTCATCAGTTGCTCTCTTGAGAACCTGCACCCACTCTTGTTATGTATCAAAAACACAGAAAACAAAACGAACAGTGTTTTCAATCTCCCACTCGAACATGCCTGAGATCTCTCTCACACACACACACACACACACACACACACATGCACACACGCACGCACACACACACGCGCACACACACACACACACACACACACACACACACACACACACACACACACACACACACACACACACACACACACACACACACACACACACACACACACACACACACACACACACACTCCTTTACACAGGCCTACACATACAGTATATGAATGTATCCCTGAGTCCCATAAGCACCTACCTCAGCAGATTTTCCTCTAACTCATTTGGGATATCATTCTGCTTATTTTAAATAATTTGGACTTTATTCTCTATTTATCACTACACAGACAGGACCAGTAGAATTTATTTCCAAAATTTCACTCATTGCATAGAGAAACTCCCTATAGTAACCTGGTGTAAAGTGCCTTCCTTAAATACACCGGTGTTGGTTTACACATGGGTTCTTGTGGGGATTAAACAAGACCCCTCAATATTTAATTTTTCTATTATTGTGTGCAGGCAGTTTGATTATTTTCAGAGCTAATTACAGTAATAAAGATGTTAAATGCCTTTATGGTTAATTTTTTGACTCAGGCACTCTGATTAAAAACCTAGGGACAAAAACATAATTTCCAAGTCATGGATTTTCATTTGTTATTGTCACCCTGCAATATCCCGTCAAAAAACAACAATGATTAACATAATTATTTCATCATCATTCTCATCATCTCTGTTTCTCTGTCAAATTGTGTTTTAGAACTAAACACAGAGAAAAGATACTGTAAATGACCTGTCAATCAATATTCACTCAAATTATTTGACTCATTAGCTCAATCAGAAAGAAAAATGACTAATCAATTTCTCAGCCAGTGCAGACTACAATGTGCGGTCCTTTATTATTTCCAAACGCGCAAAATTACTTACTGAATGAGTTTTTTTTTTTTTTACATTATATAATTCAAAGGCACACTATGGAATATTTCTAATACAATTTCTCTGATCAAACTTCATCTCTTCAGAACCTAATCATTATCAGAAGAAATGTTTAAAAAATGGGTGTAAAATGAAAAAGAGAGAATAATGATTCTATATAATGATTCAATAATGATAATGATAATGAAAATAATGCAAACATTTTGGCACAATTATTTATTTTTTTAAATAATTGCTATAATTGACAGAGATGAATCACCAGACCTTGCAGACCAAAGGTTTTCCTTAATGGTTCTTCCTGTAAAAAACATTCAGCTGAAATATCAAATGAAACAACAAACAGAATCTGAACTGAACTGCGGTAAACACAATATTAAACATTATGTGTATCAATGATATAACAGCTCCAACACTCAACAGTTTAGCTCAAATGCAAAAGGTTTAGATAGTCCTTAAGCCAGTTTCATCCTTCTAGGTTCCATCTTTTCAAAAAACATTTTATTGCAACTAGATGCTGTTGCAAAGGTATCTTAGAAAAGTGCTGTTACCAGGATCTGTTTATGTGCTTCTGATCTGGCACTGATGGTTTGAAAGAGCAATCTGCTGCACTCATCTCTCAAGAACGTCATTTAAACCGGCTGTGAGCAGAGAGTAGGATTCCAGGCATCAATATCTACATCAAATACAGGAATGCAGACAACAAATGTTCTTTTGACATTCAGGTCACATATACCTCTTCTTTAGAGACGTGCTCAGTGTCGTCCTTCCCTGATGTTCTGTGATGTTATCTCCAAAGAGGAAAGATTATAAACTGAGAAATTCTTTTGCTTTCCTATGCTGTCTGTTGTTCTTTTCTTGTGCAGGACTGACTTAAGTAATCACAAACTCCTCCAGCATGGATTTTTGTTAAAGGAGAACTCCGGTCAATTTTAACATTGAGCTCATTTTTTTGTACATTTGGAGTGCTGTCAATACAGAGAACAATGACAAAAATCGGTGTTGCCTACACCGTGTTATCCTCTTTTTAAAATTTGCACCCTGTTGACTTCAATGGGGCAAGTTTTAAACCTGCTTTTAGCCTCTTAACATCCTTCATGTGTCATTACAAGTGCACAGGTCATGTGAGTGATTCCTTCAGAGTGAACGCGGGTCAATCTGACTGCAGTAGATGTGAAAGATATGAATAAAAATGATGTTTATTCAGCCAGCGCACATACCTGTATTTACATCCTGTTTTCGGTCGAAGTCCATAGTAATCGATTGTCGAGTTCACGCGCATGATCATAGGTACTAAACCAATGCGCGTGAACTCGACAATCGATTACTATGGACTTCGACCGAAAACAGGATGTAAATACAGGTATGAGCGCTGGCTAAATAAATATCATTTTTATTCATATCTTTCACATCTACTGCAGTCAGATTGACCCGCGTTCACTCTGAAGGAATCACTCACATGACCTGTGCACTTGTAATGACACATCAAGGATGTTAAGAGGCTAAAAGCAGGTTTAAAACTTGCCCCATTGAAGTCAACAGGGTGCAAATTTTAAAAAGACGATAACACGGTGTAGGCAACACCGATTTTTGTCGTTGTTCTCTGTACTGACAGCACTCCGAATGTACAAAAAAATGAGCTCAATGTTAAAATTGACCGGAGTTCTCCTTTAAGGCACGTTTACCTTGCACTACTTTTAAATGGTAGGCCTATTACAGACTAATACAGCCACACTACACGATATTAGCCCTGATTTTCCACTAAAAATCAGTTCATGGAGACTGCCGACAGAAGCCTGTAAAAACATAGGCAAATCAGTGCTCGTTCACATGAACGACGATCGCTTTTCGAATGAAAGACGCGATCTGTGAGAAGCGCTGATGTGTTAGCATGTTAAATTGATCTGTCTGCGATTTAAGTCTTGTTGTGTAAAATGTGTTTTGACTGGAACTGACATCTACATACAGTTGTGTAGAGTGAAAAGAACATCAATCATAGGTTTTTTAATCAAACTTTGAATGTTGTGTAGCTTATGAGCGCCATGAAGCAGACACGTCGCTGTACGTGAAGTGAGTTTCCTGGTGTCCAGAATTGCTTAGCTTGTGCAAACATATCCATAATGCAATGTTTAGATGCTTCCTGAAGCAAGGTGCAGGGCCCAGTGAGAGTTAGAGGAAGAAGGGCCCCCTCGGTCGGTCCATTCGCCACAGGGCCCTCTAAAGCTGGATTTTGATCGACTGTTTTGACAGAGCCATGATGAGAGTCCCAGCGCTACCTCTGTCCTGGTGAGCAGGTGAAAAACATCTTTAGCTCAGCTGGCCCACAGTGCACCACCATCTTCTCCTAAAAATGTTGATATTTTAGAAGTGCAGAGAAAAAGAGGCTAGTCTGGAATCTGAAGACGCTGTAATGATCACGTTAGAGATTTGGAGCAGCTGCTCTGAGGGATCTTTCATAGTTAAAAGTGACCTTTCTCCTCTGCCCCAGCAGTGAACTCTCTTATTAATGTAATAAAACAAGCCTCTCTTTCTCTTTCTCTTTCATGCACACGCGCGCGCGCGCGCGCGCGCACACACACACACACACACACACACACACACACACACACACACACACTTACTTACTTTACTGCCAGAATGTTTTTTGTGGCATTATAGGCTTATTATTTGTATAGTGCAGAATAGAGTGGACAGGAAGAAATGTGGGAGAGAAAGGAGGGTTGGAAAGGAGCATGAGCTAGGAGTTGAACGTGTCGGAGGGCTGCCCATTGCTTCGTGATATATGTTATTACATGACAGGATAGCGTCAGAACAAATACAGGCACAACGAATGGATTTTTTTTTTGTCTGGTAATTACTTAAATAGAGAAGCTCTATTCTTTACAATGTGTTTTCCTGGTCCTTGTACACCATGTATTTCAACTACTGAAGCCTCACTTTGTAGAGAAGCAAAGGACTCATTCTTTAAGAAAATGTTTGTCTACCTACCTATTGTTTGTATGAACACCTGTATAGTAATTCTTTACCTAAACATTTTAGTTCTCTCATCATTTACTCACCCTTATGTTGTCTCAAACTCATAGGAATTTCTCTTCCAGCACAAATTAAGATATCCTTATGGAGAAATGATGTCTGTTTGCCATTCGAATGGGGACCAAACCTTCAAGCTCCAAAAGAAACATAAAGGTAAAGGACCATTAATCTAAGTCACCAGTCATTTAGTCTGATATCAAAGATATCAGACCAAGGGACCACAAACTAGAGACTGCAATTGCAAGATGTATGATGAAAAGTGTTTGGTCTGTTCACACTCAAAACAAATTCAATTGTTTTAGAAGACCGGTTAAACCATGTGCCTCGTATGAATTTCCTTTATATTCCATTTACTGAATGTCTATTTTGGTGTTTGAAAGTTTAATTATCCCATTCTCTTCTTTTGCATTGTAGGAACAAACAGACATTTCATCTCCATTTAAATATCATCTTTTGCCATTTTAGTACAGTGAACTCATTGTCATGTTCAAGAAACCAATTTGAAATGATTCGAGCTTTATGACATGGTGCATTATCCTGCTGGAAGTAGCCATCAGAGGATGGGTACATGGTGGTCATAAAGGGATGGACATGGTCAGAAACAATGCTCAGGTAGGCCGTGGCATTTAAACGATGCCCAATTGGCACTAAGGGGCCTAAAGTGTGCCAAGAAAACATCCCCCACACCATTACACCACCACCACCAGCCTGCACAGTGGTAACAAGGCATGATGGATCCATGTTCTCATTCTGTTTACACCAAATTCTGACTCTACCATCTGAATGTCTCAACAGAAATCGAGACTCATCAGACCAGGCAACATTTTTCCAGTCTTCAACTGTCTAATTTTGGTGAGCTCGTACAAATTGTAGCCTCTTTTTCCTATTTGTAGTGGAGATGAGTGGTACCCGGTGGGGTCTTCTGCTGTTGTAGCCCATCCGCCTCAAGGTTGTGCGTGTTGTGGCTTCACAAATGCTTTGCTGCATACCTCGGTTGTAACGAGTGGTTATTTCAGTCAAAGTTGCTCTTCTATCAGCTTGAATCAGTCGGCCCATTCTCCTCTGACCTCTAGCATCAACAAGGCATTTTCGCCCACAGGACTGCCGCATGGATATTTTTCCCTTTTCACACCTTTCTTTGTAAACCCTAAAAATGGTTGTGCGTGAAAATCCCAGTAATTGAGCAGATTGTGAAATACTCAGACCGGCCCGTCTGGCAGCAACAACCATGCCACGCTCAAAATTGCTTAAATCCCCTTTCTTTCCCATTCTGACATTCAGTTTGGAGTTCAGGAGATTGTCTTGACCAGGACCACACCCCTAAATGCATTGAAGCAACTGCCATGTGATTGGTTGATTAGATAATTGCATTAATGAGAAATTGAACAGGTGTTCCTAATAATCCTTTAGGTGAGTGTATAAGAGTATATTTGTATTTTATAAACAGGTAAGGATTGTATTTATTGATTTTTTTTTATGTATGTATACATGTATGTTGTGTCCATGCCTGTTTTAGGACATACTGTATCCACAAACATGATGCAAAGTTTATCTGGTGTCAGAATAAAAAATAAAAAAAACATTCATAACTTGACTTTGTTCTCTTTTGTAATCCACATAGTCAAACGCTGCCGTTTCTCTTTCTGTAACAGTTGCTACAGAATTGCTAACACACTAAAATGACATGCACAGTACAATTATTTAAACTGACACACAGAGAGCAAAACCTCTTCTCAAGTCTCCAAAAGTCCAAACACATTTTCTGCTTTACACACATTTTGCAATTCAAAATGGCGCTTTAAATGCACTGAACACGGTTCTCTGCAGACACAACAATCTGACATAAAGTCGCATGTTTGCCATTTCAAAACACTGCCATTCAAAATGACACTACATGATACATGTGCCACCTGACCAACACCTCAATGGTTAATTGTTAACACTTCAATCTTTTTCGGTTTACTGTTTTTTGTGAGCATATTTTTGTTCAGTCCAATGTAAATATATCTGCTGACATATGCATATGTTGCACTGACTTGTTCGGTGAGTGTTAATTGTGCCATTTCGTGCAAAAGTTTGATTTTGATAATGCTATATGTAGTTTTGGTTGCAGTGCTTCATTTTGCAGGATATATTAGGTATTATTTTGCAGGATATATTAGGTATTATTTTGCTATTTGGGTGTGTGGTTTTGTGAATTGTGTTAAGTTTTTTGATAAAAAACAGCCAAGTTTGCAAAATTGTGTGTTAGCAATTGGAAAAAAATGTAAACTGTAACGTGGTAGATCTGATCATTACATTTACATCCATGCATTTGGCAGATACGTTTATCCGGAGCAATTTATAGTGCATTCTGAATACACATTTCGTCCCCTTGGAATTATAAGGTTCTATCTGACATTTTTGTCAAAATTTAGTTATTCACATATGCTTATTCTGTGACCACTTCTTTACATTATGTGATGTTGTTTTTTAAGTTGTGTACATTTTGGAACTTTTTATTTAGAAAATAAAAAGGTTCTTTCTACACAGTCGAATGGAATGCAAAAACTTTAAAGCTCAAATATATATCTCTCAAAACTGCTCAGAACGCAGATAGAACCTTATAATTCCAAGGGGACGATGTTCCCTGGGAAAAACCTGCATCTGCCATATGACTCCTCAAACGTATTTGAACTGCTGCTACTGCTTCTCCAAATGTCTAATTTGTTGTTTTAGGATGGACTAACTCTTTGCTTTTAAATCTGGATGAAGGAACAAAGTTTCAATAAGATATTTTAAAGAAACACGTAAGCAGACACAAAGATTTGTTGAGCTGCAGCTCGTGTCTGGCTCCAGTCTGCACTTTACAGGAGCTAGGGTTAGACTTCAAACAACCAATCATAGACTTCAATGCAGCAGCTGAAAAAAAAAAAAAAAAACACATTAACATATTAATTATATTTAGAGCTCATTGACAAGATCACATTAACAACTAGAACTGTCGTTTTCCCACATTTGCTCTTCCCTGCTCCATCTTCCTTTGGTTTTCTATTTTGACCAAAACAGATTGAGAAACTTCAGCAAATGAGTCTGTCCTCGATTATAAAATCCCCTCACAGAGCTTGATATTTATAAACTGTGCTGATAATGCCACAAAGGGATATTTCACCCAAAAATTTAAATTCTGTCATCATTTACTCACCCTCAAGTCTCAAACTTCTGTGACTTTATTTTATTGGAACATATTTTGAAGAATGTTGGTAACAAACCTTTTTCATTACCAGTGACTTACATTGTATTGAAAAATCAAAACTTCTTAAAAAAAAAATCAAAATTTCTTATTTTGTGTTCCACAGAAGTGATGACAATTATCCCTTTAAGACCAACAAGAGGTCAGCTGAGCAACACCATTAGATACACGCATATAAAGGTCGGAAGAAACACTAACGATTTTCTCACACTCACACACCTTTACTTAATCACAAACACACCTCAGTTGCACCTTATGGTTCAGGTGCTGCAATGCATTGAAAGTGAAAATTAAAGTCTTTTTTTAGGCATTCAAGATGGAAAGTCTAATTATAATTACTATCACATAGAGAGGCAAAGGCAGAGAGAGAGAGAGAGAGGAGTGAAGACTGTGTGTTTCTCTAGGTGAGGTAAACAGAACAGCTGGTATGTGTCTGTATATGAGGAGAGAATGTGAATGGAAGACTGTCTTTGTCAGACAGACAGGAATATGTGTGTGAAAGGATCCTCTAAATGAAGAACAGCATTTATACAGACAGAAACAGCACTTCCAATTCGACCTCAAGTTACATTTTTTATTTTCCATGGACAGAAAAAGACAGAACCCAGAGTCTATGCAGCACTTATAAAGTATATGTTTATTTCATTCTGGAATGTATTAACTTCCACCGGCAAAAAACAAATCTAATGAAGCGCAAACCTCATTCAGACCAAAAAAGAAAACACCAAAGAAAATAAACTTTTGTGTGCAGCGATGTGAGGGGACTGACGTGAATGTGCAGCCTGATGATAGCTGAATAATTCTCTCGGCAGAGCCAACAGTGGCACTGCTCAATCAGACACAAACAAACACATGCACGCTCACACAGTTACATTCTATGCTTGAGTAAGCACATCCACACATAAAGTCATACCCGAGACACACGGAACATAGTACGGCTCCGTGTTAAGGGTGCGAGTACATCTGGAACTGCTCAGAAGGGGCACTAACGTTCCTCACACTACAAAACATTCACATAATGAAGACATGTAGGCTGTTGTTAAATTAGTAGCGCTGAAGAATTAGTCTCTTTCAATCGTTTCCTCTCCTCTTATCCAACTGAATGAGGGACGGGGAGGAGTGATATCTATGCAATAATCCCCTTACTGTCTTCTGTTTGTCCCTTTCTGAATGTCCATCTTAGTGCTCCGCCTTTTTTTAGGCTAGGCCAATCATTGGCCAGCTCCCAGATGGTCTGCTGGTTGTCTTAATAAAGGAGAGGAGTTCATTTTGCAATTGGCGTAGGGTATATATATGCTAATGAGAAGGCGAAAATGTCAAGATCATCCAGCCAATCACAAAGTAGAACAGGAACACTGGATACACGACCAGGGCTTTCCTATTGGCCGGTTGGCTGTCTGCAAGAAATGCTGTGGAGGCTGTGAATGAAACACACATAGAGAGATACGGATTAAGATCTCACTGAAATCCCCTAAAGACTGTGTGTACAAGGAGAAGACAATGAGCTGAGTGATCTGACTTCTGTCTCCACTCTCCACAGTTTTACTGGTACATCTAATCTTATTTTCTTCTTCTTTATCACTTTAGTAACTGGTTATTAATAGCACTTAATTGATGGTACATTTGTAATTCATTAATTTGTCATTTCTCTGTGCAAAAAATTGCTTGTAATTATAAATTTTTTTATCCTGAATTCCACATATTTTACTTTTATTTCAATTACACACTATTATTTTATTTGTCACAACCAGTGTTTTTATTGATAACTGAAACTAAACCATAATAAAGCTAAAAATATTGTCACAGTGTGAAGCTAAAAATAAAATAAAACAAAACATAAAACTTAGATTAAAAACTCTACACTACATATGGTATATACATAATAGTAAAATAACTATTAAAAGTTATTTTAACAAGAATATTTTTATTTTACATTTATTTGTTTATTTCGCACTGTGAGCCACTAGATGTATGTTTTTTCCTCATGGGTATACATGGGTATAAAGCACAAACAACAAAAAACATTAAATTAGTCTACACAGCCCCCTGGTGGTGGCTGCATGCACTGCCGGAGGAGTTTGTTTGCCACACATGGATTCTAAACATTACAACTATTAACAGAAATCTGAATAATTTGAGTAAAACAATCTCAGGGCCTTTAGTCTTCTGTGATTGCTGAAAATAGATAAATGATTTTGATTGGTTCTTACCAAATGTTGACCAGCTGAAGGATGCGGTGACAACTATAAGACGGACAGCAAAACCGATGATGCCTGAGCCCCCCAGAAGAACGATACGGCAAACTATCATGGCCACAGTCAGAGGAAGAATACAGTACCCCAACACACACAGACTCTGGAAGAATGATCTGTACAGACAAAGAGAGAGTAAGACAGAGACATGGACAAAAGGAATGACATTGCTCCAGTAATGTGCTCAAACATTAAAACAGCTAAAATGATTATGCACTGTAAATTGTCTAGAAGCCGATGAACATTTATCAAATTCAGAAAACTAATGTTTCTAATAAATGAACAATCAACTGTTACTGTGGAAATGACCAAGAAACTGTAAGAGAGCTTACAAGTAAAAGCTACACGTAACAGTAGCTGACATTCTGAAATTTATCACAGTTAAAAAAATATTGGTGGAAAAAAATGATTAACTTCCACAGCTTGCGGAAAGTAAGTAGTTGATATCCCTCCTTTTATCCCTCTTTCAAAAAATAGTGGTGATATTTTGCAACCCTAAGTGCCCAGCGTTGCAATTTTGGGATGTTTTCCAAATTTTGTCTAAACGAATTGACTTCCTAAAGCTATATTTAAGAGTGAAAAAAATATGCATATCAATGCTTGGGTCTCTTGAGGGCTAAACAAAACAATTGATGTCACTCACACTCTGAAACCTCATTGTTCAGTGGCATTAAACAATCAGTTCTCTTGGATCTGGTTGACTAGCTCTCTTTTCTATGCCTAGTGATGAGACAAATTCCCTCTCGTAGGTACAGATGCCAAAGCACAGGCATCAATTTGGTTTGGCCTTAGAGACTCCTCTTTAATACGCATTTTAAATTTAAATTAAACTAAAAAAAATATACAATAAGAAAACTGCACTAAATTCACACTTCCTCCAGGTGCTTTTTTGTGCATATAAGAAAGCTTCTACCGCTGTGCCGCCACAGTTTCATAATGAACCGAAAATATTTAAAAAACTTCTCATAACAACATAAAAGGTCTCTAATGTTGTTTTGTGCCATTGCTTTGGCAAAGTATCTGCCAAATTAACTAAAATCGAAAGCGTGATATGACTATGCCCCCGGACCCCCTTACAGGAAACAAGGTCCATCCACCAGTCTCACAAAATCCTGTGGGAAACACTGAAACATAAATGAAAATCTGACTGTTTACTCACATAGTTCCTCCCAGGAGTTTGGAGTTGAGGGTGATGATTACAGAACCAAACCAGATGATGACAAAGACTTCTGCAAACTGTGGTCTGCCATCCTCCTCACTGTCAGCAGACCCACTCTGCAGCATTCTGAGATAGAACATATTATTATAAATACAATACATTTGCTGGAGTCATAGTGACAATGGTTCTGACTAGGACTAGTCAACATTACTACTCACAAGGCCAGAGTCACACAGAGGATAAGAGGTCCCCATAAGTCCCCTAAAAAGTACAGAACACATACACTCCTTAAGATCAAGACAGCTGAAGAACATGTAACATTTATAATAAGTGATCATAAATGGGGCGCATCCTTTATGTAATCTGTGATTGTGTCATCAGAAATGATGGACTCACAGTCTCGGAGTAGTGCAGAACTTTTCTTGGGGTACATAACATGGACAAACTTTTGTCCAATGGCTCTTAGATCCCTCAGCTGAGAACCACAAACAGAGAAAAGAGAGAATAAGAAACGTTGCTTAAACTCAAACAGAACTACTCTTACATGTGCACTCCAGTGATATTTTAGTATTATTTATATATTATTATTGTATTTATAAAAAAAATTTAAAGTAATTTTGTTGTGTGATTCTGTCATTTTTATTTGTTTTTAAAAATATTTCAATACAGGTTTAATTATTTTTTATTTCAGTTTAAGTCATTTTAGTACTTCAACTTAAAGTCCCCCTGTAGTCAATCATTTTATCCCTTAAAACTAATGAGCTCACTGTTTAAATGAATACATTAAATTAATACATTGTTTAAATTAATACATTATTAGCTAACTGTGTGATGAATGTACATTTCTGAAATACATAACTTGGACACAGTCACGTCTAATAACAGATCACTCTAAATTGTAATGTAGACATGCATTTTCTGTAAAGCTGCTTTGAAATAATAATGTATTGTGAAAAGCACTATACAAATAAATGTGAATTGAATTAGAACTCATCTTTGATCACCAAAACTACACCCTTGCTTCATTAAGTATGCGCAGATCCATGAATATGGAAATAAGCCCCACCTCCACTCAATCACACAAGCTCAGAATACCTGATTCACTCGGTCAACTTTACTGTAGTAAAAGCAGCACAATGACAAGAGGAAATACTGATTTAATTCAGCCATATGCAGTACAGGTCAAAAGTTTGGAAACATTACTATTTTTAATGTTTTTGAAAGAAGTTTCTTCTGCTCATCAAGCCTGCATTTATTTGATCAGAAATACAGAAAAATTACAATTTAAAATAATTGGTTTTCAATTTATTATACTTTAAATTATAATTTATTTCTGTGATGCAAAGCTGAATTTTCAGCATCATTACTCCAGTCTATCACATGATCCTTTAGAAATCATTCTAATATGATGATTCATTATCAAAGTTGGAAACAGTTCTGCTGCTTAATATTTTTTCATAATCTGTGATACCTTTTTAGGATACTTTGATGAATAAAAAGTAAAAAAAAATAATGATAAATAAATAATTTAAAAAAAAGCAAATTTTTTAAAAATAGAAATCTTTTGTAACAACAATATACACTACTGGTCAGTAATTTGGGGTCAGTAATTTTTTTTCTTTCTTTTTTTGAAATAAATCAATACTTTTATTCAGCAAGGATGTGTTAAATTGATAAAAAGTGATAGTAAAGAAGATTTATATTATTAGAAAATATTTTTTTATTTTGAATAAATGCAGTTCTTTTTAACCTTTTATTCATCGAATATATTAGGCAGCAGAACTGTTTCCAACACTCATAATAAATCAGAATATTAGAATGATTTCTAAAGGATCATGTGATAGACTGGATGTCACATGTGACACTGAAGACTGGAGTAATGGTCCTGAAAATTCAGCTTTGCATCACAGGAATAAATAATTTTTTAAAGTATATTCAAATAGAAAACTATTGTTTTAAGTTGTAATAATATTTCACAATATTACTGTTTTTTTTTAGCCTGGGAAAACCCAGACAACTTCCGGCAAATTCAGATTTGCTCGAGAAGTAGTCTGGCAAAGAGCTCATTCAAGCCCATTTCCATGGCCTAGAAATCACGGCACCAATCAGAAACGTTGAGGCGGGTTTTACACGATGACGATCGCTCTGATTGGTTTTTGGTCTATCCAATTGCGCCCAGAGGCATTTGAGTGACGTCCGTTCAACTTTTAAATACATTATTATATTCAAATTGCATATTATATCCATGAGGACAGTCTCCATGAAAGACCCACTGGCAGATGAACGTGCTACTACATTTCTCTCCGAAACGGTAGGAAATGAAATTAGATTTAATAGAGGATTTTAACTGTGACACGGTGATTGACAGGGCAGTTTAAGTGACAGGATGCACGCGACAGATCCGTCCGATAAAGATGACGAAGTAGTATGTCCCAAAGCTTGCCTACTTTTTTGCTACACATTCAAAAGTAAATACCTTTTCTTCACAAAAAGAGTACATACTTTTATGGCGTAGTGTAACTTAGGCGAATTGGGACGCAGCATATGGCTTTACACGATGCCGATCGCTCTGATTGGTTTTAGGTCTATCCAACTGCGCCCAAAAGGCATTTGAGCGACGTCCGTTGGTGACGCCCCTTTGGAAATGATTTGTCTATGGAGCTTTGCCAGACCATAACTCAGTTACTACTGAGAATGGTCTGGTTTTAACCAGGCTAGTTTTTTTTCTGTATTTTTGATCAAATAAACGCAGCCTTGATAAGCATTAGAGACTTCTTTCAAAAATATAAAAAAACTTAATGTTTCCAAACTTTTGACCTGTACTGTATGTTTGAACCAGAAACTGATTCAGAAGAAGAAGTGGAAGAGTGAATTATACAGGCTTCAATACAAGTCGATGTATCAGAATGGTAATGCGTTTTATGTATCGCTCTTAACAACATCGGGTACATAAGGGTAATTATTAAGATTAGCCTTTTGATTGACTACATTATCAAACAGATAACAATGTGTTGCTAATGTTACACAAACCATGTTCCCGTTCGCTATCTCAGTCTGCATTCTAAAATCAGTATCCTTAGAAACACTTTGAACAACTTAGAACATCAGTGGAGAAAGGCATATCGTTCATCATAACATCATAATATACAACATATTCACAATTTACCCGCTATATTGCTAAATGTACCCGATTTTTCATATCAACAGAAAAATATACCGGGATAACCTGGCTTCTCTTAAGACTCCCCTGCTTAGTACAGCACAGTAATGATGATTTTCTAAAGCCCGCCCGCACGTTGACGTGACTGGTAATAACATGCTTGTGACATTGAGAACTGCGATTTCAAACTGCGTTTTTGAGACTGTCTTTGTTCACTGCAGTTTTAAGGAGAAAATACTCAGCAATGGTGTAGACTTATGAGTTTGCACATGGTTTGTCTTAAAGCATATTAAAAACACCATAGCCAATAAAAACTTGATTTTCACCACATATTTAAACATATTTATTTCAGTTAGTTGCCAAAGCAACATTTTTTCAAGTTTTTCATCTAGGCTTAATATTTATACTTTAATTTATTTCAGCTTTATTTTATTTATGACAAATAATATTTAACAGTTTTAGTTTTATTAAACAAATTACACTGGCACAATTATAATTGTTTTCCTCATTACATTTATCCACACAAAATATTTAAACGTGTACATTGCCCATCCATATATGCCAATATGTCACTACCCTGTAACAAAAAGTTTCACTTACAATAGTGTCTTTGACAGGCTCATCCAGCGTCGAGAGATCATTGTCAGCATTCTGCGAGCCCACAGGCACAGATATATCTCCCTCCACTGGGATGTCTTCTGAAATTGAGATGTCAGACAAACCTGCAAACTGAGACATGAAGAAAGACCGTTTAAATTATTCATGGCATATATACCCAAAACACAAGTTCATGTTTAACTATGCCAGTGATTCTCAAAATGTGGTTCACTGGTGGTCCATGCAGGATCTATAATGGGCTGTGTGTTGTTGACTGACTAACAGAGGAAAATAAAAACAATTACAATTAAAAGAAAGCACTTCTAATTGAACCAACTCATTAATAATTGAGCTAAATATGTGATAAAGTGTTTCTGTTTTCTTCACAATAAGTGGCAGTTACTGTAGCAAATGAATAGTCTCAGCTCATATTTATTAGGAAAAGAAGCATTTAAGTTGATTTCAATTAATCAAGAAGAAAACAATAGTCAGGCAAATGAATGGTAGAAGTAGATTATAAATTATATAACTTCTTGATGATAATTTGTACACTATCTCTTTAAAACTTCCTGTCCTGAAAAAGGACACAGGTGACAGGGATGTGCTCCTGACCTCAGGCTCAAGAAGAATTTTTAACTCAGTAAAACCTATTGTAATGCACTGAAACCTCATTTCAAGACCCATATAATCACAGGAAATACATTTACCAAGCAGATATAGACCGTTAAATAACCAATAAAGAAATGTAAACATCTCTGTGTCGAGATCGTTAAATGAGAAATAAGGATCAAATGAAGGAAATATATCATTTCTTGATTGGAGTCTAGAACTACAGTCTAAGTTAAAATCTCTGCACTTATAAAGCGAATAAATAAACATTTAAAATATGTATAGGAGAGTGGCAGTCAGACACTCAGATATAGCACTAGCAGCAGGTGCTGTTACACTCTCACTGTTTACATAGTTTGGTAACACTGTACGATAAAAGGCGTAATCCTGTTAGCTATCAGCTAATCTATCAGTATGGTCATTTGGGTGATGTTTTAAAAAATCTTTAAGGTAAGTTAGTAAATTTGTCCTGTTGTGCTGAGAAACGACCATCTGCTTTTACACGTATTACCCCAGCAGAGCTTTACTGACACATTTACATTGCATTACCAAGCAGTACTCGGGATCGGTTTACCATACAGACAAAAGTTAAAACGGTGGAAAAGCTGACAATGTGTTTTAAATCTGTTTTAAAGCATGTTTTGTCTCTTACCATAGGCTTGCTAGACTCATCCACTTCCGCCATCTTTACACGGATACGGATACGTCATCGGGAGTGTGACGTCAAAAACGCCAACATGCCACTATGCAGATAATAATAATAAAGGTATGAGGTGTCTGTGTTTATTTAAGGAAAAGGTACTCTTTAATTTTGTTTTGCATTTTGAAAATGTATTTTTTGAACATTTAAAGTATGATAACAATGTTTCCAATTGTATTGTAAACAGTACGATTTTTAAAAATGTAATTTTATTAGTCAAATTTCGCATTCATAAGTTTAAGTTTTCTAACAAAAAGCCCCTTTTCTCAGTATTTCTTAAATAATTTGAAAATTACTTTTTTACTATTCAATCTAGTACTAATGGAAAAGCTATTAAGACAAAGTATTTTATTGATACAAAGGTCTTGTATTTTTGTGATTTAAAAAAAAATAAATATATATATATATATATTATGTGTTTTCTTTGCTCCCCTGGCTCCAAAATGTATATTGTATTGTTTTGTTTTTAAAGCATTAATAAAAAAAATTAAAATAAAAAAAAGATAATAATAATAAATGTCGGTATTATGGTATTAATATGGTATGTCTGGTATTATGCCCTATGTTTTAAACTGATCAAAGCTTTGAAATCATATTAACACAGTTTGAAAAATGCCTTGTAAATGTATGATCAGAAGAGCAGTGTCTGTCTCTTTAAGGGTCTTAGTCAGTGTGGGTTTAGAAATACACCGTGCGGGTAGAATGACAACTAGCATGACTTTGAACTATCAAAATAGGCGAGGCTTTGGCCCGGATGTTTGTCTCTACTTGGACAAGCACGATGGACCAACATAATATATATATCTTTTTTTTTTTCTATTTTAATTATTCGCGGTATATTTCAATGCAATGGCTATTAAGTGTCTCCCCCCCTCCCCCCTCCGATAACTGCACACGTGCAAACGTTAGCGGCATGTCACGTGGTAAATGTTACTTTTTCTAGCGCCGCTCAGTCTAGACCAATAATAGTCGTTTATGATTGCTTGAGACTGCGTTCATTAATACATAATTTAATAGTGATTGTAGAGGCATGTATCCAATTGTATTGTAAGTACCAATGATTGCAAATAATAGATTTGAATGATTATAATTTTCAGCCTATAAATGTCTGCAGAAATACAAAATACATCCAGAGATCTAAATGTAGTTCAATAGAGGATTTCCTTTTGTGGGCCCTCATGCGCCCCCCAGAGGAAGGAAGCTGTGTGTCCCAGTAAAGTGATAGTTTTAGCTGCTAACTAGTAGTGACATTTGCCGCCCAATGATGTGGGAGTGCTCAGAATGTAGCCCTGCCCGCGTTTGTCAGTCCCTCGGCTCCCAAAACAAGGAAAAGTATTGAAACACAAATACTTTATCAGCACTTTTAAGTTTTAGCCTACTTTACAACTCAAATTGAATTAGTCTGTTTTTATCAATACCGCGTGCACACGGAGACAGTCACTACCGGAGCGTTGGATTATTGTTTTTATAACTGCATATCATACAATATGTCAAATATGGGGAACTTTATCGAAACCGATTAAGTTACTCGAAATCAACTTGATTAACACAGCCGAGTGATCAAAAGGCACGTCTGTCGTGGTTTGTTTGTGTACTTTATTGACAACAAAAGGCCGGTTATCATCGTTGATCATTCAGAGGTTGAGAATGGGGCATCCTCCACTGGAGTTCAGCGACTGCTACTCCGACAGCCCAGATTTCAGAGAGAGACTGAAATGCTACGAAAACGAGCTGGAAAAATCCAACAAGTTCCTAAAGGATGTAATCAAGGACGGGAACAGTGTGATCAACACGATTAAAGGTAAAATGGTCTTTTACAGCAGCGGTGGTGGTGCTCTTCGCTGGGGGGGAGGAGGTGGATCGAGGTCTCCGCCTTTGCAAAGCCCTGCAGATGAACACATACGCACGACATCAGTAGAGAATTTAGTTTTACTCAAAGGAAAAATTCCTTTCATTCCTGGAAGCCCTACGATTCGTAGGGCTTTTTGAAAAAGCTTTCACTTGCAGGTCACTGGTTGGTTTTTAGGGGATTATGTATAATTGTAGAGGGGAGGGAGTGATCTGGCAGATGGTGCGCACCTCTCAGAGATGCTTCTGGCAAGCTCTTTCCGGAGACGGTTGATTTATTTATAGCAGGGAACTCCAATTTTACAGATTAGTAAATGGAATTAAACTGGAAAGTGTGAACGTGCCAACAAATGATTGACTGTGAAGGGAGAGCCAGTAGTCATATGAATTACTATCAGTGCTTGCTTATCACTATTCTGCTGATCTCATAGAAGTGAGGCTCTTTGCATCCTCGAAATGGAGGAGAGAGAGAGAGAGAGAGAGAGGAGATGCAGGCTGTAAACTATCAGTCTAAGAAGCATTCCTTTTCACGGCCATACACCACAATAGATGTTGCTTCCTCCTTCCTCTTCTTTTGTTCGGCTTATCTCTGAAGTGTTATGAAGCAAAAAACTACAAATGGAAAGTTTCCAAGATTTCAATCCTGCTCTTCTGACAAAGTTCCCCTGAACGAGGCAGTTAAGGATAGAGGAACTATAACCGCAAACTATGAACTTTAGACAGTAGCTTCTGCTTAATGAGGAGAAGCTGCTAAACTCACTAGAGCTGTATTACAGTCATTATATAGCCTAGATGTAATAGTAATTATTGCTGTAGATTTCCCAGTGCACAGCTCATATGTCTTCTTTATCATCAGTGTTTCAGGGAAATATCAGGGAATTGTAAAAGTGTGATTTCCAGGCCTGGTCATGGAAATCAATAAAAATGAATAATCTTAACTTTTTTGGTCAAATAATGCATTCATAACAGTAATACAATATTTTATTAAAATGAATAAAATGTTAAAAAGTTATTACTTTTTTAATAATTAATATAATTTAATTATATTAAGTTATGTATGCAGAGATTTAACTGACCAAATTAAATAAATAAATAAATATATTGACGATATAAAGGCACTATTAGTGCAAATAGCGATACTAGATTTTAGATAGAGCAGTATTTTCTTTGCACCATGTCTAAGTAGTAATTAGATTTGCACTAAGTGTAAATGGTTGTTAGATGCTATTTATACTAAGTGGAAATCGTGGCAGATACTATTTGCACCTCACTGTATTGTAGTAGGCCTATATTATAAAACGGTATGCAAAAACTACATATTCAGTGTATATGATCATATTTATTAAAATCATAAATGGATGCTACCTTATTGGGACATTACTTGTCCCTATCCCTGAAGTCCATTACACCTAACCCTAACCCTACCGATCAACTCTTTATCCCCACTATTAAATACCCGTTAGGCACTTTATTTCCACTTTTTGAGTATTTTCTTATTTTAAATAAACACCTTTCCAAGTTCAAGCTGATATGCGATGGGCAAAGGGAGAAGGAGTTGGGTAAAAGCCGGATACGAACTTGGGTCGGTCGGCAATGCTCCTGTTATCGAATGGGTGTAATTTTGTAATTATGTGTGGCTCAACCAGACATTGGTGGGCAGAGTCAAATCCTATTCGGACGGGATTAACTTTACAAGGGTAGATGGAGTAATGTCATTTTACCACAGATGGCCAATTCGCACGGGATAAGATATCTCAGTAAAACTAGCAAAAGTGGGAGGGGTAACTCGATTTGCGCATCGCCGTCACCCTCATGTCGTCATGTGCGTATTACGTTGCTTCCTGATATCACGTGCAAACACATATAACCTACTGTCTATGCATATAACCTATGTTTATATAAAACAGTTATGTCCGGTCGAACGATGTATTAATTAACTTCAGATTGGATTGTGTTGGTAATAGGCACTTACCTAACGCTAAAAGATGTTTTGTGCCTCTAACAAGTGCTTTCGACCTTCTTTCTGATCTGAATGGTATGTGGAAAACACTTGAGTTTTGCCACAGATTTGTCCCAGCGTCTAGAACGCAACTGAATGCTTTTTCAAGCGCCTCCATACTTGAAAAACTGCGGAAAACTACTTTTAAACAGGAAATGACAAAATATTTACGTACATATTTACAGCGGGTCTATTCGCACAGGATTAGTATTACCAAAGGTAATTTTTCCGGACCTTTTTACTGAAGTCGCCGTAATCTTTACTGACATTGTCCGTAATGATTACTGAGATGGCACATTCGGGCGGGACTAAAATCACAGAGAAGCTTGGGTAATTATTACTTTACCCCACCTCTCCATGTTAAACTAGTCCCGTCCAAATAGGGCTTTAGTGTAAATAGCCTCTGCCTACAAGGCGGGTTATTTGCACATAGTGTAAATAGACACTCCAAAATACAGTGCTATGCATAAGTTTAGACACCCATGCTAAAGTTGACTAAAAAGAGAATAAAAAATCATCTTTTGGAAATTGAACTTAATGCCTTAATTAAAAAAATTAGGAAAAATCCAACCTTTAAGGACACCAATTTTCTTTGTGAATGAATAATGTATCGTAAATAAATAAATGTTCTTCCTTAAAATACAGGGTGCATAAGTGTGTACACCCCTATGTTAAATTCCCATAGAGGCAGGCAGATTTTTATTTTTAAAGGCCAGTTACTTCATGGATCCAGGATACTATGCATCCTGATAAAGTTCCCTTGGCCTTTGGAATTAAAATAGCCCCACATCATCACATAGCCTTCACCAGACCTAGAGATTGGCATGGTTTTATTTCAGTTAGCCTAATAGCTGGTTTGATTTGCATTGAGAGATGATCTTATGGAAAGTACTCCATGCCAATCTCTAGGTATGGTGAAGGCTATGTGATGATGTGGGGCTATTTTAATTCCAAAGGCCGAGGGAACTTTATCAGGATGCATAGTATCTGCCTGCCTCTATGGGAATGTAACATAGGGGTGTCCAAACTTATGCACCCTGTATTTTAAGGAAGAACATTTATTTATTTACGATACATTATTCATTCACAAAGAAAATTGGTGTCCTTAAAGGTTGGATTTTTCCAAATGTTTTTAATTAAGGCATTAAGTTCAATTTCCAAAAGATGATTTTTTATTCCTCTTTTTAGTCAACTTTAGCATGGGTGTCTAAACTTATGCATAGCACTGTATTTAATGCGTCATGGAATGTTGCAATAAATAAAAGTACAATGAAATGTAAGCATAAATAAGTAAGTAAGTGATAAATAAATAATCATAGCATGCTCTAAAATAGTTTAAGTGGCTAGAAATGGCTTTTTAACATACATTTTTTATTTAAAATCCTTATTCATTAATCTGGAACTACTGGGAAAGTAATGTACATTAATTGGCCAAAAAGAGCAGGAATCCTGTGCCATTGTCAGATGATTTCCTGATTTATTGGAGAGTTTCAGCTGATTGGTGGTCAGCTTTTCCGTTTGCATTTCACTGCCTAAGTTTGGATAGAAAACTTGACAGTTGGTCTCTTGTCAGTAATAATTTGATGATTCAGCTTTAATTTATCTCCTTCTCAGGCTTCCTTCCCTAATTTCAAGGGAAGTCATAAATGCACCCGTTTTCTAAATACGCATGTTTTTATCTTGCCTGAGGGAGTATGCAAGCTTCTAATTTGACTAACCATAAGCCTCATTCTATACCTCAGAGTGCAACACTCCAAAAGCAGAATGCTGAGCCATTAAGGCCGATTTCCTTACGGAACTGTGCAGAGCACGACTGGCTGTAATTTGATGACTGCAGTCTGCTCTCCGTTGCTTCCAGTGTCTCAGAAGGAGTCTTCTGTAACTTCTGCTTTGGTAACTAAAGGAACCACTGGAGTCCACAATAAATTTCCACTACTGTGAAGTTCTGCAGCTTCTAAAGTCATATGACCTGACTCAGTGGTTTCGATATGCTTACTTCCTGCGTTTATGTAGTTTTGCACTTTTTGAGGAATATCGCGGGTGCTGTGTGGATGTGAAACTTGACACAGGAAGTGGAGCATTTTCTTTTCTCCAATGATGAGGAACCTTCTTGGGATCTATTGCTCCTGTTATGACTAAACAGAGAATATCAACAAGGCAGATTCTCAGAAGGCTTTAACAAACATGCTGCTCAATACAGAATTGTTGTGGCTGCTGTGGTTTCAAAAGTATTAATGAACAAATTATCAAATAATCTTTTGCACAACATTTTTTGGCACCTCTCCATTCAAACATCATCTGTTCAGTTTTGCAATCTCATTTTGTCATGTGTTTGACTGCACTGACCGGTTTTTCAGCCGAGTCTGGTTCTCTTCTACCAGCCAGGATGTGGTTCTTGGCTTCAGCTGTGGTTTAGTAGTTTATAAAATGCAGTACAATCTGACACTTTGATAGTGTCAAACTGACACTTTGTCATACACACTTTGTTGTGCATTTCAATAACACCTGTTACATCAGTTCTTGTCTAATGTTGCAAGAGTAAAATAGCTCCCTTTTGAGATCCGTGTTTGTGTTTGTCAGAGGGCTGGACAGGGCGGGTTTTGTGATCTAGTTTGGAGAGGGTAGTCCGTCATGCCAGCTCTTCATGCTTTAGACAAACACACTCTTTGTGTCTTTTTCATCAGAGGGGATATAATCATTTAAGCCATCTCCTCTGTTAGCACCGCACACTTCACAGAGTGTGCAGGCCCACAGCACAGAGCACAGCTAGAGAGAGATAGAGATCAGTAGAGATCTGGCTATTGATCAGTAAAAGAGAGTGGAAATCAATTGGAGTTTCTCTTTTTCTGGAAGTTAATCTGTATAAATGCAGAAGAAGCTCAGATTTTATTAGAATATTAACATTTAGGAATATTAGAAAATATTGGAATATTATATTATATTATATATTATAATGAGTAAATATATAAAAAATTTAAGCTGAATTTTCAGCATCATTACAAAAATGTATTCTAATTTTGGGATTTTGATTTTGGGCTCAAGAAAAATGTCTTTATATTATTAATGTTACTAATATTATTAGTAATATGTTACTTATATTATTAATGTTACAGGTGCGCTCCTTAAAATTTTTGGAAATATATATGGAAATGAATATGGAAGCAGTGATACACTAACATTCAAAAGAATGGGGTGAGTAAGAAAAAAAAAATCAACACTTTTATTCAACAAGGGCGCATTAAATTGATTGAAAGTGATAGTAAAAAAACATTTATAATGTTACAAAAGGTTTCTATTTAAAATAAACGCTGTTCATTGAACTTTCTATTTATCAAAGAATCCTTTGGTTTCCACAAAAATATTAAGCAGAAAAAAATGTTTTCAACATTGATAATAAAAAGAACCATTATTGATAGTGGTGTACCAATAATATTTGATAATAATAGAGTGCCAAGTCAGCATATTAGAATGTTTTCTGGAGGATCATGTGACTCTGAAGACTGGAGTAATGATGCTGAAAAATAAGCTTTACCATCACAGGAATATATTACATTTTAAAATATATATAGAAAACTGTTATTTGAAATTGTAGTGATATCTGACAATATTACTGTTTGTACTGTTTTATAAATGCAGCCTTGGTGGGTGAGCATAATTCTTTCAAAAACATTAAAACACTTTAATTATCCCATACTATTTTATATATATTTATAAACATACGCTCACTGGACGCTTTATTATAGGTACATCTTGCTAGTACCGGATTGGACCCACATTTGCCTTCAGAACTGCCTTAATTCCTCATGCCATAGATTCAACAAAGTTCTGGAAACATTCCTCAGACAATTTGGTCCTTATAGAGCTGGTAAGTCCCGCCCATCCGTAAAACCCCAAGTGGACCTCTAGGTTGAAAAATCGTCAATGCAAGTGAATGGGAGAAAATAATTATTTTCTGGTCCCATTTGAATTGTGCCATGAATGTGAACATATGTTGTCTGTGAATTTTTTATATAATTTTTCATGTTACGAGTTTGACAGTATATGGTATGATTCTTCGGCTAGCAGTTGTGGAAAAGACATAACGAGAAAGACTACATGTCGCCTATGTGACGTCACCCCATAAAGTTGACTTACCCGTGGTTTTCGCCAACCTCAACGATTTTGTCCTCTCCCTGAAAGAAGGCGGTGAAGTGCACCAAAGACACAGCCATGTTTAGCGGGATCCGTGAGCTAGTGTCCGTGTGCTAAGTGGTGTTGACGTTTCAAACGCGTCGAAAGCAGCGAAGAGTTGTAGTCCACAAAGTGCTCTCACACAAAGTCTAACCGTATCAAACTTCTACCCACTAAATTGTAGCAATCTTTACACGAAAAGTTATATAAAAAATTCACAGACAACATATGTTCACATTCATGGCACAATTCAAACGGGACCAGAAAATAATTATTTTCTCCCATTCACTTGCATTGACGATTTTTCAACCTAGAGGTCCAGTGGGGTTAGCGGAAGGGGCGGTACTTACCAGCTCTATTGACATGACAGCATCACACAGTTGCTGCAGATTTGTCAGCTGCACATAGTGAACTCATTGTCATGTTCAAGAAACCAGTTAGATGATTTGAGCTTTGTGACATGGTGCGTTATCCTGCTGGAAGTGGCCATCAGAAGATGGGTACACTGTGGTCATAAAGGGATGGACGTGGTCAGCAACAATACTCAGGGAGCCTGTACCATTTAAACTATGCTCAATTGGTATTAATGGGCCCAAAGTGTGCCAAGAAAATATTCCCCACTCCATTAAACCACCAGCAGCAGCCTGAACTGTTGATACAAGACAGGATGTATCCATGCTCTCATGTTGTTAAATGCCAAATTCTGACCCTATCTGAATGTTGCAGCAGAATCAACACTCATCAGACCAGGCAACATTTATCAATTTTCTATTGTCCATTTTTTGGTGACCCCGTGTGAACTGTAGCTTCAGCTTTCCTTTTCTTAGCTGACAGGAGTGGCACCCGGTGTGATCTTCTGCTGTAGCCCATCTGCTTCAAGGATCGACGTGTTGTGCATTCAGAGATGCTCTCCTGAAAATACCTCGGTTGTAATGAGTGGTTAATTTGAGTTACAGTTGACTTTCTGTCAGCTTTGAACCAGTCTGGTCATTCTCCTCTGACCTCTGGCATCAACAAGGCATTTTCGCCCACAGAACTGCTGCTCACTGGATAGTTTCTATTTTTCAGGCCATTCTCTGTAAACCATAGAGATTGTTGTGCGTGAAAATCCCAGTAGATCAGCAGTTTCTGAAATACTCAGACCAGCCCGTCTGGCAGCAACAACCATTCCACGTTCAAAGTCATTTAAATTACCTTTCTTTCCCATTCTTATGCTAAGTTTGAACTTCAGCAGATCGTCTCGGCCATGTCTACATGCCTAATTGCATTGAGCTGCTGCCATGTGGCTGATTAGGGTGAAGAAGCAGTTGAACAGGTGTACAAACATACATAGACAGTAGTATACTATATATACAGTAGTGGCCAAAAGTGATGTCCAGAGGGGGTATTTGTTGTTAATGACCCTAAGTTTGATTAAACCATCCAAATGTGAGGAAAATATTTTATATATTTTTAAATATTTTAAATATGAGGGAAGACATTGGTTCTCTCTTTGGTTTGTATGTTATTTCTTTGTATGACAGCCTGACATAAAATGATTTCTGTACAATTTGGCATGTTCCATTGCGTTCTCACAAATAAAACAATTGACTCCAAGCACAATTACGAAATATACTTACAAAATTGTTAACAAATTATATACTGTATAAATGCTGTATATATACAGTATATGTATGTGTGTATATAAATATATATATGTGTATATATATATATATATATATATATATATATATATATATATATATATATATATACACCTGAAATATATAGGATATATCAAAATGAGTTTATTGATATGATAATTTATAGATAATAACAATACAGTTTTTTGGTTACTTGTAGTATGTCTGATCCTGAAGGAGGGACCCATGATCTGGAGAGTTACTGAGATCCCACCAATGCTTTCTTTTCATAGGCCCATGATCAAAATACTTCTAAACCCTAGGTTTGGTTGGGAGAACGTCCCAGCATTTACAGTAATGTAAAAGGCTTTGGATGAATGCATCTGACAGTGGCCTGTCTGGCTGTGTGTGTGTGTTCTGGCACTGAACCTGTGTATAATAATTCTATCTTCACATCTGATTTCACTTAGCAATAAAGCTGCTTTTCTTATTTTTCAGAGGTTCAGTAATCATTGGCTTCATATGCTAAGTGGCCAGCAACCAATCAACGTGTTGAAAGTTTGTTTGTGTTTGAATTTCCTGGCCGTGGTTGTCTTTTTGTCTTCAATGAAACTGTGAGAGTTGATATAGAGAGTTAGTTCACCCAAAAATGAAAATTCTTTCAGTAATTACTCACCCTCATGTTGTTCCAACCCCATAAGACTTTCGTTCATCTTCGGAACACAAATTAAGATATTTTTGATTAAATCTGAGAGCTGGATCACTCCTCCATAGGCAATATAATTTTTTTTTTTTAAATTGTCGCTTGATAAACTTATGGTTGAGCCACTATAGTCACTTGCACTATTTTAAACATTGTCTTTACTAACTTTTCTGGGCCGGCAAGTTTCAATTACATAGAAGCTATGGAGGAGTGATCCAGCTCCCAGATTTAATCAAAAATATCTTAATTTGTGTTCCGAAGATAAATGAAAGTCTTACGGGGTTGGAACAACATGAGGGTGAGCAATTTTAATTTTTGGGTGAACTAACCCTTTAAACGCGAACATCCCTCCTTTCAATTAAAAGAGCCAATTGCCTTGTTTATAGAAGCATCGCTCAAGAACATGCATGCACATTAGCTGGAGAACATGAACTACAAAAGCGACATTTAAGATACAATTGTCACCAACATGCCTGTTACTTGAATAGAAAATAACTGCCCATTGGAGCCAATAGCCTTGTGTCCAGTACTCCGACATATAGTGTGGTTGCGCTTCTGGCGACCCAAATTGAAGTACTGGCCCCCGCGTACCTTTCTCTATCCCGTCCCCCTCTCTCTCCCAATTCGTTTACTTTTACTATCCTTTACTATCCTATCTCAAGGCAAAAACGCCACAAATAAATATTTTAAAAAAAGAAAGAAAGAAAATTGATTCCCTGGGATGTGGACAGACCTAGTGGACTAGCTGTAAAGCTTTTAGCATGTGGGACCCATATGTTGAATCAGGAAATGCTTTCCTATTGATGCTCTTCATAAGTAGCAATTTATTCTATGTGGATTGTTTACTGTTTTCTTTATGGTTTTGATGTTGTTTCCAGAATACTCGCTAGCAGTGCAGAAGTTCTCTCAGACCCTTCAGTCGTTCCAGTTTGATTTCATTGGTGACACTCTGACTGATGATGAGATGAACATCGGTGAGTTGACAGCTGGTCTTAACCTGTTTGGAGTTGTGCTCATTAGCGTGTCTCTTTATACTGAAATATTCTATTTATGTGATATGTTTATGTCATCTTTATTAAAATTTTCTGATGAAATTGTATGTGGAATGAGTGTGTTGTGGCAGTTTTGCATAATTGTGCATGCATTTGTTTTTGACTTTATGTTCTGTTTACATGACCACATGTTTTACCTTTACAGCTGAGTCATTTCGTGAGTTTGCTGGTTTGCTGCAGGATGTGGAAGAGGGCCGAATGATGCTGGTTGGTGGAGTGCACTTCACATACCTTTGTAAAACACTGTCAATCATAGTCTAAACTCAAATGCAAACATACCAAAGATCCTCACATATGTCAATCATTAACAATCTGCAAGATTAGCCTCCCTGTGCTCAAAGGGCCAGTTAAACTTGTTATTGTTTTTGTTTATTAAAGATTTTTGTGTTATTAGGTTTTTAAACCTGAAAATTCACCCACAGAATACTTTGAGCTTGTTTATGAATCATATCTGTTCTAACTGTGGCGTGTATAACAGGAAACTCCAGAATTAGACAATTATTTTTACTTCTCCTTCCTTAAAAGGTGCAGAATTGAGTGAAGTGCATGACTTCATCAATGTCCCCTTCATTAGGGGACATTAAGGGTGCAACATTAGAATAAAGAAAGAATAAAACACTGTATGTACTGGGAAGCAATCACACTAACAAGTTTAAATAAGGTGAAATATCAGTATTTATTATAAGGAATAATGGGGAAAAAATGATGCATGATGCAAAAAATGATAACCCATGATGCGTATTTACATAAATTTACAACTATGGGATACTAGACATTCATCTGTTCCATTGTTACAGCTCTTGACCCCTGACCCCCATTTATTGATTAAGACTAGAGACAAGACTTTCTATTATAGATACATAGAAAACTATGTACTCTTTACTTTTTCTCTTGCAGGTCCAGAATGCTTGTGACTTGCTTATCAAACCTTTGGAGAAGTTTAGGAAAGAGCAGATTGGAGTCACAAAAGTGAGTTTTGTTTATACACATTTACACATTAAGAACACACACCACATGACCACACGTGTGAGCATGCTCATAATCTCCACCTCTACTTCCTTTCTCTGAGCAAAGGGTATGGGCTTTCATGTGCGTGTAATTTATTTTTGAGACACACACACACACACACACACACACACACACACACACACACACACACACACACACACACACACACACACACACACACACACACACACACACACACACACACACACACACACACACACACACACACACACACACACACACACACACACACACACACACACACACACACACACAAAATGTGTCAGTAACTGGAGGATCCATGGAAAAACTATTTGTTTTAGAGAGACTGAGAAAGAGTCAAGGAGACATATGGAAAGTTTCAAAATTCCAAAGACTTTTCACTGGATTAGACTTTTTCCATGTCAGCATGCCTCAGTTAACGTTACTGAAGTATCAGTTTCCTTTCAGCAGAGTTTATTGTGGCTACTCATAGATTATTGGTTGAAATTATAGGTTGTAAGGAACCAGTTACAAGTCTGCAAAAAGTTTTATAAGGACAATTTCTGTTTTGTTCTTATTAAGAATGGTTTTAGTAAACTCGAGCCCTTCCACTCCAGTTTTCGGTCTCATATTCTCAGTTTCAGGTTGTTTATTTGCATGCGTGTGTTTCAGGAGAGACGAAAGAAGTTCGAGAAGGAGAGTGAGAAGTATTACTCTCAGTTGGACAAACATGTCAACCTGTCCTCAAAGAAAAAAGAGACACAGCTACAGGAGGTATATTTGTAAATACAGGAAATTAAAATAAAAAATATACAAACACAATAATATAATCTTTATTTTTTTGTGCTTATATGTGTTTATAGGCCGATGAACAGTTGGATAAGGAGCGTCAGACTTTTTACGAGTCGTCTATTGAATATGTCTACCAGATTCAGCAGGTTCAGGACAGGAAGAAGTTTGATGTTGTGGAGCCTGTGCGTGTGAACTTTCTTTTCCTCAAGCACATATACACACTTCTATTTTTAATTATTATTTTAATATCTGTTTTGTAGTAACATATATTTGATTGTGTTTACAAGAAAGCATCTATAGGTGCATAAATGAAGACTTTAAAGGTGCAGTAAGCAATTTCTGAGAATCATTGTTGAACACTGTTGATATTTGAAATCATCCCAAACAAATACACCCCTCCCTTCATTGATCTGCCCCCAAAATGCACATACGCGCAATGGAAGAGTGGATGTAGCAGAAGCAAAGCAAAATAAAGCTTTGCGAAAAATAAAGGAAGAACAAAAAATTAACACACAGTACACGAATATATACAAGCAAGACTTTATTGTTAGTTGCCAGCAACACACACTCAAAACCAATGTTACACACCTATGGAGCAGAAACAATGCAACCTCTGTGTCCGTTTCCAGGTCTTCCCGCTATCTAACGTCACTCCAGTGCTGGAAATCTTTTCTAATATTAACGCGGGTTCTAAAGCTCTTGCCTGATCATAACCCTTCTTTTTCCAGTGATATTCTAATGAGCTTATCTCCTTTGTAATGTCTCTCAGCTATCTCTCTTTCTACAGTCTTTCTTTAAAGCTACACTGTGTAACTTTTTTAGTTGATTCTTAGCAAAAAATACTTAGTTCTTTCAAAAATATATGTGCTCATTAATGTATATTTACTTCTTTCAAGTAATAAAGTATTCTCTTAAGTTTATAATCTGCCATTGAAAATACATACGGGTAAGGGGTTCGTATGCCGGTCGCCATGTTGCCCCTCCATCTTGAAACTACATTAGCCAAAGAGGGACATGCCTGCAAATTCAAGCTTCGCCTTTTGCGTTTTTCACTCAGTGACACCGTGACGAATGCGAGGGGGAGATTACTCGCGAGCTCGCGAGTGCCGGCAGATTTGAAAGATAGTGTGGTGTGTGTGTGTGTGTGTGCGTGTGTACTCACATTTGAAAGAGAGAATTAAAACGTCAACGCGACAGACAAATCAGCAAGACCATAGTCAATATTGGAGTAACTTTTCCCAGATGGAAAGAGCTCATGAGGAGAAAAGATTTTAAAACGGACGCCGAGGTTGCCTGCTTTCTTCTCGACAGGTAATTCAGCCTGTTGTAATTCATTTGTGTAAATTCGAAGTTTTATAGTTGCTTGTCTAACCATAGCATGGTTGTGCATAACGCCAGATCGACCTCTAGTATAACTTCATCCTCGCGTCAATGGTGAAAAAGTATTGTTTACCTTGTAACATAAATCTGTGCTGCGACGGATCACAGGTAATGAATAGTTTTAAAGGCGCAATTTTTTAAGCTATATATAAAAAAGGACACTGAACGTTTTAGTTATTTTTAATTGCTTTTACTTTGTACACATTGTAACGTTAGCCTAATCTGATTATGCTGGGATAGCCGATTCCAAGGGTGACGTTTACCTCCTGACATCTGTCCTGTAGTTTTATTCATTTTAGACGTATTGTTTATTATTGTCACGAAGTGATAACTGGAAGCCATGTTAATCTTGGAATAATACGGCCACCGTAGGAGTAAAAACGCCCTCGGAATTAAGAGGAACAGAAACTAAAATTCATTGGGTAGTCATATACAATTTCACCACTAGATGGGGGTAAAAATCACACAGTGTAGCTTTAAATCTCTCTCTTGTTTGCTCTCTCCTCCCCCATCATGTGTGTATACGCCCCCTACTGCTGATTGGCCACAAGTGCATTGTGGTGCTCGGTCCGATCCAAGTTCAAAAGCGTTTCTCAGAAATTGCTTACTGCACCTTTATAACACACCAATTATATTCATACTGATACAATCAATGAATTGACTATAGCATGTTATGCTTATAGCGGTGTGTCCTTGTGTGTGTGTGATTGGCAGGTTTTAGCGTTTCTGCAGAGCATCCTAACTCTGAATAATCTCACTGTGGAGATGACACAGGACTTCCTTCCATATAAACAGGAGCTTCAGCTCAGTCTACAGAATGTGAGAGCTTTACCGATCAATAATGACTAACCTTTCATCCTGATATGATTTGTTTTTCACTCTGTACTTTAAATGATTTTTGAGTGGTCGTTTAGCAGATGCTTTTATCCAAAGTGTCTTTCACTAAATGGATTACAGTTTATTGCATTCACAGTGGTGTGAACATACAGGCTGAATAAATGATGAAGAAAATGAACAGGATTCCACTAATAATTATTCATATGGTTTATACATTAATGTTGATAAATTTGAATTATTATTATTACTATTATTGCAATATTTTAAATGTAAATTTATTTTTAAAAAATCTACTGATTTATAATTCATCTATATACACTACCATTCAAAAGTTTTGAGTCTGTACATTTTTTTTAAAACAAATGTTCATAAGCCTCTTATGTTAACCCAGTGCAGCATTTATTTGATCAAAAATATTGTGAAATATTGTTACAATTTAAAATAACTTTTTTTCTAATTTATTAGATTTTCAAATGTAATTTATTCATGTCTTACTTACTTACTTACTTCAGTGTCACATGATCCTTCAGAAATCATAGTAATATGCTGATTTGGTGCTCAAGAAGCATTTCTTATTATTGTCAATGTTGAAAACAGTTGTGCTGCTTAATAATTTTGGATTAATTTACTGAACAACGTTTCAACCCGGAGGTCGGCACGAAGACCTGTTCAATAAATGAATCCTTTGGAAGCAGCAGTGTAAGTGTGACGATTTTTGTTTACACTCGAAAGATTAAAAAAAACAGCATTTATTTGAAATAGAGATCTTTTGTAACACTATAAATGTCTTTCCTGTCACCTTTGATCAATTAAATACATCCTTTCTGAATAAAAGTACGACATACGAACTCCAAACTTTTGAACAGTAGTGTAATTAATATGAATTATAATTAAGATTTTGGAGCAAATGAAATCAACAAATCTGTTTTAATGGCTCCTGGTAATATGTATGTAATGTGACTGTATGTAATATGTACTGTTTGTGTTTTTTTGATCGGCTGCTGGTGTTGTTGTTGTAGACCCGTAACCACTTTGAGAGCACCAGAGAGGAGATGGAAGAGCTAATGAAGAGGATGAAGGGTTCGGCAAAGATCTGTATGAGACACGGCCAGCAGGCGACTATGGAGGGATACCTCTATGTGCAGGAGAAATGTGAGTTCTGCAGCACGGCATGTGTGGGATGTTGAACACTATCAGTGTTCATAAATGTGCAGGAAACAGAAAAACACTTGAGCTTTGTAGTTAAGTGGAATATAAGTATTTATATGAATTTGCTAAACATCAACAAAGGCTTATTGGTCTCGTGCATGCAGTTACATTGCATCCCTTCTGTGTTTCTTCTTGGTATCCTTTCACAAATATCGGTCATGAAATGAGGTAAAAAATTGTATGCAATTCAATCACACCATACTTTGAAAACATGCTAAGTTTCCATTATAAAGAAATTACTGTAATAGCTTTATCATTATTTTTTTTTAAATATGGGACAGTCAAAATCAAAATATTTGTCTGTGGTAATCACCAGCCTGACACATGCAGTCCATTGAACTTCAGTTAAAATATTCCTTTATTGTGAAGAAAGAGCAGCTAGTAATTCATAACACCGCTTTCTCTTTGGTCAAACGCAGCATTCTGCACTCAGATATTGTTGTATATTGACTGTTATAATGACGCTAAATTGTATTATTGATTGTTGTTGGCTCTGGTTTTCTTGTAGCTGCGCTAGAGTCATGTCTCTATGGGAGAACTCTGTGATCTTCTTACATTATAAAATAATATAAAATCAAATCAATAATTTTATGACCATTTATTTGGCAAGTAACTGTGATAAGTGGGCTAATGTACAGTCAGCCAGTCTTTAGAAAAAGGGTCATACAAGATCCCTCCATTTCACGTCTGGGTCAGTCCCTGGTCAGGATTTAATTTTGCAATATTGATTGTACATTATCTCTTACAATACTGTGTATACTATCGGATCATATCCAATCAATAATTAAAATGATACATTGCTATTTGTCTTTCTGTCTCAAGGGGCTCTTGGCGTAACCTGGATAAAGTATTACTGTAAATACTTCAAGGACAACAAGTTATTCATTATGGTGCCAATGGAACAAAAGACAGGAACGAAACAGGTGCAGAATTAGTACAGATAGGATTCTTACTTTGTGAAGTGCCAGCCCTTTTCTCTTACGTTTGTCTCTTTGTTTTTCTCAGACCACATCTCAGCTCACGCTGAAGTCCTGCATACGCCGTAAAACGGACTCCACTGATAAACGCTTTTGCTTTGACATTGAGACAATTGAAAGGTGAGGGTCATGCCTGTATTATTGACTCATTTTCAGGGCTGTTTTTTCACTTATAACAAAAGTTTTAGTAGGACCAGAGGAGGGTCAGTAAACTGGAACGCTTATATTTTTTTGTTAAAGCACTTACATAAACTCTTGTGTGAAAACATGAAGTTGCGTTCTGCAATATGCAGGCATTTGTTTGATACTGGAGAACATTCACACAAACAACAAGAGGCTTTATTTACTCCGTTGCAGTTTGTCTTAAGTATTTTTATGTTGTGTTACCATAGGTGCAGCCCTGTCCTGCTCCAGGCAATTTCTGAGGTCAACAGGAAGCAGTGGATAGAGGCCATGGATGGCAAGGAACCAGTGGGTTTAACATTATCTCTCCTCACTCCTCATTAAGAGCCTTCACTGCTGTGTATGATCATGTTTCTGATCCTTCGTGGTTTCTGTTCTAGATATATCATTCTCCCATTCAAAAGCAGGCAGAGAGTAAGTATAACTTCACTTTATCAGGGCTATTGTATATTAGTACAGATGCTTGTTATAATCAGAAAACCACTGACATTTATTTTCTGCTTAATTATAATAATTATACCACCCTAGTCCTCCACATGTCAGAAAACCTGAATGTGCTAAATGTCTCACAGGAATTGCATTTCTGATTTGAGCATTTATAAAAAGGGTTGACTGCTCCCTTGGAAAAAAGGTCACAGAAATAAAATACTGTTCAAAAGTTTAGGGTCATTAAGATTTTTATTTTCTACATTAAAAATGCATTAAATTGATCAAAGAAAAGATCAATTTACAATGTTACAAACTTGTTCACACCAAACTTTTGGACAGTAGTGTAGGTGTGTGATATCTCAAGAATATTTCAGTGATGTTTGTCAGCTACGAGATGTGGTATTCAAAGATTATTAAAATTGAAATCTTTGCTTTTCAACATTTATTTGATATACCGTGATGAAATCAGATGATAATACCGTAAAACTTTCATATGAACCATAGAACTGAATGACAGTCGTTTTATTTAAATATCTATCTACATGGGACTTCAAAGAGTATTATAGTACATCATGGTAATATAGTACCCACAAAACATGGTAATACATTGGTACTGTTTTATTGTATCCCGACTTTTTTGGTCAGTTTTTGAACAAGTATAAAATACATAACAAATTCTAAAAAGAGAAAAGTTGCAGAACACGAGAAATTCTAAAAATAGATGGAGAAAATGCTTCTTAATAGTTTCTGATACTTGCACACCTGTGCAACACCATGTATAATTACACCATAAATATTGTCCTGTAGCCACCGAGAAATGCATACAGGGATGATGAACCTTGTTTATTATATGTAATATTACTTTTTTTTTCTTTTTCTCAGTGGAACTGAATGAACTCGGCTTCAAGTTCGTCAGAAAATGCATCAACTTTGTGGAAACAAAAGGTGCCTTCACACATTAGAATATCAGTCGCTTATTTTAGTTTCTGGAATGATCTCATATTCTTGTAACATGTTTGTCACCTGTTCACCAGTGACTGACTTTGTTCCTGTTTTTGCACTTCATTGCCACCATAATTAATTAAATTAATCAGAGATGGAAAGACAAGCACAATGGCCCTCATTTATCAATCTTGCGTAGAAACGGGCGTATATATTGGCGTAAGATTATGCTTACACTCCTCTCATCGCCTGATTTATGAAGCTGTGCGTACCTTTGAAATTCTGGTGTACGCAATACCTGCCCTTGATAAATGCTGCGGCTGAAATCGATCGTCATTAGAATAACACGCCCCTATATATTCAAGTTTCCGCTCCCCCCACGCCCTCATTTTACGCCATGGACACACGGAAGACGGCAAATTAAAGAGAAACTTCTTTGAGAAAGAGAAAGCGAAACCAGAGAAGTGGAAAGAAACAAAATTGATTTCCAGATTTTTATTATTAATGACGCTTATTGTTATTTAGAAGAAGAATGTCGTTATTATTATTTGTATTATTATTATTTAAAAGAAGAAGAATGGCATTTTTATTATTTTGTCAGTCTGAATTATTTTTTTGGTCATTGAAAGCCTTTCATTACTAAACCCAGTCCGTGCATACCTGCCGGGCCTAACCCTGCCTAACCATCGTTTCAAAGAATAGTACAACGGCGAGCGCGTCGAGTATAAACGCCTCGTCAGTTTGGGGAGGTGCGCGCGCAGTCTGCGGAGACTCGCGCTGCGGAGCCAGGCGAAAGTATAAACAAGGCTTGAAACGTCAGGTAAAGCGCACAGGCTCGCAACTGAAGGAATACATATGCCTACAAATCAAATGATTTGGTAAAGTCACACAAATTAATCATTGAAGTCCATGTTGCACAAAAATAAACATTGAAGTTTATAATTACTATGTTGTTGTTTTTTTTACAGTGGGTCATAATATATCATATCTTTTAGTTTGTCAGTGCGTTTTGTGGTGTTAGGAATTGTTTTTCTGCGCATTCCCGCACTCAAAACGTGCGTACACCACCTCCTGAGCAGGTGTAGGATTTGAGCGTGCCGTACGCCAAAGTCCATATTGATAAATCTCAAAGTCACCGTGGTTTTGGGTGTACGCCAGGTGTACGCTGGAAATTTGGTGTACGCACTTTTGATAAATGAGGGCCAATGTCACTATTATGTATTGGATTCATGTCTCAAATGCAGCCAGCAGAGGGCAGCAGCACACCATTTGTGTTCACATCTGCGTCTCCAGCTATTTGAGCCAGCTGTAAATAGAAAACATACGCACTGAAACATGCAGGTTTTACCAATAATATATCATCCAAAGTAAAAGAAAAAGTGTGCAGATATAAATTAATATCAGAAGTGTCACTTTTCTCCGACATGGCAAGTCATTTGAAACCTGGCTGTGGCGTTTCCAGGCTAGAGGCTGTTACAGTATAACAGTAAAATCATGAAGCGGTAGTTCATGCTCATTATTAAGCATTATTACACTGTAAGGTTGACTGCGGGAGCACCGAGCACCAACGGTTCTGTTTGAAGTGCTGCTGATGTATGTGTTCGTCAGTCTCTAAATGTGTGCCGTTACTCAGATTTCCCTGATGCGTAAGTCCAGCCTTGTCATCAGTCACAACTTGGTGTATGTTAACAATACACTTTACAACAATACAATCCGCAAACTTTCAGTTGCATGGCTAACGAACCTAAAGCGGGCCAGTTCCACCGCTGCTGTCGTTGTTCGATAGAGCTGTACTTTTCCACTGCAAGACACTCCCCCTTTCTTTCTCTTTCATGCCAGGTTCTCCAATTTTCTCAGTCAATAAATCACGCTTTCTGTTTCTCTTTCCTCTTTTTTTTTTTTGGTTTCTCTCTTCTTCTCTTTCTTTCTGGTAGGGCTGACTCAGGAAGGGGTCTACAGGACTGTGGGCAGCAATATTCAAGTACAAAAACTTCTGAATGCCTTCTTTGGTGAGGAAATGGCCAAAAAAACATCTGCTGTGTGTGTGTGTGTGTGTGTGTGTGTGTGTGCATGTTTGTATGTCTTCCCCCGTACACACACTCTGTGTTTCTATTGAAAACCAATAAACCAAATAACACAAACACTCACAATAAAATATACAAACATGCTTTATTTCTTGTCAAGAAGCTTATGTTTTAAGTGGATAATAAATTTAATAGAGATATAAATCTGAATCCAACTTATTGTGATGTTTAATATCTGCAGTAAACTTTGTGAACTTGCACTTTTTTTTTTAACACTGAGGAAACCAAAGCACAGATATACGTCCATGAGAGCGTCCTTGAGCTGCTACAAAATCCCTGACACATACTGAAAAACAACAACCGTCTGAGGAAGGCCGTTTATCTCTCTTTCTCTCTCTCTCTCTGTCTTAATCTATCCTCCACTCTCTGCAGACCCAAAGTGTCCTGCTGAAGTAGATTTCAATTCCAGTGACATGGACATTAAGACCATCACTAGTGCTTTGAAATTCTATCTGCGGTGAGTTAAACACATTATGTGATTATCTTCCAATAAGTACTTTTTTTGGTCATTTGATTTAATGTTTGTTTGTGTACTGTACATTTACATATGTTTTTCAGGAGTCTGTGTGAACCTCTGATGACCTACAGCCTGCATAGAGAACTGATCTTAGCAGCAAGTATGACAGCAAACGCATCCAGCCAGACACACAAACCCACATTTCCATCCTTACACACAGATAGACCCACACTTTTATGTGTTTATATGTATTTTTCATCTCTTATGTGGGTCTGTCAAGTTCAATTCAAGCATAGCTCTAAAAGAGGGGAAAACACAAGTCCAAGTGCACTGTTTTCTCTTTCAGCACTGTACAAAAAAGCAATACCCCACATCAGTGATTCTCAACCATGGTTATGTGAACTACAGTGTTTCAGGGGGTACTTGGATTTAGATTACGTGGATTAAAAGATTTAGATAATGCTTTGTTAACCCTATAAAACAAGACTATACAAGTCTTATACATTTTAATAACTCTCATGAAAATACATTAACGGTCAAAAGTTTGGGGTCTAGTTTTTTTTCTTTTTTTTCTTTTTTTCTTTAGCAAGGATACATTAAATTGATCAAAACTGACTGTGAAGACATTTATAATATTACAAAAGATTTCTATTTCAATGCTGTTCTTTTGAACTTTATATTCATCAAAGTGCCCTGAAATAAAAATGATCACGGTTATCACAAAACAATATTGTTTTTTTTATTTTACCAAATAAATGCAGCCTTGGTGAGCATAAGAGACTTCTTTCAGAAACATTTCAAAAAAACGTACTGACCCCAAACTTTTGAATTGTGTATGTTTTTCCAAAAGCAATTTTAATTATATTACTCATAATTGTAAATGATATCCAGTATAAAAAGAGAAAAAATAAGCTAGGATTGAACCAAAATGTTAACTTTAGTACAATACCAGTCTCTAGTGTCTTGGTATCAACACTAATTTGATAGCCTAGAAATCTAGACGCACCCTAGCGGCAGCAAAATTTATTTTGCAGCCAGGGTAGTCTAGCAACTCTCCGTTGACTTTCGGAGCTGTAAAACCCTAAATTGGGTCAGGCCAATCACATAGTGTATAGAGTAGGCGGGGCGGGGTTAACATAATGACGACAGAGTTGTGACGGTTCCCTGCTACTTGAAAACAAAGAATGGCGGCTGCTGCTGGCGAACAGTCTTTCGAATCGGCTTTGGCCGCGACTCTGGAGGACTTGGAGTTAAGTTTTTCTTTGAGAAAAGAGCAAAGAACGGCACTTAAGTCATTCTTAAAAAAGGAAGATGTGTTCGTAGTTTTGCCGGCCAGATTCAAAAGTTGAATCTATCAACTAACGTTAGCTCCGCTGTTGGGAAAACGCTCTGGTTGGTTGAAGCGCTGTCCTATTGCGTGCAGAGGGAATCTGAAAGACAGCCGTTTATCCCGCCCCTCGGATTGAGCCGTGTCTATAGAGCTGGTAAGTCCCGCCCCTTCCGCTAACCCCACTGGACCTCTAGGTTGAAAAATCGTCAATGCAAGTGAATGTGGAATGTGGTATTTTCTGGTCCCGTTTGAATTGTGCCATGAATGTGAACATATGTTGTCTGTGAATTTTTTATAGAATTTTTCATGTTACGAGTTTGACAGTATATTGTATGATTCTTTGGCTAGCAGTTGTGGAAAAGACATAACGAGAAAGACTACATGTCGCCTATGTGACGTCACCCCATAACACATTTTCCCTCCACTTGTCGAATCACGGTGCTAATGCTGCGATAATCTATGGAGACAGATCGAGATGCCTGTGTGTTTTGTACCCAAATGTCACCATTCAAACCAAATGGGCTGTTCTTTCTTCAGATTCCCGTCTGATGTAAAAAGAGTTGTAGTCCACAAAGTGCTCTCACACAAAGTCTAACCGTATCAAACCTCTACCCGCTAAATTGTAGCATTCTTCACACTAAAAATTATATTAAAAATTCACAGACAACATATGTTCACATTCATGGCACAATTCAAACGGGACCAGAAAATAATTATTTTCTCCCATTCACTTGCATTGACGATTTTTCAACCTAGAGGTCCAGTGGGGTTAGCGGAAGGGGCGGGACTTACCAGCTCTATGGTGAGGCTTGCCAGGCTACTAAATTGATACTTCAGGTCACAAATGAACAGCTTCATGAAATTAAACCAAAGTATCAAAAAACTTTTTTTCAATCAAATAGAGAAATGTCTGGAAAACTTAGTAAACTTTGTAATTTTACTTTGCAGTAGTAATGTAAGCTATATGTCTTCCAATCACAATTTAATATAATTCTGAATTATGAACGGAAGCAAGTCACTGCAGTATTAACGAGTTCCCTACTGTTTCTATTCCACACTGAATAAAATGATGAATTTAGCCTGGGAAAACTGCACCTTATTTCTGCATTTAGACTCAAGTTGTCTGTAGTCTTACAGAAAATCAATGTCACAGTCCCAGAGTGCCTGTTGAGTGCCAGTGCTCACGCTGCTGTAGTCAAGTATGCGACTGGCCCAGTAAAAGGCATTTTCAATACTGACATTTACATGGACATATTATTAAAAGAAAATCATAAGACTTCCTTCACTGGTCTTGTGTTGACAGATCTTTTGTAATGTTTTACACTTCATGTCATTGCCCAAACTGGCCTGCACTGCCTCTACTGTACTAGTTATGTATAGTCTTTCCTTTTGTTTAAAATAATAAGCCTCTTAAGGTCATGTTTTACAGTGATTTTACAACGATGAGGGATATTATTAGGTCTAAAACCCTCTTAATCTTGGTAAAATGCATAGCAATGCAGTGGCTTATTACTTTGAAGATGACAGCCATGTGATAGAAGACACCAATGTTTAATAAATAGTTACATTTAATTAGCAATAATATTCAGAATAAGCTATTCTTGTAAGTAATATAGTTTATTAGCGTAATTGTAGATGTGGACAGTTGCCATCAATGTAGCATATTAATACACTGTAGAACGCAACTCATCCAATCAGAAATTAGAGTCAAAACCATCCTTTTTATATCCTATGTGTGTGTGTGTGTGTGTTTTTGATCTTGTGGGACATTTTTTTGGTCCCCATAAGGAAGACCGCTTATAAATCATACTAAATTATGTTTTATTTTATTTTTAATTTTTATGTAAAAATAGGGGTTAGGGGAAAGAAAATACATTTTGTACAGTATAAAAATCAATGTCTGTGGAAAGTCCCCATAAACTATGGAATCTCAACATCTGTGTATGTGCGATTCCTTTGTGTCCAAATGAGCGAGTGTGCTTCCAGCTTTAAACGCTTTCAACAAGTTGTGTTGAAAGTGCTGTATTGTAATCCTGCCCATAATAAGATTAGAAGCCATTAAAGCTGCTTTGATTATTATAGCTCGTATGCATACTTGCACTCAGATCACTCACAACTAAACAAACCCAGCAGAGCAGAGGAAAAGGCTACACCTGCTGAGGGATTAATGGCTCACTTTAATACTCTTTACTCACTTGGCCCAAGTGATCTCCCAGTCTGTTGTGTTGTAGGATTTCTTCTATTTTTATATATCAAAGACGTTGAGAGGATTCATTCAAATCTTTCAAAGATGCTACATTGTCTCTTAAAACAGCTCACACGTTCACAAGTAAACGTGTTTGCTTTGTGCTCTATAAAGTAAGCTTTGTTACGGTTCGCCACAGGCTGTGCTTTCAGATAAAGCAGTGCTTATCCCACATTTCACAATAAATGTCTACTGATCCTTTTAGGATTTTGCAAATGATCTTTGGACAAGTTGAAAGACGTTCAGCAAACTGCCGTTAAGATAACTGCAGCAAGAAAATAAGCAAACATTTCTAGAAACCACTAGCTTGCTAACAATCAAACGGCTCTATTAGTCTTAGTGTAGACAGAGAAGTGCACCGACTGTCTGCTTCGTTCTGCCTTTACGCTGCATTTTAGTTTACGTTTTTTCAGTTGTTGGGAGTCATGGCATTGAAATGCAGCATGAACCACTTTTCATGGGTGGAACTCAACACAAACTGGCACAACGATTATGTTAATGAGGCAATGTTGATTATGTTAATGTGTGTCATTCCATCTATAGTGTGTGTGTGACTTTTACCCATATTTTTTCCCTCAGAGTCTGAGAATCTTGACTATCGGTTAGGGGCAGTTCACTCGCTTGTTTACAAACTCCCAGAGCGGAACAGAGAGATGCTGGAACTGCTAATCAAACACCTGGTCAGGTAACACAGACACACGCACATGCATGCATGCGTGCACACAGACCTGCTAATGCTCTCTCACACACACACACACACACACACACACACCCAGTTTGCTCGGGTGTACCTTTATAATTATATATTTGAGTTGTGTTGTGGTTAATATGACAGGTTGTGTGTGTGTGAAATTTCTAAAGAAAAGTCACCTGATCTATAGCTCCATGCCTTATTTTGTGTGTGTGTGTGTGTGTGTGTGTGTGTGTGTGTGTAAAATATTTTGAGTAAAGCGAACAACATATTCACATAACGTAGTTTGAATTTTAAACTAAACAAGCTCATATACTAAATATAAATGAAAGTAATATTATATTAATAATGTGTACATTTAGTTAAACCTGCAAATAATTAAGTTGCAGTCAAGCGTGGATCAGCACATGATATACACAGTTTCTTTTAGTATTTCAGTTGTGTGTGTTTGTATACATACATATATATCGGTCAACAAGATCTTTTAAAATGATTTTGAAAATAAGTCTCTTATGCTTAACAGTAAGACCTGTAATTTTGTGAAATGTTATTACAGTTTAAAATAACTTTACATTTAAAATGTAATTTATTCCTGTGATGGCAAAGCTGAATTTTCAGCATCATTACCCCAGCCTTCAGTGTCACATTATCCTACAGAAAACACTCTAATATGCTGATTTGCTGCTCAAGTAACATTTCTTTTATTATTATCAATATTGAAAAGAGTTTTATATATATATGCATGCATGTATGCTGTTGAAACTCCATAAATTTCTAAAAACAAAGTGCTGAAAAACAATGACATACAATCCATACTACATCTGTCATAATTTGTTTTTGCAAATCTTCAATCTATGAATTCTGAAAAAAATCAAATAAAAATTCTGCTGTCAGCCAGCTTAAAAACAGTATCTTGGTAACAGGTTTAAATCAGCAGAATTCAAAGCAACTACCAAATAAAGTAAACCAAATGAACACACTGTATAACAAATGTATAATCTAGTAACAAAACCACTCTAGTCCAATAAGGAAAGAATTCCCAAAACATTCTCACTCTTGGCCCTGGGCTGGGGGGTTTATTATGATAGTTTTATCCAAATCAGTACAGTACTTCTCACAGGGACAATCCATTTATCCAATCCCAAAGCTCACTACATTATCTCTGTTGTTTTTCTAGTGTTTGTAGCCAAAGCAGTGAAAATCTGATGACTGTGTCAAATATGGGTGTAATATTTGGCCCCACTCTCATGAGAGCAGAGGTGGAGACAGTGGCTGCCATGTTGGATATTAAGTTTCAGAACATCGTCATGGAGATCCTTATTGAAGACTACAGCAAGGTCAGACATGCCCTTTTCCAACTGATCAGGGGACAGTTTATCTGTCTATCTATTATTATACAAGCTAAATGCTCAGACAGAAAACAGGTTTCCATTGAGAACTGCTATATTTGCACTAAAATGTTTTGAAATCAAAACAAATGCTGTGCGATTCATAATAGTAAACAATATTTTGTCACCTTTTCAGTGGCCCTGATAGTTTAATGCTGTTAAAGATGCCATATTGTTTTGTAATTACTGCCGTCTCTGATGTTCTCAGATCTTTAAGGGTCCTCCTGAAGAAACCACGCCGCCTCCTATCCCACCTCCAAGGGTGACGCCAAGGAGACGGCAGCCAATCACGATCTCAAAACGCCCACCCCGTCTCTACCCCGGCCTTCAGTCTCCAGTTTTTGAGCGTAAATAGCCTTCAACATCCTAGCCATCGTCATCATCATCATCATCATCGGCATCATCATCTCATCGTTATATAATGCTTTTTTTTTGCCTTATCAGTGAATTTATTATGAATGTGAATTATATTTGTCTTTATATTTTAGCATAGAAAGAAAACTGATTTCTTTTCTGTAGATTGGAATTTTTTTTTAAAGAAAAGATTATTATTATTTTTTTTTATAAAGATCTATATATCTCAGTTAAAACATACTATATAATGTTTCAGATTTATATCTATATATTGTGTGTTTTTTTTCTCTGGCTCAATATTTTTCTTTCAATTAATTTTTTAAAATGTTCCTATTTTGCTTTTACCTTTTTTGCTAATCCTGTTCTTGTACTGCAAGCTTAAATACAATGCACACACCTAGAAGGGACCTCAGACTAGATCTGTTTCTCCTCTCTAAATGAAGAAAATACAACCAAATCTCCCCAATCTTTCTATCACACACACTCCTTATGTGCCAGTTTAGAAGTCCCTCCATACTCTTTGTGAATTGTAAGATTAAATCTGCAGGATCTCAGGGCGTGTGTATGTGTGTCTGCCTTGATAAATGTTCGTTCTCTGACATGCTCTCCCCTCATTGTTAGCCGTGTTATGCAGTGTTTAACAACAGTCAAGCTAATAGTACACTCACTAGAGCATGACTACCTGCCCTTCTGCAGCAAGCGTGTGTGCATGCATCAGTGCCTATGGGTCTGCGAGTGTGTGCAGGATTGCGTGTGTATGCCATCGTGTGTTTCGCTACCCAGTGTGTCTGAGAGCTAATGCCTGCATGTGTTTACGAGTCTCTCTCAATCTATTTTCGATTGGCTTTTGGACCTCTTTTCCTCTAATAAGCTATTTTTATTATTAATATCTGAGCTTTTTTTCCTCTCCCTCTTGATCAAAAAGAATGTGTGCATTAATCCATTAATATGATTCTCTGGTTCATTTGTATATTCATGAGATTTGGCTTATTAAAGCATGCTGGAAATTTGCTTGGTCTGATCAGTGGAATAATTTTTGTTCCCCTTCTGTTGTATTTTTCAATCAAATCATTAATCTGAGTAGATCATAACTGCTCGTTTCCTGTTTGCTGAATTTGCTGGTGGTGGGATATGTGTGTTTGTGTGTGTGAGCGTCAAGCCACCTGTTAAGTTTCAGTGAATCTTGGATCGTGGTGGTCCGTAAACTTGGCCCTGTGTGTGTGTGTTTTTGTGGACAATACAGATACAGTCATGGAGTATTAGGACCAACCGTGAATTTTGCCAAATGCAAACCCCTGCCAAAATGCGAATGTGTTTGTGAATGAGTTTTTATGCAAATGTGTCCATGTCCAGTTTGGCTAACTCACACACAGCTGGTTGTTTTGACTGACTGATGCTGTTCACACACACACACGCACACACACAGCTGTTTTACACTTATGTCCTTGGTTCTCACATGGCCATAGCAACCTTTGTTATGAGACCAAGTTCATCTGTTCATCTGCACACTAAACTGGAGTCAAACCAGATTGTAAATCAGTTTGAGTTTCATTCATGCCTTTAATTATTTTTGTTTTATTTAAAAAAAAAAAATGTACAAGTAAAGTCTATAAAAGCACTTTCCCCTGCATAAAAATCTTTTGTGTGAAAGAACCACTGCTGTAAATGCCTGCGGTGAACAGAAATCCTTTTCATAGTTTATCTCAAATGAAAGATATGCTAAAAACAGTTAGCTTTTACCATTTCGAGGTTATAATGCTAATTCCAGACATAAGAAAATGTCATTTCTTTATAAAGAGATCGGAAGAAGAAAAAAAAAACATCAGGCTTTTCAAAGGATAGAAATCCAGCCTGACGGAGATAGATTTTGATCAGGTGGCTTGAGCTGATAACGATCAGTGTGTTTGGGTAAAACAGTTCATGGCTTCTTCAGACACTTTTTCCTTTAGTTTTAAAACTTCCACTATGTTCCGGTTGTGTTGAAGCTATTGGAATGAAATGACTCACTTTGAGTAATTTGATTTGGACTTGTTCAGTCTTTATTGGCTTGTATTTCTCGTATTGTGGAAATACAAGAGGACAGGGAGTCTGTCGAGCTGTTCTCTTTATTTGTTCATCGAAACTATCACAACCTCCCTTTTTTTTAAGCCCAAACTACAAGAACAGGAAATGTTAAGTTTTAACGACACCCTGATACAATCTCCCCTCAGGGGAATGTTCAGGGCTAAAGTGTTGCAATCGTGCCTCTGACCCACCAGACGTTTAGTAGTGCTTTATCTAAACTGCCTGCATTGACTGACTCTGTGCTTTGCAGGGCAAGAGCAAAACGGCGCCACCCACAATGATGGCGAACCTGAGGGAGACACCGGCCTCACGAGTCCGGTTCCTCATCAAAGAACAAAACTGGCACCTCCTTCCATATGCCCTCCATCCATCCCGCTCTCCTCTCCGACATCTAGGAAGCCTGTTAACCCCAGACCTGCTCTCCGGCCCTTGGATTCTGATGTTGGCAGGGTTGAAGTTAGGATACAGGATGGTCAGAGGTCAGACGCCCTGGTGACGGCCAATGGGGAATCAGGAGGGACAGTGAACCGCGCACAGTCTTTCCAAGGAAGCAGGCCACAACTCAAAAGAACAACTGGTAAACAAGACATTTAAATGATCTAACTATCCACCATCCTGTGTGACATGAATGAAGGCCAAACTCTGAGTTTAAGGATGATCCTATCAAAAATAAGAAATGCAATTCATATATACATTGACTTGAATACACGTCCTCACAATCTATATTAAATTACTATTACTATATTAAAATTCATTTTAATATTTTTGAGGGGCCCTAAAGTAAAAAAATGTCAGTGTGATACAACTGTCATGATAGCATAAAAAAGAAGTTTCATTAAAAAAGTGACTTTTTAAAAAAAAAAAACAGAAACTTATTAATTCAAAAGTTTATTCATTTGGCATAATCTTATATTTTTATTTCTTATGAATATATATATATATAATTTTTTTTTTACAAAACTGCTTCCCTTTTTTCTAATTTTTTAAAATCTTTTGTCTGCCAAATCAGTCATTTGAACTAACATTCAGAAGGGAAAAAAAACATAAAACAGTAAATGTTATATAAAACACTTGGAAATTATAACAAATGTAATGATGTAATGTAATAACACAGTGTGGCATGACGTATGAATGATGAACATAGTACATGAAGCAGGATGGCAATCCCTTGTGATCTACAGTAAGCAGAACACATACTTACAATAATCATGCTCCAATGAGTCAGTCCATTAAAATGGTTGTAACAGGTGTGTGTGTGTGTGTGTGTGTAACAGGAGAGGCTCAGGGGCTGAAAGGACGATCTTTCTCAGAGAAGAGTTCCATCTGCCGGCCACCCACTCGACCACCAGATCCACCCTCCCGTCTCCTCAATAAAACTGTAAACGAAGACACTCCAGCATCATAGTAAGTACACATCAATTCACCACAAACCTTACTTCACTGTAATGTTAATGCTGATTTATTCAGATTCAGATTTTTTTGTTCTTTTTTTTTTTTTAATAAACATTAACAGAAATCTGAAATGCATTGCATAGCACAGTGAGTGAAACCCTTGTATTATTTGTATGAAGGATACATTTTTTGGGTGAAGGATAAATCAACTTTGCTCTCTGCTCAGGTGTGATCTTGGCACATTCATCCAGGCAGATTTGCTCCAGATTGTTCCGGTTATTTGGTCGACACTGTCCACGGCAATTTTCAAGTAGCAGCACAGATTCTCAGTTGGATTGAGTTCAGAACTTTGATTGCGGCATTATGAGATATGTTTGTGTTCTTGCAATGTTCATTTAGCCTTGTGTCTGGAATCACTGACCTTCTGAAGGATGAACTTTCGGTAACACTTTATTTTGATGGTCACTTTTGAACATTATGTTGACTATAAGTAATTTTGCAACTGCATGTCAACTGGCATTAGAGTATTAGTATTGTGTGCTTAATATGTGCAAACTCTTTATTGTGATGCTCCTCCAACAGACTATAAGTAACTTTGCAACTACATGTCAACTTATTCTAACCCTAAACCTACCAGTCTACTAATACTCTACTAACACTCTAATGAGAGTTAGTAGACATATAGGGGCAACATTACTTATAGTTAACAGAATGTGTTAAAGGGACCATCAAAATAAAGTGAAACCGAACTTTCTCCCAAACGTTGGCTTTTAGGCAGACTAAAACAGGTTTCTCCTGCAGTAGGGCTGCACAATTTTAGGGATGCATCCTATACAGTATAATAGTACCAAACAGATATCAGTTATCATATTTTTAGGTCAGTATTGGATATTTAATTGCATGTTTATTTCCTCTATTTTTTGCATAAATAACACATAATTTATTAACACTTTTTATGTAATCTTTAGCTAATTTTTTTAATGAATTTAAAAAAAAAATCATGCGCTATTTATATAGCCAAATATTGTAATAATGATGTGAAATGCAACAAACATTTAACATCTGTAGAAAAAGGCATAAAAGTACATAGATACGGCAGCTCTCAGGTTGAAACGGGTGTGCAAAAACTACAAACTAGGAAGTCTTTGTCTTCAAACTAAGTCCTGTTTTGCCGAAGCTTTCCTGCTAACAGAAAAAGTAACTCAAACTTCCTTCAGTTGAGCCAAACGTGAACTGAGTGAACAATAACCCAGTTCTCTTGGCATTTACATTATACCTGAACTTAAGTTGGACTATATGAGAGGGTCTCCGTCCACTTTTTATTCATACAGTTATTTTTACTATATATACCAACTTAAATATTATCTCATTGTAACATAATGCTGATTTATTGTTATCATATTGAATATTGAAATTATGGTGTGCTTGCAGTGTTCTTCCTAAGAAAGTACTGGGTAACTACATGGGTTAAGGTTTAGGGTTAGGTTCAGGGGTTAGTACCTAGTTATTACCAAGTTATTACTACAATAAGTGCATTGGATGTACACGGGGAACAGGACTGTAAAATAAAGTGCTCAGAAATTATGAAATAGTTATATTTCAAGCCTGGAAGTTTAGAGGATAACTTTCTGTGCAGATTGCAATAGTTTTTCACTCTGTTGAAATGCTGTAAACTCTCTACATTTCTTAATTATTATTTTATATATTAAGTTCAATTTTAGCCTTTAATAATCAGACTATTCTGTATTGCAAGTTTGATTCTATCGCAATTAATGTTGCAGCTCTATATTGCAGTACCTTTCTGTATTTTGTACCATCCATCCTTCTGTTTTTATGAATATGTCCAGTTCCTACCGATGAGGAGAAGCCCTGTATCTTTCATCAGCATTGGATTGTGTTTTTATGGTGTGGGCTGAAATAGATTTGTGTGATCCGGATTGTTTTAGGCTGACCAAGATTGGATCGTTTCCACATTGCAGCTGGACCACCATTATGTGTTTTGGCAAACTCATGGGGCTGGTTGCATAAACAAAGGACTTATGTTAAGTGTCAATCAGTCTTACTTTCTAGTATCATAATTAGACCAATCTACGTTTTTATAGAACTGATGTAAAACAGTTATGAACAGTCTTAAAGAAAAAAATATAATGACTGTTGTAAGACTAGTCTTAACCATTTATGCAAACGGCCCCTGACGTGCTTTCGCATGTTTTTTTATTAAAATTCATTTTTATGAATACCTCCTTATACAAGCCATTGTTTTGCTGGACTGGTTGGCTGGTATGTGTTTCATCTGACTGAACACTGTTGATCCTGCAAAGTGATTGTTGGCCTCTCTTCGGTAGATAGTGAGCAGATATCTGATTTTGCACAGGGATGATCTTTTCTAGGTGTTTGGGTGGCTTGATTCCAAACACTTGGATATAGTATATGTTTTTCCAAATTGTATGCATTTGGTTTACTTTTACTTGGACTCAAGAATGCTCTTAACTCGTAATTATCACAGCAGTCCTTAAGATTCACAGCTAGAATAATGATCCCTTAACTGTGGGGATTTTATCTAGAAAATGCTTCAGTCATTTTAATGATTCACAGATAGAGGTCAATGCGACGACATTTGTGTCCTCATTTACAAAATCACTTTCCATCTGTGTTAACTTTTCAAACAACACATTTCAGGTTTTTTTTTCAACAATAAATTCTGGTAAAAACAGAAATATTATATTTTCTGACAGTCGCATTCAAATTATGTTGAGTTTCAGTGCTAAGAAATATCAATATCCTAGAGAGCTCAATTTCAGTGCAGGATCTGCAGGGATTTAGTAAAGCGTCTGAATCCTTTTGCCAGCCATTGTAAATATACCATATACAGCAGATTTGATCTGGATAAGACTGCTAATCTTGATCAAGTATAAGTTTTTGCTTGTTAGATCCTCATAATTACCATTCTATGAGCAGGAGCAGGGAGCAGTATTTTAGACTAACTCTGGGTCTAAGGTAACATGGGTGTTTTGGCCACTGTGTCAAATGGTCTCGTGTCTTATTTCAGAAATGCCTCAGTTAAATTTCTCCTGAAAACACACATACACTCTCAAGCATACTAGCTCTATCATTCTTGTGGCAGACTGCAGAATGAGTTCTTCTTTTTTGTTGTTAACCTTTAAGAACCAACTTGTATGATGGTTAATAAAAAAACATGTATGCATGAATTAAAACAAATAATGTTTTAATTAAAATCTAAAAATAGCTAAAGATGTTTGCGTTACGGTGCAGTAATTAATGCAGTTATAATTAGTTGGAACAATAAGACTAATGGAGATTACAGTTATAAGCACAGCAGTTTTACATCAGCGGAATTACTGGGAAAATTACACGATTTTAATGTAGTTGATGGAAAATATGGCAAGAAAAAGAACAATGCAAGATGTTAATAATGCACTAACAATTTTTAGAAGAAGAAAAATGTAATCAGTATATTGAGAATTGAGCTGAGGGTCACTAAAATGAAGCGCTTTTCTAGCAAATTAATCAGTTCACTGAAATGCATATACAGTATGTGACCCTGGATCATAAAACCAGTCACAAGTAGCACAGGTATATTTGTGGCAATAGCCAAAAATACATTGTATGGGTCAAATAGATAGATTTTTCTTTTATGCCAAAAATCATTAGGATATTAAGTAAAGATCATGTTCCATGAAGACATTTTGTACATTTCCTACCGCAAATATATTAAACATTTATTTTTGTGAGTGAATGCAGCACAATCACAAACATAAATGGACAACTTTAAAGGCAATTTTCTCAATATTTCGATTTTTTTGCACCCTCAGATTTCAGATTTTCAAATAGTTGTATCTCAGCCAAATATTGTCCTGTCCTAACAAACCATACATCAATGGAAATATTATTTATTCAGCTTTCAAATGATGTATAAATCTCAATTCAATTGCAAAATTCAATTACCCATGTGTTTTGTGGTCCAGGGTCACATATAACTATCACCTGCACAGATAATAAAGTGATATTATCTGTGAACTGATGAACTTGAATGTGCTGGACAGAATGTTTAACTGAGACTGTAAATACAGTATTTGTTGCTGTAACAACACTATGCGTAATGCAGTTTCCTACAACACTGAAGAATAAAGAATGAATTTCATAACACAATAATATCTAAAGTGTTCCCTTATCGGTCGGTCACTTCAATGTGCGTCGTGACCGACTGATACAAATCTCGCTAGAGAGGCCAATCTACTTCGAGTGAAACTAAAACAAGCCAATACACATTGGTATGCAATCATCTGCATCAGCTGTTCAGCCTTGCAGCGCGGGTATATAACAAGCAGCAGGTTTGCAAATGCGATTGCATTTAAGTTTTTTGCTTCAGAGCCAAGCACTTTGATGCTCTCTTTAAAGTTGTGAAGACTATTTCGAGCAAGCTTCTTTTTTGTTTTTCTCCAGAGGTGCGGGCGTGACGACACAGCAGCGCGAGCAGTCTTTTTACTCTCTCTCTTCTCTCTCTCTCTCTCCCCTGCTCTATTTTTTGTTTTTGCCTTTGAGCAAACAAAAAGCTGTTTTTTGGTAAGGTGCGCAGGTGAGAGCACTCAAAAGCCATTTTCACGGCTGGTAAGACCAGTGAGAGAGACACGCAACCAACGCATCGGGGAACCAACCCCCTAGGGACCCTAATCCCTCTCACGCTCCGCAGCCAGCAGCGCCACCATGGGAACGCTCTGGACCACCCGCGAGGTGTGTACCAGGCGCTTCCTTTGGTGCTCTCCACGACGAACAGATGTCGATCGCTGCATCGGAGGGTGGGTCACACTTTTCCGCAGATGACGACTCGCCGGCGCTGCCTCCTCTGGGTGTGTCAGCGGTGCCCGAGACGGACCCGCAGATGATGGCCATGCTTTCCCGGGCCGCCAACAGGATCGGGCTGGTGTGGAACCCTCCACCGTGTCCTGAGCCCTAGAGACTGGATGATTGGTATCTCGAGGTGGCGCGCTAGTTCTCAGCAACCCACCCCAGGGCCTTTCTTCCCGGAAGTGCATGAGGAGCTCCCCGTGGACGGCACCTTTTACTGCCAGAAACCGTTCTGGTGGCTCCTCCTCCCTCACCACCCTTGATGGCGGGGTGACTAAGGTTCCTTAACTCCCCCGTGTCCCAGACCGGCCTCTTCGGCGACGCAGAACTTCTCAGCTGTACAAAAGCAGACTGAGGCCATCAAAACATCCTGCTGCGGCGGTCAGCTGCTGCCTCCACCCCACCGCCTGCGGCCCCTCAGTCTGCTCGTCGCCGGGGTTGGCCTCCTGTGTCTGCCCTCGCTCCCGCACCGCAGCAGCAGCCTCCACCTAAACGGCGCCATGGAGCCAGTCGCAGGCTGCCCCCTCGACCGTCCAGGCCCCCGCCAAGAAGGGTGGTAAAGCCAAGAGCAAGTGGCCCTAGGACGGGCGACCTGGAGATGGATGGGACTTCTCTTCGGGAGAAGGTGACCGCACCGCTCCCTCCCCCGGAAGAGGGCCGGGTGGAAAATCCTTGTTTTCCTTTTGTTTTTGTTCCACAGCTGGCCTCAAAACCAGCGGTACCCAAATTTTCAATAAACGTTCAAATAAAGTTTCTTCCATCTCTGGGTCCAAAGAGGGCCCGGAGAGCAGTGGGGGAAGAGAATTCTCACCACTCTCATCCACCTCTTCTATCGCCAGTAGGCAGCAGTGTGCAGTCCGAGAACGCATCCAAGCTGCCTCCTGCACCTCCTGCCCCGTGGAACCAGGTAAGTGTTGCACAGCACACTCAGACTCCGCTATGGGCCACCTCCCAGAGAGAGCCTCCCGAGCTGAGTCCCTGTGTTCCACCTCGCTGCCCCACTTCCGGTACGCCTACGGTCCCTCTGGTCCCGCTTGTGCGGTCTCTGCGAGCATGGTTAGCGCTCCCCAGTCCGTCTCGCTGGGTCATTCGGACCATCAGGCTCGGCTATGCGATTCAGTTTGCCCGGCGTCCCCCCAAGTTTCGGGCCATCCACTCCAAGCATTTTCGGTCGACGAATCGGGCCTAGAGTTCGGGCCGGGTGACAACCATGTTGTACTGAGACCCTGGTCTGGCTATTTGCCCAAGTTTCCTACCACTCCTTTCAGAGACCAGGTAGTGAACCTGCAAGCGCTGCCCCTGGAGGAGGCAGACCCAGCCCTGGCTTTGCTCTGTCCCGTTCACGCTCTGCGTATGTATGTGGACAGAACTCAAAGCGTCAGGACCTCAGACCAGCTCTTTGTCTGTTATGGAGGCCAGCAGAAGGGAAAGGCTGTCTCCAAGCAGAGGATGGCCCACTAGATAGTGGATGTCATCGCCTTGACTTATCAAGCTCAAGGCGTGCCTTGCCCACTCAGGTTGCATGCTCACTCCACGAGAGGCGTTGCATCCTCCTGGGCACTGGCACGTGGCTCCTCGCTAACAGATATCTGTAGAGCTGCGGGCTGGGCGACACCTAACACGTTCGCTAGATACTATAGCTTTCGTGTAGAGCCGGTCTCCTCCTGTGTTCTCACCCTAAATGGGTTGAAGCACTGAGAGGCCCGGCTCTGTCGGCTTGCTGCACCCTACTGTGCTCCATATTCTCCAGAGTGAAAAACCTGTGAGTCCTCCAACAACCTCGGCCCGGACATGGCGGAGTGTCCGGTGCTAGGCCTTTATCCGTTGAATCCTTGAGAACCGGGTTTAGACTGGGTCTCATATGTGTGACCCTACGGGGATCCCATATGTGTATTCTCCACGGCTGCTCCTAATCGAAGCCTGTTTCTTTCCCTTGGGCTAAGTCACCCAATATTCATATGCAGTACAACCTTCGGGCTAGTCCATATGTATCTCCTTCTCCATCTCCTTCTAACTCCTTCGAAGATTGTGGCTTCCACATCGTCCCTTCCCTCCATAGAAAGGGCACGCTTTCCCAGTGTTATCCAATAATTTCACTGTATGGGTTATCACGGAACAACAGTGTCAGGTACACTCTGTTTAAGCCATCTCCTATCGTCCTTCCAGGCAAGAAGCGGTAGAGGCTTACACAGGGCGGTGGATGGGGTGCAGCAGCTGTGGCGCTTTGGTAGGGATTCCTATCAGTCGGTCACGACGTACGTTGAAGTGACTGACCGATAAGGGAATGTCTCGGTTACATATGGTAACCCTCGTTCTCTGAGGGAGGGAACGGAGACGTACGTCCCGTCGTCACATCTGCTGCCCGCCGGGGCGGCCAGCTTATCAGGCTTGGCTCCTCAGCAAAAAACTGAAATGCAATCGCACCTGCTGCTCGTTATATACCCGTGCTGCGAGGCTGAACAGCTGATTCAAATGATTGCATGCCAATGTGTATTGGCTCGTTTTAGTTTCACTCGAAGTAGATTGGCCTCTCTAGCGACGTACGTCTCCGTTCCCTCCTTCAGGGAACGAGGGTTACCATATGTAACCGAGACGTTGTTAGTACTCTAGTATATTCATACTAAGAGCTCAGATTTTCACGTGGTATTTTGTTCATTTGTTTGATACATAGTATATAAATAAACAAGTGTTTAGAAATCAATTTTTTAAATAGTGTTAAGAATTTTGTAAAAGTTTGGTGTTAATTTTTGTTATCAAAACATTGTCAACAAAAATTGTAAATAGACTAAAATTTGAGCAAAATAGAGTAGAATTTGACTTGACAAAATAAAATAAAAACATGACTAAGAAATAAACCTGCACAGATTAATGCTGTATGTGTGTGTGTTTGTATGTTCTGTCTTTCAGGTGCGCTATATTTTCGTGACAAATGCAAATATACATGCACGCACACACCAAGATTCAATGCGAATGGCAGTACATGTTTGTGAGATTAAGTACAACGAGTGACTCAGAACTAAACATGACCAGATTTTCATATTTGGCATTCAAGATTCCAACTTCAGCCTCAGAGGAGACTAATTTGTTCAAGCATGTTTGGGATATTCTTCACAGCATGCAAACAATAATATGAACATAATGTGAAATATATGGACAACATAGTTCTATTGAAACTTGTCTTAATGATTTAGAATGATCTCCGTTCATCATCAGTGATTAATTGATATATTCTTCTTTCTCCCTTTCATAGTGTCGCCTCCAAAACCCGATTTTTTGAGAATGCTTCCAGGCAGATGGGGAGGTACGTGTGCGTTAATGTGAGGGCATGCATGCGTGTGCATGTGCTGGCCCACGAGTGTGTGTGTGTGTGAGCCTTTCATTGTTTTCAGCAGCTGCCGGAAAAAGTGTAACATGCACACGCTCATAAAATACACACACTCACATTTGCACCTACAGACATAGTAGCCTGATTTGAACTCTCTGGCTTGAAGGAATAGTTCATAAAAATTGAGAATAAAAATTCTGTCATTTATTCATTCCTTATGTTGTTTTCAAGGTCTTTCTTTCTTCTGTTGACCTTAACAGATAAATTTTGAAGAACGTTTTGCTCAGTTTTCCATGCAATTACAATAAAAGCAAAAAAAAAAAAAAAAAAGCACCATAAAATTGGTCCACATGACTCATGCGCTACTGTGTATTCCAAGTCTTCTTCGTCATACAATAGTTTTGTGTGAGGAAAAGTCTTTTCTAGCTCTCCTCTAACCAATGTCTGGTTCATGAACAAATCATTCTTTTGAGTTGCATCTTTTCCCCGAATCAGTGATCTGATCTGGATGAGTATTCCTGTAGCTCAAACAATAGAGCATGGTGTTTGCAACAGCAAGGTCTTGGGTTTGATACCCCAGGAATGCATCAGCTTTTTAATAATTTTCATTCATCTTGGATACAAGCATCTGCCAAAGGCATACATTTAAATGAATCATTTATGTAAATGGTTTATTGACTAACTAGACGGATTCCAGTTCTGTGACTCAAGTTCAATTCAATGAGAAATATGGTGCATGAACCGTATGGACCATTTTTTTACGTGCATTTTTAAAAAACTTTTGGAGCTTAACAGTCCCTGGTCATAAATTGGCCCAGTTTAATGGCACTTTTATAAGGTGCTTTTGTGATTTTAGATGCTTGAAAGCTCCAGTCTTCAGTCATTTCTATTGCATGAAAAAGAATGACATTCTTCACATTTCTCAGTTTATGTTCCATTTTTGGATGAACTATCCCTTTAAGCACAGGATTCAAATAAGGCTACTGTGTCTAAGACTTTCTTAGACACCACAGGAAAGTGCAGAGAAGTTACTTAGTAGTTTTGCGGTCGGAAATGACCTACTGCTCAGATATCAGGTTTTGTGTGGAAAATATGTGGGTGTTTGTAATCTAAAATCAGTATGGGCTGATCTTTTACTAAATTATGAAGTATGTATGAAGTATATGCCTGATGAAGGTCATGAGAACGAAACGTTGCTGATAAATATTTTTTGATACTTTTTGCAAGTATTGATAGTGTGCGGGATTTCCTTTTGTTTTTTGAATTATGAAGTATGAAATGAGCAGTTTGGCAAGTTTGGCTTGTTTTTTGAGATTAGGAGGATTCTTTTCACTGCTCATGGCTGCGCTCCAAGCCAGCACACACACTTGTGTAGTTTAAGTTCAAGGACTTTCACAATGCTAGAACAGATCCCAAAGGGAACTCTCAGAGGATACTAAGAGAAAAGGTTTGACCAAATGCAAAGCATCAAAGTGAACTAAAATGAACGTCTGTAATGAAACACCACACCCCGTTCATTTCACAAGCCTGTGCACAGCGCTCGCTACGCAGGTGCCCATATTTCATGTGCATAAAATCTAATGTAGCCTACTGATGATGGTGCAAGAGACAATGATATTTTAAAGGAGTAATTCAGCCAAAAATGAAAAATTTGTCTCCATTTATTCACCCTCATGCCATTCCAATCTTGTATGCTGTGAATTTCATTAAAACACAAAAGGAGGATTCTGAAAGACGTTCAAAAGACCTGAAAAGAAGGATTCTGTATCTTCCATGCTATGACAGTTCACAGGGATCATAGGCTGTCAAGTTCCAAAAATGACCAATTAAGTGGCATATATGTCTCAACAAACACTTTAGATACCAAGATTGTGCACTCATATTAATATGATTTGGATAAAGTGCAACGTGCAATATGTCGGAGCCTTAAAGATACAACCCCCGCCTTCTAAATAAAGAGCCAATCGTCAACTGGTAAAGTCATCGCATCACTAGAAGCTCATTCTCTCACCTGATGGAGTTTGGGTTCCTTTACTGTCTATGGTTCCTCGCCACTGTCACTTCTGGCTTGCTTAGTTGGGGACACTTAATATTAATATTATATTTGACTGCACTGACACTATTGGATGAGAACTCAACTGAGCTGGACGATGACCAGATTTTTTTTTTTGCAGAACTGCTTTATAGATGAGCTAATTTAACAATTGATGGTCTTTATGACAGAACTGAATCCGCACTGAACTACCTTCAGCTGAACAATGACACTATTTTCTTTTAGAGCTGCTATACAGCTGAAATGAACTCTTTTTGCATCAGTGAATCATTTTCCTGTATTCACTGTAAAGCTGCTTTGAAACCTGTATTTGAAATCTGTATTGTATAAAGTGCTATATAAATAAAGGGGACTTGACTAGAAACAGTCAGTGTCCTGAGACACACACTTAGGACTCATTAGCTCATAGGCTGGTCCAGCCTCTATTTGAGCATAATAAACAACATTTATGGGTCAGATTTTGTTGGTGATTTGAAATATGGTTAGACATCATGAACATTATTTGTCATTTGATCAAGCTTGTCTCGTGACCAAACTTTATGATGTTAAAACTGTACCATATTGACTTGAGAACTCTGGAAAACTTTGATGGTTGTTTCAGGACTTTTTTGGATCTTGACAGCCTCATCCCTTTGTACTGCCATTGTAGGGAAAACAGAGTAAGAAATCATTTAAATTTGGTCAATTTCCATGAAAAAAACAACCAAAAAAAAAACAAAAAAACAGCTAACGGGTTTGGAACAACATGAGTGAGTAAATAATGACTGAATTTTCTTTTTTTGTGTGAACTATCCATTGAAGTTACTGAAAATAATAAAAATTTATAATAACGTACTGTTTTTTGTCCTGCAGCTCCTCTCCGAATGCCTCAACTGCAGCTTCTAGAGATGAGGTACGGCATGTTCTACTGTCTTATTTTTATTATTAAAGTAACCTATAGTTTTTGTGCTCATTTCTGTCACTTGTTTATCTTTGCAGAGCACTAAATAGGAACTTCCTTCCAGTCACTGATACAACTTGTGGATAGATGTCTTGTGGACCAATTAACGCACGTCAGCGGTCAAGAGACTGTATGTGTCCATGTACGGCACAGGCCTGGAGTCTGGATGTGATTTTAATACATAAATTATTAATGTTACTGACAGAGCATGAAGGAACGCCCCTTGACCCCAGTTAGTGTGTGTGAGTGAATTGGGCAGGGTACTATTTTTTTGTGCTTCGCCGCCAATTTCTTGCACTTGCTTACTTTGTTGTAAAATGAAGTCTTTGATTCTTGCTCGGATCAGAGAACAAAATGAAAGCAATGAATATTCTTTTTCTTTTTTTAAACATTTTGACCTTCCTGCTCACAATAGGGAGAACTCCCTCCTGTTCTCTTGCTCACTGTGTCTCTCAACATCTCCCCTTCTCTCTGACCTACATTATTGAAACCGATAAGACTTACGGATTTACAGTCTCACTCTACAGACACACTACAGACTTCACTTTATGAGTGGTAGAAGGTGGTACTATTCCGAATCAACACTAATCAGTATTTAATTACTTAGAAGCTGAACATGCCTCTATTAATCAACAGTTATTTCTCAGTAATTAGTAACTGGAAAGGGATGAATCACCTGCAGTGCTGGTTTTAAATGTTTCTGACAAGCAGAATAGTTACTGTAATTGAAAACTGCTTCTCCTTTTATCCGTTACGAAATTCTTGTGGTGTTCCTACAGCAAACCAAAAGGGATTGAGGAACTTTCGTTACTTTGACTAGTTCACAGAGCAAAGGATGCTTTAATATGTTTTTCTCTCCCTCTCAAGCCCTTTTTTTTTAAATGATCAGTCAACCTTAATGGTATAGAGATTGGTCTCTGTATTCAGCTTAACCTCACTTTCAAGTCTCAAACTTTGACCGAAAGAAGAACATTTATCGGTTTCTTTTGGTCAGTGGGAATCTTCTGTGTGAAATCTAAAGAGTTTAAGTCTCATTCTCACTTTCACACAATTGTAAATGTGGAAATGTAAATGTATATGTCAGTATGTCTTTGGTACTTCAGTTACAATAAGGTTGAAATCACTTTAAAGGTCACTTTAGGTGGGTTTGGTGCATTCCTATGTATTATTATTATTATTATTATTATAAAGCTCCAAATTTCCAGTTGACATTTTATGTAGTTTTTGTAAACATTTTCTTGCTGTTCGTCAAGCTCTCTCTAATTCTTCGTGACAGTCACTAAACCCTGTTTGTTTTTTCATTTAAATGTACTGCTGCAAGAAAATGATACTTTATTAAAAAAAAGAGATAAACTGTTTTATTCTTATGAAAGTAAGCTGTATGTGAGTCAATCCAGAGTAGAAATAAATCTATAACATGAAATGACCTCATTATAATAATCAATAAATGTTCAGAAGGAGAACGGACCTTTGGAATCCAGTTAAATTAAAACAGCTGTGCACCAGTCACAGCTACCCTTAAGAGGATAGACAAGCTCCCACCACAAAAATGTCTCTCGTGCCCAGTTGCTTTTGCATGACATTGTTTATGTCCATCCGACTCAGGGTGTGTTTCACAAAAAAAGTTGCAAAGAAGGACTTTCAAGAGTTTCAAATGTTTTTATTGAATCGAAAGAGGTAAAACACAAACAAACCCGATTTACACAGGCTCTACACAACAGGAATCAGAGCGTGTCTGATAAGTGATTTTCCATACGAGTGGAAATCAGTTTGCAAACTGAAAAAAGAAATCATCAGTTAACAACTGTCAATACAACACTACATAACAGTACTAAATTACCTGCAAAAAGCGTGCATGCACAGACTCACACCCACTCACACAACGGCTGTAAAAAAGACTATAAAGTTACAAAGATTTAAGTAACAAACATTGTTTAAGAAGCCAGAATTTCCTATTCTAGTCATATAAAGCCGAACTACCCAGCTCCTCAGTCTGCATATGGAAATGCGAAAAAATATCCCATACCACCAGGAAAAGACAGGAATTATTCACACAAGAGAAAAAAGCTGTAAAAAAAAGCATTCGCTAATGATTAGTTGTGTAATTGCTCGTATCAGCCAGTGAAGAGTTTAAAAAAAAAAAAAAAAAAGTCATTGTTACACATATGGGAGTTCTTATATGGTTTACCAAGCTGAAACAGTACATAAATAGATACAGCTATTTCATGGTTTCATTAGCACATTTAGTGTCTGTAAACCAGTGTGGTGCTCTTGTTTCAGTTTAACGTAGCTCTTCATTTCAAGAAACTTCGCAGTAATACACATTAGAAAATTATATTCTATCATTGAGAAATCATTATATAGCATTTTTCCTCCCTTGTGTACTGACAGGCCAATTTATAACCACATGAAGCATCCTGGTGACATGCAGACTGTTATTAAGACTCTTGGTTCTGTTGTTCACGTGAGAGAGGAAACATTGGTAGGATTCAAGCAAACCTTTTGTCATTAACACAGGCCAAATTCAATAACTTAAATTACAGATTTACAAGAGTGCATATAAACATATGCTTTTGCTATTGGCTGTCACACCGCACACAGTAACGGTAAATCCAACACACACAAAGTTCTACATTATAGCTCTTAAGAGATGTCTTAAGAAAGTCACAAATCAGCATATGGACCATCCAAGCACAAGTTGGTTCACACATGCGGGGTGTCACATTTGAGTGTCGCTAAATGACATTAGAAACGTTCCATTGTAAGACAGAGAGCGTCTCTCACAAAGTCGAGTATGAATGAGCTATATCTGTCTTGACATGCAAGTGTCCGGCTCCAAAGTTCAGCCGGCTAATGAATGACTTTTGTGATCAGACTTTGGCTTCGGCTCCGTCCTAAAGTGCTGCGTGTTTGTGGTGGAAGTCATGAGCTCTTTTTTGGCAGGGTAAAAGTGCAGTTTGGAGTTCTGCAAATTCTAATGAGTGCTTTTGGGCCGTCTAAATGGGTAAACACCTGCGTGTAATTGCTCGGTGCTCGGTGCTGTCAGCGCAGAAGAGCTGTCTCTGACAGCCTATTCTCTGCCTGGCACATTTAAAGCGTCAACATGCTCTGCAGCGACAAGAGCTCGAGCAGCTAAACCACATCTCGTCGTTTTAACTCGGCGGAAAACTCCCTGCTCTGCTGAAAGCACACCCCAGGTCACCCCAGGTCTGACAAAGACAACACAGCATCGCGATTTCTGGGCTCTTTAAAGAGTAATCTACATACATAACGCTGCAGGCATTATTCAATCATTTAGAAACAAAGAGCGTGCAGAGGAAAAAGACATCTAGAAAATACGAGTAAAGATGTTACTTTCTGACAGATAAATAGAGAACGCTTTAATTGAAGCGAAAGCGGAGTAAAAATACATATCCCTTGGTTTTTTTTTTTTTTGTCTTTCGTCTCATTTAACACCCTCGTGAATAAATAGGAAAGCTTTAGCACCTCTTGCCGTTGATTTGCGGCAGTTGATGGTGATCATGATGTTTGGTACGAGTTCCAGATAAAATAACAGTACTGTCCAGTGTTGTCACATACACATAGATCTTTTTTGTTTTGTTTTGTTTGTTTTTTAAAGCTGTGTATCACTTGAAGCTTGTTTTCGTATTCTAAATGTGCTTGTTAAAAGAGCGTGTTAAGCATGTGATTACTTATTGCTAGCGTGGAGAAATACAAATCCCTTAGTGGCTCTTACTATAAAGGAAAGAGAGGAAACTGTTAAACTATTGACTACATCCATACATTAGCACATAGAAAGGTTGAAAAGAACCACGCTTAACTTTTACATATACAAGAAGATTACCTTGCCAATTCTTCCATTAAGGACAGTGAAGAGAGAGAGAGAGAGAGAGAGAGAGAGAGAGAGAGAGAAAGAGAGAGAGAGACTTCATAAGAGCCTTATGGGAAAACAGTCCTGTTTCCTAACAATATCCATTTAGCTTACTGGAAATGCAGTTTAAATTTTTTTTTTTTTTTTTTTTTTATATCTAGGGCTTTAGCATGCAATTATTTGTTTGTTGTTTTTTCATGATGGATATGAAGACACCATGCATAGATTTATATGTATATACTTTTGAAGATCTTCTATACTGACCCAAGCTTTGTTGTATTTTTGTTCTATATACAAACTGTCAACATTATACCTTAAAACCTGAACTTAAATATCCAGGTTGTAAAAAAAGGTACTGAGCCTCGTCTTAACAAAAGTCTGCTGTCTAGAGGAGGCAACTCACGATGACTGCGATGTTTTTCATCGAGCTGTCCTTTCAGCCTTTCAGTGGCAATTTTCAAACCCAACTGTAACAGATTTTCAATTGAACGAAAAAGTCACAGAATCTGAACATTCCGAATGAATAATGCCTTTTAAAAAGCTTTTATAAAGAGCCTCTACATTTCATTAGAAATGAATGAAGCCCTTGTTTTACAATCAATAAACTAATAAAGCAGGGTGGAAACTCTGCTGTACTGAATTTCATAATGTTTTAATACTACAGCACTGTATTTAGCAGTGTGTTGTTCTAACTAACAAGAGAAAAAGTCATAAGCGAAGAGATTTGTCTTGGTTTTCGCCACGTTCGGATGTATTTCTCGATGCATGTAGCTTTGATTTGTCCTGATCTATCAATTCACAGACAGTAAATGAAACCTTTTTATCCCACTATGCATAGAGAGTCAAGGCAGGTCACTCTCTGATAGTGATCTATGTAATGTCTTTTTTTTATTAAGGGCTCAGGTGAAACTTCAGTGATATTTTTTCCAACATATCCACCGGGCAACACGTTGTAACACGTTGTAACTCTTGAAGGATAACTGCTGGTCGAAAGAAAGAACAAAACCGGGCCGTCAGTTTGAGAAAATGAGCTCAAATGATCTCTGAGGAGAAGATAGACAACTGTAATGATGTAATGGTCCCTCTACTTTTCAGGGCCATTTTTCAAAGCGAGGGAGACAAGACTGATATAGAAAGGGAGGGAGGGAGGGAGGGATGCAGGGATGCAGGGAGGTTGGAAATCAAAAAATCTGTATTATTCAGTCTCATCGCTCGATTCGAGTCCAGATTAAAAGAATCGCAGACTGGTTAAGGCTGGATCAAACTGGATCAGGCCGAACAGACTGGCTCATATGGCCTGGGTGGGGTTGGTATGGATCGGTGGTTCAGGGGCGCAGTCATGTCATTTGTGAAACAGGATTGGTTTAGACAGGCCGGCGAGGATCTTTGGCACCTGGACCGAGATTATTTCTGCAATCATTTCAGGAAAGCTGACCTTTGTGGGCAGGGACCGGGCTTGGACAAAGAGGTCAAAGGTGAACTGGTGCAACTTCTGAACAATCTGGGTGAGGGAGAGAAAGAGAGAGAGAGAGAGAAGGAGGGAAAAGGAGAGACAGGAATAAGCAAAATGGCAATATATTAATATTACAGGAAGAATTCAGCAAGAATGTATTGTGCCTGACAATAGTACTGTCATTTCCGTGTGTTACCTGTGTTGTTTTAGAACCAGAATTACTGAAGGAATAATGTGAATCCATTAGCAGCGCACACACATGGCCAAAAAATTAATAAACTCATCTCTGCTCGATTCTGTTCTGTTTTGGACAATGCAGCAGACTACTACATTCGGACATACTATACAGCGAGATTGTCCAGCATTCATCCTAACTGGCTCTTGAATCGCGATTCTATCTCCTACCGATTTGCATCGATTCACAAATTTCAAAAATCGATTTTCTGAAGTGTTACACACTTCTTTAATTTCGCAGTACTAATTACAGTTACTTACAGTTATTGACGTTAATCACAATAAGCCGTGAATAAGGACTCGATGCCGCCTCTCACATGCATGCAATCTCGAAATCAGTTCTCTTTCACAGTTACACACACAATTATGTCAAAATGCACATTGTGTTGACTGTGGACAGTAGGATTTTTTTAATCTTTAATATGAATCAATTTATATTTAATTCATACAGTGTTTTATTTTTACATTTGATTATTCAATTTCGGTAGTATTTCTACATGTTAAATAAACCTACGCTACTGTGCCTGAAAAACTTAAAGTTTATTTATTTGTATATTTTTCTATTGTATTTGTCTTATTGTTTGTAATTTGCTTCTTTGTTCCTATTTTTAATATCAAAAATAAAATAAAATTGCCTGCCTTGCTTTATTACAGAAGACTGTGTGTAATAATTGCAGTCAGCTTAAAGGGCATTTGTTGTATTGAGCTGACTAAAATGGGAAGAAAAACTAAATAAATTTCAAGGTTCATATTTAATTCAGTAGGATTATTTTTCTTCTAGACACATTAAACTGTAGCCTAGAAATCTAGACACACCCTAGCGGCAGCAAAATGTATTTTGCAGCCAGGGTAGTCTAGCAACTCTCCATTGACTTTCGAGCTGCAAAAACCTAAATTGGGTCAGGCCAATCACATAGTGTATAGAGTAGGCGGGGCAGGCTTAACATAATGACGACAGAGTTGCGACAGTTCCCTGCTACTCGAAAACAAAGAATGGCGGCTGCTGCTGGAGAACAGTCTTTCGAATCGGCTTTGGCCGCGACTCTGGAGGACTTGGAGTTAAGTTTTTCTTTGAGAAAAGAGCAAAGAACGGCACTTAAGTCATTCTTTATAAAGGAAGATGTGTTCGTAGTTTTGCCGGCCAGATATGGCAAAAGTTGAATCTATCAACTAGCTCTGCTGTTGGGAAAACACTATGGTTGGTTGAAGCGCTGTCCTATTGCGTGCAGAGGGAATTTGAAAGACAGCCGTTTATCCCGCCCCTCGGATTGAGCCGTGTCTATGGTGAGTTTCCAGACCTAACATCTTGATGTAGGTCTGGCTTGCCAGGCTAATTAAACTGTCTACTACAGTAAAATAAGAAAAGTAACACAAAACAGTAAACTACAATCAAATCTATGCACATATCGAATCGAAATTTGATTCAAATTCGAGAATCGAATTGTAATTTAATCGTGACCTCAAGAATCGATTTGAATCGAATTGTGAGGTACCAAAAGATTCCCACCCCTAATCAATAATGAGCCTAATTTACATAGAATGGTGTGTTTGCGCTAGAAACAATTGGTCTCATTCACTAAGCATGCGTATGCACAAATTTGTGCTCGTAAAGTGCGTATGACTGATTTAAGAACAAATCATGATTCACCAAAAATTCCGTAATAAAATGTATTCTAAATTTATGAAAAAACTTAATTTAAATACAGTGCAGAGCACTGGATAACTGGATTACAGATTGTTAACAAATAAAATGCATTTATGCAAAAGTAGTGCAACTTTTTAGTGATTCCGCCTGTAATTGTCTTATTTGTATGAAAAAAATATATACACTACCGTTCAAAGGTTTGGGGTTGGCAAGATTTTTTTGTTTTAAAAAGAAGTCTCTTATGCTCACCAAAGCTTTATTTGATCAAATAATGACTTATTTAATACAGTGAAAATAATTAGGCCTATATAATAGTATTACAAGTAAAAGTAACTATTTCAATAATATTTTAAAATGTAATGTATTTCTGTGATGGCAAAGCTGAATTTTCAGCATCATTACTCCAGTTTTCAGTGTCACATTATCGTTCAGAAATAATTTTAATATGCTGATTTGGTCCTCATGAAACATTTCTTATCATTATCAATGGTGAAAATCGTTGTGCTACTTTATATTTTTGTGGGAACCACGAAAACATTTATTTAAAATATAACTGTTTTTCAACTATGTAAAAGGCTTTACTGTCACTTTTGATCAATTAAAGCTATTAATTAATATTACTGACCCCAAACATTTGAACGGAACTGCATCATGGGGCCAGTAATGCATGTAACATAGAATGGTGTGTTTGCGCTAGAAACAATGGGTCTCATTCACTAAGCATGCGTATGCACAAATTTGTGCTTGTAAAGTGCGTATGGTGCGTATGGAGGTGTTAGTGAGGCCAGCAGGGGGTGACGCCCCAGTATAGTGATGAGGACACTATACTGTCAAAGAGCACCATCCTTCAGATGAGACGTAAAACCGAGGTCCTGACACTCTGTGATCATTAAAAATCCCATGGCATTTCTCGTAAAGAGTAGGGGTGTAACCCCGATGTCCTGGCCACATTCCACCCATTGGCCCTTACCAATCATGGCCTCCTAATAATCCCCTTACATTGAATTGGCTCTATCACTCTCTCTCCTCCCCACCTATAGCTGGTGTGTGGTGAGCGCACTGGCGCCGTTGTACTGTGGCTGCCGTCGCATCATCCAAGTGGATACTGCACACTGGTGGTGGTTGAGGAGAGATCCCCTGATATGATTGTAAAGCGCTTTGGGTGTACAGTAGTACATATGAAAGCGCTATATAAATGCCTCATTCTATTCATTCATTCTAACACACTAATGAATATTATATATGGTGTCTTTGTATGTGTTTGTGTGTGTTTTTATCTATGTGTATGTGATTGCGTGTATGCGTGTTACTTACTGGTTGCAGTGAGTCCATCAGTCGGGTCAGCTGTTGGAAGCGCATGGCACAGTTGGTCTTCCTGCCATAGTTGATTAAACGATCAAGCTCGTTTATATATGTCAGACGCAGCTCATCAAAATACTTCTGACTCTTCAGCCCCTCCACTGGAACTGCAGAAATAGAAATAAATACTTTCACCTGAACTTGCAAACAAATGTTTTCATTGAAATACACTAGTTTTGTGTTTACTTGTTGCATCTTGCATTTCACCGTGTAATATAAATTATAAATAAACTACAAATGGTATAAAATGGGGACTAAACTTTTTTATTTTTTAACAATGGTCAGTGAAAGGAGGTACTTAACCTGGTAAAACTAAATATTATATAGGCTGTTTCATTTTCTATTAATTTTCTATGAGGTTTGAAATTTTTGTGACCCTATAACAGTTTAAAAGACCGATTTCTGTGATCAATATTTTCTAGTATAACCAACAAAAAAAACAACAACAAAAAAATAATAAAAAATGTACAATTCTAAAAAATTCAAACAGTTATCACATATATGTATACTGTATATATTTTGTAATGGGAGAAAATCATACAATAACAGGATCGAGCACAAAATTTGAGACCCAGTTACATTTTGTGGTTTTGGTGTTTAAAATTAGTTAATGAAAATATTTTCTACTGTAATTATCAAGTATCAATTCAGGAGATTATGCCACAATTCATTAGAATTGTTGAATATAGTCTAGAACAGTGGTTTTTAAATGGTGTAGCAGCATGGTGAACAGAAAAAATAGATACTGTTCGACGGACAGTTGTTCAGATTTACGCCACTGGGCAGCTCTGCGGACAAAAGCATCTAATGCCCGAACTGGACAAAGCAGATTATTTTCTTCTGGTCTGGATCCCGGAAGGGAGGAGGATAGAAGGCCTGCAGCACAACTGATCTAGCCACATTAGTGGGGACCTTAGGAATATAACCCGGTCTAGGGTGAAGAAATGCCTTCACCATGCCAGGTGCAAATTCCAAACGCGAAGGGGCAACCGACAGGGCTTGCAAATCTCCTATTCTTTTAAGAGACATAATAACATGGAGGAACAACGCTTTAAGAGTTAGGAACTTGCCTGGTTCCTCTTCAATATGCTCTAAGGGAGCCATGGACAGGCCTTGGAGCACCACGGCCAGATCCCAAGCCGAAACCCAAGTGCATACTGCAGGCCTCAGCCTTAATGTGCCACAGAGGAAACGTTTTACCAACAGGTCTCTCCCTAAAGACATTAAACCCAAAGGAATGTGGTAAGCAGCTATAGCCACCACATAAACCTTTAAGGTGGGTGGGATAACCTTGCAGTGAATCACTCTTGCAGGAACTCCAGCACTGTACCAACAGGGCAGTTAACTGGGTCCAGCTGATAACCACTGCACCAAGAAGTGAACACTCCCCCCTTCAAGACATACAGTTTCGTTGTGGAGGGAGCTCTCGAGTAAAGAATGGTCTCAACAACCTCAGTTGAGAAGCCGGAGTCTATGAGCTGGGCCCCCTCAGAGGCCAAGCCCACAGCTTCCACAGATCTGCACAGAAGTATTAAGATGAAGTATTAAGCCCCTTGCCTGGGGTCCCTCCTGACTGGAATCTCCCAAGGGGAGCCATCAAGGAAAGACACGAGATCCGAGAACCATACTCTGCCCGGCCACAGTGGGGCTATTTAGAAAAAAAAGACCTTGTCCCTGCAAACTTTTTCCAGAACACCTGGGAGCAGAGCGATCGGGGGAAATGCAAATGAGATGCAAACCGGTCCACTTCTGCCTGCCGAACATCCTCCATATCTGCTCCACCACATTGGGGTGAAGCCTCCATTTCCCTGGCCTTAGCCCCTGCCTAGACAGGATGTCTGCTTCCTGGTTTGGCTCCCAGTGATGTAAGCTGCCCTGAGTGAAAGCAGCATCCCCTGGGACCACAGAAGGATTTGGTGTGGCAGTTTGCAAAGTGGACGTGAACGCAAACACCTGGTAATTTATGTAGGAGACCACTGAAGTGTTGTCTGTATGGAGGAGCAAATGGTGGCCCCCCTGAGGTCTGGGAGGAAATTCTTGAGAGCAAGAGAGACAGCCATCATCTCCAGGCAGTTGATGTGCCAGGAGAGATAATGACCCCTCCACAGCCCTGGAGTCGAGTGACCATCTAGGATCGTTCCCCAAAACTTGAGAGAAGCATCCGTCATTGGCATCTTTCAACAACAAGGAACTCGGGAACACAGGACCTTGGGATAGGAACCAGGGTTTCTTCCACATAACCAAGGCATGTAAGCATCGCCGCATTACTTTAATAATGCGAAATGGTTTGCCCCCTTGACCTGCTGTATATGAGACCCCATCAATGCAGGGGTCTCATGTACAGCAGGCCAAAAGGTATCATGTTGGACGCTGCTGCCATCAGACCTAACAGTCTCTGGAACTGCTTTACAGTGTGTGACTGGCCTAGCTTTATTCTGTTCATGGTTGACCAAATTGATTCGATGCGCACTGGAAATAGACGTGCCTGCATCGTAACCGAATCCCACACCACACCTAAAAAAGTGGTCCTCTGAGCTGGAAAAGGCACAACCTTCTTTGCATTTAACCTTAACCCCAACACTCTCATATGGGTGAGAACGTCATCTCGATGCCAAACCGCCAGCTGATGCGACTGAGCTAGAATCAACCAATTGTTGATGTAGTTCAGAATGTGGATGCCCTGAAGTTGTAATGGCGCCAGTGCTGCATCCACGTATTTGGTAAAAGTGTGGGGTGATAAAGCAAGACCGAAAGGAAGAACCTGATATTGGTATGCTTCACCCCCGAAAGCGAACCTCAGGAACTTCCTGTGTTGTGGAAGAATGGAGATATGGATATATGCATCCTTGAGTACTATCTGGACAAACCAGTCCTCAGGTCCATCTGTGGCATTTGTCTCAAGGTTAGCATTTTGAATTTGAACTGCATGACTGACTGGTTCTTAAGACACAGATACAAAATGGGACGCAACCCCCCCATCCTTCTTTAGAACGATAAAATATCGGCTGTAGAAACTGGTTTCTCTGTCGGGGTGAGGTACACATTCTATGGCCCTCTTCCCCAACAAAGTTTTTACCTCCTTTTCCATAACCAGAGCCTGTTCAGGGCCCACCACTGTGGGCAGGACCCCCATAAATCTGGGCGGGCAAGACCCGAACCTTATTGTATATCCCTTTTTGACTGTGCGCAGGACCCAACAAGATATATTCGGCAGTACCTTCCACGCTGCCAGAAAATCTGCTAAGGGAACCAGTCTCTCGAGACTGACCTCTAGTGTTATTTGAGTGACCAATTCGGCGCCCTGAAGCAACAACTGAACTGGTTGCTCTGGCACCCTCCTCATAGCAGGTTAGGGCAGAGATAAGGCTGGACCCGTCTCAAACCTCTCTGCTAAATACATTTGCGATCCCCATGAACTGAATTGCCGCTTGGCAGCAGTGGGACCCGAGCCACAAGGAATGTGAGCCTGAGCACCAAAGAGCGCCAGGTGGGAATGGAACGTCCTTAATGGAAGATGTTCACAATGCTTAAAGCCAGTTCCCTCGAGAGCTGACTGAGCATACTCCGCTTCCAAACAAACAACACACAAATCATGTGTATCCTCACCCGTGATGTAGCGTGGGCAAGGATGACAAACAATCTGAACTGCTGCTGCTGAACTTGTGCTGAGTTGAGAAATGACGCTGTGGGAACACTCTGCGTGATTGCATTGTGAAGCATGTGTGAAATCAGTCCAATGGTGTGATGGGACGTCATTGGTTGCTAGCGCTGCACTCTTTGGGCATGCTTTATAGTTTCCGGGTTCGCCACCTCTGACGTCCCATCACACATTGGACTGATTTCACACATGCTTCACGACGCAATCATGCAGAGTGTTCCCACAGCGTCATTTCTCGAAGCATCACGTTTTGTGCTCATGATGATAGCTCTGATTATTAGATTATGTATGTCGTTTGTTTTTAGCAGTTTATTAATTTGTGCAAAATATAAAAACGATCCATACTTTCCTTAAGAGGTAAACCCTGTGTAACAGGCTGGTCTGCAGCACGCACGATGAGACAAAATAGTAACTCAGAATAGATTTTATTTAAACTTCACAATATTCAGGAACACAGGGAAACGTAGGAGGAATAGCAAACCAATAAACATATGAGAACCGACAAGGGACTGAACAAAACAGGGAGTTTAAATACAAGACGAACATAATGACTGACAGGAGATAATTCACGAGTTCACACTTACATACAATTTGAGGGGGTAAAGTTGAATGCGTATTTGGCGTGCTGTCCGGGGGGAGGGCTCCGAGCTCGGAGTTCGGCCCGAACCCAGAGTACTCCCCCCGTATGTAAGTGTTCAAGACTAGAAGCGTGGAGAAGGGGAGGTGGGGGGATGCTGCAAAACTGTCAATGGATTGAGGTGAGACTGCTGAGTATATATATATACCTCTTACCATTGATTGCTGAGTGCTCTCCACTTGTGTTAATTATCTGAACGTGCTCCTCCCGAACTTTGTTAATAAAACATCATTTATTTGTAAATAGAAACAAACGAGGAGATAATCAGTGACCAAGAAAACCAAAACTGAACTGAGCAGAGAGACAGGAACAAAACAAAACAGAATATAAAACTCCATAACCGTGACCCCCCGCACCCCAGTATGTTTTCTCAGTCCCAAGGCTTCTATGCGCCATACACATAGGTGTCTAAATGTAAAAAAAAAAAAAAAAAAAAAAAAGGCATAATAAAACATTTGATTTACACTTTTTATATTCATATCCAGTTGGGAGAAATATTTACTTTTTTTTGGTAAATATTGGTAAAAATTCTTAGACATCACTGCTTTGGCTCTTGGGGCCAAAGATTCTCATCTTTGATGACTATTTTGAGTGTTTAGGATTTGTTCTTTTACAAAGTATTTACTATTCCAAAAAAATATTGTCCGGACAAGGAAATATAGAGACTGGACCTTTTGGAACTTTACTTGAATACCCCTGGTCTAGAAGCTGTCTGAGGTGGGTCAGGTCAAGGCCACTATTTCAAGATGCTGATTATAGACATTTTATGTGTTTACAACTGGCTACTTATTAGTTGTTAATATCTATGAGTACTCTGGCAGAAAAATCTGTGTGTGAACATAAAGAAACAGACACAGAAGTAGACTCACTGATGCTGAAGAGGAGGAGGGCCTTCATGCAGAGGAACTCTTCCTGTGTGACCTGCAGCAGCACAAACTCCTGCGAGAGGTGCTTCATCTGAACACAGTGCTCGTACATGCTGGAGATATGCATCCTACGACTGACAGACAAGGGCAGATTAATAGACAGACAGAGAGAGAGAAAGAAGCAAACAAAGAAACATCTGGCAATTTCAGATTGAAAGAACTTCCCATCCGCTAATTACCATACAGTATTACTGAATAATGCAGTCAGTCATCTAATGACTCCTAAATCTCCTACTAAATGAAATATATTTCATGCCTAAAACGCAATTCCTGTCGGCAGTACTGGTATGGGATATGGCCAAGATGCATTTAGTAAGGAAGTCTTCTATTTCAGATATTGGTGAAAAAGGCCATTGAGAGCATGTGTGCTCCCCAAAAAATTCAATCTCTCCTGGGATTGTGTTTGTGACAAAGATCCTCCACACCATAATAAGCCAGCAGTAAATTATAAATGAATCTTGGAAGTCTCCACGACGAGACTGTTATTGTGTGCATGAAGTACAAGATATGTACCTGCTCGACAGAGAGAGAGAGAGAGAGAGAGGAAGATAAAGAGATGGAATAAGGCAGAGAGAGGGCCGCTAAGGAGAAATGAAAGAAAAATGAGTTTGAGGAAAGATGGATTAGTACATTTACAAGACGAACAAATGGACAGAAGAAGGAAATGGAATGAAAAAGAGTGAGAGAGAGAGAGAGGGAGAGAGAGAGAGGAGGCAACAATACAAAACACAGATGGGTGCCGGACACAAAAGAAAACAGGCAAATAAGGGCAGGGCGGATATGAAAGAGAATAAGACTGACTCATTGAAAACCAGGTCTGGAGCGAAATACAGCATCCGCGCATTGGCGTTCTTGTAGGATCTCCAACCCAGAGCAAAGACCATCACTCCCATCCAAGTGTGTTGTATGACTGTCATCTGATCATCCACATGCAGGTTACGGAAACCTGAGAGATGGGGAGAGATGGGAGAGATATTTGTGGTTTGTGTTTGATGCCTATAGCTCACAGTTTGTCAGCTGCCTGGGTGATATTAACTTCATTTACGACTCTATTTCAATTCCGCCAACTCAAGCTATGAATCAGACTTAATCTGACGTTACTTAGAAAAAAATATGCATGCCTATCTGAACCGAGGATGTTTAGTACATCGACTTGAACCAAACAAAACTGAGTTTGTAGAACACCAGGCAGCATATGCACTGCTGTCAGGAAAGAAAGGGGATATATGCTGCATGTTCCTGGGCTAAAACTTGATGTCACTTTTCTCTGAACAGATTCACCATTAGCTTCAGTGCAGATTAAAATGCATTACAGTTTTATTATTGCTATCAATAAAAGGACATTGGAGAACCGCAACCAATCACAACAACCTAATTCCATCACACACATCTCAGTATTTGAATGTTTTGCCGTCGGCACATTTTACATAGGATTGAAAACGCCCTTTATCAAAGCCATTAGAGGGAAGTAGATTACACAACACGAACTCTCAAGCCTTTCAATTGGAAATAAAACCATAATTAAATCACTGTGGAAAAAAATAACCAAATAATTATCCACTGATGTCCCGACATGAATCAACAAGCAGGATCTTTTTTGATGAGTTTTTTTTTTATTTTTTTTATGTACTCTTTGTATTAGTTTCATATGTTTTTTTTAAAACAGTAAAAAGTAATACTTTCATTACACACTGAATACATATTGTACATCATAAGACATTTTACAACTTGAACTAACCTTGTCTTGTCATAAAAAAGTCCAAAGATTTGATGTTTTAAGAGACTATGAGGGTCTGCAGGGGTCCTCTCTGTGATATAATTTGCTGTTTTATGTTTTCATGTTGTTGCACCACATTACTGATTTGGTACAAAAAAAGTTTTCCAAATAATCATAAGCAGTAAAGCAGTGTTGTTAAAATGTTTTTTAATTGTTCAAAGAAATAATAATAAAAGAATATACCAAACTACTTCAAACTATAAATAAATGTAAACTTTTCTCAAAAAAATTGTATTTGGTTAATGAGGCTTTTTCTTCATTATGACATCCTGACCTTTTTTTACCCGAAGAGGTGTATTTAAATTATTGTATTAACTTATTGATATATATATTGAAAATTGAAATGAAGCTGAAACTGAAATGAGTTATGACAATTTGACATGCTTAAATTACCTGGAAGTCCTTTGGCCCATTTCACTACCTTGACAAGTTGCCTCTCTCCCAACTCGTTAAGGCTGGTGAGGAGAGCAGCTGCCGAGTCAGGCTGAGCGTGATCGTGGCCGGCGTTCACCACCTCTGGCTCGATGGACTCCAGGATGTTCAAGAAGATCAGCTGCGAGTGGAACGTCAGGCAGGGTTTGGGCGACAGGCACTGGACAGTCTCTAACGGGCCCTGAACGGAGCCGACCTCATCCGGACCTTTCATCTGTCCAATCTTTCTCAGTTTGCGGGCTGTGGCACAGAACAAAAACAATATACTGTAATAAACAGAGTGGGAGTATTGCTTTGTAAATTCAACCTACACAAAAACACAATATCAATCTCGAACACATCTTTATTTTATCTAGCACATATTATTTAGAAGCCAATGGACCAGGTGGTCTCTGAATAATGAGGCTAGCATGATCCTATTTCTGCTCATGAATATCTCTATTATACAACAGAGGATAAAACCTGCACTGCAACGGGTAGTCTCTATGCCACATTATCTTCTGCAAGTCAGCACAAAGAAAGATTACTGGCTGCAAAACACACCTGAGACAATGTGCTTTTCCCTCGGCTGACACTACAACAAACGACCTGACAGGATTAGCGAAACTGCATTGATGTATTTCAGTAATGTGGAGCAGTACTACAGACATTCAAGAATGCAAAACTTTTGTCGTTCACTTAATACTTGCGGATGTGTTTTCTTTCATCAGAAACGCCCGTCTTCCTCCCTCTTTTAACTATGCACAACAGAGTAAACCATCTGTATTCCAAGGCTGCTGCTAATAAAGTGCATTAAATGAAGATGTAAATATGTGTGTGTGTGTGTGTGTGTGAGAGAGAGAGAGAGAGAGAGAGAGAGTACTGCGCTTTAATTAGTTGCTACAGTAGCAACAGTTTTGCATGTGCTCTAGTGAGTGCCTGTGGTTCTGTTTTGATGCTTAACACTCATGGTCTCCACTCTGAATTATAAATCAGAGATGCTTATTATTCAATGGGCAGCGTTAGGGTGAGGAATGAAAGACTATCGGTTGAGATGATTTACAACTCACAGATTTTAATGGTGCATTACAAACACCGATCCAAAAAAAAAAAAAACAGCCTCTATTAAGAAAAAAAAAAAAAAAGATTCATTTGTGAGGCCGCTGATTTAAATGCCTAAAAAGCTCTTCGTTGCTGGCTAAGAGGACAAACTCAAGTGAAAATTACTCTCAGTCCTCTCAGATCCCCACAAAAAGGAGGCTCCAATTTTGCTGACGAGAGACGGGAGCCTCTCTGCTTGTGGTCTAATATTAATTGTGGTAAAGCGACAGAAAAGGGGAGAGAGTAAGATTACAACTTTATCATGAGGTGGTTTACCAGAAGCCTATGGGTTTGCTTGGCAAGGTGCCAAAGACTCCACCACCGTGCTTCTCTCTTAAATGTTAATGTGTCTCTTAAAGACACATTAACCTGCCATCCCAGCAAATACAATCAAAAATATAATGTAGATGGCAAATATCACAAAAACACTGTCTCCTGTACCTTGATTTGCAGTTCAGTCAGGACCACTTCGCCAAGTATATACATTTATTACAATTTTAGCATACAGTTAGTGTTGGCGGTATGGTTCTGTTCTGGGCAAAACTCCTACGCCTGTCCATGCAGCTATGCCTGGACAGAGCGGGGAGAGCAGCAAGTCAAACCCTCAAAACAACCGTATATGCCAATACCCCGCAACACTACTGAAGCATTTGATAATGTGTCGATAATGTGAAATGTTGGCTTAGCATAATGCTTAGCAGTGTGATCGTAAAAGGGGGAAGCATACACCCCTAGCAGCTGCAAATCTATATCTCCAATTTAGAGTGTTTGACATGCTATTACTTGCATTAATGGGGAAGCCGTCACCCCGAGCTGAGTAATCGAGGATGCAACAAGCATGTTGTTAAGCTGCTTTAAGCATATGTGTGATTGTAAAAAAGGGGGAAGCATTCACCTAGCAGCAGCAAGTTAAGTAGCCTACATTATGATTAATGCATGTAGCCCATGTATAATTGTACCGTATAATGGGGGAAGCGTCACCCCTGCTAGTAAGGAAGATGCGCAAGCGTGTTGCTTTGAGCTGGTTAATGCGAATTATGTGAGCGTAAAGGGGGAAGCATACACCCCTAGCAGCAGCCAGTTAAATACAACAAGCTTGTTGTATATTGCATAATTAGTAGGCTGTACGAGTGGCCGTCCGGCAGGGGAAGCACACACCCTGCGGAATGAATTTTGAATGACTGTTCGCAAAAGCATCGGTGAGTAATGTAATAATGACTTGTGCTAAGAATAGCAGTTTCCTCATTGCCGATGTTAAATTAACTTGCAGCCATACAATAGTTATCTAAATTCAGCAATGACAGTTTAAATGCGAGCAGCGCTGCTTTGGAGGAAATGCTGAAGGAATGGGAGTTTATATGTGCTGCTGTGATAGATGTCGACACTGGATTGGAACACGTTATGAACAGCTGGCTATCAGCTGATGCGAGCTTGCCTGACATGGCCTGCCTGAATTAACGCAATGCTCGATTTTTTCTTTGTCTTCAGTAGTATGGAGTAGAACTGAGATCTAAAGTTTATGTCTGAGTTTGATTCAGCTTCAAATAGACTATAGATAGGCTGAAAATTATAAGAAAGACCTTTTATTTTACATATTCTGTAATGTTAACATTCAGTCTACGGAAATAGACACCAATCGCGCAAATCAGCTTTGCACAGCGATGGCTTCAGATGCCAATTTAAACAACCATAAGTCCATATCCAGTACTCTTAAAAAGGTTAAGTCCACCCATGAGAGAAGATGCAACATCACTTTCTATCTAAAGTGAAACTGTGACTCCTTTGGGTGAACCTAAAACTTTCAAAACACATGTGAAGTCATTAAATGGCGTTTCTCTGAAGGTGCATGAATACTTGGGTAAATGGCGTTGCTGACAAAATCCTCTCAGACTGGGAAGAGTAACTGGAGGAACGAGGTGAATGTGTTAAAACTCAACAGATGACTGAGAAGCCAGCACTCAATAGCGAATGCCGCAGATAAGTGAACAGTTTACCGCTATTTGAGAGAAAATGTTTTGTTTCTGAGTTTTGGTATTCTGGGCTCCACTCAGAATCTGTAAAAAAGTTTTGACTGATGTGAACTTTAAGCAAAAATGACAGATTTGTGCATAAAGACTCACTGGCGGAAAAACAGTTTGGGGACTTTTCTGCAATACGTAACTGGATGCTATAAGTTTTCTTTAAAGTGTTTAAAACATAGGCATGAACTGACAGAACCATTTGTGAGAATGAACAAACTAACAAATGAACTAATAAACAAAGAACTCCGGAATACTTGTTTGTGGAGAACCGTGATTATAAGCCAAAAAAGTCTCTGCTTTGAAATTGTTGATTTTATAATGAAAAAAAAATGTATTCTGCCGCTCTTTAATGTGGTAAGAATTTAATATGCAGTATGTTCGAAATAAATCTCTTAATTCTGTCAAAAACTGTTTATCTTCAGAGGCTATTCTAGAAACAATAATTATATACTTAGCAGAGAATAAGTACATCAAATATATAAAGTATATAAAATGAGCAGGTCACATATAGGCTATAGTGAGCCAAAAAAAATAAAAAAAATAACCCCAACACTGTAAGAGAGACCTTCAAACAGAAAAAGACATGTTACTTTCTAATGTACTAAACATTAGAGTACAAGTACATTAGCATGCCTCCATACTACACTCTTACAAAGGACTCTTTTGCACTTTCCTTTCTACCTCATGATGCCATTTTGCACTGATGTGGTCACTGGCCATTTACATATACTTCATTCAAAAACGCACTTTCTGTGTCATACTTTACATTTGCACCTTGTACTGCATTTTGTCATATATTGCACTTGGTATAGTTTTTTTAGACAACTACATTGAGCTGGTCTCTGCATCTGTATCCTTTATTTTGCTCTCCTTTAATATGTTATTATATATATATATATATATGTATGTGTGTGTTTAGATTTATTAATTTATATATATTTACTGTTTGCACTTCTGGTCAGACGCTAACTATGTTTCATTGGCTCTATAAAATAGGCAGTTATCAGGGTGATAGAAGTGATAAATCAGAGAACTGCAGAATGATGCAACACCTGATCACCCTGTCAGGGTTTATTTCTTTGGATGTGTGATTTCTCTTTATGGTTATCACAACTTTGGAGTAAGTGTAATCATTTGCAAAATTATGGAATTGAATGAACTGATGGAGCTGATCACATTACACCAGGGACTCATTATTTCTGAGCTCTTTACTAATGAAGACAACAATAACAACATAAATTGAACACAAAGAAGAGAAAGGTGGAGAAAAAGAAGAGTTTTAACTAGCATAACAATATGTGGAAGCGAGAAACAGATAGGATGCTTTTAGTTGTAAATTGATCCACGGTGTCTTTTGAGCCCGAAAGGTGAAACTATTCAAGTGCTTTTACAGACACAGAATTCAAATGTGTCAGGGAAGAGGGCTGGGCAATCCGGTTTGTCCTCTACCATCTGCTCTGTTCAGCAGCTTGGTTACCACAAACAGATGTGTGATGGTTTTACAACCACACTTGTGTGCTGCTGTCTACTATTTGTTTTTGTCAACAAAAACGGACTAAATAATGCAGTGTAGATGTAAATAGATACACATTTTTAGGATCTTTTCACCTTTGTGTGAATGCTGAATTTGGTATTTTGATTTTTGTACTTGTGTTTGGATTTTAATTTCATCAAATGTGATGTGATAATACTACTGAATTAAAGATATAAACAACACAACATGATAAAAAGGAGCATTGAAAAATCAAATTTTACACTCTGGTTAAGAACACAAAAATGCATTTTTGTGTTGTAATGGTTAGTCCACCTCTACCTTTGTCATTTCAATAAATACCTGAAATCAGATGACTACCCTGCTAAAAAATACAGCATAAATTCTATGCTGGTCCAGGCTGGCTTATGCTGGTTAGTGCTGGTCTGGCTGGTGGACCGCATAGTCATGATGTTTTCAAGCAAAACGGAGCTGATAAAGCTGGTTCACCAGCATGGTCTTGTGGGTTTGAGTGTGAGGAGGCCAGTTGTCTGTTAACAAGCAGTGATTAGCATAGTTTTTTCTATTTAACACATTAATGATGTAAAGGAAAAAACAATATAAGATTAAAACATGATTTATTGTGATATATAATTATAACATTGTACTTTTACTATGCTAACTATGTTCCCTCTGTTGAAAGTAAAACTGAACATTTTAATTGTTTTAGCTATGATCTTAATCATAAGCAGTTTGTTCAAGAAAAGGGATTATAAGAAGAGCTCTTTCAATGGTACAGTTAATAGCAACTTGATAAGGAAAGCTCAAAATTGAAAGTTGCTGTTTTTAAAGACTTTCATGCTCATTTGGGAACTTGCGTGTCAAAATCCAGCTGTCAGTTACTGATTTCAAAAGTGCACATAGTAAAATTAGCCTGGAATATTGTAGACAATAGTGATAGCATGTTAATTCATTAATAATAAAAAAAAATAAAAAAATGTATTTAACCAAAGCCAGTGGCCAAGTGCCCAACTAAATGGAACACTAATCACAATATTGGTGACTTCAAACAAACTTCAACAACATTTCTGCACGTACCATATGAAAGAATAAAGCCATGGTTTACAATAAGTGAACATGGTGATGATGTTGATGGAGGTGTTTAAACATCCTCTGGTGAGATATTCATTTTATTTTGCAGTTGATTTCATCTAGTTGTCATGTTGTTAGCTAGTCTCTTTTTTCTGTTCTTGTTGTTCCTCTTATCTTCTAGTAATGGGAAGTTCGGATTATTTTACTGACTTGGATCTTTGAATCTCGTTCATCAAAATGAACAAATCTATTTTCAAGTCATTTCAGCAGAATATAATTAAAATGTTACTTGTTAATAGTCATATTCCCCAAACACATCAAATGTTGATCACATTTAGAATAAGAAAAAAATTGCAATGCAAGGACAAGGACAAGGCCAAGTTATGAGAAAAAGAAACAATTAATTCCTTGCTTATCTGTCTCTTCAGCCTATGCAGTCTGTTAGTTTACCTCACCTCCCGATCTGAGTCGTTCATTCATCATGTGACAGCCCCATAGGCTAAAGCTATGCAGTCGGTACTGGATACAGAATTTATTAGTTCACCTCTCGAGTCCCAGGGTTCGAGTCGTTCGGTCTTTTGTCACGTAACTGTATGTTGTTATTATATGTAGGTTTCTTTGCTTTATCAAAGTGATTTTCCCCATCATACAGATAAAGTTTAAAGCATTACCAACTCTTTATTACCACATTTAGTGTTATGGAAAAGAACCATCATGACAGAAATTCAAAAAATTATAAATTGTAAGAAATAAAAAAGCTACAATTTGAGACCAGAAACGCATCATGTAACTGTAAGAGTTAAAAAAAAAACTGTCCGTGCTTGTTTGTAAGGAAGTTTGAGAATTATTAATGTTAACTCATTTCTGTGTCCAATACGCTGTCATGTCACGTGACAAAAGAACGAAAGACTTGAGAGGTGAACTAATCATTTCTCTTTCCGGTAGAGACAGCATAGTCTCTGTGGGCTGTCACGGGATGAACGAACGACTCGGATCTGAACCTGAAGACTCGAGAGGTGAACTAATCATTTCTGTTTCCTGTACAGAACCTATAGGATGTTGCGGATGCGCGGTCAACACAAAATAATCGAATCACTCTCTGAGACAACTCGGTGTTCCCGAGTCATATTAAAGATTTGTTTGTGACCGACCCATCACTTATTATCTTCACTGCCGCAGGAGTCATCACTAATGGTCAATCATCACTTGTAGAGTAAATCTACTTTATTTCACTAACTGCAACAGTGCTTCAGTGTTAAGTTTACTCTCTATAGATTGGGACCATATGAAAACCGAGCTGTGTTCATTTAACACTGAGGACTTTGCTGTGTACCAATAAACATGTAACCTAATGGAACATGTGTTTTTCTTTTCTGTTTTTCGTCTAAAATGAATTGTATAAGTCTTGGTATGTAACACCTACACAAGTTGTCTTGTGGTCTTGCTAGGATCATATCAGCACCCAAAAGACAACACATGCTGGTCCACCAGTACACCAATATCCCATGTTGGGGACCAGCAAACCAGCAACTAACATCCCATGCCGGCGACCAGGAAATCCCATGCTTGTCCCAGCATGCAAAACATACTTTATGATGTATATAAAATCATTTAAAAGGTCATTTTTTCACTGTTGCTACCCATCGATATTCTTAAAACGAAGATCAAATATGTTTTACTAGGGCTGTCATAGAGTTAACGAGTTAATGCATGTGATTATATAAATATGTATATAGTCATTAATATTCTTTAACAGTTCATGCATTTATCTAATCTGACAGTTTAATGTCCATGCTCAATACACAGACATACACACATTTACTAAACTATGTACAAGAAAACATATAATAGATTTACATTTTTATATAAGCTAATTATAATGACTACAGACGTAGTAGACACAGTCCTACCCCTAAAAGAAAAACTCTTTGCATTTATAGTATTAAAAAAATGAATTCGTTTCCTAAATGAGCACATGCCCAAATGTTTACAAAGTAAGGTTCTGTCATAATTGTCTCCAAAGTATAGCGAAGTAAAACTGCACAAACACAAAATCCACTAGCAGGGCTCCAATTTATCAATAGTTTATAGGGAAAATCCTTTTACTGTAAATAATTTTTTTTTTTTTTTTAAATAAAAAAACAGATGGAATGTTAAACAAAAATTAAAAGCGATTTGCAAACTTTGTATGGTGGAATTTGATAATCATCAAAGCATATGTGTTGTTTGTATGAGTAAAGTAAAAAGAGCAAAAAGAGCTATAAATCTGCTTTGTCTGATGTCTTTATAGAGAGAGAGACACACATATACTATTGAAAAGTTTGGGGTTGGTAAGGTTTTTTAATGTTTTAGCACTAATGTTCTCCAAGACTGCTTTTATTTGATGAAAATACAGTAAAAGAGTAATGTGAAATATCATTACAATTTAAAATAACTGTTTTTTTATTTGAATATTTTAAAATGTAATTTATTCCTGTGGCAAAGCTGAATTTTCAGCATCATTACTCCAGTCTTCAGTGTCACATGATCCTTCAGAAATCATTGTAATATGCTAATTTATTGCTCAATAAATATTTCCTATTTTTATTGACTTTCCAGTTTTCCATGGTGCCAAGAAAATAAAATAACAACATTTTAAAAGCAAGTGTACCATTCCCAAGCACATTACAGCACATTTGCATGTTATCAGTTCTTTAGCTGTTTCTTCCATTAAAATTCATAATTTACACTGGTTAAGATGGATTTAGTTTTGGCACTAAACAGCTGTCAAGTTTGTCAAGAGACTGGCATAAAACCCACCTACAATCATTCTATACATTTAAAGATACCTCCACATAATGCAGGCACCTAGAGAAGGAGCTGTACCTTCCCTCTACCTACACCTACAGACCAAAGCCTTGAGTTAAACTGTCTCCAAACTTGAGACTTTCAAGTCAGTTTCTGTCTGTAAACTCCCAGTGGCTCTTAACTGAAGTTATTATAATTCTGAAGGGGGATAAGATTACGAGTCAAACATTAATACATCAAACAATAGCAATGAATAGGCCATAGTCCAGAGCCGATGGGGATCTGTGAACTGTTTCAGTTGCCTACTTAGAACCAGAAAGATTTCTGTTTTTTTTTTCACTCAAATAAAAAACACAGAGTTCATGTGTCAGGGGAAGAAACAGGGAAGATGTGTCATCTGACACCAGACTTTTCGCACATTGGGCCACCATTGCTAAGTGTGACATGGCGCATACCTATAATAACACCCCGTCTGATAATTACAGCCCTGATACCCCACCATCCCCTCAAGTGTCATAAACTGCTCCTGAAAAAAAGCCAGTTTTATTGTCATTACAGTTCTTTAAAATACAAAACCTAGAGAAACCAGCACCTGCACCTGTCAGGGACAACAGTTAAAAATTACAAACAGAAGGCTTATTTCTTAAGCTTCAATAATAACTATTTTCAGGCAATTATAGTCATCTGTCCACCCTACCCATTCTGAAAAAAAAAAAAAAAAAAAAAAAAAATCAAATCTGGCCAAAATGTATTTAAATATATGCCAAATATTGTACACAGTGGAGCTCAATGCATTTTTTAAAAATTGTAAATATAGTTTCAAACTACATAATAATATTAAAATATATTTCAAAATGTATTTCAGTGACAAGATGCAAAATGCAGATGCAGATGGATTAGCCTACTAGATATCAAATCTAGATTTTGTATCCACCATTTAAAATTTAAATTACATTCTGAAATACACTGATCAGCCACAACATTAAAACCACCTGACTAATATCATGTAGGTCATGCTGCCAAAACAGCTCTGTTGCGTCGAGGCATAGACTCAGATGTCTGGCACCAAGACATTAGCAGCAGATCCTTTAAGTCCTATTTATTTAAATGTGTTATATGTTAATGTATTATAGACAACAAAAAAAAAAAAAAATATTTCTCAAATGTGATGTGGGTAATATAATAAATATATATATATATATATATATATATATATATATATATATATATATGCATTTTCAAAAATATACAAAATATGGCCAAAACATTATTGGTGGAAATTATATTTAAGTAGGCCTACATATATTTTGAAATATATTTTAGCATATATAATTATTGTATATTTTGAAATATGTTTAAAAATATATTTGAAAATATAATTTGTGTGTGTATGTTTTTTTAACTTTTAACTTTCTGTTTTTAACTAACCATTTGTGCTGTTTTTTTAAAACAAATGTATGCATACATTTTCTTATTGCCTTGAACCTTGTCCCCTTTTTTATTTCCCTTGCTTGTGTCAGTCGTTCTGTGTCTACTCTAAGCTGCTCCAGCGACTGTTTATGTTATGAAAAAATATACTTTTCTCAAATTCTATAGGGATTCGCCTAAAATACACACTCTATACAACGTGCATTGTATATTCCATTTTACTTATTTGAAATAAAAACATAAATAAAAAAAATGACAAAAATGTATGAGGAGTTATTTGAGTCTCTTTCATACCGATAAGAAAAAAAGCGAGCCGACCCCAGGTGTTAAGTATGGCTAAACTTTGCGATGAACTGACGAACAGGATGAAGGGTTTTTACATTGTGGGATAAAACCATTAGTTAATAAAAAGAGAGGAGACCAAGTTTAAAGAATCCCTTCCACTGAAAACGATATGTTCACCTTCAACCAAGACTATACATAATCACATTAAAAAATCATTCGAATTTCAGGGTTCATCATTTACAATTAGCTGGGGATCCTGGGAACCAACAAGAGGAATGTGCGCTCTGCTCCTGACTGCTGTAAGTCCTCTAGTTATTGAAGTTCCTCTGAGGCCTGCTAAGTAGGCAACTCTTTGCTATACTGCATTGCCACCGTAAAAAAAAAGAAGTGAATGTAATTCTGCATGAGCGTGTGTGTCTAAAAACTTTCCTCTTTAGATCAGCGCAGCTTTACAGTTTGTTTTACTGAGGATTTGGACTGTGTGTGTGAAAAGATAAAAGATTTCCAATATTTCCAGTAACAGGTTGCTACATTATCTTCCTTAAGTCCTTCAAAATCATCTGAGATGTAGCTTTTATTAGAAGCTGCAGAAAGTGTTTTTTATTTTATTTGTCATGTCAGTGACAGGTTGTCTCTACCATGTTTCTCTTTTTGTCTCTCTATTTCTCTTCTTTTTTTTCCTCTCTTTGTTCAGCTTTCTACACTCCTTATGTCTTAACCTCCCCCTCTTAGGCAAAAAGAAGATTCAGTCAGATTAAGACTAAAGCAGTAGATCTCAGGGGCCTTGGGGAAAGAGATTACCTGTGCTTCGTTGCCTGGCCTGTCTCTAGGACACCACGTCCTGTCAAAGACCAGCAATAATCTCTGATCATTTTGTGACTCACAGAGCTGTACTAATACACATTGCTTCCTATGTCACCACATATAAAAACACATTTTGTCTCGGTCATAGTGGGACAGTGGGTCAACGTTCTAACAAAATAACTTTTTTCTGACAAGAGGAGGCAGAAATGTATAAAATGGATAGTTCTGCTATCTGAGCCCTGTTCAAAGTTGTAAAATATGCACACCTGCACTCTCAGAAACAAAAGCTGTCACTGTGGCGGTACCTTTTCAAAAGGTACACCTTTGTACCTAAAGAGTGCATATTAGTCCCTCAAAGGTACATATTGGTACCAAAAGTGTACATATTAGTACCTAAATGGTACATATTACAACCCTGTTGAAGGGTACTGTCCCAGTGACAGCTTTTGTACCTTTTTTTCTGAGAGTGTGTGTCCGCACATCAATTGAATTCTACATGAATACATTATGATGCAAGAGTAAACAGTCTACAGTTAGGATAAGAAATGATATTACTTGGTGTAAGAATTATTTAAGTTAATTATTATAATTAGTTAACAAAATTCTTTACTGAACATTAGCATTTATCACAAATATCACGATAAGCCACTCAAGGCTATGCGTTATACAGATTTCACCGCAGAAAAAGGGATTCTTAACATCCTTTAACCACCGTGAAATCAGTCAATCAGTAAAGAGAAGTATCTCTTTAATACAGGAAAGCTGTTTATGCAAACAATAGAGAGCTGACTAAAAAGTGCAGCTTCAAGAATTTACACTATCAGTGTTATCTACACAACTTGCCAAACATAATATTAATAACATATGGACCTGTTAATTATTTGGGAGCCTGGGCGATTCTGGCTGACATACAAATAATTCGTTTCATTTAATGAACATAAACAAAAATGGCAGATATTATAATATTATTAAAAAAAAAAAAAAAAAAAATAGAAGCAGGCAAGGGTCAATAACAGCTGTTCTACTTTATTCAACAAAAAGAAGGTAATTTAATAAATTCAGGCGCAATACAGAATGATGAAGCACTGTGACGGTCATGCATAGTTAGGTGTTTAACTGTGTGGTGTTGGGCAGTTTACAGTCTCCTTTTGTCCCTGAAGGTATCAGCACCCATAAAACAGACTGGGAGTACCTGCGCTAGAGCCAGATTGGGAACACCTGCGCTAGACGCTGTGGGGAGGATAAATACTCCGGCTCTTTGGTTCCACTCCTGCCAGCAGCAGCAACACATCTTTGTTTTGTTATATTATGTTTTGTTACCACTTCTCAGCACCAAAACGTCACTCTAGTCACTCATCCACATTTACACCACTGATGCCACTGACTAACACACTCTACATTGTTAATTGTTAGTTTATTGTTTAAGTTGTTATAATAAATATGTTTACTTTTGGCAATCCTTCTTCGCATTTGTCATGACCTTTGATCTGGGTTACGACAGCACAATGAAAGTGAAAACTTCTGGACACTGAACAGAGCCAATCACAGGGCTTAAATACACAGGAGATAACTGAAGGCTAAACAAGGGGCAGGTGAACATAATCAATAACGGAGGTAAGGGAACAAGTAAGGGAACAAACTAGACAGAGGGAAAACAGGAAACAGGAACTAACAATCTAACTAACAGTGTCACAGTTCTTCAAAACGAAACTGAAATTAAAATATGTTATAATGGTCTGAAATACACAAAATTATTGCTTTACTTTTTCATGAAAAACTAATTTTTATACACAAAACAAGCTATTGCTGTCCGTGTCCACAGAAACCCACGCCAGTGCTCTTCAAAATAATGGCGAAGTTAAAGAGTAAAATGTATAGTTCAACCAAAAATGAAAATTGCACCATCACTTACTTACCTCATGTTGTTTTAAACCTGTATGACTGTATGAACACAAATAACACCGTGTCCTAACAAGATTCCAGCGACAAGCAATTTGCCACCCACAGCCAATCAGAACAGCGTGTGGGCGGACTCTTGCGGCACAGCACCAGAGAGACATTTTGAAGGCTCTTGAGAGAAAATGGATAAGTAGCTACATTGCTTTGAAAGTACGGATTGGAATCTGTTTTTTAATGATTTTAATTGTTGTAATATCGATCATGAGTCCTTGAATGACACCATTACCAGTTATATTAACTTTTGTACAGAGGCAGTAATTCAAACAAAAAATATTAGACTATTTCCAAACAATAAACCTTGGATTAACAAAGATCTTAAACAAATTTTAAACAAGAAGAGAATGGCCTTTTTAAGGAATGAGACAGACACAGTAAGAGAATTAAATAAAGAAATCAAATGTAAGATAAAGGAGGCCCAAACACAGTATAAAGATAAAGTTGAAAATAAATTTAAAACCGGTAATGTTAGAGACACATGGAAAGGACTAAATACAATGATGGGCAAACACCAGAGACGGGCACAACTGGTTACCGGTGATGACCCCCATAGCTTTGTAAACAATTTAAATGTTTTTTACTCAAGATTTGACAATCATGTAGATATTGAGCATAATGTCACTTTGATAGAATCTGAACCTATGAAAATAGAGGTAGGGGAGGTTATCAAGGTTCTCCGTAGAATTAAACCAAACAAGGCTTCCGGCCCAGATGGCATTAGGGGTATTGTTCTAAAAGAGTGTGCAGTACAACTTGGGCATGTATGTACTAAGCTGTTTCAGATCTTTTTAGACGATGGCTTTGTGCCGGAAGCATGGAAAAACACCACTGTAATTCCAGTACCTAAAACCACTTATGCAAGAGATCCTAAGGACCTTCGCCCAATTGCCCTTACATCTGTCCTGTGCAAGTGCATGGAGCGCATATTGTGCAACGAACTTCAAGCTCAAATTAACGGATCTGTTGACCCATTACAATTTGCTTACAAGCCCAATCGGAGCACCACTGATGCCTCCCTGACCTTACTTCATAAAGCTCAGCATCATTAAGATAAAACAAATGCTCATGTTAGAATGTTCTTTATGGATTTTACATCAGCATTTAATACTGTACAGCCACAGATTTTAAAAGAAAGGTTGCGAGATTTAGGTGTACGCAGCTGGTTAATTTTATGGATTGATACATTTTTAAGTAATAGGCCCCAAAGAGTCTGTGTTAACGGAATTTCATCTGACTGCATAGTCTTACATTCTGGGTTACCACAGGGATGTGTATTATCACCTTTGCTCTTCTCTGTTTATACCAATGAGCTTCAGTGTAATAGGGATGATCTTACCTTGATCAAATATGCAGATGATCTGGTTTTAATTTCTTGCCAAACAGACAAGAACTGTCCCACCTATTTTGAGTATATTGAAAGTATGGTACAATGGTTTGACAACAGTCATCTACGGTTGAACATTGAGAAGACAAAAGAACTATGCTGTGGGAATCAGAATAAGAAATGTACAGTTGGCCTCCCATACGAACAAGTTGCTATAAAAGGTGTAAAGATAGAGCAAGTCTCAAATTTTAAATATTTAGGTACAATCATTGATGACAAACTTTCGTTCCAGGATAATGTGGACTATGTACATAAGAAAGCAAGACAGCGTTTAAGTCTACTTAGGAAGTTGCGTAACTTCGACATCGAAAGGAGGATCTTAACTATCGTATATAGATCGATGATTGAAAGCATTTTAACTTATAACATTGTTTCATGGTATGGAAATTTAACAATGAAACAGAAGAATAAATTAACACGAGTAATTAACGAAGCGAATAAGATTATCGGCCATAAACAGAGCACACTGCAAGAATTATTCTCACATTTTCTGGAGAAAAGGGCATTTGTGGTTTATTCAGATCAGACTCATCCCCTCCACTTCTGTTTTGAGGTCCTTCCGTCGGGGTGTAGGCTACGCGTACCGTATGCCAAAAAGAACATTTTTAAAAGATCATTTGTCCCACTGGCAGTGACTGTTTTAAATCAGATTCTCAATTAGGTTTGTTTTTGTGAACATGCACATATTGTATCAATTTAACTGAATCATGTATTTATTAATTATTATGTATGTATTATGTGGTTTATTATGTGGTGTGTAATGTGGTTGTAGAATGTTGTTGAAGCCAGTGTCAAAGATGAATTTCTGACCAGTAAATCTGAACAGACAATAAAGATAAACATAAACATAATCAAATTCACAAATATTACACCATTTAAACATTATTCAAAATACATACTGAGTTACTAAAACAATCTTTGTTAAAGAATACACTTGTTTGTTCACAGTTTGAACGTTCTTGTTTAATGATTTGTTTCAAGATCTGAGGTGAATTATCCATTGTTGCTTTCACGCCTACAAAGCTGGGAGCACTAAATGATATTCAAAGTCACCGTACACGCTTTTAACATTAAATAAAGCACATAAACAGTACCTGAGATGATCATTGCCACACTTTGTGTTTGTCCAGTGCGATGTCGCAAATAAATAAAAAACGTTTCTAAAATAGAATCGTCGCGTGTCGCCGTCGCGGCTGGTTAGGACAAAAACTCTGATTAACATAGAAAAGATACATTTTATCGCGTGTTGCATTCAATAGTATGACTGGGTTTCTAACAATGCAAAGCTTAATGCAATGGGTGGAGTGTCTATCTATCTATCTTCAAACTTCTATCTATCTATCTATCTATCTATCTATCTATCTATCTATCTATCTATCTATCTATCTATCTATCTTCAAACTTCTATCTATCTATCTATCTATCTATCTATCTATCTATCTATCTATCTATCTATCTATCTTCAAACTTCTATCTATCTATCTTCAAACTTTTATCTAACTATCTATCTATCTATCAAACTATTTTTTATTTCTAACTAATCTTTCTTTTTAACTAATCTTTATTTCTTTCTTTCTTACTAATCAATCTTTCTTTCTAACTAATCTTTCTTTCTAAGTTTTCTTTCTTTCTAACTAATCCATCTTTCTTTCTTTCTTTCTTTCTTTCTTTCTTTCTTACTATTCTTTCTTTTTTCCTAACATTTCTTTCTTTCTTTCTTTCTTTTTTACTTTTCTTCCTTTCTAACTATTCTTTCTTTTTTACTTTTCTTCCTTTCTAACTATTCTTTTTTACTTTTCTTTCGTTCTTACTATTCTTTCTTTTTTCCTAACATTTTTTTCTTTCTTTCTTTCTTTCTTTCTTTTTAACTTTTCTTTTCTTTATTTCTTTCTAACTAATCTTTCTTTCTTTCTTTCAAACTGATCTTTCTTTCTTTCTTTCTAACTAATCTATCTTTCTTTCTAACTAATCTTTCTTTTTCAAACTGATCTTTCTTTCTTTCTAACTAATCTATCTTTCTTTCCTTCTATCTAATCTATCTTTCTTTTCTTCTAACTAATCTATCTTTCTTTCTAACTAATCTGCCTTTCTTTCTTTCTAATTAATCTATCTACCTTTCTTTAACTAATCCATCTTTCTTTTTATTCTTTATAACTAATCTATCTTTCTTTCTAACTAATCTATCTTTCTTTCCTTCTATCTTTCTTTTCTTTCTTTCTAACTAATCTACCTTTCTTTCTTTATAATTAATCTGGTTATCTGGCCTTTTCAGATCACACTTATTACAAGCTATAATTTTGCTGTCCACGAAAAAAAAATCACAGCTGCTTTACATTTTCAAAAGGGACAAGGATCTTAAAAATCAGCCTTCTGATGAGAAGGAATAATTTAGATAGATAGATAGAGAGAGAGAGAGAGAGAGAGAGAGAGAGAGTGAGAGAGTGAGAGAGTGAGAGAGTGAGAGAGAGAGAGAGAGAGAGAGAGAGAGAGAGAGAGAGAGAGAGAGAGAGAGAGAGAGAGAGAGAGATGTAAAGCCTATGGATATGACAACTGAATCCAGATACACACTGAAGCTGCTAAGTGATTTTATTACTGAAACCAATCAGCTGTTATAAAAATAAATACAGCTGGTAAAGGCTCATTAAAGCAAAACAGGCAAAATGGTCTTAAGACATCAGTTTTGTATACAGTAATTGGTTACAGATCATGACATATATGAGAGTAATGAACAAAACAAATAAACAAACTGCCCTAGTCAAAATAAATATATACCAAAATCAATTTAAAATACATTTATTTCATACTAAGTATACTTCAAATTAATGAACATATTTATTGACATATCACTTAAGACTTACTGATATAAAATTATAATTAAACTTTATTTGGAGTATTTCTTTATTGCACAATGCACATTTCTTAATATTAAGCCTAAAATGTGTTTTAATATCCTTATTGATGAGGACTGTATGATCTCTGTATAATATCAGTCTTTAAATGCAAGATATTTAAAGTGTACCTAAAGTACAGTATACTTGCAATAGTTCCACTACACAATCAAGTATTCTTAAGTATATTTTTAGTTGGACCTCGGCACTATTTCTGCACAATTAAAGTACAAAATTAGTTGTTCCAATTTAGCAGACTTTAAGTATACCAGTTTAGCATACCAAAAGTACAACTGCAGGGTATTTTTATTAAGTAAAATATGTAAATAAATATGTAAATATGTACATAACTAGGTAGATGTATTTGTAGTATTCTTAGCACAAAATAAATGTATTTCAGTATATATGTTTTTTCACTAGGGTGAGTAGTTGAGTACAAAATGAGCACTATGTGTTGTTTCTTGTGTTATTGTTATGACTAATGTGACAGAGGATCTGCCTTCCCTTCTAGCTCTTCTATTTCTTGAGGATCAAGACAGAAACTTAAAGGTGTGGTCACATTGTGTTGTTTGGCAAATGTTTGCTAATGTGACTGCAACTTAAGAGGACATTTTACGACAGCAGCAGCGTGCGATGAGAAATAACTGTTGTTGCTCATTACCGTGGCCATAAATCCACTGTTATTTATCCTGTGACTTATTTTATGAACGTAACTTTTCGTAGTTTCGATACTAATTTGTTTGCGTTCAAATAAATGACTGAATTTGGGTAGCCACCAGATGTTCAAAAAGTTGGCAAAACACGTTGAGGTGACACAGGCTTCAATACATCAGTGCAAAAAAAAAACAACGTATTGGTAGAACTTGCTTAAAAATAATCCCCTTCAATTATTATTTTTATGATTATTACATTTGATTGATAATGGGGTTATGGCAGTAAACACTAGGGTTTAACAGTTGCTGACAGACAAGTCCAAACCATATAGTCCTAACACTTCATCAACATGCCATCTACCTTTTGATATGACAATTGCATGCACTATGACCGACCACAAAGGGCAGTACTATACTGTGTCTCTTTTTGTTTCTGTGTTGCTCTTTTTTGTGGATTGGTGTCCACTGTCACCTGAACATTTGAAATCACATCTCACATTGCTCTAAGCCTTCTTACAGAGAAGTCAATCAATGGCAACTTGAGCTTGAAGTCTCAATATCTTAAATGAAGCGCTGGATTCATGGGTACACTTGACCGTGCTGGTTGGTGCAACATATATTTTTTTGCACAATGGAAAGATTAAAGTGCTTTCTGTAAATTGAAGTAAATTCATCCTCCATAAATATGCTATTCAGAGACTCTTTACTGCTTTTTTTGTGAATAAAGTTCATGCCATTGGGAAATTTGCATAGTCACATTCTCAAATTAAATCATATGTATGTGTGTATGGTTTCCAAGTACATTTAGTGTGGATTAGGGCTGCTGCAATTATTATCACCAGAGCTTGATTTTTTGTGATACTTCACATAAGTAAAATGATCATTTTACTTTTTTGGTAAGGAAAGTTTAAAGGTCCCGTATTATGCCCCTTTTTACAAGATGTAAAATAAGTCTCTGATGTCCCCAGAGTGTGTATGTGAAGTTTCAGCTCAAAATACCCAACAGATCATTTTTTACAGCATGTTTAAACTGTCTTTTTTTGGGGCTCAGAAAAACGCGCTGTTTTAGTGTGTGCCCTTTAAATGCAAATAAGCTGCTGCTGGACGACACAGGGGGCGGAGCTTCATGAGCTCGCGCTCAGTCTCACAGGACAATTTGATCTCACGGAATGATGATAATATCAGAAACTCTCAGTAACGGTGTTCATTTCGAGTCGGACAATAATGCCTACAGAGTCAGAGTGCTGTATAGAGATGAAACAGGTATAGTTTAGTAGTTTAATTACGGTTATTATAACGTATTTGTCATCTGCCTGTATGCATCCATTATTTATTAATAGCCTACAAGTCTGCTGTCTGAATGATGATCAAACATATACTGATGAGTTTAATAAAGTTTATTGTACATCATACAAAAGATGAAGCGTCAGTTTTACTTCAGAAAATCACGTAAGAGCTGAGTAAACACAGGAAGTTATTAGAAGTGCGCAAGTACATAAACGAATTTCGGTAGAGTTGAGGGAGCATTCCTGTGGGCGGAGGTTAGTCAAAAAACGGTTTTAATGACGTCATTAAAGAAGGAAGTAGAGGGATGTAGTCCAAACGGGCCGTTCGCTGTAGTCAACTTCTGTTAAATAAAATATCTCGCTTGGCATTGAACTTTGAGCTTTATCATTTTACAGATATTATTTATACTCTAACAACAACATTACACACTAACTAAAGTTTGAAACATGGGATCACGAAGAACGGGACCTTTAAGAGAATACTGGGCATGAAACCAGCGTCTCTAAGTCTCCCTTTCTCATGCAGTGGATGCTCTAAAAAAAAAAAACTCTTTTACTCTGTAAAACACTTACAGGTTACCATAAAAAGCTAATGTAATGCAAGAAAACAAAGAACAGTAAGCATATTTAAAAACAACTCTGCACAGAACCTCAAATGTCATCCTTCATGGGAAATGATCGAGGAATTAATGGAACACCTTAAAAATGAAGAAATTATTACAGAAATATATGTGGTGATTTATGGTCTTGAATATAAATAATATTAATATTAATATTGCGTTTTTGGTCACACATCACCTGAGTAATGAGTGTGAAAGTGTCAGATGATTCCTTCCTATATTACGGGGCACCAGCCAAGGAATTTCACCTTGACAGTAAAGAACATTAATGGGATATTGTTGACTGAATTAGAAGTATATAAATTGGAGGAAGGTCATCATCTGACCAATCTGAAGGATTTTTCAGATATCGTTAACTTGTAGAGCCTCTTACTGTATTATCAACACAAGGGAGACACAAGTGTAATAAAAGGATTTTATTAAAAAAAGGATAGACAAGATAACTACTGAATGGATAAAGTGCAAGGGACTGAGTTGGATGTTACTATGGGAGTTACAAGTTTTCTTGTGGAAAGATAAACAGTAGTTCCTATGGAAGTTATAAGGTAAACCTTATTCTGAATTCAACAGATAAATCGAGAGATTATTTGTTATTAACTGACATCAGCTATGCAAAATCTAATGCAAATCATATACTGACAATATACACTAATGCCAAGGTCTCTGGATAGAGGTTTGGTGCGCCTGGTGACATGCTGAGTCAGAGCGGCGACGTCTTCCACTTGCTGAGCTGGGCCGCGTTTGCCGTGGGATGAAAGGAATTGGAATCCGTTTCACAGCCTTGAATGCAAAGTACTTTTGAACGTTGAACTCCTGGAGCACAGAGAAGGTCCTTATTCTTGAACACGCAGATGAAGGAGCCTTGAAATTAAAGGTTCTAATGTCTGTGCAGATGATCCTCATAATCTGCTTGTGGTCGTTGTCTCTTTTGCCGTTTTCAAACTCCCCAAATTCACTTCTTGCCGAACTTCTTTGTTTCTCTCTTTAGAGCAACTTCACAACTCCATAGAGTTGCACTTAGAGCTTAGCACATCTTGTAACTGGAACCTTGAACCAGAACCAGAACAACTCTTTAGGGGCTTTTGCACCGGTTAGTTCTAGGAACTTAGTTCTAGGAACTAGCCACCAGGGTGGTTCCCTGAAAACTAATGGTTCCCTTAGGAACATTTTCCTGGTTGGATTCGCACCGCCAGTAGGAACACTGAAATAACGTAAGCCGTGCTTGTTGTTGTGACTTTTATTTTGACGGCGCGGCGGACCTTTATTTTGATGGTGCTGAGAACGCCAGAGCCTGAGCCACACAGTGCTCACATTCCTGTCTAATACGTTATTAGATAGAACTGTTGTACATAGAAAGTATACAGTATATATGAAAAGGTATTAGCGTATACCATGTGGTTGATGTCCAGTGTTGCTACCTGAGCAGAAATACATAATCATGGCTTGGTCCTCTCAAAGTTATGCTGGATTTTCTCCTTAGCGTAAAGGTAAAGAGGCCCATCTATCACTGTTTTCTATGTTCGTAGAGTTAGTTTGTGGAGTAAATATATAGGCTATAATAGTAAATATATAGGATTTTTTAAAATGGGGGGTGCCTGTGTTTTGTGTGCGTTCGGCCAATCAGCGTACACTAACGTCACTGATAGTATAGGGCTGGTTTAGACCCTACTCTGAAGTAGAATAAGTTTTAACTCTAAATTAGTTCCTCCACAAGGAGAACATAGAACTAAAATAGTTCCTAGTTCCTGCTGTGCGAAGACGGCAAAATCCAGGTACTTCCGGCAATAATTCTAGGAACTATGAAAATGTTCCTCCGGTGCCCTTTTGTCTCAGAGAGAAGCTTTTTTAACTCTCCTGAGAAGGAGGGATTTGCAAATTGGCGGCTTTCAGATTCAACGTGGCTGATGTTTCAGAGGTGGCCACCATATGGCCCCTCTCTGGCATGAGGTTCATTTGCATAGCTTAAAGTTCATGTTTGGAACAATGTCTTTAAGGTTTTTCCTATGCATAATTCACTTACCAAACCAATTCCAGATTAACCAGACATGCTGAAAACATAGACCAATCATCATTGGGTAATTTTGAACTTTTACCCATGCATTCATGTACACCTTAATAGGTAAGTTTTTCAAAGTATTTAAAGTAAGTACAGTTCTTTAAATAGATATGAAGAAGATTTGCTTTATTTTGTCCATTTTGCATAGAAAATCCATTCTTTGTGGCTTCAAGCCACATCGCAAAACCGGTTTGGTGAGTCTGAGGCCCTGTTTCCATCTGGTATTAACATGCGTTTTGGTCGATCGGATCACAATTGGACGACGCAAAATACAGGTGGAAACGAGGTATAGCTTGTGCACTTTCGACCACTTGCAGAGGTAGCCGAAAACACATTTGACCGGATTGCTTTCGTAGTGGAGACGCTCATGTTGTTGAATGAGTTTGAACAGCCACTAAAGACCGCCTACTCTCCGAATACTGAACTAATGCATAATCATTGCGGTATGTATTATTGGGAAGCATGCTTGTCAGACGGAGCAAAGGGAAGCAAAGGGACCAGCCCCATAGACCCTCCCCTTGAAGTAATCAGGACAGAAGCGGTCAAAAGTGGACAAACGAGACGGATTAAAACACCAGGTGTAAATGATAATGTCTCTCCCTCGTCCACTTGTGATCCGATCGATCAAAACACATCTTAATACCAGGTGGAAACAGGGCCTGAGAGTCTGTGGTCATTCATACCTTGGTCTCAGGACTGAGGGACTGTGGTGAACAATGGGCAAATGGTGATGGAATCTGTGATCAATGACATGCTAATGTCATCATTATCCCCTTCCACAAATGGTACCTGGCAATTGTCTTTGCAGGCTTATCTTCTTGCCCACCTAAATCCTTGTTTGTGGAACTTGAGGTGTGAGTTTTAGAGTCCTGTCCTTTGCATCATGGCAGATGAAAAGGGACTCATGTTGTGATGAGGGAGTCTGCCCTCATCTTTGCCTGCTGATTACCACATATACTACCAAGGTCATACAAAATAGATAATCATTTTACTAAAGTACAAGTTGACTCAAGTAAAAGTTGCCAATGAATAAAATAGTCCAGGAAATACTTTTCATTAAAGTTTTCATTATGAAAAGTACAAGTGACTGATATCAGTTTCAGTGGTAAAGCCCTCTCTCTCATGATTCAAGCTCTCAAAGTGTTCTGTGCAGCGCTTTGCTTCCTCTGCTGTCATAAACACAACAATAATGGCCGCATTGGGAGTTGTCCAGAAATGCACATCTGCATTTTTCCCAGCATACAAAAAAAAAACCCCAGTGTACAGCTAGTTATGTTTTGACAGATGGATTAACTGTCGATTACAGCAGTATATGGTTTGTGTATATTCTTCCAGCCATCACAAGTTTTTACACCTATTATGGAGGATACTAAGCTTGCTATACAATGATAAAGGCTACACCTATGATAAATAATACATTTAATGCCAAAGTCTATAAGGATTCACATAAGATCAGAAAAGTTGTATGCACTTGATGGTTTTTTAAAATGTATACACTTTAGGTATTGTTGTTTCTTTATGTCTTTTGATGGATGAATTATGCAAAAAAAAGTCATTTGAGTAAATAGCAGATTATATAATTTGTGCAAAACCACTTTTGTCAGCTATTTTGAACTGATGTTATAATTGATGTTATGATGAAATAAAAAGTTTAAGTAGTCACCCATGATGGTTCTGATGTAACATACTCAGGTTAAAATGGCTTTTAAAGATTGGAGGTCATGCATAAAATGTTTCATTCATTTTGAAAGTTTAAAATTATATTGCATGGTGATTATTAATAAGTTTGCTTATTTACAAATCATGCATATTTAATGTTTGCATCCACACAAATCACATTTAAATGACAATGATTTACTACTTTAATTTCGGCGCAGAATTTGCAAAAAGACTAAATGGACTCGACAGTAATGCCACAACAAGTAACCATGCTAATTCTAAATGCCTGATCTGTGACCAGTAATTTCTGATATAATGATTCATGTATCGTCAGATGTTCTTTGTCTGTGTGTCAGTAAATCAAACCAGTGACTAAACAATCAACTTCACATAGTTTCTCTTAGTGAAAATATTCTGTTATTTAAACTGTGATTAAATTAAAGCGATCAAAAAACGCTCCCTTTACAATTGCTGGAACTGTCAATCAAACAGCGCAAATTTATCGGTGACTTATGCTGCCTTCATGTGCTATCGGAATTATCGTAAATACTAGTTTCCTAATTAAAATATTGGACATGAATCCCCTCTCAAGTCAAAATTTGAATGCGATGAGCTCGTAATCAACAACTTCAGAAGTGTTTTTGAGACTGTCTTTGTTCACTGCAGTTTTAAAGAGAAAATACTCAGCAATGGTGTTGACTTGTGAATTTGTACATGGTTTGTTTTAAAGCACATTAAAAACACCACATAGACATTAAAACATTAAAAGCTTGATATTCACAGGGGAACTTTAAGAATTTTCCCATAAATGTCATATAATCACTGAAAATGGGAGAATCTCAGCATCAATGTGATATTTGGCACACAGTCAGGATAAGTATGGTTCAAATGTGTTGCAGTTTAAAAAAAATGATTTTGTTTTGACAATTTTTACATTTTGCATTACATCTCAAAAACATTACTTTTTTTAAGCCCAAAATTCAGTAAATATTTGACATGGCCTTACTCAGGCAATCTTAAAGATATCATTGTAATATAATGTAATGTAATACGTTCTTTACATTAAGTAGGATGATTTTATGAAGAAAAATGTAGTGAATCAAAAAAATGACTTTAGCTAAGTTTTCACTGACTGGGTGACATGTATACATAGCAAAACAACAAACATTTTATTTCTATTGTCTATTTAACATTTACATTTCCTTTGGAAAGTTTGCAACAAAAGAAAGTTACAAGTAATTAAAAAGCAAGATCACTCAGAACATGTCTCACCCTTTCACCTCCCCTATATTTATATCTAATATTTAAATAAAGATCTCTCATGCATTTGAGCCATCATATGGAAGCCTTTTTATAGGTTACTCACAGAGAGTAGTAACATGCTACATTTACTCCTTTACATTTACTTGCATACATTTTTGGAAAATATGTACTTTTAAGAGTACATTTAAAGGTGAGTACTTTAACTCTTACTCGAGTACATTTGTAATGACAATCGATTTTAATGCAATAAATGTTAAGAAATGAGTAGTTTATTCTATGTGCATCGTCTAACTCTTTTTGAGTCTATTCTTTTCAAAGAGTTGATTATACAATGGGCAAATTGAAATTGTTTGCGAATCAGTTTGAGTGATTTGTTCAGTTCACTATGCACTGAATCATCTGAAATAGTAATAGGAAAACCACAGAACATGGAGAACATTAAGAGCGTTGGATGGAGTGGATATGAACCTACAATCTATTGAAAACAAGTGTGCAAATGCATCCTATTATTTTTCTTCAGTGATGAAGACGATCTTTATTATTAACACCTGCATGTGCAGCCTGTGAACGATTTTTTACTAAAACACTAAAAGTACATGAAACCACTTAATGTAAACCACCATATATAGGTAATTATTGTGCCATGGCAGGCAATCTGTTCATCTTGACGAAGAAATTAAGAAATGTCACTGCTTAGACCAGTGTTTCTCAACCGATAATTTGAGAAACACCATGGGAACCTAAAAGTTGGAACTATACAATAAGATGCAGAAATATGAATTACCTACTAGCGGTGCATTTAAAAAAGTTGAACCATCCAATTACTTCATTACTTCATTATATAGGAATTGAGACAATACTTTCACCAAGGAGAGGTGGTGAATTTGGATAAATAAATTGTAAACTTTGGTTCCACATGGTTTAAATGTAGATTTGATTTTAAGGTTGTTGTTTTTGTTTTTTTTGTGAATGGGATGACCTAATTTAATCTATACTGGATTGAAATTCTTACAGTATGTATTTTTGATATTGTTGTGTTTTTTAATGTAGAGACTTAATTGTTTCTGTTGCATCTAGCATTATTTTTTCATGTAGATTTATGCTAGAGTTTATAATTGTTAATTAGTTAATTATTGGATGATGATTCAGATGTGACCACTCTCACCTGTGTATGATTATCATCTCTATTTAAGCTGTTCTCCATTTTGTAAGAAATTATACCTTGAGGAGGAAGGCTACTTGTTATGCTCAAACTTTGGTAATAATAAAATGTGCTTAAGAAAGTGTGCGCCATTATATTTTCTTTATACATCAAGTTTTCTCCTTCAACTTGCACCTCAAAAGGTGCGTTTGTTTTGCTGTTCTATGAAGTATTGTGTATTTACCATTATAACTGTAGTTTCCAAATTTAACCCAAAATACTATATTTTCACTTTCAAAATACTACTGTTATTTTCTATATTTTTGATGACTGTGGTGGCTCACACTGTTACACCCGTTGAACCTACTGTCTCCACCCACACACTCACTAGATCTCTATCACCTGAATATTGAACTGCTGGGTTCTTGGACTTCATTTCCCTGAATCCTCTGTATAGGCTCGTTATGGGCTCCAACTGTTTGTCATTGCCTTTGGACTATTTATACACCCTCTGTTCTCTTGTTTGTTGCAAAGTATTGTTTTGCTGTTGCTACAATTCTGAGTCTCTTTCTGTTTCGTTGGACTGCTTGCCTGATCTTGACCTGTTTGCCTGCTTTGGACTATTGTTGTGTTTTGGATTACATTAGCTGTTTATCCTGTTACTGACCTCTTGCCTGTGTAATACAAGCTGTTTATTGTCTCTGCCCTTTTGAAATAGCTATTTTTGGATTTCCTTGCTGACAAACAATCTCTACCTGTTTGTCTATTGTCTTGTCTTCATTTGTTCAAAAAAATGCTGCTCATGGATCAAGAACCTACAGACTCAAGCCCTGCATTGTCACACCAACTTACTAACTTTATTGTATTAAACTAGTTGTGTGAAGCATTTTAAAAAACAATTGCTTGGTTCAAATTCCTAAAAATTAGCTAAAAAGTCATCCGTCCATCTCAAAAACCAGCAAGCTAAATTATTGTATCTGTTTTTTTCACTGTCAGATTATCTAACAACAAAGGGATGGCATTTTAATTTATTTTAAAAAAGTCAATCAATATTTCACACGTCATTTCTCATGCGTGGATAACGGGGAGAAAACATTCCTATTGTGATACGTTTCATTGACTTCATCACCTTGCTTGTTCTGAATCTGATCCAAAGTAACTAACTACTTGAGTAGTGTTTTCATTGGATAATATTTATTATTATTATTATTATTATTATTATTATTATTATTATTATTATTTAACCTATACTCAAGTAATTATTGACATTAATAATTACAGGTGCTGGTCATAAAATTAGAATATCATCAAAAAGTTGATTTATTTCAGTAATTCCGTTAAAAAAGTTAAACTTGTATATTATATAGACTCATTACATGCAAAGTGAGATATCTCAAGCCTTTATTTGTTATAATTTTGATGATTATGGCTTACAGCTTGTGAAAACCACAAAATCAAAATCTCAGAAAATTAGAATATTACATGAAATCACACAGTAATTACACAGTAATCCCATGGTCATTGAACCAGGTTTTGGTTATTTTGGCAGTGTGGGCAGGTGCAAATCCTGCTGGAAAATGAAGTCAGCATCTCCATAAAGCTTGTCTGCTGAAGGAAGTCAACGCAGCCGTCTACCAGGACATTTTCAGAGCACTTCATGCTTCCTTCATTTTCCAATCCCTCTAGCGCCACCAACCGTCCAAAGTTTCACTCAAGTTTATGCTAATAACTTTTGAACCTTAACGGCTAGAAACAAAAACCTTGTTTCCTCTGATTCCTTGGCTCAAGCCGATTGCACCCCATGACGTCATTTCCCGTTGTATAAATCTTTCCACCATTTAGAATTTTTTGAAAAACGTACTTTTTCGAACTTGTCCTAGACGGTTGCTCCGATTTTCTCAAAAATTGAACCAGATCAATTGGTTTGATTTGATCTTCAGACCATGCCGACAAAAAATGATGGAATTCAAGTTGATTCATCAAAACGTTCTCGAATACTGTGCAAACAAATTTTACGTTGCGCTTGCGAAAACAGACTTAAGGCTGTATCTCCACAACGCTTTATCGTATTCAGACCAAACTTGGTACATGTCATCACAAGCATGACTTGAGGCGACATGCTGCGTTTTGGCGCAGCGCCACCTACTGGTCCAGTGATACGAAAAATGGCTATTTTTAATTGTAACTTATGAACGATTAGTCTAAAAATCATAAAAGTGGTCTTGTTAGATTCAGGGTGTCATGCCGAGTCGACTAATATCTAATTTTAATCCCATAATCCCATATAGGCCATTTTTGCTGTCGGACATTTTGAATTTTGTACTAAAATGCTGTATTTTATGAACGTATCGTTATGAAATTCAGTATGGGTCATCAATATGATGCCCTGAAGGAGCCTGAGAAGTTTTGAACCAGTTTACCAAGTGGTAAAATTCATTTTCAAAATGCTTATAACTCTGGGTGTGGTTGACTTATTTTCACGCGAGTCATCTCCTTAGGTTCCTGAATCCTTGCCTAATCCAATGATACCAAACATGCTAAGTTTCGCCTTACTGTTTGTGTAGCGTTGTGATTTAGCGCTTAAAAAACATTTGCCAATATCTTCAAAACCGTTAGACCGATTGAGACGAAACCACCGTAGAAAGTTTGGAAACATAGGTCGTTGGCTAAATGCTATTACCCAAATGTCAAAATTTTGATAGTAAGTGGCAGAAAAATCCAATCAAAGTCACCCATGGGTCATTTTTCAATACTCTCATTCATATAAATGTCTATAACTCTAAAACAAAATAAGATATTTTCACCAATTTTGACACATATGGGCTCACTCTGAGGACACATAAAAAAATGGTGGGATTGTGCCTCTTGTTGGTGCTATAATAGAACAAAACATGAAATTGCCATTGACTCAGTGGCGGCTGGTGAAAAATATCTTAGGTGGGGCTATGTCATATTCAGTCGGTTTCAATAGTCTGGTAACCATGGGAGTCTTTTAGCGTAGTGGCTCAGAGGTTGTGGAATGCTCTTCCTCAAGACAGCCGTCAAACATCCACCCTTCTCTCCTTCAAAAACACATTTTTTTATCTGAATATTACTCTTCAGCTCACAGTCTGTAAATTCTACATTGTTATTGATATGCTATTTGTTTGAATCCCTCTTTGTTTGTATCTTTAACCTACCTTTGTAAGGGACCTCTGTATATTAGGCCTTCTTTCTGCCCTTGGTATGTGTATTGTGCTTTGATGTTGATGTTTATTTTGTTCTATTCCTTAACCCAGTCCCAGTGGTTCTCAAACTTTTTAGAGTTGTACCCCATGAGGCTTTTAACATCCTTCTGCATACCCCTGCATAGAAGAGTGCTTCAGTAACACCTTTTTCAGTAAGGGACAATATTTGCCCCCTTAAACCCTTAAAATTTTCCAGTGCATTTTTACCTTTACAAATACCTTTATAAAAGAAATAATGCTTTAAATAAAAAATGTTCAATAGAGAAATATGCAATGATGGTAAAAACAAAGTGATGCTTTTAAATATTAAATTAAAACCGCCAGTAGGTGGTGAGTCATCGAGTCATTCATCAGTAACGAAGCAAGTGGCTGTATTTATGAATTAATCATTGAATCATTGACTCTAATTATTCGTTCAAAGCTGCAGATTCGTTCACAAACACTGCTGTGTGCTGAAGTTCTGCTGTGGCTTTTGTTGGAGCTATTATTTTGTTGTAAAAAATACTGACAACTGTGTTGAAAATGAACATCACTTAATATTAATATTTCGTTTGTTGAACTGTTATATAAAATCAATATCACATTTGCAATCGTGTGGATCTTCATATAATGTGATCAACATTAAACACAGGAACTCACACAGGGTATGTCTTTGTATCAAAGAGAGTTTGAATCTTATATCGATCTCCATGCACAGCCTGTGTCTACAGTATATTTGTTCTTCATGCTAATAAGTGCTAAATCCCTACTTTTACAAAGGTAACGTACATTGTCAAGAACGGTAGTATAGCGCGATTTGCCAAGGCAGCAATCTGCACGAGACCTATCATGTAGCCGTATAAATACCATATAGCGGTAAAGTTTTGACCGCAAAAGATGAGGTAATTTGATTGGATGTCTTGTATTTACAGCATTTTACCTGATAGAAATGCATGCTTAGTTTAAATCTTATTTTAAGGTGAGGTAGAATTAAATGAACGGCAAAATTCAGCATTTTGTTCCCATGTTGAGAACCACTGCCTTTACATATCTTTGTAAAGCGACCTTGGGTGTTGGAAAGGCGCTATATAAAAAAAAATAAAAAAAAATAATAATAATAATTCTTCTTCTTCTTCTTCTTCTTCTTCTTCTTCTTCTTCTTCACCACCCAAACACAATTTAACACAAACTGCATGATACCAGTGCTCTGTGAAAAAGTCAGTAATTATTTAATGCCATATTACAAGGCTGAGGCATTCTTACACAAAAACAAACAAATTGCACAAACTTTCCATTTACATTTGAAATTGAACTCAAACAGTTTAGTCACTTTCTCAGACAGGTCCCTCACTCCGGTAACTGTCCATGCTGGATCTGTCCCTGTTGTTTTAAAAAGTAATCACGGAAAGCAAAACAGATAGAGATTGGCGCGCATGGGCGCGCGCAGCTTGGGGTGCTAAAAGAATCGCCCATAGCTGACTAGATTTGAGCTCGCTGATTGGCTACAGTTTATGTCAAACATTTATATCTTAAATCAGCAATTGGCTAAGCTGCTCCACAGACCACATATATGAATATGACCACAGCCCTGCTATACTTAACGAATGCATTGGTGTAACATTACGAAACTCAGTATGTACCATCAGCACCATGCCTTGAAGGTACTCAAAAGATTTTGTGACACCGCCACCTTTTGGTCAAAAGTTATAATGAAATTTCCAAAAATGCGAATAAATTTTAAATAAATTTGCCAATTGCAATGAAACTGGTCTCAATAGATCAATAGGTTAGGCCGAGAACATAGATACCAAGTTTGCCGTATTTGGCCGAACTTCCTGTCCGCCATCTTGATTTTAATTCAAAACCTACTTATTTGAACTCCTCCTAGACCGTTTGTCTGATTTTCACTAAAATCGAATCGTATCATCTCCTGACCGTGCCGACTAAAAGTTATGGATTTCGTATTGATAGACGAAACTGTTTTCATATACCGCAGCAGCAAAGTTGAAGTATGATGCCAAAATGACTATTCAGGCTTTATCTCTGCAATGCCTTGACATATTGACAGCAAACTTTGTGTGTCATTGTCTCCTCACTCTGACCACACCACATCAATTTCGTAACTGCGCCACCTATTGATCAAAAGCGACAAACCATTAAATCATATTATTAGTGACTGTATATATGATTTTTTTTTCACCCATTTTGCCAAAAATCATCTTAAAAATGTCTTTAATTGCTCATTGTTGCATTTGGTCTGACACTCCCAGCCATGTTGGCATGTCTTATCGTCTTCTTGCGCTTGGCCCCGATAATTGCTGCTTGCAGCTATATTTATTATTATTATTTTTATTATTAATATTATTATTGGGTCAAAAATGGCAACTGACAAAGCACAAAGTATGTGTCCTTCCTTTTGAGTGTTTAAACCTAATATTAAAAACAGCATTTCTGTTTCTTTTATGCCTATTAATGTGATCCTAAGCAACAATATAACTTAATTGGTAAATTAAAAGATGCACAAATGCCTCCAGATAATGCTAAATTTCCATTTTTTTAAATTTACCATAAGGTAGCATAAGCAATGATACGTCATGTTCAATGTCACTTGTCTTTACCTTTGTAGCTTTGACTAACAAACCTTGTCATTTAAATAGTTTGTACAGAGATGACTAATTTTGTTAAAGCTAGTCTGTACCTGAAGATCAAAGAACATTTCTAAGAGCCATATTTAGAATGAAGTAAACTTGAGATTAAAATAAATCATAGAACCATATTTACACCTAGAAATATTAAATTGTCTGACATTTTATGGATATTTAATCAGTATTCAAATGCTTATAAAATCCCACTAACATTGAGGCAATAAAACATCTTCTCCATCATGTTGCTCAATCATGTCTGAGACCCACCTACTTAGCACAATTATAGCTCACTTTCTAAAATATTCTCATGAAGACTTTAAAGTGAAAGCCTAATTGGACCAATTATTTGATGTGTAAAATTGACCAGGTATGTAGGAACAAAGTTGTTTATTTTAGGGTGGACCATTGACGAACCCTGCTCTTCACTTCTGCTCTGGCTTATTATTTAACTTCCTCCTGGTGTTTGAGCACCATATACAAATTCACTTCGTGTAATACACTTGAAATACATGCAACCAATGTCATTTAGATTCATTTAGAGCAATAAGACAAGCTTATTGCACAGTTGCCTTGAAATTAGTATCCCTTATTGATTTTACAAAATGTCAGCAGCAATATGATAAAAGACAATAATGTTCATTAAGTGGTTTTAAAATAGTATTATTAATTATTATTTGTAATGGTATTGAAAATAATTAAATAAAAAATGATTAACTAAATATAATAAAATAATTTTAGGGAAAAAAATTACTTATTTTATAAAATAATCAAGTGTTGTGAATAAAACTCTTGGTCCTCAGCAGCACTAACATTTTATATTCCTCTCAGATTGTTAAGTCTTTTAGAGCTCTCCTGCTCTTACTCTCTATCATCTCTCAAAAATGAACGAGTTCTAAAATGGTAATTGATCCTCATCTCATTTCACCTTTTCTTCTCATAAATCCAGCAATTTTTCATCCATATGCAAACAAGTCAATTAAACCTGATTCTACCATGATGTGCAATCACATTTACAGTTGCCTGATATTTATAATTCACATTTAATGAAGACTGAGGAGAATAGGAGGGGAGGAAAGATTGAGTAAATATTACAGAAATTTTAACTTGACTTCATCAAAATTACACTCACTCACGGAGCTTCTTTGTGTGTACAATTGTGTGTATTTGTTTCTTTTATCAGTAGTCTGATCTTTGCACAACACACTGTAAACAGGTCAGGTTAGAATGACCTGCCTGAACTCGCCTGCTTCACCCACAGACAATTTGCCAACATGAAACACCTCCCAGCCTTGAGCTCATTCCACACACACACACACACACACACACACACACACACACACACACACACACACACACACAATAATTATTACCAAAGTACACTCCCATCAAATATCTAATATCAAACTCCATTAAACGCATAACAAAATAAAACACAGACCCACACACACACAGACTGGTTTTGTTGGCATTCATTTGCAGTGGGTACATCGCACAGTGTGTGTGTGTGTGTGTGTGTGTGTGTGTGTGTGTGTGTGTGTGTGTGTGTGTGTGTGTGTGTGAGTGACTCAGAAGGGATTCAGAAAATTCATTACTTCCTATAACAGCCAATGTCAGGCTGACTTTATAGAAATGTCCTGATTACTTTTCTGAAAGCTTTCATAGTTCACAAACATGTTAGGTTTTTGTGCTATATAAGGACTCTTCATAGGCAATGATTTTTATAGGGTACAAATTAGTGGTCGACCGATATATCGCCAAGGCCGATACATCGGCCAATATTTGGCACTTTTAAAATATCGGTTTTTCTGATTGGCCGATGTGTTGGAAGCGGGACTTTTATTTTGACAGCGCTCCGGACTTTTATTTTGACGGGCGAGAGAAGAGAACGGCAGCGCATGATCACACAGCGCTCACTCACATTCTCCGTCTTCATTAGTTTACGTTCTCTGTCAGTCATATCTAATACTTTGTTAGACAGAACTTTTAAACAAAGAAAGTAAATGGTATGCGAAAAAGTAAAGTGTTGCTTTTATATTATTTGTTACAGAAAAGGCAAACAATCAGGCTAAAATACTTTCTCATTTACTGTCAACATTCAGCAAATGCGCATCTACATCATTTAAACAAATCTCTGAATATCTAATAAACATTTAATTTCACAAACCTTGCAGATTTAATGGAATCCAGCTGTGATATCTTGTGAAGTGTGCATTTGTAGCCTGCATAAATGTGTTACTGCGAGTGACGGTCGGTCCGTGCAAAGTGAGTGAATGCCAACAGAAGATCAGCTTCAGGAGTCGCGATCGAAAAACTTTAAATCTTTCATTTTAAAGGGGTCATGAACTGGATTGTTTTATTATTTTATAATGTTGCCTGGGGTGCCCTTATAATGTTAGTATGATTTTTACATCAAAAATTGTCATAATTTATAAATAAAAGCCATTTTTCCAAGCCTGATTTCAGCCTCAGGTTTTGAACGCTCCGTTTTAAGGGGCGTGTCTGCTGTGAGACTGCAGTGCAATCGCCCACTGCTGTGATTGGCTGACATGCTTGCATATGAAATAGCTAGTATTACATGAACTCTCTCGAAAACTTTTACTTCGTTTTTACTATTACAGCTATCGAGATAACAAATCGTGAAAAGTATCGTTTAGGAGCATTATATTTAAATCTATTCCATCACATGAAAGGTTGCAGCATGATGAGCACTGACTGAGCGGATGACAGACAGTCTGTTGATCGCGTGAATAAAGATCTTATCATTGCAACGCAATTTTTGCACTCTCACAAATGCTTACACCAAATCACAATGCAAACACGATGTGAATACACAGTAAGAGCTTCGTTGTGTAGTGTAACACTGTCATTATTTCATCACGAGTTTGGTAGGTGTCCAGATAAGCTCTCGCGGCTCGCGCTGTGCTGTTTGATTGACAGCTTGGGCGAATGGAAAGGGATCGTTCTTTGATCGCTTTCTGTACGTTAATTTAATAACAGTTTAAAAAAGATTATTTTCATAATACTACGAGAAATTATGTGAAGTTGATCGTTTAGTCACTGATGCATAAACAGTATTGAACGATTTTAAGAGAAAGATATCTGAACTTGAATAATTACACATCAGAAATCACTGATCGCAGATCAGGCATTAGAATACACATGGTTACTTACATGTTGCTGGCAGATCCGTCGGGAAATTGTGATCGACTGATTTAATAAAGTTTAACCATGCTGGAATCCTAAGGAAGCTTAATGCAGACTGTCTTCTTCCACAAACAGGCACGCACAATATTTAGTAAACAGCATGTTTATTGCTTGGAAGTAGCTCGATCCGGTTTAGCAATCATCATGTCGTCCTATGTTATTTAGCATGTTTGGGCGAATCGGTGGGCGGGGCTAAACAGGCCGTGTTGAAGTAGGCGTTGATCTTCTTTTGTGGAGGCGGTGTTTTATCCTCTTTGACGTCATAGTTCCCCACTTTGAAAAACGAGTCGTTTGCTGAGCCTGATGTCTATAAAAGCTTTTATTGGACTAACAAGGTAGTTTTCAGTTCTGAAACTTACAGGATATTATTATAGTATGATGATCTCTTATATGTCAAAAGCTCAAGGAAACTTTGATTTCTCAGTTCATCACCCCTTTAAAATATGCTGTGCTATATTGCCCACTGTGTCATTCATATCGTTTTTCACTGTGTGCTGTATAATATTAGCGTTATCTTGTGTCTTTATTTGAAAAAATATGATAACCAGTGCGCACAATATTACCAGATTACTAAGTGCAATATTACTTCCTTTTTATTCACATATTGATATATTTTTAAACAATTACTTTATTTGTGAAAAATACTGTAATAGGATTGCAGATTCAAGAAGTTGCCATCTAAAGTAGTATAAGCATGTTTATTTTAAAGATTTGTTTCCTAATTTATTTAAAATGTATAAAATATTGATTAAAATAAATATAAAGTATATAATAAAAATATCGGCTTTATCTCTCTAAGATATCGGCATCGACATCGGCCATCAAAAAACCAATATCGGTCGACCACTAGTACAAATTTTACATTCTATCCTTTGGATGAAAATTTTGTCCCTACAACATTCAAAATTTCAGGTTTTACTATCCTTATGGGGATACAGACACACATACACACATAGGCTGCGCTGTTTCTCTGAAGCCCGCAGGCCATTGCACATGCTCCGTCCTGAGCCAATGTGGAATGTTTTACATAGTTGTAAGGCTTCTAAATTGGCTTTGACACAAACGTGTTCACTTTAATTGCACTTCGGTTGAAGTGAAAGTGCTGAGAGGTCACGAAATACCCATAAGAACAGTTCTAAGACAAAGCATGACATCTAAGACAATGCAACGTCTGCTGTATTTGCGGTATAGCATTTATTTTGTCAGCATTTTATTTTAAACTGTGGAGAGAAATCCAATGCAAGGAAACACTCTTGAAAGAATAGGAAATAAACATCGCAGCAGGATACACCCTCCACCTTTACAGAAGCAAAAAAGCATGTCTTAAATAATAGAGCATTAAGCAATTACTACCACTACCTTAGGATGCATTAATATACATGGATGGGGCCTAATGGTTAAGGATGTGGGCTACTAACTCTAAGGCTGCTGACTCAATACTAAGTAAGATTCACCCAAGAGAGTTACTAAGATCACAGTTCGACTCCACAGGTCCTGTGTCTTTGAAGAAGGCACTTACACTAGAATGAATAACAAATGTCAATTAAGATATTGCTGAAAACTATTTATAAAATGACCCATCTGAGAGAACACACAATACATAATCATTACAGGAAGCTTTCTTAGTATGGATTACTTAAAATCAGTCATTACAGATGCACAGGTGTGCACACATAAATGAATGCTATCAGTGATGTTTATGTATTAGGTTTCCTTTGAAGATTGAAATGTGAAAGCACCTGCATTTTGCTGAAAAGTTACATTGATTTGGCTTTACTCTGAATGTCATGATGAGATAATAAAGAAATAATTAAAAAAAAAGTTATTAACTCAAACAGCATTTTTCTTATAAATACATAAAGAATTTGCCTAGTAAAATTACACAGCATTATGTAAAATGTAAATTATGTTCAATAACCAAAATAAGCTAAAAGTATTTGTCCACTAGCTTTTGTACAATGAATAGGCTAAACAATGCATGGGTTTAATGATTAATAAAATGGTTATTTTCATTTTACTCTAGCTTTATAAAAAATTGCATATCAATGTCTACAGTAAATGACATAAAAAAATAATGAATAAATAATATGATTTAATATAAAATTATGAAGCATTTATAGGTCCAAACACCATTTTTACTCATGTCCCACACCTGTGGTTTCAATGTTGAGATACTTAAATTTACCTCATTATTTTACAATATGACATTATTTCAAATGGAATTGTTTAATATACAGATTCATTTACAGCATCTTAAAATTCTTTGTATTATTTACTGATCATTTTTATGATTTTTTTAACTAAATGTGCCTGTCCCACACTTTTGAGTCCTTACCGCAACAATGAAAAAAAGCTTTTATTATGAAATTTTATCGAACACAAACAAGTCTAGTTTCTATGGAAACATAAATTATCACTTGAGCACATTGCTGACAGACTGGGCCACCACATTACCTCACTCACAAGATACCAAAAAAATAAGGTAAAATTAATCTTTTCTGCTCTATTATTTATTGTGCGTCCTTACCATTCAGCTTAATAATTGTGTATTTTTGAAATACATTTTAAAAATAAATGTATATTACTGTTGAATTCATGTATATTAAGATGATAAGAGTCAAAACTAATGTGGTAGGCCTTGCTAGCTGCCAATTAGCTAAAATATTAGCAAAAATGTCATTTCCGCAACATGTCTTTACCGCAGCAAATTTAGGTGTTGCGGTAAAGACCTTGTGTTGCGGTAGTGACAAATTCAAGGTTTACTGTATATTAAATTACAAATATTCAGTATATTATTAGTACTGAAGTATATATTAGTATATATATATATTCGTATATATATACACATGCCATTTTTTACATAAAAAAAATTGTTTTGTCCTTACCGACACAAGATGTCATTACCGCAGCACTGCTCTATTTTCATTTTTTTTTTCACATTTTCATTTGCAAAAAAAATATTTTTACACTTAAAGCTACACTGTGTATTTTTTTTAGTTGATTCTTAGCAAAAAACACTTAGTTCTGTCACATGTCTGTCCTGTTTTGTGCTGCACATGGGTGTTTGTTGTTTTGTGCCATGTGCTCTCCTGTCTATTGTCTAGCCCCTCCCATCTTGTTATCTAATTATTGGTTAATTTGTCCCACCTGTCTTTCTCGTTTCCCTCCTTTGTTAATTCCCCTATTTAGCCTCCCTGTGTTTGTAGTCCTGTGCTGGTTCGTTGTCCGAGTTACCTGTCCTCGATGTTCCTGTCTGTTGGATACCTGAGTTCTGAGTTTTTGTACTTCGTCTGTGTTTGTTTATTAAATCTCCTCTGCACTTGAATCCTCGTCTCTCGTTTAGTGTTCCGTGACAGAGGCTGGTTCTTGTTTTGCAGCACAAAACAAGACAGACATGTGACAAGTTCTTTCAAAAATATGTGCTCATTTATGTATATTTACTTCTTTCAAGTAATAAAGTATTCTCGTAAGTTTATAATCTGCCATTGAAAGTACATACGGGTGAGGGGTTCGAATGCCGGTCGCCATGTTGCCCCTCCATCTTGAAACTACATTAGCCAAAGAGGGACATACCTGTAAATTCAAGCTTCGCCTTTTGCGTTTTTCACTCAGTGACACCGTGACGAATGCGAGGGGGAGATTACTCGCGACTGCCGGCAGATTTAAAAGATGTGTGTGCGTGTGTGCGTGCGTGCGTTCACTCACATTTGATTTTGAAAGAGAGAATTAAAACGTCAACGCAACAGGCAAATTAGCAAGATCCAAAGTCAATATTGGAGTAACTTTTCCCAGATGGAAAGAGCTCATGAGGAGCAAAGATTTTAAAACGGACGCCGGAGTTGCCTGCTTTCTTCTCGACAGGTAATTCAGCCTATTTGTGTAAATTCGAAGTTTTATAGTTGCTTGTCTAACCATAGCATGGTTGTGCATAACGCCAGAACGACCTCTAGTATAACTTCATCCTCGCGTCAATGGTGAAAAAGTATTGTTTACCTTGTAACATAAATCTGTGCTGCGACGGATCACAGGTGATGAATAGTTTTAAAGGCGCAATTTTTTAAGCTATATAAAAAAAAGGACACTGTAAATTTTAGTTATTTTTAATTGCTTTTACTTTGTACACATTGTAACGTTAGCCTAATCTGATTATGCTGGGATAGCCGATTCCAAGGGTGACGTTTACCTCCTGACATCTGTCCTGTAGTTTTATTAATTTTAGACGTATTATTGTTTATTATTGTCATGGACGAAGTCGATAACTGGAAGCCATGTTAATCTTGGAATAATGTGGCCACCGTAGGAGTTAAAACGCCCTCGGAATTGAAAGGAACAGAAACTAATATTCACTGGGTAGTCATATACAATTTCACCACTAGATGGGGGAAAAATTCACACAGTGTAGCTTTAAGTTGAGATGATTAACATATTGAAATTGCAACATCTGTCATAAAAAGTTAATTATGTTATCTTTTGTGTGTATGGAAACAATTGACATCTAAGGTTACTGTAAATATTTTACATGGCATAGAAAAAAACATGAAATTCCCTATTTTTATATTATTTTTTTATATCAGTAATTACAAAACTGCATCAAATTTGAAAAAGCTATTTTAATATATAATTTTTTTTACAGAAATTACTAAAGAAAAATGTATAAAATGAACGTTTTTGTAACGTTGCGGTAAGGACACTTTTTAAGAAGATGACCCGAAAAACGTAAAAAATAAACATGTTCCAGATTAAAATCTTAACGACTACATTCTATATTGTGTACATTTTTATATGTATTACAGGTTGTGATGGTTAAATTTGAAATACATAGAGGTAAAAAATTTTTAAATTGGGATAGTCAAAAGTGCCCGTAGTTGCAGAAACACCCTAATATGTTAAATAGCAAGATGTAGTAATGTAGTCGTTATTTAATTTTTTTTAGATCCATTTTAATTTACCTATATGGTGGGAAGAGGCACTGTTGATGCTGTTATCACTTTAGCTCTTTATTGGTTTGTGTGTGCATATGTGTATGTATGTATATGTTGTGTATTAATGCAGCTTGAGTCCAAGACAAATTTCCTTAAAAAGGACAATAAAGTATCAGGGCCGTTTGAAGAAATTTGGGGGCCCCAAGCAAAATGGACATGGAGGCCCCCCCCAATAAAAAACATATTATAATATGTACCTAACCATATTCCGTCCGTTCGAAAAAAAAGTTGCACTAACTGTTTGTTACAAGCAGCATTTGCCGTCAGGCAGGTAGCTAACATAAACATATTTTTTTCTAGCCTGCCTGCTGCAAAATTACACCATTTGTACAAGACAAGTGGAGCTATTTTATCCAGTGTAATTTATCACTTACCACTAGGGGTGTAACAAAATTCACGGTTCGGTTCAATACGATACACATGTGTTACGGTTTGGTATGTTTTCGATACAGCAAAAAGAAAGAAATGCCAATTTCCTTGATTTATTTATTTTTCTTTTTTTTTATCATAAAATATGATTTCTTTTTACTTTGAGCAATTCTGGAGCTATAATTGACTCTTCTTAGGAGCATATAAAACAAAACAGCTCCTTGGAAAAAATTAAATGTAATATTGTAGTAGTTATAAACAAATGTTTATTTTAGTTAAGATTAACATTTGCATTGTATTCATAATGTCAAAATAAAACCGACGTAATGTTACTTGAAGGCATTATAGCCTACTATTCCTGCCAAACTATGTGAATGTTTCTCACTAGATCTCGCAGCGATGTTATTACTTCTGTGGCGAATTCAAATGCTTTCTTTACTGGATCTCTTATTAGCGCTGTCAGAGCCCGTCTACGGAGAGCCTGCCCACTCCCTATTAAGCCCTGTTGTACCGAATTTTGGTTGTAGTACCACCAGATTTCCACTGGGGGCGATCGCCATGAGTGCAAAATGAATGGGAGTCAATGGGGCTAGACGGCTAAATTTGTCTCTTTCACCCGATTGCCGTTGAGAAATCTCAGATCTGATTGTAGATTTTGCAAGTTCAACATGGGTTATAGGTTGAAAGTTGAATGAACGAGTACTTATGTCCTTTTGATTTCTTACAGGTTGAGTTGTTGTTGTCCATAACACGCTAGCATTCTGCTAATGAACGCTGATTGGTCAGTGAAGGACTGATTACGACCAGAGATCCCGCTTGATGGCATCGTGTCATCCGAAGCGGGACCAGAAACAAACAAAACAAAAACTCTTCTAGCACGTGTGTTTACCTGTGTCAGCTGTGTTGTCGATGCCTCGAGAGAAAAGAAAGTGCAGAGCGCGAAAGCACCAGTGTGACTGAAGGATTGCCGTAAAGCCGTTTCTCTGGTCGTACATGACGTCATTGACACTTTAAAAGACTTTTTAAAGCAAATAAGTGACTCTAAAAAATCTAACACCCAGCAATGTGTAATTTATTTGCATTTCCTTTCGAATACAACGTTCAAATTACTAGACAAAAAATTATATCCTGAGAAAAGTGGATTTTTATTGGTATTGATACTTTGCACGTGACGTCACAAGTACTGGCTGGCGGGCAAGAACGTCGTTCTCCAGCAACGAAACCCAGTAAACCAACCAAGGGTCGCCAGTTTTACTATACAAAAGTTGGTGTTTTGAGGTGTAAACGACATGCCAGATAGTTGTTGTGCAATTGGATGCACTAACCGCAGATGAGATAAGCAACCTTCACAGTATAACGTTACACGTCTGTGCAAATTATCATCAAAGGTAATTTCAACATTTGTTTGAATACAATGGGTGTATGATCATGTAATTAATCGTGTCTTTAAGTTACTGTAGTTTTGTTAATCAACACCACCAGTATTCACCAGCTGATTCGGCGAGTCAGCTGTTTGTGTTATGAGTCTAAGCTAGACTAACTGTACGTTCACACCGCCGCCAGCGAGAGCAGCAAAATTCATTGAATATGAATGATTTCCGGGCACTTTGACGCTCTCGCCGGTGGCGGTGTGAACGCACAGTAACAGCTGTTGTCTTTTGCTAACAATAACAGAAGTGTGTGATAGGTTGTTTTGAGGTTTGCGATATCTATGATTTTCAATGAGAACCAGAGATGACCCAACAGTAGAGCTAACGTTAGATTATTAATGGAGGAATTATTAATGCTCGATTATCTTAAAAAAAATGGTCTACTTTACACAATTTAGCTACCTTGGAGTTAATCCTAGTCCATAGTTATGCAGCTAGCTCGCTAACAGACTTGATAGCTACTAGAAAGACCTGGAACTACAGGACTATATGTTGAAAATACCCGTTTGTTGCCCGCCAGGTATCCGTGGTAGTCACGTGACTGCAAAGCGCCATAGACCTCCATTCATTCTGCACTCGTCCTGTGAGCGCCCTCATATGGAATCAGAGTGGAACTGCAACCAGTTCAGAAGCCGGAAGTGTACTGAGAGTGAAACTTCTCGCCATATTAGACATTCTCTGGCGCTGTGTAGTAACAGTGTCGCATGATCACGATCGGCTCGCGCTGCACTGGTCCAAACTGATAAACGGTCCGTCAACCACACAATAACGAGTAGCTCAGTTTCGTTCCGCTTACATTACGTTTGCCATTTGATGTTGGGCAATGTTGTGGTCGCGCCGGCGTCTCTACATTATGAGCGCGCTTGCCACGCGCAACGCGCCTACATCTGAAATAACGAAATTTTGGTCGGCAGGAAAAATGAAAATGCGTACCGAACACCGAACCGAAAGCCTCGTACCGAACGGTTCAATACGAATACGTGTATCGTTACACCCCTACTTACCACTATCTTGTTTTTTCTTTCCTCCTCTTCCTTTCTCTTCATTCTTTTCTGGCTTCCTGAAGCATAATTCCGCTTCATGATGACTGCCGAGGAGTTTTTGTATTTTGCCGGTGTTACAATATATTCAGTTCCTGAAATATTTGGTTCCAAAGGGTGGAGCTATCATGAATATTCACGAGACCATAGCGTGGGCGGGGCAATCAATACAAGCAAGTGGAACAGAAATTATTAGTGTGAGCGCCTCGTGTTTTATTTTGTTTTATGGATTATTTCTTTCAAAATAAGGTTGAACGTTTTATAGCATGTGTTTCAGGACTCTGAGTTTGCCTGAACTTTTACCGACCTGATCCTGTAGGAAGCGTTGGAAGACCTATATTTCTCTAAATTTCTCCCAGATTAGTTGTTGTTGACATTCCATGATGTTCGTTTCTCATGAATGACAGAGGTTAAGCTTTTTAAAATGTGTCTGATTGCTGTTTAAATAAATATTTACAAATATATTCTTGTGTTTTTATTATGTCTCCCAAAGTTGTCTGCATTTTATTAAAATAGCCTTTAAATTATAGGCTCATAGCTCAAGACGACATAAGAACTTGGAGTTGCATGCTGCATGCTTTGAATGTTGCTTTATACTGACTCAACTGAAAATCTTTTTGATACACAACCTTTACTCATCAAAGGTTGTCATAAATGTTAGGCTTCAGATGCATTAACAGTTGTTTTCTCTAGCAATGCTTTAGAACAGTGGTCAAATTAATTGATAATAATGACTAATCATTAATCATAAAAAATAGGCCTACATCTTATCAGTTTATTAATGTTATAATTCTATGTAATCTTTTTGTAAACAAGTGTACACAAAAACACACTGGTGTAGATGGGTATACCAAAAAAATAAGGAAAGGTATTTATAAATAAAATATTTGAATAACATATTAAATATTTTATTTGTCCTGCTGTATTAATTTTGTCCTTGATCCCATGTGTTTCTCTTGTCTAACATTCTCATTTTTACAGATGAATATGAATAAAATATGTAATTTTAAGACACTTCATCTTACTATAAAAGTAATTTCGAGTTTTCGAATGAATGAATGCTTTAAAAAACCTCAATAAATTTTACACAGAAATATGTTGAGGAAGATGTTTTTGGTTATCATTATTTAAACAGTCTAGATCAAATTTAGGATAGGTAGATAACTTTATGTATATTGTGTTATATTATAAAAATTATATATATTAAATTCTTATGAATGACAATACTTTTTATTTATGTCCATGTCCCACCACACCTGAGAAACTTCTTTTCTGAACAATATTTCTATGCAATTTACTATTGTACACAGTTTTGGCCAATTAGCTATGGTGATGTTTTAAAAGAATAACGTGTCTCAACCACAATTCAAATAAATAAACCTCCTCATCTTTGTTGAATTTGTCATTTTGGCTGTCAATTTTTAAAACCTTGTATGAATTGAAAAAATGGTTCCTCATGGTGTTTCTAAAAAAATAAAATAAAATAAAAAGTCCTTAGAGGGGCACAGAACTTCTTTTTTAGTAACTTGTTTAGTAACTAACTAACTTAGTGATTTCTCTAATAGTCTCTTCATGATCAAAACATACTACTTTTACATGAGGTCTTATACTATATTATCCAGTGAGGTTTTTATTTGCCCTAGGTGCCAAAGCCCTTAATTTGATACTCCAATGCATTATATCTGTAAGAAAAATTGAAATTTACATTGCCAAATAAAAATCAAATTAAATGAATAAATTTTCTAGACTTTTGTCTCTTTTTCATTACAATTTAGTGCACTTACCTTTGGAATGGTACATTCAAAACGACAAATGACAAGTATAACATTTCTTTACTTGGACCTTGCTATGTATACATCAATACAATTGAAATAATTATCACTTAATTTGACCAACGTTCAAAAAGCATTGCTAGAGAAAACAACTGCTGAAGCTTAACATTTATGATAACCTTTGACAGTTGTGTATCAAAAAGATTTTCAGTTGAGTGTAAAGCAACATTCAAAGCTATATTGTATACCGTAATATAAAAGCTATTTTAATAATATTTACCCTACAGACAACTTTGGGAGACAGAATAAAAACACAAGAATATATTTATTTAAACATGCAATAATAGACATTTAAAAAGCTTAATCTCAGTCATTCGTGAGAAACGAACAGTTATAGAAGTAGTTTAGAACAAAACGCGATCTGAGGCGCTCACGCTAACAATTTCTGTTCCACTCGCTTGTATTGATTGCCCCGCCCACGCTATGGTCTCGTGAATATTCATGATAGCTCCACCCTTTGGAACCAAATATTTCAGGAACCGAATATATTGTAACACCGGCAGCAGAGATCACGTGGTTGGCTGGCTGCTGTCAGCTACTACTGAGGGGGGCCCCCTTGAGGGGGATCCCGATAACAGTGTCATTGCACTTTACTGCATTGACTATCAAAGGGGCGCTCACACAGTTTGTCGTTGCATTTTATTCTTAACCAGTCGTTGTCTTGGGGCCCCAGGCCAGCTCGGGGCCCCAAGCAATTGCTTGGTTTGCCTGCCTTGTCGCGACGGGCCTGTAAAGTATACAAACAAACAAAACAAACAAACAAGCTTAGAAAACAAAAAAACAGATACTAGCTTTTCACTAGCTTAAAAATTATTTTGTTTAGTCTAGACTTGTATGTTTAGCTACATTCTTAAATGGGAATGTATTTGCCTTGACTTAAACATTTCATGGGAAGAACCCATTTCCATCTGCACCACAGGCACAGAGGTGTCTTTTTCAGAAGCTGTTATTTCTTGTATCTCCCATTCTTAAGAAAATAAGCTTAAAGAGTTTCTCAGTTTCAAAGAGTTTCACAACAAGTTTTCTACTCCTTTTAAGGGTAAGAAATCATATTTTCTTCTTGACATTCTGTTTTTGTTAAAGAGTTACACTTAATTTAGGAATTTCTAAATTAGGAATTCTTTTGTGCTAAAATTTGTTGTGATAGTGAGGCTCTTTTCATCTCTTTGAAGAGTCCAAAGATCACTTCATTTGACATAACCCCAATACTTTATTTGTTTTTCCCCCCAAATCCGTATAGTTTGATTGAGAACAATGAGAATTTATGGTTCCCTTTCGTCAGCAGGGAACTCCGACGCCTCGTCGGGGGAGTTCCCCTGACGAATTGGGATCACGCTAGGGAGACCAATTGCCTTAGAGTGAATTAAAACGAGCCAATGAACATTGGCATGCAAGATTTGCATTCCGCGGCCCGCCTACCAGTGCGGGTATAAGGCGGAATCAAGCGCATACACAAACGCTTTCTGCTTCGGAGCCGACCGGTTGTGTCCTCTCTGAGTGAATGAGCTTTAAGATTGTATTTATCTTACGCTCTACGAGTCTGCTGTTTCGGGAATGGACCTCTCTGTGTTGGTGAGACGGCGTTTCAGCGACCGCGCGATTTCCTGTCTGCCGGCTGCGTCTACACGCTGTTAATTCAAAAGCTGTTTTTACAGCTGGTAAACGGTTGAGTGCGCACAGCGGGCTTGCAGTTTCCCCGTTGTGTCGCCGCGTTGGGTCCCTGTGTGCTTCAGCACAATAAAGAGAGTAATTTCTTCCTGAAAGAGCAACACGAGTGAAGATCGCGTCCTTTTCAGGATGACGTTTCACTCGTGTGTTTCTGGATGTGATCGTTTCCTGTCCTCATTTGACGGCCACGTTCATTGTTTCACATGCCTAATCAGTGTGTGAGACTACGTTCGTGGGTGGTTCATGTTCTCTCAGGAGTGCATGACCACGTCGGCACGTTGTTCGTCTCCCCTTTTTTAAAAGGCTCGAGCCGCTCAGCGTGCCGTGTGCCGTCGAGCGCCGGTTGACAGCGCGGGTTGTCACGGCAACCCAGCGCGCGTCATTCGGCGCTCTAGATGCGCGATCGAGACTCGTGTACCTCTACGAGGTTGAGTCCCTTTGCTTATTCCCCATCTAGTTCCTTTTCAAAAAAGAGGACTACTTGGCTAATAGCATTGGTGATCTGGGGGTTACAGTGCGGAACGTCTCGCCAGGTGAAAGACCCTCACGAGCTTCCCACTCCTCTAGCGCATCGCAAACATGCTGAGACTGTGTTCGTGGGTGGTTTATGCTTTCTTATGAGAGCATGACCACGTCGGCACGTTGTTCGCCTTGCCTGAAGGCTTGAGCGCCAGCGTGCCGTGTGTCATCGAGACGATGGCCACGTTCACTGTCTTGCATGCCTGGTGACGGCCACGATCACGGTTTCACATGCCTAATCAGTGTGTTGAGACTGCGTTTGTGGGTGGTTCATGTTCTCTCATGAGTGCATGACCACGTCGGCACGTTGTTCGTCTCCCCTTTCTCGTAAAGGCTTGAGCCGCTCAGCGTGCCGTGTGCCGTCGAGGCTTTCGGGTGGGATTCTGGTCTTTCTCATGAGGGACCAAGCATTTCATTCGGGGCCCCAGGAGAGGGCAGATGTCGATCGCTACATCGGAGAGAGGGCTGTTATACTCTGAAAATGATGCTGAGTTCCTACTATAGTGGTGTGTTCTCATGCTGAAGATTCAGACTTGACAGCCACACTTTCCTGGGCTGTTCTAAAGTGCCTGGATGGGTGTGAAAAATTTTGGCAGTATGGAAGCATTTTGGCGCCAATATGGCAAGCCAAACATGCCTAAATCTGCAAAAGTTTTTCTTCTCTCACTACCCCTGCACATTCAGTGCACGTGGGTAGTTCTGACTCGGAGTAGAGCTGCGCTTTATGACTGACCGTGATTAGTCACAGCGCTGGCCTTCGGTCAGACGATGTCCACACTGTGGTCCAGAAGCGCCTTAAAACCAGCCCGCTCGGGGTTCGTTTCCCCCCCAGCAAAAGGAAGGGAAATGACCCTGAGAGGAGCGACCTAGAGAGTGTGACGAAAACTGCTCTTCGGGAGTGTGTGTCATCACCACTCCTTCCCCCGGAGGAGGGCCGGGTGGAGAATGCTTTGTTGAATTTTTCTTGTTTCTGTTCCGCCGCCGACCAGTTGGTCGGTGGTACCCAAAACCTCATTAAAAGAGCAGTTTCTTCCTCCTCTGGGTCATTCACGGTTGGGACTGCCGAACATGCAGTCTCTCCCGCTTGAGAGTAGGACGTCAGTGTGCGCCACCCTCGGGTCTCGTCACTCTCAGTCCCCTCTCCCCAGCTCTCAGATAGCAGTGGCGCCACCTCGGTCACGTCACTCCTGTCTGCCGCTGGGCGGGAAGGCACGGAGACCAGCAGCTGCCCTTGGGCCTCGCTCCTCGTCTCCTCCCCTTCCCTCGCCAGGCGACAGCCCGCAGCAGAACACTCTCGGGTCTTCTCTGCCGTCTGCTGGCGAAGGACGCGATCGAGCCGGTCCCTCCAGCCGATATGAGGTCAGGGTTTTACAGCCCTTACTTCATTGTACCCAAGAAAGGCGGTGGGTTACGACCAATCCTGGATCTGCGAGTATTGAATCGGGCCCTGCACAAGCTCCCGTTCAAGATGCTCACACAGAAACGCATTTTCGAGTGCATCCGTCCCCAGGATTGGTTTGCAGCGATCGACCTGAAGGACGCGTACTTTCATGTCTCGATTCTTCCTCGACACAGACCATTTCTTCGGTTTGCTTTCGAGGGTCGAGCATATCAGTACAAGGTCCTACCCTTCGGGCTGGCCCTGTCGCCCCGTGTCTTCACGAAAGTCGCGGAGGCGGCCATTGTTCCCATGAGAGAACAAGGCGTTCGCATTCTCAACTATCTCGACGACTGGCTCATTCTGGCTCACTCGCGAGATGTGTTGTGCGATCACAGGGACATGGTGCTCCGTCACCTCAGTCAGTTGGGGCTTCAGGTCAACTGGGAGAAGAGCAAACTCTGCCCCGTGCAGAGGATCTCTTATCTCGGTATGGAACTGGACTCAGTCGCTCAGACTGCGCGCCTCACAGAGGAGCGCGTCCAGTCAGTGCTCACCTGTCTCAAGTCCTTTCGAGGCAGGACAGCGGTCCCACTGAAACAGTTTCAGAGGCTCCTGGGGCATATGGCAGCCGCAGCCGCAGTAACGCCGCTCGGCTTGTTGCATATGAGACCGCTCCAGCACTGGCTTCACGACCGAGTCCCGAGGTGGGCGTGGCAGAGCGGCACGTTCCGGGTCAAAGTCACCCCGCACTGTCGACAAACCTTCTCCCCTTGGTCGGATCCTGCGTTTCTACGGGCCGGAGTGCCCCTAGTCCAGGTTTCCAGGCATGCTGTGGTGTTCACAGATGCTTCTGCCAAGGGTTGGGGGGCCACGTACAAAGGGCATGCAGTCTCGGGTCTGTGGACAGGGCCCCAGCTGCATTGGCACATCAATTGCCTAGAGTTGCAAGCAGTACGCTTGGCCTTGTGTTGCCTCAAGGGGTTTCTCAGACACAAGCACGTACTGGTCCGTACGGACAGCACTGCGACCGTTGCGTACATCAACCGACAAGGTGGTCTGCGCTCCCGTCGTATGTCGCGACTCGCCTCCCACCTCCTCCTATGGAGTCAGAAGCATCTGAGGTCGCTTCGTGCCATTCATGTCCCAGGGGAGTTCAATTATGTGGCCGACGAGCTTTCACGTCAGCCTCCCCTTCCGGGAGAGTGGCGACTCCATCCCCAGGCGGTCCAGCTGATTTGGTGAATCTTCGGAGCCGCACAGGTAGACCTGTTTGCCTCTCCGGACACGACCCATTGCCAGTGGTATTACTCCCTGACCGAGGGAACTCTCGGCACGGATGCCCTGGCACACAGCTGGCCCCGGGACTTACGCAAATATGCGTTCCCCCCAGTGAGCCTTCTTGCACAGACACTGTGCAAGGTCAGGGAGGATGAGGAGCAGGTCCTTTTGGTAGCCCCGTATTGGCCAACCCGGACTTGGTTCCCAGAACTCATGCTCCTCGCGACAGCCCCTCCTTGGCCGATTCCTCTGAGGAACGACCTTCTTTCTCAGAGACGGGGCACTCTATGGCACCCGCGTCCAGACCTCTGGAAACTCCATGTCTGGTCCCTGGACGGGACGCGGAGGTTCTAGATGGCCTGCCACAGGCAGTGGTAGATACCATCTCTTCAGCTAGAGCCCCCTCTACGAGGCGCCTCTATGCTCTGAAGTGGAACCTGTTCGTCGGCTGGTGTTCTTCCCACGGGGAGAACCCACGAACTTGCCCGATCAGAGTCGTGCTCTCCTTCCTACAACAAGGGTTGGAGCGAAGGCTGTCTCCCTCCACCCTTAAAGTGTATGTTGCCGCAATAGCCGCACATCACGATGTAGTTGAAGGTAAGTCCGTGGGGAAGCACGACCTGGTCATCAGATTCCTCAAGGGTGCTAGGAGGCTAAATCCACCTCGCAACTTGCACCCTGTACCCTCTTGGGACTTAACTCTGGTGCTTAAGGCACTTCAAAGTCCTCCTTTTGAGCCTTTGCTGTCAGTCGAGCTTAATATCCTGTCCATTAAGACAGCGCTCCTGTTAGCATTGGCTTCCTTCAAGAGGGTAGGGGATCTGCAGGCATTTTCGGTCGACGAATCGTGCCTAGAGTTCGGGCCTGGCCTTTCTCAGGTCATATTGAGACCCAGGCTCGGATATGTGCCCAAGGTTCCTACCACTCCCTTCGCGGACCAGGTAGTGAACCTGCAAGCGCTGCCCCAGGAGGAGGCAGACCCAGCCCTAGCTTTTCTCTGTCCCGTCCGGGCCCTCCGGGTTTATATAGACAGAACACAAAGCTTTAGGACCTCAGATCAGCTCTTTGTTTGTTACGGAGGCCAGCAGAAGGGGAAGGCTGTCTCCAAGCAGAGGTTAGCCCACTGGCTAGTGGATGCTATCACCAGGGCTTATGAGTCCCAGGGTGAGCCCTGCCCACCTAGGTTGCGGGCTCACTCCACTAGGAGTGTTGCCGCTTCCTGGGCTCTGGCACAAGGCGCCTCGCTAACAGACATTTGTAGAGCTGCGGGCTGGGCGACACCGAACACGTTCGCTAGGTTTTATAGCCTACGTGTGGAACCGGTTTCCTCCCGAGTACTCGCTACGGCCAGTAACTAGAGGGAATAGGTGTGTCGGCTTGCGACGCCATTCCGTGAGCGGATACGTGCGTCTTTGTGCTCCGTTGGTTACCCAACAAACGGCTAACCTCGTGAGTTCCTCCATCACCCCTCCGGTGCCAGGCGTTGCGGACCGCCCGGCACCAGGTCTGCTACCTTCAGTAAGGAGTTGCTAGTAGACTGGGTGTTCTTTCCAGTGGTCCCTGCGGCGACCCATTATTGCCACGTGCATTGCAGCCGTGTCTTCCCCTTGACAGACACATTCTGTCACCCCTGTTGAGTACGCTCCTCACTCCTCTGGACTGGGACTACCTTCAAGGGTTTCCATATGTTTCACTACCCTACGTGGTTAGTACATGTGTGTATTTGAGGGCCTTCCTCTAGGCTGCCTCAGCTTCCGCAGCGTTCCCCCCCTATTATATCCTTGGGGTCGGGCACGCTTTCCCAGTGTTATCCAATATCCACTGATTGGGTCTTGTGGAACAGCAGTGTGATTCCCTAGCTAGCTCCCGCAAAATTTTCTGGAAACTGCTGCAGGGTAGCTTAGCTGGGCGCTGGAAGGGGCCAGCACTATGGCGTTTTGGTAGGGATCCCAATTCGTCAGGGGAACTCCCCCGACGAGGCGTCGGAGTTCCCTGCTGACGAAAGGGAACGTCTCGGTTACGTATGGTAACCCTCGTTCCCTGAGTCCAGGGAACGGAGACGCCTCGTCCCGTCGCCATGCTGCTGTACCTTCGCGGAGGACTGGACACCGTTCGGCTCCTCAGCGAAAAGCGTTTGTGTATGCGCTTGATTCCGCCTTATACCCGCACTGGTAGGCGGGCCGCGGAATGCAAATCTTGCATGCCAATGTTCATTGGCTCGTTTTAATTCACTCGAAGGCAATTGGTCTCCCTAGCGTGATCCCAATTCGTCAGGGGAACTCCCCCGACGAGGCGTCTCCGTTCCCTGGACTCAGGGAACGAGGGTTACCATACGTAACCGAGACGTTTTATAATCTTTCAGGGAGGAAGGATGTTTTCATGTTTTCAGTGTGATGCCCAACTTAACATTACATTTATGTTCCTCATAATTTTGCAGAAACCTGTTCAAATCTATGCAGATACTGTAATCTGTGCCACATTTAAATCAGTATTTGAATGAAAGATTAGCAGACCTTTGAAGAGATAAGACCATAGGCCACTAAATTTGACATTGCTAATATTTTATTTTTATTTTTTATTAAATAATAAAATATAGCAGTTTTATTGTAGATCCATGCCATTTTACCAAATATTGTTGTGCTGCATTCATCAAGTCCATATTTTTAATATTTTTCTTAAATGAATTCAAAATAAAAATGCAATAAAGACATAATGTGTGTGTGTATATAAGCATTTAGCAGATACTTTTGCATTTATAGGAGCCAACAATATCCATAATATACAATGCCAGGTCAGCTCTTTAATTTTTGGCTTGACCTCCTGAGCTTAACGGTCAACATTTTACTAGGCACATCTTCTTCTTTTCATTGACCATTTGTTGCAAAAGAAATCAAATTTGTCATTTTAACTCCGTTTTTAACCATGTTAAGCCCTGTTTTCTGCCTTATTCTGAATCTGTGAGTAAATGGCTCTGACCTACAGAGGTACTAGTTCAAGCCATTACGATTATGAATAGTTACATTGTAAATTGACTTTAAACTTCAAGCTGTGCGACTGAATTCTTGGTAAGAAAGCTTAGATGCGATTTCAAATATTAATAGTTAATGATTCAACTCTCACCGACATAGGATATCCAATGAGAAACTGGCTGCTCACACTAACCCCAGACACAGAAGGAAAGGTGATATAGTGAAATGCATTACACATGTGGTTGGTGATATGGGATATTTATGAAAATCAATCAAATACAGGGGGCTCGAATCAATCCCAAAGAGACAAGGTATGACACATATGGTTTACAATAGACTTTTTTTTTACTATCTATATACCAATTGTTTTTATCGCCACCACTTTTTTGGACACCATATTGAGGACTGAGTGACATGAGGTCCCTGATCTCTCCGCAAACATGGTAAGCAGTGTTAGTGTGTCATTTTAAAACGACTGAACACCAGCAGCACTTTTCTGCACTAGAGCCCGACCGATTTATCGGCAGGCCGATATTATCGGCCGATATTAGGCATTTTCCAAACTATCGGTATCGGCATTTATAATGGCCGATAAATGAACATTTCAAAAATAAAATAAAAATGGACGAAACACCCTTCAACCATGTCATGAGTGTTGGCGTTGTATAGTTTGTCCACCAGAGGGCACTCTACACTGTCCCTGTTGGCAACACTCGTGTATAACGCGCCACACATCCTGCAACCTGCTGATCCAACCAGAGTCGGGCAGAGAGAACCAGTTATCCGCGAGTGAGATCATCTGTGAAGTGTGTTCATGGTGAGTTGGTCACGAGACATACATTGCTTGAATAACAATTAAAAGAACATCCCCATCAGTTCTCTTAACTCAAATAAGCATGACAAAATTTGTGACTATCATGTCCAGTTTTGCTGCTGTTAAATAAGCCGAGAGTGAAGCGGAATTAGCTAGTAATTACGTTACGTTGTTACGGTGTAGTTGACTGACTGTCCTTTTAACTTTTGACAATGTGACTGAAGTATTTCTTTAATAGCGTGACAGTTATAGCAATGAGACGTATCATCTCTCCTTGGCCTGTTATATTGAAAATGTATGTTTTACAATTTGCAGTATGACGTTATTATGGCTCATCATAGACTAGCTAACCACAAAGCTAGCTAATGCCACTATCAGTGGAAGACTGCTAACGTTAACATTAACATTAACATTGTAAAATGTAAGTTAGACTTGCGAGGAGTGAACATTTAGACATAGAGAAAAAGTATCAAACGTAGCTTGTGCATAAAAGTTAGCTTTTCTTTTACACGTGTGTGAAATCCAATGACGCCAAGTGTGCGTTGCAGACTGTCGTTCAGCCGCAGCATTAACGGGTCACATAATGGATTTAGATTGCTAAATAGTAGGTTTTAGAAGGCAGGCAGCAACTGATGATTGAAAATGGTTTGATGTAGCTTGATGGAAAGAATTTAAAAAGTGCAGGTAAAGGGATAAGCAAGCTGACATTGTAATTATAAGGTAGCTTATAAGGCAATGTAGGGACTAATTATTACACACGCACACAAACATTTAGGAGTGACCTTGTTTAATGATAATATAAATGATGATGATAGTAATAATGTCATCATTATTTTTTGTAATTGTTACTGTCAATAATAATAATAATAATAATAATAATGCTGGTAGTAACTTGTGACAATAAAAGAAACAAGTTTCTTTTTAAAATGCATTATCATATTATTTTAGTTAAAACTCATAAATAACTACAAATAACTAATGTTAGGGAAATCTGTTAATGTTTTGTTGCGCGTTTCTGAAATTTAAAAAAAAAAGAAGAAAATATCGGCCGATATATCGGAATATCGGATTTTAAAACCAACAAATATTTGTATCAGTATCGGCCTTCAAAATCCTTTATCGGTCGGGCTCTATTCTGCACCGACTACAAGATCATCCAAGAATTTCTTTCAAAGAAGTATGTGCAACATGCATTAGAAAGGGTGTGACTATCTAGGACATTTTGTTCCAGGTGTGTAATTGAACATGGCCATTATTACGTTCAATAAAACATGACGTATTTTGTACTAGATTGCGGCATTCAGGCTAGAAGTCTAAAACTGAATAGCATCTTTATGTTTTCAGATACCAGGTTTTAAAAAGGATTAACCATGAGCATGTAATCAGGCGATGAGAGCTGAATGTTCTGATAACGGTATATAACTGTCTTAAAATATTTTCTTAATATTTCTCTTGTGGCCCAATTCTAGTGAAAAATTTTAGAAGAGAAGTACTTGGAGATCTAAGTTTCTTCTAAGTTTTTTTTAGCCTTTTGCTGCTGTTGGGTAATTTTTTACCAAAAAAGGTACATAAAAAACCAAAAAACATGTAGGCTACTTCATCGGAATGGTAAAGGTTTTGGTACTTGCTGTGTGAAGACACACACACACACATACAATGTACATGATTCGAAAAGATTAAATGGTCTTGAAAAAAAGTCACACTTGTCACCGCATTGGAAATAAATGGGAGATGAATTTCATCTATTAGAAACGTATGGTACTGCGCACAAACAAATTCTTACTGAAAGCTCATTTTTTGAGATATCAATGTCAAATTGGAACACAGCTTGTTTAGATTTATGGATTTGATTTTCTCACAGTTTTAGAGCAAAATTATTTTGTTTTTTTGGAAAATATATATTTCATATAAAAATTGAAAATGGTATTTTTGTGCATTTTTCATAACAATAAATGTAAAAATGTATACCTTTTTTTCAAGTTCACTTTTTAAAACTTTTTTCACATCAGCAATAATCTGCCAAGTGTGATGATCTTGAGATCATCATAGGGATCATAGCTTGAGATCATAATAGCATCATAGCCCCCCACCCCCCATGCCAGGCCTGCATGTACTGAGTCTGAACTTTTCATTACTGCATCTCTTTTTTTCCGGGTTTTTATGCCATTTGCCACTCTCTCTTGTATCTCTCTCCCGTGGGGTATTGCCCTCTTTTTCCCCCTCCTTCTTTTCTCTCATATGCCCAATGGCTTTCATCATTTTATTCAATTTTCACCTAGACCCCTGACAATCTTACAGAGAAGCAGGAGACCATGTGACAGCGTGTGTGCATGTGTGTGTGTGTGTGTGTGTCAATGAGACAGTACTGTGAAAGGTGTTGAGATGTTGTTAATATGGCCTCCAGCTGCCAGAGAGGGTCTAGAGGGGCAAAAGTGGCATAATTCTATAATGTGCTGATAACACTCTTTCTCCTCTCTTTTCTCTACTCAGAGAGACAGCTCTCTTAATCCTCACCATCCTGTCATTTTTTTCTTTTAGTTCCTCTGGAAATACCTCACATCTCTTACATTTTCTGCCAAACTTTATAGTCTCTCTCACACTCTTTTTCTGTTCCATCTCTTACTCCTGTAATTTAGACGCTGATGGAAGTTGTTACTGATTTGACTGATTATGGAATAATACATGTTCTCTCTTCATCTCCCGTTCTGCATGTGCTCTATAATAACTTAAGATAGGTGCTTTAGAGTAGGTGCGGTGGCCAATTGAAACCGGATCTCTCCTCCTCATTTATATCCCTCACTCCGCCACCACCTCCTTGGCAATCAAAGAAAACAACCTCAGTACGATGTGATGCTGCCCTATATCAGCAGCCTGAGAATGATTCAATACGATAATTACAGGTCATTGTCACTAAGTCAAGAAGCCTGCATGCTCAGAAACTTACTGCTTGATTAACTGAAAGCCATGCATTACTTCACGATACAGCACACCTGAAAAGTAATTTGGAGAGGTTCCTCTCAGATTAATCTTCCAATTTCTACGCAATTTTTTCTAGTATGAACAAGCCTCTATAAAAAAAAAAACCTCTGGCTTCACAACAAATACAGCAGTGGATGTTCTAGATAAATAATAGCAATTATTTGCAATTTATCAAGGTCAAGGTGCTTCTGTCTATATTTCCATGCACATAAACATAGCAAAGTTCTGCCACCAAAAAAAAAAAAAAAAAAACGCCATCAGCATGACATTGGTACTTTCCTGACCACATTGAATTTCTTACAGATTTTTTTCAAGAATACATTTTAACGTGTTATTTAAACACATTAGACTGATCAAAAGTGACAGCAAAGACATTTATGTTACAAAATATTTCTATTTCAAATGAATGCTGTTCTTTGAAATTCTATCCATTTCTATTCATATTTCTATTCACACAAGAATCCTGAAAAAATGTCAGAGCAGTGCAACCCTTTTCAACTGTGATAGTAATAAGAAATGTTTCTTGAGCATCAAATCAGCAAATTAGAATGATGCGGAAAATTCAGCTTTGCCATCACAGAAATAAATTACATTTTTAAATATATTTAAAAAGAAAACATTTATTTTAAATTGAAAAAATACTTTACAATATTACTGTTTTTGTATATTTTTTATCAAATAATATGCAACCTTGCTGAGCATAAGTGACTTCTTTCAATCAATAAGACTGAAAAATTCTTACAAATCTTTAGAAAAATCTTCCTGCTCACCACAAGACCAGTAATGTGCACTAACAAAGTAAATAGGGTCAATTTTGATTTCATGACAACTTTAAGATCCATATTTTCTCACTGAGGACAACTGAGGGACTTGTATATTACAAAAAGTGCAGTCATTCACTATCTTTAAGAAGGAAACAAGATGCATTAACAGCTGGGAATTATGTGTTATATAGTTTCTGAAAGGCCATTACTAAATAAATCAATGTAATATATATATATATAGGCTATATATATATATATAGAATAATTATATATAATATATATATATAATAATATATATATATTATAATTATATATATATAAAAATTTTCTATAAATATTATTTTCTGACATAGCCTACTCCAGTTCTTGTTAAAACACACTAGACATGCAAATTCTGTGCATTTTGGGCACTTTTTGTGTGAAATAATACTTATTTTGTCCAACAAAAGTGTGCTTTCACTTTAATTGAGCGTGAGCAGCAGCAAAAATAGACTCGGTGCCGAAACCCGCGCGCTCACGCGACGCTCCTGCTCGCGGTGTGAATGCACTCATTGATTAACATGCACGCCGAAAAAAATACGCGCTGCTCATGCGCCGCTCACGCTTGCGGTGTGAAACGGCCGTAATTCACAAGGTTTCCTATTGCGTTCCGTTTGCATGTGATGCTGATGTTGCGCGATGTTAATCATGGCGGGTGCATTTGACCGGCATAAAATCGACATATGTCAGACTAACCGGCCGGTCGCTGATCATGGCCGATTACGTGAAAATCGGCCAATTCCGGTCACCAGCCGATCAATCGGTGCATCTCTACTTCCTATGTTTTCATTCAGTTTAGCTCCCTGTTTGTTACTATGATTTAATTATGTTCACCTGTTTCTTGTTTAGTTCCCTCATTTACTCATGTATAAACCATACTCCATGTTCTGTTGAGTCCTTTGTCGGTTCTCGTCTTTGTTTAAGTAGTGTTAGCGTGTTTTCTCCTATTCTTTCGTGTTTATTAAACATTCTTATCTTGAATATTCTGTGTCATGCATCTGATTAACACTACCGTCTACGTGAGGACAGCTCAAAAAGTTTTGCCTTCTTGAGCATCAATGAAGAAAATGATTTTAAGATTTTCAAGCTGAAATTTCTCCTCAAGCAGTACTAAAGAAATACTCTTTAAATTAGTTTAATTAGTCTATTAATTCTAGGTTTGAGTCAGATGGAGAAAGATTCACATCCAGAGTTAATTTCATCCATTCAAAGAAAAAGACAGAAAGAGTGAGAGAGATTCATTGATCACAATCAAGCTGATTATCATTACCCAGTGACCTACTGTATACAGTCTCAAACAAAAGGAAACAAGTTTTAAAACACACTTTTAAAAAGTCCTAATGAATTGAAATGTCCCTTTTCTCTGGAATAAACTACAGCTCCTATTCTTCAAAAATGAAATATCTTTTCATGAAGGATAAGTATGCTGTAAATTAACTGATAAAGTCAGCATGCAATAAGCTGTGCTTCGATTACTTCTGATCCATTATCCATCGCTGACTGCAAATCACATGAAAATGTATTCAATTAGTGAAAGCCCACAGGGAGAGAGAGGAAGACCTTAAGAGAGGGATACCTCTTAATGCCGACCAGAGAGATAAACACCTTAATTATTCATCAATAATTCATCAGCGAGTGTCCAAGAAGGAGAGAGATCAAGAAGAGATGCAAAGTTGACTGCACTACTTCAGTAAAGTTCCCTACAGATGATTTAAAGAAACATGCATTCTTTCTTTTTCTCTCTCAAAGCAGTATTTAAAATGTTTCAGCTGCTATAAAACTGCATTCAGAGATTCAGTTTCAGAGCTTCACACACAAACAGGGTCCAAAATCAACACTTGCCAGGTGCCATATCCTAGAAAGAATTGGCTTGAGCGAGTAAATAAAACTGGTGAGTTACTCTTCAGTTAGCTGGCAACTGACTCGCGCTGAATTATTTGAGTCAGTTCTTTTCCATGATTGATGTGAGAGTTTTAAATAAAAGTAAATTCAAACCGTGTCTGAATTAATCTTTTCTGAGATTGAGTGGAAAATTTACCTTCTGAAGTTTGTTTAAAATTATAATTTTTTCTCCAGATCTGCATGTCTCAGGACACATACAGACGCTTTCCAAAAAATTAGAATATCGTGGAAAAGTTTATTTATTTCCATAATTCCATTCAAAACGTTAAACTTCCATAGATTATAGATTCAGGGCCCACAACTTAAATGATTTCAAGTATTTAGTTGTTTATTTGTACAAAATTTGGGCTTCCAGCTCATAAAACCCATGAAAACAGGATTTCCAAAAATTAGAATATTACATGAAATCACACAGTAATTACACAGTGATACCATGGTCATTGAACCAGGTTTTGGTTCTTTTGGCAGTGTGGGCAGGTGCAAATCCTGCTGGAAAATGAAGGAAGCATGAAGTGCTCTGAAAATGTCCTGGTAGACGGCTGCGTTGACTCTGGATTTAATAAAGCACAGTGGACCAAAGTCCTCTTTTCTGATGAGAGCAAATTTTGCATCTCATTTTGAAACCAAGGTCCCAGAGTCTGGAGGGAGAATGGAGAGGCACACAATCCAAGATGCTTGAAGTCCAGTGTGAAGTTTCCACAGTCTGTGTTGGTTTGGGGAGCCATGTCATCGGCTGGTGTTGGTCCACTGTGCTGTCCACTCAACGCAGCCGTCTACCAGGACATTTTCAGAGCACTTCATGCTTCCTTCAGCAGACAAGCTTTATGGAGATGCTGACTTCATTTTCCAGCAGGATTTGCACCTGCCCACACTGCCAAAAGAACCAAAACCTGGTTCAATGACCATGGTATCACTGTGTAATTACTGTGTGATTTCATGTAATATTCTAATTTTTTGAAATCCTGTTTTCGTGGGTTTTATGAGCTGGAAGCCCAAATTATGTACAAATAAACAACTAAATACTTGAAATCGTTTAAGTTGTGGGCCCTGAATCTATAATCTATGGAAGTTTAACGTTTTGAATGGAATTATGGAAATAAATAAACTTTTCCATGATATTCAAATTTTTTGGAAAGGGTCTGTATAGGATTTTTCTTGCATTAAGGCATCAACACAGAAATAATAATAATAATAATGATAATAATATATAAACATATATCTCACACAGTCTTTCGATAATGTGCAAGTGAAAAACAGCTAAATAATTCTTGGCATTGGGACACCAATGTATAATTGAATAAAATTAGTGCAATTGCAGTTTCATGGCCTTTAGAAATATTTATAGCCATTTTTCTCAATTCACTCACCAATGGCAGATGTAGCAAAAAGGTAATTTTGGACCCTGTATGCACAGATAGGTCTATTGTACGGAAATATGAGCACTCCAGCTGGCAAAAGTCTAAATGATATTCTGTGCTGTAGATGGCTTAATAGTCAGTTGTGTAATTTAAGCCATCTGTCATGTTATATCACATCACATCAAATCAAATCAAATTTTACATATCACCACACGACCAGGGCCAGCGGAATTTGTTTCCACGACTTAAATGGACAACCTAGGGTAAGATGGCTTCCTCCTTGCAGTGATCGAGCCAGCAAACTTCTCATTACTATGCCTGGGCTGTAAAAGGAATAGCTCACCCAACAATGTCATTATTGAAATGTAAATCATTCTTGTCTGCTAAGGTCATTTCAGGTCATTTTGTGAACAAATTGTTCTTTTGAGTCAGTTCTTTTCCATGATTGATCTAAGTGACTGTGAGTTTCACAAATCAAACTGAATGATTCGCTCACAAATTGGACTGATTCGGTTCACAACTGGATGATTCACAGCAGTTCTCTGCCCACTGGAGGGGAAGAAAAGTGACTTAAATTTTAAACTGTTCCACACACAAAAAAATCACACATATAAAACATAGTATCTTCAAAAGAATATTGGAAAAGAGCGTCGAAATGACTACTTTACAGTGCTTTTTTGATGTTTTTTTAACAGTTGTGGTCACAATTAACTATTGTAAAATGCAAAAATAAACCTTTTTAAAAAATAAATAAAATAAACCAAATTTTTTTTTTTTTTTTACAAAATGTAAAATTGGTTGTTGCAGAGAAGAATGAAAATCATAACGGTTTGGAACAACATGAGGGTAATTAAATTATACATTTTGGGGTGAACTATTCCTATAACCACTATACAGTGCATAAGAATAGAGCAGTTATGAATTACCTCCCAGGGTCATCCCAGCCTCAAAACACCTCCTCAGACGGCAGGATGGGCAGTTCTTCCTCCTCAGTTTATCTATGGTGCAGTCATTCCTGCTAGCGCAGAGATACTTCTGCTTCCCTACGAGAGAGAAAAAGATGTTCTTTAGAAGTTTTAACTTTGAGACAGTTGGCAGCCAAAGTAAAGCTTCAGAAAGGACAGAGCTGAGAGCATCACATTTACATCAAGATAAAATGTATAGATCAGAATAAAAATAGAGAACACACACACGCACACACACACACACACAGAATGCTCCAATTAGAGGAGCTGTTAACGCGGCAAGCCAGTCTGATAGGTCACAGCCTTCACTCTGGGCACTCGACGACAGCCAAATGAAAAGTGCAGTGAGATTTGAAAAGAGGTTCTGCGGTGTGTGTGTGTCTCTCTTAATCATGAATACAGAGCCACAACTGAAGTGACCTACACAACTACAGTCAGATCTGACATAAAATTACAATGAGATATGACACATCCACTGCCAGATATACATACAGTTTAAAACAATAACAAAAAACAGAAGAAAAAAACTGCAGTAAAACCTAAACAACAATAAATTAAGCACAAAAGCATACATAATGTCAAACTGTAAACAAATTTTGCATGCAATCATTTTATAAAGCTGAAGAGTGTCATTTTTAAATGTTTTTTTGTCTATGCCCAGGAAATCTGTTTGAAAACAGTGCACACCTCACCACACAAATTGCACAAATTCAGAAAGCCCTCTCTAACCTAGCGGATCGATCTACAATTTTTCATAAATGACAATAAAGAGGCCAGAATAAGACTTCTCCTCTTAGTATATTGACTGACAAATGACAACTGTTGAAACAGTATAATAGTGTGATATTTCTGTATTTGATTAAACTGAGGTACATTGTTACTCCTCTTAACTTTGATAAATTGTTTTGTTCCACAATCTCTGTGGGTGTTCAAAGCAAAAAAGGTCATCAGTTTATCAGAAGAGTGTATTATACTCTGCAACTTAAAGTAGCTTTATTTCCATGATGAACATTGGTTTATCTAGCCTAAACATTATTAATTAAACTTTGTTATATAGCTGTTTTCTATGTTAATACATTTTGTAATGTAATTTATTCCTGCTCAATAAATATTTCTTACTTCACTTCAATGGGGGGAGGAAATGAATAAGAGACATGTTCAAGTCTCTTTCTGCTAAGTGTTTGAGTATCACTGATTACTGATATTTTAATGGCAAGTCTTTGCACACATCACAGCCAAGTCTGTACTTTCTAAGGTTGTACGTATTCGATTTTCACTGCAACACATTCGTTTGGGTTGCATAACAGGGAAAGAATGTGTCCCTAATTTGTGTTTAGTTAAGACACAAAGTACTTGCGCTCTAGCTCTCTCTCTCTCTCTCTCTCTCTCTCTCTCTCTCTCTCTCTCTCTCTCTCTCTCTTTTTTTTAATGGCTTCAATGACAGTTTAAAGCTATAGTTAAAAGTTCTAATTAAAGTGAATACAGTCTTCACATACTGTGAATATATTTATCCATATGAATACAATCCAAAGCCAGACTTGTGTTATAATGGGTGTGTTTTTGTTACCCTCAGCAGCTCTCTTGAAGAACACTTTGCAGCTTCCGCAAGTGAGGGCTCCATAGTGACATCCAGATGCTTCATCAGAGCAGATTAGGCATGTTCTTTGAGGAGGAAGGAAAAACTCCATTGGGAAAATGTCACTCCTCCCTCCATCAAACCTAAAAATAAAAACACAGCATAAACTAATGGCATGACAAAACAATGACATAAATGTTCTTTTCTCTGTTATATCAGCAGAGGAAAACAAATATATACTGCAAACATGGAACTTGTTCTGTCACTGTGATGTCAATTGTGAAGAACAAATATGTGATCCATTATTAGTAATTTTAACAGGACAAGCATACCAGCTCTCATCCAAACAAGCACAGAAATATACGAGTAATGAGTCCGTATTTCGCAGCTGACTATCTCTAAAGTTTTACATCAATTGTCCAGTGTACGGCTGCTAAATTAGAAATGTAATTTTGCAGGTCCAGCACTCAAGAGATAACATTCCCTGTGAAAATGCACAATTGAAAGATGGTACGTGTGCCTGTGTGTGCCAGTGGCCAAATGATGGTGATAAGTAGAGGTGACTTTATCCTAATGCAAGTGCCAGGTCTCTAAAGAAGGGTAATAACTGCTTTATTGCTTAAGGAATGATGGAAAGATTCTGAGTTAAAGAGAGTCATTCAGTATCATTATTCTGTTCTGATGATGGCAGCCAATTCTGTCACCACACACATAGTGAGAAAGGAAAAGTGAACGAAATTACTGAGATTAGGAGAAGGGCATATTTTTGATATTTTCTTGGCTGTCTAGAACAAGTGGTCAAACTTTGTACATTTACATCTTTGTGTAAAGGAGAGAGTAGAATAAAAAAAACAACCTTGCAACGGAGAGCTGAGGTGATGCATTATGTAAAAAACTCATTGAAATCTCACTGTCACCTTTGTTTTTCTCTTTTTTCTCTCTGTTTTCACCTCTTTTTTTCTTACACACACACTTTGGTGCAGATGGTTCATACCATTCCCGAGAGTCTAATGTAGGAAATGTATTATGGGAAAATGACTGTTCACTTCAATTTGAAAACATTCCCTCAAAGATTAGTTTGTCCTTTGTGTGTATTCGATTTGAGATTTTTTTATTTATTTAAACATCTATAGTAAAAAACTTTGTTTTCCCCTAGTCTACAAATAGTTTTTTTTTTACTAACTTTACACAAGAATGATATTTAATAATGAATAAATTCGTTTATATGTGACCCGGGACCACAAAACCAGTCACATGTGTCAATTTTTTTAAATGAGATTTATACACCACCTGAAAAAATAATATTTCCATTGATGTATAGTTTGTTAGGATAGGACAATATTTGGCAGAGACACAACTATTTGAAAATCTGGAATCTGAGGGTGCAAAAAAATCGAAACATTGAGAAAAAAGCCTTTAAAATTGTCCATTTATGTTCACGATTCTGCTGCATTCACTCACAAAAATAAATGTTTTATATATTTACGGTAGGAAATTTACAAAATATCTTCATGGATTTTTGCCATAAAAGAAAAATCGATAATTTGACCCATACAATGTATTGTTGGCTATTGCCACAAATATATGTCACGCTGAGGCAAGGATGAAGCAGAGAGAGAATCCATATGCAAGCATACATTTAATAAAACAAACAGGTAATCCAGGCGGAACACAGAACTCAGGACAAGAACAGGTAACAGCTACATAAAACAACGACCGACAACCAACAACTGAAGCACAGAGGTTTAAATACACAGGCAAACAAGCTAAACAAGATAACAAGGGGGTGTGGCAAATTAGAAACACCTGGGAGAACTAATAAGCAAGAAAAACTACAAAGGACTACAAAACATGACACAGAACAGGAAATAACAAAAGTCCACACAAGACGAGGGAAACACAAGACAGGAATCATTACATAGCCCCCCACTTAAGGAGTGGATTCCAGACACTCCTCAGAAAACAAAAGTCCAGGAGGGTGGTGGGTCGGAGGCGGATCCGGGGGCGGGATGGAGGGCCAGGCCCATGGAACGGCAGAGGGCCTGGAGACTGTGACAGGACGAGAGGCCAGGGTGGAGACGACCCTTCAGGCGGCCAGGGCGGAGACGAACCTTCAGGCGGCCAGGGCGGAGACGAACCTTCAGGCGACCACAGCGGAGACGACCCTTCGGGCGGCCAGGGCGGAGACGACCCTTCGGGCGGCCACGGCGGAGACGATGGACCCTCGGACATCCAGGGCGGAACCGGAGACCACCCCTCTGGCGGTCCTGGCGGGTCGGGCTGGTCCGGAGGTGTATTGCCCCCCCCCCAAAATTTTCTTGGGGAGGCTCCCCGGTAAAGAGTCCTGGACCAGCAATGAAGAGGGTCTTGAGCTGGGCAGGACCAGCGGCGAAGAGGGCTTTGAGCTGGGCAGGACCAGAAGCAAAGATGGCTTTGAGCTGAGCAGAACCAGTGGTAAAGAAGGCTTTGAGCTGGGCAGCGATGAGAGCTCTGTGCTGGGCAGCGATGAAGGCTCTGAGCTGGATGGGACCAGCGGCGAAGGAGACTCTGAGCTGGGCGGGACCAGCGGTGAAGGAGACTCTGAGCTGGGCGGGACCAGCGGTGAAGAGGACTCTGAGCTGGATGGGACCAGCGGCGAAGGAGACTCTGAGCTGGATGGGACCAGCGGTGAAGGAGACTCTGAGCTGGGCGGGACCAGCGGTGAAGGAGACTCTGAGCTGGATGGGACCAGCGGTGAAGGAGACTCTGAGCTGGCGTGAATTGCAGGCTCGGCTGGACTGGCTTGAAGCTCTGGATCGGCAGAAGTGACGTGAACAGTCTCTGGATCAGCAGAAGTGACGTGAACAGTCTCTGGATCACTAGAAGTGACGTGAACAGTCTCTGGATCAGCAGAAGCGACGTGAACAGTCTCTGGATCAGCAGAAGCGACGTGAACAGTCTCTGGATCAGCAGAAGCGACGTGAACAGTCTCTGGATCGGCAGAAGCGACGTGAACAGTCTCTGTGGCGGCCATCTTGTCCGAAGACACAGGCCTGGCAGACGTGACGGGAACAGTCTCTGTGGCGGCCATCTTGTTCGAAGACACAGGCCCGGCAGACGTGATGGATCGCTGGGGTGACTCAGGCAGTGCGAGCAGCTCGGGCGGGGCCGGCAGAGCAGGACGCCTTGGCAGCGCGGGCAGAGTAAGACGCCTGGGCGGTGCGGGCAGAGCAAGACGCCTGGGCGGCACGGGCAGAGCAAGACGCCTGGGCGGAGCGGGCAGAGCAAGACGCCTGGGCGGCACGTCAGGGACGGCAGTCACCTCCGGGATGGTCTCCGTGTTAGGAGCCACCGGACTCGGGATAACCGGACTCGGGACCACCGGAACTGGGACCACCGGAACTGGGACCACCGGAACTGTCATGGAGGAAGTCTTCCTTCTCCTCCTCCGTTTCGGGGCCACCGGAACAGGCTCTGAACTGGATGGAACCAGCGGTGAAGAGGGTTCTGAACTGGACAGGACCAGCGATGAAGAGGGCTTTGAGCTGGGCGGAACCAGCGGTGAAGGTTCGGCAGAACTGGACGGGACGTGAAGATCAGGTGTTGACCTTGCGTGCCACGGGAGGAAGCTCTCTAGACATCTGGAGAGTGCCTCTCTCCAATCCAGACCGGAGAGATCGGGGAGCTCCCTCGGGTCAACCTCCCTAGCCCCCCGCTGGTAACACACCTTAATTGCCTCGTCACCCAGAGAGCAAGAGGCAGCGAGAGGAACAAATCCCCAGGTGTACTGGAACAGATGGAGGCTATCCAGGGCCAAGGCCGCGATCTGTCCAGCAAACTCCCGGGTCAGGCTGTGAAAATCAGGCATGACGCGAAGAGACTCAGGCTTTGCAGGCATGACGCGAAGAGACTCAGGCTTTGCTGCTGGATTCATCATTTGGTCGGTCGTTCTGTCACGCTGAGGCAAGGATGAAGCAGAGAGAGAATCCATATGCAAGCATACATTTAATAAAACAAACAGGTAATCCAGGCGGAACACAGAACTCAGGACAAGAACAGGTAACAGCTACATAAAACAACGACCGACAACCAACAACTGAAGCACAGAGGTTTAAATACACAGGCAAACAAGCTAAACAAGATAACAAGGGGGTGTGGCAAATTAGAAACACCTGGGAGAACTAATAAGCAAGAAAAACTACAAAGGACTACAAAACATGACACAGAACAGGAAATAACAAAAGTCCACACAAGACGAGGGAAACACAAGACAGGAATCATTACAATATACCTGTGCGACTTGTGACTGGTTTTATGATCCAGGGTCACATATTCATTTAAAGGGGGGGTGAAATGCTATTTCATGCATACTGAGTTTTTTACACTGGTAAAGAGTTGGATTCCCAAGCTAAACATGGACAAAGTTTCAAAAACTAAGTTGTACGTTTGAAGGAGTATTTTTGTTCCAAAAATACTCCTTCCGGGTTGTCACAAGTTTCGGAAAGTTTTTTTCGAGTATGGCTCTGTCTTACGTAAGATAGGGCGGAATTTCCTTATATGGGTCCTAAGGGCACTTCTCCGGTAAGATCGCGGCCGCGCGCGCACTCGTAGACTAGAGCAAGAGAGTGAAAGCAGTTCGCCATCAAAGAGCCCTGCCCGGCTTTTGGGAAGTCAATGTCACCAAAGAAGTGTGTTTTTGGTTGCCAGGGCAAGACAACCCTGCACAGATTCCCAAAGAACCCGGCGTTAAGGCACCAGTGGATGGAGTTTGTTTTCCTGAGCATAAACGGAGTTGTGTAAGACTGTTGTTCCCTGCATTTCGACGATGATTGTTTTATAAACAAAGCCCATATCGACGGATTTGCAGATCGTCTAATGCTTGAGGATCGAGCAGTCACAATGATAAAGGTTCGCGGTCGTGCGTTGGAACCGGACGGTGAGTAAAACTGTTTGTTGAACAAATGTCTCTGTGTGTTGTCACTAGCTTGGCGCGTTAGCACAGCTAAGCTTCGCCCACAGGGCCCACCCCCAGCCGCTCGTTTTTTTCCGGAAAGACTCGGTACAGCCTATCTTTCTGTTAAAAATGTAATAAAACAAAAGACTTTTTGGAGATATGAAGGATGCAATATTACTCTATAGGTACTCAAGATTAACAGGAGATTGAGTGAAAATGAGCATTTCACCCCCCCCTTTAACAGTATAGAGTAATAAACAGCCATATTAATCGACAAACATATGGACTGAAACTAGGGCTGTGCGATTAATCATAATTGATTTTCGATTTCGATTTTGGCTTCCAACGATTATGAAAACAAGATAATTGAGGTAAAATGATTATTTTGCCACTGCCACATTCAGCGGTGTGCTTTCGTTCCTCCCTAAGCCAAACTTAACATCCAAACCAGCTGAATGAGTGTTGTAAAATGCAGTCTACTCTTGCTAAACTGCGATACATGCCTGATTAAACAGTGTCATTAAAAGCACATTAAGCCACGAAAGAGACCCTGATCACATAAGCAAAGTATACTGTGGGCTTCTGATTGAGCCTGAACGGTCAAATAGCCTACACACAAAATGTCAAAATGCTGTTTTGGTAAGTATCCTCGTAAACATGGTCAGTTTTGTCTTAAGTGCATATATATATTAAACACAGAGGGCATATATTTATTCAAATGAATTGCAGTAGGGATGTACGATTAATCAAATCGTGATTTGGCAAAGGCTGCAATTACTTTATGCGCAGCTTGTCAGTGCAGCAGTGATCAGTAGTAAATCCAGAGGGCACTCTCACGCAGAAAGAGAGTGTTCCAAGTGTGTCCTGGCTTTACTCGACACGGGTAAATTTCAATCGAGGATACTTGAATTTAAGCGAGGAATCGTGACAGCCCTAGAACCAACACATGTTGTTCCACATTATCTGTGCTGATTGAATGGGAAAAATCTGTGTAATTCTGCCAAAAAGATTTTATAATGGTTAAATGTGTTAACAGAAGCTGAGAGTCCTACAATATTATTGGTAACTGAAAACACATAAAATGAGACAAAATATTGAACAAATGAAACGCACGCAGGAACTTTTGTAAATCACAGCATTAGAATTTGACAGAAATCTGCTGTAGAGTTTTCTGTGGAATTCTGGGCAGACTCCAGGGGACTCCTGCAAATGGGTAAAATCTCTCTAATGTTGTATAGGAGTTCTGGAATTCTTTGGAGGCGTTTTGGTTGTTTCACTAACACTACTGAAAAGCCATATCAATCACAGGGTCTGGGTGTCTCTCACTATCAGCATTATGTCCGCTATTGCTTTGACCTCATGCAATGGCATGTTTAATAAGGTCACTCCGGCTAAAAATACAGACACATTGAGGTTCCGAGTAAGAGCAGTCACAACACACATGCTAAAGTGGTGTTGGTTTGCTCTCACCTTCTATTTTCACTGACACGTTCTTTAGTCTTCCTCATTACTGTAGATTAGACATAACTTGATAGCTTGACAACACTAAAATGATATTTATCCAATATTAAATGGGGAGCATGTTTATCTTCATCTTTGTTTAATAAATGTATTGCCATGCTACGTGCTTCTGGAAGATTTGCGTTAATTTTTCATGCTGCCTTGTAGTTACACAGTAGTTATATAAATGTTATTTGTTAGGTTTATGTTAGCGTCAACAGTATACAGACACATTAGTGGAATAGTTCTCCCCATGCTGTTTAATGCGTTTGAGATGTGGTGTTTTCCTCAGTGCATAAATCATAAGTTTGCGCTACAAATAAACCTATTGAGCTGTAAAATTTCGTTTGTGTTCTATTTTTATATGTCAAGAGAATAAGGGGCCGGAGCTTAGGCTCATCCACTCCTGACAGAAAATGTTTAATATTTGCATGACTTTTAACATTTACATATGGAGAATATACCTATATCTGTCTGTCTGTGTGTCTGTTATTCGCATATCTCTCGAACCGTTAGTCCGATGGGTTTCAAACTTGACAGGTGTCTTGATACGGGCACGAGTAAGTGCAGTGCTAAATTTGACGTTGTTTGGATTAGAAATGCAAAATATATCGGTAAATATATCGGTAATAGATATATAGGTAATGTTTAGATGATGTTTAGAGGATTGTGGTTTAAAAATAAACATTCTGACATAAACACTCAAAGTAAAGATTTGCGTTAATTTTCCATGCTGCCTTGTAGTTACACAGTAGTTATATAAATGTTATTTGTTAGGTTTACGTTAGCGTCAACAGTATACAGACAAAATATACATATTTTTCCCATATGTAAAATTCACATTAGTGGAATAGTTCTCCCACAAATTAACTCATGTTGTTCCACAACTTAATGACTTTATTTTATTTTTTTTGTCTATAATAATGAAAGCCAATGGGGTCCAATATTGTGTTAGACCCCATCAACTTTCAATGCACAGACAAAAACAGCAGACAAATTCTTCAAAATATCTTCTTTTGTGTTCTACAGAAGAAAGTAAGTCATGCACAGTTTGGAACGACATGAGGGTGAGTAAATGATGACAGAATTTTCATCACATCAGTGTCAGTTTAGGGTATTGTTCTTGGCATTATCAGCTCTTGTGAACTAAGCTCATATTGGCCGGTGTGTAATGGTGTAATGACACCTAAATATAAGTGAGAGAGACTGTGTGAGTGTGTGTGTGAGTGAGAGAGTGAGTATGCAAGTGAGTATGCGAGTGAGTGTGTGTGTGTGTGTGTGTGTGTGTGTGTGTGTGTGTGTGTGTGTGTGTGTGTGTGTGTGTGTGTGTGTGTGTGTGTGTGTGTGTGTGTGTGTGAGTGAGTGTGCGAGTGAGTGAGTGAGTGAGTGAGTGAGTGAGTGAGTGTGTGTGTGTGTGTGTGTGTGTGTGTGTGTGTGTGTGTGTGTGTGTGTGTGTGTGTGTGTGTGCGCGAGTGAGTGAGTGAGTGAGTGAGAGTGTGTGTGTGTGTGTGTGTGTGTGTGTGTGTGTGTGTGTGTGTGTGTGTGTGTGTGTGTGTGTGTGTGTGTGTGTGTGTGTGCGCGAGTGAGTGAGTGAGTGAGTGAGAGTGTGTGCGCTATTATTACTGATAAAAGTAGAGACAGGGAGGATGAAGTTAAAACCATGTAGGTGTATGTATTTGTGTGTGAGAAGGGGACAGCACCACAACCAAGATGATGATTGGACACAGAGTACAGACATAACTATACTCAGTGACATGAGGTGTCAAGGGTACATACAAGGACAAACACATATCACTAAACCAAGTGCACACAAACACTCACAGGCACGACCTCTCTTTTACTTTTTCACTCTCTTTCTTTCTTTCTTTCTTTCTTTCTTTCTTTCTTTCTTTCTTTCTTTCTTTCTTTCTTTCTTTCTTTCTCTCTTTCTTTCTTTCTTTCTTTCTTTCTTTCTTTCTTTCTTTTTCACACACTTACCGTCAGAACAGTCTGGCACAGACTGAAGAAATAATGAAATACACTCTCACATGGATAAACATTTATGAATAATTTACAAATTACTTCATCGTCTGCTCTGTTTCATTATGTTTATGTTTCAGTCAGTTGGTCTGTGTTCATGTTCATGAGTTCATCCCCTCATTCCCCTGTGATCTTGTTAATCATCTCATTAGTTCCCTTTGTTTGTACCACGTATTTAACCCATGAGTTCTCATTTAGTCTCTGTCCATCCTCATCTATGTTTAACGTGGATGTGTGGATTTGATCATCGCTACTCCTGTTGTGCGCTTCATTCAACACACCATATTTTGACAATAATGCTGTAGGCCTGTACGAAAACAAATGTTTTACTTTTTCTTTCTTTCTTTCTCTTTACCTCTCTCTCTCTCTCTTTCTTGTTCCACACAAAAAGTTATTGTATGACTTCAGAAAAATTGAAATATAGAACATCATATATAACTAAGTCATAACTACTTTTATGATGCTTTTGTTGCGTTTTTATGTCCTTTTTGGATCTTGACAAACCCTGATCTCCATCTACTTTCACGGCACAGGACTAAATCAACTTGACAAATTAAAAACATAAATTTATTGGTTTTATTCAAGGCATATATAAATTAATTTATAAATGAATAATTTAATATGACAGAACCAGTCTGATTTCATTACATTGTACAAGCTAAATACATTTTTTTAGGTTTTTAAGTAGATCCTTCAGGTATATCGTTGTCTGCTGCATAATATATTGAGTTTGTATGTTATATCATACAGGAGCAACAACAATTGAAGCACAGAGGTTTAAATAGACAGGTTATCAAGGGGCTGATGAGGGACAGGCGTCTGTGATTTGTTGTCATGGAAACTAATGAGGGTAACTATGGCGACAAACAAGGTACAAGGCAAAACAGGAACCAAACACAGGAAGTGAACACAGAAACAATGGGAACTAAGAATACACTTTAACATAAAAGTCCTTACAAAACACAGGAGACAGCACAGAGATCGTGACAATATTGATATACAGTATATTTAATAAAGGACACTGTTACGTATTGATACTGTTTATATATATATATATTAATTTTATATTACGAGCGCATCTGAAAACAGTGAGCTGCTGCAGTGAAAATAAGTAATCCAATGTGTCCTATATGCAACATGCTTCAAAATGACTTAGTTAACTAGTAGGCTATAGTTTAATGTGGCTTGTCTCATTTGATGCTCTGACAGATACTTCTGCTGTTTAATGCGTTTGAGATGTGGTGTTTTCCTCAGTGCATACATAGAACCTTACAAAAAAATAAGAAAAAATGGAAAAAATAAGTTTGTCGTTTATGTTCTATAAATTTCATTTATGTTCTATTTTTATATGTCAAGAGAATAAGGGGCCGGAGCTTAGGCTCATCCACTCCTGACAGAAAAATTGTAATATTTGCATGACTTTTTAACCTTTACAGATGGAGAATATACCTATATCGAAAAGGCAATATAAATGGAAAGGCGATAAAAATGAAACATATTATTATTAGTAGTAGTAGTAGTATTAAATGTACATTTATAATGCAAATAAGCAAAACACATGAAGCAATCAACACATAAACTTAATATGAAATGCATGACGAAAAAGTGTGTAATAAATCACAAAAAACAACAACAACTTGAATAATACTGTTTATACGTTAACTCCAACTCTCCCACCATCAAGCTTTAAAATGAATTGCGAGGACTCTTCACCCCGGGTCACATGACCATCAACGATTAAATAACTTCCTTGAAGTGATCATTGCATATTCCCTTTGCTAACTGACTTGTTTGGAACGCCCCTACAAATGGCGTCCCCTTCCCGAAATGCCCTTAAAGGATGCAAAAACGCTGTTTGGAATTCACCGTGTCACGCAGACCATTGTATTCTTTCTTTCACATTCGCAGTACAACCTCAATTAGGCATTTGCAACTTCTCAAATCTGCCATTGCTATTTCAAATCTTCACGCATTGACTTTGCAACTATTTTTGCGATATATTATGTACATGTAACTAACTTGTTCATTCGATTGTAAACATGTTCTGAGTCCATGTGTAAGGTGACAGTGATGTGCGAAGTGTAACAGGTTTTTAGGTGAGGTGACGGTGTGTTTGCGTGTTTCTTGTGATGTTTCCAGGAGGTTATTAGGTGTACAGGTAATTTATTGGTCTCAGGTTAAGCTAACAACTCAAATTCGTCACTTACTTCATCAACACTCACTGAAAAAAAAAAGAAGAAAAAAACTTCCCAAAGAGTCCAATCTTACACACATACACTTGGATCCAATTAATTAAATGTGGCCCTTATTTCAAAACATCCACCCAGTATTATGTGTGTGTGTGTGTGCTGTGTGTCAGGTATGTTCAAAAAACAAAGCAATAATGACCCAAGAGAAAAGACTCGTGAGTAAACAAATAGGTCAATGAGGACGGGGGACAGAGAGACAGAACACCCTGATTAAAATCTTTCTAGCAAAGACCTCTGGTGAAACACCGCTGGGAGGGCCTGAACCGCTCCAGAAGGGGGGAGGGGGTTCTGGACAAAGCATGCATAGATTTATGTAATGTTAAGAGACATTCACGCTTAAGACATCAGTTACATCAGACTTACAATATGAGGGACAGTGACTTTTGATAAGCTGAGAAAAGTTTGACATTGCAGGCTGAAGTAAAGTTTGGGAGCAAGCCCTTTTCAGGCGTTACATAGGACAAGAAACAGCATGTAAAACAAAAGAGTTATGAATGAGGAAACAATCAAATCCTGTTTTAGAACAAAATCAATCTTGTGCAAATCAAGGCATGTTCTATGATTACTGCAGTCACAGATCGAACAGCCAGGGGGTTAATGCAAGTAGTGCACTTCTCACATAACATTCCTATTTGAAAATATCAACTGTAAATTTGACTATTTTTGAGTTTCTCTGTAAATAAAAACATCACACAGCCATGTGGTTGCTAAGCCCATTAAAGCATGTGTGAAGCACTGGGTGAAGCAGAGAGCAGTACTGCTACAAAGTTTCACATACAGTATGACAAGAATTTTTGTCACTATTCTTGGAATATGCAAATAAGCACCAGTGGCGACAAGATGACAACACGGAAAGGCTAGCCTAGAACCCAAAATTATTCTCGTAGCTTTTAGCCAGCTGAGTGAGTTTGTGCACGTCCGATTCTTTGCGAGTGCATGTGGGCATTCATGTGTGTTAGCATCTAAAAGTGCTGAGCAAGTTTAAACTTCAGCCCTTCGCCTATCTATGGCTACGTTCAGACTGTCAGTCCAAATCCGATTATTTGTGTCTCCAATTGGAATCTGATCTAAAATTATTGACGTCCACACTGTGTATCGCAACTGTTCAGATCCGATTTGTGTGTTCATGCCAATCGTTCATTTTCTAGAATATCTGCATTGGTTTCTATGGCAATGACATTGCGATGGTATGCCTACGTCAACAACAACAACAACAACAACAACAACAACAACAACCAGATTCAATCATAGGCTCATTCTTACATAGTACATTTGCACATGCAAAGTCTTCAAAAGCGGTGCTTTAAATCTCTTGACAAACTAAAAGACGTAAATGACATTTGTATGTATTCTAAATAAAAGACACAGGTTGTACTGAATGTCAGCTTGCTTATTTTGCTCAAGGTAAGGATTTATTAAAGCTAGGGTAGGTAGGATTTTTCTAAAAAAAAAACATTCCAAATTTGTTTAAACTGTCTTTATATACCAATACATAATTAAAATGTAAGTACTCTGAAAAAGAAAGTATAAAAATCGAGTGTCTGTAGACCTCTCACGACTGTTGTAAACACAGCTCATTATTTCCATTCACTCCACCCCCTCCCTTCTGGGCTCCTTCTAAAGCCACGCCCCCAAAACACATGAACGCGCAACGCCAAACGCTCAGGCTCAGCTGAAGACGCATTTATTTACCTGAGACGAGCGGAGAGGAAGGAGCGCAGTGCATGCAGTGACATCATGTCAGAATCACATGTAATAAAATACCTAACTTTATCACTATGAATACAAACAAATATGATGGCTTTTAGTACTCACACTATCAAGCTAGCATATCGATACTGGTAAAGTTTAAAATATATTTTGTTTGATTCGGTAACGAGCTATATTTAGGCTATAGGTAACGAGCTATATTTATAAGGCAAAGCTAGGTTGCATTGATACACGTTTTCCCATTACCATCAGTTAAACTGTGATGAAGGTGAATTTCGTGTAAGAGTCATAACATATACGGTGTTTTGCATGTAAGAGTTTCCATGATGAAAACATTGTTGACTCTGATGAGGACTAACGTTACACTCCGGTGACAAGTACCGCATCGTCGGTTCCAGGACAGGTCCACTCCGGGGTCGAGGGCGAAGCAGAGGAGGTCGTTCAAGAGTGCGGGCAGGGTCCGAGGAAGTAATTTAGCAAAGTAGCAAAGCTGGCATTGGTACTTTTTGCTGCATTTTCTCAGCCATTGTGCCGCAAACTCCTGCTTACTCGGTGTAGTGAGCTGAATATTTCCGGGAACGGTGACATGTGATGAGTGCACGCAGGGCTGTGCACGCAGTGGTGCTCGGGCACGAGACATGAAGGCATCTGATTGGTTCTTTACATTCGCACCGAATGGCAGTGATTGGTCAGAGTTTTTACTGTCCTACAGCTGCTACAGAGGTCAGATTTTTTTCATTCCTTTTTCTGAACACATAATGTATTGACTACTATCAGAATGGAAGGACCATTTCACCCAGTATAAAAAAAAATGTTTCTGAACAGGATTACCTACCCTACCTTTAAGTCCACATGTCATGCAAACTAGAAATTATGCTTCTAACCACAGGTCGAGAGCGAATGTTCGTTGGAACGATGGTTTCGGGAGAGACTGACTCGTTGAACTATGCTGATAATGACGGAACTTGCGACCATAGTTGGCTAACGATGCTTTTGGAAAACCTGGGGTGCGTTTTCCAAAAGCATTGTCAGCCAACTATGGTCGCAACTTCCGTCACAGTTCAAGCGGTCAGACAGATTTCCAGAAATGCAATTTGAATAGGATATCAAACCGCATATGAATGTAGCTTGAAACGGATTTGTAAAAATCGCATTTCATGTTTTTTTGCCGTTCACACCAGCTAAATCTGATCGGATTTCAATCAGACATGCACAAAAATCGGATTTGGACTGACAGTGTGAATGTAGCCTACAAGACGGTAGGAGGCACCATGACACATTGTCTGAAAGAGTACTGAATCTCCTGATCAAAAGAAATGCGAAGAAGCAGCAGAAATAGCAATAGCATAAGTAAGCAGATGCATATGTAAAATAACGTGATCACCAACATTAAACAGCATATAAATCAAAACTGCCTAATGTTACTAAATGAAATGTTGACACAGGATTAGCTATAGGACTGTGCAAGCTTTGGGGGTGTTGATGGACTCGATCTACTCCATCTCTGTTTAGATCCTCGTTCTGATTCTGATCCAGACATAGTCAAAAACGTGATTTTCTCAGCTTTTTGCTCAAAATTGTGCTTTTTAAATGAAACTTGCGTGTCTTAACGAAACTTACACGGCGCGACACTGTTTGAGAGGGGTCCTTTTTCACTGTTGCACTGCGGTGAGGGCACAGCTGTTTGTGTTACTAAGCGTGACGGTAAAGATGGATAGGTTAAACTATAATTGATAGCTGTCAAATTATATTACAGTGTTTCCCATACATTGGTTCACAATATCAACACTGCCCGCCATAAATAGATTTTCCAAAAGGGTTTGTCATTGTTGAATAAACATGAGCACTGCACGTTTCAAAGTCAAAACGTGGCACGGGTGTTTTTATATGAATGTATCTTTGAAGGGAACTGACTGTCTTTAGAAAAGTTTCAATGTTATTTTAATTTAATCTTTCTTTATCTTTCCTGATAAAGCAGCGTTTATGAGCGCGGCGCTGCTTTGTGTACAGCCGTTACCGGGGAAACCGCTGTTTCTGCCACTCCTAACGCGCCTCCTGCTGGCACCTCTTTGTAAACAGCATCATTTTGTGGGGCCTTGCAAACTACATGCAACTTGCAAAACACATACTAGTGTCGAATTTTTCTACAATGTTCACTCATGACAGTAAAATAGGGCATTCTAAGCATTCTAAGTCAATCTACTGCAGTATTTACCCTCTCAATCTGTAGAAAATGTGGTGAACACCCAGTCATGCTTGAAAATACCATCATATACCGTGAAACCGTAAATTATTTTATAATTTAGTAGATAATTTTATAGATTTTTGGCCATACTGCCCAGCACTACTGGGGGCCATGAAAATTTTGCGAAAATGATTAAAAAAAAAATGCTGGTGGTGGCAGACAACTTTTAAAAAACGCTGGTGGAGAAAAGTTAACATTGGGGATAAAAGACAGTAAAATGTCAATAATGTCTCTTTCTCTTTTCCTCTTCCTTTCCTTTCAATTGGTATGCATTTTACAAGAGCACATACCGCACACAAAAGCTATGATGACATCATGTAAAGATGAAAGTGCCATTTATTTGCATGTGTTGTTTTTTTATCAAGTGATTCAATAAATAAAGTATGCAAATCATGTAGTGACACAAAAAGGCCCACAAAAGCTGTCAAACAGTGCTATTTCAATTTTGTGGGTTGGTTCTGAGTGCTTAGTTGTGGAGGAAGCAACCAGGGTTGTGCAAAATTCAAAGAATCACAGGAAGTTGAAATGGAACTTAAAAGGAAGACAAATTTCCTAAATTGTAATTCAAAGCTGCAGTTCAGCACAGGAGAATTCTGGGAAATAAAGTGTTGTTCCACCTTAGTCCACAAATGTTAAATATGAGATATGTTCTCATCTTATTAAATACATTAATTAAATACAAAAAGGGGTCATTTCAAACATTCATCCATATTGGTTAGCATCAGATACTTATGAAAGTTATATATATATATATATATATATATATATATATATATATATACAGTACCAGTCAAAAGTTTGGAAACACTACTATTTTTAATGCTTTTGAAAGAAGTCTCTTATGCTCATCAAGCCTGCAAAAAAACAGTAATATTATGAAATATTATTACAATTTAAAATAATGGTTCTCTTTTTTAATATACTTTAAAATGTAATTTATTTTTGTGATGCAAAGCTGAATTTTCATCAGCAAGTACTCCAGTCTTTGGTGTCTTATGATCCTTCAGAAATCATTCTAATATGCTGATTTATGATCAATGTTGGAAACAGTTGTGCTGCTTAATATTTTTTTATAACCTGAGATACTTTTTTCAGGATTATTTGATGAATAAAAAGTTAAAAAGAACTGTATTTATTTAGAATAGAAATTTTTTGTAACAATATACACTACCGTTCAAAAGTTTGGGAACAATAACTATTTTTTTTTAAGAAATTAGTACTTTAATTCAACAAGAATGCGTTAAATTGATAAAAGGTGATGGTAACGATTTATATTGTTAGAAATGTTTTTATTTTGAATAAATGCTGTTTTTATGAATAAATGCTGTTAACGTTTTACTCATCAATGAATCCTGAAAAAAGTATTCCAAAAAAATATATTAAACAGCACAACTGTTTCCATCATTGATAATAACTGAGTATCAAATCATCATATTAGAATGATTTCTGAAGGATCATAAGACACCAAAGACTGGAGTACTTGCTGATGAAAATTCAGCTTTGCATCACAAAAATAAATTACATTTTAAAGTATATTAAAAAAGAGAACCATAATTTTAAATTGTAATAATATTTCATAATATTACTGTTTTTTTTTTGTTTTTTTTAACTGCAGGCTTGATGAGCATAAGAGACTTCTTGCAAAAGCATTAAAAATAGTAGTGTTTCCAAACTTTTGACTGGTACTGTGTATATAACTTTCATAAGTATCTGATGCTAACCAAGGCTGTATTTATTAGATTAAAAATACAGAAAAAGCAGTAATATTGTGAAATATTATTACAATGTGATATTATTACAATTTAAAATATCCTTTCTATTTTAATATATTTAAAGTTTTATTTATTTGTGTGTTATTGTTTATTCATTATTCAACATAAAGTTCAAAAGAACAGCATTTATTTGAAACAGAAAAATTATTATATTCTGAAACAACTTAAAAGTCTTTATTGTCACTTTTGATCGATTTTATGTGTCCTTGGTGAATAAAAGTATTAATGTCTTTGAAAAAATCGTACTAACCTTAAACTTTTGCCCCACAGTACAGTGTGGGGTTAAAAGTTATATATATATATATATATATATATATATATATAAATGGTAGCAATTTCTACCTGAATTTACCTTAATGTACTAATGTAGTTAGGTTGATTCAATCGTATTTTTGAATAAAGTTAATTAGATGTTACCACATGAGACACATTTTTGTTATCTGACAGGTTTTACAGTGTAAAGCTGTAAAACCACATCAAGTCAGATAACTGAATCAGTAGGTGTGCCCGACTAACCACACTATGCCATGCGCGATTATAACACCCATTCCTATAATCTGATCATCCTTTGATGAATAAATACTGTAATGACCAATATAAATGACCACAAACAACTATATCAAATGAAAGTCAGTTTACCCTCTGCTTTCCACAAATAACAAAAGATGCAATCTATAATGAGCATAATATCAAGAGGTGTGTTTCTTCTGAAAGATTGACAATGGCTTCACTGAAATGCAGCGCTACATTAGTGCATTTAGCACATGCATCACGGGAGGTTAATGAATAAAATAAAGTTTTGTTGCTGAAATAGAGCTCACAAACTGTTTAATGAATTTGCCCCAATGTGTTTAGTGTTAAGTGTACCATTGGACACACCAACCGTTATATGTGTACTATCACACACAGTATTAAGTCTTATCACAGAGAGCCTCCAACAGATGTCCGTCTCTGGCAGAATCACATAGGCCTACTTTTGTTTTGCATAACATGGAACAAATAAACAGCACAGCGAGAAAGGCTGAAGTTCCCTCTATACTAAACACTAAAACACAAGTTTTATCATAGTCAATCAATTTCAAAAGAGCAATATATATATATATCAACAAGTATTACTTATATTTTTCTTTTTCTTCTTTTTTGTAGAATTAGTGTTGCATCATAATCATATATAACCCAGCATCCTTAGTCTAACCTACGTGAGTTCCAGGATTCTGGAAAAACAAAACAAAAATGTGCACATCAGCATTGGACTTTAGAGCAAGACTAAGTCCATATTCAAATATTAACTCCATGCATGGAGTTAAAAAATTCAAATACTTTTTACTTGTGCTGAGGTTTTTTAAAACCACATTAACCTTGGGTGAAAGTCAGTCAGAGATGTTATAATTTTTGCTCAAATCTGACCATTAATGGAACACAACAGGTTTTTCTATCAGTGATATTTGAATGTTCTTATTGATTTGAATTTATTCCCCTCGCAAAGCCATTTCAATCTGCCAGAACATAACATTACAACACAAAACATTAAAATCCAAAAGGCAACAAATTCACATTTTTTAAAAATAATGTAGAACAAAAAAAAAAAAAAAAAAAAATCTAATTTAGAAATGCATATTTTTGATCTCTTTCACTCACTTTTTCTTTTTATTAGTAATTTCAAACTTCTTGGAACATTTATAATACAATAAAAATATATAATAAGACTTCCACAGTCCTGTAAAGAAAAGGTGCATAAGCCACCTGACACACTTGAACCAGTTATGATGAATGCTCTTTTAGAATTGTTCCTCTGTAACCATGACGATAATGAGAAGCCAATGGGACAAGAGAATGAGAGATACCTCACACCACCCTATATGAGCTGTAACAAATCACTCCTGTTTGCTTTCAACAGCTGACTTACACAGTCATACACTTTTGTAATAAAAACAAAGACAAAACAATAACAACAAATAACTTCTACCACCAAAAGTTTCCATAAATTGATTTGTAGCTCTTGGCATTTTAATAAAGCAACAGGTTGTGCATTAAAACTTCTAAATGTACATGTACGACATGAAGGGCTGCAACAACTGATTGATAATAATCAGTAATAAAATATGTTGAAAACCTGCTCTTTATTTCTATTATAATTGTTTAAAATCTGGAAGCCATAGAAAGAATACATTTATTTATTAAACATTTTATATTTTGTTTTCCTTCATTCATTAAAAAGTGTTATATATCATTATTAGGCATACACAGCAGTGTAATATACAATATAACACAATATAATACAATATTTATAATTAAATTCATTTTCTCTTTATTCATTAAAATGCATTATATCAGCATCATAGCCCTAGTGAAAAAAAATGTATACTTAAGCACAATTTATTCGTATGTACTTTAACTAAATGTATTTGTGGCACACTATAAATTGGTATAAAGTCCAAAATTGTCCAAAAGCAGTGCTGAAGTTCAACAAAAGTTGCATTAAATATACTTGTTTGTGCTAAAGTGGAACTATTCCAAGTATACTTAAGTACACTTTAAATATCTACTATTGTATTTAAGTTTTAAAATGCAGAATTCACTATGTATGTACTAATGTATTTTGGTGATATTACAATTGCAATTAAATGACACTTTAAGAGTGTTGAACATATGTACATTGATATTTTACTGATAACAAACTGAGGTCATACTTTTAGTGATTTTTAAAGTTTACCAAGTAAACTTTCCAAATACAATAAAGTAATCTTTATAAATAATGGCACATCTTTAGAATTTGCATTTTACAGACACCCCCCAGTATACCAGTAACTCACTTATCTGGAAAACAACAGTGAGACAATGGGAACAGATACATTGAACGTACAACGTAGGAAACACTAAGGACTGGATTCGAACCCGGGTCGCTGCCACACAAGAGCACTCAGTTTACCAGTTTACCAAAACCGTAATATTTTGTGTTCTTTCTATACTGTTACAAGTACTGCTTCAAGCTAATAGATTTTTCTATCAATGACTGCACAAATTATATGGATTTAAAGACTGCGAATTGCAGAGAAAAGTCTCAATATAGGCGCAGTAAGCGGTGCGTGAAAATACACATGAAGCGGCCTGTAGAACACAAAAGTGTGTTAAACTTGAAGATGTTGAAGAAATAAAGCCAGCAGACACAACATTAAATATCATCTGCAGAATGTTTTGATTCCCTTTTACCTGACACGATCTGTCATTAACGCAGCAGGAAGCAATTGCATTAACCGGCATATAGGTTTATTCTTGTGCACGCACTAAAACACAGACAGTTCCGTTCGTTGGTGGGAGAATGTGAACATGCAGAACTTCTTGTGTTTCAGTTCGTGTGGATGGAATAAAACCATCGTAACATTTCTCTGCCGATTGTATGTACGCTTCAACTCTCAATGAACTGCACAACTGCTCCTGATGTAACATCCAATGAAATGATTTGGCAGTTTGACGGTCTTGCATTACACTGTAGATTTAAATGTGACGCATGAATTGAAGTTATTTTAATACATTTTACGTTGTTACGTTTCATGCAAATAATGTTTTTGAATTTATTTGACATGTTAACTTTTTGTGTCATTTTTGAGGACTGGTCAGGATAATTTTAATAATTAATTTAATAATTCATAATATTTTGACAGCCCAAAGGGCCATTAAAGTACCATTGATGGGAAAAGTGTATTAGTACAGTAGGTGCATTGGAGTGTATTAGGAATAAATAAAACTTCTGATCAAGTATGTGAATTTCTTTCACCATTTCAAACTGACCATATGTTGTTTTCTTTATTTGTCATAATTACATCTCTTTACTTTTGTAACTACTTTCTATATGTACTGTACAGTATGTAAAGCTGCTTTGCAACAATGCAAAATTTGAAAAGCGTTGTAGAAATAAATTTTAAATTTGAATTAAACAATGCCTGATAATCAAATTATTGAAAAGGTAAAGGTCATAATTATAAAACTTACTTCATGATTATGAATTATAATTTTTTTGCAACTCAAAACAAATTTCCTGTAAACTTTTTTTGTTCCTGAGCGATTTGTTTGCGAAACTAAAGAAGCCATTGAGCATCGTCGAGAGGTTAAAATGAATTGGATTGGATTAAACCCGCCAATGGCACGCCAGGTGGATAAGCCAGTTTGTGATTGGTCCCCGCAGATTTGTAACGGAAGCAGGATAGAAGACTGTACAGGTTTGCAGCCTGAGCTGCAAAAAAGTTGTGTTTGGAAATTCTGCCCTTACAGCACCTGTTAGCAGAAACAAACTAGATGCTTCAGTTCATACCTCACATTTTCTTTGGTTTGCACAAAAACAAAGTCTCATCTTAAAAGATTACATAGCATCAGATTTGAAATATATGGTGAGACTTGTGTCTTTAGCTGCAATGAGCTTCTAGACTCTAAAGTTTTCCCTCTGAGAAATGTGCCAAATCTGCAACACAGATTCCCAAAAGTGTGCACTGTAGCGAGTTCAGTTGTTTAGCAAAAGTACAGCAAAACCGATTGTTGGTGAATTCCATTTCACAGCCCGTGAATGTAAGGTGAGGAGAGATTAACTTATCAAACATATACAAAAACTGCATGGGGGATTTTCACAGTATGGTAACCATCTCAGAAATGATCACGGTTTACAGTATTAATCAATTATTAAATAAATAAATAAACGGTATTATTAAATTATGGTTGTTATTATTAATATCATCAGATAAAATGACAGTTAAATGAATGAAAACAGGTTTTTTTGGTTGAACAAATGCTTTTATTATAACAAACTCGAAAACCATTTGGTTTGTTTTGTTTTGTTTAACAAATTGTTTATTAATTTCAATAAAATTTGTCTAATCCACTTAATTCACTAATTGATAATAAATCAGATCAACAACTTATTTTTAACATTAATAATTTATTGAAATATTTAAGAATAATAGAGTCCTATGAAAATGTATGTATGAAAATGTATTTTATGTATTTTATTCAGAAAACTATTTTTTCTTTTTATTAATAAATATAAATATAAATACAAATATATTATCAAAAACGGTGGAATTCAAATGAAAATGAAAATTTAAACTTTTATCCATTTATTTTTTGGGGAAGTGCTGCAAAACAGATTTACTAAATTAAATCATGGACAAAAAATATTCCTTAAATAATATTTAAATAAATTATCTTATTATTGTTGTTGTTATTATTCTGAGAAGTGCTTTCTGTTGTAGGCCTACAATAATATATTTCTTTCATAATTTCTCCTAGTTAAACCGAACTTTTATTTTGACTGGTTGTAGTGAAGACCTGTTCCAGAGTGTTTTTGACAATGGTTTTTCTCAAATAAAACGATGAAAATACTCATTAGGCGTTCTCTCAGAGCAGCTCTGGAAATGTTCATGTATTCATGTCCTCGTATTGTTTGTGAGACACTGAAAACAACTTGAGCTTGAGTATGTAGCCTTAGTAGACGAAGCGGTGCAGCTCATTCCCACAGAGACACGCAGATCAAGCGATTATATATTTATATAGCAGTCTTTTTGTGCTTTTATATTCACAGACCATGTCGCAATTTGATTTAGTGCACAGCTCTACTTTCGATTTATTTATCCATCCATCAGTTTGCGTCTTTTACGTGACATCTGCGTCAAGGTCCTTGCACGTCCAAAATTTGCGTACGAAATTTTCGCATATTAAAAAATAAATACGACCTCACGTCTCGATTTTCTGCGTTTTTCGCATCCATAGCAAGCATTTTCAATGGTGTTTTGACTATTCATAGCCACCGAATGACGAATACGATAAAAAGCATACGAAAATGTTGGACTCAGTGTGCATTCATTTTGCATGACTGGATTCTGGGATTCCCTCTGCATCTAAATATAAACGGGACATACCTTTATCCGTACAGAGGGATGGTGTTCTATGTGTTTCCTCCTTTTTCAGCCACTTTGCATCCACATTTTTTGCAAATTGTATATCTATCCTCGAGGACAACCACGCGTTTTTTCTACATCCAAATATTGCCCATACTGACAATGGTTCGCTTTCGACGGTGTTGCATCACTTTTTTCTTTTGCACATTTGTTCTCCCGCCCTTGCAAAAGTTTCCGGAGCGCGATTTTCTTCCCCGCTTACATTATTATTTATTTTAGTTATTGTTTTACTCAGTAACGTATATGATTTAAAATGTAGCGAAGTACAATACTTGTACAGTTTGCTACAAAACTATATTTTGCTACAAAAAAATAGCTACATTTTGACTTTCTCAGTTTGTGTAAATCTACTTATGGTTCAGAGTATTTATTTTTTACCACATTAATTTCCCATATGTCTAGTACAATTATGTGGTTTTGTTTTATTAATACAGTATATACTTTTTTCTGGATATACCCCGAAAGAATGGAAGTGAAATGTGACAACATGCCCCATAGGTGGGGTACATTGTAACATGTGAGGGGCACATTGTAACATGACCATATGACAGCTTAAAATGTTATCTGATCTAATAAAAAAAATATACAAGACAAACTAAAATATTTTCTAAATAAAATACAATTAAAAACCTTTTTCATAATAAATAATGGCAATTTTTAATAATTAAATATAAACTCATTTTTGAGTTTTGACTACAAACACAGGAAAACACAGCTATTTAACATAATTCAAAACAAATAAATAATTAGTAATTTCTGAACATTGACTCTCAGTCTTTATTCACCTTTTTCTCAAGTTTTCTCAATAAAATTAATAAAAGTATACAATATATAATAGCATATTTCTAATAGGGGCACATTGTAACGCAGTGTTACAACATGCCCCCGCCTGCACAACTGGGATTTAAGCCCTGCTAGTGTCTTCTGCTAGTTAGCGAAGCATTAAATAACTATCTCAACTGTTAAATAACATATTGGAGATTAAAATAATATCAGATTTGTCTAATTTTAAATAAACACAAAAAATAGAGATGAAAAATTAACTTAAGAAATGTACTTTTGCTATGGTTTAATAAATGTCTATGGATATCTTCCAAAAAAATAAATAATTTTGGCGCAATTTTTTCTCTATATAGTGTTGATATGGCAACTAGTAAATGCACCAAGTTTCATCATCCTAGCATGTGTGGAAGTATTTAAAACAAGTGTGTTACAACTAGCCCCGTGTTACGTTGTGCCCCGCGCTCCCCTACTTAAGTAAAAGTACTTAAAAAAGTAGAAGTACACAAATGTAATTCATTACTTTCCACCTCTGATTAGTTATTAATTAAATTAATAAAAAGACAAAAAGACCTTGAGATATGTTTGGTAATTGTACCTGAATGAATTGAAAATTAATTTGCTACATTTCAGATTAATATATTTGTTTTCCTTAGAATTTTAATTAACAGTAACTTAAACACTTTGCAGTTTGAATGATGTCCTGTATAAACAAAATGACGGAGTATGTTTTTATGTTTCCACTGTTCGATCGCGCCCACGCCTCACACACACACACGCACACACACACACACACACACACATATATATATATATATATATATATATATATATATATATATATATATATATATATATATATATATATATAAGATACGAACTCTAAATGTTGTTCCCAATGAGAGTATATTTAGAGTAAAACATTTTTGTCACTGAAAAGCAAGCCTGCAACCTTTAGCCAAAAAAGCGTAAAAACTAACGTTGCTGCTTTGGCAGTACTCAGGGAAGGAGACAAGAGGCCATTTTTCAGAATGGATATCAATGGGGGAGAGGCTTCACCACGCTGAATAAACCGCTATTGTGAAGAAATAGCTTATCATTTAATACAGTACAGTGCTCTTTGCTCACTTTCTGTTTATAACCCATATACTATTTGGGTAAATGTTGTGTTTTCATGCTGCTCAGTACACTGCAAAGTTTCTGGATTTACAACTGTACTTAAAGGCGTGACTGAATCCGAAAATGCAATAATTGACAGTGATATAATCTTAGCAACAGAAGGACAAAACAATCTGTGTGTCAAAATAGATGTGCATTAACTATGTTTTCACTTTATCTTTCTATAAACAATTTTTACTTATAAACATTTGATGGCAAAATGCTGTTTAAATGTATTATTTACTTATAATTATTATCATCATAATAACCTCATTTAATATTTAGTTAATTAGTTAGTAAATTAAATAGTAAAATAGTTCCAACAGTTTTTGCTATGGTACCCAAATTGGTACAGAGAACCGTTCAAATTTTACTGGTATTGGTACCGACTACTGGAATTTTGGTACCATGACAAACCTACTTAGAAACTGTTATGGACTTTGTTCATGTAAGCACATTTGCCTGCAAGAGCATACATAGACTGATTAGACAGTCAATCATGAAACAATTACTCCATTCAATGGCTAATAATCAGGGGATTATGGTCTCAATCATACTGATAAGTTACCTAATATAACAGAGATGGTTCTGAATCTGATCAAGCTATCATACAACCTCTAACACAAAGCAGCAACAGAAAGATAGTGGTTAAGTACAGAACAAGGCATCTGATGTCAAAGGTGTATACCCATTTTTTTGTCAGAATCATCTAAACAACCAAGACAAAAGCAAATTGCAGCCTTTCATATGGATCATCACCTGCTTAATTAGGGTTGCTGCCAAGAGTTTCACCATTTAATCCATTATTTGCCTGTAATGAGAGTGTGAGGCGGGGCTAATTTGCGTATCTATGGATCCATGTACTAAATGAAGCAAGGGTGTAGAGTTACATTCAAGGTATTTTAAGGCATGAAGACTTTTTTTTCCCACAGGAAAAAAAACATTTAATTATGTAATTTTGGTGATCAAATATGAGTTTTAAGGGATAATTACAGGGGGACTTTAACACCAGGTGTAAACAGGGCTTTAGGAGCATGTCGTACCTCAAATCAAGTACCTCAAAAATACAATGCCGTTTGAATCACCATAAATTAGAAACAGTATCCAGGGACTGCTGCATAGATAATAGACATCATTGTTTCATACTGTATCTGTATGTTCGTTAAATTGTGATCGGCTAAGATAAAATGACAGTTCAACAACAGGAAACATCTTTAAGACAATTTGGTTTCTTAGACTGCATCTTAATTTGTGTTTTAATTTTGTAGGGTAATGAATACAAATGTTCTACACATAGCAATAGCTCTTATAAAAGCTTATATCACAACTTCATATTGTGGTGTTAATGTCACAATGCAATTGCAATTACAAAGTCAACAGGAAATGGCATTCACAGCCCATTTTATTCCCATATTGTGATTTCCAGGATAATAAATGAGAAAATGTTTTACTGGATTGTGAAAATTGTTTCTACATGATTTTTCAGAGGCAGAACAATTATTATGTTTTTATGAAAGATTACGAACTTCTTTATGAAAGATTAAAAAACTTCAAAGAAGGTCATGTGACAAGGTTGCAGTGTCATGTGTTTCCAGAGAGCCTGTGCTGTTGATGGCAGTGACGGCTGGTAGGCTACTGCTTTTGTTATAATATATATAAAAAAGGGCAATATTCCAGAGACAAGTTTATAAACCTACACATTACCAGATCGAACACAAACAGAGGATTGAAAGCCTAATCTCCAGTGAACATGCAGATGACGCACATTATGCTCTTTACTGACTCCCACTGAAACACGACATACAGGAGGCACCCAAAACAAAATTATTAAAACTATGTCATTATTTAATCATCCTTTTGTCATTACATAGCCATCAATTGTGTCAAATGTACTGAATGAACATGTAAATGACATTTCAGGCTTCAGTGGAGAGGAAGATCAGATTTTCTTTCTATAATAATAATAATAATAATAATAATTTGTTACATTTATATAGCGCTTTTCTGAGTATTCAAAACACTTTACATATGGAAGGGGGGATTCTTCTCAACCACAACCAATGTGCAACATCCACCTTGATTAAATTGACGGCAGCCATATTACTCCATAATGCCCACCACACACCAGCTATTTCTCACACAAAGCTTTTTTTTAATTATTGTTTGACAGACACTGTCATGTCAGTATGAACTCTCATTGCATAAGAAAGAGCTTTATAAAGATTTTTCAAAAATTCTCCTTTTGTTTTCCAAAGAAATAAACATAGGGGTTTGAAACGCCATGAGGGTGAATAAATAATGATGACAAGCATGTTATTATTTTTTTCATTTTTCTGTCATCATTTACTCACCCTCATATTGTTCCAAACCTGTATAACTTCCTTTCTTCTGTGGAAGAGAAAAGAATGTTGAAGTCTAGAAAACACTGGACCCCACTGATTTTCATTGTATGGACAAATCAAAAACATGTTTTAAAATACACTTTGTGTTCCACAGAAGAAAGAAAGTCATAGAGGTTTAAAACAACATGGCATAATTTTCATTGTTGGGTGAACTATCCCTTTAAATAATTATTTGTTCTGAGCACTGCAAGTGTCCTGTATGCCTATAGCACGTTCAGCACATAAGACACACTATAAATATGACTGTTAATAAGCAACGTGATTTCATAATAATTATTATGTATTTGTACAGGGTTCTACCACATATATTTACTTACGTTTGCATACACTGTGAAACGTGAAATGTATTTGAACAACTTTCCAAATGTACAAATGTGTACAAATTCATATTCAAGAATAGTGAATTGCATGAATTATTTGATTCTATTTGATTCAATTGTCATGTCAATGACATTATGTTTTCGATCGCATTTATTAAAGGTCCTATGACATGCTGCTTTTTGGATGGTTTTATATAGGCCTTAGTGGTGGTCCCCTAATACTGTATCTGAAGTCTCTTTCCCGAAATTCAGCCTTGGTGCAGAATTACAGGCACTACAAGCCAGTCCCACAATGAGCCAAGCGTTAATGTTTACAGTGGATGTATCGCAATGGCTCGTAGACACGCAATCGTTCAAGCTTTCCAGTTTGACCCAGAATCTGATCCGGATGGAGAAGCACCTGCAAGTTGCAACTCAGCGGTGTATCCGGAGGACGGAGCAGGATGTCTCCGAATGGTTAGTTTAAAATAATGTGTCTGGATACGGTAGGGCTGGGCGGTATATCGAGTTTGTACAATATAATAAAAAAATCGATACATTTGCACATCTGAAAAATAGCGGAGGAAGCAGTGTTAGCTGCTGCAGTGAAAGTACATAGTACAATTTGTCCTAAACATGACACAAGCTTATATTAAGGTCTTCAAAATAACTGGTAAGATATAGTTAACAAGTTTAAAGCAGCTTGCTCTGGCAGATACTGTTGCTGACTGACAGACAAATACTTGCGCTGTTAAATTCATTTGAGATGTGGTGCTTTTCTCAGTGCTTAACTTACATTTCACAGGTGGGTCATTCCTGGTATGCGGTGACATTTTGGCTTCATAAGTGTTGGGAAAAAAAGTACATGATTTTCATGTTTTTAGCATTCTACCAAAATAGTGGGATGTTTAACTATAAGGAATACATATTGGTCAAGCTCAGGGACTCAAAAAACAATAATTATGGGTAGACTGTTCAGACACTGTCCATGAAAATATTCCACCCTGTTAGGGACATATACATAGTTATCACAACATGTTAATAATGTAAATGTTAAACAATAATGAGCTTTTCTTGGATAGTATATGTCCCTTATACCATCTTAGAATTTTTTTTTCTTCTTGAAACAAGCAAAACAATTTTTGATGAATAGTATATGTCTTGATTATTAAAAATAATCTTTGATTATTTTGTGCCCATTTTTGCAAATAGGATGGTAAATAATAAAATTATTTGGCTCAAAAACCTATATATGCTGTTAGTGGTCCTCACCTCACAAAATAAGGCAAAAGCCAAACATTTAACGTTGCTGTCAAATTATTATTTAAAATTGTCTAACAGGGTGGAACGGAGTATAACAGGGTGGATCACCTTTTAACAGCTTCAGTGGATGAGCTTTTTGTCATTGTCCTGCATGGTTTGCCATCAGTAATGTGTGGATCTGCACCTATATAATATTGTTTCAAAACAATAAAAAAAAATCCAAATTTCCTTTGGGGGAGGGACACAAAAAATAGCTATGTGGTTCCTTATCACAATCAATCATGGTGGCGAACCAATTCTCTCTTCAGATGGCTAGAGAAATACTTACAAATTAGAGAAGACAGACATAATAAATTACATTTTTATATTTGATTAAGAATAAAGATGCTATAATTCATTTGAATTAACTAGATTAACAAACAAAAACAAGGATCTCCATCTCTCTTTGCCCTGTAGCGATGCTGCATCTCAGCTGGAGTAAGTGGTGGTGCCATTTCCTAACAAATATTTGTAGATTGTAATAATTACACAGTTACTAATCACTGATACTAATACTGGTACTGATGTTTCTATGAAAATAATGAAATAGATTTTTTTTACATTATAAACATTCACATTACAGTATAACTGCGATCAATTTCAACATTTATAAGGCTTTAAAAAGAACTTTAATCTTAAGAAAAATGGGAGAGATGCATTAGATGCAGGATTGAAATGGTGGCTACAAAGAAATCTTTAATTAGGCTACGTTACCAAAACTTTTATTTTGGTCATGGTTGTCTTGAAAAACAAAGACAATTTGACGGTCGTCGTATGAGAAGTCACGCTGCAGAACTGCGAGTCAAATCTTCTGACACTGCCAGAATTTGTAAAATTTTATCGCAACAGTCATTAATCGGCTGTTGGTGAATATGTCAAACTAAATATGGCTTGGGTTCTCACTGTACGATTTTGGCCACGATTTGGCCATCTCAGACAAATTTTGTAATCCTAAAAGATTCCTCTGATCCTAGGCTAAAATTTGAAGTCTTTGGTCGTTACACTGAAAAAAATGATTAATTGACTTAGTTGAATTTGCTAAAAAAAATTATGTTAATTGGTTCCACATAATTAATTTTAGCTACATTTAAACAAATGCATTACGTTGAACTAAGTTCAGCTTAATGCATTTGTTTAAATGTAGCTAAAATCAATTGTGTGGAACCACTTACGATAAAAACATTTAGTAAATTCAATGAATTTACTGAAATCATTGAATTTACTAAAAAAAATTATCGTAAGTGGTTCCACACAATTGATTTTAGCTACATTTAAACAAATGCATTAAGCTGAACTTAGTTCAACGTAATGCATTTGTTTAAATGTAGCTAAAATCAATTATGTGGAACCAATTTACATCATTTTTTTTAGTAAATTCAACTAGTCAATGAATCATTTTTTTCAGTGTCGTTTGACACGTTCACCTACAGCCGATTAATGACCGTTGCGATCTAATTTTACCTTCTGCAGTGTGACTACTCCTACGACGACCATCAAATTGTCTTTGTTTTTCGAGACAAGCCATGACCAAAATTAGCATTAGAGTTTTGTAATTCAGCTCACGGTCACCTAACGTGTCATTGATTAATGATGTAAAACTCCAGATGAGGTTTCTTGTGTTCGTCCGTTTTAAGTCTGACATCTATGACAACTCAGATCTACGGTGTGACATGGATCACATCGGGGTTCATGTTCGTACAGTCTGACAAGAAACAATCGTAAAGGACTAATATAAGTCGCACAGTGTGTACCCGGCTTCAGTCACAGATTGCGACATGCCGTGTTTCGGTAGATGTGCGTTTGAATGAGAAATGTGTGCCTTCAGAGTGGATCGGAATATGATTTTCAGTAATTAATAACTTAAATTGTGCTCTGTACCTCATACAAGACTATTATATACCGCCATCATTTGGACTACTTTTGGTACCGCTTTTGACATTTTTGTAAAAAAATAAATAGCTTGTTCTATCCAGACTGTCACTGGACTATTGAAATGCTCTGCTGGCTAGTCTTCCAGCTTGCATTGTCAAACCTCTGTAACTGATCAAAAATGCCACAGCTAGAGTGGTCTTTAACGAGACGAAGAGAGCACACATCACACCTCTCCTTACAAAACTGCACTGGTTGCCAGTTGCCGCTCGCATCAAATTCAAGTCACTGACGTTTGCCTGAACAACCACTGGCTCTGCTCCCTTTTACCTAAACTCACTAGACTTATGTGCAATTCAGAAACTTGCGCTCTGCAAGCGAATGTTATCTTGTGGTGCCATCTCAAAGAGGCACAAAATCTCTTTCTCTGACCTTTACCATGACTGTTCCCTGCTGGTGGAATGATCTGCCTAACTCAACCAGAGCTGCTGAGTCCGTGGCCATTTTCAAGAAACGGCTGAAGACGCATCTTTTTCGGCAGCACTTGATCCAGTAATACTAACACTTTCTCTTCTATTCCATTTATTTAAAAAAAAATGTTTTTTTACATGTACTGCGTTAGATTAAACTGAGAAGGGTCACAGCACTTGTATATTGTTGTCCTACTGTTAGTTTAACTGCTTCTATTGTTCTCATTTGTAAGTCGCTTTGGATAAAAGTGTCTGCTAAATGAATAAATGTAAATGTAAATTACTGTGATTGCATTTGTCTGTCTGTAATTTTTCTTTATAGCAACATATTTTAAAGAAATGTTAATGGGTAGGTTTAGAGGTGGGAGTGGGATTAGCAGCTCAAAATATATTTTTCTTTATTCTATATTGTTGCTAAAATTAAAATAATATAAAATATATAAATAAAAGATTTCTATAAAATGGTAAAAGTGCAACTACATAAATATAAAGAATCGTAAATATTTTGTTTCATTAGCTGTAAATGCGTAATCATTTTTAAATTTTAAATGTTGTCAATACGTCTATATTGTACATTTCAGAATCTATCCAAACATACAAAAATGCAAGTTTTTTACTTGTAAGTGTTAATAAACGTTATTACGTACTAATAAACATTGAGACCAGGCTGAAATAAGAACACTGACACAACAGAGGGTTCTCAGAACTCTAGTGCAACGGGGTTACAGTGAAATCTTGTAGGGTTCTTAGTACAAGCCCCATGTGATGTTCCACTAGAACGCTTTGTAAAGAACCTTTGCCTTATTTGGAATGATGTTTAACCAGAACTAAATTTGACCACGGTGTACTTAAGATTATTACATAACAGAGACATGCGTACACAAAAACTCTTTTCAAAAGCCCACCCCTCTCTCCCTTTTTGTCCGTTTCTTCAGACAAATCAAATATCTACAACTAACTCGGCTATCTTCAGTGGTCATCCAACCTTTGAGAGTTTGTCTTTTTATGCATCATCCATTCATCAAACTCAATGCTTATTAAAACGATCAATGTTTTGAAAGGAAAAATCACCTTAAAATACAGTTGGTGGTCAAGCAGACTACCATCACAAACTATTAATACTGTACATATGAGTGCGAACAATTCCAACTAAAATAAATACAATTTACCCCTCAAACTTTATTGTGGTATTAACAGACCACTTTTTCCACCTGAATATGGCTTTGTGTTCTAAGACTCATGTTCAGAAGATGTATTATGTGTGATATCAGGTCAAGACCAAAGTCTCTCACACTTTCACTCATTAATTGGGTCTGATTCAAAGGTTAAACACACAACTAAGCTCAAATTACTTTTAGGAGAGAAAAAAAAACCTCGGAAAAAAATGCCTCGGATTGAACTACTAAACTCTCGCTTAGATTCTTTAGACAAATACAGAGATACCGTTTCTAATTTTCTTAGAACTCAGAGTTTTATGTAGTTTCATTTCAGTCTCCCGCATATTTTCTTATCATCGTCCTGCTTTTGTTCCAGCCAGCACAGCTCTGACTGCGTTTTTTAGAACAGCTAAACTGTCAACTGTCAGCCTTCAGTCAAGTCAAATTAGATTTATTTAATACTGTACATATAGAGCATGTTGTAAAACCACAAATGTTGACACTTTGAGATATCAAACCAACAACATATTAAGGAAAAAGTAAAAAATCCTTAACCTGTCAGAGGAGCTTAAGCAATGAAATTTAGGTAAAGCCTGTCAATTTAAAAGCATAACCTGACAGTTGGACCAGCGTGTCGGTGTGTGAATCAAAATGTGCCGTTTCCATGTATAGTCTGTGAGTGATCAAATGTGAATGACTGAGAAACAGAATGAGAATACAGCGAAGATCAATGATTTAGGAGTTCTGAGGCATTTGGACACAACCGTGTGGGGTTGCCTTGATGGCAGTATCCCTGGAACCCAGCAACCCTGAGGGAGGAGGCTGGCCTCTGTGTTAGAGACTTGGATACTGTATTAATGTGTTCAGCTGTCTCTGGTTTATTGGCAGATAGAGGAACTTCAAGCAAATTAACACTTTCTCCTAGAATTATGAATTTACTTTTGTGCTAATGGCCCTGAGGCTAACTGATCCTGATCCATTAATAGCAATCTTATAAAGAACATACAGAACTGAAACGTCACAAGAAACCAGGGGTCCGTGTGAATGTACTACACGGGGTGAAGATATTTAAAACAAAGACTTTTCTCTAAAGTATTGCACTACATATCTAACTATTTGAATGAACATATTTAAACTAATATTATTCTCAGCCACCCAGGGATCACAGCATAATATAATATAATATAATATAATATAATATAATATAATATAATATAATATTCATATTTAATTACAGTTATTAAATGTTATCAAAAAAAAAAAGCTTTTCATACTGTGGTCCCTATGACTGTACAGGTTGAAAATATCTGGGTCTGTACAGGTTGAAAATCCCTAAACAACTTAATTACATGCCCTCCAAATAAGTTTTTCAAAATGCCCATACAACACGTGCATTATTTCTTGATCATTTCGGTTATGTGTTAATTTATCAACTTCAAATAAATATATAAATAATTTCTACAAGTCGGACTAACTCTTTAATTGTCCTCTATACGGTTGCATTGCGGGGTACAAAGACGCAAGTGTTATTTTAATTTATTGTTCAAACGCCATTCAATGTCTATGTATGTGCTATTTCTTAACTTTCTCAACAAAGTTATTGGTTGTAGCCAAAGAAAAAGGAAAAGCAGTGCCCCTTCTTACCTGCCATCTGTTAACGATGTTACATCCAGCCATTCGCCCACCTCGTTTTTTACGCGGGGCACGTTAGGGTACGGGGGACGGGCCAACATCCCGACCGGGTACCACTGTTCGGCCGGAGGTCGCTCCCGCGCAACCAGAGACCCGCTTTGGCCGTACTCGTATGGGTTACAAATAAACGGCGTTTCATTGCCAGTAGCGTAAGTGGTCCTCTGTTTTGGAGGCCCGTACTGGCCGTTAGAGTCATCAGCGTACCTATGCGGGTACGCCCAGGTGTCATTCAGTTCACGGGGCATCATCTCTGCCTTAATTTTGGTGTTAAAGTGATTCACAGGCCCCGTAAACTCCCCGGACATCGCCGAGGGCTTCGCGAAGCTTTGGCTCGGTCCGTTTTCGAACTCCGGGTGGACGAAATGGGCCATGCTCGCGGGCAACAGTTGTTCGAACTGGCAAGAAGCCGCGTGCGTCGCGTCCATATCCGGTGCTGTCCTCGCTGCCGTACCTTCTGACCTCAGGTTGGCAATGTCCCCGGACATGCTGGCGAACTCATGCACCTCCTGCACACCTGATGTTAAGTGTGATCTAGACGCGTTGCTGTACTGCAAGGTTGTCACCTCACCTGCTAGGTCGCCACTTTTAAACATCCCGAGCACTTTGTCCCTGCCTCGCAGCTCTAAGCCTCTGTCTCTCTGTCCCATCGCGAGAGCGTACTCTCTGTCTTTCGCTCCTTCTTCAGGTTCGCTCACTGAGCAGTCGAGCAAAGGCAAAAACATTTCATCACTACTTCCAGTGGTCAGGGGCGGTAGGGGCATTGCATGGTGCGGTCCCATCTCGCCTAGTTCGCTGGACTCCATAGCTAAGCCCAAAGACACGGACACGGCTCTGCACAGCTCTCGCGCTGTCTCCGAAATGGTGCTGCTGCTGCATGCGCGACTACTACTCGCCACACTTGCGTCACGGCCCGAGCCCAACTCGCGCTTGTGAACTTCAGCTGCACCGTAGCCCTTCTGTCCGCTCTCAGAGCCCCGGAGGAAACCTGCGCGACTGCCGCTGCTTTCGGTGGCGTCTGCGCGGCCCGAGCCGCTAGATGACAGAGATGTGTCGCTTTTGCTTCCTGTTGAACTCTTGAGAAAATTAATACGGCTTGCCGCTGCCTGTATCACCGAACTCGTACTCTCGCACTCTTTTTCGGGGCAGCATATTATTCCTCTGCGGGGGGACAGCTTGTTTAAACGCATGTCCCTCGACGCGGTCTGCAGGAAGCCGCACTTCTTGGAGCTAGAAATGTCCAAACTCTCGGTGTTACTCGCTCTCTTGACGCGCACGTTTTGAAAAACGCTTTGGTAAGATCGGTGAAAAACTGCGTCTGGGGACTCGCAAGTGTCCATCAACCCGAACGGAACCTCAATAGTCTAGAAACAGTACAACACACAACCCGTGAGGGTTTAAAGGTGACTCACCGCAACAAGTTCATCGACGAAATACTTAGAAAAAGTTCCAGTCAGACAGACAAGATCGGAGCTGCGCAGGGCGAGAGTGTGTAAGCAAAACAATAATCAAACGAACGCTTGTGTAATCGCAGAGGACACGCTAGGCGGCTCTTAATAATAAACGTCAACGAGAAAAGTTTTTCGAAAATGCACGCCAACAACCGTTTGGGGCATCCGATCATCAGAGCGTCAAGTCAGACACGTCTTATCCATAAATGAGCGGATGAGAAAGTGAACCAGTCCGGGGCCCGGGGGTGGGAATTTCTCTCCGCTGCTCGAGTAGTTTTCCGTCTACCTTGAGAACAAGCTATGAGATTTTGCGCTGTCTGTTTTCAATCATCAATCTGAGCCGAAGCGGCTGTTGCTACAGTAGGCTACTCTGGGCGCATCATAACAGCCTACACTTTCCTCTTTTAAGTAATTACAGCCATTTTTTTTTTTTTCTCGTGTCAGGTAGGCTACTCTCCTGGGTACATTCGCAGGTAATATTGCTGTGTCACGGTGTTTTGTCGGGGTAAGCAGTAATTTTACGGAGAGTTTGCTCGGGAAAGTCCTTGAACGCTCTAACTGTCAGGACTAAATAATACAGTCACAGGAACGGCGCCAGTTATACGGATAGCCTAAATAAGAGCTCACTGCAAATAAGACCAGGGGATCACAACTCACTTTAAAAGTATTAAAATAAAACACTGATGATGTATAGCCTATAAATATCATAGGTTTAAAATAGGTGAAAAATAGGCTACAATGAAATCAATGAGCTCCAGAGTGCTCTATGAGAAACTGCACGTGCGCACTTTATAGGGGGGCTTTATTACTGAGAACACACTAAATCCACAATGGGACTGTTAAATCCACAAAATAAGCCACTTGAAGAGCAAAATAGATTGTTGGCTATTTATTTATTTATTTTAAGGAGATGGCAGTATTTAACCTTGCTGCAGTAAATGTTCCTGTCTGGACATTTAATGTCAATTAAATTAAATATGAAATCACATGAAATTATTTTATGTGTGTATTTTAACAGACCGTTTTATTAAATTAGACTACAGAATTGAATTAATTAGGATAATTTAGTTTTGTAAACATTTCAAATGCCATCAGAGAGGATGTGAATTTTTCAATTGAGATGGGAATTTGAAATATGGGAAATGTGACTGACTCAATAAAATGAGAAAGAGAAAGAGTCAGAATGTGTTGGATAAATGAACTTTGCAGCCTATAAATCCATGGAATCACTATCTTTTTACTTGGACTGTTGTTCCTTTGATAAAGGCAAGGCATCACTCTAACGTTTTCATTCAGAAGATGAGCAACATAACATGACAATAATTATATCTTACTGAAGGGTAATTCAACTGTGGGTTCCTGAGGTGGCTTCTCATTCACATCCAGCCATGAGGACCGGTTTAATCAAAATACCATTGTACTACAAGTAATACAGACCCTTTCCAAAAAATTAGAATATCGTGGAAAAGTTGATTTATTTCCATAATTCCATTCAAAACGTTAAACTTCCATAGATTATAGATTCAGGGCCCACAACTTAAACGATTTCAAGTATTTAGTTGTTTATTTGTACATAATTTGGGCTTCCAGCTCATAAAACCCACGAAAACAGGATTTCAAAAAAGAATATTACATGAAATCACACAGTAATTACACAGTAATCCCATGGTCATTGAACCAGGTTTTGGTTCTTTTTGGCAGTGTGGGCAGGTGCAAATTCTGCTGGAAAATGAAGGAAGCATGAAGTGCTCTGAAAATGTCCTGGTAGACGGCTGCGTTGACTATGGATTTAATAAAGCACAGTGGACCAAAGTCCTCTTTTCTGATGAGAGCAAATTTTGCATCTCATTTGGAAACCAATTTCCCAGAGTCTGGAGGAAGAATGGAGAGGCACACAATCCAAGATGCTTGAAGTCCATTGTGAAGTTTCCACAGTCTGTGTTGGTTTGGGGAGCCATGTCATCGGCTGGTGTTGGTCCACTGTGCTGTCCACTCAACGCAGCCGTCTACCAGGACATTTTCAGAGCACTTCATGCTTCCTTCAGCGGACAAGCTTTATGGAAATGCTGACTTTTTTTCCAGCAGGATTTGCACCTGCCCACACTGCCAAAAGAACCAAAACCTGGTTCAATGACCATGATATCACTGTGTAATTACTGTGTGATTTCATGTAATATTCTAATTTTTTGAAATCCTGTTTTCGTGGGTTTTATGAGCTGGAAGCCCAAATTATGTACAAATAAACAACTAAATACTTGAAATCGTTTAAGTTGTGGGCCCTGAATCTATAATCTTTGGAAGTTTAACGTTTTGAATGGAATTATGGAAATAAATAAACGTTTCCATGATATTCGAATTTTTTGGAAAGGGTCTGTATATTATCATAATCCTAGAACTTATTTGACTGCAAAGGCAAGGACATTTCTTAATAACCCTTTTGCACTATAACTTACTGTGACCTTTATTATTTTATTTGTCAGAAGGTTCAGGGGATGTTATGGTCCTCAGTGAAATAAGGCTATTCATTATTAATTCCTGTTGTCAGCTGTCTCAAAACTGATCACATTGCAACAAAGGTCTCAGTCATGTCAAATGTTGTCACACAAAATGATTTCCTTGCATAAACGATGCCCTATAAGCAAGAGTTAAGAGAAGCCTTCACATAAGCGACGAGCGTGCCACGTATGCAATGCAGATAAAGGATATTGCATTTGCAGCCCTGAATTGTCATGAACACTGTTTGATTTGAATGAGGAATGCTGTAGTGAAGTGTTTGAAGTTATTGAGAATGGCTTATTCAGAATGAATTGGTCAGAATCCAAAATGAGGGATGGAAGTTGAGAGGGCTGTTGTTCGGTTCGGTTTGGTTTTGGCCTGAGATTGGCTTAGTTGAAGGGAAAGTGCTCTGTTGTGTTGTTTATCAGTTGAGTCTGAAATGGTTTTTGTTTATCATGTCTCATCATCACATTTTTTATTTATCATTAGGAATCGGCGTTCTACCAATCCCTCGCTTCTTTTTGCTCTATCCCATCCGCTCGAGTGCGTGTCCGCATGTGTGTGTAGCACCTGTTGCTTAGTAACTGAAATTCCACATATACTCTAAGCATTACGACAAAGTGCATACCATTTATTCTGTTTAAAAAGAAATCTTCTATTTATCTGAAATAGTTTTAAAGGTTATGTAGACCTGCTAATATTATGTTAAAAGAATATTCCAGATTCTGTAGGCCCTTACAAGTTAAACAAGTTAAACAGCACATGTGTCAGGTGTTGATTACCACAAAAATCTATTTCAACTAGTCCCTCATTTTTTTCTTTTTTTTTTTTCTTTACTTAAAATTCTTGGTTACAGTGAGGCACCAGAAGTGAAAGGGACTGTAATGAAGTTAGTTGTTGTGGGAAGAAAGAGACGGGAACCGGCGAACGTTCACAAACACGTATTACTGTACGTAAAAGTAACGCATTACTTTAAAAAATTTCAACAAAATATCTGAGTTACTTTTTCAAATAAGTAACGAATAAGTACAAATAAGGCATTGTGTTTAAACATGACGGTTATTGTAGTTCTAGACTAAATGTGAGCGTGCATTTTTTTTTATTAGATTTTTTTATTCTATTTAGATTTTTTTTTTTTTTATCAAGTATGTTAAACTTTTTTCTCCTGCATCCTATTCTTCCGTTATCCTGGCAGCACAGCTGAAAGGTTTGCTTGAGCTACATCCTCTAATGTACATGCGTGAATTTGCATTTCCTTCAGCCCGAGGCTTATTCATTTCACTTTTGGTTTGAAATTAAATTTGAAATTCACTTTACATTCGGCCAAAAATATAACTTTTTTGTTATAAAAAAACAAGCCCAGCCCAGGTGAAAAAAAGTAACGTAAAAAATTTTCTAAAAAAAAGTAACTGAGAAGCGCAATTAGTTACTTTTTAAGGGAGTAACACAATATTGTAATACATTACTTTTCAAAGTTACTTTCCCCAACACTGCTGACGACTGCCGCACACACATTATAAAACATAAACACAACGCGAAGTCCAGGCCTGGTCCTCTCTCATCCTTCACTGTCGTCACTCCTTATGCTTCCGAAGCTCCTCCGTGAGAGATACGAGACCACTGCAGCACACAGGTGGCGCTCACCGTTCTTTCACGGACCTTGGCCTCGTCCTGCTTGCCACAGGGACCAATCAATAAACTTTAAAATACATGCTTGATTTTAGTGTGGGGGAAAAAAAATCCAAATTACAACTTTGTTGTAATAATAACTTAACATCTAAAACCCTAAAACAGTTATAAAATAAACAACTTTATAGATCAAATAAACACTTATTTTACCAGGAGAATTAATTTAAGTGATTTGATAAAAAGTCTGTGTTTGTTTTGTGCTCTGTGATATAAGTGAAAAAACATTTAATTGAAACTCCTTATAGGTCAGATTAAATTTTGCATTACAAACTGATAGCAGACAGACAGTAAAGAGCCACTAAGGTGAATGTGCGTATGTTTTTAAGTGCCTATAAAGCAGTTTTTGAGGTTGCTGGTGTTCCTTCATCCCCAAGAACCAGTCCAACACTTACCTTAAATATTCTGATAAATGAGGCAATCTCTCTCTTTCTACATTTCACCACCTATACTAAGTAAATAGGCCAGTATTGTCGCAAGATTTTTTAAATCTTTGAATGGACTGGCGCCTACTTATCTGTCGAGCTTTTCTGAATACTTATCTATTCAGATCTTCTGAATAGAGGCTGCTGACCGTTCAGGGCAAGACTGAAATTCAGAGTGGATCGGGCTTTTTCTGTTGTTGCCCCTAAACTGTGTAATAGCCTTCCACTGTGTGTTAGAACTGCTCAAACACTTTCTAATTTTAAATCTAAACTAAAAACTAATTTGTTTTCTTTGGATTTTAATGTATTATAGAGATTAAAATAATCTCTTTTTATTGTTTTGTTATGTTTTGAATGTTGTTATGTGTGTCAAAGTAAAGCACTTTGGTCAACTTAAGCCGAGGACACACTTACCAACTGTAAGGCCGATAATGAATGTAATTTCATACTTATGACTGATCATGCCCAAACGCACCGAGTCAGAGACAGCTGTGTTCAGTCGATGTTCACAGTCTGTGTTTAAAATCTGCTCCAGTCTTTGGAAATGGTCTGTAAGTGTGTTCAGTTCAGTCTTAGAATGTTTCAGCTAGTCGGTAAGTGTGTCCCTGGAATAAGTTGTTTTAAAATGTGCTTTAGAAATCAATTTGACATTGACATTTGGCATTGACAAAGACTACTTTTTGTCAAGGTGTAGAATTTTTTTTTTTTTTTTTTGAAGCGTCAGTTTTTGCATTAATTTTACTACAGTCAAAACTGAACACAGAGAAAGACATTTTGTTACACATAACATCAAAATTCAATAAAAATGTAACACACACACACATTATAAAACATAAACACAACGCGAAGTCCAGGCCTGGTCCTCTCTCATCCTTCACTGTCGTCACTCCTTATGCTTCCGAAGCTCCTCCGTGAGAGATACGAGACCACTGCAGCACACAGGTGGCGCTCACCGTTCTTTCACGGACCTTGGCCTCGTCCTGCTTGCCACAGGGACCAATCAATAAACTTTAAAATACATGCTTGATTTTAGTGTGGGGGAAAAAAAATCCAAATTACAACTTTGTTGTAATAATAACTTAACATCTAAAACCCTAAAACAGTTATAAAATAAACAACTTTATAGATCAAATAAACACTTATTTTACCAGGAGAATTAATTTAAGTGATTTGATAAAAAGTCTGTGTTTGTTTTGTGCTCTGTGATATAAGTGAAAAAACATTTAATTGAAACTCCTTATAGGTCAGATTAAATTTTGCATTACAAACTGATAGCAGACAGACAGTAAAGAGCCACTAAGGTGAATGTGCGTATGTTTTTAAGTGCCTATAAAGCAGTTTTTGAGGTTGCTGGTGTTCCTTCATCCCCAAGGACCAGTCCAACACTTACCTTAAATATTCTGATAAATGAGGCAATCTCTCTCTTTCTACATTTCACCACCTATACTAAGTAAATAGGCCAGTATTGTCGCAAGATTTTTTAAATCTTTGAATGGACTGGCGCCTACTTATCTGTCGAGCTTTTCTGAATACTTATCTATTCAGATCTTCTGAATAGAGGCTGCTGACCGTTCAGGGCAAGACTGAAATTCAGAGTGGATCGGGCTTTTTCTGTTGTTGCCCCTAAACTGTGTAATAGCCTTCCACTGTGTGTTAGAACTGCTCAAACACTTTCTAATTTTAAATCTAAACTAAAAACTAATTTGTTTTCTTTGGATTTTAATGTATTATAGAGATTAAAATAATCTCTTTTTATTGTTTTGTTATGTTTTGAATGTTGTTATGTGTGTCAAAGTAAAGCACTTTGGTCAACTTAAGCCGAGGACACACTTAACAACTGTAAGGCCGATAATGAATGTAATTTCATACTTATGACTGATCATGCCCAAACGCATCGAGTCAGAGACAGCTGTGTTCAGTCGATGTTCACAGTCTGTGTTTAAAATCTGCTCCAGTCTTTGGAAATGGTCTGTAAGTGTGTTCAGTTCAGTCTTAGAATGTTTCAGCTAGTCGGTAAGTGTGTCCCTGGAATAAGTTGTTTTAAAATGTGCTTTAGAAATCAATTTGACATTGACATTTGGCATTGACAAAGACTACTTTTTGTCAAGGTTTAGAATTTTTTTTTTTTTTTTTGAAGCGTCAGTTTTTGCATTAATTTTACTACAGTCAAAACTGAACACAGAGAAAGACATTTTGTTACACATAACATCAAAATTCAATAAAAATGTAACAAACATGAACAGGAATGCTATATCAGAGCTTAACCAACCTGATTTCAACCTCTTATTTGAGACTTCTGGCTCAATTCTTTCCATATTGTTACAGCCACACCAGTTCATTTAGTTCAGTGTGTAATAATAATGTATTGTATTGTGTGTGATTTTGTGTGTGTATATGCTTTTCTATTCCAGTGGGGACTTCAAGCTTCTTAAATCATACAGAATGAATTTTTTTTTTTTTTTTTTTTTTTTGGAAAATGTAAAAAGAAAGTTTTCTGTGATGGGTAGGTTTAGGGTTAGTGTAAAGGGACAGAATATACAGTTTGTACAGTTTAAAAAACATTACGTCTATGGAGGGTCCCCACAAAGATAGTGTCTGTGAGAGTGTGTTTGAGTAGGTGTGTCTGTTTTGTACTCTCAATGTTTTAGATTGTAACCTCTTCCTTCCCAAGTGAAAAATAAATATACTAAAATGAATTTGAAATACATTTATTTAATGCTAATTATACTAATACATTTACATATTTGGGTCAATGACGTGACGCCTACATTTTCTGTCCGACTGCATTTTTTCAGGCAAAAACGGTTTAAATGCATAAAAAGATACGGTATATTTGTAGTACCTCTCCCATGTATGTACTCACTTTAACTTTTCAAAAACCTTTACTTAATTTTTTTGTTTTGTTTTGTTTTTTAAAGTGTCAAAACATCATGTGGTGCGACCGTCCGGCCATAACTTCTGTTTTGAAAACGTCTTTGAAATTACTCTAAATTTATTCAAATTTATTTTCTGCACTATTTGGCATGATTTCCAAAATGTTTTGTAATCCTTTAAAAAATTCAAAGCATTTGTATTTATATTTCCATCATAATATACAAACAAACTTTGTCCGATGATGTCCATTTTATGAAATATCATGTGGTGCGACCATCAAGGAACTACCATTTTGGGACTTTTATGTTGAAAACTATTCAAACACAGGAAGTTACATCATATACCAATTTACCAAGGACCCATGGAAGCAGCAAGCAGTTTTGTAATTCTCTTAAATTGGAAAAAAAATAAACCTTTGTAATGGTTGGTATGTAGTTGCCACATTTGGATGTCATGTGGTATGGCCTCAAAAAAAAAAAAAAAAAAAAAATTAAGTTATATCTACAAATATATATTTTTATTATAAATTTCATAGTGAACTTTTTGTGGGAAGCTAGCTTGTTTTCTTTAGGTGGCCAATTCTATGCCTGTAAATTTTGACTGAATTTGAAAATATCATGGGGTGCCACCAAATATCATGTGGTCCGACCACTGCAGACTGTTTTCCATGATAGATATATGTCCTAGATTGGCAGTTTTATGCTTCTATATTCAATTGACGGTTTATATACAAAAAGTACTTTAATTTAGTATCATTTGGAATAGATTTTTATGCAATTTGGGATTTTTTTAAAATATATTTTAGACAGTTTGTTTACTCTTTGTAGAATATGAGAAAAATGCAACAAAAAAATTAGAGCATGTAATTTCAGCTTAGTAATAATGCATTTATTAGTCATGTATTTATATTGCCTATTTATTTATTTAAAACTATTTTAATCTATTTTACCAGATGCCACTGCCAAGCGAAAAAATTCTGACCTTGCAGCAAGAGCGGAGTACCTTGATAGGAGAAGAGTGAAATATTATTATAGTTTAAAATATATGTTTTCTATGTGAATATATAGTAAACTGTAATTTATTCCTGTGATCAAAGCTGAATTTTCAGCATCGTTAATCCAGTCTTCAGTGTCACATGATCCTTCAGAAATCATTCTAATATGTGACCCTGGACCACAAAACCAGTCACATGGGTAAATTTTTTGAAATTGAGATTTATACATCATATAAAAGCTGAATAAATAAGCTTTCCATTGATGTATGATTTATTAAGATAGAACAATCGAAAATCGAAAAATCGAAACATTGAGAAAATCGCCTTTAAAGTTGTCCATTTATGTTTGCGATATTGCTATATTCACTCACAAAAATAAATGTTTTAAATATTTATGGTAGGACATTTACAAAATATGAAACATGATCTTTATTTAATATCCTAATGATTTTTGGAATAAAAGAAAAATCGATCATTTTGACCCATACAATGTATTGTTGGCTATTGCCACAAATATACTCTGTGCAACTTGCGACTGGTTTTGTGCAGGGTCACTAATGATTTGCTGCTCAAGAAACATTTCTGATTATTATCAATGTTCATATTTTAGTGGAAACTGTGATACATTTTATATGTCAGGATTATTTGATGAATAGAAAGTTCAAAAGAACAGAATTTATTTGAAATAGAATCTTTCGTAACATTATAGCCTAAATATCTTTACTGTCACTTTTTAGCAACTGAATGTGTCCTTAATTAATAAAAGTATTAATTACTTTAAAAAAAAACTATTGACCCCAAATGTTACTTGTATACAATACTTATAGAAATAATTTATATCTATAACATTATTATTTGTTAAGTTAGTCAAGTTAAATTAAATGGTGCACTTGACTTGTGTTTGTGATGTGATTTTTTATAAAAAAAAAAAAAATTGTTTATAAAATGTTTGTTCAGGAAAATTCTGTGAAATTTGTATAAAATCTGGTTTAAATAAAAAAAATTGTATCAAATGTATTGTTCATTGATCTCTTTAAATAGATTTTTAACTATATAAGGTCTTCGTGTCATTTGGAGCGACCACTCATCATGTGGTGCGACCAATAAAAGCAATCACTGTATTAAATTTAAAATAAAAAATCTTATTTCTGTGGCTGAAATATGAATCATTGATACAGTATGTTTTAATAAATGATATTTTTAAAACATTTGTTTCAGTTTTATGTGATTTACAGGAAAAATAAGTCTGTTAACTAGATTTAAGAAGGCAACTCAGAAATTATAGAACAAAAAATGAGATAATTATTTACAAAAACTCAAAAGAAATGCAAATACTTGGTTTCTAAACACTTACTAAGAACTTGTAAAAAAAATTAAGCATGTTAAGGAAATTAATTAATTTTAAGATAAATCACGGTCGCACCACATGACATTTTTTAAGGCTACAGACAATTCATCTAGATGAAGAAACACTAAAATCACTTAAATTAAATTTTATAAATGAAATTAGGTGTACACAACATCCTTAATGTTTGAACAACTGCAACAGGTATCTTTTTATTTTTTTTTTATTTTAAAAATGGCCTGTCGAAAATCCTTATACGTCATTGACCAACTTATGTACTTAATATAAATACTCTTGTACTTTTAGTATACTAAATTGGTATACTTGAAGTCTTCTAAATTAGAACAACTAATTTTGTACTTAATGGTGGTGGATTTTGAACCCAAACAACACAAGTACAGCTATTTTATTTTTACAACCTATTTTTACAATATCTTTTGGGGGGGGGGGGGGGGGGGGGGGGTGTCTAAAATGACCGAACAACACCAGAGGGTTAACATTTTCTTCACACTTTAAAAAACAAACAAACAATAAAATCATTCTTTTAAGAGCTGTTGACTGAAAAACAGTTCTTTATAGGCATCAATGCTAAAATCACTGTTTTGGAATCTTTATTTATAAGAGTGCATTCACATACACATTTATAACTGAAGGAAAGTTTCACGAGTTCACACCTACAAACAATCAGAGTAAAGAGAATGTGTATTTGGCTGCTGTCCAAGTAGAGGGCTCCGAGCTCGGAATTTGCTCCAAACCCAGAGGACTCCCCCGTATCCCTGGCTGGGGTAGTAACCAGCCGAGAGTGAGGAGTCAGGGTGATGGAGGGATGCAGAAAACTGTTGAGGAACATATGGTGAGTCGGCTATATATAGGCCTCCTCTCGGTCTGATTGGATAGATCATTTGAATGTGTTCCTCCCGAACTTTGTTAATAAAACATCATTAAGTGAGTGTGAGTGCAAGAGAAAAAGTAAAGCAATGTTTCTCAAGGCTAAAGCGTGTAGTCGAAGTCTCCATTTTTTAATATAAGGTTACAAAAAGAGCACAAAGGGGAGGGTTTGATATTTTTCCATCTATGGCTCTGTGTCTAAAAACTGCATGTTTAAGACTTTTTAACAGAGAAAGGAGTAAAGAACAAAAGACACATGATACACAACTCTCCCTTTGTCAAGCTTTCATTTACAAGAAAACACTTACACATTCCAATCTAGTCACAGAGAGGAAAAGAGAGATAATTAAGCAGACTGATAGACAAATGGAGACCTTAACAAGCTGCATAAGTACATAATTCTCTGTGGTGTCAATGCCATGCCAACAAATGAGATTTAACATCTGTCAGTGAGATGTGGTCTGCACTAATCAATGAGGCTGGGTGTTTCATTATGTGCATCCCGTGTGTGAGAGCATGTGTGTAAGAGGCCTAAAAAATGAATGGCCTTCTGCTTAAATAATTCAATTATAAAAATTATTATATACGGTCTTCATTTCACTTGATCATATCATATCACTCATCCCTCTCTAAAGTCAGTAGACATTCTCTACATTTTTCCCATGTGCCAGAGTGCGATCACTTCAACCTTTCTGGCTTTGATTCATGTAAGTTTGGGAGAGCTGTCAGAGCGGGCGAGGTAAGTGACTGTTTATATTCTGCCTGCTCTGTGGTCAGTGGAAGTTATTGGCTTAAGCTCCGCTCACACTTTCATGTCATGCCATTTGTTGTTGCTCAACAACTCCTCTGAATAAGAGTTGAACAATTTCCTCACAAAGCAGCAAAACACCTGCAAGTTAACTTTTTTGTGTGTTTTTCGGCTTGCACGACTGTTCAATCATTAAAGCTCTGCAACCAATGCAAAGTTTCCACAATCGGGTCACGTAGCGGCTGTTTTAACTTTTTAGCATGGAGTTTTACGGTCATCAGGTTTTTTTTCTTTCTGTTGATCTCATCCTATTAAAATGTATGATGTGTTGGCCACAATTGTCTCATTTTGACAAGTCAAACTTTTCAGTTAATAAAACATCCAGGCTGGTTTCAGTTCCGTAACACTGGTTAAAAGACAACAGCACACATGCAGAACGTTATAGCACTGACAAATTTATGTATTTCTAAAAATAACCTGTTTTTGATATGGACTGAGGTCAAGGACAATTTGGCATGTTTTTACTTTCTCTGCTTCCAAAATAAACCAGCAGAGTCATATCTGATTGAAGTTCATAAGTTCAGTTGTTTCTGGGACAGACACCGAGCAAGACTAAGGTTTTATATGTCCATTTGGGTTTTTATTTAATGTTTATATAACAGAATCCAAGGTTTTATATAATTGGATGAGTTTTATTTTACGTTTATACCTTGAAGATATGTCAATTGAAAGGTTCAAGTGAGACACACTCGAGTAAAAATGGCCTATATGAAATCTCTTCAAAGTGTGCAATGGAAATTGTGTCTATAATGATAAGCAACTAATCACTGTCATTAGTGGTGGAAATTCACACTTAATTCTTGCATCAAGTCTTACTCACCCTCATGTTGTTCAAAACTCCTCTATGGAATATAAAATAAGATATTTGTTTCAACTGTTTTTGAAAGTGGGGTCCAAAATAACATCGGACCCTATTGACTTTCATTGTGTGAACCAAATTTTTTTTACATCTTCTTTTGTGCACAGAAGAAATAAAGTCAGGTTTGGAAGTCAGTTATTGAGAGAGAGAAAAAGCAGCATAGTAAAAATGCTTAGTAAAAATAAAAGTATGCTTTCTTTATGGTCCTTTTTTGTTCAATGTTGTTTTGCTCATTATGTCTATGCTGCTGGTCTGAGGCAAATCCCTCGAGGAAGACTCTAGTTCTGTGAGTAACGCTGATGTTTTTTTGGGGCTCTTATGCCACTTTTCATAGTTTTTCCTCTGTCAACAGCAGGTGCATGGAGATGTCCCTCCGGCCGCATCAACTGCCGTCATCAAGGATAAATTAGCTTTCATATTCATGCCACTTATATTTTAATATGCCCTTGTAACTGTACTAATAGTTAAGATTCATAACTAGGTCTTCAGATGTCTTTCTCTCTCCAGGTGGTTGAAGTTTTCTTATCTGAACTATTCCTGATTTTGGCTCTTCTCTACGGCCTTCATATTTAAAACTCCCACACACACACACACACACACATTACATTGCATTACATTTAATCATTTAGCAGACACTTTTATCCAAAGCGACTTACAAAAACAGAGAGCAATAGAAGCAATCAAACCAACAATAGGGCAACAATAGTGCTGTGACTAGTCCCAGTTAGTCTAGCACGGTACAAGGTAGCAAGGTTTTTTTTAATAAATAACAATTAAATAGATATCATAGAATAGAATAAGAAGTGTTAGTATTACAGTTTTTCTCGATTGCTTAAACACTATAACCAGGCTTTTGAACTAAAATTTCAAAACCATAACGCCATTTATCAAAAAGCACACCCATTTCACTAAACTATAAACACTATTCCCTGTTTTGACACATGAGTCAGATTTGTTGAACTGTCACTGCAAAACTCTACACACAAATCCCTTCATTTCTCATTGCTTAGACCATGTTGTCATTTAGAAAGCACTAGCATTCAAAATTGTTCACTCAAGTCAGCACAGCTTCAGCTCAGTTAGCACACAATTACCCAAGTGGAAACACTAAGAGTCAAAATTTAACACACATCAATCAGAACCTTCAATAGATATATAAAAGGGTCCAAATCAGTTTATTGCGTTTTGGAACAATGGATCCAGAAAGACATGAAGGAAGAGGGATAAGAATGAGGAGGAGGAAGGGCAAGGACAAGAAGACAAGCAGTCTCAGATGAGAGTCAAGCCACTCTAGTTGCCCATGTCTTTGTCAATGGTATGACTATGAGGGAGGCTGGGCTACGAGTAAGGCCAAATTTGAGTCGCTTTACCGTCGCCTCGAGAACCTTCAGGGAGGTGTGGTGGCAAACAAAATTCTATCACTGAATAAGAGACAAACATTTCCAATAGTCTTTGATGAGGTTTATTTTCTTGCAAGAAAAGGCCAGCAGTCATACAGTCAGACAGTGTGGCTGCAGAGTGTGACAGTGAAGGGAGGGCATCCTTTCTCCTTTATAGTCTTGACTCCCAGAATGTTATGTTTCTAGGCAAATTATGGTATTTCAACCATATGTGGAACATTTTTAGACGTGTCCATCATATTGTATCCTTGAGTGGAGGCCCTCCTGTTACGTCCCAACACTCTACCATTCCAATACAATTCGAATTCCATATTACAGTTTTTCTGAATTGCTAAAACACATTTCTTGAAACCATCACTCACTTTCTCAAAACCTTGAACACAAAACCACATTTTCAAACCACATTCAGAGAACCTCTGACTCTTCTGGCAAAATCAAACAATTGCCTCAAAACCATTTTATCTGTGCTCAAAATCAAACAATACTTTCAGATCATACACACATGAGTCAATATTATAAACACTACAGATCATTACTGTATTAGACACTACAGAGAAAAATGGAGAACACAGAATCCAGAGCATGCAGTTACAGGAAAAAAAGTATAGTGTAACAAAGTAAACACATTTTGCAATTATGTAAAAAAGTATAGTAATGACAACGTACAGTAGTAAGCTGAATAAATGGTATACTGTATGCACTGCAAGTGTAGTATTGTAATGGATATTGTATAGTAGGCCTATCGGATGTCTGTATATTCAGCTCTTGCATACTGTGAAAATACAGTGACCCAACTGCAAAAGACAAAAAGGTTACAGTAAAAAGCTCGAAATGAAAAGCATGTTATAGTCACTCAGAGGAGTTGTGCAACTGCAGAATCAAGGTCAATGAGAGACTGATTCATCATCATGTCTTCATGTTGGTCCGGCCAGAGGAGTTTCTTCACATCACAGACAATATCATGTTTGCAGGCAAAGGGAAAAACCCTAAAGCAGATCCAGCCTTGACAACATTCTCACACACCTGCTCTTCCTCGTCCTCATCCTCATCCTGCTTGTTCACCTCCTCTTATACACATACTCTTCCTTCTCTCCCTCTTGTATTGTCACCATCCATTATTGGTATCAACATTCAGTGCAATATTTTGAGTCAATTTTGGGACTCTGAACTGACTTGTATTATGTATGTTGGTTTGGTCACATCATTAGAAATAAGTGTGAACAATTTTGAGTCGTTGTGTGTAAACGATGACAACTGTGTTGCAGTTGTGTTTAACATTCGCCTGCCTGTGTTTAGCATTTTGAAACTATGGGTTAGCTGAGACCACAATAAATTTTGTTTTCGCAAGGCTGAGTTGAAGGTGGTGGTCCTTCATCCAGCAAGAAATGTCTGTCAGACAGGCCGAGATGTGAGCAGCTACACTCTCAGAAAAAAAGGTACAAAAGCTGTCACTGGGACAGTACCCTTCAAAAGGGTTCTAATATGTACCATTTAGGTACTAATATGTACACGTTTGGTACCAATATGTACCTTTGAGGGACTTATATGCACTCTTTAGTTACAAAGGTGTACCTTTTGAAAAGGTACCGCCACAGTGACAGCTTTTGTACCTGTTTTTTTTTTTTAGAGAGTACCGTCGGATCATCTGGCTGGAATGAATATGCTCAGACAAGCATACATGCCTTCATTTAGGCATGGTCCTAAAAATTCAAGCACTTCGGTGTTATATTTACAAAAGTTTCTTTGCTCTAATCAGTCAAATTGTACTTTTGCTATCCTGTTGTCTGAAGTTTGTCATAATGGACTTTGTCTGGGACACCTTCATAGAACAACATCTGTCTTAGACTTAAATATAAGGTTGGATGTCAATGCGCATTTTAGAGGTCAGAGCAAATCTACACTTCTGATAAGAATGTGTGTGAAGTGGAAGAGGACAGGAACAGGCTGAGATAAGATTCAGGGATGAGGTGATCACACATCTTTGTCCACGACAGCACTCACGAGTCACAACAACAATGACCAAAATACTGGTCTCCTTTTGACAGGTGAGAGGGTTCTGTCAATATAACATCCTGTTGTTCTATTTGAGTTGCTTAAGATCGGTTAAGGGACAAAACCACCCATGAAAAACACTGTCTCTGACCTGATAGAGTTCAGACACAATAACTCTTTTTTTTCTTCCTTTGCCAAAACCACTACGACTAACTATGCAAGGCTAAAGTGCCCTCAGTCCTACTCCCTCAATCTCTAACACATATACCAGTTTCTGCAGTTATTTTTTCATTATCACATACCACACAAAACACTCTTCACTTGGCTTAGGATATATTTAATCGTTCGTGTGATAATTGCAGAGAAAATGATCATAGGCACTGCTCGAGGGCTCGGGCACAGAAAAATATGGGCGAGCACTCACAGAAAAACACAAGGTATTCTCTATTCATTTTATCTAACCTCTCTGATTGGTGGATCTCACATCGGATCCTGGCGCGTCATAATATTCACAATTCTGCTGAAAAAGACCACCTGACACAAATGCTTGTCCTTTCTGTTTTTTCTACGTAGCTAATTCCAAAATCATCAGTGAGAGAACAACTCACAACAACACTCATGGAGAGAATATGTGTTTTTGTTTGGTTGGTAATGTTTTTGCAGTCCATGCATTTCTATTTGTAATACACAAATAACTTTTGTGTAATGAATTCATCAAGTGCACCATCACACAGAGAGGAAGGCAGTACTCTTGAAAAACTAACACATATAATTGATTGTTGAGTAATGAGCATGTTAGAATGTTTTAAGGGACATTTGGTGCGTATGTGTATGTGTCACTTTGCTTATCCCATTTTTCATTTGCTCATGAATAAATCAGCACATATGCCTTCTATCTTCAATACGAATGAGTCAGGATAAACATGGCCTGCTGTGGTGCTTGCCAACTGATCACTGAGTTGCAGTGTTCAATTTAAGGTAATGCAATCTAATAACAGAATGCAATATATTACAAGGTAATGTAACTTAGTGCAATGTAATATAATGTGATGAGCTACAACTGAATATGATGTACATGTTCTAAAATTATAATAATTGTTAGGGGAGCGCGGGGCACAACCTAACGCGGGGTTAGTTGTAACACGCTTGTTTTAAATACTTCCGCACATGCTTGGATGACGAAACTTTGTTTATTTACTAGTTGCCATATCAACACTATATATATTTAAAAAAAATCCGCCAAAATTATTTTATTTTTGGAAGATATCCATAGACATTTATTAAACCATAGCAAAAGTAAATTTCTTACTTAAGGTTAATTTTTCATCTCTATTTTTTGTGTTTATTTAAAATAAGACAAATCTGATATTATTTTAATCTCCAAGATGTTATTTAACAGTTGAGATAGTTGTTTAATGTTTCGCTAACTAGCAGAAGACACTAGCAGGGTTTAAATCCCAGTTGTGCAGGCGGGGCATGTTGTAACACTGCGTTACAATGTGCCCCTATTAGAAATATGCTATTATATTCTATATTTTTATTAATTTTATTGAGAAAACGTGAGAAAAAGGTGAATAAAGACTGAGTGTCAATGTTCAGAAATTACTAATTATTTATTTGTTTTGAACTATGTTGTATAGCTGTGTTTTCATGTGTTCGTAGTCAAAACTCAAAAATGAGTTTATATTTAATTATTAAAAATTGCCATTATTTTATATGAAAAAGTTTTTTAATTGTATTTTATTTAGAAAATATTTTAGTTTGTTTTGTATATTTTTTTTTATTAGATCAGATAACATTTTAAGCTGCCATATGTTATGTTACAATGTACCCCACCTATGGGGCATGTTGTCACATTTCACTTCCATTCTTTCGGGGTATATCCAGAAAAAAGTATATACTGTATTAATAAAACAAAAACACATAATTGTAGTAGACATGTGGGAAATTAATGTGGGAAAAAATAAATACTCTGAACCATAAGTAGATTTACACAAACTGAGAAAGTCAAAAAGCGTTAGGTTGTGCCCCGCTCTCCCCTATGCATTTTAGTCTTTTCTTCCCTATTGAAACATACATTTTGTCCATCGGGAATTGATTGGATCGTTGTGGTTTGCTATTGTTGTGATCTCATGTGAGTGACAGTTTGTCTCAGTAAACATGTCAGAAGAGATGTTGTTTCAAGATGGAGGGGAAGTTATTTTGATTAAAGATCATGGGGGCACATGCTAATGTGAAAAATAAATAACTAAATGATGTGCACGGGTAAATCATTTAATACATTCTGCAATATTCCATAAAAATAAGAATTGTCCATTTTGTATTATACTGTAAATTTATATTGTAAATAAGTATTTATACTTTAAGTCTTGTAAGGTCGTATGACTCCAAATAAATTCATTATCGCCACCTTGCGTTCATAAGGGTTTGCTGCAGCGAAAGAAGCCATGAAATTGCTTCTTAAAACTGTGTAAAAGCTCTTAGAACACGTTGACTGTGCCTCGTTACAAATAAACGAGATATAAATTAGGGTATCGTTTTTATTTGAGATTCAGTCCTCCGAGAAATTCCGAGAAATCATTTTGATCATTTCCATTCAAGCTCATTTCTCACGCGCATCCCTGCTTCTTCTGCAGCGGATTTCAGTCACAGCAGTGAGAACATGTCGGGACATGCCTGTGTGTCCCCGCACGCAGCCCACTGTAGCGCACTGGGCAAGTGTGTGCCAGTCAACAACTTCAACAACTTAAAACACAAGCTAAACTGGACCGAACTTACCCAAAGCCACAGGAGACGGTAACTCCAATGGGACAGAGAATTAAGTGACTGCTGCGCGTTGTTGCCCCTGCTGTAATGTAAGTGTGGATGTAACTACGTGACTTTACAGAGATTCATGATGTAGCTGGTACACTGCTCTCTACTTTTGAATCGTAGCAGTACGCCCTACTTACGTAGTTCGGTTTGACCAGCTTTCTTGTATTTTAAGCCTCGGGAAAATTATTCCCAACAGATCATTTAAAGGAGGTATTTTTGTTTTAGATGGCACCTAAATATGCGCTCCCTCTTGATCTGTGTCTCTGTGTTCTCGGTTTCAGAATGGATGAAAGTGGATGGACATAAATCTTTATTATTGAAATGAGCGTAAATAGCTGACTATAGCCTATTGCATGAAACTAGAGAAACGATTTCCTCACCCCAACTTTTAATGTAAAAATTTGCATACCCAAATAGGCTAATATCCTATGCGTAAAATAGTGGATATAAACAATGGATAAAGCACAATAATTAAAAATTTTATTTTTTAAACAAAGTCTGTTCTAAAACTTTGTCAGTTTCAATTCGTGCTTTTTTCACTTATAAATATGGACTGTGAAATTATTACTCCCAATTAGTTTTGGCAGATTCTGTTCAAGTAATTGTTTACAATGTTTGTTTTTACTTAAAAAAAATGTTTAATCCATTTGTGAACTAGAAATATTATATCTAAAACTACCCTTTAATGTTACAGTTAAACAGTTAGCCTAAATGTAATATGTAGCCTACATTTAATAATAATACAAATAATATAAATGAATTCATAAGTATAAGATTTAATTCATATCTTGATCAAATTTAACTGAGCTTGTAGTTTTAAGTAAATTTTTATTGATTACTTAATCCTGTATGTAAAAAAATATGGTGGAATTTAAAACGTTTTAAAACAATTACAAACCGTTAAACTACACTGTAAAACAATCATGTTAAAAAACTGTCAGCTGTGGTTGCCAGAAATTGGATGTAAAGAAATATTGTGTCAATGCTTCAGGTATTATGGGATGGCATACTGTATTGGTGCCTGTATATTTTACAACTAATAACCATATTCCATTATAGTAATAAATATAGAGGGTAATATACCTCTCTCTCTCTCTCTCTCTCTCTCTCTATATATATATATATATATATATATATATACACACTCACCTAAAGGATTATTAGGAACACCATACTAATACTGTGTTTGACCCCCTTTCGCCTTCAGAACTGCCTTAATTCTACGTGGCATTGATTCAAAAAGGTGCTGAAAGCATTCTTTAGAAATGTTGGCCCATATTGATAGGATAGCATCTTGCAGTTGATGGAGATTTGTGGGATGCACATCCAGGGCACGAAGCTCCCGTTCCACCACATCCCAAAGATGCTCTATTGGGTTGAGATCTGGTGACTGTGGGGGCCATTTTAGTACAGTGAACTCATTGTCATGTTCAAGAAACCAATTTGAAATGATTCGAGCTTTGTGACATGGTGCATTATCCTGCTGGAAGTAGCCATCAGAGGATGGGTACATGGTGGTCATAAAGAGATGGACATGGTCAGAAACAATGCTCAGGTAGGCCGTGGCATTTAAACGATGCCCAATTGGCACTAAGGGGCCTAAAGTGTGCCAAGAAAACATCCCCCACACCATTACACCACCACCACCAGCCTGCACAGTGGTAACAAGGCATGATGGATCCATGTTCTCATTCTGTTTACGCCAAATTCAAACGATTACCATCTGAATGTCTCAACAGAAATCGAGACTCATCAGACCAGGCAACATTTTTCCAGTCTTCAACTGTCCAATTTTGGTGAGCTCGTGCAAATTGTAGCCTCTTTTTCCTATTTGGTACCCGGTGGGGTCTTCTGCTGTTGTAGCCAATCCGCCTCAAGGTTGTGCGTGTTGTGGCTTCACAAATGCTTTGCTGCATACCTCGGTTGTAACGAGTGGTTATTTCAGTCAAAGTTGCTCTTCTATCAGCTTGAATCAGTCGGCCCATTCTCCTCTGACCTCTAGCATCAACAAGGCATTTTCAGGAGATTGTCTTGACCAGGACCACACCCCTAAATGCATTGAAGCAACTGCCATGTGATTGGTTGATTAGATAATTGCATTAATGAGAAATTGAACAGGTGTTCCTAATAATCCTTTAGGTGAGTGTATATATATATGAAGAGTTCAGATGCAAAAGCCTCTAAGTGCCATCTGAAATTTTCTTCTAGAATGATCATTTTTATCAAGCTTGTATATTTAAGTTCAGTAATTTCACTTAAATGACAATTAATAGGTAATTTTCATATATATATATTTAAGCCTATGTGTAAGAGCCTAACTCTTTTTCTCTCCTTCTCTTAGATATGGAATGGATTGCTTGACAGACGAGTATTATCACAGTGGACAATGTCACAAGTGCCCACAGTGTCCACCCGGCCAAGAACTGAAAGAGGTGAGAGTGTGTGAGCGAGCCAGAGAAATCCCCTTCTGTGTATCAAGTGTTTGAAAAGTAATTCATTTAAACTTTTTCTTTTTTTTTTAAAGTAATCAACATTTGAGAAGCCCAGGGGCTGTATGAAGAAAGTAACACCCATAATTAATTGTCACTTATTTTTTAAACCTTTGTAGATGAACTGACATGTTTTAAACCTCTGCAGTCAACATCATTAACCATCGTTGATTGACGTTTGATTATGCAGTTAATATATGTGACCCATTATTGCTCTCCCAGCCTGACCAGCTAAAAACCACCCTAAAGACAGCCAAAAGCCCTGTCTGACTATAGACTGGGAGAAGAAACTAAGACTATAGGCTGTTTAAGCTGTTTTACATGTTAATAATGCCAAATGTTCACAGAACACTTTTGATTTAGGCTATTTTATCAAGTTTGTAGTAAATGTTAGACTGGTGGTTTAGTTGTACTTGACAGAAAAGGGAATACAACCTAAGGATTACAAAATTTTTTTTTGCTTTATTTTATTTCTGATATCTAAGATATTCAATAGATATTCAATAAATTCAATAGATAATAGTTGAAATAGACAAAGTGCAATTGTCTTCTGTTCGTAACTATTTTATATGTAAGGAGACATAAAAATTAATATTAATTGGAATTTAATTTTTTTATGTTAAATCTTTGAAGGTGTATTTTTGGGCTGTTTTATGAGAAAGATATAGGTATATGTAAGAAGACATGTTGATAAAAATATGCTCCAATTTGTGGTTAAATATGCTGTAATATGACATGCCTGCCACCAGAGGCTTACACATGACCTTAAATGACTTACAAACAGGGCTAGGTTACAAAAGCTGTGTCCTCAGAAAATGTGTTGACATATCCAATGCTCTTATTATGTTACTGAGTATGTTTGTGTGCGTGTGGGCTGTTAGGACTGTGGTTATGGAGTAGGTGTGTCGGCAGTATGTGGCGTGTGTGACTTTCGGTGGTTTAAGGAAGACTGGGGTTCTCACCCTTGCGCACTGTGCCAGAACTGCCGCAGACTTAACAGACACCAAATCAAGCACTGCACACACTCCGACAACGCAGTCTGCGGAAACTGCCTCCCTGGGTGAGACACACACACACTCACACACACGTGCAAAATAACCTTAATGAAACATTTTTATCAGCCCACACATAATTATGACGCATATTCACACCCAAATCAGTATAAGCACACACCCTCGTATCTTGGTTTCGTACAAATTACTTTTTTTCTGATTGAAGATTCTACAGCAAAATGCGTTTGGACGGATTAGAAGATTTGGAATGCCTTCCTTGTGGCCCCGCCCCTTTCAGAAACATACTGTGTAGCCGTGAGTACCATACTGAAAAGTACAACTTACACCATCATGACTTTGTGTCAAGTTAAAGCATGACTCTGGACCACCCCTGTGTTCTGTTCAGTTCTGTTACACTTCCAATATTTTATTACTAAATAATTTGCTTCATGACTGCACACTTTTACCCAAAAAACATTGATCGCATCAGCGCCCGTCGCCTGCATATTCAACAGGCCGGCATTTCCATTTTGCAGCCAATCACAGGCTTTCAAAATTAACAACCAATTACAATTTACTGACAGTTAAACTTGGAAATCCCCTAAAGTTAACATAGTATTTGTATAATCTCAACAGCAAAAACACATTCTTGATAAATAAACACAAGCTATCCAGCTAGTTATTTACTAATTGTGGTTAATGAATCAAAGTGTCACACATTCACAGAAAATAGCTTATTTCTGCATTGAAAATAAGGTCGTTCGTACAGTAAAATTGTGGTAGCCACCACTGCTTGCCTGTACGCCATCCAGCGCGTCTAATCCATCCTTGTAAATGGCAGAAATGTAATTTTGTTTTCCTTCTTTACACTCTTTTGATATTTTAATGATATTTGGCAAATCAACGTAAAAGGTGCATTTCTGCCACCTACTGGACTGGAGTGTGTGGTGATGGCATAGTGACCTACTGGACTGGAGTGTGTGGTGATGGCATGCATAGTGATGGGAGAAACAAAGCTTTTAAAAACTCAGATACAATGAATCATTTTATTGAAGCAACTGGTTTAATTCATTTGCTCAAAACACCACATGCAGGCGACACCTGCTGGTCAAAACGTGTAAATGCAGTGTTAACATGGGAAAAAAAATGCAGTGTCATCTTTTATACAAACCAATTACAAAGGTTTTTATCATTAAATACCATTAAATATGAAGTTTTTTAATTGTGTTCTTTTATTAATTTAAAATGTTTGTTATGTGTTATAAGGTGTTTTTTTAAGTAGGACTTGGCTAAATAAATTAGAAACAATTAACTTTAACTCTCCCTTTTTAATTATGCACACATTCATTAAAATTCCCTAAATTCATTAAAACTGCACCTACATTATATAACTGAACTGAGACCAGTTAAAACCATATATTAGACTCTGGTTCATAAGTTCATCAGATCAATGCCAGCGAACCATCAGAATCTCACAACGTTTCAAAACAAAGGTTCAAAACAGTATGATGAAGTAACAAAGCCACAAATTCACAGAGGGTTTGAATTCACCCATCACAACTATGGTGCATGGCGGCTGCCATGTTTTACCAGTTAACTTGCTTTAAAATCAGGTTATTTTTCTGCAAAACCGATCAGAAGACTTTAAAATGATTTTGTTTGTTTTTTGCTGACATTCTAACTGTGAGTTAGTGCATTGGTGCAAAAGAGTCACAAATTCACTGCCATTATATAATTGAGTTCACCCACCCTGATATTTATTAAATTGCCTGTTCTACAGAAGAAAGGATCAGAGAGAGAATGTTATACAGGTTTTGAACTAATTAAGATTGAGTAAACGATTACAAAATTTTAGTGAACTATATCCCTTACTGTTTATTATGAAAGATTTCCACATCCTGAAACACAAACCCTTGTTAATGTACAGTTAATATTTACATACACATTTACCTTTTAATTTCATGCTTAAAGACACACTTCCTTCATGTTTTCATCCTTTACCCTTGCACATGCTCACTCTTTCCATGCTGTCTCTCATGATCTTATCTGTGCTTCAGTATCTTTACTCCTTCTTTTCTCACTGTATTATCTCTTTTCTCTTTATTCTCTCAATGTGATTACGGGTGAAGTAAGAGTGGAGATATTTATCCAGCAAGGATCAGTCAATGCCCTTTGAAAGTGCTCAGCATGGACTGAGTGTCGATCCTCCCTGAACTCACTCCATCATGCATTGACAGGTGTTTTAGCATTCTGCTGATCAGATTCACTGCCAGCAACAGGAAGAGGGATACGTTTAGAAAGAGGAAACGGAAGGCAACAGAATAAGGCAGCTACAGTTGTTGTGTTTATTTAAAGTGAGAATCATTGAGCTATTAACTGAGCTACTGATTCAAGACCATTTACTTGATGTTTACAGGTTCTAAAATCTTTGGAATCTGTTCATTGTGTTTTAAAAGAATAGTTTGCATACAGTCTTTAAAATAAAAGCTCTTCATTGACATTGATAGCTCATTTAACAACCATGGAACATTTTTAATCCATAAAAGGTTCTTTATAGTAGACAAAAAAAATTCTTTAGATCATTAAAAGGTTCTTCACACTAAGAAAAAAAGGGCTCTTTTAAGAACTGTTTACTGAAAGGTTCTTTGGAGAACCAAAAATCGTTCTTTGATGGAATTGCTATGAAAACCCCTTTTCAAAACCTTTATCTTTATACCTTTATAGACAAGAAAACATTCTCATATCATTCTTTACCAATATGCGGTTGATGTTCTGTGGAACACAAAGGAATATTTTTGATGAACAACAATAAATTAAGCGCCAATATGACAAAAAAGCACCATAAAAGTAGTTTTCTGACATTCACAAATGTAACTGAACAATTCACATTAATCAGTCTGATGAACTTTTACTATTTAAAGACGTTTGTAAAAGACCTGAAACATACAACCTTCAAAATATTGATTGAGCTGTTCCACAAAAGAAAGAATGCACAAATAATTAATTAATTTATGAACGAAAGTTGGTCTTGGTTTGCGTTCTAACTAATTATTCTCTTTTTAGGAGGAGAAGGGATTGGTGTGGCAAAAGTCCAAACCTCAGCCCCTCCTATCCAAAATGCTTCTTCCATAGTGACCGCTTGTGCAGCAACAGCTGTATTAACAACTGTCCTGTTTGCCATTTTGTGTGTCACCTACCAGACACGGTCTTCACTCAGGAAAACATGCAAACGTATGAATATACATACTCACAATAAATATATTTTCACACAAAAAATCCGCTAATCCACTGAGTGTGGCTTAAAACATAAATTTAACTACCTTTTCATTCAACTCTATTCTCAGGTTGTTTATCACCGGTCAGCAACAGTCACCACGACAGTGATGCTGCCTCGGTTCCAATGCCAATCCTACACACAGTGATGCAGAACACAGAAGTGGACAGATCAAGTGAGTGTGTATAACACAATGTGTCTGCAACCTTTGCAGTGCTATCTGCGACGTATTATTATACTGTACACCACATGGCAAAACATCACCTTCAGAAAAAGATACAGTCTATTTAAAACAATCCTCATGCGGATACGCATTTTGACCTCAAAGTACGCTGGTATGATTTGTCACTCTAAACTACGCAAAAACCTGGTGACGCCTCTGTGCACTCGCAGTCCTCAAATCAAGCAACAGCAAAAGAAGAAGAGTTCGACCAATCATAGCGCTGGGTTCATTCCACAAATAGCAAGCGGGGATGATTGACAGATGCATTAGGCCTATCATTAAAAAGAGACTGAAAATTTGACACCAATAAAGAATCCCGCTCGATCCCCCTTCCACTCCCGCGGCCGCTGTCTGACTGATTTCATAAGCGAGGACAGTACAGTAGTCACGGTACTTCTGACTCCTTAAGGTAAACGGCCTGGGGTGGATGTGGAAAGTTGAAATATTGTATTGAGTTCACTTAATCGGATCTTGATGGCATGGATTATCTTAAAATACTCCATCATTCATGGTCACTCAGATAAGAGGAAGACATCATTCAGCCATGCAAATTATAAAATGCTCAAGTAATGCTGAACAATAAATCTAAATAAATTTGAAATCGCTATGGCTTAGTGATTATGAAAGTGCTGTTATTTGTGGATTACTGATAAGCGCGAGTCTGGAGAAACAGGCGTTTATTTATTCATTCTGTTGAGAAACGTAGCCTGCATGTGTTACGTTATTGTGTTGATGATAACTAAAGTACCTAATTATGTTACATATTTATTTTGTATGAAAACTAGCGTGTTAGTTACTTATGGATAAAAAAGTACCGTTGTATCAGTGCTACGCAAGCTCTCTCTCTCACAAACACAGACGTGCGCGCACACAGAGAGAAGATTGATGGGCTAAGTTTCAATTTTGTTCTTGCTTGTGTTTTTTTCTGTCAAAATGTCAGAAAGCATTTTGTATTATCCATCCGTGTTTTTAAAATTTGTTAAATAATGGACGTTTTACTGTTAACACAGCCCTCTTTATATGTCGGATTCGTCTAATTTATACTTGATATTATTTTTAGAATAAGTGATTCGTTTTGCTATTATTGGACTCCTGTCTATAATTCATTGTCAACTGTTTTCTATAAACATTTTTGTATTGGCTAACATTTATTTAGCTAATATATACATATATATGCAATCCAGTATAATTCAATATAATGCATGTATAATGCAGCCCTATAATTTACCAATGGGTAAAAAAAATAGATTAATTCACAATATATTTTCTGAAAACAGGACTTATTTTGATTCTCAAGTAAATTTATCTTGTTTTATATTATATTATTTTTGCAGTTTATTGCACCAAATTCATATGTGCGTATGCTATAATAGTACTATAATAGTAGTATATTTAACCCTTACTTACCCTTGAAAGCCCTGTAACAACTTTGGTGTTCCCAGTCAAAAATGACAAGCCTTTTAAAGATTGCTTGTAAATCGCTTGTTATACTGTATTATCACCAAATATTGGATTCAATCTTTTTGTCAATTTGTTTTCATTCAATTAAGACAGGTTCTGTATTTATTTTTGGAACTGATTGATCATAGTCCTCATTGATCTGAGCTTATGCACCTCAGTTTTTGAGTGAAAAATCATTATTTGTGGATAATGTTGTCAATATTCAACAAAATACGAAACAAAAATTGCACTTTTATCACACTAGTGTGCTTTAATGTTTAAGGAAGTTTGTCAGGTTAATGTCAGGAAGTTTGTTTTGAAATGCTTTTATGTTGTACAAAATGGCACAAAGTCACACTTTGTGGTGTTCCTGGTCAAAAATGACCATGCAGCCTACAAAACAGTCATTTATTAATCTCTCGTTATGCTATATTATCACCAAATTTTGGATTTAATATTCTTGTCAACTTGTTTTCTTTCAATTAGGAGAGGTTTTTCTATTTATTTTAAGTGATTGATCGTAGGCCTCATTGATCTGAGGATAAAGTTCATCTCTGTGGAAAAAAAAAATCAAAACAATTTGTTTGTGTACATGAATGTGTGAGTTTGTGTGTGTGTGTGTGTGTCAGTGGCGTAACTTTGTTTTACAAAGTAGGTGGGACAGAAGTGAGTGTGTGTGGGGGAGGGAATGTGCTAATGCTATATCAGATATGTAATAACAATTGTAGGGAAAAAAAACAACAAAAAAAACATTATGAGGTCCAGAAATCAATTCCAATAGTACATTGAAAATTCAAGTTTAATGCGATAGTTTAATTCTTGCACCTACTATGATCCGAGGCTTTTATGCTTGCAAGCACACATATACATATGTGAGTATGAAAATGATGAACATGCTCCTGAACACTACATTTTTCTCTTATTTTCAATGGATGGTAATTTTTGACCAATATAAGCTCAGATCAATGAGGCCTACAATCAGTCAGTTTCAAAAAGAAATACAAAACCTGTCCTAATTGAAAGAAAACAAGTTGACAAAAACATTAAATCCAATATTTGGTGATAATATAGCATGACGAGAGATTTATACACTTGTTTTGTAGGCCGGTTATTATTGACCGGAAACACCACAAGTAACAAGGTGGGGAAAAATCCCACAAAGTACAAAATTTATCCCCAAAAATGATATAGTTATACCACTGTGTGAGCAAAGTCAGTAAGTTTTAGTCCAATGCGATAACATTAACATTGTCAGGAAAAAGAACATCCTCTCTGGGTCATGTGACCCAAAAACATCAGAGAAAGAAAGAGATTCATTGACTGTGTGCCTGACTTTTGTGGTCTGTATCCTGTTAGATCCTTGCCTGCCATTGAAGGACCCCTGCATGCTTGATGACATCACCACCACGATAACCTCTGATCTTGGCCTGCATGAGTGTGAGTTTCTTCCTCTGGTGCGAAGCTCAGCCTGCACTGATCCAGCAACGGGAGTCATCATGCAAGCAACAGAAACACATGATGTTTCTTCTTTAGACTCTGCCCTCTACAGCCAGCATGTCATTCTCACTCTGGCAGGAGGACAGTCTACAGTGAGACCCTGCTGTGCCGTAGAGCAGCAGACAGCCTGGGGGCTTCATGCTCCAGTAGAGTGTACTGAACTGGACCTTCAGCACCTCTCCATCGCCTCAGAGATCCAGACATTTAGAACTTCAGACTTCATAGCCAGAAATATCCCACAATGTATGGGCTCAGACTCCACTCTGCCCTCAGGCCTGATACTGCGAGACCTGGAGAGAGAAAGAAGAGAAGGCGGAAAAGGAGATTGTTAATGTGAAGAGAGATCACTGCGAATGTATGATCACGGTAATGCAACACAAAGATGCAACATACACACTCAAAACAAACTTGTGTAAAAATTCTGCCTGTGAATTTCTTTCAAGTAGTGTGTTAAAACCTGTATGACTCAACTAATGACAGTCAATGACGTCTGATTAAGATTAAGATGCCTGAGTGATGTGACATCTCACTGTGATGTGAGAAACAGGTGCTTAGGCTCAAAAGGGCATTAGCAGGAGACACAACTTATCCATTTATTTACCTATTGTTTTGCTTCGGTTATCAGAAGTCACACTTTTGATAAAGAGTGCATTGATTCAGTTATTCTGTATGTCAATGTATTGAAGATGCAGTGTAATGGAAGTATTGGGATGTACATCTAAATGAAATTATCGAAAGAAAATGTAGAGCTGGAATTGGTTCTATCCATTGAAAAGAGCTGCTTTAATTGTTTTAATTCAATGAAAATATAATAGATGGAACAACATGAGAGTGAGTAAATGATGGAAAGTTCACATTTTTAGGTGAATTACTCTACTCTTCAAAAGTTTGGGGTCAGTAAGATTTGTTTTTCCTATTTTAAAAAATTAATACTTTTATTCAGCAAGGATAGTAAAGACATATTGTATATATTGTTACAAAAATTCTATTCATCAAAAAATAAACATTCAACATTGATAATAAGACATTTTTCTTGAGCACCAAGTCAGCATATTTGAATGATTTCTGAAGGATCATGTGACACTGAAGACTGGAATAATGATGCTGAAAATCCAGCTATACCATCACAGGAAAAAAATACATTTTAAAATATATTAAAATAGTAACCGTCTTGGTGAGCATAAGAGACTTCTTTCAAAAACATTCCGAAAATCGTACCGTCCCCAAACTTTTGAATGGTGTATTTCTTTCAATTTTGATACCCTTAAAAAAATATCTCTGTTCAATAAAAGCTCACTCCTGCTGTCTTCAGTAAAAGTCCAGGAAATGGATCATTACCTCCTGAAGCTGAAAACTACTGACACTGGTACTGCACCTCAATGATGCAGGTCATGTTCTGCTTTGGTCATAACATGTTTACTGCTTCATGTGTGCAGTTAACTATACCAGACCTGCTATAAAAGTCTTCATAAACCCAAGAGACTGGACTTTTTGCACAGGATTTGTAAATAATTCTGTCAGGACCACTGTCGTTAAAGACGATTGACAATTAGCATACAGTTAGGATTGGCGTTCTGTTCTGGGCAAGAACTCCCTGCGCATCCATGCAGCCTAGCATGGGTAAGAGCAGCAATAACCCCCTTAGGGTAAAAAGAACAGAACCAACATGAATGTGTTGCAGATATCATTAATTCAATATTTTAATGTACAACATAGTTCAAGAATTTAGTCTGATTCAGGGGAATCAGAATGCCAAATCCTGACTGAAGAGAGGAGGAGCTGGGGAGGGAGGAGGGTAATTAGCTCCTGAGAAACGCGATAGCTGCTGATAACTCTGAAGGTGTGAACTTACAGTATATATGGATGTGGTGATAGACGTCAGATTCCTACAGGTAGACATGGATCAGCTGAGAGTCAGCTGATGCGAGCTTGACCTACTTGACCTGTCAGAACTAATGCTTTGCTAAAGGGTAGTACGCTAACAAAGCAAACCAACTGACTTATGCCTAAACTGTGTCACATTATTATGCCTTGGCACTGCATAACTACTAAAAACCAGCAAAACATGAAAAGCTTTTAATTTATTGTACATTACAGTTCACTGACAAGTCTGTGTAAGAGTTATGCAGGGCAAAGGAATTCTGGACATCAGTTGTTGTTGTGTGACCTTACCTTAAGCTTTATGCCTCAAAGCTTCAGGTTTTAGATATGGCTGAATGGATTAGCAAAATTAACTAGCAAATAAAATGGATCATGTCACATCATGCATTATTGCGATATGGCTTGAAATAAAGCTTGACCTCAATGTTTGCGCCCCTCACCTTCCACTGTAATGTGTTTCAGCTTGATCAGTAAATTGTTTTCAATTAAGAATAACGTGATGGTTTTTTATTAACTCTTTGTTGAGACTGTCAAATGCATCTCTTCAGCACTGTCATAGCATCTCTAACCTGGTATCGCTGCAGGAAAACTCCTGCAAAGTCAGCACACGTCAATCAATTTCCAACTTGTCTTTTTATTTCACAGCAGTGCAAAAGTGCAGCTGAATTGTTTTGTCAGTGTGATAAAGGATCTAGCACCTCTGTAATTGTATACATACTGAGAAATTTCCAAGATTTAGTATTTAGACAGTTTAACAATATTATCCAATAACTCAATTACACAAATTCATCCCTTACAAGTACACAACCACCAACACAGTAAATGAACTGCACAGAGAATAGATCTTTTTGGTACTTCTGAAAACATAATTTGGTAACACTTTAGAATAGTTCTACTAGAATAGAGTAACTATACAGGAACAAATGAGTCATGCACTATATTAACATTCTAATAACTACTATTAACTAACAAGAAACTCTGATTAACAAATTAGTAAGTAATAGCACTCAGTAGAATGAGGTAGTTCACAATTAGCCAATCAATAACTACTGATTTTTCATACCTCCCAGAGGATTACTAAGAACTAGCCTTCTATACTATGTACTGTACAGGTTCATAATTAATGAGTGTAAAGCACAATGTATAATTAATTTTAAAGTAAAGATCATGGTAACCAACTAGTAATTACACAAGTACCAAATCCATCAGAAAGAATTACTAATTATTCGGAACAGTGTTCTAAGCAAAAAAAAAGCATGATAACTCACTAGCAATTAAAGTCATTGTAGTCTTTTGAGGTTTTTGTAAGGTTCTGGATAGTAATAACTCAAGTGTTACTACATCCTACTAAAGGAATTACTTGGCATTTGGATTAGTATTCTAAAGTAAACATCATGGTAACCCACTAGTAATGACCCAAGTATTACCAAATCCGTCAAAAGCAATATCCAAAACCTTACAAAAATTTCAAAAGCTTACACTGAATTCTGTCAGAGTTATCATGCTTTTCGCTTTAGAATACTGTTCCAAATAATTAGTAATTCCTTCTGAAGGGTTTGATAATTGAGTCATAACTAGTGGGTTACCATGATCTTCACTAGAATTAATTATACATTATGCATTATTCACATTAATTATGAACCTGTATTATAGTAGTTCTTATAAGTCCTATGGGAGGTTAGTAGTTACTGATTTGCTAATAGTGAACTACCACATTCAACTTAGTTAATCAGAGTTTCTTGATAGTTAATAGCAGTTACTAGAATGTTAATATTGTGTTACTCATTTGTTCCTGTGCAGTTATACATTAATGATGGAACATTATTCTAAAGCGTTACCCAAAATGTAATCCCATAACAACCAGTTTGTGCAAACCTGTCTTAAAACACATGCATTACAGTTCTTTGAAGAAGATTGCTAGTCAAATGAGGACTGAGATCTATTGTAAAAACAAATGGGAATTAACACATCAAGTGTTGTCGTGTGGGTTGACGCCAGCTTTTATGTCAGCATTTGAGTTTGAGGTAGCGTGGTGGACAGATACAAATGGGATGCCACAAAAATATTATATTGCAATGAATATTTGAACCTATATGGGTTTTCTTTTACACCATATGCACAGTCCTCTGATTGGCAATGGCATCAAGCATCATTAGTAGGTGTTAGAAGGTTCATTACATTGAGAGCTTACACCAGATCATTCCGAACTGCCTTCCAGAAAGACTATAAAAAAGTGCACATGCACAACATTTTCCAATAGACACTCCCTGAAACAGTCCCATTATTCACTTCATAGGCTTTGAGCATGCATGTAAAATAAAATAAATTCTATAAGCTAATGCAACAAAAATATATATATAATTCCGAAATGATACATTCTTCTCATTTATTCAAGTGAAGTGAACTTCAAAAACACTGCAGTTTATTAGGCCTATTTCCTGAGTAGTTTCAGAGTTGGCATTTTAAGTTGCTGGGAATGAGGCAGCGAGATGACCTCTTCAAAATGGACTGTACCCAAAAAGGCATTTAAAGCAATTGTTCCTCTTTTTGCACCTTAGATAAATAATGCTTTTCATTTCTAAAGGTCATTTAAATGCTTGAAGCATTATTAAGGTTTTTTTTGTACTGTTAAATGGTGCTAGTTCCTTTTCTGTATATGTTGCATATTTGTAGCCAAAATCTTTTATACTGTAAGTTTGACTGCATTTTGTTGTACTAATCATTTAGTGAATCTTGTGTATAAAAAAAAAAAAAAAAAAAAACCTAACCCGGGAGATGATATTAAGATTTGGTTTTCCCGTTTTACTAAATCGTGGCCACCTAATTCGTTCCCTCATTTTGATTTAACTAAAACAAGGTAACAAATTATTACAATGTAGCCATGGTTTACTTAAAACGAGAGACCAAATTAGTCGCACGTGCTGATGTAGTAACCCGTAGGAACGAATTGTTCAATTGTGGCGATGATATACTTTCTTTGTTGTTGTTGTGCAGGGCTCCATATTATGTCGGGGTTTTATTTTTATCTCATTTTTTCAAAGAGTCTCATAAGTGTTCAGTGTGGCATACTGTGTTGTATTGTAACAGTAAGAAAATTCATGTTTTTTTTGTTTTTTTTTTGCTCTTTTACTAATTTGTTAAATTGAACGTATAGTGTTTTTATTCAGTGAATTAGGAACAGTATTTTAGGGGGGAAATGCAATGATGATATTGTTGTCAGTATTGTTTTGTTTTAGTATATTTCAAATAAATTGTTTTTCTACTTTTTTCGCATTATTTTAATGTCACATTTTTATTTCGTTTGCAACTGCATCACTACACAGGAGGAAATGTGTCACTAATCTATTTTACTGTTGTATAAAGCATTTATTTGAGTGATGACAATTTTCAGAAATAAAAGGCTGACCTTAAACATTTTATATATCAAACTGACAAATGCACAAGTTTTTGCTCACCCTCAAAAAGGGTGACAAATTTAACATGCTATATAAAAATATCTAAAACTATCTAAAACTTCACATACACACTCTGGGGACATCAAATACTTATTTTACATCTTGTGAAAAGGGCATTATACCACCCCTTTAAGATGTGACTGCCATCTGTTTATTTGTGAACACTGAATGTTCATATTTAGCAGCACTCCAGTGCCTGTTAGCTGAAACTTCTGCTAATTTAAGCTTTCTATCTCTTTTCTCCTCAGATATTTGTGCCAATTTACATTTTAAAATAAAATGGTTAATAAAATGGTTATGTGGTTTACCTCATGTCATTTTGATACTTGGTGAACAAATGGTTTACTGTGAATCTTACATAAATAGAATCAACAGTACTAATGTGTCTGATCCAATAGGAAATCTATAAGCAGAAAAAAGAAAAATCAACTCCCTCACACCAGGAGAGGTGCAGATGACCTGTATAAAACAGGGTGTGTAGAGCCCCCTACTGGCTCAATCGCAAATCATTCCTGCAAAAACCATGGCTGCAAAAAACATTGCTGACAAGTGCTTGTTGAGATGACAAAGAAGATAAGACACTGGTACAGAAAAATAATTTCCACTTTCTATTAAATGACACTTAGCTGTGTCATACACTTTTAGAAGAAAACGTTCTATATATAGAACTGGTTCTGTCAGGTGCTTCACATACAGGATAGAACCTTTTAGGCCGGGGATCCCATCATTGGATTGGACATTTATCCTTATATAGCACTTTTTTTTGGCATTAAGGGTTCTTTAAAATTGAGTCAAGAACCCAAGAACCTCTAAACTGACTCCATGCCAGCTTCTGTGGCTATTTTCATGTTGAGGAAAAGTTATGGTAAAACTATAGTCAACATTTGAAGTGGATCAAAACCTTTCATCAAAGTTATATGCATTTTGAACGATACCAGTTCTTGTCTTAGGACAACTTTGATGAACTTTAAATGTTGACTACTGTATATCAGGTTTTTACAATCTATTTTTGCTAAAAACACTTAAACTCTATTTGGTTTAACTTTGTTAAAACTTTCTTCCAAAGTTTTTCTCACAGGGTTAAAACCAGCACAATCTAATAAAACATGCTTCAGGGATAAAGGGTTCCATTTCGAAGTGGAACTCATTCAACACTGCTTCGATAAGCTGACGCTATGCTATGGGAACGCTCCTTGTGAACCGGTGTCTGAAGTGTGTGAACCGGTGTGTGAACCTACAAAACACCTCATCAGCTTCATTGCCTATTGGAAGCAGTTTGATTGTGTGTGCGTATGCTGTAAATCTGTGTGAAAGAAACCAAAAAATGAAAAATGAGTGCAGACAGAAAGTATGCGTGTCCGTATGATCGCTATATCACCCCGAATGACACACACACAAGCTGTGTGTAATTTGTTTGGGAATGGAGCATGCAGGGTTAGCCCTCAAGGGGACTAGCTGTCCTCACTGTGATAGTGAACAAAGTGAAGAAGCTCCATTCCGCAAGCCTTGCCTTTCTCCCAGACCTTCACGATGAGGTCTGTTCTCTGGAACAGGAAGTTTTTCACCCATTAAGCAAACATCAAGGGGCTGGAGGTATACAAGTATGTGAAGATAGCTCAGATGGAGGAATTGCTAGTTGGTTACCTCCCATCAGACGTGGCATCTTTATTGTAGACTCCCGTTTTGCCCTCGAAGCCCTGCCAATTTACATCTAAGCTTGTGGGCAAAGCATACATGGTAGTGGGCCCTGGCCGGCAGTGCCCTGCACACCATGGTGGTGCTGCAAGTGTACAAAGCTGACAAGCTGGCCTATTGAAGCTCACGAGCAGGTGGTAGCTTTAGACGCAGTGCTGGAGCACCGCCGTACCACCAACCTTGTTCTCCGTGCCACCATGCAGGCAACCTTTGCCATCGGCCGCTCTCATGCTGTCCTGGTTGCCATGGTGCGACATCTTTGGCTTAACCTGTCGGGGCTGAAGGAGAAGGAAATATATTTTCTCATAGACGCCTCGGTTTTGCCTTCCGGACTTTTTGGCGCTGCCATCGAGTCGGTGGTCCAGAAGTTTAAAGAGGGGGAAGGTTAAGTCAGTGGAGTTTAAGTGCTACATTCCTTCCTTCAGTGCCAGTGCTGGGTACAGACACTGCTGAGATGTGTAGCTGAGATGTGTGTTCAAAGAATGCCAGTTTTTCGGTGGTCTCTATTTGCAAGGTCAGTTCCTTCTTGAGCAATCTAGCGAACTGAGCAGCCACAAGAGCTCCACAAAGCTCCAATCGAGGAATTGAAAGAGAACGTTTGGGGCCACTTGGGATCGAGCCACCACAAAAGACAGGTACACTTGGCCTCTCTTGTCAGTGGTCCTCAAGTATGCCACAGCTCCATATGCCTGCTCTGAAGCATCCGAAAATATGTGGACTTCATGCGTGGCACCATCCTTTACCTCAGGAGGGACATACTGTAAGTCCTAGGGAGAGTGATGTTTGGTTGGTACTGAAGTTCATTCTCCCAGACACGCCATGACTGCAGGAGCTCAGGTGGTAGGTTTGGATCGTCCCAACCCCGCTGTTTACTCCATAGCTGCCTAATAAGGATCTTTGCTCGAGCGGTGTAGGGCAAAATAAGTCCCAAAGGGTCGTACTGAGTGGCTAGGATCTTGTAGATAATCCCGAGGGTGGGAGTCTCATATACAACAGGTTGGTGCTTGTATGCCAGGGTATCAGTCTGCCAGTTCAAGCTTAAGGCCTAAGGTTGACTCTGGTATGTCAGACTTGTCTTGAGCCAACCAAAGTTCCAAGCTCTCAGCTTGAGCTTCTGGGGGTAAGTGACTCAGAACACTGGGAACATTGCTGGCCCATTGCCGTATCTCAAATCCAGCTTTGGAAAGCATCTCTCTCAGTCGGTCCATACTAGTGCCTGGCGGCCTCAGGGGTACACAGACTCTGAAGGCAGTTGTCCACATAAAAACATTTCTAAAAACAACATATGGTGCTGCAGAGCATAAGTGGCACAGCATGGACTACATGTAGTGCCGAAAGGTAACACCTGCCATTCAAAGACTTTAGGAGGCTCATCCACTTTCAGATCACGCCAAAAGAACCGCAGTAGGGGGCGATCTTCAGGAAGGAGGCAGACCTGATGGAACATTGCCTTGATGTCACCACTTACTGCAGCTGGATGCTCCCTAAATCTGATGAGTACACCTAGCAATGATGCTCCAAGGGTAGGGCCAGACAACAGATACTGGTTGAGATTTTGCCCATGAAGTCTGTCTCCTTAGTTACTTCCTGGACAGCTCCTGTCTGCATGAGCTTCTCCATCTCTGCACTATAGGTCTTTGCTTTCACTGGATCCTTTAACAAACGCTTCTCGATACTGCACAGATTTGGCATGACTGACTCCTTAGGGGCATGCAACCGAGGCATATCCTTCTGTCGTAGCAAAGGAACGGCCAATCGAAGAATTCCATTCACTTCTGTGCGGACGGTCTTGGTTTCAAGTAACTTTAAAGCCTCCTGATCTTGTTTGGATCGAGTCACCTCTTTCTCATCCCTGTGTGGAACAGCTTCTATTGGCTTGAGTCTTTGGACATTCTTAACCCTCTGGGGTCGGCGGTCATGCCGGCATGATTGTCTCGCTTTTTTTCTTATCAGTGCAAAAGAGACTTAAATAACTCAGTCGAATTTTGTCATACAGGCAAGTGTTATACATCATTCAAAACTGTTAAATGTCTTCTTTTATTTGTGTACACTACACAAAATGTTGTGTTTTTCATAAAATAAAGAAAATAAACATAATTCGCCTTCTGCCGTCTGTCCCAATGTGAAGTTCATTCTGAAACGCGACAGAAAATTATCTGTAACTCAGCGAATGCTTGCCACACTCACATGAGACATATGTCTTTACAAAGCTTGAAGTCTCTATTTTTAAATGATGTAAATTATATCAAAAACAAATATTCTGTTTAAGTAATCCTTATGAAAGCATCGAGATGTACAGTTTCTCAAACGTGTCCTCATTAACTCTAATGTGACCACACCCACGCACGCAAGAGCAATTCACGTGCAAATCGTCCATGTGAAGGAATGCAAACCTGTAAATGCCCTCATTACCTCAAAATCAAAGAATTAGAGACTTCAGTTCTCCTCTGCTTTTCATCGAGTTTGAAAGACACGTTGTGTGTGTGCTATGCTGTGCTGTTTACCTTGGATTTACCTCAAAAGAATTAGAAGAAAGCAATTTGAAGATGAGAAAGATTTTTAAGGTAAGATATTTCCACTCATAATAGTAAGCATGTTATTGTTGCATAAACTTCACATTGTAGCTACTAGCTAAACTGGTGCCAGACTAAAATGTATGTATATTAGGGATGGGCATTTTTCAAAAATATTGCATTAGAATATTCAGGCTCATAAAAATCGAATATTCGAATATTAGTTTATTTAAATGATGTTTAACGAAAAATATGTTTTTTTTTTCTTTTAGTTGTTACTTAACAATTTACTTAACAATATGTGTAAACAAAAAATATAAAGAACAAAAAGCATTTAAGCTCAAGCAACGCGAACGGAAAAAAAGCTTAATAAAGCAGACTGCGCCATACAGAACATACATGTACACTCGAGTCAGCATATGATTATCATGTTTATTTTGTTTCACGTTTATGTTGAGAAAAACAATAATATCTACATGTTTGAGTGACAGACGCTGCAGAGACGGTGTAAGCGAAGTTTCTAACAGCACTTTGCGTTTTCAGTTCTTAAACCTGTCTCCCTCAACGAAACTTAAAGGAAGTAGGCTATATGTCTCAAAATCATTTTGCAATCTAATAAATTATCATCTCGGATTGTCCAGGCAATTTTCCTCAAAGCTAGTTGGTGGGGCTGACCAAACTTCTCATGGAGGGCCACCATGGTGTCAGTAAATGGGGTAGGCGAGTTCATCAGCAATCAGCTTAGCTTCATCCAACTTTATGTGGTCCACAAGTATTTGATATTTAAAGAGTTCAGTCCCATCTGGAGGAAGCAGATTCTCCAAAGCGATTCGAAGTCTGGCAAACTAGCTTAGATCTGGCCAGCTGAACTTGGGGATAGTAGGGGCCTCTATACACATACTCTGAGACTGAGGGGTGTGTTAAATGTGGCAGGTTTGACTCTACCTTGACCACAGGTGTTGGACGCCTCGACTGAGCTGGTATGGACCCAAGTCGGGGAGAAGAAAATGGAATTTGGGCACTTCTGATATTTGGGTTTCTGATACAAGGTCTGTGCAGCTGAGGATAATAACATTCTGAGGTCTTCGAGTGTTGGAGGCGGTGGTAGCACATCTGGATATTGAAAGCAATACTGAGAATAGCGGTATGCTTGTGCAGGGTGAGCCTGTGAGACCCGTTGAATACTTTGGTAACTCTGGTTGGTATGTAGCTGTCAGGTTTCGTTAACTTTAGCCTCCATACCTCTGCTCAGTTCTGACTCGGGCTCGGGCCAGGGTGGAAGCTCAGGCCACTCTTCATCATCAGCTGATGTGGCCAGTTCTATCTGGCTTACACAACAGGAAGGACTGGATGGCAGCTGGGGTTCTGGTCGCACTGGAGGACGATCATGGCTTTTAGTTGTGCTGAGGTCTGCTCTAAGGATTTGGGCAACTATGACCAGTTCATTGAACTCAGTACGAACTTCCTTTAACTCCATCAAGTCAGCACGAAAGGCTTGGTGTGATTGCAGCAGCTGTACATTTTCTCTGTGAATGGCTTGGAGCTCATTAATATATTCAGGCTCAGTGTAACGGTTCTGCTGGACTGATGTGAGTGACTGAGGTAGGTTTTCGCTGCACTCTGCATAACTGAAGCATGGTGGTCTGAACTGAGGGCTTGTGCGAGGAGCAGCATTATCATAGAGGTAGTCAGGATGGTCCCATGATGACTGGAGAGGTGTCAGGTGGGCAAGTGCCTCCCAGGGTTGTGAGATAGCATGTTCACTTACAGGTCTGCCCCCTACAATCTCCTCATCGGACTCCATGGTACCAGGAATGAACACTGCCTCCGGCTTGAAGGACCATTTGTTGGAGAGGAAAGGATACTGCTAGGCTCTAGTTCTACTTGTTAGCAGTATACACCCCTGAGTGTCAATCAGGCAGAGGTGGACAAAGTACACAACTTCCTTGAGTGAAAGTACAGATACTACTGGTCAAATATTACTCCGTTACAAGTAAAAGTTGTAAAGACCTATTTTTACTTAAGTAAAAGTACAGAAGTTCTCGTTTTTAAAAGTACTTAAGTATCAAAAGTAAAAAGTAAGTGTCAATGCATTGTTTTATTATTGTTGCATTGTTGTATGTAATACTTACAGTACCTTATGCCTCTGAATTTATGCCTGCCTACCCTCATATCAATATCAAATTTATTTCTAGAACACAGTTCCAGTAGTGGGATTGAATGTGAGATTGAATAAGTGCACTCAATAACATCCACAATGGTTTCGGACACCCAAATGGCTGTTCACTTAAATCACAGGTGTCAAACTCAGTTCCTGGAGGGCCACAGCCCTACACAGTTTTGTTCCAACCCTGCTTCAACACACACACACCTGCAGTTTTCAAATAAGCCTGAAGGACTTGATTAGCTGATCAGGTGTGTTTAATTAGGGTTGAAGCTAAACTCTGCAGGGCTGTGGCCCTCCAGGAACCGAGTTTGACACCCCTGACTTAAATAGTGCCCTATTTAAAGTTTTTTTGGCTTTTAGTATGATTATGTTAGCCTTACTGTTATCTATAAGTTAGTGTGCTCCAAAACAATGACAAAATTCGCATTTAGAAGAAGCCCAACATTGAAAATGAAAATCAACATCAGTCGGGTTCTGACGTCAACCGGACTTTCATTTCCAACCAAATGCAACCCCTGCAACCAAAATCATCCCCTGACTAGCGTTACTACTTTCTACTTAAGGACCTTGACAGAAATGTAGTGGAGTAAAAAGTATGATATTTGTCTTTCAAATGTAGTGAAGTTAAAGTAAAAAGTTTCCAGAAAAAAATAATACTCAAGTAAAGTACAGATACTCAAAAAGTGAATGTACTTTGTTACTGTCCTCTGCAGTCAGGACACAAAGAATGAGGAGACTGGTGCTTCTTTCCAAAGTGGATTGAATATTAGACTAAAATAACAAAAACATATTACATTAGTAGAAGTAAATGTGTACATTCACAGATGAATCAGTCCTTTCTTAATTCAGAATACTAACATTATTCAGCATCACCTCTAAATAACAGTTAAAGCTCAAAATATGCAGAGGATGAGCAATTGAAGACAATATAACTATTGGTCTGGTCACAAGAAATGACTGACATTAATATATATTATTAATGAATCCAGATGTTGTTTATCTGTCAAACAATCGCAAATGAATCGGTACATGTCCGGGCATGTACACTTAAGTGCACAAAGAAACTTACTTTATGATCATGTACTAATACTTTTAACACCAAATAAATACCAACGAACATCCAAATAACAGGCAGGAAGTAACTTCAAGGTGCGCAGCTGCCGTTCTCACAGTAATCTATATTGCTGAGCAAAAACAATAATGCCAACAACTGGAGGCATCGGGTATCGCACTCTAAAATAACTATCAAAATAAAAGTCCCACAACAGAAGTCTTCTTTCTCCGGGAGCCTTTTATACAGTGCTTTTAGGGCCGATTGACTGCTGGGTAGTGTCCCACTCCATTGCACTGATGATTGTGCGCAGAGCTGTGCAGCGCTGGAGGGAGAGGACTGGGCACTCTTCGTGCTTACAGTCCTGGAAGGGGTTGAGTTTTATTAAACCCGCTACTCGCTCACTCCCAAGGGAAAAAAAGTTTACATTCTATTAGGAACGGAACAGGAGACTGGGCATAATTGTGGTAAGGAATGTAGATGAAGAACATGGGCAATACCACTTTTCGCGTCCCACTTCTTCATCTATCGCTCCAGTATTGTGAATACAGAGATGAAAGCGATATGCTCCTTCTGTATTCCTGTAAATGTGGGTTAAATGGACATAGATGAAGAAGATGGGCAATATCGCATCTCGCGTCCAATTTCTACGTCTGTCACATGTCTAGATTTGGTGAATATGGAGGCGGAAGCATTATGTTCTTTTCTGTATTTGCATATTCATGATGTATGGGCGTAGACGAGGAAGGTGGGCAATACCGCTTCTCGCGCCTCACTTCCTCTTCGCTCCTCAAGTTCACAAGTGGATGTGAACTGTGCTCAAACTGTGCTCAAATTTGCAAGGATACCAAAGTCTGCAATCAAACATCTGAGAATTCAATTTCATCTAAAATTTCTCATAACATTTTTCCAAGATCTGAGCTATGCTATCCACTTTAATTTCATAGCTTTAAATTCTTAAGTTTACAATTATCTCATTGCGGTTGTTTTCACTTTCCTTTAGTATTTTTTGGGGAAAATCTCTTTAGACAATGCTGATGTTAAAATGATTTTGAGAGATCTATTAAGTTATTTAACTTGTGAACAATAAAAATTGTATCTACACAAATTAACTTTATGCACAAACTGTATATTTTATATTATATTAGAATATCCTAAAGATTATAAACGTCAGATATGTAGATTACCTCTTTGTAATGATGGTGTTTTAAAGGAATTAAAGTTGTGCTTTTTTCCCCCGGGACTACAATTAAATGAATTAATGTAGAGATTAAAAATGCAGATGGAGTTGGGGTGGAGGAGGGATAAATTGTAACAGGAGTGAGGCTACTTATATGCTATTGTGATTGACAGGACTAGATGAACAAGCTCTTCCTAAACTTTCATTTAGGAAACAATTTTAGCGATTGGTATACAGGGATAATCTTTAAGGCTGAATCAGGTGCCCAGGGAATAAGAGATGAAAGACTGATGATGAGTGACAAAAGGGAGTTTGCCAAGGTTAAAATAATGTTTATAGGACATTGCTTTAACTCAAATGGGGGCAGATGCAGACGACTATTCTGAAAATCCCAGATCACAACTGTCTCTTGCAGACCTTGGCAAATTACTTAAGGAAGTAAGACACAAAACTGCACAGAGACAGGGAGCAGTGTGTAATGCTATTACATAGTGCAAAATGTATTCGCTGGCAACAGACTATTACAGTTCTGCTTATAAGTTTGCATACTACTTGCAGAATTCTGTTTGCATTAAGAGCTGCAGTGGGTGTAAACTTTTTGAATGGGTTGATTGTGGTAATTTGTAATGTTGTAATTTTGTCTTTGGGGAATCATGTAAATATCTCATGTAGCTTCTTAAAGGGGCATTCCACCCATTTGAACATTGTTTTTTATTTAAAGTGGGTCATATATGTAGTCGAAATGTAAAATAAATTTTGAATTTGGTGCCTTCGTGCAAAAAATAACTTCAGGACGCATTTGTATGAAAGACAACAACTCCCACAATGCACCACATTGCACAGCTCCGCAAGCCACTCCCACTAATCCAGAAAGCGCATATCTGCTAGAGAAATCACTCTTCCGTCTACAAGGCTAGCTACCACCAGAGCTTGAAATTCATTTCACACAAAATGTCTAGTTAGTTGGCGAACTCATTAGTGCATTACTCCTCGTTTGTATTTCTTTCGAAAAGGTGAATTATTGCATGGTACCTGGATGTTCAGTCAGAACATATGCGGTGCGAAACTAGGATAGTTCACAACACAAACGTCCGTGTCCTCGTCTGATTCAGAGATTTCGTCCAGGAGAAATTGTCATCGTTGAAATTCTTTGCCGCAGACGGACTCTATCTCTGTGTTCGTAGCGGTTCGTAGTTGCATAGTGAGATCACCGGCGCCACCAGTCCGCCCTAACTCGAGCCAGTCCGGGCTCCTCGTCCGCGGCAGGCAGGTCTTCTGCCTCGGCTGATCTTCGCTATAATGCGGCTTGTAAAGGTAGCCACAAACACCTGATTCAAGCATCAGACTTCCGAAATCCTCTTCTTCTATATCATATTGAGCACTCTCCTCCGCTATTGTCATAACTTTACATCTGTCTCCACAGCTTAGCTTAGCTTCAAACAAGATGGAGGATATTGCTTTCAGTTTCAGAGAGTAAAGTCCCACCCACTGATCTGTAATAGGTCTGTAGCGTGAGCGGGTCCCGCCCCCTGGGAAAGATGAGGAACTAGTGCTTGTAGTCTCAACAGAAATCCCCCCCCTCTTACACTTCCTCCTACAATGACGCAAAATGATGATTTTTGCGTCATTGTAGGAGGAAGTGTAAGAGGTAAATAACGGATTTCTCCAGTCTCAGGGGAAAATGAGAGAGTGTTGCACGACCATTCAATAGTATGACTGGGTTTCTAGCAATGCAAAGCTTAATGCAAATGGGTGGAGTGTCCCTTTAAGGGCAGTGCTAAATGAAAGAATTTTTACACAACCCCGCTCTAAATGCACCATTGTGTACAACAGTGTCAGGACAACCACTGGACAACATATGTAGCCTACTTGTCATTGCCCTAAAGTGCGAATCAACCTTTTCAAATTCGACCGACCGTTGGCCCGTCTCATTCTTCATTGAGCAAAGATAGGACAGAATTGTAAATACGTAATTATTCAAACACAACCTACAACTGACTTATCTAATGTGACATTTATTTGTTCTGTCTAACTGAAGGGACAAGATAACATTGGCTGATAATTCAAGGAGTTTGCGATCTTGTGTAAATTATAGTACTATGCTAACGTTAGCTATATTTATTTTAGTATTCAGATATCCTTTAATCCTTACCGTTAGGAAAAGTGTTGAACATCTTTGCAAAAAGTTATAAGCCATAATGACGTTAGCTATATTTCTTTTAGTATTCAGATATCGTTTAATCCTTACCGTTAGGAAAAGTGTTGAACATCTTCTGGTAAGGTATGCAAAATATTTTAACTTGAAGTTGATGAGCTATTGACATTTCAGCACTTCTTGAACAGACAGCGACGCACAGAGAAAAAAAAATGTTTGTAACCGTTTGCACACTAGTTTATTTTTTCCTTTTTCCTTTCCCTATTTGTCTGCTTAGTCTCATTCGTTTCTTTGCTCCTCTGGATTTGTTGATGTTTCCTGGACTGATTCCGGTTACCGACCTTTCGACTACGCTCCCCTGTCTGCCATGTACAGAACCTGGTTTTGTTCATGAAATGTTCTGATCTGCCTTTGCTTTTTATGTTTTATTTAGTATACTTAAAATAAATTTGTATATTCATTTATTTCGTTTTTTTCTTTTTTCACAAATGTATGACTTTTGGAAGTGCAATTTGATTACCTTATGCAGTTTTAATAAAGTTGAATTAACGTAACCTTCTGTCATTTTTACTCTTCAAAGTGTACACTTGCAGGAGTTGATTATAATTAATTTACTGTTAGGCCCATTAAATAATAATAATAAGGATAATATTTAAAAAGTATATAATTATCTAACATCTGACTAATTAAAAATTAACCTCAAAACATAACATGCTAAATGGGGGATATCTATATCTAGCATAAAGAAAATAAAAAAATTGTCAGAACGTTGTCTCGCAGTAGCCGAATGTCACGCAGCAACGTTGCAACAGCTCTGTTGCAACAGCTCTGTTGCGTCTTACAATACGTTGTTACAATGTTGCGAGCACGTAGACAGCGACATTGCCATAGTAGAAATGCAACATGCCACAGATGTTGCCACGACGTAAATGTGTTTGCTGGGCTGTGAGTTCTCTGTAATGTTTATGTGGTTAATAATTTATTTGTATATTAAGGGGATGGTTCGGAGCAAAATCAACCTAGGGTCCTTTGCACCATGACCTCGAGCCAAACACCCCCCAGAAGCCTTTTTTCTCTTGGTCGAACATTATTAAAGTTAAAGCTTATTTAGATATATCAGCCGAATGGCTTAGTGTAGGCGCTAATGGAATCTAAATTAATGCCTGGAATGGTACCAAACTTCTACAGAAGTACAAATAGGTTCTGTACTCATAAAACAAGGCATTGGAAAGTTTGTAAGTACATCAGGAGTTTATTTAAATAACACTTGCCTGATGGCTAATGCTACCGCTGACCCGCACGTCAAGGTCACTTCAGTGATTAGGGAAAAGCACGTAAAAGTCCTGGCAGAAGCGATGCATAAGAATGTAGTGTAATGACGCCCAGTTTCAGGAATGCACTAATATTTTGTTGGTAGTACCAGTTTGCAACAATTATTAGTTATCACTAAGTTGTCAACACTTAAATAATAAAAAATGTTGGATATACTGGCTTTCTGGAGTCCGTCATTTTCCTCCACACTTATCGGTACACTCTGACAGGCCACAGCAAGGGACACATCTGGATTACTCTGGATCTCCACTGCTTGTACTACAGCTCTCACACAGTCAGATGAAAACTCCTCAGTACATTCTCTCATTGTCGTTTCCAGGTCAACTGGCATCCTGGAGAGTGAGTCTGCATCTATATTTTCCTTACTGGGATGGTAGCAGATGGTAAAGTGGATGTCTGTGAGCTCTGATACCCATCTACACCCGGTGGTGTTCAACTTTGCAGAGGTCAGGACATAGGTCAATGGGTTATTGTCGCTGATCACCGCAAAGGTTGGTGCGTAATACAGATAATTTTTCTGTTACAGCCCATTTCAGAGCTAAAAATTCCAATTTCCCACTGTGCAGGTGGTAATTTTTCTCTGCTGCTGTCAAAGTTCGGGAACCATAGGCAATTACTCTCAGCTTGCCCTTCTGATTCTGATATAAAATTGCTCCCAACCCTTGGTTGGATGCGTCCGTATGGAGTATGAATGGTTGGGAGAAATCTGGAAACCCTAGAACCGGAGGCTAAACCAGGCAATCAATCAACTTCTCAAGTGTCTCCTGATGGTGTTCTGTCCACTCAATCGATTTACTTGATGGCACCACATGACTCCGTTTGTTGTTTCTTACATTGTGCTTTACTTTCCTCTGTGGTTCACTGTCAGTGTTAGCTTTTAGCAAGTCGTAGAGGGGACTGGCGATCCGGGAGAAGTCTTTGAGGTATTGCCGGTAATAGCTGAGCAGGCCAAGAATCTTGTGCAGCTCTCCCACTGTGCTCGGTTTCTGTTCCTTAAACGCTGTTACAGCAACTGTGTCCACGGGATCCATACTACTGCCTTCAGCTGAGACAATTCTTCCCAGGTAACGCACCTCCTTCTTAAAGAGCTCACATTTTTTTGGTTTTAACTTAACTCCATGGGATTGCACTCTCAGCACTCTTCATACCGCTTCCACCTGTTCGTCGAAGGACTCAGTGAAGACCAGGATCGCATCTAAATAGGGTATGCAAATTTTATCCCTCAATCCTTCCAGGCATTCCTCCATAAACCGTTGGAACGCTGCGGGCACATTCATAAGGCAGAAGGGGATACGAATCCATTTGTAGAGGCCCCATGGTGTTGTGAATCCAGTCAGATACCTGCTTGCTGGGGACATGAACCCTTGGTGGTACGTTTTTCCCTGATCCAGCAGAGAGAACCACGAATTGCCCCCCAAGCCATCTAGGATATCCTGCACCCTGGGTATTGGCTGGCGATCAGGGATTGTTTTGCTGTTCAGGCCTCTATAGTCAATACACAGCCTGAGACTGCCATCTTTTTTTCGGACGCAGACAATTGGGCAATCCTTGAGCAATCAGGTCGTGTAAGTAATCTTTCATTTCTTGGTATAATGGTTTAGGGACTGAGGTGTATGTGCGAGCAACAGGGGTGTTATTGTTTAAAGAAATGCTCAGTTGTAAACCTGGAACACAGCCAATATCATCATCTGACTTTGAGAAGGCATGACATTCCTCACGCAACATCTGCTTCACTTGTTGTCATTGGAGCAGAGTTAAATGGCTCACATCAATTGCAGGGTCCCATGAATCCTGGCTGCCATCTCCACCAGTTTTTTCTGGTGGAACCTGAATGACAGAGGCTGTGGCTGCACATGGTGGGTTTGCCATTGGTAAGACAGACTTAACCGGCTGCAATGTTCCTAGCTCTGTTCTGCCGCTGAGTGTGATGTCATGGTCTGTTCCATTCTGCACACTGACAGTACCCACTGGGCGACCTCCCCTTTTCAGAGTGAGGAGGGTATCAAAAAGTTCAAGGCCATCAGGATATGGTGGGTTGACCTGTGGTTCAAACAGCAGCACACTATCTTGTTTCACATGAGGCACTTTTACCTGGCACTGAATCTGCATAACAGTGTGCTTCTGTATGTTTACAGGCTCCTTCATTGTTCTTACTGTGTACTCGCTGAGGCCCTCTGAAGTCACCAAATTGATGAAGGTATGTACTCTATTTTTCTTTATGCTAGGGAAAGCATTCCTGACAGTTCTGTACAAATATGCATTAGTCGCATCATGAGATCCATTTGTTTCACCCCGTCTCATTATTTGTTCTATCACGTTATACCCAATGATAGGTCTGGACAATTCTTGGTCCTTCAAGAAAAGCACAGGAATGATTAACTGTTTCACATTCATTACAGGGGATGCTAGCTTAAAGGTCATCTCCACCCATCCACTGCCCAAGACATGTTTGTTCCATTGGCTGCCACCAGACGCAGACTGTCCGGTGCTTCTGTTGCCTCTGAAATGTTTCTCAGTGTCACTTCAGGTGCGTATTTGGCTTTCCACTGCTCATCTATAATGCATACTTGAGACCCTGTGTCCCATAATGCTTCTGTCTTTTGCCCCTGTAAATAACAGGTCACAAGACATTATTTGCCCACTAAAGACGTGACTGCAGAATGCTGGTTAACTTGACATGGGGCTGTTAAAATACTATCAAGGGTCTGGAACTCAAGCTGTCTCTGATGGCTCATGCTATGTCTCTCATATTTTTGGGACTGCTCTACTGCTCGGATCATGTCCTGTCCCTTGGGGGCAACCCGCTCCGGTTTAACGGAGCTCCTGGCTGAGGCCTGGTGCCTTTACTCCTACAGCCAGCTGAGAAGTGTTCACTGCTGCCACAGTGGTAACAATGGCCTTTACTCCTACAGCCAGCTGAGAAGTGCTCACTGCTGCCACAGTGGTAACAATGGGTGCAAGGTTCCTCTGCTTTACGCTTCTGGCAATGGAAACATTGTCTGGCTCGTGAAGGACGGGGCTGGTGGAACTGATAAGGGTGCTGTTGTGGTGGCACCATATACTGCTGGGGATAATACTGTGATGCTGCAAAACTTGAAGGATGAGTTGAATAATTGATGGACATGGGATGCTGCTGAGGAGAAGGATACACATATTGCTGTCCATGGTGAGTCTCTGGTACTGTATAATGCTGACTTGATTGGAGATAATGTTCTTGTAGAACAGAGGAACACTGAGCTGGATTTGCAGGTGTAAGCGGTATGTTCTGTTCCTTCACCTGTTTTTGACTTTGTGAGAACTGGTGTGGAGGCATGTATGGACCTGCCTGCTGTGAACATGTAGCTGTATCTGGTTTCCAGGTCTGATACTCTTGGACTGGGGTCCATCCTGATGTCTGTCGAGAACCCTGAGATGAGATCTGATGCTGTGGGGACACTGCTTCTGTTGATTCTTTGTTATAGACTGCAAAGCACTGCTGAGGAACAGATAAGGGTTGTTGCATTGTCTCTTTAATCTGCATGATATCATCACTCAGGCTTTTCAGTTGTGACATTAAACCTAGCCTAGCCTGGAATTTTTGTCCAGGGATAGGCTTGCTTAGCTGCACAGCGTGAACAGTACCACTTTTTTTTAGATTTTCACTTGTTTTGTCTTTCAGATTCATTGGAACAAGCGATATTGAGTTTTTCCAGCAACACTTCATCTGGAACAGTAGGATCTGACAGGCATAGTTGAAGGTCACTTTGGATGCGATCATTTTGCAATCCGGTCAAAACTGTGTGCAAAAACATATTCTGGACTAAGGCAGACCTGAGTCATCCTCCTGAGAAGCAAACAGAATTTTCTGTCCAAGATCAAGGGCTTGTATTAGGAAGCTTTGTGGCATTTATCTAGTGCGCTGAGCTTCGGTGGTGAGTATATATAGTTATATAGTATATATAGTTGTATAGTTCAGTAGCATTTTTCTCCTGATAATGAGACCAAAGTATCCGTCTCAGCATTGCTCCGCTGCTGAAGCTCTGGTGTGATAGCTCTGATGACAGAATCTATTATTTCCTGTTCTGGATAGAACCTTATTGAGTCCGCTTTCTATCTGCCATGCCAGACTGGAAAATGAGAGATGATCCTTCTGTCCTGGGTCTCCTATTAGACCAGAAATTCTTTCTGCCATGCTGAGTTAACTTGTCTATGTAATGTTTGTGGAGAATAAACTGGTACATGGTCTGCATATGTCTGTCGGTTTGCATTCTGTATTGTGGCGGGACTAATGTGCATGTATCCAGGTTTATTTTCCTCTTTCTGTGCCCCTGGTTCAGAAGCATTAACTGTGATTCCCACGAGCTGACTCAGTTTGTCATTAATTGTCAAAAGTTCAGCCATGCCGCCATCTTCTAACTCATCTAGCTCAGTTCTCAGAAGATAGTTACTAAGGCAGCTCAACAGGGGCAAACGAGTCACATTTGTCTCATCCTCTCGTGTTAGGTGAAGGGAGACACTGATTTTTGCCAGCTTTACACATGAAAGTGTGCATAATTTCTCACCAATTTCATCCTGAAGACGTTTAAGCTCATCCATTTTCGGCTGCCGTGTAGACAGGCTGTTGAGGGTGGTGTTTACCTTACTGACTTGACCTTGCGACTACTGGTGACAACTCCAAGTGCACACACTGCTCAATCAATCTTTTCCACCACTCATCCTGAATGCCTCACACTGCTGCTCATTTGGGTCACTAAGAAGGGGACAATGTTGCTAAATGGGCTCTACTGGTCAGGGAGTCACTCCACAGAACATCAATCCCAGCAGTGCCTCCAAAATTGTAATACCCCTGAAAAGAAGTATAAAAAGATTAAAGAAATTAAATGAGTGCTGCAGTGATGGCTTCCTTGTTGTCGTATTTACTCTGAATGAAGCACATCACGAGCGCGCCACCTACTAAGGCGTGCGATGCCGTCATCACGCTGGTATGCCAAGCGAAAATAATTAATTTAATAAATGCACATAACACTCTTATTTTTAAACATAAAGCACAAATAAGCATTTAAACAATATTAGCAATATTATATATCCTATAATGCATTTGAAAAAAAATAATAAACAAAATCCACTATATCACACCATCAGTCACCTTGAACCCCATAGAAAATCTCTGGTGGGATTTGAAGAAGGCGGTTGCAGCACAGAAACCCAAGAATATAACAAGAGGCCATTGCTCATGATGAATGGGCTAAGATTCCTCAGAAAACGGTGGCAGAAGCTGGTGTCTGGTTATACATCTTGTTTGCAGCAGGTCAGGACAACAAATGGGTGTTCTACAAAGTACAAAATATGCTTGCCATAAAGGGGTTGAATAATTTTGAGACAGCAGAAATCATTAAAAGTTGCATTTTCAGTTGAATTTGGGGAAACCACTTGAAACATTTGTTGTGTTGAGCTATTTCAATTACTTTTCTTTGATTTGTTCATTGCAAACAGCTGAAAGTCTGTAAATTTTGCCAATAAACCTGATATATATATATACAGACCCTTTCCAAAAAATTAGAATATCATGGAAAAGTTTATTTATTTCCATAATTCCATTCAAAACGTTAAACTTCCATATAGATTCAGGGCCCACAACTTTCAAGTATTTAGTTGTTTATTTGTACATAATTTGGGCTTCCAGCTCATAAAACCCACGAAAACAGGATTTCAAAAAATTTGAATATTACATGAAATCACACAGTAATTACACAGTGATACCATGGTCATTGAGCCAGGTTTTGGTTATTTTGGCAGTGTGGGCAGGTGCAAATCCTGCTGGAAAATGAAGGAAGCATGAAGTGCTCTGAAAATGTCCTGGTAGACGGCTGCGTTGACTCTGGATTTAATAAAGCACAGTGGACCAAAGTCCTCTTTTCTGATGAGAACAAATTTTGCATCTCATTTGGAAACCAAGGTCCCAGAGTCTGGAGGGAGAATGGAGAGGCACACAATCCAAGATGCTTGAAGTCCAGTGTGAAGTTTCCACAGTCTGTGTTGGTTTGGGGAGCCATGTCATCGGCTGGTGTTGGTCCACTGTGCTGTCCACTCAACGCAGCCGTCTACCAGGACATTTTCAGAGCACTTCATGCTTCCTTCAGCAGACAAGCTTTATGGAGATGCTGACTTCATTTTCCAGCAGGATTTGCACCTGCCCACACTGCCAAAATAACCAAAACCTGGTTCAATGACCATGGTATCACTGTGTAATTACTGTGTGATTTCATGTAATATTCTAATTTTTTGAAATCCTGTTTTCGTGGGTTTTATGAGCTGGAAGCCCAAATTATTTACAAATAAACAACTAAATACTTGAAATCGTTTAAGTTGTGGGCCCTGAATCTATAATCTATGGAAGTTTAACGTTTTGAATGGAATTATGGAAATAAATAAACTTTTCCATGATATTCAAATTTTTTGGAAAGGGTCTGTATACAGTATATATATATATATATATATATATATATATATATATATATATATATATTGTTTTTTTTGAAACATCAAAAATTGACAATAACAGACAAAGAGACACTTCATATAACAGAAATCTGTGCAATATGGAAAATGAAACACAAAAATAAGACAAAAAAGGGAGAATGACAATATACAAGGCCAACCTCTCATACAAAGTGTAATCACAATAATTAGACTGAGGGACGACAGCCTAGAAGGTTATGCCTAGGTAATAATAGAAACAGAGCTGCACTTCTTAACCACCTCCCCTATTATAATGAAATTTAAATTATTAGTCCCAACTTCTAAAAGTTGAATAATGATGGACAAGCTCAATATTTACTTTGTGAAAAAAGAGACTGCATTTCACTAGCAGGTAGCAGCAAAGTACATTAATTCCTGCCACAAAAAGAGGGAAGAGTTGACCAAACAGTGATACGCCCATTTACTCTATAATATAAATCTATAAATAAAACATTAGTCCTCAGAAAAAAAGTAAAAACTGGTTCCCACATTTTGTTCAGTTCCCGGAAATGGTGTATCTAATTCTTTCCAGATGTAACCTTGAAGCGAGTTCAGTTAGCCAGTCAGAAAAGAGGGGCCTAGTGTTTTTCTTCCACAAAAACAGGATAACAGAGTCTAACCAACCGAGAATTGCTGTCATTGAGTCAGGATTCAGGAAGTAAAACAGTTATAGAAAAAAAAAGAAAAATTTCTAACCAAAAGCTCTGAATTTGTGTACCAAAAAAATGTGTGCTCCTTGGCAGCTTCATACTTGTCACATATAGGGGAGACAGAAGGATAGAATTTACTAAGCTTGATTTTAGAATAGTGAAGTCTATTTAATACCTTGTACTGAATAAGTTGATGTCTTGAATTTATGCAACATGAATAAACAGATAAAAGGCATTTGTCCCAATCAGTCTCGGAAACCTGAATCCCTAGGTCTTCTTCCCAAGCAGTTTTCAAGTGAAGGGAGGAAAATTATTTTGCATTCTGAAGGCAAAACTTCAAAGTGTGTAATATTTATATGAGCATAGTTCCTGACTTGAAGATTTCTGAAAAAATGAGAAGAGGCAATGTCAATTCTCTTGCTGAGTTGAGAAAATGAGGCAAAAGCATTAATAATAATATATAAATCTTTCATATTGAGAATTCCTTTACCTTGCCAGGCATTCCCTAAAAACTTTTATTTTTATAAAAGTTTTATTTTTAATAAAGTTATATTTGTAACTTTGATCATTTTAAGATATAGGCCTACGGTCGACTGACTAACGTGTATATGTGCGTAATTTTTAATAACAACTTGTCATTCGACGTAAGTTAGGCCTACATTTTACTTTGCTTGAAAAATCCTTTGAATATGCCAAAACGTTGCACAAACATATAATCGACCGTATATGAACGTTATCTACATGCAAAGGGTTATAGGATTCCACTAAGTGGAACATGCTTTATTTTTTTCATGCTGAGTTGTAATTTCATTACAAAAAATAAAACTATATGTCTAGATCAACGTCGGCCCGACGTACGTGTGCTATCTGCGCTATTGCTAGTCCTCATCGATGTGACACTATTCCAACATTTCTGGCTCCAGTTTGGCACAATCACTCAATTACGGTGTGTGTATTTTTTTCTTTGTAATAAAATGTAACTTGACTTTCTTTACTGAATATCTTTACAAAAGTGTGATGTCTGTTGTTTTCTCTCTCTTTATGAATTTCAGAAATGTGAGTTTTGGGAATGTGGCAATGTAAAGTGTGTGGCACAGAATTATCCAGTAGGTATGAGTTGGTGTATGGTGTTTTAAGCCCCCAACGGCGCCTTCCAGGCAGCGAGGGGATGGGTAGGTTTAAGGTTGAGGGTAGGGTTAGCTGCCTCTAAGGAGCCATTGGGGGCGTATGAGTTATTGAAACATTCTAAGCTTAAACATGGACATTTTGGGGTGAGGTTCAGGCATCCTTGTGTATACAATAATTGTCCTTGCACTTTTAGGACAATTGGTGTCTGATTTACAAACCAGGTGGCCTGCACAAGAATAAATTGTAAATTACTATGAATTCCTCTACAGTAGGCCTATATTTCATGGCCATCTTTATTTCCTTTTTTTTTTTTTTTTTTTTTTTTGTTTGTTGCAGAATTCATAAACTGTGCCACTTCTGTCAAAGTTCTTGGCGCAGCTGGACAGATACACTGTTAATCTACACAAGGTTTTCAGCAGCAAAAGTGGTGCTTCTGGACAGAAGATATCACACATTATGGCAGTTACAGACTTGTCATAATTTTCAGTGTGATGACATACACATCAAACGAGACTGTCATAAAAAGTATGTGTGTGTACCTCAATGAGGACATTACAACACTCGTCAAAGAAATTGAGGTTCTTGTACTTTTTGTAATGACCTAATCCTATTGCCAAGCCTGTATGTTTCCAATATTTCAGTGAAACTCAACAAGGTGTTAATTATCAAATAAATAGATATATATAGGATATATATTTGATTGTTTGTTTTTTGTTTTGGCTTAGGGCTGCAATCCTGAAGAAGCAGAGAGAGGAATTTCTGAGACCACTCTGGGTTTTTTTTGTGATCCGTAAAGAAGGTGCTGGTGCTGAGGACGAGCCAGAGGATGTTGGAGTAGTGATTGAGGGTGTGCAGCTACTACAGCACTTAAATCCTTTTTCCTTTGGATTGGTAATGCTGTTCTGACTGATCTACGCTCTCAACTTAAGCTACCCTCAGAGTCTCAAATTCACGTCTGCATTCTTTCAAAAGGTACTGATGAATTTGGATGGCAGCAAGCTTTCCCCAAAGGTTCAGGCACTTAAAATTAAAATGTTTCAGTGAATAGGACATTCACTTCTTGCATAGATGTTTCCAACAACTGAAGGGAGATTAAAAACTTTTTAAACTTTTAAGACAGGGATGCCCTGAAAGGAATTTTTCGACAGACTGATGACACTAACTAACAAGAGACTGCACCTAATGCACCATTCATGCTTTTGTAGCTCTGATACTCTTGACACGAGAGATGTTAGCCCTTGTGCTATTGACTCAGTCCAGGAACTTATCTGATGACTCGTTTTTCAGCAGAGCCGAGACTGTTATAGTCAAGAACAGCTATTGGCATCAGGTTTTTTTGTTCCTGCATGTGTTCTGCTGAAATTCAGCTTCAGAGAGCTGACACGGAGTTCGGCACCAGTGGAATGCTACTTATTCCACCACCAAAACTAAGATTGGACATTCTTGGTGGAGATCTTATTTAGGTATGCAGCATACTCCACGTATAGCTTTATCAGGCAGCTGAGGCAGTGAGTACTGTAGGACACTTAGTTCTGGCCTAAATGTTGAAATGTGAAAATGTGTTATATGTTAAAAAAAATGTTTTAGGAATACCAATTATATTCGTGTTTAAATTTTTTATAATTTTTTATCCAAGTGTCCTGATTGTTTATTTGTTCTACAAATATTTAGGAAGATGGGTACCAATTGCATTTGTGTTTTAAGATCAGAAGAAAGCACAAACTAATTACTGTATACTATGCAGCAAAATGTTTACCTTGAAAATGTGAAAAGAATGTTTGATGTTGAAATTTGGATCACTGTTACTTGGCACACTGGTTTAAAACTAAAAAGTTTAACATGAGTAATAACAACAGAAAGACAGTTTGGGAGGAAGCTTAAAACTGTTGCATTAATTTGTAAAGTGCTGTATTATGTCCTGCTTGGATTTTATTGTTTCTTTTGTCAGACTGGATGTTTCTTATGACTTAGGGAGCAATTGCACACAATAAATCTTTGAAAATTGAACATGTTTTTGACCGTTTTTCAATAGAATTAAGGAAATGTAAGATAGTTATATAAGCAAGTAACAACAATTTATTTGAAATGAGTAAAGTGTATTTAAGCGTTTTTGTCTGAGTTTCTGAGTTTTTTGTCTGGCTTTTTCACATGCATCCTCTGCTGATTTGTCTCCGTTCTTGGATTTTGGCTTAGTCATGTTGTCTGTGATTGTAAGGAATGGTAATGAGCAGAGTTTAACTCAAGCTAACACTTTAGCAGGAATAAATCATGCTCTTTTTGATCTGTGGATGAGGCACTGAAATTCCAATGGAATTTACATGTCAAATAAGAGGGCATGTATAGAGGAATACATTAGTGGAATGCATATATCAGAGACTTTTTGAAAGTTCTGAAATGTATTAACAAGTTACCTCTTAACAAACGGTTTTCATTACCGTAAATGTACATTCCCTGAACAAGCAAAAAGAGTGAACGGTTCATTAAGTGCAATGTGGGGAGCAATATTAAAAGTGGAACTGTGATTGATGTTCCCATGAAGGCTATACCCTTAATTAAAAATGTCAGTTTAAGAAGGCTTTTTGGCACCGTGAAGGTGAATGATACTGTGCATCCTGATAAGGTTTAGTAAGATTCAGTGTCCTACCAAGTCCTATTTGAGATGGAGTTTCTCAAACCACCAAGCAGAGGCTGCGTCCGAAAACGCATACTCACTGAGTAGGTACTTAATTCCAATAAGTACTTACTTAACGAGCGCTTAAAGAGTAGGTACTTTATAGCCAGATCTCGTTAAGTGTGGATGCGAGCCGTACATCAACAACTATGAGCGACAGGTTTAATTCATCTATCTGTAAATATCTTGATATTGACAAAACTTGCTCATTTTGTGGTCTTGTTGAAGAAACAGCTGCCCATTTATTTTGTGATTGTAGCATAATGAATTATGGGTTGATTTAAGTTCTTATATTTTTAACCCACTAATGTGACCCATAGTTTTATCCTTAAATATATTATTTTTTATTAAGAAACCCCCAAATCGTCATCTCTTGAATATGTTGTTAAATTTCTTCATTTTATATGCAAAAATGTTCGCCCACAAGCAAGTCGCTTAAATCTCCATTGTTTTCCTCTTTTTCTTGTTGAATTTAACTCTCGTTTAATCCCTCAAGCTTATAAATAGCAAACAAAAAATGCATTTTCTTTATGTATTATAATGAATGATTCAAAGATATTTAACCTTGTCATTGTTCTTTTCCCCCCGTGTATTCTTACATTATGATGTACGCAAACCCATGATATTTATGTTTTCTTTTTTTTCCTTTTTCTTTTTTGTCATTATGATTGTTCATTGTTGAAAGATACATCCATGGTATCTTTCCCTGATCTTTATGTAACTTAGTTCTGCAATAGCAAAATGATATGAGCGACAGGTGCACTAACATCAGTAACTCGACAGCCCTACCTAGAACGGTTTTCCTCAGCGTTTGTAATGTTTGTAGTGTCTATACAAAGGAGACGGGAAGCTGCGCGGAGATCTCGCCTTTGGAGAAAACTGGTGATTTTACTCTGGGAAAATGTAAGCATCACTCCTTAGAAATTAAGATTACACCAAAATGAATTGCATTGCTAGCCCACCCCAACACTTATGCACAATAATAATGATAAATTCTGATCAATAGGCTACTTAATATTACTTCGTATGACATAGCTATGCAGGACTACACTAGATAATTGCAGTGAACACATTTTCAGTCAAGCAATGAATTAATGCATTATTTAATGAAATTAATTATATTTTATTTACTGACAACACTAAGAAACATGAATAAATTAGTAAAAGATTAAAAAAGTAACCATCACAATAAATAAATAAATAAATAAATAAATAAATAAATATATATATATATATATATATATAAATATATATATATACAGTACTGTGCAAAAGTCTTAGTCATGTTAATATCCCCACCCCAAAAATGTCCCCAAAGGTTTCTTCAAGTGTCTCGGAGACGTTCCCGCAGTTCTTCTGGATTTAGTCTGTCTCAGTTTTTTCTGTTTCTTCCAACCTGATCTCACAGGAAAACATACAAATTCTACGAGGTGGCTAATTCGTACAAATTCATACGACCTCACTCGTACGAATTAGTACGATTTTTGCAAAATCGTAAATATTTTACGAATTGCCCAATTCGTATGAATTCATACGAATGACCTACCCCTGACCCCGCCCCTAAACCTACCCATCACGTGGGTTTAGACAAATCGTACAAATTCGTACGAGTGCGGTCGTACGAATTCGTACGAATTAGCCAACTTTTTATCATTCGTACGAATTCATACGAATTGGTCGTGAGATAGTGTTGGTTTCTTCATGTAATCACAGACGGACTCGATGATGGTGAGATCAGATCAGACCGGCTGTTGTCAGACTCCTTGTGCATACAGAAATCTCGCTGGGTTATTACAATTAATGGCAAAAAGAATGTTTGGAAATGTAAACTGATATTTCCTACTGACACACTACAGCAAAAGATATAAATAACTGACTTAAAACCATTTTTGGGGACATTTTTGGGGTGGGGATATTAACATGCCTAAGACTTTTGCACAGTACTGTATATATATATATATATATATATATATACATACGGATGGCACATCCTACTGCCATCTCAACACAGCAGTTCTCATTCTTCAGCTTTATTCTGATGAATCAGCTGACCACTATTCCCACCGTCTCTTCCGTCCATCATTGCTGCAGTCAGACTGGGATCTGATCATGGATGGGAAAGGGACATCGAGGCTATCCTTGCCTGAGAGCACCGTCTCCCTCATCACCTCATACAGAGAGTCTGTACTGAACCTGTGAGACTCGTCTCAACAGCAAACATTCCCGTGAGAGAAGTATAGTAGAGCGAGCCTTTGACATGCTGATAACAAGCTGGTGCTCTATTTTCTTCACAGCCAGAGGTGAGCCATGCCTTTGTGCCTGAGGTTGTTGTGTGCTGCGCTGTGCTTCACAATCTGAGGCAATAAGGGCAGGTGGAGTGATGGAGGGTCTCGTAAGGACAGGTGGAGAGATGGAGGGTCTCGTAAGGGCAGGTTGAGTGATGGAGGGTCTCCTACGGGCTGGTGGAGTGATGGAGGGTCTAGTAAGGGCAGGTGGAGTGATGGAGGGTCTCGTACGGGCTGGTGGAGTGATGGAGGGTCTCATAAGGGGAGGTGGAGTGATGGAGGGTCTAGTAAGGGCAGGTGGAGTGATGGAGGGTCTCGTAAGGGCAGGTGGAGAGATGGAGGGTCTCGTAAGGACAGGTGGAGTGATGGAGGGTCTCGTAAGGACAGGTGGAGGGATGGAGGGTCTCGTAAGGGCAGGTGGAGAGATGGAGGGTCTCGTAAGGACAGGTGGAGAGATGGAGGGTCTCGTAAGGGCAGGTGGAGAGATGGAGGGTCTCGTAAGGGCAGGTGGAGTGATGGAAGGTCTCGTACGGGCTGGTGGAGTGACGTAGGGTCTAGTAAGGGCCGGTAGAGTGATGGAAGGTCTCATAAGGGGAGGTGGAGTGATGGAGGGTCTCATAAGGGGAGGTGGAGTGATGGAGGGTCTCGTACGGGCCGGTGGAGTGATGGAGGGTCTAGTAAGGGCAGGTGGAGTGATGGAGGGTCTCGTAAGGGCAGGTGGAGAGATGGAGGGTCTCGTAAGGACAGGTGGAGTGATGAAGGGTCTCGTAAGGGCTGGTGGAGTGATGGAGGGTCTCGTAAGGGCAGGCGGAGAGATGGAGGGTCTCGTAAGGACAGGTGGAGTGATGGAGGGTCTCGTATGGGCTGGTGGAGTGATGGAGAGTCTCGTAAGGGCAGGTGGAGAGATGGAGGGTCTCGTAAGGGCAGGTGGAGTGATGGAAGGTCTCGTACGGGCTGGTGGAGTGACGTAGGGTCTAGTAAGGGCCGGTAGAGTGATGGAAGGTCTCATAAGGGGAGGTGGAGTGATGGAGGGTCTCATAAGGGGAGGTGGAGTGATGGAGGGTCTCGTACGGGCCGGTGGAGTGATGGAGGGTCTAGTAAGGGCAGGTGGAGTGATGGAGGGTCTCGTAAGGGCAGGTGGAGAGATGGAGGGTCTCGTAAGGACAGGTGGAGTGATGAAGGGTCTCGTAAGGGCTGGTGGAGTGATGGAGGGTCTCGTAAGGGCAGGCGGAGAGATGGAGGGTCTCGTAAGGACAGGTGGAGTGATGGAGGGTCTCGTATGGGCTGGTGGAGTGATGGAGAGTCTCGTAAGGGCTGGTGGAGTGATGGAGGGTCTCGTGAGGACCGGTGGAGAGATGGAGGGTCTAGTAAGGGTAGGTGGAGTGATGGAGGGTCTTGTAAGGGCAGGTGGAGTGATGGAGGGTCTCGTTACTGGCTGGTGGAGTGATGGAGGGTCTCATAATTGGAGGTGGAGTGATGGAGGGTCTCGTAAGGACAGGTGGAGTGATGGAGAGTCTCGTAAGGGCAGGTGGAGAGATGGAGGGTCTCGTAAGGACAGGTGGAGTGATGGAGGGTCTCGTAAGGGCTGGTGGAGTGATGGAGGGTCTCGTAAGGGCTGGTGGAGTGATGGAGGGTCTCGTAAGGACAGGTGGAGAGATGGAAGGTCTCGTAAGGGGAGGTGGAGTGATGGAGGGTCTAGTAAGAGCTGGTGGAGTGATGGAGGGTCTCGTACGGACTGGTGGAGTGATGGAGGGTCTAGTAAGGGCCTTTGGAGTGATGGAGGGTCTCGTACGGGCCGGTAGAGTGATGGATGGTCTCATAAGGGGAGGTGGAGTGATGGAGGGTCTCGTACGGGCCGGTGGAGGGATGGAGGGTCTAGTAAGGACAGGTGGAGTGATGGAGAGTCTCGTAAGGGCAGGTGGAGTGATGGAGGGTCTCGTAAGGACAGGTGGAGAGATGGAGGGTCTAGTAAGGGCAGGTGGAGTGATGGAGGGTCTCGTAAGGGCTGGTGGAGTGATGGAGGGTCTCGTAAGGGCAGGTGGAGAGATGGAGGGTCTCGTAAGGGCTGGTGGAGTGATGGAGGGTCTCGTAAGGACAGGTGGAGAGATGGAGGGTCTCGTAAGGGCAGGTGGAGTGATGGAGGGTCTCGTAAGGACAGGTGGAGTGATGGAGGGTCTCGTAAGGTCCGGTGGAGTGATGGAGGGTCTCGTAAGGGGAGGTGGAGAGATGGAGGGTCTAGTAAGGGCAGGTGGAGTGATGGAGGGTCTCGTAAGGACAGGTGGAGTGATGGAGGGTCTCGTAAGGGCCGGTGGAGTGATTGAGGGTCTCGTAAGGGCCGGTGGAGTGATGGAGGGTCTCGTAAGGACAGGTGGAGTGATGGAGGGTCTCGTAAGGGCCGGTGGAGTGATGGAGGGTCTCGTAAGGGGAGGTGGAGTGATGGAGGGTCTCGTAAGGGCTGGTGGAGTGATGGAGGGTCTCGTAAGGGCAGGCGGAGAGATGGAGGGTCTCGTAAGGACAGGTGGAGTGATGGAGGGTCTCGTATGGGCTGGTGGAGTGATGGAGAGTCTCGTAAGGGCTGGTGGAGTGATGGAGGGTCTCGTGAGGACAGGTGGAGAGATGGAGGGTCTAGTAAGGGTAGGTGGAGTGATGGAGGGTCTTGTAAGGGCAGGTGGAGTGATGGAGGGTCTCGTTACTGGCTGGTGGAGTGATGGAGGGTCTCATAATTGGAGGTGGAGTGATGGAGGGTCTCGTAAGGACAGGTGGAGTGATGGAGAGTCTCGTAAGGGCAGGTGGAGAGATGGAGGGTCTCGTAAGGACAGGTGGAGTGATGGAGGGTCTCGTAAGGGCTGGTGGAGTGATGGAGGGTCTCGTAAGGGCTGGTGGAGTGATGGAGGGTCTCGTAAGGACAGGTGGAGAGATGGAAGGTCTCGTAAGGGGAGGTGGAGTGATGGAGGGTCTAGTAAGAGCTGGTGGAGTGATGGAGGGTCTCGTACGGACTGGTGGAGTGATGGAGGGTCTAGTAAGGGCCTTTGGAGTGATGGAGGGTCTCGTACGGGCCGGTAGAGTGATGGATGGTCTCATAAGGGGAGGTGGAGTGATGGAGGGTCTCGTACGGGCCGGTGGAGGGATGGAGGGTCTAGTAAGGACAGGTGGAGTGATGGAGAGTCTCGTAAGGGCAGGTGGAGTGATGGAGGGTCTCGTAAGGACAGGTGGAGAGATGGAGGGTCTAGTAAGGGCAGGTGGAGTGATGGAGGGTCTCGTAAGGGCTGGTGGAGTGATGGAGGGTCTCGTAAGGGCAGGTGGAGAGATGGAGGGTCTCGTAAGGTCCGGTGGAGTGATGGAGGGTCTCGTAAGGGGAGGTGGAGAGATGGAGGGTCTAGTAAGGGCAGGTGGAGTGATGGAGGGTCTCGTAAGGACAGGTGGAGTGATGGAGGGTCTCGTAAGGGCCGGTGGAGTGATTGAGGGTCTCGTAAGGGCCGGTGGAGTGATGGAGGGTCTCGTAAGGACAGGTGGAGTGATGGAGGGTCTCGTAAGGGCCGGTGGAGTGATGGAGGGTCTCGTAAGGGGAGGTGGAGTGATGGAGGGTCTCATCCATGGCACCATTTTCCAGGATTCAGCTCTGGTCTCCTCATCCTCAGTGATGATGATATACCAGTCTGCAGAAATTTCAGAATCCTACACAAATGCACAAAACATTATAAAAAACAGACATGTTAACAGCACAATGTCTCTTTCTGTATTACAAGTAACAAAAATATCTTTCTTTCTTTCTTTTTTTTTTTTTTGGTTTTCCTTTTCCCCTCCACAAATGCCTTGCATCCTCTGCTCCACCACAAAAGCTCTCCAGCAGATGCACAGAAATCAAGAATCAGAAAAGTGCTGTAATAACTCTGTGTGAAATTATTTACAATCATTAAAATAAACTACAACTTAAGATTTAAATAGATTTTTTTTTCATTCATTTCTGTAGTATATTCACTCAAAGCCTTCATGAGCCACTCTCCACCAGATAAACACATGTGTTCATCTGTTCCTGTAACATCCAGACAAGATTCACACGTTACCTATGTGATTTATGAGCTCAATAAACATTTACATGTTGAGGTTGATGCTGATGTGTTAACTCACTTTTTATGCAACATAAATGTTCCTCAATTTATCAAAAATACCAATGGACAAATAAAATAGATAACGTATGTTTAGTTATGTAGATTTGTTTATCATGTAATATAAGCAGTGTTGACAAGAGTAAATTCTCCTACACATTAGGACACATACATCACTCACTCACTCAGATGTCTATTTCATGTTGTGATGTTGTGATGTGCTCATCTGCGATACTTATAGATGATTTTCCTGTCAGATGTTAATAGACATTTAAAATAAGCATCTTTAAGATGTATAGGTTTATGTAAATCCAATTTAGAGACGTACGTGTGCTTACTGGAGCTCTCCTGTTATAGCTATACATAATAAAACGTGTTTTTACAGCAAAATTACAACTATACTATACAGTCTAACGTCTTTACACCTTCAACAGTTCAACAGTTTACAGTAGTTCAACACATGCGATTTTAACACAAGGAACCGTGTTTACTCACATTTGAAAACACCCGCGTTGCTGATCTCCGTGATGTTCGATTATGACGTATCCTCGCCCATGGCCTCCTGGGATAGAAAAGTATCGCGTTTCGGACATACTACTCCTTTCACGAACTGTTTTCTCCTACTATATAGTAGGAAAGTAGGAATATTCGGACGCACTATTAGTATACGCACGTCCGTATCTCGCGAGAATTAGTACGTCACCCAGGTAATTCTTGTCTACAGTCTACTCTTTTATGGATACTAAGGATTCAGACATACTTATTCTCTCGCCTACTGCTTTTTCCCTAGTAGGGAAGTAGCCTATGCGGTTTCGGACACAGCCATAGTTTGTTGGCTGCTTTCGCTCTGCTGAATGAAAATTAGTGTCCTTGCTGGACAATCAAATGACATGATCAGCTCTGCCAAAGCTTTTAAAGGGTAACTAAACCCTGAAACAACTTTTTTTAGTTAATGATCTGTAAGACTGGGGCTTTATTAGTGCTGTTCATTTTTTGACATTTTTTTACATTTGGGTACAAATTACCACTGATCTGTCTCCAGCTTCAGTGCCATGGCCTGCTTTAGGCCTACTCATGAACTCGAGCCAAGTCAAACCATTAAAGTAATTAAGTGTATGTTAGCTTGATGAGCACTTGACAAACTTTGAATGGGCTATGCCTGTGATATTGACATGTTTTCCATTTTAGTACAGAAAACTAATTGGACTGGACTTCAAGCTGGCCACACTCGCAGACTTTGTTACTTTGTCATTTTAGCACTGGACTTAATATTATAAAACATATTATTGTTATAAAACATATCAAGTATCCTTAAAGGGTTAGTTCACCCAAAAATTAAAATTCTGTTATTACCCTCATGTCATTCCAAACCCATAAGACTTTCGTTCATCTTCTGAACACAAATTAAGACATTTTTGGTGAAATCTAAGAGATTTCTGTCCCTCCATAGACAGCCTACGCAAACTACCACGTTTCAAGAAGTTCATAGAGAGATCGTATAACTAATCCAAATAGAAAAAAAGTTACTTTAAATTGCACCAATATTTCATAATATTACTGTTTTTTTGTTCAAGTAAATGCACCCTTGGTGAGCATAAGAGATAAGAAACATTTAAAAAATCTTACCAACCTCAAACTTTTTAATGCTACTGTATATAATTACTTCAACATAACATTATAATGTTGCTATGTTTTTATTAAACTGTTCGACAAATTTCCATTGGAAATACTTCAAAATGCACCCAAGGCAGTTTGTTATGCGACTTTAAAATAAAAAATGTTAAAACTTTAAAATTAAAGTTTAAAAGTAACATGGGAATTTACCAACTGTAATAATTATATTTGTATAGAATTTTTTTTAAATGAAATGTTACATGTGTGTTACTAACCCTTACCTAAATAAATAGCCAGAAATCAAAACATGCATAAAACACCCACACAGTTTAGGTTGAGTAAAAAAATGAGACCTTGCAATCGCAAGTGTGATTGTAAACTGTATGATTATTATAAACCGAATTAACTTGATGTTCCTTGGTATATCTGGACTTATTTCAGTAAGGACATTTGAAAATCTGTTAAACTGTTAAATGACAGTTCATTCAGGGTGAAATACGATACAATGTGCAGGGCCGGCCCGCGGCATAGGCGGAATAGGCAAATTCTAGTTCCATTCATCCATAGGGGCGCCAAAATGAGTGAACGGGTGATTTTTTTTGTTATAATACTATTTTAAAACCATTCATTCGAAATACTACCAAATAAAGCACACAAAAAAACTCCACAAAAACTTAACTAAGTCCCCCCAAGCGTCGCCCCTCGCCGCATCCAATGTAGACAGCATTGCTTTTGTTTCAGGGTGATTAACACACTCAAGCACCCCCGTAGAAATGTGCCTGCCAGCTCACGCCAGGTCTATACACGGTGAAAGTTACCTGATTGTGACGGATGGCCAAATTTACATGACACATTTTAAATTAGCATTATAGTCTGCGATAGATACAGTGCCAAAAAGAAGAGAAGAGAAGAGGAGTGTGTGTGTGTGTGTGTGTGTGTGTGTGTGTGTGTGTGTGTGTGTGTGTATAGGCTAAATAATCATGAACACAATGACAGGGTAAAATAGGCTGCATGGGGCACCAGGTAAAATCTTGGCAGCAAATTGATCAGGGCCGGCCCTGAATGTGAGACTTTTTTAAATTCTCAATCTCACTGTCATAATGGCCTAATTAATCTGAGATTCACCTTATCAATTGTTTTCTTCATTTACTGGGATGGGCAATGAGGTCCCAAAGATGTAATCCCAGTGTCTGAAGTAGGGGGCGAAATTCCCTTTAAAGTGCTGATGGTGAGCCAGGTGGTGCGGAGCCCCACCAAAGCATGGCAGCAACCGGTGCACTGCCCAAGGAAAGTCATATCCACAGTGGTCCTCCACTGCCATCCAGATGTTAACCAGATGGAAAAGGATTTCGCTAAAAGGGTGGCAGCCCACCAGCATGGCACTGATAGATGCAAGGGTTTGTAGAGACAGCAGTTCAGAAATACTGGAGTCTTGAGCTGCCAGAGCAAAAGTGTCCCTGTTCAGATGGTGAATGCGGTGGATGTTCTGGTACAGCCAGGGAATTCTGGGAAAAAAATACATAAATTTGTTTTAGTTTGAGATATATATTATTGTGTGTTATAAAATGTTATTTAATTTATGCTGAATCTACAAGTGGAGAAAATAAATAGAGTGAGATATATCATAATGACATCATTATAAAAGATGAATGGAGAGTGATTTTTCTATATTTTCTATATGAAGTATTTAGCTGCACATGATCTTTGTTCCTTATATGTGTAATTTTAAATGTAATAAAAAGAAGTAGTTGGCACATCACAGCTCCATAAATAGAACAATTATTTATTGCATGTTCTCCTGTAGAACATGTTTTGTTTTTGTTTTTTATGGTTGAGCGCACCCTCATTGAGCTTTTTGTTTGCTGGATGTGCACAGTTTTGTCTAATTATACAAAGTTATGTCATGAAACTCTAGATAACTCAATCTGCTTGAGATCACATCATTCTCTATAGGGCACAGCTGATTGGTTCCTGCTGTATAAGCAGCCAATGAGTTTGCTACTCAACGTTCAAACACTTGGGGCCCTTTTTTAACTATCTAAGCACATGGTCTAAAGCGCATGGCGCAAGTGCACGTAGGGCGTGTCCGAATCCACTTTGACGGGAAAAATGTTTGGTGCCCAGCTCATGGTCTTAAAGGGTTGTCCCTATTCTCTTAAAGGAGTAGTTCACTTTAAAATGAAAATGACCCCATGATTTACTCACCCTCAAGCCATCATATGAGTATGACTTTCTTCTTTCAGACGAATACAATTGGAATTATATTTAAAAATGTCCTGGCTCTTCCAAGCTTGATAATGGCAGTGAATTGCAACCAACAGTTTGAAGCTCAAAAAACACATTCATCCATCATAAACGAACTCCAAACGGCTCCGGGGCGTTAATAAAGGCTTTCTGAAGCAAAGCGATAGGTTTGTGTAAGAAAAATATTCATATTTAACACGTAACAAGTAAAATTCAAGTTTCTGCTAATGCGCAACTTATGACGTCGGACGTGGCGTAGTGCGTCATGGCGTAGCGTAAATATCCGCAGTACATCGCATTGCACTTAAACTCCCGGAAGTTCCAAACGACTTTTCTCCAGTGTTGTGACATATTTCCAAGTGAAACAGAATACTGAACAGAGGGCAGGGTTTTACTTTAGCGCTCCTCCTCTCCATCTCTGCTCATAGACTAACGGTTTGAGGGGAGTGGTTAGGCGTTTTCAACCCAAGCCGTCAAACTGACGTCATCAGAACCAGACCGGAAGTAACTTTTCAGATTTTGATTAAAGATTACCACGGCAAACATTTTTTTTCTGTGTATTAGCTTGCATGGATTATTTGCTCCCCACAAGACTAGTAATATGCGCTAACAAAGTTAATAGGATCAGTTTTGATTTCATGTCGACTTTAAGTCAGATCCGTATGTTCGTTTGGCAGGAAGGTAGTTATTTTACTTTATCAAGTTTTAAATATGAATATTTTTCATCAAACTCATAGGTTTGCCTCAGAACACCTTTATTAACCGTATAAGCATATTCATATATGGACCCTCCATCTCTCCATATTTTTTAAATATATATATTTTTTCATAAACATTACAAAATTAATAACAATTATGTGACTACAGGATAACACTTCATTCATTCTATATGAAATAAAACATCCAGATAAAAAGTTAAGACTGACCAGTTGTTGAATGTTTGTTTGGTTATAATGCATTTATGAATATATTAAAACTGAATATACATATGAATATATGTATTATGAATGAATTCATTATGATGATATTTATATGAATAAAGACTGAGAGGAAGAACCTGAACATTTAGAAAATATTATTCAAAGAAATTAACAGCATTTGTACTGGCTCGTCTATCTCCTGTTCTGTGAAAGCCGAGTGCAGGAGGGGAGTGTTTTGTTCAGCTCTGTGTTTTTCTGAATGTTACTTCATCTGTTTGCCTGTATTGTTCTGACCAATGCTGCATATCTGTGTTTTGCAGTGTTCATTGTCAAACTTATTATTTAATTATTTTTTTAATTATTAAAAAAATAAATAAATTAAATACTATTTTTTATATGAAAAAAAAGGATTAATTGTATTTTATTGAGAAAATATTTTAGTTTGTCATGTATATTTTTTTTATTAGATCAGATAAAATTTTAAGCTGGCATAGGCTATGTCATGCTGTTATGTCCCCCTCACATGTTACAACGTTCATACTATAGGGCATGTTGTCACATTTAACTTTCATTCTTCCAGGGTAAATAAAGAAAAAAGTATACACTGTATACACAATGAATGAAACAAAGCCAAATATTTGTACCAGACATGTGTAAAATTATTGTGGAATAATCATTTAAAAAATACTATGAACCCTAGTTTACACAAACTGAGAAAGTCATAACCAAAACATATTTAATAGCCTAATAGCGAGAACAGAATTTAAAACTTTGTCACTCCAATTGTGCAATGAGGAAGCTGCACATGCTGAGATTAGAGATGTGTCCTGCTTACTTGTGAATGGTATAATGAAACATGAAGAACAGCGTATCGAAGATGAGCATGCATGAGACACATTCCCTGAATGCTTGAAATGAGGACGGTGCTCTCTCCGTGAAATGCGTGCGCCGTACTGACAGAAACAACGCGGTTAACGGTAAAACGCCAACCATGTATTTCCATAAAATCCGGGAAGCACATCGAAACCACTGATACAACCCAACGGCTTCACTGCTTATCCTGTACTTCTGAATCCACCCCACGTGTGTACTGAACACATCCAGAAGCATGAAGGGAGCAGAGAAGATGAGATGAGTGCTGAAAGCTGCGCACACGCTCCAGTGGGGTGACATGAGGAGAACATGACGTTCCTTATACATGAAATCCCAGATCCACTGCAGCAATGAGTCGCCTCCGAAAACCAGTAAGACGAGAGCAGTCATTCTTGTGAACTAGCCTACTGTTGTTTCTGCAGCAACAGCAGAGCGATGATGTCTAAACCGCTCTCACTGGACAGTATGAAGAGTAGACACTCTAATTCTGACTCGGGGTGAGAAATGCTGCTCTCCTCCCACCAGCGCAATTTTACCAAGATCACCCTATCTCTTTGAACACTGATTTTTCACTTTTCAAAAATTACAGTTAACACAATAAAAATAAGAGCTCCGTGCTGTCTTCTGATAGGCCATTCCAGCCCTGTTAAATTTAACAATTGACACCTGTTTTGTTTAATTTCATCTGGAAGAGCAGAGCTCTGCATCCAATTAAAAAAGGTGATCTAAATGTAGCCTACTTGATTTTATTACTGTTGATTACGTATTTAAGAAAAAAATGATTAAAAATTACTTTGGAATATCATCCCTGAATTGATTTTTGGAAAAGTTGAGGGAGGTTTTGAATTTTTTAAGCAAGAATTTTAATGTAGCCTAAATAAGGTTCCGATAAAGCTTTCTTGTTTTCATAAAGTTTTTTTTATGGATGCTCATTTTTAAGTAGCCTATATGCACACAGTTGTAGGCCCATATTAAAAACAAGTCCTCATTTTACAGAAACTGGTAAGATAATGGTATAATATTGGTGAGATCCCTGTAACTGCTAAAGAGTTTGCAATAGGCTATTTGATGCCATTAGTGGCCTTATTCAACTCTTATCAGGTCAATATATCAATATATCCTTCAAGTCTATCTCTCCATATTTACTAATCAGTTAGGCCTAAGTATTAATTAATACAGATTATTATTATTATTTTTTATAATCTTTACACCGTCAACGTATATTGGACGGTGTAAAGATTATAAAAAATAAATAATAATAACTTTTATATAAAAACATTGTGCAGAATTATATTGGCCTAAATGCAAAACATTTTGGACTTCAATGTATTACCAGATTGAATGGAAAGAAGTCTAAGTTTACCTAGGCTACATAAATAGGCTACTGTCTCACCAATAAAGTTAAAGTTACATATAAAGTTATTCTTTTGATTTACCCAGTGAGACAATAGGCTCAAGATTTTTTAGAGACATGGAGACTTTATATCTTTTGTAACATAGAGGAATAATCCATAAAACATTTATTTTATGAATGTGTATTTACCCATTTTTTTTGGATTGACATTGAATATAATGTTTTAACTCACAAAATTAAAGATTTGGTTATCTGATAAAGATATTTTTTTGGAGCAAAATTTGGTGATTCATTTAATAATTATGTATGGAAAATACTGTAACGAATGGCCTTAATCAAAATGACCTAGACATCAGAAAACCTTCCCCCTCTCCCCTGTTGTCATCGGCCCTAAAACCAGTTCTCTTCAAATCACCTCAGCCCCACTGACCGATCTCAGCAAGAGACTGTGTCTACAAGCCTCAAAGACAGCACAGGAGACACTAGCCATTTGGTTAAAGACTATAGAGACAAACTCCAATACACAAAGGACATTTACTCCATTCTTACCCACAAACTTTTCCCAAATGTTTATAGTATTTCTCCTGTGTTTTATGCATGTCCCTATGTTTTATTAGTTATGACTAGGTATGATTCTTTAGTTATGTTAGAGTAACTTCCCATGTTGATATCCAAAGATGATGTATCACTGCTTTAATGTCTTCAAATCCCCTCTTTCTTGGTATCAAAATAATCCCCTTTTGATTTTATAATCAATGGTGTACGACATGTTTTGATAAATTGCATCATAAATATTTGTACCATACTTTAGTGTAAAGACTGCACAAATTCTCCATGCCAACATGAACATGCAAATGGAGATAAGATGGAACAAAGACTTTCTCCAGGTCATCTTAGATTGGTCACCTCAACAAATGGGTGTGAACTGATAGGACCTTTAAGATTATCTGATTAGTTCAGATCTTGGCTCAATCTCTTTGAGAAAACATTCTCCTGTCTTCTTCCGGCAACTTCATCGTCAAGTTAACTTCTTTGGATTCAACGTGGACCACCCCAAGAACCCAAACGAACGCTTCAGCACACTCCTGGCAAAATCATCAAGAATCTCAAGAATATCCTGCATCTGAACTTGTTCAGCAACCAAAGTCAATGCAAGTACCTGTTCGCAGCCTTTGCGTTCCTATTATTGTGCCCCTTCAAGGTGACCCTGATTCTCTGATGTTTCTCGTAGGTTGTGGTTAACTGTAATCTTGCCATTCTCTTTTCTTCTCTCTCTCTTTCTTCACTTTTCTTTACTTTCTTGATTTTTGCATACAATCTTTGCTTAGTTTAGTTGTGTGTGTAGCCTACCCTAGTTTCATTTATTAAACCATTATATGGACGCTTTATTGTCTCTGTGTTTGCCACATATCGAAGTCACTTAAACATCTTGATCTAGCGATACCTATGCTATTACCCTGCTAGAACTTTATTTACTTTAGTTGGAAAAGGTTATTCTTTCTTGGCCAGGAATATAATATATTTCCTAGAATTAATAATTGATTATGCTTTCTGTTCATTGGATGAACTGATTAAATAATTGTACTATTAATTCTGCTACACTCAATTCTAAAAATAACTAAAATATTTATGATTAATTATAATCCGTTAAAATTATTTATAAATATAAATATAGATTTTAAACTGTAACTTGTTACATACCATATACACAAACAAAAATGGGCAAATAATAAACCTAACGTATTATTTAAAACTGAACTTAGGCTATTATATTGAGGCCTTAAAAGATGCAAGAAATGGAAAAGCAAAACAGATATATAGAATTTTTGAAATATTTTATCTTCATTTCTTGTAAATTATTTCTTTGTTCTCTTTTTTTTTCTTTTTGTTGTTTCGCATCGTTTGATGCTATTATGAATGTTACAAGAAAATACATTGTGATCCTCTGTAAGTGTTATGTTAAAGGGTTAGTTCACCCAAAAATTAAAATACTTTCATTAATTACTCACTCTCATGTCATTCCAAACCTGTAAGAATTTCGTTCATCTTCGGAACACAAATGAAGATCTTTTTGATGAAATCTGAAAGCTTTCTGTCCCTCCATAGACAGATAAACAACTGACACTCTGACACTTCAAAAAGTTCATAAAGAGATCATAAAACTAATCCATATGAATTGAGCGGTTTAGTCCAACATTTTTTGAAGATACACGATTGCTTGATGTAATGAACAGATTAAATTTAAGCTTTTATTCACATATAAACCTTCATCAACGCACACATCAGTTGTGATAAACAGAAGCTCAAGCATGTTGGCTTGACATGCAAGAACCAATGAGGTTTATTCTTGTGTGTTATGCAGCATGTTTGAGCTTCCTCAAGAACCTATGAGGTTGTGGTAAACAGAAGCTCAAGTATGTTCGCTTGACGTGCGAGAACCAATGAGGTTAATTCTCGTGTTATGCAGCACGTTTGAGCTTCCGCACAAACCAATGAGGTTCATTCTTGTGTTTTATGCAGCACATTTGAGTTCCTCATTGCACGTCATTGGTTCCTGCAAGAACCAATTAGGTTCATTCTCGTGTTACAGCATGTTTGAGCTTCCTCAAGAATGAGGTTCATTCACATGTTACGCAGCACGTTTGACCTTCTGCAAGAGGTTTGTTCTCGCGCGTCAAACAGGCTCGGATGAGCTTCTGTTTATTTCCGCTGATCAATTTTTAAAAAGTGAATAAAAGCCTAAATTAAATCTGTTCATCATATAAAGTGATCGAGTTTTTAGTTGAAAACGGTGTCATAAACAGCCACTTAGTCTAATGGAAGGATTCCACTTAATAAATTTGCTTAACATTATACACAAAATACACAAAGTAACAGGGAATTCCGTGTCTTACTGAACATTAAGTTACAGTGATTTTATGTTTATTAAAAAAAATGTCATATAAAACATTACATGTGGGTCAAACAGTCACACTCCACAAGTCTGCTTTTAATTGAATGAAAAGTCATTATAAAGAAGTTGACAAAGGTTAAAGGGATAAAGGGATATTAAACCCCAAAGTGAAAATGTTCTTGTCATTCTCATGTAGTTCCAAAACACCAATTAATTCCAAGTAAAAAGAAAAGAAAAGAAGAAAACAATGCTAAAGGTTAAATAAGGGGGTGGGGGGGTCATTATATAACTTTTCTCCAATAATGACCATATATGTCTTTATTAATAGCATCTGTGTGTGTTTTGTGTGGAGTTCATACTGCATGTAATTGAGATCAGGCCGTGGGAACAGAATAATACTCTTACTCTTTTTTATTAGGTCTCCAGTCAGCAGTGACAGATGCCAAATTCAAATATCTTTCACATTATCAGTTATTTATTTTTGTGGAAGAAGGCAAAGCTCTCACTTCAGCAGACAAAGACACTAAATAGTCCACACTGCATAAGCTTTTAATTTACTAAACTAAGCACACAACTTTACTGCTGGTTTTTGGATACCGTCAAATAGTGCAGTCATTCGTTTATCTTGGTATTCCTGCAAAAATAATAAGAAGAGTGGATTACTAATTTCATGACTAAAATACTACATGTCCTCTATCTTAGTGCTTCCAGTTATCTCCTGACTCATTTCCAATTCCCAGTGAATTACATTGTAATGAATTTGTCATTTTGTTTAACATTTGATATATTTCTCAATATTTTATTCCAGGCTTATTTAGTTGGGTTTGGTGCCACTGTAGTATTCACTGTCTCAAATGAATGTGCAGCTATTATGAAGGCCCCGCCTCTGAAGACCTGGCAGACAGATTACGGGAATCGCGTCTGCTCCCTGCCAGCTCCTCTGTATCCGAAATCCTTGTGGGGATTTTTTTGTTGTTATTTTGTCACGACCTCGAATTTAGGTTAATTACCAATTGCTTATTGGTCAATTATATAATAGTTTAGCAATACATGTGATTATTCTATTCAACTCTTTACTTTATATTTTACTCGTTCATTAGGAATCTATGTCTTGTGCCAGCCATTCTTTTACGTGGATCTCACGATCACAAACTCGCCAGCCTGATAGAAAACCAGAGGTTATGGCTAAAGCAGTTCAACAATGCTGCACACGCTTGCTATTGTTAAAAAGTAGCCATGTAACCCCCTACAGTCGCCCATATAACAACTTAGTAAAAGCCCAACCATAACCAGAGGTTATGGCTAGTAAATTAAGATAATGCCGCTTCAACGCTTGCTATTACCTTAATAGTATTTTTATCTAGCCCCCTATTTGCGACTGCATAACAACTTAGTTAAAATCAAGCAGTTAGTCAGGAATCTAGAATACCACCAGATGTGCCTCACGCTCCATCTAAACTGGGGTCTAGTATGTACTTAACCCTGGACGCAGATTTGCAGAAACATAAGACTTTGCTTAATCTACTTGAGAAAATAATTTCAGAGTAATTTTGAATCAATTAAAATGTAACAATTTATTATGTCAGGTAAATGTATCATGCCAATTGTATAATCAGTTCAAAGATAATCAATACAAAATCATCAAATGCTCAAAGAGTAAAATATGAGCCTACCTGACTCCAGAAATACATGATGCTGAGTGTCTGAGAGACACTCAACATTATGGGCTGATCTCATTACAAATCGCCCTGAGCCTCTTGTCACATTACTTTAAATACTCAGACTGAGGCATTTGCTAACAATGGGAATTTGCATTCAGAGTTTACACCTTTTGGGCAAGATGCCATTTGCCTGGAGGACCCACCCTAACCCACCTAGGACCCTAACCCTCTGTAAGCAAGATATTTCTAAACTCTTAAAAACTTTACTACCTTTTGTGTTACTTCTTTGGGGATGAGACATTTGTACCAGTTGCACTGAGACATTCCAAATGATACCAAACATGTTTAGTGTTGTATGATAATTGTTCATATTAAACCATATAGATTTTTGGGTGAATTTCAGGTGATCTCAGCATGCGAGAGAGAAGGAACGGGGGAATGGGGGGTCAAGGGAAAGAGATGTAGATTAGGATGATGCTTAGGTGAGACTTGTGTCTCGAATGGTGATGCTAATTTCACAAGAGAGTTCAAATGTTCATTTCCAGAAAGTTAAATGTTAATTTTCCAGAAGTCTTTTTTTTTTTGTAATTTGATGCAAAGGTAATATAATACTAAGTATAGTGTAACATAAAGAAAAAAAGAAAATCTAAAAAACTTTATGGTCCATTGACTTTGACTGAACACTTTATTTTGACATACTTTTTATAGTTCTTAATATTTTATATTTTATATTTTTATATTTCCTAAATATAATACCTCTGTAAATAATAAAATAATTTCTTAAACTGCTGCAAAAACATAATTGTTGATGAAATTCAGCTTTTTTTAGAACCTGAAGACCCCCTCCTTAATAAAGCAAGCAACACCTTACTTCTCGAGGAGGCACAAAATGTCCAGCATTCCTGTTCTCACAAACATGATGTGTGATGGAGTGGAGAGCATCTCGACCAGCCATTTCTTTGTATGTGTGTTCTTCAGCAAAATATCATACTTCCCATCATCATCGACATCCATCCAAATTTGTGTATAAAGTAAGCAAAAAGCATTGTAAAAAAAGAACAATTCTACTAATACCACTACCATTTCACGAGTTGCGTATTTGGCATGCTGTCCGAGTAGAGGGCTCTGAACTTGGAATTCGTCCCGAACCCAGAGTACTCCTCCCTATATATATAAATGCTTCCTTTCATGCTGATAGGATATACATGGTAATTGATGACGAGTTGATTGGATAGTTTAGGCTTTAGGCTATTTGAACGTGTTAACTTAGTTATGAAACATATGTGCAGGTTTATTGTCTGTTGGTTGTAATCTGAGCAAGTGTTTGTTCAGTTTCTTATACCACACTGAGAAAAAAAAAAAAACTCATATATTGCAGATTAGTAGTGAATGTACAATATAGTTTTAATTACTGTTTTTTATGTATATTTATGTCCCCATTTTTTGATGAGGAAGAAATCTTTTTAAAAAACAAAAACAAACAAACCCTACACCAGATGCTCTGATACTTGTTCAACAACAAATTCAATAAAATGTTAGTAATCCGCCAGGCACTGCCAGAACAACAGCCCACTGTAGAACCCAAAGAATAGTACAAAGATCTCCTCGGCAGCTGCTGGAATCTCTGAATAAGGAATAGCAGTGTCATTCACAGCATCCATGATACTGCTCTCCAGACACCTATACATGCAATGCTTTATTTCAAAACTGGACAACGATGGATATTCAATGAAATACACATGTAATGCAGGCATACATCTAGAGAAAACAAATTACTGAAAGATATGGCTTAAATCGTGTATATTTGGGTGGTCCTTGAGTAAGACTTTTTATACTATGCCACTTATAAATACTTATAATAGGTTTCTTCAGAAACCTAAACAAACATCAACTCATTGTAAAACACTTCAAATGGATATTCAAACCTCATGTAATTCGTAACCTGTATGCGGTTAGTTTTTTTCTGCAGTACACAAAAGCAGCTATTTTGAAGAATGTTGGTAACCAAATAGTTTTGGCAACATTGATTTCCATAGTCATTTTTTTTCCATAAATGGAAGTCAATGGGAACCAAAACTGTTTGGTTATACAAACATTCTTCAAAATATCTTATACGTTCCACCAAAGAAAGTCATACAGATTTGAAACTACATAAGGGTAAGTAAATGATGACAGAATTTTCATTAACATGTCCAGACAACATATCTCTTTATTCTTCTTCTTATTATTATTATTAGATTATTAAACCATCTGGAAATGCTGCCTGTGTCTGAAAAAAGAATTCAGGTTTTGTGCAGTTGTACCACTTTAAATTTAACTGCTGTTCTCTATTATCATGATGTCAATGTTCATTACATCACATCTCTTCATCATCAAGAAATTGCGCAAGAAAGCATAACACATTTTTTTTCCTGTAATGTTCTCACGGCAAGTTCAAACTGAACTCCAGGTATCTGGATAAAGAGACAATTTTCTTTCTAAAAAAAGAAGACCCTATAAAACAGGGCACCAGTTAGTGTGATCATATTCACAATGCTCTTCCATGGATGTCCAAGTGTTGACAAAGGATTTCTAAAAGTCAACCAACTTTTCACAAAGTCAATGCAAAATCTGAATCTGAACACATGAATTTTGAAATCTTGAGCTGACTTTTCTTCTTGAAAGATTTTTCCATCTGCAAGTGTATTTAGACCTATAAAAAATACATAAATGCACCTTTCATATAGGATTAAAGTGTTTATTAAGTGTAAAAGTAACACTGACCTGCCTGTACCAAGCATGTTTCTGAGGATGTCATGTCATAAAATCTGAACACAAAGGCTTAATAAGAAAAAAAAACCTTTAATGTATAAACAATTACCCACCCAATACAGAGCCAACTTTTAAGTACTGTTAATGTACATGAAATAAAGAAACTGAACTTGACAATACACTATAAATAGACAGTGATTCAAAACACACTCAGTGTTCCAGCGAAACACCGACAAGAACAGTAAAGGTCTTTGGGAATTTCTGATGAGTCTCTGCAGTTTTGAACAGAGTATTACACAATCTGCTGAAATGTTTAAAACAAAAGCCTCTGCCTAAACACAACTGTTCTGAAATAAATAGTCACACTAAAGTTTAAGCTGTCCAGCTTTCAAAGACAGTCACACTAATGAGATTAATATATAATTTCAAATGTACAAATATGAGGTATGTTGTTCATTTTTAAGAACATTTATATGCATATCAGTGACAAAGTTTTTACTTCCTTCAAGTTCCAGATATGCATGAATGTTAACATACCTGACTTCTAACAACAAATGGAAGCAAGCTATTGATCCACTAGAGGTACTAGAATGAGATATACTGTACATGATCTTATGTAACAATTTTAGACACTGAAAAGAAAAAAAAATATGCCTTGTATATTTTGTAATAAAACTTGAGTTTATGAGAAATGGAAATTGTTTATGGAATATATTCAAAACATAACTAACCAAGAAATGAAAGTGGAATAAACATTCCATTGAGTGAGAAACAGCCCACAGACATGCTCATTTTTTCAAGGTCAATGACCAGACTGAGACAAAAACTCATTTCTGTGTCAACACCCAAAACCTCTGAAATGCGAAAGTGACAGAAGAACTGGAAGGTTTATGAGATCACAGTCCTGCTCTGGGCTAATCAGTGCTGCACGCGAGCTAGAAAAGGCACAAAATGCCTGCCGATTTAAAGGAGGACATCGTTATATAGTGTACCGTACACTGCTTAAGAGAGAAAATGTCTTGCTGCATTCAAAATACTAAAACTCCGCACACAATTTATACATACATATGATGCAGAACTTCTAAATTTAGCAACAAATGCTTTATGCTACACTGCTATCACATGACCTTACTCTGCTGTTAGTTTACACAACTATCTTCTCACTAGAAATTCTTACCTCTCTCAAAAGATTTTCTCAGTACTTAGCCAAATGTCCCCATTTTATCCCCATTGATGGAGCTAATTTATTTAGTACAGGTAAGTGAAAATGCAAAACAAATGGCAAATATTTTTAGAACATCCTAATTGAATACATACTCTGTTTCATTCTGAGGGGGTTGTAGAAGAAAAAATAATCCCTGAGGTATAAGAGCCTTTAAGATGCAAAGATGTCTATTAAGTACAGAAACCAATCCCTCAGTGTAAAAAAACAACAACATAAAACTGAATGACTGTTTAAGTTTATAAACAATATATATTTTTAAAACATGCACAAATCTCGAGCGTACATTGTCACATTCAAATTTAAACTGCCACATTCTGTTCTATTGAAAAGTATAATACTCTGTTCAAGCACCACTGGCTTGTGATCAAGTCCCCAGGGTATAGATACAGGTAAAGCACCGTGTTACTTTACTGAAGTGGTTTCAGCTGCAGATTGTCCCAATGCAGTCTACAGACAGGCTATTAGTCTTCCATTACCCGTTCATTTATTCTCAGTGCTACAACCCAGAGTTCTACCCCATCTCTCGTCATTCCAAGTCCAGGATCCCCTCTGAGAGGGCGTCTATGGCTTTGGAAGCAGCGGAGGAGCTTCCTGGTCCTGAGTCCATAAACATGTGAGGGATCTCACTTCCAAAGTAAATCTTACTATTAGCTGCTATTGCCTTAAATTTCATCAGCTGGAGATATTCAGGGGTCAGCTTGAGCTGTGAGAAGAGAAGAGATGAGATGAGAAGAGAATAACATGTTTCATAAATCAATGAGCACGTTAATGATGGGGTACAGTTTTAATTGTTTACCTTATTGGCCTCAGCTGCCCTCTGTGCGGTGTAGAAATCTGCATCTGCTTTTGTTTTCTGCGTAGCAAGGAAAGCGCTGTCTATAAAATCAGCAACAAAAAAAAGAGTGTAAAATGATCACAACAGAAATCACAGCAACATTCAGTCAGAAATGTGTGATGAAGGAGAGTCAATGCAATTTAAATTCATGCTAAGCATCTCATATAATATATTCAGGCGGTTCACCCAAACCTCTGAAAACTCAGTTAACAAGTTGTAATTATAATTTAAAACTACGAGTTCGTGACTGCTTTTTACAAGTCGTAATCTTGTAATTACGGTAATTCCGACATAGTGTGAAAGCATCTTAGTATCTCACCAGCTTCCACGTAAAATAAAGCAGACGACTATTAGATGACTGGTATGACCGTCTACATGTTTTTTAAGTTTTTTTTTCTTCTCAAAAGTACCATTCCATTATACGTAAAAACTTTTAATGTGGGGAAAAAATGACTGACTTTGTTGCACTCCTGCCAGATTAGTCACTAGTTTTACAAACAGCATTCAAAACTCAGTTGAGAATTGAGACATTCTGGCCAGTTTCAGTACCGCTGGAAAGACCAGTACAGCGGATATCCAAGCATTACGAGACCGTATATACAGCAGCCCTTTTATAACTGTTAAGCAACCCTGTCAGAGATCAAAACATGATGAGGCCTTCTAGATAAAAACAAATCTCTTTTTATTATGATTAACACATTTGATCAGCATAGACTTTCCATCCAACTATATGTATTGTGTTATAATGAATAACGGCATAATAAACTAAAAGTTCCAAAGCATGTTCAGAACAAACAGTCCTTGCATGAAGTTTTTAGTTCAGACACTCCATAACAACTTCCTAACAAATGTTCTCATCAAACCTTAACACTGTGGCTTTTGGCATGTATGATTCAGTCCATTTTCTCAGGAAAGTCATTTTCCCAGTATTACAGTTACAAGGCAAAGAAACCTAACCTTAAAAAAACATTCCAAAAACTGCACAGTAGAAAACATACTGAAGAGTCAGCTGACCATTTATAAAACTACTGAGTATAGTTGGATGGAAACTTTCATCAATACCTCTAAGAATTTGTCTCGTCAAAGTGAAAATTATGTGAGAATGAAATGAGCAAAAAACAAAACTACAGACAGAATGAATGATTGCATAGAAGACAAATGCAAACGATTACATGCAAAGCAAGTCATTGTCATTAGTACAAGACATCTACAAATCAAACCAGTGTGTCCATTGACATTCTATCTTTGTTACAAAAATGAATTATGTATTATTTATGTATCAATTCACTATGTGCTATTTACTGAGAATAGTTAACCAGAATATATATATATATAAAACTTCCCACTGGCCTTCTCCCAGATTCTGGTTAACTATTCTATGAAGCTATATCAGCTTACTCTTCAGTATGTTTTCTACTGTGCAGTTTTTGGAACTTGTCTTCTATGCAATCATTCATTCTGTCTGTAGTTTTGTTTTTTTGCTCATTTCATTCTCACATAATTTTCACGTTGACGAGACAAACTCTTAGAGGTATTGATGAAAGTTTTGAACCTGACAGCTTCTGTAACAATGTGCTTCAAAAAGTGATCTGCATGCTGATTTGGTAGACACTTTAAATGCACCTTTGCTGAATAATAAAAGTATTAATTTCCTTAAAAAAAAATCTTACTCAACCAGAACCTTTGAATTTAATTTTATATTTAATTTATGAAATAGGTACATAATGCTATGGGGTCATTTCTTCCAAACCCAGACCATTGTTAATTTTAGAGTTTGATCAAATCAGGGCCCAAATGCCCATATGGTTAATCCAACCTGTTTTTATTCTCCTACATTGCAGTCTTGAACCTCTGAGGGAACATGAACACACATTCACCTACCTTCAATTTCTGATATCTTTTTCTCTGTTTCTTTTTCCATAACTTTCTGGCCATATTTGATTTCAGCCACCTGTGCCACCTTCTCTGCCTCTGCAGACAGGAAAAAAGTAGAGCAACATTCTTTTACTTTAAATAAGCAACAACTTCATCGGTATCCAATCCACACGACCAAACATGCTAATCAGGCGGAGTGCTAAGGAAAAACATCTTTGTTCACCAATGACAGCCTTTTTCCTCTCCGTCTCTGCCTCCTTCTCTACCACCTTCTGTGTCTGAGCCGCAATCAGTAACTTTGTTCTCTCACTCTCCCTGAGAAGACACACAAAATAAAGAAAAAGAGAGATTCTGTTTCAATCAAGCTCAATTGATAAGGATTGAAAGAATATTTTTACTTTAAAATACAGTGTTGCAGTTTAGATATACAGTAGAATGACAAGTTAAGCTGTAACCAGGGTCCAAAATGTAGTCTCATATGCAAGTACAAAGTTACTTGCAAGATGGCAACATTATACATTCTGTGAGTAACTTAACAACCTGTACTGTGTGTCACTAATATGCAGGATTATCAATTAATAATAAAAAAAATGTAAGAAGAATAATTCCTTTGTCATAGAGGCATAATATAAATCATGGCCAGTTAGAAACAATAATATTATTACCACTACATTCACTCACTGTGTTAGTGTTAGTTCCTTTTGGGTCCTGGTTGTAACACAATAAGCTATTACATGCAAAAGGTTCTCATAAACTCACATTAATTCATAGTTCCTGCGAATGCTTTCTGGAATGTTTGGTTTGGTAACACGGACCGCCTACTTACGGGGGAGAGGAACAGAGGAGAGAGTAAGAGAAAAAAAGTTAAAGACAGACAGACATCCTTTTTGTTCATAAACAAAATCTAATTAGATATTTGACTTTCTCTCTTCTTCTTTATTCCCCTTTTTGCTGCAAGAGCCTTGGGAAAGACGTCAGAACAAATGGATCTCGGAACAAAATTAGTGGACATGTTTACATACTCCTCATGTGACTCACAGCTCATCGTGCATCAAGTGAATGACACATAACCCACAAAAGCTCCATAAGAATATTCACGCTACAAGGAAGCATGAATCAGGTTACTAATGATCTCAGTGTTGTACCAACAAGCTGATGACTTGCACATTTTTAGTGATAATAGATAAAAAGGAAATCTACTGCTTGCACAGTTTATTACGAGGAAGGCTGTTTTAAACGTCTTTGCTTGAGTCTGTGAAAACTTGATTAATCTACACCAAAGGGATTTGATAAAGGAAATCGGATTCCTGCCAAACCAAAGCTAAATAATGAAAGACAAACACATGCAAAAATATTATAGCAACATCTTATCTCTGGTCTTACAAAATGTATAACAAGATAAAGTCTTGAATGTTTTTGTAATAAATTACAAAAGAGCATGGTTATCTTTCCTGAATTCGAAGGACCCGTTTAAAGGGATAGTTCACCCAAAAATGAAAATTAGCCCATGATTTACTCACCCTGAAGCCATCCTAGTTGTATATGACATTCTTCTTTCAGACGAATACAATCAGAGTTATAGTGTTCCAGTGTATAGTTCCAGTGTTTACTCTTCTGGCGTAAATCGATGCGTGCAGCCGTCTCCCGGAAGCTAGTTATTTTAGTCGATAAAGTTTCAAATATGGATATTTTTCTTACACGAACGAATGAACGCATCACTTCACTTCACTTCAGAAGGCCTTTATTAACCCCCGGACACACGTGGAGCACTTTAATCATGAATAGATGGCCTTTGATGGACTTCCAAAGACATACAGCCATTCACTGCCATTATAAAGCTTGGAAGAGCCAGGGCATTTTTTAATATAACTCCGATTGTATTTGTCTGAAAGAAGAATGTCATCTACACCTAGGCTGGCTTCAGGGTGAGTAAATCATGGGCTAATTTTCATTTTTTGGTGAACTATCCTTTTAACTAAGCACTAATGTATAACCTGTACAGAAGATAGAATGTTGACAAGAACAGAACTCTGTGGATTGGAGCAGAAAACAGACTAAATTGGCAAAAAATGATGAATCCCACCTGAATGATGAGTCCAGGTGCCATGCTGGTAAGATCCTCCTGTAGCGTGAGCTTTAGATTCTCATCTATTTGATCTAAGGCCGGAGAAGAATCAACAGGTCACTTTATGAATGATACACAGAACTTATACACATAAATCATTTTCTCAACACAACACAAAGGCAAATATTTACTTTCTTTATGATTTAATGCCATATCAGCATCAATGGCTATATATTCATGGCAAAATCAATAGTATCTGAACTTTAAAAATGTATTATGATTACATTATATTATATATTATGATTACAATTGAACAATTTTCACAACTGCAAATAAAAAGCACTTCAGAAGCTTAAAGAGATAGTTCACCCAAAAATAAAAATTATCCATGTATTAGAATACTAGAATACTATTTGGATGAATTCTAGTCACATGTGCAACACCGCCACATCACCACTAGAGGGCTGTAATCCCCTCACACCATTGTGAAGTGCATTTGTTTTATAGATATAAAGCCACTATGAACTTCTCACACTGCAACATTTTTAACATGCATTTCTACAGCTAAATAAAATCCAAATTAATTACTGTTAAGGTGTTTCATTATGAAAATAAAATCATATTTTCTATTTCCTAAACCTTCCTAGTGAATTATATTGTGCATTCAGGGTGTCTTGACATTTTAGTAGAGACAAATATGCAATACAATTATTTAAATTCACCCATCAGTTTGAAGGAAAAAAAAAACTGCATTTACAGAAATGCACTTTCAATGAGAGTCTTTTGTGAGGCAGTTGCTGTCAGCTGCAAGGAAGAGACCCTTGCTTTGAAATATGGGTCTTAAAGCAGCAAAATATTAACAAGTTTAATGATATAAAATCATTTAACACGGTATAGCAACACAACACTTACCAAATAGACCTATGTAGACCTCCTGAAGTGAGTGCACACTACAGAACTGATTCAGCTCATGGTGAACCTTGTTGAAAATCAGGGCTTTGTCATAGTCAGCAGTGAAGTTTCTCACAATGCCATAAACTGCAGCAGAACAAACAATGATGTTAAGAAAGAGATGAATAGGGCACATCAAATAAATGACAGTTATAGTCTGACTCATCACGTAAATTCATGGGGAGCGGGATAAAATATTTATGAGCTAGCAGGCTATGCCAAAAAGTCTCTTTAGTGGGCCCTCCCATGTTACAAGCCCAGGAAAACGTTCCCAGTTGTCCACCCCCAACGACAGCCTTTTATGCACTTCTACATTACAAATGACAAAAAAATAATTTTACCTGCTGAGGGAACAAGGTAGTTCACCACCTCAATCTGATCAAAGTAGATCATTACACCACCACTGCAAAGCAAAACAACATGTTTGTTGCCATATATGAATAAGTGTGGAAATCTATTTCTAAAATAAATCTCACGCAGGGTCTCTCTCACAACAGCATGTGTTTGAGATGATCAGTGATACCCGACTGACAATCTGTTTTGTGAACTTGTGCTATGCCATGTAATTTAAAAAGTATTTAGCGCCAATGACCCATTAAATTAATGAAAAACAACAGTAAAGACATTTACAAGTTTTCTATTTCAAGTAAATGTTGTTCTCTTGAACTTCCTATTCATCCAAAAAAAAAAAAAACCCGCAAAAAATGTATAATGGTTTCCACATTTCCACTGTGATAAGAATAAATGTTTCTTGAGCAGCAAATCATCATATTAGAATGATTTCTGAAGGATCATGTGACACTGAAGACCGGAGTAATGATGCTGCCTTGCCATCACATGAATAAATTACTTTATAAAAATATTTTAAATTGTATTACTATTTCATAATATGACTGTTTGCCATTACTGTATTTTTGATTAAATAAATGCAGAATTGGTGAACATAAGAATCTTCTTTCAAAAACATCAAAAATCTTACTGACCCCAAACTTTTGAACAGCATTCTTTATAGAAACATATGATAACACATTTACCCACATTAAAGTTGCAGTAAGCAAGAAACACAGATGATATTTGAAATCTACAAACACAACCTTCCCTTCATTGCTCCGCCCCCCCAAAATAACAAACACACTATGCAACACAAGCAACCACTAACAACATCAGACAGCTTGCGCAAGTGTGGATGAATCAGCTGTGATTCAACAACCGCAACAGCATATGGCTCTGGGAAACATGTATGGAGCAGAAACAAAGCAACCTCAGCGTCCACTTTCAGGCCTTCCCGCTCTCTAACGTCTCTCTAGTGCTGGAATTATTTTTCCAATATTAATGTGGATCCTAGCTCTTGTCTGGTCATTCTTCCTATTATTTTCTTCTTTGCTCTTATTATCTCTGCCATCTCTCTTTAGTTTCTACAGTCTTTCTACAAATGTCCCGCTCGGATCGGTCCAATCTACTTTGTTTTTTCTCATATTTACACCGCCAGTACTATGTACAAACACAATTTTTTAGCACACACAGAACAGACATCTAGCAAATAAACTAAATAGTTTGTTTAGGTGTTGATTTCATTTTCAACATCATTTCTCAGCAATCACTTACTGCACCTTTCAGTAAATATAATAATCAAATACAGTAAATACATTATTAATTACAGCAATAATCTGAAAAACCTCAGGGAAGAATAAACGATTTATTTTTAACCAGTTTATCTGGACTTTTGTCAAGTTTATTTGTATAGAACACTAGAGAGATGACAGGAAGTGATAAGGAAAGGAGGAGGGAACAGAATTGTGGAATGTTTTAAGCCAGATTTAAATGTCTTAACCTAAACTCTATATACTATAGTCGATCAATTGTGTCTGCTCAGTAAATGATGTTCTACCACACAGTTCCTTCAGCCTAGGTAGGATTCTCCTGAACTGCTGTAGAGCAGGAGCCTCTATTAAGGTGCAGTCAGACTAGGCTTTAAGCATGCAAAGTTTCTTTTCACCCTGCAATGACTAATTATTTTCTTGAAAAGTGTTTTCATTAAGATATGTTTTACAGCCTGTAGTGTAAATCTCAGAGAAGGCCTCAGGTGTCTCACCTCAGCAGCTCTGAGCAAAACACCCAGCTAGCTATACTAGCCTCTGAGGAACATCAGGTGAGATGTAAGAGACTGTATAAAAGTGACAGTCTTGACTGAGGTTGTTAGATGTTTTGCAGGCATCTCGGCTTTGTTGCCTCCACCAATAAAGTCGAAGTTTGGGCATCTGTGACTCAAGAGATTTCTAACAAAGAGGAGAAGACTTTTTCCACGACACCATCCCACGGTTTCACAGACAAATCTTAAGCTAGTCCCAGACTAAAATGCATGTTTGAGCTGTTTTAACTAAAAGCAACTTGCACTGACATATCTTAAAATAATATTTGTTTCAAGATGCACACCAGTAATGTTTTCTCTAAGGCACGTTTATAAAAGCTACTTAACTGCCCTAATTGAACTAAGGTCTGATCCTGGCTTAAGCCCTGACTGTGAAACCGGCCTATATGATATTGGCTCTACAGAACTGCAGGCCAGATTTCAACAAACAAGAATTTGGTGTGAATATGTAGAATAGAGAAAACCAAACGCCTACACTAAAGCTGGCTTTCTTGCTCTTGCTTTGCATGCACATGATTCTAATGAATGAACAATTAACCTCACCTTGTGCCGCATGGAACATTCTTTACTTCATCTGTTTGTAGGGTTGTCTTTACGAAAAGAGAGAGGATGCAATAAGAAAAAGAAAACTGAGTTTAACTATACATAAAAAGTCTGCCTTTTACCTGTACAGATCTGAATGAAGTAATGAACGGCAGCATCAGATGAAATCCAGGGCCACTGGTGGCTGTCAGCAGAGCTCCACCTCTGAGAGGAGAGAAGCACACACAGTTATACGAGCCATAGAGACTGACATGCTGTGCAGCATCTGCTTGGTTCTGGGAGCAGATTATTGGAAAATCTTGAGCAACTGACCTGTAGTAAACACCCACATGTCCTTCCTCAATCTTATGAAGAGCAGAAAACATTGCGGCTCCTCCTATGGCGAGGATCACAGAGGCAATCGCTCCCAATGTCATTCTGAACAAAAAGATATACGTTAATAGTTAACCTAATAAAGTACATCTCCATGCTATCAATACTCAACAACACATAAAGTAACTAATTTGCATTAAATGCATATTTTACCATTAATAGCCTCAAACAGGAAATGTGTAGTATTGTATTTTAGCATACAAAGATGAAAACAGATCCCAGAACAACTTAATAATAATTGTTAAAATATATTGTTTACATGTAAGTTAACGTTTTGTTGTATCCTGCGGATTAAAAATGCCTAAACTGGTTTGCTGTGCATCAACGATTAAAACGATTATTTTGTGTATTTTATGGGTAACAGCTAACAACAGAGTTCATGACAGATTGAGAGAGCATGTGGAACACTGACATTGCTGTGACTTTGTTGATAAGAGGATTGAGGAAACCAAGCACAAATACCTGAATGCAAATGTCTGTTTTATTGACTGTATATTGTTTGAAAAACCACAACCACAAACGAAACCCTCAGTTTAGTAAGCACTAGATAAGAGAGTTCAAAGCGCGTGTTAAACGGTTTTAGAGACATAGTAACATACAGGAAGTCTGAATTGGTGTTCGGTAAATACATGACTTGAGTGTCCAGAAGTTGCCGCTGGCTATGGGCTTTCTCTTGGTGTTACACAAACTAATCGATACAGTTCTACGAATTAGTTACTGTGTCAAAATCACAATATTATCTTAGCGACTAAGCTGCAATCTAACAAAAACATTACTAGCTAGCTTTAAAAGATGTGTCTACAAAGAAAATACTTGAGACATCTAGTCAATGCGATTACAACACAGAAAAAAATACTTTGTGGATGAATGCGAACTAAAAATGATGTTACCTAAATACGCACTGTAACTGCTTCGCGGTGACTGGTAGAGAGACACCTGCGATCGATGAGGAAACACAGCGACGCTCTTTTGCGTCTGACGTCACCACAGTTTGACCTACTTTTCCGCTGTTGTTCGAGTATCACACCACTAGATGGCGACAAATACCTTCCTATCAGAGCAGGATTGTAAAGCGATAAAGACGAATTGATTTGTCTCAGTGTTATTTTACTATTATTTATATACTATTATAGTATTTAGACCTATAAATATTTCGAATTAGATGAATCAGTTTTCATTTTAATTTTAGTTTTTGTAATTTTGTTATGTGCTTTTGTCATTTCTATTTTTTTAAATAGCCTAGCATATAGCAGGGTCCAGAATTCTGCAGAGTTTTGCTCGAACTCTAATCAAACAAACCTGAATAAACTAATCAAGGTCTTAAGGGTTAGAAAGCTACAGGCAGGTGAGTTTTTATCGGGGTTGGAGCAAAACCCTGAAGGATTGTGGCTCTCCCGAGTCACGACCGACGTTGGCCACCCCTGCACCAGCGACCCAAGAATTGTTCCATTTATTTACTTTTTCTATCATGTAATATGACAGTTTTTTCGAGAATTCTATGTAGTGTTTCTGCATTACAGAATAGGCTATTTTTTATCATTTCTACAAAAATATTCCTAAATGATTTAATTAGGCTATTTACTTTTAAATACATGTTCACATTAGAGTAAGCACAACAGTTCACACAAACCTGTGGCATCCTATGATTCATCAAATTTAAATGTTGAATCATAATGATGTCCGCACATACACAACCACATAGCTTTAACATGACTTATGGCAGGTTACTTTCAATTCTCTTTTAATGAGCGATTTCTTTTAAATCAGTTGTCCCTTTTGACACCTGTGTGTGACTATGATCTGTTTTATCAAACCCTAAATTTAAATGAAGATTCAAGATAGACTTTGCTCTAAAACCCCATCATAAGATACATTTTCAAATCGATAGCTAATGATTCATGGGCCATTAGTGCTTGGACCCAATGATTGCTGCTTGCGGCTATATTTACACTATGACATGAGATTTGTGTTTGACTCCAAATAAATTAAAGCTTATAGCTTTTTTGCAATGATTTCTGATCATCAAATGATGTTTAATGCAGACACAGTTCAAACTAAATTCTGATTTTATTTTCAAGGTGAACAGAGATATTTAGGGCTTAATGGCAGTCACTTTACATTGTGGGATCAGATTATAATCTCTTTTTATTATTATGAATCACATAACTAGGGGCCATACGAGTAAAAAAAAAGAAAAAAAAAAAGAAAAAAAAAAACAATTGTGAAAATGAAACTTAAAATGGAAACCTCTTGTTCCCTATATACAACATGCTTCATGTTTTGTCCTTCGGTTTCACTATTTGTTTTTGAGGTTCAGTGGGATGATGATGGTTGTAGTAAATTTTTAAAAAAGCGCATATGGTTGCATCTCATTTGGCGTGTTTCTTGTAGATGGAGATATACTCCTGCACATCATCAGGGGAGCCCAGCACTACAGGAACCCTCTGGTGGATTGAGTCAGGTTTGATGTCTAGAACATTCATGGCTCCTGTTGTTGCCATACCTCCGGCCTGCTCCACGATGAACGCCATGGGGTTGCACTCATACAACAGCCTCAGCTGGAGCCAAGAAAGAAACATGAAATCAGTGAGACCGTTGCCTCAAAATACATTTTAATATGACATTGATCCTTTATAACACAAATGCCTTGTGATGTACTGTAGTTAGCATTTCAAAGCATTCACTGTTTAACCATGTTTTTTCTCACCTTGCCCTTGGGGCTCTTGACATTAGCAGGGTACAGGAAAATTCCACCATAGACCAGCGTCCTGTGCACATCAGCTACCATGGAGCCCACGTAGCGCCCTCCATAGGGTGAGCTACCATCCTGCAGGTCAGAGCAAGAACATTATCTTCACAGTCAGTGGAAGAGGCTTATTATGTTGGCTAAAAATATTCACTGTGCTGAATTTGACAAACTTTCTATATAATGTTCTATACTGCACATAAAAAAAAAAAAGGTACTGAGAAATTATTTCAGTCAAAACTTCATTGAAACTTTCCAAACACTTACTTGAGTGAAAGTAAAAATGTTTTCATTTAACTTTAATGGGCTTACTTTTTTTTATTAAGAAATTAAATATTTCAATAAAGATATCAATTTTAATAAATGCTGTTTTGGACTTTCTATTAAACAGAGAGTCCTGAAAAAAAGTATTATGTATTACATTAAGCAGCACAACTGTTTTGGATATTGATTCTTGAGCTTCAAATCAGCATATTAGAATGATTGCTGAAGGATGATGTGACAAGTTAGGCTTTGCCATCATATAATACATGTAAATATATTTTAAAATATATTGAAATAGAAACATTTCATTAAAATTGAAAAAATATTTCACAATATTGCTGTTCTGACTATAATTTTTGATCAAATAAATGCAGCCTTTTTTTCCCCCGAAAACATTAAAATCTTACCGACCCCAAACTTTTAAACAGCAGTAAGTTTTCTTATAAGTCTTTAGTTCAGACTTGACTCTACCATGATGTTAACTAAAATCACCACAGTTACTAAACAGATACAATTTAATCATTGGGTGTTTTTTCTAGCTCGGACTCTTCAGTGAGATATGCTCAGAATCTGGGGGCCTCTTACCTCTGGGAATTTCTTCTTTTGCAGATATTCTGTGACATCTGGGTAAAAATGCTGTGCATAGCCTTCATTGAGACTGTATATCTTTCCCTTCTTCTTAATCCTGACATTCTGGTCCACAAGTATGAACTCACCGATGGCCTAATGATGGAGGAGGAAAGGATGCGGAAGATTAGACTTTTAAGAGGTAATGCATTGAAAGTATATAAACTTTAGAATATAAGGTATGTAACATAATGCTGACATACAGGATCAAGCATAAAGCAGTTGACTCCCTGGCCTGTGGAGAGAACCATCATGGTAGCACTGCCATAGAGAGCATACCCTGCTGCCACAATGTTTCTGCCGCTCCGCAAGGCATCCTTCTCTGAGGGCTCATCATCAGTTTCCTGGAGATCATGTGCACACAAACAAACAAACAAACAAAAGCATTTATTTAGATGACTGTAAAGACATCTGTTTGTACTGAAGTGGATCTGAAAGTCTGGACTGTACCTTTCTGTAGATTGCAAAAATGGTTCCAATAGAAGCTAAGCAGTCAATGTTTGAAGAGCCATCCAGGGGGTCAAAGCAAACCACGTATTTGCCCTGGGCGAACGAAAGGACAGTGTCATGTAGTTTATTGGCCAACACAAATGCATTAAAGTAGCTAGTTAATACTGATGGATTTAATGAAGCAACAAACAAAATGATTTCACAGACCACAATACAGACCATAACAAACAAGTAGGATTATTCACATATTACTTTGGCTAAAAATGCAGACTAAAATTATTAACACAAAATTCCTGCATGTTATTAATTAGTTTTTAATTTTAAAATTCATTTGACTTTTAATTTAAGGTTGGTCAAAAAACAAAAAAACAACAACAACAATGACACACCCTTTTCTCTGGTTCTATAATGATGGCCTTCTCATCTTCTTCAGACACCAAAACACAGGATGTGAAGGAGGATTTAATCATGTTTATAACAAGATCATTGGACAGGACATCCAACTTTTTCACCTGGTCACCGGTAACATTTGTGCTCCCGGCAATTCCATAGCTGAGAAAGAGAGATGGAGATTTATAACAGTGATTGATTCATGCAGAATTGTGTGGCCTGTTTGCTTTTTCTCTTACAGTGCTGATAACGGGAATGAGTCAACCTTTGCTCTTATTTCAACAAGAGACAAGGTCTAATCATTGCCTCAGTCTGAAGTGTGTTTGTAAAGTAGCTGAACTGACCAGCCACTACAACAGCGAATTGACATATGTATTCAATTGTGCAAGCATGATGCATCCGGAAAAAGTGTTTTGCACAGATGAAAATTAAGGTTTAAACTATTGAAAAGGTTCTAATCAATGGGACACCAAACCGCATTGTATATTCTGGGAAGTGGTAGTGTACATTGAATACCGCACTTTTTTGTACTATAGGATGCAAAAATGATAGACACGGTCTAAAAATGCAGTCATATACTGTTATTTAATATGGCTACAGTTTCTGTGAAAGTCCAAATGTTTGCGTTGTGAAGATGCAACAATAGGCTACTCACAGATTGGCAATCCCGGCTTTTCTGACAGCTGTGGAAATGGCTTTGATGGCCGTGCACATGGAGTTGAGAAGGGTTGTAAGCTCCCCCGTTCCTTTGGCTTTTCTGCCTTCTTCCAAGACAAACCTAGTGAGGGTCACCACATTGGTATCAAATGCGCCTCTGTCTGACATGATGACTGACTGCTGGAGCGTGAAACCTCCTCTGAGTTCCTGCAGATTCCTGTCAGAAAGGATGTATTAGAACTTAGTCTAGATATTTGACTGGGTTTAAAGGGGGAGTGATGGTAGTTTAGCCAATTGCAGGAAGGGTTAGAAGGGAGGAGTGGTTTTTTGCACATGTAGTTAATGGAGGTGAGGGCCTGGCCGAAGTCCATAGAGTTTATCACAGATTTCACCCTGAGTGCAGGGGGACAGTCAGTCAGTATCAATGGAGCTGATTGTATCAGTTTGACTGATTTGTGATTGACTGTTTAACTTTTTGCTCTTCACATCTATGCAGCAAATTTGATCTAGAGTAGATCTTAGTTTTAAGATCTGTGCTTACAATGAAGTTTTAAAAAGGATGGATGATGAAATCACTAAATATAGCTATTCTATTCTACAGATGTTATTTTGCAACATTCATTTATATGTTTATCTAAAGATCCACATATGGCATAGTTGTTGTGACTAATGATTGATCAGCAGTTCAGAACTGTCAGCAGAAACAGTTCATGTGCACAGGGTGTCCGTGATCAATGTGCAGTTCAAAGGTTAGTGTGCTTTGAAGGTTAATTGGCCACATAACAGTGGGGCAGTAGGATTCTTACACAAGATTATAACAAACTAACATTAAAAAATATCAGGTTCCGTAATGTTTCTTCTCTAATCTTTGCTGCATTTCCACATCTATAGGTCAGTTTGAACAAAGGGCTAAACATAATGGTAATGTACAATAATGCAAATTATGCAAATAATAATAAAAATAATAATGAAAAGATAATTAGAATAATGTTTTACTATAAATAATGTGGAAAAAACAGGAGGTTCATCTTGGCTCTTGATAAATACATGATTATGTAATTGATCAATGTACAGTTTGTAAGTTCATTTGTTTATCTACAGTACAAAATAAATGCCCATGTTTTTGCTACCACATTATATAAATAGAAGGGGAAAAAAGAAGAAGAAAAAAAAAACTAAAAAAAACAGCCTCGCTTGTCAGAGGGTTTATTGGTTCTTAAATGTCTCTTTACCTTTAAGAGAGTTTTACAGTACTTCCGGGTTAGAGGGCGGAGTGGACAAGTCCAAAACATTCGTGAGTAACGCCAGAGACGGGCTCTGGTAACGCGTTGTTGCGACAGAACCACAATCTGTCAAGTAATGCTGTCGTGAATTAATTGCTATTTATGAATCAGGTTTGGTTTTTTCGACCTTATATTTTAACATAAAATAATATTATGTTAACATAACATAAAATCTGCGTAAAGAGCTTTAGTGGCTGCCGCTTTGTGATTTTGTTATTCAGACAGTGTATGAGTGTGACCTGTGCAGCTGTAAAACAGCCATGTGTTACTTCAGCTGCAGACTGTTGTTGGCTGCATTACAAGTGCACTTGACCTTATTGCAGTTACAGGTTCAATATGAGAAGACTGTACCTTGACATTTACAGCCGAATTAAGCCATTTTTTATGCAAAGACAATAATTTAAGATGCATTTATTTTAATACGTTCTACAGCCTTAGTGTGTTGATTGATTTTTAAAATGTTACTTTTCTTGGGTCATTTAAACCACTTTAAAATAAATGTAGAAATAACCGTTTGAATATATAAATTATCTTTAGCCTTAACATTTCAACGAAACTCATTCAGTCTATTTCTGTTCTTTCATTTCAAAGGCAAATATAGTTATACAATATAGCGTTGTTCATATTTGATTTTTAAAGATGAATTTTTTTTTGTTTGTTTTTTTGTCAGAGCCTTTGCATGGAAAAAGCAGTGTAGTATTATTATAATATACTCTTTGTAATCAAATCATGCAATGATCTTACAAAACAAATAGGTCTAAGGCGTGAATTAGGTACCTTATTGTATATATAATACCAATACCTTCAAGGTTTGGCCTCAGAATAATTTTAAATGTCCTTATTATGTCTTTTACTGAAAATTCCTTAATTATACGTTTCGGTAATGACATGTAACTAAGATAAAATGTGTAAATGTGCCTTGTGTAGGAATGTGCGTGATAAGATGAAAATAACAGAACTTAATTTGAGTTTTGTTTTGTCAGGATGGCCTCCTTCGGCTGGAAGCGTAAGGTGGGGGAGAGAGTTTCCAAGACGACGGTGGAGCAGTTTCAGCAGGACTCAGAGAAGGTGGATGATGAGGGTGATGTGGAGAAGGAGGGAGTTGATTGGTTGCACGTGATCAAACGGCGGCGAGAGGTGCTGCTGGAGGATTGTGCTGTCAAGAGCAAGAGACTAAAGGATGAAGGAGCGCTGCTCGCCGAGCAGGGCAGGTAGGTGTTTGTGTGCTTGTTAAATCCAAATGTCTAATTCCAGCAATACCAGCTGTTTTTAAAGTCAGCATGAAGCGGAAGTTGCGATTTGTCTTTTCTTCCCTATTGTGATTTATATTCGAGTGAATTCGCTTCTTGAACAAGAAAAAATGTAGAGCAGGACTTGATTTTGTCCACCGGTGATTGATTGGATGGTTGAATCATTGTGGCTTGCTATTTGCTGTGATCGGATAATTTCTCATTAATGCAATTATCTAATCAACCAATCACATGGCAGTTGCTTCAATGCATTTAGGGGTGTGGTCCTGGTCAAGACAATCTCCTGAACTCCAAACTGAATGTCAGAATGGGAAAGAAAGGTGATTTAAGCAATTTTGAGCGTGGCATGGTTGTTGGTGCCAGACGGGCTGGTCTGAGTATTTCACAATCTGCTCAGTTACTGGGATTTTCACACACAACCATTTCTAGGGTTTACAAAGAATGGCGTGAAAAGGGAAAAACATCCAGTATGCGGCAGTCCTGGGGGTGAAAATGCCTTGTTGATGCTAGAGGTCAGAGGAGAATGGGCCGACTGATTCAAGCTGATAGAAGAGCAACTTTGACTGAAATAACCACTCGTTACAACCGAGGTATGCAGCAAAGCATTTGTGAAGCCACAACATGCACAACCTTGAGGCGGATGGGCTACAACAGCAGAAGACCCCACCAGGTACCACTCATCTCCACTACAAATAGGAAAAAGAGGCTACAATTTGCACAAGCTCACCAAAATTGGACAGTTGAAGACTGGAAAAATGTTGCCTGGTCTGATGAGTCTCGATTTCTGTTGAGACATTCAGATGGTAGAGTCAGAATTTGGCGTAAACAGAATGAGAACATGGATCCATCATGCCTTGTTACCACTGTGCAGGCTGGTGGTGGTGGTGTAATGGTGTGGGGGATGTTTTCTTGGCACACTTTAGGCCCCTTAGTGTTAATTGGGCATCGTTTAAATGCCACGGCCTACCTGAGCATTGTTTCTGACCATGTCCATCCCTTTATGACCACCATGTACCCATCCTCTGATGGCTACATCCAGCAGGATAATGCACCATGTCACAAAGTTCGAATCATTTCAAATTGGTTTCTTGAACATGACAATGAGTTCACTGTACTAAAATGGCCCCCACAGTCACCAGATCTCAACCCAATAGAGCATCTTTGGGATGTGGTGGAACGGGAGCTTCGTGCCCTGGATGTGCATCCCACAAATCTCCATCAACTGCAAGATGCTATCCTATCAATATGGGCCAACATTTCTAAAGAATGCTTTCAGCACCTTGTTGAATCAATGCCACGTAGAATTAAGGCAGTTCTGAAGGCGAAAGGGGGTCAAACACAGTATTAGTATGGTGTTCCTAATAATCCTTTAGGTGAGTGTATATAGTGTATATGACTTTCTTCTTTCAGACGAATACAATCGGAGTTATATAAAAAATATCCTGGCTCTTCCAAGCTTGATAATGGCAGGGAATTGCAACCAACAGTTTGAAGCTCACAAAAGTGAATCCATCCATCGTAAACAAACTCCAAACAGCTCTGGGGCGTTAATAAAGGCCTTCTGAAGCAAAGCGATGAGTTTGCATAAGAAAAATATTCATATTTAAAACTTTAAAGTAAAATGACTTGCTTCTGGCCAAATTCAAATGAATCATTTGATACAATGCAGTTTTTGTACATGTTTTGTACATTGTACCTATTTTTAAAAAAACACCTGCATGTAATTACATCTGTAATTCATTTCTGTAATGACATCTATAATTACACTGTTGATCCTTCCCTCAACCCACCCTTAAACCTAACCGTACCTTAATCTCACCTCAATAACAGTAAAAGTGTTTTGCAATACAACATGAACACAATAAGTACGTTGTACCTGTTTTTTTTTCATTGTATTTATTGTAATGTAAGTACATAATATTTAATGACCTAATATAAAGTGTGACTAAGCTATCTGCTTGATTTTAAATGATAGGCCCCATTTTAAGGTAGGCCTGTGAAAAACTCTTCTCTCATCTTACCTGATTTTGTCTCTTTTTCCACACTATATAGGCAAGTGCCAGGCACAACCCTTCCAGGAAAACAGACTGACAGCTATTTCGCCTTTTACGGTTATTCATCTGTTAGTTGTTATTTAAGCAGGTCAATGCATTGGCCAGCAACATGACACAGCGGTTATTGTCAATGATAAAAACAGAGTTTGAATTCATCAGCCAATAATCTAAGCGGCTGGTCTTATGTCAGGAGTAGGGAACCTTTTTTCACAAAAGAGACGGTTTTGTTTCAATGCATTTTTTCGAAAGAGCTAATGCAAAAACTAATTAACTAAAAACTAAACACCTTTTTTAACTGCATTCTCTGCTAACCCCTGCTGTGTGAACTGGACTGGACAGCAGTGCAAAGGAACCGCTGTGTGCTTCATTTTCTTTCGGTAACTTACAGAGATGGAGATAGGAGCTGTGTCTGTCATCTGAAGGTTTCAGATTCAGTCTCTATCTTCCATAGAAGTCTGCAGTGTGACACAAATGCTTCGCTCTCCACTCAGATATAAAAGCTGCTGTCGGGTAATTTAGATTTGACGAGCCCCATGATTTTGGTCAAAGACCATGGGCTCTCAAGCACAGGTCTAAGGTTATCAATTATAACAGTACCGCATTCATCCAACAGATGGGGCTGTGGGTTCACTATGGACTTACTGCATGTGGATGTCACTTGTTTGGTTCAAGGAGTTCACTAAATGTGCTGTCTCAAACAAATCTATCATATGGCTTCAGAAGACTTGAAATACAGTGCAGAAGTTGAATGGAGTATGATACTTTTCATGGTGCCATTTTTGGTATTTTTGAGCTTGACAGATCAGATGCTCATTCAATTTATTTATTTTTTGTTACTTTTTTCAATTAAATGTATGGGTTTACTGACCTTTTGAGATCAGCCAACTACTTACATTATCCATCCTGGATGAAAACATAGATAGCTCAGGTTAGCAAGGATAAAGGTGTTTAATATATCACTTTTCAAAGCAAATCTTGTACTTTTATATATCTGATGTAGAAAAAAAGATAACATCCGTGTACTTTTATTGACATACATTCTGTCAGTGACTTTGGATGTCATTTATTAAGCCTAACACCAGCTGAAGAGGCCTAGACAGGAGTTCAGTGCAGCTCGTAGAAGCTGAACATTTTAGCACTCAAATGAGACTTTCAGTTTTAGCATGTCTGTGAAAAGCTCAACTGGCGGTCATGAAGCAAGACTGAGTGTATTGCTGAAAGGTAATACACTCCAACTTGTGCATTTTGCTTTAGTTATTTATTTCCTTAGATAATAAGTAATTATGTCATTGTTTAATATGCACTTTCTGTTCCTGAGGCAGCATTTCTTATATGAATCACTGCATCAGGTGTGTCTGTATAAACATTACGATAGTCCTTACAAAGGATGAGACGGAGAGGGAAAAGGGCTTCTTTCTCAAGTTTCTCATCCTTTTATCACTTAACCAGAACAATAAGTCAAATTAGGCCACTTGTTTTCTCAGCGTCCAAAGAAAGGCTATAAACGTCATAGCCAGCAAGCGCTTGGAGAGGATAAAAGAATAGCTTGAATTTACTGGAAGATGGTTTAGAGACGTGGATTAAAAACAAGCTGCCATTATTGCGGCCTTACCCTGTTAAGCCTTAACAAGTCCATGAGAGGTCAGGGTAGAGTGTCACTCTTCAATTTTACAACCTTTTAGCTCCTTTTCTTCTCCATAGCTCTCTGTCTTTAGATTCTTTAAGACTGTAGTCTGAAATGTTGTTTAATGGCATGATTAAGCAGCACTTTGGCTCTAACTGTGTAATAGTGTGCTGTAGGTCGCTGCCGCTCGTGATGTGATTGCTGTAGCACTATGCCAATATTTGTTGCACCTGTTTTTCAGAGGAATTAAAGATGTTTGCCAGAAATGTGATGATGTCTCTAAGGTTTTGATAGCAGCTGGTCTTTAGTGGGATGTTGAATTTATTTATTGCCAGATCAAGTCAAGTAAATGACAGGGCCACTGGTTTTAGTGTTTGTGTATAATGAATTACCCCTGCGGCTCTCTTTGCTAAGGACAGTTTGTCCCTGTAGTGGCTGCAGATTTGTTGTTTTGCGTTTGATCAAGACAGTCTTAAAGTTGGGCTCATAATGTTGTCTTAACACAGCAGGTAACCGTGCACTGCAGTGTAGTGCTTTGAGTGTAATATATACAATTATTTTGTATATATAAATACACGCATATGCATGTATACATTTAAGAAATATTTGCATGTTTATACTGTGTGTATATATATATATATATATGTATATATATGTATATGTATAAATAATTTATATTATATATATAAATATTTTTTATATAAATATAAAAAAATTCTTAAATATATACACGCATGTTTTTATTTTGGATGCGATTAATCGTTGCCCAGCACTAGTTTTTTTTTTAAATAATTATAATTATAGATAACTGGTGATGTTGTTGGTGAAAATGTACATGGTTCAACTCTGCTGGTTTTTGTACCTGTTTATTCATCCTGTTCAATTGTTCATTCATCCCTGTTTATTGCATTTGGACTTTTTTCATACAATGATTTTCAATTAAAAAAATGTGGAAAAATAGATTTGAACACTACATTACATGTCTTTTTTTGCTTTTTGTTAAGTGGCCCATTTAACTGTGAAGGGCAAAAATAGCGCTGTGTTACCAGGGAGGACTTAAATAGAAAAGGGTTATCTAGGCTCATCCGACCTTGGTACAGTCATACATACATCATTATTCTCTGAGAATGTTAATCTAGACCCTAATAGATTTGAATGTTCAGTATTTCAGTTCAGTACAGTACTGGAGATCTGGAACACATTGAAATTGGTAGAGGATCCATAAAATACACACATTTACATATGAACTTTACAGTTAGATTGTGTAAGTGCTCATATAATCAATTTAGGCTATGTTTTATACTATCTGAATAGGAAGATAGCATTACTTTTAGAAGTCCATCTATCCCTCTGAGATTTTTATTGTAGAAATGCAGCGTCTTTCTGGAGCCATCAAGGAATATTCCATCAAAAGTTTACATTTTGTCTTTTAGAAGACACTTTTTATCAGAATGATTAACCATACATATTTCATAAAAGCCAACCATATTTGCAGTAGAGTTGTAGAGATGCTACAGCAGGTAACTTGAAGTGACTCATTCACATTCTTTCGAAGCCATTATGGCTGGGGTCAGTGACCATACCCCCTTAAACAATGATCCTGGCTTATGCTTTACACCAGTAAGTGAAACCCCAGCAGCCCCTGAAGAGGCGTGTTGCCCCGGCGACTCTTGTAATCAAGTTCTTTGGAGAATAAGTGGATTGTGATGAGGAAATTACATGGAGCTGGAGGACAGTGGGTGCAGGTCAGCACAATGCACTCACTATGAGACTGCATTTAATAACTTTTTGCTGGTGCATATAAATGTTGTATTGGTATCCAGCAGTATTACCATGCGTATTTCAAACCCTGTAGAACAAGTTACTTATTGATCTGCATGGGATTTTTGAAAGTTGGCTTTTCTCAGGAATTTGCCTACTTTGTCATTTAACCCTGAGTCCCATTAGTTATCCCAGTATTGACATGACATTCAACTTTTACTTTTTGGTAGGATTTTTCTTTCTTATAAACTTCCACTCAGTTAGAGATCAAGGCTTACACCATAGTTACTGAATATAAACTGTTGCATGGTGTAGAACTGCAGTTCTACAGTAACTTGTTAAAACAAAACTCTACCATTTTAATATGTGAAAATAATTTAGTATCTGACCTTTTGCCATGTGACTTTAGTGTGAACAGTTAGGTTGGAAATAATTTTTTTATGTAATTTGTTATAATTAGCTGTTTGATTTACATTTGGTCTGAAATGTTGTGACACTTGCGTTGAACAGTGTCAATAAAAGTTCAAATGTTCATGCATAATTTTAAGACTGGAAGGTACTTTTTTTCTTTTTTTTTACACTAAATTATACATTAAACAAAACGTTCAGTTTAGGAGAGTTGCCTTTTTTTGACCAGTGTGTGACCCAAATTTTAAAAAGGGCATGTGAACGCCCTCTTAATCCTTGTCTCGTTGATGTTTAGTTGTCTTCAATGAAAAAGTGACAGGACAGATGGCTTGTGTCTCCTGTCACTAATGTTGACACATGTTGGAGCTTTTCCGCTATTAGTGGAGCTATTTCCTGGATGACATTCGTTTCGAGTTAAACTTTCCTGCAATACATTATTAAGTGGAATGAGACCATTTTTAAGTTTCCTTTGCAGAATTGATTATAAATGTTTATACATCTGTAATTTAAGTTCCGAAAGTGCCAACAGGCCAGATTTTGCTGCCAAACATCAGAAAACACAACAGTAGGTGATCTATTATTACCTAGTCAGCATATTCCTAATGCTGGACTGAACTTTAATATCCATCTCTTGCTGATGAATTTGTTCTTTGTTTTTTTTCTTAAGCATAATCAGTGATATTAAGACTTAATGCTCCAATGTTATTAAATTCCTCATTTTTTGTCCTTATATTATCTGCCTTTTTAAATTAAAAACTGATTAAGTTTCCAGGGGGTTCCTGAAATATTGATGGCTCAGCAGGGAAAGTCTAATGCATAGTTACAAAGTGAAGGACAAATAGTACTTTGACACTGTAGTGTCATAGTGCCACTTACATTAGGGATGATGGTAATAGTTAATAACATCTCTCGGCTTCACATGACCAATGGCTCTACATGGCTATAATGACAACATACCAGGCTCCAGCACATTGAACTGTGATGTTGTAGATGTTTTGCTAGCTCAGTGCATCATTGGCTGTTTACGCTAACCCTTGTACCCAAGTCTAATTTTCTACTCTTTTTTGTGTCTTCACATAACATGACCTTTTACATTGGGTCAATATCAGACTTCGGTCAATAATGTCTGATATGGAAAACTTGCTTCTGTCGTAATATGATCAAAATTAGGGATGTGCACCATGTTGACTAATTTCCTTAACATTTAAACAGAAATTTTGTAACCGACTAGTCCAAGAAACCCTCAGAAGACAGTCCAAAAAAAACAAAAACAGTCTGTAATCTGTATGTGATCCATTTGAAATAGGCTACTTAGTCTTTGAATCAAACAAATCCCATGCTGGAAAATATATATATTTTTTTTTTTATTATAATTTGAAATTAGAGTAAAAATTTCCTAAATTTATTAATTTTCATTTTACATCTATTGCTACTGTTGAAAGCAAGTGAAACCAATATTTTAAACAAATATATTTGTGCACCTTTATGTGTAATACTTCATATAGTGCAATTAATAAATAATTGTAATATTTATGCCATGGGTAAATCAAACAGACAATTATGATGAATGTTGATGTTCCATAAGATTAACTTAAAAATTGGATATCTGACCTAACCATTTACACTGAGGTCATACTTATCTAAAGCATTTCTACTTATGAAAATGGCTTCGAATTTGAAATGTCAGACTCAAATATAATTTTGCACAGTGCCATCCGAGAAACCAGATCTCTATCACATGCAAAGGAACAACTACAGAGTTGTCACTTTATAGATGCTCTCATGCATCTATAAATTTTGCTCAGCTCCAACTGTTGCAAGTGCATTTAGTTCACCGTTGTGTTTGTGAGTCTGTCTGTGTGCCTTCTTCCTGTTTCATATTGTCTCTGTTCTCATCGCAAATGCCCAAGATCTTGTACAGTAGAGTTATTCATAACCTTTGTATAATGAGAAATCTAATATGAGGATTTCATTCATGTTCAGTAATGAAGATATTTCACATAATTTAAACATAAAGACCTGACAGAGACGCTGTATGTTTTCTTACATCCTTTTTAATGAGGTGGAGTCATGAATTGCCTCCATGTCATTTTTCACACAATACCACACCCAAACACACTTTCACACTATCACATAGCTACAGCAGCACGTTTTTTTGTGGCAATTCTGACAAGAAAAACTGCAAAATGTTTTTGCAAACATCTGTCACAATCTTTCTTTTCCATTAATAACACACAATAAGATAGTGATAGAGCATATTTGTTTTTTAAAACTACTTATTAGCTGGCTGACCTGGCTGAGAGTTCTATATATATATAGTATCAGTATAAAGTTGTATTTACAATTTTTTGTTACTTGTGAAAAGATTACAGGACGTACACCTTTCCTCATACCTACGCCCTCTTTTGCAGGTACAGTAACACTATGTACTTTTTGCCTTTCCATACAGGCTTATGACGTGTTTCACAATCACGTACCTGGAAAACATCTAGTAAATTCTTTGTAAATGACTTTGAGGGTTTTTTTTTTTTTCTTTTACCCAAGGGTGATTTGATGAATTCTTTCATAGGAAGTCCTTATCTATCTCACCATTTACCACAGGACTTTGTAAAAAAGTCCCTAGCACTTATGTTTAATCACTGTACATTATTTGCATGATAAACACAGACATGGCACAGATTAAAGAAACTGGACCGTTTTATGGACTCTCAGAAAAACAGCATGCTGTATTTGCACAGCTGATGTTTAACACTAGTTAAGTTTCCCATTGTGCAAATACAGGAACTGCTTCTGTGAAGAGGAGGTGACTGTGACAGACGGTCATGTTTAACTCTTCGTGTTTCATCATTGTCTGCATTAATCCCTCATTTGTTGTCCAACACTAATGATTTTCAGCTGTGCACTCACTAACAAGCATCATCTCACCTGTATATATGTTGGGTTCTGTTTCAGTGCAGTGTTGTCAGTATGTGGATGTTGCTATGTTGCTGTACCCATTGGATTTATTAAATGTTATCTTCTTCTTCGTGCTCGTTACTACAACCACCAGCGTGACAGTGACTGCCTGGTCTGGGGAATTATGGGAAGCTGCATGGCCTTAAAGGTCTTTAATTTAATGTGGTAATGAGGTCTGACCCTGACCCCTGAATTTTCAACAAGAGACGTTATATGAAATTTGAACTTGACATTTCAACCTTTGTGACGTAGGTGCAGTAATTGCTTTGGTTTTCTTAGAAGGCTGCATTTTCTGACATGAAACATAAGTTTATTTTCAAAACAGTTGATCTATCATTCAAACAGTTCCCAATTAACCACCAAGAAATCTTTGTTTCTTTCACAATTAATTGACAAGCAGGGTAAACTTGTTTCATTTTTATTTTATTTTTACCCCTACTATGATGAAATAGTAAAACACTTATTTATACTCATTTGCCAGTTTGCTTTTTCTGCAAGGAAAGAGAACAAGAGAAGACTTGCAGTTACATGTGTGAAACCCGTCGACAAATATCCTGTTTTTACCCCATGCATACCTTACACAGGGAATGTTGCTCAGTCTGCCAGAATCATTGTGAAGATCTGTGAGTGTGTGTGTACATTGTCAAAATTAATGTTCTTCTCAGTTTTTTTTTTTTTTTATTGTGTGTGTGTATTATATATTTAGCATTCTGAACCAGAAATCTCTTATATTTAAGCCTAGAATCATATATTTGTCTTTATTGCCAAGATTGACTGTGTTGGAGAAAGTTACTTTTAAAAGTATTGTGATACATTGTTGCGTAAAAAAAATGAGCTAATTGTTACTTTTAATGAAAAGTAATGCATTACATTTTCTCACCTGGCTGGACTTGCTTGTTTTATAATAGTAAAAAAAGTTATATTTTTGGCAAATATAAAGGCCCTTTCAACACTCTTTAGCAATAAAAACAAAACAAAAAATGAAACCAATATGATGTTTATCTAAAGTAATTTTTGCAATTAGCATTGATGAATTGGATCATCGAAGGTCAGCAGCAAATACATTGGTTAATAAAGTGAGATTAAATACATAAAGTACAGTATATTTAATTGCTGGTTTGTAATTTTTTGCCTAATGGTTTGCATTTCACTTTTTATTCATTTTGAGAAAATTCTGAATCTGTTTTTGTGAAAAGTTGAGATAGGTAAATGCATGCTCACATTTAGTCTAGAACAGGCTTCCTGAAATCCAGCCCAACCTCCAACAATGAAGATTGAATTATTCTCCAAGTCGACATCTTCATAGGCCACTCAAAATGCTTGCTTTGTTTGGTCATCACTATTTCTGCTCTCTTTACTAAAATTGCTCTTTTTGACTCTAATTACTAAAATTGACACTTTTTTTCTAATACTTGCCATTGACTAGATTAGCTGAAAGATGTATTTGCGTCATCTATTGAATCAGTTTTTAATTTTCTTTTCATTCAGCCCAACAAATATTTGTTGTGCTAGTGGTATGAATAAGACCATTTACTGGCAATTTTTTCATTTTTTCATTTGGTCTTGTATAATAATTGAAATTGCATTTGTCATATGAATCCACCTTGATAATAACTATTTTTACATGCTAGAGCGCGGGTGTTTGATCCTTTAAATGAAAATTGATAGGAGTATTTTCTGTATATGTGTTTGCTCTAGAAACTGGGAGGCATTGAAGAGGTGGGACGACGCTCTTCAGCTTACACCAGATGATGCCGTTCTGTATGAGATGAAGTCACAGGTAAAAACGAAAAACACACTATAAATTTTTTTTTGTTTATACACACTATAAAATTGATGGTTATTCTGCAATAGTGGAATATACTGCAGATGTAGAGTCACACAGCTGTTATGCTGACACAATCTTTTCCTCGCTTCTCTCTTTTTCTCTTGCTGTTATTTTCATTTCCTCCTCCCCCAGTTTCACTCTTCAAACACACTCCCTATCTCTGGCTTTATAACAGAACTTTTTGACATTTAGTTTTTTCCCCACATATTCTCTCTTCTCTTCTCTCACAGTAATGGGCTGGTAGTGCACAAACAAACTGTGTCTTACAGAGAGAACACTATGGACATACTGTACCTCTCCTTCACTCTGGATGGAAGGAGAACTCTGCAAATTTTAGACATCAGTCATGACAATACAGCCCGCTTCAGCATAAATAAATAGTACCATTTAGCTGATGCTTTCTTGTGTCTTAATGTAGGGAAATCCCCACTGGGTTTAAGAGTCTTGCTCAAGAACACAGTGGTTCTCAAACAAGGTTATTACAGTATGTCGTTAACTTACCAGTTCATGAGTCAGATTTACTTCCCATCGGACCTCGGATCCTTTGTGTTACTCGGAGCTTAGACATGTAACCATCTGTCTACCACCTCTGTTTTGTGGAGAATTATGTTGAAGTTGAACACAATGAAAGGTTAAAAACAAGCAAATTGAAGTAGTGCTTCAAACTTGTTGCTGCTTTTCTTTTATTACCATGTATGACTGATAATTAAATTGAATGAATGAATAAATATTATACATCTGTTATTATTTAAAAAAAAAAATCTGTAGGCACAATTCATATAAGTCAAGTCAAGTCAAGTCAAGTCAAGTCAAGTCAAGTCAAGTCAAGTCAAGTCAAGTCAAGTCAAGTCAAGTCAAGTCAAGTCAAGTCAAGTCAAGTCAAGTCAAGTCAAGTCAAGTCAAGTCAAGTCAAGTCAAGTCAAGTCAAGTGCGATTTTTAACAATGTAGATTGTTCCAAAGCAGCTTTAAATTGATAATAGGAAATTAAAGTAAAGTGTTTTGGCTTTATAGCAGCTCTAGAATAAAGTTATTGTTCAGCTAAAGTTAGTTTGATTGATTCACTTCCGTCGCAACGATCATTAGTTATTAACTTAGGGGCCGCTAACACGACACCGTTTTAACAGAAAACTCTTAAGTTCTTTCTGCGCAAAAACGCGAACCAGTGAGAACACCAATGGCGTGCACATGCACATTACGAGTTCAGTCTATATAGGTATGCGCGTTTGAATATATGTGCTCAGGCATGTAGTCCTTCCCTACAAATCAACCCTCAACATACTACTTGTCTGGCCTTAAAATTAATAATACAGAATTTTTATCACTTCCATGTAGCCACGCGAACCGGAATTATCCCGACAACACTTTATCTGTAGAGAGGTAAAGGGAGGGATAGGTAAATGTCATTTCACTCATTTAAATTTTTAGATAAAAACCTTTTAAGACCATAAGATATGAAGCAAATTCCAAAAATAAAGTGAAATAAAATGTGTGACTGATGTTGAAAGTGGCAGTTGCGCAATATAAATGTATTATTCATATTTTGTTATTCACTGAATGTTGGTTAAAGTAATGCCAGAACAGAGTCATTGAGCTTGCTTCAGCTAATAGTAGGCTGTTTCTGAAAAAGTTCAACTTTATAGATCACATGAACATGTTAGCAATTTGTAATGAATATTAAACCTGTTTTATGATGATGTATGACAGCATTAAAGGGTTATTTTACTCAAAAATGAAAATTCTGTCAGTAATTACTCACCCTCATGTTGTTCCACACCCGTAAGACTTTCATTCATCTTCGGAACACAAATTAAGATATTTTTGATGAAGGAGTGAGCCAGCTCTCAGATTTCATCAAAAATAACTTAATTTGTGTTCCGAAGAAGAGCGAAAGTCTAACGGGTGTGGAACAACATGAGGGTGAGTAATTACTGACAGAATTTTCATTTTTGGGTAAAATAACCCTTTTATGCTGTCATACATCATCATAAAACAGGTTTAATATTCATTACAAATTGCTAACATGTTCATGTGATCTATAAAGTTGAACTTTTTCAGAAACAGTATGACCATTTCTGAAATGACCTTTATGACCGTATAATGTGCCGGGAAAAGAAAAGAAAAAACAGTTTGACAACCCTCCAGACGGGCTGCTCCTTTCAGCGTTAACTGGAGCAACGTCTTTATCCAGTGACTTTGTTGACAAGCGGCTGCTCTACACAAATCACATGGTATACATGCAACAACAACAAAAAGCATACCCTAAAAAAGACTGTATTATTGTTCAGATGGCAAAGTTAACAAATCTGTCGCCCAATTGTTTCCGGCTATGATAAGCCAAAGATGCCTATTATTTTCCATTTCCATTTTTTACCTCATTCACTCGTCTTACCTTTAATATCCTGTCTTTTGCACTCTCTTCTGTCCATTATCCACTCCCATGATCTCATCTCAGCTTTAGCTCTGACAGTCAAAATGAGAGTCTGCTGATAGGACATTACAGGATCTTGGATTTGGCACAGACATAGAATTTTTCTGTTGATCATTTTCATCCCTTTGACAACTGAATAGAATTTAATTTTACACTTGACAGAGGGTATTGATAGATTTTATTATGTAATCGTAATAAATATTAATTTCTCTCCTATCTATCAGGATTAGTCACAAGTATGTTTTGTCATTTTAACGTCATTTTAAGCGATAAGAAAATTCAGTGACAAATGAGAAGAGGCCAATTAAGACTAGAATTTCATGATTTAATATGTTTGCAATATAAGCACTTCAAGAATTGTCTTGGATTGCAATATTTGTTTTTCTCTCTTTTATTTGACTTCAGTGGCCTGTACAAAGTTTACTGAATGGCTCTAAATGTAGATGTTTGCGTACTTGCTTAGTCACACACACACACACACACACACACACACACACACACACACACACACACACACACACACACACACATACACACGTGCTTTAGAAATACATATATGCATGTTCAATGGCTCAGCTGCTCATTGAGCTGAGTACACAAACACACTTGTTTACTCGTTAATATCACTAACATAAAACAGATTGCATCCAGTAGCAGTCATTGCATCTAGTCACTTGGTCTTTTCTATCCACTTGTGACCCTGTTTTTTCTTTCTCATCCTTTCACAGTCTCTTTTTCCGTATATCTCTCCCTCCATTATTGCTCACTTTTTATAATCTCCACTTTCATCGCTCTTCATCTTATCTTTGGCGTAAGTGTATTGTCTTTGATGTCTCTGTAACCCTGTCTTTTGCAGTGTTGTTTTTCATGGCACAGAAGAGTGTGCGTTGAATGACAGGTTGGACTCTGCGCACCTTTTAAGTGATTGAATTCCTGATTATATGTCCTATCAAAGCAATAACAGATGCATGTTTTCTCATCTAGTTCTCTCATTCAGAGATCTAACACAGTCTCGTTATGTGGGTGTAAACTCCAGAAACTAGATAAAGCCGAAATCAAATAGTCTATGTGAAACTCTGAATGTGATATAACAGGTTTTACAATACAAATGGGTCTCTGTAGTTTTGCAAAAAAGCAGTATGTGCATTTAAACACATTCTTTGCCATAAGATATACTTGAGAAAGTGTTAAAAAGAGGGAATCAATGGAAAATGGTATGAATTTGTTTATGACTTGTTTATTTTAGCTAAAGCTTATTATATTTAATAATAAATAACATCACCAAATAATATCACTGTAAACAAAAGCCTTGCGTTCCTTGAATGGATGGCAGTCAGTGAAGCTTCACTATTGGTCAAACATATAGTATTGGTGCATTTAAGTCTTGTCAGAATGATTGAATTTATGAGTTGAGCGCACATGAACGACAGCGTAAAGTCATAGTTACCAGAAGAAAACTCTGGATTTTCTTTCAAATTGCTATTGATCATAACACATCATTGTGTGAATGTTGACGTTTACACTTTTTTCACTGAACACCTAATGTGCATTCTTTGCTTTTCTTTGTTGATTTACTTTTCTTCTGTCCTAAAAGCTTCCTGTCAATATGAAATTGTCCAGTCAGTCTGTTTTATTCTGAACAAAATCACTTGAACGTACATCATGTCATTATGATTTCCCAGAAGCACTTGAGTGCAGCATAGGTCAGGGTTTTGTTTCAGTGCCGGTCACAAGGCTGTCCTTATTTTCCCTTTCTTGTAAACCGAAGTAGTGACCTTTTCCTGGCTGATCTCATGATCATGTATACGGGGACTCGGGGAGTCACCTGAAAAGAACGAGAAGGTGTTTGTGTCTCTCTCTCATTAGTAATCTGATCACATTGGAGCAGTTGGTTGGCTCTGGTATTGCCCTGATCGATCTACAAGCAATGTTTGCCATCAAGTTGAATTTGCAGAAAGTTTATTTTTAATTTCCCTTCTCAGTTTGTCCTCTCTTCTCTCCCACCACGTTCCCAGCATCTGCTTATTACACACCTGTTCAATGGTGACGCTTACCTCAACATGTGAATTTAACGTTTTTCAGCCTGCCTGCAAATTTAGAACCAAACCTGCTGGAAATTAAGATTACAGCCCAGTTTTGTCCTTTAACTGCTCTTACCCTGGCAACACCCTGTGTTGTATAAAGCTGGTGTTTACTTTGATTATTGGTCTGACCTGAATTAAAAGACTTTAAGTAAATAAAACTCCACAATGGAAACATCTGTGATGCAAGAACATCCCTGTGTTGCCACGTAGTGCGGTGTTTGCTTACTCATTGTCATTTATATTGTCTCTCACTTTTGACGTGGATGTTTAGCAACGTGATAACACTTTATTGATGTTTAAAATAAAATGTTAAATTACATCAGCTTGGTAACTGATGTAACTGAGTAGATATGAATTGAGCTGCTTAGACTTGACATTAATTTGTAGGCCAAACTTGAAGTCTAATTCAGTTGCGATATCTCAAATTCTCTTAAGTGCTTTTTATTCAGTATTTTTGGGTATCTGACTAAAATTAGGTCTGTGGTGAAATAACTTTTTTTGTTCGTATACAGTATGAAATAGTTGTATGCTTAATAAGTTGCTAACAATGTTCTACAATAGCTGCTGTAAATTGCATAAATCGGATTTTTGTCACGGCTGGAGTACACCACAACGTTTGCCCACATTTTGCAACCTGGAGGAATGCAACCCATTCTGAATATTTTGAGCAGTCAGCGACAGATTTCACTGAAAATCAAATAGTGTATGAGAGTGTATTTTTATTTATTTTTTGCTTCAGACTAACATGTTGGTATTGATGTGATATTTTAAGTCAATTTTAGAACACATATTGCTTTCATCTATCATGCATCTCCTAGCAGCGAGGCTCGTGTTTTTGTGTGAGTTTGTTGTGTTCAGAACGACTTTAAAGTCTGGTAGTGTGTGATGCTCCTCAGTCATTTGGTTTATGAAGCCCAGTTTTTTTCTGTAACCATTTACAAAGTTGCCAACTGTATGATGCCTAGTGTTTTAAAATCTGTTCAGAATCTGTTCAAAAAATTGTGCTGAGAATATTTCAAGAGGTGAGTCTGTAACCTTTTAATGTGTAATCCTTAGGTGTTGATCACCCTTCAAGAGGTGTTCCTGGCTGTGCAGTCTGCAGAGATGGCCACCAAACTCCGCCCCCTCTGGTGGGAGGCGTGGCAAACTCTGGGCCGCGCTCAAATAAGTCTTGGCGAAGTGGAGCTAGTAAGTATGAGCTACATCATAGTCAGCCATAGTCAGTTATCTAGTCCAGTGTTTCCCAACCACTGTGCTCGCCAGCTGAGAATAGTCTTAGTCTTTGCCGCCTAGTCTATAAGCAAATATAGTGTTTATAAATATCCTGTGCAGAGCACTTCATCTTTTGTATCATGAAATTTTGATCATGAGATTTCAACAACAAGAAAACTGTGCGCCCATATAGCTACAATAAATTGTATATCCTGTACGTTGATGAAAACGTAATGAGATGCACGTACTGCCTCAAATGCTGTTCCAGTGACAAACTATATCTGTCATTCGCTAGTCAAAAACCTTGTAACTTAACTAAATTTTAGGTTGAATTTCATAAAATGTTAATATTAATGACACATGCAAGTGTCTGACCATAGCTACAGTATATAAAGCCACTATACCAACTTCGACGACAGTGTTTTATTAAATACAAGGTTTCTGATATGTAAATTTGTTGTTTTATCATCACCAACAACATCATACTTATTGTGTTCCTACCTGTTCCTAAAAGTTTCACATTAAATGTGTGTACTAATTTTTATTTAGCCTAATATCTAGATTTATATGCCATTTAAAGCAATATATGTTTGTGCAATTTTGTCATATTTTTATATAGTGGTGTGCCGTGGGATTTTTTACTTATCAAAATTGTGCCTTGGCAAAAAAAAGGTTGGGAAACACTGATCTAGTCAGTCCTGTTTAAGCTCCAAGTATACAGTTAAATCAGCCCCAACGGGTCTTAACAATGATAGAACCACTGCAACATTTTCTGCATGTTGTTGTTGTTTTTTCTTTTTTAAGAGAACCCACTAAAAAAAAGTCATAGTTCTGTTCATTTTTAATAGCGCACAGTGTATAATAAGTGTCTTACATAAAAATATTGATACCATATGTCTTAACTTGTAATTTTCTTACTTATTGTGAAAATTACTGTGCAAAAATAAAATAAGAATAAACAGAGAGAGCTGATATTGACAGAGACAGAAACATCATATTACTATATACACTATATACAACACACAAGTTCACTTAAAAATAAGAGTTGTTATATATGTTTTAGGCCTATTCAATGTTAAAAAAAAATGGCTTTCATGTATACTGCAATGTTGAATGGCTATAAATACAAATTTCACCCCCAAAAATTGACACAAACAATATTTTAATAAGTACCCCATCAGTAGCCCTATTTAGCCTGTATAAACCGCCAACCGTGGGAGTCAATTTATTAGGTGATGAACTGTTTCCACACAAGCAGTTTATTCAGCATACATGAAGCATCTCTTCCACTGTAAACAGAACAACCTATAGTCTTCCAGTCGTGTTATGGTATCGGTGTCTTTGTCGCATGTTAGAACAACATTCCTGTCTGAAAATTTTATCCTAACTATATCTCTACTCCTAAACCTAACCCTACCCATAAGTTATCCGTAAAACCAGAGGGAAAGCATGGGTGAATAACATGTAGAAGCACCTAACCTTGACATAAACTGTAAACTTGTCCCTTAAAACTGATTGGTTGATTGGAATGTTGTTCCAGGATCAACAAAGATGTTGCACTCTGTGAAATCAGGTTCTGCATCTTTGTCAGTCAGTATAAGGTGCTTCTGCCACTTATCCATCACTCAGATCAAGCGTCATTGTGATGAAGTGTGTAGTTCAGTACATCCAAGCCCAGGAGCATGGAAGAGTACTTGAAGAGGAACACTGCCACACCTTACATGCCCCGACCTGTGTGTGATTGTGTGCATTAGACACAAATGCTTAATGAAAGAAAACCTTGCAGATCCAACAGTTCTTTGGCTAGTAACTACTAGTGTGTGTGCGGGTGTGTGTATAATCTAAACACTCATCGCACACACTGAGCTTGACATGTTGGCTAGAGTTTGAAAAAATACTTTACTACTTTGGGCTGAGCATGCCATGTCAAGTCAATAACCAAAGAGAAAAATAACCTGAGGATCGAGGAGGACTAATGTTTACGTTCCGTGATTTTTAAGAGGGCTTTCATTTTTTGCAGGATCATGGAACAGATTATTATTATATTGTGTCATTGTAAAGCTCACACTATGAAGTTAATGCGTTGTTTAAACTTTTGAATCTGTGCTGCTAACTTGTAATCACTTTAAAATGAGGATTGTCTCCATTCATTTAACTGTGATTAGCATTTACCTTGATTCTGATTCATATTATCTGCCGTTTTTAATCACGTTATTGCATAATAGAAAGAGAAAAACGGCTCATATAACTGTGTTTCAATGTAAAAATCATTCCAGCCAACATAAGATTAAAATCCAATCAGTTTTACCACATTTAATTATGCTGTTCCTGGAAATCTAGTGTTCATTCCAATGGAAAGTTCTGTAAAGTTTGTTTGAGCGATAAATTAAGAGACTGGTGATTAAGTGTCAGTTGTTTTTCTTTCCTGTAATAATATATTTCCAGATATGTTTGCACAAAAGGTGTAGCAAATTTTTTCTTAGAAATTACTGTTATTTTATTTCCTGGGCGTTCTGTTTTATTTAAAATTGCAGTGAAACTGAAAAAAGCAACAGATCAGTTCTTCCATATAGTGATGTACATCGAGTGAAAAAAACAAACAAAAAGTACTTTGAGGCAGATCTGAATGAGATCTTGCGGTCAGTTTTGAAGGGACAGGCTTTAAGAGATCTAAATGATTGGAGAAGTCCGAAGTAAATCACCAGAGAGTAAGTCTGCTATTTCTCCAGAAGATCCTTATGACATTTTTTATATTATTAAAAATTACGATGTAAAAAAAATGAAATGTTTCGATGTTTTTTAAATGAAACGTGCATGGATCAATTACAATAATATCAAGATGCATTTGGAAAATAGATGAATTTCTGTTTCATGTTGACATTCCTATGCTATTGTTATAACCACATAAAAATGTCAAGTAACTTTTGTTTATGGACACACACACACACACACACACACACACACACACACAAACATAAGCATCTTGTAGGATTCAGCACTATTGAGTTTGATGAGTAAGTCACCCAGCAAAATAGAATGAATCTGTTCCATGACTTCATCACAACTGTTGAAATCATCTCTGTTAAATCAATCAGGACCCTGGAGGAGAAAAGGTCTCCCAAAGCCATCAGATGGCTTTATTCCTCATTAAAGGTTTTCTTTTTGACAAGGGCTGGATTCTTGGCTCTTGCTCACACTGCCTCTTATATTCTTCCTCTTTCAGGCAGATATGTGATCTAGTGTTTCTGTTGAAAGAGTTGATCATTACTTTGTAGATTGTTGAGTCAATAGGGCAATTATGAAGGTAAAGCACCCCACTAAATCCTATTTATGAATTCATTATTTGCTCAGAGAGCAAATGTCTTCCTTTCTCTCTCTTGAGAAAGTGGTTGCAGTTGCTGTTTTTTGTATGCAAGCATGGATGATGTGATCTGTTAAGGCTTATTATCAGCCCATAGTTTTATTGAGCTGAAACCACATGCCTGTTTCATTTATAACTGTTATTTTTTGAAGTGGGTTTTTGGGAAGAAATGGGAAATGTCTTTTTGTGCAAGTGGAGTTGTTTTAGTACATGTTCAGTTATCCCAGAAGGCTGCAGAGGTTTATTTTATCTTGAGAACTAGTGAGAAGTCGTGAATGCTTCGGTTTGAATGTGGAATAAACATCTGTTCATGTTCATTTTGGAGGGTAAGTGACCATTGAAGTGCAGTGCAGTACTGAGTCTGTGCATGTTATATTTTAGCAGAGTTAACATTCAGTGTGTCGCTGCTTTTGGTCATATCAAACATTTACATTGACGATAAACAGGAATAGTTTGGGTCACAAAGCACGAAAACATGATAAGGCAAAAGTGATACCAATTATTTCATGTTTTTATTTCAATTTAAAGTTGTTTTGAAATCTAAAGTATATTAAATTGAAAAATTTTAATTATACCATTTTGTTATACTGTATCACCCATATCTATATCATTCACACTAATGTTCAAAGGTTTTTTTAAAGAAATGAATACTTTTATTCAGCAAGAATGCATAAAAATAAAACACTAAGTGCAAACAGCCCACCTTGTTGGCAGAGGCTATTTACACTAACTCCTCCCACTGACGCCTGGTAGGGCCACTAATTTCACAATATTACTGTTTTTACTGCATTTTTGATCAAATAAATGCATCCTTAGTGAGCAAAAGAGATTTCTTTCAGAAACATTAAAAAAAAACTGTACCGACCCCAAAATTTTGAACAGTACGGTATATCTACATCTATGCATTTTGCATGTAGTTTCACCTTTGCCTTATGTTTCATGTTCCCTGTGTGTGTTCCAGGCTGTACGGTCCTTCCAAGTGGCGGTGCACCTGCATCCGTCTGAGCGCCTCCTCTGGGAGGAAGACCTAAGCTGGGCCTTACAGCTCCGGGAGAAGCAACAAGCTCTCCGTGAAAGGGCGACACAGGAAGAAGACGCCCGAAGGCTCCTTGTGGAAGCTCCAGAGCTAAAGAGCGATTATGATTTTGAAAGCGATGAAGTGATTGAGGCTTGCACAGCCATGGCTGATAGACAGAAAAAATATGAGGACTTAAAGAAAACGGCGGTTGTTGTGGACACATGTGGGGTGACCAAAGAGGTGGTTGTCGAGGATGACAACAAACCCACTTCATCCTCACAGAGTGTTTTAGTCAAGGCACGAGGACTCTGAGGGAAATGGAGGCTGTTTTTGTGTCTCCTCATCGGTGTATTTTGTTTAGATTATGTATACTGTTGATTTGATAATCCAGGGTTCTGATTGGCTTCCTCATAGTGTTCAACACAGTTGTTCAACTATCCCCAGTGAATTTGTAAAGTGAGCACCAGATTCCCAGAAGAATCTGAAATGCTTCTGGATAATTATCACTCAAACAAGAGCATAAATTCCTTCCTTTTACTGAAGCATTCTGTTGTTATTTCATCGCTTTCAAGTTCTCAAAATAGCAGAGAAATCACTTTTTAATGTACACACTTGATTAGGAATGTCATTCCCAGTCGGCTTTGTTTCAGTCTCGTTTTATGTGAGATGTGAGCCCTCGCTGGGACCAGAGTGCTGTTATAGCAGCGTGAAACTCTGATGTGCCCGGACTGAGTGGGAAGAGCATGATACACACACTTGCTCCATTACCTATTTACAGACTATTGGTGTTTAGTTAGTGCTACTTAGAAATGGAGTAGCAGTATTATAGTCATTGGTTAAACTCTGAGCTAAAGGTCATGCAGAAGAGAGAAGTCATGCAGGGAGTGATATGATTTTTTGTCTGTCTAGAGATCTAGATCTAGAGAGATAGTAGAAAACAACCCATTAGTTAATGTGCTTTATTATAATAATTAATAATTTTTTATTTAGTTTTTTGGTGGTGAAATTCTTAAAATCTTTACGTAACCCATTCCTGTCTAAGGCCTGGGTTATTCACACAGATCAGAATGCGTTTTGCATACCAATGCGCTGCTTTTCCATTGTTCTTGTCATGTAAACATGCTAGACAGACATGTTTGACTGTTCCGCTTCGACTTGCACATGACATGGCATTCTAAAAATGCAGCATTCAAGTTAAAAGAGGTTCAGCTTTTAAAAATGCACCTCTTGACCTCACATATTTTTTTTACTCATTTTTAAACTCCAAATAAATTTACACAGAATGCATTTTTGCATTATACTTTTCCATTGGTTTTCCGTGTAAACATGCCATGGACATGTTAAACCATTCCACTCGCATCTTTTCCAGCTTCTTGCACGTTCTGAAATTGTTTAAAATATTATTTTTTTCATTGACTGCCCTCCTTCTCACGTTTTTAAATCCCCAAAAAATTGTTCTGTAAATGGCCTCAGGTCATTTTTTGGTAAAATATTGTGCAACAGGTTTTGATCCAGAAGGTGTCATTCACACAGAAAGCCCCACCACCACCACCTCCGTATTTTGAATGTCTCTCAGACACACCTATTTTATGCCTGGTATCAGGCTGTCCAAGATGAAAGATGACCAATCGTGCTGATTTCTGTGGCTCCTTTAATCGTACAACGAGAGAGGTTCAAAGATGGCCGTTGTCACTGTCTTGCGACCAAAGTAAGATAGTCTGCGATAATGTTCAGACAGTGTCAGAAAGTTTGCATGATCATCTCACAGTGTGTTTGCTGCTACACCCTACGTCTACTGACTAGCTAATAAAAATGCGACATGAAATGGCACATGGTTACCTCAAGCTCCATTTGTAAGATTGTCATGCCAAATTAGCTTCTTTTCCGTGGCCATGACAAGTGTTGGTGCACAAAGTGCTTTACAATATTCCGTTACTCCCTAAAAAAGTAACTAACTGCGTTATTTAGTGACTTTTTATGGAAAGTAATGCATTAAGTTACTTTTGCCTTACCTTTTTTCATCTAGGCTGGGCTGTTTGTCTGCTTTTATAACAACAAAAAAATGATATTTCTGGCATATTTAAAGGCCCTTTCACACCAAAAGTGAAATGAATAAGCCTCAGGCTGAAGGAAATGCAAATTACACCTGTACAGTGGAGGGCGCAGTTCAAACAAACAAGCCTTTCCGCTCTGCTTCTGGAACACAGAAGAATAGGACACAGGAGAAGTAAATGAGTAAATGTATGCTCACATTTAGTCTAGAACTACAATAACCTTATGTTCACATAGCACGCACAACACCTCTGCACTTGAAATCGTCTGTAGCAGGCAATAAGTTGTGCCCTCTACGAATGAGTTGATGAGTTGAATTAGGTGTGTTAGATGGAGACATACAAAATGTGCAGTGGTGGGGCATCCCCAGGACAGGTTTGAGAAGCACTGGTCTAAGAGACAATGGAAAAGCAGCTCAGTGGAATGTAAAAATGCTTCTTTCTTGTTTTTGCGGTTAAACACGAAGCGCAGGTCAGTGAAACAAAGTAAACACTTTTAACGCGAGTACTGCATGATGCTGCAAAAGACGTGCAATGGTCAAACTCGCACAGCCTTACATTTTTATGTTGATGATTGTCTGTTAATGGCACTAACCCCATCATTCATAGGCATTCATATCTGCATTGATACTGTCCAGCTGTGTGCGTGGGCTGCAAACCGAGGGATTTATGTCTCTAATGCTTTTTATTTGGCACCTGTGGGACCTGGCGGAAGCTTCCAGCATCCTTCTGCCTCCCGCTAATCCTCTGCTAATTGATGCTTCATTCAAATAAATGAGGACACTAACGTATTCGCTAATGATGGTTTAGGGAGGTGCCTGGAACTGATGAATCATATGGTCTGTGTTGCGGTAGGACTGCAGTGAAAGATTGCTTTTGTCAGTTCTTATTTACTTATACGTATAGGTCCCAGGACAGGTGGCAATTTGTACGTCATAGCAAGTGCACAAATGCGTGATTCATGCTGAGAATACTTGCTTGAACTGATTTCCCTTCATGATCTAATGGAATTATGGGATGTCTACAGTCGGTGAAGGTCTCCAGATCTGTCCCTCTGCATTGATCATCGTGTAAGGATCATTATGATACCCTAGTGATTCACGGGACTGATTTCGTTTGACCCACAAATCAAAAGGAATGCCAGAGTTTATATATTTAAGGATGTAAATGCAAGAATAAATGCATAACATTTACGAGGTATAATATGACTTACCCTTACCAGTCACTTATTAAAATGATTTTTTAAAGATAATGAGCTCTGGCCCTTTTAACAAAGCAGACACAAGGATTGCTGACACACTGGAAACATTACATTTGAAAATATATTTTGGGTCATTATGGGTCATCTGTATTTTTCCACATACAGATCCAGTGACCCGCAGAATAGGATGAGTGTGCACATCTCTAATGAATACTGATCATGTTTTTTAGTATTGACTAAAGTCTGGACTAGTCTCGTTAGTAATTATTTACAATTTGCAAATGGATCCATTGTTAATTATGATAGTCTGATATATATAAATTGATTCATTAGTAATACTTGAAGGACTGGGATCGTTCAATTATTTTAATGCTGCTGTGCTTATATTAATATTGAGGAGTGCGAGAACAAATTTTGTTTTTGTTTTCAATTTTCTATTTGTTGATAGTTTATTTCAGCACATTCTGAAGGGTCACATTGAGGGTAATAAGCAAGACAAGGTTTGAAAATGCGTAAATTAAATGGTGAAAACATACAGAGTAATGTTGAATCATTTATATACATGCAGCAGAGGATGGTGCTTGCGTAGTTTAAATCATGTCTCATACTGTTTTGATACATGAAATGTGAAATGAAACAAAAACCATATAACTGCTTCAACATGGGTAGAACTGTCAAACCTGACCTTCTCACAGAGAAGAAATAACTACAGTCCACAGATTGTCCAAAACAACTCAAATAAATAGGAGCATTACAATAAGAAGCTGTTCACATTTTAACATCACAAATATGTACAGACGAACTCAACAGTTCCTCCTTGACGGCCACTGACTGATCAAGACCTTAGTGATCGATTTTGACAGTTTGAATTTTTTCAGTGGTTACAAGGATTTAAAAGTGCAAAACGTATGACCTCAAAAGACATTCAACATCTTAATAGCTTTTACAATTTCACCTCCTAAACGTTCTTGACAATGATATGCTGTGTATCATGTGCTCTTACATTGTATAATGTGTTTTCGGTACTGATATATTTTGTGACGGTATTACTGTCATTAAACATGAAATTGCTTGATTAATTCACAGAGTATTGTACATATTATGGAAATTCCTAAAAAATTGCACAGTTATGCCTAGCTACATCTTGTATAAGTTTTGAAATAGTAAACAGTTTTTTTTATGCATCAGTGGAAATAAAGTATTCTGGTCACCTTAACATAAGAAAAAGGACATTTTAAACCACGAGTTCCAGCATGAGAAAAGCTAACAAGGCACTCTGGTTACTTGAACTTGTGACCTAATGAGGAATGTCTGAAAAAGGGAATTTGAAATAGGGCCGCAGATACTGGATCGCTTGTACAACCCACAAGGTCTGTATATCCTTCCGATCTAATCAAGAGTCGGAAAAAAATCCCCTCTCCCTGGGTCAAATCAGTCAGTCAATTTTATCTAGTCAAAAACGAATAGCCTTCCTAAGAACTTACAATATAGACACATTAAATGAGCTGTGTCATTCGCCTCGTTGTCTAGATTATGCAGGATAACCTGTTGCTCAACAAAACAGTTACCAGAAAAGGAAGTTTGCCTCTCCATCCTTTTCTGCTCTTTCACCCTTTCCAGAGCCCCATCATGTAGCAACATTCTATTTCCTACTTCAGTAACCATCTCTCTTTTCACTTTTTGTTTAGTACTCTGATTGGTGTGTTTTTTCTCGCAACTATCCTATCATTTTACTCTCATGAATTTTTAGGATTTTTTTCTTTCGATTCGGTCTGAGTAGTTCTGATTCTGTTGGCAACGTTCAAATCAGGCTCCTGAAATGTATTCCCCCTCCTGACATGTTGCTCTTGCTGAACTGAGCGAGTTTTCCAGGCTCACTTTCAGCATGTTTCATATGCTTCTCTCTTCTAAGCTCAAAGTCTCGTCTGTGAAGGTGACTTGCAGCGGCTGGTGCTTGGAACACTGCGCTTCATTTGGGGTGGAGTGCGTGCACAAATGTGTGTTCACAAAGTCTGTGCTCGTTTCTGTTCTGTTTTCTCCTCTGCTGAGGTCTACCACCTGAGAGTCAACTGAGAGAAGGGTTTGCTCGGTTGAAGTTGAACACGTCCTGCTCTGCACAGAGTCACCACAGCAGCCCATCCCCTGTCCCGCATCCAGCGGATACAAATATGTCTGTGACGTGCTGATCACCTCCGGCTGCTCGGGCAGAACCAGCGACGGCAAATCACGAGAGACAAACGATGAGCTGTGGACACCATTACTGCAGTGGAACTCCGTAGGGCTCCTCCCGTGACTACGTCCACCGATACGGCAAAAGAGGCACTTGATCTTTTCAAGAATCTTCTGCACAACCGTCTTTCTCAGCAGGATGTAGATCCAGGGGTCTAGAATGGGGTTGACAGAGGCAATTCGGATGGCCTTAAGGTCTGGGTTAATTGCTGCTGCTGTCCCTCCTGATGTGGGATACATCTGGTTCACAAACACCTGCACCTAGACAGGAAAAGAGACATTATCTGTTTACTTCTTTATCTACAGTCACCCTACATTGATTTCCGACACCAAACACAATCATGTTATGAGCACTGATATCAGATACTAGTTGTGCCTTTCCACTATGAGTCAACACATAATAAAATCAGCAGGGTACAGATCATTGAGATACCCATGTAGTGAATGTCAATAGATAACAATCTATAGATGGCTCCTACACTTAAGTTATTTAGAGTGTGTGTGACAAACTTTATGGGCTTTTCAATCTAAGACACTCTAAAAAATGCAGGGTCGTTTCAACCCATGGTTGGGTCAATATGGACAAACCCAACCATTGGTTTAAATAAACATTTTTAGAGTGAAATACACGAAAAGATATGAACATTAAAAAAAACATGCATTATGGGATAGCATTTGTCTGACTATATTTTATAAATCCTAAGTACATATGTCATTAATTTATATAATGTTAATATATATTATATAATGTAAAGAAATTAACACTTGTCTGTTTCTGTACAATGCACTGACAATGATGCAGGTGGTACAATGCAAGGCCAAAAATAGGAAAAAATAACAAAATAAAAAAAAAACCTTTTACAATAAAATTTAAGAAAATAATGGTTGGTTTACACCGGAAATTAGTATCCCATTTATAAGTTGGGATAAGATTCATATTCATATATTTGTTTTCATATTTTTCATCTATATATTATAGTCTATTTAGTGCCTTGCTAAATCTAATATACATTTTCCAGTATATTATAATGTAATTAATACTTTTTGCTTGTAATTTTACACTGCAATTTTAATGTATAGTATTGTAAAACACAATTTTGTGAATTCATGGACTTTTAAGGGGGAAACCAGTTTAAAGACCAGCAAATCATCTTAGCCTAGTTTAAGTTTTTGTTGTTTTCAAAAACGTTATTATCCCGCGTTAACACATATTGAGCAACACGCTCTTAATCAAAGTAGCCTACGCTGTCATTTCCCAAAAGCCATCAAATCCCTCTTACCACTAAAGGAATGGAGCAGATGAGCACGACACCCGACGTGGCTATGAGAACAATGACCATCTGGATCTCCGCACCAGCCAGACGCGCGAAACTCCGCCTGCGCCTCATCTCCGCGACGCGCGCCTGGTCTGTCCCCAGCGAGGTCCTGCGCACGAAGCGCTTGTGCATCATGATGAGAGCCGCGCACACCAACACGTTACAAATGACGGTGGCGAGGATGAGGACGGAGCTAAAGCCCGCGTACATGTAGGAGAAAGTGGCGTTCGAGCTGTCGTTTTTATGCCAGTCGATGAAGCACCAGGTTCCTGGATGCTGGCGCGCCACGGATCCCAGTCCCATGCTGGGAAGAGCGCAGAAGAGCGCATTGGACACATAGATTCCCGCGAGCGTCAAGCCTGCCACCCGCTGGTCCACGTAGTGGTTATAGAAATAGGCATGATTGATGGCGAGGTACCTCTCGACGGACATGGCACAGATAATACTGAGACCTGCCAAAGAGAAGAAGAGTAAAATAAACCCGGAATACTGACACAGCGGATCCCCACCGGGCCACGTGCCCTTCACATAGGTGGCAATTGTGACTGGGCTCGCGAGCAGCGTGCCCAAGAGGTCAGTTACGGCAAGTCCACACACCAAGGTGTAAAAAGTGGTCTCCTTTTGCTCTTTCCGTGACTTTTGAAGCACTACGATAGCAATAATGTTCCCGACCACGCCAAATATAAACATAATGACCGGGATGGTAGGGTCCCTGTTCATCTTCACCGAGTTGTTTCTCACATGCAGGTAGATGTTCAAATCAGATCGGTCACTTTACACGCGCTCAAGACGCATGGCGTGAAATGCTGACTTCCCCAATCTATGTCAAAGATCCCACGATCATACTTTCCACATGTAAGTTTCATGCGCTGTTACGCGTCTCCAAAATATCCAAAGCGCGTCTCGGATTAGGATACATTTTGACTCGCCTGAGTCCGGTACACATGCGATCTTCCACAAATTCAGTCCTGTGTTTTTGCTCGTGAGAGGTGTGTAGTCCACAGTTGCCCTGAGTCTCAACTAAACTGACTCACAAGTTCTTCCCCGAGAGCTTTCTGCCAACTCCGCCCCCGAGCTTCAGAGCGCAGTCTTGCACCCTCCTGTCACTGCAAGTTTACACATATATGTCTCCGCATAAAAAACCTACTTGGCTAATATTTATCTACACAATTTACACTCATTGCCCTTTCTTCGTTTCTTTGTTTCTTTCTTCTGAAAATCAGACCTACATGCAAGTCTACATGTGGATTTAAGATGTTCTGTTTTTCTGATGAAGAATGTGTTTGCTCCTTAAGCCACCTTTAAGAGAATTACAAAGGCAGCACATCCTGACAGCAAAAAATATATATTATGACGTGTGACATTATAATACATGTGTTAAAATGGATAGCACATTTTGTTAGCACATTTTGTCTCTAAAAGGACCAACATTTTCCTCCAAAAAAAATATTCATATAAGGATGATCATAAAAGTATATTCATATTTACTGCTTTTGACAGCACTGAAAATGTAATACAGCCACTTATGACAGTGTTGTGATGACAGCCGCTCCAAAGCCCCAGTCCACCATCCACCTTCCATGACCCTAATCCATCCTTGAGGAAGAAATAAAACAGCACATGGAAAGTGCACAAAATATCTTTAAATTATCAAGATTTACATGCTGCCTTCAATGTTGAGTTCTGGCCCTGAGTTTAAGTAACGCAGGACTGTATAATTTATGCATAACATACATAAAAGGTGGGAGTTGACAAAATATAGGCTATCCATTTTGTGTTACTTTACTAAAACTTTAATCACTGACAATGAGATTTATACACTTGTTGTGCAAAAAAGTCAAATTAACAAATCAAGTGTGGTCAGAAGGATTTTTGTTTTTGTTTTTTACATTCAGATTTCTTATTCACCGTAATTTTCTCAGCGTAACTTTTTTTTTAGCCATTGCACTTTCTATTTTATTTTTTTTTTATTTTAATTTTTTTTTGCATATGACCTGGGCAGTTCTGCAAGGTTTTCTGACAATGACTCACAGAATGCACAGCTTTTAAAATGTCATTCAACCAGATATTTCTGGATTTGTTTGCTTCCGTCATCTTGTGGTATGCCTTGTGCTTACTGACGTCTGGTGTCTGCTTAAGCTACAACCGACGCAATGTTATTGAAAGCCATGCATGCACCAGCAACAACATCAAAGTATGTGAGAACAGAGAACATTGTGGTTTTCTGTGAGGTTTGCACTTTTGGTGTCTTTTCGCTTTTATTTTAGTGTTATTGCTAGCTGAACTGTACAAAGGAAGTGTGCGGCCAATAGTTCTCAGCAATGTCATGAACCAGTTAACTTGTAACAATAAATTTGTGATCACCAATCACTACCTCAGATCAAGAAACCCTCATCTATATGGTTAAATATCTCACATTCAGTCTGAACAAAGAGCAGACGTTCATCACTGGATAGGTTGTGTTCAAAGAGCACTTCTTTTTAGTTCTGGTAGTGATTCACAATGCAAGTTATTATTTTTTTTAAACTGCACTTGCAATATGAACGTCACATTGCGTTAAGAAGTCAAAACTCTTATAAAATAAAGTTGCAATTACGAGAAATAGATCAAATTGTGACAAAGTTCAAATTGCAATTATGATAAATAAAAAAATTATAAGTTAAAATTGCAATCATGAGACATTAAGTTGCAATTGAGATATAAAGTCAAATTTACGAGAAATAAAGTCGCAATTACAAGAAATAGTCACAATTGTGAGATAAAATCTCATTTACAGTAAGAGCAAAGTTGCAACTTACATATAAAGTCACATTTGTGTGATTTAAAGGTGCAATTATGAGAAATAAGGTCCCAGTTACTTTTTTTAACTCTTACGTGGAAACGGGCAAAAGGGCATCATAGGCAAAACTGGGCAAATGGGGATGACTTCAAATGGTCCAGCATCACTCTAATAGATTTTCTGTGCAGGTATTGAATCCAACTCTCACAGCACGAAGCAGTATTTTCAGAACGTCTATTTTGTATTTACTTATTGTCTGAGACGTCGATGACCCACCATCACACATCATGTATTTAACCTTCTCAGCATAACTTCCTGCTCAGTCCACTAGTACGATAAATGTTTAATCTGCAGTTAATGAAACATAAAGCCTCTTGAACTACAGCTTTTGTTGATTGAGCTGTCTGTGTTTGGAAGGGTGGTGCAGCTGACTAAGTGGCTGTATTACATTTTCAATGCTTCTGTGACCAAAGTCAATAAGCAGTAATTAAAAGTCATTCAAATGAAAGACGAGAGAATGATGGGTATTTACTTTAATGTAGAACGTTATTATGCTTTCCTAGAGAATGAGCAGACATGAGTCAGTGTAAAAAAAAAAAAAGTTATCTGTTTGATGACCTCTAAAAGCAAATTTTGAATATTTTCTTTGTGGTGATGGATTGTCTCTTCCCGTACATATGATGTAGTTTGTCTAAAAGGGTCTTAAATCACTATTCCATCAGCACTCAATATTTCCATAAAAGCTTTTAGAGTTCATCTTTGCCCTTGGTCTCTAGCTTTTGTCTTTCTCCCTTAAAAATCTTGTAACTCATCAACGTTAAAGGTAGGGTTGGCACTTTCGGAGAGGTTAGCAATAGCAAGCTAGCTTTGTAAACGTAAGACCTTACCCTCCCTTCAGAGCGCTTTCTCCAAAGCCACGCCTCCTTCAACACAGCAGATTCTGCAAAGCATCACAAGAGATGCCGTTAAATTACCTCATGTCTCAAAGCACAAAACATTACAATAATAATGAACATAAACAGCTCTTTCTTGTACCTCTTGACTGCTGCAGATTCATTTCGGCATTGATAGTGTTCACATAGAAATGCATAAATCTGAGTTTGAGGACATGAACAGCTCCTGGTAGAATGTCACAGGTAGCCATCTCGTAATTATGGTTATGACACGGTGTAAAAGCAGCATAAGCTTGTTGTTTTGGTTCAGGAGGAACTATAAAAGGCAACTGCTGTTTGTCTGTCTACAACTCTGCATAGCCTTAAGGAACGCGCTGATGACGTGTGATGTCTGTGTGAGCAGGGTGCGCAGAGCAGTGCTTAATTTGAGCCTGATCCTGTTCAGGAAAATGTCAGATTTTGGATTTTTGCGTTCCGGCATTGTTTTTAAACGATCCGGCATAAACAAGTGCATTACATGGCGACGGTGCGTGCGCACTGGCGTGAAGCGAGCGTTTTCATTTCAGTAATTAATTTCGGAATTAATTGAAAACGCTCACTTCGCGCCAGGGTGCACGCATCGTGAGAGACAGAGCGAGCGCGGGTTAATGCAAATGTAGCCTATTTGGAAGTTATGTTTTGCTATTGGCCCTCAGCAAATATATATTTGATCAGCTTTCTGAAGTTCAAAATCACTATCATTGGTTGGTGCTTAATGCTTATTGTTTTGCGCGCAGGAAAGTGTAACATTTGGAGAGTAGCATCAAGTTTGGAGAGAGTGTAGCATATACCCGATGAATTATTCTAATATAAATAAGTTAAAATCACCAAAATGTCAAAAAGACAGCCTAGCATATTTTCATTTTCCATTTTCCATATCCACGAGTAAAGTGTTTCTGATCAAAAGAGATCCCGAAGATGGAACTGTTCATAATAATCACGCTATCTCACGACCAATTCGTACGAATTCGAACGAGTGATAAAAAGTTGGCTAATTCGTACGAATTCGTACGACCTCACTCGTACGACCTCACTCGTACGAATTTGTACGATTTGTCTAAACCCACGTGATGGGTAGGTTTAGGGGCGGGGTCAGGGGTAGGTCATTCGTATGAATTCATACGAATTGGGCAATTCGTACAATATGTACGATTTAGCAAAAATCGTACAAATTCATATGACTGAGGTCGTATGAATTCGTACGAATTAGCCACCTCGTAGAATTCGTACGAATTGCCGTGAGATCAGGCTGGGATAGCAGGAGACACGAACAACTGGAGTTAGATCAATCAGAATCAGAAATCGATGTAAAGGAAAAGGCAATGATGTTGTCCATGAGAGAATATCACAGATGAACTGAATGATTTTTGGTCTCAACGTAGCTATACGTGACAGAATAATACACTAGGCTGTAGTTAGGGCTGTGCAGAAACTTGTGAATTATGCTCTTACAGTTGTGCCGTCACTGTTTAGTGGTGTCATTGTATGATCCGGGACAACTGAAATTGTATGGTCAGTGTCGGTCACAGTGCCTTTTAATTGCTGTTTTTGATCTGCCAATTATTTATTTACAAATTAAGCACTGGTGCAGAGGTTTGGAAAACATGTTGACAAGCAGGTAGGACATCAAGTCATGACTGTTAATTACCTTTAACAGTCATTAAAGGAATTATTTCATTTGCACTCAGTAATTCAAAAGTCCTAAATGAGGAAGGGTTATGTAATTCTGGTGTTTCTCAATCCTCTAAGAAAGACACCCAGCACTGCACATTCTGGACTCCTCCCTTAGAGAAGAGCTCCAAAAATTGTATGTGTCAGAGACATCTAAAAAGAGACAGACCTACTTGGAAAATGTAGAAGTATGGAGTCGCTGTAAGAATGACTTTTGACAGAGCATCTCTTTCTGCTAGCATTATTTGTTTTGTAATATTTATAGATGGTCCAAATATACTCGCGCAGTGGCACACCACATCTCTTCAAATACATTGCACAATTGTCTTAATGGGAATTGTAACCATGTGAAATGCAACATGTTTATTGATTTCTGACTAAAGGAAAGGGTGTGAAAAAAACAATTTTGTCAGGGAACTGAAGAGGAAGGAAGACCTGGGGAAACGAGTGTTGTGTGTCTGTTTGTACTCTGTCTGTCGTGTGGTTTTTAGTCTGTTTGTGACTTTTGGAACAGTTTTGTTTAGTGGACTTTTAGAACACTATCTTTATGCTGCTTGAATAAAGTACGCATGCTTATGGCTGTGATGGAATTTCTGATCAATACAATAAATTCCCTCTAAATACAAATATTTGAAAATAGTGTAAATCATCTGACGTGACTATGATGCAACTAAAACACCCAGGAATCGCCTAAGATGCAAAGATAAAATATATGAGCATTATGAGCTACATCTCTGGAACAATTTAGATCACGTCCTGTTTTGCTGTCAACCTGGGTGAGACCTGATGTGACCACTTCCTCTACAAGTCACAGTCATGTTAGTGTATTGGAAGAGCTGTCTTTGTAAACACCCCTTCAAAGACGTAATACAGTGAAAGGGTAAAAAAGGAACTGAAAAAAACGTTAACTGACACACAAGCACACACACACACACACACACACATTCATCACAAAATGATTTTTATACTGCACAAACTGTATAGTCTATCCCCTAACCCTAAACCTACCCATAACAGAAAACTTTCAGTCACAGTCTCCTCGTAAACCATGTTTACATTGTAATACACATGTCATTATACGCACACACAGACAAAGAGTTCTTTATCACATGTTTTGAAATCTATAATAATCAGACTCTGAGGAGTGGAATTGGTTGCATTTGAGCATCTGAATGATGATTTAGATGTCCATCTAGATACCCCCTCCCCCTTTTTTTCATAAGAAAAACCACAACTTTCCATAATTTTGCATTAACTGGAATCCACTCCTTTAAGTGTCATATGATCTTTCTCATGATGTGTCACACATTACCGTGTGTGTTGTGTTGGTTTGGTTTTTAATGTATTTTAAGGGGTCAAATCATTGATTGCTTATCATTTTTCCAACTTATAATATTAGAAATGTAAGGACTTTTTGTGTAGTTTTAAAAAACGTATAGAAGATTATGGATTAAATAAATAAAGACGAGGCTGTTTCTCAACTCTTGACATCAGCCAATGTTATGATATTTATGAAGCGTGACCCTTCACCCATGACACATTTTGAAAAGAAGCCAAGACAAATGGCTTGATCATCCTGCATGGGGTAAGTTTTTACCAAGTAACTGCTCAGATAAAACATCAGATTACTGGAATTGTTGTCCTGGTTTGGAAAACGATGCATTTTCTGTGTCATGGGAAGTAGAGCCAGTCTGTGTTTAAAATCCAAGTTTGGTGTTTAAAAGAGAGGAAATGAAGAGAGTTATGAAATGACACTAAAATGAGAATCATTTGACACTGAAGACTGGAGTAATGATGATGAAAATTCAGCTTTGACATCACAGGAATAAATTACATTTTAAAATATATTACAAAAGAAAATGACTTGATAATAATATTTCACAATATTTATACGGTATTTCTGATCAAATAAATACAGCCTTGTTTTGCATGAGACCTCTTTCAAAAAACATAAAAGGAACTGATATATATTGTGATATATGTATAAATACAACTTCCCATATTTTCTCATGTTTCTCAATTCACTCACCTTTGTCATTTTGGACCCTGGATATAAAAGTCAATTCACTTGGCCTCTTGATTTATCTGAGCCAGCTGGTTAGAACGGGACATGAAGTGAATTGACAAAACATTGAAAGTAATTGTTTGTCTCTCACATTTAGATAAGAAGATCTTTAGTGAGACATTTTGTACTGGGACATTTTCTGATGCTAAATGAAAGCCACAACAGCCTGCATTTAGATGAAAATGAGGCCAAATTGAACATGCTGTGACCAAGACCAAGGTTTGAGTGCAAACTAATCACATTTGTCTGTGTGAGGGAGTGTTCATGTGTGCATACTACACTGTAAAAAATATTTTCATTATTTGTAATCACAACTTTTTATCTTTTGTCAAATCAACTAGATAATTAATGTGGTTCAGATAACATATTTTGAGTTTCTATTGATTAAACCAATCTCCTTCATTGCATTAAAGAGAACTCTGGTCAATTTTAACATTGAGGTCATTTTTTTGTAAATTTGGAGTGCTGTCAGTACAGAGAACAACGACAAAAATCGGTATGTGCGCTGGCTGAAATAACATCATTTTTATTCATATCTTTCACATCTACTGCAATCAGATTCACCCGCGGTCACTCTGAAGGAATCACTCACATGGCTTGGCACTTGTAATGACACATCAAGGATATTAAGAGGCTAAAAGCAGGTTTAAAACTTGCCCCATTGAAGTCAACAGTGTGCAAATTTTAAAAAGAGGATAACACGGTGTAGGCAACACCGATTTTTGTCGTTGTTCTCTGTACTGACAGCACTCCAAATTTACAAAAAAATGAGCTCAATGTTAAAATTGACCGGAGTTCTCCTTTAACTCAATTGTTTAATTTCAATGAACTCAATTTTTTAAGGCAACCAAGTAACTTACTTTTTTAAGTTAAACCAACAATCATTTTTTTACAATGTACACTTGTCATCTGCCTCATATTTGTGTGCTACTCAGTGTGCATATGTTCAAATACGCCTGTGTGTGTCTTTTCTTATCAGTGTTCCTCCTCTCTTCTGGTGCAGCTTGTCGCTTCACATGCTTCACATGCTTCCCATGCTGTTGGGAGAGGGAAGAAGTCACCAGGGAGCTATATTTTAGAGCTAAAGGTTGCTGGGACTGTGGTATTCAGCCCACATTTGACTCATTGACCTGCATTACAGACTGTACATGGGTCACGAAATCTGAATCGAAGATACCAAATGAAAATAATTCCTAGAGATGGAGAACGGAGTATGTGGGCATGAGAGAGATTATTCTCAATGTTCTCAGCATGGAATGTACAAATTCAAACAATGAACAATCTTAAATGCACTTTTTACTCAGAACTTCTTCATGGTGTTGTAGAATGAGCACCTGATGCATTGAGCCCTTTACTGCCCCTTGTTTGTTATTGTGACAAGATTAGAAAACTTTGGGATTTTTTTTAAAAAAATGAAAAAAGTGGTAGGAATATTTGAAGGAATATTTTTCTTCATTCCATGGCTGGAATTAAAGGAATAGTTCACCCAAAAATGAAAATGATCCCATAATTGACTTACCCTCAAGCCATCCAAGGTGCACAATATGACTTTCTTCTTTTATCCGAACACAATCGGAGTTATAATAAATAATAGCCTGGCACTTCCCAGTAATGGCATTGAATAGTGCCCGAGTTTTTGAAGGTTCAAAATCCATCCATCCATCCATCATAAAAAGTAATCCATACAACTCCAGTGGGTTAATAAATGCCTTCTGAAAAGAAAAGATGGGTTTAGAAACATATCCATAAATTAAAACTTTATGAGCTATGATCACTGGCTTCTGGAAACGGCCATATGCGCGTTCACTAGTCGAGTTCCGGTGGAATGTAAATCTAAATGTAACTGTTCCACAAAAGTTGGTTGAGTCAGTTTTCTGTACCCAAGTGCAGTTTATTCCATGATCCAAAATGTGTATTAAACAAAATGATGACTTGGAAGTAAACATGACTTAAAGGGATAGTTCACCCAAAAATGAAAATTCTGTCAGTAATTACTCACCCTCATGTTGTTCCAACCCCGTAAGACCTTCGTTCATCTTCGGAACACAAATTAAGATATTTTTGATTAAATCTGAGAGTTGTCTCACTCCTCCATAGGCTTCTAAGGGACTGAAACTTGCTGGCCCAGAAAATGTATTAAAGACATCGTTAATATAGTCCAAGTGACTCCAGTGGATCGATCTTAAGTTTATAAAGCGACGAGAATACTTTTTGTGCGCAAAAACAAACAAAAATAACGACTTTATTCCACTTTTCATTTCCTTCTCTCTGGGCCTCTGGTCTTTTCACGTAGTGTTTAAGCGTAGCGCGTCTGTGTTGCACGTCACCACGTAGGCTCACTATTGGCCGACGCTGGTCATGTGTGATACGTGGTGACGTACAACACAGACGCGCTACGCTTAAACACTACGTGAAAAGACCAGAGGCCCAGAGAGCAGGAAATGAAAAGTGGAATAAAGTCGTTATTTTTGTTTGTTTTTGCGCACAAAAAGTATTCTCGTCGCTTTATAAACTTAAGATCGATCCACTGGAGTCACTTGGACTATATTAACGATGTCTTTAATACATTTTCTGGGCCAGCAAGTTTCAGTCCCTTAGAAGCCTATGGAGGAGTGAGACAACTCTCAGATTTAATCAAAAATATCTTAATTTGTGTTCCGAAGATGAACGAAGGTCTTACGGGGTTGGAACAACATGAGGGTGAGTAATTACTGACAGCATTTTCATTTTTGGGTGAACTATCCCTTTAAACAAACATAAACATAACTTGGAAAAGCATGCCGTGGCATGGACATCAATCTCACAAAAGTGGACTGCAGAATCCAAGGATGACAAAGCATGGCAATATGAGGGCTATACCAGACTATTGATGAACAAATGAGCAACACCTGAACGCAATGAAACAATAGACCAATGAGAACGTAAAACAACTGAAAGCAAAAGCACATGGCATGAACACAAAGGAAACGTGGGAATAACATGACATGACAACAAAGAGCCCACCCAAACACCAGCCTTACACTAAAACTGTCCAGTCATACAGGACTTCTATATCCAGATAATATGTAGAAAAGCAACAGTTGCTAAAGTATTGGTCAGTTGCCCTTTTTTTAAAGGTGGCATAGTTCTTTCACTGATTCAATTGATGTTAACACTTTAGAATAATGGTCTGTCATTAATAAGTAATGCAGTACAAATTTTAACTAATATGGAAACAAGACTAACTAATCAGTAAGTAATATCAAATTTAGGACTAAGATAGTTAGGTAATCAGTAATTACTGAATGAGATTAGCCTCACTAGCAACTAGGACAAATTATAAAGAATTACCAACATTATCATGTGTCTGAGATGTAATCAATCTTTTTTTTTTTTTTTTTTTAATACTTTGAATAGTCATAAAATGCTTTACTAATTGCTCAAGTGTTACCTACTGGAGTGAGTAATTAGTGATGCATTTTATGACCACGTTGAGAGTTTTAAAAAAAAGGACAATTGATCACATCTCAGACATGTTAATGTTATGATTAGTGATTAATTAGTAAATCTTTCAAATTTGTCATTGTTAGTTATTAGTTCTTAATGTGTCCAATCTCATTCAGTAATAATGTATTACCTAAGGAAATATATCAGTCCTAAATTTGATGTTACTGATTAATCTTGTTTCCATATTAGTTAACAGTAGAAGGTGAAGTGTTAATGTATTACTCATTTGTCCTGCATTACTTCCTGCATAGTTTCATTAATTAATGCAGACCATTATTCTAAGGTGTTACCCAATTAATGAATACATATTACATACAAAGTAACTTTTTTAAACACCAATAATAATTCTTCACACAAATGTTTACCTCATCTCAGTTCAGTAAATGCCTGCGATACATTTCAAACCTCTATGAAGATTTCAAGACTCCATGAAACCCTAATGAAAAGCATCACTTCTTGGCAAATTGTTGAAAGGCACTTAGAGTTGAAAGCTGTTTGACCATCATTCATGTAAAAGAACTCTTAATATGTTTATATGCAGTGTTTATTTGCCGTACATGTACTCAGACAAAAGCTGCTGGGTCTCTGCAGTTATGATCCGCTAAGAGGCTGAAGCTCCTATAACCCTGCTGTATTCACAAATGCTCTCTGATGTCTTTATGAAAATAAGCATCTGAGGCAGGTGTTGTTAATGATTGCAGTTCGCTTTGTTTAACTGGGTCATCTGATTTGAATTCAGAATGAGGGCTTTTCAAATGATCATGACTGTTTTGAAATCAAATGTATTTTATAGGTTGTAAGATTTTAAGATTGTAAGGGCCACATGTATATAATATATATTAAAATTATAATAGCCTAATAAAAAAAGCTAATTACTGTTTTGTGGACGTTAAGAAATATTTATGGGTGGTACATTTTCTTAGTTTAGTAACTATTGGCAGCTAAATCTGGATCCTGGTTATTAATATCACACTGTCTATATCTATAAATATCTGAGGCAGGATTAAGGCTACATATGTCACCCATAAAAAGCCTCTGTAGGTCAAGGTTTTGCGACCCCAGATCTACAAATGAGGTAGAGAAACAATTTACAATGTGTCAAGCAAACCGGATCCCGCAACATGTCCGTTAATACAGTTTATCATGACAGGTAGCGGCAAACAACAAAGGTACTCACAAGAATTTACAAAACTATTCAGAGATCAAACTACACTTTGGCAACCATTATACAGTATGTCATCAGCATGACAGCTATGTTGTTTTACAACAATAAACAAAGACTGACAACATAATAGCTCATTTTGACAGGCTAGCGGGACACATTGATTTCAGACATCCATAAAGGGGCATCTGTGTGGGGGCTGAAGGAAAATATTCTATTGGAAGAATTTATAGCTTGACCTCTCAAAACAAAAACCAGGTTACTTCTAACACGCTTTCGTACAGGTCTGTTTGGATGTGTGTTACGTAAGAGCTCACAAAGGGTGTATTTTACATTTTAGCATGCATAAAATGAGTACTGGTTTTCAGTGTACTGTTTAATATATAGAATGACAAGATGGAAGAGAAAGGAACAGTATGTAAACATGCTAAATGTAATCAATAGGAAAAATGAGGGAAAACACCTGCAGGCATTTCTTACTAATACACTCCATACGTTCCTGAATATATATATATACTTTTAAAGCCATTAGTGTTAACAGTAATTCATCTGCTGGATATAAAATATGACCATATATGATATTGTGAGATGTATATTGTTTTATGCAACGTAATCTAATGGCCGGTGCAGTATAGAACAGTATGCGTCTCTGTGACACTTCACAGATAAGGTGATTTGAGAGTGTTTGAGAGAGATAACACAAAACAGAAGGCACTCGTAACTCCCTCGTACTGTAGGTACGTGTGAGTGTGTGTGTGTGTGTGTGTGCGTGCGTGCGTGCGTGTGTGTGTGTGTGTGTGTAAAAATCCAGTGATAAAAGTGTGTTGTGTGTAGAGGAAAGCATTCCTGCTCTGCTGTCGGAATTGAATCTGTGAGTTTCCCAGGAGTACCTCTGCCTCTGTATTTTATTGTCAGTTTGTCAGTCACTTTTAGCCAAACACTATTCTCTTATTTTACCCTTATGCATTTGTCTATTAAAACTGCCCTGTGTAATTATATTGTGTGTTAGTATGTGTATGGAGAAAAACAAAGAAAGAGGGGGGGAGGGAGGTGTTTTAACGGAATGTCAATTTTCCTCTTTCTCTCACTCTCATTGTTTGTGCTTCGCAGAGGGAACACTCATTAAAGAAATTATGGCTTAAATTATGCCTGTCATCTCTAGTTTTTATGTGTGCTTTTAACACAAGCTTTAGTAGAACAAGTCTTGACAGTTGCCAAGTATTCTCCCTTGGGCAAACCAAAAACAACACAGTAACCAGAAACTCAAACCCAGGAGAGAATGTGTATGTATTGTGCTGGTCATTTGGTTTGCACTGCATATGTGTGTGTCTGTGTAAAGAGCAAAGGTGGTCGTTGAGGGACTTTAATTGTTAAAGACTTCAAACACATTACTGGAGATTAAGAGGACATCAACAACAAACAGGCTGCCAAGCTAAATTTAGCTTAAAGAGACATGAATGATGCACTGAGTAACTTTCTAAAGAAGCTGCTTGTCAAGTTGTCATGTTGATGCTTTCCAGAGACACCCAGAGATTTTGTCGAGTAAAAGCCGTTTGAGGACTTTGAACATCACCTACAGACACCTTCCATTAATAAAAAACAACAACTTGTGGAGCACACTGGAGCAAACGATTATCTTTAACATTAATGTTGCCAATGTAGAAAATATGCACATTTAACTTATACATATCAGTACTCTAAAGCAAAATGGCTTACTAAAAAGAATCAAGTTAATGTGTCATTTTTTTCAGATTAAAATACTTCCTTCTCCACTTTAATATGCCATATTGCAAGTTTTTAATTTTGTTGGTGATACAAGTGCTGCAGAAATTGTACATTAAAGTTGTAAAATATTGAAACATAAACAGCATGATTTAAATAATTGCTGTAAATTTACTGAACTTCAGATTTCTATTTGCACATGTGTATATATAGTTTTGCATTTCCACATATTTCCACATATATTTTTATGTGAATTTTGGAGAGTGTGACCCTGGACATTTGCAACAAAGTCTATAAATAGGCCTAATCGAATTTAACCAACTGTCAGTTAACTCTCTCTGTACCTTTATAAAACTCTCTCTCTTATCTCATATGGGTTATTATCCCTTCAGACTGCCATATATAGGACTAACACAGGGCAGTTGAGACAGTCCTATCTCTAACGGGAATGTTGGCAGGAATTGCACTCTGGCTACTGTCTAAATTGCTATGATACAATGCTGAGTGATGAAATCACAAGACTACGGTATCACTAGCACTGCTGTCTCTAAATCACTCCAGGTTATTAATGTATTCATATCCATTCAATGAAAAACATTTTTTTTTATAAAGCTATATAATCTATGAACTGACTGCATGCCTTTATAAGGCACTTTGGAAAGTTACTGTACCATGTTGTTCTTTGTGTGTTTGAGTGTGTGCGGTACAGCGCGTGTGGACTTGTTACCATTTCACCCGCTGGCAACACGCTCTTATCTAAATATACTGAAGAGAGAGCGACGAAGACATAAACTTTACTGATGCAAGCAAACCACAATCAGCATCCAACATACCTCTCTCTTCTCTGCCTCTTCTCTTTCACTTTCTTACCTCTCCAGCTCTCTTCTTTCTTATTTGAGCTCACCTACTGACTCCTTGTCTTGATGCTAACATGTTGTCAGAAGTGTCAAGCACATTCAAATGTGCACCGTTAGATTTTTGAACGTCTAAAACATATAGATTTACACAAATATTATTGGTAAAAAAAAAAATCACAGCACAGTTTGTCATTCATATCTATTGGTCTGTCCAGTTGAGGTGGACCTTCTGCAGATCATTTGATTTAAACTGAAAATGTTGCTACTCTCAAGTCAGTATGTCAATAAGCAAGAAGATAATGGTGAAAAAAAAAAATTCACTGTACAAGACGGCTGTAAAAGATTGTCTATATACTTTTAATTTTAGTTTATTTCATACACATGCTGTGTATTCACATTTAAAAAAAGCTAGTACTAAAAGTATTACTGATCTTTTTAGTCATTACAAAAACTCACTGTTTTTATATTAAAATGTTTGTTTTTTTGTTGATTTTTATTGTGTAATGAATCATTTGCATGTTGGTTCGCACTTGATTTGTTGCTGCTGTACTTGCGAATAGTATCCAGTAAATTTCCATTCAGTGAAACTGGAACTTTCCTAGTTACTGATCAAATTACTGCTTACGTAACGTGTGTGTGTGTGTGCATGCGTGCATGTGTGTGAATTTGTGAATCATTATTGTAAAATAAGCCCAGAGAAACATTAAGAGCTAATATTAAGAGCAATTTATTTCTTGTGTCTAGTCTTCATATGAAAAACACTACTCCAAAATGATTTTTTAACTCGTTGATTGATTAATCCAGGAATGATTACATTCTTTCTTTCTCCAAGAAAGAAACTATTCACAAAGAGCAATTCATTTAATAGGATGAGGTCATATTTCCAAAAGCACATGGTCTTACGATGATTGTAAAGATGATAAAATAGAGTTTATTACTTTATTCTCATATTCGACTATATGACCTAACCTTCTCCTTTAAGTGGTAACCACATAAAATAGCAGGTCAGTGTATGCCACTGAATGTGAGGACAAATGTTATCCTCCATCTGTCTGAACACGACCTCATATCCTGTTCAGCACAGGTGAGCTTCCCACTGCCCTGATGTGAGCTAAAGCTCTTTTCCTGCTTGTACTTGTCATTTTCTCTGCAATATCTGCTTTACTATTTTCAATTCAATCAGGAAACATGTCTGAGGAGCAAACAAGAAAAATAACTATAGCTCTCTTCACTAACCATTAACAGTGCTAAAAAAAAAAATTACAGGATATCGGAGGCGACAATCCAACCAAACGGTCTGGATTTTATTGCTTCCTCATGTTGTAAAATGCTGCCAACTTCTTAGCTGTTATCGAACTTGTTCTGAGACAGTAAGTGATGATTCGAGAGGAGTTATGAAAACAGTGAAAAAAGAGTTTAATTTGGTTCCTCTGTGACTGGACATCTGTTTTTTCTCTATCATCAGTTTTCTGTCACATAGAAAACATACAAACCCCCAAATTTACTTTGGACTGCAAACATATTACTCACACGGTGATTATACATTACACTGTTGACACTGCTGTCATGACAACAATGTCTTTGCAGAGAGATATCACTTAATATTTCTGTCTAGGTATTTTTTACTAAGACTTTTGGCTTGTGAAGGCCAAATTTTGTGGGGAAAATACAAAAAACAAAAATGACTTGTAAGGACATTTGAAGTGGTCCTTGTCTGAAAGGCTTATTAACCAGCCAAATCATGTTTCATTGTAAATCTAATAATGTCAACAGGTTGGGGTTTGAGTCAGGGATTCCCAAATCTTTTTGTCAGCTGAACCTCTTTAACTCTTAACCCATATCTTGGGTCTTTAGTGACCCGGGACGTCATTCGCTACCCTCCTCCTCATTCATTTTTTTAAAAGTTAGACATCAACCTTCTTAGTATTCCTCAATCAATTCATTATGGACAATATAACAAGAATAAAATTATAAAAGAATGCCTGTTTTCTGTATAGGGTCACTAACAACTCGAGGTGTGTAAGAGTGCAAGCATTTTTTTCTGCACATCAATAATTGAATCTTTAATGACTGAATAAGTCCCCAATTCACATTTATTCAACAAGTTGGCAATATCTGATACACAATGATGAAGTGAAGTTTCACTCATAGTTACTGCAGGCAGAAAACAAAAGAATAGGAAGTATCATCAGCAAAACTTGAAATGGCTCAGCGATTTACTGCAGAGTAAGTACAGAACGCAATCAGATATTAGTGCCAAGTCATTTGATGGTGGATCTGGTGAAGAAGCTGTCAGCGATCAAAATATTGATTTTGAAGATGTTGAAAATGATTGTTTTGAAAATATGGGCCAGTTCTGTCAGGACCACTATCGTCAAATATGATTGACAATTAGCATACAGTTAGGATTGGTGGTATGGTTCTGTTCTGGGCAAGAACTCCCTGCGCATCCATGCAGCCTAGCATGGATAAGAGCAGCAATAACCCCCTTAGGGTAAACAGAACAGAACCAACATGAATGTATTGCAGATATCATTAATTCAAGATTTTAAAGTACAACATAATTCGAGAATTTATTCTGATTCAATGGGGAATCAGAATGCCAAATCCTGACTGAAGAGAGGAGGAGCTGGGGAGGGAGGAGGGTAATTAGCGCTCCTGAGAAACGCGATAGCTGTTCATAACACTGAAGGAGCTTATATATGTACACAGTGATAGGCGTCATATTCCTACAGGTAGACGTGGATCATCTGAGAGTCAGCTGATGAGAGCTTGACTAACGTGACCTGCCAGAACTGACGCTACGTTTAATATTTACTAACAGCTTGTGCCAGTGCAAACCTTCTTTTGGTGTTAAAAACTGGTGTTAATGACTGTCAGGATTTACTAAAGACACGCTGTGAAAAATTAGCATTGAAAAGCCGTGGACACAGTTATTTTTGCGGCTGACCTTATTGCATATCCATTTGTAGAAGTTTCCCTTTCAGGCGCAAAATTTATGGGAGGAGAGTATTTAAATGAATCACGCGGATTTACTAAGGTTTGCGCTCGTCAATGTAGGCCTACTGGTGTTTGCGCCATTATTAAACGCCCAAAAAAGCACGTCTTAAACCAAATAATCTGACTGCGTTGCATCTGTGTTCTTTAATTTGCGCATCGTCAGTAGATCACGCGCAGAACTTTCCACTCCCATCAGCGCTGTTTTGGAATTGCGTTCTCACGCTAGTTTGCCCTGTTTAGTAAACCTGCCCCTATGTTTGAGATGGTGAATATGAGCCAGATGCTGAATGTACTGGGAAATGAGCTCTGACTAGGACAGTGATGATGGTATAAAACATCTGCTCAAACTGAACCTTTCCAAGCTCTAAAAGGCAACAAAATATGCTTCATTTTATTCTTCTGTAATTGTTACTCTAATATCAGGATAGTTTTATATTATCGTGACAGGTAGAGATCCATCCGTGTTAGACATAGATCCGGTTCACTAAAGACCCGAATATATAATAAAGATTGGCGAAACAGTAATGTATTTAAGGGTCAGTGTAAAATATTTTCTTGAAGTATCCCCCCTGAAGTTATTACTCCAATAATTTAATAAACAAATTGGCTTGTTCATGATTTTTTTTGGTAATATTTAAATAACTTTCCCTCCCTCTTGCAATGACATCTCTCCTCTGATGACGTGTTTACTGGTGTGACGGCAGGACAACCTGTCACTCACATGAGATCACAGCAATAGCAAACCCCAATGATCCAATCAATTTCATGAACAAACTCAAGTCCCGCCCTACATTATTTCTTGTTTGAGAAGCAATTTCACTCTGATATACAGTGCGTCACAATAGGGAAGAAAAGACTATCCAACACGTTCTCATCTCAGGGCGTCATATAGCACGCAGTGTGTTTATAGTCCAATGTTTACGCGAAAATGAGTTTTTACGTCCATATGATACGCCAACCCGTTCACACTAAATGCGCCTCTATAGCACGCAATGTGTTTATCGTCCAATGTTTACGCGAAAATGAGTTTTTACGTCCATATGATACGCCAACCCGTTCACACTAAATGCGTCTCTATAGCACGCAGTGTGTTTATCGTGCAATATATACGCGAAAATTAGTTTTTACGTGCATAGGATACGCATGGGTTGGTTAGGGTAGGTTTAGTAGTGGTGTGGGGTGCGTGTGTATTATACGTTTGGGTAGGATTAGTGGTGTGGGGTGCGTGTGTATTATACGTTTGGGTAGGATTAGTGGTGTGGGGTGCGTGTGTATTATACGTTTGGGTAGGATTAGTGGTGTGGGGTGCGTGTGTATTATATGTTTGGGTAGGATTAGTGGTGTGGGGTGCGTGTGTATTATACGTTTGGGTAGGATTAGTGGTGTGGGGTGCGTGTGTATTATACGTTTGGGTAGGATTAGTGGTGTGGGGTGCGTGTGTATCATACGTTTGGGTAGCATTAGTGGTGTGGGGTGCGTGTGTATTATACGTTTGGGTAGGATTAGTGGTGTGGGGTGCGTGTGTATTATACGTTTGGGTAGGATTAGTGGTGTGGGGTGCGTGTGTATTATACGTTTGGGTAGGATTAGTGGTGTGGGGTGCGTGTGTATTACACGCAATAAAGTGCGTATCAAATGCACGCGAAAACTGCGTATCATATGGACGTAAAAACTCATTTTCGCGTAAACATTGGACGATAAACACACTGTGTGCTATATGACACCCTGAGATGAGAACGGGCTGGACTATCGCAACTTCTGTTTCATGCTGACTTTAATATAGGGAAGTCTAGGGAGAATAATGTTGCTTTTATTGTTTTCAAAAAATGCTAAATGTTTTCTGTTAGGGCATTTATAACTGACTGTATATAAAATAGTATATAAAAACAGTATTAGTATGCCCCTATTTAGATAAGTATGTGTTTGAGGGTTTTTTTTTTTTTTTTTTTTTCAGTAGCATTTGTCTGGCCCGTGTAGGAGTCAGCTATTTGCTGATTGAGACAGACAACTTCCTGTTAACACAGCCCATTTCCTATACGCAAGACAGGGTGCAGTATTCAGCCAATGAAAACAAAGAAACAACATCTATTCTAGTTCATCTAGGCTCTATTAGTGCTGCTAAGCATGTGTATCAACAAGCAAGCTTCGGGCTATATTTCAGCGTCCCAGGGCATGAGAAAAGACTGAAAGTCACAAAGATGGCATAAATATATAAAAGAACAAATCATCTCAGGAGAGAAATATTAAGGTTACACAAAATGTAAGTTGACATCTAATGTTTAATTACCTTAATATTGAAAATATTAACTATACTTACAAATACAAAATGCTCCAGAAAGGTCATAAATGTTTTTGCATCAGGAATTAAGTTTTTCCTCTTTTGCGTCATCAGTTTATCTAACCCTTCCTCCCTATTCAGCTCATAATCCTGCAGTGAATCGTAGAGTAACAAAGAGTGAATCCATCATTTACTTCTTGTGTCCTCAAATATGTCAGAATTACAATACAAACATTATATTGTCAAACCCTTGAAGTCATTTGAATGGCCTGGTGGAAGAAGTCAACAGAAACAAATACAAATGTGTGTTTATGCCAGTTGACACGCTTAGTCTTGACACGCTGAGTTTGTGTGATCAGCATCTTGTAACCATGAGAAAGGTTGTGTTTCTCACAAAGAAGTTAAAGTTGAGAATTAGAGATCTCATATGTATTTCCTGTCACACATATAGGATCTGTCAAAAGAAGCTGATGATTTATAATTTTTTCATTTTCAAGGCTCACCCAACTTGAAAATTCTGTCATCATTTAGTCACCCACCTGTCGTTCCATCCTTCTTCCATGGACTACAAAATGAGTCACATGGCTTTTTTCTATACAGTGAAACTGAATGGTATGTCAAGCTCCCAAAAAAGACATATTACAGTGATACATACAACTTCAGTACACTATGTATGCGCAATACCACACTGATAAAAAAGTGGTGTAGAAACAATTTTCACTCAGAAGTAAAGCTAATTTCACACACACACACAAAAAAAAAACAGCAAGTAACAGATTTGAATCAAAAGGTTAGTTCACTCAGAAATAAAAATTCTGTCATAATTTACTCACCCTTGTGTTGTTCCAAACCCGTAAGACTTTCGTTCATCTTCGGAACACAAATAAAGATATTTTTAATGAAATCTGAAAGATTTCTCAATGAGAAATTTTAATGTAGTGTATCATTTTTTTTTAGTAATTTTTTTTTTTTTTTTTTTTTTTTTTTTACAGTGCATTACTTCTGAAGCCATTTGATAGTTTTGTGTGGAGTACGTGCAATTTACTGAAACTCTTCTATTAAAATATCATTCATATTTCATAAGTCACACACAAACAAAACTATCAAATTGCTCCAGAATACTTAGAATACAGTTCACCAGTCATATGGACAATACTTTAAAGGGGCACCAGGCAACTCTTGAGTGTTTTTTCTCTACGAAGCTCCCTCTAGTGTCTGTTAGTAAATGCTTTCATACACTCTGTCGTAAAAACGAACTGTTGTCACCCCACCCCCCTCGCCACGAGCAACCCAGCTGATCAGCTGTCAACCCAGCTGAGCAGAGGAACTGGCTATTTCAAAGCCAGTTATGTCTACCGAGGCAAGTAAAGCAATATTTTCTTTCCAACTGATGGCGATTTTTTTTATTTTATTGTGTTGTCATGCATACTAGTATTTTTACCGGGAACGAACGATATGAACGAGGCGAACTACTGCTTTCGTGTTTGTTTGTTTTTGGGAGAGTGGGCATGAGCATAAAATATATATATATCGGAGGCTAATATTTGTCTAAAGTTATATTAGCAAGGTCTATAAGTTCATCTGGTAGAATGATGGTTTACCTTTGCTTGTCTAAGAAAACATCCGAACGTTTTTTCTAGCTCGATCATGATATGTGCAACGTTTATTGCCTATTATCAGACGCGTTGACTTAGTGACATAAAATAAAAGTGTAAGTTACACAAATAAAACCGACAGAGGAACGGCCACACAACTACAGAAATCAAACGTGTTTGCTAATGACAATGCCTAACATCAAAGTTATAGTATCTAGCGTAACGTTACTAGTAAGCCCGTAACAGACAGCGATCATAATAAAAAAACTTTACGGACAATAGCAAACATCCTGAGGTCACAATTACTTGAAATTTAAATATTAAACACAGTTTATTCCAAAGATACTTACAAGTGCAACAGCAATAAGGCCAGGTCAGCATCCGTTTTGCAGGCTTCTGTTTCTCTCAGTTCTCACCAAGCGGTCCGATATTTAACTTTACTCGAGTCTGACTTATTGCTCGGTCAGTCTCCCGTTTCCTCTTTCGTTGGTCCTCCGACAAAGATTTCCTAGCTTTCTGCTTCTTTTTACAGGCTCAGCCATAACTAAATCTATCGTTGCCCTTTGCTTATGCTGGGTACACACCAAAAGATTTTTTACATCTTATAAGATTTTCAAAATGTGATAGACCACAAACATGAGGACAAAAAATCCTAGATTTAAGCATTTTGCTCCTATAGTGTGTGGTGTGCCATGATGTGACAAAGACAGCACACCACACACAAACAGATTTTCAACCAGATTCTCGACTGTGAACACAGGAAATCTCACAAAAGCTCGCGAGACTTCAGAATAAGCATGTCGGATGATATGCAGGAAGAAATTATGATGATAGTGTTTGATGAATGATTTTCACAGAAAATTCACATAAAAACAAAAACAAAAAACAAACAAAAAAAACATTGTACCCAGCATTATATATAACCTTTTATACAGAAATATATTCATTCTTTATTGTCTTAATTTATTCTTTATTGTATTTATTTTCTCTTTAGAAAAAGTTAGCCTATTTAATCCCTCACTGAACCCTTAGCCTATAACACTCAGCTTCCTGCGTGTGTGCGTGTGTGTGTGTGAGAGAATGACCGTCTTCCATCATCTCACTTTCTGATTGGATATTGTTTCGCTTCACGTGATAATCTCCAGAACGTTCGCGCGTTTGTCCTCGGGGTTCCCCCCACACATCAGGATTTCTGATCGTAAATATTAAACATGTTTAATATTTACGATTCGCGATCGGGGCGGCTCCGACGTTCTTCCGAGCAGGTTCGGACACTCTTAACACACCTCACACCAAGGGAAAATCTGATAAGATAATCTGTTGAACCATCAAGATAATCGGGACATAGCTAGGATTGTCGGAAGGGGGGAAATCGGCCCAAAATCAGCCCGATTATCTTTTGGTGTGTACCCAGCATTAGCTAGCTGGTGCTTGAATGGGGGCGTGTAATTACGTGTGCAGTGCCGTCAAGCAATTCGTTACATCGCGAGACCTGATATCACGCGATACTTCCTGGAACACGACCCGCGTCCCAAAGTTGCAAGTGAGTTTTTTCCGCTCTCGGGCACCAGGGGGGTGCGAAACCACCACCATTCAACCCGAAATAAGTAATATAACCATTCCACTGACTCCGAAGCTGTTCAGTTAAGGTTAAAAAGTTACCTAGAGCCCCTTTAAAGGTTTTACATTTTGGAGCCAGCACAATGGCTGATCAGCATTTCCTTTCAGTATATGGAAAAATGCAGCATCAAAATTCTGCTAAACTATGTGTTACACAAAAAAAGGAAACCGAATTTTGAAAAAGAGGATGAGAAAATAACAGCTTTTACATTTTTTAAAATGAACTAGTCCTTCAAATTGATTTTACTTTAAAAACCTGATTTTACTTTAATTTCATTTATATTTTCATGTACTTTAAATGACCAACTTTTTTTCCCCTGATTCATTAGCTGAATTTTTCTTATTGAGGAGGAATAGTTTGATATAGTCATGGATATACAAAAATGGTTTCTATACCAGAGACTCTACACACATTCAGCTCAATGTTTGACTGGCATATCTTTAAGATATAGCTTTTGGCATTAAAGTCCTGCTCAGCATTCATGACACATTTGATAATAGTAGCAACAGGTGCCTATTTCCTTCTGTAGTTTGCTAAAACTCCAATGGAGCATGATTCAGCATAGGATGTGTATGCATTTAATATAAACCGGTAATATACACCTAAAATATGAATTTGAGTACATTTCCCTATTAAATCCCTGTATATGGATGTTCAGTGAACAGAGATTGAACAAGAATGTATCTGACTTGTGTGACTCAGTAAGTGACATGTTTTTAAGGGTAAACTACAATGCAGGATTTTCTTTATAGTGATGTTGTAGAGTAGCTACCAATGTTTGGTGTAAAAATAAATGTTTTAGCAGCAGGCTGTGTAAACCTTCAGAGCTACAAATGAAAGATGCTCTTTTTCCTTTTAATGAGAGCTAACGAAAGATATGGTCCATTACGAGAGTTAATTCAAACCCTGTTTCTTTCTGAGGCTCATGGGCAGAAACACGTACGCTTAATAGCCTCTCTCAACTGCATAAATATTAACAAGGAAGTGCAGGCAATTAATGGATGCACATTCAGGAAACATCTTGATGGTTAAATATTAAACCTGAAATGTGTCCAATGCACTGCAGAGAACTCTCTTGAATATTTTGTACTGACATTGTGTATTTGACATAAAGAGGATTCATTCTTCTCACAGTTCTTAAACAGAAACTCTGGTCCAGCTACAAATAACACAAGTTTTATCAATGTATTGAATATATAACAACATATAATACAAGATGAATCAACATAGAAGTCAACATTCTGTTTCCTTGATGCCGTGAAGCCTATAAAAATATAATGGTCAAAGAATGTAGGGGAAAAGTTAAATCCACTCCATAAGTCTTAGTAAAAGCTTTAAGATTCTTTGCCTCAGATTAATTTTTAAGGCACACATAAATTCTAGTCGCTTTTTTTTTTGTGGACATAGATCATTAAATGTGAATTCTCTTAAACCTTTAATGTGATAAAGCAACAACATTTGGGGGAAAATTCAATTGTGAATCTTAGTTGTACCCCAGGAATTCAGTGAGAGAACAATGCAGATTCATTTAAGATTTAAAGAGCTAATTATTTGAACTGTGCTAAAAAAAATATATAAAAACACACAGATGGTGGAAACTACAGTAGCATCCCCATAGTCATCACAGATGACCATTTTGAGCAATTAACAGAGTTTTAGACAAGATTAATTTGTGCTGTCTGATTTTTCTTCTTCATAGGCAAAATCTTTTGAATCATTTAGTTCTGAACATATCAGTAAGCAAAAGCACCGATTTAAAATGACTTGAGAATCCCTTTAAAATGGCATATAAGATTAATAACGCTCTGGACAGCTGCACAAAGTATGTGTTCTGAGTTCATGGAAAATACAACAAACAATGAATCTTAACAAAATTAGTGGGAAAACAAACAGCATATTCAGAGGTTAGACTTCCTCTATTGAATGGCCTGTGAATTTGTACAGTACATGTGTACCTGTGGGATTTTGTTGGTATGTGTCCCAGACTAAGGGATTTTGAGAATTTGCTTGTCATGTGCTTGGAAGCTTCGTTCACATTGAAGAAACCCTGGAGGTCTTTGATCCAAAGTGTGGGAGATGTCATGGGTCACAAATTACATAATTCTGTTAGTGTGGTCTTTCTTTGTATGACTTCGTACTTGTTTAAAGCCTTAAAGAAGCTTAAAATAATGCTTTGTTTGGAACAGGCAACGCACGTTCTTGACTGGCACTGCATTTTAAGCACTTCCATGTGAGTGCTTAAGGTAAATGTCAAAGTACATTCATACACTCTATCAGCTATTTCAAAACTATGTTTGGACTAAATGGCAACTTTCATAGCAGTCCAACCTATTGGGGATGACCTGCCAGCCTTTGCCAGATATCATGTCATCTGGGAATATTGCTATTCTCCAAAAGCTCTTTATCAACCACTGACATTTGGCCCAGGGAACAGATATGGAAAACAACTCACTGATGACCTGAACTTAGACCTCAGAAAAATCATTCATCAGGAAGGAATGACCTTTTGAAACAAATGAGATTTCTCTTCAAAACGTTGTTTGGACGCCATATTTTAGAGATTCTGCTGATATAAAGATTCTCTGTTTTTGATTAAGTTTCTATTAGAGTTAATAGTTTCTTAATGTCATTGTATTTTAATTTATGATTTCATTAATATTTACAATGATCAAGATAGCACATCTGCTTAAAGCAGCGCTATGCAGTTTTGGCAATTTCTTCGCTGTTTTCTCGCTTTTTGCTCGCATGTTTCTCTATAGAGCTCCCCCTACAGCTTCGGAATAGAAATTTGACAACACTGTCGTCAAAACTTGTCTTCTCCCTCTGGTCATGTGCATTTGTTTTCAAAGAAGCCGGCGAATGTACGGAGCCATATCCACTGAGGTATGTATGATACACAGAAGGCTAGCATATAAATGTTTAGATAGTGTATGTGTGCAGTGCTGTAAAGCAATTTGTTACATTGCGAGACCTGACATCACGCCTTCCTGACGCTGAGGCCCGGAGTTGCAAGGGTGGTTTTTCCGCTCACAGGTGCTAGGGGGGTGCAAGACCACCATTCAACTCGAAAAAAGTCATATAACCATTCCAATGACTCCGAAGCTGTTCAGTTAAGGTAAATTAGGCTAAAAAACTGCATAGTTCCCCTTTAAATGATCAGACAGCCTATACTTTTTTTGTACAGTATGTGCACATTAAATTGACATAATTTGGTGTAATATACTGCACAACAAATATGGTCTTGGAAATCTAAATTCATTTTATTTAATGGGATCCGGCTGTGCTAAATGATGCTTTTCTGTGAAAAACCTCCATGCCAACATGTATTGCATGATCTTTCATTATAACACATCAAATAAACAGCTGGGAATGCAACAGTCTGTTAAGCCTTACCATGGTAGTTCCTATTTAAACTAATTTTAACTAAACTGAAGTTGGTAAAGAATCATCTGGATAAATATATTGTAGTTTATATTTTGTGATAATTAGTAGTTGGAACACACAATAAATCTGGCTGACAGTAATGATTAATGAGTAGGTTTGAGAAAGGAGGTAATGAGTGATGATTAAATCTAATTGTTGAGTCAACTTGAGTGTCTGCAGATTTAAGCTAATAGTGAATGATTCTTTTATGGAAGATAAGAATATTTTTCCTCCTTTTATATTGTGAATAAATATGTACAAACAACACACTTTGGTTTGAAATGTAAAAAAAAAAATTCATGTATAGCTCATGTTTACTGTATACAGGGTAAAAATAAATGCATTCATCAAATTCATAATATTACTTTAAATGTAAAGGCTTAAAACATCAAAGCTCTAACTTTAGAGATTGTATGGTCTCTCTCTCTCTCTCTCTCTCTCTCTCACTCTCTCTCTCTCTCTCTCTCTCTCTCTCTCTCTCTCTCTCTCTCTCTCTCTCTCTCTCTTTCTCTCTCTCTCTCTCTCTCTGTGTGTGTGTGTGTGTGTGTGTGTGTGTGTGTGTGTGTGTGTGTGTGTGTGTGTGTGTGTGTGTGTGTGTGTGTGTGTGTGTACACTTCCCAGTGCCATCTGCAGTAGCTCACGTCAGAGCAAATGCGTCAACGGGCACAAACATAGACAGCTTCCCTATAGTAAATCTAATTTATAAAGGGAAATAAATATGCCCATGCATACTTTGATGGATGAAACCATGACACAGAAACATCCGATACTGATATTCCATTCGGTCACAAATGAGAATTATTGCTAGAAGCTAGAATTATTAGTCGGGATTGTTAAAAAGTCCCTTAACTTTGTTAAGGACATATCCAAACCATACACACCCAAAAATACGAGTCAGAGTCAGTCCTGTGTTTTTCACCTCATATATTTCAGGCACCAGTCTATGGAGTGAAGTCAAGCATTCTGCCTCAACAGCTGTCATACATCAACTTAAATGTGTGTTCATTATCTAAAAATAATGAATGAAATGATTTCATAGTGAAGAGCACAGGAAAGGAAGTCTTTAAAGTTTCTCTTTCCTTCATGTTTCATGAGGGAGAACTTGAGGTGACCTTACACATTTTTTGGGGGGATATAAATTAACTCTTTTTATTAGCTGTCATTATTTTGTGCAATTCTGACATCCTTTTTTGTTAGTGATCTTATCAGTAACTTGTAAATTACTGATGAGGTTTTACTGTGGAGTTTTGAAGGTAACACTTTCCAATACGGGTGCACTAATATGCATTAGGCCTAATTCATGGTTAACTAATGCACAGATAATCATGTGTTAATGTATGACTCATGAAGAACTAAACCATTAATTAATGATTACTGCATCAGTAACTAATAAAGATTCTAAATGATTAATCGATTAAGTAATTATGAATTATTAATTAAATGTCCTAATGTATTAATTCCTTAATAACATATTTTATTAACTAATAGTGTAAATTAATGCGTTAATTACAACAATGGGTTGAAGTCATGTACTTCAAATTCGAATTGTCTGCTTTAATTAACCATTAGCTAATGATTTGCAAATGTATCATTATGTTAAGTCTTTACTTGTTGAGGCACATGACTAATAACTAATTGTTAAGTAATATGCCATTTTGGCTTTGACATCCACATTAAGCCATGGATTTCAATTTCCAACCATCTACAACCAAGATTTCACTGAGTCCGATGAACCTTGTTGTTCATGCACAGGAATATGTCAGGTTAAGCTTGAGGTCGTGGAACACTGAGGACATGCGGCTGAGCTCTGTTATTTCATAACACTGTGACTAGACTGGACAAAGACAACAGAACGTCCATTATAGTCAGTGATACTACACTGGATGTGGCGCGACGCTACACGACAATAAACCGATGCCACATTCTATTTCTGACGTACTCCGAGCTCTTGTGCTAGTTCTGTTACAAAGGACAAATGGACTTGCGATGGTCTGTCATGTCCAGTGTAGACAGCTGGTCTCGTCCAGTTTAAACACAGTGTAACAGCTTCAGGAATTCAGATTCTGGTGTGCTGATATTTGTGTGCAGCCCAACTTACCCATCCTTCAAACACATTCTTTGACATTATATTCACTGCATGTGCAAACTGTCAAAACCCATAAATGGCATATTACTTAACAATTACTTAATAGTCATGTGCCTCAACAAGTAAAGTCATAACATAATAATACATTTACAAATCATTAGTTAATGATTAATTAAAGCAGACATCTGGAAGTTGAAGTACATTGCTTTGACCAATTATGGTAGTTAACGCATTAATTTACACTTTTAGTTAATAAAATATGTTATTAAAGGGGTATAATGCCCTTTTCACAAGATGTAAAATAAATCTCTGATGTCCCCAGAGTGTGTGTGTGAAGTTTTAGCTCAAAATACCTCACATATATTTAAAGTTGTCACTTTTTGAGGGTGAGCAAAAACGCACCGTTTTGTGTCTGGCCCTTTAAATGCAAATATGCTGCTGCTCCCGACACAGAGGGCGGGGTTTCAAGAGCTCGTGTGTTAGCAGCTCCGATTACGTTAGGCAGACACACACTAAAATGACAGAAACTGTTCTGCCTTTTATGTTTAAACGGAGTCAGACAAAGATGGAGAGACTCAAGAAGAAGTGACAACACGTAGAATTCAACAGGACGTCTCTGATTGGTTAGTTCAGGGATGGGCAACTTCGGTCCTGGAGGGCCACTGTCCTACAGAGTTTAGCTTCAACCCTAATCAAACACACCTGAACAAGCTAATCAAGGTCCTCAGGATTACTAGAAAATTACAGGCAGGTGATTTTTTTAGGGCTGGAGCTAAACTCTGGACACTGGCCCTCCAGGACTGAAGTTGCCCATCCCTGGGTTAGTTGATGAATTTATGTTGCTGATGTGGAGTTAACTATCTTCAATTAGCATATTCTATCATGATAATCTATAAATCGCTCGTATAGGAACTGTTGTGAGATGCACACAGAGTGACATTCTATTGCATGTGAAAAGATGGATGCTACAGTTTGAGCTGACTCACAAATGTGCTTGACTACAGCAACTCTTCCTCTTCTCAACAGGGACTGCGTGTTCCCGGGGAGGGGTTTATGTAAATTTTAGGGTTGGTGATGTCACTAACCCTGGAGGAATGTCGTGTAGTCCCTACCAGCCGTTTGTTGTAATCCTTAAAAAATTATTTCTTTAAAAGCAAATATCTCCCTTTGCTTTGAACTTTGAGCGTTGTAACTTTGCAGATGTTGTTTATGCTCAAAAAGCAACATTACACACTAACTAAAGTTAGAAAAGTGAAATCATACTCAACCACCACTTTAAAGGGTTAGTTCACCCAAAAATGAAAATTATGTCATTAATGACTCACCCTCATGTCGTTCCAAGCCTGTAAGACCTCCGTTCATCTTCGGAACACAGTTTAAGATATTTTAGATTTAGTCCGAGAGCTTTCTGTCCCTCCATTGAAAATGTATGTACGGTATACTGTCCATGTCCAGAAAGCTAATAAAGACATCATCAAAGTAGTCCATGTGGCATCAGTGGGTTAGTTAGAACTTTTTGAAGCATCGAAAATACATTTTGGTCCAAAAATAACAAAAACTACGACTTTATTCAGCATTGAATTATCTTCAGGGTCTGTTGTCAATCCGCGTTCACGACTCCGCACGTAAGACGCTGATGACGTGTTATCTGGTGCGCCCGAGCTTCGTTTACAGTCTGAGGGAGACGCACGCTGTATTCAAGATATTCTACATTGTTTGTATTTTGGTATTGCTATATTTTTTATATATTTTTAATGTCAGCAGCGTCTTACGTCAGCAGCGTCACTGCGGAGTCCTGAACGCGGATTGACAACAGACCCTGAAGATAATTCAATGCTGAATAAAGTCGTAGTTTTTGTTATTTTTGGACCAAAATGTATTTTCGATGCTTCAAAAAGTTCTAACTAACCCACTGATGCCACATGGACTACTTTGATGATGTCTTTATTAGCTTTCTGGACATGGACAGTATACCGTACATACATTTTCAATGGAGGGACAGAAAGCTCTCGGACTAAATCTAAAATATCTTAAACTGTGTTCCGAAGATGAACGGAGGTCTTACGGGCTTGGAACGACATGAGGGTGAGTCATTAATGACATAATTTTCATTTTTGGGTGAACTAACCCTTTAAGAAATTAATACATTATGACACATTTAATTAATAACAATTAATATATTACTTAATATATTAATATAGAATCTATATTAGTTGCTGATGCAGTAATCATTAATTAATGGTTTAGTTCTTCATGAGTCATACATTAACACATAATTATCTGTGCATTGGTTAAGCATGAATTAATGCATATTAGTGCACCCGTACTGCAAACAGAACAGTTTGTTGCCCTAGTTGAGTGAGGGACAGTATCGACCCACTCTACAGATTAATAAAAAATCCTATCTGAGATTTAATTAGAGTTGGAGTGTTACTATTTCTGCAGCATGGGAAAACTCAATATTTAGAGTATGAAACTTTTTACAGAAGGAAAAGGAGGCATGTTTAGTGTGTGAAACATTCAATGAGAACAGAGAACAAATGCATATTTCTGAAAATAATGCAAGAGATTACATATCATTAAATGGATTTAAGAAAACAAATCTTGAAAATAACTTATTTTGATGAGTTAAAGCAATGTAAAAACATATGTTGTCATAACTTATTGATCCTAAAAAAATTACATTGTGTTTGGAAAGGAATCAGATGCAGCATGCTAAAAAAAAAAATTGTTAGGAACCCTGCAGTGTGGTATTTTGATCCCTGAGACCCTCTTGAGTGTTCCCAAGCGTTCCTGGCAGAGTGACTGTCCCATGTTGGCCTTCTTGCTGAAAATACTGTCCAAAAATGCTGTGGTTTCAATGAGTATGCCAGTGAAACGGATCTGTCTTGGCATTTCCCCTGGCAAGCAGATGGCCACTTTCAAGGTATTTATTAGCCAGAAACCAGCCTTAAATCTAAATAATCTATGAGAATCTAGCAAGCCACTTGTCAGCTGATGCTATTTATCATTCATGCCCATATGCTAGCTTTTTAACATGTTTTTACAATGTGGAAATCGCTTACACATCTTTTAATGGCATTGTGCAATGATCCAGTGCTTGTTTACCAGATTATGAGATATTTGCTTGTTTAGTTTGTGGGTCAGAGTGAGGTTTAACATTTTTGAGGGAAAATCAAGCTATCTCAGGATTTACTAATTATCAGAACATTTAAATTGGATCTGTTTGTTGATTCAAACAAGAATGAAAAATGTTGGGTTGGGAAACAAATGTAGGCCTACCAGCAATCCAAAAGTACTAAAAAAAAAAACACTAGAGTATGTCTACATGCAGAGTGTTTCTGAGAAATTATAGTTAGAGAATGAGTCCCAATGTTTTTTTCAAACTGGCTTTTCCCCAAACACAGCTCTGCCATACTCTTCACACTATCATTAATTGGTGTCAATGATCTCATTACAACTGAACTTTTTTTTAAACAATTCCCGCTCATCCACACATTTCTGCACACTGGAGGCCACCCACAACCAAATCCGCATGTAATGTCTCGTTTCACAGCTAACTTTTAAGGAATGTGCGCTTTTGCAAATGGCAAATGTTCTCAGATGTCGGGACCAGTCAGTCTCGCCAGATTTCTCGATCAAAAGCCTTTGACTGAGATGTGAGTTGAATGTGCAAATGGGTGTATATGCGTACATATGATTTATTTATCAAAGCAGGCAATGTGTTCTTAAGTGCCATAGTTGGAGACACAATGCTAGCAAATATGCTCTGTTCAAAATAGAGCATACTATGCTCAACACAAAGCATTGTGCCAGCGTTAACAGGAGTTGACATGGTGCTATTAATTCAGCAGTGATACGTCAATTATTAGTTAGAGCTTAATTCTAAGCAGTTTAACACAGTGTTATACGTTATAAGTGTTGTACTGAGTTTTGGAGATGATAAATAGCAGGTATTGTGTCTCATTTACTGTTATCTGGGTTTTTTTTTCCTTCCTGAGATGTCATATTGGAAAACTGGTTTGTTTGTAAAGAGAGGTGCATCTGCAAAGTGGCAGCAGCTTGTATATGCTTTTCAGTTTAGACTAATTCTAGCTCTTTAGGGCAGCCAATAATAAATAGTAGCTCATTAAACGACAAACGTTGTTGAGTTGAAAGGATTTTTAGACTGAAAATGTTAGTAACACTTTATTTTACAGTGTCCTTGTTATATTTGCTACATGTACTTACCATAGTAATAATAGTAAATTATGCATAATTACATGCAACTAACCCTCAACCAAATCCTAATCCTACCCTAACCCTATAGTAAGTACATGTACACTCTTAAGAAAAATGGTTCTAAACGGTACCCAGTTAGGGTTCTTCGGCTTGTAACAATAGCAGAACCCTTTTTGGTGCTAAATAGAACCCTTTTTATAAGGTTCCATAAAGAACCATGCTTTGAAAGTGCTATAGGACCTTAACCTTTTCAATGATATTTATTTTAATTAATATTATTAGTATCTTCATATTATTAATATTACTATTATTAATATTATTTTTTATAAATTATTTATTAATATTGTTTTTTTTAGCCCTCTATCTGCCTGGTCTTATATCTTGTTGCCTCTTGTTACGTCCTGGGGACGTATTATGTAAAAAGTGTTTTTGATACATATTTTACTTTGTTAAATGTTGTTTTTGTTATGTGCTCTGTTCTGTCTCTCCCTCACTCTGCTTGCCTTGCTGTTAATAGCCACACCTGATACTCGTAAGGAGTGTTACACAGCTACGCTATAAGAGAGCAGACTGAATACTGCTTGAGGAGGTTCACTTCTCCCCTGCACCAGACTTGTGTGTTGTAGTAACCGAGTGTGAAATTGGTGCGTTGTCCTGGTGTATTGCAGTTCATCTTTTGTGTGTGCTTGGGTGTCAAAACAGCATTATAGCTTTGCTATCAGGTAGTGATTTTTTCTTCTTTTTTCTTTCTAACTTTGTTTCGATATTAAAAGGTATTGTATTTATATATATATTTTTTTTTTTTTTTTTACCTGTTATGGAAAGCAGTAGGGAGATTGAGTCACCTTTTTCTTTTGTAATACATTAATCCCTGTTTTTGGTTAGTCAGGGAGTGGAGGGAAGCATATGTTGTTTATTTATTTTCTTTTACCTGTGTAGGTCATTTAGTTCTCCTTCCAATAGTAAGTTTCCTCTTTTGTTTGTTGTTTTGGTGACCTTCTCCTGAAGATTGAACACTTCTACACAATAAATCTTTTTATGCTTGTATCAAGTGTTGGCTCACATTTCTGGGGCAGGGGACTGAAGGGAACCCTCCACGTTTAAGTTTTGATTTAATTTAACCCTCCCCCAACCCTAGACGGGGAGAACTTGTAACAAGTGTGGGGGCTCGTCCGGGATCTGAACCCGGGACCTCTCGGGTAAAATAAAACACTTTATTTTACAGTGTCCTTGTTACATTTGCTACATGTACAACAGTAAATTATGCATAATTACATGCAACTAACCCTCAACCAAATCCTAATCCTACCCTAACCCTATAGTAAGTACATGTACACTCTTAAGAAAAATGGTTCTAAACGGTACCCAGTTAGGGTTCTTCGGCTTGTAACAATAGCAGAACCCTTTTTGGTGCTAAATAGAATCCTTTTTTATAAGGTTCCATAAAGAACCATGCTTTGAAAGTGCTATATAGGACCTTAACCTTTTCAATGGTTATTAATGAATACATTAATAAATAACAATTGACACTGAACATCGTGTTCAATGTCAATTGTTATTGTTATAGATGCAATGAAAACCAAGCTCCAGTGACATATCTTCACAATCCCCTATGATGTCTTTACGTCCTTCATTATGTGTGTATTCTGAGTGGGCAGTTTCTCTCTGCAGATGATGAGGTTATGATACGTGACTGTTACATTGTGTCTCTTCCATTTGATTATGTAAAAACAATTATGGAAATTGTTGTAAAAACAGGAAATGATTGTTACAATTTATAGTCATTTTAAGAAAGAAATCCTTTACCTGTTGAGAGTATGTTGACAGTCTGTGTAGTTGTATAGCTGAGCTCCAGAAAATCAGAAATGAGGAGGCTTTGACAGTTACAGATTTGAAAAACAAAAAGGCGGGAACAAAGAACCCTAAACTCCAACACAAAGAACCGTTTCAGCATAAAGGGTTCTTTAGGAAAATACGGTACTAAATAGAACTGTTACTATGTGTAAAGAACCTTTAAAGAACCATCTTTTTTTAGAGTAGTTGCTTAATATTATTCATATACACTAACAATGACACCTTAAAATAAAGTGTAACCAAAATGTTTATATTGCTGTTGTGTTTCTCTCACCAGCACATGAAGTCTCTAGGTGTTGTTCTGCACAAGCTTTAAAATGCTTAACAAAACCTAGAAAGTTAAATTAACAAAATTTAGAAAGTCTTGTGAGATTATAGAGGAATGAGAAAACCTGTTGTTTTGATTTTGTTTTGAACACATAATCAAAGACCAACTATAGTTAGTGTGGGAACAATGAGGTCTTTGTGTGTGTGTGTGTGTGTGTGTGTGTGTGTGTGTGTGTGTGTGTGTATGTTTACCTACTTAACTATATTTAAAAAATTTAAAATTTAAAAAAAATGTGAAAATGCAGAAAGTTTTGTGTGATGGGTAGGTTTAGGGGTAGGGTCGGTGTAAGGAGAGAGAATATACAGTATAAACCATTACATCTATGGAATGTCCCCATTTAGATAGGTAATTAAACGTGTGTGTGTGTGTGTGTGGGTGTGCGCTGTGTCCAGACCTGCTAATGCTCTGCCTATTAGTAACAAATGTACGTGTACCTCATTGCTAATGCAGCAACACTTTGATCCTCGATGTTCTTACAAATTGCAATGTTACCCTGCCATACTGGAAAGGCTTTCAAGTTAAATTTGAATGAGTAATTTTCCAGATTTTATTTATTTATTTATTTTTTTGACAAACCAGTGATAAGATTTTAAATCCATTATAAATAAAGCCAGTTGAAAAACAATTTAAAAATCAGCCTCATGTTGCTTGTTTCTACTAATAACTCTCTTATGGATAGTCTGCTTTATGTATTATGAGTGGGTACTTTATCACAATCATAATTATTCTCATTTGTGAGTAACATTGACTTGCTATTGATGGTGATCAAGTCGAAATGTGCAGGGTAATAAATCATGACTGCATGATTTTTTTTTTTTTTTAATGTCTGTAAACGATACTGAATGTCAGCCAAACGCATAATATATTGGAAGTCTTTCAAAAATAACAGAGGGGCAAAAAATATATTTTTTTAAACTTTGTAAATGTTTTGTTTGAATGTCTCACACATCAGAGTGATTTACAGCTTAGTTGCTGATATTTAGCACAAGGGCTGCATCTCAAATTTCTGTTTTATGGCTTGTTGACTTACATGAATTATGATCATGATTATGATGTGAACCAGGTCCAGAAAGATCCTATATTGTACAGGCAAATAACAGAAAGAGCATTAACCACACTGGACTCTATAGGACCCTGAAGTGTCTCTGCAACTCTTGTTCGATGGATGGATACAAATGTGAATTCATCAAATGTGAACATAGTTCCCGTAGTGAGGCAATCAGCCATATCAGCAGTTCTAAGAATATGAGCCTTAGTCACTGTACAAACGAAATTGCACAATTTGTTTTGCTGATTAGCGGCATTGCATTGAATTAACAGTAAAAATGTAAGTATATAAACTCTCTACTGTCTCTATCCAAGTGTCATTACTGAATAGAGACTGAAATTATTGATTATTAAAAATATTTGTACCAATTTGTACCAAAGTTTAATACAAGTATTCTGAGCTACAGGCAACATGTCTGTGGTGGCATTTGTGAGATGCATTTAAATGAGTCCTCCTCTTCTGGAACTACTTGTAAAATCTTCAGGGACTTTTACTTGCTGTTATTGTAGTAGAAAAACATCTGTCTGGTGTCATCATGCTGTAGAGACCACAGCATCAGCTATAATGGAAGAGGAAGTGGTCACAGTTGCTTGTCATAGAGTGTTTGTAGAATAAGTAATCTCTTGCCCCTTTTCACATTTTCAAAGATGCTTTTCCAGAAGTCTTTTATTAAATAAACTCAAAACTTGACAAATTCAGACTCAGACTAGGAAACAGGACTCGGGAACAGAACAACCAACATACAACCTGAAGAACTCACAAAGACTGACTTAGACACAGGGCTTAAATACACAGCCAAACAAGCTAAACAAGATAACAAGGGGCAGGGTTAATCAGAGACACCTGGGGAGACTAATAAACAAGAAAAACAACAAAGGACTACAAAACATGGCACAGGACAGGAAGTGACAAAAGGTCCACAAGACAGGAATTATGACAGGTGTAAATGCATTACTAATTAGGCTAAATCAATTTAATTACTTGTCCCTTAAAAGTAAAGTTAGGGATGGCTGATGCGAAACGTTCTGAGGCTTTTCGAGATCCCGAAGCGCAGATGTTTCGAAACACTGATCCAAAGCGTGATTCAAAACACCCATGTCACGTGACTACGGCTAAATGAAGCTTCGGAGTGTTTCAGAAGTGTTTCGACCATAGACTGTAAAATAATATGGACGTAGTGTCTGTGACGTCACCAGTAGGTTTCTGAAGACCGTTTTTGAAGCCTAAAGTGGGCATGGCCGACCGTCGCCATCTTGGCAGCGTGTCACTCCCGAATTTATTTATTTTTACAGTCAGACAATGAACTGAGGTAATGTGACGGCTAACAGACAGCAGACAAACGGCTAATGATAGGCTTGTTTGAGATGCGCCTTGCCTCGCCTGAAATGTAATACATCATCCTCATTCTGCAGGGTGCAGAGGATGGTAGCATTCCCCCTGTACCTAGGCCTGCTACTTACACTGCTGGGCCATCTAAGCAAGGTAGGTATGCATTGTTTGAAATATAATTATTTGTATGTCCTTGCTAAAAAATATCTTTGCATGCCAGCAACAAGTGTCCCTTGTGAGAGGATTTTTTCAAAGGCTGGAGAAATTATCTGTAAAAAAAAGAAGTAGGCTAAGTCCTTCCACAGCAGAAATTAATATTTTTGAATAACAATCTATAAAAAAGTGAGACATTGTGGCTTGATTTCTTTTATTAATATTCATTTTTTCATGACCAAAATAACATTATGCATAGTGAGGAGCCTACAGGTTACAAGCTTCACATTTTAGAAAAATACAATCATAAAAAAACAACACATTTTTTAATGGCTCGTCGTCAAGGTTGTTTCAGATCAACACCTGCAAGTGACCATAGGTGTCACCGTTGAGACGGTTGTCGGATTGTTTCGACGCCTCGACACAATATGGCACATTTGCTTAAACTGTTTCATTGTTTCACGAAGCCTCGATCTGCCCACCACTAAGTAAAGTAAGGGATTACTCTTATTTTTTCTGTAGCCTACATCAAACATCTAGCCTGGATGCCAGCCGAATTTAGCCCCGCCCACAACATTTTAGGTCGGGAAGTTCGGTCCGTTGTGAAGCAATTATGCTCGAACCAGAGCTGTTCGGACCAATCAAATTGTCAGGGCGGGCTTTATACTATGATGGACAGATGATCAACAGTAAAACTAATCATCCACGTCACCAAAGAGCGCTTGGGTTGAATTCGTTTACAACAAAGATGACTGCCGCTGGAGAATTGAGATTTCACGAGTTCACACTTAAAAATAAGTCAGATGCTGATGCTTAAAACTGTCAAGGAATGTTAGGTGAGTTGACAGAGTGAATATATGCCTCCTCTCATGCTGATAGGGTAGACATGGTAATTGTTTGATGACAAGTTGATTGGATTGATATTTGAACGTGCTCCTCCCGAACTTTGTTTATGAAACAAAGAAAGTCTGTTATAGAAATATCGACAGCGCATTCATTTGAAAAGAGGATCGAACAGAGAACCGCGATCAAGGCATTTGTCGATCGGAAAGATGAATGAAGAACATACGTCACTTACTCCGTTGCTCTGATTGGTTGTAGGTCTATCCAATTGAGTGCAGAGGCATTAGGCTTGTTTGAGATATGCGCCTTTGCTGCGTTCCAGTCCACTTTCAGACACGCACTTGCGAACTTCCCTAAGCACTTCCCCTCGGGGGAATCCCTGCCGCCATTTTGAAGTGCGTTCCACTTCGTGAAGTGGACGAGGGAAGTTTATATGGACAGACCCTCGTTCCCTCGATTTTGACCGAGGGAGCGAGTCTACTTCATTTGTACACTTCAGGCACCTATATGTCCCACAATGCAGTACGATTGTGACGTCACCACAGATCTCGTCTAATCACCATCACAACAGACAACTCTATGATATATTAATTATATATTGTTTTATTTAAAACAACCGAAACACACATATAAACATTTGGATGCTGCATTAAACAAATTCTTAAAGGAAAAATGTTTAAATAATAAATCAACTCCACAGCTAATTCCAAGTGATCAAGGGCTTAGGGCGTTTCAGTTCAGCCCATTGCAGTTTCCGCCAGTAGTGGGCACTCGTGCAACGTAAGCAATGACGTACATCCGAGTGAACGAGACAGAGGGAAGTTAGCGAGTGAAGGGCATGACAATTTTGGACTGGAATGCAGCACTTGCCTCGCCTGAAATGTAGTCGAGAGTAGGCGGCTGCAGTGAGAGGAGGAGTGAAAAAAGCGCAGGCAAGCCGGACAGATCTCTCTTCTCGTAGTGGATCTTACACCTGCGAGATCAAAGATGGATATCGCGGGATTCACGCTCGTGCACAGTGTTGCTAATAAACTGGATGTAATTCAAGTTCTGTTGCTTTTATATGAAAATAAATAAAATGAACAAGACACCCAAAGTTAATTCCATTCCAAATACATGTTTATCAATAATTTTTAATACAGACATATGTGTTTTTATTTTTTTTATTTTTTTATAAAAATGAAATTATATAACCCAAAGAGATCGCACTGTCAGATAGTTTGGGAATATTCACACATAACATATACACATAAAACATGATATTAGAGTTTTAAAATCAAAACATTTTAAAAGAAAACAATACATCACAGTTGTTTAAACCAATGAGCATTAAGCTGTGTCGTCAGTAAGTCGTTTCCCATCGTGCTTTTGATCAGCGCAGTCGGTGGAGGAGAGCAACTGCGCTTGACTGCAGAATCCGACACGTGCGCCTTGCGCTCGCGAGAGATTTTTGACATACGTCAGCATGACATCAGAGCAAGGCGGACCGCACTCGGACACATTTCTAACCGGCATGCATCTCGTGCTGATCACCGGTGATCGGTTCTGCGCAGATTTGGCTCATCTCAAACAAGCCTATTTTCTTCTGAGTATGACGAATCTGAGTCAGAGTATGACGACGTCAGGCTATCAAACATCATCATTTATGTTAAAATGTTTTTAATGTAACCTTCTCTCTTTAAAAACTTTGGTCAGTTCAAGAATAATTCATGCAATTTTATATTTATTTGAAGGAATTAAAAGAGCAGTTTCATGTCTATTGTTATTGTTTAACTGGTCAATGTTGATATTGGATTTAAAAAGTATAGTAAGTAATGCAATATTTTTTAGAGAGTAGTTAGTAAAGTAATCTAATTACACTGTTGAAGATGTAATTAGTAGCTAGTATTTAATTACTTTTTAGATTAACTTACCTTTACTGCATAAACACCTTTGTCCAATTGAAATTGTATCAGTCCGTTTTTTCTTTTGTTTTTTTTTTCCGAAATGTGATGTTGATGTTGATTTGTGTCATGCATATTTGGACAGAGAGATGAAGATCTGTCGTGGCTCGACTAAGCAAAAGTCCTCTGTAACTCAATGGACCACTTGCACTGAGCTTCGTGACGCACTTCCGTTTGGAAATAGTACGTCTCACTCATTTCCGGTTATGTTTACTTTCAATGTAGGCTACTGTGGTCAATGAGTTGAACAAACGCCACCTAAAATGAGTGTCCGCAATAAAATAAAAAAATTAATCGGGGTAGGGGTAGGCCTACTATGATATTAGACTACATAGCCTATAAAAGATAATGAATTTCAAACCTGAACCAAACACATTTTTATTCAAAGATCAATAGTCTGTCATTAGTCTTTAGTCTGCCACAAAAAAACAACATTAAAATCATGAACTCAAAAAACAATGACTGTTGTAACAGTGCGTAAATCAGACCTTTCCGGCTATAGCCTAACGCTATAATAAGCCTTATGCCAAAATTATTATTACAACTAAATTGTCGGTCATTAAATAAGAAAACTAAATAATTGTGTAGATGATTTACTTTGTGTAACCCGACATCAGACACTAGGCCAGTAGCACCTCACTGCAGTACATGAGATCCAGGGGCGGAGTTGGATCCAGATATAAGGGGTGGAGATTGGTAGGTTTTTAGGTATGTGTAAGGTGGGAGGAGTTGGATCTGGAACCAACATATAAATTCATATAAATTCGCGCCTACGGTATAATTGTAGAACTTCAAAAAAAGAAAAAAAAAGATGCTGCAGCCAATGAGCTGCCGGCTGGCTGCAGGACGACTCAACCTCCACGGACAGTTTTTAATGTTTTATCAGACAATAACTACTCAAGATTTTGCTTTAGTATAATTTTCGGGACAATTAGGGCCGGATTCGGGATTCGGGACAACAACTCTAACCGGAAACTCCCGATATGTAGGCTAACTAGAACGCATAAGTAGTTGTGCAACTTGTAGTCCATTATTACTGCACATCTAAATGTACTTACTTACTTAAATTAATTCCACTCAGTCAGAATTTGAGACCACACATTTGAGTTGTCACACCCTGAACATCATCAATTGCTTTAAAATAGGAAAGGAGGAAGCCATCGCAGACAAGACAAGACTTTGACCGTAATAGCATAATATCGAATTGGTACTTCTTCTAAACAAGAACTTATTTGCCTCATGCAAGTAATGTGTGCATCGTATGCAGAAACTCGCTGAGAGTAGTAGTCAAGGACATTTTGCCTACCATATAGGGAAGTATATTATGCAACACCTAGGCTATTTGGATGCAGCCAAATAGTGCCAGACTTTCATGGGTACCATAACTTTGAGGATTTTTAATTTACATAATTCACATCATGTGGCAAACTGTTTTGCGCATTGCATATTAAGTCTTAAAGTATTTTGTTGCTTCTACATTTTGGCACTACGCCAAGAGTGCTAGCCTATATGAAGATATCATAACATTCCCATCATGGCCATTACAAATTAAAAGATTTAACTTTATGACTCATTTAATACCGTACATTAGTGGCTTTGTGGTTAATACTCTTCCATAAATCTAAATACCAACTGAAGAGGTGCGTCGTTATCCTTGGTGAAAAGCTCTTTTAAAAGAGTAATAAACTATGACCAGATAAAACATGACTCATGATGACACACCCCCTTTTATACAAACACAGGACGTTCAGACTTGTAGTTAGAGGCACTGTCTTGAGCAACTGTTTCAGTAGTCTGATTTGACGAAGGCTTACCATAAATTACTACTATGTCCACTGTTCTTTTTCTCTGCTGGATCAGTATGTGTTTGAATAAGTAGTCATGAAGAAGGGAATGTGTAAAATAGTATGATAGCGACACCTAGTGGAGTATTAAGAAAATGTTGCAGGATTCATAGACTAGATCAGGAAGATATACCTGGGGCCTATACCATGAAGCTGGTTTAGGTGGCTAGCCAGGTATGTTTCAGTTTAGTTTGCACCAACCCTGGGTTTTAGGCACTATGAAAGTGGTTTGGCTTTTAGCAGTTTTCATCGCCATTTACGCTCCACGGCTAACCTGGTCCGGGGCAGGTTGGTCCAGGTTGCAATCCGAACTTGGACCAATGAGCTGTGAGCAAAGGATAAAATCACTCCACCTGTTTCTACTCCAAATTAAAGGTCACTACATAGCAAATGATTTTTAAAGACAAAATCGTCTAGCTTTTACTAATGCTTATTTAGAATAATTATTTTGTATGATTTAGATATTAGATATACCCTTAATCAGTCACATGTACAATTTTAGTTGATCAATTATTATTACGCACAGTTTAAATGAATGAAGGTAATATAAATACGCTTTAGAATTAATAGATAAAGCTATTAAATGACTACATGTGATCTTACATGTTCAATTCTCTCTATACCTTTATCAAATTAACTTCACAACTTTTACTTGTCCTCTTTCATAGACAGCTATGTTCTTCTTGCTCTGTGAATTGTTTAAATTCTTAATGTTTTTCAATCTTGTAATATTCTGCAGAAGAGAGAAGTGAATCGCGCTGCTTCTCTCGCGAGAAATTAATCGCAGTTTCACTCTTTCTCAGCATGTGTTTGGCTGTTCGCTACTGATGTCACATCTAAACTCCTAAACTCAGGATCAAAGCCCGAGTTGATAGAGAAAGTTGATGATCAGCATCATGGTACCAACAAAGCCTGGTTTGGATCGGTTTGGTTTTGTCAACTCAAAACTAATCCTGTAACCCTGAGTTTGTTAAACTACCATCATGGTACAGGCCCCTGGTAAGTTAATATTTTGCAGGCAATAGTAGCATGTTAAATAAATAATAATCTGAGGCCTCTTTTAACAACTGAGACAAGTAGATGGTTGTGCACCAATTTATATCTATGAGAAACTGTTGATTTTTTTAAAAAGAATTAAGACAAACATACTGCACACTGAATGATTTTTAACCGTCCAATAAGTACTTTAATTGCCACATTTTTATATAGATGCTCTGAAAAGTAAAACAATGAAGCCTTTACATTGTGATACCTCATCAGAACACTAGAGGGAAACGCAATACTGAAACGTCTAGATCCTGAACCGATTACGTTGAGAGCGTTGAGATGCCCAGGATACTCTTGAATCTTGCTGTGGTTTGAAAAGAGCATAATAGAAAACTTATTTATACTCGTTTTGTAATGTTGCCTTGTGAGGTTACATTTAAATTAACTGATTTCCTACACATCCAAAATATTGCTTAATATGACAGAATCAGCCTGACTACATTGGCTATGTAAGTAGCCTTTATGTATCTATGTGCTGGCCTACATCTACATGTATAATACATTTAAGGATAAAGTTGAAATCGATCCTTAAAGGCACAATATGTAAGATTTTTGTAATAAAATATTTTTAAAAAAACCACACATTTCATGTACTTACATTATCCCAAAAGTTTCCAAGGATTTGTAAATCCAGAGAAATTTAATTTTTTAATAATGGCTCGTCATTGTCGCCTATCAATGACGTAATATAGGATCTGGACGTTTCAGTATTGCGTTTCCCTCTAGTGTTCTGATGAGGTATCACAATGTAAAGACTTCATTGTTTTACTTTTCAGAGCATCTATATAAAAATGTGGCAATTAAAGTACTTATTGGACGGTTAAAAATCATTCAGTGTACAGTATGTTTGTCTTAATTCTTTTAAAAAAATCAACAGTTTCTCATAGATATAAATTGGTGCACAACCATCTACTTGTCTCAGTAGTTAAAAGAGGCCTCAGATTATTATTTATTTAATATGCTAATATTGCCTGCAAAATATTAACTTACCTATAATTGTCGCCTATCAATGACGCTGTCCTCAGTTTCTGCTCGTAGAAACCATGGCAACACACGTGGACATATGCGCATCTTGCACGCCTGTTGTGCCATGCAGTCATCATGGATTACGATTATTCATTGGCGAGTACAGAAAATCCCAAAAAACGTAAACGTAGTAGATCAACTGAGGCAAGCAGGCTTTGGGACAAACGGAGAAATAAAACAAGGATCAGTATCGGGGTGGTGTTTTCGAGATGGAGAGAGCAATGCTCTCGACAACGCTGAGGAAATGGAGTATGAGAAACTGCCCCCCCCTAGAGGAAGCGGTGGCCACACATCTCTGTCCGCCCACCGCTGTTGGATGGAGGTCTAAAGTGACTCACTCATCCAAGCCGTGCAGGACCACTTCAGCTCTTGCTGGCCGAGCCTATGCATCCACTGGTCAAGCTGCTTCAGTCCTGCACACTATGGTGGTCCTCCAAGTGTTCCAGGCGAAGCTCCTCCGCTCCATGGACGAGTCTGGACCGGACCCCGCGGCCTTCCCCGCCCAGCGGCTGAAGCTAAACAGCGCCTGGTGCCAGCTAAGCGCTTCCCATTCCCGAAACGCCAAGGCTGTTAAGGGTTAAGTCTTGCTGCAGCCGGACCACCCCTAAAAAGAGCTTGCATGCTTCTTCCAGCCCCCTTTTCAGTTCAGGCGGCTGGAAATGTTCTAACTGCAGCCAAAGCTGTTTCACACCCGTTCACGCACCCTTGCAAACAAACGCTGTTTCAACAGCGACAAAAATAAAGCACAAAAATTCTCAGGAAAAGAGCACTTTTCCTCTTCAAAACACCTGGGCGGCCGGGTCCCCGACACATGGCGGCCCGCCCCCAGACTTTATTCAGCCTCTAGTCACTCGGGCGAAGGCCTGGGAAGCCATCCCCGATGTGTCAAAATGGGGACTGAACACAATAAAACGAGGCTACTCGCTCCAATTCGCTCGCAGACCTCCACGGTTTCATGCCGTGGTCAACACATCGGTAAGGAGCAACGTGGCTCATGTCCTTCACACCGAAGTGTTAAACCTGCTAGTAAAGGGGGCTGTCGAGACAGTTCCCCCTTCACAGAGCGAGTCAGGCTTTTACAGTCGTTACTTCCTCGTGCCGAAAAAGGATGGCGGCCTCAGGCCTATTCTAGAACTCAGACACCTGAACATGGCCCTCATGAGACGGCCATTCAGGATGTTAACGACCAAACAAATCCTCTCGCAGAATCGACTAGGGGATTGTTTTTTGTCAGTGGATCTGAAAGATGCTTACTTTCACATCCAAATAACCCCCCATCACAGGCCATTCTTGAGATTCGCCTTCAAGGGGCGGGCTTATCAGTACACTGTCCTGCCATTCAGTCTGTCACTGGCACCTCGTATGTTTACGAAATGCATGGATGCAGTTCTCTCCCCCCTGAGACAGCGGGGAATGCGCATTCTGAGCTACCTCAACGACTGGCTCATATTGGCCCAGTCAGAGGCCGAGTTACAGACTCACAAGTCCTGGCTCCTCAGCCATCTAGAATGCCTTGGGCTCAGGATAAACTTCTCCAAGAGTGTACTGTCCCCCAGCCAAAGTATAACCTTCCTGGGAACAGTCATCGACTCTGTTCAGATGAGAGCTTGGCTCACGCCAACCCGCACTCTCTCCATTCAACATCTAGCGGCTTCGTTTAAAGCAGGCTCTTACCTGCCCCTCAGAACGTTTCAAAAGGCACTGGGCCTTATGGCCTCCGCATCGTCAGTACTCCAGTTAGGCCTACTGCATATGCATCCCCTTCAGCGCTGGCTGAAGCCCCGAGTCCCAGCCCATGCGTGGCAGTTTGGCCACCTGCGTATCAGTGTAAACCACGGCTGTACCAAAGCCCTGGCCCCTTGGAAAAACACCAACTGGTACTAGTCAGGTGTAAGCATGGGTCTAGTCTCGAGGAGGAAGGTGGTCACCACGGATACCTCCAACCTCTGGCCTTTGGTTGAGCTCGGAGAAATGCCTACACATCAACTGCCTCGAAATGAGAGCAGTCTTTCTAGCCCTAAAAATCTTCCTCCAGAGCCTGGCGGGACACCACGTCCTTATCTGGACGGGCAACATGGCAGTGGCGTCATATATAAATCACCAGGGTGGTCTCAGGACAAGCAACCTGTACACCATGGCCAAGCAGCTTCTGTTATGGGTACACGCCGGCGCATGTACCGGGCATACTGAACCAGGGAGCAGACATGCTATCTCGGGGATTGAGCCCCAGATGGTAGTTCAGAGCGAAGTCGTCAGCTAATAGCACGGCGTTTTGAAATGGGTTCCCATAGCGTCTAGTGACGCAATAAGGGTGAACCATTCTCGAAAGGGAATGTACTCTGAAAAGGAGGATTGATAGAGAGATGTAGGTGGCTGGCTTGAAAACCAGTGGAGGTGTCGGTAAGAACAATCCAGTCCAGTCACTTCAATTACACAGCATCTTTCTTTATTAAATGTATGTGTGTGAGCGTGTGGTTTCTACAAGAACAGAAATACAATGTTTTAGTTCACAATAAACATAACATGAAATCCACAGGAAATAAAGGAATTTAAACAATACATGAAGTCATCTACTCATATAATCTCAAATACATATGTAAATAACTAAAGAACATGCCCAAGCAAGAAATACAGCAAAATAAACACATTTAGGATAAACTTAATACAGAATAATAATTAAGTGTCAAAAAAGCACTTACATGGTCAAATACACACACGCAGGGAAAAACAAAGGAAGAACTCAGTCCTCTGCACAGTGCATCCATGTGCACCAGAATGAAGGTGCTGTGAGCACAGGTGCAATTTATAAGGCCTGATAGTGTCCTAATTGGCTTGAGATTAGGTGGGTGGAGCTAAAACTTAATAGGAAAATTCACAAGCTAAGTGGGGTGTGGCACATGCTTGGCACCTTGACGCTTAGGGACACACAACTTCTCAACAGCCGCCCCCAAATTTGTATAGCAAATTTGATCAATCAGGGGAGATCAGGCAGGGCAGGAAGAGGAATGAGGCGGGCAATGGGCCTTGTATATGTCCTGTCCTTGACTTGGACATCAGCAACCCTACAACGGCCATCCTTGCTGGAATGAAGGGAGATGACCTTACCCACTGACCATTGGGATCTGGGAAGTTGAGGATCTAGTATTAGAACAACAGTGTTAGGTTGTAGGTTAGGATGATCTGTACGCCACTTATGTCTGGACTGGAGAGAGGGAAGATAATTTCGAAGGAAATGGGCCCAAAAATGATCAGAAAGGATCTGGCTGTGACGCCATTGACGGCGACTGTGCAGCTCAGAGTCTGGATATGTAACCAGAGGAAGGGAAGCATCATGCCGCCCCATCAGCAGCAAGTTAGGGGTCACCGGGTCAGGGTCAGCAATGTCAGAAGACACATAGCCTATGGGTTTGGAATTTAAGATGCCTTCAATTTCAATCATTACTGTGCGTAATACCTCCTCACTGACAATTTGAGCACCGAGGGTAGTCTCCAGAGCGATTTTGATGGAGCGTATTTCACGCTCCCAGGTTCCACCAAAGTGAGGTGCGTATGGAGGATTGAATTTGAAGGAAATCCTCTGCTTAGCTAGAGCTTCCTGAAGGTCAGGGGTCAGGGATTGATAGGCATCAAGTAACTCTCTCTTACCGCCAATGAAGTTGGTACCTCTGTCAGAGAGTAGTTCAAATGGTTTACCTCTGCGAGCAATAAAGCGCCTGAGCGCCATCAGGAAGGAATCTGTATTTATGTGACTGAGTAGATCAAGATGCACGCACCTAGTCGTCAGACATTTGAAAATTATTCCCCACCTTTTCTCAGTTCGTCTGCCAATCTTTACTGTATAGGGCCCAAAACAATCCATCCCAGTGGAATAGAATGGAGGTGTGTTCAGGCGAAGGCGAGCGGGAGGGAGATCCGCCATTTGGGGAATAACAGGATGTGCTCGGAACTGTTGGCATTTCGGGCACCTATGCTGATATTTTTTGACTGCCTCACGACCCCTCAGGATCCAGTACCGCCTCCTTAACTCAGCGAATAGCCTCTCTCGCCCAGGATGTTGTAAGTGGTCATCACAATCCTTAATTATAAGCGTTGTGATTGGATGGGCAGGGTCCAGGACTACTGGATGAATGGCATCAGGGGGTAGATCACTACTTCGCCGTAACCTTCCGCCAACTCGAATAAGCCCTGATGCTGGGTCTAGCTCTGGGGCAAGGGAGAGTAAACGGCTTGAAGGAAGAAGGGGCTTTTGGGTTTGAAGGCAGGCTAAATCATCCCTGAAGGAATCCACCTGGGCTTGTCTTAGGATGGCTGTCTCTGAATCACGATAGTTTTCTGCTGATGGAGGCTTTGCCGCTCCATGAAGAGATGCGGCCATGCAGTCAAGGAGATCTTGGAGGGTGGCAAATTGACTGGGGTCAGGGATGGAGGGGTATGGACTGAGAGATACAGCACCACAAAAACTGGGCTTACGGCACTCTTCAGCATCATCAGATTGATCTATAACAGGGCTAGTGGGCCACAGTTCAGGGGATTGGAACATGAAGGCAGGTCCTTGGTTCCACCTGCAGGGCCTACTAAGTTCAGCAAGTAGCTTTCCTCTAGTTAGGTCGTCCGCTGGGTTGTTCTTAGAATCCACATAACACCACTCCTGGCCTTTAGTGAGCTCCTGAATCTCAGCTACCCTGGTTCCAACGAAAACTTTGTAACGGCAAGAGTCAGAGGTGAGCCAATGGAGTACAGTGGTAGAGTCAGTCCACAGAATAGTCTTTCTGATACGGAGGGTGAGCTCTGTTTGGAGGAGACTGAATAGCTGAGCTCCTATGAGGGCAGCACATAATTCAAGTCGTGGAATGGAAAGTTGTTTTTTGGGAGCAACGCGGGACCTCGCCATGAGAAAGGACACATTCCCTTGCTGCTGACAATCTTCTGTGCGCATGTAGGCAACCGCACCATAGGACTTCTCTGATGCATCACAGAAGATGTGGAGGTCTTGAGTGGTTAAGGAGGTGTCTACTGAATGAGGTGTGAGGCAGCGAGGCAAAGTGATGGTGGAGAGGTTAGGAAGTTCATTCTCCCATGAAAGCCAGGCTTTTAAGAGATCATGAGGGAGATTAGGGTCATCCCATTCTCGTGCCTTTCCCCATAAGTGCTGGACGATGATTTTGGCTCTTGTGGTGTAAGGGAGGATATAGCCAAGAGGATCATACTGGCTAGCAAGGACTCTGTAAATATGACGCATAGTTGGAGTAGTAGATTCAATGGTTCTGTGCCTGTATCTGAGAGTATCTGTATGGCAGTTCCAGAGGAGGCCTAGAGTAGACTCTAAGGGATCAAGAGAAGGATGGTGTGATAACCAGAGCTCTGTTTGTTCTGACCTGGCTTCAGGAGGGAGGTGACAGATGACCTGAGGATCATTACTGGCCCATTGTCTGATTTCGAAGCCACCAGAGGAGAGGGTAGTGCGTAGGCTATTAAGGAGATCTTTGGCTTCCTCTGGAGTGGGGAAACTCTGTAAACAGTTATCCACGTAGAAATTACTGTGTATGGAATTGTGAATGCACTCATCTGCCTGAGCATCTTTGATGATCCTCTGGAGGATGTAAATGGCACAGCAAGGGCTTGAGGTTGTGCCAAAGGGGAGGACTTGCCATTCATACACAGTTGGAGGAACTTTACAGTCCAGGTCACGCCAGAGGAATCGCAGGAGAGGTTTATCCTGGGGTAATAGGCGCACCTGGTGAAACATTGATTTAATGTCTCCATTGATTGCAATCTTGTGCTGCCTAAAACGGAGCAAAACTCCAAGGAGGGAAGGCCCGAGGATTGGTCCAGGAAGTAACTGCGAGTTCAAACACTGATTTCGGAAGGAGAAGGAGCAATCAAACACAATGCGATCTTTACCATTGTGATGCACATTGTGGTGGGGTATGAACCAGGACTCAGGAGTATCTTCTATTTCAGAGGATGACAACTTTTTGACATACCCAGCATTAACTAATTTCTGGATCTCACCAGTATAGTTCTCTGCCTGTTGTGGATTTTGAAGGAGTCGCCTTTCACAGCTGCGGAGACGGGACATTACTGCCTCCTTAGGGGCTTTCAGAGGGGGCCAGGGGTCTACATGGAGGAGGGGTGCTGCATATCGTAGAACGCCGTCAACAGGTGTCCTGATAGTTTGGGTCTCAAGCTGGTGCATTGCCTCTTGATCCTGTTTGGACCGAACCACTGCTTTCATGCTTCTCTGTGGTAACGCATCAATCTGCCATAGTTTCTGAACATTATGGTGGATGTCATCAGGTGGGCATTTAAAGGAGATATAATGAGAACAAGTAGAAGATAAGCTAGAAAGATCTCTTGCAGGACCCTGCAGTGTCCAGCCGAGCCGGGTCTTGATTGCTACAGGGGTACCAGGAGGGCCTAATTTGACAGGTTGTGTTGGGATGATGAGGTGTGTATGATCAGCTCCTATAAGGAGAAGTGGCCTTACTCTATTAAGCTGTTTGAGAGGGAACTGACGGAGGTGTGAGTAGCGCCGCTGGAGGAATTTCACGGGGTGAGAATGTTCTGACAAGGATAGTTGTTCAGCAGTGAAGGCTTGACTGATGACATAGGACTTATTAGGATGCACTTTAGGAATAAGGGTGAAGGATACAGAAGCTCCATTAAGAGTCTGAACATCCTGTCTCACGGTTCTCAGCTGTAGACTCTCAGATTTACCTTTTAGCTGAAGTGTTTGGGCAGCAGGGTGAAGGAGGATTGTTCTTTCGGACCCATCATCCAGTATGGCATAAGTGTCTAAGGATCTGTCTCCATTGCGCAGGGTCACTTTTACTACCTTCAGTAGTACTTTATTGCAGTCACTAGGGTGGTCAAGATATAGATTTTGCACTTGCCTCTGATTAACGTTGCATAGGATGTGTAGGTGTTTCCCATTACACTGGCTGCAGCGTCCTTTCAGGTTACATTGGGTTGTAAAGTGATCTCGTAAACATCGCCAACAACGTCTCTGTTCCTTGATCCAATTAGTTATCTGGTCTTTGGTGAGCTGGAGGAAATCACCACACTTACTGACATGATGTTCAGTAGAATTGCAGTAAGCGCACACTGGATAGGATTCCGCCATGTTGTTAGGAGGCTGAATTACTTTCGGTGAGGGAACTTGGGCTTTGGAGGAGGTCATATGAGAGGAGGTTTTAATACCATGGAGTATGGTTGTACCTCTTAATGGGTGAGGAGGTGGAGGAGGCCTCTGCCGGATAGGCTGAAATGTCCTTTCTCTCCTAGGCTGGCAGCGGGCTTCTTGTTGTAGCCAGTTGGAAAAATCTAGGAGGTTATAGGAAAGGGAACCTGGTCTACTCAAGCATATCCATCTCTTAAACTGGCAGAACTGCTCATGGGGAAGTTTCTCTAGAAGTCGCTCAACATGTGAGCCACAGGTAAGCTCAGAGAGACCCTCAGGGCCCATGGACTGAAGGAGGCCTACTAATGCTTGCACTCGAAGAGAAAATTGGTCCAAGCCTCTACCATCACCTGTACGAATAACAGGCATCTCCATGATGGACCGGAGCTCCTTCAAAGCAAGCTGTCTAGGTTGACCGTAACGCTCATCTAGGGCTCGTATAGCTCGAGTATAAGGATCTGGAGCATAAACATAAGCCAAAGCAAGTCTCCTCGCCTGGTCTACCTTTAGATGATCCAATAGGATGTGGTATTTATATTGCTCTGATTCTCTTGGATCTAACAAGTTGGATAGGGCCATCTTTAACATCATGTACTGACATTCATCCTCCCTCGTGAGATCAGGGAAAGAAGGACCTTCTACCCTCCTATGGTTTAACTGCAGGGGGCCAATAGGAGGAACTAGCTGGTTTAGAGGGGCAGCTGACGTCAGGTGGTGGGGCTGCACATTGAGAGGCTGGTATGCCGGCTGGACAGAATAGGACAAAACACCAGGCAAAGGTTGGTTTGGCAGTGTATAGGCTGGGAGCATGGGGTTATATGAGGCTGGTGCTTGATATGTGACAGGAAACTGACCACAGCCAGGAGGATTCGTGCTCTGCAACGACTGTGGCATAGGTTGGGTAAGAGGGGCACGACTTACAGGAGGCAGAGGAGATGGAAGCTGTGGCTGAAGTAGGAGAGGAGGGGGCCTATGGTCCTCTGTATGGGCTTGTGGAGATGCTGCTGATTGAAGGTTAAGATTATCAGGGCAAGGGGATGGCAAGCGAGACCGTGAGGAATGGGTGCTGCTCCTAAGCATGCACTGCTGGATTAGTCTACCCTGATTTCTTAATTCTTCTACCAATTGCTGTAGGAGTGCAGTCTGAGTATCAGGAATGGGAGCTATTGGAGAGGTATGTTGGTGTTCAACTTCAGGGGTTGCACTCTCTCAGATAGGACAGGTGAATAAGGGTGTGGAATATACTCCTGAATATCTCCCTCCGTGGGCAATTCCAACTCCTCTGGCTCTTCCTCAGACTCATCTTCTTTCCAGGGTTGATAATGAGGACCAGTACCAGGAATATCTGCAGGATGGAGCAGTTGTTGTTCTGGTGCTTCTGCTGTAGGTTGCGACCGCTGAGGATATTGTAGGATGAAATCATCATAACGTGCGGGGAGCTGAGCTTGGCGACGTGGGCGCTCATGCTGAGACAATGAGGGCAGGGAGTGACTAGACATATCCACTGATCATCAATGAGCTCCGGCTCGAAGGACCATGAAAAGGAGGATTGATAGAGAGATGTAGGTGGCTGGCTTGAAAACCAGTGGAGGTGTCGGTAAGAACAATCCAGTCCAGTCACTTCAATTACACAGCATCTTTCTTTATTAAATGTATGTGTGTGAGCGTGTGGTTTCTACAAGAACAGAAATACAATGTTTTAGTTCACAATAAACATAACATGAAATCCACAGGAAATAAAGGAATTTAAACAATACATGAAGTCATCTACTCATATAATCTCAAATACATATGTAAATAACTAAAGAACATGCCCAAGCAAGAAATACAGCAAAATAAACACATTTAGGATAAACTTAATACAGAATAATAATTAAGTGTCAAAAAAGCACTTACATGGTCAAATACACACACGCAGGGAAAAACAAAGGAAGAACTCAGTCCTCTGCACAGTGCATCCATGTGCACCAGAATGAAGGTGCTGTGAGCACAGGTGCAATTTATAAGGCCTGATAGTGTCCTAATTGGCTTGAGATTAGGTGGGTGGAGCTAAAACTTAATAGGAAAATTCACAAGCTAAGTGGGGTGTGGCACATGCTTGGCACCTTGACGCTTAGGGACACACAACTTCTCAACATACTCCGTTACTAACGTAACCTCAGTTCCCTGAGAGTAACGAAAACGAGTATTACGTAGACGGCCGTGCTTTTAAGCTTCACGTTCAGGTACTGTCGCTTCAGTCGATTCCTATGGCGAAATGTACCGCTTATATAGTCAGTAGCCACGGCCATTTTGGTGGGTTTCGCCATGTGTGAGGCGGGAAGCGCCCTGATAGGTTTACGTGTCCTTGCCACTTTGCCATAGGTTCGTGCAGTTCCCGCAGCCCAGCCAATCAGCACGCTATACAGCTCTGCACTGTGGTCGCTGTGCAGCTGCACTGCGTTTTAAAATAAAGGCTTCAATATTCTCGAGAAAAGGAGTTTTCCCATAGCGTCTAGCGACGCAATACTCGTTCCTGTTACTCTCAGGGAACCGAGTTTACATTAGATCTCATCTAATCATATGCATATGTAAGCAGATGCATATGTAAAATAACACGATTATCAACATTAAACAGCTTATAAATCAAAACTGCCTAATTTTACTGAATGAAATGTCGATCCAGGGCAAGCCTTAGGACTGTGCAAGCTTTAGGGGTGTTAATGGACTCCATCTGTGTTTTGACAGGGGTTTAACCTAAAACGTGGTTTTCTCAGCTTTTTGTTCAAAATGTTGCTTTTTTTATGAAACTTACCCATATTCGTGTTGATAGAAAAGGAATGCATGAACCTAGAATAAAACGGGTTCTGTTTAAAAGCAGAGGGCCTGTTCTTTCTTTTGACATACTGCATGTTCAGATATTCATACAACAAAATATTCTGGGGGCCATGAATTTTTTTTGAAAATGGTCAAAAACGCTGACGGGGAAAGAGTTAATAAATGAAGAACCCTGTGAATTAGCATATTTCTCTATTATAATTATTACAATTGTTATGCATTGTTAGATAACACAGTAAGCAATGGTATAATTCTGTGGGTTATTCTGATGAAATTACACATATAGTTACAACCCGAATTCCGGAAAAGTTGGGACGTTTTTTAAATTTGAATAAAATAAAAACTAAAGGAATTTCAAATCACATGAGCCAATATTTTATTCACAATAGAACATAGATAACATAGCAAATGTTTAAACTGAGAAATTTTACACTTTTATCCACTCAATTAGCACATTTAAAATTTAATGCCTGCTACAGGTCTCAAAAAAGTTGGCACGGGGGCAACAAATGGCTAAAAAAGCAAGCAGTTTTGAAAAGATTCAGCTGGGAGAACATCTAGTGACTAATTAAGTTAATTGATATCAGGTCTGTGACATGATTAGCTATAAAATGTATGTCTTAGAGAAGCAGAGTCTCTCAGAAGTAAAGATGGGCAGAGGCTCTCCAATCTGTGAAAGTCTGCGTAAAAAGATTGTGGAATACTTTAAAAACAATGTTCCTCAACGTCAAATTGCAAAGGCTTTGCAAATCTCATCATCTACAGTGCATAACATCATCAAAAGATTCAGAGAAACTGGAGAAATCTCTGTGCGTAAGGGACAAGGCCGGAGACCTTTATTGGATACCCGTGGTCTTCGGGCCCTCAGACGACACTGCATCACTCATCGGCATGATTGTGTCAATGACATTACTAAATGGGCCCAGGAATACTTCCAGAAACCACTGTCGGTAAACACAATCCGCCGTGCCATCAGCAGATGCCAACTAAAGCTCTATCATGCAAAAAGGAAGCCATATGTGAAGATGGTCCAGAAGCGTCGTCGTGTCCTGTGGGCCAAGGCTCATTTAAAATGGACTATTTCAAAGTGGAATAGTATTCTATGGTCAGACGAGTCCAAATTTGACATTCTTGTTGGAAATCACGGACGCCGTGTCCTCCGGGCTAAAGAGGAGGGAGACCTTCCAGCATGTTATCAGCGTTCAGTTCAAAAGCCAGCATCTCTGATGGTATGGGGGTGCATAAGTGCATACGGTATGGGCAGCTTGCATGTTTTGGAAGGCTCTGTGAATGCTGAAAGGTATATAAAGGTTTTAGAGCAACATATGCTTCCCTCCAAACGACGTCTATTTCAGGGAAGGCCTTGTATACTTCAGCAGGACAATGCAAAACCACATACTGCAGCTATTACAACAGCATGGCTTCATCGTAGAAGAGTCCGGGTGCTGAACTGGCCTGCCTGCAGTCCAGATCTTTCACCTATAGAGAACATTTGGCGCATCATTAAACGAAAAATACGTCAAAGACGACCACGAACTCTTCAGCAGCTGGAAATCTATATAAGGCAAGAATGGGACCAAATTCCAACACCAAAACTCCAGCAACTCATAGCCTCAATGCTCAGACATCTTCAAACTGTTTTGAAAAGAAAAGGAGATGCTACACCATGGTAAACATGCCCCGTCCCAACTATTTTGAGACCTGTAGCAGAAATCAAATTTGAAATGAGCTCATTTTGTGCATAAAATTGTAAAATTTCTCAGTTTAAACATTTGCTATGTTATTTATCTTTTATTGTGAATAAAATATTGGCTCATGTGATTTGAAAGTCTTTTAGTTTTCATTTTATTAAAATTTAAAAAACGTCCCAACTTTTCCGGAATTCGGGTTGTATATTGCACTTTGTTTGTACTTCAGTAACACTTTTTATCAAGTCTGGGGAGCAAGTCTATGGCAGTGAATTTAAATACAGTGTTGAACAAAAATATTTAGCCATTACTTGCAAATACTGTGGGTTCGTTCAAATTTACTTTTAGCATGATTGCTTTAAACATGTAAAACTACACAGCATTAACCAAATCTATTGACAAATAGTCACATAGGCTAAAATAGCATTACATTTCACGTTCCTTGCAGCTAATTTATTGCAGTGACAAATCTGGTAAAACATTACTTCCAAGATTTGCAATTTTGCCTCACAACACCCAACTTCACTCTAGCGTGGCAACCATTAGAAGTAGCCTACAGGTCAAACAGTAGGGTTGAGTATCGTTTGAATTTTAACATTACGATTCCAATTTCGATTCTGCTTATCGATTCCGATTCTTATCGATTCATAATTTTGATTCCAATAAGGTAAAAAAAAAAAAAAACTTAGATATCATTCACATTTAATCTTATTGCAAAACATTTAATTGTAGCTGAATATCATGAACAAAAATCAACAGGCTAGAACACTTAGGCTACAAATAGGCTACCATAGAAAAACAACTAGCCAAACTAATATTCATTTCAAGCAAATTCAAGTAAACACTCAGTAATTAAAAAAGAACAAATAAAAAATAAGCAATGGCAACAAAATATACAACTGAACAAAGATACAATTGAAATAAACAGTGTTTTAAGATTTTCAGGTACAGAAACTGTAATAAAATATCCGTTTTATATGCGTTTGCAGCACATAAAATAGGCACGAGTCATCTCGTGCTTTAATAGTTAAAGGGGTCATATGACCCATTCTTGTTTTCCTTTTTCTTTAGTGTGTTATGTAGATGTTAGTGCAAGAACAGTAGCCTATAAGTAAGTAAGTGTAAGTATAAGATATGCAGCAGAGTTACAAAGCTCAAAGTCTCAAACCTAAAGAGATATTCTTAATAAAAGTTGAGGCTCAGCCACTCCTTCCTAAAACGCTTCATTCAAACATGCCGCACAAATCTACGTCAGTCTGTGGGGGCAGAGTATCATAATACCGCCCAAATGTATACGCAAAGACAGAAGGCGTAACTTTTATTCTCGCTGTATTATTGTTGCCACTGGCGCCGCCATGTCGTAGAGATGCTGTGTTTTTCGTTGCGAAAGTCAAAATACTTAATTTGGCCTTCCAAAAGAGGACACAGTTAGAAAAACAGTGCTTAAGCTTTATTTACAATACTGTTCCAGAACAGTACAACCAAAATATTCGACTGTGTGCTGCGCATTTTTCGGAGGACTGTTTCTAGAACCTGGAAGAATATATGTTACAAGGCCGGCTGTGTACAAAGGCTGGTTAGAAAGTGGGGCAATTCCATTTCTGCAGAACATTCTGGTGCTTCTGACTCAAAAACACAGCCTGTAAGTATGTTTTCATATTTTAAGAATTTGCTACCGACTATTCAGAGTTTTGAGCAGTATAGAGTAGCTCTTGCTTGTCGTTTATACGATCACAAATGCAGGCATATAGTTTTATGTTTACATAGTGTTCTCACACCACTAACACGACACGTAAAAATACTGTTAAGTTAGTCATTATAATCAGTAATTATGTCCCCAATGAAATACAACCTTACCAATCTGATACAATCTGGTCCAGTCGCGCTGGCTAAGTTGATCGATCAGCTTGGTCATCTGCATTTTCCGGTTCAGATTCGGGCTTGAATTGATAAGGTAGTAGTACGACATTATCACCTGTCATGAGATGGTCTTCCAAAAATGGTAAGGGGCGCGACATTTCCGTCACACGCTTAAGGTTTTTGGGCCAATCACATATAGCCTACTGGATCGTTGGCTAGTAATCAGAGCACACCGCATTTTTCAGAACGATGAGCTTTGTAAAAATCGACTCGTTTCAGAAAAGTGGGGCATAGAGGAGCAACAATAATGTACAGTATGTGTAAAATAATGACTTTTTTTTAACCTAAAACTGCATAACACATTGCATTAAACCAAATACACAAAATAATGTTATTTTTAGAACCATCATATGACCCCTTTAAAAGTCATTGAAATAAATATTTTATGACAAGTATCCGATTCCTGCCCTAAAGTATTTCGATTCCCAACCCTATGAAACAGTGGCTTGGACTTCAACAGTGCTTAAAGGGGTCCTATTGTGCCCTTTTACAAAGTCTTGATTTACTCTACTCAGATGTAGCCTAAATATTAAGAATGGCGTCAATTTCAAACCAATTCGCCTGATTCAGACTTAAGAATGTTTACGAACAAGAGGATTGTGCAGAATGGATTTCATGAACGGACTTTACAAGCACGGATTTCACAGGACGTTTAAATGTGGTATGTTTGTTTTTTGTAATTTTCTTATACATTTTAGATACGATGTTATACACCATTTATTCATGATATTTGTTGGAAAACTATGGTAATACAAACAGTAATCGATAACAAAACCAAGGTTAATTTTCCTAAGGGGCGTTGAACAGCCTTACAAAAGCGAGAGCTTACAAATGCAACAATAAACACCCATCAATAATGTAATGTTAGTTAGCAGGTGAGCGGAGGCAAAGCTTGGCCCTTTATTTACAGCGTAGCACGTAGTAGTTTAAGTTATCAGTAAATGTGCAGCATGCAGATAAACTTTGGGATTATAATGTTCAGGAACTGTGTTTAAAATAGATTTTAACCAATCTAAGTTCATCAGCCTACAAGGTCAAGGTCTAACGAATGAGTTTTGGTAACGTTGTGGAAAAAACAGCATCTCTTTGACATGGCGACAACACTGTCTTCTCGAATGCAGCTCAAACAGGCCTCGTCCCCCTTTTTCCATATTCAGTGGGTGGAGATTATTTAAATGAGTAACATTATGACTTCACAAAGCCCTGAAAAATAGTGTTGTAGTCCAAAAGAGCCGTTCGCTGTAGTTCTTGAAAAGTGGATTCTGTTAAATAAAATATCTCCCTTTGGAGTAGACATTTGGCTTAACCTTGCAGATATTTGTTTATGCTTAAACAGCAACATTACACAGCAACAGCAACATAACTGAAGTTGAAAAGTGAAAAGCATAATATGACCCCTTTGAGTGCTGTGAGACTATACAGGAATGGCAAACTAGAATTACCAATTACAGGTCTGGTGGAAGAATTCAAATGCACCAAAGCAGGTTATGACACTCACTGAATCTGAAGATATTGCTATTTGAACAGCGGCCCCTCGGGTGGCAGCGAGGAGAAAGTGTCCTCCATCTGAAGCCGTGTACAATGCAAAGTCAGCACTTCATTTCAGAAACGTGGTTGGTCAAGCCCAACATGGGAGAGCAGGCCTTGGGCTCATCCCAAAAGCTCCTTAATGGTATGCAACATAAGGGCAGAAGAGCTGGTTCGTGGTAGAAGAGATGAGGAGGCAGGAGGATCTCAATGGCCAAGCAGGGTCAATGGACTAACTGGGTGAATCTAGAAAAGAGAAAACTCAGCTGGCGTGACATTTGGGAAATGGAGGGTCCTCGGGTAAGCTTTCTCATCAGGCACCTATGATCTCTTATCCACATCTCAGAACCTTAGCCAGTGGTTGGGAGAAGATCCCGCTTGCTCCCTGTGTCAAGCACCTTTATCACTGAGATGCATATTATCAGTGAGATGCATAATCTAGTTCTAAAGCAGTTGGCATCAATTTTAGAGGTGAACCACCACATTCTCACATTTCTTACCAGCAGGCCAAGGTGTCACCGTTGAGCTCTCTGGAGTCGTTGTGGGTTCATCAACGAAATGTCCATGAAGGAGGGTGCTGAATGATGACCTAATGATATTCCTACCCTCCCTTGTACCACTCAAATCTCACTGCTGAGATCAGGTATTCCAACGTTCCACAGGGATTGAAACATCAAGTCCAATTGACCGTTTGCAAAGACCCGCCCCCTTTAGTTACTGTTGCTATGTCCGACAAGCCACGCCGCTCTCACACACCACCATGTTCTCACAAACTGAAAAATACATTGCGAAGCACAGAGGACACTGACAACGTGCTGACAGACAGGACAGACCAGGTTACTTTTGATATGAAACAAAGTCTCACCTTTCAAATCTGGTCATTTTTTAAGGAAATTTTAACAATAAATACTGTTTTGTGGCTCTTTAATGTGTCTGACAGATCGCTAGAGCCTCAGTTAAAGCTGCTCTTGAACCGATCATCTCTTCCTTCTGGTTAATTTATAGCATCACCGCGGAAAGACATCAGTACACACCGTTTTTTCAAGTTCAAATCCTCCAACGTTAATCTGCTAACTCTCTTGACAAAAATGGCGGATGGCGGATTATGATTGGTCAGATCGTCTGTCAATCAAACTCCCTGCAAGGGTCAATTAGCACCTCACTTTCTCTTGCCTTATTTGACCCATTTAGTGTTTGTTAATGTGACAGGCAGACAGTGTGTACCACTGTGTAGATGGCAGACTCAGACAGAGAAAGGCACTCTGTGGAGACAGATCAGTGGGAGGTCCTTCTGACTCATCAAAACACCACACACTTATAGTCCAAAAACTGCCAAGCTGCTTGTGTTTTCCTGCTTGCCCTGCGGAACAAAACAGACTTTCCTGTAATTTTCTGGTTTTCACAGGCTGACATAATGTCATGTTTATCACAATAATTATGCTGACATCATTTTATTGTCAGGTGCATTTGCTCACATTTCTGCCACATGACTTGAAAAGTTGGACACCACAAATTGGCACCCACAGAACCTGGACTGTTAATGGGAGCATATGGGCATTAGCTTGTTCAAAGAAGCTTGACATAAATGATAAACTAAAGTTAATTTATTGTAAATATTAGTTAGGACGAATTGGAATAAATAAATACTTCAAAATTGATTAAAAAAACTTAAGACAATACATTTTAAAGCACATCTGTGTATTTCTTAAAGAAAATGTTATAAAAACTGATTAAACTTGTCCATAACAGATCTTGTCATACTTGTGAAACGGAAGTTGCGATAGTCTTTTCTTCCCATTTGTGACAAACTGAGTGAAACAGCTTCTTAAACAAGAAAAAGAGGGCGGGACTTAATTTTGCCCATCAGGAACTGGTTTGCTGTTGCTGTGATCTAATGTGAGTGACAGGTTGTCCCGCCCTCGCACCAGTAAACACGTCATTAGAGGAGAGATGAGATGTTGATGCAAATGGGAGGGGAAGTTGTTTTTATTAAAGATTACGAGGGCACACGAATTTAAAAAGAAAATAATGATGTGCATTGATAAATCATTTATAATAAATACTGCTATAGTATATTCCATAAAAGAAAAGAATTGTCCATCTTGATTTCAGGGTGACTTTAATCTGGTTCCCCATGCAGCGATGGGCAGACTGCGGTCCCAGCGGTGCAGCTACCATGGCAACAAATGTCGTTGTCATGACAGACAATGACACAACATAATTGTTGCTGAAATAATTTATTCTCTTCCTTCGCTCTATTCTGATTTCATTCATTTATTGACTCAACTCAATGTCCTAATTCTGGTTAAAATTGTAATGCTCTCTCTCAAATACAGCCATACATACCGAAATACACGGTCACACACACTTTTAATATTAACATTTTTCTCTTCTTTTAACATATTCCATTCTGTCACTTTACATCATTTTACATCACAACACTTTAATATCACACTACATTTAACAAAAACACGTCTGATTAGCTGTGATCTTATAATATATTTATAACAGGCTTTCACTTTTCCAGATGTACTGTACTGAATGTTTGATGTGCTGAATCATGCCCCACTTCCAACAGGCTCATGTCCAACATTGCAGTGACTGACAAGCTGACTTGAAATATTTACACTTGCACATAGATAACAGGTTCATTTGAAACAGCTGCAGGAAGTGAAAAACAAAAAATCATTAAATAATAGAATTAGTGACTTGACAAAACAAAGTCTTTATATCAAGAATGAAAATAACACAGAATAAACCCAAACTTAATATCAAGTACCTTTTGGAAATACTGAAGTTTGTGTGTGTGTTTATTAATCATAACTAGTAATGATGTGTATGAGTACTGAAAAATATACACGGAATCTGCCGCACGGCTCCAGGTGAACCCCAATGACACAGCTGTATAACAGTGTTTCCACCTTTAAAATGGGACAGTATCTGTGCCATGACTCTGCCTAAAATGACATCATCAAGATGGGACAAAGAGGAACACCCTCTTCTCCATCAGAATAAGGGCCTCTGAATTCAAAAGAGCAAAGCAAAATAGAAACAGAATTTAATTGCATTTCTTAAAAGTCTTTCTAAATTCTTATGTCTTTCAGAAGCACATGAAAACACAAAACAGAGCAGGAAATATATTATTGAATCCAATCATTTTTGTCAATTATTCAAACCATAACTGGAAAGTTTTTCTGTAAAACGACCACTGATTACATGCAAACTGAGGTTGAAATATGAAGTCTATAAATAGGCTATAGATTATATGGGTGAATCACACCTAAAACCAACATGTCCTGGTTATATTTCACCTCTAAAATGAAAAGGAAAATGAAAAAGAGAATATATATATATATATATATATATATATATATATATATATATATATATATATATATATATATATATATATATATATATATATATATATATATATTGACATTGTGACATTATTTTCATGACTATTTAGCACAGAACATTACATCATCATCACAACAAAATAGAACAAGTAACAAATAGGCTACTGTGGTGTTATATATTACAATGTAAATAATATATAATTTCCCCAACATTGCATGAATGAGAATTATGGGGGATTATTTGTTGTGAAAATAATGTCACAAGTCAAAAATCTTCCTGAAATAGTTTTGCTTTTTCGTTCTGCAAAATATAACTTCTCAAATGTTAACTGCATGTTATGGGTTCTGTGAGATACAAACATAAACCAATACAAAGAAAATGTAAGCCGAGAATGGGAACTCATAAATGCAACAATACTTCTCTATTGTTTATTCAAAATGTAGGCTAATAAATATTAATGAAATCATGTTATTGAGACGCTTTAGTGACAGTAGACTCACTGATTTCTGTTATGGCTTGTTTTAAATTATTCAGTTTCCAATAATAATTTCATTGGTATGCAATTTCATTATATTTTGCAGAACGAAAAAGCAAAACTATTTCAGGAAGATTTTTATATGCAATCATTGGATTTTTATATCCGTTTTGTATATCCAATATTATCAGCTGTAACATAAAAATACAAATAAAATAAAAAATAATAAAAAGCTGTCAGCTACACCGTTTATTAAAAAAAGTACAGCAATCGTTCAAGAGTACAATTTTATTGATATTGATGCCCAATCCACATGTCAACAAGTTCATCCAAAGTTTAATCCTTTAATTATGTAAGGCTTTTCAAGGTTCCAATTGGTCTCGCGCTGTTTTATGATTTGCTGCATGACATCAGCTGGATGAGAGGAGAGGCAGCGGCGATTCCTCATCACTATGACACAGAGTCTGAGGATATAAAAGCCTGGGCCACTCCTTCTGCGCCCGCTGCACGGCTCCAGATAGCAGCTCACTTCAGGTTACCGGCCGGACAGACCGAGAGAGAGTGAGAGTGAGTGAGTGTGTGAGTGTCTGACAGAATGGCGACGCTAGTTGAACCTGTAGATACTCCAGCACCCTTCGGAGGTGTCAGTAGCACGGCATCGCCCACGGCCTCGACACATCACTTCGACGAGGGCAAATATTACCTGCTGGTGGTCACTGGGGAGCTGGTCACTGACGAGCATCTGAAGTGTGCCATTGCGGACATTGAGAAAGGTAGCTCAGCTGACAAGAATAATGAACGAATAATGTGCAGTGCCTCTGCTATTTATGCCATGAATCTATTTAGATGATGTTTGGACCCGTGTATCTTATGCAGTTGCCTTTTCAAGTGCTGTAGACTAACCTTGAACTCACTTTGGGGTTGAATTGGTGAATCTGGACATACATTTTTTTGCTGACTGCACGAAACTTTCCATGCATTGTTATTGGATTTCTTTGTTGTGTGACTATGTAGATGGAAACTGTATCGCAGCCCCTCCCTGTTAGTAACTGGCGAGCGCACTGCATGTCTTATCAAAGCGATCGCATCGCGCCACCCAATTTCCCAAAGACATCATCAGCACCATGACTGTTTTCGCAGGATGTGCAGCTCTATCCGATGATCCAGATGTGTTGTTTTTGGCCATTTGATGAACTTCAGTGTCTGACTTCTGTTGTGGGCTAGGATGAGTTAGCTTGTATATCTATAGCGCGTCGATCAATAAGACTTGTCGTTTGTTTCGCCGGGGTGGAGGGTCTGCAGTCAGGAGGATGTGCACCATCACCGTGCGTCTGCGTGGATGTGATCTGTGGCGCGCGCCAGTTCTTTGTTTCCTAATATCCGTTTTTTCTTACTATATCCTTGTCCTGTTTGCGACTCATTTGGGATTCACGCTAAATAACCATGCGCGAGAGAGATTTTAGTAAATGATTTATTCAGTTTAACACTCAATTAAATGCATTAGGAAGATAATCATATTAAATTGCTAGCTGTAGGCCCTGCTTCATAGCAAGTGTGGCAAAAGCATAACTTCTGCCCACTTGACCAGAGAGACATTGTTGCTGCGCATCCTGATTTATTTACATCCTCTTCCATTCCACTCGCTCCTTTCTAATCACCGGCTTGTAGGCGTGGCGCGGTCCGCACTGCAGTCCCTACGGAAAGTCACAAGGGCCCCACGTTCATGCCAAAAGGGCGTTTCAGTTAGTGATGGGACACGCACACCTGTCCTTTTCATCTATTCATTCAAATAACAAGATTCGGCTATTCATTGCGTCAAGACGTAACTACGTCGTCACGTGGTCCAGCATCCAAATGTTCCAATAAAGCAATATGTAGACACATAGGCTTGTTTGTTTTTTAATTGTTTTATTGATAGGTGTGTTTATTGTCATTGTATGTGTCCCTGTCCCAGCCATCAACTCATAGGCAACATAAATCATTAAGAATCTAAATGTAATTTATTATTTCCAAAATAGAGTTCTCATTTCAGTGAGTAGGCTAATGTTGTTGACTTTAGAACCCCTTTCTGGCCGATTCAGTCCCGTTCAATGAATCATTCAGACCGAACATTTTTTTTATTTTGTCAAATCAACTTATATAATTCACTTGGTTTAGATAACATTATATTTTGAGTTCCTGTTGATTAAACCAATCTCCATTGTATTAACTCAAATTTTTTGATTTTACTGAACTCAGAATTTGATGGCAATCAGGTTACTTGCTTTTTTAAGTTAAACCAACACATTTTTTCAGTATGGTTTTAGTTGTGATCGGATAGTTAGGTCTTTAGATCCCTGTGAGTGACGGTGTGAAAGAAAAAAAGAAGAACAGATAATTATCGCTCTTCATCTGCTCTATCAGGAGGCATTAGCATCACTTTGATGAGGCCTCTGCTTTAAAGCTGTAAAATTTTAGATTTCTCAGGTTTAGTTGTTAGATTTACTGGAAGATTCACTGCTATTTTTGTATTGTGATAAACAAAACACATTACTTTTGTATTGAATGAATCACAAAAAATTACATCTGGCTTGTTGTGCTCTTGTTTTGTGGAACTTGTGAGTAAATGAGGTTTGGCATCTGCTAAATTCTAACCAGTCTTCTAACCATAAATTCTCCAGTAATAGCAGTATGTTAGGCTACTATACTTTCCTTGAAGGCATATGAGTTGCGGTTGTGCATGTGCGGTAGTAGAAATATAGGGGTAATATTCTTCTGTGATTCCATGAGGGGAACAAGTATGCCATCATAAAAACAAAACATGTTTGTCATAAACAGTGTGAACAGCCTTCTTAACCTTTTACCATTTAGAGGCAGATCATTTTGAAGTATATCTGATCTAGAGATGTTGGATCTCCGAAGGTCCATGAAGGTTCACTTCATAGATATTTCCATACATTGATTGGCTTTTGCGTGTATACCAACAGATCCAGGCATTTAGTTATGTGGATTTAAGAGATATTGTGCTTCAGTTCAATATGTAGGAAAGATCTGAAACCCAATCTGATTATTTGATTACTGATCCAATGTAAAGTTAATTACTTAACTTTACATTGGATCAGTAATCAAATAATCAGATTGGAAATTATCTATTTCGCCCAACTGAGTTTCAGATCTCTCCCTGGCATACTGCTACATACGTCATACTCATAAACAAACATTTTAAATGTGGTAGTTTTTGTTGCAAGAAGTAGCCTGTATTGTCAATGCATAAAGAACTGTTCTCTTCATGATTGATAAAAAGTACAACACATTTCATATTTTTACCCTTTTTCCTCTGACTTGCAGGAATTCGTTCATGGGACACAAATCTGATAGATTGCAACTTGGACCAGGAGCTGAAGCTTTTTGTTTCTCGACACTCTGCCAGGTTTTCAGCTGATGTGAGAGGTAGGCTGAACATGATCTGCTCACTTCATTTCCTTTAGCCAGCTCAAAACTCTTATGAAGCAATTTATGATAACTTAATATTAAATATTTAAAACGCTAGTGACCCCAAAAGCTCAGTAGTGCTAAAGAGCAAGTATTGCAGAGATTAATTTTTGTATTATAACTATCATTATAATGTCATTATTAATAATAACTATTTATTTTTCCCTTTTCACAATAAAAGAAAACATTAGCATTACCATGACTTGGCAAAATCTCAATGTCACAAGGTCATTAAAACAGCTTTACACCGAGATGAATTTGTCATAGAGAATCTGCCTCAAAAAATCTGTCTATATATAGATAGGTAGTGTTCCAGTGACATAATTTCACTGCCAGTTAAATTAGTTGTATCAATGAGATCAATGAATGATGCAACAGTAACACAAGTGGTTCAGTCCCTGCGTTACATTTCTTCCATCGTGCTTTGCTCTGTGACTCTTCTGAACTTCCCCATGACATCACAAATGTTACATAACCTCATGTAAAATTGATTCTCATCAGTTTATCTTTATATTAGCGCTTAGCATACAAACGTTGTAGATGACCACAATGTTCAGAACTTTATTTGCTTCCCTATTTCTTTTTGCTATATCTAATGCTCTTCTATATTTAGAGTAATATTTTTTTACACTGATTTTTTTTCATGGAGATAAAAGAGGTGGGTTTAGACGGTGTGCCTGGAGCTCTGTCTGGATCAAACCCTGTCCCTGGTGTCCCCTTGTCTGTCCTCCCTGACTGTCTGCCTCTGTATCTTTTGTTTTCTCTACTTTTTTTCCTCTCATGCTGAATTGCTGCAAGGGATGAAAGCTAAATGTGAGATAATTAGCTGAAAAATTTATGACAATGGTTTTGTCTGCTTTTGAACTAAAGCATGCACACATAGTCATAGGGGCTTCAAATGCATTCAGACCCCAACAGTAATATAGATTTTTTTTCTCACAAAATAGCAGGAAATTATAGGAGCTTAACCATAATGGAAATATCTCTTCCAGAGAGACAGTGAGTCTGCTAATGTAAGCAAATGATGAGCCAACACTGACCTTGAATGATTGAAATGTAATCTGTGTTAGCTTGAACACACACACACACACACACACAAACCATAGCTTAATAGCAAAGCACATTACTTTGTTGAGATCATCAGAATTAATTCTGGAATTCTTATTTACACATCTGAATGACTGTCGGAAGAGGACAAAACAAGAATATATCATTGGCTACAAATCCCCCCCTTAAGGATAAACATGACATGTAGGTGTTGGTTCATTTCCATAATCAGATTTATTGCTCAATGGGTGGCTTTATATGAAGCTTAATAGAAAATGAACAGAGGAATTTGCATTATGCCGCTTTTGGCCATTAAGCCTTTTAAATGCAAAGCCATTACCTGTCCACCACAGACAAATACATAGTGGATAATTGCTTTATCCCACCACCCACTTTCAGAGCAATTCCAATTTTATAACACTTCTTGTTACTTTGAAAGCATTTTAAATTAATTTAGTCTTTAATACTTTTCAGCACAGAGTAAAAGAGAGTTGTAGGGTAATTATCTGTAGAACTGTCCTACAGGGGTTTTGTAGGAGGGTAAGACAGATAAATGGGGGCAGGGGAGAAGGTGGGTTATTACAATTCAGCATGGAGGAGGGTGAAATATAAATTATTGAATGTCTGAGACCTGTGGAGAGTACAGGGAGATTTGAGACTCAAATACACACATACATGCATTTATTTAGCAGATGCTTTAAATCTTAAGCAGTGCATAAATGAGAAACATAATAAAAAACACATGGTTGTTCACATTTATTCACATAAAAAAATAGAAAATGTATCTATATTAGATTAACTCCTTTGTACAAAATACCAACCAAATGCCTTTGAAATACGTGGAACCTCTGCCAGAATCACTAAGAGGAGATGAATCACAGTGTGAAACTCGGAAAAGAGATTACAGTACTTGAAAGAATGCTTGAGAAAGAATTATGAAACAGGCAATATTGTGTCTGTGAGGCTCAGAAGATAAAAGGAGTGTGGAGGATCCCTTTGCTTCTGAGACTTCAGGACCTTGCCTTTGACTTTTTCACTGCTTTGAGTCGAGACGGAAGCATGGAAATGTGCCTGGAAGTTTAATATTAGATCAGTTATCATAGTCCAGCAGATTCGCTCCGCATCAGCCAGTGCAGTAATCAATAGTAATGAATCAGCTCCTGTAATGTAATCAATAAGCACTTAACAAATGATTGCACTTTACTGTGCATTTACATGCTGCCTGATCATTGTGATATTATTAATATTAAAAGTATGAGATGAACTGACAATATATACATTATAATGCCATGTTAAAATATGATACTACTTCATTAAAATAGTTTTCCTTTAACAACTTGACAATTTAAAGGACTAGTCCGTTCAATAATTACATGTCATTTACTCATCCTCATGTTGCTCCAGACCTGTACAGCTTTCTTTTTTTGTGGAAAACAAATGTAAAAATAAAATATATTAAATATTCAATTTCAATACAGATTTACAGACATGGTGGGTGATATTGCTGTCCGGGGCATTCACAAATGATAGATTTTTATACAATTACATTATATGAAACTCTTTGTTTGATTAATAATTTGATAGTTTGATTTGATCATTTTGATTCTCAATAGTTTGATCTATTTTACATACGAGGCCTTTGGCAAATGCTTTTATCCAGATTGATTTACAAAAGAATTTCTGTTTTTGCATATGAGCCTGCCATTGTTAACAAATCTAAAGGTGCTGTGAGTATAAGAACACTAGTTCTAAGTAGAGTACAAAGGCACATAGCATGTTTTATGTCATGATTAGAATACTCTTGTAATACACAAGTCTTTAAACTGAGCCTGAAATTATGTCTAATTTGCTTTGCTTTGATGTAGGGGCTAAAGGTGATTAATATGCATCTCATGAAGCTTTTTGCGCAACGTGCCATTTTGCCATTTTAGGGATTTTTGTTCAGACTTTGAGACTGACTGTTATAAGAAGAACTGGAATAAATGTTACTGATATTTCTAAGTATTTGTGTGTGTGTTTGAATGAGCTCCTCTGTGCCCTTTTTTCAAACTCCCATTTTGGCATTGAAAGGACAGGACAGAGTTGGAGAGAGACAAAGTGAGGGAGAAAGTCAGGTTCATGTTCATGGCATTGCATTTGTATGGATGCTTGCTTTGTTTGTGCGTTGTGGTGAGTGTCATTAAATGAGGCTGCATGCCCAAAGGGTGTTCAGTCTGTATTAGTATCAGAGACAGTGTGAGGTGAGATCAGGACAAGAGGGGTGAGGATGGGGTTGGGTGAGTGTGGCAACGCAAAGCTAGTGTAAGTCAAACAATACTGCAGCTGTCACATCTGCACCCAGAATCAAACTGGAATGGAAATATCCCAGCTTCTAGGTGACAATCAGATATGCCTGCTTTAGCTTACTAAGAGTTGCAAGTTTGTAGTTATGATATCTACAACATATGATTATTTAAAGGTGCTGTTTACAAGCAATTTCAGACGTTTTGCTGACATCTGCCATTTTTCTAATTTCAACCTCTCTCTCTCTCTCTCTCTCTCTCTCTCTCTCTCTCTCTCTCTCTCTCTCTCAAAAAAAAAACATTTTTTTTTTTTTTTTTGCTGTGGTAAAAAAGGGTGGTACGCCCCTGGTGTCACAGAGACATATTCGATTCTGCATGTCTCTTTTCAGTGATATCTGTAAGGTGGCGGAGAGACATGTGATATATGTGATATTTCCCCAAAAAAACGCTTAACACCTTCACCATCTATTTGACACCGAATGATATTTGACCCAAAAATTTAAATTCATTAATTTACACCCTTGCGGTTCTGAACCTGTGTATACTGTATGGATAGAACAAAAGAAGAAGATATTTTGAAGAATGTTTCAACTGTATTAGCCCACTGTAAAACAGAGGAAAACATTTCAGTGTCACATTTGGAAAATTAAGATTAAAATTAATGTCGAAGATGTTTGTTGGTTAACACCATGGTAGCTTCTGTGGCTATTTTCATGGTGAGAAAAACTCAGCACAATCTAATAAAACATTATTTAATGATAAAGAGTTTTGACAGAAAGAACATGTTGGTGGATCTTCTCCTAGTATTAAACACTTGTGTGTCAGATATGGTGAGGAATTCATCATAAAAGCCCCATTATACTCACCCATGTGGATAATAGTCAATGGCAGCGGTTTCATTTTCCAAGGGCAAAGGAAAACTCTGCTATCGACCGTAATATAATTTGTCCGAACTTTAGTTTGCACCACTGATTCTAATCACTTTTTTTTTTCTCTTCATCCCTTTGGAGTTCCCGTCAGCAGCTGTTTTTCACATAAATGGTCTTCCCCCTGGTGTGAGGTTGGCCCTGTAATGATGCCGCTTTTCTGCTTGCGTGAGTCTGGGTGTGTGCTGGGCAGCAGGAATAGCATTCATGTCAGGTTACTGTCACATCAACTGTGTTAACGGACCTGCCCAGATTTAGAGGAACAAGGAGAAAAGAAATGGTTAGAAGAGAATCATTCATTACCAAAACTCAGATGTGTATGCTCTGAAGATTCAGCTAAACTAGAGCAGAGAGAACTGTAGTGAGATGACTGCAACACCTCAGAACCAAGCGTGCCGCACAAGCCCTGAAAAGGCCAAAACGTCTCGATCGCCCCCTGGTGACTGGTCCTAGTATAGGTCATAAGCCCCGCCTCCCTGTGTTATTCAACGGGATGTGAGACCAACTAAACAATTAAATTACACTTCAAATATCTTTTTTCCAAAGGTGGTTTCTTTCATTTGCTGTTGTTTTTATCAGGCTGATGTAAGTTCAAGTGTCTGTTTCAAAAATAAGTTGGTTTTTAGTTAGTTACGTGATGCGGTGGTGTAACGTCATGATTGACAGCTGTGATTGACAGGTTCTCCGAGCGAAGTAGTCACTGAAGCACCAACGGACATTTTTTTCGGGATCTTCGGAGGACTGAGGAGATTGTATTTACTTTGTTTTAACAAGCCTCTTGTCGTACTGCAATCAATTTTTAAAAAAGTGTGCAGAATGCACTCTCCCTGAGGCGAGTGAGGGCGGAGCGTTGATTTCGCGGCTTTACTTCCTGCTCACTACTGCGCAGGTCTGGTCCCGAGATCGCTAGTACTGCGCAGACTCAAGTTCCAATATGTCAGCGCCATATCGGGACTCTGGCGGCTTCAGTTCTCATCAATGGAAGAGAGCGAAGGGGCGTCGTCCATCTTTTTTTACAGTCTATGCTCAGAACACACATATAGAGAAGAAATTAAGTACATAAAGTACGCTCCCCTTGCTATGCAGGTGTCGATTTCAGCTAAATCAGATGCATTCCATTTAACTCATTCTTCCATCCAGTAGCTCTTCCCTCTCATCCTCCAACTGATCTTGATAAAGCATGTTCTCCCAAAGGAACTCCCACTCCCATTCCTAATGATCAAAGAGAGAGTGGCCCATTTTGGTATCTGGAGTCTCAGACATGCTGTATACTTTCTTAAAAAATGTGTTTTCTAGGGGGCAGATGCACTTACATTTAATAAGAAACATATTTAACACTAATTAATCACTACCCTTAGGTTGGTCTACTTTATTTCTCTGAAATAGTATTAAACATATTGTCTGTTGAGAGTTGAAGTCAGTCTATGTAATGCTAGTTATTTAGGTTACAGAAATGTGTTGTGGAGAGCAGTAGAAAAAGCCAAAAATACAGGGGAAATAATAGAAGAAGAAATAGATGGGGTACACAGTGAGTGTTAATAATAACTCAGCAGGTGGGAAACACACTGTAATTACCTACACTGCATGAGAGAGTAACCTGGATTTATGCTCACACACATACAGACAGACACAAACATACTACATACTGTATGTCTTAATCAATCTAGATATTTCTAAATGAAGGGAGCCTGTGTTAGGGAGCAATTAGTATAATGCAAGTCCAAATCCAGGACAGTGATTTTTGCATATGTGTGATTTGTGTTTTTTTTTTTTTAAGTTTAGGGCAAACTTATTTATGAATTATGATTTCTGTGTGAGAATGTTTGCACACAGATTTTATGTGGAAATATGTGTGTATGCGCTTTAGTATGAGACCCAGTATCTGCAATGTAAAATCTCTGCTGCACCAAAAGCATGTAATATATCCACAGCATCCAGTTTTGGAGACTTTTTTTTACAACTATTTTTGGCTGTGGTATGACCATGCTTTCAAGAGGTTGTGCACTGTTATGTGCAAATGGGAAAATTGTGTGTGCCCTCTTGTGTTTTAGATTTAGACCTTGAAATTTTGGGTAGCTAAGGCCTTATTCTTCAAGCAATTTTCAGCACTTATGGAGCGCATGGTCACTGACCCTATACAAACAACTTCAGAGGTGGGATTATGAGACTATGAACAACAATTGCTGCATGAGTGAATGTTACAGAAGGGGCTCATAGACCTCTGCAGTAATAGCAAACACTCTACTGACAGTGATAGAGTTGACTGTTTCCTGCAATCTTACAGCTTCACTGCTTCTGGACAGCTTGATGGATTTATAATAGGATTGATTCACCCAGACAGAGACTGGAGAATTCTCACCTGAATTTATAATGAGCCATTTGGACAGGGGATGGGCAAAAATAAGATGTTGAACAATCAGAGGCATATTATATTGTCAGTTTAGTCACACTGTCAGAGGACATGTATGGACAGAAAGTACACAGAAAATGGCCAGTTAGCCAAAAAAATAGGAACACGCTTACCACAGAGGAATACTAGAAGGTTTTTTTTGTGTTCCACCTATGTGGTGATTGAAAGAGAAAGGATGACACGTTGCTGGAGGAGGGGCAGAGGTTAATTAGAAATGTCAATAGAGCATATATAGAGAAACGAGGAAGAGAAGAGGACAGTATTTGCATGAGTACACACAAGGCAATTAAGTGAAACAGATGTCACATAAAAAAAATCCCAGACCATAACCATTTTGACTACAAATTAAACTCAATAAGGCATATATACATAAAAAAGGGGCTGAAGGAATGGTAGTGAAAAGAAAAGGAAATGATCTTCAGTAAAATTACAGACCAAATAAACTCACCAAAGCTAGTTTTTGGCTTGTCTTTGAGGTTCCTTAAGCAGCAGCAGCATTTGTGTTGTTCTGGAGTCCTGGTCTTGAGAAGCTATATTCGGCGAAGACAATCCTTAAAATAAATATGTATAATTTAGTTCAGTTAATAATACAAACCAAAACATTTTCAAGATCCTCATGTGCATTGTGTGTACATCACAGTAATAACATGTCATTTTATTTTCAGGACAAAAGATTCTGCACCACAAAAGTAATGTGTTGGAGACAGTAGTGCTCATCAACCCTTCAGATGAAGCTGTTAGCACTGAGGTAAACCCACTCTCTCTGTTTCTCTATATTTCTATAAATATATCTATGTCTGCCACTAAAACATATTTTAAAACTGTTTTAGGTGTCTGGATCACATAGAAACAAATACCTTATTGGGGATAAGAATAAACACAGAGCTAGTATCCTATAGGACAAGAACATCATGGTTCCGTATGTAATGGTTGTGTCACAGTTGCAGGCAAACTCATAAATGCACAACACGGTCATACACACAAAGGCTTGCTTGCACACTGTGACTGCAGTTTGACTCTGCATTAATAATATGGTAAAGCACTGCAGGTCTGACCCTGGCAGACCGCCCAGAACAGTCAATGGCAGCAAACTGGAAAATGCTGGCCTGGACAGAGAACAAGAAAGAGAGAGGAAAAAACACAGAAAGCCAAAGTAATACAATTTGTATTTGTTGAAATTAATGACATTTTTCAGTCAAGTCACACAAAATTGCAACAACAAAAAAAGTTTAGATGAGGTTATAGCAACAAGTTTACTTCTGTTAGGTGGGTTTTTTACAGCATGATATGACATTTTACAGTGCAAACTCTCAGTTGATTAAGGTAACAGTTTTTGGCAGATAAGGCATTTAATAATTAAGGATAACCTTCACATGTTGTTTTTGTTGCATCAAATGCAAGCCATGATTAATCCAAACCAAGTCAATGTTAATTTAATATTATAATATTTATATATATATAGTATAATATAATATATATATATAACTTTGTTTATACCTAGGTACGTCTTATGGTCTCAGACACAGCCCACCATAAGCTGCTTGTCTTAGCAGGACAGTGTTTTGAAAATACAGGCGAGCTGATTCTCCAATCAGGCTCCTTTTCTCTCTCCAATTTCATTGATATTTTTACAGATCAAGAGGTGAGTGATTGTTAGCTTTTTGCTTTGGTTTGCTATATTTACCAGTTTTGTGACTGCAACAGTCAACAGATGCTAAAATTTTGCATGCATATAGCAAGTTTAACATTAAATTCAAGGAAGTTGTCTTATTTAGTGAAACGTTTCAATTCACTTTACTCACAGATTGGAGAACTTCTTAGCACCATACATCCAGCCAACAAAGCCAGTTTAACCCTTTTCTGTCCTGAGCATGGTGACTGGAAAAATTCAAACCTGGACAAACACAACTTGCAGGACTTCATCCATATGAAGTTAAACTCCCCAACCATCCTTCCAGAAATGGAAGGTCTTTCTGAATTCACAGAGTACCTGTCAGAATCTGTAGAAATTCCATCTCCGTTTGACATGCTGGAACCCCCAACTTCAGGAGGGTTCCTAAAATTATCCAAACCATGCTGCTATATTTTCCCTGGTGGACGAGGTGATTCAGCACTGTTTGCAGTTAACGGCTTTAACATGCTGATTAATGGTGGATCTGATAGAAAGTCATGTTTTTGGAAGCTGGTACGCCATCTGGACAGAGTAGATTCTATTCTCCTCACACACATTGGAGATGACAACCTCCCTGGTATTAATAGCATGCTGCAGCGAAAAATAGCTGAACTCGAGGAGGAACAGTCACAGGGATCCACAGCTAACAGTGACTGGACAAAGAATATGATCTCACCTGATATTGGTGTTATGTTTGTCAACATGCCCCAGACCCTGGAAAACCTTGAGCCTAACTACAGGATTAGAAGAAATGCTGGGGAGGCATCTCTCACAATGCAGTACTTAAACAAGCTGTCGTTAAAACCAGAACCTCTGCATAGGAATATTGGGAACACAGTAGAACCAATTATACTTTTCCAGAAAATGGGTGTTGGAAAGCTTGAAATGTATGTTCTTAACCCTGCTAAGAACAGCAAGGAGTTGCAATGCTTCCTGAAAGAATGGACTGGTAGTGATAAAGACAAAGCCCCTGTCTTGTTGCCAAATGGAAAAGAATCAGAGCTCCCAATCTCATATTTGTCTTCCATCTCATCACTGATTGTGTGGCATCCTGCTAACCCATCAGAAAAAATCATCCGTGTTCTGTTTCCAGGCAATTCAACTCAGAATAATATTCTCGAAGGCCTAGAGAAACTTAAACACTTAGACTTCCTCAAACATCCTGTGATCACACAAAAAGAGCTTAATTCAAACTTAGCCCCTACACTGAAACAAGCAAAGATGAAACATAAGACAGACAGTAAAGAGAGCCTAAAGTCCACATCAAAACCATCTCCAAGCAAAAATGTCCACAAAGAGTCAAAAGAAGAAGCCCCTGAAAAACTAAAAATCCTTAGTAAAACTGACTCTGCTGAAACTCAGGAGCTAACACAAAAGACAGAGAAGAAAGAAAAAGCACTTGTGAAAAAAGTGAAAGCAGGAGACAAGGACATTAAAGGCAAGATTGAGCAAACACCCAAAATTGACACTCCAGAGAAAAAGAAAGCTGACATTAAACCAAAAATAATAAAGAAAGAAACAAAGAAATCAGTGGAAAAGAGTGAGGCTGATAAAAAGGCAGAAAAACCCACACCCAAGAAAGAAGAAAAGACCAAAAAAGAAGAGAAAGTAAAGAAAGAAGAAGTGAAGAAGGAAATTAAAAGACGGGACATTAAGAAAGATTCCCTATTAAAGGAAAGCAGAAAGGATGAAAAGAAAGAAATGCAGAAAGAGGAAAAAGAACCTAAGAAAGATTTTAGGAAAGCTGGTAGCTTGAAAAAGAATGCCCCTAGCATACCTGAGGTGAAAAAACCTGCACCTAAACCAAAGGTTGCAGCACGAGGAAAGGCTCCTGGTAGTCCTGCAAAATCCAAAGAGAAGGCTAAGGCTAAGCCCACAAAAAAAGATGCAGGAGAATTAGTGGCAGCAACTTCTGTTTCAGGTGCTACTGCTGATGAACCTGCCATTGAAGCCAGTGTAACAGATGTTCTTGAGGCAGAGAGATCATTGATGTCTTCTCCAGAGGACCTCACTAAAGACTTTGAGGCTCTGAAAGCAGAGGAGATTGTTGAAGATGACGAAATCCTATCTCAGACCAAAAAAGATGATTCTGATCAAGGAGAGATGATCAAGCATGAAGAAATAACTCCTTGCAAAGAGTCTCCAGAAGCAGCAGAGTCACTGGATGAAGGAATAGCAACCACAGAAGCTGAGGAGGAATGTGGTGGTACTCCAGGGGAGCTAGAGCCCAATCAAAAAAGCAATGGCACCAGTGATAAATTTGAAGATGAGGGAACAGGGTTGGAAGAGTCATCTGAGTTGGGGGACTATGAAGAAAAGGGAGATACAGAGGAAGTGGATGAGCAGGACAGAGCAATATCTACATTAAAAGATGATGGAGAGCAAGGAGAGCCGGAAACAAAGGAAGGGTCCGATTATGGTGCAGAAGAACCACAATGTTTTGATGTAACCACACCACCAAGGCTCTCTGCACCTTTATCTCCTGCTGTTTCCATTCATGATGAAACTCTACCAGCAGGTTCAGAAAGTGAGGTCGCCTCTGATGATGAAAATCGAGATGAGCCTCCAGAAGAATACACAACATCTGGACACACTCAGTCTACAATTGAGATCTCAAGTGTTCCAACACCTATGGATGAAATGTCAACTCCAAGAGATGTATTGAGTGACGAGACAACTAATGATGAAAGTGATTCTCCCTCCCAAGATTTTGTCAGGTACAGTATGGCTACAGATTATGAACGAAATAAACTCTCACCTCTCAAAGATCTTCCTGAATTAGATCACTCTAAGAGCGATGCCACTGAAGGGCATGACTATCATGCATCAGCTTCCACCATTTCACCTCCATCTTCACTGGAGGAAGACAAATCTGCCAAGGAGTTTTTAACCAAAACCACATTCTCTTTTGATTCAAACAGGCTCACTGGTACCACTACAAATTTGCCTTTTGTCCGGTCACCTTCTGGTGACCAAAACATGAACATTGACCATATTCATACAGGTGCATCTTCACCGATTGAACTGGGAACCACACTAGCAGGGATGTCAAAAGGAATGGAATCATACAGTCCAGATGAGAAAACATTAGAGGGCCCTTTATCTCCTCAGTCCTCAGGTCACACACCTTACTACCAATCCCCAGTGGAGGAGAAAGATGGCACTATGCCGTCTGAGAAAATGTCTGAGCCCCAGGGTCCAATTATTGTTGACATCACAAGTGACAAGGAATACTCTCCCAGAGAGGCTAGTCCTATTGATGAAGCGGTGCCTGTGTCACAAATGGAAAAGAAGCAATCACCAAGTTATGAAGCACATTTATCAACCAATTATGAGCTTGACCACAAGACCCAAAGCCAGACTGACAATAATGATAAAAGGTTAGCAACTGATGACAGTTCTTCAATTATATCTGCTGCATCATTGCTGCCGGCTAAAGCAGAGAGCCTGTCTGATACAAATCCTTTCACAACATTTAAAGAGGACAGCAAAATGTCCATATCTGAGGGGACCACATCGGATAAGTCTGGCACACCGGTTGATGAGGTTGTTGCAGAGGACACATTTTCTCACATTGCCTCTGCATCAACAGCATCACTCGCAACAAGTTCTTTACCAGAACCTACAACAGATGAGGTCTCCCCATCACTTCATGCTGAAGTGGGCTCCCCTCATTCCACAGAAGTGGATGATTCTCTCTCTGTCTCTGTTGTTCAGACTCCAACCACAATGCAAGAAGCAGAAGTCTCCCCATCTAAGGGCAGTCCCCGGCCTATGTCAATCTCCCCTGATGTTTCTCCAAAAACAGCCAAATTAAGAATGCCACAACAGGAAACAAAATCCTCTGAGCAGTCTTTGTCAGCTGAGTGTGGACAAGAATCCCCAGAACACTCATTTACTTTGGATTTTAGCAAGCAGTCACCAGATCATCCATCTATTGGAGGAATGCAACATACAGCCACTGAAAATGGTCCGACAGAAGTTGATTACAGTCCCTTGGACGGAGCTGGTCTCATGAAAGAACAGCACAGACCCGGGGAAGATGGGGAGAAGGCAATGCTTTTCAAAGAGTCTGATAGTTCCCAGGTTGCATCTGCTTCCCCATCAGATGCCTCTCAGTCCACCCCATCAGTTACAACACCCTGCCAAATTGGGGAGCCAAGAGAAGTTTCCCCAAATGCGGGTCGTTTCTCAGCGTCTGTTACTCCAAAACAGTCACCCCGCAATCAGTCCCCTTTATCTCCTGACTCTTCTCTTGTTCTAGGGAGACCAAGTACTTCACATGAAGGTACAGATAAAGATAAAGCTAGTCCCAGCTCATTGTACGAAGAGACTGGTATGGATAAAATAGAGGACACACAAAATCTGGTGAAGACTCCTCCGAAGGCCCAATCTCCTACAGTGTCATCTTGTTTTTCTCAGAAGACAGAAGAGCATAAACTTGGCTTAGAGACGAATGCCTTCACAGACTTGAACGCCCCCCCTAGCCCCAAAATATCATCTCCAGCAAAAATTTCTCCTTCTTTCAATCAGACAGAAACTCAAGAGAAGTTTTCCAGCAGCTCCACATCATATTCCTACAGCTGTCAATATGGAGAATCTACTAAAATCTGTGATGGTGGGTCCATAGGGCCAGATACATCAAAAACAATCCTTTCTCAGTCACGAGCAGATGTGGACTTGTGTTTGGTGACCTCCTGTGAATACAGACATCCAAAAACAGAGCTTTCTCCATCCTTTATAAACCCCAGTCCTCTTGAGTACTTCATGAATGAGGAACATCCTGTGGAGGAGGAAAAGCCACTTGCTAAGTCTGGAGGAGGACCACCACCACCTGAAGGGAAACAGCAGAACAAGCAGTGTGAAGAAACTCCACCAACCTCTGTAAGTGAATCAGCGCCCTCTCAAACAGACTCTGATGTTCCTCCTGGCACAGAGGAGTGCCCATCAATAACTGCAGATGCAAATATTGACTCTGAGGATGACTCAGAAACACTACCAACAGATAGGACTATCACTTATCGTCATGCAGACCCACCTCCAGCCACGCCCAGAGATCCTGCCCCTGCTCCTCCACATCCTGATGCCTGTATGGTGGATCCTGAGGTCCTTAAGGCTCAGGAGGCATCCCAAAAAGATGAAAGAGGGAAGCCAAAAAAGAACATCAGTAGCAAGACCAAGTCATCTGCAACAAAGAGCTTGTCAAAAACAAGTGCCGAATTGAAAGTATCTTCTCCAAAAAAGACTACAGAAGATAAAGATGCCAAAAATGCTACTAATACCTCTGCATCAAGGGGAGTGAAAAGCAGCACTTCAGGTAATTTTCATACTTTCAATTTAAAAATATGACACCTTACATAATACACAGTTATATGTCTATAGTCTGTTGTTTTTTTAAAGCATTTTTTAACTTTGCTTTTAATATAATATATGATTTATATATTTTTATTGTTGTTAAGGAAGCACCAAGTACAGCACTGGAACGTCAGTACCTAACTGTCCACCAATGTATATGGACCTAGTTTACATACCAAATCACTGCAATGCCAAGAATGTGGATGCTGAGTTCTTTAAACGGATCCGATCCTCCTACTTTGTAGTCAGTGGCAATGATCCAACAGCACAGGAGCCCAGTAAGGCAGTTCTGGATGCTCTGTTGGAAGGAAAGAGCCAATGGGGAAATAATATGCAGGTACTATTATTCTTCCAATTATGGATACTTTCCTTGAAATTAATGTTGCATATGATATTGGTATGGTTATTCTTACCCCTCTAGGTCACACTGATTCCAACCCATGATACAGAAGTTATGAGGGAGTGGTACCAGGAAACCCATGAGAAGCAGCAAGACTTAAACATCATGGTTTTGGCAAGCAGCAGCACTGTGGTCATGCAAGATGAGTCTTTCCCTGCATGTAAGATTGAGCTGTGATTGTCATGATCAAGATGTGGTAGAGGTTGGATGTTGGAGAGCAAACAATAGGAAAACTTACTACACACATTCACAAAAGCAAATGTTTAGGATCTCTTTCCATATACTCAGTAGAGGAACCAGCAAAAATTTTGTTTCTCAGTAGAATTATCTAGTACTCTTTGAGGTCTCAGGTTGTGAAAATATTGGGTTAGACATTGTTGACCACACAAAGAGCAGCTTTTGCTGTGTATAAGACCTCCACAAACACCCAGCATAAGCGACTTAGAGCAAACTAAACAACTGACTAAATACATACAGTAGTCGGTGGATGAACACTGTATTGAGCATCTCCAAGAAAACTGACAACAAACTACAAATTTACTAATTTAAAAACAGATTATAAACTGGTCAATGGATCGCTGAAAAATAACTCCATAAATGATAATGTTTACACCAAAGGTCGAGGGATTGTTTAAATGCCTTAGAAAGTTAAACTGAATGTACAACAAACATGATGCACTTAATATGAGGACAATTAAATGGTATGTATTATCCACAATTACAAATATATCATTGGATGCAAAAGCTACATTTAGCATCATATTCCAGCCGCATTGAGTTGCATAAAGTATGAATGTGAAGCTTGCTACCTTTGTGATTAAATGCAAAATAGAATAAAGGTCTAACCAATTTAAAAGACTCCCTGAGAAAAAATTCCTGAGAAAAAAGGAAATACCATAAGTCGTATGTAAAAACCTTAATGATATAAATAATACATCTTATACCTCTTCCTCCTGGAAATAATTCATAATTATATTGTCACCATTGTAATAGATATGAATTTTTACAGGTAGGAAATATTTCTTTAAAACTGGCCATCATTAGCTTGAAATCACATGTATTTCACACCAGCCTTTTTTAATAGGGTAAAATATTAAATGTTTGAACTCCAAAAATTGTTACTCATTAATTTGTACTGCTTATTATTTGCACACTTTATTTATGTTAATGTTTGTATCCTATGAACTGAGTAATTGAGTTGCAATATTTATTTGCCTTATTTAATACTTAATTTATAATTGGAAATTTGCTTTTTGTGGCATTCCTATGAAGTTAATCATAAAAAGAGATCTCTAACATGCGAAACTTGTCGTTTCAAAGTTGTGTCAGTTCAAAAATTGTTTTTGTTTGATAACTATTGTTTTATTTTTTAACTCCAAATGGAGTTGACTAACCTTTTAACTGAACATTTCACTCAATATTGAGAGCTCTTCTGTATGCACTGTTCATCCAAATCTTATCCATCTACAATTTTTATTTTCTTAGCTTGTCAATGTTTCCAAGAAGAGCCATCAAGATTGTGGTACATTGAAAGTTGAGAAACTGAAAACTTTCCTTTGCTTAGGAATCTTTTATAAAATTGCACTGTACTATAATTATAAATAGCTTAGTGACGGAGTGAGTGGTCGGATGATATGTGCATGTGTAATGTATTATCCTTGACATTTCTCTGTGCTTTCTTTCACTAAGAGGGGAAACACACTCTTTACTGCCAACAAATCACTGCAAGGATATGACTGAAATAATTCATGATTGGAAAATCATGAACTTGGATCAGGTTTGTTGTATCTAAATGTCACTTTTAATCAATAACCATACAGTCATGGAAATTTTACCATCTCATTGAAGACTGTCAATTGAATTCCAATCATCAATTACTATGACGCTTCCACTGTATACGGATTTTACAGTTTCTACTAGTAAATTGCATGATATCTACATGACAATACAGGATGATGCCACAGGTTGTTAAAATATTTCAAAGTCATAACTGCTTGAAACATTTTATCACAATATTTAGAGAACAACAACACATTAACAAAAAATTACCAGGGAACATGGTGCCGTTGTGGCCCAACCCTTTTCAACAGCTCAAGAAGACAATAAACTTGATATGACGATGATCTCAAACCTCACGGTTCAGAACGGGATACTTCTTAATTCCATACTAACAGCAGCAACGGTTAACAGACTCTTCTAGCCACATGCTTTAGCAAAATGCATTGTTGTTTATCCGCTAGACATCTACAAGAGTAAATACAACACACACACACGCTCAGTCTATCACTCCCCTCTTTCCTCTGACCCACAGTAACACTTCACTTCACTTTCTCTCAAAACTTCACAATCCCTCTGGTTTTCCTCGCTGACCTTCGGGTGCTAGTAAGAATATGTCTGCAGTTGTGTATGAACTATATATATTAATCTTGTGAACTTGCATCTTTCCCTTTTTTCATTCCTAATCCCATATCTAGAGGATAGTCTCAAGTGAAAGTATTACCTTGTGCTTTTTCCTGATGTTTGTGTGCGATATATCTTCTCAACTATGGGGTGTTTGATGTAAAGGGAACTACAATTAAAAAGAAGGTAAATCAGTCCACAATAAATAATTTTGTGGAAAATATTTTGTGTTTTTATTTGTAGAGTATGGTATTCCACAAAATGTGTTTATGTTGTTGGTAAGGGGAATTTTGTGATCTTGTGCTTGCTCAAAGGCATTTCTGAGAGTTTAATTGGCTACAAAACAGGCCTAAGCCCCTGGGCTCATGTGTCTGATTCTGGTTAGAGATCTGGCTCCGACCAAAATTACCCAAATTGGAACAGGATTTAGGCAAGTGATTTGTGCATTCTAAGTTTTGACCTCAAAAAGACAACACTGAGCATAACTTTAAATTGAACTTTTCTTTTAAATAAAAGGAGAGCAATTTCCTACATGCTTTTATAAAACATTAGAATACATAGAAAAATGTACTCTTGAAAATAAGCTGTTATGGTGAATCAAGACTGGTTTGCATTAACATCTATTTGATTGAGGGAAGACAGACTGGTCACTACCCTGGCAGTCAACCATGCCCTTATGCCACAGAGGACATTAACTAATGATGACTTGGGCACTGCAGGCATTTTTCAAACCCAGACAGAACCATAGCGTTAAATCAAAATGGAAATGTCTAGCGGCAAAAGTACCAGAGAAATAACATTGGCTGAAGTTCAATGTGAGAAGTCTGGGTCACAGCATGCTATTACTTTTATGTACTGAGCATGATGTCAGCAGATCAATGCAGGTCAGAGGAGTCATGCAACCTAAAGTGACTTTACATTAACTCTGTTTGCTTTTATGTGAAAGGAGTAAAGGAAGTAGAATTATTTTAAATATTTCTTTTGTTTTAAAATTTGATTATGTGCATTGTGTTCTCAAAACTGATGTACCTTTTCAACATGCAGCTTGACAGCAGTTATTATTTCTACCAAAGTGCACTAAAACCACATAAACACTTCATACATCATGTCGCAAACATCCTCACCAATAAAAACGGTCACTTAATAACAAAATTACTTTAAAGCACTGAATACTAGTAATATAACTGGATAATTTCATTATCTTAGATTTTTCAAGTACTGTAGTATGCCAGTGTAAATCACAAATTATCCATTTTAATATCTTTGAATAAAACAAAAAACTGATAGTGATGTTGAACATATTTAGTTTTGACATAAAAGTGAGCAAAAATGAAAAAACAAAACAAAAAAACAACAACTTTTTTTATAAAAGTTCTGATTGACTGTGAGTGAGAAACGATATCATGAGTTAAAATATATGGTCAATGAATGAATTTTGTAACAAGGCAAATAATAAATTATTCACCATTTAATTAATTGAAGGGTTCTCTGAGAAATTAACACAACCAATTTGTGTAAAAAACGGTACTATAACTATTAGCAGTTTACAACAACTTTACTATGCAAATTTGCTAAACAGCAAATTAGATACACAGGGTAATGCTAAAGAAAGTACTATAAACCTGCAATTTGATCATGCACTCTGTGGTCTTGTTCAAAACAAAACATACAAAATCACAAGAAGGAACAAGAAAAATGCTGGTAAAGCTGCAAAGCTCTTTGTTTCGAATGTATTGTAATTTCTCAGATATAAGTGAACACTTGTTCACAATCTATGGCAGGAAATATAAGTGAACACTTGTTCACAAACTATGGCAGGAAAAAAACACTGAATTTACTTTATTAGCCTTGTTATGCCGCTCACAGCATCATGTGAACACCTCCATCTTGGATCTCATCAATAATCCAGCACACTTGAGAGTCAGCCTCCAATTGGGCAAATGAGAGTCTCAGCTGAATGGGGTGAGGTGCTGTTGCTAAGGAAACGAACAGCAGAGTCCCACCAGGACCACAAAAGGAGTCTAAGTATAATACAATTGCTTGTGCTGTTACTGTCTATATTTAACATGTTACATATACCACACACACATTTTAAATATAAATGAGTACATAGTATAGGTTTCAATATTTTTATATAAAGCTAATTAAAAATACTACGAAATACTGACCCTAAATAAAATATCCTCGACAGCAGATTTAGCTCTCTTCTGGGGACAAAACTGTTCCTAAAGTATAGCTAGTTAGCTACACACTAGCATGTGTACTTGCAGATCTTTCCCTTCATCTTGAAAGTCTTTTGAAACATCACCCAATAAAATAATTATCTCCACCTACTCTGCATTTATGGTCATGTCATCCTGTCAGCTTTATACACACACCAATGATTATGTGGATCCTCAAAAGATATTCTTTATTCTACATTGCTTTGTTGCATGTTGTAGCTAATAATCGTGTATTTCATCTCTCAACATGGCATGCCATGTCACTCTCAAATAACTAGACATGCAATAATTTATATCAAACCTGCCTTGACAAAAATTCCCAAACAAACATTTTGTCACAAATAATGTACTGTTGTGGCATATGCACCAGAATGACACACACACACACACACACACACACACACACACACACACACACACACACTCTCTCTCTCTCTCTCTCTCTCTCTCTCTCTCTCTCTCTCTCTCTCTCTCTCTCTCTCTCTCTCTCTCTCTCTCTCTCTCTCTCTCTCTCTCTCTCTCTTAATAATGACCTTTCAATGCAGAGAAAAGAAGCTGGGAAATGATCCAGCTGTTAATTGATTATCTACTGCTGGTGTGGTTAGAACAGATGAGCAAGGGAAGCAAAGGAACACGTTTAGCTTTTTTTTTCTCCACTAATAGCTTCTCTCTTTTTTTAACAATACAAAACAGCATCACTACAGACAGAAAGCCTACTAAGTGTATCTAGGGAAACCAATGGCTTATCACAACCTCCAACTAGCAATGATCATTTAAAGCAACCATTGAAACATAATCAATCAGGGATAGTCAAAATAGGCTACTTGTCAGTCATTTTAACTTGCAATTGAGTAATAAATCAGTCCTAGAAACAATGCTGAAAAGTTTTAGTGAACCTAGTGAAGCTGGTCTGTTCTCTGTTGGTGAACTTTTCAGGGAGACCTGCTCAAACCTGACCTGCTATGCTGTTTTTAGCAGAGAAGACACAAGACAGTGTATTATATTTGTTAGTCAATTAATAATTTGTTTGTCTTCGCCAAACTTGCTATTGGCTTTGTTTATTTAATTCGAAAACAATAGTTCTGTATTTCTTCATTTAAATATAATAATTATCCCAAAGAGTGTTTCGTCTGTGATCAACAGCGCCATCTGCTGATTCAAACTTTTGAATATAAGGGGTAAAATATGGCTTGCAGGCAGTCTATGCTTGCAGGTCTAGCTGTTATGTAGCGTGTTGTTTACCAGCACAGATAACCCAAAGCGTTTAAACCACTATTAAAATAAGTGCCTTCACAGTCACAATCTCAATATTTTCTGAATTAATATCTGAATAAATATTTTATGAGAAACAATAATACATTGTAAACATACCGGGTTAACAGGAGAACGCCACATTGGAATGGTCCATTTCGACCTACAACGGGGGTGTTGTCAGGTTTAGTCAATGGTTTTTATTATTATTATTATTTGTATTGCAAATTATAGATAATGTTCTTGATGTACTTTAAATATTTTATTCTAATATGTATTGTTCAACTAATACATCTAAATAATTTTACCTGCTGAAATAATTATTCGCATAGAAATTGCACAATGTGACTGACTGCGCGTGAGTTCAGGCAGACATGGCGTTGCGAGGACTGAACGCCTGTGCTCGTATTATACTGACCGAGGCGAGAAGAACAGCAGCAGGAGCCCTACAGTCAGACTGTTTAAAATGTCGACATGGAGGTAATATGCGTATAACGCTGTATTTACTCTGTCTTTAGACAATGAGAACATACCATAGAAAGTGGCTCTAAAAGTCAAGGCCAATGAATGTCATTGAGGAGTAAATTAGTAGAGCTTACACACACACACAAACACACTGCATAGTAGAGGAGATTATTGACGTGATTGGTAATACAACACTGTTCTCTCCGCATTGAAGAATTTGTCAATCTTTCTATCCGTGTTGTATTAGTGTTGGAAAAACATCCAAGATGGGTTGTTTCCCAGTCAGACTAGGTGAAAAGTGCCCAAAACCCTCTAAAAACTAAACTATCTGGTTTAAATTTTTGATCAGGGTTTAAATGTGATGAAGGTGGTCAAAATAAATGTCAGTCCTACTGACACATTTTAATATTTGGGTTTTCAGACAGTAGGTGAGAAACTGACTTGTTTACAAACACTCTTTTCAGCCAAACGTCATCTCTTGTCTGAAGATGTGGTGAAGCTGCAGGATTTTCAGCAGAAGAAACTTGCTGTTGCCCACCGAGTCTCAGGATCAAAAGGCATGCTTCATTTGGCTTGATTTAAATAACTTGGTGGTACCACTTTCTGGTGTTTCATTAGTTCAAAGGTGCACTCCGTCATATTTGTCTCATTAAAAAGTTCTACACATGAAAGTGGGTGGCCTCATGGGGGCCGACAAGAGATTGCATGACCATCTGAGTTCTACTATTTGTTTAAAAAAAAAAAAAAAATGAATTAATGAGTTAATGAATCAGTATTGAATTTCTACAATGGCATTGATCATTGAAACCTGAGTTTATGCTTAATGCTATTACAATATTCATGCATCACATGTCCTCATCTGTTGTATTGGCCAGCACAACATAAACACAAGTGACTGAGTGCACCTTTAACACTCGACTGAAACTTAATTTTCTCCCTTGTTCTGAATGTCACTTGTTTTTTTTTTTTTTTTTTTTTTTACAGGTTATTATTTTGATAAAGTACATCAGAAAATAGAGAAAAATGAGCTAATTTTAAAGGATGAATTGAAAATGCTTCTGCATTTATGCCAGTCTGCTGAAGATGTTATTATGGCAAGAAATGCCATTTACAGGTAAAATTGCATCAGTTATTCCTTATATAGATATGGTTTATATTACAAGGATGTTTACACTACTGTGTTTGGGTATGGTAAGATGCTTTTTTTGAAAGAAGTCTCTAATGGTCACCAAGGCTTTGATCACAAATACAGTAAAACTGTGATTAGCTACAATATTGTTGTTATCATTAATTATTGTTTTCTATTTTAATATAAATTAAAATGTCATTTATTCCTGTTATACTCCAGTCTTCAGTGTCACATAATCATTCAGAAATCATTCCCAACATGCTGATTTGGTGCTCAAGAAAGATAGCTTATTTTCAATGTAAAAAACCCCCCAAAAAACAGTTGTGCTGCTTGAATTATTCTTTTTTTTTCTTTTGGAAAGGATACTTTAAAAAATAGGAAGTTATTTGTCTTTCCTGTCACTTTTGATCAATGTAATGTATCCTTGCTAAATAAAAGTCTTGATTTATTTGAAAAATAAAATAAAAAGCTTACTGACCCAAACATTTTAATGGTAGTGTATGTTTACCCAAGAAGCAAATTTATGGTGTTTTAGTTGCGTTCAGCATCATATTTATCTTAATGTTTTTTCTAATATTTAATATTTTTCTGGGTTAGTTCATCCAAAAATGAATATTTTGTCATAATTTACTCACCCTCATATTGTTCCAAACCTGTTCATCTTCCGAACACAAATGAAGATCTTTTTGATGAAATATGAGAGTTTTCTGTCCCTCCATTGACAGCTATGCAACTACCACTTTGACGCTTCAAAAAGTTCATAAAGAGACCGTAAAACTAATCCATATGAATTTAGCGGTTTAGTCCAAATTTTCTGAAGAGACTCGATTGCTTTATATAATGAACAGATTAAATTTAAGCTTTGTTCAGAAGATTTATCAGAAAATTTTAAATAAACGGCCAAAATCATATGGATTAATTTTACTATCTCTTAATTAACTTTTTGAAATGTCAAAGTGTCAGTTAATGGGGGACAGAAAGTTTTGGGTGAACTAACCCTTTAACACTGTTCTCTTTTTATTTATGTCCATTCCAGGTACCATAAAGAGAATCGTAACATGCCATTTGGGGAATTCAAGTTTGGGCCTCTTTTCATGAGGTTATGTTATGAGTTGGGTTTAGGGGAGCTGGCAGCCACAACTCTGACAGATCCAGTAGGTGAAAATTAACACCTACACATTGTGCAAAAGCAATTCTGTTTACTGGATGACCACGTAGTAGTGACATTTTCTTTTTCTTGCTTAGGCTCTCAAAGGATTCTTTCCAGACTCTACATCCTTTAATATTGCCATTGACATACTTTTCACTAAACAGTGCTTCGAAAGTAAGTTTCTTCAGCTTATCTATCTATTCTCATGAAGAATGAAACTTCACGATCAATCAGATAATTGTATTGTGCTCTGGTTGCCTTTCCTGTTGGCTTAAAAATGTGTTCGATAAAATAAAGAACTGAAATGTCTCGTATTTGAACAGCCAGTGAGACAAATGCTTATCTGAGATTTTTGAGGGAATGAATTAATCACCACAAACAAATCCTTCATCGGTAGAGCTTCCTATCTGCAAAAATGCAAAGAAGTCTATCTGTTGTTGCCATGGTTTCAGTGGATGACTGATCTGTTCTCACAGGTGGCCTGGAGGTGGTGGGAGAAATGAAAAAACAAGGAGTGCCGTTCAACAAGGACACCTTCATACTAGCCTTTGCTACTTGTTATAAACTGGTAAAGACAGTGTAGAAGCAAGTATTGTATGCTTTGTATTAAAAACATCTACCCCCGTTTTTCACAGACAAGTCTAAAGATAGACCCAGACTAAAATGCACGTTTGAGCAGTTATAACTGAAAGCAACCTGCACTGACATATCTTAAAATATGTCAGTGCCATTGTTTTGTCTCAAGATGCACACCTGTAATACTTAAATGCCCTAATTGAACTAAGGCCTAATCCTGGCTTAGTCACAGCCCTGTTTTTGAAACCGGGCCTAAGAATCACCAATGAATTACTTTAATCCCAGAAAAGACAAATGGTATTTTCAGCACAGAACAATAACAATAACGGGTACAATGGGTAACCGTCTTGTGGCTTGTTTTTTTGAGCATTAGTTTCTCACTGTAGTTTTAAGTTATGCAAGTATATAACATATTTTTATAGATGTCATTTATAAACCGTGTACACATGTGTTTTTGTACCTTGGAATTGGCAGAACACCTCAAAGTCGTATCATATCTGTTTGACCCTGTTGGAAGAAGGTCAGACAAAAGGCAATCTCATCCCTCGACATGCCTATTGCTTTGCAACTGCTCTTTCTCTCAAACAGGTAAGATGATTAAAATGTCAACATCCAATTTAAAATGAAAGGATACATCTTTCTCGTATGTTATGTAATGCCATACAAATTAATATCAAATTTTAGTAGTTAAATAGCGTTCAGATGTTGTGAAATTGTAATTGAATAACAGACAATGTTGCATCTTTTGATATATTAACAGTAAATCCTAATTTGATCAACTTGTGAAGTGTTTATTTTTCATTGATGTATGTTGTAGAATGACATAGAGAGAGCCCAGACATTCTACTCGCAGATCATGAGCACGCACAGTCGGCCATGCCAGAACCTGAGAGTAAGTGTGTGTTTAAATCAGTCTTTGAAAGAGAGCTTGCATATGTGTAACTGCTCTGTTTTTAGGTTCTCATATTGGCTATGAAAGGGTCCATGAAAGAGGCAGTCGCCGCCCTCACAGCAGCCCAAGTGTCAAAGACTCCAGTGTTTGTGAAGAAAACAGAGTTCTCCCAGGAAGTGGTGAGATCAGCTACACACCTACAATACTTTTTCTTTATTATTGTTACTCATTCACCATGACTATTTCATTTAAGAGTAAAAGTAAAGTCATTCAAAACTATGAAACAAATGGAATTATGCAGTCAACAATATTAATAATGTAAAACAAATCAAAACTAACTGTGCTAACTCTGCACAGTCATGTCATTCTGTTCAGAGGTGCATTTTAAACATTACGAGATTCCCTTACTGCTAGGCACTTGTGGCATTTTTTTTTTCACATTCTGGTCCAATTCATTAATTTCAAAGTAAAAATAAATTTGATTATATTGTATTACTTCACAGTATGTGATATTTTTCAAAAACCTAAAAGACTCTTACCGATCCCATACTTTTGAACATTATTGTATATTTGCTACAAAGCTAAATTCAAGCATATAAGAAAAATGGTTTTAAGATCATGATAAACATTCAAATTCAGTCGAGAGTGTACAAAAACTTTACAGGAAATTTATATAAAAACAAACATGGAACCTCTGGGCCCGGTTGCATGAAAACCCTTAAGTAAGGGTATCCCTGCGGAGGAAAAAATCCTTGAAGAGCGTTGCAACAATCGTCTTAAGTCATCCTTACCTAAGTGTTTACACTAATCGTTTTCCGGCAAAAGACGACAATGGAGAAGCAGCTGCTATACTTACGACATCTCCCATAAACAAAACATTTACCTTTACTACAGTTGTACAGCTGTATTACAATATTTGAGTTAGGGAAATAACGGAAGGCACAGCCATTGGGACGTGTTTTGGTCCCTTCATTTTTTGAGGGTGAAATGGTCACTAAGCACTTTGTCGCAACCCATAACAGAACTTAAGGGAACACTTAAGCAATTAAGGGGAAATACTTATTAATGACCTTGAGGTACCATAAGTTGACCCTTGTTTTTTTTTGTTTTTTTCTCACAACCCATGTTTCACTAAAGGGTACCCTTTGCTTTGTTGCAACTGAGCCCAGATCCTCTATTTATAAAAAAGCCAAACACCTCTTGTATTAAAAGCATTTAAATAAATAAAACCAGAACAGGTTATAAAACGTGTTTTGTGTGTTTCCTCTCACATTTTCGTCTCTCTCTCTCTCCTTTCCGCTCTCTCAGGTTAATGAATTGAGGAAGAAGAGTGCTGATGGGCTGTGGGAGGGACACGTGGAGCGGGTGGTGAGACGGTTAGAGGAGGCCGGTCAGATCACCAAACAGACCCTTGATGAGATCTTGTGTCACACTCCCTCTAGAAAGGCGAGGCCTCCAGGAATAATGGAGCAGGAAAGAAAGATCAGCCGAAGGACTTTTAAACCTTTGCGGTCTGCACTACTGTTAGAGTGAATCCAGTGAGTTCAAGACTCTCAGCTTTAGTATATTATATTACGAGAGTGAAGGGGTATCCTTGATCTGCACACACCGTAGACACAGCCCATTCAAGCTCAGTATTTGGCATCATCTACCTCCTGCTGTTTTAAGCCAGTTACTGTTGCCTTGAGTTGTTGAAATCAAGTAAGGAATTGAATCACTTTAATGAAGTGATGCTCCTCTAATTTGGTATCGTGTGCATTTTTGTATTCCTTTTTAAAGGGAAATGGAAGAAATGTGAGTAGAGAAGCAATCAGGTGATAACTGTGGACCCTCTTTATTTTTCAACCCTCTTAACCAGCAACATACAACACTTTAAAGTGTTGATAAATGCTATTAAAAAAAGTGTTGCTGTATGTGTTCTAAACAGAAGCAAGATGTTCTGCTGGAAGAGAAATGGGCGGTTGATGTTTCGTATGTGGTCAGGGTATGCATGATAAAAATGTATTTTATTTTTAATGTGATAGTATTGATTGAGGGTTTGAATACTTTGGCTGTCCAGATCCTGAGTTTATCAAAATGCTCATAAGATGTGAATGTGTTTCCCCAGTTGATATTAAATAAAAACAGAAATGGGCAAATAATCAGGTTTTTTATTTATTTAAAATTCTATATTTAAGTCAATCAAATTCTGAAATTGTGGTTTGTGATGAAGTGAGATTTGCTCAACTCTCATGGACATGAAGTCAAGAGCTAAGGGTTTCACTTTATTTTGATGGTCCCTCAATGATTTAAGTCCTGTTGTCCTCTACAGTGGACATGTATGAAATCAATGCCCTGTTCTGTAACAGAAAGGCATTTTTTGATTTGAAACCCCATAATGTTTTCCTGAGATGTTGATTTATGAAATACAATTTGAAAAGTAGTCCGATTTAAATTATAATTACAATATATTATCATATTTCCATACATGCGCTACATTTGATCACTAAATAAATGTCAGACATTTTTAAAGACCAAGGAGAAGTTTTCATGGTGAAACCTCCAAACAATTGGTATCTCTGAAAAGCCCTGAATGTGCTCTTTACAGGACACCCAGGTTGTGTCATGTATGATGTCCACTACAGTAGACAAAAGTCTATTCCTGGGTCCCATATTACTGTCTCCCTTTGATGAAAATATATAGGTTTTGTATTCATTTTTATACAACAGTTCTCTCTGGTTCTCGAAACTGATTGGCTGAGAGCCTTTTCCAGCCGTGCGGTTTCCCTCCAGAATCGGCACTCTAACCGTTTCACCGATTGTATCACTCCGCTTGCAACATTTCTCACAGAGAGCGTCGTGGCAAACCACTATCATTTTACAAATACTACTTTTATTGTGTAATGTAGTTTTAAGAAGTTTTTTTTAGGTGAGAATGTAGTTATTTAGACATCAAATATGCAACTTATATATAACCATAGCGCATACTTGTTTAGACGTTTTCTGTGAGCTCCAGACCGTCAACGGTCGTTCAGCGCTCATGTAACTTACCTGCGTGAACAGCTTTATCTCGACCAGTACGTCCTTCAGGAATTTGCAGCTAACTTCATATTTAACTGAAATTCTGTTCTAAATATTATTTAAATAAACAATGTTAGCCATTCTAAAAGTATAAGTTGGTACAATAGCACAAAAAAACAAAACAAAAAAAAACACACAAGCAAACAGTTCAGTTAAAAAGTATAAAGCACCGCTAGTTATGCCGCGTTACAGGCAATCTGTAACCATCTGTAACCCGTGTTTTTCCAACCTTATACCCGTGAAAGTGCATTGGAATGGCAGTCAAACCCGTGACTTCCCACCCGTGAACTCGTAGATCGATGTACTCCCAGTTACGAGTTGGAAAAACACGGGTTACAGGTTGCCTGGAACGCGGCATAACTAGCGGTGCTTTATACTTTTTAACTGAACTGTTTGCTTGTGTTTTTTTGTTTTTTTTTGTGCTATTGTACAAACTTATAGGCTACTTTTAGAATGGCTAACATTGTTTATTTAAATAATATTTTTTAATAAATAATATTGTATAGGCTATAAATAACATGCCGTATTTGGTATTGAGACGCTCCATAGTGATTGTGATTTCGACTTCAGTGAAAGTTACATTATTACACCTTTAGATGGCAGCAAATATCTTTACGAGTCAATCAGGGGTCAGACAGGAGCTATGGTCAGGAGCAAAGACTTTTATATTGAAAGGGGCTGAAACAAGGTTGCAAATCCCCTCAACTGTTAAAAGGACAAAGAAAAATATATCGCTTTTCTCAGCGGACATTCAAACTGATTTTGTTATTATGACCTAAGATAACCTGAAGAATATCATCAAGATGCAGGTAATACACACATTTAGTCGACCTCTCTCTCTCTAATAATCTACATATTACAATAAGCTTCAATGAAACTAACGTTTCTTAGTTTCTAGTTTCTAAACTGACATTTTTAGAATTGATAACGGAGGATTGGTCACAACTGTCAGATTTGAATCCGTAGCGGAAGGAAGTAGTTCCAAACAAAAGCTGGTTTACAGCCATTATCGCACTGCTGCTCATGTAAGATTGCTCATCTAAATCACTTTGCAAGTCTCTTCAGTGTATAATGCACCAAAAAAGTAAATTCTGTCATCATTTACTCACCCTCATGCATTGAGTTTTTGTTTGCATTGTCTAGTAGTTTAATTGTTGTACACAGAACAATGATGCCACTGTAAATAAATAATTCGCCCAACGTGGGGCTCGAACCCACGACCCTGAGATTAAGAGTCTCATGCTCTACCGACTCCGCCAAAGCTGGGGAACAATTGTCTGTATAAGATGGGGAAGAATTGAGGGGGAGGGGCGCGAGGAGAGGAGAAAATATCACAGAGATACGGGTTCGATCCCCAGCAAGAACATGCGTTTTCTTGCTGGGTCTATTGTCTTTTTTATTCATTTCAAGATTTATTTAGTGCAATATAAGGAATGCAGTTCAGCTTGCAGGCAATTAACCATGTATTTAATTATTAACACATTGCATTTTAATCCAATTTTTTTTTTCTTTTGATCAAAAGGAGGTACTGAACCACATTTTTAGGGACTTCCCAATGATCTAACTTTATAAGCACTCTGCATTGATGACCCAGTATTATTATTAGAATGGAAGAACATTTAGTGTACTGATATACTGCAGGATTTGCAGGAGTATCTAATAATGATTAATAGTAAACTACCACCTATTATTGTAACCTTGATTGAAAAAATAAATATATGGGCATTCTGCATGTATCTTTTCTTTTATGTAATTTGACTCCACCTAAGCCTGCTATATCACATCACTGTCACTATCAGCCATTAACAAAACAATAAACATAAAACAGATCAATAAAATATTTAAAAAAATATTTTTTATTCTTTTCACGTCGAAATATACAACATATAATGTACACTTTATAATATACATACAAATATACAACATTCAACAAAATATGTACAAACAAATCACGTTTGGTATAGTATTTACAATAAATCACTATTTACAAGTAAAAAGAAAACAAACAAACAGAACTGAACTAAACTATAGACAACACATTAACCTAGAACAAATACAACATTGTGTATATTTTGTGGGCAGCACAATGAATCACAATCAAATTGAATAAAAAATAAATAAATAAAATAAAATCAAAAATAGTGCAATTATTTCGGTATTAGTTTTGCAAAACAACTAAATAGTTTACTATAATGAAAACAAAATCTTCACAACATAAAATACAATGATGTACTATTTTCTCATCATTCTCAGCCACTGCTCTTTGGTTAGGGTCTCCCTGTTTGGGCAGTAAATTCTGCCTTTGAACTGGCTATGGCCGGTGTCTGTGGTGCGTGGCTCTCCACATTTAGTGCATCTGTTGGATGTGACTGTTCTAGTGTATTTACGCTTTTCTTTTTGTGGCGTGTCTTGCATTTGACAAGGGCCAGTTGTGCTCTCAGAATGTGGTGTGCAAACTCTACTGGGTGCAGTGGTCTGGGGTGGCGGCAGAAGCAGAATGCTACTTGCTGTAGGGGTTGGTGGCACTAGGAGTGGCATGTAAAAAACTGCTGGCTGAGCTGTATGTTGTTTTGGCTGTATGGTTCTCAGCTCAGCTCTATCTTTGACAACTAGCTTGGTTTTTGCCCACCCAGCCGTGTCAAGTGGCATGTTGTAAGTGTGTTCATGCATGTGTGGTGTGACTTGAGTGGGCCTAGTGTTTACTCGGAGTAGTGGTTCACTGGCAACAGGGCGTTCATCAGGCAGTACCAACCCTTGCATCAGAATTGCAACTTCTTGTGCCTTGAATCTTTTGTTATGCCACTGTATCAACGTGGTCTGATTTACAGTAACAAGTTGCAGAGTTGTATCTTTCATAATAATGCCGTTGATTAAAATGAGCTGTCGAATCTTTTTATAATCATTTAGAATTAGTGACCATCTTGAAAGGGTTTGGTGTCCAATTTTCTTGGGGCTATTATGAATGTTGCACAATCTGATAAATATTGTTTCTACAAGACGGCTGCAGTTTGGCCACTGAGCAGCTGAACCAGTAGAACCAAGTACACACCTTTTTGTACTTTCAACTCCTGCAAATACAGCCTTCTTTTTCGGAGACCTAAACCGACCAGTGAGCAGTCTCTCCTGATGTCGAGCAGCATAAGAAATCCGGTCCTTATCGTGTTGCTCCAAGTTCTGCCAAAGACCCACAATGGTGCTGGCCTGCTGATTGGTAAGAGTGAGGCCTTTTTCATTTCTTAGCTCCACCAAGTATTCCGCAAGCTCATCAACACGATCCATTCCTGCCAAACTCTGTTCATCCACGGCCTAGGAGGAAGTATTACATTAGATTTGAAGTATTTCAAGAAGGTCAAACATCAATAAATATAAAGCATACTGGTATTTCTCTTACAACTTGCTCTGAAGATGTAGATTGTCCAGGTAACCCAGACGGGACCCCCAGCAGGTGAGTGGACTGGACAGGAGGAGCGGGTGCAGACGGGACCCCCAGCAGGTGAGTGGACTGGACAGGAGGAGCGGGCGCAGGTTGGACCCCCAGCAGGTGAGTGGACTGGACAGGAGGAGCGGGTGCAGACGGGACCCCCAGCAGGTGAGTGGACTGGACAGGAGGAGCGGGCGCAGGTTGGACCCCCAGCAGGTGAGTGGACTGGACAGGAGGAGCGGGTGCAGACGGGACCCCCAGCAGGTGAGTGGACTGGACAGGAGGAGCGGGCGCAGGTTGGACCCCCAGCAGGTGAGTGGACTGGACAGGAGGAGCGGGCGCAGGTTGGACCCCCAGCAGGTGAGTGGACTGGACAGGAGGAGCGGGCGCAGGTTGGACCCCCAGCAGGTGAGTGGACTGGACAGGAGGAGCGGGTGCAGACGGGACCCCCAGCAGGTGAGTGGACTGGACAGGAGGAGCGGGCGCAGGTTGGACCCCCAGCAGGTGAGTGGACTGGACAGGAGGAGCGGGTGCAGACGGGACCCCCAGCAGGTGAGTGGACTGGACAGGAGGAGCGGGTGCAGACGGGACCCCCAGCAGGTGAGTGGACTGGACAGGAGGAGCGGGTGCAGACGGGACCCCCAGCAGGTGAGTGGACTGGACAGGAGGAGCGGGCGCAGGTTGGACCCCCAGCAGGTGAGTGGACTGGACAGGAGGAGCGGACTGACCAGAAAGCTCAGGAGCACAAGAAGCCGGTAGCACTGAGATCATATCAGATGTGTCCAAAAGTAAATCGGCAAGAGTGACCTCAATATGTTCAAGTTCTTCAAAGCCCTCATCAGTCTCTACTGGCTCTTCCAACTGCTCCAGCAATGTATTTGCCTCCTCGGAGTCTGACGCCATACACTGTAGAGGTTCATTGTTCTGCCTCAACAGGTACTGCACTCCAATCAGTTCACCTGAAAATGCAAAACCAATTTTGAAAAAAAAAAAAAAAAAAAACTACATAGAAACAGAGACAGAACTATGAGCATAAACATACAATATTAAATATGAATACCTGTGTACTTTGCGGGTGGTGTAAAAGAAGGAATCAGCTTCCTGCCAAAAACCTTCTCATAATCTTTATTCACACTGTGAACCAGCTCGCCCGAGTATGTGCGCAGGCCAGAGGCCTCTGCCTCCAGAGCAGCTGCTGCCCTGTTGTGGTTCCAGCGATGTAGCCCATCTAGTAGGTAGATCTGGAAGTTAAGCGAGTTTGCACTGTTTCCTAAAGTAAATACAAAAAAATGACAAAAAGGAATAAGGTAAAGTATTTCTGTTAAACATAAACATTATTGAGTTGCACGTACCTGGAATGAACCGGTTTAAGTGACAGTGGAATGACTCCAAAGATGTAGAACCTCTGGCACAGCGCAGTGTCTGCAGTTGCACTCCTCCCTTGGTGATGGTGCCAGTCTGTGTGTACAGCGCCACACCAGGTGGGTCCTGAATACACTTAACATGTCTCTTCTGAACACGCCAGATGTGCTGCATTCTGATGGGGTCCAGAAGAGGAACACCAAGGGCATCCTTACCCTTGTCACTGATGAGCTCACTGATGAGCTGATCCAACAGCCGGATGGTTTGCTCTTCTCCACGAGTCCTCCTCCTGCAGTGCAGCTCTAACTCTTCTTTTGTTATGTGCCGATCTAGCTGCTTCTCCGTCAGAGCCATCAGGCCTTGCTCTTTTAGCTGTGCTCTTTTTGCCTCTCTCAGCTTGTTGACATCAGCAGCATCCCACTCAAAAATACATGCTGACATGCGAGCCATGAAAGTGGGGTAGAGCTGGTGTGCATCAGTGGTGCATCCCACAGCCAGGCGTCGCATAAAGTGCCAGATGTCGAGGCGAACAATCAAGTTAGGCCATCCACCAAATCTGGCCTTCAGCTTGGTCTCACCCACATCCTTGCAGCAGCCACAGTCCACATAGAGAGCAACAGGAGGGTCTACACCTGCAGCTTTATACCTGCGAGAAATAATTATCAAAAATAATTAAAGAATTTCATCATCAAACAACAGTAAATTACAAATGAAAATTGTAAATAGTAAATTCTAAACTAAGGACAAGTTAAATTACATGTAACTGAAAATGTATTACAGGTAACATACCTGTCTACCAAGCCAGCTGCCATAAGATCCAAACCTGGTCCCTCACCAGCAGTCAAGACACTGATGAGCACTTGACCCATCTCGTTACCAACGGATGTCAGCCACTGTGCAGTGCCTTTTGCCGGTCCTGAGAGCTTTTTGGTGATCTAAAACAAACATATATATTAAACCAACAGTAGCAACTCCTTCAATGGTTCTATTGCATGAATATAGAGCTTATGCGTGTAATGTCATAAAAAAAATTGAGTGGCTATCTCTGCAATGTTATTCTTGTTTTAATCTTTGAATTGTCCCTCAATTTGACATTCCATCTTATGTTATTAAGTTGTTCATTCATTTGAGGTTCCATTTCTATTTAGATTTAAATAGAAATAGAATCTGCATAACCTCAATACAATAATAATTAAAGATGTACCTTTCTGGTGGAATCCAGTTTTAAGATGGATCCATAAGTGGAGGTGATACTAGCCTTGATATCCTCCAGCCTGAACAGGATGTCTTGGCTGTACACCACTGAAAGCCACTTATAGCTGGGAATTGCCACAGGTTGGGGAGGCTCTTCAAATGTTGGCGGCATCAGGCAACTTTTGCTGATAAAAGAAGCACACTCGCTGGTATACCGCGCAACCCTTTTCAGCCACTCTTCACTGTGGTTCTCTTTCAACTGGCCAATCAGTCGGACAGGGCCATTCCCCAGACCACGTTCCCGTAGGAGGCGTATCACCCTGATGTCACAGGCATATCTGTAATAAGAAATAAATTATATATACATGGATAAGCAACTGACAAAAATCACACAATAATGCAACATACCGGCGGGTAAGAATGACCCTAAACTCAGAACGGTGGGCCACGTCCAGCTGCTCAAGTATTTCCCTATTCCAAGACAGGTAGCTGCGGCGGCACTTGGAGCAAATCAGAGTCTCTGTGACCAGGTTGTAAAAGCGGTCAATGTCAAGGACCTGACGCACCCGCCTGTGAAGACCTCCACTAGTCAGAGGGCTTTTACAGGCTTGGTCCGCACACAGCAGCCTGACTTTCCACAGCCTATACGGCATCCACAGCAGTAAGGGATGGGCAAAAAATCTGGCTGATGTTGGTGCCTGGTGGTAAATAAGGGATGGCTGTGGAGGGAAATACCACAACTGGAGATGGTCCTGGAGCTCCAAATTCCCACGAGCACCAACTCTGAACAATCCTGTGGAGACCCATTGGTGATCCTCCTGGGGCATGGTTTTAGGCCACAGGAGAGGAACTGCAGCAGAGTGCTCAGGCTGGAATGCGCTCTGTAGACACAGAAAAGGACAGGTCAAATAAAGACAAAAAAATACTAACCAAACATAGTAACAAGTGCAATGTTTTACCACATTCACTCCTAAACTCTGCCCCTCCACTGGCCGATGCCGTTGTTTTGGAGGCGGTAATGGAGGAGCAAGAAAAAATGATTCTGCACTTGGAGGCTGTGGTGGAGAGATGGTTTGAGGAGGACCACCTGCTAGCACTGGAGCCTCACACACATGGGCAGCTGCATTTGTAGCAGTGGTTGAATGAGTCTAAAAATACAAGGTATAAAAAAATTGTATCATTGGAAAAAATTTTTTCAGCAAAGAATTAATAATTATTCATTACTTACATGAGCTTTCCGTCCAACATTTAAATTTGGCTTTGCACTCTCCACATGCTTTCCACCAAATCTGGACCTTTTAAACTTTAAAGAGAGAAGTATTAATATGACAATTGTGAACCATTTTAAAACACATGCCATCATATGTACCGAAGAAAGGGTGAGCTTGGGCCTTTTCACCAAACTTGCGGGTGTAGTGTCAGCCGTGGGATGCTCTACTGGAGCAGTGGTTGGGAGCTGAAATATGACAAGAATATAAAATATTTGAATTTGTTATGAATTCTCTCTCACATAAAGCTATAAAATCTACCTACCATTAAGGAGCTACATTGACCACTAGTTGATTGGTCTGCACTGCTTGTGGGTCTAGATGAGGCTGTAGGCACTTGCTGCTGCATAACAAAAATGTATAAAACAGTGCATATATATACAGTATGAAATAAAATTTCCAAGAAAGTCTGACTTAGAAAGATGATGGACAAAATCACCAGTGATTTAAAGAAAGCACAATATTACTGTTCTATTCTATGTTAATAGTATAAACAATAATGTATAAGAACCCCTTTCATGCAAATGACGTGACAAATTTAGATTTGGGTTTTTTATTCAGTTATTAGTGATGTAGTTAGTTTTAACCTTATGACCTTCTTTTACCTGCTACGCAATTTCCTCTGCTGTGGAACAGACCTTTTGCCAAACCAACCCAGATAGAAACAACAGAAATTGTCCAAGAATACATTAATATTAAGAAATACCACATTTTTATATTGTGTGCACACTGCATCAACTGTAGTTAAACTGAAAGAGCCCAAATTAGCCTACCTTATGAGGATGAAATCCACACAAACACATCTGTGGCTGGGAGAAAAGCGTCCGCTGGCCTCTCAGCTGCAGAGGGCACTTCTCTATCTGTAAACAAAACAAAAGATGCCACTTACTTACCAAATTTTGTCTTGTACAAGTTCTTGTTTTATGCTCATACTGTACATACTGAAAATATAATATGTCTACTACTCAAAATTAATATATCTATATATCTATATATATATATATATATATATATATATATATATATATATTCCTTTTGATACTTTTCCTACATACCTTCTGATACAGACTGTACCACTTCTTTTGCCTTGGAGCAGGTCGGTTACCTGCATCTGATGGCCAGACACCAGTGGAGGCAAAAGACCTGAGCCGCGAGACCCACTCAATATCATCCATAGCCTTGTGGCTTTTTGATTGTTGTTTGGACATTTTCTGTAATGACAGATAAGCAGTTGTATTCATGTTATAGTGTAATTACATTAAGTCATCATGGCAAGGGCCCAAAATGAGGGATTACAGAGACATGCACCGAACATGTATGCAACACATGATATGTACCACACCAGCTCAATCCTGTTAATAACCAGGGCTTGACATTAACTCTAACCAACTAGTCAAACACTATTAGATTTCTATTGTATTCTACTCTCACAAGCCCCTTTGTTCAGATGAGTGCACATTTGATTTTGTATGCTATAAAAAGAACTAGTTGTACCATGTTTTTACTGTTTTGTTTTCATAGATTGTATAGATATATAACCTTTGATAGTTTCATATCAAGCCCTGCTTGCCTAGAAAAGGCGGATTATTTTGGCGCAAAAGTGCACTCCTTTGCATATGCCTACAAATAAACCATGAATATGGTACCAACACATGCTCAATTGTATTTGGTGACAGCGTAAAGTGTTACATTTGTCATAAAGTTAATATGAAGCTACTGATGGTAGTAGTGCGAACCTAGCGTAAAAGTTTGTTTACAACATTGGCTGATCGATAATGACAAAAGCCGCATTTAGCGGCAGCAAACAGGCTAGCAAAATCCTATATGAAAATAGAAACAATTGAATATCCAATAATACACATAAAAGTTCTTACCGGAATCGTCAAGAGTACAAGGAGCAAGAAGGATGAGTTCAGAGTTCAGCGTTCAGCATTCTGCATTCAAAGAAACAGCATCGGCAGCTTCAGCATCCACCTGTCGTGCGATTGGCCAGCAAAAAATGGACGCCTCTAGATGATAGGCTATTGAATTATTGACCCACCCGCCTGATTGGCCAGCGAAAGATTGAATCTCTAAGGTGATTGGTCGCCATATACAGTCCTACGGCCGTCGGGTACCGCCAGCCGGGCCTGTAACGAAAATAATTGGGGGGTCAATTTTAGGGTTTCCCTGCCAAATCCTGTACAGCGACTCGACGAGCGCTAGGACCCAGGCAGTGCCGCACAGAGGCTTATCGCTGTCGATGTGCGGTGATCCGGACCAGACTGAGTCCATGTATGTAAGCTAGCCTAGCGTCACCACCCAACGCCCGCGAAACACGCTCATTTCACACGGGTCCATCCACTGTAAACTCTCGCGGAGACCTCATCTTCCGCTCGATAACAGCCGGTCTTGAAGCTGAAGGTCAAGGTGGAGGCCGTTATTTGATGTGAAAGGGTGTAGATCTGTGCGCCTACACACACATACACACACGCACAGAGAGAGAGAGAGAGACTCCAGACATACAAGATGGAGTGCCAGTGGAAACCCGACGAGCAGGGACTTCAGCAGATCCTACAGCTGCTCAAGGAATCACAGTCCCCGGACACATCAACGCAACGATCCGTCCAACAAGTATCCTTTACCTCACTGTAAAACAGAGTGCTGGAGGATGTCGGGCGAACGAGGGGATGGCGGAGGTCAGGAGGAGTTGGCCTGTGATTAGCTCATCCGTTAGGTAGTGCTTGAGATTTGAAAGACACGCAGTTAGTCATTTGGTTTGTTTATATTGTATCTGTAGATTTGGATGGTGTCAGCAGGTGTATATAGCTGTAAGTCGGGGAGTGTTTAAGTTAAAGGGGTAGCGTTAGTTCACCCAAAAACGAACATCTGCCATCAGCCTCACCCTCACCCTCACGTTATTCAAAAAATGTATGATTTTGTTTTATGGAACATAAATTAAGAAATTTTGAGAAACGCCTGTGTTTTTTTCTTTTTTCTTTCGTACAATGGAAGTCAGTGGTCACCAAAATTGGTATCAACATTCCTTAAAATATCTTCGTTTAATGTTACATCCCACAGAAGAAAAAATGTCTCAATAGTTTAACGACATTGGGGTACGTAAATGTTGACTGAATTTTCATTTTTGCGTGAACTGTCCCTTTATGCTTTAGATCAATGCCGTGTTTAGCTGAAACAAACTCATATTTGAGATTCATTTCAAACAATCATCTTATCTAATAAACGCTAGGGTTGTGCGCAAAACATACATGTTTTACAGCAATTTTGGGCATCATAGGAGCGTTTGCAACACTTCAAACTGAAATGTTGTCTAGGTAGGCAGCTCACTGTTATGAGCCGCAGATTAGACGGACCTCCATCTGCAGTGGCGCGAGTATTATCACGATTTTCTGTCACATAATCGGATGCAGCTCAGACAAAGACATCTGACATTGGAGATGTTTCAGACTTTATTCCACATAGGGAGAGAAGTGAGCAAGATGTGTCAGTGTGTGAACTGTGACGCCCCTTCATCTAGCAAATTATGCATAGTCTTTTGTCCATCAGAACGCTATAAAAATGCTATACTAAAAACCTTTACGACATTTTAAGCTTTTAAACGGTAAAATGAATATCACAACAAATATATCCAGTTATATAAATACGTGTCATATATTTTTGCTTAATTGCCAGTACGTAAAAACTAGATACATTATTTGGATACAAATTAGCTAGAAACAGAAAAAAAAAAAAAAAAAAAGGTAACCAAACAGTTTTGGTGACCATTGATTTCCATTATATGGAAGCAAAGAAAAAGCATTGCTCAAAATATTTTCATTTATGTTCCACAGAAGAAAGAAAGTCATACAGGTTTGGAAAAATGGATGAGAAAATGATGACAGAATTTTATTTTTGGGTGAACTATCCCTTTAAGGTGGGGGGGTTTCTTTAAATGGAAGCTGTGGCCATATATCTGTGGCCCTGAGTTAGTTCTTCTATGCCACAGGTGTCCAAACCCGGTTCTGGAGGGCCACTGTCCTGTAGAGTTTAGCTCCAATTTGCTTCAACACACCCGCCTGGAAGTTTATAGTATGTCTATATCATCTTGATTAGCTGGTGTAACGGACTTAGGCCTGTCTTTAGCGTCCTTTTTTGTGTGCCCGCCTCCCACACTGGAGACTCCAGTTCGAATTCCGATTACACTGGTTCAGGTGTGATTAATTGGGGTTGGAGCTAAACTTTGCAGGACAGTTGCCCTCAAGGAGTAGGATTGGACACCGCTTTACTATGCACTTTCTACACCAGCGATGGGCCACGTCAGTCCTGTGCTGCGTTCCAGTCCACTTTTAGACACGCACTTGCGAACTTCCCTAAGCACTTCCCCTCGGGGGAATCCCTGCCGCCATTTTGAAGTGCGTTCCACTTCGTGAAGTGGACGAGGGAAGTTTATATGGACAGACCCTCGTTCCCTCGATCTTGACCGAGGGAGCGAGTCTACTTCAAATGTACACTTCAGGTACCTATATGTCCCACAATGCAGTACGACTGTGACGTCACCACACATCTCGTCTAATCACCACCACATTTGGATGCTGCATTAAACAAATTCTTAAAGGAAAAAAAATGTAAATAATAAATCAACTCCATAGCTGATTCCAAGTGATCAAGGGCTTAGGACGTTCCAGTTCAGCCCATTGCAGTTTCCGCCAGTAGTGGGCACTCGTGCAACGTAAGCAATGACGTACATCCGAGTGAACGAGACGGAGGGAAGTTAGCGAGTGAAGGGCATGACAATTTTGGACTGGAACGCAGCACCGGAGTGCCGCTGTCCTGCAGAGTTTAGTTCCAACCCTAATCAAACACACCTGAACAAGCTAATGCCTGGTACACATTGTACCATTTTGGGGTCTCCCAGATTAAAGATGACCAATCGTGCAAATTTCTGTGGTCGTGGCTCCTAAACGGTGGTCCTACGCCGTACAGTGAGAGAGGTTAAAAGATGGCCGTTGTCACGGTCTTGTGACCAAAGATAGTCTGTGATAATGTTCTGACAGTGTCAGAAATTTATCATGATCATCTCACAGTGTGTTTGCTGCTACGACCTACATCTACTGACTAGCTAATAAAAATGCGACATAAAATAGTGTGTTGATCAACGCGACATAGTACTAAAACTTAAAACTACTTACCTCAAGCTCCATTTGCAAAATTGGCATGCCAAGTTGTCTCCTTTTCCCTAGCCAGACCAGCCCTGTTCTACAGAATTATCTCAGATGATAGCAGACTTACTGAATTATTTTGTATTATTTTTCATTTTGTAATGTTTGTAAAGGCTACTCAGTGATGTTTGTGTTTTTATTTATTTTTTAAATTAGCTAATTTTTAATTGCATTTTGTCCCAAGTATATTTTATTTTATTTATACAAGTAATTTTTACTCAATGTTAAATTAAATTCACACATCATTTGCGTATTAACCATTTTCTCATATATTCATAGTTTCATTCATTGATGCAATCATCCATCCACTGTAAACAGCATGTGGTTAGTCCATAAAGTACGTGCACTGATGCACATTTCCCCTGCTGTTTGCATTATCCTCTGTCTCTCTGGTCTGGATGTCTTTCCTTAATGTTCACCACAGAAACTTGAGCAGCTCAATCAATACCCGGACTTCAACAACTACCTAATATTTGTGCTCACAAAGCTAAAGACAGAAGGTAAGATGTGCATGTCAACATTAACTTATTGTATTACGCTTGATTTATAATTTTGATTTGGAATGTGAGAGTCAAGCATCTGGATAGATATGGGTCATGTTCATTTGAAAGCCTATAACTTTTTTTTTAATGATTTTTACGTAGTCACATTGTGTGAGGGGAGGCACTGCTAGTAGTTGCAGGAAATTATCTTTTGTCAGTCTGCAGTGTGGTTGTTGCAGTTTATGAGGTTTGCCATGACAGGTTGTGTAGTATATGACTTATATTGCTGTTTCTGGAAGGGAGTTGAGTCAGGCAGAATGAAGCTCATTTCTAGGTGGTGTTTAGTCTCTGTAGTGTCTTCTGAAGCCAGTGTCTTTATAGCTGGTGTGACTTCAGGTCAGTGGTAATCTGTCAAGTGCACTGGGAGCTTAGCTGCACTGACCTTTTGAATCTGTGTCCTCCGTCAAGCCCCAGGTCACAGAGCATGTTTTGAAACGACACAAGTTCATCTGCCAAGGTTTCTCCCTCTTTTTCCTGAATTAGCCCAAGGTCCATTTAAAAACAGAAGGTTCTTTATTAAGCATCTACCAAACCAGCTCAGAGCTGAACAATAAGGTTTTTTTTAGTGTGAGCTGTAGTTTTATTTTAAAGACAATTTATTAACTTTTTATTTTAAACAACATAATTTTACAAGTGTCAAAATAATTTGATATAATATAAAACAGAAGGTCCTTAATTAAACATCCACCCAACCAGTTGGCTCAACAGTTTGGATTTTTCAGTGTGGGCTGTAGTTTTGTTTATTTTAAACAATTAAAAATAAAATATTTGTATATTTATTATATTCTATGATATTGTATTATTTCAAAACAGAAGGCACTTCTTTATTAAGCATCCACGCAGTGCGTTTTAATTATTTGAATTTTTAAAGGGATAGTTCCCCCAAAAATGAAAATTAGCCCATGATTTACTCACCCTCTCAAGTCATCCTAGATGTGACATTCTTCTTTCAGACGAATACAATCGGAGTTATATTAAAAAATGTCCTGGCTCTTCCAAGCTTTATAATGGCAGTGAATGGCCGTTTCTGTTTTGAAGTCCATCAAAGAGCATCTATCCATCATAAAAGTGCTCCACATGACTGCGGGGGGTTAATAATGGCCTTCTGAAGTGAAGCGAAGCGATGAGTTTTTGTAAGAAAAATATCCATATTTAAAACTTTATAAAGTAAAATATCTAGCTTCCAGCCAAACAAACATACGGATTCCACTTAAGCCTAAAACACAACTTATGCGACGTACTGCTGATATTTGCGCTACGCCATGATGCACTACGCTACTTCTGACATCACAAGTTGCGTAAGTTGCGCTTTAGGCGTAAGTAGACTGCGTATGGCCGTTTGGCCGGAAGCTATAATTTTACTTTGTAACATGTTAAATATGGATATTTTTCTTACAAAAACTCATCGCTTCGCATCGCTTCAGAAGGCCTTTATTAACCCCCCGCAGTCGTGTGGAGCACTTTTATGATGGATAGATGCACTTTGATGGACTTCAAAACAGAAACGGCCATTCACTGCCATTATAAAGCTTGGAAGAGCCAGGACATTTTTTAATATAACTCAGATTGTATTCGTCTGAAAGAAGAATGCCACGTACACCTAGGATGACTTGAGGGTGAGTAAATCATGGGCTAATTTTCATTTTTGGGTAAACTATCCCTTTAAGCCACATGTTTTATGTTTTAAATTTATAATAATACATGCATTCTTATAATATTAAGATTTATTACAGTTTATCCCTGCAGTTGTTTGTGTCTTTCTTTCCTTTAATTCTAATCTTGGCCTTTGCCGAGGGCTGTATTTTCCACCCAATCTGAAAGTAATGCTTTTCATCCTTTCTTTCTCATAGATGAGCCTACTCGCTCTCTCAGTGGCCTCATTTTGAAGAACAATGTTAAGGCCCATTACCAGAACTTCCCAAACGGCGTGTCTGACTTCATCAAAAATGAGTGTCTGCAGAACATTGGAGACTCTTCACCGCTCATCAGAGCCACAGTGGGTGAGTATGGACCGACAGAACTTTTATTTATCTGGCTCTGAGCCAAAGCTTTTGCCATCATAATGTGAACAATATTATGCCTTAGGGGTCTGTGTATAGCTTTGTGTTGTCTGTCTTGAAATAAGATTTTTTTTATTGACTACGTGGTACAAATCCGATTTTTGTGCATATCCGATTGGAATCCGAGTTTGAAGTGTGAATGGCAAAAAATCACATGAAATCTGCTTCAAGCTGCATTCATATATGGTTTGAAATCCTATTCAATTACATTTCTGGAAATCCATTTCAGTCTGACCGCTCTGATTGGATTTCGCATGGTTTATGTGACATTTTGACGGCACGTAAACGTCAGACTTTGTTATAGGAAACATGTTGAAAGTCGCTGCTGAAACAAGGGGGTGTTGTTGCAAAGTGCCAGACGAGCTGAAAATGACAAAATAATGGAGACGTTTCGTTGGCGGAGACGACAACATGTAGTAAAGCTGCTCATACCAGCCTCCTACGGTTCTGCCACTGCCTCAGAAGACACAGTAGTCCAGCCAGCCGCTACACATTGTCATATTGGAAATAAAATTGCGTATAGCCTACCTAGCAACGTCATTGCCATAGAATCCAATGCAGATATTCTGGAAAATGAAAGATTGGCATGGACACACAAATCGGATCAGAACAGTTGCGATACACAGTGTGGACAGTCAATCATTTTTTCCAATTGGATACACAAATAATCAGATTTGGACTGACAGTGTGAACGTAGCCTATGTCTGACACAATGTGTCTGAATTAGCTGCTTTTTGTGATTGTGATTAGACTGTGAAGAGGTATATGCAGTGCTGTGTTTCTATGGTTACCCAGCATCTTGCAAAGCAACATGAAATATATAATTCCTACTCTACTTGTTTATTTGGTTTGAAATTGGTCTTTTATGAATGTTTTCCCACACATTGATGAATACAGTAATGGCCAAAAGTGATATCTGCAGGAGATATTTGTTTTTAATGACCCTACAAGTTCGATTAAACAATCACGATATAAGGGAAACGTATTTATTTTGGTAAAATATTTTAAAAATGAGAAGTACAAAACACTAAACTTGGTTAAGGAATTTATCTGGCAAAATGATTTACAGCTACAGGTTTTATTTTACTATGCAAAAAAGAAAATGCTTAGAAAAACAAATAAGCTCACAGGAAAAAGCATGCATTGACAACACAATTAGTTATTAATATTTTGTTGGTTCTCTCCTTTTTTTTTTTTTGCATGTGTTCGTATAACAGTCTGACCAAAAATTTGGCATATTTCATTGCGATCACAAATAATGATAAAAAAATATTCCAAGCATAACTACACAGTATGCTTAAATCTTCAACACATTTTGAATAATATTTGAATAAAGGGTGAAGATGTCAATCTTCCGAGGCCGGACATGACTTTTGGCCACTACTGTATATTAGTTATTTGAGTATAATTTGAACACATATTTTATCTATCTATCTATCTATCGATCTATCGATCTATCTATCGTTCGTACTTCTAGTACTTATAGAAATTTTTACTAAAAGTAATAATCTTAATAGTTACTTGAGTAAGAGTAAAAAAGTATCCAATGAAAAAACAACTCAAGTAGCTAGTTACTAGTTACTTCGGATCATATAGGCATATATATAATAACGTTATTATTTAGATATTTAATTTTATTAAGCATTTAATTTAAATGATAATTATTATCATAATTAGATGGGCTATCTTTGCAACAAACACAAAAGAGACAAGCATTATTTCTATCATCTGTAGCCCCAAAATCATTGCATGTCCTTTGGTTTGTATAAAAAATAACTTATACAACTACTTTTGGATTATTAGACAATGTCGAAATAAAGTGAACATGCAGAGTTTTGCGTTCAGATGCATGTAAAGGGAGCTTGCGCTCATCACCGCTTTCTAGTAGTGGTATCGTGGCATAATAATCTGTTTGGTTGTAAAATGTATTACCTGAATGGAATGAAATCTAATATAGCTCTACCTGTGGAATCGTTCACAGACAGCATACGCAGATTTTCCACTAATTAAGATCTTCATCACTTGCAAGCAATAGGATGCTTTTGCAGATTTGCTTAACGGTCTTAATTTCCTATTACGACTTCGAGTGAGAAACCAGTTCAGACGATTCAGTGCGTGCAGGAAACTGAATGCATCATTCAAACTGATTAGCGGACCAATTTAGACAGTTTTGCCAACTTGTTTGATCAATTCATTGAACAGAATCGACTCAAACGAGTGATTCATTTGTGATTCATCGCTCATGCCCCAGAAAAAAGAGACCGCACGCTTGGAATAAACTACGCGTTTATTAACATACATTGCATCAAATTAAAGTAACGAGAGGAACGTCGCCCAGCGTAACAAAGTAAAAGTACAGTTTTTTTCATTAGAAAAGTTAAAGTACCCACATATAAATCTAATCTTAAAAAGTAAAAATTTTCCACAAAAAAAATACTCAAGTAAATGTACTTCGTTACTACCCACCTCTATATGTCTGTCTGTCTGATCACAATTTAAGTCTTGTCCGGATCTTAGTGATTCCATGGCCATCTCTCGTCATACTCGAGAGTCTGTCCATTCATTTTCTAAAATGCTATACAGACTAGTCTACTGTAAATGGTGCATTATGTGGATATGTTTGTTCTTCAGGTATTCTGATCACAACTATAGCCTCTAAAGGGGAGTTACAGAATTGGCCGGAGCTTCTACCTAAACTGTGTTTACTGCTGGACTCAGAGGACTATAACACTTGTGAAGTAAGATACACACACTCTTTCCGAAGCTGTCTGCAGTCCTTTCTCTCCTCCTTGTGTTTCTCTCATTATCCTCTGTTTCTTTCTCTCTTTGTCCCTCTAAGTGGAGCTGTATGATGATGGATGTTGCTGACTTCTCATTTAAACCTGTAGTGTGGCTCATTGCTTCATGATCTAAACTCTCAGCAGTATATCTGAGGTTTGCTGATACACATGTACTGCAGCATTTCTCCACAGGGAGGTTTCTCTGCTTAGCTTCATGATGTGAAAGGAATGTGATCATCAAACTGCCCTCTGTGGGATTTATACATCTGTCATTGATTTAGTTGGTTTGTTATTGGTCTCTGTGTTTGGTTGTAATGTTTTGTTGTAGATTGTTTCAAGCTTGTGTATAAATACTTATTTTTGTAATAACTTATTCGGATGGTTGTCGGATGGTTGTGTTCTTGAATCAGCATATTTGAATGATTTCTGAAGGATCATGTGACACTGAAGACTGGAGTAATGATGCTGAAAATTCAGCTTTACAATCACTGGAGTAAATTACATTTTAAAATACTATTAATAGAAAAGTTTTTTTTAAATTGTATTAATATTTCACAATATCTTCCATTTCTGAATAAATGCAGCCTTGGTGAACATAAGAGACTTCTTTTAAAAACATCAACACATCTTACTGGCCACAAACTTTTGTATGGTCATGTACATACTTAATAATAATTCAAAAACATTATAATTTTATTTAGCAAAAATAACAATCTGCTATGGGTGCTGTGCATTGATATGGTCAACAGATGTTTTACGTCTTATCTGCTACTATTGGTATTAGTGCGTTCACGGCACGTTGTCATAATTACCATAATCATGAGATTCTGACCTGTAATTACAAGTTCTACAAGGATATTCATTATTTTGACAAGTTAAAACCCTGATTTGATTGATTTGTCCCCTCGCACTTATTAGGTAATAATATTGATATTTGACATGGTGTGAATGTGTATGCACCATATATTCTATATGCTATATTGACCATTTAGAAGCTAGAACTGGATCAATCTGTTTTTATAAATTTGTAATAGCAAATATATAAATAAAACTATTATTAGTATTATTATATATACGTACATTTAGAGACTAGTTTCAGTCCCCACTGTCATTATCTATGCAATAACATTAGTATCCCTTTGGACGAATTTGTTTTGCTAATGCATACACGTAAAACTCTGAGCCCTGAGCATCTGGACTCAAGGCTAAGAAGCTGAAGTTTTGGCATTAGGTCAGAACAGTGTACATGTACCCATGCACACACAAACCTATCTCTGCTTTGATGTTGCGTAGATTAAGTTTGCATATTGGAGGTTTGGCCTTTAATATAGGGAAATGCTTTGTAAACTTTGCTTGACCAGCTTCTGTGTTCTAAATACAGACATACAGGGCCATGACCCCTGGTGAACCCACACTTGTCCTCCTGAAATAGTACTTTTATGTGCCTGGGTGCAGTAATTGAGTAAATTGTATGTCACACACCCACACACATGAACAAAGAGACTCTGAACTCGCAGTACAATGCTCTGCCCTGTGTGACTGCGAGACACTTGCTGAGCAGGCTTGTTAGCACAGATTGAGGCCAGTTATTTTCTACTGGGGAGATCAGATGTGATCACAACTGATCATAGACACGTTTGGAGACTGTGCACACTTTCAGACTCTCCTGTCCTTCTCCTACATGACAGTGCTGTTCAAAAGTCTGAGTCCACATTAAAAAATCGAATTGAATATTTCTAATTTAAACCTGTAAATTAGCCTAAGTTTTATGGTTTTGAAGTGTTATAACATAAAAAGAGAAATAGACATTAATTGTAAATTGTACAAACTATTTTCTCATGAAGGGGGATGAATGAATAACCAATAATATTAAGGTATTCAATTCAATTCAGATTTCACTTGATGATAATATAATTTGAGAAAAAAAAAACTTAGAACAAATGATAAAAACGCAAAATAGGTGCATGTTTGAGTGTCACTTTTTTTTTTTAAGTTTAGGTCAGTAAGATTCCTTTTTAAGAATTACTACTTTTATTCAGCAATGATGCAAAAAAAAATAAATTAAAATTGTATTTTAGATTAGATAAATGCAGCCTTATTGAGCATAAAATACTTATACTGACCCCAAACTTGAACAGTAGTGTACATTTAATTTTTAGGGGGGAAAAAACCCTATAGTTAGTCTGTTTTACCCAGACTCATTGCTGTATTCAAAATATTTTTTCTTATTTTTTTGATGTGTAAATTACATGCACATTACATTGCTTGGGGTGTGTGTGGAATGTCACATCCTCTGCCTGTAGTGATTGGCAAATCCTGATGCAGCATGCGGTCTGACTATGTCGAATATGCATCTGTAATTAGTGGTGTGCATGTGCCTGAAAGATGCAGTTACATCAAAGTTACCAAGTTGTGAGGAAACTCTCTCACATGCCCATGCTATCTTTCAATGAAATGCTGGGTAAGAGAATTAAAAGCCATTCCTCCACAGCCATGCATGTGCTCCTCTAGCTCAACTGCTTGGATTATGCTGAGCACCATGCCAGAGACATTATATGGGGGAGGAGGAGATGAACCACTTTTAGATAAATTAATGGGAGAAATATTAAGGCTCAATATAGTGGCAGGCAGCAGGAATGAAAGTCTGCCTTTTAATAGTTTATTTACTCCTGAATGTGCATTAACTGTATCCACCTGGAAATTACAGCATATAGTGTGATTTAAGCTCAAGAAACTAAATATATTATACTGCTACTGTCAAAATGCATTTCTTGTTTTAAATGTATTCTTGACACACTCGAAATTAACACTTTTGGAGATTTCAATCTTTATCTCTTTACGTAGATGTGCTTGAATGCCTATTACTTACATAGAAAACAGGTGCCCAAGATGAACTGACTTGACTTACAGAAACTTTGAACTAGGTCATGGGTTTAATTCTGAGGAACCATACTCCTTAAAATAAGCAGCTGGCAACCTAGCGGTGTGTGTGTGTAAAAAGGAGGATGCATCCATCCACCGCTGTGATCTTCTAGTTTGGTTGTGGCATGTGGGTACTCATGTTGCTACATGAAGTCTGGAGCAGTTGAGAGACATTTCCAGAATGTCAGGGATGACTTTATTTAGCTTGGGCAGAGTGGTTTTGCTCTCTGTAATGGGTTTAACGTCCAAAGATGTCATGTTATCTAGTTGGAATGGTTGAGATGTTTCTGACCTTTGAATCATAGTTTATTGACTTATTGGTTTAGTGCATTTCGCACTAATTACTAATAGAGGTCGACCAATAGTGGATTTTACCAGTAACGTTAACTAGGTTGGACCATGCTGACCGATAATCCACCGATAGTTTTTTAAATGGATGCTGAATGAACATAACATAAAATAGTTGAACGATGGCCATGTTTAAATATCTACTCAGACGCCATAATATTGAAATTAACACACATATTTGCTTCTATTTTAGAACACTTGATGATTATCTAAGGAAAATGACAAAATATGTATTACAGTGACGATAAAAAAATAACTAAAATCAGATGCGTTTCTGATTCATTTATACGTTTCTGTTGGCTGCATGACGATACACTTTGCTTTCTCTTGACTCTAGCTTTAAATATGCAACTTCACTGCATAGCGATTGCATAAAAGTGACCAGCTGGATATAAACTAATGCAAATAGATGGTAACAATTGTGAAATTTAATATTTGGGTCGGGCTTTCGTGTGTTTTTGTCATTGTTTTAGCCGCTTGAGGTACTAATGTTAGCATCCTCTCAGCCTTGACTGTTCTCCACTAATGCTGCATCTAGTGCGCCATTGGCTAGTAAAATCTTTATTTTACCCTCCAGACTTTTTTCATGGAATACAAGAACAATGCAAATGAACAAATTCTACATAAATATAATATAAAATATAAATTTCAAGCACTGTTAAAGACAAGTAAACAGTGCAATTAAAATAATAACAAATAATCAAACTACAAATAAACACAATAGAACAAAGATCCAAATTAAATAATAAAATGATTTTCAGGTTTTACAGGTAGATCTAACAGTAGTTATAAACGTATTAGGTACAGAAATTGAATGAAGTATTCAAATGTAAAATAACACTAAACACTGTAAAATAGCATAGTCTTCACTGTATAAATTAAATATATATATATATATATATTTTTTGTATTGAGTCTTTTGTTGTTTGATTAACATTAAAACGGACAGCTGCAGGTATATCGTGGCTGCTGTCACTGTAAGACAATGCATTCATCATTCTGATACTGTTACACGCATTTTTCTATCTCGACTGTTTACATTCACTTGAGACATAACCAACTATGTTTACTAGGATACTTGCAAGATGGGCATTTTGACATCATTTTGTGTGAAATTGTCAGCTCAAGTGCAAGAAGACATGAAAGAGCTCAAAAGTATTTGCGTCCTGTCAGACTTTGCTTTCTGTCAGACCCGCACGAGTTATCTTTCGTGTCTTCTTGCGCTTGAATGTTTAAATTGGCAAGGCAAAAAAATTATAAATATTAGGGGTGTAACGGTACGTGTATTCGTACCGAACCGTTTCGGTACAGGGCTTTCGGTTCGGTGCACGTGTGTACCGAATGACTGAATGCAATATTTTGTGTGTGGAACATAGGTACATTTTCGTGTTTCCACACGAACATATTAAGTGGCGGAAGTCTCCGCGTTCAGCGCAAATCCCGCCCTGCAGCTGATTCTAATGTTTTTTTTCCTATTAGACATTCTCTGGTTTTACCCGTGTTTTACCCGTCGTCACTGTAACAATGAAATAGACTGCATGGCGAAAAAAAGCTTTTCCGCTTCGTGTGCGCCGCCGCACTCTCCGTTCCGTGGCGTGCGCGCGCGCGCGCGCGTGTGTGTGTGTGTGTGTGTGTCGACGACCCGCTGCGCTCTCTGCTCAATGTTCGAGTCCGTGTTTGCGCTGCGCGTTCTGCTCTGTCGTTAACGGCCCAAACACTCCAATCATGTACCGATCACGCACTGGAAAAGCAAAGTCCGCTCAAATAAGGTGAAATTTCTCAGTAGTAACTTAGATTTCTGTTTGCTGAGCTGGTATAGTCATGCTGGCAACAATGGTAAAATGACCTGCTCTGATCACATGCTCTGGTAATAATAGCTTTGTATAGCTTTGGACTATATTTTATTTTGATAATTATTAAAAAGGTGGAAAAAAAAATCTTAAATTGATTATGTTGATTGATTATTGAAAAATAATAATACATTAATATATTTGTTTAATATTATTTTAATATAGGGCTATTTTCTGTTCCTGCACTGTAATCATAGTTATTTATTTATATTTTTCATTATATTTTATTATGTGATATTGGTTTGAGACTGAGAGTATTTTATTTAGTGGAGAACTTTGCAGCAGTATTTTATTTCTTATTCTTTTTTATTTTATATCTATTTTATTATATTTTATTAAAAAGTGTTTAAAAAAGTGTAAACAAATTGTTAAAAAAAGTTTATAGTAATAAACAACCTGCAGTTTAATGTTTGCATTTCTTTCCCTTACTGTACCGAAAATAAACCGAACCGTGACTTTAAAACCGAGGTACGTACCGAACCGTGATTTTTGTGTACCGTTACACCCCTAATAAATATGCAAATGATAAACTTTCATGACGATGCAGCACGGCCCCGATCGGGACAGTGACAGTTCTGTCAACTCTTGGCCATTGAGCAGTCTTGTTGAGCCCTGGATTTAGATCTAGCTCGTCAATTCTCTTTACGTGGCATGTGCAAAAGCCTCTCTCTTTCTCTCACGTTGAGTGCGTGAGTGTGAAAGAAAGCGACAGAGGGCACTCTCAGCCAAGTGACGGTACGTAAAGCTCAGCAGGCAATGAGATTATATCTGCGCTAAACTTATTTTTTACTTCAAGCTCAATCACAGACAACTGAAATCAAACAATTTTCTAGCCATTGGCTAATTAAAGACAAATTTTTAATCACCTAGCTTTTTTGGTCGCATATGTGAGTGATTTACTCACATTGTAGAGGGTTGCCTAAGTTATTGGAATTGTGACTTTAATTGTCTTCCGCCTGTACAGTGTTAGTCTTAAGGACTGTTGCACAGGCGCATGTACAATAATTGGGTATGATTCATTGAAAAACATTGTTTAAACCCTTTCTAATAAATATTTGTAAAGCTTATTTGGATTTTACGTACAGTAATTACCTTTAAATGACAGTATTCTGAAAATCCAGTCTTTGGTTTTGACCTTGAGAGGCTAGAGGCTTCCTCTCTGTGTTCTTCTCAGCTCAAAATGTGCCATCTCTGAAAAAGTGCAAGCTGACAGTGGAGACAGTTGCCATAGCGACAGCCGAGCCAGACAGCTCGTTGCCACGGCGCCGTTTGTGCTCGTGACCTGATTAGATTCCTTACAGGTGGAACGTCTGTGAGATCAGGAGGAAGCTTGATGTTTTGGGTGGGTCTGGCTTTGGCATTGTTCTCTATCAGATCCTTTTCTCTGAGGTTTTGAAATTTGTTCAAGACTGAATTTAGCTGGTTTAATTCAGTTAATCATTTAGCAAAGTTAGCTGGATGTCAAAATATATATTAAATTATATTTTAACTATTCACTAAGTGTGGATTTGTTTAAATTTCTGGAGTAACTTGAAAAATGGGTTAGAAATACGGGTTGGAAATTGTAAACAAATCAGTAATGTTTTCATTGAATGCCATTACTTATTAATTTTTTTTTTAGCAAAAGCCAACATCAAGCTTTTTTTTTTTTATCAGGCTGTCTTGGAGATGTATTATAGCTGCAAAATGTACAGTTATCCAACTAGTAATATCATATATAAATAATGTGTATATATAAACACCTTTTCATAAATAAAAACACTTATAAAATGTTGCTAATAATGATGATATTATTAATATCAATATTAGTAATATCAAAAATAATAACAACAATAATGATTATGATGATAATAATTATTACTATTGAATGACCTTTATTACAGACCTTATTAGGATATATTGAGTTACTTCAGAGCAATGCATGACTGAAATGTCTATGGATTAAAGCAGTAGCTATGAAAGCTTGTATCTGCCACGGAATAAAAAAAAAAAAGAGTAAAAGATAATTGCAACTTTTTATCTCACAATTCGGTTGAAAAAAGTTATATATATATATATATATATAGGTCATATATATATACTTTTATTTTGATGGTGCTCCAGACTTTTATTTTGACGGGCGGCGCTGAGAACACCAGCGCCTGAGAGAGAACGGCAGCGCATGATCACACAGCGCTCACACACATTCTCCGTCTTCATTAGTTTATGAACTCTGTCAGTCAGTCATATCTAATACTTTGTTAGACAGAACTGGTAAACAAAGAAAGTAAATGGTATGCGAAAAAGTAAAGCGTTGCTTTTATTTTATTTGTAACAGAAAAGGCAAACAATATGAATATTATATATATATTAATCAGAATATCTCTGAATATCTAATAAACATTTAATTTCACAAACCTTGCAGATTTAATTGAATCCAGCTGTGATAACTTGTGAAGTGTGCATTTGTAGCCTGCATAAACGTGTTACTGCGAGTGACGGTCTGTCCGTGCGAAGTGAGTGAATGCGAACAGAAGATCAGCTTCACAAGAGACGCGATCGAAAAACTTTAAATCCTTAATTTTAAAATATCCAGTTACCCACTGTGTCATATTCTTACCGTTTTCAATGTGTGCTGTATGTAAAATTAGCGTTACCTTGTCTTTATTTGAAAAAATATGATTACCAGTGCGCACGAAATTACCAGATTACTGAGTGCCCTGTTACAGTGTTTACATCCTTAGTGTTTATTCACATATTCATATATTTTTAAACAATTACTTTATTTGTGAAAAATGCTGTAATAGGATTGCAGATTCAAGAAGTTGCCATCTAAAGTATAAGCATGTTTATTTTAAGGATTTGTTTTATAATTTATTAAATATTGATTAAAATAAATATAAGTGTATATATTAGGCTTGGCGCGATAGTCGGTGTTACCGGTGTTACACGGTGTTCAGTCGCAACACCGGTTGCATCACTTGCCCACCCGCAGCACCGCAAAAAAAAAAATAATTTTTTTTTTTAAAGCAATTACGCAGTATCCGTATTTTCTGTCACCAGTTGACTAGCGTTGTATGATCACGCTCAACCATTCAAGCGCAACAAAACAAGAGACCGCGCTGTAAGTCCTGCCTATTACACACACACGCACACACGGAAAAGACGCGCGTCAGTATCGAGTTCTCTTTTCGGCCTTGAACAAAACATAACACACACAAATTATGCCAAAATGTCCGTTTTGTCGAGTGTTCTCATAAGAGCAAATGATTTAAATAATATCATAAATGAATGTAGAGATTTGTGAGAAAATGGGACGCGTGTCAGATGGAGTGTCATTAATGTTAATCAAAGAACAAAGGTAAGAGAGTAAATTACTCACTCAGACCCGGCGCCAGGAGAATTAGTATACCGGTAGCCTAATAATCATGAATACACTCTCTTGTGTGCATGAATGAATCTTTTAACACATCTCCGGCGAACGGCTTCTTCACGCAAAATAAAAACTCTTCATAAAGCGCAGTGAAATTCATGTGGCGTTTCCTGATGGAACGAGGTTGTTCGTTAACTTCATTTTATACGTGCAATTCACACGAGCTCTAAACGAATGTGAGACTGCTGCGATTAGTCAAACTTTATTAATGAAACAAAATCAGAGGGAATAGTTTCTTTAATGTATTTTTTTCTTTTAGTTTTTTTTTTTACCGGTTGGCCACACGGCTTTCATAGTTTTCAGTTAGGCTAGTGCAGAGACCAGGGCCGGGTTTCCCGATAACGATGTATCTTGGATCTTAAGAGCGTTCTCTATGTGCAAGGTTACGCTCGGCTCGTCACACGCCGCAGTTCCACGCGCGTTTCCAAAAAATGCACTTAACATGAATGCGCGAGAACGCATTCGTGATACTTAAGAGTCACTGTCCATTCGCGAAGTGCTGAAATAATAACATGCGTTTTTCATGAATAATAACGAACCCACCATTCAAACACTGTGGTTGGATCCGAAATCGCGCCCTATACACTCAAATAGGGCGTTATTGTTCTCAACATAATCTCAAGCAGTGAAAAATAGAGGACACGGACAACGCGCTGAAAGACAGGACCGAGCAGGTAATATTTAATATGAAACAAAGTCTCAACTTTCAAATTTGGTCAGTCAAACAAAAATAAAATAGGCCTACCGTTTTTTGGCTCTTTAATGTGTCGTGACAGATTGCCTCAGTTAAAGCCAAGTTCAAATCCACCGAAGTTTGTCGCACAAAAATTGTGGAATTTGATTGGTCAGATCGCATGTCAATCAAACTCAATACGAATGATGAATTGACGCCATGTAAAAAAAAACAAAAAACATCACTCTAACACCCCCCACCCCCACGATGAAACCGGTAATACCGGTGTTGTCACAAGTCGATTAACCGGTGGGAGAATATTATCACCGTCACATCTCTAGTATATATAAATATCGGCCACACTGCTCTCTAAGATATCGGCATCGGCCATCAAAAAACCAATATCGGTCGACCACTACTTTTTTTTTTTTTTACTTTTTTTTTTTTTTACAGTGACAGAAACTAGCTTCCATAACCTCATAAACGTCAACAGCCTCACCAGCTGTAAATCTATCAATATTTGTAGGGATACAAGCAGGGCTAGCTTAATCCATGCATGGGCCTATGTACAACAGTTAATATATTGACAATAATTGTTAATACGATAAGTACTATAATTATTATTTTTTATATTATATTATTATTAATATTTATTATTTTCTCTCACTCACATATACTGTGTACAGGCCATGAAAATGTCTATTTGTTTTTAAACAAATCTATAAATCTGTCCAGGGTCATAGCCAGGTCCATAGTGCCTACTGAACAGATCACTGTCCAAGACCCATGTTACTCCTATGAAGATTTCTTGAGAGGATATTTCCTTTCTGTATGTGTGATTATATGTTGAGTTGCATCCCTGTGCATTGGTGTCAGAGTTGATTACTTTGTTTTATGCTTTACTGTCCAGTTGCTTAAATATGGTTAAAAATGATTACGCCCACTCTGTCTCTCTGCCACTACAGTATTTCCCAGGTTCTACTATAAACTCCCTTAAATGAATGATTTTGGCTGTATGCTTTGCATGTCACCTTCAGTGTAGACAGTCCATGAGCCAGCAGTGAGCTTGAGGCAACGGCAAAAGTATTATATTTTATTTTCAGCAGCACTGGCTGCACATCATGCCAAAAATAGAAATGGAGTGTCTGTTAGCTGAAGGCCTCTGTGTCACCGTCTGACATTCATTGCTGGTTTGGGCAGTTTGATTGATTGTAATGGAAGCATTTTAGATAAAAAACGTGAGGTTGTTCAGTGTAAAGGGGAAATATATGATTTGTCTCTGTTCCATTTCTGTTGGGTTTGTCCTTCAGGGGGCTTTTGGAGCTCTGCAAAAGATCTGTGAGGACTCTGCTGAGATCCTGGACAGTGACATGCTGGACCGCCCGCTCAATGTGATGATCCCTAAGTTCCTGCAGTTTTTCAAGCACAATAGCCCCAAGATCAGGTAAGACAAGCATGTGTTCCCTGATGGAGCACAGCTGTATGAAACCACATTAACATAATAACAATATTATTGCGATATCTATAGAAAAAAAGAAAGAAAAAAATATTTTACGCAATTAAAAAAACTCCCACACTGTGTCTTGCTTTTGTCTGTCATCTCCTCCAACATGATTTTGTGCATATTAGCTAAACATTGGACGCTTCTCAATTGGAAGTCTGCATCCTAGTGAGGCTGTGTCCTTCCTAGTCCAGTCCTTCTGAGGCTTGTAGACTACAGTAGGGCTGGGCAATATATCGTGATATCATTTTCCTAGATGAAATTATAACAAAAGTTCAATAAGTGTTCGATATAATGTTTGTGCACTATGCAAATAATGCTGCGCATGCATGTTGCAGACCGTCGCATTGAGTGCTGCCATTCCTGTTGCGTATGAGAAACATTAAATGGCAAAAGCCAAATGAAACAGAGCTGCTCGTTTGAACCGCGCGCCTTACGGAAATTTTAACAGTTCGGCTCAAAACACACCGCAGCGTGAGCTCAGAGCGAACGCAATTACTCATTGACCGTCTCAATCATGCGACCACTAAACGCGCTCTGAGAATCCTGTGAGAAGTGCTCGAGTTCGGTGCAAAGTTCTCTCATACAAACCACAAAGGCCTCGTGATTTAAACCAGATGAAACAGCGCTGACATTAACAACACTGATGCCGAAAGCAGAAGAAACATAAAGCCACGATATAATGTAGTTACTGTGCAATTCTAAGAGACAAAACCTGTCATTTTAATTTGTGAAATGTTCACCTGTTTGGCGAGTGTTTGCGATGTTCTGATGATAAAACCTGGTCTGGTTTCTACAACTTTCACTCAGGAGCAAAAATCAGCTTTTAAACATGAAAGAAATACATATATGACATTTATCGTGATAATTACTGATATGAAAAAAAATATTGTGGTAATTTTTTGGCCACATCGCCCAGCCCTAGACTAGAGTCCTCCTCAGCATTAAGCACTAAAATGATGAGATGGTCTAGTAAGTGCGCATGGCTACGTCATAAATGTTTCCTCACTTAAGGTCATGGCACATAAGCAAACTATTAAAATTAGTTGTGGAACAAGTCTTTATATAAACAGACTTTCTATTAATGCAATACAGAGAATGACAATCGCCTGTGGTCTCCCAGTGGTTTTCATTAGACATAGCATAATGTGATTGATTTACAAAAAATAAAGCCTTCATCTCCGAAATCCATGTTTTTGTCTTGCATTGCATAATGAAATTGGACGAGCTCAGTTCCGATTCATTTTTCGCTAATTCTCTTTTGAATTATGAAATGTGAATTGGAATGTGTGCAAAGGATTGTGGGTGACTGAAGGACGGAAAGATGATGAAAGATACAGATGATGCATCCTTGAAAATAAGCAGAATGAAGGATGCGAAACAAAGACTGCCTTCCTTTGATCAATCAAATTGAGACAGCTTTTGACGGAGCCCGAAGACTTGGAAGCCTAGATATGCAGCCTTACTAGGACGCAGCCTTCCAGTTGACTCACTGCGTCGTCTTTTTCCGTTTTATGACGGCTGACAACCAGCGTTATGGTGCAGTACCGCCACTTACTGTGTTGGAGTGTCAACCACATACATACTGGCCCTGAAATGTTTGTGATATATCTACACGTATGTATATATATACATTACAATTTGCTGAGCAATTGTTCAGACTTGTTTGATATATGTTCTGTGCTTGTTGTCTGTTGTAGGTCTCACGCCATTGCCTGTGTCAACCAGTTCATCATCAGCAGAACACAGGCCCTAATGCTGCACATAGATCCTTTCATTGAGGTACCACCTCCAAACCTGACATGTCAAAAATTAGAATTCTGTCATGTGCTTAACCTAACTATTCCATATTATAGAATTATGATCCAAAAATGTTGATTATTGTGATTATGTTTTTTATATTTATGCATGTGTCTTTGTACCTTAGAACCTGTTTGCACTGGCAGGTGATGAGGAGCCAGAAGTGAGGAAGAACGTGTGCAGAGCTTTAGTCATGCTTTTGGAAGTCCGACTAGACCGTCTCCTTCCTCAAATGCACAACATCATCGAGGTTAGATCACACCTCCTGTAGCTCCTAATAAAAACCTTATATAACTCTATTACATGAGCGCTGAAAGAGAACTTTGACTTCTGCAGGAATTAGCTACTGTCTTAGATGATCATCAATAATGGTTGTAAATTTTTAATGATAAATTTGCCCAGCAAATCCCAGAGAGGCAAAATGAAGCAACAGCAGCCTCTTGTGGACTTTCTTTAGCAAGACTTTTGTGGACTAGTTTGTTAAAAATGCAATCGATGAGCCTTACTTATGAAACGTGAGAAAAATTCATTTCTGTGTAGTTTGTATATCATTCAGTGGGATAGTTTTTTTTTTGTTGTAAAAATATTTTTTTTAACACACAATTAAGCTCTGTGCTCGTGTTTCATGAATAAGGCTCAAGGTTATTGTTTCTATTTCTACTTCTATTTCTCAGTACATGTTGCAGAGGACACAGGATCAAGATGAAAATGTTGCTTTGGAGGCTTGTGAGTTTTGGCTCACTCTTGCTGAGCAACCTGTGTGTAAGGAGGTTCTGTGTGGACACCTGCACAAGTGAGCGCGCACACACACACACACACACACACACACACACACGTGTGTCTTTTTGATTAAAAAACATCATCTTTATCAGGATCGGTCATGTTTTTCCATGTTTTGTGACAGATTGACACCAGTTCTTGTGAATGGAATGAAATACTCTGAAATTGACATAATCCTGTTGAAGGTCAGTTTCTCTCTCTCTGGTTTTAAAGCTTCTTTTTGAGTATCAGCTGATTGTGACATTTTTATATGCCGCCCCAAACAGAAGTGAAACATAAAATACACATCTGTGGATCAGACTGGGGCAAATAGACTAAATAAAACACCTGTGATTTGTCATTGAGTTCATGCGCACAACCAACATGTGATTTGGTTACGATGCTAAACCACATTAAAATAACCCCACATTGTCCTTTGGTTTACATTTGACTGTCATATACAAATTAGTAGCACTTTATTTTCCATATCTTTGTCTTTCATGTTAAGACACTTGAGTTCTAAAGCATCTAGTTAGCTTTATAAATGAAATGAACGATCAGAGTTAAAAAAGAAAAAAGAAAATTCAGAAAAAAGCTAATTATAGGAACAAATTTTGTGTTGTGCATTCCTACACATACCCTCTCAGTCTTGTACAATGTGGACACAACACTGTGTCAGACAAAAAGTTTGTCAAAAAAACAACTAGAAAACTTAATCTCTTAATAAGTAAATGATTTTCAGGGTGATGTTGAGGAGGATGACGCAGTCCCAGACAATGAGCAGGACATTCGCCCAAGGTTCCATCGCTCACGCACCGTTGCCCAACAACACGAGGGAGGAGACTCCATTGAGGACGAGGAGGATGATGAAGATGATTTAGATGACGATGAAACTATTTCAGACTGGAATTTGAGTAAGAAAATGGTGAAGTTTAGAAATGACAGACTCAGCCAAGTACTCAACGTTTGCTTGTGTCTTCATTGTTTTTTCTGATGTGTGTAGGGAAATGTTCTGCAGCTGCACTGGATGTCTTGGCGAATGTTTTCAGAGATGATTTGCTGTTGCATATTCTTCCTCTACTGAAAGAACTACTGTTCCATCCAGAGTGGCTTATTAAAGAGTCGGGCATACTTGTACTGGGAGCCATTGCTGAAGGTATTCAAAAATTACACACAAACGCATAATATGATTACAAAGCAAAGGATTAGCATTTAAAAAGAGAAATTGAAGTCTTAAAGTCTTACCTACACTACCAAAAAAGTTGAAAATGTTTTTGAAAGAAATCTCTTATGTTCATCAAGGTTGCATTTATTTATTTTTATCATAAATACAGTAAAAACAGTAATATTGTGAAATATTATTACAATTCAAAATAACTGTTTTCTATTTTAATATATTTTAAAATAAATGTTATTTATTCCTGTGATGGCATTCAGTCTTCAGTGTCACATGATCTTTCTGAAATCATTCTGCTCAATAAACATTTCTTATTATGAATGTTAATGTACTAATGAAAAAATGTGTAATTACCAGCAACTTCAAAAAAAGAATTGCACACCAAGTGCATGTAGTTAATTAGAATGAATATTTTAATAAAGTGTGACCTCCATCTCTCTTTTTTGACAAGTATTTTCTTTCTTTTCTTTAGGCTGTATGCAGGGGATGATCGCCTACTTGCCAGAGTTGATTCCACATCTGGTACAGTGTCTCTCTGATAAGAAGGCGCTGGTTCGATCCATCACTTGCTGGACTCTGAGCCGCTATGCACACTGGGTTGTTAGCCAGCCCCCCGATACCTACCTCAAACCGCTCATGACTGAACTGCTCAAACGGATACTTGACAGTAACAAACGCGTCCAAGAGGCCGCCTGCAGGTGAGCATGTGTCACAATATTGTATGTCTTGTTTAAAGTGCCCCTATTATGCTATTTTAAAGTTTCCTAGTGTTGTTTTGGAGTCTCCTACAACAGGTTTACATGCATCAAAGGTCAAAAAACTGTTTAATTTTCTCATAATATACATTTCCACATCACCACATTTTCAATGATTCTCAAACGACTCGTCAGATGAATCAATCTCTCTAAATCCCTCCTTTCCGCGAGCTACTCTGCTCTGATTGGCCAGACCAGACTCAGTCTGTTGTGATTGGTCTACATGCCAATTGCCATAAGAACATCAGATCTGCTTGTCCTGAGGCTTCCTACACCGTGAACTAAACACAGTAACGAACAATGACGTTGATTTTACCATATCAATGCGAGAACGAGTCCGATGATGAAACAATGGAAGAACTATTCATTCAACCCGAACCTCCATCGCAAGGACAACTTTAGAAGGATGTTTCAGTGATTCACTACTCAGTTTGAGGTACATTATGGGATGTTGCAACTGTAATTACTCACCATCAGCATTAACAAGTGCATGTCCATCAACAAACCGATTATTTTACTTATACTTATTTATTTACCAAGTATTTTTCTAATTTATTGCGGTGAACACGTGGAAACTGTATCAATAACAGTGCATACATTAGCCGAGCTCTAGCGTGAATGACTGTAACATAAAGTCATTATGTCAAACAAACAAATCTTGCTCCATGCTTAATCTTTACTCAAAGTAGTGAGAATGACAGACGATCTGCCTTAATAGACACAGTTTTAGGTAATAGTGGCCCACAACTGATCAGCAGAAGTATTTAAGTAAGACAGTAATAATGTGAGTTAACCACTTAGCAGGAGACCTACACAATATAAAACTCAAAACTAAGTATTTTGAACACCATCTTTCAAGAGCAAGCGGTTTGCGAATCCTGCATTGAACTCCGAGATTTGAGAAGCAGTCGTCAGTGAAATAAAGGGAACACAGCAAAAGTTTAGTATTATACTGCTGTGATATTGTGGTAAAGATTAATTTTAACCACTGATTCTTCACATGCTCGTCCTTGGGCAGTGAAAAAAACTGGCTTTACCTTCACATTGCAGAGCACAGTGTCTTCTCGACATGATGCTATCCAGACCAGTATCCACAGTAATCAGCTGCTGGTTTGAGGTTCAAGTTTCCCCTGGTGTCTGCGCGCGCAATACGCTAATGTTTCGTCTCGACGTCACAACAAAACGGATTATGACTCGCTTGAAGAGTCGACTCTTAATTTTGAAAGACAATAACTTTATTTAAGGTGCACTTTCAGATTTAAAACTTTGCAGGATGTTTTCATTCACTTAGAGCTATGTTACACACTACATGAAAGGTCATTTTCAAAAATCCATAATAGGGGCCCTTTAAAGATCACCTGAGTAGAGCTTAGATCGGGCCCAAAAAATCAAGGCCGACCCTACCCGAGCCTGGTCCGGCCCGACACATTAACTGTAATTATGAGCCCAAGCCCGATTTAAACCCGACCATTTTTTAGTACGTGGGCCGTTATAACCAGGGGCGATGCCAGATAATTTTTTAACGCAGGTGCTCAGGGGGTACTAAATATATTATATATAAATACTATTAATAAATTAGCAAACATTGGCCACTTAATATTTAATATTAAATTATTTGAATTATCACAATTAAAGTATTAATTTTATTAAAATTGAAGCACAACATTCAGCATTCAATCAAATATTCTTAAAGATTTATTATTATTGATAATGTTATTTCAACATAATATCTCGTTATTTCGACATATGTGTGCGTGTAACAAGCAAGGTGTGCATTTGTAAATCCAGTGACACGTGTGCATTGATTTTTATTAATATGATGAGATGCGCTCCAGTTCACGTGCAATGCAAGTGACCGCTGTCCACCGGCGCTTCCATGTCATGATTATAGTTCTGCTATATTTGCTTCTTATTTATTAAATCCAGGCAATTGGTTTATGAAAAATTGCTTAAAATTAAGATACAATTTATTCACTTTAAAGAAAGGCTTTCTACAAAACAAAACTTAATGAAGTGGTCAAAAAAATCATGTCTGACCCACTCCATGTCTCTCGATATTTTGCGCATCCTATCTTACTCGTGCTGTTCACTTTTCATAATCAACATAGATGGAAAAAAATAACATTATAATATTTTAACAAATATGCAACTAAATGCGCTTATTTAATGGCTACAACACGTATAGTAGGCCTACAGACTCTATTTGTACAGATTGCTGCACATTCATTTAATTCTTAATGTTGCACACATAAGTTGAAAGGCATTTGTTTGTGCATAGTAAAACATATCTGCAACATTTATCAAGTTCACAGATAATTGTGCATGCATTTATTAATTATTATCTTAATGAATAATGCAACAAGGACGAAGCATGTAAACTGCGTTGCTTGTTTATTCAGAATGGAATGGATCGCAAATGGATCTGAATGAAGAAATGTAAAAAAAAACATGAACAATGATGAATACAGAAAATGAACAAGAATGAACTTTGAATGGCCTAGGAGGACTAGGCCTACTACTCTAATATAATAAAACAAGGTTTTAGAATATAGAATATTTTTTAAACAAAATAAATATTTTTAAAGCCTATTATCCCGGGCCCGCTGTGATGCGTGCGAATGGAGGAGACGCTGCATATGACACGTGACATGTAGCATTTTGTAACACAAATGCTTGATCAAGGGCCCGGCCCGAGGGTAGTGGTGGGAAATATCGGCCCGCGGGTCGGGTCAGGCTCGGGCTCGGGCAGAGAACCTAAGCTCTACACCTGAGATCTCTTTTTATCCTCTTTTAATCTCTGACTCTTACTCTTCCTCCCACAGTGCCTTTGCTACTCTTGAAGAGGAGGCTTGCACTGAGCTGGTGCCGTACCTTGCTTATATTTTGGACACGTTGGTCTTTGCTTTCAGTAAATACCAGCACAAGAACCTACTCATTCTCTATGATGCCATTGGGACTCTGGCTGACTCTGTGGGCCACCATCTCAACAAACCAGTAATTGCACGATCAAATAAACACAAACGCTTTTGTAACAGGCACATATCTTTATTTTTTCAAACATAAACAGTAGAGGTAGAACATTTTAATTAAAATATTTGTAATTGAAGTATTTAATATAATTATAATCAACATTTCTCTTGCTTTGTCTGCCAGTAACTTTTCGTGTTGTTGTTCACATGCACTGTGCTCTATTTGCAGGAATATATTCAGATGCTGATGCCTCCATTGATACAAAAATGGAACCAGCTAAAAGATGAAGATAAAGACCTCTTTCCCTTACTGGAGGTAGTGATCTAACGTTTCATTTATGTAAACTACCGTTCAGAGGTTTGGGGTTGGTAAGATTTTTTTTTAAAGTCTCTTATGCTCAGCAAGTCTGCATTTATTTGATAAAAAATACAGTAATATTGTTAAAAAAAAAGTATCTATTTCTAGTATTATCAAATATGATTTATTCCTGTGATGGCAAAGCTGACTTTTCAGCATCATTTCTTCAGTGTCACATGATCCTTCAGAAATCATTCTGATATCCTAAGTTTCCTTGATGAATAGATAGTTAAAAAGAACAGCATTTTGAAATAAAAATCTTTTGTAACATTATAAATGTTTTACTGTCACTTTTGGTCAATTTAATGTATCTTTTCTAAAACATGCAGAGAAAAAAAAGATTAATTCAGCAGAAGTCAGAGGAAATCAAATATTTTTATTGTTTAGAATTTTGCATGTCAGTGTATGTCCTTGATGGTTGTGATTCAGAACAAGATCCTTATCATATGTTCGTTTCTCTTTTAGTGTCTCTCGTCTGTGGCCACTGCCCTTCAGAGTGGCTTCCTGCCATACTGTGAGCCTGTCTACCAACGCTGTGTCAACCTGGTCCAGAAAACACTCGCCCATGCCGTGGTGAGAGACCACTCATACATCAAGCATTCCGTAAATCTCTGTTAGCTTAAAGAAAATACCGGAGAGTGAAAAGAGTTGCAAAATGAGAAACGGGCATAATTTAAAAACATAGTGGATATCACATGATCTCTCTCTATCTGTCACACAGCTTCACCAGACGCAGCCTGAGTTTTATGAAGCTCCTGATAAAGATTTCATGATTGTGGCTCTGGATCTGCTCAGCGGATTAGCAGAGGGTCTCGGCGGGAACATTGAACAGCTTGTTGCCCGTAGCAACATTCTCACTCTCATGTACCAGTGCATGCAGGTAACTATACAGCATAACAAGGCTTTGTGGGATGTGTTTAGCCTAATATAACTAACACTAACAGAACTTCAACAATACCATTTGGTTGTTTCACTCTTCATTTGGTTGCTTTGTCCAAACTCAAGTTCAATTCCTCTCTCATCAGTTCCCTTTCTACAGGGAACTCGCACGGCTTTCCCAGTGTCTTGTTCCCCTTCTCAGTGAACCATGGTTATATTTGTAACCCAAACCGGTCTCTGTTCATTTATGCTAATGTTTTGGGGTCTGTAAGATTTTTTTCATGTTTTTGAAAGAAGTCTCTTATGCTCACCAAGGATGCAGTAATGTGTGTCACATGATCCTTCAGAAATTATTCTAATATTATGATTTAGTGCTCAAATAACATTTATTATTATTATCAATGTCGAAAACATTTTTATATTTTACAGTTAATATTTTAGTGGAAACCATGATTTAAAAAAAATATATTATTTGATGAATTGAGAGCATTTATTTTAAAAAGAAATCTGTGGTAACATTATAAATGTCTTTACTGTCACTTTCGATCAGTTTAGTGTGAATAACGTATTCATTTCTTTCAAAAACAAAAATCTTGCTGACCCAAAACTTGAACCATGGTGTGTTTGTGCCACAGTGAGTTCAACCATGCTAACTTTATGAAATTAGGACGGCTCAATTGCGAACCAGACCCCAGTCCACCTGTTTAAATTGAGTAAAGAAAAAAGGATTGCAAAAGCTGTTTTAGCCTTGTAAAAATTAAGTCTTTTGATTTTTGTATTTTCAAAGGATAAAATGCCAGAGGTTCGACAGAGTTCTTTTGCCCTGTTGGGAGATTTGACCAAAGCCTGTTTCCAACATGTCAAACCTTGCATTGGTATGTGGTTGCACATATTCCCTGACACTTTCTCAATTTCATCCATCTCGGTTTACCTTCAGGAACATACTTTTTTTTTTGTTGTTGATTGTTTGTTTGTGTTAATCTCTCCTTTCTAGCTAACTTCATGCCTATCTTAGGCACAAACCTGAACCCAGAATTGATATCAGTCTGCAATAATGCAACATGGGCCATTGGAGAGATATCTATTCAAATGGGTGAGAGTTTCATCATCATCTTCAGTTATTGATTTCACTGATTTCATTATACCTTTAAGGTTAACATGATATTTGTCTCTCTGCTCAGGTTCTGAGATGCAGCCTTATGTCCCGATGGTTTTACAGCAGCTTGTGGAGATCATAAACAGACCCAACACACCCAAGACTCTGCTGGAGAATACAGGTACCATATGAGGGGTGCTAGACCAGGCTGACCCCTCACAAGAGGTTTCCGCCCTCTTTCTTTCCCAAACTCTCCCAGTCCCCGTTCCGCAGTGCTTATTAATCTCCATACAAACTCCAGGAAGTGGACCTTACAAGGTTTGATAAAGGTTTTAAGATAACTTGATGTGAATATTAACTAACTAACTGTGTAATGCAATGAGCAATTTTAATGCTCATTTATTCTATATACAAAGTTAGTTCCCTCAGCATATCCTATCTTCAGAAATGAACATAACAGACCTTGTAACAGTCCAGCCATGGTATTTACTGAAGTGGATTAATAAATTGAATGAATTCCATGTACTGTAATTAAGTCACAAGCATCAGTCAGTGAGATATTACAAACCACGATAAATGTAAAACAGCCATGAAAGGAATATTAAGACCTGCTGTCTTTGATTTGAATGTTTTTTTACTTGAAAAATTGAACTTTAAATAGTCTTTTTTACCCTTTTAATTCAGAGAAAACGTCTAAACTCAAACTAAATCTGTTTTGTAGTGTTTAGATGAATGTATAGCACCTGTACCTCACAAAATATATCCCAGTTACACTCCACTCTAATTGGACTGCTCAAATTGAAGCTCTAGTCTGAGCCGTAATGGCCGCCGACATTGATGCCTTTTTTTAAATGAGGGTGAAGTGTAATGCTCCTAACATACTCCCAAAGAAACAAGGGTACTTGTAGATGTGTTCCTGTTTGTCGATTTATTTCTGTTGTTTTAGTTACTTTTTCTTTTTCAATGTGAATGCATATCTGCCAATAGATGTTGAATGTTGTTTAGTCAAGGACGGCTAATGTTTGATGCAGGATTGCTGATGTCTTGATTATTAATGTCACAAAGACTAAGTCCTTTAAAAAAAATGAAAAGTAAGCATGTGGCATAGGCAAATCCCCACTGACCATTTTTATGAGTCAGTTTCAAGTGTGAGTCTATTAACTCACTACTGTTCAAAAGTTTGGGGTCAGTAAGATAAATAAATGAATACTTCTATTTAGCAAGGATGCATTAAATTGATCAAAAGTGACAGCAAAGACTTTTACGTTATTACAAAAAAATCTATTTAAAATAAATTCTGTTCTTCTGAACGTTCTATACAAAGAATCCTGAAAAAACAAATCACAATTCTGTTTCCGCAAAAATGCTAAACTGCACAACCGTTTTCAACATTGATAAAAAATAATGTTTTCTGAAGGATCATGTGACCCTGAGGACTGGAGCAATGGCTTCTGAAAAATGTCCGCTTTGCCATCACAAGAATAAAATACATTTTGAAATATATAAAAATAATATTTGTATTTATACATTTTATTTATAAAAATAAAAATGTAATATTTCACAATATTATTGTTTTTTTTTTTTTACTGTATTTTCGATCAAATAAAGGCATCCTTGGTAAGCATAAGAGAATTTGAAAAGATCTTCCCAACCCCAAACATTTGAACAGTAGTCGATCTCTTCTTTATGGTGCAGGTTTGATATCATTAATGTTATGATATTGAGTTTATCTACTAATTAATATGATAATGGTGAATCAGCCCATCCTGCACTGAACTGCGTTCTCTAATGAGCCAATCATCTGCTTTCTGCATGTCTCATTGGACTGTTCATAAATGCCTGTCTTTAATGAGAATGTTGCATAGTTTTGTGTCTCTTAAACTTAGGTCTCCCTCCTCTGTGCCTCTTAAGATCCTGGTGGAATCTAGTCCTCTCCATGTAGTTCGCTTGGCGTAATATGCATTACTTAAAGAAACAAAAGAGACAGAAAGAAAGACAAGACTTTTCTGTTCTACTGAAGAAATTTTTGTGAGTTTAAGGGAGAAAATCTTACAAAACATGATTGTTTTCTGTAGTCTTCATCTCTAAAACAGGGATTTGGGGGTGGGGGTGGGGGGGAGAACATGCAATCATGATGGTGATGTAGAGACGTTACATAAATTTGGCGGACACTGAAAGTTTCTCTGAGCTGTAAAGAAGCTGTGTTTTCTAAGACTCCTCCCTTAAACGAGATCTATGTTTTTTAGTGTCATATTTTTACATTTGACCCTGTAGTCTGGGGCTGTGAAGAGCACTAGTGAAATCTTGTGTTTATTCTCATACACAGATTCTGTTGAGTTCTGTTTCTGAGTTGTCTGTTTGTTTGTTTGTTTGTTTCTTTTTGTTTTCTCCTCCCCCCTCATTCGCTCATGTCTTGGTTGGCGTTTGGTGCTGTATAACCGTGATTGCGTTACCTTAGCAATAACAATTGGTCGTCTTGGTTACGTTTGTCCTCAAGAGGTGGCACCCATGCTACAGCAGTTTATAAGACCCTGGTGTGTATTATTCAATCTTTTATTTCATTCATTTCCTCTTTATGTCTATCTTCTGGCTTTTCTCCCTATGGCTCTCTCTCTCTCTCTCTCTCTCTCTCTCTCTCTCTCTCTCTCTCTCTCTCTCTCACTCGCTCAGTTTCTCTCTCTCTCTCTTTCTTTCTGTCTTTCTCTCACTCGCTCAGTTTCTCTCCAAACCTTGTTCCCAGTGTTCTTGAAAAGGCTCCTGCTTTGCTTCATGCCTTGCGCTAGTATAGAAACATCCCGAGTTGTATATACAAAGCATACAATTTCGCTAGGATAATATTTATATCTTCTTGCCATGCAACAAGACACAGTAGGAGGCCTATTCAAGACATTTGAGAGAAGGCATCCCTCACTTTCGCTCTACCTTTCTCTCTGTTCTGTATGATTCAGTCTAAATCATTGCCAACCATGTGACTAACCCTGTCCCTCTAGGTCTTGTTGTTTAATTTGCCTCAGGAGCACCTTCATGTATTCTCAATTGATTTATTTCAGTTTTCACTTCTGTTTTCGTCTTTTATTGTCGCTATCTAACTACTAATTGAGTGCATGGGGTAAATATCAAATGCTTGCTGGTTTCAGGAAACAAAAGCGCTAGTTATCTATGGATAAAAAAAAGATAAATGGAAAAGCTTCTTTAAAAAGTATTTTTCCTCCCCATTAGATGTGGAGTCTTTTAGCTGCATGATTCTATCCCAGAATGCCTGCCCCAAAATGTGCACTAGTTTAACTCTATAAACTAGCAGCTGACAGAATACATGGTGCTATATAGACATTGTATTTGTTGTAAGCGTTGTACTTGTTCTTATAAAGAAGTAGGTTGTTTTACCACAAAAGCAGCTGAAGATCTTTATAAACAATAACATAATTTCTAAAGAAGGTAGATGTATATGATTAAGAACCAATGATATTGATGCTAGAAAAAATATAAGATTTTAATTTTCTGTAAAATTATTGTGGGATTGTCAGGAAATATTGCAACAAGCTGAACTCTTCAGGTAAACAAGAGAATGTTTTCATTACAAAGAAGATAAAAATGTTGGTTTCTCGATTGACCAATCTCTGTGATTTAAAACGTTTGCTCGTCCCAAGGTGCTCTGAGGTGATAGTCATGATATTGTGTTGATTATGTGTTAGTCCACAAGCAAACTAACCGCACAGGCTTGTTATTTGAAAACTGGTTCTTCCCTTCACTAGGTGCACCTCTCTTCGCAATATAAGAGACAATGAAGAAAAAGACTCTGCGTTCAGAGGAATCTGCACCATGATCACGGTCAACCCTGGTGGTGTGGTGCAGGTACGACACGATATTCTCAGTGATGTCTTTCTGAGTGCTCTGACAATCGAAAATGATCCTCTTTGTTTTCTTTACCATCCCTCTTCAGGACTTTATATTTTTCTGTGATGCTGTAGCATCCTGGATGAACCCAAAAGACGATCTTCGAGAAATGTTCTATAAGGTAGAGCGCTGTGTAAATATTTTACATGAGTCTGTGAGTTGGGAAAAACCTTCAAGGTGATTGTGGACGCATGCTTCATACTTAAGTGCGTGTTCCCTGTTAGATCTTGCATGGGTTTAAGAACCAGGTTGGAGACGAGAATTGGAGACGCTTTTCTGACCAGTTTCCCCTTCCACTCAAAGAGAGACTTGCAGCCTTCTATGGGGTGTAGATGTTACCTGATTGAAGAGGTAATTTTCCATGAGATTTCCTAAGCTAGACTCTCTATTAGAGGAGTGTGTCAAAGCTTCTTTATTAGGCTATACAGCACTCAAATTTAGCAAGCAGTTGTTTTTAAATGTTTACTATATAAAAGCAAATGTCCTGCATGCACAGTTAAATATATATCCTTCAGATATATCCTATATATCCTTCAGAAATCATTCTAATATGCTGATTTGCTGCTCAATATACATTTCTTATTATTATTATCAATGTAGAAATAATTTTGTAATATTATGTGTCTTTACTGTGACTTTTGATCAATTTAATGCATCCTTGCTGAATAAAAATATTAATTTCTTTAAAAAAAGAAATCTTACTGACCCCAACATTTTTGAACGGTAGAGTATATATTGTGCAGATTTTTTCATTTAAGATTTACATTTTTTATTTAAGAAATATTTGCATGTATATACTGTATATATAGTTTATCTATAGTTTATGTATAGTTAAAAAAAATCTTAATGTATACATGCATGTGTGTGTATTTATTTATATATATATATATACAAAATAATTATACACAGTACTTTTTAAATATTTTATTTTGGATGCGATTAATCATTTCACAGCCCTACTTTCAATAAGGTAGCTCAAATTTGATCAAATTTAAGTCAGTTCTACAGATTTTCTCCCAATGAACAGTAGACATACCACTGCCAAACAACCTTAAATGCTCGTTATTTTAAAGTGTTACTGATATCTATTTAATAATGATACTGTACGTGTAACATTAATCTAATTTGATCTCTTTCTCTCTTGTTCTTCAGCTTATTCACTATGCGAGAGGATGGGAACCTCTGATACCCAGGGCATATGTTGCCCTTTACCTGGGGGGAAGGGTGGTCTAGCAGGGGAGGGAGTCACACGGCCCACTGGACCCCTGTAGATGGGGTGGGAGGGAAGTGTTAGCTAAGGCACTAGTCGACGACAACTCGCCAAGCCAAACCTAAATAGGGAGGAAAGCTTTTTCATCATGTCATAACAATCAACCATGAGGGTGAAAACAAAATACATTGTTAGCGTTCATTCACCAGGGCACTTAATGTAACGGGACATCCAGGGGTAAAACAAAAACAAAAAAACAATGACATGAAGATATGTGTAAACTCTGTATTGTTGCACTCCTGACATAGGAAAGTGCCTGAAGACGAGCTCTGAAAGCTTAAAAAACAGGTTTTGTTTATTTTCTGGACTGTATCATTTAGAGGGGTGGGTGTGATGTAAATCTCAACTGGACGCTAAGCATAAGTTCCTTTGCATGGGGTGATGTAGGGTATAGCTCGACTGCATGAAAGTGTGCAGACCGTATTTTGTGGGCCAGCTATGCACAGCAGTAGACGGTAAACATTCTAACAACGTTCCATATTTTAGACGCTTCGTCTGAAAGGTAACAACGTAACTAGAAATGTAAGTCCTCTCATATCATTGATAGTGAAAAGGTTTTCATCTTTAAACATTATTAAACTGGCAGTGAGGCGAATATAAAGGAATAAAATAGGAATGACTGCATAACTTTATTTATTATTTTCAAAAATTTTCTTGGTAAATTACGTTGGCATGCGCAAAGCAAGAGAGAAGACTCCATGTCAACACAGTGAAGATGTTTGAACAGTTCAAACATCTGATTTATTGCTCTGTGCGAGGCTTTAATGTCCCAGTCTCACTTTCCAGTGTGGCTCGACATAGATCCAAACTAGTGAACCCTAAACACACATTTTGTTCATTTGAGACATCCGCAATTTCTTTTTGCTTAGTTTGCTCAGAGCATGATTTTGAAGATGCTTGTAATATCTGTTTTGACTGATCAGGTTAATCTGGATGTTTAGTTGTTTGATTTGTGCATGTTGGTGGCCCAATGAGCAATCTGTTTTTCCTAGCCCTCCCCCACAAACTAGGTTTAATAATGTGTTTTTTTCCACACATGCGCAACAGGTGACGTGTTTTCCATCCACATATTGCTTTTGTGACTTTTATTTAGTTCCGTTACCTCGTGCATGAAGTTTAAAAAACGTCCCACGTTGTGTTGTGTGTAATCCTGGACAGTACAGTGCTTGTGGAGGCAGTATTTGTGTCCCTCATGTGAATAGTAGCAAGCCTTAAAATGTCTGAATGTATCCCAGAGTGTGAGGATTTCGGTATTAAGAACTTTGTGCTTAAAAGTTGCTGCCACTTTAGTATCAGACAGACAAGACTGATGTTCATGCTCATCTGGAGGCCCGTGAAATGGTTCTTTCAGGTATAAGTTAAGATCTGGATTCAAACTGAACCAGCTGCGAGGTCAGACTTTTAAGGATGTACGCAGAGAAATGTTTTATAATTTTAGATCTGAACACCATGGGATACTGTCAGGTGTTTCTGAGTCTGTGTTGTGCTGGTGTATTTATGCAAAGTGTTTTTATTTTCTTCAGTTTGTCTGTCACATTCCAGCTGTTTTACATTGGTAACCGATTAGAGAGGTCGGAGATTCTTCTGACAAAAAAAATATGAAAAGAGCAAACAAAGAAACAAGATGTAGGCAGATATTATGAATGTTAAGTGTGTCGTCTTACACTTATGATTGCTGCTATGTGTTGTAATTTTCTACTTGAATATTTTATGTTGTAGAGACCTCAGGAGGTATGTTTACTTTTATTTTTGTTTAATGTATGCCTTTCTCTGCTGTTCAGTCTCCCATGTTTCATAATAATAATAATAATAATAATAGAGCAATTCACTCTAATCCATTCTGCTGCTGGTGAATATCCTTTCTAACTGGCATATTCTGTCACTCTGTCTTCTCGTAAAGGAATGTAAACTATTTTTTTTTTTAATAGAGGAGATAAAATATCAGTTAGTAGACACTCGTATAGCTTCATGTGGGGATAATTTTGAAGAAACTGACCCTTGTGTATCTGAACTCTTGTTATTTATGAAATATAAATGCAGTATATACTGTAACGCCTTGAAGTTAAACTTGAGTTTTCGGGGGGTGGGGGTATAAATACGGCCATGAGACTTGGAGATTGCACAGTAATGAATCTAATTTTTTCTCTCTTGTTTTCTTTTTGTGTACAAAAAGTACAAAAATGTAAAAATCTAAATGTTGTGTCCCCACCCTAGACTGCACCAACTGCTGTATAGTTATATGTGTGGAAATTAAGAAAATGTAATAATGAAGGAAACCTTTGCTCAAACGCTCCCTCTTTCTGGTCCGAGAGCAATTTTATTTATAGTGATTTTTGACTTTTATTTTATAATCTGATTTTGAAGAAAGATTAAAATATAGAAAGTAATCATTTTTAGGGGCCACCAAATATTTTGGATCATGCAAAGAATATATATTGTACTGTAAAAATTTTGTAATGATATTTGTATGACATTGTTATGGACGTGAGTTTGTTCCACTGCTTGGATCTGTACATTGATAAGAATAAACTCTTTTCAAAAATCACTGAGTATGTTATTTGTCCAATGAATTTCAAAGGTATTAAATATAAAATGCTGATTCAAATACCTTTTTGTGTATGTTCTGCCCTTTTTTTGGGGGGGGGGATTATCTGTAATACCAAGAGATATACCTACTACACAATTAATTTATAAATATCCTAAATTAAGGGCATTTGATTGATACACCAGTAACTCATTACACCGTGACCTTTCAGTGACATCTCTAATATAATATTACCACAATTCGTAGTATAATCCCATATGATTATTATACCAGTAAAGAGTGTCTACACTCAGAATTTTGAGTTTTGCAGTGGGACGTTTAACAAAAATGACACTATTGCATCATGGGAATGCAATTCTTGAAACTGCCAACAGCGTCGCTGTTTCTTTATAACAATTATCTCAATGAAATACTGAACAAGTGGAGGGGTGAAACGCAAGTGAGGAGGTGGAGTCGTGTTCAGATCAGGGAGGAAAACCCAGCAGAAGAGCAGGAAAAAAAGAGGAAAAAAGACCAGACACAACAACATCGGGGGGAGGTTGGTGGATTAACTGAGCCAACTGAGGCAATTCAAATTAAGAAAAGCGCCGCTGTGAAGAAGGGAGGACAGCAAGATGATAACGCCTTATTTCCTGGAAAATTTCTGGGTAGGTTGTTTATGTTGTGCTCTTATTTGGCTTTGCGGGTTAAAGACAACTCTTCAGCTTTATTCCTCTGTCATTATTTACATTGGTATGATATGCTTGATTTCTGGGGTTGTTCTTAGTGTTTTGTTTCACACCGGCCATTGTTGGGATAATACCGGTAAACCATGTTCGAGGCGAGCACGAGAGCATACTGGCCTGTTGCCCCCTCACTTTTCTCGGAGAATCCCGTCCAGCTAGACCGGGGATTGGGCCTCATTACATCCATCTGACAGACAGCCCACTACGTTCCTCCTCCGTTTAATCTGATTGGCTGTCGGCAACATCTTGGCATGATAATGATCCTGTTCTGCAACACCATTGAATGTTACGGCTGTCAATCACAATGCTGTCCTGCGCTAGTTCTTCCGTAATGAAGTTAGACCGGAGGCCAGAATGGTTAATAAAGTTTTGTGTAGAGTTATGTAATTCATGCATATGTGAAACGTGTAATGATTAGCCCCCGTCTCTGTTCGTGTTTATCGCTTTACTGTCAAGTTTTACCTCATCAAAATATGCCCCCTTATCAGACTTATTTGCTTCTTAAAGGGACAAATTAGATACAAGTTATGTCATAATTTACTCAACCCAAACATGTATGAGTTAAATACAACGCAAAATGAGATGTGTTAGGCAGAGGGTTAAAGTAATAGCCTAGTACAACATTTTGTTATATTTTACCCACTCTCATGTCATTCCAAACCTATATGGCTTTCTTTCTGCTGTGGAACTTAAAATAACTTATTTTGTATAATGTTTTGGCCATACAGTGGAAGCAAATTTTCACCTAAATGGTTTGGTTGTCAATATTCTTTAAAATATCTACTTTTGTGTTCTGCAGAAGGTTTGGAATGACATAAGAGTGAGTAAATGACACAATGTACATTTTTGGTTGAACTATAGCTTTAACAACCTGCCTAACATCTAAGTTAGTCATACAGGTTTTGGAACAACATGAGGGTGAGTGAAAGGACGGAATTTTCATTTTTGGGTCGACTTTCCGTTTTTATGACTGACAGCCTTAGTCTATCTATTTTCACTTTCATTGCATCTTTTTCTATTAATAATAGTTGAATATTTCCTTTAGCATGCCACAGAAGAAATCTTTTTTTTTGTTGCATTTTTGAGTTCATTATCACTTTCAGTAGAATGAAGGTGTATGCGTTCAGGTGTGGTCATGCACATCCTATCTTTATCATCTCTTACATTCCACAGACATCAAGAATCTAGTCACTATCTCCCCATTGTACAATAAAAGGTATTGAGGGTTTTTGTTCTGACTAAAGTTAATTCATTACCTAAGTGACAGAATGGATAAAGCCTAATGCAGTATGTGAGCATACCAGAAGAATCATCTGTTGTCATGTGCCGTATATGATCATGGTTTAACCATTAAACAGCATCTGACTGCCACAAGTGTTGGGCCGAGTAGGGTGAGAAAGTGTGCAGTTGGAAGCCGTGACTGTCAAATTGGGAGATGGGGGGAGATGAAGAGAGATGAGGGATTGCAGATCTGTGGAGTCTTCTCAATCAGGCCTTTGTGTCGAGGCCTCAGTGAAACAGGGACGCCTATGATCAGCTGTGTGCTTGTAATGCAGGGCACAGACATACACGCATATACCCCACACACAGAGAGACACACTCCTTCACTGAAGCTGTCAAGCTCAAAACATTAATGCAGGGAAGGGAAAGACTTTCAAAATAGTCTTGATATTTATCTGCCATGACATAATCATCTTTTGAAATGAATCTTCTTTGCCCTGCAGCGTCTGCCGCCCACAGTTGTGACAACTTACCCTAAACCACCCACAACAAAGAGGTGTGTGAAGGAAACCTCTTAGTCTCGTTTCCTTCAGATAAATACATGTAACCACAGATTTCCTCTCATGCTGAAGAGCACCGTGGGATTTGTCTAGTGAGCTTTTGACCTTTGCTGATACACATTCTCCTCTGTTGGTTATGTTGGTGGTTGTTCAGACTTGTTACAGTCAGAAGACACCTGCTTACGGAAATGTATCCGGTTGAGTCATACTGCAGATATTACCTTTTAGTTTCTAGGTCTCTCTCTAGGTCTTCATGAGAACTCGTTATTTTCTTTTTTTAATTTATGGTTATGTTAGTCATTTGTAGAGTCTAAAATGTCAGAACAGTTATTGATAACATTTACATGCACATCATTTTCCGATTACATTTACAGTCATTCATTTAGCTTTTATCCAAAGCCAATTACAAATGTGGAATGTCAAAAGCATACAGTCAACAGTATTCATTGTATACAATGCCATGTTTAGATAGTGAAATGCAGAAAATATTTTTTTTTAAATAAATAGGAGTTATTAAGGTCTATATTTTGTTTGCCTTTATTCTGGAAAGAATATACATGCTCTTTGGATATTGTTACAGCCCGCTCGTTTAAGGCCGCAACATTAAAGAGGGATCAGACACGATATCTAATGAATGCACATTGTTTTATTTAATTTAACAAATACTACAATAACCATGAATAATAATAAACATAAGTCTAGGGATAATCAGGGAAACAAAGAAATAACAAATATAATAATCACAGCAAAAATTTTAAGCTACATGATATAAGAAATGCATAAGAAACAAATGAGAAAGAAGTCAGTAAGATGTTACATCCCGGTCAAGAGACACTCCTGGGAGAAACTATCGCTTAGGGACTGCCTATTCCAAATGCAAACCAGAGCACTTATATACTCTAATCAGCTAATTATCAATTAACATGGGGGAGCGAATCAGAAATTCCCATGCTCTGCCCCAAGTAAGGGGAAATCTCAGGGTCGGACGCTGTCTCAATCTCTGTCCGGTGCAGGTAAAAAAGATATTATAATAATGTGGGTGAGGTACACTTTATACATCTTTATGAAATAATTTTACAAATCAGTAATTTGAAAACTTAATGTGAGAAGTGATTTCACAAACAGCGTAAGTGAATCAGGGCATGCTAGCTCTCAAAACCACATCACATCTGCACTATAAGCGCTCATGTTATAGTGAATCTGCCATGGCGCGAGCACAACTGGCATTTAAAGGGAATGGGAGATGAGACTCTGATTGGTTTAACACATGTAAATCCCAAAACACACCCATTACTCATTATGAGAATAGGGACAACCCTTTTAGACCATGCACCTGGCGAGCCGACCATTTTTCCCGTCGTTTAACTAGCAAAAGTGGATTTGGACTTAAGTGAACTTGCGCCCTGCGCTTTAGACCATGAGCTTAGATCGTTAAAATAGGGCCCTTAAAATGATAGCATGATGACCAATCACTGCGAAGATCCATCATGAAAAATGTCTAAAAATATAGAAAAGACATTTTAATATACTCTTTTTAAGGTCTCTAAATGTGCCATTTGACATCTTTGTTTTTTTAATGCATTTGAGTGCGTTACATTTCCATTGATCCAGAATGCTGTACGTCTGTAGGACAGATGTCCCGACTAACAGAGGCAGATCACCCCACTTAAACAGGGAGAATTCAGAAGGCCATGTAAAGGACTCAAAGCTGTGGTGAAAGAGATTCAGCTGAACTTTGACACTCTCTATGTCTAGATGTTTTGCTCTGCTCGTTGTTGATTTACCATACAGTATTTGCTCTCAGATTGGCAGTGTGATTTTCATTAACTGAGCTACTGTAATAGGTCATTCTGTGTCAAATCAACCCAATTTCGGAAACTTCCCAGACTCAAATTTATAATTTTGTTAATATTTTTTTCTGTAGAAAGACAAACAGAAATAGTGATGAAAGTCATGGATGTATATTTATCTATTTTGTAGAGGGGTCAAAATGACAGTTTTCACCTGAGATTTGGAGCCAAATTACAGGTGGGTAAAAATGACTTTTGAAAGATGGCAGCATCATTATTTTAAGCTGTTGAACGAACTTGATTAAATTAAGGAAAACTTTTCCACGAAAATGAATTACATTTTTCCAACAAAATCTAATTTGTTGGAAATGATTTGTTGTAATCTTGTTGTATGAACTTAAATTCATTTAGTCATTCCTGCTAGATAAAGTTTTGTCAGGTTAACTACAAATAATCTTTGCCCGGCCTAAAGTCAAACATTATAATTTTAGCTAATTTGACTCTACAGTTATTTCCAATGACAGTCACTGGTGTTCAAATCTCTTTTTACATAGTAATATTGAATATTACTTATGCAAGTCTGCGAGGTTTAATGCATGTATAGTGTATACTGAGTGCCCACAGCCCTAAACTAAACACAGTCGCCACTCTTCTGCATAATGGTAACCACAAAATTCAAAAACATTACAGAAAGTCCTCCAAATTTATAACATAACTGAATATTAAACACTAACAATAACTAACAACATCTTTCCATTTACAGAAAAAGACATAAAATAACACTTTAATCCCTAAATTTACCCTCCTAATGCAGTCCCTTGCAAAGCATGCTGGGAACTACAGATCCACTGCTCAGTTAGTTGTCAACAAAAATGATTCATGTAGTTTTCACACAAATTAATTAAGTAAACTTTAGTTTTAAATATATTAGGTCGATTGAACATAATTAAATTAAGTTGTGACAAAATATTTAACAATCGTGTTACTTTTGCTTATTCTAATTAATTGAATTTAACGAGGCAAAAATTCATTTTTTGAGTGTAGGTCTTTTAGTAAAATCTGTTTACTTTAGCAAACTGTGTTGCATTATGCCAACGGTGACCGTTCGAAAATGGAAAAAAACACTTGTGTTTTTTGCCTCAGTTTTGCCTGTAACCTAACAAGTATTAAAGATATCTTAATATCCTTTTAGCATCTAGTTCTTAACAAACTTTTCTTTTGTTATCTTTATTTTAAAGGTCCTGGATGGTTCAATGCCAAAGAGACCTTAATATTGTTCTAGATTCTCATTCTTGATAAACTTTCCTTTTGAAATCTTCATTTTCAAGGCCCTATAGTTCAGTCCCATCTATATGGCGGTCTCAAAGCAGCTCCATGTTCAAATTTACCCAAATTTTACCCATTTTCAGTAATCGAAAACCAAATATGATTCACTTTGCACACAGCTGATACTTATTGTATTTAAAGATGAATGTCTGAAGAATAAATAATGTTTAAACTAGAAATGTATCTTGTTTTCCTCTATCAAAAGAGCTGCATACAATATAACTCTGAGAACCAAAAATCCACTGAAAATGGAACAGCTCTAAATATTCACTGTGTTATTAAATTAAAGATAAAATATGATAGAGCAACAATATGAACAATGAAAATAAGAGTAGCTCTTACAATAAATTCAAACAAACATATTTAGGCATGAAAATAACTGCAGGAAATGTCTATTTTCTAAGCCAACCAATTTGATTCATATTCTTTTGGTTTCTCTGCACAATATTTAAAAAAAAAAAAAAAATGCAATGAAATACAGGTAAAAATGCAGAGTGTGTGTGCTTGCAGTCAAGGTCTTTGCATACAATCACGGTACTGGGAACCTCAACCAGTTTGTGAAACCAGTTGTCCCATTCAATCCAAGCACAAATATTTGTACCTTCATGTCTTGTGTGTTTTGGCTTTAACATATGAATTCTGTTTGATTTGTCCCGAGCCAGATTGTGGTTTAAAGTTAACACCCTCACAGAAACAGAAACATACACAAAGGCACATCACACCACATTAGAGTCAGCAAGCATTTTCCAATGCTCAATTTAGCAACTTCCACCTACAAGTTTTGTTCCTCATCCACTGTATGTCTGGTCTTTATCGAACTTCTCTGAACATCAAGGATTTATAGCAGGTCAGGCATAGTTTTGACAATGGCATTGTGAGTTACTGTGAGATTTGGTTTTCAGAAAATAAATGTGATAGTTATGTGGTCTTATGTTTGTACTTGAATAATAGATACTAAACACAGCATGTCATTTTCTGTGACTTTGAAGCAGTTTATGATTGGTTGTCTATTGCTAAACATTTTGCTGTAACATTCGGCACATCGTTTTACTGTTTACATTTCACATCACAAGTGTAAAACGTTGCTTAACGCAAGATTAAAACTAGCCTTTACCCCTGGTTTAAAAAGAGTTTAACCCAAGTTAAGTGTAGTGTCATCATGTTAAATATAAAAAATCAATTGAAAAGGATTGAACTGATAGAAACAAAATGACAGCAAAATTTCGTGTGAAGACAATTTATGACTGGACTTAAGTTTGAAGATTAGGCACAAAAAAGTCATATAAGCTGCCTGGACCAATCACAGAACAAACTGGCATGCAAGGAGAAGACGCCCAAAGCATTTTCCTGAGTTTGTTGTTTTTTTCCTATATTGTATTTTTCAATATCACTGCATTCCTCGCCTCGGTCACTTCTGTAGCGCTTGGCTTTCCCGTCGCTGTTCTTTCAACACACAATTGAACAATCACACAGGAAACACACACTGCATGATATTTGCTTTGTCCACAAAAGCTGATGTGGAAGTTACACACAGTATAAACCTGAGATGAGAGCTGCTAATTCTGTTTATTAATCATATTGATGTGTTTTTGCACAGTTGGTGATCATATCAATCTAAAATGCTTTTCTAGATTCTTCTCTGAAATACTCCACCAAGCTGCTTTTAAAATGAAAACTGGTGTGAATATATTCTGTGGAGGTACACCACTGTTCCACCACTGATATTTTTTTAGAAATTGATACTTTTTTTAGTCAGTAAGATGCAGTAAAATGATCAAGAGTGACAGGAATCGAATACTGTTAAATACTAGATACTCTTCTTTTGAACTTTCTATTCATCAAAGAATCCTGAAAAATGACTGTTTCCACAAAAAAATATTAAGCAGCTCAACTATTTTCAACATTGATCATGTATGAGAAATGTTTCTTGAACAGCAATTGAGCAAATGATTTCTGAAGGATCATGTGACATTGAAGACTGGGGTAATGATGCTGAAAATTCAGCTTTGTCACCACAGGAATAAATGACAAAAATATAATCAAGTAGAAAACGTTGTATTTATTAACATTATTATATTTGAACATTTATATATTATTTTAAATTATGATAATGTGTCACAATATAACTGTTTTACTATATATTTTTAATGCTGCCTTGGTGAGCATAAAAAAACTTATTTCAAAAATATTTTAATAAATAAATGACCCCAAACTTTTAAATTGTCATGTATAACTACAATGGTTATGAATAGATGGCATTTTTCTTCTTCTTGTGCTTTTCTTTGAATCACTGGTTGAACTCTCGTGGTGTGCCAGATATCTGTGTTTTCACAGTTGGCTTTTGAGAAATGCTAATAAAATAGCTTGCAATTTAGCTTGTTTTGGGTTGGTTCATTAATCTGATGTATTAGATGTATTAGGGCATATGATTGATTATGTCTGTTTAACAGATACGTTTATAGTCACTCAGAACAGATATTGTGTGTGTGTGTGTGTGTGTGTGTGTGTGTGTGTGTGTGTGTGTGTGTGTGTGTGTGTGTGTGTGTGTGTGTGTGTGTTTCTGTCATTAGAGGAGGGATCAGACCTCACTTCAGATCTGAATAATGCATTAGTTTAGCGCTTGCATTTTTAAAACTCTGATATTGGACACTTGTAGCGGCATTGTAACCATGGTTGCTATGAAACCCTTTGCACAGTTCAGATCAACCTTACAGCACTGACTTTCTCTCGAACGGGCAAAAATACGGAAAGTATGTTGCGGATGAACATGGTGGACCAGTCTGCTTTAAGAAGCCAGCTAGATGCCATTCAGACCATGGCAGCAATGATTGTTGAGAAACCTAAAGTGGTAAACAAATGCCAGCATCAGTGATGACATGCAGTCTGCCTCTCTTTCTTAACATTGCCTCTTGTTTTGTTTAGTTTTATTAGAGAAAAAATATAGTCATGTTGATTAAATGCAGTTGATTTTTAATGAATTTATGTTCTTTTTGGCAGGGCGATAAAAACAATGGATTTGATGTACTGTACCACAACATGAAACATGGCCAGATATCCAGCAAGGAGCTGTCAGACTTCATCAGAGAAAGGTAAAACTGTGTTTTTTGTTTGTTTTTGAGGGGATGAGGGGAGTTACCTCAAAGTCTAATGTTACATTGTTCATTACAGCCTGTCATTACTCAGACATTCATCTTTTCTAAAATATGCTCGATGTTAGCAGTTGTTATTAAAAATCATTTTCGTTCATTGACATAAAGTTTAAATCAAATAAAATATTAGATGAAAAGCCTAAACTTAAAAAAATATAAATGTTGAAATTAGAGATGTTGCCTTGACAGCTAACTAAAATAAAATAAAAGTCATTAAAATGACTAAAAATAAAACCAACAAAAATAAATTATAGCTAAATAGAAATATTACAAAACCAAAAGGTACAAATAAATGAAAACTGAAAATATAAAATTAATTCAAAATATTAATAAATACTATAACACTATATAAATAATACTAAAATTAACACTGTATGTGAATTGTTATGAAATCACCAATCATATACTCACTTAACACAAGAACCAAAAATCTATTTTTTTATTCGTGTTTTTTTTTTTTTTACTTGTCCGACTCATTCTTTTTTTTTTTTTTTTACTGCAGAAATCACATCTAACCTGATCCAAATCACATGTCTGCGGTTCAAAATGATAAAAATGTGATATTTAGAAATGCTCATCAGTCTTAACAGTGAGACCTGAGGCCTATACCATGAAGTCGGTTTAGGTGGATAGCCAGGTATGCTTAGTTTGTGCCAACCCTGGGTTTTAGGCACCATGAAAGTGGCTCTGCTTTCTCTCGGTGTTCATTGCCAAAGTAACTTATGCTCCACGGCTAACCTGCTTCGGGGCAGGTAATGTTCCCAGGGAAGAGATCTCAAACTGAAATTCAACCAATCAGCTGTGAGCAAAGTGACACATTAAGGCCACTGTAGTAACAGTTTTTTAAAGACAAAATTATCTGGCTATAGCAATGATTTTTTTATATGATTTATATAGGCTATTATTTATATAATTATTATACCCCTAATCCATTACACATGTGCAATTTTAGTTTAACAATCATTATTAAGCATTTAGTTTAAATGAAAATAAATATATGCAGATAATATATAATATAAATAAGATTTGGAATCAGTAGATAAAGCTTTAAAAATGACTACATGTGAGCTTAGCTTACATGTTCAAGTATATATATATATATATATATATATATATATATATATATATATATATATATATATATATATATATATATATATATAAATAATATATACTATATAAACTATCTTCACAACTTTCACTTGCACTGATAATGTGTAAATGCTTTTATGTACTTCATATTCTTGAGTCTCTTAATGTTCGGCAGAAGAGAGAAATGAATCTTGTTGATTTTCTCATGAGAAGTGAATTGCAGTTTTGCATCTTTCAAGGCATGTGATTGTCTGTTCGCTGCTGATGTCACACTTTCATGTGCACATGCTCCATAAACTCAGGATTAAAGCTTGAGTTAACAGAGAAAGCTGATGATCAGCGTCATAGTACCAACAAAGCCTGATTGAATTGGTTTGGTTTGGTTTTGTCAAATCAAAACTTATTCTGTAACCCTGAGTTTGATTGAACTTCATGGTACGGGCCCCAGAAGTCAGGTGTTTTTTAGTTTTTTAGTTTTTTGGTAGCAATTAGGGATCTGACATATTATGTATCTTCATACTGAATGTGCAGTAGTGTCTATAGCTGTGTCATGCACTTATTTTTGGTTACTCTTACTCCAATGCCTCTGTCATTCGAATGCTGATTAGTGTATTTTATACCGGAATTTTGATGACACTGTCTGAACAAATTGTGTACAGTCATAATTTAATATATTGAATTTATTGAATACAGTTCTGAATAGCTGTTAATACTTTAGATCTTCTTGTTCCAAAACATGCACAGTTTTGTCAGATTGTTCACCTGTGAAAAGGCTGAAGCTCTGCTAGAAATCTTGCTTGTCTTACACAAGCATGACATGTGTCAAGGGAGTAAAGCTATTCAAGAGGAAACTATTTTAAAACTTTTCTCACAAAACCATCCAAATGGCTTTCAGGAATGCTGCAAGTTCTCCAAAAGTCTTAGCATCCATCACACGTCTCACCTGCTTTAATGGTCAAAGCTGCGTTAAACTAACGGAAAGAATTCACACTCTGATCAATTCACCGTCTCATGAGCTCTATGCCTGACAGAGGAATTTTGCGGATTCATAATACCAGTGCACTTAGAGGCCATTGAAAGTTTTGTGCTGATAGATATTGGGAGAGGTTTCTCCACAAATGGATTGTGTCTGTCTCCCCCTTCTGGACACAGTGTGACATTGTCTTTGTCTGAGTTAAACAGTACCCAGACTAATTTGCTATTATAAATCTTTCTCTTTTGACACAACAAAAGAAGACCGTAGCCATAGATTTCCAAAAATATCTGGGCAAGTGTCTGTAGGGATATACTACCAATCAAAGTTTTGGACAAAGTTACACTTTAATTATTTATTTATTTATTTATTTACTGTTTTTCAGATTTTGGAATAATAGTTAAAACAACCAAACTATGACATGAAATGACACAAATGAATGTATGGTAATTATGTAGTGACCAAAACACTCCGGGCTTCTCTCAAATATCATCCTGAGATTTTTTTTATTTTTTGCTGAAAAGTGCTGAATGAGTTTGCTGAGCACATGCTCTTCTGCTTTTTAAAAATGAAAAATCTTTTTAGTTTTGTAAAATTAATTTGCATTCACAATTTATGTTTGTCTACAAGACTAATTTCAAACAAGCTTTGGATCAAAAGGTTAAGATCATGACATTAATATAAATGTGTAAACCATTGACTTGTTATTTCATATGTAAGCATCACACTTTCACGCATATATGTATGTTAACTATTGTGTTTTTAATACCGACAGATTATGTCTTTCTGTTTGATTTAGTTCGTCTTCTTTTCTTCATGTGTCCTTGACGTATTGCACAAGCTTTTAGAGAATAATGAATTTTAACTTAAGTTTGTTTGCTTATATGTAGGTGCATCAGTGTAATTTGTTTTTTGTATGTAATTGTAATGTAATTTGTAATTTGATTTTCTTTAAATCAGATTCCTTTTTTTTTTCTTTTTTTTTTACAAAGCACAATTAAGGTACCTATTGAATGCAAGTGTATGTAAATGTTTGTGCGAGTGAAAACTGAGAAGTATTGTTAAAGGATATCTTTCTAAATAATAATGGTAACACTTTACAATAGGGTCTCATTTGTTAACATAATAATCAGTGACAGCCTGTCATTATTTGGATTTGATTGATTATTCACACATGGTTTTCTCCATTCTTGTCTCAGAGCCACCATAGAGGAGACGTACTCAAGATCAATGACCAAACTGGCCAAGACTGCCAGTAACTGCTCTCAGCTAGGGTAAGTGTGTGTGTGTGTGTGTGTGTGTGTGTGTCTGTGTCTGTGTGTGTGTGTGTCTGTGTGTCTGTGTGTCTGTGTGTGTCTGAGGGTTTACAGGACCAGTGGGTTCATTATGAACACCATTTTAATAATGTATTTATAATGAGCTGGAAAACCCGCATCATTTCAATGTCTCTCAGGCTTTATTCATGAAAGCCAAAGTTCATTACCTGCAAGGAAAGAAAATGAATACCCACAGCTGCAAACTTACCTGCCTGGAACATTTGTGAATCTTTATTCTATATAAACTTTATTCTGGCAAGCTTGCTGTACTTTCCCTGCTAATGGGAGACATATTGCCAGTCAAGCGAAACTTCATAAGCTACTTCAAAAAGATCTGCAGGAGGAAAGCAATTAACTCATTGTTATTGCTATTATGGTCCTGAAATAGCCAAAGTTTGTATAATAGCTATTTGCAAAATATGCTAGATGCAGTTGTGTGAAATGAAAGCTGGCTTTTCACTGGCCTGCGGTGCTTTATTTCAACCGAACATGATCAACCCCCCCCCCCCCCCCCCCCCCCCCACACACACACACACATATCATATTGTCAGTACCGACATTATAGTGTCATTAAACCTTGCACAGAGCTGTTTCCATTAAAAACAACCAGGACCAGAGGATAAATCTGATATCGAGACAATAAACAGACCTTGGTGTTAAATCACAAATCATGTTTAACACATTTTAATGTTTTATTTGAACAAAGTGTGTTGAGTATTATGCACTGAGAAGAAAATGAAATGGCCATTTGTTCCACAGGACGTTTGCGCCGGTGTGGGATGTGTTTAAACAGTCCACTGAGAAACTGGCTGCGTGTCACATGGAGCTGGTCCGCAAACTGCAAGAGCTCATCAAGGAAGTCCAGAAATATGTGGAGGAACAAGCCAAAAATCATAAGAAGGTATGGGAGCTGCCGTCATCTTTGGTGTTTGATTAATATCCATGTAGGTTTTTGCTCATAACATGCTACATAGCAAAGTATGAACCCAATTTCTCAGCTAAAAGAGTCTGTGGTACACATGTCATTCTTAAACAGGTCAGAGGTCTGGTATGTAATCGCTGTAAGATAAAACTTTAAAGGGTTTTTCTGGTGAATATCACTCTCACATCCACATTTCAAAAACAGACTGAGGAGTATCATATGAAATGGGGATATAATTACATAATAATAATAAATAAAAATGGTCTCCTGTATATTCCACTATTAACTTCATATCTCTGAAATGTTTGTTGATGTCTTCCTCGTCCTCCCATGGAAATCATTTGTCAATTATTATTATTATTATTATTATTATTGTTATCTCAACAAAACAAAAACAAAAAATAGTAATGGATGGTCTTGAGTCTAGATAATATTAATTTATATATACAGTATCTCACAAAAGTGAGTACACCCCTCACATTTCAGCAAACATTTTAGTATATCTTCTCAAGGGACAATACTATAGAAATGAAACTTTTAGAGTAGTCATTGTGCTGCTTGTATAGCAGAATATATATTACTGTCCTCTGAAAATAACTCAACATACAGCCATTATTGTCAAAATAGCTGCCAACAAAAGTGAGGACAGCCTAAGTGAACATGTCACAACTGTGACCAAAGTTCAATATTTTGTGTGAGCACCAGTGTTATCAAGCACTGCCTTAATCCTCCTGGGCATGGAGTTCACCAGAGCTGCACAGGTTGTTGCTGGGACCCTCTTCCATTCCTCCATAATGACATCACGGAGCTGCTGGATGTTAGACACATGGCGCTTCTCCACCTTCTGGAGAAATACTTGGCCACTCCATCACCTTCAGCTTCCTCAGCAAGGCAGTTGTCATCTTGGTGGTGTGTCTGGGGTCGTTATCATGCCGTTCGGCCCAGTTTGTGTTTTCAACTTCAGTTGTCCTTCCGCTTCTGCAACCTCTAAAGCAATGCTGGCAGCACTCATGCGTCTGTTTTTTGCAGCCAGCTTCTGCACCTGACGCACAGCACGAGGACTCAACTTCTTTGATTGACCCTTGCGAGGCCTGTTCCGACTGGAACCTGTCTTGGAAAACCTCTGTATGACCCTGGCCTGTACTGTAACTCAGTTTCAGGGTGTTACCAATCTTCTTATAGCCTAGGTCAACTTTGTGGAGAGCAACCATTCTAATTCTCAAATCCTTAAAGTTGCCATGAGGTGCCATGTTGAACATTAAGAGGTCAGTATGAGAGAATTGTACTCAAAGCACAAATTCTAACTGCTCTAATACAAGATACAACAATTTGTATGGTCCTGTCAAGCAGACAAAAAACATGAACATGATGAATAGGACGTGTGGCTTTGCATGGTTAAACGACATACAGCTATTATCACTTAGAGTGTACTCACTTTTGTTGGCAGCTATTTTGACAATAATGGCTGTATGTTGAATTATTTTCAGAGGACAGTACATATATACTGCTATACAAGCAGCACATGAACTACTCTAAAATACATCCAAGTTTCATTTCTATAGTATTGTCCCTTGAGAAGATATACTAAAATGTTTGCTGAAATGTGAGGGGTGTACTCACTTTCGTGAGTATTATATTTATCAAATAATAAATATAATAAGTAATAATAATTAATAAACTAATAATTTATTTATATTTATATATAAATGTTATATAAATATAAATAAAATGATTAGTTTATGAATTATTATTACTTATTATTTGTATTATTTGTATGACTGTGATAAGTCCTTTTTTTATGAAAGGAAAACAGGTTTCTGTTTTTTTGTGCATGTGCAGAGGAACAGTGTTTGATAGCTTACACAGTTACAGAAAAATCCTCTTAGTATTTACTTTTTTCCTCATGTTTTTTTGTTTGGCTCTTTAAACTTAATGCATTTGTGTTTGGCTCTTTGATTGTGTTAGCACATTCAAAACTGTCCATGTCATAGCTAAAATGACCATTGTATTACATTCTAAAAAAGCAAGACATTTAGGGCTGTGAAAAAAACATAATTTTTTTTTTAAAGATGAGAATAATACTCAAGTTCTCTCTGGTTTCTCTGGCTTTCTAGTCAAAGGAGGAGGTGGCGTCCACTCTGGAGGCTGTGCAGAACATCCAGAGTGTGTCACAGGCCTTACAGAAGAGCAAAGAGAACTACGTCAACAAAATGCTAGAGCAAGAACGTATGCGCAAAGAGGGGGCCACACAGAGAGACCTGGACAAGGTACACACACAGACTTGTAGATACATGAATGGCAGCCCAATAGTTTGGAATCTGGAAGGTGTTTGGAAGATGTCTGAATGTGTACATTTCTCTCTGTCTGGTTTGTGTTATTTGTTTGTAGGCTGGATTGAAGGTCAAGAAAGCCACTGAGTCCTACAAGTCATATGTGGAGAAGTATGCCACTGCGAAAACAGAATTTGAGCAAAGAATGACAGAAACCGCACAAGTAAGATGTTTGTTGGGGTTATTAGAGTTTTTATGCAGCTTGATCTGAATTAACACACACATACTATTATACTAGCAGCCTAGTGTATCCTAAAAGGTGTAAAGATTAAAAGGACACATCAATTAAAAAAAATAATGTTCATGGATAAATCATTTATAATAAATATGGCAATATTCTATGAAAAATAAGAATTATCAATTTTGATTTCATGGTTTCACTTTAAATTAGTAACATTTTTATTTAAGATTATTCATAATTTTAATTGAGTGTTTTATTTAAAAAAAAAAATTTTCTCAAAATTATTTTAATATTGTATTTCATTTTTTTTGTTTATTTTATACATTTAATTAATAAATAATAGTTTTAATTTTCTTTTAGTAAAATTATTATATTTTAATTGTTGTCTTTGTATTATTTTGTGGTACACTATCTTTTTTTTTACCTCATCATACTGAAGACTTCAATCTCACATCTTGGGTACAATGTAATGTCTTTTGCTTTAAATTCAGTAGCGCGGTCAGGAAACACTGTAGCCCCTCACCCATCCCGCACATACACACTTAATTTCCCAAATCAGAGCCATCAGAGTCCTCAAACATACAAACCTTAAGCTCTTTATTGATGTTTCCTTACATGATCCACACACACATGCACAAACACGTTTTTTCCCTGTGGTCACACATGCTCTGACTTATGCTGTCATTATCTTGTTTCCGCTCATTTCCTCGTCTTTTTCTCCTCTTCCCCTTAAATCTTCTAAAACCCTACTGTCAGTCTGAGAGGAGCATAAACAGCAAATCAGGCATGCAGCCATCCTTGACACACACCCATCCCACATGCACGCATACATATTCATTTTCAGTGTGTTTGTGCGTGTTACACGCTTAGCTTCTCAGACCACCCAAATAGGCAATTCATAGAAAATTTTCTGGTCTGATTAAGTATCATTTCTAACATCTGCTTTCAGCTTCACATTTTGAGACTGACTAAAACTAGTATCCAGTATTATCCATTTTTAAACTGCTTTTGCACTGTTTCAGAAAGAAGTTATTTAAAGATTGTGTGTGTCTACAGAAATTCCAGGGCATTGAAGAGGAACATGTCATACGTATGCAGGAGATTATACATTCATACTCTCAGTCTGTTGAAGAGACGCACATACAGATCGGAGAGGTGAGCAGACAAACATGCACACATTATTACTGCTGGCAAAATGTTATTTCAAGATGTTGCCTGAACTCATTTGCATCGTTACCAGACACTTTCTTCATCTAGGAAATGATCCTTGAATTTATTTTATTACAAAAATACACACACACACACACACACACACACACATATATATTATATATATATATATATATATATATATATATATATATATATATATATATATATATATATATATATATATATAATTTTTGTAAAATATGCTAACAACCTGCTGATGTCCTGGGAGTTTTTTTTTAATTATTATTTAAGTCCTAGAAAATCTGTTTTTCTAGTTGTCTAGAAAAATAGATTTCATCTGTTAGAATTTTTATTATGAGTCACTTAAATTGTTTTTATAAATTCTTAACCAGTAGTCATGAAGCAACTGGAAAAAATGATGAAAATTCAATGGCGAAAAGGTGTGGGAACACTGGATTAAGCCTATGAGATCTGGCTGTTGCCTCATCTTTTAGCTGTAGAGGGCGTCAGAGACCCGTAGACGTGCAGAAGTCAAACAAGCATGAATGAACTTCGTAATATAAGGCTGTCTGATCAATCTTTCCTTATCTATCCTCAATCCTATTGCCACTGATTCAGAGAGATTTATAACATTTGTATTCCCCGTTATTCATTGAAATGCACTTCCATGCTGAATGCACACAATCTCATTCCTACACACCCACAGAAAACGATCTCTGTTAGGCATTTACTGGTTATTGACCACAGAACTATTGCATGCTCTGGTTTGGGCTTCATCCTAACCACACACTCTCTTGTATTCAGCTTGAGCCCGAAAATAAATAAGATTTGAGGGTTTTTTTTGCTGTTGTTTTTTACTGTGGTTATTATGGTTATATTGTTTCTGTGTGCATAAAAATTAATTAAATCCTCTTTCAAGTGCACAATCTACTAATGCAAAAGTTGGTGTCACTGTTCATTTGTACATGAGTTTTAATAACTCAATATAACAAAGGGTTCTAGATGTGAAATGACAGAGCAAAAGATGGAACAATGGCATGTGTCTTTGAAAGAAGAGATGAGGCTACATTTTTTTAATGAAATTGTGCATAAACCTTTTAAGACAGACTGAACACTTCACAAGCTATGAGAGAGTTAATAGTCAGTGTTTTAGCATTTTACAGCATTTTAGCATTTTTAGTTCACAGTACCAAAAACAATTTTTGTTTTTAAATAATGTAGTAGTAAATATTGAAATTTACATTAACTAAGATTAATAAATGCTGTAGACGTATTGTTCATTCTTAGTTCATGTTAATTAACGTAGTTAACTAATGTTAACTAATTAAAACTTATTATAAAATTTTTCAAATTATTTTTTATTTTTCCGGTTTCATTTTGACCTTAAAATAATTTTGTTTGTAATTTTCTTTAGTTCTCTTTTAAATATCTATATCTATAAAGTTTTAATACATTTTTATACATTTATTACATCAAATTAAACTAAATGAAAATGGGAAATATTGCCTTGGCAATTAGCTGAAATAAAATAAGTTTTATTTCAAGTAACACTTTTTTTAACACTTTTTTTCAAGTAACAAAACATTTTTTTTATGGTTCTAGTTTTAGTTATATATTAACCATTTTTCAAAGCTGGTTGGTTTGGTTAATGGTTTAGAAGTCTTTATTGGAGATTTTTTTTTAAATTGCTTTGGAAAAAAAAAATACTTGAACCTAGACCACTTACAAAGTCTGTGATGTGATTCTGCTTCACAGCGAGCATCATGAATCACTTTCCTTTCACCCCTCCTTAAACTAAAGGATTTGATATACGCACAACTACACATGCTGTCAGTCAGATCCTCTCGTCCACAAACAGGCAAGGAGATGGATGCTAAATCAAATTGACAAACATTTTTATGAATTTCTGTATGTTTATGACATGAACTAGAAAATCTAATGAACTAGGAATACATCAACTGTAAAAGGAAAGCATTGAGTCAGTGGTGGAGACATTGCATTTGTCACCATCCCTCGAGGGCTATGAAAACAAAGACAGTCAAAGTGGTCACCTGAGGAAATAATGTCACATCCTCATTGCGTGCACTAGCTCTCAACCTTCTCCTCCTCCAGATCCTTGATCTTGCTTGCATGGGATACGGCTCAAGCGCTGGTAATGTGATGAAGCACTGCCTGAGAGTGAAAACAATTAGAGTCCAGGTTTATGATCATAACACATTACTGTATGTAGTTTATGATCATAAGGCCTTTGTTTCTAGGCCCCCTTTGTTCAGTGTTTCAGATATGTGCTCTTCTGTTGCCATTGTTATTAAAATAACTGCTAAAAATAATTTAATTCAGGGATTATCAATGTGGTGTTTTCGTTCATTTGTAAGACAAGGTGCCCAATAATTGATTGAGCCTAGGGAACAGGATTTTGCAGTTTAATACACTGCTGTTTAAATAAATATGATATATTATGGCAATAATATGTTCAGAGATGTTCACGTTTGAAATTTTCATACTAGCTTGTATGTATGATTTGTAACATAAATACCTTGTTATTTAGCGTTCACTTCATGCTATGATTATACTATCAAATGGCATAGAGTCCGCTCTGAAGAATAAGCAGTCCATGACCTATTTTGACCGGTCAAGTGGCTTCAGACGCAAATGCTGCCATTGCTGAACAAAGTCTTGGTAGAGTCGCCCTCCATTAACAGTCTGATGCACTTTTGGTCTTTCTTGGCTTTTTAATTGTATCCTTTGTATCCTTGTATAAATGGCAAGGAATAATCGTACATGTAGTCTGTAGGAGAAAACTTTGCATTCTTCATTATTGGGATCATGTCAATCTTTGTTTTGTTCAGACACAAATGTGAGGTCACAATAAGGTTCATTAAAAAAAATTTTTTTACTCCAAATTCTAACAGTATTTTGACAGACGGTTAATGTTAATTTCACATGCACTAGTACTTTTATACCTACTATGTCAACTACTAAACATTTATTTAGCATTGTATGGTTATCAAATTCTCTGTTAAGCAGTGCAAGTAGTGAAGAAGGGCATGTAATCTTATGCATCTGTTTTTTTTATTTTTTATTGTAAAGGTGCAACAAGAGTTTGTTAACAACATGGAGAACACTTCCGTCGAGAGCCTCATACAGAAACTGGCAGAAAGCAAAGGAACAGGCAAAGAGAGACCAGGTAACGCAGCTAAATCACACACACAGCATTAACCTCTGGCACCAAACTACTTTGCTCTTGATATTTTTAACAAGACTGGTCATAAGGTCATTACCAACTGACCATTTTTTTTTTTTTTTTGGGTGAGGGATTATAAATGAGTGTTAGGCTGCACTGTAAACACACTAAGAGTATGTTTGACTTGATTGCTGTAGAATAGTGGAGTCAACACTGAAGGATTTGTGGAGCTCTGACCCTTACAGGGGTTTTCAGCCCAGGTCTCAGCCAGCGCTGGCTGTCACATGCTAACGCTAGCGTCACATGCTAAGTGGAATGTCAAACTCGCCCACCTTTACACGAGATTAAGCCACTTGAGATTGATAGGGCTTGACACGGCTACACTTCCCCCTGTGCGCTTGCTATTTTTCCTCACTTATCCCTCCGTGACCTTTCATTTGACCTCCTGCTTCTCCCTCTTTTCACAGGGTGGAAGTTTTTTCACATCTCACATAGAGAATATAATCTTGCTTAAAGCTAAAGGGGCGTGGTGGAGTATAATTACACTGGTTTAGCCAGCAATTACGTTAACAATATAAATGTTGTACTGGATTTTGATGCTGGATTTTGCCTTTAACATGGCTTGACAACTTTTTCCCCACCCAGCGATGTTTCAAAACGTTACTGTGTTGTTTGGGGCGGGACTGTACGTTTTATTCATCCAGTTGCAGAGTGTTTGCGAAACCATTTTGCAAACAATAATTTTTCTTGATTGGTGATGCCATTGGCACAGAAATTACATACTTTAGCTGTAATAACCTGTTTTCTTACCACTTTTATATTTACTATATTATATTATATCATCAGTGGCCAAAATGATTATATAAATAATTGTAAATAATGTATTAACACATACGCTGCCATTTAAAAGTTTGGCGTTGGCTGTTATTTTAAAGTGTAATTTATTTCTGAAATATATCATTCTGATATACTGATTTGATGCTCAAGAATCATTTCTTATCGTTATCAATGTTGATAGTTGTGTTTTTTTGGAAACGCGATACCTTTATTTTTTTCTATTTCAAAAGCATTTATGTTAAAATAGCAATCTTTTGTACCATTATACATGTCATTATTGTCAACTTTTAATCAGTTTAATGAATCCTAAAGTATATAAAAAACATACTGTCCCCAAACTTCTGAATGATACGGTATGTGTGTGTATGTATATAATATGCCATACACAGGTAGACCAACTAAACCATGTATGAATGTATAGTGACCCCCAGGGGTCTAGACTAAACCTTCAGGCTTTTGGTTGCCCTCCATTTGTTTTGACAGCAGAATTAATTGAGACTAAAAGCTGTTTTGGTCAACAAAACATTCCTTCCCCCGTATCAAGCTGTTCATTAGGGATTGCGCCGCTGTCAGAGCAATAACCTGTGTGGCACGCTGATGAAATCAGAGCAGCCCTAACCAGTATAGAGAGAGAGAGAGGTTGAACAAACTTTGTACCACGGAAACAATCCCGAAGTGACACGCTGGGCTGTGGGGAGGTTACAAGAGCAGTTCAGCAATATCCAGCTGGGCTGTGAACTGGTCGCCAGCCAGACACGCAAACTCTCCTCTCTGCATGCTCAACATATGCAATTTTATAAATACATCCTGCGTTAATGCATGACTGCATGCGCCTCTCATATACAAACACGCAAGTGAATGAGCACTCACAAAAGCACACATTTACCTAGCAATCCAAATAAGGACATACCTTAAACTTCTGTTGTTGTTTTTTTAAATAAACCTATATGTAATTACTAAAGGCGCACCCTAAACGAAAACCGACTTGACAAAATTTTAGTAAACCTTTTTTTTTTTTTTTAGGACATTCCCAAAGGACCGTTTTTGTTGGATTTAACTAAATTCTGTCAACATTTTTCAGCAATGTTTTCCTCAAAGTATTGCTAGAAACCCACACACGCATAAATACAAACACATGCGTTCATGTAAACGAAGCAGTCTGTCTGTTTACATGAATTTAAACAAAACCTAATACCCTTTTTCCAGATTTAGATGGTATTATTGTGTCTAATGTTTGGATTTGTGTGCATAAATATTGTTAGATGGAGCCTGGAAGTGTTGTCATTTGCACCGTTCCTCGCCATGCCATCACTTAATTAGATGAAACTTTTTCCTCAGGCCTGCAGCTGCATGGAAATCTTAGAAATCAATCTTCATTGTTCGGTTTTGACAAACTTGCCGAATGTTGTAATGAATAAAAAAAAAATACAGTTTTGTGCGTCTTTCTAATTTGGCTATTATTTGGAGACTATCAGTAAATCTGATAAAGCCTCAATTTGCGAATGTCCTCAAAAGAATTTTTGTTTTTGCTTTTTTCGCTTTAGCTTAAGTTTCATTTTATTTTATTTGTTTTGCAGTTATAGTTTTTGTTTGTTTGTTTGTTTGTTTCTTAATTCTATAAATGATATAAATGTTTTTTTTTTTTCTGAAAGTTTATTTATTGTATAGAATTATTATACTTAACTAAAATATAATCTTTGCTTTGTCCCTAATAAGACCGTTAGGTTAGTGTGTGTCTTTGTGCGTGTGTGGTTCATGACATCTCTCATCAAATAAATTTTGTTCTGAGAGTTTAGTGTGATTTTAATTCAAGTGGGTCTTTCATTATTCATGTGTGTGTGTTTGTGTGCATGTGTGTGAACTGAGAGTGTGTGACCTTTAGTTTTGATTGTGTGATCAGAGATGCTCTTAAACAAACAGGAAGAGAGTGATGAGAGAGTGAAATGATCTGGTGCAGTAGAGTAGATAAGTCATACTGTATCTACGTCAGTGTGTGATGTGTGCCTGCCGTGACCGCTCTGAACGGTGCGCACGAGGCCCTCTCACGGACGCTGTTCTCCAGGGAAACTCTATTGAGCCGCTTGAGTTAAATATCACACGCTTTTGTTTTTTCAGGTCAAGGCATTTTCTGTGCAATGAAAATAGCACCCCGGGCTCTCTTGCTGAGGTCTGGTTGTAGTAAAATGCTGTCTTTCGTTTTCTTGGACAAGCATTAGCTTTTACGCGCATTAACACAAAAGAAAACCCGCTCCAAAGGGCTCTTAGAGCACTGAGGGGCATCTCTCCTCTCTTTACGGCTAGTCACGAAAGCACAGAATGAATATTTATATGCTGTTCAGGGTATTTATTGAGAATCTATAGCCAAACTGACTGGGGTTAGTAACGGTGATATTAGATTTCCTTTTATTCCATATTTTGACTTCACTCTGAAATAGAAACACATTGTTAGGTCATGACTGCAAAAGCCTGAGCAGCCAAATAGAGTGAAAATGGTAAAGCAGAGTTTGTTTGCTTAAATCCTTTCATCCCTATGTGTCAGTGTGGAAATGGGTCACGTTAAAAGTGTAAAAGCTTGGAGGTAAATATGCAAAATTGATGAGCAAGAAATGAAGCGTGCAGTTTGTTGTTTTTTGCAGCCGTCTGTGTGTCATTTCACTGCTATATTAATTCATATTTTCAGTGGAGATTAAACAGCATTTGACTAAGTTCTATATCAGTGCTGCACATCATTGCATTGGACTTGTGTATTTGTTTGATTTCTGAGGTTAAAAACAGAAGTGCTTCCAGACATTTGTTTGGGTGTGCATCTGTTAGTGTGTGTTGCATGCTGGCTGTGAACTACGTGCTCTGGCTTAAAAGGGAAGTCAGATTGTGCTGATTGCCACAAGACCCATTGATGACTGTACATTTGTTTACCAGAGAATCTGACCAATGTGTGTCTGTGTGCCTTTTTTTCTTTTTCTTTTTGCTTTTTTGAGGACTTAAGTACAAGATTTGGCAACACCTTATTTTACAGTCCTGTAGTAACAACAGTAAATTATGCATAATTACTTGCAACTAAACCTATACCAAACAAACACTATTCCTTCTATAGTAAGTACATGTTAATTAATTACTCGGTACTTAAATGTATAATTACACTGTAATTGCATGGACACCTTAAAATAAAGTGTAACTGAAGTTTTTATGTAACACTGTAAAAAGTTGTATTATTACATTTAATTATATTAAAAAAACATTTAATTACAACATATCATAATTCTTGAATTCAAGATACTGTAACACAACATCACCCTTCAATTATTTGTATTTGTTTATCTGTTTTCATTACAGGGCCCATTGAATTTGAGGAATGTAATGTCTCGATCGCCACAGAAGGTCTGTGTGAATTAATTTTTATTTATTTTTTGTCTCTGTTCCCATTTTTTCTTTATATATATATATATATATATATATATATATATATATATATATATAATAAATAACTTTTCTTCAATATCTGTAATTAAATCTCTTTATAATAATTCACTCTGAATTTTAGTTTTGCAGCCTTTGCTTTTTGTTTTAAAGGCGATGTACATCTGTTTCAGATGGAACCATATTTGTCTAGATTTGTTACAATCATTGCTGTGTCTGTTTAGGTGCCAAACCCAGAAAAAGAAAAACCTTTGCCATACCAGGCCGACGAAGAGATAAAGACACAGATTCCACGCAAGTTTTTCGTAATATTATTTCACTGTGTTCTCACTTCTTTTTAACACATTTCTTACTGAATTTTTAAACAGTTAAACTATTTTTTTAACTACATTCTGAAACTTACCATTCTTCATATTATTTTGTGAGATACTTATTTGAATTTGATGCGACAGAGGAAGATAAAAAATTTCTTTCATCACCAGACAGAGGTTAAGATAAGAGTATTTTGGTATTGATCATTTTGTAATTTGGAACAGTAGGTATTGTGTTTGACTAATTGTAATGTTATTTTGCATTTCATTCAATCTCATTCAACTTTTTTCCTCTGTTTTGAATAGTGAATCAGCTGAAGTAGAAGCAGTTGTGAGTATATTTATGCTTATTTATATATAATTATTAATTTAATGTATTTGCTTATTAATTTTATTCTTATTATTGGAGAAAATAATCAGTATTTTTAATGTTTGAATTAATACAAAACTAAAGGTGTTTTTCTGAAATTTCATAATATGAAACTAATTTTCTCATCAAAGTATGCTCTTTCTGGTTATTTTGGAGTAATTCCATGCGAGTCGCACCCACAAAGCCTCTTTTGTTCATCCTTCTTTCAGAACGCTTCCAACGGAGCTCCCCCGGGTTTCTACGGTGCTATAGATCTTCATAACGCCGTGAGTGGTGACCTAATGTTGTTGAAGGATTGTCTATAATTGTTACAATGTTAAGTAAAGACAACACAGTGTAAATACTTCTTGTGATATTGCTAACAATGGTGTGTTTTACCTCAGTCGGACTCTGCTTGTGCTTTGATGTATTGAAGAGTGTGAATAATAGGATTTTGTCTGTGGTGTGTTCTTTGTTTTTTTCTGCAGAATGTGCCTCAGCTGGACGAGGAGGGCTTCTGTATCCGACCAGAAGTCAACGAGAATGATATCCTTACTCCAGATCCATCTCTTCCACCCCACCCCCACCCCCCCAATCCCTCACACACGCTTTCATCTCAGCCACAGAAACATTTTCCTTTATCTCTTTCATCGCCTCCACTCAATGTAAACTCTGAACACTTTTTTTTGGCTTGAGAACATACTGTGATATTTTACTTTGTTGCACTTTTTTTTCTGAATCGCTGCCAAGTCATTCCTTCCCATCAGATTTTCTTCATTCTTCTGTTTTCTTTACCGAAGCTGCGTCATCACTCTGTGTGGACTAGAATACATGTTAAAAAAAAAAAAAAAAAAAAAAACACAAAATCTGATATTTTTAACCATCTAGCTCAAGATACTAAGATGATTTTTCATGCCCCCACACTTTTTTTTGTATGCGAACCATTTTCCTTAACAGTTCTGATCACATGCCAAAGAGAACTCCTTTTATTCATCCAGTGACTCAGAAGATGAGGATGAGCCACGAAAATTCCACGTCCAGATCAAACCCGTGCAGACCAACAACGGCACACACCAACAAAAAGCCACCATCGATGAGCTGAAGGCCTCTATTGGAAACATCACCCTCTCGCCCACCCCTGCCGTAAGAGACGCATCACACAAGAACACACACCTTGTGTAAAGATCCCATGACCATATACTCACCTTTCACTCACATTAATTCATCATACACAGAATAATGCAGCTGGTCTCCCTCTATAAAGGGTGATTGTACAGTGTCAGCAAAGAGAGTTGTGATTGGTTGATATATTCAGTCTTCATCACTTCCCACGAAACCTCAATTTTCCCAGCAGACACTAGAGGGCACTGTTTGATTATGATATTTACAGGCAGACCTCAGAGATTAAGCAAATGCTTTCACACATTTTTTTTTTTAACAATCCTGATTTGTGCTTGAGTGCAGTTTTATTTTGTGTGCGTGTTTGTTTGTGTGTGTGTGTGTGTGTGTGTGTGTGTGTGTGTGTTATGCACCTGTGGTCAATATAAGGATTTAACTGGCTCATTGAAAACAATATTGTTTAGGCCCAACGGACGTTAAACGTTTCCAGTGAGGGAATGAGCATTTAATAAATCTCAAGTAGTTTGAGTCAGGGTTGGTCATCATGACATAATGGGTGACATCACACATGTACTGGTTCGTGCAAAGGTGACCTACTTTTCTGTCATTTTGTGCATGTAGAGTTGTGTGGTCAAGCAGTTCCTCCTGCACAGACTGTGAGCTGTGTGTGTGTGTGTGTGTGTTAGGCCTGTGGACCATCTGTGTGTGTGTGTGCTGTTGGTAAACAAACCCATGCAACTTCCTGCCTGAAATCTCACCACAGGAAGCATGGAGGGACTGTTTCTAATGAGTAAGATCACGTAGGTAAACGTGTGCACACACGGACACATGAAAGCAAGAGTTGTGCCTGTAACAAAAGGATGTTTAGTTAATAAAGGTGGTCAATATCTTGACATGCTCAGAGCCAGTTGGTTAAAATAATGATGTCCCTGATTCTTATTAAATGTTTGCAGCTTTCTTCCTTTTCTTTTGAAAGATATTAATATTTTTATTCAGCAAGGATGCATTAATAGCTCAAAAGTGACCATTTTAATGTTACAAAAGATTTCTATTTCAAATAAATGCTTTTGAACTTTAAATTCAGCAAAGCACAACTGTTTTCAACTGTGATGATAAGAAATATTTCTTGAGCAGTAAATCAGCATATTAGAATGATTTCTGAAGGATCACGTGACACTGACGACTGGAATAATGATGCTGAAAATTCAGCTTTGCCTGACAGGAATAATTTACATATAAATAAAAAGTTATTTTAAATAGTAGTAACAATATTACTGTTTTTACAATGTTTTTACAATATTTTTGAACAAATAAATGCATCCTTGTTGAGCATAATAGATTAAAAAAATTTTTTTTTTAAATCTTACTGGTTTAAAAGGTAGTGCATATTTGTGTTGTTTATGATTTGATAAATATTAGATATGTAATGGACAGAATAAAAACAAGTTGGTTAGGTTAGTTATCAGTTACATCATTTGTAACTATGATTTTCTCTTTATGCCCAAGATTTCATCTGTTCTGCTTCTCAGTCTCGCCTTTTGTGTTTGTTTTACATTCTCTCTCCCATCCCTCGCTCTTCATCCCTTTGTGACGCTTTGAAATGACAGAGTGATGTATTTCTGCAATAACACATCCTCACAAGTGCCAGCTTGTGTTTTCAGTGAGCACAGTTTACTTTAGACACCTTCACTGCCGCCTCTGTTTGCTCTGTTTGAGATGGATTAACACACATCTTTTAGGGAGGCTCTTCATCATTCATTTCACCCAGCTTGAGCTTTCTGTCTTCTTCCAAATGTGCTCAGTAATCACTCAGATTAACCTCTGAAATATTTACACATCTCAAAAACTACACTCACAATGTTCATATTGAACATTTGTCTTTGTGTCTCATATCATACTTGTGTTTCCTTTCTCAGTCTCTCTTCTTTTCGTGGGTCTGTTTAATTTTTAGGCGGATCTGTTTTATGGCAGTTTTGGTCAAGTAAGGAAATCTAGGTGATGACGAATGCCATGTCATCTGTTGTAGATTATTGGTATTATTGAGCTTTCCATTTCCTCTAGTCTTCTGTTGTCTCTCTTTTCCCTTCATGTGCTCTCTCTCTCTCTCTCTCTCTCTCTGTTTCATTGGCGGGTGTGTGGCCTGGGTGCTGTAATTGAACCCATTTGCCAGTCTCTGCCTATGGGACTGAACCATGCCTTCACTTTTCTTTATGCATGCATGTGTAGTTGCATGCTTGTGTATTTGTTTGTGTGTTTCCACAAGTTTTTCCTTCACAATTTATCATTTAGTTTTGTTTACAGTCTTTATGTTGCTTTTCTGATGTGTTTCTTTTCATCGAACACCAAGTGAAATTATTTTCCATCCACTTTGACAGAGTCTCGTTCAGAGATGCTTCATATGAGTCACTTTGAATACACAATAAACCATGCCCATCTTTGTGCATTTATTGCCGTTTTGCTAGCTGACTCTTGTTGACATTTCTCAGCCTCAAAACAATCCCGGTAGTGAATTTGGTTGAATTATCTGCCACTCATTTCCTCATGTTTAAACTGCCTGCAGAATATTGTTTCTGAACTGATGGTTTGAATATGCAATCCCACTAGTGCGGTTCTCTGCTCGTTCTTGTGTGTGTGCTTTTCGTCCTGTGAGGCCAATATCCATTGAATGAATGTGGGGATGAAGCACTTCATGTCTTCAGCTGTTTTCATAACTCCTCTCACTCTCATTAATAAAAGCCTGTTTTCATTTCCAGGTTCATATGAAGAAGAACCAGTCCAGTGAGTATTCCTTTTTTTTCCGTCCTCCCTCCATCCCTATGTCACTCTGAAGGTTTGGCTCTGGAGAGCGCCTGCCATTTTGACTTCTCTTTTTCGTTTTTCTTGGCCATGACGTTTCTCGCCAAGCCTCCTTCATGTTGCTCTGGTGACCCCTCCAAAGCCAACTCATCCCATGAGAAAATAAACATCTTCTCCCATTTTTTCCTCATCTGAGTAGCACAGCGTTGCCTCCTTAAGCCATGAGCAAGATTAACTGCTTAATTGTGTGTTTATGTTTTTCTATCCATCATAATTTTACATTTTTCCAGTAAATTGTGACTTAAACGAACACAGATGCATGCCAGAATGTAGTGTTTACACTGCGGCATGTTCTCACATCAAGAGCGACGATTTTAACCTCCTAGGAAAGTTTCGCATACTTTAAATCCGTAAGACATAGTAATTGAGATCACAGTAGAAACGTTTTGTTATTCTTCCACTCAAACGGTAAACATTTCTTCAAAGAGCGCATTTACCACAACCTCCTGCACGCGCTGAAATTGATAAGATCTGGCAGATAATTTTATCCGATAAGTCCTTTAATCCAATTCATGTTGTTTTATCTTAAATCACACTAAGATGCTATTGTAAGTATTCTTTCTCTGTATGTTAAAGGAAACTTATTTAAATACAATTTACAATTTGATTTTGTTGTCCACATGAATTATGCTTAATGTTGTTGGACAGAATTTAAAAATGTTTTATTGAATTTAGGTATTACGACATTATAATTTACAGTATAAGAAATGTATATTCATTTTGAGATTATCTAAAGATTATATTTAAAGGGGTCCATTATGCTTTTCCAATTTTTCAACTTTAGTTAGTGTGTAATGTTGCTGTTTGAGCATGATCAAAAAGATCTGAGAAGTTTCAAAGCTCAAAGTCCACTCCAAAGGGAGATATTTTATTTGACAGAATCCACTTTTCAAGAACTACAGCGAACGGCTCATTTGGACTACAATTAAAAAAAAATCGGGATCTTAGGAAGTCACAATGTTCCTCATTTAAATAATCTCCACCCACAGAATACGCAAAAAAGGGGACGAGGCCTGGTTGAGCTGCATTAGAGAAGGCTGTGTTGTCACTATGTTAAAGAGACGCTGTTTTTTCCCCACAATGTCTCCAAAACTCATTTGTTTGACCTTCCTAAGGCTGACAAAATTTTATTTTAAACACTGTTTCTGGACATTAAAACCCTAAATTTTATATGTGCGCTGCATATTTTATGAAGAACAGCTTGTTTTCTGTTGTTTTTGTAATCTCACTTTTGTAAAACGGTTCACCGCTCCTTAGGAAAATGAACCATGGTTTAGTGATCGATTACTGTTTGTATTATCTTAGTTTTCCGACAAATATCACGATTAAATGGTGGATAACACCGTATCTATAATGTATAAGAAAATTACAAAAAACATACCACTCTGAAACATCCTGTGAAATCCATGCTTGCAAAGTCCGTGCATGAAATCCGTTCTGCAAAATCCTCTTGTTCGTTAACATTGTCAGGGTCTGAATTAGGCTTGAAGTGGAAGTTTGAAACAACCTTAATATTTACACTAGAGAATAACTCGCAGTAATGGAGGGGCGGGACTTTTACCGAACAAGCGGTGCCAATCACAACACACTGGGCCAGCTTACCAATCACAGCACATTTTGTATTATGGAAGGAGGGGCTTCATCGAAATCGGCATGTTCGAGCCAGACTGGGGAGAGAGGTGCTGTAATAATGTAAAATATGTGAAAAATAATGCTGTTAATGTTTTTTGAACAATTAAGCATGAAAACATTCTAGTACACCACGAACACAAAATCAAGACTTTGTAAAAGGGCATAATAGGACCCCTTTAACGTTATTATTAAATGATTAGGTGTTTTTAAAGATTAACTTTAGTGACCATTAGTTGACGGCAAAGGTAAAGTAAATGTGCAGTTAAACATCTGATATCATCTGATACTGTTAAAATAAAAAAAAGTGTACTATCAGCCAATATACTATAGGGTAATATCAAATATATCGATTATAGATCAGATCAGTGTTACTGTCAGTCCAGAACCTGACGGGTGTCTCATATTCTTTACTGTTTAAAACTTACCGGTAATATGTGGCACGTGGGCAAATAGGCATATAACAGACATACAAATGGACATATAGAATAAACTGATGAATATTCAGAACTGAATGTTATTGTAAATGTGGATCTCAAACATACTCACTGTAGGAATGACACGACAACACACATTCCCTTCTGTAAATCCAAAGACAGGTGAGTTTTCCTCCGGAATCTTAGTCAGCGTACTCGCTCTCTTTTGGTCCGCAGCTACATTTGTGTTGGTGGGAATGAGGGAGCTAGTAAAAATGAAAAACAAAATGTGCAAATTACAAAATTACCTATTTGTACAAAAATTTACTTTACTAATTTATGCTGTTGTCTTTTAACACTGTCATTTGTCCTTTGTGTATAATATACTGTATGTCGTTGGGATTTGGTCTCAAATACATACCATTTCAAATGTACTATGCCGATCATTTATAGCTTGCGATTTTAAATGTATGTATTTGGTGTGACAAATGGGGTTGCATGGACATGTGTCTCATGTAGCAAAGTACTCTACTGACATGGCACTCAGAAATGGTCAGAAATTTTAGTGACTATTGTAGTTTTCTGGCTTCCATGTTGGTTTTTATTTTTTACATGCAACAATCTAGTATTTCATTTGATAACATCATATTTACTTCATGAAACACATGAGCTGCATTTTTAATCGGGACTTAATGAGCAGTGCCCAGTTACAAGAACCCCTTAAGTTAAGAAATTGTAATAGGGTATATGTCGAACGTCGCATTACGAAACCGGAAAACAGAACGCATCGCTTCCGGTTCAGGTCTTTTGTATGTGCTTCTTGCATTTTTTTACTGTTTTACTCAAGATAACTTAAAAGGAGCGAGCAAAGATGATCATAACCAATGTCCCTCGCATGTGAAGATCGATATTTATAAGTAAAAAAAAAAAAAAATCTTCACACTAACGTTTAGATATTTAAATAGAATAAAACGCCAATAACAAAGTGAGATAGGTAGGTTAGCTGATTACCTTAAAATTCCATAGATATCAGCGTCAGTTCATACGGCTGTTAACACTTTCTATGACAAGCGGATGCGATGAGACCAGGTTTCCGGTTTCGTCATGCGACGTTCGACATATACCCTATTGCAGATGGATTTATAGACTGCATTTAAGGGGTGTCTTGCAACAGGCTGCAGCTGCCAGTTGCATAAACTCAGCCACTATGTTAAGACTGTTATAAGAACTAGTTTGAACAAATAGCAGTAAGACAAGAGGTGAATCACTCTTACTTTTCCGATTCAAATTAGACCATTCTACCTTGATTTTTAGAAGTTAAAACCAGTCTTGAAGAAAAAAATTAATGACTAACTTTTAAGACTAGTCAAAGCAGTTTATGCAACCGGCCACCAGCAGATCACAAATAAAGCCTGAAGAGTTGCTCCGTTACTCAATTGCATATTTTCTCATTGATCTACAGGTGATGAACTGACACGACACAAGATACCACAGCCATCCTTTAATGAGTAAGAGAAATTTTCTGTTAACCTTTATTTGTTCACCCTTTTTTTATCAAAATTGTAACCATTTATGCACTATGTTGTACAACTTCCATAAGTTTTTTTTTTTTTTTTTTAACCTTCAAACAGTAGATTAGCCTGTAATGACCTGCTGTCTTTGGATCCGTTTGGCCCGACCAGCACCGGCTCCAGCTCGTCTCTACCCCACTCGTCAGGTAATACTTGTCTGTTGTAATACAGCAAATGCACACTCTTCTGGGTGCAGCTCTGTATTAATGTCATTACCACATAAGGGAACTATTGTTGTTAGACATCGTTTCCCTTTTTCCTTATATCTCAGAGTTTCACCAAACGGCCATTAACGTATATTAAAGTACAATCACATTTCAGTAAAGTATTGGTTAACATCTACAATAATCTCACTGACAGAGTTCAGCTTGGCAGTGTTGGAGTCAAAATGTTTTTCATCGACCACACACACACACACACACACACACACACACTGTACAAGCAGACAGTCGTAAGTCATTCACCCTTCCACCTCCTCCATCCCCCAGTCTCTGGGAGGCTTGTCTTAGGTCTGACCTCCTTTATTATTGATGATGCTTACAGGCTGGGGAAAGTGTCTGGGCTTTTCCAGTCCACAACAGTCGCCTCTAGAGAGCTTGCTCAGGCTACTGTTGTCACGGAAACCCTCATATCCCACAGCGACTTCATATCCCACTCAATCTATCCTGTGCTTTAGCATGACATCTTTTGTTAATGCCATGGGAAAAACGTATTTTTTGTTGTTTGCTTGTTTAGTCTATTTTTATTCACTTTTATTTTTTGCATTTTGATATTATAGAACAGGGATTTAAAAAAATAACTAAATTATTTGCTGATAATTGAGTTTCTTGACTTATTATTGGAGGAATGCTGTTGGCGTAGTTTTCTGCAGAATTTTACACACCCTAGGCTTTATTTGTGAAACACAAAACAGATTTAATTCTTTGTAAATCGTCCATGCTGTTAATCCATTCACACATAAAATTTCCCATTGAATTAAATGTCAGTTTTACATTAAAAATGGGTTTTATACACGATTTACACATGCGTTGGATCTTGAGCCATGAATAAGATTCCTGTGTGTATTCCGTGAGTACGGTCAGTGTTTCCTCACGCTCTATTCTCATCTCTGTCTCTCTCTCTGAAAGCTCTTGACCTTGATTGTTGAAATGAAATGTTATTTTGACATCTGGGAATTAGGAGCTTCTATATCTTGGGCAATAGTGCAGTTGACAGTATGTGGTTTTGACCAAATTTAAATATTATCTTTTTGATGTACGTTAACAAAGATGAGGTGCAAAGTAGTTACGAAACTTATGTACGTAATATATGCAAATTAATTTTTTTGTTGTTGATTTGAATTATTTTGTTGGAAATATTTCAGACTTGATTTTTTATTTACTAATTATATTATTGTAATACTTTATTTTTGAAGAAATATTTGTGGCTTAATTTTAGTTTGACATTAAGGCGTTGTTTGCAAACAAGTGAATGCTTTTCTCTTTGATAAGCCACTCAATGCAGTCACTATAAAAATCCAACCCGTCATTCAAGCTCTGACCTTATCCACGAGGGCCAATCATAATCCAAAGTTAATTGGCACCTTCAGAGGTCAGAGGGCGGAGTTTAGAGTCCCCGTGTCACAGACGTTGTCAAACATGATCTTGTTATAGTTCTGACCTGGCAAATGAACAAAAAGAGCTGTGAAGAGGATATTAGTAATGTTGCAAGGTATTGCACTTGCATTTTATTATAAATTTGTGCTATTTAGGTGTTTTTGCATAGCTTTTGAGAATTTTGTTTCTTCCATGCCTTAATATGTTTTAAATGAGCCTCATTTACATTGACTTCTTTCTTTTTTTCTCATCCTTGCTTTGTATTTGTTCAATGCTCTTTTTCTTAGACCTGGCTTCTCTCTTCTTAACATCTTTCCCTACATCTCCCCCACTGCAGTTAAATGATGAGGTTTTTGAAGACCCAGGTAATGCTTATAACCCATGCCTGCAGTTTGATCGTCAGAATAGAACTTTTCCCATAACAGACACTGACCCTGATGGCAAAGAAATATGCAAAAATGTGAATGATGAGAGGAATGTTTTGCTTGAACTCACCCGCAGCTAAAGATCCTAATATTTCTTAGAGATGTATCTGTGAAAATAAGTGGTTTTTTTTTTTACATTTTCTGCTCACAGAAGATAAGCACAGAGACACACTTTATTGTACTTAAAGGATAGTTTACAAAAAAAAAAAAAAAAAGTATAATAAAGTCATACAGGTTTGGAACGATATAAGAGTGAGTAAAATAATGACAGAATTTACACACTGACACCTTTTAACAATTTTGTATCATTTTACCCCTCGTCTATGTCAGTATTTTATTTATTAATTTATTTTTTGTATTTGTATTAGTAAAGACTAACAGGAGTGCATGAAGGTTAGCTGATCATATGCTTAGGAATACCACATTACAGTATGTTTTAAGGGATATATAAAAATACATATTTCAGAGGATTCCACAATATTTTGAACATTATTTTTATAATAATTTTTCCATTTGTATTTTTTTTTTAAATGTACACTTATAATATTTTGTTTTACTTTAAAATATATTATATTTTCTTAATTTTTATATGTATTCATTTTATTGTTTTATAATTGTATTCTTATAATATTTTACTCTATTTAAATTGTATTATATATATATATATATATATATATATATATATAAAAAATTATTATTATTTTTTTTTATTTATTTATTTTTTATTTTTTTCGCTGATCATTTAAAAAAAAGGCTCCCCCCCCCCTCCCCGATTACTTTTTATTATTACTGGTTTTCTGTTTATGTGACATTTTCTTAATGTAATTATGTGAAATATAGAGCTGTATTACACATTCAGATTAAGAGAACAATTTGAGAAGAGATGCACCTCCTTTGCATATACACAAATCCAGGTCATCTGTGTTTCTTTCATATTTTTTCATTTTTTCCATGTAACATTAGTCTTTTCAGCATGCCTGTCAGTATGTGGTACATTTTTACAAGCATCATTACTCTTTTCTCTCTGATGACCCCTGTAACAGAAGTGGATTTACAGTCGGAGCCCACCTCTCCTTCAGCAATCAGTCTTGATGTTACCGAGCCTCCTGCTTTGCCCGTTCCCTCCAAACTCCCTTCTCCTGCCAGTCTCACCAAGCCGTGCACCCCGTCATTCCCTGTTCTCCCCTTTCCTCCCTCCACCTCTCTCCCAGACGAGGCTGTTGCCCCCCTCCGTCCTGGCCCGACTCGAGCTCTGAGCGTACCTCCAGCCCTACAAGCTCTTCCTAAGGACTACGCTACCCACAAGCCCCCTCTCAGTGCTCCCGTTGCTGGTCCAGACACACTTTCGTCCTGGGCCCAGAGCCAATGGATTGCCTTCAATGATGCCTTTGTGCCATGTCGTGGACCATCCCATCAACCAGCGAGACCTCGGTCAGTGCCTGTGTCTCAACAGCCTAAGCTTTTCTTCAGAGAGACTGGTGACCCATTTGGCAGCATTGGAAAAGAGGAGAGCACTCCCTCTCTAAAGGAAGCACCAGCCCGATCCATGCAGGATGGTAATATTGAGGAATGAGTTTTCATAAGCATGTTCCAACACTGTCCCATGGCTACATGACAGTGAGATAAATACACTGAGATTTTAACAAACCTGATGTTTTTACAACTTATTTTATTTCATTGTAATTGTTTGGATTTCTTGCTTTTTTTCTTTTTTTTTTTCTTCAGTTAAGAGTTAGATTTATTTGACTTTTGTTGTTTGATTGGTGAATTTTTTTTTTTACTTTTGTGTTTTCTGTGTTGTTTATTTATTTGAATAATACAAATGTAACCAAATAATCACATGTAAGCCATCATAGTCTTTATTACTGTTTAGCTAGATACAGTCAAAAAAATGTGGGACCCAAGTTTGGTTTTATTTTATTTTATTTTGTTTTATATAGTATATTTTATTTATTACATTTTGTTTTCAATGTATTTTTCTATTTCTTTCTTCTATTTTTTATTTTTCCAAATACTTTTGGTTCAGCTACACAAAGTAACATGTGTCTACAAACTTGGTCAGAAATATCATATCCAATGTTTTCTAAAATCAGAACATAATGACTAAGATGGTTTAACGTGTGCATGTTTCTTTCAGTTTCCTTACCTGGTCTTATAATTTCTTATTTTTTTTATATGTTTATAATTGTGACATTGGACATTGCATGTGACTGAACATCAGGTGTAATCTTTGGATTTGACTGTTAGCTTGTTTTCTGTGTGATGACAAATCCAGTATAGCAACATTTTGAATGTTTTTGGTGATTTTTAAGTCACGCTCAGAGGGTGCTGTCTTCGTATTTCCCCCTTTTTTTCGTACATCTTGTGGTTCTAAAATTTGTCATCTTATTTTTTTTCATGCACAGTACCACCGCCAAACAGGCCGACTACTCCCCTGGGCACAGCAGCCATAGTCCCTCCACCAAGACCATTATCACGGCCCAAACTGCCAGCAGCCAAGCTGACGGGCATCAATGAGGTTGTGAGTAAAGAAGATATTTCCTGATTCCCCCTGAATGCAGTGAATTATTAATCAGTTGCTTGTTTTCTGCAGGGCCGGCCGTTCAGCCCTCCTAAGGTGTCCAACTCTAGCCCTCCTCCCGCTGCTCCTCTGGCTCGTGCCGAGAGCTCCTCCTCTCTCAGCTCCAACACCTCCCTGAGCACCAGCAACACACCTACTGTCGGTGAGTCTTCAGTCTCACACACTCCTGTGAACACAAGCTGCACACACTAAATCTTTTTTCACATCTTCCACATTCACATCAGACTTACAAAATGTATGAATAATTATAATGTATATAATTTATCATTTAATACATTTATTACTTCATTATTATAACAATAAAGTCATCATTTATATACTGTATGGTTATTAGGATACAGGATATCTTTCAAAATGTTTTTTTATATATATTTTATATTCATGTCCATGTGTAAGGAAAGCTAATATGCACAAATAATATTCTACACATTGCATTTCATCGTATGGTCAACACATCACTCACCAGATCATTCCATCCTCATTCTTCACTGGTGAACTGTGTTCTCGCCCTGTTTTTTTTTTTTTTTGGTTTCCTCCTCTTCATTTTGAATTAAGAGGACGATCTTTTTGTGGGGAAACTGCCCACATTTGAGAAGAGATGTGAAACTCCGGCAGGTAGAGTGGAAAGAACTCAGAAGAGCATTTGTTCTAACTTACTAACTGACTCAAGAATGATCATCTCTCCTTGATCAACCAATTGCATTGCCCCATCTGCTAAACCATAACTACTCTCATTCTGTGACTCACCATGTGAATGATCTCTAATTGTAAAACTGACTATTGTGCGTCTGATGCATTGTAGCTGGTGAGGATGCATGGCAGAAATAGTGCGGATGATGTCTTTTCCTTGGCTTTTACCTGTTGACCTGTCATTGTTTGTCACTGCAGAGATTTAAATTATCTTAACTGAAACACATTCCTCAGAACGCCTCTATTATTTTTTATTCATACTTGGATGTCTGTTTTTTTATTGTCTGTCTTCCTCCTGATTCTTTTCCTCATAGGGATATCTCGTGGGCCCAGTCCAGTGACACTGGCTTCCCAGGATGCATTGCCCATTGCTGTAGCATTCACAGAGTCTGTTAATGCGTATTTCAAAGGAGCAGATCCCAGCAAGTGAGTTTCATGTCATCTGCCCTGCTAAGACAACACAGACTTTACATACTATACACATGATGACAAAACCTTGAAATTCGTTCATTAGTCTAGATCAGGGGTCTCCAACCCTGCTCCTGGAGGGCTACTGTCCTGCAGACTTCAGGTCCAACCCTGTTCCAACACACCTGCCTGTAATTATCAAGCAACCCTGAACAGCTTGATTAGCTGGTCCAGGTGTGTTTGATTGGGGTTGGAGCTAAAAATCTGCAGGACTGTAGCCCTCCAGGAGCAAGGTTGGAGACACCTGGTCTAGATATTCTAAGCTCTGACATATTTCAGTGGCTTTGTGAGTGGGATCTCTGTAAAATGATTTTTAAAAATGTGATTTTAGGTGCATTGTGAAGATCACAGGAGACATGACCCTGTCCTTTCCTAGCGGCATCATCAAGATTTTCACCTCTACTCCGTCTCCTGCTGTACTCAGCTTCAAACTCTCAAACACCAGCAGATTAGAGCAAATTATGCCTAACCAGCAACTACTGCACAGGTGAGTGTGTGCCTTTACACTAACTTGTTTCTTCTAATGTTACGCTACTGTTAAAAGTTTTGGGGGAATTTTTTCAAATAAAGTAAGTTAACTTTAATTCAGCAAGAATGCATTAAAGAATATTTATATTTCAAATAAATGCTGTTCATTAGAACTTTCTATTTATCAAAGAATGCTGATAAAACATGCATGCAGTTCCCACAAAAATATTTAGCAGCACAACTATTTTCAACATTGATAATGAGAAAATCAGCATATTAGAAACATCTCTGAAGGATCATGTGACACTGAAGACTGGAGTAATGATGCAGAAAAATCAGCTTTGCCATCACAGGAATGAATTTCATTTTAAAATGTATGTTCAGACAGAAACCAGTTATTTTAAATTGTAATAATATTGATATTATTGATATTAATTTCTAAAATTTCTAAATATAAATTTACTAATATATTATTAAAATCAAAAATTATTATTATTATTTTTTTACATTTTTTAACATGCACTGTGAACCTACACGAACAAACAATGAACAGCTGTATTTTTATTGACTAACATTAACAAAGATGAATAAATACTGTAACAAATGTTTTGCTCATTGTTGGTTCATGTTAGTTAATACATTAACTAATGTTAACTAATGAACCTTATTATAAAGTGTTACCAAAATAATAATAATAAAAAAAAACATGTGTATATGAGAAAGTGATAAAACATTTTGTATATTTGTAACAGCCTTCTTACTTTATTCATGATTCCATATAGTAGCATCATGATCGCTAAAGTGCTCAGGCTAAACTCACCCTGCTCTCACTCACCCACATCCTTTTTCATGTTGTGTGAGTTCGTGCCAGCAGTTCTCAGGCATGGCTATTCAAATCAGGAGGGATTTGTGATTTAATAGTTGAGCTGCTGGACTAGGGTTAGTTATTCCATGCTGCTCCAATGACACACAGCATTGAATTATTGAGCTCCTAATACTGTTTTCTTTGTGTGTGTGTGTGTATGTGTGTGTGTGTGTGTGTGTGTGTGTGTGTGTTTGTGACTCCAGTGACTCCTCCCAGAGTGACACAAGCACTAAGGACTTTTGGCTGAACATGTCTGCATTGACGGCGTACCTCAGGAAGAGCTCTGAGCAGAATCCTACTGCATCCTATTACAATGTGGACATCCTAAAGTACCAGGTTCATAGCTTTCAATTCTGTTACCTTTGGGATAATACTGTTAGTCAATGAATTCTTCAAGAAACACGTGAGTAAAGCTTGTTAGTACTAGCTTTTCTAGTATGCTTCATTTTAGAGCTGCACAATTGAGAATCACTTTTTTTTTTTTTTATATAGAAATCACGATTCTCCCACGATTCTGAATAGACAACTAAACAAAAAAATGTAATTTACTAGAGGTTCTGACAAAATGTTAATTGCTGCAGTCTAATTAAAAACAATTTAATTAATTTGTGTTATTTAAAAAAGCGGTTTGAATAAATGATTCAACGACTCACACACTCTTAGTGCTGCATTTGATACTATTGACCACAACATTCTTTTAAATAGATTAAAAAATTATGTTGGCATTAGTGGAATTGCATTAGCATGGTTTAAATCATACTTATCTGACTGTTATCAGTTTGTAGCAGTAAATGAAGAGATGTCTTATCGACAAGTTCAGTATGGAGTACCACAAGGCTCAGTACTAGGACCGTTGCTGTTCACTCTGTACATGCTACCCTTTGGAAATATCATTAGGAAGCATGGCATTAGTTTTCACTGTTATGCTGATGATACTCAGCACTATATTTCTTCACGCCCAGACGAAACATACTAATTCACAAAATTAACGGAATGCATAGCTGATATAAAAAACTGGATGACTAGTAATTTCCTACTACTTAACTCTTGGACAAGGACAAAATTATTGGACAAAAAACGTCCTCATGTAATAACCTAGAATATTAGTCTCTCTGTTTATCCCGAGTTTTACCGCAGTCCGCCAGATCCAGGCCGCATCCAGATCTGATGAAGGACCTGCGCCTGGACACGTTGACAATGCAGTCCTGAAGTGTCAACTAGTCTCTCCCCTGTGAAGGCCCCCTTCTCCTTCCCTTAACCTCTGTACAGATAAAACGCTGTGAAAATAGTTCCGATTCACATGGCTAAGCAGAAGCGATAAATAATTCTGTATTATACATTTTTTAAGGCCAGACATGTAATTTGTTGAGGTCAAGTTGTAAAGAAAGACTACACGCCTGCGCACATATATATTCAAACGCACATACCTATAGACTGAACACGTAATATGCATTTGCACGCCGTCAGCGTTTTCACAGGTTTGCGTTTTTAAACCTTGCGCAAAGATAAAAAATATATTTTTTTTTTTTTTTCAGGGCTTGCACCTTGGAACCTATTTCGGGGTTCGCATTCTCGAGCCGCCAAGCACTGTTGTTGTGTCGTGTAAGCGGCCCCTAAGTGAATAACTAATGATCTTTGCAACGGAAGTGAATCAATCAAAACTAATTTTAGCTGGACAATAACTTTATTCTAGAGCTGCTGTAAAGCCAAAACAATCTCTGTTACATTAATTTCCTATTATCACTGTAAAGCTGCTTTGAAACAATCTATATTGTTAAAAGCGCTATATAAATGAAGGTGACTTGACTTGACTCATAAAGACTCCACTTGGTTCATTACAGGATGAATCAGCATTTTTAAACAAATCTCTTGAATGAATGATTCAATGATATATACTGTATATTTCTTAACTGTCACTTCGGTTAAGAAGTGACAGTACAAACTACTGGTGTAACAGTTTGCGTTGTGTATTCACACCTGCCTTGTTTGGTTCGATTGAATCGAACTCAAGTTCGTTTCCCCCCTTGGTGCGGATCTTTTGGGCAGGTGTGAATACAGCAATCGCACTCGGGTGCGGACCAAACAACCGAACCGAGACCCAGCTGAAGAAAAAAATCAACATTGTATTTGGTCCGGACCAAAGCAAGTGAACTATCGGACTTTCCTGGTGTGAATACCATGGACATCAGTGTTTAAATCCGAACTATACATTTTAATGCCAGTACTTCTGTGATAATTTGAATTATTGTAACACAGAATTAGAAAAGAAAAGACTGTTTGTGAAGCTGTTTTGTATACTAATACATGAACAACTGCTCCCTCTGGGTCAGCGGCAGCGTGAACACAGATTTGAATGTTTGCTGTGATCCCACTTGTGAAAGGTTTAATAGACAGACCCGAATCGCCATTTAGAAACAAGATCACGTGGGTGTTTGAATCGAGATCACAATCTTTTTACGATTAATCGTGCAGCTATTTTGTATATGTACTGTTGATATTTAGTTCGCCTGATTATTGTTGTGTAAATCAGGTTGATGATAAGCCGTTGTCCTCAGGTGGTGAGCAAAGATCTTTTGGCCCTCCTTTCTCAGGCATGTTCAAATGGTATTCAATCAACACCTCTGAACCTCGTGGTATACTGGAAATGTGCCCCTACTACAACAGACCTGCGAGTGGACTACCGATACAACCCAGAGGCCATGCAGCCCCCTGCTGCGCTCACCAACCTACAGGTGTTAGTGCCTGTCAATGGCGGGGTCACCAACATGCAGTCACTCCCCAACGCCATCTGGTGAGTTGGAGGGTGTAGGCACATAAACATACAAACAAACACGCAATATTTTGTGATACAAATAAACACTGAAGTATGGACCCAATCACTGTGATATTAAACTTGTGATTTTACAAAATTTACACTACCTTTCAAAAGTTGGCTTGTTTCTCTTGGTCACCGTGACTGCATTTATTTGATCAAAAATACAATAAAAACATCAATATTGTGAAATATTATTATTATTATTATTTATTTCCTATAATTGTTTTCTATTTTAATATATTTTAAAATGTGATTTATTCCTGTTACATTTTACAGTTGTGCTGCTTAATATTTTTGTGGAAACTGATATATTTTTATTTTCAGGATTGTTTTATGAATAATACAAAGTTCAAAAGAACAGCATTTATTTGAAATAAAAGTAAAAGTCACTGTCACTTCTGATCAGTTTAATGCATCCTTGCTGAACAAATGTAGTAATTTCTTTAAAAAAAAAAAAAAAACAACCTTTTACTGACCGCAAATTGTTGAATGATATTGTATGAATAATCTTAGCCACTTCCACAGCTCAGTTTAACTATTTGATTGTTACTGTGTTTTAATTAGGAATGCGGAACAGAGTAAGACATTATGGAAACTGAGTGACCTCTCTGTCAAGTCTGAAAATGAAGGTAAGATAAATACACCATTGTCACTGCTGCATATTATTGTTAAAGTAGCATCTTTGTGCATCTCATATCATTTTAAATAACATTTTCAATGATCATTTGAAATAAAAATATAAACATAAACATAATGTAATTTTTAAAACTCAAAACTTCCTTTAAAAAACATACAAAAAAAAAAGATTTACGAAACTAAGGTACAAAACAACCTTGTTCTATACTTGTGGGGCAGTTAAATAAAACATCACATGAACAAACAGGAAAATGGGTCTCTTTTCATCCTCTTGTCGGAGAAAGTATTAACAGCAGTGCGAACTGACGGCTATATCTATGGACTTTTAAGGTAATCAGCTACCTTAGCTAGTCCTTTTAATTGTTGGTGTTTTATTCTATTTAAATGTTAGTGAGAAGAAAACTAAAAAAAAATTAGATATCAACCTGCATATGCGATGGACATCGGTAATGCTCATCTTTGCTCGCTCCTTTGAAGGTTTCTCGAGTAAAAAAAAAAAAGGCTCTATATTTAACGAATTGCATACAAAATACCTGAACCGGAAGCGATGCGACCTGTTTTACAGAATGAGGAAGTTTGTTGCGCACAACCTGCATTGGACTCAAAAGTAAACACTCAGCTTGTAATAAAGTGCATTACAGGGCTGTTTCTCATTTCCCATGCAAATAGTGGAATTTATATTAGAGCTTTAAAGGCAAAATGAATTAGCCTGGGTTTCCCCATGCTGCCTTGCGCGCAGCACGATTTTATTCACGCTGCTAGGCAGCCTGGACACCATGGACTAGATTTTCCCCTCAAAAAGGTAACCAATCACAGAACGGGGAGGGAGCAGCAAGACGATGACGACGTCAATGCGACACACCAAAGCTGTTTGTTTATGTCTATGGATCCAACATGGCATCAGACGCGAAGTTACCTTTCGATGCAGCCTTAGATAGTGTTCTAAGGCTGCGTTCCAGTCCACTTTTAGACACGCACTTGCGAACTTCCCTAAGCACTTCCCCTCGGGGGAATCCCTGCTGCCATTTTGAAGTGCGTTCCACTTCGTGAAGTGAATGAGGGAAGTTTATATGGACAGACCCTCGTTCCCTCGATTTTGACCGAGGGAGCGAGTCTACTTCATATGTACACTTCAGGCACCTATATGTCCCACAATGCAGTACGATTGTGACGTCACCACAGATCTCGTCTAATCACCATCACAACAGACAACTCTATGAAATATTAATTATATATATATATTTTTTAAAACAACCCAAACACACCTATAAACATTTGGATGCTGCATTAAACAAATTCTTAAAGGAAAAAAATAAATAAATAAATCAACTCCACAGCTGATTCCAAGTGATCAAGGACTTAGGACGTTCCAGTTCAGCCCATTGCAGTTTCCGCCAGTAGTGGGCACTCGTGCAACATAAGCAATGACGTACATCTGAGTGAACGAGACGGAGGGAAGTTAGCGAGTGAAGGGTATGACAATTTTGGACTGGAACGCAGCATAAGTAGTTTAGAACGCAAGTTTATTTCATCTTATTCCTCGTCGAATTTCTGTCGCTCTACATACGTCATCTGGTGGCGCATTTGATAGACATTCGTAGCGCCCAATAAAAGGCTCTGGGCATTCGTAAACCACGCCACAAATACGAGAAAATGAACATGTGGTTCCCAGACCACGTCTCAATGAGATGAGGTCTGACGTCAGCCAGGCTAAAAATGAATTGGAAAATGGTCAAAATCTATTTTTCGATTTTGCCACAATGTAATTTTGTGTTGTAATGTAAAGATTAAACAAGCTTCTGACACAAAGTACTTCAATGTTGACTGTGTGTGTATGTATGTGTCAGGCTCTGGTTCTTTGAGGGCAAAGTTTGAGCTGTCTGATGGTCCATCCATCCCTGCCACCCTGGCTGTTCAGTTCTTCAGCGAGGGCAGCACTCTGTCTGGTGTAGATATGGAACTAGTTGGCTCCGGTTACCGGCTCTCCCTCAATAAGAAGAGATTCGCCAGTGGTAAGAATGATTTTGGACTTCACCAAAGCACCAGATACATTATCACCAGAAGATTTTATGATTTGACAGTTTTCAGTCAAGAGTCTTTTCAAAGTAGTTTTGTCTTTGAAATGGCAGAGCTGTCAGGAGATAAAATGTCAATATGTGTTTGTTTACATTCACAGGCCGCTATATGGCTGACTGCTGAGATCTGAGATCCGCTCTCAAGTGCAGGGAATCTGGAGGTTAATTTCTGTTCATTCATTAATTCTGTCACTGGTTCTCAATGATATTTATGGAGGATTGTTAGAGAGGATGGAAAAAGGGGGCTGTCTGGGTGAAAGCCTCTCATGCTTCTGTTTCCTCTCTGCGTTCTGAACGATCCAGTTCCAGTGAAGCACCTCTCTGGAGATTCAAGATTTTTATACTACACGCTAACGTAGCACTGAGTATCAAACACTGTGTACAAAGAAAAATAAAAAAAAAGAAAAGAAAGAAGGAGGAATGTCAGGATACTGGCGAATGAAATCATTAATCTTTAATCTTTGATACTTTTTGATCTATTCAGACTTTTATAAAGTCAGAACGGTAGGGTATGTTATTTTGATATGTATAGTTAACAATTTGTAATATGAATTATATGTGTATAAACATAAAGCATATCTAAACAAAAAAGGACAAAAAAAACACTGCACTAACAATCTTTCTGGATATTTGTTGAGCATTCATTTCTCCATTTGTATTCACAATGTCTGTCAGTCAATCACAATGACAATTGTGAGAACAAAAGGAGGGAAAAAATAATGAAAAAGGAGAGACAGGAGAAAATGCTTCAGCAATATATCACTTCATGCTCACAAGAACGCCTTACTTGTCTAGAATACCATGGTCTTTCTCATAGCTGAGCATTGCACATTCGTCTGCTAAATTCAGATTGTTTTCAGTTTTATTTTTTTCTTTCAGTTTTTTTGTAATTATTATTATGAATGTGCAATGAATTTAGAAGCTTTCAAAATGACATTTTTGGATTGTTTTTACAGTTTAGTGCCATTTTCACTTTAACATTGTTAAGAGAACCTACTGGTTAGTTGTGTCTTGCTTAACAGCAAAAGGAAACGTATATACACTGACCTCAGTGCCTCTTTACTTCAAATAATTGCATGTTTAAGTCTAAAAGAACACGTTTTCCCCATTTGTTTTCCTCTTCCTTCATTTTTTAAGTGCCAGTTCAGTTCTTTATGCTTCCTAATGGGATATTGAAGGGAAAACACTGCCTAAACTTTAGCCTTTGTCCTTCAAACAGTTCAATGCAAAGCATGCGCTGTTCCCGTTATAGACATCATCCAAAAGTTTTCTGGAAACTCAGGACTTATAGATGGAATATTTTGAAATCTGAGCAGAAATAATACCAAAATACCCAGCGAAAGAATTCACTGTGAGATTATTCTAATTACAAACACTGACCTGAGTATTTGGAGGGATTCTTGTTGATAAGCAGACCAAAACGTTTTGAATATTAGCATATTAAGATGAATTATGAACGTGCATGAACTTTTCAGTGTAGTTTATTAACAACATACTACCAAATCTTTAGGTAAATGTAATTTGAAGGGACACGGTATATATGTTTTCACCAAATGTGCCATCACGTCTGCTTTTTTGTTAATAATCACCTGAATACGTTAGTTTCTTCTTAAAATTGCTTTGAGCAAGTTTGCCAAATACAGATCAAAGCACAATGAGCCAATGGAAGTTACGGGGAAGATTAAATGCGGGCAGTGTCCCAGTTTCCCCACTGCCACGCATTGATTTGAACTCTTTTATCTCTTAAATATTTCATTAGTTTTGTCCCACAGCAGTTCACCATCATCTTAGAGTTTTCTCCATTTAGTCTTTATTTCTCAATTTGAGCTGGAAGCCAGTGGTGAGCATTCACAGTGCTTTAAGGGGGTCTGTCTCCCATACAAGGGCTATTTGCCTTGTCCTCTGTGGAGGACCACGTCTCCAAGGGCTACCCCAATCCCAGCCATAGCAGACACCATTTGTACCTTAAAATGAAAAACACTAAACACTAAATGCCAACAATGAAGGATCTTCATGAATCTGAAAACAGTGACGTTCTTTAGACTGACGTCTTGTTTTCACCAGGAACTTTTTACTCTTTGATAGCAGCCTAAGAGTTTTGTGAAGTAACAACGTAAAGATTTTATATTAAAAATTCTCACTGTCTTTGTGTACATTTTTAAAAATATTTGTGATTTTTAATTCAGTTGTTTTCAGTATGGAATGTGGTGTTGGTGTCAGTACAGAGGCAAAAATCAACTGGTGAACATCCGGGTCAATGTAGCATCCAAATACAATACAATATTGGTTTCTTCAAGTGAATATGAACTAATTGTGTAGTTAGCGAGCTGGTTCTTGCTGCCTCTACAGCCATCACGTCAATATTCAGTCATTTTTGAACATTTAAAGAAAAAAAGTCTCTTTTATTTCTTCTTTTTATCTCCACATTCAATGGCATGTTAAACCATTTGTGTGAATGTTTTTTTTTTCTCACCTAATGTAAATTTTGACAAATATTTCCACCATGTTTCTCTGCTTTATGACGCTCTGTGTCAGTAATAAATGTGTAATATATAAAGCTATACAAATATAAGAAATACTACAGAAATCTAACTTGTCTGTCTTGTTTTTTTTTTGTTTGTTTTTTTTTTTCGTTTGAATATCTATTCAGAAATTATGTTTTCAAAATTTCAGTTCAATTTTCAACCAATAATACCTCCTGTTGTCATGAGTCAAGATGACCATCTTCAAGAAAATTAATAGCTTACTACCTTTCATCCGAGTCATTTTAGACAAATGCTGGTCTGTGATGATTGAACTTTTTTTCATATGTGCACCCTAATTTCTCCAGCTAAAACGGCTGGTTTAAACGGTTTCGCCATTTAATTTAACTTAAGCCTGAAGTTGAAATCCGAAGTGCACTGTGACAATTTGTACATTCCCCCAATAATTTTACACATTGACCTCTTGAAAACCTTGTGTATATCTGATTAGTACTAAATTAATTTTCAGAGCTCATATACCTATTCTGATAACTGAGTGCTACAGACACAGATTATAGTACTGATTTATTTCCATGTATTTGTGCATTTTTCATGCACTTGATGGTTGATTTCTAGTTTGGAAAGAGTATGGATAGATTTAACGATAAAGCAATTCAACATTCAGATGTTTACACAGTCATGCTTCTGAACACATCTGCTGCACTTCCAGTGCTCCTTGCAAAGTGAAATAAAACTTGCCCACATGTGCTAGCCATTCGGCTTTCTTACACACCTCGTGTGTGTCTTTTATGTGTTTACGTAGCCTATGTGTCAGGGTTGGAGACCCCTTCATGAACCCTTTCGGAAAAGTCCTCTGCACGCTTCACAGTTCCATCTACATCAGACCTGCTTAATCCTGATTACACCACTTGATCTGGATTGAATGCTGTTTAGACACCTGTATAACAATAATTCTCAGTCCTGTATGTGCGCGCGGGATTGTCCACTCCATTTGTCTATAGCCAATTTTGTACGTAACAGACAGATTATTTTCAGTGACTGTTTCTGCAGGCTACATCTTTACGCCAGTAGTTGGCAACAAACCCGGGACACACCAAACCGACGCCAAAGAACTGAAAGCCGCCTCGCCTGCGTCGGGGGAAAAAGCTGCACTTGAACACACCGAGAGAACTACAGGCGACTGTCAGTGTCAGCTAGAATAAGAATGTGCGTTCTGCGCCTGCGTGTAAATGAGACAACTGTCTATTTCTGCAGATATTTTCATCTATATTCGTCATTCAAAAAGGGAAACCTACGGTGGCCCAGTAGTGCACAACACAACGAAATTTAAAAAGCAAACATAAGTTCACAACATAACGAAATTAAGCCGCAACACAACGGAAATGCTCCCGACCACTAGAGGGCTCTCGGACAATTTGTTTTCCTTACCACTGTTCTACGTTGTGAAAGTGATTCCAACGTTAACGATATTTCTTCTGTGTTGTTATCGTTATAGCTGCGCATCGACCATAATCTTATAGAATTAGAACGTCCTTGGTGTGAAATGGTCATAAATCAGGAGACTCGTGATGGTTAATTCAGCGATGGCTTCAAGCCAACTGAACTGACATCTAAAATGTAAGTTGCTTAATACCATTTTTTTTGTTTTGTTTATTTAACTGTTTTATAAAAACAATATCAGGTTATCAGTCGTGTTGTTGGTCTAAATATCCGGGACAACATCGAAATTAATTTAGTAAGGCTACTTAATCTGATGTGGTGGTTAGTTAGTGTATAATCTGTTAGAGACTTATTCTACTATGATGCAAAATAGGCTCCCTCCACTCTAGATCAGTCACTCAAAGTGATACATATTAAAGATATTAAACTCTACCTAGAAGGTTAAAGAGGAGAGGGTCTTTCGGCTCTTTAGCTAACTGATTTCAAATGTTCTTTGGATGTTGTCACAGGCTGTGTTTTTGCAGAGACTCTGTGGGGTAATAGAGTTGAGTTATTAAAGAAGGAGAGAGCAGGAGCAGCATCACTTACGTTTATGCTCCATTACAGAATGACATGGCCTTTTGATCCAACGCCCCCCTCTTCAGTATGAGCAAAACCATCTGAGCAAACACACTAGCTGGACCTTCATAACTTAAAAATGTGTTTGCTTTTCTCCTCCATCTCACACTGTTCCCCTCATTTACTCCTCTTTAATCCTTTGGCTTCTCTTTCTCTCTCTCTCTCTCCATCTTTCCACGTTTCCACCCGCACCCATCTACTGACTGTATTCTGTTTATTTTCTTCTCTCCTCCATTCTAAGAACATCTATCCTCCTGTATCATCTCTTTTCTCTCTTCCTCCTCTTCTAACCACACCTAATATCATTCTTGATCTCCATCCACATCTGCCGGCTCCTCCCTCTCTCTTCAGCCTTTGGTAGGTCTCCCAAAACAACAGTGCAACGAGGAGCTCGCTTATACCATTTGAAATCCTTCAAATTCTCCAGACACTCATATTTCACCCTCTAGAATCCATATGATGAAAGATGTTTTAATAGAAACCTTGTTTCAGTACCATGTCATCTGTCCAGTGACATCTCTGCAACTCGTAATGCTTTCACTACTAATTCTAGGCTCTGTTGACTCATTGAGGTGATTATTGAAGCCATGGAGCCTCACCGGTGCTGCGATGGCTAATAGACCTTATTCAGAGCAGCGCCATGATGACAGCAGGTATGAAAGCGAGGCTGTGAGGCATAGACTTACTGTGTTTTTGGTGACGTCCGCTGTAAAAATCTGTATAAAGCTCCTACATCACTTATAATTTTCCACAGCTCATGTTATCCAGAGTCTTTTGTCTGCAGAAATTTCTTGGAAAGATATTTTTGCAGTGTTTCGTAAATCGTCAGCAGAACAATCCAAAAACACATTAAATAACAGTATAATCTACTGAAGAGATGTATGTCTATCCCTCACAGCCTTGCTTTCTTTCCAAGATGGCGCTGCTGTGAATAAGTTCTGTTGAGTCCTCAAGTAAATGAGATGAATCTGGACATGGGAAGAACTGTTGAATTTGATGAGGTTTGCGTGTGTTTATTTGGGGCCCAATATTGTTCCCAAAAGTGAGATAAAGCAATCACAGTAGACTTTCAGTATGTGAAATTACTTTAGGCTTCTCTGCAACATATAGATCCTCTGTTGCTCACTAGATATCTATGATTTGTTCCAATTTAAATAGCTGTAAATGTGAGTATTGTATGCGTGTACCTACTTAGCTAGCCTATGTTTTGGGGACAAATATGTACCCAGAAGTGAGTTAAAGTGCCTCTATAATACTTTTTAAAAATATTTCCTTTCATGCAGTGTGAAATATAGCTGTTTGTGAATGTGAATGTAAAATGTCTGCAAAGTTTTAAAGATAAAAGTGCACAACAAATAAAATTATTGTATCCTAAAAGAAAGAATCCATTCTGCCGAAATGAGTCGTCAGCTACTGATCTTCATTGGTTGCCCACACACAACCTCTACTTTGACCTGCCTTCAATCACTGAAGTTAGCTGAGGCATGGAAGAGTTTGGTTCGTGTTGTCGACATGTCAAGAAGATGCTGTTTTCTGAGCTGCCAGAGCAAATCCTCTTTGCATGCACTTCCAAAGGACGAGGACTCGGGCTCAAACTGATACAGTAAAACCGACGCCATTGTCACTGTACATATCACTGTGTATCAAGTGCTGATGAAGCCTCCGGAGCTGAAATTCAGATATGGTAATGGCCGTACTGACCAATCAGAGGAGAGGAGAGTAGGCTCCGGAAAGGAGGGGTTTAGAGAGACTGAATCCTTTATCGAGCCGTTTCAGACACTGTGTGTGAGAGAGAGAATAGGTAGAATAGCTTTCAATCTGTTCGAGATTTATTATGATTGATTATTGTTTTCTTCCAGGATTATAAAGTTAATTTGGAACCAAAGTGCCAGGTTTATACAATGAGTGCTTTTGATGATGAAATAATCACTGGATTTGACACTGCAAATTTAGTTGCATTAAATCTTTAAAATATATTCACAGTTTGTTTGAGACTGATGCAGTTAAATACAGACACATAAAGACATTTGTAGTGGTGCTCTCACTATTTGAAAGGCTCATAAAATAGCTAAAATCATGTCACAACGCAACCATAATGCTGAGAGTGCATGTTTGGATACTAAATTTCACTCTCTTTTTTTTTTTACAGGCTGACAGATACAATTGTCCATCTACTGACTGGCTTTTTACTGTGATCATTGTGATTGGTTCCCTTCAGTTTGCAGCAGCATTTGTTTCTCTCCTTGTGTTTATCTCCCCCTCCTATCCTGTTTTTGCCTCTATGCAATGCATGTTGGTTCAAAATCAGATTGGTGAACGGGCACGTAAAACTGTTCCTCCATACTGAGAAAAAGAGAAATGGTACATGAAAGCTCAGAGCAGTGGAAGGATGGAACAATGGGCGGACAGGAGAGAGGCAGGTTGGAGGGAATGAGAGATGTGAGAGAGAATAGGCTTTCGTGCCTGGCGAGCAGAACCACGTCATGGGCAATTTGTCACAAGGTCGGGGGCCATGATGGAGGATGGCGACATCTTAACTCCCATGGAGCAGCCCCCACAGTGTCTACTATACTATCTGCCAGCCAAAGATGAGGTAATATTGCTTGCACCAGATCACACCAAAAATATCTAGGCTTTGTGTCCTGTATTGCAGAGAATCATATCTAATCACATAGCATGGCGCTATGGAATAATTGATTCCAAGTGAGCAACTGCAGCATTCAGTAATATTTTCTAATATTTACTGTCATCCATGGCAACTTTGTATATCAGACTGTAACTGAAACTGCTGCCACTTTCACGTCTCATGTGTTACACAATGGACTCCCTCTCTTGTTTAATTTCAAACACAACTGGCAGTATTTTGCGTCTTCGTTCTTGATTAGTGGAAATCACTTCAGAGTACTTCAGTGTTAATATTACTGTAATATGGTGTTCATCTTGGCTGATTGTTTTGCACAGTGTAATTAACTTTTTTTTCTTAGCATGTTCTGTCAGATAAAGTAATACATTTAAAAATATTTATATTGAAATATTTAATGCCAGGCCCGGCACGACGAGGGGCAAAAGGGGGCATTGTCCCCTTAGTGTCAATTTGTTACCCCTCTACCCCCGAAACATGATCGATTTTAACCCTTTGATGCGTACAATCACACCAGTATGATTAGAACGTTCAATGCGTCATGTGATCAACTGCTAAATTCAAATGGGCTTTCGTTCTTTGGCTGACACTGAACCAGAAACAGACGCGCTCAGCGCTTTTGAAATGCTACATCACAACTATTCAGTGTTTTCAACCACATAATGTTTATTTTTAGGTTTCAGACATTTAAATAGACATTTAAATAGACATTTGAATAAAAAATAAAAAAATCACTTATAGTTTGTGAAATACACACAGAGTCTATGGAAGCGTGTTGTGATGTTATTTCCATCAAGAGGTGCATCCATTTTTGGTCAAGATCTTGTATTGACAATGTAAAGTAAAGTCTCCTCCAGCACATTTCAAAGACTTTCAATAAATTTAAGGTCTGGACTCAGAGGTGCCAATTCATGTGTGAAAATTATTTTTCATGCTCTCTCCCAACCATCAAAATTTGAATGAATCTTGGCTTTGTCATCCTGGAATATGGCCATGATGCGTTTTCCTACATGGTTGTTTAAGAAATGAAAAGCTACACACTCCATCAATTAGGGTTAGAAGAACTGTTGCCAAACATATAACATGCTAGAAACATAATAATCACTGCAATAATGATCCAATGATTACAATGGTGACAATGGCATGAAGCAACATTCTGCCTCACTGAGATGAAGGGGTGGTCAGAGCGAGAGAGGGAGGAATAGAGAGAGTGTGTGTGCAATGGAATCCTATTAAGGCCCCTCTTGTGATTGCAGATGCGCTTTTCCCATTGGAGGACGTGGATGCTCATGCAACCTAGCGTGCGATCAGGATATTGTGCTGCATATGAACCACTGGAAGGAAGAGGGGAGACTAGGTAAATTAGGATGAGAGGAATCTAAAGTAAGCCACAATTGCAAATATTAAAAGATTTAATTTGGTGGCTAATCATTTAAAGCTGAATGAAGAAATGCGTTACCAAGGTTTGTTAATGTTTGTACAATACTGAGACAATGTAGTCTCTATACTAATAATTAATCCAGTGCAGGGTCATATGAAGACGTTCTCTACTTTTGTTTTGTCACTGCATCCAATGCAAATAACTAGCAGCTAGTGAGAATCAAAATGGGACGAATCAAACAAAGACTTACCGGGAGGTTGTCCAAAGCATTCACACTGACAGTATTTGAGCTTTGCAAATGCCAAGATATAATTTAAGCAGACCTATCCTACACACACACACACACACACACACACACACACACCAGCACACACATTTGTTATTACCATGCATACTACACACTCCGTGATCACAAAGAGAGCGACAGAGAGAAAGAGGAAATGTTCTCCTCATAAATATTTGGACTCGGCTTAATTGAAAGAGTGTGTCCGGCCCAAAATCTGGGCTGATTTTAAACATTCTTGTGCTGGAATCTATTCTCTTCCTAAATGTGTCTCAGGTGTCTCCTCAAGCTTTGGAAAAATAATTAAAACAAAGTCTTCAGCATGGGACAGTTTTGACATTCTGCTTGATCTTTATGAAGAGCTAGAAGAATTTAGCTCAATACTCACAATTCTTATTTCTAAAAAAACATGATTGAGGTGTAAATGATTGGCATTTAAAGCTCTAGCTGAATTGTAGTGCGTCTCTAGTTCAGTTCAGTGAGTTGCAATATGCACTATCACATTTTCTTTCACCATCAGGAGATTCAAACCATACTGGTGTCTTGAGCCATTATGGGCCAATTTTCACTTGCAAATTTGATTCATATTCCACTCCACGACAACAGGTAAACAATGGACTGTGAACAAGTCTGTAATAAAACATGCCATATGCATATGAGTTCAGTAGTGAGAAATAAATATTTTTTTATACATATAGTGTAATTCTTATGCAATTTTCCAATAGTTAAAATATTACAAATGTTTTTGTGAGGTAAATGCGTCATCAAAGTTTAGTGACAGTTTGTGTTTTTAGTGAACTGGATTTTAGTTGAAATTTGCAAGGTCATGCACTGCTCTGAGTAAAACATTGTTTTGATAAATAAATCCATTAGGACTCTGGATGCGGCTTTGAAAAAGTAAAAGTGATGCAGAATTAATTTGATTTTGTTTAAAACAAAGCTTTTTTTTATCTCTCTCTATGTTCTGGCCCATTTAAGGACGCTCCTATTGCAGTGTAATTGCATGATTCCCTTGTGTTTGAAAAGTTGTGTGCAAAAAGGAAGAAACTTTTATAGTTCATTGATTTAAAAAAAAGTATTTTCCTCTTGCCATAGACTTTGCTCTTTTGATTTTGGTGATACATTAATGGAATGTTTCACCCAAAAGTGAACATTCTGTGATCTGTGATCATTTACTTTCTTTCTTTTGTGGATCACAATAGAACAGGGATGGGCAACTTCGGTCCTGGAGGGCCACTGTCCTACAGAGTTTAGCTCCAACCCTGAAAAAATCACCTGCCTGTAATGTTCTAGTAATCCTGAGGACCTTGATTAGCTTGTTCAGGTGTGTTTGATTAGGGTTGAAGCTAAACTCTGTAGGACAGTGGCCCTCCAGGACCGAAGTTGTTAGGGGTGTAACGGTACGTGTATTCGTACCGGACCGTTTCGGTACAGGGCTTTCGGTTCGGTGCACGTGTGTACCGAATGACTGAATGCAATATTTTGTGTGCGGAACATAGGTACATTTTCGTGTTTCCACACGAACATATTAAGTGGCGGAAGTCTCCGCGTTCAGCGCAAATCCCGCCCTGCAGCTGATTCTAAAGTTTTATCCGTCGTCACTGTAACCTAAACCAATGAAATCAACTGCAGGGCGAAAAAAAAGCTTTTCCGCTCCGTGTGCGCCGCCGCACTCTCCGTTCCGCGCGCGCGCGCGTGTGTGTGTGTGTGTGTGTCGGCCCGCTGCGCTCTCTGCTCAATGTTCGAGTCCGTGTTTGCGCTGCGCGTTCTGCTCTGTCGTTAACGGCCCAAACACTCCAATCATGTACCGATCACGCACTGGAAAAGCAAAGTCCGCTCAAATAAGGTGAAATTTCTCAGTAGTACACTTCTGTTTGCTGAGCTGGTATAGTTATGCTGGCAACAATGGTAAAATTACCTGCTCTGATCACATGCTCTGGTAATAATAGCTTTGTAGGCTACTATAGCTTTGGACTATATTTTATTTTGATAATTATTAAAAAAGGGGGGAAAAAAATCTTAAATTGATTATGTTGATTGATTATTGAAAAATAATAATACATTGATATATTTATGCTTAATATTATTTTAATATAGGGCTATTTTCTGTTCCTTTTTTCCCCCGTGTTTCATTTAATAAGTTGATTATAAGTTTAATTATTGATGATTACAAGCTTGGAGGAATTGCAATTAATTACAGCAAATTGTGCAATTAAGTTCTTTTTTTTAATCGATTCCCAGCCTTAATTTTTAAATATGAGCAGGCCTACAAGCTGGGATTGGTAATGCTGCACTGTAATCATAGTTATTTATTTATATTTTTCATTATATTTTATTATCTGATATTGGTTTGAGACTGAGAGTATTTTATTTAGTGGAGAACTTTGCAGCAGTATTTTATTTCTTATTATTTTATTTTATGTCTATTTTATTATATTTTATTAAAAAGTGTTTAAAAAAAGTGTAAACAAATTGTTAAAAAAAGTTTATAGTAATAAACAACCTGCAGTTTAATGTTTGCATTTCTTTCCCTTACTGTACCGAAAATAAACCGAACCGTGACTTTAAAACCGAGGTACGTACCGAACCGTGATTTTTGTGTACCGTTACACCCCTAGAAGTTGTCCATCCCTGCAATAGAAGATATTTTTAAACATGTCTTTATGGGTTTTAAGTCAGGGGGTCCAGTGTTGTTTTGGACAGCTTCACACTACATAATCAAGTTTGACTGATCTATTTATTCTATAGAAAGGGCAGTTAATTTGGTAGTAATTTTTTTTTTTTAAGACTTGGTTTGGACCTGCGAATTTCCTTCATGTCTCCTGTCATGCAACACAGAGATTACACATTTCAGTGCTCATGCACCAATATGATGACTGAGTGTTGAAATTTCCAGCATAGCAGTAATGATCTGTTACCTGTTAACTAAGCTTCTGAGCCAATGTCCAAAATAGCTTAACAAAGTTCTTAAAAGATCCTCCAGGCACAGATGAGTGAATATTCCTCAGACAAGTGTCTCAATCCTTCAGCCACCATACAAAATCAGTGCAGTTCTGGCCAGATGAGACATTACAGCGTTCTAGATCTTTGGAGGAACATAACGGAAAGTAGGAATCAGGGGACAAACCCTCTTGCCGAGCCAAGTGATGCAGTACCTGCTGGTGTTTGTAATTCCATCTCAAACAGCACCCAGAGTCCAAGTGATGCCCCTGTGAATGTTGTCTCTTTGATGCCCAGCCAGCCACCGACCTCTTCAGACAGTCAAGTGTCAGATGGAGACAAAGCTGGTGTCACACTACTGTTCTCTGGAGTCTTCTTGGGCCTGGTTGGCATGACATTCACGGCTATGGGGTGGACAAATTACAATGCCAGTCACAGCTACGAGTGGACGCAGCTTCTGGGGCCCGTTCTGCTGTCGGTAGGAGGTGCGTTCGTGCTCATAAGCATCTGCAAGTTCCGAATGCTCTACTGCCTGAACTGCAAACAGAATGATGGGGAGAGAACACCTGAAATGGACCCTCTGCCGCCCCTTTCAGGACCATCGTTTGTCTTTACTAGATTCAATCAGCCCATTACCTTCCACAGGGCCACTGTGGTCCAGTACATCCCACCACCGTACACCTCTGTAGTACCTGACCAAAGTCTTGGCCCTGTGAATGGTTTGCATTCCAGTCACCAGCCATTAGCAGTCACAGTGAGCACGCCGCCACAGTATTACAACGTGTATCCCATGGAAAACCCCGGCTTTATTTCCGGTGAATACGACAACGCCACAGCAGAGCAAAGGGAAAACAGGTATGATGATGAATACTGATGGTGGTGTACATTAGATTAATTTAGATTTATCTAGATACATCTAGAAACTGTCTTAATATCAGCTCAAGATTATTTTTTTTAATGACTAGTCACTTTTTGGTTGTAAGTATCTAAAGAGATGGGTTTATTAAGCCATATTGTAAAGAACACTGAAGGCTAAAGAAAATCACTGTAACCAATAATGTACATCAGTTTTGGAATGTAATCTAGGCTACATTTTAAGAAATTGTATGTGTGAACTCTAGTCTTATGTGCATGGTACTAATAAATCATTCGGCTGTAAGAATTCAGATGGAACGCAGTTAAATTTGCAATTAAATTTAAAAGCTCAGGGGAGAACTGGAGTAACTTTGGTTAACTTAATTACGAAGTTTAACTAAAAGAGCTGAAATCCCTATCGTACATGAGCGTGTAAAAATATAAAGGATTAAGATAAAAAAAACTTATTGAACTTAGGCTATAACTTTACATCTGGTTTAATTCGATTTACGATCATGTTAATTGATGTTAAATGACAGGGAGTAGCCTATAGGAATGGAAGTGGGTTAGTTGGGGATGACCTAATTATTTTAAACTTGTAAATTTATTAACCACACAAAAAAATGTTTGCACAAATTTTAAAGTGTCTGTTTTCTATTGGTGTTACGATTCTTAAGAAGAATTAAAAAAGGTAGCTATAAAAGCCGTCACTGGGGCGGTGACATTTCAAAAGGGCGCCTACTGATAAGTAGCCTACCATTAAGGTAGCTGTACAATTTTGGTACAAATGTGAACCTTTATATTCATATGTAAAAGTACTAATTCTCATAATTGTCTGATAGAAATAAGCATTCTAGTAAAGTTTTTGGTGTACCTTTTGAACGGGTAGCCTACTGCTGCCCCAATGACGGCTTATTTAAAACTAGCCTACACACGAAACTGAGTTACAAGACGTAAACAAAACGTGTCACAACACTAACCGGTCTGCTCTAAAATATAATGCAACGCATATAGGCTAAAATAACGTAGGCTACACTAAGTAAAACAAAGCAGCTAAGCACCTTTGCGTTATTTTTTGCACAAAATACTAAGGGCTGGCTGCTGGCATAAGTGGATTATTTGACATTTGCTGGTTTCGTTGCAGGAATCACGGCGTCCCAAAGGAAGAGGAAGAGAGGAAAGCGAGTAGAGCAGGGAACGCTTCTTCTCCACCTGCTTACGAGGAGCTTTTTGACAATTAGTTGTTACATTATGTTGTAAAAAAAAAAAAAAAAAAAAGTCTGAATATTAATAATTGTTCATATTTTAAAAATGTAAGACATTTAATATAGTGACTGAGGTTTCCATGTTTGAAAAATATAGCTTTCCTTTTACTGCAGTTTCAAAATTATTTTATACACATAATGTGTGCTGTCTTATGATACTGAGCTCACTAGTGTCCTCTTGGGTTCCTGAGAACTTCATGGCACACGTGAGCGTCCGGTGAGGGCCACATGGGGGCAGAAAGAGTAAGACAAAGTTCCTATTTCACCAACAATGTGGAAGGTGGTGTATTTCCTTCTTTGTGTGCATTCGTTTTAATAACTGAAAGTTTGACAAATCACTTTAATCGCGTAATCCCCGTCCAACTGCCATAACCGCAAAACATTGTCTAAATGATATAGTGAACGAGGATGTCTGTGAACCTGCTAGCCTTTAACTGGAAGGGCATGTATGTAATTTTAGGAAATATGAAGCTATATATTTGTTTATATTCTATTGTTATGGGTCGATAAGATATCAACTTAAAACAAAACAAGAGAAGAAAACTTAATCGATTTAAAGTATAAAACCTCATCATTTGCTATTGGCCTACTTAAAAAGTAGCCTATACCCTGCAAGAAAAATCTAAATCAACAAAACTTTTGAGCTATTAAAATAATGTTCGGGCAATGTGATACAAAAAAAAAAAAAAATGTAATCTTCTTTTACAGCTCATTATATGTTCATTAATTATGTTTGCCATATAGCCTACTTTTTGAGTCAAATTCGTTAACCTTGTTGAATTCCGCCTGCATGCATGCTTTGTATCAAACTTAAATAATTTGGATTTAATTATATTAGATTGGATTGGATTTGGGTTTAATATTAATAATTTTCTACGGTTCATTTAAAAATCTACAACTCATCCCTAAACGGTCCAATATACAAACAGTGCTGTACATTAGAAATAGTGGGCACACATCTAAATTAAGTTATTTTATATTGGTGCATGAATTTATTGTAGTTTAAAATACTTATATGCCATCACCACCTTCTGCCTTCGTTTAATTTAAAACTTTTTCATTCTGAATGGCAAACGGGGAGGGAAATTTTATAGGCAAAAACATAGCAGTGTGTGTGTGTGTGTGTGTGTGTGTGCGTGCGCGCGCTCTTCACAATGTATTAAAATGTCTCATTTTGTGTGATCTTTTGTATAGAGGTAGCTTATAAAGTACAACCCTACCCTTCTGTTCAGACGAAATATTTCGTTTTTTTTTTTTTTTGTTTGTTTGTTTTTTATAAAATTATTAAACATAAAACCCTGCTTATTCAGATTATCTATAATTTATTTCCCTTTTGTAAAAATTTTTAGTTTCTTCAATTTTGTTCCATAAATCCTTATATTTTTTTCTTTGGTTTCTTTTGTTTGTATTGTAGGCTTTACCCAAGATATTGGCGTTTAAATTTAGAATTGCAAATGTTATTTTAAACTAAACATCTTGGGTCATAGCGTTTCATAACGTGTGTCAACTGACATTTAAACTCATGAAAACCGGATTTTACATTGAACAAATAGCTAAATGATTTCCACAACATTTTTTTCATAAACTTAGATGTAGGCTATTGTTTGGATACTTTTATTGAGAGTGTACAAAGGGCAAAATGCAAAATTCAAATAAACTTTCTAAACAAGAATAACTGAGGAGTTGCAACCGGTACTTTCCGGTGCTTTTAACATTTGCCATCTCTGCCTCAGAGTGTAACAGCATCTGCTCATACAACCTTCCGTCGTTAAATGGGATTGAATGGCCAATTCGGGTACTGCTCAAGGAGGTCTATTAAACAGGCCATGGGAAATGCCTCAAACCAAGACTCAAGCGTCTATGCTTGTCTGTTGTTGTTATATTTCTTTTTCTGTTCTTTTTCTTTTCTTTTTTTACAATATGACTAGCTTGCTTGGGTAAATTATGAGGTTGCATTTTATTTAAGAAAGAAAAGTGACGAACACAATTTCCGGTCCAGTGCGTTACTTTTAAGGTAGACTAGGCTACTCCCAAGCCTGCTGAGTCGTCTGAAATCAGTGTCCAACATTTTAATATCGAAATATTAATTTTATGAGTGGAGCGCCTGATAGAAAAGAATGAATGAATAAACAAATAATTAGGCAGCACGAAAAATTCTATTCATTTTTTTTTTTTTTCTTCTTGTTGGAAATGTTGACATTTATACAATCACTGTCTCCACTGTTTTCAAAGTTATAACTAAGGCTGGCTACAAGTAACGCACTCTGCATGTATCTTTTTACGATTGGTTATAATCTATAAATTGGCTGACTTTAAACAGTTAAAATTGTTCCCAAAAAGCAAAAGTGCTTTATATCCAATACATTTTTAAACAGTGTCCCAGAATTGGTATTGTGCCTTTTTATCGAGACCGCAGTGCAATGTGAATTTCATTAATTTCACTGCGCAGTAAATCGCGGGTGGCCGACAGCGCTCATTATTGGAGAGCACCGCTTTATTTATTACAGAACACGTCTAACATCTTAACTTGTCCAGATTAACAAGGAGGAAAGTGAATGCACAACCATACGGGTTGCTCCACTGGCTGTCTGAATTTTAGAGCAACATGACACAGCTTTCAATATCTCACGCCACATTTACACTGACTGCAAAGGTGTCACGGATGCGCTTCTGAAGTGGCATATTATAGGTGTCTTTACACATGGCTCAGAGGTGGCATAAATGCATTTACTTAGCAATTTCAACTTAGGGGCTGAGGTGGGTCAGACCCTTATATGCAACTTTATGTCTACACAAAATTATCAGCAGGTACAGAGCAGCTTTAACTCTGCTGTATAAAGAAGCCTTAACACAAGCGTCTCTGAAACAAGAAGGTCTAATTACCTTGAGGAAGCCATCTGTTAACTTCGCCATGCACCTCTATAGTAGCCTAGCACTTGTTTGTTTGGCACAGGCCCCGGATGCAATTATGCTAACTTATGCTTTAATGTAACTGGTGGTTAATTGTTTAACCTACAATTCATAATAATAATAAAAACAATAATTATTTTTAAAACAACTGTTTAAAATAAAATAGCTATAAAATCGGTGCTCATTTCTGTTGCCAGGTGTGTTTGAGCCAATCACCTGTAACTATATCTGAATGCCAGGATATCAGGTCTCTGGTTATCACTCCATTACTGCTTGATGCCTAAATCGACTATCATCATTGTGGAATAAATGTGTCCCCGTTGGTCTTTTAATTCCCTTTATAGCCTACTTTTAGGCCTATATAGTACATTTCGTACGAATCATTTCGTAAAAAATTGCCACTAAAATAGTCCCAAACTCTTCACTAGCGACCATCTTGAGCAGTGACGTCATCATCAAAGTCCCATCCATAGTTATGTTTCACGCTATTAAGAAGGCTTTTGTAATTAATCTGTTAATTTTATTAGTCAAATTTCACATCCATAAGTCTAAGTTTTCTAACAAAAAGCCCCTTTTCTCAGTATTCCTTAAAGAATTCGAAAATTACTTTTCTATTCATTCATTTGTGTACTGTCTTCAAAATCTTTGATTGATACAAAGGTCTTGAATTTTTTATTATTTTATTATTATTATTACTATTTTATATATGTGTGTGTTTTATTTGCTCCCCTGGCTCTAAAATGTATGTTGTATTGTTTTGTTGTTTAAAGCAAAAAATAAAATAATATAATAATTAAAACATATGTTTCACGCTGTATAATCCCTGTTTCATTTTTATTTATTGTTTGTTTGTTTTTTCTGTTTATATTATTTTTTGCTTCACTCTGTCATCCATTCAATTAATATTTCAAACAAAAGAGTCTTATTTCGTATGTTAAATAATTTGTCTGTAATTATAAGAAAAAGAAGAATTGGCTAAAGTTTAATAATGTTATTATTATTATAAAATAAGTCAATGTCACGCTTTTGAAAGCCCTTAGAATTGTGCAGTGGTAAACTAAATAATATCAATATGTATACTGCATGTCACTTGGATTTATTTATTTATTTATTTTATTTTTATTTTTATGGGGTAAAATGAGCTGCAGTTGGATGGTGCAGTTCCTGCATGTACCAGCAGGGTCAAATGGTAGTATGCCAATCTGCCAGACATTGTAAATTATGTATTTAGATAAAGCAATTCCTTAGCATTTCCATTCATCTCAAAGGTATTGGCTGGCAGTTTCTAACACAGCTGTTGACTTAAATCAAACTGAGCACCTTTGGATGAGGTGAATGAGAAGGCAGTTGACTAGATACAGCCTAGTCATTATTCAGGGACATTAGCTCAAAGAAAGAAGGCCTCCCTATAACAACACCAGGTTTGAACACCTTTTATCAGACATTTTTATTACAGAGTTGGTGCATCTTTAACCTGACTTGTGAATGTCATTTATTATGCAGAGAGAGAGCAGAACATGTGTGTAATCCACTGCATATATCTGAGTCTGTGGGGAGTGTGATTTGCAAAATGCCAGTTTACTAGTGTTAAAGTCTGTCACCATAACTGAGATGCCCGTCGTGCTGGTGGTCTGTTCAACACGTGACACGCTGCTCACTAATGCTAAATAGCAAAGAGGGGAGAAGGGGACAAATGGATTCCATGTTTTCAGCCAAACACAGCGGAGCAAAACGAAGGGAGAGAGCTTTGTTGTTTATGAAAAACATGTGAAACCAATCAAATCCAAATTATCCCCCCGCTGTTCGAGTTGCTAGCAGAGCCAGACGCCCCTCTAGAGGTACTGCCACCCAGATAGAGAGAGCATCACTCACACACTCTTTATTACTCCATACAGGTTTAAGCACTCATACGCTATATTCTACATGTGTACGCTTGAACTAATGACGTGCACGCATACAGTTATACACACACGTAGTGCATGAATGGCTAGGGTATGCACAAGCGATCAAATGCATTAACTGAACTTTAACACACACACACAACACAGTTTGTTTGGGGTGCATCTGACAGTAAAACCCCAGGATGATTAGATCAATATGGCAAACAGGAAATGATTCACAGACACTGCAGCTCATTTACATACAGTCTCAAACACACACTGTACGTATATATAAACACATGCACACAAACGGATCTGCTGAACACATTGTACCACTGCTCATACATTACTTTTCTGAAACAGGAAGGCTGTTATTCAGACAAGTGTCCCCCAACACACACATTATTGCATTTTTTTCCACTCCATTTTCCCTATGCAACGATCAATGAGGGAAGAATGCTTCCTTTTGAGAATCTGAGCTATGATATAGCAAGTGCCAAAATGAATGTTTACCGTGTGCAGCCTGTTTGATGTGCGTGAGGGCCTTAAGTAGCTCTAATGGCAAATCTATCAGCAGTCCCCAGGCCCCCATTCAAGTCTTATTCACTCTGGCCGCCAGTTGCTCTCCACAGCCTGAGAAAGCCATTGACTCGTGTGTTACTGTGTCTTCTGGAGCCAATATGGGTCCTCCTCTCCACACGGTTTTAATACTGCTCACGTCTGGACTTTTATACTCTGGCCTCTGTTACCAAGCAGGTGTTCCACCGATTCAGATAAAGAACATGAGACAGTATAATGGCTAGAAATATGAATTATAAAAATGAATTATTAACAGCTGGACTGTGGGAAACGTGGTTAAGAGTGGAAAAATGTAGCTGTTTAAAACTGATGAAAATGTCTTTCTTAAATCAATATCTTCTTTTCAGAAAACAATTAGTAATGAAAAGTCATTTGTGGTTGGGAATCATAAAATTTAAACCACGTTTAAAAGTTATGCCAAGGTTTCAAGATCCATTTCACTTATGGTCCTGGACAAAAGTCAGGATTGTCTTCAGATACTTCTTCATTGCAAAGCGGGTTTCATTTTGTCAGAAAAACTGCGCTCCAGAGTTCAATTCATTACCCCTCAATAAATGTCATAATGTAACGCACAATGCAATGAACCTCATGAGCCATACATGATCACATATATGTTCTGAATGGGTTATTGATTGCCATTTTTAAGCTGCGGTCCAGTGGTAATACTGTATCTGATGGAGAAATCATGTCCCTGTCTTTAATAAAACCGAGAGAAACCTAATAAGGCTCAGATGATCTTTGCAGATGTTTGATTGCTGTCTGGAAAAAGAAACGCAGCTTAGTACAGAGAGCATCAGTGAGATGTCTCTTTTTCTCTCACTTTTTCTTGGTGTGCAAACTACACAAACAAACACTCACAAGCCTTGGAGGACACTTATGTTCCTCACAGAATCTTTGTTGGTCCAGAGGATTTCACTGCAGGTTGTTTGAGGAACATTAAAGTGCCAGTAAAGGTGTTGTACTGAATTAGTACTTTACCAGATTTATGGGACTGGTGTTTAATGAATGGCATGTGTGAGACAGGGAGAAAGTGAATCGGAGTTGTTCTGTACGTCTGGGATGTCGTGCATGTTAACCTGATCGAAGTTCCACGACATTTTCATGAAATATTTCCCTATTTAAACGAAATGGCCAGAGGTGGCATCTTGGCCTTGGCCTCATGCCACCTCTTCTTCCTAACATAATTCTGTCTCGTGCTCAAACTGGAATAGTTTTGGTGAAGAAATATAAACAGAAGCAGCATTGGGAGTGCGGATATTTTGAAACCGTATTCCATTGTTTACATTAGTATTTTCCTTCAGGGAAAACTTCTGTCACTGTCAATTTTGCAGGGCGGTCAGCCAATGTTCCGTCAATGCCTCTCTAGCATCAATGTAGCACTTCTATTTATGACTTAATTCAATTTGGATGCAGTATGTCTGTGGTGGGTCTGTCTGCGTGTGCCTACATAAGGGTTAGAGGGGATGGAAAATAAGGGGTTATTTTGGTTTCAAATGTGTATCTATTCACATATGGTCCTTGTTTTGGCCCATATACCCCAAGATCTCACCGGTGACCTTTGACATTGCTCCCTCAGACTGACATGATTTTGGCTGCCTCATTCTGGGTTCAGTTTGACCCCCTTAGACCTCAAAGTTCAGAGGTCACAGTTGCAAAGCAGCAAATTAACCCAATGCGTCAAACTTTCCGTGACACCATGTTCAAGTGAGATTTTCGGGTGAAACTATTTTGCACAGCTTTTGATTTTTCAAAATGTTTCAAATCATTCAAATTGTCATTCTCTCTCATTCTATTTCTCTCTTTTGTTTCCCCATATTTTAGTTTGGTCTACTTTCTCAACTTTTGGATGCATATGAAGCCCTGCATGAATAACCATTTTTTTGTCCTCTCTCTTTTGTTTCAATAATTCATTCTCTTTCCACATTCCTCCATCCTCTTCCCTCTTCTGCCCCGCAGTCTCTCACTCAAACCCCCCTTTTCTTCTTTTCCGTCTTGTTTAAAGACGTTTCAGTTCAGCTGTCACAAATTATGTTCGCCTGCCCAGCTGTCAAAACAGGGGTGTGTTTTTCTCTTTGCACCCGATATACTACCAAAAGAGAGAGACTGGGAGATGGGGGGGGGGTGTAGGTAGTAATGGTGGTGGGGGGGGGGTCAAAGAAAGAGAGAGAGATAGATAGAGAGGGAGGGAGGGGGCTTTAATGTTCATGTTTGGACACAAGCAATTATCTCTAATTATTGTTTTTCTTTTCAGTTTCCCTGTCCTGATGGAGGTCCCAGCCAGACCAACATGCAGTAATCCGGCATCGTTGAAGAGGCCCAGCAAGCCCCATGGTGCAGCTCGTCCGTGGGACTCTCGGGCTTTCATCTCAATGTGAGTCTGGAGTTGATTCAAACACAGAGCGATGGGTGAATTAACCCCAAAGCCCTGGCTTTCAATGGGCTCAGCTAAGAGATTATATGTGTTGATGGCAGGCGTTTTATATAAGAGATTATATGTGTTGATGGCAGACCTTTTATATGTTCTGGACTTTAAAAGAAACTTCTGCTAGATACTCAGTGTGGTTTTAGTGGGCATCCTCAACCCTTAATTTCTGCTCATCTCTTTTTCCCTTTTCTCTTGTCCGTCCCCATTAATATTTAAATGTGATCGCTGTGTTTAGATGCATATTGTGGTTACAACAAATATTCAAAAATTATATTTATGACAGATTTCCATTCTCTGAATTCCTCGACACATTATGCACATTGTAGAAATCGGGACATGTATTTAAAGGACAAGTTCGGTATTTTACACTTAAAGCCCTGTTTACAGATCGTTTCTGATGAAATAGAACGATTAAGATTAAAATTTGGACACATGCTGCTGTCCCGAGAATTTTAGGTTTCTTTCGCTTTCCCCAAAACCTCTAGAATGGATGTATAGGTGCACTGGAACAATCCTTCATAAAACGCATTAAACTTTCGTTTACAAAGACGTGAAACTCACCGAGTGGTCAGGGGTGTTCACTGATATGCTCACACAAAAATCGCTGCAAAAGATGCTTTCCAACAGGTGTTTTACCATTCGTTGTAAAACTGTGGATCTATTTTTCCAAACGTCTCACACCCGTAGATTCTTCCGTTGAGAGCTTGAATAATAGACACTCCAGCCCAGTTGGTGGCGATAATGCACCTTACCGTACCTCACACAGCACATTCAATACAAGTCAATGGAGTTGGACAAAAACTACGATAAAACCTGTTGGAAAGCATCTTTTGCAGCGATTTTTGTGTGAGCATATCAGTGAACACCCCTGACCACTCGGTGAGTTTCACGTCTTTGTAAACGAAAGTTTAATGCGTTTTATGAAGGATTGTTCCAGTGCACCTATACACCCATTCTAGAGGTTTTGGGGAAAGCGAAAGAAACCTAAAATTCTCGGGACAGCAGCATGTGTCCAAATTTTAATCTTAATCGTTCTATTTCATCAGAAATGATCTGTAAACAGGGCTTTAAGTGTAAAATACCGAACTTGTCCTTTAACTAGAAGAGACCTGTCTGCACTAATTCCTAATAAAAAGTATGTCAACTGATCAAAAATACATTACCGTTCAAAAGTTTGGGGTCAGTAAGATTTTTTTCATGTTTCTTATGTCTCTAATGCTCACAAAGGTTGTGTTTATTTGATCAAAAATACAGTTAAAAAGTAATATAGTATATATATTTTTATTTTTGCTGTTTTAATGTATTTTAAAATGTAATTTATTCTTGTAATGGCAAGGCTGAATTTTCTCCAGTGTCTTCATGATCTTCAATGATCTTCAGTGTCACATGATCCTTCAGAAATCATTTTAAAGGGTTAGTTCACCCAAAAATGACATTAATTTCATAATTTACTCACCCTCATGTCGTTTCAAACTCGTAAGACTTTCATTCATCTTCGGAGCACAAATGAAGATCTTTTTGATAAACATTGAACAGCAATCATAAACAGAAGCTCAACTGAACCTGCTTGATGCACAAGAACAAACCTCATTGGTTCCTGCGGAAGCTCAAACGTAACACGAGAATGAACCTCATTTGTTCTTGCACGTCAAGCCAACATGCTTGAGCTTCTGTTTGCCAAAACTGATGTGTGAGTCGATGAAGGTTTATATGTAAATAAAAGCTTACATTTAATCTGTTTATCATATAAAGAGTCTCTTCTGAACATTTTGGACTAAATCTCTCAATTCATATGGATTAGTTTTACGATCTCTTTATTAATTTTTTGAAGCATCAAAGTAGTAGTCTTGCAGACTGTCAATGGAGGGACAGAAAGCTCTCAGATTTCATCAAAAAGATCTTCATTTGTGTTCCGAAGATGAACGAAAGTCTTACAGGTTTGGAACAACGTGGGTAAGTAATTAATGACAGAATTAAAATTTTGGGGTGAAATAACCCTTTATTATGTTGATTTGGTACTCAAGGAATATTTCTTCTTAATATAAATGTTGTGCTGCTTAATATTTTTGTGGAAATCATTAAACATTTTATTTTAGAATTCACAAAAATCTCCCCCACTCCGACCAAATAAAAATAAAAAAGCAAAAGTTTTTACTGGCTCCTAAATGAAAGTTGTCATTTCTGATGGGTCAAAGGTGACACATTTGCTAGGCATTGTGTCATGACACAAAATTTGCAAACATTTTTGTCATGTATTATTTTGTTTTTAAGGAACTGAATGAATTTTGAAAAGACACAGACACACACACACACACACACACACACACACTCACACACACACACACATATAGTAGTGGCAAAAAGTGATGTTCATGGGGATATTTGCACAGTATTTCCTTTTAATGACACTTCAGGTTCTATTAAACAAATATGAGGAGGAGCATGTTATATTAAGGAGAAGAATACACTCAACTTAAAGGTGACATATTATTAAAATCAGACTTTTTCCATGTTTAAGTGCTATCAAGGTGTAGTCATGGCAATTTCAAAACACTGCTTCATGAAGCTTCGAAACCTTTACGAATCTTTTGTTAAGAATCAATGGTTCGGAGCGTGTATCAAACTGCCATAGTCACGTGATTTCAGTAAACGAGGCTTCATTACGTAATTTTTTCGAACGTTTCGAAACACTTCAAATATTCACCGCTGGGGTGATGATCTCTCTCAACCCATGAATCATGAGGAGTCACTGAGAACCAATGAACAAGTGTCTGTGGGTTTTACCTGGGGCACGTTCAAGTTCAAAACGGTGCGCAACGTTTTGCTACGGTTTCCGGGTTGAACGTCATGTTTCCTGGAAACGGCATGCACCGGTGTGCAACGGGGTTTGAGATACGTTTTCTCTTGTTTGGTGGGTGTGTCAGAACTGCAGTCCAATCAGCAGCAACATGTAAAGCACGCGGTATTAAAGTGAACTCGCACAATGGGTTCAAGGAAAGTAATTTACAAATGTGTTCGATGCAACAACTGAGGATATTAGAAGACATGTTTGTGTAAGTTTTATTGTAAAAATATAGGATATCAACATAATGATGTAGTTGTTTATATTTTTAGCTTCATTGCAAGTGTATGACATTTGGTATAGAAATAAACAATGGTAATTAAGTGCTTTTACTAAAAATGAGAAAGAAAATACAGGGTATTAAAACAGTATGAACTACAAATAAAGTTAGTAGGCTATGTGAGGCTAAATAGATGTGTTTAAGTCTGAATTAGGTAAGATGTGTGCTTCCATTTCAGTTTCAGCCTTCATTTCAGTTTCAGCAATACCTTCACTCTTTTGGGATGTTCTCTTTTGTTCTGGGCGGCAAGTGCAGTAACTGTAACATCGGGCATATTTTGTAGTATTAAAAACATATTTATACCGACTTCACAAGGCTCCGAAAATTCTTCACAAAGAATGGCCTTCTCAGCTGCCATAGTTGCAACTCTTGCGTCATCAGAACAGTGTGTTCAACGCATCACCGTTTCTGTTTAAAAAACGTTGTGCAACGTTTTGTCGGGGCTGAACGCAGCCCTGATATCTGATCAGTTTTATACATTTGTAGACGTTTTAATTATTCATTAGTAGCCTATAATTCAAATGAATATTGGTAGTTAATAGTCTCTTATTGGCCCGTTTAGCTGAGCCATTCATAGAACAAACAAAACATTTGTTGCATTTACACTGTTCTGACCACTAGGGTTCACCGTGGACACGGGTGTCGGATTGTTTCAAAGCCTCGACACAATACGGCACATTTGCTGTTTCAGTGATTTACGAAGCCTCGATCTGCCCACCACTACCACGATGCATCTACCAACCCAGAAAACGTGAAAAGTGACAACCAAGTAACTTTGTTTTGGTAAGCCTTTCTCTGCAAGCATGTAAAAAATAAGCCGATCAGATTTCGCTCCCCTTCTGATGGAGAAAGGGGATCTTATTATAATATTACCGCCCCTTAATCTGCACGTTTCCACCCACGGCGGAGTAACCAGTTCTAACGCAATGGCAAAGGTCAAGCAAAGCATTGCGAACTGTTCTGTCGTTGGCGAGCACAGTACACTATTTAGAGTCCCAGCCTCAGATGAGACTAGAGAACAGTGGATTCATTTTATTTTCAATGGAAATCCCCCAGAAACAGATGAATCAATGTAACTCCACAACAACTACATAAATGTATCCACTAACCATTCAGAAACGTCCAGGTGCAGTCTAAAAGTTGCAACCTCTTCCTGAGTATCTCTGTAAGGCTGCACTCTGCTACTGGTTATTTCTGAGATTTTGGATGAGTGAATTTTTTCGCGTGTTTTGTTATTGTATCTTTTTGCTCACATCCAAAAAGGGGCAACTTTGACAAGCGCTAATAAATTATCTGGGGGGTATTTTGAGCTGAAATTTCACAGATGCATTCTGGGTACACCATAGATTTATATTAGGCTACATCTTGTGAAAAGGGGCATAATATGTCACCTTTAATGTAGTTAATATACATTTAATAGTTGTTTCACTATGCTTTGAAATAATTCTGTGAATATTGTGACCATTCAGATCCTGCAAACCGATTGACCAGATTTATCAATTTCAACATTATCCTCCTTGGTTGCAGAGGACACCTCTCTCCATCTGGCCATTTTCACCCCACAAAATAACTTCTAACAATATAGCTAATACCTGCTACAAAGTGATTTATTGAATTATAGGCTGGGAATAATGAGTGCATATGTCCACTTGGCCAAAAATTACATCCACACAATTCACTCATGACAAATGATACAATTGAAACTTGGAATGTGTACATTGGTTTTACACTCAAGGCACAACTTTACAACATGCATACAAAATATTTAATAAATATTTAATACAAAAGTTTTAATAAAGTGCGAAGAAGCCAATTTCCCTAGGTCAGACATCACTTTTGGCCAATATAGGCAAATTTCAAACGCAGTTCAAGATTTATGAATTGAACACCAACAAAGAGATTACATTTTTTTGTACAATTTTTTTTTTTATTCTGGTGACAGCCCTTCTTTCTTCTTTCTTATTCTACACAAACTTTAATGCAACCTTTCTGGGGCCTTTTCATTAATCACAGAGAAACAGTCTCCTTGGTGGTCCCAAATTGTAGCTAGCACTGTTCTTTTCTCTGTTTTTACTGAAGAAAACTGTGGAAAGGAAGTGGAAATATATGACAAAAAGATAGAGAAAAAATAACAGTGAAGAGTATGCTGTCATTTATTCCTTCCACCTGCAACTAATGATCCGCTGAAAGTTGTTAAAACACACTGACCCTAGCTTTTAGTCTCGCCTCAAGCTGACACTCAGATTTGATGTCTTTCTCTCTCTCTGTCATACTCTCCTCCTGTATATGTGTGGGTGTACAGTAACTTCATCCACATCCTGAACATTTCGCTAAGCAGTTTAATGCAGTGTTTTTGGCACATATGTGTTTTAATCATCATCATGTTGCCTTATTAAAAGAGTCTCTGTTGAAATGTGCTATCTGAGCCTGTCGCTCTCTCTATAATGAAGAATGGCAGACATGCTGGGTGTGAGAGTGTGTCTTGTTAGGAGCAGATTTGAAAGTCTAGTATTAATGTTGAGGGAGACAAAAGAGTGGGAGAGTGTGTGTCAGTAAGGCTCCAATAAAGCAGCTGACCTGCGACCTAGCTGGAGCTCACGGCCCAGAGCACAGTGACACGGCCACCTGCGAGCTGGGCTGAAGATGCCATCCTCATTCTACATGCACATCCACACACAAACAAGGACTGTGCGCTTATTGTTGAGTTTAAATTTGTTGCATTAAATGAATTTTTCTCTATCAGACTTGATCAGGAGATTAGCTCTCTTAAATTACAAGAGATGATCTGTGCATGTCTTCAGCCTCTCCAATCACTCCCAGCCATAAGTAGTACGACCTCTCACCCATGACCCCTCACCCTTTTTCTGTCTGCATGAGCACACAGTTTAGAGATTACAGCAGCTCAGTCCTGTGCTCTTTTGTTGTGTGTATGAGTCTGTGTACTTATGCAGATAGAATGAGGCTTAGGCTTCTCTTGTGATGCTGTCACTGGCTCTTTAAGTCAACAAGACCCTGTAATGGCCTCATCTTATTATTTACAGGAATCTCTAAGGAATCCTCTGGTCTTCTAAAAAGTCTATATCTAGCCATGATCTGTTAGCTTTTTTAGCATTTTTCAAGTAATACAAACTACTGTTCAAACGTTTAGGGGTCGGTAATTTTTTTTAATCTTCACCAAGGCTGCATTTATTTGATAAAAAATATTGTGAAATATTATAATTTAAAACTAGATGAGTAAAGTTAGATGACAAACTTTAGCTGGCTTGACAAAGCCTTGTCTGAACATTTGAAATATCTGAAAAGCTTTTGAAGATTTTACTCAAAGAAGTCAATAAAATGAAAACATGCATTGTTGACACAGTATGTTTTAGCATGTTGCTGTCACACCACATTGACACATTGTTTGTGTTTTCACCATTCTGCCTTAGTTTGTTGTCATGGCTGTTCATTTGATTTGAGCAAGTGTGTGTGTGTCATTATCTCCCCTACTTAAGTTCAGCTCTCTTTGTGTTTCGGGTCTTGTCTATGTTTGCGCTTCGTTGGACTGCTACCTCTGTTGGAATGTACCGTGTGGATTATTAAAAGACTGACAGTTGCTAACATTTTTTTAAGAAGTTGTTAGCATGTTTTAGCACATTGCTAGCATGAATTAGCATATTGCTAGCATTCTTTAGCATGTTGTCCTAGGATAGTCGTAAGCTTTCCTAGTGATAGACAGCTTAAATACTCTATATGTGTAACTGTACAAAAGTTTTGACACACTCAATAAAAGTATATGGGACTTTTTGTAGATTTATCGAAAATTGTAAGTTCGATCATTTAGAAAAGATGTACAGCATACAGAGTCAGAACAGTCTGAAGGTCTGACCTGAGTTTGGTGGTTGTAGCTTGAAAACTCCATAGGAGGAGACACTGTTTAAAATTTAGTCTCAGAAGAAGCAGCTTAAATAGTTGATTAGTACGTTGGCTTTGTCAAGCCAACATAATAACTGTTATAAAATAACTCTATTTTGATGTTAAATGTAATTTATTCATGTGATGGCAAATATGAATTTTCAGCCGATTTGCTGCTCAAGAAACTGTTCTTATTATTATAAATGTTGAAAAAAGTTGGGTTACACTTTATTTTAAGGTGTCACTGTTACAGTGTAATTATATATTTAAGAACTGATTAATATTAATTAACTACATGTACTTACTATAGGGTTAGGGTAGGATTAGGATTTGGTTGAGGGTTAGTTGCATGTAATTATGCATAATTTACTGTTATTACTATGGCAAGTGCATGTAACATATGTAACAAGGACACTGTAAAATAAAGTGTTACCAAAAGTTGTGCTGCTTAATATTATTGTGGAAACCCATATAAAAAAATGTGGGTTCTTTGATGAATAGAAATAACACAGCATTAATTTGAAATGGAAATCTTTATAGCAGCTAGCATTACTGCGAACTTGCTGAATAAAAGTATTAATTTCTTTAAAAAACAATCGTACTGACTCCAAACCTTTGATCGATAGTGTATAAACAAACATGAAAAAACATATAGTTTTTTTTTTTATTGTTAGGTTTTTATTTTATTTTATTTTATTTTAGATCCAAACATTTCTTTGGATTTAATTTCCATTTATTCCCTTTTGTTTTTTATTCCTTCACAGTTCTTTAACCTACCAACACTTGGGGGGTGGGATCACATGCAAATAAGCTCTAATACCTGATAGTTTAAAGATGTCCTTGTCTAGCACCACTTCATAATAACTGTGTCTCTGTGCTTGCTCTTGCACCCCGCTGACCGGGAGCAAACTGTTTTTTAAAAGAGTTCTCTAAAAGAGACAGACATAATTATATAAAGTGTAACTTGAATAAACCTTTCTTTTACACCTTAATTTTTTCAATAGATACTTTTGTGCATTATAAATACTTTTCGTAATCTGTAAATGGGACATAAAAATGAGCATTGGGGATTTGTTTATGAGAAATGCACCCTTGGGAAGTATCTTGTCTACTGAATCTTTTTAGTTTTTTTTTTTTTTTACGCAATTTGTACAGATTTAATGAAAGCATTTCCAGATTAGAAATGGGAGTCCCTTCCTCTCGCTGTCTCTCTCTCGCACACACACACTCACTTACATGCACAGACAGTTTGATATTCCTGATGAGGTTTACGTCAGCATCGAGTGATGAGTGTGTGTCTGCCATCCACTCTAGCCCTTGCAGCAAAGTCCTGCATGTTTTTGAAAGGAGTGAAGGAAAAACAGAGAGGTCTGGGTAATTTGGTGACACGGGAGGCCCCTGGCGTTCTGTTATCTGAAGACCACCCATCCGAGTCTTGCCTGGACAAACAGAAGAGCTGACGAGTGTAATACGTAGCAGATGGAGAAATCGAGAGAGAAGGAGAGAGAGTGAGCTGGAGTCCCTGGGAGTGAGAGAGAGAGGGAGAGACATCAGAATAGATCCACTATGGTGGTGGTCATTTGGTCATCCTGGTCTCCCATTAGCCACCTGGGCTCAGAGTGTTTAGTCAGCCTACACTGCGGCTTGGGTTACATTTACATTGCTTTGAAAGAACGCGCCTGTTCTCTCTCACACATGCACACTTTCTTCTTCTCTTCCCTTCTATCTCTACGCATATATTTGACTTGTATACAGATTGTCAAGTGTGAATTGTGGTGCATCTGAGGTGGGATAGGGAGAATGAAGGAGGAAAAAGCATGTATATGTCCCAGTTACAGAGATCTCTAAAAGAAAGGTATTTGCTATCTTGTGGACACATCCTATATTGACAGGAAGGAAAGAACAAATACTGTCCTTGTAAAGACTTGAGTCATTATGTACAGCATGCAGTTCAAGTAGGCCTAGGAAAATAAATCAAACAAGTTTAGTAGATTCATCTCTTTGTTCTGCACAGCAGATGTCCCATGATAACAGATTCACTATATACAAACTGTGTGTGTGTGTGTGTGTGTGTGTGTGTGTGTGTGTGTGTGTGTGTGTGTGTGTGTGTGTGTGTGTGTGTGTGTGTGTGTGAATTTTTAATCTGACATATAGATGATATCCACTGATTGTGGACTAGTGTTCGAGCCATAAAGTTAAGGCAATTGTAAGGGAGAAACTGAGCTTTAAAATTAGTCAGTATACAATAAAACTGGTGAGATTGTTAAGAACATGCAGATCATGGCTGGCCAGGTGGCCCAGTTCAGTTACTGTCTGTGAGATTAGACGTGCAACTTTGACGCGTGTATGGAGTGAGAGTGGCATGGGTTAGTTGTCACAATGAGCAAGAAAGGTTGACATGGAGTATGCTAATGTGCCTATGGGGAATAATAAACTTAATGCATACTGAAAAAATGTGTTTATGTGAACTTGACAATTCCACATAACTTTTTAAGTTAACTCAACTGATAATTTTTTTTACAGTTTTAAGACCTGCACAGTGGGTGGATTTATGAAATGCTGGGTGACATCAACAAGCATAATCCAAAGTATAATTGTCTCTTGCAGATTATTCAACTGAGTAGAGAGATGCTTATTTGAACTCATCAGTCAGCCGGAACCGACTGGAAGTCCCTCTTTAACATTGATGTCCCAAACTGAGGCTGTAACAAACCAGAGTGAAACATGCATGGAAAAACTATTTTGGTAGGTGATCTGACCACAGTCAATTTGTTCAACCAAGCCTATGACAAATACATAATGCTGCAAAAAACTGGCAGTGTTTGAATGTTGAAGTTTTGATCGTTACCATTGTGCAGAAGAGTAGAGCTTATGGTTAGGTTGTGAATAACTGCAAGTATTGATATTCTGAAGCATGTTGCTTTGTTCATTGAGCAATAACTTTGCTATAATGCTAGTGCAGTTACAAGTTTAATTCTGTGCTGATTTACAGTCTCATAATTATACAATATAACAATATAAAGTCAAATATAAACAGGTTATTTCCATTCACTCAAATTCACACACTTTTGAGCGTCAACTTAAAATAAAAAAGCATATTTCACTAAAAATATTAAATTCATTGTGTCACAGACTAAATCATTTAGAGGATTTTACATGATTTATTCAGGTAGATTCCATGAAAGAAATCAAGCCTTAACTACTCAAAAATACAATGTGCAATATTGTTACCTTAATTTTAAGTAAGTAAATAGCAGTATAATTTTTTTTACAGTGAAATTTTCAAAGATTAAACTCTTCAGTACTTCTTGCAAACCAATTTTATTATTTGCAATTGACTCTGCTCCCCTCCCCATCTCTGAGCTCTGTCTTTTACTTCTCTGGGGATTTCCAGTTCTTCATAAAGGAACCCTGCTGGTTTCCGTAATGGGAGAAGCTTTGATGGTCTTGGCTTCACTCTAAACACTGGAGCTGTGGTTGCTCAAAGGATTTCCTCAGGTAAAATGCAGTTCAGTGCCCATCATAAAATTGTTTTAAAATAACAAGTCTAACCTGTAAACTCTTAGACTAAACAACAATTGCTTCACAAACACACATTAGAACAAAAGAACAGTCAGAAAGTAAGCAAAATCGTTTTGAACGGCTGCTGCCAGCCCTGGCAATCTTAGAGGTTTCAATGAAGAGCGGAGTGCAGTTTGTTCGGCTGGTCAGCACTTACTTGTAAATGAAACAGATTTACTGGATGGGATGAAGATTGTTTAAAAAAAAAATAGTGATTTAAAGACCAGAATAATGCATGTTTTTGGATATACAATTTCTGTGACATAATGGGGTCTGATATCCTGATTCCTGCATGGGACATCTGCCATGGTGACATCATGTCAGCACAGCTTTAGTGCTAGATTCTTTGGAAAATTATTTATGAAAGAAACAAATTATAGGCAGCAAAAATGTAGTTAACAATCTGACTAGTGCCGACTTAAGATAAATAATTTATCTTAATTGTTTATTTTAAACTAATAATGTATGACAGTGAGAATGCTTTGGTGTTTCACTCTATAAATCACAGCTTGGCTAAGCAGTGTTTGAGTTGCGGAGGCCGAATGACCAGCAGCACTGAACCGATGCTCAGCACCTCGTAAATTGATGAAAGACTCACCTTCACTAAAACACAGGAGCAAATCAGCATGCGTCCCACACATTTTCCTATCCCTAACCAGATGTCTGTTCCTTAGCCTGTCAACACTTATAGTTTTTGCTTTTAATTAAAAGTGTAAAGTGATTTTACCTATGAAGAGCTCCTGAACATATTCCTCAAGATAAGCATGTTTGAGTTGCATTGTAGTAAGTCATTTACCCAGTAAGTAAATTTATTTTTTATTTGAGTAATGCTGCTACCTTCTTATTTGTCGATTAATATTTTGACTGATTTTAATTATTACTCACTATTTCTGTAATCACCAAGATATAAGCTCCTTCATATATATATATATATATATATATATATATATATATATATATATATATATATATGAATGTTCATTTATTCTAAAAGGGGAACCATAAGAGAAGAGAATTAACCTTTTCTTCTGACTGACTGAAGTCTAAATTTTCCCTGACACCTGTGATGACCATGGCTTTTGTGCTTCAGGGTCCAAGGCAAATGGGGGTAATTTCTGCTACAGCTCATTATGAATGTGTGTTGGGAATGAGAGAGAAAGCAATGGACCATACTTGTATTAGTGAAAATGACTTAAATATATTTGGGAGAGAAGAAATATGCTAATTAGTGTTAAGATAGTCATTACTAAGGTCACTGAGAGAAATGTTTGTAAGACACACGTAATATATTTTTATATTATTTTTTAAGTTGTCGAATTCATGAAATATTCTTAGTTGCTATTCAATAGGCTCAACAAAAAAATATTCTACGACATAATTTTGAGATATTTTCAAATTCATTAGAAAATAAATGATCTATTTCAAGCTGTTCGAATCAGTGGCGGATTAAGACTCTTTGGTGCCCCTGGGCGCTGATACCTAGAGTGACCTAGAGATACCTGTCCGACGTCGGATGTTGACGTCAGTCTGACGTTAGGGTTGTGACTTCAAACCAACTTTAATTTCCAACCAAAATCCAACGTATATCCGACGTCGGATGTTGACGTCAGTCTGACGTTAGGTCCTGATGTCAACCCAACTTTCGGCACTGATACCTAGAGTGCTAGATGCACTGACACCAGTTCAGTTCAAGTTTAGCTTCACGCTCAGGTGCGAGCTTAAAGCTCAACTTCCATTGGAATTCATTGAAAACACTCGCTCTGCTCCGTGCCAGTGGACACGCTAGTGTAATGGGCGTTGAAATGAAACGCGCATGCTCACGCAGAAGTGTGAATCTGGTGGTAGATCGTGCGTCCACAAAAAATAAAAATAATAATGAAAATAATAAACTTTCAACTAAACATTCAGGGAATTTATAACGTTCTTATGAAAGGCCTAGGCTAGAAATACGTTTGAGAATGAATCGCTTGTTTTAAAAGAGAAAGAAATATTTGCGTGGTGCACCCCTGGGCACTTGCCCAATTGCCCATATAGTTAATCCGCCTATGGTTCGAATTTTGTAGAATACAAAAGGTGTCATTTAAAATATTTTACGACAATAAACATTAAACACAGAGTTCAAAATTAACTATCCTGCTTGGTCGATATAGACAACATTTAATATAAACAAACACTCGAGTTCTTACAGAGCTAAAATCTGTGTTTTATTGAATCATCAACCCTTTTCCTAAACATCTGGGCTTCATTATAACTGGATCAGACTCAGGATTTTACATATAAAATTATGATAGTTCACGGATGCCCATCACCATTATCGCCTCTTCTCTAATATGACCTGATTAAATTTGCATTGCTCTGAGGCATCATAGAAAGCTTGAAATCGCAAACAGCTGAATTTAACTTTCAAAGCTAAACCCTGACTAAAAAAAGACAGACACATACAGTGGGGAGAACAAGTATTTGATACACTGCCGATTTTGCAGGTTTTCCTTCTTATAAAGCATGTAGAGGTCTGTAATTTTTTATCATAGGCACTCTTCAACTGTGAGAGACGGAATCTAAAACAAAAATCCAGAAAATCACATTGTATGAATAAATAATTAAATAAAATAATTAATTTGCATTTTATTGCATGACATAAGTATTTGATCACCTACCAACCAGTAAGAATTCTGGCTCTCACAGACCTGTTAGTTTTTCTTTAAGAAACCGTCCTGTTCTCCACTCATTACCTGTATTAACTGCACCTGTTTGAACTCTTTACCTGTATAAAAGACACCTGTCCACACACTCAATCAAACAGACTCCAACCTCTCCACAATGGCCAAGACCAGAGAGCTGTGTAAGGACATCAGGGATAAAATTGTAGACCTGCACAAGGCTGGGATGGGCTACAGGACAATAGGCAAGCAGCTTGATGAGAAGGCAACAACTGTTGGCGCAATTATTAGAAAATGGAAGAAGTTCAAGATGACGGTCAATCTCCCTCGGTCTGGGGCACCATGCAAGATCTCACCTCGTGGGGCATCAATGATCATGAGGAAGGTGAGGGATCAGCCCAGAACTACACGGCAGGATCTGGTCAATGACCTGAAGAGAGCTGGGACCACAGTCTCAAAGAAAACCATTAGTAACACACTACGCCATCATTGATTAAAATCCTGCAGCGCACGCAAGGTCCCCCTGCTCAAGCCAGCGCATGTCCAGGCCCGTCTGAAGTTTGCCAATGACCATCTGGATGATCCAGAGGAGGAATGGGAGAAGGTCATGTGGTCTGATTAGACAAAAATAGAGCTTTTTGGTCTAAACTCCACTCGCCGTGTTTGGAGGAAGAAGAAGGATGAGTACAACCCCAAGAAAACCATCCCAACCGTGAAGCATGGAGGTGGAAACATCATTCTTTGGGGATGCTTTTCTGCAAAGGGGACAGGACGACTGCACCGTATTGAGGGGAGGATGGATGGGGCCATGTATCGCGAGATCTTGGCCAACAACCTCCTTCCCTCAGTAAGAGCATTGAAGATGGGTCGTGGCTGGGTCTTCCAGCATGACAACGACCCGAAACACACAGCCAGGGCAACTAAGGAGTGGCTCCGTAAGAAGCATCTCAAGGTCCTGGAGTGGCCTAGCCAGTCTCCAGACATGAACCCAATAGAAAATCTTTGGAGGGAGCTGAAAGTCCGTATTGCCCAGTGACAGCCCCGAAACCTGAAGGATCTGGAGAAGGTCTGTATGGAGGAGTGGGCCAAAATCCCTGCTGCAGTGTGTGCAAACCTGGTCAAGAACTACAGGAAACGTATGATCTCTGTAATTGCAAACAAAGGTTTCTGTACCAAATATTAACTTCTATTTTTCTGATGTATCAAATACTTATGTCATGCAATTAAATGCTAATTAATTACTTAAAAATCATACAATGTGATTTTCTGGATTTTGGGATTTTTAGATTCCGTCACTCACAGTTGAAGAGTACCTATGATAAAAATGACATACTTCTACATGCTTTGTAAGTGGGAAAACCTGCAAAATCGGCAGTGTATCAAATACTTGTTCTCCCCACCGTATATCCATCTATTTGGTAAATATTTTATGAAGAATATGGAAACAAATACAGTGCTGATATAATAATAATAGCCTATAGGCTATTAGCATGCATTTATCAAAAGATTATATGTGATGGATCATGTAGCCTAATAAAGACCTATACTGCACATCTGCTGGGTATTTTTTATATGCTACATTTCAGAATTTAGATTTAGGCTTAGTGTTATGTTATGGGGTTGTGTAGCTATTCAACAACGTACCTGTTAGGGCCAACACACCACCAAAAATACAATAAATTGAAAATGATTTTGCAGAGCAGCCGTCACGCAATTGACACTGTTCTCACTCCACAGTGACAAAACATCATGGAACAAAGACTACAATGCATGCGGCTCGCAGACAAGACAGAGAAGTTATATATATAGATAGATATATTTTGATATAAAACAATCTCAGCTTTCAGAATGTTGATTACAAAATTAAAACAATATATAGGCCTAGGCTACCGTATGGTCTGTTTAGGGTCCTACTCTTCCTCTTTTCTACTAGTTACAGCACAAAATAAATCTGAAAAAACATCAGAGGGTATGTTGAAAGAACCAGTTAGGCTATAACTTACTGAGATGTAGGATGTCTTGTGTAATCGCTCAATCAGCTTCAACCTTGGATAAAACAACTTGTAAACATTTGCCTGTCATGTAACATTAGGCTATCAGAAAAGCCATTCAAGCACTTTATTACATAGTCATTATGTGTTTACTCTAATACTTTTAAAAATTATTATTATTATAGCATTATTAGGCTAACTGCCTTATAATTGTACAAATCACTTGTTAATTATCCTTTAATAAAAATGTTCTATGCTGACATGGTTCCCTGTAGTTTACAACATTTGAAAGTTGAAAGATTTAGAAAAAGTAACATTAGGCTGTAGGTTAGGCTATATCCAAATAAATCAATATTGATTCATGAATCAAATCGTGAAATCTGTGTCAATTACACATAGGCTGTATAGCCTATATGTTAATTAGTTATTGTTCTACATTTTCTATTTGACAGCCATGACGCTTAAATGCATACCATAAACCCTGACACTCCTTTCGGCAACATTCAAGGAGCCGATCCATGAAAATTAAAGCCAAAGTATTCAGGTCTGAATGTTTTGGCAAGGTAACCTCTATAAGCCAATAAATCAAACAGAGGTAAAACGTGCAAAGCAGCTGCACTGAAATCCAAGCTAAGTAAATGAATCAGAGTTACAATAATTATTTATGTGAGTATAGGAGAAAAATGTAAGATGAACAAATGCGTAAAACTTTAATGAACAGCAGGCTAATCACCTGCTGTTCATTAAAGTTTTACGCATTTGTTTGTCTTACATTTTTCTCATATACTCACATAAAACTTTAAGTATGGAGTAAAATGCAAGTTTGCTGTAGGCTATTTGAAAATGTAACGTTTTGATACCTACTTACAATAAATCCTAATAGCTTTGCATGCTATTTAAATATTTAGAGTAGGCCTATGCCCCATGTGTTTGACTTGTCTACTGTGTCTTTAAAATTCTTGTTCTAGCCATAAAAAAAAATCAGCAGACTGATTACAAAATGTGGCCCCTTTAACCATTTTAACAAACAAGTCTCTATGTGTTGTAGGCCTACGGTTTTGCGTACTATTATCAGTTATCCCAAGAGAGGCGATTTTTCCTCTTTCAAAAAGCCGTGGCTTTTCCCTTGGAACAAAGCCTTCAACGTGAAGAGCGAACACACCGCTCGTGGACACACTCCAGAGAAAACACCCAGCCTAAAAACAACAACTGGGCTCTTTTTAACTTCTTCAGACCACATCTCAATAAAAGCTGAACAAACACAACCTGCCACCGGCGACCGCGCGGTGTCCAGCGCGCGGCACCATAACAGATCGCGCGGGGATGGGGGAGATCTCACTGAAAAGAAAAAAACACCACATAACAGCAGATATAAAAATGCACCTCACGGGAACAGCGTGATCCTTTTTCGGTGATGGTAATTTAACAAGCTCCTTGGTCATCCGTAGAATAAACCTACTGAGAGAATAGAAAAACAGCCCAAGTGATTTTTATCAGTGCTGGCTGCACCCATCTCACGCTTTTAAACGCGTTTAAAGATAGGCTAAAGCAGCATCAAAACATTTCAATCGCTAGACAGTATAAAATATTCTCAGGAGGAATTATAATAGCATCTAGGCCTAACTTTTATGTAGTTTCCCCTCAAATGAAGACAACGTGACCTGAACGTCGGCATGATGGAACGGGTCTGTGAATGGTTACTATTCAATTTGTATTTCGTTCCCCGCTGGTCACGGAGGCAAGATCAGAGGAGAAAGTGAAAACACATGGCTAAGGTCAGTCGGATCGCAGGACCACCAAACTTGTACTGCAGAGACAGAGAGTAAGGGATAGAGAGAGAGAGTGAAGATGAAGAGAAGACAACAAAGAAGAGAAGCTACTAGGAGTAATTGGTGTGAAGAAATCGTCCTAATAAACATAGGCAATCATCGTCTCCTGGACTCGTTACATAGCTATAATTTACACTTTCCGACCATCAGGACAGCGTATATCTGAACCGTTTCGCTGAGCAGCCGCTTCGTGGCGTCAGTTACTCACGCCAATCAAGGCGCTCGTGCCTTATACTCTGAGACAAGTTTTGAATTCCTGGAGCCTAATGTGTTTATTTTAAATATCCCAGGGAAATTATTGCATCAGCGGCAAACTATGTCCACGGAAACGGTCTCTCCTTTGAAGTTTTCAGCAGAGAAACATGATTTTAATTTCATAATAACTTTTAAATTGTATTTGCACAATAAACGACGTGGATTAAGGAAGTATGTGAGGTAGGGCCGGGAAAGTCGACCATACCTCCCCAATCCTCTGAAGCAAAGCAGTTAGAAAGAGAGAGGAGTAGTGGGGGTTATGCAGATGCAACACATGCCTCAAAATGAATAATTAATCTGACGTTATTTCTCTTTCTCTTTTTTTGGCAGAGCTCGTTAGTGTTGGCCGCTGAATGGTCGCATGATAAATGACGGTGTGGCTCTCCCGGCTCTCTTTCACTAATTAGCGCTCTGTGAACTCCGTCGCCTCCGCGCGAACACAAACCAAATCCTATGAGCTCAACGAGAGTGAAAACATTTCTCTTGGTCTGCCCTTACAAGTCTGTTGGCAGATCCATATATTTCCAGTGAACCCATTCTGCCTGTTTCCACGTCAACTCATTTTACACCAAATGTTACTGTGAGATAGGTCATTTATTTGATTCTGGACATGCGGCCAAGTACTGTATTGCACACCAAAAGACAAACTTAGATCTAAGTCATTGTAATGTTAAGTGAATGGCACAAATCTGTTTAAAGTACAGGGTTGCACAGTAAAAAAAAAAAAAAAACCTGGCAGAGCTGTGGTTGCCAGTAGGCTAATTTACAATACGGTAGCGACATTTTAGGTTTTACAGACTTAACTTAAATTTACAGTAAAAAATCCTGATTAGAAAAAAAACTATGAAGGAACAGTAATTTCAACAAAAATACATCAAATGTGAAGTGTCACGCAGGGAAATGTGGGAATGTCAATTTACGGGTTTCCACTGTAAATGATACAATGACTTGTTCTTTTTCACTTCCAAAAACTGTACATTTATTTAAATTTGCCCCTGTTGGAAAATGCCAAAAAAGCCCGTTTCTGTGTTCATGCCATGTTGTAGCCTACTTACCGTAATTTCGAGATGACAACACGTGATGTTCTATTTGGAGATATTCATATTCTTACCCTGGGAATTAGGCCTATATGTTTCTATGGCAACACTATCAACACCTAAATGAAAGTGGTCAGGTTGTACAAGTAGTAGCTCTCAGAAAATTGCCAGCTTACAAATTGTAATTACAAGCTCTACGACAATATGAACGCGTTTTACAAGTTAAAATCTCCTAATTACGACATGATGTGAACACACATTTATATCAAGTATTTTATTAATTTGTTTTTGCAAGCAATAGACAGGAAAAAAAGTTAATTTCATCTTGGATCACCTGATTGCGATATATTCCCTTCGATTTAAATATTATGGTGTAGCAAAATCATGGCATCTACCAGCAGGATAACTGAGCCATGCTAAACATTCTTGTGCTAACCAGCCAAACCACTTTCACATGCTATCGGAAAGTTCCTACTTCCCACTTCTGAAGTTGTTATAACAAGCTTGTTGTTCAAGTGCTTTGTTTTCAGAAAGAATAGGAATCATTGAGGACACCAGTTTTTTTTTTTTTTTCTTGCCTGTTTCTTGGGGAAATCTTGTGTATTAAAGATATTCAATTTTGAATAAGATGTAGTGACAACCATAACATTGAAAACCATATAAACATTCACTATACAGAATAGTCAGCTTGCTAATGATTCTGGAATTTCGGTCAAATACATGCAATGTACATGCAATGTACATGGTTATTAATTTATGTAAATATGCACTATTTTAACAACAAGGCTGGTGACAAGATGTTAAATAAGAATACCAGTCAGTCACACAATCAATTATTCTCCCCTCCGCTATATTTAAAGTTTATGACATGTCCAACTCGGAAACTCGAGTATCAAAATAATCTCAGAGTTACCCAGTAGTATATACAACTTGAGAGGGTGTTTATGCCCAATTTCTGACTACAAAACTCTTATTTACAATATTCCGATTGCACGTGAAGGCAGCATTAATCTCGTGGAACAACAGCAATCAACATTAATGGGAATGCTAATGGACAGCTTACTGTAGGTAATACAAATCTTCTTGATGTATTATACCTCTGACTTTCTGTTTCATGCACCGCTTTTCAGCAATCTGTTGAATCTGTAGCGTTACGTACAGCAAAAGAATTCATATTATACCTGAGTTGTGAATATTTTCTATATATATGTTGAACATTATAGGCTACTATGTAAAGACTGTGGCGTATACTGTATATCCTGCAATAATGGCAAAAGAAACAACTTTAAATTGAGTTTCAATCAAAACTTCTCCGGTTACGACTGTAACCATGGTTCCCTGACTACGTCTGAAGCATGTGTGCAATTAATCCAATCCTGATTGGCGCAACGTCACCCTGTAACGCATGACAGCGTTCCGCAGAAGATATAGGATACCCGGAACAATGCAGTGTTAGCTTCTGATTGGCTGAAGCAAGTCGTTCACAGGCATGCAGGAAGTGTGGCAGGGCGATGCAGTTTCTCGTTCCCTTCTCAGGGAACCATAGTTACAGTCGTAACCTGAGACTTTCCCTTTTGAGGGAACTCCATGATGCATCTGACTTCGACGCTATGGGGAAAGAAATTCTCACTGTGTCATACTGACAAATGCCTGTCCTGGTGGGAGGCTCTCCAGGCACATCTTAGGACGAGAGCACTTGCAACCCTGGGGTATAGTCTAGGTCCAGGCTATAAAACCTTATAAATATGTGTAAGGAAGACCAGCCTGCAGCATCACTCCTGACATTAAAACTTTAGAAGCTGCCATACTCCTGGTAGAATGGGCCCTCACTAGCAGAGGCAAGGGCAAGTCGCGTGCCTCGTAAGCTGCAGAGATAGCCTCGACAATCTATTTTCTGATAGTCTGCTTGGAAGCTGGGGAACCCTGTCTGGGTGAACCGGAACAAACCAGCAGCTGTTCAGTCTTACACCTCTAGGCAGTCCTGTGAATGTAAACCTGAAGGACCCTAACTGGGCAAAGCAGATTGAGCTTCTTTTGGTCTCCTGCAGAACTCCTGCAGTACATGCTATATTCATGGGTACATTAGGCATGTAGCCCGGTCTAGCTGTAAGATGGCTTTGAACCTACCCAGGGCAAATTCCAGGCAGAAGCCTGCAAATCTCCTACCCTCGTAAGGGACATAATAGCCAACAGAAATGACATTTTTAGTGTTAGGAATTTCTCTAAAATTCAGACCAGGGGCTCGAAGGGTGCCAGAGAAAACCCTTCCAGAACCACAGCCAAATCCCAGGCCGGAACTCTCACATGAACTGCAGGACTTAACCTCAAAGTGCCACAAACAGGTTATTAAATGGTGTCTCCCCAAAGAGGGAGATAGACCAGCAGAAAAACAACCCTGAATGAACTCCATCACTGAAGCCACTGGGCAGTTAACTGGGTCCAACTGGTGTTCTCTGCACCATAAAGTGAAGGCTCTCTTTAGTTTGTAAAGTTTCCACGTGAAGGGAGCTTTAGGATGGTCTCAACAACCTCGGCTGAGAGACCCTAGTTCACGAGTTGGTCTCCTTCAGGGGCCAAACCCAAAGCTTCCACATCTCCAGCCAGGGGCGGTAGATGGTGCCACTGGCCTGCGAACGAAGATCTCTCCTGACGGTAATCTCCCAAGGAGAGCAGTCCTGGTGAATCATCAAGTCCGAAAACCACACTCTGGTCGGCCAGAACGATCACAATCTAACATGATCTAAACTAATTTGCCATCTAAATTCTTCATTTGACCTATGGGACAAACAAACAATGAATATGGTGGGCTGAAACACAGAGCTCTTGCTGAAGACACAGAAGCTAACGCTGCATTGCTCCGGGTATCCTTTATAGCTTCTGCGGTACGTCATCCCACGTCACAGGGTGAAGTTGCGCCAATTAGGATTGGAATAGTTCCACACATGCTTCAGACTCAGTCACGCTGAGGCATTCCCTCATAGCGTTGACGTCAAACGCAGCGTGGAATTCCTTCAAAAGGGAAACAACACATAGTGCAACTAGTCTGATTCTGACTATCCAAATGACAATGTGTCGATAAAGATACACATTTGAGTTTTTTAAATAGTGAGACCCATAGTAAAGTAGACATTCTTTTGTTCATCTGTGATTTACATTAACCAGTGTGAATAACTCCTCTTCCACACCTTTGGTCTGACTGTTTGTCTCTCTGCCCCCCTTTAGGTTGAGCATTTTCCCCTTTTCAGATAAAATAGTTATTGTCATTATGGTCTGGTTTCACAGACAGGGCTTAGATTAAGCCAGGATTGGACCTTAGTTCATTTAGGGCATTTAAGTAGCTTTTATACTGTAAACATGCCTTAGAAACAAAATGTACTTGTGTGCATCTTTAGACAAAACAACAACATATTTTAAGATATGTCAGTGCAAGTTACTTTTAGTTAAAACAGCTCAATGCATTTTGCCTTAATACATTTTAGTCTGGGACTATACTTAAGCCTTGTCTGTGAAACTGAGGGTATATGTTTTAATGTAATTTTTTTGTTTTTGAACGTTATTAAAAAAGAAATCTTCAAGATATCAGGTCATTTATTTATTTTATTAGTTTGTTCATTTTTGGCTTAGAGTATCTGATAAAGCAGTTATTTTTCTACTTTTATAAAACATTTTATATGTTGTAGATAAACAGACAATTATCTTTGTGTGTGAGAAAAAGCTGTTTTTGTTTGTGTGTGTCCTGAACATGAGTCTGCCTCTCTCTTTCTCTCTTTCTGTGGCATTAGTGAAAGTGAGGGTGTGTTGAAGAATCTTTCTCATAAATCACACTATGTTCTGTATGATTATAGGACTCCAAGAGTGGTCAGTATATGGCAGTTTGTCATCTCTGTGGTGACTGTGTGTGTGTGGTCCCCACAGTATAGTTCAATAGAGATCCATTTAGCCAACAGCACTACAAATACAGTTTCCAGTTCTTGGTTTATGATTAAAAGAGCAGTTTACCATACACAAATATATGCAGACAAATATGGCAAACTCTTTATATATCTTTGTTACATCTCCTGCATCTTTAATTTATCTGCATTCCATAGACACACTCATTCAGGGAGATAGTGGATTTTTATTTAGAGAGGGTGCATGTCTATGTTTTACTTAAATAATCTGTTCTGTAGATGTCCTCATCTAATTCATGTGATAGATGCATTTGGTATGTATGTGTCTGTGTAAGATATAAAAAATAAAAAGATCCTGTGTGTGTGTGTGTGTGTGTGTGTGTGTGTGTGTGTGTGTGTGTGTGTGTGTGTGTGTGTGTGTGTGTGTGTGTGTGTGTGTGTGTGCACGCTTGGCTGGGTTACACTTAACTGAAAATTGCCACAAATGATTTGAGCTGTCATATTTTTTCTCACATTGACCAGACCACATGTGTTTTCCATAGACATCACATGACGCTGGCCATAAAGGGTGTGTAACAAGGGTCCCCCGTCAGTGGTAGCCACTCCACCCCAACATGCACTCTTCCAGCTATTACTATGTCACCGAAGGACCACCAACGCTCACTGTTTCATAACTATATGTGTTTGTGTACATGCTTGGTGATTATAGTTGCAGGATGCATTTCATCCACCACATCATTAATCATAACACCCCATCAGTTACTGGAGTTGTGATAAATATATGCACATGGCCATGCGCACACATACAATACACCCTTCTCATTTAAAAGATATGGATCTTTCCTTCCCACACACACATAGAGTGTCACACCAGTCTTTTGAGCTATTTGGGAGGTTCCACTTTACCACCAACACAGAGGGTTGGAAACACCCAGACCCGCCCACCTGTCATTTTCTCCTGGTAGTCTTACATTACAGCATCTGTGAAGTTGCCTATACTGTATCACCATTTTAACAGGATATTACGGTTATTACTGGTCTGTTTACTACAATTGTCTCGTTAATCAGATTAAAAAATATTTAATTATGAATTGTGCATTATCAGTTAGGTTAAATTAAGTGCGTAGTCAAATTTTAAAAATTGTGGAAACATCTAGGGAGTGGGGGGATAGAATAGAGAAAAAAGAAGGTTCCTCTACAAACTTGCATTTAATGTGATGAATTGGTTGCATTTGTTGTGTGATTTGATTATGGGACTGTTTTGTATGATTGTGAGGACTGGCAGACTTCCTCCGAACTGAGCGCTCTGTCCTCACGTCTCCTTCCTAAACTAGGCATACCCTGTTTTTGTGAGTGTGTGTTTTAAGTCTGGAGCCGATTAACTTGATCGTTTTTATGGCATTTTGCTACATGTGTGGCAGCTATGAGAATTTTTTGGATAGGAACTGAACCCAGTTCTATTCCCCCAGGCCAAATCTCTGTGTGGCATTCATACGTATCAAAGCCAATAATAAGGACCCTAACACACATTTGTACCAGAACATTCTGCCTGATAATATGCTTTGGATACATAAATGCTTGCTTCTATTCTATTCTATTCTATTCTATTCTATTCTATTCTATTCTATTCTATTATACTCTACTCTGAAAACTCCACTTTTGCTTGCCAAAAAGTGTTGTGTAGTGCTTGGTGAGATGATGGGTTTGAATGATCATCGTTTGAAACATTGCCCCACAGGCTGTATGATTTATTGCCTTCACAAAAACACTCTTCTGTTTGCACAACCATCCAATTCCTTAAATGCACAATACCTAGTTTTCTGAACATCCCTATGGTAACTAGTTTCATCCAATCATAAATCATATTATGTTTGTTTGTGTGTGAGAAGGACAGGGACATAGGGAGTGTAGGAGATGCTGTATAGTTATCGGCCAACATTGATTCTACTTGAGGATGCCTGTGATATTGCTTGATATTTCACTTTTTAAGAGTACTATTTCTTGAAGAGTGCTTTATAGGGACTTTTTATTTACACAAATTAGCTGAAATGTACAGATTTAAGAAGCAATTAGCTGAAATGTACAGATTTAAGAAGCCATTGTGGCAACCTACATTCACAGAAACAGGGCAACCTGACTGATCTACCTATGGCATTCTACCAAAACCAGAGAGGCTGAGGGCAACCCAAGGCTTTAGTGTTCCCAAAGACAATATAGAAGTGTGACAATGTGAGCATGAGTGAGAGGGTGAAAGCAGTGTAGTCTCCCTCTCACTAAATGCAGCCTTGTGAAATTAGCTGCATAGTGCTGGTGCTGACCCTAGCAGAATTAATGACATCTCTCTCATTATACACATTCATATGGAGTGAATATGTTTATAACAGACTAAACCTCAGTTTAGTATTACTTGGAGCTAAAGAAGTTTTATGTTATGACTTGTGGCCCACTTTACTTTCGGCATTAACAAGTTTAACGTGTAGGCTATAAATGTTTATAATGGCTTATTTAATGTTATTAATATTTCATTTATCATACATTAAGTAATCTTTTTACAAATACGCTACAGTTCAAGGGTTTGGGGTTGTTAAGTTTTTTATGTTTTTGAAAGAAATCTGCTTTCAAAAATCAAACCAGTGTGAAATGATTACAATTTAAAATGAATGTTTTCTTTTTTAAGATATTTATATTTATATTTATGGTAAAACTGTATTTTCAGCATCATTACTCCAGCCTTCAGTGGCACTTTATTTATCGGAAATCATTCTAATATGCTCATTTGGTGCTCAAGAAACATTTATTTTTATAATCAGTAAACTGTTTGATATGGTTTATACCTCCAATATTTTCAATGAATGGAAAGAACAGCATTCATGTGAAATATAAATCTTTTGTAAAATTTTAAATGTCTTTTCTTTAACATTTGATCAACTTAACATGTCTTTGCTGAATCTTAAAATCTTACAAACCCCAAACTTTTAAAATGGTTGTGTAAATGATACTTAATAATATCTTGTAATATGTAATATATGGGTATATTTAACCTGAACTTTGCAACTCATTAGTGATAGATGTATTTACCCATGTGGGGTTTAAATCAGCCCAAATCTTTAAAACAAATCTGCATATGTATGTTCATACGAGGGGAAATCACAGCCCAAACCCTACTATTAGTGGTGCATAATTTTTCCTTAATTGTTCTTTACATAATGAGTGTGGCTTGTGTAAATGCAACCCTAGACACACATTCAGGGTTTCACAGGGCAGATTCCCATGTGATTACGAGGGTTGTAATGATTGTCTCTAAAACCCAGTCATTCAGCTGCATTTGCATGCAGGCTCTCAGATTTGTTAAAAGATATACTGTATTTTCAGTCCCCTGCAAATGCTGTATTTAACATACAGACACCCACCATTTATCCCTGTCTCTCTGTATATCTCTCTCTGCGGTAAGGGTTCACTGAGCGTCTGAGAAGACACAATCCGGTTCAGTGGTTCCAGACTAACAGTGAGTTGGTGGTCTGTTCTGTCTGATCACTGTGCTACACACAGATCTCAGGGTGCTGGTCTCTTGTTAGATGTTTTAGATTAAGCCTTATACCACAGATCTCAGGGCAGTGAAAACGCATTGTTTATCAGAAACTGATTACAACAGATTCAGGGTCACTGATCCCAGAACAGAGTTAAGCACTCCTTTGTGAATGCAGATAATGGTGTCAGTGAGCAAGGCCTGATCTCTGTACAGATTCAGCATGGTCACTGCACCTGCCACAAAGACTGACCAGCTTCTGTCTCTGTGAGCGCAAGTGTTAATGAGGAAATCTGTCCGTGTAGTGAGCGAGAAAGCGAGTGAGCCAGAGAGAGCGAGAGGGAATGTGTGTGGGTTTGTGTGTGGGGGGTAAACACTGAAAGGCGCTGACTGTCTGTGAATAGAAGGATTATCTCATTGCTCTTTAAAGTGGTTGACAAAGGGTTTGTGGTAAAACATTCACATCTCTTGTCAACACTTATTCATCCATCAGGTTATACTCTTCGATTAAAGGATTAACCTTGCTCCGAGGGTTCATATTCAGAAGATAAAGCACTTTATACAGCCACTGAGAGATTACAGTTAGAGTCAGTCACACACATAATTGAGGCATTTATCCAATTTTTTGTAATCAGATATTTTTTTCCGATTTATTAGGGGGACGAAAAACGTGGTTGAAGTTTGAAATCATTGCCAAGAAAGGCTCACACAAGCTGCTCGACGTTTCCCTCAACTTTCCCACGCGGAGACGTCAGTGCACATTTGGGTGGCAGCCGTTCTCCTGTTCCTGTGTGTTCTCATCTTCTGACATGAATCGTGGCATCTTGTCGCACACATGTTGGCGTTGCTAAGTGAGCACCACCCAAACAGAGCTTGTGCTGCACACAGTTGGAGAGCCTATTGTTTGCAGCCCAGCTTCAGAGGGCATTCAACTGCCAAGACATGGAGTGTGTCTGTGTGTTCTGGGGTGTATATGCCACAAAACGTGCACACAAGTGTAAAACTCATTTTTTATGAATTCGTAAAATCTCTGAAAAGGCTAATTAGCTCAAGCCGTCGTAATTGGTTATCAGTGCTAGTAAACACAATGGGTGGTCAATGATTGACAACTACAGTGCACATAGTCATTTATTGGCTATTATTTGTGCTTTACACAGTCAGTCAGTTTGAAAAAAGACACAAAGTACAAAATGTAGATATAGGTATTGATATATATTTAGATCTATATCTCGTTTTTATTGATTCAAAAATACATACAATTAATTGTAGTTTTCATTTTATATATTTATATAAAGCAATAAAGCACATATTATAGGGACACCTCTGTTAGCCCTAATTCCATAACTGCCGCTGTTGTAACAGGTTGCTGGGAGCACACGACACAGAAGATCACGAGAAACACAACCACGTTAAAACATAAACAAGACCGAACAAAGAATTGAGATGAACTAAGGGCTTAAATACCAGGGAGAGCTAATGAACTGGACAGAAACAGGTGTGGTATTAATTAGAAACTATGGAAACTAATGAAAAGGAACACAGGCAAAACAGGATTAGGGAAAACAGAACCAAAACACACTTAAGTGGCCATTTACCCGACACTGGTTTCAACTAAAAACGGTAAAAATTAGTTTTGGCTGTTCATTTACATGACAACAGCATTTTGGGGACCTGAGTTTCTTGAGAACGATGCCGTTATCGTCTCCGTGTAAACAACAAAAACGCAAATTTGTGAAAACGGTGATGCCATGCGCATGCGTATTACGTGTTCAGTCCATAGGCGCATAGTGTTTCTTTACAAAGTGACTTTGCCAACTACTGGCCTGGCAGCATAACACAGCGTTTTTAATCATTTTCGAGGATCCATGTACGGGGATCGTTTTGACAACGTTGTCGTCTGTACGCAAAAAACACAAAGGAAAAACTTTTCCGTTTTAGTGCATCGTTGTCATATAAACGTAACCTAGAGATAAAAAGACATATACATAACCCTGACAGGGTTATCAGGTATGTAGCGCATAGTTATCTGGTGTTCTGGACCAGCTCTCTGTGCCCTCCTCAGTGGGGATTCGTTGGGTCTTTGTGTTCTTGTTTTCCCACAAAGGAGCTTCGGCACAAATCCCTCTGGCACGGAGGGGCTATAGCAAAGTAAACAGAGATTTATGTCTTTAACCTTTAGTCTCACCAAGTGTTTTTGAGTGGTAATCACACACGTTTATGAGTTATGGGTCGAAAGGTTAAAAAATGCACAGCATTGTTGCTGTAGGACTAACTGGGAGCCTGTGATTGGATGATTGGTCTCCAATTACTCAGTGTGCCCTCGTGCTGTAGGAATACTGTCTGCAGGTTAATCCTCGCTTCCTACTTAATGGAAAGAGTGCGTTAGGAATATTTTCTCCATAAGCAATAGCAAGAGTAGCTAAAGTATGGTCTCTGTTTGATTGTAGCAGTTACGTTACGTTATGTTTTGTTTGTATGGTGAGCAATGATGACTCTCTGTTTGACGTTATCCAGAGAATCCTTTAACTCATTTGAAAAGAGGCAGAAGTGGAAAAAGTGGGGGAAAAAAAGAAAACACAACAATTTCGAGACTACATCACTTCGGTCACAGAAGCCAGAGTCTCTTTGAAGTTCTCATGGTGTGTGTGTCCCATTCAACAAACCCCCTCCTCACTTCCCTTTCCACCCTCCTTGTGTCAGGAAGGTTACAGCGCATACGCTTGTTTTGTGAGACGAATGCATTTGTTCTCTATTGTAATATGAAACACTCCAGGCCCATCCCCTCCCTTGCTCCCTCTCTCCCTTTCCTTCTTCTCCTCTGAATGGAGAGACACAATTAAAAGCACATTAGATCTTTTCAAGTGCTTGTAATTTCATAAGTGAGGGTCCCCAGCTCTGCGCAGGGCTTAGACGAGGGAAAGCCGCGATATTTAGAGGGGCCCGGGGGAAAGATGGGAAAGAGATATTAACCTCGCCAGGGACAGCTCTCAAAGAGGCCACTGCTAGCCACACAGCAGCCCACCCACACCGACACCTGCAGCTTTAAAAGCGCTCACACACATAAAGACGCTCTCGCACATGTACACGTTCACACACACGTCTTGATTATCCACTATGTCAATGGAAGCCGGTTTCCTCACAATGAATCAGTGAGATTTATAGTTATGTTGATGTTTAATGAAGGTTGATGAGTATTTGATTGATAGACCTCAACAGTAATAAACCAAAGAAACAGCACCACACAGACCTGTTGCATCGGCTTAGTGCCTGACGTTGAGCAGACAGCTTTCTGGAAACACATGAGGTTGAAAATAAATGGCAGTAGGTGATGATATATAGCTTTTATACAACATAAGTATTCTGAATGTCAGATTATTGTCTGGAATTAAGTGTGATGCATGCATAATTATGTTTTTAAGAGTCTTTGCCAGTATTCACCACATTTTTCCATTCACAACACAAGCAGATAATGTTATACTGAAAGGAGTTTCTTTGCTGAATAGGCACTGTTAAGTGATGCATATGCGTCTTGCAATATTAGACATTTAATTGTGAATTAATTACAATTTAATTTAGATTAACTTCTATTGCTCATTTAAAGTTAATCTGTACATCACTGTATATATAACAAAAACAGGAAAACGAGAGAGAACCGATGGAGTATGCTTCTTCCTGTAAGCTTTTTGTGTATACAATTTTTTATGCAACCCGTAGCTGTAGTTTGTCTTTTTTTTGGCAACAATTTTTGTCAGATAAATGCCTTATAACCAAGTTTAGTGTTTTGTTCTTCCCTCATATTCGAAATATTTAAAAGTATAAAACATTTTCCTCATATTTTGGTGGTTTAATCAAAATTGTATAGGGTCATTAAAAACAAATATCCCCTCCAAACATCACTTTTGGCCTCTACTGGATTGTATAAGTTGTACTTTATAAATATATATATTACAAAATAGTAAAAAACAATAAATAATAATTATTGGCCTATCAATATCATACAGATTTTTAATACTGGTTCATCCCTACTGCTCAGCATATGTGTTTGTGTGTGTGTGTGTGTGTGTGTGTGTGTGTGTGTGTGTGTGTGTGTGTGTGTGTGTGTGTGTGTGTGTGTGTGTGTTGAGCAGGAGCAGAAAGAGCTTCCTCTCTTGATGTATTTAATTTCAGAAATTCCAACCATAACCCATCTGTGTGTGTGTGTGTCTCTGTAACGGGATGATATATTGGCTTAATCAAATAGGAAAATATGAGTAATCCAGGTCCTGACTCAACGGCAGCTTGCTTTATTATTGTAGCTTAAGGTGCAGCGTGGTCCTGCCGTCTTTGATCCTGACTGTTTGAGTGTGTGAATATGTGTGTATGTGTATGTGTGTGTTTATTGTTTTAAGTGAGGGTGGTACTCAGTGCTATTGGCTTTGATTACAAAAGGTTTAACCTTCTGAGGAACAGAGGAAAGATATTTAGACTGTTTTCATTGAGAACATTAACCCTTTATGTGTTTCTCCAAAAAGGAGCGCTTAAGTCTGTGTGTGTGAAATCAGAGACAAGGGAGCCCATTACCAAGATCATTATAAACCCAGTGTTTCTCGGGACACAGAGTTCAATAAGACATAGTCCTAGTCATCAATCCTGTGTGTGAGAGAAAGTGTTCGAGCGAAGGAGAGCGTACCTTGAGTGCAGCCCCAGGCACAAGCTATGTCATGGCTGCCATTTGCTGCTGATGAAAAATGTAAAACATTTTAACCGGCCATTACTGAGATGCTTTGATGTGCTTTCAGTTTGACAAGACCCAGCTGTCATGATTGTTTTGTTTGTTAATAAACATGTAGCATACACTCTGAGGTCAAAAAGAGGGTTTTAAGTAAGGGTTAAAAAATATGTTTTTCCTATTTTTCCTTTATTGTGTAATTCTTCATTCTTCTTTGTCATGTCAAACAATAATTATGATAATTATTTTAATATATATTAAAGTTTATGTACCCCATTGACTTCCGTAGGAAAACAAATACAAGTTTGGATTGCGCAAATGAACCAGATTTTCCATTGATTTATTTGATGCTCTGTTCTCTCTTTGTATCTCTTTTTTAGTATGCATATTTGCCCCAATGTTCTGTCTCTAAACATAGCCTTTAATGTACTTAATGATCATCATAAAAAAGCACTGGAAGAATTGTTGAGAAGGAAGGTAAAAAGATGCTTATGTTGTCATTCCTTTCAGCTGGAAGAGAGAGAATATGAGATGACTTGTACAAGTTTGTCTTACATATTCAGTGAGAGTGAATGCTCTACAGAACTCTGATCCCAATGTAATTTCATTTTCAAAAGCAAGGTACAACTGTGATTTACATTAGCCTGCGTATGTGGGGCTTGTGATGGTGTTAAAACTCTTTTTTTTTTTTTGTCTTGAAGAACCTTTTACCCCCAAATTTGCTACACATTCACCCCTCTGTAAAAACATGATTATCACTGCAGCGTGAAGCTGCCCACCATCATTCACCCGGCTTAGGTTTTCTGAAGTTAGCAAATCACCAAGAAAATTGGAGAGGCCTGCAAAGCGTTCAGCACTTATGATTCCATCCCAGATCTCTTAAGTGTGTGTGTGGTTGGGGGAACCCCACACCAGAGAGCTGCGTTAGTTCTCCGACCGTAACATAAACCAATTTCCAAAAGCAGTTTTCTCCTTCATGGTGTAACTAGGAACAATAATGCATGTTTAAGAAACAAGACATTTATCAAGTTTTCTCAAAAAAGACACTTATCAAACAGATAAAAACACATTTATCACACGAGAGAGAGAGAGACCACAGTGTGAGGAAATGTTTGAATGCGTGTGGCGAACCATTTTTCGAAATTATTTATTAAATATAATCACATGCACTGAAGGGGATGCAGACTTTTGAAGAGCATAAAAGATGATCTCTAAATGACAAATAGCCAGGGTATAATGTGCCTGTCTGTCTTTGCATTAGAATATCTAAACAGCATAGCACAATATATGCATTTACACTGTTTAACACTGAATTTACCTGGATAACAGTCATTATATTATTGATTTATTTAATTAAAATGAATGTAGAAATGAAGAATCTTGTCATGACAATGATTCAGTTAAAGGCTGCTCTGATGCTTCATTTCATTTACACAGAAGCAAAGCAGCATCAGAAGCACCTTTGATAAGGGACTGAGATGGGTCAGATTTTATGTGGCATTGCATCTTTAATTTGGAGCAGCACAAAGCCTTAAGTCGCCTGTGTAAAGAACCCTTAAAACCGCTATTTAAAAAGCTATAATGAAGTGCAGGTCTATTGTTTTTCAAAGTCCAGACTTTGAGGTTCCAACACAGAGAAACAATGTATTTGCATTGTGTGTATTAGTATGTGTGTTTTGTAGTGTTGTTATGAATGTGTGTATGATTCGGTTTATTGAAACATTTTCTCACTCAAAGCTATCCATGCAACTATTGACATTGTGAAGCCAAAGAGACTTGTTTAGTCTAAAATAAGTGGATATGCTGCTGTGTGGTTAAAACCAATGCCAATTGCCGGCAACAAACCACTAATTTGACTTAAAATATTTACCTATGTTTAAAGGTGGATTTTTTAACCCCTATACTGTTATTTTCCCTGAGTTTGCTAGAAAATAAGAGACCAACAATTCTGTTAGGCCGAGTAACCCCTCTCTTCCCAATTGGCCAATATTTTACTGTTGTCTTCTGTTCTTATGTATGTTATGCATTGCGTGTTAGCAAAATAATTGTGTATGCCTTCTCTGCATCCTTATGTCGTGGCTTTTTAGGTCTTTTGATGAGTGTTAGTCACTGTGCAAGTCTTCTCTTGTTGACTCACATCCTCATGAACACTGATGGTTTAGGGGTGTTTCATCTCTTTCCAAGTGTGTGTGTGTGTTTGACATGGACACAAGTAAAGATACATTGAAAGGAATTGAGTGTATATCCTGTTTTGTCTCGTGTGTTGGGATTCCTCTGTCACTGTTAGTGTAAGTGGTGGAATTTTCTCATGATTTGTGAAGCGTTTGCACGACTCCAGTCTTCTGCAGAAACCCATAAGCACATCATCAGTATCTCCCCTCAATTACTGGGCAGATTATTCACAGATTGGCATAAGTCCTGAATCACTCGAGGTCTCGCGTGAGAAGGGAACAGTCTGATGTTGTTGTTTATCTGCACTTTGTGCTGTATATGTGTTTGCTGTGATGTAAGCACACGCACACAAACACACATTAGACCACTGTATCCAGGATTCTTTCCAGTTTCTGTATAATAATTTTAATCACTGTGGTTTTCCAGTAACACACAACATAGGCAATGAAAATGATTTACTTCAAGCGCAGAGATTTTTACAAAATTGTATCACGACTTTAGAAATCTTCACTGAAAACAAGAAACATATTATTTACCGCTCTCCCTCTTTTTCTGTTGTGGTACCAGCTGTCTTAGTGTGTGTGCGTGTGCATGATTATCATATCTGCTTTAGTTTTATGGTAATTGAGCACATTCTGTTCTCAAAACAACAGGTTAAATTCGGTTAATACATCTGAAATGAAACTATGCCATTTAAGGCCTTTGTACTTGTATATGCTACCAATGCTCAGAGAGATGCTGGTGTGCATGCACTGGTCATTTGTTTTGTTCAAAATTGGTTCAGAAGAATAGTATATTTTTTTTATGTATTATGTATTATTTTTGGTGTTTTCTGTTGTTACATTTACAGTGCAAAAGTCAAGGTGCCATTGTTGAGAATCCAAGAAATGTAAAAACATATGCAGTTATTTAAAGCACAGGTGTGGTCTATTAGTCTGCAGGGAAATCAAGACTGTAATGTAAAACATATGCAGCCATGACCGTTTACATATAGCTCATGCACCTTTCACACTACAGCTGCCTGATCACAGACTAAAATCCAGTTGACCACATTGTCATTTTCAAAAAAGAAATGAATGAATGAATGAATAAATAATTCTTTAAGTATTTCCACCGTTGGATCCCACTCTAAAATAAAATATAAAACCACAGTAGGCCTAAAATATTGTGCAAGTAACTCCAGAGTCCAGGCGTGGGCTACTGGCTAAAGTTTAGTTCAGCACCTTTGGGCCTGACAGCTCCCGTGAAGATGCACTGTAGGTTCTAGTAACGTACGATTTATGTGCTGATGTTGGAAACAGGCACTAATCCATCGTAAAATACAGCACACGACGTTTGTTAAGATGATTTAAGAAAACCCAGTCAGGACTCGTCTCTGAAGCTGTAGTCTGTCTGTGTATGTGGGCTGTAGATGCAGGGTTGAAATGAAGCCTCAAATCGGCTCTCCTTTTACCTCTCAAGCATCCTCAGGGTCTTGGTTGAAGTGTTTTGGTTGAAGCCGCGTCAATAGAACCCATACGGCAAAGAACGCTGGTTTGAGGGCGGCCTCTTGAATGTTCGGACGCCTGAAAAGTTTTGGAGTGGAAGGTTCCTCTGTCTCATTAACGGTGGCCTAGGTGTTAATTGGCCATGGGTTGGCATGAAAGAATGAGTATGTGGACATAAGTGCTTTATTCGACAAGGAGAAAGCGAAGGAGGTGGAGGTGATATGATGACGGTTAGCTAATCAAAGCCCGGAGCTCGCCTTTTGAGAGCGCGAGAGGTTAATTACGCATGTGGAGAAAGTCTGACATCACCTTTCTGAAAGCTTATTCGCTGACTAGAAGTTCAAGTGGCTGCATTTCCTTTGCTCCAGTTAGCCTCTAGAGGGGATATATATAATATTAGCAGATTTCTGTTTCAGTTTGCGCCACCATAGCTATATATGTCCAATTATTCCATCTACAATAATGAATGCAGTTGCTTTCGTACGCATACACGTAAAGACGTAGCATATTTGGAATAGATTATTGTAAGTGATTTTAATTGGGATTTGTAGGACAACATTTCCGACTTTCTGTACAGCATTCGCGTTCTAAAAACACACATCATTCAAATCACCACTCTGGGATTTCGCCACGCAAATAGTTTCGATCTGTGTGCTACGAAAGCGCCTGGAAATCTGCAAGAAAAATATTATCATAACTCCATTGTGAGAAATATCGTTAAGAGGGGACCTGCTTTTGGTGGACGTTTGAAGAATTTTTCCGCTGGCAGGGTCGACTGGCCCTTCGGGTCAAACTCCTGCGCTTTATCCTTCAACTTAATCCTCAATAGTACATAAATAATACAGAGACCTTGTTTGCTCAGAAAACATGCCCCCGTCGGAAAGACTTCTATGGTATTTTAAGGGGACTGGCGGTATGCAATGTCATCCAAATTATCCTGAAAACCAGAGAAACAAAGATTCTCAAAATTTATTGAGGAAGCAGAAAAAAAGTCTTTTCAATCAGCCACATGCCTAGGTCTGTATAGCCTATAGAAATATTACCGTAGTTATAATTCGTCTTAATAATTATATTATATTATAGACTTGCAGGTTTGCACTGTAAAAAAAATATATATCAAACAATTATTTATTCATGGCATTGCCATTTCTCTTCCTCTTTTTAAAACTCTGCTCAAATTTGAATCAGGACAGTTACAGCCAGAATAGAACTTTGGACCACACGCAGTTTAAAAAGAACATTTCCAGTTTCATTTCCCCAGTTTCATTTCGGTTGCACGGCGGTCTCCCAACCAATGTATTCGTGGCCTATCATTTGGATCATTGTTCGGGTTTCCACGACAAAAGTTTCAGTGAATACGCGCTGTGAAATATAGTTAATATATACTATGTTGGCATCTGCTATTGACATTATCTAGTTACAGTTTACAACTACAATTAGACGACCTGAGATTTTATGGGAGTTATTTATGTCGTCGGATATAATTGGTTTCAGGAACTTATTTGCCATGTGCAGATCACATTTGCACCGAAACATCTGCTGCAAAAAGTGAAAAATGAAAAGGAAGGGTTAATCAAACTTTTCAGGCTTGCAATTTCACTTGGATGATAGAGTGAGGTAACTATAACAGGGGGGTGGGGGGAAGCTTTGTGGAATTGAAAACGGGAGTTATTTAAGCTTTAGCCTAATGTTAATGAGAAGTGCTGGAAGTGATGTAAGGTTTTGGGCTTGGTTCCGATGTTATATGCATCCGCAGTTTTTATGGCGTTCTGGTGGGCATCTGAGGCGTAAGTGGCTGGCATAGCTAAATCACTCGCGCCTTTCATGTTGTTGGGAATATTTGCCAACCTCTTATAGGCTATATTTAGACAGTGCATAATACCACACAAGTTTTTTCATCCAAACTTTAGAGAGATTATAGCGACAGGTGGATTCCCTTAATAACGAGAGGATCACTCACTAACCTTGGAGTTTCATTTAAATTCTAATACACCGATTTTAATAAACTCTCCCAAAACACAGACATTCGTATACGTGCCTATAGGCACACCTCATCTGAAACACTGAAGTTTTGAATGGCATGGCTGCATTAATTCTGTTCTGTTTTGCATTGACTGCTATGATAAGAAACCGACTGACTTAATCTTACACAAAATCCTTTATATTTTGGTGTAAAGCAAATAATAATAACAACAATACTAAATAATACGAAATAATAGCATTGTGGAAATAATTCAAAGTAACTGCTTGCTAAAAAAATATTGTCGTTATTCATCATTATGCACTCTCAGAAAATAAAGTAGGCTACATAATTGTACCTTTAGGGGTACAATGGCTTGTCACTGGGGCTGTACCCTCAAGGGTACAATATTGTACCTTAACCTTTAAAAGAAACGGTACATAGCCTATATGTACCTTTTAATGCTTTTTGACCCTCAAAAAGGTACATACAATACCTTGAGGTCCAATAATAAGCCCTATGGGGTACGTTAGTGTAGATTGTACCTTGGGCGACAGAAATGGACTCCTACTGTACCCCTATTTCTGACAGTGTGTGTATCACTCTTCAACAACATCAATTTGCATAATACTCCACATCTGAATGACATTGTTTCTGGCCTCTGCGGTATATAGGCCTATTTTTTTTTTTAATGAAGATGAAAAAAAGACTCATGTTAGTAGTAAAATAGTTCAGTATATTATATATAGCCTACTTTATTTAATAGTTTATTGAGGAGGAATTCAGGGATGGAAAATTAAGATGTTTAGATGAATGGTAGATTGGTTTTTAAAATGAGTTTTTCCTATCATCTGTCCTTACCGTTGATCACTTGGCTGCTCGATATATTAATATAGCCTAATTTAAATCAAGACAGTCATGGTAGATTTTAGGACACGCAGGTGTTATTTATTATTTTACCAATAGGCTTTTGTGAATTTCCCTGCACATTTAATTGCCGCCAAGATCTCGATGTTCTACAATTAAATTCGTAGGTTCTTTTTTAAATTAAGGTTCTTAGCGTGAGAAAAAAAAAATATTTGGAGCCTAAATGAGTTGAATAGCAGATTCTGAAACGTTTTGCTTTTATGTATTTCTGAAAGCAATTTTAACCACCTCATATCAACGAACTTGGGTAGCCTATATAGTGACGTGCTATTTTGATTTTAAAAAATTGCTGTAATTAATTGTTCAGTAAACTGTTCTATTTTACGTTAGTTTAAGTGTATTTAATACTGTGTATCTGCAATTAATTCAAGACAATCATTTCAGCGTTATAGAAAAAAAAAATCTAAATGTGAAGACAAAACAGTTTATTCATACGCCACCGAAACAGCAAGTTTTAATGACATTTGAGCCCTATAATGAACTATATGTTTAGAATATACAAAATGTAAATGTTAACTTATCGGCAGTCTAAATTAAAATAAATGTATTTTTGCAAAATTTTGCAAATATAAAATATTGTAGCCCTGTATAATTTAATCTCAAATAATTAGCCTAATGAAATTGGTGAGACAATTCGTAAGAGGCGCATTTCGAAAAATCTGCTAAAATTCCACCTTAACTCTAAAGTGCGAAAAACAACCTGGGCTGGTAGGATAAACCTCGTTCCTTATTACAGATATAATTTCTCTCTACATTATCTCTGCAAGCGGTTCGAATTTGCTGTCATATTTGGAGTTGCTTGCTCTCGGGTAGCCTATCGGGATACTGTGTGCTCGAAACCAGATGTTAAATCATGTCTCTTTCTCTTTTTGATGCTCAGAGTTCAAATGATTGGAGAGAAGTTTGTGACACGGGCATTCTTCTCATATTTCAGCTCGCAGAAGAAGCTTATTATGATATCGATTATATGATCTCACCCTCACAGACGCAAAGTGTTATAATGAAAGCCGGGTCTGCAAGAGATTCGAAAAGCTCTCTGAACACATGTGCACAAGTGATGATGGTGTGTGTTGTCTATGTATGTTGTCAGTGTGTGCGGCTGTCAGTAACAGAGACCCGTGTATGGTTGTGTGAGCGTTGTTGAGTTAAAGGTCGCTCTTATTCTCCTTTTCACAAGCGTCTGGTTAGGTTAGTGGTCACGACTCCATAATCTTAAGTCTTGTCACAAGGCTATAGCCTACTCACTTGTTTGGTCCGTGCAGACTTGTTACAAAACGCATTAAATATTTACTTGAATCGATATAATAGCCTATCTTAACCAGATCAACGAAAGATAAACGAATATTCAAATATAAAAAAATTGACAATCGAAGTTGTATGCATTTCCAGCTAATTTCGATCTGATATATATAATTATTAAATGTATTGTAAAATATTAACCAGGTATGGCGAATCGGGCATCTTATAAAACATAAACGTTTCTTTAAAAAGGCATAATTGAGTCACCTGATCAATAGATCTAAATAAATATTTTCAGTTAAATATCCTTTATCCTACAATCTCCCTCGGTCCTACTGGTGATTGTCATTTGTTTCTCGCCGGTTGTTTCTAAAAAGTTCAATACAGCGGTGTCGGTCTGTAGCCTACTCCATGCTGTGAAAATCTAGAGCGCGTAACCCTGATTGTGACAGCCTACAGCGCGTGAGCGGCGTCATCCTGAAATGGCAAAAACTAGAGGCATCTCATTCACACTTTAAGGGTGGGAGAAAGCAGAAAGTATGTCCTTGTGCTGCAGGCAAAATAGAATTTCCACAACTCCCCATGCAGTTAAAAAGCTCGCCTCTATTTTTTGCCCTTTATGGCAAATAAAGCAATTTAACCAAAGCCTATACTTTTCATGTCAACTACAGTAATATTTTATTTTTAGCTGTAAATCTACACTACTTCCTTTTCAAATAACACGTTTTAAGAATAAATTGCAAAATGGAACTCAGTGGAAAATTGTAGCTACACACTTAAGTAGCCTACCAACGTGGGGGAAAACTATGCCGTATATTCGGACTAACATATAACAGTGCTCCCTCCGAATTAAGATATCTTTGTTAAAAATTACACACAATATACAAATCGTAGTTTACGCATACATCTGCTCAAGAGTAACAAAAATACAGCGCACCCCCATGCCCTTAATCGCGACCAGATGTGAAGACCGAATAATTGATTTACCGCCATTCAGCGGCCCTAATGCAGACTGAGATGGATAATTGTGTATTTACTCATTTCTTCGGGGGAGTAGGTAGGCGGCAGGCCCATCTTGACACATGGATAATTCTCTGGGTGAATTACAGGAACTTTTACCATGGTTTACCGTGATATCGTAGCTCTGTCTATCCCTCTCCCTCTCCCCAGGGTACCTGTCACTAACATCTGAGCGCCACATGCTAGCCTCCTTATCCGTCTCCTTGCGCGAACAATCTCCCTCGCTTCCTTTGCCCCTCCAGGTTCTCTTCCCAACGGATGCTGCGTTCCAGGGACCCCATGCGCTCTCTTTCACACACCGTCCACTCTATCTATCTATCTATCTATCTATCTATCTATCTATCTATCTATCGCAATTTTTTTTAAGTATAGCCTATTTTGATATCACCAATTGTATCTCTCTTTTATGTCACTGTATTTTAATGATGTTTTTTTAAATTGAAATTTTAAAAAAGCACCGGAAGTGTAGACTAACATCTGCGCGCGCCTTTAAACGGAGTTCCCTCTTCTGTACTTTGACAAACCCACAGCAAGGCATGATAAACTGAGAGGAAATTCCAGACCGTTCCTCTGGGATACCATCGGGAGAGTATCCCAGTAATTCTCCTTTCGTATACAAAAGGGAAAAATTCTCTAGATTGTAATCGTCAAAATAGGTCGCTATGCTGCTTTGGCTAACACAGATGGCAGTCCAGATATCAGATGAAGTTCAGTAATGTTGTATCTTTACGCTTTGCCTACAGATAAGTCCCCGTTGGTGAAATGTTTGCTTCTGTGTAAATTATCGTGACACCCATAATAAATATAGCCATTATAGTGCACAAAGCTTTTTCAATTGAGCGCAATAGTTCAAGGGAATACTTTGGTGTCACGTTGCAAATCCTGCCAAAAAATAAACTAATTTTCCCTGCCGGACTGTAAACACTAGACTAGCCAGGGCGGCAGCATCAATAGAAGAAGTGCGCATGGTATATCACAAACATTTTCCCAAACTGCTGCAGACTTCCAGACCAATTAGGGGCATTTTGCTTTGCATGGTGGAGGAAATAGCTCTCCACGCTGCAAAATGTCACAGAAAAGTTCCCGGGGCAATGTGAGTGTAAGCGTCTCCCACAAGTTCTAGTTTCCCATAAAACAGGCACAGAGAGGGTTTGAATGGTCATATGTTTTCACTGCCTTTGCTTTGAACAGGTTCACAAGTCTGAATATGAGCTGTAGAGGAATGAAATGTGCTGATTGTATGCATCACACGGTCCTTAAAGCAAGACTTAGCAAAGACACCTGATGAAAGCCTTGTCATTTCAGGGAGACGCCAAACACAAATGGTAACTGGCAGTTCCCTGACCTTATCTCCAGCTCTTTACTCTGCAATTTGAACTTGTGGATTTGTGCACCATTTGAAACACATATTGGAACATCTGGAGACATTCCTGGCAATTTAACGCCATGTCACGCTTTATTTGTTTTGACTTTAATTGTTATTTAAGTTTGTTTACGTGCATTTATCTATCTACTTATGTAGCCCCATCTTGGCTGCTTGGCTGTGAGTGAATCCGTGAGAAAGTGCAGGATTAACCAGATGGGACGTCAAAAATGGTAATGAAGTAAGATCCGATCTCTCTCATTCTTCATTACAACAATTTAAAGAGTGACATTAAGGAAACCGTGGTGCATCTGTTTAGCACAAGAAAAGAAAACGTTTGAGAAATTCGGTTATTCAGGGCCAGCGACTGCAGCATGTACGTGAATCCTGAGAATATCATTTACACTTTTTGCTGTCAGAAAAGTCTTATCGTTACGACATTTCAAATACATCATATGTTAGATTTATCTACTCTTCACCTGCACAAAACACACATTTGTTATCATAACCTGTTTTGTCTTCTTAAAAATAAATGTTCCATTTAGAACAAGTAGGAGTTTTTTTTTTTTTATGAACTCCTGCTTTAAAAAAAAAAAAGAAAATACAATACTGATCTAATCAGCCTATAATGTATCAATCACTTTTTTAATTCCAGAAAACCATTTAGACAACCCAATAAAACAAACAAGATAATTATTGACATGAGAGAGTGCAACAAAGAACTATTCATTTTAAGAGTGAATGAAAAACAATGCAATCACAATCTACTTGTATCACAAAGGCAGACATGTTAATACAAGTTCAAGAAAATCTTCAATGTCTCATATTTAAAAATAGCTTTAAATGAATTAAACCCCTCTATAATTCTATAATTGCTCTATAATTTTTAAAATCATATACAAACAATCTCTCAAATTATGTCATTTCAATATTTTAAGCCAGGACAGCTGTTTGATTTCTCAGTAATCCGATGCTGTATTCATCATGTTTTCCTTATCTACTTTTTACTTTTTCTAGATTGCAAACAAATCCATACACTAAGAGAAAATGAATATGGCAAAAATAGTTGTTCTAATATCCAGAAATGTAGTAAAAAGGTGTAAATTGCTATCATTAAGAACACAAACATGCCTAAAATGTGAACAAGTACTCTAAGCAGCATTATCCTCTGTGACCTTTGTGTTTATCTTGTCGAGATTTAGCTTTAAGGTTGTGAACATATGATGAATATCAATTTGAAACAGATTCTTGGTCCAAGAATAGATCTTAGGGCTTAATTGTGACTTAAAAAAAAAAAAAAAAACAGCTGTTAAGATTTAGGATAACCGTGTGCCGGGCCGCGCTGCCATCGCACTATTGAAACAATTTGCCTGAGGTTAGCTGCTAACTCTGGGGGGGGGGGTCCGTTCTTTACACCCAGCCATTTAGTTAATGAACGCAACATTAGATTTTCTCGTGTTGTTTCTTTCCGCATTAGAACATCCGCTCACCTTTCTGTGCTGAGTTGTGAGTCCTCCAAGAGGCTGGGGGTCAGATGTGTATTGATAATGTTGTGTGACTCATGCCAGCTTCAATGTGCACACATGAGCAGATCTTTTGCAAGAAAGTCCGCATTTTAAGTGCGATCTCTGTCCAAGTCAATCACCATCCACAAGGCTATCTCACTTCAAACGCCTGGGCCTACACTTTAATTTAACAGACAGAGTCTATGTGTGTTTGAAGGCAGAGAGAGAGAGAGAAAAGACTACGAGTGATGAAAAGTGAAATAAGCCTTTGAGCGAACGTGTGATTTTACATGTGTTATTTGTAGCTAATGTGTGCACAGAAGGTCTCCAGTGTTTGCCCATATACAGCTGTGTTGTCGCCCCAACCCCGTACCCCTGCAGCTCACAGTCTTAGTGCTCCATGGAGAAGTTCATCAATATTTTGGCCGACCTTTGACATAACCTCTACAATTCAAACAATGGGATTCTGGGTACACTAAATGGCCATGTGGTTGGCAGGGCGGCGGGACTAATGAGGGAATGTCGTCTCGGTTTTACAGTTCAGGCCGAAAGCGGTCAAGTGGAAAAACGGCCCTGGACTGCCTCACGCAAACTTTCAAAGAAGGGGAGCACACAATCCCCACAAGGGCTTTTCTTTCAGTCCATCACTTCAGTAGCTCACTCTCTCTTCCCCACTCTCTGATCTCTCTATATTGTGCTATTCTTTTTCATTTCTATCTACTCAGCCTGTCGAGGTCTCTTTTTTTCTGCTTCTCTCACATCTCTCTCTCTCTCTCTCTCACTCACGATCACATACTCTCCGCATTCTCTCTCTCTCCTTGGCTCTTTTTTATATTTGGCCAATTATCAGATTAAAGAACACCCAACTCAGTCTTTTTTGATATAATGAGTGTTCACCCTCCCTTGTGAATCCATCATTAAAGAGACAGTTCACAGTGAGTCTGTCATCAGCCCTCCTGCTGTCTGTCTGTTGTGACTGAAGTTTTGTTGGGTGTTTGCAAATGATGCTTTTGTTTTGCTTTATTTTATTAAATAGTTCCAAACAATGGCTGCACTTCTTTCTCAAATGAGATTATCTTTTTTATTTTTTATTTTATTTTTTTGAATGTTCCACAAATTGTTTCAGTCAGTTCCTTTTTGCTCTCATGCATTTATAGACGCACACACAAACACACATACACACACAGACTCTCATAAATGGAAGATGACAAGATGATTGTAGATCATCATTTACAACAATATTCTAACCCATAACCCAAATTCCAGATTCAAACCCTTTGTTCATTCATTCATTCATTCATTCATTCATTTCACTTGCTTGTAGTCATTATCCAATATATGCATATCGATCATCAATGGATTTCTAATAGTTTACATTAAGATTTTTTTGTCCAGGAAACAGTATTTCAAATGATAATTCTTACATCAGATATATTAATTTTTATTATTATTTTGTATTTGTTTTATTTATTTATTTTTAGTGTGGATATAGATAAATTGCATGCAAAAGGTCTGCCGTGTTTCTTCTTGACTTTTTTATATTGGAGTTTTCTTTGGACAACATAAATGTTTTGAATGAATGATTGTGGTGCTTGATTATGCCTTCAATTCTTAACATAGCCAATAGCTTTGCAAAATCGGTGGTGCTGATTAAGTGATTTACAATGCTTTGAAATTTGCCTTCATGCTCAATCATTAAAACAGAGAGAGAGAGAGAGAGAGAAAAGACAGATCCTCTAAAACTGCCCTTGGAGTTTTCTTGTCAAGGAAATCCTACAGGGAGGAGATGATATTCCTCTCGCTCCAGTAAACCCTCACATGAACATTGTGTGTCCTTATGAGTGTGTGCTTTTCTTTTGAGGGAAATTAAGAGATTTGGAAAGTGTCCTGTAGCCTGTCATTATGTCTGTTCACAAGTATCCTTTTCCAGTTGTCTGTTTGGCCTTGACTGATTTGGCGATCGCAGCCTAATAATATCTAATGCTTATGAATGGCAGGGTTGCACAAGACAGCAGTGTTTTCAATGGGGCCGTGGCTCTCAGCTATAGTCACGCAAGCTCTGTGTATGTGTGTATTTATATGTGCTCTTGCACTTCAGTCTGCACTTTCTTTTTCTTTTGTGTGTGGGTGTAGGTCTTGTAAACGCTACATTGAGGGAACAATGTTTTTTGGTCCCCCCAAATTTATTTTTTTTTGTTTTTGTTTTTTTGTGTGGAAATGAGGAAAACAGATTATAAATCATACCAAATACTGTTTTTTTACAAATGTAAAAATGCAAAAAGTTTTCAGGGTAGATTTATGGTCAGGGGGTTGAATATACAGTTTGTGAAGTATAACAATAATTATGTTCACGGAAAGTCCCCATAAAACACAACATGTGTGTGTGTGTGTGTGTGTGTGTGTGTGTGTGTGTGTGTGTGTGTGTGTACTACATTCGACCACAATGCTTATGTGGGCTTGACCCCAAGAAATGCTGATTCTGTCAGAAATTCTAAGCAAACTCACTCCTGCTTTACAGTTTGAGTTTGGGTAATTATAAGTTCTTGGAAAGCATGCATTAAAAAATGAAATATTCCAGAGTATTTTCTCTTTTGACAAATATATGCAGTGGTCCTAAACTTTTGCACACTAAAGTGACATTTAAAAATATCTGAATTTATTTGCATTTAATGAACACAAATGATACTAGAGCTTTTAACAAAATTCGCTTTTTGTCTTAATTGTGAACAGGATTTCTATTGCTTCATATTTTGAAACCTGGCAAATTTATTTTTGTGAAATCTTATTAGAAAATAAATGCAAGGTTTTGATATTGTTTTGATATGTGTGTGTGATATTCATGATATGCAGAAAAACCTCACTTCAGTGCCTATCTGTGTCCATTTATGCATGTGTGTGTGGGGGGGGTGGGGGGTAGTCAGATATTGAGCTGCTTGTCCTCCCACTAGGTTAAACAGATGTGGAAAAGGACACACACACACAATAATCCATCATTAATTAAAACACTCCAGTTCAGTTATAGAAAACTGTGACTTAATTGATTCATGTCTCCAAGATGTCAGTGCGGCAAATGCAACATTTGAAGCTCTTGTCGTGTTAGAAATCCAATTTCCTGTTTTACTTAAGGATGTCTGCTGTTGACTGAGCTCTGAGTCGGTGAATCATCATACCCCAGTATTTGGGGGAATTGTGTAAGCTTTGCAAGTTCTTCACTGTAGGCAAACCTTCAAACCGACATCTGTGTGGAGCAAAGACTTATTAGCAGAGACTGTTTACCTCTTTCTCCCGCAGAATTTTATTAACAACTGCACAAACCGTCTCTGCTTGTTTCCGGGTCTTGCTACAGAAAATTTGTGGGTGAGGTGAAAGCTGCTGGGCTTTTTTTCTTCCTCCATCTGTGTGTGTAAGACCTTGGGGGGATAGCAGAGGTGTAACTCATCCAGATGTTTGTGGAAGTTGGAGCACATTTAAGGAAGTCATACACCCTTCAGGCTCAACAGGTTAAATGTCACAGGACGCACAGCAGCACCTTTGGAAAAACGGACACATTGTGTGTGTGTGTGTGTGCAACAGGAACGAGAGCCTCGCTCTCTGTTTTGGCGAAACCCTCCGTCTCACAGTGTGAGCTGTATTATACATGTGGCCGTTTACTTTGAATCTTTTCGGACAAACTGTGGTTGCGCAGAGTTAGTCTCTCTGAACTCCGTTTCACTACGTCCACTCTAAAGTTTTATGACCGTGTGCGAGGGAGAGCGTAAACGGGTCACAACCCCGCGCGGTACTTTTTCTTTCAGAGGAGAAGATGGAAGACTTTGAGGGTCACAGAAAGCAAATGATCTGCTCATGACTGTGGAGAATGTGCATGTAATCTGCCACTGTGGAGATGAGGCAGACACGGTCTCTCTCTCTCTAACACACTCCTTCTCTCACTCGTCCTTCTTTCTGCAGGTCCATAAAGCTGTGGTGGGATGTAATTCGTCCCAGTAGAGAATGCCTTGGAAAAACAAAGTATGAATGTCTCACATTGATTTGGGTCAGGAATGTGTGTGTGTGTGTGTGTGTGTGTTCTTCTGCCAGACACCGAAAGTCTGTTAGGTCATATTGGCAATCATAAAATCAGCACAGACAATATAGAAAACTATTTGGTGTTCAGCTAGTAAAAGTCTCAATACGTGAAAAAGGAAAACAACAGGTTTTATTGAAATAACTGACATCAAAATTTGATAGGATGCCATATGGAAAGATAATCAAATGATATCACCATATTGTGGGAGTGTGAGTCACATATTGCACCCGCTACATGTGTGAATGAGATAAGGCTGGATGATTTTTCATTGACCGTCTCTTATAATTGCATGATTGCTAGTAATAGGGTGTTTTTTTTGTAAGTCTTTCAGTAAGTCAAATGACTGCAATTAAAAGTATTTTACTTATGTTTCATCTATACAGATAGACACAGTTTAAACGGACAGTTAAAAAACAATTTTTGCACCCCATTAACTTTCATTGCATGGCGAAAAAACACCGAGACATCGTGTTTCACAGAAGAAAGAAAGTACAGGTTTGGGGCAACATGAGGGTGAGAAAATGTTTGAACTATCCTTTTAACAACTGTTCCTCAGCATGTGTATAGGTGTAACACAAACTTTCCATGAACTATATATATGAATTCATTTTTACAATTCCCCAAAACAGGCAATATTGCACTGAAAAACGTTTGACCTGATGCTGCTCTGTGTGTGTGTTAGATATGCTTTTGTGCTCATGTTACGTGCTTGTGTGCACATTTTGTTTTTGGTCATTTATCCAGTGTAAATAGATCATTCATACATCAATAACAGAGAAATGTAAATGCAATTTAATGACTTCAAAAACTGCATGTTCACTGCATGTGTTTCCTTTGGCACAACAGCAATTTATGTGTGTGCGTGTTTGTATGTAAATGTGTATGGACTGACTGTGCATACGTGTGTCTGCGTGTACAGCTCTATGTCATGCCTATAATGAAGGATTTTCTTGCGCTTTCTCAGCCTAGATGAGTTCTTGGATAAAACAACAAACACTCTGGTAAAACAAAGCTGAGAATGTTGTCTTAGGCTCTGGTGTACTGAACTATTAGTGAGGGACAAGCATATGTTTTGTGGAACCTGTCAGAAACGCTGTGCAAATATTATTTCAATGCGAAGATGAATAGAGGCATGTGCACTGGTAAATAACAGAGGTCCAAACCTCCTAATAAAGAATTATAGATGAATTATCAAAAACAAACACAGGATAGTGGATATAATCTGCACGCAAACAACTGTCGGAAAAGGAACAACATGCTCGGGGAAAGACACATTTTTTATACGGTAGCCAAGAAACAAACATGTAGAAAAAGGATATTTAATAAGGATATTTATAACTGTTAAAAATGATTTATCATTATTATTATATATTTTGCTGTCATTATTTATAATTACAGATTTGTGACAAACAACTTAACCAGGGTAACCTTGTCTACAGCCCAATATATAACCAATAAACACTTATTTTATTGAAGTGTGTAAGTTAATCCAGGTATAGGTTAAGTGTGCACAGATTGTGTTTTTATGCTGTCTTTAATAGTCTCTCTTCACACACTGTAAAAAGTGAAAGCATACTTTAAGGAGGTATTTCTTCCTGGTGTGACTCTAAACTTTTATATCATGTAACCACATTAGGTACATTTTTGTTAAAATACAAAACATCCTCTAGTACTTTATAATGATGTTATTATTATTATTATCCATTTACAAGAGAACATGCTGTGGCTTCAAAATTTTGCAGTGTGGTTTTTTTTTAGTTTAGAAAGCATGTTTTAATTCGGTCCTATATATTTCAGAAACATGCAGATATCAGAAACCAAGTGATTCGTGAGTGAAAATGTGACCAAAATAAAATATTTGTCATTAGAACAAGGGCTGTGAAACGATTAATCGCATCCAAAATAAAAGTTTGTGTTTACATAATATATATGTGTGTGTGCTGTATAATTGTTTAGTATATAAATACACACTCATGCATGTATATATTTAACAAATATTTGCATGTATATACTGTATATATATTTATATATAATTTATATTATATGTAAATATAAATATTTTATAAATAGCATTTTTTACACATGCTTGTGTATATTTTTATATTGATATATACAAAATAATTATACACAGTACACACACATATATTACATTAACACAAACTTTTATTTTGGATGCGATTAATCGCGATTAATCGTTTCACAGCCCTAGAACACATAATTTTACAGATGGGATAGATTCTGGTTAGCTTTTTCTGGATGTTTCAGTGATCGAGAGAGAAAGGGGAGGAATAAAAATGGAATGAAAATGTGAGAGTAGCGGGTCTCTCATAGAGAGCTGTGGGTTAAAGTGCAGTGCATTACACTGGGCAGCCGGTGTAATTAATGCTCACCACCCACCCATAGAGCCCTCCAGCCAAAACACTGCAGAGAGTGGACTAAATCACAACCGTGTGTTTCTGTGTCTTTATATGTGTGTGTGTCTGTACATTGAAGTGACAGTTGCTTTACCTTTTGTTCTTTGATCTCACTATTGAAAATCAAGACACGTGTTAATAAAAGTGTGTAGTGTTTATTGGTTAACCTAGTTTACCATTTCATTTAATAAAATTGTTAATAAAATTATGCAAAAATACAGTAACAACAATTGTGAAAACTGAAATATTACTGAAATGTAAATATTTTTTTTTAATTGTTTATATATATTGATTTATATAAACCTATTTTATATAAAATAATTGTTTTATATTGTATTATTTTAAAATGGAATGTATTCCTGTCCATCACAATAATAAAGTACATTTTTAAATATTACAATAACAATCAAATGTTCAGCATCATAACTCCAGTCTTCAGTGTCACATGATCTTGTGTGTGTGTGTGTGTGTGTGTGTGTGTGTGTGTGTGTGTGTGTGTGTGTGTGTGTGTGTGTGTGTGTGTGTGTGTGTGTGTGTGTGTGTGTGTGTGTGTGTGCGTGTGTGTGTGTGTGTGTGTGTTTGTGTTTGTGTGTGTGTGTGTGTGTGTGTGTGTGTGTGGGTGGTTCAGGTATACCCTATGTCCGTTTGTGTGGTGCAGATATACCCTACGTATGTGTGTGTGTGTGTGTGTGTGTGTGTGTGTGTGTGGTTCAGGTATACCCTACGTATGTGTGTGTGTGGTTCAGGTATACCCTATGTGTGTGTGTGTGTGTTGTTTAGGTATACCCTACGTATGTGTGTGTGTGGTTCAGGTATACCCTACGTTTGTGTGTGTGTGTGTGTGGTGTGTGTGTGTGTGTGTGTGTGTGTGTGTGTGTGTGTGTGTGTCCGGCCTGGAAAACCCTACATTATGGGGACAAAATCTCCCCACAAATATGGCCATATCCGAAATCCATGTCCTCCGATATCCATGTCAATCCATGACATTTTTTGGTCCCCATGAGGAAAACAGCTTATAATCAGTAATATTTTTTAAAAGTGTGAAAAAGCAAAAACTTTTCTGTGATGGGTAGCCTACAGGTTTAGGTGTAGATTTAGGATTAGGGGATTAAATATACATTTTGTTTACATTATGATTTATGGAAAGTCTTCATAAAACATGGTAACCCAGCGTGTGTGTGTGTATGTACGTATGTATTTTTATAGTTAAAAAATAAATAAATAATGTTTCAGTGTCTGATAGTGTGACAAGCGCAAATCAAATGGTAGATTGATGACTAAATCAATGTGTTAGTGAGAGCGGTGGAGAGGGAGAATAGGGGTGTTCTATAGCCAAGATATAATTTAAGAGTTAAACTGTAGATCTGGCAGCGGGTTTGTTTGGGAAGAAAAATAGATTTACAGGACACTGAGAGAGAGCAACAGTTAGGGAAATCTACAGGCCTTCAGCCACTCAGCATCTCACATATATATATACCCCCCCCCCCCCCCCACACACACACACACACACACACACACACAGACTCCACTGCGATCCATTCAAAATCGACACTCCTCAAGAACAGATCCAAAGACATGCACACACACTCTGACCACCCCGAAGCGTCAACCTTCAGTCGTCTTGCAGACCTCAAGGACCGGCTCAGTTCCAGCTATGTTGTGACAGGACACAGGAAGCATGTGCTGCCTTGGGAGGAAGTATCAAATCAAACGGCATCTTTTTCTACTTTAGGAAGAGATTCCGCCCCGGTCAGAGGTGCTTTACACAGACGTTTAAAACGGGCCCATTCGAAGAGGGGATAAGCAAAAACAAAAGCCTGCATTCATCTGGCCCACATCGGGAAACATAATGTTATTGCACAGGCTCACTTTTTACCTGAGGGAGAGAGAGAGAGGCAGCCACAGTGAGAGAAAGAGATTGACATTGAGCACAAAAGTGAGAGAAATCTTTAATGTTTTCATCAATTTATGAACAGAACAATACACTGAAAACTGAAGAAAGATACTTTCAGTAGACTTGGGACCACAAAGTCACAAACCAAGAAAGGCAGGAATTAATTAGAAACTAGAAAATGCAGCCAAAATTCAAGCAAATTCTGATTTCTTCTACCTAATTTGAGCCACTTTTGCAGGATCCCATGGCTGTTTTAAACTCCATTAAAATTAGCATTTTTTGGGGTTCATGCAATGAAAGTCAATGGGGTCCAAAACAACACTGACTTTCATTGAATGAACAAAAACATTTTTCAAAACCTCTACTGACTATTTTTGTGTTCCAAAAAGAAAGTCATATGGTTTTGAAATGACACAAGGGTGAGTGAACGATGACAGGATTTTCATTTACATTTCCTTTATATCAAACACAGCAATTGCAGATTTAAAGAATCTGTGCGTGTCATGATGTAACACAATAGCTTCCAGTCAAGGACAGCAGTAACTTGGTGTGTGCTTTGGCGTTTGGCTAATGCTGAACATGTTTCAGTAGACCACATAACCGTGGAAATGCTTCAAGAAGGCTTTGCACACTTCTTCCCTATCTCATGCTCCATCGTACTACATAAGCCACTCTGACACGGAGGTTCAGGCCTTTACCTTGAACCTCTTAATGCTCTTACTCACTGTTTAGTTTTTGATCACTATCTTGCACACTATCAAAGGCCTATTGAACACCAATCTGTTTCAGGGCATGTAGGGATGTTTCAGTGCTGTTCAGAGGGGTTTCCCTTCTTAATAGCTAAATGGAACAAAGTGTGGTAGTGAAAGAGCTGCTGTTGTCAGATTGTGATAGTGTGAGTATATAGTTTGCATGTGCTCCTCTGTTAGGGTGAGCCTCAGCCTTGTGTTACACTGAAACTTTCACCACTGCCTGGAGAAAACCGTCAATGACTGATGAAATTACAACGTCATGCTCATTCCAGAAGTGGGAAGAGGAGAAGGGAGGAAACCTATTGAGAAATAGAGTGAGAGGCAGGCTGAAAGAGCAAGTCTTCATGGGTGGTTCCCTCTGTTGTCTTTGGTTTAGTTGAATGACTGACAAGGGCGTCATGCAAATGCGAAGTTCAGAGAGCAAGCGGGAACTCTAAATGTCTGCTTTCACTGGCCACACACGTGCACGTGCGCTTTCTCTCATACATACATACGCATTTTTGACAGACATCCTCAAAATGCTTATTTTACCAACAATGCCTACGATTGTTGAATTTCGTTTCGTAAAATAATAAAAATGATTGACAGCCTGTGAAACAGATACTGGACAACTTTAGCCTGGCCAACAAAGACTGTAAAAATGTTTTGTCAGTTAACCTAAAAATATACTTCATGTGGTATATTTTTATGTTAAAAAAAAATACATTAGATTACATCAACAAAAATCCCTTTTAAGAGTCAGATCACGTTAGCTCCTTGAGCAAACAGATGCCCATATTCAGTTACAGTGACTTTGTCACAGAAATGGACTTTATGACTCAATGTTTAGCATAGGCTATTAGAGGGAGAGAGAGAGAGAGAGAAAAGTCATGAGCCTCTGGTTAACGTCCAGTGCAGTGCACGGTGTAGATTACCTATGGGTGTCACTGTGATGAATGGCCCGGCGTAGCGTGCTAAAATGTTTATGCTCTAGTGGCGTTATTGCGTGTAACTGGCGTCCACAATCAGGCTGTTTGGGGAAATACGATTGAGTCAGTCATTATAGGAGACATGAAAGGTAGGGAAGTGTGTCTGTATAGCGAGACTTTTCATATGAACAGAAAAAAAAACAAAAACAGTATAGCATGTACATATAAAAACACATACTCATTCAGAAAGTATAGCCAACAACATTTGACCCACTGTTAAGTAAGAATGTTTTATTGTACCTTTTGTACCATGTGCAATTTTGTAATTAACTTAAGTAATAATTTACTCATTTAAAGGAAATAAAGACTAATTAGGTGTTCCAAATCAAAGCTGATGAAATAATAGCTGTGCTTATGCAATATTGTAGCATTGCTGTTTTGCTTTTCCAGCTTGATCATGTGTGTAGTGTCTGACTCTCTTCCAGGTGCTTTAAACCCATCATCTCTGACAAAAGCAGCAGGTTTTCTCTGTTGTGCATGTCACAATAGCTGTGGAAGTTTGTACACACTTGAAATAAGACATGCTTATTTCAAATGAAAAGCTACAGTGGGTTAAGGTGAGGATTTTATATGTTGTCAATTATATTTTTAAGCATCATCATTTGAAAAAATTTGTGAGCATAAAAACAGTTTTGAGCAAAGCAAATGGATTTATTTTCATAACCTCTCCACAGGAATCCATTCAATGCAATGACGACACATGCAGGCAACGGGCATAGGAAGATGGGATTGTGCAAATATAGCAATGGGCAGCATTTAAAAGTAAGTACAGAAAATAGAGAAAGTAGATAATGGTGAAACCGAAAAGAGACCAAGAGATAAAGCAGAATTGACAAAAGACAGAAAGAAAGAGAAGGAGAAAAGAGAAAGCATGAAAGGAAGAGAGAAGTAATTGACTGAAGTTGGGTGGCAGAGAGACTAGTGTGTTAGTGGGCTCTCTCACTCTCTCTAATTGGAGCTGTATTCAGACCTGCCTTTAGTTCTCAAACTTGCTAATGGAGCGTAAAACTCACACACACATACACACAAACACACTGTTCGTCTCTATACAGCTACAGAGGATAAGTGTTGCTGGGCTACAATGTGAATGGATCAGAAAGGGATTCAACACCTCCCATGGAGGGCATTCACTGCCTTATTACATCTCTCCTCGTAATACCTCTCTTGCTTATGTGAATATGTGTGTGTGTGTTTGGGTGCAACTATCAGCTGTTGCTTTTGAAATGGAACAAGCTTGTGAAACTTATTCGCAAAGCTTATTCTCTATATTTTATTTTGTCATATTTTAACAAGTAATTCTAAAGCATTAAGTTCCTTCACGTGAAAAGTGATCAGTTGACTGAACTTTAAAAAAGTGAGCTTTAAGACCTGAAATAAACTTCATGCATAATATAAATGTTATGTGTTTTGTGCAATTGTCAAGTTCACATGTCCACAACTGATCACTTTTTACAGTGTTTGATTTTAACAGTTAACCATGTTATTGTTTACTATTGTTTGCCCTGGCTTCTTCACTAAAACAGATCACACTGTAAAAACTTTTGCCAGGTAACATTCATATGGTAACATTTAAATTAAATATATCATTTATATGACTCAGTCCAACTGAAAGAATTTTGTTACACCAACAGTCGTTGTTCAGGGTCAGATCATATCTCCTTATGGTAACTCCACAGTTTTACTAAACGAAAAAAATAAAAATAAATAAAACCCAAATTAATTAGTCTTAGTTTTGGGATTGTTTATATTTGCATCATGGCCAATCATGCAATCATACACATATTATTGTATAATTAAATTGTTACTGTACCAAAATCTGAATGGAATTTACTTATACATTATCAGCATAAACTGTTGTGTCAGTATTATTGCTCTTTGGGCTTTACCTGCCACTTTGTTACGGCTCTATAGCCCTGTTCTCTTAAACCATGCTTGATAAACTTCTAACTGGGGATACTGGGTCAAACTCAGCATTGCCACATGACCCTAAACACTTGAAAACAAAGAAGAACATTTCCAGGACTTTGATTGTTTCCAGTTTTGCAAACTGCAGTTTGTTTAGGTTTTGTAAACTCTAGTCTTGGTGTGGTTTACTGGTCCTGCTCACTCACTTTTCTGTTCTTCATATTTAAATTGGTTTAGAATTGTGGATGTAACAACATAAATGATGACCACCAATGTTTGTGTATTGTTCTTTGGTCTGGTGCTGGCCACAAAGACATTCACTCACTGTGTAGTCCACTCAATCTTTAACTTCCTGCCTTTTTTCCTTGTTATGCTTTGTCGCTTGTCGAAAGAACAATAAAATTTGTTAACAGTGTTAAAACTCTTATATATGAATTTATAGAGCTATATTTGGACGCTTTAAACACTGTGTCTTCATGTTTATAAGAGCTGTTTCCCTCCGTATCTATGCCGTTTCCGTTATCCGTAATTTAAGTTCTGCATTCTGAAGCAATTATTGTATTAGTTTAGAGCACATATGGCGAAACACGCTGATTTTCATAATTTCATGAGCAAGCAAACAACAGTAAAATATAATAATAATAATAATAATAATAATAATAATAATGCAAATAATATAATTAGGAGACTATTATTATTATTATAACTACTTTAGTAGTAGACCTATATAGTGTCGTTGATATTAGGCTATTTGTTATTTCACTGTTATTTGTGTTATTTGATTTATCGAAGCTGCAGAACTGATCTCCTGTTTAAATTACCTATTTTAAAAGCACGTGCGTTTGAGGCCATACTATTATTATTTTTTTTTATTTTTTTTTTTATTTTTTTTTATCGCACATAATTGCAGTGGTTTTCGTCAAGATCAGTCTATCAAAGGCGTATATCTAATGTAAAATCAATGCAATTATTACCTAGATTTCGACAACAATTGTAGCCTATAGGCTGCTTGTCTATGGTAAAAAAAAAAAAAAAAACCTTTCAAAAGATGAGCTACAGGCACCATTAGATAGACCTATAGTAAATCGTTGTGAAAACATATAGGCCTAAATCTAAATTTTATTAGGGCCTATGTGAGCACAGCACTCATTGTTAACAGCGATTTAAATAAATTATTTACATAATCATTTATTTACACAATGAAAGGTTTAATAGAATTGTTAAAAATGGAAATAGATTGTGGGCTGATTTCAAAGCTATATATATAGCCTATAATGTAGCCTACAGCCACGGCAGAATGTAGACAATTACAGGTAGCCTATAGCCAGATTATCTGCTATACTGAATACATGTTTTGCAGTGTTCGGTTAGTGGCCAATCACGTATAAACCGTCCTATAGATTTTTTATATATAGGCTAGCCAAAATAAAAAAAATATTGTGACCTCGTCTGTGCGTTACGCGCATGCATGTGTAATTGCTGAATCTCTTTATCGTCGAGGAAAAATGAGGACAGAATTAAGAGATGATATACCTCTCCCTATTTCTCTCCCTCCTCCAACGCTCATGGTGATGTGTGTGCGCGCACTATATCTATCTATCTATCTATCTATCTATCTATAGGCCTATATATATATATATATATATATATATATATATATATATATATATATATATATATATATATATATATATATATCATACAACAGCTACTAACTCTTGGAATTAATTAGCTTATTTGAAAGGGTGTCTTGAAGCCAGGATTTTATTTTGGTCGGGTGAGTTCTACTCGGGATAGCATCCCTTAGCTTGTCCGCTAACATTCTGCCCACACACCCAACACAAGGACGCTCGCATAGTAACCATCTATAATTTATGAACCTGGCAAGGTTAGAACACTATAGTAGAGTTTAGCACGCGAACAGTCCTTGACTTTGCACGAGCTAAAGGATGTCTGATGCGCAATATTTAAGCAGTCCAAAAATACAATGAGGGGAATTATGAGTGATGCTACATAGGCTAAGTGTTCGTTTAAAAAACGACATCTGTTTATGCGTGTACATTTGCTTTATCACATAATTTTACTGTGGAATATTTCACCCAAAATAGACTATTATATTGTTTTAGAATGTGCTTTTTCAAGCATTTTATCTATGACACAAGTTGTCTGCTTGTAAAATTCATGAAACAAATAAATAAAGAATTAGGCTAGGTAAAAAAAAAAAAAGGATAGAGCGTATTTAACTTTATCACGTTTATCCCCAGCCAATAGTAGCATAGTTACATCATAGTGGCACTACAGTATTGTGTGCATGTAAGCGTGCGCGCGTTTGGATGCTCCATTGGCCTACTGAACTATATGTCTCTGTTTCCTCGTACACTCTAGGCTACTCCAGATTTCCACTAGTCACCAAACACACACTGTGTTGCATTGAATACAGTTTAGAAATAAGTCATTTGGTTTTATTTTATTTATGATCGTGGCTCATTTTAAACCGCGTCCGTGATGCACTTTGATTGCCTAAAATATTTTTCAGCTGGGTTGGTCTCAAACATTTTCTATTGTGGTCTTAATTGTCGTCCCTTTGAAGAAGTTTATCTATAATTATAGACCATTATCCCGTAGTAAGCATCCCAACAGCAGTTAATTATGATGGCTATGGCATTTGCTGAAGTTCAGCGAACTAGCCTCGACATCTCCACACACACACACGCACGCACGCGCCCTCTGTGAAACTGACCGATTTCTTTTATTATCTCTGACCCACTGTGTACATTTGAATACTGGTCCTTACAAATGACACCAGATGACAAAAAGAAAAAGTGTTAGAGCAGTGTAGGCTACTCCCATGCAGGGCCAGCTGGATCAGATCACGCCGATTATCATCGACCTAAGGGCAGGGAAACACCACGTTTCTCACCCCAGTGACACTGTGCTGTCTCTGAGTAGCAATTACGCAGATAAATGTGGGAAACAGCGTATAGCGATATCATGAGGAACCGACATCGCCGCTTCTGTTATCTGTTATGAGAAGTGAATAGAGGGCTAACAAGAATGTTGGAAATACGGGATGAGAAAAATCATATTAGGCTATCTTCTTAAAATTAGGCCATTGGCCTTCTTAATGTATCGCATTTATCGAGTAGAAATTCGGTTGATAGGGTAGCCTACAGTTTAATACGAATATTCAAAAGAACATCACCTCAATCGTAGTCTGAAAGAAAAAACGTTCAACCCTTTAGTGTCATTTTACAACCACGTTATGAGGCATTTCGTTTTATAACAGGCAGAAATATTTATTCTGACTGCTAATATTTTTTTGTTATTTAAGTCTACATTTTAGCGGCCTATCTTGGATGATTCATAATTTAACCTATATAGGCTATCTCTCCTCTCCATCTTTTAATCAAGCACATCACTCTCGACCTTCAAAGCACATGTCAAATTTACAGCGTTTGGATAGGCAAAATTAACATTGCAATTTCATCGAAAATTAGCAACAAAAATGCACGAGTGTTGGAGCACTGAAACCTCTTAGTTTGCCCCTCTTAGGGGCTTCTGAAGGGGGGAAAAGATGACCATAACCATTCTGCCAAAGGCCTCATTTGAACTGGACAGCCAGGCTACATCTTTTTCCAAAATGCATCGTGGAACAGTAATCCTGGAGTAAAAGTCTTTACTGACCATGTTTATCTCGTCACATGGCTGATACAAAATACTCATGATGCTGCTTGTCATTTCAAAACTCCAATATAACTTTTACATTAGGGTTCAACTGGTCCTCCACTCACTCTCTCTCTCTCTCTCTCTCTCTCTCTCTCTCTCTCTCTCTCTCTCTCTCTCTCTCTCTCTCTCTCTCTCTCTCGTTTCGCTCTTAGACACACAGTCGTTTTTCTTCAAGCAATGCATGACGCCATCAAATGCTGCACCAGCAAAAAACTTCAATCCCCTTCATGAATAGTAAAAACAGCTCCTTCTTTATAAATAAAAATGTTATTATTAGTAGTAGCCTAGTAGTAGTAGTAGTAACAATAATATTACATAAATATAATTTTTATTATGCAGTTAATTTAGTCGTCATTGACCTTTTTTGTTTTGGCTAAATTCCTTAAATAAATGGATGGAAGTTGCAGTGGTTAGTTGATAATTAATTGTTAGAAGTTATATTTTAATCCTGTGCTTGTATTTATTTTCAGGATGCTTAAAAGGATCAAGACAATATGAACACCTTTCATGATGTAAGAGTGATATCCTAATAAAGCACAATTAAAGCTATTATCAATGAGGTAATTTCCACTCCAACTTATTTTGCAAAACAATATTTATTATTAATGAAAAACACCGTGTAAAAAATAGCACACTCCGAATATACAGTACCAAAGAATGTACATTGTTTATTAGGCTACTGAGAAGTACACGTTGTATAAAAATGCTCGATTTTCACCCTTGTGAATTTTCATTACAAAGTACAAATAATAAAATCAATTTGCCAAACTAGAAAACATCTGTGCTTTCACACAAAATATATCATTGTAGACATCTGACAATTTATTTTATAGCCTGTTAAAAATGTTGTCCTGAGACGCCCTATGCAGTGATTACCACAATCACACTGACAACGAAAAGTTCGTGGGGGCGAAAATTAGATTGAACTAAATGTTAACATAAATATATATTTATATTTCACAGCTTGAATATAGGCACGAACGTGTAAATGTTCACCATTCAGCTGTGTGAAACAAAACAGTACAAAAATAATCCTACCTTAAGGAGTGTATCGCTTTAAAAATGTGACGTTTAGTTTAAAAAAAAAATTAACAGCCGCTAGTGCCACTCACAATCCGGTTTGCGTAGCTTTCTTGTAAAGACGTCGGTCCGTGCAAGACTCCCGGTAGTTGGTTTGGGGAGTGCTGAGACGCGAGGGTCGGCGGCAGCACCGGGACCACCGGGACCACCGTGGAAGTCCGTGAGGCACAATGCGAGAGCGTAGGGCTTAAAGAGCTCCCGATAATGCTGTCTATGGAAAAGGGTGAGCGGTGAACCGGGGACTTGGCCGCTGTCTGTAAGGGGGAAGAAAGCCCAGGACTAAGAGGAGGATAGAAGCGGGAACGGGTGAGCTCCGTTGTGGTTGGCATGAGGGAAGGCGCGGGGATGAGAGTTCCGGTGTGAGGATGCCGGGACGGGGGCGGCTGATGCTGCTGGAAGGCGAGGAGCGCGGAATGTGCATGATAAGACTGAAGCTGCAGACCGTATCCACAACCGTAAGGGCCGTAGCCGTAGGCAGCGGCCGCGGGGAGAAAGCCTCCGTGCTCGCGGAGAAGTTCAGGTGCCTGCTGGCGCTTAAAGCGTTTCCGGCGGCGTAGAAAGCTCCCGTTATCAAACATGTCGGCGGACTCTGGGTCCAGTGTCCAGTAGTTGCCTTTACCGGGGTTCCCGGGCTCCCGTGGTATCTTGACGAAGCAGTCGTTAAGGGACAGGTTGTGCCGGATAGAGTTTTGCCAAGCTGGGAACTTTTCCCGGTAGTACGGAAATCTGTTACTGATGAAGTCACAGATCTCGCTGAGCGTCAGGCGCTTCTTGGGACTCTGGAGGATTGCCATGGTGATGAGTGCGATGTAGGAGTATGGGGGCTTCACCAGCGTGTTTTTACTTGCTGGCTTGTAGGGGTCCCGTGCGGCGGAGCCATCCACACAAGACGGCGAGCCGCTGAGCAGGATCTCGTCGTGCATCTGAGCTACCTCGTCCACGTAGGAGCGCGTATGGCCGTCACCATCATCTCCCTCCCCAACCACGTCGATGTCGGTCTCCTCCGAGAGCACAGACGCATCCGACATCTCGGAGCTCAAAGTCATGGCTCTCTCGGCTCCCTGATGGGCTACGGCGGAAGAGCGCTGGGCGAGCTGAGCCTGCGTGTTACCTGCGCTCTCCAATCGAGGGAACTCATAAGACGCGCCGAGCAGATGCAGAGAGGACGTGCCAGTGTGTCACCAGTGCCATAGGGTTTTAATGGATTACTGTCGGCATGGAATCAAGAGGTTGCCCAGATCCCCACATCCACACGTTTACTCTGTCTGGGGAGACCCTCCTAAAGGCCAGACCAGGATTCCAAAGAGGGCGGACCGATCCCTTGCGCTTTATACCAGCTCGCTGATCACATGACAACAAAGCGTCACCGCTGCTGTTGAAGAGATAAAAAAAAAAAAATCAGTCTTTGAAAATAATCTAAAGAACGGTGAGGTTCTGTCTTTGGCGGTCATCGCCGCCGCTTAATCCACTGGTTTTGTGGGATATTCCTGGGTCTTCTTTTATAGCCTTTAATGACTCGAAGATGTAAGAAGCTTAGCGAACTAAGCACATCGTTATGGTAGGACCCTCCCTGCTATTGTTATATATTTATAGCCTATTAGCCTATAATAGCATATTTAGGTCTGTTCAGGTACTGAGCATGACGTTTAATGTGGACATAATGGAATTGTAGATGATTTTCAGAAATGCTTCAAAACATCCACTCGGTTCCATGTCTGCCTCACTACGCATCGCAGTTTGCGTGACACGGGAGTGCACTAGATCATCCGCGAGCCACTGGTAATGGAAAAAAAGTCAGCTGTTAACTCGCATCAGTCACGCGGATCACGAAAGAGCATTCTAGCTCGCAAAAAAGCAGGGCACATGCGCATGTGCCCTATCCCGAGAGGCCAACATTGTCATATTCATAATTAATTTTAGCAACTGGTCTGGCAAGAGTCATTTTTAAAATGTTAAAGAAGTAGGATATTTGTAAGTAAAGGCTACTGGCATATTGGACGCTTCTGTCAGGATTTTACATTTTAAAAAATTATAAGAAAAAGGGCCTGTGTGTATCATTTGTGACAAAGCGCATCCATAATAATATGCGTCCAACGGGAAAACAGGCCTTAATCGAAACAAGAGTTTAGTACTTAAAGCATTAAAAAGTCCATGAAAAGGTTATGCTGCTTGAAAATACAAAACCAAAAGTAGACTACCTTATCCTTGCACGGCTCATCATAATTAGCCTAAACATAACTAGGATTAAAAATCTTTTTGTATAAAAAAAAAACAAAAAACATTCAGCTGTACAGTGTGTGATATTTTCCCTTTAACGGGGAGTGTCTGTCTTTTTGTTTTCTTGTTTTTACACAGTGAGCCTAAAGCCGAATGTTAGTACCGGTATTAGCTTCTCTCGACAGCTGAATGTTAAATAAAGACTATATCAAGTGATTGTTGTGGTTAACAAAACACTTACAAACACTGCATTAAAATATTTAAAGGCGTAATGTTTTCATTCATTTGTTATTTGTTTGTTTGAATAAACAATTATCAAATATAATAATTCACGTAACTTAACTTCACTGTTATTATTATTGTTGTTATTATTATTATTATTATTATTATTATTACTACTGTAATAACCTAATAATATTAGACCTAATAACAATCATAAAATGTTTTAGTAATAATTTAGTTTACTAATAATTTAGTAGGCCAAAAAAAAAAAAAAAAAAAAAAAAACAGTCATGAAGCTCGCTTTAAATTTTTAAAAGAAAAAAAGGAAAAGAAAGAAAGAAAAAAAATAGAAAATTGTATATAAAGTTGGCTACTAAAACAACTTGTGGTTAGGAGTGATGAAAACACTTGTCCAAAAGACACACACCGCTGACCCATAGAAACTCGTGTCCCCGACATAAAAAAAAAGGTATTTTCAAACTCCTCAAAATGAATTATCTTTTCCTTCTTTATTACAGTTTCATGTTGGTTCTGGAGGATGCAGTGGGTATAAGGGGTATTTTTGTATGATTGCAAAAACATCTGGTCCGGTTTGATGGCCGTTTTATGGTAACTCATGTGGTCAGGCTTGTGTATTAACATATATTTACTTCAGCCAGCAGTTATTAAGGGCTGTGAGAGTGCCATCTCGCGGCAGTTCAGATCACACTGTATAGCCATTAACCCTTCTTTCCAGGTTTATCTCAATTTTAGCTAAGCTATTCTGTTTTGGTTCCACGGGATTATTATTTTACAAAAACTTTCAAAAATTGTGTTATTTTGCAAGCAATTAGGCTAATTGATGGAATCAATTGAAATTCATTTAATGTTAATTCGTTTCATAACTCAGTCATATTTATATTTAAATATAGGCTATGTTCAGTATTAAAAACATTTTCATAATCAAAACTTTAATTTAGTCGTTAATTAGTTTAACTTAATCTTTGGGCTAATTAGGCCTAAGTCTTTTTAAATCAGTCTTTATAAGCTAATAGCGCTGGTTCATTTTTTACTTGGTTTTTGCTATTTGACTTGTGGAAAAAAGGTAGGCTGTAGGGACCATAATCATGGTTGTAGCTATAGCTAATATATTTAATTCACACAGTTAGCTAAACGTGATTCGTGCTGCAAAATGAGGAGGAATTATTAGCCTACAGAAAATCGTCAAGTCAAAATGCAATCATAAGCTGCTTAAACTATTTAGTGAAACCAAAACGAAATGATATATGCTGTTTGTTTACATCAGAAACTGATCAGAAACAATTTTGGCAGTGGAATACATTTTAACTACCAACCTTAGCTGTTTCATCGTTGCGGCACGATTTAAAAGAAGCACACTTTAAATTCTGAAGATTGGTCAGAAAGCGCGTGCTGTGCGGCTAAATAAACTTTCAGCAGGACATTAGCCTATTAATCCTAAAACTAGTAGGCCAATGCAGTTATGAACACTGGTAAAGAATAAATTGTTTAAATTAACTTGGTTTAAAAAATAAATCTAGGATAGTTATTTAAATAGGTAGCCTATAGGCTAGTAGTCATTATTTAAAAATGAACACTTACTGGTTGGATAGTAGGCTATTGCTACAGGCCATTTTTTTGGGGGGGAAGACGGTGATGTCCTGATGATCTGGATTGTGCGTAGGCTAACACGCACAATCCAGATCATCAGGACATCACAATAACTGGCAGTGATGTTCCTATTGGCTGTGGCTTAATTATTCTGCGCGTGCGAGTGAATGAAATCGAGTTTTGAGAACCGGGGCGCCGTGAGACGGGTCAGGGCTTGTGTGTGTGGTTAAACCACATCTAAAGTGTTTCTAAAGTCCCGCAGGGGTGACGCTTTCCGTGCCACAGGGTAGGCTGCCCATGAAAGCACTTCCCTGCCACGGCTGCTCTGGGTGACAAGTCCCGTGAATGCACCGGTAATCAGAATTGTAACAACTAAAACATCTGCAGAGATTCGCACGTGCTCTACAATTAATTTCACATGCACGGCGTAAAACATTAAACGTGTGCGTTTCAGAAGTGCCTGAAAAATTCAGCTGCAAGGAGTCCTATATGACACAGTAGCCGACTATACCAATCACATGGAGTCTTTTTCCTGTTGCGTGTTCTAATATTTCGAGTCGCCTAAAAGTGGAAAATCATTTATTTTGAAATAGGCTATTCCGCTGCACTGTGGAACGCTTAGTTACTTTTATAGTTTAGTATTTTCTGGAAGAAGAAAAAAAAAATATTTTATGGAAATTTCGATTAGCCTATACATTGGCAGGATATCAAAAATGGTGCGAGAGCTAACAAAAAAAGAAGCTTTTTATTATTATTATTATTATTATTATGCATTTAGTTAGGTTTCTGGCTTGTCTGCCAGCTCAGAAAGCTAACAGCTCAGCGATTCTAGCTCATATAACCTAACACTCGTAATTTAGCCTACTTTCTGAGGATTTCTGACATGGGCAAATCCAGACTTCATAATTTCATGCAATGTGATTATTTATTCTGATATAAAGTCACATTTTCATAGGCTACATTTCTTTATTCAGCTCTTTTTCATATTTTTTTTTATCATTTGTTATATGCAGCAGAATACACAATTTTTCTCGGCCTACAAATGGTGTAGGCTTAATATTGTTTCATAGCTGTAATACTCTTTAATATACGGTTTCCTAGCAGTAGCCTACAATTTTAAACACATAGGCTACTAACAGATGTTATTAATGGTTATAAAAATGCATATTCATTTGAGATTGTATATGGATCTGAGACAAAGTCATCATATATAACTCAACAAAGTTATTAAACTTGCAGCCCACCATACTTGAGGGCAGGACTTCAATAACAAGTGTTCAAGTACAGAACAGATTGGGACGACATAATTTCTGGTTGATAGTGTGTAATTTAAACTCACTTTTATCTTTTATCTTATAACATTACACCAATATCGCACAAAAGAGACCCGACAATGCTGGCCGATTCTATTCTTGGCCCAGAGTTGTGCAGGGCTGCAGGCAGGCAGGCTGGTTTCTGGATCCAGCCCACTGCGTCGCATTTCAGCCCTGTCGTCACTTCCGTCTTCCTCTCTCGCTTCCATCTTGCTCTCCGCGTGTGTTTGCTGCTAGCGTGCAGGTCAGTGAGGAGCTCTAAAATACTCTATTTCCTGCACAACCACTCCTGGTTCCGAGGCTCAAGGTAAATAAGTACCTCATTAACCAAAAGCGGCTGCTGTTTTGTAAGAATCACCCGCGGAAAGATGGCTGAATTGGTTCGGGTGAGACTCGGCCCTGCCGGGGGAGACCCGGGCCTGAGAGCGCGTGAAAATAGCACTGCTGCTAGCGCACTACAAACAAACTCCACGAGTCTTCGCACGCGACAGATTGATCTAATGCGTTTTACATTTATATTTACAGACAGAATGCTAATATAGCGTTTTTATTTACGACTTTTTCTTCATCGTTTTCGTGTAATAAATTGGCTAACATTTTTCTTTGTGGACTACTAACATCTGTTTAATCAGAGTTTTGTGTTGCAAACTTTGAAGAGTTGAATAGCATTGTCGGTCTGGAAGTGTTATTTTGCGGTGTAACAACCACATGACTTTTGCTGCTTTAGTTAAGCGGTCGCTCTTTCTCAACAGGCCTTGACAGCAAGCTTCGATCTTTTGCTCCTAACTGTCCGCTGCTCCTAAAAGAAAATAGTCGTTTTCTGATTTAAGTGTGTTTGAAAATGATTAAAGACTTAATTTGGTCGTTTTATGAATGGCTGTGCATGTGTGTGTGTTGAAGTTTTGTAGGCTAAAGATAAGTTTGTCTGCTGAATTTGTCATTCAGACCGCACCCCGAAACATATTCGTGTTGTAACTTCATCCCGTTCTCCACACTATCATTGACATCCTTCTGTCTTTCAGATGAAAGAAACGATAATGAACCAGGAGAAATTAGCCAAGTTGCAGGCACAAGTCCGCATTGGTGGAAAGGTAAGGGCTGATAACAAACAAACATTAAAACCTTGGTAATGTATATTTACTTCATAAATATCAGGCTAAATAGGAGTAGTTCCTCACATATTGATGCCGTTTTGATAGGGCACCGCTCGCAGAAAGAAGAAGGTGGTCCACAGAACGGCTACTGCCGATGACAAAAAGCTCCAGTTCTCCCTGAAGAAATTGGGAGTAAATAACATCTCTGGCATTGAGGAGGTAAGGATTGGCTCAACTAAATACAAGTTTACATTTACGAATTAAAAGTCTTTCTATTTTGGTCTTTCAATTTTCATGCTGTTGTTTTGCAGGTGAACATGTTTACAAACCAGGGCACGGTGATCCACTTCAACAATCCCAAAGTGCAGGCCTCACTGGCAGCCAATACCTTCACCATCACAGGCCACGCCGAGACCAAGCAGCTGACAGAGATGCTGCCCTCTATCCTCAACCAGTTGGGCGCTGACAGCCTGACCAGTCTGCGCAGACTCGCAGAGGCCCTGCCCAAACAAGGTGTGTTCTGTTCTCAAAATGGGTCAGATCGCACGAGTCAGACAGAGGCAGTGTGTCACATTTCTTTGTTTCTTTCATTAAAGAAACAAGAACTAACTAAACCCACAAAGTAGTGTGTGTTGCAAACAGGTGTAAGCGTATTTTTGGGGGAGGGGTGTGTCATTGCTGCTGGTCTGTTCCTAGAGAGTAGGCTACACTTTAAAATAGACTTTTAGTTGGTTATATATGCATAGACTGAGTGAGTGTCTGTCTCAAGCTGGAATACCAAAACTTTTGTCAGCTGAACCCATTTGACCTAAACATTTCTTTGAAGTACCCCTAAAGATTTTAAGCTAACATTTCAATTTAGCAGGGTCACTATTATCAGTTCTTTGATGGTTAAAGGGATAGTTCACCTAAAAGTGAAAGAATGGTCATCATTTACTTGCCCTCATGTCATTCCAAATCCGTAAGACTTCTGTTCATTTTCAAAACAAATGAAGACATTTTAAGGAAATCTGACAGATTATTGACCGTTTACGCAACTACAAATTTGATGCTTCAAAAAGTTCATAAAGAAATAGTAAAACTAATCCTTATGAATTGAGTGGTTTTGTCTAAATTTTCTGAAGAGACTCAATTGCTTTGATGCATAGATTGAATTTAGGCCTTTTATTCTCTTAAATATTGATCATTAACAGAAGCTCAACAGTACTTGCTTGACGTGCGAGAACAAAAACCGAGAATTAAATGCGAGAATTAAGCATGCTTGAGCTTCCGTTTACCTTAAGTGTGCATTGAAGAACTTTTATATGTGAATAAAAGCCTAAATTCAATCTGTTCATCACATAAAGCAATTTGAAGCCTCAAAGTGGTAGTTTCGTAGCTGTCAATGGGGAGAAATAAATCTCTCAGATTCATTGAAATATCTTCATCTGTGCTTTGAAGATGAACAAAAGTCTTAAGAGTTGGGAACGACATGAGGGCAAGTGATGACAGAATTTTCATTTTTGGGTGAACTATCCATTTAATGGTCAAATCACGGTCAGGTTTTTTTTGTATTTTAATTTAAATATTTTGAATTAACTGTCAAACCCCAGTTTGGAAAACCTTGGTCTGAAGGAAGACTAAAATACATATTTATCTTGGAAATGCAAAATTGGATGATTTTTCTCTCGCTCTCTCTCTCTCTCGCTCTCGCTCTCGCTCTCGTTCGTTCTAATGTATGTCTGAAGGCTTTTAATTCTGTTCATTATTAGAAGTAATATCTTGTTGGGGCTTATGGTTAATCTGAGCTGAAGCATCCCATATCAGATGCATGTTTAGCCATGCTATTATGGAAAGATCTCTTTTGACAGTATTATAAACGATCACTGTAAATGCTCCAATCTCCAACTAACAGTGTGTTGTTTAAAATGGTGAATGTTTGGACATTTTACATTTTTCTCCTAATTTTTTCCAGCTGGTGATGGAAAGGCACCGGTAGCTGGTGGAGAGGAAGATGATGACGAAGTTCCAGGTCAGTATGTTGCCCTGAAACTTTCCCCCCTCCCTAATCCGCTTTAACCATATCTTTAAATTGCAATGCGCATTAACCATAAGATTGTTTTTTTGTTTTTGTACGTTTTTTATTATTCCTTGTGTATTTTAAATGCCTCCTAGTTTGAGCTTCACAATCATTACCATATGGGTTTCTGTGCGTGTGGTAATGTAAGCAAAGCATAGTTGCTTGTGTTGTGGAAATGTCCAAAAAAGGAGGGTTTCAGCAGGTTGTCTAGGCTGTTACATTGTCAACATATACAAGTGTTTAAAATCTCCTCTATTGTTTATGAGCACTGAAAGCTCGGTTTGCTTTTCTTTTTAAAGAGAGGGGGGCAAACACATACGGTTGCCATTACAATTCCCCAGTTCTCCTTCCTGAGCAAACTCCAGTTAGTAACTCAAGTCTTGCACATGTACAGTATGATTACATCTCCGACACTGCAAAATTAGCTCACCCGTGCGATGACAAAAAGGGTTAACAGCTTGTGCCATTGTGCCCATTACAGAGATTCAACCTTTTCTGTCCCCTCTGAAAACAAAGTCCAGCCTTCTGTTAGTGATTCCCTTTCTGATGCCCTGGAGCAGAAAAGTTTATATTCCATTTATCAGATTTCATCTCCTAAAAGGCAACCTGCTTTGATCCTCTGCGGTTTCATTTTTACAGCTGTGGACTTTTCAGTCTCCCGGTGCTCGTTTATGCTCTCTATGGAAATGACTTGCACACGTGGGCTCACTCAAGTGAAAGAAAAGCACAGAAATTGCTCTTTCAGATCACGTCTATAAACACTCGGACAGCTTTTCATAAAGATGAGATTTAAGGGTACGTTTACATGACAACGATGTACTAAAAATAGAAAAGTTTTTCCATTGCATTTTTTTGTAAAAAAAAAAAAAAAAGTTTAAAATCGCTGTATAATGCATTCCAGGCCAGTAGTTGTAAAGAAAAGCTATGCACCTATAGAATGAACATGTCATATGCATGCGCATCATGCATTTTCACAAACTTGTGTTTTTTTTATACAAAGACAATAAGTTTTCAAAAATGGCCATATTCCACGAATGGCCAAAATGCAGAAGTTTTTAGTTGAAAATGGTGTTGTGTAAACAGCCCCTTTGTCATCAATCTCACATTGATTAAATGTTTCTTCATAAATCCTGTATTACCTACAAATGGTAAAGGGTTAGTTAACCCAAAAATGAAAGTTCTGTCATTAATTACTCACCCTCATGTTGTTCCAAACAAGATTTCGGTGCGAAGTTGGTACTGAAATTTAAAAAATGTGACTCTGTGAGCGGAATCATAAACACCTGATTGCCCATTGTGCTCATGCGCTTATCAAATATGTCTGTGATTGGTTATAATGATCAGCGCTTCAAAAACATGTAAATATACATCAATGGCGCTCTTCACCGAGCGCTTACGCAAATGCACACGGGAGCGTTGTAAATAATTTAAGTCTTTGTAACCCCTTTGAGTTGCCTACATGTAGAGATTATATTGTTTTACTGAATCCACATTTTTTTCTCTTTGCAGATCTTGTGGAGAATTTCGATGAGGCTTCAAAGAATGAGGCAAATTAACATCATGGGAAGGAAAGGCGTGTGAGATCTCTGGTCTCAGCGGAGACTTGTGGGACTTTTTTCCCCTATTCTTTTATAAATGTATTGCATCCCTGAATCTACTATATCTTTTTCGTGCACTGCTGTGGCCCTCATGTGTCCATGCTGAGAGTGTGAGATTGATTGAACCACACAAGTTCATGCACAGTTTTACTGGCATGTGTGTTTGCTTGTGCGGTCCAAGAGGCATCTTTGCCTCCACCTTCCCTGTTACTGAGGCTCACTCATTTGGAGCTTGTCTGAATCAACATCTGGAAATAAACATTTGCTATTGACAAAAAGATTATTAAACACTGTTGTTGCGTTTAATTGGGGATGAGGACACTCCATGCTGTTAACAAACAATTACGATTCTTTAGGGATTGGTACAAAAAAACATTACAAAAACTTATGTTAGAAATGCAGTGCACTTTTTAAATAATAGTTTTTCAGACATCAATCAGATACATCCTTTAGTACAAGTAAAAGTTTATTTACAGTTTTGTAGAACAAAATTTGCCATAAAAAGAGGGCAATCCAAAGAGTAAACCTGAACACATTCTTTCTGGGAGCAACAGCAAAAAGTGACAGTTGAATTAGTACTTGGACATCTCTCACTGTAAACTGTTGCTGTAAATCTGTTTTGCTCTCCGTTGATTCCAAATTACCCGATTTAGATTCTTCATTTTATGAACCATTCTTAATACCAGTCAAGTTTAATGTGAAACTGCTTCGTTTTCAAGTACACATAGCAAACCGGCAAAGATCATTTGCCTAAAACACACATCACATTGACTAAACACAAACACACATATACATATATATACTGTATAATATATTAAATTCAAAAATCTATTACTGATGTCAGCAATTGTCATGTGTTTATGGATCAGTACATTTATTTTGTTCATTCAATGGTGGATTCAAAAATGACAGTTCACTTCATCAGTTGGCAGATATTGAACACTCGTGACACTTAAATATTCACTCCAATTTGTCTTGTCCATGCCATGGTTATTCTTTGATACCTTGCAGTAGCTTCAGAAGATGAGCCTCCAAGACCTGTTGGACTGGGAAACATGAAGAATTACAATTATATTAATGTTGAGACAGTAAGACCAACACAAAACATAAGGTTAATGATCTCAGCTTCATCAGATATTCATATTTTAAGAAAGCTAAGCTTTATGGTATTATTTAACACTGATGGGAATCTTGTTAGTGTTACCATTTCTATGGCCCATCGCCACAGCCATGTCCATAGCGTTGAACCCAGAGTCCGACTCCATGGTTGGGTCAGCTCCACTCTCTGTTCAGTGATCAGAAGTCATATCCATTACATTACAGTGAACCAAACCTTTGAAAAAAACGAAACACTGGAATGCATTGGAGTGAAATGAACTGAATTCAAAGTAAGCCTTTTACCTAAGAGGATTTCCACACAGCGAACATGATTACCATGCACTGCATAGAGTAACGGAGCACCACCATTCTGAAAATGCATAAACACTGCTTTAAGTGCAGATCATTTTTTTGCTTGAACATTGATTCTGACTTCTACACCTCATAGCAAGAAGTATATTCACACCATATAACAATACTAGGAAAAACTATTCGACTATTTATCTCACTATTTAACCCCCACCCAACAAACCCATTTACATTACTGTTAAACTACCAGCATATTTAGCAAAGTACTATACTGCACTACAGTCACCGACACGATTTTAATTTACAGAACTTATATTATTAGATGTCTTCAGAAATCATGTGTCCACTTACCCAATCGTACTCATTGACGTCAACTCCACAGTCAATAAGCATTCTGACAATATCTGTGTACCCTTTACTGCAGGCCAATGACAGTGCACTCTCTCTCCCTTTGGCCAAGAGATGAGGATCTGCACCCTGAAAGCAAAGGATTGTGAGTATCTAAAAATTTAGCCATTCAATTTGACTTCTGCTTTGTGTCCCAGGCGGCTCCAACCCACTGAGGCTTTTAGCTAAAATTTCAAAAGAATGACAGAGGGCTGAAAGTAGAAAGAATAACAAACTGCTTTGTGTAGGTATATTTGGACTATTTGATCTCAGTGATCAGTTAAAGATAGCTTTGAAGAACTGATATAGTGGAAGTGTACAGTATTTTGCACTCACACTCTGTAACAGGAACTCCACCACAGCAATCTGTCCATGAGCTGCTGCCCACATCAGTGGGGTGAATCCTTCCTCATCCTGCAGGTTTATCACAGACTCTAATTTAAAGAGAAAAAGGAAGATAATTGTCAGCTCCTCATTTATCTCAAGTTTAGACATAATTGACCTAAGAGATAATAATTACACCACTTTTCAAGTTTGGGGTCAGTGTGTGTGTGTATATATATATATATATATATACAGGTGCTGGTCATAAAATTAGAATATCATCAAAAAGTTGATTTATTTCAGTAATTCCGTTAAAAAAGTGAAACTTGTATATTATATAGACTCATTGCATGCAAAGTGAGATATCTCAAGCCTTTATTTGTTATAATTTTGATGATTATGGCTTACAGCTTGTGAAAACCACAAAATCAAAATCTCAGAAAATTAGAATATTACATGAAATCACACAGTAATTACACAGTGATACCATGGTCATTGAACCAGGTTTTGGTTATTTTGGCAGTGTGGGCCGGTGCAAATCCTGCTGGAAAATGAAGTCAGCATCTCCATAAAGCTTGTCTGCTGAAGGAAGCATGAAGTGCTCTGAAAATGTCCTGGTAGACGGCTGCGTTGAGTGGACAGCGCAGTGGACCAACACCAGCCGATGACATGGCTCCCCAAACCAACACAGACTGTGGAAACTTCACACTGGACTTCAAGCATCTTGGATTGTGTGCCTCCCCATTCTTCCTCCAGACTCTGGGACCTTGGTTTCCAAATGAGATGCAAAATTTGCTCTCATCAGAAAAGAGGACTTTGGTCCACTGTGCTTTATTAAATCCAGAGTCAACGCAGCCGTCTACCAGGACATTTTCAGAGCACTTCATGCTTCCTTCATTTTCCAGCAGGATTTGCACCTGCCCGCACTGCCAAAAAGAACCAAAACCTGGTTCAATGACCATGGTATCACTGTGTAATTACTGTGTGATTTCATGTAATATTCTAATTTTCTGAGATTTTGATTTTGTGGTTTTCACAAGCTGTAAGCCATAATCATCAAAATTATAACAAATAAAGGCTTGAGATATCTCACTTTGCATGCAATGAGTCTATATAATATACAAGTTTCACTTTTTTAACGGAATTACTGAAATAAATCAACTTTTTGATGATATTCTAATTTTATGACCAGCACCTGTATATATATATATGTGTGTACACACAGTATATATATTCATTCATTAATACATTTATTCAGCAAGGACACATTGAATTAAATTAAAGTGACAGTAAAGACATTTATAATGAAAAAAAATATCAGTTTCTACAAAAATATTAAGCAGCACAACTTGATTCAACATTAATAATAAGCAATGTTCTGAAGAATCATGTGACACTGAAGACTGGAGTTGATGCTGAAAATTCAGCTTTGCCATCACAGGAATAAATTACATGTTAAAATATATTAAAATAGAAACAATCAAATAAACGCAGTCTTGGTGAGCATAATAAACTTTCAACTTTCAAAAACTTACAAACGTTTGAACAGTATTTAAGACCAAACTGCACTTTTGCTTCACATCAATTTTACAAACTTGCCTTGTTCTATTCGACTTGCAAGAAACACCATCTCTCCTTGTGCCGCCAACTGATGTATAGACAGTGCTAGAAAAGAGGGGAAAAAGGTGAACATGAAGTTATAGTCATGGTTTTAGCTGGAGGGCCAACGTCCTGCAGAGTTTAGCTCCATCTTGTCCCAATATACCTGGCCTGAAAGGTTTTAGTAATCCTGAAGACCTTGATTGCCTCGGTTCAGGGGTGTTTATTGGGGTTGGAGCTAAACTCTGCGGGACAGTGGCATTCCTGAAGCAGGATTGGACAACACCGGAGTAGATTGACAAATATCAGTGGATAGTTTTGCCAAATGAAATGAGAAGACTTACAGTGAACAAGCAACGGTGTGGATGAGACCTCGTTCCCACGGTGTTTGTTGGTGAGTGTAGTGGACTGCTTAATGGGAGAGAAGTGTTTGGTGGTCGATGGCGTGTACACATGCCTAACCTGAATACCAGGTGAGGGAGATGTTTGGATATTACATTCCGCTGTAGAGAGAGAAACAGAAACACAACATCTTAAAGACTTCTCTGACAATGATATTCACCAAAAAGGTGGTGATTTTCCTCCATTCATTTGCTTTACCTTTAAATAACACAGAGGCCACCTCCAGATCAGAGTTCACCTGGTCCTGGATGTTTTTACTGTCTTCCTCGTTCAGCGACTTCACGAAGCGTGAGCATACGTTCATGTCAAAGCGATTGGGTAATATAAACTTTATCCCCATGGCGTTCTGCGAGTTGGCATCCTCCACTGAGCCAATGCTGACTGATGGCTCGACTTTGATGCCCGTCACCTCTGGTAATGGGCACAAACCTTCCATCTCCTCCGATGCCATTGTCCACACAGGATCTGTTATATTCCACAGAAGCTACAAATGATCTTGAGCTTGTTCCATAAATAGAATCAAACCCTTATGGTTGGGGGATGATGTCTGCCTCCCATACAGAATAAAGCTTTTGTACCTGGGATATTTAGACAGAGATATTTACATTAATGGAAATATGTGAACGATCAACTGTAAGTCGTATGGCAACATTGTAAACGTAACCGCAAAGGCTACCGTGTTGGTGACATCAGTGCCACAGTTTGAGTTCATAACAGCAATACTATAAACCCACAACTGATGAATCATCAAGGTTATTATGATGGTATTATAATAACAGATTTCATTGTGGAATTTTAGCCGTGCACGTTTGATCCTGGACAAAAATACATGCCCGACAAATGAGCGTGCTAAATGTCAGTGTGAACAAAACAAGGTTAGCCAACCAGCTAACTAACGTTACCTTTGCATAAATACTCTGTTAACCAGTAAAAAGGAAGTGAAACCTTTACTGTACAAATACCTCTTAATTCCAGGGTGTACATTTTATCAGTTAAAATACAGACGGGAAACGAGAGAGCACACCGGGTTAGTTCATTGTGCAGCATAGCTTGATTTCTAATGCAAGATTAACGGGCTACGGCTACTGTCGTATTATTTCAGCAATAAATACAACGACTGTACACGGTTATGGAACATTTTATCGTAAAAGTAAACCTTAGTTTATATTACATTATGTAATCATAAATACCTACCGAGTTTATTAATATCGTGTGTTTCGAAATGACGGGTTGTTCTTGAGGTTGATTGTAAATAAAGTTTTTTCAAAAGCTGAGAGGGTGGAGTCAGGCTGAATCCGAAATCGCCCCTTAAACCCTCACTATTCCATACGTTAGTCCACTAATAATGTTCACTTGAAGGAGTGAATGGATAGGAGTCAGTGAATTCGGACAGCCGTTGAGCGTCCATCGGTTGTACACTTGCAATGTTGAATGAGTGCACTCAGTAATGGTTTCGGACAGCACTAACGTGGAGGCGATTTCGGATTCAGCCAGTGTGTTCATCGACATGTGGATGTTGAAATGCAGAGAATAATAATTTGTAATAACATTGTACCTTACCCATGGTCCCATATGGTAACCATATTTGTCACTAAGTTTCCTCAACTGATTTACAATATTTAATTTTCATTTCATTTCACCCCTATCTTAGCCTAATAATAGCATAATAGTACGAGGACTACCTAATATTATACCTAATACTAACACTGTCAGTTTGACAAGTCAGAAAAGAGCTGTGATTATGTCATCAATATAATACACTCCTACATTTTTGAGCTCACAGAAGTTGCATGTGACATATGAGCAACACTTATAAAGACTTACAACCAAAAATCAAGATTAGTTTTACCTATAGCAATCATTGCATTGTAAATTACAATTATTTGACTTGCATAACCCAAAGTAGCTGTTATAATATAATCTATAAGTAAAATACATTTGAAAAGTAGTATGAAAAAAAGTTTCCAATGTGACCTTCTTAGAAAGCTTAGGAAACACCTACTGCAGTTACTGTAACAAAATTGTCCTACTTCCAAAACATAAAGCTTATTCACTGTTATGACAAGAATAGGCTCTATAATTTACTTATTTTCTGTTTATACAGATATTTTATTTATTTGTTTGTTTGAATTAAATTAATGTGCTAACATATAGCAATGTGTTTGTTTGAAGTCAAGCAAAGCTTGCATGACATCTTCGGTGATGTTTTTGAGTATGTGTCCTCATGAGCTCTTTTCATTTGTTTATTACAAACTATTTGTGTAATTTTGGAATTAGTGGTCACTGCATATGTAATCCTCTATCAAAGCCTTTCTCAGAACCGAGTGGAGCGATGCCTAAATATTTATGTAAAATCTGGTCCAAACAACTGAGTGAAAAGGAAACAAAGTAGACTAGAGTCTGGCCCACTGCAAACCACTGAATATCCATAATAACATTTCCATTCTCTGCTTGGGTACAGTTGAAATGTTCAGTGCAATTTGAACAGGCAGCTGCATTTCTCACTGTAGTATAAGGGATGTCACTGCTTGATGGAAGTTGTGATTGGAAAACATTTATTTTTTGTGAGATGCATGTTTTATTTATTCAGAAATGCTTTGCAGTGTTTTTATTATTTGTCATGCATCAAGAAAACAAATGAACTCCATTGTTTTATCCTCACTATCCAGTGCTTTTTTATAGTTTTTCATGATTTCCTATTCCGCTATTGACTGACTCTGCAATCGTGCATTTACAAGGCTGTAGTTTTTCCGTCTGGTTGCACAATGCCAAACTGATTAGATGGGATATACTCAGACCTGTCAAAGTTCTGTCAAAAGCCCCATTCACTTTTGTGTTCTCACTTGCTCTCTAGTGCCCTGTTTGTACAGATAGACCCCTCTATGGATAACCCTAAATCTTTAGCCATACACGGCGACTGAAAATGCTTTTTAAGTCTAATAATCACTGTTCTTCGTCAAAGTACTTTGTAGAAAGTAAATACATTTTTTTTATTGAATAAAATGCTCTTTCTATTTTTCTGTCTTTTATCATCCTAGATCTAATGTTTAATGTTTCTGTGCATAATTGGAGAATTGAATTGAAAAGCGCCCCTCTTTGGTAGTGTATATTATGCTTACCCAGATCCCATACCATTAAAAATAACTGTAACAACTGTGGACGTGTTCGTGTTATTGCTAGGCTGATTATTATTATTATTATTATTTTACATTGTAATGGACTATCTTAGCCTAAGCTTTAAGATAATGTAACACTTTCACTGGCTCTCCTTGAACTTTGAGCTCTCCTTGAGCTTTTCTGGGATTGCTGATCTGAGGGATCTTAATTCAGCAGCTTGCGGTTCTTGCTTGACTTTGACCCCTCGTGTTTCATGGCTTTAACTCTGTTTGTTTTGAGTTGACTGTGAGACTAATTCACACACATGCCTCCAAAGCTCCAAAGTGGAGATTTCCTAACTCCGTGATTAGGGACTTTTCGGGATGAGGCAGCATTTTAAACTCTTGTTTAGGACTTAGCCAGTTTATGCTCCACTAATCTTTTTTTTTTTTTTTTGGCACTAGAAGGCCTGCTTCAGTCAAAACTAAGTTTCATCCCAATTCTTATACTGAATCATAATTTTAATGTTACAAATGATAATCATATAGGCCCTTTTCAGTTACTGAACCACACTCTTGCATACTTTGTTGTTTTACCACCTTGAAAAAGACAAGGGCAAGTGCAGAGAGGATACACTTGCCCCATAAAAATGGCAAGGCTATATGGGACCCTGGACCACAAAACCAGTCACATGTGTAATTTTTTTTTTATTTTTTTAGATTTGTACAGCATATGGATTGAGATTTATACAGATTTATTTGAGATTTATACAGCATATGGAATTGAGATTTATACCGCATATGGAAGCTGAATAAATAAGCTTTCCATTGATGTATGGTTTGTTAGGATATGACAATATTTGGCCGAGATACAATTATTAGAAAGTCTGGAATCTGAGGGTGCAAAAAAATCGAAACATTGAGAAAATGAGAAAAAAACTTTTAAATTTGTCCATTTATGTTCGTGATTGTGCTGCATTCACTCACTAAAATAAATGTTATATATCTTTATGGTAGGCAATTTACAAAATATCTTCATGGAACATGATTTTTACTTAATATCCGAATGATTTTTGGCATAAAAGAAAAATCGATAATTTTGACCCATATACAATGTATTATTGGCTATTGCCACAAATGTACCTGTGCGACATGTGACTGGTTTTGTGATCCAAGGTCACATATACTTTCTATATAACAGCTTGAAAAAAAAAAAAAAACATTCCAGAGCATAATTATACACATTTGACCTGTTTCTGTAATTACCAAGAACAAAATAATAATGCTGATTGAGCCAATGGATTACAAATTCTTTGGTATTAATGACTTTGGACAAATACGAAAGGGTGAATTTGCATTGTTTGAGTTACAGTACTTAACAGAATAATCAAAACTCTGTTTTGTGTGCTAGGTAGAATTAGAAGTGATTTGAATAAATGGATTAATCCAAGTAAAAAAAACTAAATTGTATAATCTGTTCCAACACAAACACACATAATGCAGTATTTCTTGTAAACCTTTCCTGAACTTTTGAGGAGATTAACAGCTAAAAGGTTTGGCTATATAGGCACTGACAAAATAAATGGAGTGTGGTTTGAAAATATGCAAAGACTTTGCAGGTGAGCTGCCCATTAAGTGTCATGACCAGGAACAAAAAGCATACTCAAAAAAATATAATGTAAATGTAAGCCACTTAATTATGAATATCCTGTTGTTTCTGGTGTCTTGCCTGTATTTTTTCATCTTGTCATCTTTTGTTTCAATCCATAAATCATTAAATATCAGCATATGGAAAAGGCTTTAAGACAAAAAATACATCTTGACAGTAACACCATGCACTGCATGTGAGCAAATTTAGATTTATTTTTTAGGCGTCACAAAAATTAAAATTTGGTTTTATTTTTTATCTATCAGAGTTAAACAATCATAATTATGGTGTAAAAGCTAAAATTCTGACATTAATAAAATCATTATTACGAGATAAGTAGTTGAAATTATGACATGAGGCAAAAGTATGAGATAAAGTTTTTCTGAGCGTGACGTTATTGTGAAACAGTTAAAGACGGAATGGCTTTCCCTGTGGAAACGCAAGGTGTAAGTCATAAAATGAGATGGATTACACAGAAATTTTTTCCCCATTTATTTCAATTGTTTTTGTTTTTGTTTTTACATTTGGTACAACAAAAATGACATCATATGCTAAAATGACTGTATAAGTGAATCAAATAATAATACAAAAATAATGTTAGCAAATGTTTGATATGTGAAAGTGTTACATATTCAAAAAGCAAAAGTGATTTCGTCAAATGACATTTCATGTGTCATCATAATAGAAAATGATCTCCTATTATCATTGATCCAGGGATTTCTTCTTTTTGCAATTCTCCAGTGACCTCAGGTGGAGTTCGGTAGTTGAAAAGTTTCAAGGAGGTTTTGTGAAGTGTAGCTTTGTAAATGTGCTCCCTGCTGTGCCAATGGAGGGCTCCGGCCAGCAAGAGCCAAAGATCGTTACCTGACTGGGCCAACGGGAGTGCAGTTTTGGTTACATGGAATGAGGGGGATCTTGTGTTCCCTGTTTTTGCTTTGATGGACACCTGGGTCAAATTTGGAAACACAGAAAACTTTCAGACACACATCTATAGTAAACAACTCCCAAAATTGTACAATATAATGTTAAGAAAAAGGTCTGGCTGTGCACTTGCCAGATTGGCCTGATTATTATCATTGTTTTGTTTTTTACCATAGTAAATTGTCATTTTGTCTTGTATATTGTCAATTGTAAATAATTAGATGATAGTGCTGTTTAAGAACTGATTGACTCACACACTGTTTGTTGGCCAGCTCCCTTCGTCTCGGTGTATTCTGGGATGTGAGAGCGTGTTACACTGTAAAAAATGATATGATCAATAATTTATGACAACATATTACTTTAACTCATCAAAATAAGCAAAAGTTATACAAGATTCAACTCATATAAAGTCAGTTCAATAAAAATTAAGTTGGAATGACTTAAACATCCAAGTTTTTTTTTATATATATATTTTTTATATATATACAGTGTAGAGGGGATCTGTCATTCAGGGCTGATGGTGTGACTAAACCCGGAGCCAAAGGAGGCAGCAGTGGGAGAGTTGCCTGATGAATAGGCTGATAACGTGAGACCCTACTGGACACCCTTGCATGTTCTTCCGGTCAATAGGATTTCTCCTTTATTCAGAATTCGTGCTAAAGCTTTTGAGGCCAATCTTTTCTCGGGTCCCCTGCTGTTCTTCACAGCAAGGATGTGGACCATGACGTAATCTCACCTCTCTCATAGAGTGAGGGAGTCAAACAGAAAGACATTGTGATGGAGGGGGGCATGGGTTGTTGATGTTTTTGTTTGTTTGTTTGTTTGTTGGTGTTGTTTGTGCATTTGCTAATGAGAGAGATCAGAGGGTTAAAGGCACTTTTTGGGTCACGGCCCAGCTTCAGTCCACAGGAAGGATGGTGGTTAGCTCTGTGGGAGATTTCTTCCCTTCTACCTCATGCAGTGACTGTCCGGTTACATTAATTTTGACTATTAATTTCCATGTGAGCCCAAAATCGTATCGCAAATCAGAGTACGTTTTTTTTTTTTCGTTTTTAAAAGAAGTCTCTTATGCTTACCAAGGCTGTATTTATTTAATCAAAAATAAAACAGTAATATTATGAAATATTACAATTTAAAATGTATTTTTATTTATTTTAAAACATTTTAAAATGTAATTTTTCGTATGATGCAAAGCAGAATTTTCAGCTTCATTACTCCTGTCTTTAGTGTCACATCATCCTTCAGAAATCATTATGTTGATTTGATGCTGAAGAATTATTATTATTATTATTATTTTTAAAATATTTTATTAATTTTTGTGGAAACAATACCATTCAAACATTAGTGGTAAGATTAAAAAAGAGAAAAATTAATAAATTAATGAATTAAAGATGCATTAAATCAAAAGTGACAGTTATTTATATTTAATAAATATGAATAAATAGATGTAATAAATTGTAATAAATGCTTTTCGATTAACTTTCTATTCATCAAAGAATCCTGAAAAAAGTATCACCATTTCCACAAAAATAAAGCAGCACAACTGTTTTCACCATTGATAATTATAAGTAATGTTTCTTGAGCATCAGCATTAGAATGTTTTCTGAAGGATCATGTGACACTGAAGACTGGAGTAATGATGCTAAAAATTCAGCTTTGCATCACAGGAATAAATTACATTTTAAAATTCAAATATAAAACAGGTATTTTAAATTTTAATATTTCACAATCCTGTTTTTACTGTATTTTTGACCAAATAAATGCAGCATGGTGAACATAATCCTGTATTTGCAGCATGGTGAGCATAAGAGGTCCTTGTATTTGAATGATTTTAGCATGATTGTATGTATGTATGTATGTATGTATGTAATTTTTTTTTACTATGTTGTGTTTATGTATGGCTGCTACCTTGTAGCCTATGTAACACTTTAATATGTTGTTTATGTATGGCTGCTACCTTGGCCAGGTCTCTCTTGTAAAAGAGATTTTTGATCTCAATGAGACTTCCTGGTAAAATAAAGGTAAAAATAAAAATAAAAAAAAATAAAAAAAATAATAAAATAAAATAAGTGACTTCTTTCAAACATTAAGAAATTACAATTTTTCCAAATTTTTGACAGGTCAACCCATAAATTCTCACTAAATTCACTTGCTTTTTATCCATGGTCACTTTAAAGGTCACATATGTCAACAGTGATTTTTAACAAACATCTCTCTGCAGCTTCAGATAATTCCAAATAACTTCTGACTACGGTTAATTATCTAGGCTTAATTAACTGAGATTTGTGAGATGTTTGTCTGTATTTGTAGTATAGTTCTTTCAAACAAAGTTGTTTGAGTAAATAAATGCAAGAATGGGTTATTAAGACATGATTTGTGGAATACAATTTCCCCCTTGCTGCGTTATATATTTCAAACAAATTGTGTTGCTTCATCATTATTTATTAAAAAGATTTCCACCCTTCGTTACTTGTTATATGGGCTAAAAAAGGCTACTAGGCAATGTCTTCTCTTGTCTCAAATGGTTCCACTCAAATGGTTCCAATGGATGCATTGTGTAGTGATGTCCAGAAGGTGGCGATGTAAACTCACATTCTATTCCGTGCCTGCAATCAAAGTCCCCCTGCCTGTAGTAATAAATGTTATCCCTTAAAACTCATCTTTGATCACCAAAATTCCATATTTAAACGTTTTTTTCCTTGAAAAAAATTCTCCATGCCTTAAAATATCTTGAATGTTACTCTAGTCTACACGCTTGCCTCGTTTGAATATGCAAATTAGCCCCGCGTCCACTCACTGGCACCAGCTCAGAGATCCACTCGTTGAGGATCACATGTTGACATGATTCTGTCAACAGGCAACAAAAGTTGCCTGTTGCCTTGGCTTTTGGCTTGCTAAGTTGAGGGCATTTAATATTCAACAGTATTATTGATCTGCCTTACTTCAGGTGAACGAAGCTGCTTTGATATAATCTGTATTGTAAAAAGCTCTATTTAAATAAAGGTGACTTGACTTGACTTGATTGGTTACAAGGTAGTTTGTGACGTCAGAAACACCAGCGATTTCAACAGCAATGGTGTTGACTTATGTATTTGTACATGGTTTGTCTGACAGCATATTAAAAACACCACATAGAAATAAACAACATTATAAGCTTGATTTTCACCACTTTAATAACTGGAGCAATCTGTTTTAAAATAAATCAAAACAATTTTCAGTTGGCCTACAACAAATAGGCTGACATTTTCTATGACAAATTACTTTTTTGTTATTTTATTCTGTCTTTTTGTTTGCCTTGAAAAAAATCAAGGCATTGAATGAGAATCAAATAGCCTAACAATTGTGATTGACACAGAAATCAACCAGTGGTTCAGAGAGAAGCAGAAAAATGAACACGCTTCGGACAGACACAATTGTCCTCCTTTTATTTATTTAAGGCATACACATTTGAAGGCTTTTTAATAAATATTAGGGAGCACCACATTGTCCACCTGTATTTTGACTTATTTATGGTCAAATATTACTCAGTTACAAGTAAAAGTTGTAAAGACCAATTTTTACTTAAAGCTACAATAGGATTTTGTTTTCGCCACTAGGGGTCGCTAACCTCTTACAATAAGAAAGGTGTAGATTGATGACGCAGTGAATAAGCGGAATCATGGAACTTGTCATCATGTCGATGGATCTATAATGTTTATGGGAAATAATGTTTATGGATGAGAGAATACATTCATGTTTTTTAACATGACTGTGGTATGAAGCAGGTCACGATTCCTAATGAGACATATTCAAGTCCCGCGGATATAAAGGAATGAGGACATTTCATTCTACCGAACTACCCGCAAGTGCTGAATTAATACTCAAACTGGTCAGTTTATGTAACAAATTAAAATTGTGAGGTAACACAGCGCTGTTTCACTTGGCCTACACTATCATACTAAACTGCATTTGAGTGAGTTGAAAGTTATAATGTTATTCTATGTGTTAGTTTGTTGGCTGTATGAGACAAGCAGTAAGCTAGATCAACATTAGAATAACATACTGATCATATTCTAACATTTCATCATGTTGAGCTATGTAACATTGATTCGTTTTATGTACATTTGCTCAGCTGTCTGATAAAGTATGCAAGAGCGGCGTCTCTGTCAAGTTGAAGTTAGACGCGGACGTGGAGCTCTCTGCATCTCAAAAACGCCACGCCGATATTGATCCTCGTTTTATTTCTCCTTTTGTCCGAAAGTCTGCTTGCCATGGTCCATAATGTTTGAACGAAACAACAACAGCGTGCCACTAGACGTAACGCAGTTGTCCACGTCTGTCGCCATGGTTACTATGGCAGTACAAGCGGAAACCAGGGATAATGCGGATATTACGTAATTGACAGGCGACAAGTGACGAGGGACAGGCACTATTTAAAATTGTGAATTTCTCTGAATTTACAAATTCTTGGAAACATTTAGGATAATGTAAGAAATATATAACACTGTGCAAGTGGTTTTTGAATATTTTGATAAACAATTCTTACATATTGTACCTTTAATACATTAATTAATGTTAACAAATGAGACATTATTGTAAAGTGTTACTGTATTTCACTATTGCTTCTATTTTCAGGATCATTTAACATCTTCCAGTTTGTCACTGATCGACCACTAGGTGGTATTCTACTTGTAAATAGTTGAAGCACAGACTCTTAACCTCTGCTGGGTTTTTCTGGTAAAATTCTGTCTGTGATCCTTGGACTCAGTCCAGCCTGTTGAAGAACAGACAGGAAGGGTGGGCACACTGATTGACTTCCTCTCCATTTCCTGTTCAATTGCCAGGGGCACTTTAGGTAAACCAATCCTTTGACTTTAGGAGTGACGCTTCTTGACGTGTCTTTTTTTTAATTATTATCAATACTACCAACCAGGAAGAGTAGGTGTTAGATGATTTAGGATTTACATGTGATATCTGTTTCACAAGTGTGTTAACAGGATTTTTGTTATTTAACATAGATCATATCTGGTTTAAACAAGAGGATACTTTCAACTTGGTCTTAAAAACAGCATGTAGGCTAATAGAAGGGAACAATAATAACCTTTATGTTCTTTATCTATTTGATGCATGACACCTTTTTGCTTCACCAATTTTGTGTTTTAAAAGGCATTACAAATGTACATATATCATATGCCATGTAATTGCCAAAACATGTTAATAAGGACAAGGAGCATACTTTTAAAAACATTATTATTAATACTGTTGGCACATTTACTCATGTTTATTCATGAATAATAATGACATACAAAGCCTACTGCGTAAATTTAGTTTGTAGCCTACTATAATTATACAAAATGTGATTGTAACATTGTAACAAAAAATCTTAGGTAAACCAGCCTGAGACAATGTATGGTCCCTAAACACGTGAGTGTCCTACTGTTGCAATTTTCTCGCGGTCCTATTTGAATGTACGAGTCCTACTATGACAAAGGTTTATCTCTTTATACTGACGTTGCTTGGTTACATTTCAGCAGGGTCCAGTCAAGTGTCCTACTTAATATTCATGAGCCAACCCCTCGTCGTAGTAGGATTAGTTAATGTGCTCTTTGGTGGGCAAGGCCATCATCACACACGGCGGGTGTTGAAGAGAGTGAGCACCGGTGTTGGCGCATCCACAACCCCTGTGTCCATTCAAAACATTCGGCACTGTACAAGTGCAAGTCACGCACACGGATGTACCGGCCGTGAAAGCGTTTGAAAGCGTTACCTTGTGCAGTTGAAGAGAATACACTCGTATGGAGTGAGGTAAGAGTTCTCGCATGTCTTGTAACTTAGTTCAGGTGCGGACGCGTTTACATTAAAGCACAGGGAAGTCGTTTCCCCGCGGCTTTAAAAACAGATCTTCTTTTTTTTGCCTTCGAATAGGCTATTTATGTAAACGTTTTGGAGTTGCTGTGAAGTTTTGTCCGGAAAAAGAAGCGCCAGTGAAAGCTGTCATTGTTTGTAGTCAGTTGACTGGGAACTGGAGCGCACTGTAAAATGCTTTCAGTATTAGGCTATATCAACATCTTTGTTTACATCCATTTAACTTGTCACAATAATGTCTGCCATTTCTAATTTCTAGTTTTTAAAGCGGTGGGAAAAGGTGCAATGAATTTTTCACCACAGGTTGTAACTTTAAGTTTTCAATTCAATTGTACTTGTTTTTTAGTGTAGTTTTTTTTAAATGACCATTTTTAGGCAACAGTGTGTTTGCTATTCATATTACTGCAATTAATGACAATAGCAGTAGCAATGACTCTGTTTACATGCACAAAATGTTCTGGTGTTATATTATGATTATTGAAACGTTATGTAAATTATCTGATAGACTGCCTATATACTGATTTAGAAATCTTAATTAGACAACTGGTATATCTGTATGTATTAATAATCGAATAACCACCATAATTAGACTTTAATTTATCTGTTCGTGTCCACACAAAGATGTTTGTGAAAGGTTGTGCTAGCACTTTTTTGAAGCAAGGAGACTCAGTAGTTTTTTAAATAACATTTTACTAAAAAAAATGCAATCTCATAACAGTGGAAACTATTGGGAGATCAAGGGAGGCAGTGGATAACTAACTAGATGGTAACCCATGTTCTGCAAAACATCTTGTGATATTTAAATGCAATATTCATATCCTGTTTTTATTTGGAGCCCTGCAGTGACTCTAACCCAAACCCTACTTAGGCTATATATCTTTCCCTAACCTTTGGCAGCGTTAAATGTGGATTAGTAGGTACAATATACTTACATAAATTGTGACCCCAAGTATTGTGGCCATGTAGCAAGCAGAGCTGTCATCAAAAGTGTTTTAAGCACTTGATTGTACAATGTTGGGGCTGCAGCCATTATTATGTTTACAGAAATCTCCTTGAGGCTAGTGGATGTAGAGCCAAACTGCAGGACGCAGAGAGAAAAGGGGACAAGGGCATTGTGTCCTGGTAATCAGGAGGAGTGATTTTGACTTCCTCCTTCCCCTGTTGTATCCTGCATGAATGACATGGCCTGAGAGAGTCCCAGCCCTCACTTTCAGGCCAGAGAAAGAGAAATAGGAGGGTCTGGCATGAAAGGCACTTTGAAGTGCGCTCCTCATCAGTCTTTGTCTCTCTTCTTTGCTCTGTTGAATACTGAGCAAACAGGGGCAACAAAAGAATGCTTCACGGGCCTACAGGGTAGCTAGCGAATATCCCACAAGACTAATGTTAGTCTAGTCACATTTAGGTTGTTTAATAGAAAATCTCATTTTACATGAATTTTCCCAGTTGAGTTGAGTTAAGCTCAGTCAACAGTGTTTGTGTGGCATAATGTTGATTACCATAAATAATTTCATTTGTAGCCTAATTTTCTTAAAAATTGAGGTTATGGTGTGGCACTTGGACTTCTTGGGATTTTGGGAAGGATTTAAAAGCATAAATGTTAAGCTTGCAGTTTTGTAAATGCACTCACATTAAGGCCGGTTTCACAGACAGGCCTTAGATTAAGCCAGGATTTGGCCATAGTTCAATTAGGGCATTTAAGTAGCTTTTATAAACGTGCCTTGGAAAAAAACAACAAAAACATAACTAGTGTGCATCTTGAGACAAAACAATGGCACATATGTATTTTAAAATATGTCTGTGCAAGATGCTTTCAGTTAAAACAGCTCAAACATGCGTTTTAGTCTAGGACTTGGCTAAAGCCTCATCTGAAACTGGGGGAAATATTCGTAAAACTTATTGATATTTCAAAATAGCTTTTTTTATATTTTCAGTTTAATTTTAGTCTTAAGTTTTATTAAAAAAATGTTTATTAGTTTACAACACTGTTCTGACCTTGAAAAGTCAGATCTAAAATGCATTCACTGATTCATTCATTGGCGCTGGGAACCAAACTTTTAAAAGTTTTTGCGAACGTTTCACTCCATCACCACTTTAGTTAAATTTTGAAACCCTCATATTTTTCTTTGCCACCATTTCGACCTGATAAGGGTTGTAATTGTGATGGATTCAATATTACACAGAGTGATACAGAAGACATCTGGCATGTGTCAGTAGACTGCAGGTGGAATCTGAGCACGTCTGGCTGAAGGCAGCTTGATTTCACCCAGAGAAACTGAAGCAGACAAGGGTCACTCAGGGCACCTCTCTCTCTCTCTCTCTCTCTCTCTCTCTCTCTCTCTCTCTCTCTCTCTCTCTCTCTCTCTCTCTCTCTCTCTCTCTCTCTCTCTCTCTCTCTCTCTCTCTCTCTCTCTCTCTCTCTCTCTCTCTCTCTCTCTCTCTCTCTCTCTCTCTCTCTCTCTCTCTCTCTCTCTCTCTCCCTCTCTCTCCCTCCCTCCCTCCCCTTGTCTCTGTGTCTCTCTCTGTCTTTCTCTTGCTCACTCACTCTGTTTGTGTTTTGTCTCTCTGCTGTCTTTTGCTCTGTCTTGTTCGGTTTGTCTCTTATTTTTTAGAGATAGATAGTTTTGTGAAATCTATTTCTTGGGTGTGTGTGTGTGTGTCTATGTTTGTTTTAAAAGCAGTCTGTTTAGCTAGTACTGTGAAGTCGACCTTTAATTCAGGGTGTGGCAATTATACCATAAAAGCCCTGATAACACTCCAAACCCCTTTAATACCTTCCAGGTAAAACTGAATCTGCCAGTGCATGAGAGAGATCATGATAATACGGTATCATTGTTTTTCCTAATAAAATGAAGAAAAACACATATGAGTAACTAGTAAGCCTCAAAGACCTCATGAAGCATAATTTTACATAGTGGACTCCAGTGCACCTGTTGGATTACTGCTGTTTAGACACAGAAAAGATATTCATTCACGGCAGTGTTTAAGGCCTGACTGGTTGGAATTGTGTAACAGAAGCTCAGTCTCTATCTAATGGTTGATCAGAGTCAATGAGTCTCTGAGCTTCAGACAAAACCATTGGACAACCATCTCTGTTTCTCTCTTGGCCTTATGATTTCCTTATGTACTCATTCATTATTGAACAAATATACGACATACATTTGGGAAATGTCCTCCAGGGATGTTGGTCTCTGTCTAACTATGCAGTATGCATGGTTTCTGTCTCGCAGTGTGTTTGTGTGTGTGTATGCGTTATTGGATCAGTAGGCTGTATTGAGTTACAGGTGACGCCATCGTCCCATGAAAAGTCACCCACTAAGCCAGCGTTTGTGTGACAACAACAAACAGGAATCTTGTTTTTAAATGTCTCACACATACACTTTCCTTTGAGATTCGCACCAAATTATGTGAAGTAGAAAGTAGAAATATTGTGACCTTGACCAAACAAAAACCCTACCATTAACTCCTAAAAATAAAGACTGCTGGTAGAAACTAGTAGGGCTTGGTAGCCTCCCTGATGCTATTAGAGGAACATTGTCATAAACAATCTTATTGTTTAGTTTTTTTTATTTTGAACTTTTACTTTAGAACTACATCTGTGCATAGAAACACATGAGTCCTAAAACCTGGAAAAGAGTATTTTTGAACTTCTAGTTCCATCTTTACAAAGTCACTGGGATTTTTGAATGAGTTTTTAGTTAAATGCTTGAAATAAGGTCTGTTGTTAGCTAGGGGTGGGACAAAATATCGATAGGGCAATATATCCTTGTACTTCTCTGTGTGATACAAGAATTGATTTGCTGGTGCCAAAAATCTATATTTTAATTAATAAAAAAGGCGCTCTAAATAGATTTTCCTGCTCCTAGCGTCTTCGTGGCTTCTCGAGGTGGCGCTCAACACCTGAATGAGGGAAACGTGAACATAAGTTAACTATAAGAAAAATAGGTTTTTAATGGGATGGCGGACAGCAGTGTGAGTAAAATAATAGATGCCCCACATTTAAGTCCAAAGTCTGGACCCACTTCGGCTTTTATACCATTGATGGGACAAACAAAATCGACAAAGAGTACGCGATTCACAAGAACTGCCTGGTAAATGTAAAGTGCACAGGTTATACCACAAACATGCTAAGCCACTTGCAACGGCATCACCCTGATCTCATTGAAAAAGTTTAATTTAATTTACAGACTGAAATTTTTTGTGCTGTTTTCTAACAGTTTGGACTTGAATAAAGAGAGAAAACCTGCACTTAACCTTTTCACAGGCATTTTTTTTTCAAAGTTAGACAAATATCATGATGTATCATTAAAGGATTGTCTCGCAATATATTGATTATCGCAGAATTGCTGTATCGTGATATTATCGGTATCATGAGCCATGTATCGTATCGCATCGTGAGGTACCCATTGATGTTAGCACAAAATCAAAAAATGTTTCACGTCTGCTTTTACAGCCTTGTAGTGTTTATACTTGTGTAACTCAAACTTTGCAAATTATTCTAACTCAGATTTTTAAATGAAGATTGAATGAATTGAATGAAACTGATCTTGAAGTCACTATAGAGATTTTTAAAATATAAAAAAAATTAAAGGGATATTTAATTGAAAAATAAACTCATTCCAAGTTTCATTTTTAACATGTTCACAGCTTACTCAATGGATAAAAGAACAATTTCACCAATTTTAGTTAAAGCACGTTGACGTATCGCCTATCAGCTCAGCTCTCCAACCTGTTGACTGCTAGAGAGAACATGGCAGCAGTGCTCGGGCCGAGAGCGAGCTAGACAGAGAGAGGGCTGCGTTTTGATGGAAGCTGTGTTCTGACATTTGGAGGATCAAAAGATTAAGCCCTCTGTTGTCTGCACAGCCATGTGAACATGTCCCAATTAAAAGGCAAGGTATTTGTTCCCATCCTTCTCTGAGGATTTGGCCTAATTAAAAGAGAAGTCAGGTGACTCAATGAGTCAGCGAAATAAAATCATTGTGATTGTCCTTCTTTTTCATATTTGCTTGATTGTTTATGACTCGCCATAATGGACAGTGCAAGCAATGTCAAATACTCTTCTCTTGGCCTTTTTGTTCCTTGTGTACTTTATTCTCTTTCTCTGTGCCAGTGTTCAGTTAAATGCCACGTTTTGTTTTTGTGATGAATAGATGAACTGGTCTCTTGTGCAGCACTCACATGTGAGGGGCTGTTCTGCTCATATGTGCTTATTTCTACAGCTGTGTTTGGTTTAAGGTGCCGTTTGTGTGTGTGTGTGTGTGTGTGTGTGTGTGTGTGTGTGTGTGTCTTTGCTGCGTATTATACATGTTCTTTCTCCTTTCAGGTGCTGCTGCTATAATGGAGCTCAGCAGGGGAGAGGTGCCACTTTATGTGAGTCTGACAGAACAATTTTCATTTTATTCCATATGTCTTTCTCTCACCCTCTTATTCTCTGTTTTTCCTGATGTCCTGTTTCTTTCTTTTTAACTTAACTCTTTAAACGTTAATTTTACCCTTTCATTCCCTGATTCCTTGTTCTTTCAGGATCTGTCATATTCTTAGTCTGGGTGCCAAATGACAAAACTCATTTGCTAAAGACTTTACCTGTGCCTATGACTGTGCATGATAGATAAACTATTCTGCTCATTGTACTATGGACAGTGTTGCTCATAATCATGTTTGCATTGTGTTTAAAACATCAGAGAGAACAGGAATGAAAGTTTAACAAATTAGGCTATATGGTACAGTTTAGGCTATGTTTTTAGTTGTTCATTACCTTAGTCTTGTGAATGTGCCTTTCTATTTGAAAATAAGTACAGCTGTCATGTCTTAAAGGGATGGTTCACCCAAAAATTAACATTCTGTCATCGATGTTCATTATATCGATTTAAAAAAAAAATAAAAAAAATGTAATATCAGTTTTGATATTCCATCATTTACTCACCCTTACCTCTTTAGTAAATTATGTCAGACTGTTCATTTTTGGGTTAACTATCCCTTTAAATGATACCTTTCCCCTGATTAAAAACTCTGGGTGTCCTCCAGTAGCCTTCGTGGCTGAGACCATGAAATCAAATGGAAGTTTTTTTGCTTTTAGAATAAATATGTTAGCCTTACTGCTATTTATAAGCTAGCGTGTCCAAAACAACAACAACATTGGTTGAAGATATAAGAATTCAAAACTTAAACCAACACTAAGTAGGATTTTTTTTACCTTCAAATAATGTTTCCAAAATCATTTCAGTGGTTCATCAAGTCGTGACAGGGTGAAAGGCACTTATGCCACCGCTTTGCGGTCCTTTGTATATCCACGCTATGTAAGATTGCCAGATCGGGTCGCGTTTTTGTAGTTCTAATGAGACATAAGAAAACTTTGACTTGCTTTATGGCCGGTGCTGGATAAACAGCTAGCGTGCGCGTGCGACAGTAGGATGCGGTAGGCTAAATTATTTACGACAGCGGTAATGGACAATTCCGCTTCCAACCTGTAGGGTGACCGCAGAGGAAAAGTTCCTTGGTGTTGCTTTAATCTCTCACTTCCGCCAATATGGATCAGTGATTTTGATGACATCATGTTGCACTTTAGCTTCTCATCAGATGTTCTGTCCAATCAAATGCTTTCTAGAATCGAAAGCGTCCCGCCCCCCACTTTATAGATACTGAAGCTGCGGCTAAAATCTGTCACTTGTTCACACATTTACTATTTTTTACATGGTGAATGGCACATAGTGCACTATATACTATTTAGGGGATAGGGAACAATTCAGACAGTATAAATATGCTTTCCATTGGGGCGTATGAAGTCTGGTTTCACGTTAGTGTCACGTGAACCGCCAGAGCGCACACACAGTCTGCTCCGGTCCAGAGACATGATAGCACAGAGCGGGTCAAATGCGCGAGTCGACGCAGACCTCAAAACAAAACGGACCCATCTGAATTCTGCACAGAATGCTGTATTTCAAAGCGATATGGAGGATATTAGGAGAAGAAACAGTTAGAGATTAGGAGGAAACTGTGGCTTCATCGAGCTCAACGGCTGTGATAAACTAAACGCTATTGGCTTTTTTTTCAAAGGGGGAGGAGCTCTTTGATATGTCCCGCCCTGTCTTCCTGTTTACTTCAACGCATTGAACAATGCTGCTCGTTTCAAGGCACTTCAGTGGGTCTTTAAGGTTTATTCCCTTCATTAACTTTCTTAGATTATTCCTAAGAAAACATTACACTACTGTAACAGTCTTTTTCAACTAATTATTTACAGCTCCCTCAGCCTGAATTTCCAGTCAAGTTGCTTCAATGACATTTACATTTATGCATTTGGCAACTATACAAAGCCACTTATAGTGCAACCAAGCTGTACGTTTTATCGGTATGTGCATGTTTGGGAATCAAACCCATGACTTCGGCCCATGAAACCATAATCTTTCTTATCTACATGTCTTTTTTTCTATACTACTTTACTGAATCATTTTAGCTGACACATTTATCCAAACTGACTGGAGCAATGCTGCTTTAAAAAGTAAAAACCTTGATCACTTCTTGCAAGGTTTAAACCTCTAGCCTTTTTATTACCAGCCCAAATCATTAGCCCCAAGACTACAGGAAAGCTGTTGTGAATTCTGAAGCTTCATCATTTGCTGGCTCAGCTGTAATCACAGTGTGTGGGGTGAAAGAGGGGCACTATGTGTTAGTTGTGTAAGCTTTTTAAGGTGTGTGTGTGACTGCAATGGGGATAATGTGTTATTGTAAGGGGATATTTTGAGAGTTATAGCAGACTTGCATAGTGTCAACTCTCAAATCCCAGTACGACGCTGCACACAAACAGTCTCATTCACTCGGAACTAAAAGCAATTAGTTTATGTGAGTGTGTGTGTGTGTGTGTGTGTGTGTGTTAAATGCTTTCAGGTGTTTCTGGCCCCCTGTAGCTAAGTGGTACCTAGTGTTTGAGAGAGTGTGGTTTTTTTACTTTCAAAAATATGTGCTCTTTGATCAGCTGGTCATACCGAACAAAGGGGTTATATATGTTTCAGAAGAACTGATTTGACTGTGAGGAGCAGTGTCCTGTATTTACTCAATGTATTCACAGATTGCTTCAGTCAGAGGTCAACCAAACAGATATGGAGTGATGTGATGATATTTTCAACACACAGTTTTATTTGATGTTTGAACTGAAAGCAAAACTTTAGTAGTTGAATTGCTGCTGTTGAGTTTTTATTAACAGATCAGTTACTAAGTCACTCATGCAGCACCGGCCATAGACAGTATAAATTCTTGTTCACATAAAGATGGATGCAACTAAACAACACAAATGTATGTTTAACACCAAAAAATTGTCTAATGTCGAATATTTAATCAAGTGCACTATTGTTCAAAAGTTTGGGGTCAGTAAGATTTTGAAAATGTGTTTTGAAGATTTTGAAAATGTTTTTTGAAGTCTTTTCCACTCTCTAAGGCTCCTTTTATTTGATCATAAATTCAGTAAAAACATTAATATTGTAGAATATTATTATATTAAAATAAATTAAACAATTTAAATATGTTTTCTATTTTAATATATATATATATATATATATATATATATATATATATATATATATATATATATATATATATATATATATAATTATATATATATTATTATATATATATATATATATATATATATATTATTATATATATTATTATATATATTTTTTTTTTATGTAATTTATTCTTGTAATGGAAAGCTGAATTATCAGCAGCCATTACTCCATTCTTCAGTGTCACATGATCCTTCAGAAATTATTTTAATATGATGAAATAGCAATCTTTTGTAACATTATAAATGTTTTTACAGTCAATTTTGATAATAAAAATCTTACCAACTCTAATTTTTGGAACATTTAGCTGTAAATTAAGTAGCTGAATGACTGACTCCACAGGCATCTCCCCACAGAAACGCTTGTGTATATACTTAAAAAATATACTATACTATACTATACACTATACTATACTTCTATACTGTACTTTAAGTAGGAAATAAAAACCTTTTAGGAGTGAAAGGGCCTCCACTTTCTGACTATATTTTAATACTTAAGACTGTGACAGAATTCATAGAGATACATTGTTTCATTGTAAAATCTAGTTTTTCATGTCAAAATTTTTGCCTTTGTAGTCAAAGTCTGTCGTCGTAAAACCTGGTAGAAACTGAGCATTTTCAAGCCATGGATTCATGGCATGAGCAACTGGTTTTTAGAATAAGGTGGTTAACATTACTTCAAGGGTGTGAGTTTACTCTTGAGGAAACTGACAAACATTGTAGTCTATATGGTTTAAAGGTAGGGTAGGTAGGATTTTTATAAAAAAAAACTTTTTTTCAAATTTGTTTAAACTGTCTTTATACAATGTAAGTGCTCTGAAAAAGAGAGTATAAAAATCGAGTGACTGTAGACCTTTTAATCTGCAATAAACACAGCTCATTATTTCCATTCGGGACGAAACAATTGATTGGTTTGGGCGACTGTCACTCACTCTCGCAACCATGGCTACCTCCCCTGTTGATAGATCTGCCCATATGCGCGCGCACCCGTTTGATTTGAGGAGTGCAAGAGGCGCGGAACCTACGAAGAGTAAAATTATGGCAGAGAAAGAGCATTCAAAATTCAAAGCACCTGCATATTCAGTCAGCGAAGGCAAACAAGGCAAAACTACTTCCTCGGACCCTGGTTGCCCGCACTCTTGAACGACCTCCTCTGCTTCGCCCTCGACCCCGGACCTGTCCTCGAACCGACGAAGCGGTACTTGTCTCCAGAGTGTAGTCCTCATTAGAGCAACAATGTTTTCATCATGGAAACTCGCAAAACACCGTATATGTTATGAATCTTACACGAAATTCACCTTCATCACAGTGTAACTGATGGTAATGGAAAAACGTGTATCAATGCAACCTGTTTTTAGCTTTGCCTTATAAATATAGCTCGTTACCTATAAATATAGCTTGTTACCGAATCAAACAAAGTATATTTTAAACTTTACCAGTATCGATATTTTTAGTGATAAAGTTAGGTATTTTATTACATGTGATTCTGACATGATGTCACTGCATGCACTGCACTCCTTCCTCTCCACTCGTCTCAGGTAAATAAATGCGTCTTCCAGCTGAGCCTGAGCGTTTGGCGTCGCGCGTTCATGTGTTTTGGGGGCGTGGCTTTGGAAGGAGCTCAGAAGGGAGGGGGTGGAGTGAATGGAAATAATTAGCTGTGTTTACAACAGTCGTGAGAGGTCTACAGACACTCGATTTTTATACTCTCTTTTTCAGAGTACTTACATTTTAATTATGTATTGGACAGTTTAAACAAATTTGGAATGTTTTTTTTTTAGAAAAATCCTACCTACCCTGCCTTTAACTTCTCTGTTGCGAGTGGGTGTGGACTATTAAATGCAGTCATCATTAACATGTGTGCTCCTTCAGTAGATCTGAGTGTGTTCAGTTTGTGTGTGTGTGTGTGTGTGTGTGTGTGTGTGTGTGTGTGTGTGTGTGCGTGCTAACATGGCCCTTTGTGCCAGGGTGTGTCTGGATATTGTCGGCCCGACCCGAGTCTCACCTGGTGTGTGGAGACAGAGGAATGTTTAACGAGTCACAGTCAAGGAGAGAACGTTTCAAATCACCTGGTAAAGAAAACAACCCAGAGTGTTTTTCCAACCATATTAGAGCTGTAGCAACTTTTCATTGAAACTTTCATTTGACTTTAAATGACGGTACTAGATCTGTGACATCCATTGTTTTGTTTTTTAGAATTCATGATTTACTCACCCTCATGTTGTTCCAAACCCAAAATACACTTGTTCATGTTTGAAACACAAATGAAGATATTTGTAATAAAACCTGAGAGATTTCTGTCCCTCCACTAAAAGTCCATTCATCCAGAAATTTGTAGCTTCAAAAAGTTCTTAAAAGACGTTGTAAATTAAATCCAAATTAATCAAGCGGTTTAATCCAGGTCTTTTGGAGAGATACAGTTGCTTTATAATGAACATATTTAATTGAGACTTTTCACCTATAAACGCTGATAAGCACACATACATCGAGCACATCAAATTTGGTAAACCCAGAATGTTTTTTCCTACTGCATTAGAGCCATAGTAACTTTTCATCTATACTTTGTTTAAATTACATCGCTACAGTAGATCTATAATGTCCATGGTTTATTTTTCGACATACTTTGACACTTAAGTTAGCATGTTTTCATTTTTGCTTTTATTTGATTTTGACTAAAATGTTTTATATAAAATATAAGTAAAAAATATAAGTGTTTACAGCTAAATTACATAAGTTTCATTTAAAAGAAAAGCGTTTCATCTTTTCTTGTCTTAACTATGAATACCATATCCCATCCTACTAGAACACACTAGAGTTGGTTTGTCTAAACTGTTAGAATACAAGGGTTATATAAACGTGTCTTCTTGACTAGTTATGAATGATAAGAAGTACTTATGTTGCGCACAGCAGAGATATGGGTACATGTTTTGTTTCCCAAACATCATTACAGAGATAGTAAAGTCTGGCTCTGTGTGCAGTTTCTTCTGTGAAGTGAGGAGAGCTCTGTTGATGTTTGACTGGAACAAACAGAATTGAGGAAAATGCCTCTGTGTTTATCTGTCAGTATTTTGCCTGATAACACTGTATAAACTGCAGCTAGGGAACCACAGAGTGCTGATAGTATATGATCAAATAGAGGGAGTTTAGGTTAACCATTGCTGGGCATTTCAAACTTGTTTAATCAAATCCTTGTTTAATATCAAAACATGCAAACTCAGAGCGAGGGTTTAAACTTTTATATTGATATCGCGATGAACAGTTTGCATATTTAGGAACATATTGATGTATTCTCCTGTGTTAGCGTAGGTTTGTATATGATCTACCTTACAAATCTGATGGAATGGTGCACATTACGTTCCCAGATGAGATGTTATAAGCCAACCAAACTCACAGCATATGCAGAGACACACTCCACGATATAAGTTCGTGTGGACTGGAGCAGCAATTTACTGTGAACTGAGCCACTCTGAGACACAACCTACACTCATGTAAATAATTAAAGTGCATATATATTAAACCCGCAGCAGGGAATATATTTATTTGATTGAATCGCAGCCTGTGTGAATTCACAATAGCACTATGCTATATAGTATGTTATAGATCTTGCAACCTTAGAAAACGGTCTAATGATGCAGTTTATGGATTCTCAACTCACCACTGCCGGTATTTTGCCGGTTACTAGATGCAGGTAATTTGCAATCTAGGATTTATTTTTTAAATCGAGCACTTGAATTTAATCAATGAATTGTGACAGCCCTAATTAGAATGATTTCTGAAGGATCATGTGACACTGAAGACTGGAGTAAGGATACCAAAAAAAATAAAGCTTTACCAATGAACAATAAATTACATTTTTAAATACATTATACATATTTCAAAATATTACTGTTTTTACTGTATTTATAATCAAATAAATGTGCCCTGGTGAGCATGAGACTTTTTCAAAAAACATTAAAAAAAATCATACCCCAAACTTTTGAATGGTATAGTGTGAAGACAAGTACATTATGTGCACTGGACAATACTGATAGCAGATGCCAGCAGATGGTAGATGTTCAGCCTTTTACATCAGGTGAAGTGTTAAGTCATGTGGGTCATTTGGCTGCTGGAATGACTCCCTCAGTTTTGTCATAAAGCATATAGAACTGCGATGCTTCATTCTTGGACGTCTTTGGAAAACTGTAATCTTGTGAGTCATGTGGAGGCCTTGGGGAACTATTTGGACAATCCTCTCACGTGGCACTTTGAGTTTGGAAAGATTTCTGTGCACTGTGTTCTTCCTATTCCTGTGTACTGCTTTGGATATCAGTTGGAATCGCATGGAAGGCATTTCCTCAATGAACACACGATACTCTGTTCTGGTTAAATACTTACCTACTAAACATGGCTATGAAATTTAGCCAACATCATGTAGATGCATTGAACGGCTCAGATAAAAGCAAAATGATTTTTTTTTTGCTAATGTCGACCTAAATAAACCTGCCCACTTTTGTATAAACCATATGTAAGCAGACGTAATAGGAATTTATACTCCCCACGACTGAGTGCTGAGATCTTAATCATAATGTCATCAATATCAAACAGTTGCTAGCTGACCAAATGGCACTTATCGATCAGCTCTGACTGCGCTAGTGGCAGGCTTTAATTGACTTGTATTTGACAATCTTGTTCTAAAGTGATGGCCACTAAGTCCACTAAGCTTGTTTATCCAGAAATGTTCAGTTGAACACCTGAGATTTGATCCTATTTATCTCTCTATAATATCAAAAATATTATCAGATGTTTGCCTTATCAGATGTTGTAATTTCATATTATTAAATTTGTGAAATCCTTCATGCTATTTTTATCCTCCTTTGGATCCCACAAAGATATTCTAAGATATCACATTCTTTGAGATTCCTTCCCTGTTTTGTTTGGACAGGAACAATATGATCAAAGAAAATCCAACAGGTGATTAACTTAATAAAGACGACATTTCTAGAAATAATTTTTCAGCTCCCTAAGAAGATTATGCTTGGCACAGACTGCATATTTCATAGCTAGTCAGTAAAGCTTGAGCTATTTTGTCAGGTGGCTTGTCTTTTTGAAAGTCAGCTACATCACATATATACTGTATATGGCAGCAGCTATTTGCATTAAGTGAAAATAGCATATTTTGTTAGTGATAGCTGCTATTCACACAGTGTAAATAGAATTTATTGCTAAAGTGAAAATAGCAGCATTTTCTTAGCGATATGCTATCTAAACCAAGTAAAAATAACGAAAGATTCTATTTACACTAAAAATAGCCATATTTTCTTTGCAACAAGTGTAAATAGTAGTTAGATGCTATTTATACTTATAAATAATGGCAGATACTATTGGCACCTCTGTGTTGTTGCACATTAAACGGTATGCAATAACATAGTGTAAATGATTATATTTATTAAAATTATTAAGTGGATGCTGCCTTATTGGGACAATAAAGCCCTCCCTACACCTAACCCTAAGTGATAAACACTTTATTAAACACACGTTAGACACTTTATTTCCACTTTTCGAATATATTTTTTATTTCCACTTTTCGAACATCTTGATTTTCATTGAAAGTAAATGTCTTTCTGATCTGATATGTGATGGGGAAAAGGGAGTAGAGTGAGTTTGGTAAAAGACGGATTCGAAATCTGTTTGATGTGCGTCATCATTTTCTGCCATGCGCCTTACCCCCTACACTATTGCTACTGTTGGCAATCCAGCGTAATCCTTCCGTAATTTTGTCTGGCCCAACTAGACTTTAGTGGGAGGAGTTGGTGTAAATAGCCTCTGCCAGCAAGGTACTTGCACTTAGTGTAAATAGACACTCCATATTGAATGGTTGATGTCAATGACATAAATATTTATGGTTAACATGTAAAGGCAAAATAATGTTGATTTGTCAGTTTAACTTAATGCTGGATGTATTCTAGCGTCAGATTACAGCAGAAAATGTGATCTTAAAATATTGTTTCTGTCAGTACTGATTAGGGGTGTGTGATCTCCCCAAAATGTCATATCACGATCTTATAACAAACAATCACAATCCACGATCTGAATGGTCCCAATTTCCCAATTTTGAGTATTATCGAGAATATCCAGACTGGAACAAGCCTATGGATTTATATTTGCACGAGGTAAAAAACCCCACAGTATTGCATTAAACAATCAGTTGTCAAAATAGTCAGTAAACCCTGCGTTAAACTTTAAAACACTGGTTAGTCTTCACTGTATGAATTAAATGTAGATTGATTCTTATTAAAACTACTAAAGTTGTGATTTTGTCTTTTCTTTTGTTTAAGACCGAATGCATGGATCTAATATAATGACACACATCCGATTTCTTTCCCAACTGTTTATTCACTTAAGACACAACTGACTGTCTTTATGTAAATACTCGCCAAGACGGACATTTTGACACATATATTTGTGTATATTTGACCGTTTGGGTGCGCGCCTGAAACGCTGAGTATACTTTGCTCGTCCGTGTTCCACTCAGTCTCGCAGCGCGCATACAAGAAGCTGAGGGGGATCAGTCTCTTTCTCAGTTTAATGTGCTTTTAATAACTCTTTGAACTCTTAAAGCATGTCCCGCAGTAGACTGCATTTTACAACTGTCATGTGACATGATTTGATTGATCTGGACGTTTTGGAGGGGCAAAAGGACACCGCTTTAAAGGAAAGGAATGGTATGCGGCACAATGATCATTTTATCTGGATTATCATATTTACATTATCGTTGGAAGCCAAAATCGAAACCGTAACTAAAATTTGCTTCATCGCACAGCCCTACTGCTGTTGAATTGTTCTTCAAGTGTGTCAGCACGCATGAAAGACACATAATTTGGTCAGTCAGCACAGCCATTACTGTATTTTAACATTATTACGAGGACATAAGATTGCAATATCTACGATTTGCTTGAAAAGTAGATTGTGGACATTTCAAGATCGATTATGATCATCAGATCGCCCACCCATGTTGATTGATTGAGAGGAACAATCCCTACATAACATCGATCCTGAGTGTTTTTTATCATTTATTTAACATAAAATGTATCCATATCACAATCCATAAAACAAACTGTTAGCAAATAGTAGAGTAGGAGAGGAACTATTTCCTTATCTGCAAATCTTAACACACAGAAAAATGCTGAGACACACAAGCGGTCAGTCACAAACAGCATTCGTCCAGTAGACAGCCCACTATACAAGAGTTCAGAGGTCATAGCATGATAGTTATTTCACATTAAGTAATGACCAATATAAATGTGACATTGAGGATGCTATTTTAACGATCTAAGCTCATGGTCTAAAGCACACGGCGCAAGTTTACTTAGGGCGTGTCCGAATCCACTTTTGCTAGTTTAACGACGGAAAAGTAGTCGGCGCGCAGGCACATGCTAAAAGGATTGTCCCTATTCTCTTAATGAGTAATGGGTGTGTTTTGGGATTTACATGTGTTAAACCAATCAGAGACTCATCTCCCATTCCCTTTAAATGCCAGTTGCGCTCGTGCCATGGCAGACGTATAGCAACGTGCCAACAATGCGCCAGAACACCTCGTTTTCAGACCAGCACACCCATGGGCGCACAAATGGGTGCAAATGCATTTGCTATTTAAAAAATGAGGCGCAGGACGTAAAAATGATAACTGCGTCAGACTGAAACTAGCAAAAAACACTTGCATTGCGCTGGGTGTAAGATTTTGTTTTGTTAAAGCATGTTATACATTAATTTATTATGTGCATTTTATTTCATTCATATAAATTTATATTGAAAGGTTTTAAGACATTTGATCATATTCTGCAAAGGCTGTTGATAAACAAAACAGACATTTTTATAATTTGGAGTTTAGAATGTTAGAATTATGATCGTAAATTGTTTAATGGATGTACATTTATTATGGTGTATAATAATAACCCATCCCTGTGCCATGTAAATAATACAATACAATTATAATATGCTTTACTCATTAAATGTCACATTTATATTTGTCATTATTTAATGTCAGCTTTACTGACTAGCTGTGAAATAGCATAATCTTCTTAGGGAGCTCAAATAGTATTTCTAGAAATGTCCTCTTTATTAGAGATGATCCTGTCTGAACAAAACAGGGAATGAATTATAAGGAGTAATTTCATTTTAAAAGAAAACATGTAATTGACCGAACCTTCAGTAAATAAGTGACCATTAATATGTTCATGTTAGTTTCAAAGCTTTGGCACATAAAAAAATGTGATTTAATTTGTTAGATATAAATGTAGTTTATCAGATTAGATATTGTAATATGCAATGACATCTGAAAAGAATCAACACTGAATAGCAATGCTCACCTAAACATGCATTTGAACATGAATCCTGTTTGAACATGAGAACCCATACACACCCTTCTCAGATGGCAGTGGTTATGTCATTGGTAAGGGAACAAACACCTGCTGTCCATAGAGACCAGCAGTGTATTAGTGAGGTGTTTTTAAACAGGTGCTACAATAACATCCTCTCATCGATCCAAGGAGTGACTGCAGTAATTCAGCTTCTACTCTTTTCCTCATTAATAAGCCAGCATGACAACAAGACTAAACATAGGACAAAATGTGCACTGGCAAACTGCTCTGTTCCATCTGTTGTATACAATATTTGAAATGTAGTCATGAGGTTGAGTAAATATTGTTGATGTCTATCATTTTCTAAATCAGTATTTTGTCTTGTTTTGTCTTGCCAGTAAAAATCTATCTAAACATCCTTAAAGCAAGCATTTTCTTGAAGCAAAATTTGTAAGATGTGTGCGTGTGAGATTTATTTATTTTAGCTTTTTTTTTTTTACTCAAGTGTTGCAATGCGAAGCAGCTGTTTTTGCACTGATGCCAGACTTTTTATTCATTTCTTATCAGTAATCTTATCTCTTTGTTTGACTATTTTAGTTTCCAAATAGTATGATAAAATAATCAAGTGCCTTTCTGTTTTTAGTATTTAATTTACTGGATTTTCAAAAAATGGGAATTATTAAAATAGAAATCATTTGATATAAGATTTCCGCCATAATATTTCCAAGTAGAACTAAAACATGGGTCTGTTAGATTAAGTATTTAAGAGTTTTACTGCTATAAAAAGACAGCAGGATTGTGTTGGGGAGAGAGGAGCGCTTTGAATCTGTGCGGTTGCGAAAAGATAGGAGGAGCAGAGAGATGGAGGGAGAGAATCCCATACTAATCATTCATCCCCTTATGAAGTGCAGTGCCTGAGAAAAGAGGAAAGACCTTAACTTTCCCTCATTCCCACACCAAACCTGCTGTGTATCCCTCCTTTCTCCCTCCATCACTATTTCTGCAGGGCCCCTTAAATGACAGGAAGTGAGGGAGACGTCTGGTGAAGGAAGGCAAACAATCAAAAGGGGGCTTTATGTTGAATGGAGGGAGAAAGAGAAAAGTGCCTTGTCACACACATGCCCACGGCGAGACAGAATTTACTGTTAACCTCCCTCTTTTACTGGGTGTTTCTTTGATCCAGGGTCTGTTCAATGAAATTGAAGCGTGGAATTATGAGTAAATGTCTGTGGGCCGTGTGTGTGTTGGTAAGTGTGTGTGAATGCCTGCATTGATGATGGATGATTGTGCTTTTGGATATGTTATTTTTCGTGTGCTTGTGTTGATATACACAGTTGTTCTGTTTTCTTTCAGGATAACTTTCCATGCTTCTGGTTGTGACTCTTCATTTCTTGCAAGCACACTTGTTCTTTGTTTATTGTAATGTTGATACCATTCTTTATACATGTCAGTAGACAGTATTGCATATGAACATAACGTGTCCATTTCATAGCAATTACAAATATTATCCATTAGAATAGTTATAAATATCATGAATGTTGTATTCATATACAGTATTTTCAAACATATTTAGTCACACATGAACCATTGATCTGTTAAACATTTGGCCTTTAATATTTGTTACCTTGATAATAATTTAAAAGTTAATATAATTTGAATACATTTTCTCCTCAATGAGATCAGTCAAAACATGGGGTTGTATATTTTGATTGGAGGAGGAAAATTGAACTATTTATAGTTGATATTCACTGAAACAATAGAGCCGAGCTCTGTAATAATCTAAATATATGAGCTCATGCTTTTGATAATGAGACTGGCCTCTGATTAATCACCCTAATTACCTTGTCATCACTTATGACTCCCAATATGAAATAAACAAAAATCTGTTTATTCAAAGCCTCATGATTCCCATATTTGAACTTTATTCTAAAAACCAATACCAGTTTATTCCACCAATTAGACTTTGTACACACTTCCTAAAGAATTTTAATTCACAAAAAGCAAATGTTTCATAACCAGGCTCAATACCAGCACAGACGGTTCATTTGTCTCTCATAGAGCCAGTCTGACGGTACTGTTGATCTGCAACAGCTGCATCGGAGACAAAAAAGAAGAATTTACATAAACATTCAGTCTCTGTGTAGACTTCAGATATACTTTAAATGAAGAATTACTGTACACACACACACACGTTGGGTTTTACTGAGACTTTCAGTAGACAATGATTTTTATACTGCACAAACCAATGGTATGCAGTGGTGTTCTGAAATGAGGAGGCAAAGTTCTCACAGTTTGTTTTTTTAAATAAATCAAATGTAAAATGTTGTCCCATAATGAATGAGGCATTTATATAGCGCTTTCATATGTACTACTGCACACCCAAAGCGCTTAATCATATCTGGGGATCTCTCCTCAACCACCACCATGCTTATGCATTATGCTTAATGTTGGCACATTTTCCTGGTTAAATATTACTTTACATTGTATTAACATAGTTTTACATTTTCAAAGAAAGATCACTCAGATTTATAAGCTGTTTTCCTCATGGGGACCAAAAAATGTCTACAAGGATTTCATATTGCCATCTTTGCTGGGACATTTTGTCCCCATAACATAGGGTTTTATCAGGAACCAGGAATATATTTATAGTTGTAGTCAAAATTATTCAACCCCCATTGACTTTGAATAAAACTGCTAATCAGGTTTATTGGCAAAATTTACAGACTTTCAGCTGTTTGCAGTGAACAAATCAAGCAAAAGTAATTGAAATAGCTCAACATAACAAATGTTTCAAGTGGTTTCCCCAAATTCAACTGAAATGCAACTTTTAATGACTTCTGCTGTCTCAAAATTATTCAACCCCCTGAATAGAATCCCTCACAACATCACACATTTGCAAAACAGGTTTTGTCTCAAGTACACCTGATGCAACTAATCAAGGGCTTCATTAGTTCCACCAGGTGTGCTTGAGCTAGAACACATGAAATATCTGAACTGGCTAGGTTTGTTGAGTGTCACGTTTGATTGCATGTTAGAAATATGGCTAAGTCAAAAGAATGGTCCAAAAAGTTAAGAGAATATATCTTATCCCTTCACAAACAAGGAACATGATACAAAAAGATAGCGAAGGCACTAAATGTTCCTAGAGACACTGTTGGAAGCATAATTTGCGTGTTCAAAGTTAAAGGAACAGTGGTTACACTTCCTGGACGGTGCAGAAAAAGGAAGCTATCAACGGCTGCAACCAGATTTCTGAGAAGGGAGGTTCAGAAAAACCCTTGAGTGACTGCAAAAGACCTGCAGCAAGACTTGGTGGCAACAGGCACTGAGGTTTCAGCTTGCACAGTAAGGTGCATACTAAACGCATGCCAGAACTCCAAGATGTACACCACTACTGACCCAAAAGCACAAGAAAAGTCGGCTTCAATTTGCTCAAAATCATATAAATAAGCCACAGAAGTTTTAGGATTATTTTCGGTCGATTGTTTTATGTCTGGAGGAAGAAGAATGAAACAGAATGAGTATTCTTTTCATCTGAAAAGAACACTCTGTCTACAGTTAAGCATGGTGGTGCTCTGTGATGCTCTGGGGCTGCTTTGCATCCACTGGCACTGGAAACCTGCAGCGTGTGGAAGGCAGGATTGATTCATTTTTGTATATCAGGAAATCCTAGGAGAAAACGTAATGCTTTCAGTGAGGAAGCTGAAGCTTGGGCGTCATTGGACCTTTCCAAACAGGACAATGATCACAAGCAAACCATAAATTCCACCAAGGCTTGGTTGCAGAAGAAGTCCTGGAAGATTCTACAGCGACCATCAGTCACCTGACTTGAACCCCATAGAAAATCTCTGGTGGGATTTGAAGAAGGCGGTTGCAACACAGAAAGGCCATTGCACTGGATGAATGGGCTAAGATTCCTCAGAAAATGGTGCCAGAAGCTGGTGTCTGGTTATACATCTTGTTTGCAGCAGGTCATGACAGCAAAAGGGTGTACTAAGTACTAAAGATGCTTGCCATAAATGGGTGAATAATTTTGAGACTGCAGGACCCATTACAATTTGCATTTTCAGTTGAAAATGGGGAAACCACTTGTTTCACTATTTCAATTACTTTTGTTTGACTTGTTAATTGCAAACAGCTGAAAGTGTGTGATTTTTGTCAATAAACCTTATTTGCAATGGGGGTTGAATAATTTTGGTTACAACTGTATACATAAATAATAACTTTATTATGATTTTACAAATGTCCCCCAAATATGATTATGTTGGTACACACGCACACTCACACACTTATCCTAAAAATGCAGTATTTATAAGTAGTATAGTGTTTGTTGTTGTTGTTGTTGTTGTTGTTGTTTTACAAACATGTTCAATTAAATTTTTTTTTGCTTTCACAGTTCACTGTCTACACAAGTTTGAGGGTTTAGGACAGAAAGCTTCTGTAAAATGCCCAAAAAGGAGTGTTTTTGTTTTGTTTTCTATCTGTTAGGATTGAGCACTTGGGAACTTGTCTGGTTTTAAGGCATGCTTTTTTTGCTTTAAATTTACATCATGATTTAGCTATGTCCTTTGCTGTGGTATAACCAAATTTCTATGCAAACAACTTTCAGGAGGAACATAATGTTCAGTGAGCAAACGAAGAAGGCTGGAGATAGTGGAGAACATTTCATATCCTCCTCTTTCACCTAATGCTGCAAAATGAAATATATTGGAAGTGCAGATTGCCCTTATATGGTATCAATCTACAGTGTGCAACATTAACAAGCTAATAAAAAACAACAACAAGAATCTCTCTCTTGCTCACTGAGTGATATTCTCTCAGTCTCAATCTTTTAGTTTCATTTTCATTTTGGCTAACATGACATTTCATTGAATTTTACTGGTATGAAAAATCCACTCCATTTCCAGAGATTTGGCCTTTTAAAATATTTTTTTAACGAATCCATTATGACATGCTGTTGCAACAGAAAATATAATGTGTGGATGTAATTGTCTCTCTCTCTCTCTCTCTCTCTCTCTCTCTCTCTCTCTCTCTCTCTCTCTCTCTCTCTCTCTCTCTCTCTCTCTCTCTCTCTCTCTCTCTCTCTCTCTCTCTCTCTCTCTCTCTCTCTCTCTCTCTCAGGGTCAGGTGGAGGTCTTTGTGAAGTTGCAGGTGTCTCCATGTGTTCAGGAGGAAGCGGACTACTATGTGGTCGTTGTGGGCTCGTCCCTTCACCATGTAACTACAGCTCACAGGGCCGAGGATCACGGCTTACTTAGATTCACTGTGCCTGGTGAGACACTAAATAAATCACAGGGTGTCATACATAAACTTTTTCGTTGAATGTGTAAAGACCTATTCACACCAACAGCGATAACTACAATGGTAACTTATATATTAGTCAACACCAACACACAATAACATTCTGTTTAATCTACGCTTGTGCTGCAGTTTTGTCATCTGCCGCTTTCTAATGCTCACATTCTTTAAAGTCGGGTGGATTCTGATTTTATCATTCATCAGCTGGGACAAAATATTCTGGAAATGATCTCATTCCTCTCTGTCTTAGAATGATTATTAAAACTTTATAGTTATTGTTGTAGTTGATGTCCTTGGGGTGAAAGCCTGTAAGAGGATTTCCTGTTGACATGGAAACCAGGATATCACTGGCATGCTTGTTTGTATATGGTGAGGTGTTAAGAATTTGTTTTCTATGGAATACATTTGTTTCTATGGAAACAAAACTTAAGTTACCTGATGGTTTTAAGTGTCAGTGAAAGTAAAAAGCCAGTGGCTGATTTACAGTTCCAGTGTTGATAGCATCTTCTTTTTGTTTTGCGATGTGACCTGAATCAAGACAGTAACACAAGACAATACTGTGATGTGTAAATATTTAGCCTCTTAGTTTTTAAGAGTACCCAGAAAGGACTTTCCTTTTTCAGTAGCCTGTAACCTTTATTTACTATAATGCACCTCCAGATAAACATGTGTAGTGTAGTGTATGAGTTGTCTCACCTAACCTGTCTCCCCTTTTCTCCATGAAGGTCACAATGTTCCAGAGAAAGTATCTGTGGAGGTCTACTGCTTCACGAGGAACAGCGGAAGTACCATGAGCCCCATCTGCCATTCAGGAGAGCTCTCTCTGGAATACATACAGGATGAGGCACAAGAGGTGGCGAAGCAGCTAATAAACTTTGAACCCTTGACATCCAGCAGCCATCAGGATATCCTAAGGAAATTCTGCCCAGAGAAAAGGATTTCATCTGAGATGAATCATTTAGAACAGCTTGAGACACATTGGATTTGTGATCCAAAGGAATTATTTCCATTGGAAAGCCTAGCAGAGACAGAACAAGGGCACAATGTTTGTGAGCAGCAGATTTTCAGCCAGAGCAAAGCTTCAGGAACACCAGAGTGTGTTCCAGAGCACAGGCACACAGTGGGGCAACACAGTGCTGCTGATGAAAAAATCACACAGGCCTTGGCTAACTTGCACTTTCTGGGATGGGACAGCCTAGCTGGACAGGAGAAGCAAGGTCAGTCACTGTGTCATTCTTATCAGTTTAAGAACTGCTAACCTTTGTTTTATTCCTGACTGCACTAGATTCTGACCCGTATAGTTTTTTGTTACAAATTTCTTTTTTTCAAATTCTTCAAACAAATTAGCTTTCAGAACAAAAGAGCACCCTTAAAGCACCATAATCCAGTCTGTGATTATATCCATGTGATTTGTGTTTTGGAAACATAATCACCTTTCTGAAATGTTTAGAGCCTCTTGTGATCTTAGATATTATGGCCATATTGCCATTTAAGATAATGCTTGAATAGGTTGCATTATCCATTTGTAACTAACAGGTATAGAGCTCTGCACAGTGTTTGTTATGGTTCGTTAGTGGAAGATAGGGTTAAATTCAACAGCCCTTTAGTTACAACTGAGTAACTCTAACTAATAGTGTTTTGTATTCACTTAGAAGCTAGACTCATCAAGATGAGTGGGTTTAAGTTCCTGGGCCAATGCTCACTACCACGAATCTGTGCATAATGTAATGTAATATAGTATAATACAATACAAATACAATATAATATAAATGATCTTGCCATCAGCATGTTTAATGATTAAACTTTTTCCTGTATTGGGGATTTCCAGTTTGAGGAAACTCTATTGCGTCAGAGGAGTTTATCAGGAGGATGAGTGTTAGGAGCATGCTTCTCATGTGACAGACAGCCAATATAAACAAACACTGATATAAACTTAAATGGTGAACAATGATATGACTAATTTTACTGGCCAGATTTCAGAGCACAGTTACAGCAAAGCCATTTCTGTTTGAATGGATTATTTTTCATAAACGTTTTCTGTTTCTTTGTATTAAAAAAAAAAAATTAGTAGGTGTTACATTTTTCATCGATAATCTTTTTGTGTATTCACTTTCTTTGTGTATTTACTTTATGTTTGGCTTTCATTTTGTACATTGCTTTAATAACAGTAGGATAATTCATTCATCTGAGTTAGAAACTTAAAACTCCCTGTAAATAAGATTAAATAATTCTGATTGATCCTCACATGCATGTTGGTATAAAAACTGTTTAAAAAACTGTTCACTGCGGAACATTCGGTAATGAAAATAGCTCCATATTTTTGGATTGTATGTTGATATGTACATTGTTGTGTAAAAAAAAAAAAAATATATATATACCTGTATATTTTATTATATATATATAATAAATAAATAAATATATATATATATATATATATATATATATATATATATATATATATATATATATATATATATATATATATATATTTCTTTTTTTTCTGGAGCTCTGTTGGAGTGAGAATTGATAATATGCCCATTCCATCATGGAACATTAACTAATTTCTTGAACAGTGAGAAGGGATAAAGATTTAAAGAATGTCTGTAGTGCACATGGGGCCCCTTACATAACACTAGTGATTGTTTGTGGTAAATTGCACAGCCGAATTAGCGTTCATTTCATTGCTATGGTGTGTCAGCTTCAATTAAAGACAGCACTCTTTAGCAACATTCTCAGTTGCTACTCTCAGCGAAAGTAAAGTAACAGCAATTTATCTCACAAGCATTATTCCATTTTGAATGTATTAAAACAACCTGGACATTTTCATATTGGATATGAATATGTTTATCTAATCCTTTAAATTGATTGGATCGCATTCCACTGGGATTGTTGTTGGAAGTTTGCTGAGATAAACAGTTTTAGAAAAATTCACTTTGTAGGCTACATTTCACAATGTACAACGAACAAAACAAACATCAACAGCAATTCTTTATCTGTAACAAATAACTGGTCTGGTTTCTGCAACTTCTTGCAAAATATATAAGTATGTACTTGCAGAAATTGTAAACCAAGATCTATCATAGTGAATGTGGAGGGGGGACCTTCGAATATTGTCAAAAAGTTTGAGAACCACTAAGACGACATTAAACCTGTTAAACCTACTGCTTATTTACACAGAGCACAAAGCACAGACATGAACATGTTTTTGCTATGGACATGTTGCTTCATCTCACTGACACTTCTCTTTGAACAGTGGTTCAACTACTATACCGTCAATATGAGCAAAGAATCATAGACATCTGTTCAATCAATTACTGTGTGTGTGTGCTGTGTTTTACAAACACACCAGTCCGGTTTAGAGTCCCCTCTTTAGTTTGTCTGTCAACACCCAGTTACTTGTCCTCAGTTCCACTGAACAAGAACAAAGAAAATAATCCCACACCTTTAAAAGGCTTTATGCTCTTGATTCTTTGTATCGTGAACCTCCTGATTTTCATTCAAATGAAGATTGCGTATTGTGAGTCCATGGTGGAAATCATTCTGAATTTGTGTTTGTTGTGATAACCTGATGAGCAGGTTTTGACTCGGATCTTCACATCTTACTCTTAAATATTTGTCACACATGCTGTAGTTTAAGGGCCGGATTGGATTAAATAAGTGAATTTGTGTATTCTACCCTTCAAATCATCCAACAGGCTGATTGGACTCCTCCATGTATCGTGTTTAGCCCTTGGGCCATGTCTTCCTTAGATATTGCAGAGACCATGTGCAAAGTGCTTGCCATACCACATGTTTATGACCAGATGTGGACCGCACAGAGATTAGCTGTCCGTTTGAACTACAATCGATGTGAGAGTCCACCAGGGTATTATGGTCTATTATTTCTTAGACCAGTGGTTCTCAACCAGGGGTTCGGACTTCGGAGCCCACTAGGGGGCCTCAGGATGACATAAAAGCATTTTAATTAATAAATTATTATTAATTTATTAACATATTCTAACTTTAATCAATATTAATAATACTTAACATTTATTATTTTTATTGAAGAACATATTCTGCAATACAGAACATCATTTATGAAATCACAAAATTAATTAATTATTAATTAATTAATGTTAAATTAACATTTTTAACACAATTATATTAGTTCAATAAAAAAGATTGAAAACAAGCTGCTTTGTCATAATCACTGTAGGACTGCCAGATCTATCATAGTGAATGTGGAGGGGGGACCTTCAAATATTGTCAAAAAGTTTGAGAACCACTAAGACGGCATTAAACCTGTTATCAGGCTACTGCTAATTTACACAGAGCACAAAGCACAGACAGACTTATGTGTGTATCTGAGTGCTAATTCAAATACAGTATTTCAGAATTTTTACACTGATCTGCCAACTGGGTTTCTAATTTATAATAATTGGTACAAAATTGTCCCCAAAATTAGGCTACATTTGACAAAACCTCCATCTGGGAGCATCTAGAGATGCCAGGAATTCATAGGTAAAGTAATGTTTTTTTTTTTTATACTAGAAATGCAAAAGGCATTATTTTAGAACTACTGTAGGTTTAGCATGTAGTAATTAAAATTAGTGTCATACATACAAATAATCCAAATTTGTCTGTGATAATATACTGTGTATTCTTCAATTAAAAACTATATTTATTCAGAATAGCGCATCAAGTCAAAAACGTTAAGAACCACAACTGTACAGGGTTTTGGGATGCAGTCATACTAGTGTAGTGAAAAAGAAATGATACTATACAATGGACTAAATCTGAGTGTAGAATGAAAGAGAATTTGGTCGTGCATCACTGAAAAAAAATGAAATGCGCTCTTTACAAATTGCAGTATCATGCATACACATACTACAACTCCTTTAATGCTTGTTCACCTACATGATTTCCAAGTCTGATCACTTATCGTTCTCTGTCTCTTTCAGTTCTCCTTCCCAGGGAAACGCCTCTACATGTGGCCGTACGTTTGGGGTTCCCACACCTCAGTCACTTCCTCCTCCAGGAGTCTGAAGGTCAGAGGATGGTTTCCATAGCCGACGACGAAGGGGAGAGTCCCCTCACACTGGCTCAGAAGCATGGAGACCCAGTGCTCATCAGCGCTCTAACAGAGTGAGTCACTCCGTCCAGCCTGACACAATATACTATAATTAGATTACATCTTAAAAAGATCCATTAATGTGATGTGTCACCTCAGTCACTGATGCAGTGTACAGTGTGGGCTGAGTTTCATGTGTCCTGTGACTGTGTTATGATCAGTCCCTCGAGTAGCAGTGCATGGAGGCCAGTGTGGATGTGTCAGATATGGACTGACGGCTCTCACCAGCTCCGTATCTGTCCCGTCACCAAATCTATTAGCCTGACTGTCAAACACGGCACACAGATAGATGCACAAAGCAGCATCCAGCTGTTCAGAGAGAAGAGCAGAGAGCCGGATACACTCGCACGGGTGAGTCTGCATTTCCATATGTACACAAATTTCAAGGAAAATCTTTTTTTGCTTCCTGTCTTTTCTTGTAGAGCTATCTAAAGAATGTGGAAAGCTCATGGTTATTGTTTGTAAAAGGAAGAATTTAGACAAACACACAAACAACAGACAGGAACAGATAACTATTTTAACAAATTTTTGAGGATTATTTTCAGGTTATAAAAACTGCTAGGATAAACCTAAACAGTCTCGTTTCAATTTGATTTTCATTATTAATTGTGATCTCTAAAATCCTTGGTCATTTTTTATATCTTAGTTTTATCAAAATGGTTTTCACTAAGTTTAACAGTAAGCATTTCTGATTATTTTCTGCTTTTGCTTTTGAAGAGTTTGTTACCAGTTAAAAGTAAACTGTATTTATTGCGCCATTAAAAAATAAAGTTAAAAAATTATGGCTGTTTTTGAACCATTTCACAAACACTCCCCCCAGTCTGCCAGTCATTCAGATCAAGGGGCCAAGGGTCAGCTGACTAGCATACACTTATTAGCCCCTGCTGGTAGATGCCGTAACTACACCGTCTGGACCCCAAAATCATCTTTCTCTATTGCCCGTTATTCCAAAGAATTCCAAATTGGCTGTCTATTCTGAATAAATAAACTTTATTGAGTATAAGAACAGTTTTCTGTATTTGCTAGCTAACATGTCTTTTTAAAAATGGCGGGTGCCGGTGTTTCGTATGGCATGCATTCGACCAATCAACGTACTCCTATTCCTATTGTGCTGGGTTAGACCCTCCTCTGAAGTAGGAGCTAATTTAGTCCTCATAAAAGGCGTTCCTAAAACTAAAATTGTTCCCAGTTCCTGTAGCATGAACATGCCAAAAAGCTGGTACATCGTCCAATAGTTATGGGAAATATGAAAACGTACCTCCGGTGCAAAAGGCGGTTATTTTAATTGCACTGCAGGTAAAATAATCCCCTGTTAGAAATACACCTCTCAGCTGTCACCCCTCTCTCTACCCTCCATTTTTCATCGGCCGTCTAGAAATAAACTGCTAAGGGCAGGTTACAGGAGAATGATGTGTGAAAGAGTTTTATGATCATATTAATGACTCAAGTCATAACTTTGGAAACTTTTATTGCAGTTTACAGTATCATTTACAGGTGCTTTGAGCAGCAGACTGGTATTTCTCATATAACAACTGCAGGCAAGATCACCAGAGAGATTACAAGTGCTGCAAATCATGTTTCTCTAAACTACGTGTAATTGTACATTGTTTAAAAAGTAAATGTACATTATCGTTCAAAAGGTTTTTTGTTTTTTAAAGAAGAGGCTTAATTTATTTGATCAAAAATAGAGTAATTTTTTTTTCATAAAATAACTGTTTTCTATTATAATATATTTAAAAAAGGTAATTTTTGCCTGCGATGGCAAAACTGAATTTTGAGTATCATAACTCCAGTCTTCAGTGTCACATGATCCTTCAGAAATCATTTTGATATACTGATTTAATGCTCAGGAAACATTCCTTCTTATTATCAATGTTGAAAATAGTTGTGCTGCTTAATTTTTTTTTTTTTTTTTGTGGAAACTGTTATACGTTTTAATTGATTTAAATTAGAAACACTATGCTATTGTAACATTATAAATGTCTTTACTGTCACTTTTGATCAATTTAATACATCGTTTCTGAATAAAAGTATTAATTTCTTTTAAAAAAATCTTACTGACCCCAAACTTTTGAATGATAGTGTACATCCAGTCAAAACGAGATGTTTAAAATGCTTTGTTGCTTTTTTTGGATTTCCATCTAAAACAAGTTCAGATCGTAATTTCATACGTTTATCAACCCATAACAAAATGTGAATTTATGGTCAGACCTGAAGTGTTACAGCTATTTCTTTTACAATCAAGTCTGAATTATTCACAGTGCATTTTAATTAGAAATCCACATTTTCTTCTTGATCCAAACCTTCATTCCACTGATGTCCAACACAAATGTGATTCTGTATCAACCCTGACATGCGTGTTCCAGGTGGTGCGACTGAGCGACTCGTCTGAGGGCAGTGTGCACACCTCTGATGTATGTGATGCAGGTAAGCCAGAGCTCATTTCAATGCATTTTACCCCAATTCACAGACTTTCTGTCTGTCAACATTTTTGCCCTTGTTAGCAATAACGAACTCAATCCAACTATTAAGCTAAAAGGTTACAGTTTAAGATTTCGACTGATATTTGTGGGTTTCTGGAAATGAGATTATAAGCCGTGTGGTGAGAATTCAAACTCCACAGGATCACAGCTGGCCATAATGTTCATATTATTATTTTTCACTTTATTTTACTCCTCCTGTCTTGGGTTTATTTTATGACTAGTTTCTATATTTTGCTCTCTCCAAAGGTCTTATCACGTTTCATCCTGCTGATGTGATAAATTTTCCTCTCTTCTGGCTCTCACCCACCCTCAATCCTCCTTCTGTTATTCCACTTTTTCTTTTCTGTTTGTCTCTTGTTCCTTTCCCTCTTCTTGACCCCAGTTCTCTCTCTCTCTCTCTCTCTCTCTCTCTCTCTCTCTCTCTCTCTCTCTCTCTCTCTCTCTCTCTCTCTCTCTCTCTCTCTCTCTCTCTCTCTCTCTCTCTCTCTCTCTCTCTCTCTCTCTCTCTCTCTCTCTCTCTTACTGTCTGTCACTGTGAGTTAGGTCTGGCAGGGTTGTTGGAGTACACTGGGTGAATTTGGCTCAGTCAGGAGGACATTGTGGTAGAATGTGGGATGAGGAGCACACACACACACACACACACACACACACACACACACACACACACACACACACAGAGCAGTCTTTGTGAGGGACCTCCGGCTGGTTTCCCAAACATGTCCAGTATGAGGAGACACATTCCTCCTGGGTGGGCTGAGAGACAGAGACACTATATGTTTGGGAGGGGTAAGACAGGACAAAACGGGAGAAATAATCTGCCTACAGTTGGACTAATGAAGAAGAAATGGCATGATGTAAATGCTATAAAGAGATGCATATAGAGATTGCCAGCTTGTGTTGACAGCAGGAGCCTCAGCAGGTTTAGTCTCTGTGACCTTTTGACCTTAATGTGAAGACATTTCTTGTCACTGCTCAACATGGTGATGGGTGTCTCAAGGTTTCAAATCGAGAGTCGTGTTTGTGCTTGTTTTTGCTTCTTTAGCTTGGTTGAGATTGTGTCCATTTATGATTTACTCAAGTTTGGCAATTGTGTACACGTGAATATAAATTTTTATGTTGTATTTGTTGTTTCTGCTCCTCAGATCTGAACAGTCCCCTGAGAATTGAGGACCAAACCCTGGTGGATAGTGTGAGTGGAGTTATTTTTGTGTTTGAGTGTGTATAAATCAATTCCTGGAATCAGAACCACAATAATGGATCACTTAGTCTTCTTTAGACCTGCCATATGTGCTGTTGTGGGGGTTTTCTGTTTGCTAATACCCGTGTTCTTATTTTGTCTCTGTTTTCGTTCTTCATAACAGTTGAATTGTTGTGTGCGAGTTTGTTTTTGTTATCGTGTTTTTCAGGTCTTTGAAGAACAGCTTGTTCTCTGCCTAGATGAAGAGGACGAAGATCTAAACTCGGGTACACACATGCATCCATTCATTTACTGATATGTGTTTTATTACAAATAAATGCTGTTATTTTGATCTTTCTATTCATCAAAAATTCTGAAAAATCGTGCATCATGGTTTCCACACAAATATTAAACAGTATATTTTTCAACACTGATAATAAGAAATGTTTCTTGAGCAGCAAATCAGCATATTAGATTGATTTCCGAAAGAGATATAACTAATAATAGTTGACTATGTTTTAATGCATTTTTAATTACATAAATGCAGCATTGTAGCCTGGGAAAACCCAGACAACTTCCGGCAAATTTAGATTTGCTCTGCATGTAGTCTGGCAAAGAGCTCATTCAAGCCCATTTCCAATCCGTCGAAATCGCGGCACCAATCAGAAACGTTGGGGCGGGCTTTACACGATGACGATCGTTCTGATTGGTTTTAGGTCTATCCAATTGCGCCCAGAGGCATTTGAGCGACGTCCGTTGGTGAAGTGCAGCAACTTTTAAATGCATTATTATATTCAAATTGCAAACACATGAGGACAGTCTCCATGAAAGACCCACTGGCAGATGAACGTGCTACTACATTTCTCTCCGAAACGGTAGGAAATTAATTCGATTTAATAGAGGATTTTAACTGTGACAAGATGATTGACAGGGCAGTTTAAGTGACAGGATGCACGCGACAGATCCGTCCGATAAAGATGACGAAGTAGTATGTCCCAAAGCTTGCCTACTTTTTTGCTACACATTCAAAAGTAAATACCTTTTCTTCACAAAAAAGAGTACATACTTTTATGGCGTAGTGTAACTTAGGCGAATTGGGACGCAACATATGGCTTTACACGATGACGATCGCTCTGATTGGTTTTAGGTCTATCAAATTGCGCCCAGAGGCATTTGAGCGACGTCCGTTGGTGACGCCCCTTTGGAAATTAGTTATTAATGAAGCTTTGCCAGACCATAACTCAGTTACTACTGAGAATGGTCTGGTTTTAACCAGGCTAGCAGCATTGGTGAGCATAAGATACTTTTTCAAAAACATAAAAAATTGTACCACCCCCAAACTTGCCACTTGAAACTTGTAAAGTCAGTGTTTTGTTGCACTGGAAACAGTATTATTTAGTATTTCATAACCATTTATGGGCATGGAATCTCATAAGAGAACCCTCCACAGTAGCAGCAACTCAAATAGTGTTTCACACCGAAGATTAGTTACAATTGGTGTTAGCATGTTGCTAAGCTAACAGTGTGATACTCTAATAAACATAAAAAAATATATCAAACACAAATATTGGGTACAATAACTGATTTTAATGTCTTTATTTATAATCAACATCTCATATACCATCTTGGGTTTAATTTCTCACAGCTTGTTGCAATGCATTATGGTGCATTAGAATGCTGCCTTAGACGTTGGCCAAAAGAAGTTACTACAGTATAGCAGGCAGCATAATTAAGTTGCTGAATGTTTGGAACAGCCTTCTGCGGTATCTCGTATCTGTAAGGAGCTCACTAGGTTTTGAACAGAGCATTTAAGAATTTTAAGTGTTCTAATATGGGGAAAGGTGGATGCATGTGTCAATATCAACAAGGAACTGTGATGTTGTCAACTGTCTTTGCTTTATTTTGTGTACGTGCATGCATGAGGAGGATTATTGAATACGTAGAAGTCATGAATTTTCTTATTGGATTGATGTTAACCTGATTCACATCAGGGTTTTGTTTGGCACCATCTGTTTGGCTAAAGAAGTTGAAGAAAGAATGAATGGGAAAGTGTTTAATTTAAGAGGATTCTTTGAGGTTAGAGCAATATCATGTTCATTCAAAACAGACTTCTTGTGTTTTTGATCATACTCTCAGTGTATTACAAGTACAATTACAAAGTAGCAGGCACTGGCAACTGAACATACTCATTTTCCATCTAAATTAAATAGTGCAGGCCTTCTGTTCAGGCTTCATTGATTAGTTTGTCGTTGTTGCTCATGGGGAAAAAGTGCCTTCTGGATTTCAGGTGCTGCTTTTGCTCTTATGGATCTGCTGTCCTTGTTTTAAAATGGCAATCTATTTTTTTTAGTCTTTTAGAGGAACAAAAGGAGATTTATAGCTCAGCAAGGAGGACAGAGGATGGGGCTCTTTTCTTTTGAAACAGCATTGGCCCCTTCATCCGAACCACCCTCTCACACACACATGCACATTCACAGTTTCAACTGTAAAGTGGAGGAAGGAATGTTAACAAGCTTCGATTTTTAAACTTGCACAAAAGCTGACATTTAAAATGATGCTTTAAAATGTAGCCCATCCCACAGAACGCGTTCCTCATCCTAATACAGATGCTCTCACTGATTTCGCCCAGTTACCTTCATGTAGCAAAATGATTCCCAAACAGGCCTATGTGTACCTCAGGGATTACTTTAGTAGGTTATAGGAGTCTTTGGACAGATTTGGATTTTGTTTGGTTAAGCCTAAAAAAAAAAAAGGCTTGTTAATCTTATTTTTTTTCTTTTTAAGGAAAGAAAACTGTGTGTGTGTGAGCCTTGTCAGTTTTTGAGGAAGAAAGTTGTATGACCTGTGGATGATATTTCATACTTGCTGAGATTAGGTGATACAATTATTTAAAATTAATTACAAAATAAATAAATATTAAACATTAAAATGATTAAATATTCCAATCATTAAATTGTAGTATAGGGTCTTACTCATGATAATGGATCTAAGAATATTTATTAATTTATTCAATCATAAAATGCAGTCACATGCACATATGCAACCTATTTTCATCATCTTTTTACTGAACTATTATTCCTCCATTTCTTGTTTTAAACACAAACTCAGTCTCTCACACAGACGGTTAGCCACTAAAAACTCTGGAGGCAGAGGGAGGAGAGAGTTGGGGTTGGAGCCCAGATTTCATGAGAGACTAAAACAGTCACTCTCCACAGAAAAGAGAAGGCCGACTGGAAGCAAACTGTTTTGGAGGGCTCTATTTAAACTGAATAGACAATGCTGCTGTCATAGAAATGAAGGAATAAGAACACGGACGAGAGGATATAAGAAAAAAGGAATTAAGTCTGACATTTTTGTTTACTCACCTTTACCTATCTGGAGATCTTTCTTCTTAAGGAGGATTTTCTAAAGAGCTGCACACAGACATACATAATTATTGAGTTGCAGCGCACTCATTGTATCATGTAGAAATCCAAACTTGTGAAATGAAAGTCTTTGTTGGCTTTTAAGACGTTTGGTGGGTTGAATGAGTCTGCTGTTTGGATTACTGGAACACATGTTCCCGCTGAAGGACGGACACATACAGACACTGAGTGGTTCTCTAGCAGAGACTGAATGTCCACCACATGCAGAGAGAAATACATCTCGAGTCTCGACTCAGGCTCACACACACCTGGCTGTAATACTGCATTTTAAAAGTTCCTGGCTGGTGGTGACGTGGTATTTTAACTAGTAGACATTGGCTTTCATGTGTGGTGTTGAGTATTTTAGTGGGGTTGATTTTGTGAGTTGAATTGAGTCTGTGTCGTGTTGAGTTTGTGCTGCGAAATTAGATGCAATATGTTTGTATACTTGGGATTTGGAGGATTGAGTTTGTTGGATTTGAGGTTGATTTTGGTCTGTGTGGGTTTAGTTTTTTAGGATCAAGTTTTATTTAGCTGTGGATCAGTTTAATTTCAATGTTATATAAATTATAATTTTAATTATTTACAATTATAAGTCTGTTTTTGTTTTAATAACTTTAGTTTTCGGTAGCAATCAGCTCAGCATTTGGAGTGTTGATTTTTCTAGGAAAACAGCGAAAAAGAGAGCTAACGTTACAAGCACAGATTTCCAGGCAAAATGTCAGATGAAAAATTCTGACAAGCTCCCAGAATTGATTAAGGCAATTTACTTGTACAGCTATTAATACATTTAAGAACATGTTCTGGATTAGATTGTGGGCCACTACTCTTGGATTGTTATTGAAATGAATGAATGTGTGTTGCAACTCAGTTTGGCCCATCCTTGTGCAGTTTTTGAGACGATACATGACTCATTCCTGCCTCTAAGTTGCATTAAAAAAGGTTGTTTTGTATCATGAATTTATGAAAAATAATTATGGTGATTTTTGTTTCAAAGTGAAATTGCAGTTTGCTATATTATTTGTTTATAAAGACTTGAGGGGAGGACCGGGACCTCATGGGGTTTTATTAGCGTGTATGGTTAATGATTCCTAAACCTTGGCTGACCTTCCAGATTCCTACAGACACCTTAGTTTGAAAATCCCTCTGTCGTGCTCTCCCAGGTCCAGTTTGAGTCCTGACTCTGCCTGTAACAAAAAAAGTGGGAGTATAGAGTGTCGAGACTAAGCCCACCTTCTCCGACACGCACACAAACACACACAGACTCATCTCCTCAAGGCTTATCTGTGGAATCTGCATTATTTGGAAAGGTTTTCTCAAACTCCTGGGTAACTGCTTGGTGATTTTACTGTTTCGTGTTTCGCAAAACGGGGCAGTTGAGGAAAATTAAAAACATGGACTCTGACTCAGACTCTCCATTTAACTACTCATGGCCATCCTTCCCAAAGATGAGAATCCGGAGACGGACATCAAAAGCAGGTAACTAGAGAGTAAGGGGTGGGGGGGGGTGGTGAGAGAGAGAAAACCGGTCTATACGAATGATGTGTGCAACAAAGACACACATATACAGTGCATGAAGAAAGCACACATACACAACCAGAAGTCTTTGTTTGTCTCTCATGACTTTGAGTTTGTGTGTTTTTCTCTAAGTGATACAATTGTTTTTGGTCTATGGTTGCAGGGCAGCGTTACAGGCTTAATTCAGCCATGAGTCAGAGCTCAAATAGCTGGTACAGCTTCTAACCAGTGAGATGTTTTTGATGGGGCATTACAGTGGTCATTCCACTGGTGTTGGTCTTTCCTTTCCCCTCTCAAAAATATGTATGCTCATCCTGTGTAGTCAAAGGTATTATCCGAAAAGGGTAAAGGAAAAACTTCACTGCCAGTCACATGACAAATTAAGTGAGTCCACAGCATTCATCATTTGAAAGCAAAACTGCTTCATTCAGCTTTTGTAAAACAGGTATTGTTTTAGTTTTATAAATGCAGTAGCAGTACATCTGCTTTTGAGTTGATGGGGATTCAGCACACATGAGAACTGTTACTGTGTTTCCTGCAGATGTGTGATTCACCAAGTAATCTAAATGAGTAATGTGTGTGTGTGTATGAAGAGGAATGAAACCGAGTTGACGTCAGTATCTGGTTTTTCCGTTGTTGTTGGAATGCCTTCACATGCATCCTTCATGACGGGGTGCCCCTGCAAGTTATTGGAATCTCACTTTTGCTTAAACATATTGTACACACAGTTGATTACATGCCAACATATACACATCTTTCCCTTGAAATGTAATCTTGGTGTGTTTGTTTGACAATGTCGGTGGAAGATTTTGGCATTTAAATGGATATACTTGTGTAAGTTTGTGTTTCTGCACATACCTGTAAAGATCATTACGAATGTGCGTGAAAAAAGACTGAATGTCTGTTTCTTCTATTTTCTTCACACACTGCACCACTTTGTCTGCAGTGGGACCACAAATTCTGTGTGTGTGCCCAGAAAATTATTTATTTATTCAGATTTAGGATATTTTGATGGAAATCTCAGTTATTATTTATTTAAGCAAATAGCAGATTTGCTTAAGTAATTGCTCTTTTTTGTGTGTGTTTGAATAAAAGTGGCAGCTAAATGAATAAATGGAAATATAGATGAGGCGGTTTGATAAATGATATACAGTACCATATACTATTAAATATTAAATATACTATATTTGGTCTATTTTAATATATTTTAAAATGTAATGTATTATGGCAATGTAATGTAATGTGTTATGGCAAAGCTGAATTTTCAGCATTATTACTCCAATGTCACATGATCTGATTTGCTGCTCAATAAACTTCTTATTATTGTCAGTGTTGAAAATAGTTGAGCTACATAATATTTTTATTATTATTATTATTTCATGATTATTTGATTTGAATAAAAAGTGCAAAAGAACAGCATTTATGTGAAATAGAAATCTTTTTCAATATTTAAATGTCTTTACTGTCACTTTTGATCAATTCTATGCATCCTTGCTGAATAAAAGTGCTAATTTCTTTTTTTTAAATCTTCAAGACCCCAAACTTCTGAACGGTAGCGTAGGACTGTAATGAGAAATTTAAAGAAATAAAAATGCACAGGGAAAGATAGAGTTAACTGTGCGAAAGGAAAGTAAATGCCTCTTTAAAAAAACGAAACAGAAATTTAACGGCTGTAAAGAGACCGTGCTGTTGTGCTATTTTCTATTTTACTGGTTTCTTCTGCCATCTTGGCATTTCGATATTGTCAAAACACATGTGCACACACAATTTTCCAGAGAACAGAGCAAAGCAGAAGCATGTGAAGTGACAGCTGTTATTTACATTGTTTTTATTTGCTAACTTTTAAATATCATTGACTCTGCATTTCCATCCAGTTGTATTGACACACATGCATCAGTTTGACAGTGTGTTTTTTTTTCTTTTTTTCTTTTTGACAGAGAAGTTGTGTTCATCTCCTGGTTCCTGCCCTCCGTTTCCCCTTCACTCCTCAGGCGCTGCTGCCGTCAGGCTCACGGCCATGCTCAGAGGCTCCACTAAGGTCAGACACCACACATATCATTGCTCCTACAGATCAGATCGTTCAATATGCCAGATCCACAGACACTCCAAATCCCATCTCCTCCCTTCATTTAGTGCCTATATCTTTTGATTGATCTCTGTGAAAGTCTTGCATATTGTAGCCAGAACTGTAGCCACAACTCTTTTACTTCCACAAAATACTATTGATTTGATTTATGAGACATCAGAATTTGCATTTAAATTCTTAGATCCAGTGATAAAAGAACCATGGCTTTGAGTTTGACTATATTAAAGGGATAGTTAATCCAAAAATGAAAATTCTGTCATAATTTTTTTTGCTTACCTGTTTGATTTTATTTCTTCTGTTCAACACAAAAGAAGATATTTTTAAAAAATACAATGAAAGTCATGTGATGTTTTGGAATCTTTTTGACTTTCACTGTATGAGCAAAAAAGAATGTAAGTCGTACAGGTTTTTTTTAATAACGTGAGGGTGAGTAAATTATGACAGAATTTTTTATTTTTGTGTGAGCTACCCTTTGAAATTACTATATTGCCATTGTCCTGTTTCATTAAAATATATTTGTTTTCTCTTCTAATGTAGGACAATGACTTCAATATGAAGTACAATGTTACAGGTGTCACAGATGACAGTTCTGGGACAGATAGTGGCGTGTGGCGAATGTCAGATACAGGGGTCTTATCACCAGGGACAATAGATATGCCTCCAGCTATTAAAGATGATGACGGGCAGAGAGGACGGCATCCCGGCTCTCGTACTTTCTCTCCCACCTCACCAGCGGGACTAATGCTGGATAGACTCATGCGTGCCACACGACCAGCTGAACTGACCTATAACAGTTCAAGCTCACCGACAGAGTCATGTGACCTAAGGTAAGCATACTAACATTGATGTTTTGGTGTGTCCATCAATTAATTCAGGAGGTATTTAAAAATTTGACCCTTTACTCTATACACCATCCTTTAAAATTCTGGTGTCGGTAAGATTTTTTTTATGTTTTTGAAAGAAGAATTCGATGTTTACCAAGACTGCATTTATTTGATCAATAATACAGTAAAAACAGTCTTTTGTAGCTTTAAAAATGTTTTTACTGTCACTTTTGATCAATTCAATGCATCCTTGCTGAATAAAAGTATTAATTCCTTTAAAAAAAAAAGATTGTACCAACCCCAAACTTATAAATGGTTGTTTACATCCTCACTATACTTCTTAGTGGCTTGAAGTAGCCAAATCAGACAGATGCCAGCATGGACAGGTTGCGTAACATGAGACAACAACACAGACTACATTAAAGGCAGGTTCACTTACAGCAAGAATTAACATGATTTGTGCTGACCACGTGTGTTTTGGTCAAGGAATTCTTGGCTGCTAAGAGCATGAACCTGATAGATCTGATAGATTTCAATGTTTGGAAAACATTTTAAGGACATTTTGTTAACTTGTGTACAATAACATACATTTTACTGTTTTGGGTCACCATTTGCTTTCTGGAGCAAAACCTGCTGAGAACTAGGGCTGAGTGATAAAATGATAATTATCACAATATATTATTTTTTTTCGATAAAAGGATTACAAAAGTTAGTTGATAAAATGTTCATGCGGCAAAATCGGAATGAAACACCACTACTCATTTATACTCAAAGAACCATGCCACACACAAACCATTTATCAGCTCGGCTCAAACGGCAGCGCAGCGCGAAGCTATAGAGCTGGTAAGTCCCGCCCATCCGTAAAACCCCAAGTGGACCTCTAGGTTGAAAAATCGTCAATGCAAGTGAATGGGAGAAAATTATTATTTTCTGGTCCCGTTTGAATTGTGCCATGAATGTGAACATATGTTGTCTGTGAATTTTTTATATAATTTTTCATGTTACGAGTTTGACAGTATATGGTATGATTCTTCGGCTAGCAGTTGTGGAAAAGATATAACGAGAAAGACTACATGTCGCCTATGTGACGTCACCCCATAAAGTTGACTTACCCGTGGTTTTCGCCAACCTCAACGATTTTGTCCTCTCCCTGAAAGAAGGCGGTGAAGTGCACCAAAGACACAGCCATGTTTAGCGGGATCCGTGAGCTAGTGTCCGTGTGTGAGTGGTGGTGACGTTTCAAACGCGTCGAAAGCAGCGAAGAGTTGTAGTCCACAAAGTGCTCTCACACAAAGTCTAACCGTATCAAACTTCTACCCGCTAAATTGTAGCATTCTTCACACGAAAAATTATATAAAAAATTCACAGACAACATATGTTCACATTCATGGCACAATTCAAACGGGACCAGAAAATAATTATTTTCTCCCATTCACTTGCATTGACGATTTTTCAACCTAGAGGTCCAGTGGGGTTAGCGGAAGGGGCGGGACTTACCAGCTCTATAGCAGATGCGTTTACTCGCTGATCGGTCTCGATCACGTGCCCACTAAACAGCGCGACCAGTGAGAAGCAATTGAATTCAGTGAAGAACACAAATGTCTCTGTGATTTAAACTAGTTTAAACCAGATGAAACAGCACTGACATTCTCAACAGCAACATCAAACATAAGAAACATTGTGGCATTAACCAGTTAGAAGGCTTTTTAATCTACAAATCACCATCATTTATTATAATTTAATAATTTCACTGTAGTAACACTAACTGCATCATGGTATTGTGGCAGAAATGTGGGATATCAAATTGTATTATATTATTAATGTAGACATGTATTAAAGGATTAATGGAATATAATTACAATATTTTTGTTATTAAGCTACAGCATTTGTATTTATTACTAAATGTAGGCTACTGTTTTTAATACAAATACCATAGAAACCATATAGTTACATTTTACCATGGTAGTGAGGTGCAATATACGTGGTTTTACCTGTGGTTATCATGATCTAGATGTATGATACTATGGAAATTTATTTTAAAACTATTTAGTTTATTACAATTTTTATAGATGTTACTGTTTTTGTTAATGAACATAAATCATCCCAACTCAAGCTACTGCTACTGTCAAATGTGCATTTCTAAGAGACAAAACTGTAATATTATTAATATTGCAGTCTGCACTGCAAACTCTGCTAAAGATACATGCCATCAAAGTCAGGCAACACAAACCTGTGTCATGATTTGAAACAATATCACCCGTTAGAACATGCAGAAACTAATAAACTAATATTTCTATTAAGATTTTAAGGAAAAAATGAATGCTCTTAGCCTGGTTAAAACCAGACCATTCTCAGTAGTAACTGAGTTATGGTCTGGCAAAGCTTCATTAATAACTCATTTCCAAAGGGGCGTCACCAACGGACGTCGCTCAAATGCTTCTGGGCGCAATTGGATAGACCTAAAACCAATCAGAGAGCGATCGTCATCGTGTAAAGCCATATGCTGCGTCCCAATTCGCCTTAAGTTACACTACGCCATAAAAGTATGTACTCTTTTTGTGAAGAAAAGGTATTTACTTTTGAATGTATAGCAAAAAAGTAGGCAAGCTTTGGGACATACGTCATCTTTATCGGACGGATCTGTCGCGTGCATCCTGTCACGTAAACTGCCCTGTCAATCATCTTGTCACAGTTAAAATCCTCTATTAAATCTAATTAATTTCCTACCGTTTCGGAGAGAAATGTAGTAGCACGTTCATCTGCCAGTGGGTCTTTCATGGAGACTGTCCTCATGTGTTTGCAATTTGAATATAATAATGCATTTAAAAGTTGCTGCGCTTCACCAACGGACATCGCTCAATGGGTGCAATTGGATAGACCTAAAACCAATCAGAGCGATCGTCATTGTGTAAAGCCCGCCCCAACTTTTCTGATTGGGTGCCGCGATTTCGACGGATTAGAAATGGCCTTGAATGAGCTCTTTGCCAGACTACAAATCTAAATTTGCCGGAAGTTGTCTGGGTTTTCCCAGGCTAGAATGCTCTACCTCAGATTTGTGAAATGTTCACCTGTTTTACAAGTGTTTGTCATGTTCTGACAATAAAGAGTAGTTTAAAACCACAATTAACTGCCTGGTTTCTACAACTTTCACTCAGGAGCAAAAAAACTACCTTTAAACTTGACTGAAATCATTTTTTGCATTTATTGTGAAAATTATTGATATCAACTGATATGAACATTTTTATTGTGATAGTTTTGGGGCCATATCGCCCAGCTCTATTGCAAACTGACAAGTTACCTGGCCCTGTTTGCATTTGCCAAATAAAGCAGGAATGTAGTTTTTATGTCCAGAATCAATTTGAAAATGTTTCCATTATTCAAAAGCTTTGGGCTTGCCGTGAGATATAAGAGTTGTTGTGAGTATTTGTGCCAAACACAAAATGTATGAATTATTCACAATATGCAAGTAATGCTAGTCTTACTCATAGTGGTTGTTGAGAATTTTTAGAAGTCCAATCCTCTCTCTAAGCCCGAGTCTGGTGGCCTTGGAAATGGACAGCGAGGAGGACGATGATGATGACATTTTAATGAAGAAGCCCCTCCCCCAGCCACAGCCTGAGCTCAAAAACATCCCAGATGAGCAGATTATGTTTAGTCCCATACCTGTTCTTACCTGCATGCGTTCTCACTCCGCCTCATCTGCCTGTAACCCCACTCCTGCAAAGGTACCATTGCTATTTTCCCTTACATACAGTGAGACAGACTATACATGACGATCATGACATTTTTGAGCACTGAGATCAGCTGTGTGCAAACTGAGTGGAAATATTATTTCTTTTCTCAGGATATTGAGCAAGGCATCCGTCTGCGTTCATATTCCTACACCTCCCCTAAAATCAGCCTGCTGCCTCCACGATTCAGTAGGGATGCCCACCCTCCACCCACCAACCTCAACCAGGGTCAGATCCTCTAACATCTCACCTTCCACCTCTCACATTACCTGCATTAGTTCCCATGACATGCATGTATTTTCCAGGGTTAGCCTTTCTTAGGGACAGATGACAGGAAGTCAAGTCAAATATAAAAAGAAAAATCAGGATGCATGGGTAGATTTAGTAGATTTGGTTATACTGAGATATTTCTATCACATATCAAATTTGAAGTCATGAAAGCATCTTTTGTTTCTTCTCTTTGCTGGAAACGACTGAGCATAGTGGTCATAACATCTCTTGTATTTCCTGTCTAGTCTGTTTTAAGCATGATGAGCTTTTAAGGGATGATGGGATTTGTAACTCATTTAAAATATGATTATTTTCTTGGTTTTTATTTTTTATAGCAAGATCGGAAGACTTCTTTATATAGGACTTGTTTGATCCTGCAAGTATAAGCAGTGCATATTTATCTCAGCCCCACAGATTAAAGCATTCACACTTTGCATTGTGGAATAAATCCAAATCCAGCTGGTTTAAGTGGTTTATAGCCACACTTCAGGGTTTGTGTTCTGTTCTGTGTAGATTAATTACCGTTTGGATGTAAATGCCTTCAAAGTAAATTATATTTCATGATGATCAAGTTGGTAATTTTTCGGAATTGCACACACTCCTGATAACCATTTTATAATTTAGTTAAAAGCAATACTCAATGCAGCCATCCAGAAATGACTTTATTTTCTTTAAAGAGCCACAGCCCTGTTATGCTACAAAAGCGCTGCCAGTGTAAAAAAAGAAGAAGAAGCAAAACACAGTGCTATTACAGTCACGCTTCTGCTTCGATTATGCTCTGCCTACATATGCAGTGTGAAACAGGCCTACTTTCTTAATCTGTTTCATATACAGTATTTAGTTATGATCTCCTTGGATTAATTGTTTTATCTCTTTAAAAGGGTGTAACTACAAAATACAGCTTGTGTCTAATGCCCTCAGATGATCTGCATTCATTAACATCCACTGAGTCAGAGATTCTCCCAGTAATTACCAGCTTCTGTAGAAGTTAATGCCCCTGAGTGTCATTTGATATCATCATTGAGCCTGTTGTATTCCATTAATCTAAGACAATTTAGTAGATTATTAATGTTTATAGGAAATTTCTGATTTTTCCTTTCTGAATATGCCTTTCTGGTTATAAAATATGGACACCAAAGTAATAGCTGAATGTACTGTAATAGCATTTACACTTGCTAGAAGCATGTTTGGTAGTCACTAACAAAACTGTAGTGAACAGACACACACTACTAACAAATATACTCAAAACCAAGTTAGATGGCCATACAGCTTTTTTGGACATCAACCCTGCTGGAAAAAAATGATTTAAGATTGTAACTATTTTTGTAGAACATGGTAGCTGGTATAAACGGTTCATAAGCTGGTAAACCATCTTGGATCAGAAATCCATCTACTACCAGCTTCAGATGGTCAGGTTGGTTTTTGGAACATTGTGGTTGGTTGTCCAGCCAATGATGAGCTTGGAACCGCTAGAAACCACCTACCATGTTCCGAAATATTTAGCTGCCAGCTTAAAGGGATAGTTCACCCCAAAAAATGTTTTGCTGGTAATTTACTCATGCTCAGGCCATCAAAGATGTAGGTGACTCTTTTCTTCAGTAGAACAGTAAAGACAGTAAAAGAACAGTAAAGTAGAACAATACGATCTGTCCATGCAAGAAACTGAACATTATTTACAACATTTTTACCTTGGCAAACGGTCCTGAGCGTGAGCTTCCTGTCACATAATGACATATGCACGGGAGTGACTGCATATGTTTTTTTGAATCTCAAAGTGACGGCACCCATTGACTTCCATTATATGAATCACAGAGGACCACTTTTTCAGCTAAAAATCTTCTTTACTGTTCTGCTATAGAAGAAAAGTCACCTACTTCTTGGATAGCCTGAGGGTAAGTAAATTAACAGCAAACAGAGGATGAAATCAACTGTTTTTGGCCGTTTCAGCCATAACATTTCATAACCCTTCCATTCAAAACCAGCACACTATGTATGTGTAGAGTAGTGGCGGGCTGTAGTGAGTGTCATGTCCGCTGTGTCCTGTAGATGGCGCCCTCCCAAGCAGCAGTGGCAGCAGGTCTCTCCTACACGCCCTGTCTCTGTCTAAATCTCTGTCTCTGCTCAACCCTGTTAGTAAGTACAGCCTCGCCTGCTCGCCTTCCAGTTACGCCTGCTTGCCACACGCCACTACTAACAACATAGCACAACACTTCTGCTGCTGAAAGCGCAATGTGTCTTTGTGTGGGAGAAAGAGAACAACTGAAAAAAAAGTGTATATAATGTGTCTGGGTCAGTGTTAAAGGAGAACTCCGGTCAATTTTAACATTGAGCTCATTTTTTTGTAAATTTGGAGTGCTGTCATTACAGAGAACAACGACACAAATCGGTGTTGCCTACACCGTGTTATCCTCTTTTTAAAATTTGCACCCTGTTGACTTCAGTGGGGCAAGTTTTAAACCTGCTTTTTGCCTCTTAACATCCTTGATGTGTCATTACAAGTGCACAGCCATGTGAGTGATTCCTTTAGAGTGAACGCGGGTGAATCTGACTGCAGTAGATGTGAAAGATATGAATAAAAATGATGTTATTTCAGCCAGCGCACATACCTGTATTTTCTTCCTGTTTTCGGTTGAAGTCCACAGTAGTCGATTGTCGAGTTCACGCGCTTTTAGTACGTACGATCATGCGCGTGAACTCGACAATCGACTACTGTGGACTTCAACCGAAAATAGGATGTAAATACAGGTATGTGCGCTGGCTGAAATAACATCATTTTTATTCATATCTTGCACATCTACTGCAGTCAGATTCACCGCGTGTTGACTCTGAAGGAATCACTCACATGGCTAGACGCTTGTAATGACACATCAAGGATATTAAGAGGCTAAAAACAGGTTTAAAACTTGCCCCATTTAAGTCAACAGGGTGCAAATTTTAAAAAGAGGATAACACGGTGTAGGCAACACCGATTTTTGGTGTTGTTCTCTGTACTGACAGCACTCCAAATTTACAAAAAAATGAGCTCAATGTTAAAATTGACCAGAGTTCTCCTTTAATTTATATTATGTACGATAGTATTTATTCATATTTTAATTCGCTTTGATTTTTTTTCAGTTTTCATTTTAGTTTTAGTGATTTTATTATTATTTTTTTGTATTAGTATTCTATTTATCTTTCATTTTTTGTTTTAGTAAATTTAGTGCCTCATCTCATACTCAAACAAAAACTTTTTAAAAGAAAAAAAATTTTTAGTTCATTTTTGTTCGTTTTTTTATCTAATATTTACATTTTATTTTATTTCAACTTTATTTCTTTTACTGAAAATTATAGTTAATGGTTTTAGTTAACAAAAATTACACTGTTCTCTGTGTGTGTGTGTGTGTGTGTGTATGCGTGAGCTTTCCACTGCTTTATTGGCTTTGCTCGCTGGTTGTGGGAGCCTAATGGCAGTGCGTCTGTCTGCCTTCACCCTCAAGGGGTTTCATCATTATTTGATAAGATGTTGCTGGAAAGGAAGGATGATGTCATCAATCTTCAGTTCAGATGAATGTGTTTATAGAATCAGAGGAGAGGAGGAGAGTTCTTAAAGATATAACGTAAATGATAGAGCCAGTATATTTACATCCATATTTTCTTTTCCACAGAACATCGTGCCTGCAGCACATCAGAGCAGCCTCAAGAGAAAAGGTAACGCAGACCTCTAACCACTAGTCATCAGCCCTGATTCCTCTATTAGGTGTTAATAACTAATCAGAGAATAAAACGGTGTTGAGCAGAGCTCTCCAGTGTCCCTGACTACAAGGCTGCCAGGAGACAGAGTGCTTCCTGTTGATTTGAAGGTTGTTGCGCCTGTTTCGAGTTGTTTTTTATTTAAATGAATACAAAAAGATGTATGTAGTTGGTGAGTGAGGTACACTTTCTGCATTAAGAGCCCCTTGTCTGTGGTGTTGGATCTCATATACAATGATCATCCATATCTGTTATCTTATTTCCATGTGGTATTTTAAATTCCCTATGTCTTTCTCACTATTCTTTTTTTACAGCAAATCACAATAGTGCCCTCCAGGAGATGGTCCTCACTGCAGAACACGAAATCCAGGGGGAGGAGTTGGGTCCAGATCCAACTCCTCCCACCTTACATATACCTAAACCTACCCATCTCCACCCCCTGATCCCTAAACCCACCCCTAAACCTACCAATCGCCACCCCTTAGATGTGGATCCAACCCCGCCCCCTGGATCTTGTGGACTGCATTGAGGTGCTACTGCCCTCCAGGGGCAGTATGTGTCTGTGCATACATTAAAATGGAAATGCATGTATCTGCTATGTGTATAAAGACTCAGAGTGCTGTACTGTACCTCTATAGGGAGTTAAGGTTTCGTAGGCGCGCTCAGTCAGCTGATGATGAGACCAGTGCAGAGTTGGCCGACTCCCTCCAACACCTCACGCTCTCCGAATTCCTCAAAGAGTATGTCAATACAGATCCCCCCTAGCTACTAAACACCAAGTGCACTCTTGGCATGATCCTTTTAATAACCTAACCAGAATGCACAATCACCCACTGGCATGAAATCACGTCTAATGCTTCTTAACGTTTGTGAAATGATGCTGTCACTTCACTGTGTCGACACTAAAATATGTAATAACACTCCTTGTTTGTGAACCTAACCGTGGTCCTCGTCTCACAACTCACCTCCCACCAAGCAAAAGATTTCTAATCAGGAATGTGTGAAATGCATAGAATGTCCGCACTGCTCAGGTGGTATGTCTTCTTTTTGGCACAGAGGGTGATGACTAATTATTAATTTTTCTGTTGCCTGGAAAATAATGAATGACTGAGCCTGAAAGAAAGGCATTAATGAAACTACCTAGCTGCAACATCATGGTCTAAAAAGTAAAATCTGTGTTAATATTAAAACACCCACAGTACAGGCATGTGTCTGTGATTTTAATGCACTCCATGTAATTAATGTGTGTTCCAGGATTGAGGAGGAGGAATGGGACAAATATATCATCCCTTCCAAATCAGAGTCAGAAAAATACAAAGTCAGCCGCACTTTCAGCTTCATAAAGAGCCGAATGTATAGTACCCGCAACAAGAGCAAGGTAAACATACATGCATGTCATATATATATATATATATACCTTCGATTCAAAAGTATGTTGTCAGTAAGATTTGAATCTTTGAATAAGAAATGAATACGTTTAATCAGCAAGGATGCATTAAATTGATCAAAAGTGATAGGAAAGATATTTGTAATGTTACAAAAGATTTGTAATAATATTTCACAATATTACTGTTTTACTGTATTTAAACAAACAAAAAACACAAGGACGGTACATTTTTAATATCGTGCATATTTTCATCCTATATATTTACAAATTACAATATGTACAATTTATAATATATAAAAATGTGTGTATAAGCATTAGTCATCTAAAAACATCTCTTGACAAATAATGGTAAAGGTCACAGATAAATCTAAATATTAATCATCAATCAATATTATGAGACTTTTTTTAAACCACTACCATCTTTGTTCAAACTTTTTTCAACAATATTACTTCATACAGTGTCGGTTTTGTTTGTAAACTGAACAATTTCAGCCTGTTTTTTGCACACAATGTTCCTTTATTAGCCATTAAGGAAGGATGAAAAAAAGAGGGGGGCAAAGACTGATTGTTAAGCCCAAAAACAACCATAGGAGTCCCTTTTAATCATTAAACTTTCTTTTGGCTGTAACTGTTTTACCAGCGGCAGACTCTCCCATGGCCTTTTTTGCCATACAAGCATGTCACACTTAAACTAACTTCACAAGCAGAAATAGTGTAGAGATGAGTTTAATGTGCAGTCATCATGGCAGATGGTGATGAGGACTGTGAGTGATCTGATGGCTTTCCCTTGGTTTTTTAAGGGGAAAGGAAAAGAGAGAGAAACCAAAGACAAACAGGTCAATGGACACCAGTTCACAGCAGGATCTGTCCTGGGGTCGACACTTTGTGAGATCTGCAGCAAGCCAGCTTCTGGGAAAGAGGTCTTCCACTGTGCATGTGAGTTCATTTAAGTAGAAACAAATATTTTAAATAATCAAACTGCCATTTTTATTCATCTTAAAATATGTATTGTGCTTCTGGCAACATTGAATCATTCTATCTGTTTTGGAAAATTTCTTGGAAATCTGCCAGTTGATTCAGTAGATGGGTTCCTTTTACATTTGTTAAAGTTTGTTAACTCTTTGTCTTTGTTTGTTAACTCTTATTTGCTCTTTCATCCTAGACTGTGCAGTGAGTGTCCATAAGGGCTGTAAGGACTCATCGACGCCATGCCTGAAGGTGGACTGTGCTTGTGTTTGCACATGTTGTTTTTTTCTCTTGAACTACATGCAAGTCTGATGGATTGCCTAAGTTTAATATTTAAACCATGAGACACATTTGCCTATGTTTGGTCAAACACAAAGTGCAGAGGATCTGTAATGAGCCCCATTATTACAATACAGAATACTGGCAATCAGTGTAACATAAGAGGAAGTAATGTGAAGTTTTAAAAAACGTATATTATTAATTTATAAACGTATATTAACTCTCGTTTACAGAAGCCTCAAGACAAATATTCTGTGATGACAGTAAAAAGCAGGACAGCCTCCCTCCCTCAAAGTGAGTTTTACCAGCTGTTTAAAGCGAAAGCTTATAATATCACCCCCACTATCAATTTATTTAACGCCAAAGTTGTTTTTCATGCATTTACACTTCTGTCTTGGTTTTGCTCTCACCTTTTTTTTCTGTCACATTTAGATTTTATTGTGCGTGAAAGTTCCTCGTCCTCTCAGATACCCACCTCTGCCTCTCTTCCTGTGATGACATCACGAGACTCTACTCCTCTTCCGTGCCCTCTGTCCAGAAGTGTGCCTGCAGTCACAGAAAGGTCCCACACTCTTACTGTGTAGTAATATTCAACCAAAAACTAGCTAAATAAATGAATCGTGAAGGTTAATGACCCATATGCTGCGATGTGCTCAGTCGTAAATATTACAATTTTAAAATATTATTAAAATATTGACATTGTCCAAATATACCTGCAACATTCTAATTTCAGACATAATATGGAAGTGAATTGACTAATTTTACTTTTAGCATTCCATTTCCTTAAATAATCAATGTCTGGATGAGCCAAGACATCATAAGTACCCAAAGTTTGTGTTTGTTGAAATAAGTGAGAGTGTTTAAGGCTCTTTATAGACATTTATGAAATTTTCCATCAGGCTTAGTGAGAGCCCAGAAGCAGATAGTGACTCCCCCCCGTGGCGGAACTACATCCAATCAGAGGAGCTCCTCCAAACAATGGAGTCCTCAACATCCACTGATTCATCTCTCATTGAAGGTAAAACAGCTGGACATTTGATGAAATAACTGGTGAAATATGTCATGTTCCTACTCCAAGCTCAATAGAGTGTTAAGAGACCTTCAAAAATCTCCTATCGACCCCTTCATTTTTATTTTTTTATTCACTCTACCGGTCAGAAGTTTGGAATAAATTTTTTTTTTTTTAAGTAGAATCTTTTGCACACTTAGGCTGCATTTATTTGATCAAAAATACAGTAAGACAGTAATATTGTGAAATATTATTACAATTTAAAAGAACTGTTTTTAATAATTGTTAAAATTTAATGTATTACTGTAATGGCAAAGCTGAATTTTCGGCAGCCATTGATATTCCGTATTGAAAAACCCAATAAAGAAATTAATTCCTCAGACACTGTAGATGCCCCCCTACAGAATGAGCTGGTGATGAATGCTATGGATTTAGAGGCGGAGTCATGGAGCCTAGCAGTGGAACCCCAGTTCTGTAAGATGCAGGAAAAACGCATCGTCAAGAGACAGGATGTCATTTACGGTCAGCTGAAACAGTCTTCCTCATTAAAAACATTTTGTGCAGGCCTGTTCTGTTCATAGCTGTTCATCATTTGAAAGTGTTTTTGTGCTCTTGGTCTTTCTCAGAGTTCATGCAAACCGAGCTCCATCACGTGCAGACGCTCATGGTAATGGCGGAGGTCTTCAGGAGGGGAATGCGGGAGGAAGTCGGGCTGGATGCGGACACCATTGGTCGGATTTTCCCTTGCTTAGATGAACTGCTCCTCCTCCACCGTGACTTTCTGTCAGCAATGAGGGAACTACGGCAAAGCTGCGTCCAGCCAAACAGCAACAAGAACTACCTCATCCACAGTGTGGGTGACATTTTTCTGCAACAGGTATATAAATTGTAATAGTCTTCAATGTATTTGTGTGAGTACACAATTCAAGTTGAAAGTTTAATCGGTAACACTCTACAATTAGGTCCCATTAGTTAATGTTAGTTAACGCATTAAACAACATTTACTAATAATGAGCCAATACATTTCTTTACTGTATTAGTCAATAAAAATATAACTGTTCATTGTTAGTTCATGTTAGCTCTGGACTCCATTCAATGAAATGAACAGATACAACTTTTGATTTTAAAAATGTATTAATAAATGTTAAAATTAATATTAATATTAATTAAGACTAATAAATGCTTTAGAAATGTTTTTTTTATTGATCGTTCATGATAACCAATGTAGTTAACAAGCATTAACAAATTGAGCCTCATTGTAAAGAATACCATTTAATCAGATATTATGACAGAACCGTGACCTAGTGGTTTGCCTATTAGGGGTGGAGTTAAGCCTCCTTGGCACATTCATGAGAGAAGCAGAAATGAACAAATCCTTCTTTTGAGTCAAATATTTTCAGTTGAAATTGTACTACAAGCACACTCCAGACACGTTTTGTGAACTATGACATAACTTGATACAAAAACCAGAATACAAAATATTGTTGGAGAAACTAACTAGCTAGTCACGACTGTTTCCCAAAACCATAGTAACTTTGTTGCACATCCATTGCTTGAACCACGTCGGTCTAACAATAGAACTGCCATTAATTACTTCACGCAGGTGGTGGTAAGTAATAACTTCTAATAATTAATTGGTTTGGGATCAAATTAATGTCAGATTGCTGTAAATAACGAACATGGATTCTGAGGACTACGTCACTATTTTTTGTTGGATAGCTTTGATTCAGTCATGGTACATCATACTCCTGGGTTCACCCAGGGTACTAGTGCATATTCTCACATGTGACGATTTTTTTTCCACGAATGGCTTAACTCTAAAAACATGCAATATGTGTTCTCATTAACAAAAGATATATGTTGCAAGCTGATAGAGATAAGAAATCCAGCAACCACCTGTATCATAATTAATCATTTGATGTATCATTGCCATAATCCTTATACTCTATTGATAAGTGAAAAAGCTGTAGAGACGATAAAGACAAATAAATGAACGCGTCATTAGAGTTATGCAGCTAAACATGGTAACCCCTTTAAAAGCGCTAATGCTTATTTCACTTGAACCTTTTCTCATATCCGTAGCTTAGACAGCGTATCCTCACAGCAATTACACACAATAGACCGCTTGCTTCTGCATAAATACAATTGCTTAAATGCTGCAGCTTATAGTAAAACACGCTACAAGACTGTTAAACATAATTCTTAGGTTGAACTGTTATGATTGCTCATTTAATAAGCAAACCATGCAAAATGCACAGAGATATGGAGTAAAAGAGTGTGCCGTTATCTTAGATGTTGATTTCAGATGCTTTCTGATAGCACACTACAGACTGCTAACAACAAACTACCAGTATTTGAATGTTGACTGTTGAGCTGCAGCTCATTGGCTGCTGATCCAACAGCAACCAATCAGCTGCGCTACATAGGTGTAGATGACGATGCGATTGCTACCAAATGAGTTAAGTACCCTATCACCCAACACCATCTAGAGTTTCATGCCAGAATTTGTTATTTATATTGAATGACAGATATAGATTGTACATATGTACATATATATACAGTGCCCTCCACAATTATTGAACCCCCTGGTAAATATGATCAAAATTGGCTGTAAAAAATAAATCTGCATCGATTATCCTTGTGATCTTTCATTCAAAAAATGTGCAAAATTCTAACCTTTCATTGAAGTAAAAGAATTGAAAGTGGGGGGAAATCACATTATGAAATAAATGTTTTTCTCCAAAACATGTTGGCCACAATTATTGAAACCCCTAGAATTTTTTACGAGTAAAATATCTCTGAAGTATATTCCCATTAATATTTACCTTTTTTAGTACACCAGGGTGACTAGGAACATGAAACTGTCCAGCTATGACTTCGTGTTTCACAGGAGTTTAAATATGAGGAAACACAAAGGCCAAATCCCCTTAATCATCCATCACAATGAGTAAAACCACAGAATACAGTTCTGATGCGTAGCAAAAGATTGTTGAGCATCACAAACTAGAAAGTGGCTGTAAGACAATAGCTAAAGAATTGAAAATCCCCATTTTGACCATCAGGGCAATAATTAAGAAGTTATAACCAACTAAAGATGTTATGAATCTGCCAGGAAAAGGACGTGTGTCTATACTGTCTTAATGCACGGCGAGTATGAAAGTTTGAGTGGCCAAAGACTCTCCAAGGATCACAGATGGAGAATTGCAGAGATTAGTTGAGTCTTAGGGTCAGAAAGCCTAAAAAAAAAATTATCAAACAACCCCTACATCCCCACATGTTGTTTGGGAGGGTTTAAAAAAAAAACCTCCTCACTCATCCAAAAACAAATTCCAGCAATTTTAATTGTCAGACACGACTGGATCTTCAAACAACACAGGGTTCTGTGGTCAGATGAGACTAAAACAGAGCTTTTTGGCAGCAAACACACTAGATGGGTTTGGTGAACACAAGGATAAAAAGTACCCCATGTGTACAATTTAATATACCATTGGATCTTTAATGTTGTGGGCATATTTTTCTGCTGGAGGTCCTGGACTTCTTGTTCAGATACATGGCATTGTGGATTCTATCAAATATCAACAGATAAAAAATCAAAACCTGACGCCTTCTGCTAGAAATCTTATAATATGCCGTGGTTGGATCTTCCATCAGGACAACGATCCAAAACAAACATCAAAATCAAAACAAAAATTTGTTGTGGAGCACAAAATGAAGCTTCTGCCATGACCGTCTCAGTCCCCTGACCTGATGAGTGGGCTGAACTGAAGAGGAGAAGCACAAACATGGATCTGGGAATCTGAAGGATCTGGAGAGATTCTGTGTGGAGGAATGGTCTCTGATCTCTTGTCAGTTATTCTCCAAACTCATCAGGCATTATAGGAGAAGACTCAGAGCTGTTATCTTGGCAAAAGGAGATTGCAAAAAGTATTTAATAAAAGGGTTTCAATAATTGTGGCCAACGTGTTTTGGAGAAAAACATTTATTTCATAATGTGATTTTCCCGCCACTTTCAATTCTTTTACTTCAATGAAAGGTTAGAATTTTGCACATTTTTTGAATGAAAGATCACAAGGATAATCGATGCAGATTTATTTTTTACAGCCAATTTTGATCATATTTACCAGGGGGTTCAATAATTGTGGAGGGCACTGTATATATATATATATATATATATATATATATATATATATATATATATATATATATATATATATATACTACAGGGCCGTTGAATGCTTGAATCTGATTGGTTGTCGAACGTTCTAAGGTGTGCATTATTTTCAGGGAAACGCACAGCTAGTAGTTCCAGGCAGGTCTTGACCGCATTACAGTTCCATATCACTTCGCGTAGTCAACTGTAATAACGGAAAATAGGATACAATTCATAACAAGAAAAAACATTTAGCCGCATGCGCTTGATCTGCAATTTTCAATGTCTAGCTTCACAATCAATGGAACCATGCAGTTTTATTTTAATAAATAAAGTATATTCCTATCTATAATCAATAGAAAATTAATCTGAATATAGGCTAAATAAATGGATAGTCCTGCAGCACGGATTTTTATTGGAGATAATATAACAAATAAATAATTATTGATAGGCCTTACTTGTTAAAAGGCTTTTTTTTTTTTCATTTATTTGGCTAGTCTACTGTCATCTGTCAATAATAGAAAAAAAAGAATGAACGAATTAATTAAAACGAATTGAATTAATAAATAAATAATAATATTGACGCACATGCTTTTCTGTCTCATTATTGCAACATCTCTCTAATAACTGCATAAAGCCGAGCTGAGGACACACTTTAAGGCCGGTTATGAATGTAATTTGATGACTGATCATGCCCAAACGCGTGTTCAGCGCGTTCAGTCTGTGTTCAAAGTCGGTGTTTAAAATCTGCTCCAGTTGATGAAAACAGTCAGAGAATGTGTCAGCTAGTCGTGTGTCCCCAGCATTAGTCTGCTATCAGTGGCTCAAACCTCCGTTACCAACTCTAAAATGACGTTTTGGAATTAGCAACGGAGGCATTGGATTAGATGCGTAAGAAATTAGTCCTACGTACAAGAGCGTTTTAATGACAAAAACTTTACAAACGTCTTGAAATACATAATCTGAACAATGTTTCGAGGTGTGGTAACTGTAGTATAAGCGGAATAATTGACTTCAGGCCGTTGAATTATTAGAAAAATAATGCACACCCGAGGTGTAACGGCCACTCCGCTTTGCGTCGTGACCGCATTACCACCTCGGGTGTGCATTATTTTTCTAATAATTCAACGGCCTGTCGTCAATTATTCCTTATATATATATATATATATATATATATATATATATATATATATATATATATATATAACATAAGAAGTCATGGGAAACATCATAGGTGTGTGTATGTTTTCATCATAGTTCTCCCAGGAGAGTGCAGAGAAGATGAAGCAGGTGTATGGTGAGTTTTGCAGTCATCACACAGAAGCGGTCAGCTACTTCAAAGAGCTTCAGCAGCAGAACAAGAGATTTCAGCTCTTCATCAAAGTAAGATTCAAATGACACAATGACTAAATCAGTCACATATTGATGTATTATGGATGCTTTCGGCAGCACTGAATTTCAGTTAGTCACTCTAATATTTTTGGTTCCACAGCAACAGAGTAGCAACTCATTGGTAAAGAGGCGAGAAATCCCAGAATGCATTTTGTTAGTGACGCAGCGAATAACAAAATACCCTGTCCTCCTGGAGAGAATACTGCAGTACACAGAGGGTATTATTCCTCACCTACACACACACACACACACACACACACAAAATCACAACCAAACATTTGTTTAGACTCAGTTTCTTTTTTTCTTTGTTTCAGAGCACACAGAAGAGCATGCTGACCTGTCTCGTGCGCTAGTCCTGATCCGCGAGCTGATCTCTGCTGTGGACCAGCACGTGAGTCAGTTCGAGCAGAACCAGAAGCTGAGTGAGGTCCTGGGCCGCATGGAGAACAAGTGTACTACCAAACTGAAGAGCGGTTACACCTTCCGCAAGCAAGACATCACCAGCGGCAGGGCTCTGCGGCACCAGGGCTCGCTGCTCTGGAAGACGGCCACAGGAAGACTGAAAGGTGATTGTCAAATGAAACAGTCACATCACGCAGTAGTCATTATGAAAGACATATGAACAGCCATTTGTACTTAATTCTGGCTACGCAGATGAAATATCTGATGACATTATTTGATCATCCACAGATGTTCTGGCGTTTTTGCTGTCTGATTCATTGGTGTTCCTTCAAGAGAAAGATCAGAAATACATCTTTGCCGCTGTGGTTGGTTTCTGAGATTACAATGTGTTTTCATCTCTATAAAGCAAACGCTACTGGTCAGGAGTTTGGGTTTGGTAAAAACTATTTATTTCCATGTTTTTGAAATAAGTAGTATTAAAATAACTGTTTTCTATTTTAATTCATTTTAAATTGTTATTTATGAATTTTCAGCTACCTTTACTCCAGTCTTCAATGTCACATGATCCTTCAGAAATAATTCTAATATGCTGATTTGGTGTCTAAAATGTTGAAAACAGTTGTGCTGCTTAATATTTTTTTGTGGAAACCATGATACGTTTTATTTTTTTAGGATTCTTTGATAAATAGAAAGTTCTAAAGAACATTCATTTGAAATAGAAATATTTTGTAACATTGCACATGTCTTTCTTTACTGTTTCTTTTGATCTATTTAATGCATCTTTGTTGAATAAAAGTATTAATTTCTTTTAAAAAAGATCTTAATGACCCCAAACTTTTGAGCAGTAGTGTAACTATTTGTATTCAGGGAATATATTTGATCATATTCTATATCACACTTCTATTAAGTGTGCATTGAATGACAGTTTGTTTTCGTGTAAAGTTAGATATGTTATCTTACTCACTTGCACTGTTTCTCAGGACCAGAAGCCTCCAGTGATCTCTCTGCAGAAGCTGATCGTGCGGGAGGTGGCCAATGAGGAGAGAGGCATGTTTCTGATCAGCGCATCTTCAGCTGGGCCTGAGATGTATGAAGTGCACGCTGCTTCTAAAGATGAACGCAATGCCTGGATGAGACTCATCAGAGAGGCTGTGGAGAGGTGTGTAGTGATGAGGAGTGCAGTGCTGTTCCCATCACCATAACACCATAAGATGAAACATGTCGTACTTGTGTATATTAATTCTTCTCTACAAGGACAGCTGAGAGGAAAAAAATCTCTCTTCAGCTTTTGTTGTAGTGTGTGATTTGACTAATTTTAAATTGTATTTGTTTTGCTAAGTTGCCCTGAAGAGGAGGATGAGACTACAAGCGAATCAGAAGAGGAAAAGAGAGTTACCGAAGCAAAGATCCAAAAGATTCACAGGCTTCAAGGTGATACAAGCAACCAGCTATGCTGATGAATCCAAAGACGGTTTATAATAGCTGAAATGTTTAACTTATAATACCTAGATATATCTATCCATTAGCATTGCCATTCATCTTAATTTATCTTACATTACTATGGAATTGCAGGAAAATTACATTTTGACAAATGCTTATGGCACCTCAAGAATGCACATAATCCCAAACCCTTGACCTACTGTATACTGTCGGTGTATGCATTGATAAATTCATTCCATGCTTTGAGAGCTCTCCAAAAATGATCTGTTACTGGTAAAACGAATGAAATGAAATGCATCTGATTTTTGAATGTTGCTTGCAAAGAAACAATTATTTCACCAGAATTCAGTTTCTTTCGAATAGCAGTTAATAAGTGGTGTAGTTTCATTTGCGTCAGGTAAAGAACTTTTTTTATTTTTAACATGACAACCGACCACTTTCTTTCACAGAATCTCTGTGCGGCCACGATCACCTCATCTGTGCCAATCTGGAGGAGAAGCTCCACATCTACGCCGAGCTGTCAGTCATGGCAGGACAACGCGAGGCAGGTCCAGATCCAAGGCTGCTGGTACGGCCCAGCACTGAAGACATTCCCCAGGCTGGAGTACTGCTCGGCGCTGCTCTTAAAGAGGGTGGGAGTCTGCTGAGAAACACACATCAATACATACACTACCATTCAAAAGTTGTGAGGTCAGAAAGATTTAAAATAATAATAATTTTTTCAGCAACGATGCATCAAACGTGACAGTAAAGACATTTATGATTTACCAAAAGATTTCGATTTCGAATAAATGCTGTTCTTTTGAACTTGTATCAGAATTTCTACAAAAATTCTGTTTTCAATATTGATTATGATCAGAAATGTTTTTTGAGCATCAAATCAGCATATTAGAATGATATCTGAAGGATCATGTGACACTGACGACTGGAGTAATGATGCTGAAAATTCAGTTTTGCCATCACAGTTTTGACAACAAATTACATTTAATATGAAAGCCTATTAAAATAGAAAACAGTCATTTTCAATTGTAATCACATTTTAAAATATTACTGTATGTTTGATCAAATAAATGCCTTGGTGAGCGTAAGACACTTTCAAAAACAAAATATCTTACCATTTAAAAAATTTAGGGTACATGCACATACTCGCACCCATAGATTTATAGACACAATATGCTTCACTTTTTCAATACTTTTTAACCTTACTTCTTAACAATACAAGTTTTTTTCATGTTATTGAACCACAATACACACAACTGCATGCATAGCAATCTTGACAGTTATTAATATCGGGCTGTCGCACTCTCTGTTTATTAGCGGAGAACCTGAGAGCAGCTCTCTCCTCTCACTGTGCTTCTGCTGCCGTCCTGTCTGGTCCAGAAGAACAGACTCAATCTGAGCCCTGCGGTTCCTCCTCGCCTCAGCCTCCTGACAACCAGAGCCCACTGACGGACACCCACCACAGTGAAGAGGAGGAGGAGGAGTGGAGAGGAGAGGAAGGCTTAAAAACCCAGGTCTTTAATCACAGTGCGGACGCTGATCACAATATTCACCTGAAGGTAAATGTGAACTGGATCCTGCTCGTAAATAGCACTTAAACACATTTAAATGGCCATTATTTGCACAAGAGATTACTACTAGAAAATGGATTGTGGTAGTATAATGTCAAAGCATGATTGATTTACTAATAGAAATATACAAATATGGGTAAGAAATATTTAATATTTTCCAGTATTAGTGATTTAAATTGTGCAGCATAAGAGGTACAGTCACCCTGTTTAAATAATTCACATTCTCCCTCCACTATCACTTCTCAGTCTTTTGTGTTACTAAGTATTAATGAGCTTGAAATAAGAGGAGTCCATTTTACTGCCTCCAGGGTCCCGTTTCATTAAAAATAAAAGCGAAGAATTAGGCTTTCATTTTCTTGGATCTATTTTCTGCTGTCTTGTGGTGCGCTGCACAGTATGTCATGCTGATTAGGTTTTTTTGTGCTGCTGACATGGGCACAAGCTCATGAAAGGAGATATTTAAATATTTACAAGGTATTTACCTTTTATTGTTAAAAAAGCAAGGGATTCTTGTGTTTTACTGGATTTTAAATATTTAACCATTTATTTTGGACACATACAGGACTTAGATTAGGCCAGGATTTGGCCTTAGTTCAATTAGGACATTTAAGTAGCTTTTATAAATGTGCCTTTAAAAATGACTGGTGTGCATCTTGAGACAAAACAATGGAAGTGACATTTTAAGTTGCTTTCAGTAAAAAAAAAAAAAGCAACTCAAACATGTATTTTAGTCTGGGACTAGGCTTAAGCCTTGTCTGTGAAACCGGGGTTGATTTGGGTTTTAAGATTTAGATTGCCATTCATATTTACTTATATTTGTATTCAGTTCAGTTATCATAGATTTTGGCCAAATCTGTCCTGTTGCACATAAGCAATTCCTAGAAAAACATAGTTTTGTGTCCACCAGGTGGTGCTATAAACTTGATATTGACATAGACAGGGCATAAATCTTATTGCCTTAAGAGGGCAGACTTGTTTGTGTTGATTTCAACACAAAAGAGTGTCCTTATTGCAACTCTCTTCCCATTTCTATTTCCACATTACAGTCCACTAACATCCAGATGTGCAGATTGTGCAAAGTGCACAAATAATATTAATTCTCACTCGCAAAAAAATAAATAAATTTTTTTAGCCCAACACAATGTTTAATGAATCTAGGAAACTAACATCTAGGCATAACAAACATTTTAACTCCCATTAAGAAATCACCCTATCACTTTTTGGGAGGTAATCAATAACGATGCCTTAATGTGTCCCCCCACATTACTCATACATCCTTGAGTGAACGCTTTGCCTCACTCATTTATAAACCTACTTGGATGGGAGGCTGTTTTCTTTAACTCAGGTCACCGCCGCGTGTTTCCTGTGCCGTCTGTTGACTTTGTAGATAAAGAACCAATTGGTGTTTGAGTCAACAGATGCTGACGTTTTTTAGTCATCTTTAGAATACAGCTGAAGTAAACACAACTTTTGCAGTTTCGTAAAATGTGCTACAGGAAGCAGATGTCTGCCACAAAAATATAAATGAAATGTATTGCACTGTTGTTTGCAATAGAATGGAACATATTGCTATACTGCTCACATCTATGCTGTTATCTTTCGAGTAGTAGACTCGATGTGTCAGATTAAAAAAAGTCTTAGTTTTGGTTTAGAGTTCTTTACTTTTTCTTGCTGATTGTTTGTTGTCTTAATGCAGGTGAGTCAGAGTGTGCAGAGCTTGACTCAGCTGCTGTACAGTCTACAGGTGAGCTCATGTCACACAACCACATACCAACTGAAAGAATAATTATAGTGGACAGGCCTTACGTCAGACGCACATAAACACGCGATATGACTCCGTTGTAATAGCTCTGTCCAAGCCTTAAGTTTCATCGCCTGAACATGTTTGACCAACTATGTGGCTTTATCTCTTATATAATTCGCTGTGGTTTGGATATATAATAGGATGTGTTGTAATGCAGGTGATGCTGGATGTAGACATAAGTGACACACCTGTGAAAGGCTCTTAAAAGAGATTGTCCTTCTTTTTACAAAACATTGCCATTTCCTAGCTATTTTAGATATCATTGTCAAAGGGATAGATTTGGATGCATTTTTATTGTTTGTTTGTGAGTAGGCAGACATAATAGAGCTGCTCAGTCATGATGTCAATTTGTAGGTTAACCTGGAAGGCTAATACAAAATGGGTTCCCTCTGGAATACCGAATGGGTTTTTAGAATAACTGTGTTTGATTCATGAGTCAAATAAAACTTTGACATTTTGTTCTACAGCATAATGTACACACACAGTCAGACCTCAAATGTGAATTTGTGTGCTTTAAAAACAGTTGATGGCTACACAAGGACTGCAGCTACTACTTTTCAAATGTTAGGGGTCAGTGTTTTTTTTTTTTTAATTAATACTTTTATTCAGCAAATGTGACAGTAAAGACATTATAATTTTACAATACAGCAAATGCTGTTCTTTTAAACTTTCTATTCATCAAAGAATCCTGAAAAATATGTATTAAGAATTCGACAAAACTATTAAGCAGCAATCAGCTTTACCATCACAGGAATAGATTACATTTTAAAATAGGAAACAGTTAAATTTGAATAATCTTTCACAATATTACTGCTTTTACTGTCTTTTTGATTAAGTAAATGCAGCCTTGCTGAGCATAAGATACTTTTGACCCCAATATTACAGTATGTTTACATGATTGACAAATCAGCCAACCGTTTTTCTCTATAAAGGCCAACAGTTAACTATGTAAACACTTAAAACCACAAGAGAGAAAAAAGTTTAGCTTGATTGAAAATGTAACAGTTTTCAAAGTCAGTTTTCTCTGATCATGAATCTGAACCTGAGCATAGACTTACATTTTTAGCCACATGCATTTGAGTTATGGTAGTAATTTGTGTTGTAGAACAAAACGTTAAAGTAATTCTTCAATGTCTTCAAGTATTGTAAACCACAGACCTTATTTTACTCATAAATCGAAAACCGCTGTGCTAAAAACCCATTAGATATACCAGAGGGAACCAGTGTCTAAAAGTGATCATTTTCCTCAGGTTAAGGACTAAAAACAGCTCTATTTAACAAGTCACTAGAGACAACATGAGAGAAGAGTTTAAAAACACATATCTCAGATGCAATTTGTGGATGGGGCTCGTGTAAGTTGATTCATATACATCACCATTCAAAAGTTTGGGCAATGTATGATTTTTTTTTTTTACAAATGTTTTTAAAATAAGTGTCTAATGCTCACCCAGGCTGAATTTATTTGATCAGAAATACAGTATAAACAGTAATATTGACAATTTTAAATAACTGTTTTCTATTTTAATAAATTTTAAAATGTAATTTATTCCTCTTGTGGCAAAGTCTTCAATGTCACATGATCCTTCAGAAATCATTCCTTATTATTACCAATGTTGAAAATAGTTGTGCTGCTTAAAATGTTTGGGAAACAGGGATCATTTTTATTCTATTAATAATTCTATTCTGATAATATTATTTTCCTTAAAAAAAATCTTACTGAACCCAAACTTTTGAATGGTAGTGCACTTGTAGCTTAAAGAGCCAAAAAGAAGGACTTTACCTTTTGATGATGCAGGTCGGATGAATTGAGGGTTGTTGCCTACCTAGTGATGGTTTAGCTGAGACATTACACACTGGTGTTAGCTAATTCTGGAGATAAGAGCCATTTTTAGCAGTGATAAAAGGTATCTCACCGTTGATCTCCTTTACATTAATACTCTCGCTTTTTGTGAATAGGCCGCAGTCACCATCCAAGACAGTTGCTATGAAGTCCAGAGGCTCCTCCTCCTCCTGTTATCAAACACCTCCTCTCACCCACACTCCCGCCCACTGCCCATCGCTCGCAGCAGCCAGGCCCTGCAGGAGCAGGAGCGCCAGCGGGAGGCGGAGCGGCGTCGGGAGGAGCTGGCGGACGTGGCCCGTCTACGGGGCACCCTGGTACGAGAGCGGCAGCAGTGGGACCGAGAGTGCCAGGTGCGGCAGATTCAGCAGTCGGAGCTGGAGACGTCATTGGAGCAGAGGGAGCTGTTGTGCCACCTAGAGGAGCGGAGGCTGCAGAGCGAACGACAGGAACTCCATGAGCAGCTGCAGGAGTACCAGCAAAGCCTGGAGAGGCTGCGAGAAGGTCAGAGGAGTGTAGAAAAGGACAAAGAGAAGCTGGAAACTCAGCGGAGGCTGCTGGAGAGTTTGAAGCATGGCTGCCAGCATAACCTGCCCACCATGGTCATACCACTAGATGGACAGCAGACACAGGTAGGATCAGTGAGTGGATGGGAATGTGTCGGACTCAGTGGTGGTCTGTGTGATGTGTAAATTAAAGTCACCCTGAGCCACCATGAAATCAAAACTGAAAATTCTTACCCTTTATGGAATATTGTAGTGTTTTTTATATAGTGGATTTTACCGATACCTAGGTTGGACCACGCTGGCCAATAGCCGATTAATCAACCGATAGTTTGTAAAATGGATACTGAATGAAAACAAAACATAAAATAGTGCTAAACTTTATTACAAAAATTGAAAAACAGTACTGAACCACGAAAATGTACTGTACTTTTTAAATATAAACAATATTAATATATTAATTACATTTGTTAGTTCATAGTGCAGTAACTTATGTTAAGAGATACAGCTTTAAAATTTTAATTTCAACATTTACTAATAGATATTTACAATGAACAATACTAACCCTTAGTTAATGTTACAAGTGGAATCTTATTGTAGTGTTACCATTAGAAACCAAATCATGAAATCCAATCATGCTGAATGATGACCAGCTTTAAATATCTACACAAAGGCCAGAGCATTGAAATTAAACGCACATGTATATTGTATGTTTACTCTCACACTTTATTTGCTTCTATTTTAGAACACCTTATTATCTAATCAAAATAGCAAAATATGTGTTACAGTGGCGATAAAAAAAGAACTGAAATCTTGTATATGTTTCTGGCTGCAAGCATGAACATATATCAGTTTGCTTTCTCATGTCTCTAGATTTACATATGCAACTTCCCTGCATATCGAATGCAAAAAAAGCAAGCAGCTGGATAAAAACAAATGCAAATAGATGGTAACAATCGTGAAATTAAATATTTGGGTTGGGCTTGTATGCGGTTTTGTCACATTATTTTATAACCGCTTGAAGTACTAATGTTAGCATCCTCTCAGCCTTGACTGGAAACTGCTGTTCTCCAGTCAGCAAATGAATTACTTTATAATGATATGAAAACTTCACGCACCGTATGAGTTTACCTGTAAAAATGCAAGGTGGAATGATAGAAACTTGAGATTTCCCATTAAATTGAACCTGACAGCTCTGAATATCAGTCAATTTTGTAGGCCACAGTGACTTCGGGGTTGGACAAGAACTTAGAAACAAAATACTATTATTCATTTACATATACAATACATATTATTCAAATTAAACAAAAATGTCTTTGTAGCATACCATTAACGGTGATCATGTTTTGACATCTATAGGTTTGAGAAACTGCCTCCAATTATTGCACTTGATTATGATTGCAAATTTTAAATCTTCTTTTGCCTGTTTAACCATGTTTTTGAAAGAAACTTGTTGTCATTCATATTCTGGTTGGTCGATTTGCACATCAGAGAAGACTCGGCACTTTGTCAGATTTCTCTGGCTTTTGTACAATGATTTGAATTGGCTTAGAATACCACATAGGAGAATCTTCTTTAAAACACCTTTATACATTTGTGTTATGCGCATTAATTGAAAGTAGTTTAATTTAGAATAATGTGTGAGGAGACTGCAGCTCTCTTGCTTCCTGTGATGGATTGCCACCAGTGCCACTAAGGCAGCTTTGCTTTAGGGCCATTGTAGTTTCTGCCTGTTTGTTCTATTTGCATGTTCTTCGTATATGTTTGTATGTGTTTGAAATATTCCTAAAAGCTGTAGCTGTGAGCTGTGGGAATGTCATAAAAGCCTTCGTGCACAGCTTGAGTCTGGAGACACAGCTGTCTTCTAAATGCTGACATATTTCTTTGCTCCTCTGCTCTTTCCTCCTTTACTCTGTTGCCAAAACACCCAGGTAGTGATGTCAGAGGATAGCGCTCCCAAATCCTCTCTCATCTGACTTTGAAGATGGAACAAAACTGTCAGTTATGAATTCAAGGCTGAGAAACTATATTTCCTGTTTTTCTTGATCCCATTTGCTTTCTTTTTTGGTCATGTAAAAAAAAGCACAGACCTTCTGTCTGTTCTCTTTCTTTCTTTCTTTCTTTCTTTCTTTCTTTCTTTCTGTTCCTTAAAATTTTCAGCTGTTTTTGCATTCTTCTTTCTCTCTCTGTACCATTAAAAAGTTTGGGGTCAGTAAGATATACGTTTAACTGTTTTTAAAGAAGTCTCATATGCTGACCACAGCTATATTTATTTAATCAAAATATAGTAAAAACATGAATATTGTGAAATATGTTTTACAATTTATTGTTTCTATTTCAAGATATTTTAAAATGTAATTTATCCCTCTGATGGAAAAGCTGAATTTTCATCAGCTTTTACGCCAGTCTTCAATGTCACATGATCAGAAATCCAGTCTTCAGAAATCATTCTTATATGGTGATTTGGTGCAAGAAACATTTCTTCTTATTATCAATGTTTAAAATACTTGCTTAATATTTTTGTGGAAACCATGATGCAGTACACATTTTTTTTAATGAATCTCTGACACATTATTTGTTCTATTTAAGGCGGGCGTACACTGCACGTTCGGACACTCGGGAGGTCCTGAGTCATTGCACGTTACGAGTCAGTTAACCTGATCGCATCATAGCTGCTGGTACACGGCATGACTGTACTGCACGGCGAGCTGGTGGCAATCGCACAAGCTTCTGCGCTGAACACACAGACTGGAGCTTTCAATTCAGCTTTCAGTGAACACACAGACTGGAGCTTTCAATGCTGCTTTGGGTAGAAAAATAAATAAAATAAAAAGACGAGTGTGCAAATGATTTGGTGAAAAACACAGAACAACACAGCCATTCTTTTCAACAAAAACTACTAGACAGTGTATTTGTGTGTGTGTCAGTGTATGCGCATGCTGTAGGGTTGCAGCCACTGGGCTATAATAATATTCATAGACCTAGCCTATGTGACATGGTTGTGCATGATTTGGCAATAGGGGACACCCTATACACTGGTCAAAATCCACTGGACTCCCTGAACTTTTTTAAAACGTGTTTGAAAATTATCGGTATGTTGGGAGGTGCTCATAGTGTGCCCGGCTCGGCTCGTAATTCCTCTCACACAATGCGAGCCGTGACTATACGAGCATCAACAATTTCCACACGATTTTTCCCGAGAGAAAAAAAAATCGCCTGCGAGCTCGTACGACTGCAAAAATCGCAACAAATGTGGCTTTCACACCGAAGGAGCATTTTGGTAGTTTGTGTAACTATTGGTGGAACTACCTGCTTTTTGGCATGTTCGCACCGCACGAACTGGGAACAATTTTAGTTTTAAAAAAGGGATGACTAAATTAGCTCCTACTTCAGAGGAGGGTCTAACCCAGCACAATAGGAACTACCAATGAGGTAAGTCTATGTTAATTGGCCGAATGCATGCCATACGAAACAAGCCGTGTAAACACACAGTTTGCATGTACTCACTCCACGAACATGGAAAACAGTGATGGATGGACCAACGCCAAAATCCAGGCACTTAACCTTTATGCTACGGAGTTACTGACGTTGTTGAATGCTGCGCCTAAACAACGACGCTGTCGTATGACTTTTGCCACTTCAGAGTTCCTACTGGCAGTGCAATTGGGAACATTTAGTTCTCGGGGGACCGCCCTGATGGCTAGTTCCTAGAACTGTTGCGAAAGCCCCTTATGTGTGGGGGTTTTCTCTCTCTTTCTCTTTCTGTTTTTGAGATGAACAGTATTTTGGATGATTGGATTAAACCAACTGACCTGACCTCCCAAACACGCCTTGACAAATAAATAAGACTACGGCAAAAACCCAAACACAACGAATTTTATAAGGTCTAAAGCCAATGTTGCCTTTTCAGGCAGAGTCAAATCAGGTGTGGCAGTCCATTGAGGAGGAAAACATTTCATTCCTCGACCTCTTGTACACAGGGAGGATTCAGTTGTGGTCAAGCGCCTGTTTCTCACACACAGCTAAGCCTCTGATTCATTACCTGCGAAAATGAGAGTAATTCATGGCTCATCAGTCTTAGGCCGTGTGAGGTGGTCTAAGCTTCAACCTCTTGACTGTGCACTAATAAACAAGCTAATGATTAATTATAATTGAAAAGCCCCTACCAAGGCAAAATAATTAAAAACAACTCTTTGTACTTCATTCTGCTGGTCAGGGAAGTGATGTTTCATTTGGGTGTGTGGTTTGTAAAGGACTGTTTAAAAATGATTGGAAAGTGCAAGGGCGAGATGATTAATTCTTGTTAGAATATTTTTTTGTTTTTTCATAATCAATTTCCTAAATGCAGAGGTAGAGGCTGATATGCTGTTTTTTGTTTTGTTTTGTTTTTACAGTTTGGGGTCAGTAATACTTTAATTCAGTAAGGATGCATTAAAATGATCAAAAGTGACAGTAAAGACATTTATAATGTTACAAAAGATTTATATTTCAAATAAATACTTGAAAAAACAACAAGGTTCCCACGAAAATATTAAGCGGCACAACCATTTTGAACCAAATCAGCATATTAGAATGGTTTCCGAAGGGTCATGTGACACTGAAGACTGGAGTTATTATGCAAAAAATTCAGCTTTGCCATCACAGGAATAAATTACATGCTAAAATATATTAAAATAGAATTTTTTTTTTTTTTTTTTTTTTTTTTTTTTTACAATATTTCTGTTTTTACTGTATTTTTGATCAAATAACCCACTTCTATCAAAAGCCTAGAAAAAATAAACATAAAGATGCTTTTTGAAGTCCAGTTGTAAAAGAAAAGAAAAAAACTCCAGCTTTTTGAAGTCTTATGAATACAGCCAGAATATGAGAGGTAAAATCCTTCACAGCCTGTTATTGCTGTTACGTGGATTCCTCCTCAGAATGAAATCTTGACTTAAATAGCTTGTGAGTGTGTATCTTCCACCATCTTAGCTTTGACCTTTTGGGGAATATATTTCTTTAAGACTCTCCTACACGCATGAACTACACACAATAGATCCACTTCAGGTCCAAGTTATTTGTGGTATTATTTGTGGGGGCCGATTAGCATAAAACAGTGATTTTGAGCTTGTGGGCCAATGATTCAGCCTGGCCTTAAATACATATGCAATACACATATTTAACCAACTGAATGAATGAGGAAAAGCTCAGGAAGAGAGGTGAAGAGGTGGATATGATGTCTGATGGCAAAAACATCATCATACTGTAGGCTCTGTTGTCAGTTTTCTGAAGTTAAGCAGCCATTTAGAATGAAGTACACAAAAGAAAACTATGGAAAAAAAGAAAAGGCCTTTGGATGACTGATGATGTAATGTGGACGTAATACAAATTTATATAATTTATGCTAATAAAGGTAAGATGGAAATTAAAACTAAATTTAATATCATGGCTAACCTCTAATTTTTTTCTTTTTCTTTAATGTACCCTGATTACACTACAATTTAATTAAAACATTTAATAAATACACCATATTCTGTAAAGTCCTCTTATGTTAGACACGATTTCTTGCAAGATTTTTTTCTCTTTTTAATTATTTATCTTATATTGTTTTCCACAATCTCACTCATAGAATTAAACCGCTTAAGTATGCTTACTGCTGTCATCATGACTTGTGAAGTTGTGAAGAGGTGTGAAGTTGTGTGTTATTAACATGTGATCCGATCCTGCAAAATTTCACAGAAAGTGAGGTGCAGGAGTATAGACTATAATTGCGTTGTTTCTAGAGTTGTATTGTGTACATGATATAGTGATATGTGAGAGATGTGCATCTTTGTCGTGCAGGACGCTGGTCACCATCAGGACGAGCATGGATCCATTTTTGTGAACGAGGCAGCATTTATGTCTCCCTCTCTAAACAACCGGCACATCCACCTTCAACATCATCCACACCATCATCATCAGACTGTCCGCCTGCACTCAGGATCTATAGGATTCTCAGATTCTCCCAGTGCTCAGAACAGTCTCAATTCACTCCTGGCACGATCCAACCACAGACAGAGCTCTGCTGGAGTGTCCGATGCTCCTGCAGGGCATGAGAGTTGGACCGGAGGAACAATGTACTCGACCCCTCTGAGAAGTCTAACAGAGAGCCCAAATGATGGTAATGTTTTTACTGCAATCACTTGTTACTTAGTTGGGGTGGGCAGTATGTCAAGTCTTATGTCACAGTATGAGTATTTTGTAAGTTATTTTTGCTGAACATTCTCCAGCCCCGTATAAAAATATCTGCATTTCTTGGTATTAAAAAGTAAAAATAGTAATATTATGAAATATTATTGCAATTTGATATAACTGTTTTCTGTTTTAATATATTTTAAAATGTCATTTATTCCTGTGATGGCAAAGTTGGATCATTACATCATTACTCCAGTCTTCAGTGTCACATGATCCTTCAGAAATCATTAGAAACATTTCTTATTATCAATATTGAACACAGTTATGATGCTTAGCATTTATTTGAAATAGAAATCTTTTGTAGCATTATAAATGTATTTACTGGTTTCATTAAATTTAATACATTTTCTGAATAAAAGTAAGTTTCTTTAAAAAAAAAAAAAAAATCTTAATGACCCAAAACTGATCAAATCTGGCTCAATGTAAAAAAGCTTCACATTATGTTTACTTGAGTTAAAAACAAGACTTAAAACAGGGATGCATTATTAATAATTGGATGAATCACATTTAAAGCCATTATAAAATACCTGTTGCAACATTACTTGGCAACCGTAAATAACCTACAGTTACATCATGCCTGCACAAGACATTTGGTGTGACACGTCAAACTGACCACACAGGAAACACCCATCTGCGACTCACTTTAGAGTATGTGCTAGTTTTCTGATTTAAAACCGTGTCACGGATATGCTGCAATATGAATGGTATTGCAGAATATCTAATGATTGACATATTTCTACCATTATATACTTGCCCATTCTGCTAGTTGACAGTTTGGCTTGATTTTCTGCTTTTTTTTTTTTTTTTTTTTTACGTTTGCCGGGACGCAGATGCAAAAGAAAGAACTGATTTCATCACATCTACTTGCGTATCATTATTAAAACTTGTGTTGCAGCAGTGAAGGTCGATTCGCTTTCTTTGTGTTGTTAATCTGTGTTTAATAACAAAGATTCATCCTCACTCTATCACACCCAGGTACAAACACGCACAGATACACATCTGTCTCAGCGATCTGTCTATTTACTGTCGGGATGACAGTGGTGTGTGAATCAAGGGCCGCCAGATACGGGAGACTGATTGGAACATTGATCTAAAAAATCTTTACCGAGTGACCTGTCATCTCACAAGAGCGAGGAGGGGAGAGGGACAGAAACTTATTCATCTGATATTTACTCATGAGCTGTTCGAGTTGTCTGTTTAACATTACGAATCGTCCCTCTCACACACACAAACACATACATTTCATCTCTGTAATGTCTAAAGGTACTTGTTGAACATTTTAACCCTACAGTAAATAACACATCTTATTTACTTGCTTTAAATGTTGTATCCTGTATATTGATTGCCTCATTAACCCTCTCTCATTATTGACAGAGTGTGCACAAGGGTGCATGTTTAGCTAGATTAGGGTCCCACTTCCTAGCTTTATCATCTATAGAGTCTTTTTCAACATTAATATCCATAGTGTATATATACCAAATTTTTTTACCCAGAATCCCCTGCTTTCTACAAGAAAACTATATCAGTGTGTGCGTAATTGCATACTGTCTAAGCAGGTACTACATTTGAATTTTAACTTATTTCATGACCATTAAAACAGAATGTCCAATATAGTATGAATATGGGTATGAATGAAATTCATTAAAAACTGTTGCGTTGCTTCACTACTATTCACAAATCCACTCCCGTAGCCTCATGGGATAGTAAAGTGTCCAGCAAATGCGCAGTTCAGTATCTCGGTGGAAGTAGTAAGCCATCCAGGGACTTTTCACCTACTGTTTTTCGAATACTTTGTATTCTATTGGCCTACTGTTTTTCCACAGTCTATATCGTATGAAAGTATTTGATTTCGGATGCAGCGTTTGTCAGTCTTGACACCATCTGATGAGTGTTGCACTCAGGTCAGTTTGGCTGGTTGACATGGCTCAGTTAGCCTGTGCTGGTAGTAGCATTTTTCTCCATTGATGGGCATTTATTCAGGCAAAATGCAGATTTTTACAAGCTATATATATATACTTTTGAAAGAAATGTATCATTTTATTCAGCAAGGATACATTAAATCATTTTTCAGTGCTGTCCTTTTGAACCTTGTATTCATCAAAAAAAATCCTGAAAAAAACATAACGTATTAAGCAGCACAACCATTTTCAACATTGATAATGTTTCTTCAGCATCAAATCAGCAAATCAGAATGATTTATGAAGGATCATGTGACTGAAGACTGGAGTAATGAAAGCAAAAATTACATCTTAAAATATTTTAAAAAAAATATTTTAAATTGTAATAATATTTCACATAAGATACTTTCAAACATTAAAAATACATGTACTAGACACTATCTGGAGGTTTTGTTGGGGAAACCAAACAAAGACAAAAAAAAAAAAAAGAATCCACTAAAGATCTGAAGCAATTGGAAATGCAGTTTGCCCCTGTTGATATGACACCTCAGGTGAATTACATCTTAAACATCTAGGGTCACAAAAGATTATGTTGATGACGCATGCACAGGCTTAAACTGAAAAAGAAATTTCCTTATAGTCTACCTTCAAAATTGAACATTTGTTACCTGTCCTTCAAATTACCCATTATCTCTCTATATATGAAAGCCTTGATTGAAGTGCCTGTTAAATCAACATGACTATAACACTGCTTTGTTTAACTGTTTATTCAGAGGTCAAGACCACAGCCTTACAATAGTCACTGTTTGACTGGGTCATAGTCCCTGTTGAGAAGCAGGTAATTAAATGTTAGAAGGATTCATCAGTTTCATTCACAACATAACATGAATGTAAATGACATGTGATGGCACTTGAGCTGTACCCCTTGTGTGGGTTAGATTTTTTGAATGCAGCAACAATGAAGGTAATAGTTTGCTCAAAAATGTAAAACTTCCAACCCCTTATCATTTTCTTTGGTGAAACACAAAAGAAGCTTCTGTGCTCCATACAGTCCAATGAAAATAGATGGCCTCAAAATTTGGTCTGTTCCTTACACATAGGAAGACCATCAATGAATACAGTCTTAAATTTCAATCTGTTCCTCACACGAAGACTTACAATATAGCAGTGGTTCCCAACCATGTTCCCGGAGTACCACCAAAACTTCACATTTTGCATGTCCCCTTTATCAAACACACCTGATTCAACTCATCAGCTCATTATTATAGACTCTAAGCAAAGCCATGTGAAGGCAAGCCATGCAACCTTAGCCAGATAAAAGCGCAACACAGCGGTACGCAGGGAAGGAAACGAGGCCGTTTTTAACTTTGCACACTTTCCGCTTTAACTTTGCGCACGAGCAGATCCATTTCTTCGCTAGAGAAGCGTTACATTTTTCCACTTGCAAATTCCACCACGTAAATAGCAATCCGCCATGGCGCGAGCGCAACTGGCTTTTAAAAGGTATGGGAGATGAGACTCTGATTGGTTTATTGCACTTTACGCCCAAAACACACCCATTACTCATTAAGAGAATAGGGACAACCCTCATCAAATGGTCATCTTTTACTTTTGCTCATTTAATAAATCAACAACCCATCGTCTAATCTTCAACATGTTTGCTCTTAAACGTTCATTTTGGATTGGTATATTTTTAGAGTTTACAATGAACAAAAACACTCTTTTATAAGATAGGTCACTGACAATTGCTTGACAGGTATGATTTAGTTTGCTTCAGGTGACTATTGATGACGTAATGACTAATAACATCCGATCTGTCTTCACAGATGTGGGTCAGCTCAGCAATCTCCAAGAATCTTGGTCAGCCGAAGGAACAGGGGTGGGGCTTCCTCAAGCCGACGTCCTGCTTGTCAACCAGCCCTTTGTTACCATGGAGACAGAGAGCAGAGATACTGATGGAGAGGAGAACATTGTGTATCTCTGAAATGAACAAACAAGCTTTAGTTGGTTTTGAAACAAAACATTTGGACTTGGACTTGGATTTGCAATTTGAGATTTGGATCAGGATATGATCCCACTCTTTATTTGTGTGGGTATTTTTATTCTTTCATTCATCTTAGCACACTTTTGGCCTTCTGTGACATTCTCCAGACTTCATAGCACTTACTTTGGTCCGTGTGTGAGATGGGACTTGTCGAGTGGCTGTGTTTTGCTTTATAGCCTGGAGCCTGCAATGACTGAATCAGGTTAGGCAGTTTCTGCACACGTTTACTCGCACATACTGAAGTCCCCTCCCACAATGCTGCACAGTGTAGTTTTCTCCAACTGTTCATGTCAGCTTACATCAGGACACAAAAATACTGACCCTTTCATTCAGTAGATGGACGATGACTTGGTGTATAAAGCATTCTCTGCCTATTATATGAGTCAGGCTTATGTATGCATGCATGTGAGTGTGAGTCTGAGTGTGTGTGTGTGTGTGTGTGTTAGTGTAAGGAATCACATTATCTCCTCTTTCAAATTCAATCTCTCACTTTAGGAAATTGGTTTCACATGTATGGATGGAGGGGAATGTGTAAAATGTGTCCTCTTCTGAAACATTTCAGTTATTTGATGCTCACGAGACATTGCCTATAATGTCACATATGCAGTGAACATCTGAAAAGTCTCATCAGCATTCAGATTACACACTGGCATTCACCTTTATCTCTTGATACTTTAGGACAGTATATTGTCATAGCAGCCTGAAGGCTTTGTTCATGCATTTTGCATGTTGTCAGTTACATTATTCATTGTTTGTTTTATGTGGATCAACATTTTCATCACTTTTTGTTCATACATAGGCTATATTTTTGTAAATAGCATAAATTCAGGCCTGCTGTAATTTCAATCACACTAAAAAAAAAATCCCTATTCAAATTCGAGCCATGATTATTATAAACAAAAAAGACTCCAGACCAGTACTAGGGGTTAATATGTACTTGAGTTAAACTGACAAGAATTCAGTGTGTATTTGCTTTTTTCTAAGGCTTATCACTGATTTAAAAGCAGGTGCTTTGCTGCGCATGAGAACACTTGCTATCCTTTGTTTTGTTTCTTCTAATGCATAGACCCTATTTATTGTTGATATTTTGAAGGAATAATTGTATGTACATAGAGCATGTTTTGTATAATTGTTGTATGTAGACGGGTGTAGTAAATGTTCATACATCAGCTTGTGTATTTTTTCTTGTTTTAAATAATCTTCATCTATTTTTTTTAGCATCCTGAAATCTAATATTTACAATGATGTGTTTATGTACTCAACTGCTAGATTGCTAGATACCAGTTCCAAATAGATATTTTAAATTCTTTGTCGGTACATGTGTCATCTATGCATTTTTGAATGCAGGTCTAAATATGTTAACTTTGATTTCATGTTGACTTAAAAATACATACATAATTAAATTGTAACTTCTCATTATAGTCAAGTTTCCCTTTTAAGTAAGAATGCATTAAGGTACAGAAGACTGTAATTGCAAATGCAGCAAATGCATTTAGCTGAACAAGTAACGTAAATAAAATGAGCGACCCCAAACCGTAACTCTAGAACCAACTGATTAATAATCCACAGAACAGTTTTTCAGTAGACTGTGAAATATTTATCAGTACAAGACAAAACACACGCTGCTGGGCAGAAAAAAAATCATGCAAATGTGTTGGGAGTCCAAAAGTTTGCCTTTAGGTTACAACTTCTAGAATTTCAAAGAACTGTAGGTCTGACCAAAATAAGGAAAAGGCCTCACTGCAGATACGGCTACATTCAATTACTGTGGTTAAAATTGATAATCATATATCAATATATTGTCATATATTGTCATAATCTCTTATGTTTTATATATTTATGGTGACTATAACAAAACCTCTTTTTTTCTGCTTATAGCCCTCCCCCTATTATTTAGGGACCTCTAAATGTTATTTGCACACACTAACAAAGTCAATATATAGTGCTGCTGAGTAATGCTTCCGTCTGTGGGGACAGTAGCCAACCGTACAAAACGCCTCCCCATGGCACCGTAATGACTTTAGGAGCAGTTCCACTGTAAACCTGTCATCCCAGCAAATAAATAACGGCCATTAACTAGCATCCCACCTATGGCCCCTTTCCTGTGCATACTACTCTACATATTACTCTGACGGGTGTGTTAATCTAGAGACACGAGAGGACATAAACATAATGAATATAGAAAATGGCTACCAGGCGGTCTTTGATTTTGGAGGCCTAGAAATGGAACAAAAAATGTATATCTGCTACAAAACACACAGAACGTATTTTTGCATTTGACGTTTTTTCTTTTTTTTTTTTTTGTAAACGTGCTAGACAGACATTTTTGACAATTTTTCTCATCTTTTACAGTGTCTTGCTCATGAGTGCTGCTTAAAACGCACCTCAAGGACCTTTCTGTTTTTTGAGTTTTGTATTTCACTGTTCTGCTTCTTGCATTTTTAAATGCCCCTTTAATTTGATTGTGGTGTTCCAACCGCTTATATTTAAGAGCAATGAAACTTTTCACTGTGTGTATCATTCTGCTTGTCTGTTTATTATGTGCCCTTCAAGTGGATTCAGAAATATCTTTATTAGCGAACAAGCGGAATCGTATTTAAAAGTTGCCAAATTGTGACATTGGAAGAGGTGGGTCAATTTAAAACATGGTGAAAACACTGACCCATAATAAAGATAATATCTATAATGTATATAGGTGAGCAGAAAGTCAGCAGAAAGAATATATAATATAATATAATTAGGGCTGTCAAACGATTAATCGCATCCAAAATAAAAGTTTGTGTTTACATAATTTATGTCTGTGTACGGAGTATAATTATTTTCTATATATAAATACACACACATGCATATATTTAAGAAAATGTGTTATTTATATATAAAATATTTATATATAATATAAATTATATATAATATAAATATATATACACAGTATATACATGCAAATATTTCTTAAATATATACATGCATGTGTGTGTATTTATATATAGAAAATAATTATACACCGTACACACACATGTATTATGTAAAAACAAACTTTTATTTTGGATGCGATTAATCGTTTGACAGCCCTAAATATATTATAATATAATATAATATAATATAATATAATATAATATAATATAATATAATATAATATATAATTAAACAAAGTTAAACAAACACGAGTTATACTTTGTGGGTGTCCTTTTCCGATGTGTTTTCCTCCCAAATATTTGTGTGGGGTTGAGAAAGGGTTTGGAGAAATAGATATACAGTACATATCATTTTATTTTTGTCATGTAACTTTTGGTAACCTGCGTGGGTATCAGTAAATCACACACTGACACACATCTGCACACAAAGCTCCCTTCAGCTACAAAGGAAAGCCGTATCCCTGTTTACTAAACACACAGTAATTACATACGCACATTACTGAGCTTTGATGATGGGCAGAGGCCCGCAGCCATCACGCACAATCAAGTGTTTAGTGCTCGTGGACTCTTTCATTTCTTTCTAATCCCTTCATTTCTCCATTCCCTCTTCCTCAGGGAGTGCCAATGCTGTCTTTCATCACTTGACAGAATAAGACAAGTACTTCCCAATTTGTCCTTCTTTAAGCCGTCACGAACACACACACAAGCACGTATGTTATCACCTCATGAGCTCCAGTAATTAGAGGATTCGGTTTGATTGAAGGCCTGTAACTTTAGTCTGCGTGTGGCTGATAGAGCAACATTTTGAAGCCTTTTGTCCCATGTGAACCATGAAGTGTCCCTGTAATTCTGCTGTGGGTGTCAAAACCCGTCATCGGGTCTTTGTAGTGGCGTGTGAGTGGTGTTATATACAGTAATAAAGTAAAGCTGTGAAAGGTGCTTAGGGAGTGGGTTTTAACATCGGTCAGCGGAGCACTTATGCACACACGCAGATCTTCATCTGCACGGCATGCTGAAGTAGGTATCTTAAAGAGTGTCACTTACGTTAAATCCTCCAATCCCTAAAGCCTCTGAGTCAACAAGACACTTATTCACTGTATCAATTTGAAGGCCTGTATCAGTCAAAACTGTAACAGTGACAGTCCACAAATATTCAGTCAAAGAGAAGCCTCTATTCTGAAGCTGTCAGCACAAATACACACACACACACACACACATTGAGGTGCATGTATTCTCTTCAAAAACATTTCATGTATTAATATAATTCTGAGGGGATGTCAGTCAAAGAAATACCGGGGAATGTCAGAAAGAGATTAGAGAGAGAGAAAGAAAGAGAAACGGGGCAGTGTACCTGTCAGTTAAGAACTTTTAAATGAGTCTTTAGTGTTGAAGGGTGTGTGCAGCACTTTGAAGTCTCTCTGAATTACAGCCTTTCTCTGCAAAAATGTTTAACAGAACATTTACCACACAAATGGAAAACAGACACAGAAACAATAACTATAATTTAAAACCATAATTTGGTTTATTTGACTTAGGAAAGGATTACAATGTGCCAGTGTATATGAAATCCCTTACAAAAATAAGTATGCTTAAAGTTCATTTTATTAAGTGTACTTGAGTAAAGTTCAAGTATATTTTTAAGTATAGCCTACTTATAACAATGCACTAGTACTATACATAAGTGGACTATTTCAATACTACTTGAGACTAAATTGGCTCATTTTAGTGTATAAAAGTTTAATATTAAGCATATCATTCGATCAAGCTTATGTATCATTAAGCTCGGTCAAAAGATGGAGTACAAGTATAGTGTAATTTTAAATATACATATTTCTGAAAAGTAAATGAATGAATAGTCTTTAATGTCACTTTTGATTTAATTTAATTAATTCATGCCTTCATATTTTTTTTTTTACCATTCAAATGCCCTATTTGTATAGATGTTTATATACTTTTAATCTTAAAAGTCCATAAAAAATATAAATGATTACATTTACATGTGTGAATTTCAGTTTCTAAAGTAAAACAGCTGTTACACATTTCCACCAAATAATTCCAACCTTTTTGTCCGTAATAAAGTTTTTTTTAAAGTATTTATGATGGATGGATGTTATGCACACAGTGTCTGTAATTGATACCGTTTGGCCTTTGCGGTTAGTGTGGGTGAATACACTCACATATATTCAACCTTTCAACATGTCACCACCGCGGACAATAACAAACACACGCACACCTGTCGTCACTGTGTGTGTGTTACTAATGGCTCACTACACTCCAACTCAGCTGTTCTTGAGAGAGATAAAAGCACAAAGTAATAATGGCTCTGTGTGATAGTGTGTGTGTTAATCTACAGAAGCAGTGTGACCTCAATAAAGTCGTACAGAGTTGAGAGTGTGGTTGTGTGGGTGGGGGTCCTTCACAAAGTGAGTCTGTGTCAGGGGTAAGTGTGTTTATGTGTGTGTGAGAGAGCTGTGTTGAAAGGATGTTTTAATAATGTCTGTGGTGTGGGTTTGTGTGTGTGTGCATGGACCAGCAGGGCAGCATTATGAAGTCTGCATGATAGAAGATGAAGGTTCATTCTGCAGTTCAGCTGACTACAGTTATTACCATCCCAGTCGACCCACCTGCTCTCTCAGCGGTGAGCTTCTGGAGGCGGCTTTGTTCCCTGAAATTACCCCACTGTGCATGTTTGTGTGCGTCTGCGTGTTGACACCCATCCTATATCACGCCTATTGTGAACAAGTGCCTCGTAAGGATCTGTATGCGACTTGTGCTTTGTCTTATAATAAAAGGTTCTTATTTTATTCAGGAAGTCACAAGAGCAGGACCTAATAGCTGTCCTGATTGGCCTGTCATCAGGACCCATCCCATCTTATTAGACATCACACTCCTCCATCTGTCTTCATTAGGACCAGAACACCTCTCTGCCCTATTTCCTCATAAAGATATCCTCATGCATCCAGAGAAGTAATGATACCACATTTCATACTTTACCATTGTGTCCTTCCTTGCTCTGCAGTGAATGGCACTAGTGTTCTTGTGGATCAGCCTTGAAATGTTATTTCACACACCAAAAACAAAGAAACAAGTGAATGTTAACAAGTGAAACTTACATTCCCAAAGCATGTCTGAATCTCTCTAGCATTATTAGAATACAAACAAGATCAGAGTAGGAGTAAACTGTAAACACCCAAAGATTGTGTCTATCTATGTCTTCACAGATATAGACTCACCAGTCACTTTATTAGGTACATCTTGCTAGTACCGGATTGGACCCCCTTTTGCCTTCAGAACTGCCTTAATTCTTCATGGCATAGATTCAACAAGGCTATGATTACATTCCTCAGAGATTTTGGTTCATATTGACATGACAGCATCACGCAGTTGCTGCAGATTTGTCAGCTGCACATATACAAGTCTCATCCCAAAGGTGCTCTATTGGATTGAGATCTTGTGACTGTGGAGGCCATTTGAGTGTAGTGAACTCATTGTCATGTTCAATAAACCAGTTCGATGATTTGAGCTTTGTGACATGGTGCGTTATCCTGCTGGAAGTGGCCATCAGAAGATGGGTACACTGTGGTCATAAAGGGATGGACGTGGTCAGCAACAATACTCAGGTAGGCTGTGACATTTAAAACAATACTCAATTGGTACTAATGGGCCCACAATGTGCCAAGAAAATATTCCCACCAGCAGCAGCCTGAACCGTTGAAACAAGACAGGATGGATCCATGCTTTCCTGTCGTTTAAGCCAAATTCTGACCCTATCTGAATGTTGCAGCAGAAATCAACACTCATCAGACCAGGCAACATTTTTCCATCTTCTATTGTCCAATTTTGTTTAGCTTCTGCTTGACGTGTTGTGCGTTCAGAGATGTACTTCTGCAAGCCTCGGTTGTAACAAGTAGTTATTTGAGTAACTGTTGCCTTTCTATCAGCAACAGTTTGGGGTCAAGTTTTTTAAAAGATAAATGCATACTTTTATTCAGCAAGGATGCATTAAATTTGATCAAAAGTGACAGCAAAGACATTTATAATATTACAAAAGATCGTAATCGATTGTAATTGTAGCCACCCCCCCCCCCCCATACTACATGACAATAAATGCCCTGTGAAATTATACTAAATAGGCAAATTTTATTTATCATTTCATTATGATTGAATTAGATTGTAGGCTTCATGACAAACATGTATCCGTATGTGTGTATGCAATTAAAAAGCAGAAATACCTCAAAAGATCATTAAGCATTAAAGGGGCTATTATGTAGAATTCAGAAACTCTTTTTTGTAGCAACACAGGTGGCCATTAAATGAACTGCAGCCAGCAACCTATTGCTCATTCTCACACTTGTGTACACATAACGTACAAAAGACTGTACGTGATTCAATGCCCCAATGGCAAAATTCTTTATTTGTCTTCTTCTTAGAAGTAAAACGAATTTGGAAAAACCTTTCCTCTCAACAACAAAATTTTTTGAGAAAATCGTAGAAAGCATCTGATCATAGCGAAGTGGGTATGTTTGCACAAGCTCTGCAATTCACCTTTATCATGTTGGCAAATGAGGCAATTCAAATTCCACTGTTATGAAAGTTTGATTATAAAGTATATTTGAGACTATAGATAGACTATACAGATCTGACTATGTGAGACTAAAAAACTATTCCTACTGCTACAAGTCCATCATCAGTAAACCAACTCATCACTTTTGAACATGTATTTGTGGATACAAACATTCTGTCAGTATTGCCATTAGTCAGTGACTAGCAGCTTTTAAACGAAGTGCCAGTCATTAATGCCCCGCTGTGTGTAACCTCCAAGCAAACGCTTAATATCTCATGAACTCAGTGATCCACAAAGATTGCAGCTGTAATAAAACATTACAGCTCCCCAGCAAACCCACACACCACATCACAGCAGTGTGTAATCCAGGAACTGCAGTTGGATGTCAATAAATTCTCTAGATGTTGAGAATGCTTAATGATGACATGATAATTGTTGCAGACAATTTATATACATTTTACATAAAACTGACTGATTAAATCATTAGCACAGAATCAGATACATCTTAACAGTAATCAAATGTTCAGTGCTATTTGTGTACTGAGAGATGCTCTTTGGACTGTCGTTGGAAAACTCACTCAAAGTGGGATTATTCCATTTTATACAAGAATTCTGGACCTCAAATGACTGAGCAGCGTTACAAGAGTGCTTATAAACAACATCACTTATTGCAAAAGCACTCTGGCTTTTCAACATTTGAATCATTCAGCTTGTCTGTTTGTTCCAAATGTCTGTGTATTGTTGGTGGGGATTTTCAGTGAGTCTTTCTAGAGGTTACATTGTTGCACCAGTAGGTGGAGACAAGTGACGGTCTTTATGAGTGAGTCATTAAATCATTCATTCAAAAAATTCATTCAAAAACACAGATTAAAATTAAACCACCAAAGATTTCAATGTAAGATTTCAGAGATGCCTTTTACATTTTTAAAATCGTATGCATATCTTTGTGCCAACATTTTGTGAATAGGCCTTCACTCAGCAAAATATGTACAGAGCCTTTGTTAATCCATTGGCGATTATGAAGGTGTAAAGAATCTGTTAAAACTGGATAAGTTATGTTCCTGCTCATGCCAACTGAAACACTCTTCCAGAACTCTGAATTCAAGCCCACTGTTGGTCAAGGCTGCAGAATAGTAGACAATCCTCTACAAGGGATGTGTACTTTAGATAACAAACTCAACATGATCAGATATGCAGCCCAGGCTTGATTCAAGATCATGCTGAGCACAGCAGGGCTGGAGGCTTCTTAATGGAAAGTGGTAAATTAAGTCTCCCTGTAAGACACTGAACACATACACAAGCACTGTGATCTAAGATTACATGCATACAAAATAATTTGCATGCTGAAACATCTCTCTGAATGTTTTGCAAGCGGTAACAGTCTTCACATATATATTTTGATTTTAAAATGCCCCTGACAAAAGAGCACACATACGTACTCACAAACGGTTTGTAATGCATGATCTGTATTCTAAGGCTAATAGATTAATACCAAATCAATGCATGAAGGGCATGTAACATAATTCACATTAATTCACATCAGGCCTTGGCTCGACTAATGAACAACCCATGAGGAAACATAAATCAGTTAGGCAGATCAATAGGCCTATGTTATAATACATCCATTTCTCTTTCTCTTATGTTCAAGTTCAGCATGATTAATTGGCATGGTAAATGCCATTGGTACATTTGTATTGCTAAGGCACATATAACTCTGTCTTTTTCTCTTCTATCCTTTTCTCACACACACATAGGTAGGCGAGGAGAGCGTGAGTGAGCGATGCGGAATAGTAAACTCATTGACTCATTGAAATCTCTCATTGATTTCTTTACAACATCCCAAGGCCCAATAACATAGTAGCACGACTCAAATATACATTAGAGCCAAGTGCTTTTGCAAACAATGTCAATTAAATAAATAATATGAAAATAAATAATACAATAAATGTATGAAAATGTAATCACCTGCCTTGTATACCTGCACAATATTGAGTTCCACAAGTCTGAGTACATATACATTCAAGTCTCTTAAACTCACCAGTTATTTGATCAATAATACAGTAAAAACAGTGATATTGTAAAATATGATTACAATTTAAAAGAGCTCTTATCTATTTTATATATATTTTAAAATGTAATTTATTCCTATGATGCCAAAGCTGAATTTTGTGTCACATGATCCTTCAGAAATCATTCCAACATGCTGATTTGGTGCACAGGAAAAAAAAAAAAAAATGATTGAAAATGCTGTATAAACGTAACAAGATTAAGGAGATCATTCACCTGGGCCCTGTCACAGCACCACAACAAGGTCCTTTTTAACAGTTTTATTAAAGGCTCACAAAGTAAAGCAAGGTTTCTTGTAAACAAAGTGTACAACTTAGGAGGGAAACAAAGACTTCAGGAGGGGGCAATGCCAAAATAACAAACAAGAGTTTAGTCTACCTGGGAGTAACATGGACCCTACCCTCTCAAAGTAAAGAACAAATCAACAACAGAAATGTACACTCACTCCCTATCTAGCCACAAACCAGGAGAAAACAGGGGATCACCAAATAAAATGGCACCCACCTCCCTACAGTTCCCCAAATGATAAAGAAAAACAAACAATCAGGAGAATAACGACTTAAGTGGTAAAACAAAAACAAATGAACAAAGTAACTGTACAATAACAAAGTTGAATTGTAGACTGGGGCATCTCACAGTAAAGCAACAGTACTTTAGGGTTAAGCATTCAATAGTGAACAAGCAACTAAGCAACAGTACTTTAGACAAAAAGGGAAAAAATCACTACATTTTCAAAAAGAATCGCTCATTTTTTCCGAAAAGAATCAGTACATTTATTCAAAATGCATTTAAACATTTTATTCAATATGCATTTATATATTTTATTCAAAATGCATAAATACATACAATCAATCAATACAATCACATTTTCAAAAAGAATAGCTACGTTTTCAAAAAGAATCGGGACATTTTCAAAAATAATCGATACTTAGAAAAAGAATATACTTTTTCTAAAAGAATTGCTACTTTTTCTAAAGTTTTTTCTAAAAGTAGCGATTCTTTTTGAAAATGTAGCGATTCTTTTCTAGAAAGTAGTGATTCTTTTTGAAAATGTGGTGATTGTATAGCCTAGAAATCTAGACGCACCCTAGCGGCAGCAAAATGTATTTTGCAGCCAGGGTAGTCTAGCAACTCTCCGTTGACTTTCGGAGCTGTAAAAACCTAAATTGGGTCAGGCCAATCACATCGTGTATAGAGTAGGCGGGGCGGGCTTAACATAATGATGACAGAGTTGCGACGGTTCCTTACTACTTGAAAACAAAGAAGAGTTGCTGCTTCTGGCGAACAGTCTTTCAAATCGGCTTTGGCCGTGACTGGAGGACTTGGAGTTAAGTTTTTCTTTGAAAAAAGAGCAAAGAACGGCACTTAAGTCATTCTTAAAAAAGGAAGATGTGTTTTGCCGGCCAGATTCAAAAGTTGAATCTATCAACTAACGTTAGCTCCGTTGTTGGGAAAACGCTCTGGGGTGCGTTTCCCGAAAGCATCGTTGGCCAACTATGGTCGCAAGTTCCGTCGTTACCAATAGAGTTCAATGGACATTGCGATGAACTTGCGACCATAGTTGGCCAACGATGCTTTCGGGAAACGCACCCCTGGTTGATTGAAGCGCTGTCCTATTGCGTGCAGAGGGAATTTGAAAGACAGCCGTTTATCCCGCCCCTCGGATTGAGCCGTGTCTATGGTGAGTTGCCAGACCTAACATCTTGATGTAGGTCTGGCTTGCCAGGCTAGTGATTGTATTGATTGATTGTATGTATTGATGCATGTTGAATGAAATGTATAAATGCATATTGAATATAATGTATAAATGCATTCTGAATACAATCACCACATTTTCAAAAAGAATAGATACGTTTTCAAAAAGAATTGGCACATTTTCAAAAATAATCGATACTTAAAAGAATAGCTACTTTTTCAAAAAGAATCGCTACATTTTCTAAAAGAATCGCTACTTTCTCAAAAAGAATCACTACATTTTCAAAAATAATTGCTACTTTTTCTAAAAGAATTGCTACTTTTTCTAAAAGAATCAGTATATTTATTCAGAATGCATTTATACATTATATTCAATATGCATTTATACATTTCATTCAACTTGCATCAATACATACAATCAATCAATACAATGACCACATTTTCAAAAAGAATCGCTTCTAGAAAAGAATCGCTACATTTTCTAAAAGAATTGCTACTGTTTCAAAAAGAAATTGCTACCTTTATTCAAAATGCATTTATATATCTATTCAAAATGCATAAATACATACATCAGTACATTTATTCTATACATAAACAATCAATCAATACAATCACCACATTTTCAAAAAGAATCACTACATTTATTCAAAATACATTTATACATTTATTCAAAATGCATCAATACATACAATCAATCAATAACCACATTTTCAAAAAGAATGGCTTTACAAAATGAATCGTTACTTTTTCAAAGAATAATCACTATATTTATTCAAAATACATTTATACATTTTTCAAAATGCATCAATACATACAATTAATCAATACAACCACTACATTTTCAAAAAGAACTGATTCCCCAAGATAAGGCTATACCCCTTCCACTGGCAGCATAGTTCGTACACCACTTACCAGATCAGTCAGATCGTATTCTTGTCTTTTTAGTGTAGATAATAAATTACCTAGAAATAGTGCAAAACATTTCTTACTCATTTTATGTCATAAGTTTCTTTATTTTAGTGGACTCAGACCTTTGGTCCCCAGTGTATTGTTTTACATTTTGCAGATTTATAGAATGTAAAAGAGAGCAAGAATGAAGAAGAGATGCTTTGAATAGGCTACATGTACCATGCCAGCATGATGTTTTACAGCAACACAGGGAGAGAAGAGTAGCCTCAGGCTTCCCTGCTAGCATTCTGAAGTTGTACATTTGGGTAAACTGCTGAGATAGTTACTTCTCAACATCCCTGAGGAGTCACGCAGCATGATCATAAACAGCCACATCACAAAACACTGGAAGAATGATAGACGGAACTGGTGCAGCAGCAACTGAAAATAAACACACTGATCCAAATACAGCATTTGGTCAACGTTATACTGCAAACTTTAAATAAACCAAGGCCTGTCCTTGAATGTATAAATATAAAACTTTAATGTCAACTTGCTCATCAGTGAAGAAATAAAATGCAGTTCCAGTTGAAGTTACAAAATAATTATCATGATAAGCACCACAGCACATTACAGCACAGCACAGCACATTACCTGCAGTCATATGAGAGCGTCAGAAGAAAGATTTATATTATACAAGTTATAGTTATTAACCAAATTTTTATTTGCCTGACTTGTTTATGCAGTCATCAATTTGATAGAAGTCATTTTTAATTACAAATACACATAGGCTTTGACACGTCCGGCGCTGTGTCACGTCAGCTAATTCTGAAACATGTCTTCAGGTCTCGCTGAGGGCAATTTTTAATATAGAAATATCACAGCTGTTTAAAGATCAAAATGAGGGAGGACAGAAAAATGAATTTGATGTTTTTCAAAAGAAGAGATTATTAACAACCTCCTTCAGAAGACAAAGAAATGGAAAGATTTGAAATGTCAGCATGAACTTTGTTAGCATGCCCGCTCATCTGGTCTGATCCAGTGAGGCTGAGCGTCAGATTCTGAACTCTAATTCCAACACTCGGAGTCTAGTGCAAGTATTAATTAAAGCAAGTGGTCACAAAACAGAAGTCTTTGTCAAGTGCCTGCCATCTGTCATGTATGTGCGTGTGTTTTACTGTGGAAAGAGCTCAGATGTGTTGGAAGCTCAATAACATTTCTTTATTGCATGAGTCATTGCTTGTGAAGCAAAAACACTTTAAGAGGGAACTTTGGAAAACCCTCACTCTACACACTTTTATCTGCTGTGTATTATCCTTGTTCTTGAGGGTTTCCTACACACACTTGGCTACCAGGGAGTTTTCTGCCAGCATGGTGCCGAATCCTTTGGCAACACGTCTTGTGTTACAGATCATTAAAATTCTAGTAGGAAATGCTGACAATGAATGCTGAGTTGATTTTACATAATGCTAAGCCATGTGTATCAATGCTGTGTTCGTTAAGAGTCTGTAATTCAAATGAAATGCTAATGAGAAATGTTGCTTTGATCAATACTGTGCTGTTTGCTCACTGACATGTAGGATTTCAAATTACTGATTTGTATTTGAATGACTAAGAATGAATATCTGTACCTAAAAAAAGAGAGTATGAATGAATGAATTTGTGATTGCAGTTCCATAGTATGTGCCTCACCTTAACTTTTAAAAAATATCTTTTTTTTTTTTTTTGGCAATAAACATTTTGCCACAAATACATTTGATTAAGCTTAACTTGTACTGAACTCAGAATATTCACATGCTATCGGAATTATCGTTAATATGAGTTTGCTAGTTGAAAATTGGACATGAACGCCCTCTCAAGTCGTATTTACCACTGGGAAACTCTGGGATCATTTTGACACCCAAGTTCCAGAGTTGGGCGTACCATAAAGTTTAAACATGGCGGAGGGGAGAACGATTGCTGCTGTGACTGGTATTCTTTATTTTTTTTTTTGACAACAGCTACATCGCCTTGACTTCTTGTTAAAATAGTGCATATTTACATATATGAATAATCATTTGAAGCGTATTGTATGTTTTATACACAGAGAAAATAGCCTGCATTTGACCGAAAGCAGAATCATCAGGGCGCTGATAATCTATAGTGCGGTGAATGTTTATATGGTTGTCAATAAATGGGATGCTAAATATCATTTTGGCTTTAATAAGATTTATTTTCCTAATAAATAGGCAAGAATAAACCTGGTGTCCTCCATGTTCCTGTTCTTTCCAACAACAATGCACTTGAATGCGACAAGCTCATTTCCGATAACACGTGAAGGCAGCATTAGTTTATTTAAAAATACATTGCAATATCCAATTCATGCAACCACACTACACGTCGGAGTATTTCCAATCCAATTATTGAAAATAATTCAGTATAATCTTCTTGTATTATTAATTTCTAAATAAATATATTTTAACAAAACTATTTCACTGTTTGTTAATATTTGAAAAACCTTTGTTAGCCAAGTCAATGTCATGTAGTGTGATTTCTCAAAAAATGTAAAAAATTTTTTTAATGAATTATTAATTCATGGTATTTGTAAAACAAAATAATTTTTGCCTTGATAATATATATTTAAAAAATAATAATAATGAGAAAGTTCACAGATGCATTTAATACAATTAATTTTATCCTTTTTTGGGGGGGATTTGTCATTGACTTAAACCTCAAAGGTCTAATTCCATGGGCGAGTGATCGTGAAAACAATTGGTTACCCTACAAAACTCAGTGTAGCATTATGACTATTTTTTCACATCTTTCGTCATTATATGGCTCACGGGTGAAGAGAGCGTATCTGATCAACTCTACTCCCCTCTTGCTATAACGATGTTCCTTCGTCCACCAATCATTACATGCAGCATCACACCTGTCTATTTTGGACCTTTGCATTCATGAAGAAAAGTGAGAAAGAGAGAGAGAGAGAGAGAAAGTGTCCTCTGCAATTAGAGGGGCCTGTGGCGGCCTGACGGTCACCTACACTCACACAACAGCTCTAATGAAGGAGCGCTCTTGTGTATTGTTTTCCGAGGGCATTTTGAGTTCATCATACGCTGTCAGCTTAATATGTCATTTGCACTTGAAAATGAACTATAAATTTAAGTGCAGACTTGTTCCTTTTTAAGGTTTCCCTAACTTCTTTTCTAGAACTTCTTGTCATTGACATACACCATTTCTCTCTCTGTCTCCTCCATCTCTCTCTTCAGGTAGCGGGGGGGCTGAGGGTCCTTTTATGAGCCTATAAATCTCCAGGCGCCATGGGCCAGGCAGCCCAGAGCAGTAGATCACCGCCAGCCTGTCACACACATTCGCTTAATGAGCGAATCTCAGCCCGCAGGGAGCACAGGGTGGCACAGGGCCGTTTAGACAGAGGACTGTCAATCACACACACACACGGGATGGGTGCAATTATGAGTCCCAGCACAAAGTGAGGACTCTGAAGGTTGGATTTAGGTGGTCACACTGGCTTTGACTAGCAATGGATGGTGTGTGCCGATTACAATGGTAATGTTAACCCCGAGATTAGAAGGCAGTTTTTGCCCTGTGTGTTTGGCGACTCTGATATCAACAACTGATATCAGCCAATAGCATGACACTACATTAGTCCTGACAATTCATGCTGTTATACAGTATAAAATCTTTTTTGCATGGACTAACTGATGGTTTTGTGGCGAGGATATAATTGTATGATATACACAATTGACTGTTTTAAAATAATAATATAATTTGATTTTAATTTTCTTGTGTCAACGAACACAGACTTCTCAAAACTGAATTATTGAATAATGACTTCTAGCTATAGTCCTGTTCAATATACCCTGTCTGAGGCCATTTAACTCATCATTTCTACTCTTTTAATTAGTTTTGATAGTTTCAATTTGATTTTATTAATCAGTAATTAAATTCAAACAGGTTGTAAAACGGCAATGAACATTTACTGCAGGATGTAACTTTTATTTTACTTGAAAATTTAGGGCAGCAATTAAAATTACATTTCAATATCAGTGGGTTGAAATTTGTTATAGTGCAAAGAGGTCCATAAAAAAGTGGCATGCTGGCTCAGAAACTACAGGATTTGAAATCTGTTATCTTTGTTCATGACTTTTTGAGCTTTAAATGACTAAACTAATCTCTCTGAAGCTGCACACTTTACGTCATGACAATGAATGATGGCACCACAAGAACAGTCCCAAACCCTTGAGAAGCAACTATCATGAGCTGTGGCATCAGGAAGGGAAATATTCATGCTCTGGTAGTATAATGAAATATTAGTGATATATAGGCCTACTGTACTGTATGTTGCTTGCAAAAAAAAATACACAGCTAATTTTCGATGGCACTTTTTGCGGTCTTAAACCTGAACCCTTTGATTACAACACGCCAATCAGTTGTTATTAAGCTAGTTTCTCAAACTAAAGAAAAAGATGTTTCTCGGCAGAAATAACTGTTCATGACCTTGTGAAACGCCAACACACACTCCCACACGAATAGACATCCTCATTTTTATTCTCAATGTCTCGTTGCCACAAAAGCCTGACCTTTTCTTATTTTTAACATCAGTCCATCTCCTCCCCCCTTTGTGTATTTTCAAGACCATCTCCAATTCATGAGTTAATCTCACATTGTTTTTTGTTGTGGCAGGATAATTCTATCAGTCTTATACATTGTGCGCTCTGCCTTCACCTTCATGCTCCAGTGACTGTTCCATTAGTCAGGGAGGGTGTTGTCTATCTTTCTTCCTCTGAATTTTCCTCACCTCCTTTTGTATTTGAGATTATTTCAAACAGCATTCTCATCCGCATCACACAAAGCTGCATATTTGTTTTTGTTTTGTTTGATATCTTCAGTGGAAGTTTTCCTGCAGTCAGATGTGGAGAGAATACTTGTTATTTAGCCTACTTCATGTTTTACCAATCGGCCAGCCAATGTATCAACATTCATTGAAGATTATATTGAAGAGCCTACTTGTTTCTAACACTGAATTTAACATTTTATGAGATGAGCAGAAGATTTTTTTTTTGTCTGATACACTTTCAGCATAAAATGTTGTTTGCTTCTGTCCGTATGTACCATTCACTTTTCCTTGGACTGAACTGTCTTTAGGCATGCGGGATAAATATAATTCTAATACCAGCAATAGTTACTAGTAACAGCAATAGTTATGTCATTGAGGAAATATATACACAATATTATTTAAATGTTTGTGGACAGTAAGAATAATTTTATGTTTTTGAAAGAACTCTCCATACACACCATTTCTTTGATCTGCATTTCTTTGATCAAAAATACAGTAGTAATATTGTGAAATATTATAGCTTTTTTCTTTTTTTTTTAAACAATTTTATAATTTCTTTCAAAGATCATATATATACATACATACAGTAGAGTAAAATAAAATATTTTTGTATTTTTTTCTGATTTTTTAAATTTTTTACAAACTATATAAAAAGAATACATTATATTTTTATATAAAAAGAGAAAATCTTAAATATATATATATCTTTTATTACTTTTTTTAATTTTCATATTCAAATTAGATTTTGAAGCCCAGATTTTCAAACTTTTGGACCCAATGTAACCGAGACGCTGTGAGCTCACCCCTTTACCCCTGTCTAGTCAGCGAGATAAAATCATAAATTCACTCTTTATGAGATCACATTGCCACAGCTGCTCTACGTCTCACACTTAAAGGTAGGGTAGGCAATGTTGGGGAGGCTCGCAAGCTAGCTTTGAAAGCACATATTACAATATTAATGAACGTACCACCTGACTGCTGCAGATTCATGTTGATAGTGTTGTCATTGAAAGTTTGATGCCATAGAAAGTTTGATTATGTGAAAGCTCCGGGTGGAACATCATGGGTTGCTATCTCGTAATTTCGTTAATTACAACATGGAGTGAAAGCAGCATAAGCCCATTGTTTTGGTTCAGGAGGAACTGTAAAGGTTTCTTTGCGGAGCTCGGTTACTGTCTTTCTACAACTTAACCTTAAGGAACATGCTGATGACGTGTGAGATCTGCGCGAGGTAGGACATCCTATCAATGCATTTGGACCGAATGCAATGATTGGACGAACAATTTTTGGGCCTGGGACATCCATAAAAGATATATATATTTTTGATTGCTATCAGGATGTGAAGAAAGTTTCAACCAGTAAAACAAAAAGAAAAACTTCCCACCCTACCTTTAAAAACATTATATCACTGTCCTGTTGTCTGTGGTGCATATATGATATTCAGTTGTCCTCTTTGCAGAGTATAATCACTTTTACACATCTGGATAGAGAACAGTTAGTATTCTTTAGTGTGTGCGGGTATTCCCTATGTTGTGGGGTTCCATTTTTGGTCCCCATGATGAAAACAGCTTATAAATCATTTTAAATGATGTCTTTTGAAAATGTAAAAAAGTTTTCTGTGATGGTAGGTTTAGGGGTAGGTTAGTGTATGGGGGATAGATACAGTCTGCATAGTATAAAAATCACTGTCTATGGAAAGTCCCCATAAAACATTAGAAACTCAACGCATATGTGCGTGTTTGTGTGTGTGTGTGTGTGTGTGTGTGTGTGTGTGTGTGTGTGTGTGTGTGTGTGTGTGTGTGTGTGTGTGTGAGAGAGAGAGAGAGGAGATGAGTGATGTGAGACAAAAACATTTTCAGAGAATGAGTCAGCTTGGATATATGAGCCTCTGATTTTAAGATAAATCTGTTTTATTTGCTTGGCCCGTTTCTGCTTTTCATTTACACTTTATCGCACCTCTCCACTCACTCCAGTTTACTCACATTTCAGAAGAACCATATCAAAAGACGAGACACATCGGCATAAAATCTGATAGCATTCTGCTTCTCTGTCCTTAGTCAACCTTGACTTTCAGCAGCTACATGTGTGTGTGTGTTTTGTGTGAACCTTATCACTATTCTGTTTTGTCTTATTTTAAGATCTTGCTATCCTGTTAAGTGAATACTTGTGCCACTTTTCTTTTGCTTTTGCTTGATTTCTGTCGTCATATGTGTGTATGTACTAGTATAAGAAATTGCTCAAAGTGTGTGGAAAAATAAGTGCTCTGTCTCTCATTTTTAACCTGGCACATCTGCAGCACATTACAAACTCCAGCGAAAGATCACACGGAAGCAAAGTTTACTCTTCCCGTAATAAACACCTTCTGATGAGATCAGTGAGGGACAAATCTGATAAGTTAAGCCTATTGTCCCTTCTAGGAAAATAAAAAAACTTCATGTTTAGATGAAAGAAACCACTACTCACTTCTTCTCAGCACTGAGCATTTTTATGTACATCTATCAAGATTGAATAAACAAAAATCATATTTGCAATCAATCACATGTTTTCTCTTCAGACCACAATGTGAGCTTAATGTACTAATACTACCCAAATTAATAAATGTTAATTATTTTATACAATTCTAAACACGTTTGAGGTCAATCACTGCCCTGGCCTTTATTAAAGCACCTGCAAACACAATGGTTACTGCAGAGACCATCCTGTCAGCACACTTTCTATTAATAATCATAAGACTACGAGGCCCAACACTACCTTACACATATCTGTCATTGCTGATATTATTAAATGAGTAATAGCCACAAATTAAAATGTCAAGTCTCCTCCATATATGTGTGTGTTGACGCCAGAACTACAATAAAATAGATTTGTATTTTCTTTAACACCTTTGCTTGTTTGCATTGAACTGAATTAAGCTGAATAATGACACTAATTGTCTTCTGTTGAGCTACTTATAGCTGAATTGAATGTCAGATGAATAACAACACTATTGTCTTTAAAGCAGAATTTGAAGTTGTTTTATATCTGAAGTTTGCATCATTGATTGTTATTTTCCTTTCTATTACAGTGAAGCTGCTTTGAAACAATCTGTGTTAAACAAGCATTAGAATTAAAGGTGACTTTTTGACACACACACACACACACACACACACACACACACACACACGGGAGGTATGTTTTCTCAGCGTGTTGTGTTTTAATCAGTGTTCTTGTACTAAACGTAATTAACAGGTACGCAGAGAGAGAAGAGGTTGAAAGGTCAAGATAATAGCGAGCACAGGCTAACAAACACATTCTATCTGTTCCAACAACGGATCCAACACACACACACACACGCACGTTTGATATGTACACGCCTGGTTTTATTCAATAAAAGGAAAGGTGAGAAGCCAAGTTTGCAGTAAATGTCAAGAAACAAGTATGTATGTGAGTGCATGTATGCTGATAGGCAGATTATTAGCAAATGTTTCAGCTCTAATTCAAGACGTTAGCATGTTTTAATAAAGAGTGCAGGGGAACGCTTACCATTCATCCATACTGACAACGCCACAGTTTACATATAGTGTTTAAGGGAAAGACCTTGTTCTCATGGGAAGAAACGCATAACCAAGGCTCTAATAAGATCCAAAATGGCCTCATAAAACACAAAGACACACACACTCGCACACCCTCTTATTCCACCAACTTTAATGTCTCTGGCCCTTCTACAGTGCCCTTGTGGTGTAGTAAAAACATTCTAGAGTTTCCTAAATGTAATGACCTGCTCTGAATCAGGAGCTTTATACAGATCTCCCGGTCAGCTCTGAAGTTTAGAAGCCAGAGGTGTTGACAATGTCTGCTAGGCACTTCATAGCTCCTGGCCTTTCGTGTTTTTCTCTTTCACCTAAAAGAGAATGGAATGAGTACACAATATAAATGTTTTGTGGGATTGTGGGTAGGCCTCTATCTTACATTGGAATCACAACAACACATTTGTGGAGAAAAAAAAACCCACAGAGAACAAAAGAAAACACATTATTGCTGTTCAGGTTCATTCCCAATCACATGTCCTTGTATTACCTGCTGGTGCTAGCATGCCGAGGGTTAGCTAACAGATGAAGTATGTGCCCTTTAGGCTATCAGGACCGGAATGCACCAGCAAGCTGTAACTAAATCACTCAAGAGCCATCCTTGTTTGTGACATAAAAACTATGCAAGTTATGAAGTCGTTAACAGACACGCATTAGATAAAAGGAAACCTGACTTTAAAGAATGCTAGAACCATGCATGATGCTATTTGCACTATTTTAGTTTTGACAGCTTTGATAATGATAATTTATACAATCATTTTCTGACAGCACCATTTTTTCATATGACAGTCATATCTTTCACTTGCTTCATGGGAACAAGATACCATGCTGCAAGTTCCTCGTTCTTGTTAATTAGGAAATAATGTTTCTCAAACCTTTCATTCATCGAAGTTCACTTTCAAGTCAGATTTGACAAGGAAATACCAAAATACAGAAAACTGTGCAGTTTTGTCTCAACATCTTAACCGGGGTCAATGAATTAAATGATTTGGGTAACACTTTACAATAAGATTCAATTTGTTAACATTAGTTAAGGCATTATTATGAACCAACAATGAGCAATACATTCATTTATTAAGCTGATTAAACTGATACTATTATTCATGTTGGTCATTTTAACTCTTATTTATTTTAATGTAAATTCATAATTTGGTAAAGGTGCATTCAGTAGTTTGGTGCTATATTTAAAACGTTGTACACATGTTTTTGTGAAGCGTCATCTGAAAGGTGTACACTCATGGGATGAAGACTGTACTCTTTGTACTATAAAATTATATTTTGTATGTCACAGGGACGTCATCACCCCTATCAATCTGTTTTGCCATGCTGAAATGATATGACCCGCTGTATTACTCAACATTAGAGAAAATCTCCACGCTCATTGGCTGCTGCATTTGTAGATTCGCAGCATAGTGTAGTTTGAACAAAAATTAGATGAAATACACAATTAGATAATAAAATGAAATGGGAGAATTAATCCCTGCATGGCAGAAGAAGCACAAAAGGTCTGAATGCAGAACACACAAAGTTTTAGAGAGGCTTATGCTGATCCATGTTAACAGGTGGCAGTCTAACACCATTGTGGTATCATGAAGAACAGCAATGCTAAAGGCCACACCACACCAAGACGATGGTCGGCATTTGGCCAACTTTGGGCCGTCAATGAGCGTTTGTCAGCTCAGTATTTGTCGGACCCTGTCAACGACTTATTTCCCTATTCGAGCATGTTCAATCGGCAATAAGCAATCTGTGAGACAGATCACTCTGATTGGCTGTTCAGCGAACCAATGCACGAGCTAAAGAACTACTGAGTGCCCCTTAAACTAATGTTAATTTACACAACTTGAAATGTTAAAACATGTAAAACTGAAGATTAATAAATTCAGCAAAAGTTCATAGTTAGATCATGATAATGCATTAGCCAATTGAAAATAGTTATTGCAAAGAGTTACCTTTTTTTTTTTTACTCACAATTATTTGACCACTTAACTGAATGGCTTTTGTAAGTCCATCAAAATTTTGTCGAATTACTTCATTAATGGCGTTTTGTGAAGCACGTGGGTCAAATTGCACCCAGCTGCTGTTGTCATGGTTTCATATTTTCAATCTCTGGTTTATACTGTTTGTCTCTCTAATACCCATGCTGCTGAATGTTAAAAAGACAAAAGGTCCCCACTCAATGAGCACAGGCGCTGCTGTATATTCAAATGAGATGGGCCTTATATCAAACCACCCACACACAAACGTACTGTTTTAAACAAAGTTAGAACAATCCGGTGCATGCGTGGGAGTTGAGCTCAGGGAAACGAGACGCAGAATGTCTGATCTATTATTCTACAAAGAAGTGCACGCACATGGGCTCCATATGAAATATTAATGAAACTCTGCACACATCGATTTTTTTTTACAGGATAATTTTTTTTCTTCCTTCCTCAAATTATTAATGCAATGGTATGCGTGCATGTGCTGATTACAGGCTTTTGAAAGATTATCTCTTTTATAAACTTGTTTAGGATAGCTAAGACTTTGTCTTAAAAAAAAAAAACATTTGATCGATTCTCTTTTATTCAGCACGGCACATGCGATGATTGCAACATACATGTTCGTACTCATTCTCATCAACATGTGCTCAGTTTATCTCGTCTTGCATTAGGCAAACATTACCTAAGTGTGATTTCAGGCACATTTTATCATCTGTTGTTCAATGTCAACTGCTTCATTTTCAACTGCGGAGCAATTTTATGTTGCCAGGTTTCAAGTTGCTATAGCAACACATGACAGGAAACACATGGTACCTGAAAAAGAAAAGCTCCTCTTCACAGGGATTCAGACATTCCTCTTCAATGAAAGGACTGAGATGAGCCTGACTGTAGGTGAGTGATTGTTTACCTTACCTTGTAAATTTGATTTCCCACCAGCAGTTATAAAAATGCCCATAACGACCAGCACAGCACAAGGCATCCCACTGTAATGGGTTTTGGGAAATAGCACTGTAACTTTTATCACTACTGCATACATCCAAGAAGAGAGAATGCAGACAATACAGCGGCACACCCATTATGCTTCTCTCGTTATCTTAAGATGGTACACTAAGTGTACTTTGTAAGCAGTATTTAAGCATACCATGTGTTTTTTGTTGACTATAAAATCAGATACATAAGGCTTTTAAGGCTCATATAGTATGATATATGAGAACATACTCCAGGAGGAACAAAAACACCTCAGATTTTTATATGGCAAAAAAGAAAGATGTAATTCTGATAGCTTGTAATGTAAATCAACAAAAATATTATAATAGTAGGCTATAGCAGACATAAAAAGTTGTCACTGTTTCTCACAATACTGTCTTAGTAAGATTATAATTAAATGCTTAATTTTATGATCACAGCTATGTAGTTTTTATTGTGAGGGGCAAAATTTATAACGCAATGCAATACAATGATGATTGAGAGATGTACAAATGTTCCTCAAAAGCCTAATGTATCATATACTCACATTTTAAGATTGTTCTTAAAATATTATGTGGATAATTAAATAAACTTAAGTTGCTTCAGTCCAGTAAGTATTTATCTTGAAATATTACATTTATATTATTTATAATATATTATTATATAAAATATATTATTTTGTTTACTTTATAAAAATCAATATTCATTTCACAGCAAAAAGACACTTTTAGAATGATACTAAAAGGCCCTTGCTTACTTGTTAAAAAGTTACTATCAGTCATAGGGAAGAAGGTATGTAGGAAAGTGTGTAGGTTTTCAGCAAAGTTTAGTTCATGCTGATAATTTAGAGGGCTTATAAATCTTTGTATCAAATATGATAAAATAGGCTTTATAGTGTTATCCTGTGGTGCTTCATGAGCAAGCTGAAAAAGCAGTGAGCTGCAATGCAACAATCAAAGATGGTTTTTATTTAGGTTTTCCGTGGATAACGTAAGGTACAAAATGCCTGTGGGAGACAGTTAAGATTATTTTTCTATGCATTATGAATTAACCTCCAGGAGACAGATATAATTATTGTATGACATATTGAAAATACATTCTTTTCACGTAAAGCAAGAACACAACAAATAACATGACATGACAACATCATAGAGGATTACTTCAAATCATAATTCCTAGTCCACAGGTAAAGAGGATTCCACTGAGATCAACACTTTTCTTTTATACATGAACTGTCAGCTGTCTAGTAAATCTTTTATGTCTAGCTTGATCTTCACCAGTTTGTCTGGTTTAAAGCCAGTCAAAACAAGTTGATGACAGTTTCATTTAATATAAAGCACATTTGCTCAAGTTGGTCTTCTATTATTACAACCTGTCATGGATTTGTTACTGTCACTGTCAGACTTCTGCTTTTGTATAATGTCATAAAAGGACGGAGGGGGAGGGGGAGGGGTAGGGGGGTAGAAAACTTTAAAAGAAATCGCAACAGTCAAGTGTAGGCTACTTCACACACACACACACACACACACACACACACACACACACACACACACACACACACACACACACACACACACACACACACACTTGCAAGCACGCACACTGTTTCTCTTTCTCTCTCTCTCTCTCTCTCTCTCTCTCTCTCTCTCTCTCTCTCTCTCTCTCTCTCTCTCACACACACACACACACAATGAATGATTTGTGACTCTCTCTCTCTCTCTCTCTCTCTCTCACACACACACACACACACACACTTGCAAGCACGCACACTGTTTCTCTCTCTCTCTCTCTCTCTCTCTCTCTCTCACACACACACACACACACACACACACACACTTGCAAGCACGCACACTGTTTCTCTCTCTCTCTCTCTCTCTCTCTCTCTCTCTCTCTCTCTCTCTCTCTCTCTCTCTCTCTCTCTCTCACACACACACACACACACACACACACATACACACACACACACACACACACACACACACACACACACAGGATGATTTGACAATTGTAGGGGTATGTCAGATATTTTCAATAAGAATCACTGACCTGTGTCTCAGCTGATTTTAGTTGAATATCAATATATAAGACCTGGCAGACCAAGAAAATAAGGGAGGAGTTCAAGAAGTGTCATTTTGGCTTATAGTCAAGAATTTTCTAAAAGCAATGATTTCAGTCAAGCCACAAAGGTCATCCAAGTTTTGTCCTGGTTACCAAGGAAACATGACATCATGGTCAAGAGAAAGAGAGTTGTTCCATTTGTCTCAGGTTGGATTCAGCTACATCATTCATTCAATCAATTTTTTTTTTTTCTTTTCATTATCAATACTTTTTGGTCTTTCACTTTAAGATCTGTTAAAAGAACTGATAAAACTCAACAATGGTAATACACACAATAATAGCATGTGCAGTAATAATGCAGATAAATGTAAACCTTCAACCATATGAACACCTCCCTAAACCGTTTCACATTTTTCGGTTTTCTTAGTGAGTAATCAGATCAAACTTACTCTAAGCAGTTTAAATTAGGTATCAGGATGAACTAACAATGGACAACATAACCTCAAAAGTATGGGTCAGTAATATATCTAATAAAAGAATATATATTTGTCAACATGGATTTAATTGTATTCCTAGGCTATGTATCTACACGTTACTCTTGCACTACTTTTTCTTACCTGGGCTGGGCTTGCTAGTTTGTATTTAACAACAAAAAACAAACACAAATGGGATGTTCATCTAAAGTCAGTAATTTTTTGCTTATTCCTAGGGTTGAATTGGATCATATAAGGTCAGCAGAAAAGACATTGGTTAATAATAAAGTGGAATTAAATACATAAAGTACATTTGTGTTATTTAACATATTTAATTATTGCAGGTTTGTATAATATTCTGTTTGCATTTCACTGTTTTTATTCATGTTGAGGAATACTGAATCTGTTTTTGTGCAAGTGAGTTGAGTAAATGCATGTTCACATTTAGTCTAGAACTACAATAACCATCATGTTCACACAGCACACACAACACCTCTGCACCTTTAACAACTTCTGAGCTGTCAGTCAATAAATGAGGAAAAAAGTAACTTGCATTACTTATTTGAAAAAGTAACTCCGTTATTTTGTTGTCAATTTAAAAGTAATGTTACTTTTACATGAAAAAGTAATCTGATTAGCTTACTGCACCTTTAATTCATGTTTGTAATATAGTACATTCACTAATGTGAATGTATAAGTGAAATGTTCAATTATATGTAGAATGTTTTTTAAACTCGATTAAAGATAAGATAAATGCTGAAAAAGTATTGTTCATATGTTAGCAATAGCTAAAGTTAATGTATAGAACCTTACTCTCAAGTGTTGAACAATCATAAATGGTTAATGCTGTATTTTGTTTTATTTTTGTTAAGTGATTTGTGGCAGTTTATTGGCTCCACACTCTTTGCTGTTGTTTCTGGGTTTAACAGAAGCTTTTAGTCTCCAATGAAATGTCAAAACTGAATTTGTAACTATAGTTGAATGTAATCAAAGCTAATTAAACATTCATCTATCATAGTCATAACTGTAATCTAGACTAATTAACATTCTCCACTGAACTGTAGTGTGTTTTCCCTCCCTTTTTCTTTCTTTGGGATTTCAAACCTGTCGACGTTTCTAGCAGCGTTAAATATCCACAGCAAGTCAGTTCTAACTTAGGTCTTCATAACACCTTCACCAACACCCTGATGTTGTTTTCATGAGCACTCATTCATTAAAATCCTCCCTGACTTCACTCTCTTCAACCAATCATCTCAAGCAATCATGAAGTCCTGCAGGTGGCATGTTTATTTAAAATATAATTTATTTCAACGTGGTCCCATTTTAATCAGGGCCACACAGGGTGAGATGGGGTTACCAGAGCCTTTATGAGTGTGAGAGAGTGTGTGTGTGTGTGTGTGTGTGTGTGTGTGTGTGTGTGTGTGTGTGTTTGAGACCCTCACAGCATGATAGATTACACCTGGACACAAAAACCTGACAGAGCTCAAGGAAATCTGTTTCTCTATGAAAGATGCTTGGAATAGTAATGTGTTTTTAAGAAAACTCAAACAAAAAGACAAACTGATACTGAATGTGAAGAGAATCTTCCACACCAGCAGCAAATCTGTATTATGAGAAAAATGTATAATGAGAAGTGCCATAATATTAGATTTCCATGCTTCACAGTAAACATTCTCTAGCTGAACACACTTCCACTGTGTTTGAGTGCATGGGTGTGTTGTTATTGACACATTTGACACAGCCTCCTCATCGAGGGATGTCCTGGATGAAACAATTCAAAAATATATGTTTTATATCAAAATACAAAACAAAAGTTTTCTTTTAAGTACATTTTATAATTAACTTTATAGAATTAATTAATAAGGCTAAATTTGTTAACATTGTATAATGAACTAATAATTAATAACAATTAAATAAGCATTTATTATTCCATGTTAATGCAATTAAAGTAGTATTGTTCATTGATAATTCTTGTTTGTTAATATTAAATTCAACTTGAAATGCTAAAAAAAAAAGTGTATGTAGGGATGCACCGATATGAAAATTTTGGCCGATACCAATAATTCTTAACATTTGAAAGCCGATAACCGATATATTAACCGATATATAATTTTTGAGAGCCTGATTACAAAAACAAAAGTCTCAACATTAAATCCATGTCCCAAGCACACAATTATAATGATGTTCTCATTATAATTTTACATAGCCTATAGGACACACTTGCGATGCACATGTTGCACTTAACTGTATTTTCCTTTTTTGAAGGGATTCCAATCATATTTCAAGCAATTAAAAACCATCACGGCGAACAGTGTGCATAGATGGTCTGAAGGAAATAATCGATTATTTATCTGTTTTAATTTAACAGACAATTTTTTTCTTATTGGGCCGATAACATTAAAAATGAACATATATCGGCTGATACTGATATGATGGCCGATATATCGTGCATCCCTAGTGTACTGTATATAGAGATTTACAATTAATAAATGCACAAGTACTGTTTATTGTTGTTTCATGTTACATTAACTCATGTTAATAAATTGAAACTTATTGTAAAGTGTTACCAAAACAATAACAAGAACAACAACAGAAGTCTATGGTACGATAAAGGTCACGTCCAGTTTAAACACGGTGTAACAGTGGTCAGTTCAGATTCTGGTGTGCTGACATTTATGTGCATTAGGCTACATAAGCTTTAGTTAGAAGCTACATAAGGCTATATGTTATTAAGGAATTAATACATTATGACACATTTAATTAATAACAATTCATATATTACTTATATTATATATTATAAATCTATTTATCATATAGACTCTTTATTAGTTGCTGACGCAGTAATAATTATTAATTCATGGTTTAGTTCTTCATGAGTCATACATTAACACGATTATCTGTGCATTAGTTAAGCTTGAATTAATGCATATAGTGCACCTGTATTGTAAAGTGTTACTGTTGAAACAACAAAAAAGCCAATCTAACTGACTCCAACATAAGCGTGTGTGTGTGCGTGCGTGCTGCCATAGGTCAATGTGAGTGACTTCACTGATCTGCTTTAAAGCTGTTTTTCAACTCATTAACACACATGGTAAATGCATGCACACGCTGTATACGCCCTTGTGGCTTTGTGTGTTTCACATCTGTTGTGGATGAATGTATAGTATTAAACATGAGCTTCCCTTTTGACAGAAATACCTTTAAAGCTATTCAACGTGTTAAATATGTTCAACGAGACTAACTTTTTGGCCTTGACTAGCAAACTGGTCTGTTTAAACAGTAATGGGTTTCACACACACCTTACAAAGCAGCCCATTCATAAACAATCATCCTCTTCTTGATGTGCGTGAGTGTGTGTACATGTACTCTGCTATACCTGTGTGAAGGACAGTTCTCAGGGGAATGCAACTCGGAAAGTTGTCCCAGACCCTAAGCTGGGCCCACAAAGGCCCTATATAACATAATATATGATATAATATACTCATTGGGCTCAGGGGACAGGAGACCCACCCAACATTTTGTCCTGTGAATATGAGCTAAATATCACACATATTCTGTATAAAAGAATGTAAACTTTATATTTTTGCTGTGATGCTCTATGTTGGTAAATGTAATACTTAAAGCTGCAGTCCGTAGTTTTTCCTCTTTGTCGCCATCTCTGTTCGAAATCTGCAATTGCAGTTATTCGCAGAATTATCGACTTTACGTGGGTTGTGCCTCGGGACGACACAGCGCGGATGAATCCAATGTTTTGAGGAGAATGTACTGCTGTCAATCACCGTGCTGGTGGTGTGGATACTGTCATTCAAACGGGCTGTGTCATTCGGAATCACAGATTCTGATTTTTGGAAGTATGACCAACCAGCCTGGTCTCATTGTTAATACGTAGTATTAATACGTAATTTTCAAAGATAGAAAATGTACGTTTTGTACGTTTGGATAGATGATGACTGAAACGTATGATATGGACGTATCTGCAACAATTAAACGTACCATTATTACATTTTTACAGCTACAAAACGTTAAATATGTACAAATCTTTCATATCATTAAGATATCTGTATAATTTACCTTTTACCGTTTTATAGATAAATGGAAGATCCCTTAACCCTACTCCCAACCTAAACATAACGTTACCCATTTTATACTGAATATAAAAAGGATAAAACGTACAGAGTGTAGGGAAATGGCAATTTTATTAACAATATAGCATTAAAAGATTTTTTTTTAGCAGCTAATCCTACTCCTACCCATAACAACTTCTTAAAACTACATAGGCTACAATTATGAAGAAAAACAACATACGTGTAATCACAATAATTTATTTATTGCGAAAATGTCAAAACCGGTACCAAAAGTCGTTCATATGACGATGTGTTGCAGTCACAGTCCTCTCTTTCAGTATATAATAGTTTTGAATGAGGTACAGAGCAGAATTTAAGTCATTAATCGCTCTGTGTGAAGGCGTGCGCGCTTCTCCATTTCAAATGTAGTAGTTTACCGACTGAAATGCGGCATGTCGCAATCTGTGACGAACATAGACGAACAGGCGAGAGCCAATGAGTGTTTGATATCACTGCCGTAAAACATGTCGTAACGCTTCTTGAGGGCGAAATTTTTGAATTTGAATTTAATTCATCACGAGAGCGGGATTTGACAGTTACGGACTGAGCTACTGTGATAGCCTGTGAAATGGAGATGAAGATCATTCACTGGATAAAGGGCTGAATTTGGATCTCTTTCTTGCAAACGTATGGATTCTAAAGATTTGGATTATATCAAGTATAATAAAATTGATGTCTTTTGTGAATTTATGTTGGGTTTTGGTGTATTATTGTTCTATTGGAGAAAACGCATTTTGTGTCTCACTGTAAATAAACTAAATATTAAAATGGTTAAACGATTAAATAAGGTATTTTTAAGGTTTTAAAGTGTATTCTTGTTTAACTGCATGTAGGCTAATCCTCCGAAACGAGTTTGCAGCAGAAGGCACGAACAGAACGAAATGTTATTAGTCTATTTCTTGAGTAAACTGCATAAATGCGACTGAAAACGTAATTGATAAGACATTTGAATGCAATAGAGTCAAAACATTAATGCCACGATTTTAATATGCATAAATAAGAATACGTACAAATATGTATGTCGGTAGAGTTGTTCATACGTAAATAATTTACGTTTTTGTGCTGTTAATACGTAAACATTTGACGTTTTAATGCTGTAAATACGTCAGTATTATACGTTTCTGTGTGTATAAAACGTAAGTAAATGTACGTATGGTAGAATTACACGTTACGTAAAAATACACACGTATTCTCATGAGATCACGTTGGACCAACATAAGAATTTTCACCGTAAAATGTCATCTGAACAAGTAACAAACATCCACTTTTGTTCTGACCAACTAAGGGAAAAACATTGCAGTAAATCGCGCTGATTAAATCTAACAATCCCTTATCATATCACGCCAAACCGTGGAAATTATACTTTGTTCTCAAATTGTTAATGTTAACAACATCAGCATTGCGTGACTACATTTAATGCCCTCCCGATATTTATCCTTGTTTTCGCATGGGCCCGGTTGCAGTCTCTTTTTTTCTGTAGCCAGTCCGAAGTCTGAAGTCTTTTGCGTTTTACAACGGGTGAATCTCCAGTTGTCACTGGTGATTGTCGTTTGAACCTTTCTGGATCCGCCATCAGATTGATAAGATTAATTATATCAAGTGCTGTGAGAAAAGGCTATAAATCTCCACCTCCAACATCCTCACACGCAATATAGCCTACTAGCCAAGACATCTTTAAGTGTACAGATGTGACGTAATGACGCAAAGACATGCTCGAATTTCCAGCGGAAATCCACCAGTACCACTGGAATTAAAAACATTATTACAAGCTTAACGTTTTGAATCGAGCTAAGGCAAGCAGATAGTTTTAAACACTGGCTGGTTATGTACTTGCTCAAAAATGTATTTTGGATCATTTTTAACACCAAAAAGTTACAGACTGCAGCTTTAAGTGCATGTGTGCACAAAAGTTTGTGTATGTGGATTATAGCTACTTTCCTGTGAGCTTGTTCTTTCCAAGAATGCAAACATAATTGTGTGAGCTGTTTTTTTTTTCATTGGCTCTTTAAATCATGAAAGGGTGTTAAATCTATCCATTAAAATAATCCACCCACTTTTACGCGCTCTCATTTGGTTAAGTCTAAAACCGTCTCCAGCAACCGACCAAAACATGCGAGTAAACACACACACACACACACAATCTGCAAATCGCTCGAGGCGCTTCAGAACGCTGATATTGATCGGGTGCTGCACATCTGGATACTCTTTCCATAAAGTTTTAAACACTGGGGTTGTGAAGAGGTGACTCAGTATAGCTCAGATAATAGCTACAGAGGATACAGTAGCTGCAAAATACATTCACATGCTCCACCAGCTTTAATAATGGATTCCTGTTTGGGTGGGTGTTGTTATGATATCTAATTTTCAGTAGTTGCTTCAGTGCTGTCATATGTTTTCACAGTATCTGAAATATCAATATACAACAAATGTTCTTACACTCTTTACAATATGTTTTGTCTTGTTGGCACAGAATCCCTTGCAACACAACTGTCGCATCAGGGCATTGATTTCTGGAAGAGTTTTGACAGAAAAACACGTCGACACACTTCTCACATACACACTAAATCTGACTAGAATAAAAATTAATCTGCACTGAGACTCTGAATTTCACATGTCCATTTTAAAAATGTGGCAAGCACTTAAAGATAGTTCCTCCAAAAATTCATAATTTTCTCACCCTCATGTCATTCCAAACTGGTATGACTTTCTTTCATATGCATAACGCAAAAAGTCTATGTGATTTTTTTTTCAATGTCCATTCAATGACTTCATTTTATGGAGAAAACAGTTATGTTCTGTCATGATCATCTTCAAAAATCATTTTTATGCGAAATCTCACTTTAATATATGTTTGTTTGCATTTACTCTCTGACCCACATGCGTAATAACACACATTTATCTTTTTGATGATAGGCCGCTTCACTCCATGCACCCTCTGTCATTACAAACACGTCATGCATGCACACAAACACAAATCTCCAAAGAACAGATATGACATTCACACTACCCTGTCAAAACCAGGGCGTATCCCTATGACTATTAACCCTATCATGCTAGTCCTGTGGGTCAGTGATGTATCGCTATGGTCAGAGCAGAATATACCACTCTGGCTTTTGTTGGAACCATCACTATGGCTACAGCATGGTTGTTTGGGGCCATGTGCCATGTATTACATTTCCTTCTCTGACCACAGCCTGTGCACGATAACAGGCACGAACATAATGGCATTAGTCTCTCATTACCTTTCAAATGACAAATGTGCTTAATACTGTACCAATAAAGTAGATGTGTATTTATAGCCTCTGTGAGGAGATTCACATCAGAAAGTGATCAGAAACACAGCTTCCATTTCATAAAATAGGCTTTGTGAATTTAGCAACTGATATAAGCTATATACATCATACATATCAGGAAGGAGTGCAACTCTTACACTCCCAACATCTGCTTTTTTGTTGCCTCAGCAAGAAAAACCTTGGCGTTATCGAACAGCATACAGAATAAAGCTTTAAAGCATCCGTGTGTTTATGTTACTCGCCATGGAGATTACGTTTTTATGAGCCAATCTGCTGCTCAGTAATACGATTCTTCCTTGCCGTCTCTGGAGAGGGTAATTTACGGTTTACGGTGCCCTCAGAAGGGAAAACATAACATAATAAATAACATTATGTAGCTTAAATAACATTAAGTTGCTTAAAGGCACTTCAGTGACATTGAAAGCTAGTGCAATTAAACAACAACTTGGCTTATAACACAAAGTTGTAGAAGAATCGTTCCGTGTAGGTTTGCAGTTTTGCACTATTTTTGCTGAATTGCATTAGCTTTCAGTGTCAAGTTACAAATTGTTTAATATGTTCTGAAAACAGTTGCACTGGCTTGATCTTCATTAAAAGAAGCGTTAACAGGATAGTTCACCCAAAAATGTACATTTTATTGGTTAAATAAACATTATATTTAAAAAAAAAGAGAGACCAAATACATTTTTGTTTTGTATTTTTACACCATGTAATGTTTCATTTATTAAAACCAAGTATAAACTTAAGTTAGTGTTTTTATGTATTTTTGAATTTATTCAAAAATAATAACTAAAAGCAGTAACAATTTATACAATATATATATTATTTTTGAACTAATGTTCAGCTTTTTTTTGTAATAATCAACTTATTTTCAGCAGTCATCAAACTTGTACTGGTCACAGACACAGAAACGAAGATGTAGGCTAATTTCACCAAGCTCACTAAAAACCCCCAAAGGCCATTTTAAGTTTGATTTTGAGTGACATAAGGTAGTGATATCTAAGTGGCTGAGTTGTTTACTTACTTTCTAAAGGGATAGTTCACTCAAAAAAGGAAAATTCTGTCATTAATTACTCACCCTCATGTCATTCCAAATCCAAATGAAGATCTTTTTGATGAAATCTTGATCGCTTTATATAATGAACCGTTTGAATTTAGGCTTTTATTCACAAATAAACATTGATCAGTGAACACAAACAGAAGCTCAACCGAACCTGCTTGATGCACGATAACAAACTTCATGGTTCTCGTTGAAGCTCAAACGTGCTGCGTCACACGAGAACAAACCTCGCATGTCAAGCGAACATGCTTGAGCTTCCGTTTACCACAATGTGTGAGTTGATTAATGTTTATATGTGAATTACTAAATTAAATCTGTATTCATCATAAAGCGATCGAGTCTCCAGGACATTACAGACTAAACTGCTCAATTCATATGGATTAGTTTTACGGTCTCTTTATGAACTTTTTGAAGTGTCAAAGTGGTAGTTGTGTAGCTGTCAATGGAGAGACAACAAGCTCTCAGATTTCATCAAAAAGATCTTCATTTGTGTTCCGAAGATGAACAAAAGTCTTACAGATTTGGAACGACATGAGGGTGAGTAATTAATGACAGAATTAACATTTTTGTGTGAACTATCCCTTAGTCTTCCCATTAATGGCATCATCTTCATTCAGGCCGATTCGAATGTGCATGAAAAAAAGAGGCTGGATTTATCTCACAAACCAATCATAACCAATCATAGCGCGATGGAGGCATTGCCTCTTCTCATGTGACTTTCCCTCATTCATTCTCAATTACCCCCCCCCCCCCCAACATAACCATCATCACATGCATTAGGGTGTCTTTTTTAAGTCAAGGCGAGCCAGCCGCTGTAACTTCACCTGTGGGGGTCGCTGTTGGACATTGTTACTTTATAAAAACAAGAGACTTTTACACTTTTTACACATGATTTTACTTTCATAAAATCATGCATCATACTCTACCTTGTCTGTGGACATCGTTCATTCCAAAGCCAGTGCTGGATAAACAGCGAGCGTGCGTGCGACGGGCGGCTGCGGTGGGCTAAATGATTTACGACAGCGGTAATGAACAATTCCGCTTCCAACCTGTAGGGCGACCACAGAGGAAAAGTTCCTTGGTGTTGCTATAAGAATATTTGAATTATAAATGAATAATTTAAAATGTTTCAAGAAAAGCATGCAGCTGTTTAATAACTGCTGCAAAGGAGACAGTTTCAAGGCCGTGCATAAACCACCTCAATCACACCACATATGAAGAGGACCCAGTAGAACCATTAAAGGCCAGATGAACATTCTGTCATCGTTTAATGATAAATGATAGCAGAATTTTAATTTTGGGGAGAAACCCTTTAAGAATCCAAACAGAACCTAATTTTGAATTGAAATTAAATTCTGCTCAAATATGAACAATTCGAAATAAGACTAACTGATTGAAATGAACATCACATATCAGCATATGTATTCTGCTCTTCAGCAGTGTTCATAATTCGCTTTGATGTCTGCTCTTCAGGGACATTGCTGTGCTTAATGTGTTGCGTGAGCAGTGTTTGTTCTTCTTGACCTTTGTAAAATGACCCTGGATGTATTTGCGGAACTTTGTGGTGGCTAAGCAATACACCAGTGGGTCCACGAGGCAGTTGATCCCCATAAGCATGAGGGTGATCTGGTGAGCATCGTTTAAGCTTTGGCGAGTCTCCATGCTCCAATCATTCAGGTAAAGCACGGACAATGTCCAGGGACCCTGCACCACGTGATGGGGCAGGAAACAGATCACAAAGACGCCCACGACAGCACACAACAACCTCAAAGCTCTGCGCTTGGTACCGCCTGGACGCTTTCCCGTGCTGGCTTGAGGCTGATTGATGGGTTGAGACAGAAGAGCTCGAGCAATCAAGATGTTGGAGACAATCACCATTATGAAAACAAGAAAGAACAAGCCAATAATGATGAAGTGGGTGACGGCCCCTGTATATATAACAGAGGTATTGTTCATATTTTGATAACCCTCGAAACAGCGAGAAATGTTCTCATTCTTAATCTTATTGATCTGGATTCCCGGTTCAATGAGGTAATTAACCGATGCCACAAGAGTGACGACCCAGATGACCACAGAGACAATTGCTCCACGTCTCCAGCAGTCAGAAGAGGCGGCCACCAGTGGCCTGGTAACAGCCCAGCAACGGTTAATGCTGATGGCAGTAAGGAAGAGAATAGAGCAGTACGTGTTAATGAAGAAAAACGTGCCTGTGATACGACAGAGGGCATCTGAGTACTTCCAGTCACCGTTATGCACGTAGTAGCCAATCCAGAATGGTAGAGTGGACACGAACATCAGGTCTGAAACAGTCAGGTTGGTCATGTAAATTCGAATCTCATTCATAGCTTTAGACTCCCGCATATAGTGCAGCACATAAAGAGCATAGCAGTTGGCCAGCAAACCCAAGACAAAAACAACACCATAGAATATAGGAAAGAGAGTGTAGCGAAACTCTGAGTCAATGAATTTGTCTGTCTCAGAGCTGTTATTTCCAGGAGTCGTCATCTTACGTGTATCTAAGAAAAAAACAGAGAGAGAAGACAGCATACAATTCAATTTTGATTCCTTCGAATATCCTTCAAAGTGGTCATCTAAAAAACGATATTGGCCGACAACTTCTCTGGATATCGGGAAAGATCTATTCCCCTCTGTATTTATGATGTTATGGTTCGATTATATTCATCAAACACTTAAGACTTCAGAGTTAATAATGGTAAGCATTGCATTAAAGGTGTGAAGCATGTCATTTTTCCACCACATTGCAACCACATTTCAGACAGGTTTCCCAAACACCTGAACCTGGCCAAACTGATAATACCACCCCAAACTCACACATTGGTTGCGTAATGTTTTGCTATTGTCACGGAACCATAATATGTACATTTTCGTCTTTCAAATTAACTGGAGCACCACATTTTTAGAATGCCGTGTCATCTAAGACTTTTATTTTTATTTTTTAAAAAGCTTATTTTAGGACCTCATGTGTCAAACTCTGCTCCAAACAGCTCCAAAAAATCTGCCTGGAATTTTCTAGTAATCCTGAAGAACTTTATTTGCTGATTCGGGTGTTTAATTAGGGTTGAAGCTAAACTGTGCAGGACAGTGACCCTCAAGGACACCCCTGCTCTAGACATTTTTGTCCACTATCATTAGTCTCATCCTTGTCCAGTGTCTGTTGTTTTTCCAGAAGTTACTTATGACCAGTTTACTCTCTTAAACAAGAGTTGTGGCTCACACAGTATGCATGCAATGCTGATATTACATCACACTGTATGTTTAGCCTAACGTACGTGTAAAACCCAAATTATACTTCAGGCTTTAGAGTTGTCTGCATATTACAGGGATAGGTGAAAATGACACATGTACTTTTATGTATTTTAATGAACTAGAAACATGTGGGCAGGGGCGGATTAAGGTGGTCAGGGGCCCTAGGCTGCTCTTTGTGTGAGGCCCCCCCATACATGGTCCACACGCAACTACGGTGAACTGGCATACACACACATTGAGACAGCCAACACTACAGTGTTTTCTTTACATTCCTTCAAGTGGTTGACCACAACAGTAAGACAATTACCACCACACCACATAAGTAAAATGAAAAATTGAACATTACAAACAAAACACAAATACAAGCAAGCATAAGGCTCAGTGCTTAATCAACAATTTAATTATGATCAAGAAACACTGGCAGTACAACCAAAACTAACATAAACAGAGGTGTAAGTGGAAAGAATCAGATATTATCCTCTGCCACCACAGCCCCAGAACAAATGTAACTATAAACAGCAAAGCAACAAAATACCTTCACATTTCAACCCTCACCACTTGCTGTTGTCTCTCTCAAACTAAATAAGCTAAAACTAAATAAGCTATGTATTAATATTAATAAAAATAAATAAATAAATAAATAAATCATCCTCACCATCAGCATTGGTGTATTCCACCTCTTTAGGTGACGGCTTACAAAAGAAATCTGTCAGCGTTCGTTTCATCTTCTCTCTTATGGAGCCGATCACACCAAACGCGTTTTTCAGGTTCGATCACACAGATCGAGCAGTGCGCTGCGTTTTTTATTTTGCTATGCTAGGCAACCACCGAAACAGCTGTCCTGTCAGTCAAGTAAACGTCAAATCATCCTTTTAAATTTCGCGCGGTAGTCAGCTCCCTGTCACGTGACAACGGAGCGCAGTGAAAGGGAGTGTGGGAGTGATTGACAGCTGATATTAACCAATCTAAAATCTGCTTTAAAGTTAAGAATGTAACTGAAGTTTGATTGGTTATGTAACGTTGGATAGAATGATGGTCAGCCACCGCGTATCGGCGCACATAAGCTACACAATTTGCGAACGTTTTGTAGAGAAATGAAAACAGGGCTGCGTTCAGCCCCGACAAAACGTTGCACAACGTTTTTTTAAACAGAAATGGTGATGCGTTGAACACACTGTTCTGATGATGCAAAAGTTGCAACTATGGCAGCTGAGAAGGCCATTCTTTGTGTTCTTTGCAAGCGGCAACCTCCCCGTCTCTCTTTTGGAACCAACACGGAAGTGAGTTAAACTGCAATTCGTTGACTGGCCGCTTGAGGCTGGTGTCAAAAGTGAGTCAAATCTGTATCTCCCCCATGTTAAAATGCCAAATTTTACAGCAGAAAAAAACGTGTTTACAGCCTGGTGTCTGTATATGGCTTTGGTCTAATACAGCTAATTTTGCCCTTCATGACAACTGTGAGGGGGGTGAATTTTTTTATAACTCATCCGTTTAAATTATATTAAGCCTTAAAATTTCTGCATAATTGTCCACTTTTGAGTGACAGGTGGATTCCCGCTGCAGTGGTCATTAGTCATCATTAGCCGTTTGTCTGCTGTCTGTTAGCCGTCACGTTACCTCAGCTCATTGCCTGACTGTAAAAATAAATCAATCCGGGAGTGACGCGCTGCCAAGATGGCGACGGTCGGCCACGCCCACTTTAGGCTTCAAAAACGGTCTTCAGAAACCTACGGGTGATGTCACGGACACTATGTCCATATTTTTTTACAGTCTATGGTTCTTTGTGAAGAATTTTCGGAGCCTGATGAAGTCGGTATAAATATGTGTTTAATACTACAAAATATGCCCGATGTTACAGTTACTGCACTTGCCGCCCAGAACAAAAGAGAACATCCCAATCGAGTGAAGGGATTGCTGAAACTGAAATGGAAGCACACATCTTACCTAATTCAGACTAAAACATATCTATTTAGCCTCACATACTGACTTTATTTGTAGTTCATACTGTTTTAATATTAATATTAATACGCTGTATTTTCTTTCTCATTTTTAGGAAAAGCACTTAATTACCATTGTTTATTTCTATACCAAATGTCATACACTTACAATGAAGCTAAAAATATAAAATATAGAATATAGAAAAAAAAAGAAAAAGAAAAAGAAAAAAAAAACATTCCTCTTATCAAGGTCTCTAATTCGTACGAATTAGCCAATTTTTTATCATTTGTACGAATTCGTACGAATTGGTCGTGAGATAGTGTTGATCATTCCAGCCAATTTCTGGGCCTTTTTACTTTTCATACATTCCAACGATGGAAAGAAATTACAAATAAAGTCTCTTTTAAATACAGAAAAATAAGGTTTATTGTATCTAGATATAAGTCTTTATGTGTTCTTGATTGGCTTGAAAAAGGTATTTGTTCAGTTCTTCATTTAATGGATGAAGATGGAAGATTGTTAACTTTTAGATACTTTTGTACTAAATATAATTTACAATGTGAACGCAAACAATTTGAGCGTGTCTTAAATGCCATTCCAAAAAGTTTTATACATTTTGTACAAAACACTTCTGTCAACATGCCAGATGGATCTTGTGAACTCCCATTCCTTCTCTTCAATGGTAATGACCTCAGGGTAATGCAATGTAATGAATTTTTTATTAATGTAATGTTGATTCTGGGCCAATTTTTCATTCATAAATGCAAATGTATGAAGACAAAAATCTATTGTTCCATATAGGGATTCTATGTGGAGTTTGTAAGTTTTGTATATAAGTTATATAAGTTCCAATATAACAAAATCTGCCGGTGAAAGGAAGTTAAGATTGGCAGTCTGGAAACAGTAAAATCACATCTCAGTAGAAAATCAATTCCACCCAATTTTCTAAATATACCTCTGGGAATGCAAAACCAGAAACTAGTTTCATTTGTTATAAAATTTTTAAGCCATTTGACCTTCAACATACCATTAAGTCAAATGCTTGTAATCCACCATTTTCATAATCTTGTATGTGCCCTCTTTATATAGTGCACACGTTTTCTCCATATATAATTGAAATTAATTTGATTAATGGTCTTAATAGCTCTATTAGAAATAGAGAGACAAGATGCAGGATAGATACACCAAGAGACACTTTCCATTTTAGTTAAATAAATCCTTCCAAAGATAGACAAATCCCTTTGCATCCATGCATCAAGCCTGCCTTTGCATTCATTCCATCTATTCCAGACATTTTGCTTTTCCATCATGACCTCATCCTTGGACCCCGGAGACGGTCTTTATGTTGAAAGCTGTGCTCTTCCGGTGTGGTGAAGTGATGAGTCCCAGTTTAGGACCCAATTTTTCTTTAGGATTATTAAATGAATTAAAGTTTGATTGATTACATTAAGAATCGCGAGAACAGCTTTAGATCAGGCATACTCTAACGACGAATACATTTTTTTTCCGAAGTGTTGACAACTTAGTGTTAACTAATAATTGTTGCAAACTACCAACAAAATATTAGTGCATTCCTGGAACTGGGCATCGTTACACCACATCCCTATGCATCGGTTTCTGCCAGGACTTTAACGTGCTTTTCCCAAATCACGGAAGTGACCTCGACGTGCGGGTTAGCGGTAGCATAAGCCATCAGGCAAGTGTTATTTAAATAAACTCCTGATGTACTTTCCAATGCCTCGTTTTATGAGTACAGAAACTATTTGTACTACTGTAGAAGTTTGGTACCATTCTGGGCATTATTAGTGGGGTAATTTACGAGATACATCATAGGATCCATTAGCACCTGCACTAAGCCATTCGGCTGATTTCTCTAAAGCTCTAACTTTAATAATGTTCGACCAAGGGAAAAAAGGCTTCTGGGGGGTGTTTGGCTCGAGGTCATGGTGCAAAGGACCCTAGGTTGATTTTACTCCAAACCATCCCTTTAAGATGGGACTCAACACTTCACCACACCCTAAGACCACACCCTATGACCACACCCCATGACCACACCCCACACCGGTCTCGCGAGTCAGCCGGAAGGGGACCCGGTGAGGTCATGTGACCATTATAAAAGGACTGGAGCATTTGCTCAAATGTAATTTGTCTCTTGGTAGGCCGGACAAGTAAGCGCGCGACTGTAGTGTCGTGAACAAGTCAAAACCCTTTATTGCTGGAATGTATATGGTGGATACCTGTGTAAATTTATAAATAGATATCTATATATTTTCTTGTTTTATCATTTTTTTTATTTTTTTTTTTTATCCCTTTGCCGTGGCAGTGTTTTGTTTAGTTTTGTACAGTTTTTATTTTTTTTGCACTTTGTGAATACTGCACACCTGTGGATTACCAAAGACTCACTGTAAATAAACATCACCTTGCACCAGAGTGCACTTTCGAGTTGAGCCATTTTTTTCCTACATCACGGACACTTACCACAAAGCGACTTCTTAAAGGGGACCTATTATGCCCCTTTTCACAAGATGTAAAATAATTCTCTGATGTCCCCAGAGTGTGTATGTGAAGTTTTAGCTCAAAATACCCAACAGAATTTTATTTACAGCACGTTTAAATCATCATTTTTTGGGTCTGTGAAAAATGCACTGTTTTAGTGCTTCTCCTTTAAATGCTAATGAGCTGCTGGTTCACGGGACAGGGGGCGGAGCCTAAGCAGCCGCGATCAGAGCCAGAGTGAGAACAGTAAATATGATAATAATAAAACAGACAGTCACAGTAATGGTGTTCATTTCGACCATAAAAATGCCTACAGAGTCAGAGAATATTCTGTATGGAGTTGGAAAAGGTATAGTTTAGTTTAATTACGATTATAACCTATTTGGCATTGCTTGTACACTATAATGCAAGCCTGCTATAGGACTCCGTCTGACGATCTAATTGTCTGAATGATGACACAAAATATACTGATGAGTTTAATAAAGTTTACTGTATGTCACACAAAAGATGAAGCATCAGTTTTTCTTCAGAAAATCACTGTTAGAGCTGAGTAAACAGTATAAGAAGTGCATAAGTAACTTACATAAATTTCTGTTGAGTTGAGGGAGGATTTTCTTTGAAAACAAAAGGAATCCACCTCATCTTCAGTGGCTAGCAGATTTCAAGAGTAAATAGAGAGAGCTATGTGAATGAATACATCCAGCTACAACACCTTCAACGCTTGGGAGATGCTTCGACGCTTCTCGTGAGTGCATTGCTGCAGCAATGGCTGATGTGTACAACTCGCAGTGAACTCGATCAGGGCGGGTCTAAGTTATAATGGTATGTCAGTCAACACTCGGGGGCGGGGCCTGTGGCTTTAGTGATGTCACTAAAGCCACATTCTGGAAACGGGTCGTTTGGAGAGACTGCTTTTGATTTATGGAGATTAAAAAAAAAGGAGTGAGTGGATTTTTATCACTGTAGGGTGGTTGTGTACACACACTGCCAACACACATTTATGTCCAAACACCATACAAAAGTGAATTTTGCATAATAGGTCCCCTTTAACAAACATGATGCGTAAATGACAAAATTTACATTTTTGTTTGAACTAGTTAACCAATCAATTCCAAGAAGTCGAAACAACAAAAACAGCAGATAATTTGTTTTTGTTTATTTTGTTCAAATCTACAAAAGAAATTCAACACTACCACCGTGTCATTCTTTTTCTCTTTTTAACTGTCATGTTCACACTGAATTTCATTCTCATTCCTTTTTCTCTATTTGTTCGACACCCAGCTTGTGGTGGGTGGTTCTGAACATCTGTGTGTTGGAACAAAACAAGAGGCAATTTCTGGGTGGATGGTGTTTTCCACAGTCATTTTTTGTGAGGTCATCGTAAGACTGCTCGCACCATTAGTTATCTGGAAGAACACATGCAATATCTCTCCACAGTCTATATACATGCTAAAGAAATTCTGGATATAAATCAAATGACAATTTAATGAATTTTTAAGTCATTACTTCTGTGACTAGTAAATGATTCCAAATGCTATATAAATATTAATGATATAAACATTAACATAATAAAATTTTTATTAGTGTATAAATGATGGAACATCAACTCATACAAATTTACACACAGGGCATAACAGGTCATTGCATTGTAAAATGATTCTGTTAATATTGAGCAAGCACAGTCCTATTAAGAATATGGATTTAATTATGGTATTATTCTATAACGAGCCATGGCATCATAAAGATACTGTTAATTATTTCTCCCACTTCTAAAAAACAGAGAAAGATTAGATACAAAATTAGACTGGCTGTATTGACTCAATTCGACCACAGTTCACATATATGTAGTTCCAAGCAAAACATACTGAAAAATGCTTTTGTTAATTTTCCAATGATTGCGTGAGCACAGCAGTTATCACAAACAAAACTCATGGGACATGTGCCGTATCTGAACTTCATTAGCAAGGCGAATGAAACTGATGACTGTTGGCGTTTGTGTATATGACAAAACTGAAGATCATCTGGACAGAGTCAGAAAAAAACAGTTTCTCATCTATCCTTCAAGACATTTGAACCCAAACATTTATAGAAAGAGTGTTCAAGACAAAGGGAAGCTGGAAATGAGACCTATAGCAGGTTCTTTTGTCTCACGTATAAATAAGTCAGTGGAGTCAGGAGAGGTTTCATCAGTAGAGCAGTTAGTTCAGCTTAATGCATGTGTTTGCTTGAAAGCTCTTTGAAGTCATCCCTAATGTGCTTTTGATAAGTCAGGCATTATGGGTAATTACTTCGCTACTTGTTGAGAGAGAGAAAAAAAGAGGGAGGGATAGTGAGAGTAACAGAAAAGAGAAATAGAGATTCCCCAGAGGTGTATTGTCCTGCTTTCATAGTCTAATTTCTGCAAAACAGCACACAATTTTGTATAATTTGTTAGAACAAAGGAAACAGAGAGAGACAGAGCAACTGAGAAAGAAAGAGAATATTAAAATTTTATTAAAATGAATAAGGGTCCTGATGACCCAAAGCTCATAAGATATTGGAACAATATAATTATCCATTATTAAACTTGCTGCAGACAGCATACGCGGAATAAGAGTTTAAGACCATTATCTCATGGACCTCAAAAATGATTATTTTTTAATATCCATAAATCTAGTGCAACCATTTTTTCAGCATCATGAACGAACTGAGGAGCATCATCTAGACACACGCAGAGTTGCTGGGAATCCAGCACTTAACATTTTCCCTCAAACTTCACTCCAAAAAAACATAATTAAGGGTTTCAATAAGAATTATGAAATTATTCTGAATTGTAAACAAATGTAGAGGCTGAAAAAAGTCATAATAAAAGTGCAATCTGTGACTGTTTCTTTCCATTTCCAGAGACTCCAAGGGTGTGTGTGGGGGGATTCCAGTCTCTGTGAGGCTGAACATGTTTAATCTGTAGGATACAGTTCTCTCTTACTCATGCACTGATGGGGGATTTCTTCAGAAGCTTCTCTTCAAGCTCACATTTTCCAGGAAGATGAAATGACAACATAAACACAGCAAATACTTTCCTTCCGAGGATTCTTTCCTCAATTGTTCAGATATGTTCCTCACTGCATGATCATATCATCTGAATTTGAAGTCTTCACTACAATTAAATTAATTGAACATTTCCACCATTATTTCTAAGGAGAAAAGATACATTATATTCATACACATAGTACATACAGTATATATATATATATATATATATATATATATATATATATATATATATATATATAGGCTATATATATATACACTGTAAATATACACACACACACACACACACACACATATATACATATATATATATTATACACACACATATATATATACTGTACATATATATATATATATATATATGTATGTATGTACAGTATATATATATATATATATATATGTGTGTGTATATATATGTATATATGTGTGTGTGTGTGTGTGTATATTTACAGTGTATATATATATATATATACGAAAAATAGTAAACAAAAGGTAACATACAACGTCGAAGCATTCTGTGATTACTCAAGAGCACTTAAGTTACAATGCTTTTAGGAAAATGTCCATAATTCTAAAATGATTTATATACGCAGTTTTAGGATCTACTTTGGATATCAATCTGAGGAATTACATAATAAAAAAAAAAATCCGACAAAACCTTAAACGAAGATCTTCAAAACAGCAGAGCTCTTGGTCACTCTTCTCTTCTTTTCTCCTTTTTTTGTCATACAGATTTTCAGCAACCCTCATCACAAGGGTTGAGAATGAGAGAGGAAAACCCCAGATCCTTCTGAGGATTCCTGCTTCCCTTTGTTCTTATTTTGGATACCAAAGCAAGAAGAAAGTGAGGATGTAATCCCTGAAACACGCTGGTGCTTGACATCAACAAACACACTGTCAGCTTTTCAAAGCCGGGTGTGTGCACTCATGATTTGCCATGCATAGAGATGAGAGATACGAGTGGAAATGTGGTGGATATGCAATAGAGTGCAAGACACAAACACAAACAAACACATGCATTTTGACAATGACACTCTTTTTCACTTGTAGTCACAGCCTAGACAAGTGCTCATACACCAGTGAATGTCAGACTGCTTTAGTTGTGCACAATCACATACACACATTTGAGAAATGCAGCCTGCATAACATCAACAGTCTAGATGTAGATCTCGTCATGTCACTGCCTGCAACATCAGGTGCATTCTTCAATCATAACGTTGCCAGAGTGCACATGAAAACACAATCAAACCACCCAAGATAAGAAGTTCCCAGAAGGTCAATGGTCCAATGGCACCCTTTTGACTTGTGTGTGTGATCACGTGTCAAGTGGGGAAAAGAAATTAAAAAAATCTAAGAAACAAATATGTCGTAGCAAGGTAGCATGCAAGTTTAACTTGGTCAAAACTGGTCATCTAATACAATCACTAACTGATAGTTGGTGAAAACTCAACCAGGGGGTATCAGCAAACTTCCAAGGTGGAATAAAGATGACTTAAAAAGTATTTAAATAAAATTATTAATATATTCAAATAAAATGATTAAAAAAAGCACATAAAATCAAGAACAGAATGTTTCTCAATTCACTAAATGCCTATATTTTTTTAATTAAAGAACATGCTGTTCTTGAAACTTCTGTAATCACAATCACATGTATTGTGGGCTAATTAAATATATAAATAAATCCAGTTTAGGCTAATAAATAAAGGTTTGAAAACAAGCAACTTTGTCATAAATACAGCAGAAATACTGAAAATATTTTAGCCTGCCCTACACTCTTAAAAAATAAAGGTTCCAAAAGGGGGGTTTGACAACAATGTCATTTTTTGGTTTCCTCAAGTAACCTTTTAGTAAAAAAAATTCTTAGTGAAGAGCACTAACCTGAAGAACCGTTTTCCATTCCTTTTGTGCAATGGAAAGTTTCCATTGATGTTCAGGGTTCTTTATGAAATCATAGTGCCAGTAAGAATCATTTTTTTGCCAACAAAGAACATTTTCCTTTGAGTGTATATGGGCGTCATTTGACCAATGTGTTGGACGATAGGGACTTCCCTTAACAGGGAACATTCTCAGAACTTTAGCTAATGTTCTGGCAAGGTTCTTTATGAACAAACATTCTTCCAGTCACATTAATAGAACGTTCATTCAAAGTTATTTAAGTTGATATTTCTAGTTTTTTGTTTCTTTTTTTCAGATTGTTCAGACAGAGAACATTCAGAAGTAATGTTTTCAATAATACTTGCAAAATTATGAAATAGAGAAAACATTACCTAAATGTTTTTTTTCTAACGTACACACATCCAAGGAAAAAACATTAAAGGTTCCATATAATGTGTTCATAACTTCATGGGAACATTAGGAAAATGTTCTTAGAACATATTTTTGTTAGCTGGGTTTGAGTCACAAAGGTTGAAGCACTGGTTTAGATGGTTTATCAGGACCTTAACTCAAGGGGGACAAGAAAATTCAGACTAACTCTGACTGATCTGATGCGGACCTGGTTGAGCTGGTTCCTTAATTACGTTGACAAACCAATGACCTCATATAGTCAAGGATCACAGTGTCTTCACTGCTGACTAATCAGCTCTCAATTTGTATCCGGCCTCTGTATTAGCATGCTATCATGCTAACAGATTCACCCAGGCTTAAAAGCAACGACTAAGCATAAGTGTTCAAAAGCAGTAAGTGGTCGGTCAGATAACTTTAGCAAAACATGCCACTACTAAAACCTTTGCCAAAAGCTTATTTCCACAGAATGGCTTAACCTCTACTCGACAGAATACTAAAACCTTCAAAGCAGCTGATGGAGAAACATTAATCAACCAACATTCACTACTATGACAGTCATTGCAGAGGGCCTCAAGGTACAAACACATTAGACCGGGGCAACAGCTCATTCAATGGATGCAAATGAACACACCATCCTCAGCGGACAGAAGCGCTTCTGTGGGACAGTATAATTGTTGTCATAAAAATCCATCATCAGATTACAGCAAGGCAGTGTGCGTTTTGTCGCATGTGGAGGTGTGCGGGTGCACTTAGACGTGATTTATTCAGCGCAGGCCATGAAGAACGAACCTCTGCAGATGTTCATTTAAGAATTGTAAATTAATCTCCTTATCGGCACAGTTTTACTGCGCTATCTCTCGGCAGCTTCTGACACCTTCACTTAAATGCTTTAACTAATGTTCATGGCTTGTTACCTTCCCTCAGCTTGCTTGTTAACCGACTCAACCCTGTTGCACATCCAATTTATTTAGAAGTCGAGGTCAGAAGTGTTGTTCGTGGACTGCAGCAAATTTTCATTCACACACATGAAGCCATTATGCAAAATGAACATTTCTTCTCTGAATGAAGTGTATCTTTCATTTTGATTTTGATTTTTCATTAATGCATGATAGATTGCTTGAACTCAATGTCTTGGTCAAAGGTGGGAAATGGTCACAGTGTACGTATTTTCCGTCACATTTTCCATTGCATGAGTCATCCAAAGGCTCATAAATATTTAGACAGCATGGAGACATTCACAGGGTCACAGGAAATGGATCTACGCCTGCAAGCTCACCTTTGACAAGCGCTTGAAATCACAAAGCTGTTGGCACTTACAACTAGAAGGGAAAATGCATTTGCTGAGATCGATCATCAAGCATTAAAAATGGGTGGAAGTTACTCAAAAGAAGAGTAAAGAAGCAGTATGGATGTGTGCATCCTTATTTGTGAAGTATTTAATATTCACTGAGCATTTTGTGATACTCTGTAAGAAACTCTTTGTGTTCATGCAGGTGTCAGCATTTGTGTTTACCACATGATCTCATGTGTGCCCACTTCACGTATGCATGAATGTATGCGTGTGCATGTATGTGAATGTAGCCCATCAGTCTTCACCAGGGCTCTTAAACACTGCTCTTATGTCCTTGCTCTGAATAGGTCATTTCTCCAAGATCCTGACAGCTGCTCTGGAGGGGAGGAGCAGGAACAAGAGGCCCATCCTAAACTCACCCTTCTTGGGCAGACAGCTGGGCGAGACCCTGGCTCTGGCCTACAACACTAGAGCCTTGTGTGCAGCTCAACATCTCTCTCTGAGCAGCTTCAGCAGAGACTGACAAATACTAACAAACTGCATATGACACGGTATATACTGTAACATGATATTTTTTAAATGTTTAAAAGATCTGCATCAACTGCAGAATGCAATTACTTAATTTGCATATGACCTTACTATATGCATGTTTACATAGTAAGCATAAGAATCCAATTGTGGTTTTGGAAACTAATACCATCATTTTTTCAAAATCCAATTTTGTGTAAAATACAGCAGATTAACTTTTGGTGGTCTGATAATGAGAAACTAAGTTAATATGTAAAATTGCAATTTATATTACTTCCAGTTAATTTGTCGCAATCGAAATAGAAGGTCAAGTCATTACTGCAATGCGGTCTGGTTGTATACTGAGTTGATCATGCATACAGAAAATGTGCATAATGGGTAGTATGGCATTCTGAACATGTCTTGAGACAGTTTCTATCCTTCTGTCCATTGCAGTCTCTTAAAAAGGAAGTATGCATTAATTGTGGACTCTTTTAACATGTTAATATTGCGTGGTTTCGCAATTTTAATTGCAGCATCTGTCTGCGGTCTGTCTTTTGTATGTGTGTCTGTGAACAGGAGAGTAAGTCACAGCAGGAAGTATAAATTCCCTATTTCTGTAACTTGGTACAGATTAGACTAGTCTGGTGTGAAATCCAGGATAAGCGTTTAAGAAAAGAAGAGGATATTCACCCAGACCAAACACTCATTCGTACACTGGAACAGGAACAGTGCTCAGCAGGAGCCCGGCACAAAGACATTCATTCCCAGCAACATGCCTTCTCTGAAATTCAGCCATCTTTGAGCTCTTTTAACTGTGAAAACAAGTTCAATAGACAGAAAGGCTGGAAAAAAAGTATATACTGGAAATATAAATAAAAGGCAGTTAATAAATTAATAGCAGGATTGTTTAATCAAATTAAATGTTCTATATAGTTACCACTAAATGTAAACAAGACAAAAATACTGATGCAAAGGTGGCTGACCCCTTCAAGTCAAAGAGATATTGTTAGCGAGAACATCATTTTTTTAATTATACACACACTTATACATACTGTTTGAATAATGTCCAAGCATTCTTCTGACATTATTATAAAACATTTTTATACAAGTTTTCAAATGAGCTTCAGTAACACTGAAGTGTGTGGTAGAAAAATTGCTCCAAGTCATTACAATGTCATTTTTTTCAGCCATGGAAAGCCCAGCAAGCACTGAACAGTTCTCAGAATTACCCTTCACATGACACGTCTTGCACATGTTCCAAATATTAAGCAAAGACATTAGCATTTGCATAAAACTTACCTGCACAATCAACATGAAATTCAACTTTATACGGTGGTTTAGCCTGATCGTTAAAGATTTGAACTGGTAACTGACAGTTTGTAGGTTCAACTAAGAGTCACATGACAGATCTTAGTCTGTGAGACCCAATTTCACGCATTATACTCTTTGACCGAATGTGAAGTTCCTGTAGTTTTCCTTTGTATGACAGATACTATTTGAACACTGCAGCAAAAAAGGTCTTTCGGTGCTTATTTTTGGAGGTTACAAACGAGTTGACACAAGATGCACAACTATGCCAGTCATGAGAAGAAAGAGGAATTTGCATTAAAAAAACGATTTCACCTCATTGCACGATGTGGTGGTTGTCAATACTTCATTCTAACATAAATCTGAACCGATTGTTGTATCCCACCACCCTGAATAGACATCAGATTATGATAATATGGCTTCATCAAGAAAGAAATCTGAAATCTGCATGCGCACGCACACATTACTTAAATCATTAGTTGGTGGTCCATTTCTTTATGTTTTTGTGAGAGTACACTACCATTCGAAGGTTTGGGTGAATACAGCAAGAATAAACTAACTTCTATCTCAAATAAATGCTTAGGCCTACAATTTATTTCTATTCATCAAAGAATCATGCATGGAAAAAGGTATCAAGGTTTCCACAAATATATTAAGCATTATTAATGTTAAAGGGTTAGTTCACCCAAATATTCTGTCAGTAATTACTCACCCTCATGTTGTTCCAACCCCATAAGACTTTCGTTCATCTTCAGAACACAAATTAAGATATTTTTGATGAAATCTGAGAGCTGGCTCACTCCTTCATAGGCTTCTAGGCCATTTCATTCTGCCGGCCCAGAAAAGTTAGTAAAGACATCATTAAAATAGTCCAAGTGACTACAGTGGCTCAACCTTAAGTTTATCAAGCAACGAGAATACTTTTTGTGCGCAAAAAAAATAATAAAAAATAACGACTTTATTCAACTATTCATTTTCTTCCGTGCGGGCCTCTGATGTGAGTTCACGAGAGCGCCACGACGCATGCGCGAGAACTGAGAAGATGACACAGATGGGTCTCGATAGTGAGTGTAGTGTTTAAAATGATTCTAAAGTGTGCATTTCCTGGATGTCCGAATCGTGAGAAACCAACAAGAAAACGTAAAAGTGCCTTACCAACTGAACTCACGTCAGCTAACTTTACTAACTTTTCTGGGCCGGCAGAATGAAATTACATAGAAGCCTATGAAGGAGTGAGACCGCTCTCAGATTTCATCACAAATATCTTAATTTGTGTTCTGAAGATGAACGAAAGTCTTACGGGGTTTACTGACAGTAATTACTGACAGAATTTTCATTTTTGGGTGAACTAATCCTTTAAGTATGGCTCTTTTTCAACTTTGATGATAATAGAAATGTTTCTTGAGCACCAAATCAGTATATTAGAATGATTTCTGAAGGATCACATGACACTGAAGACTGGCGTTTGATCACATAAATGCAGCATTGCTGAGCATGAGACTTCTTTGAATGAGATTTTTTGAATGCTAGTGTACATATTTCCTGCTCTAAATAACTTGAAAGACCCACCTGCCTTATAAAACACACAATGACTTTAACAAATAATAATTCAGACATGCATGTCACTGCAGATAACTGCACATACCTCCATTTCTCCAGAAATAGTGTAGAAAACACATACACAAACATCCAGTCCATTCCTCTCTGCAGCACAATTCACCAACACAAGCACATGATGAACCTGTACACATACAAATATTGCAAAAGGACAATTCTGGTTACAATTACTACAGAGCTCTCTCTCACACACACAGAGACACACACATTCTTCATGTGCCACCCTGCGTTCCCCATTCCATTCCAGGGTGTAGTTCTGCTCCATCCAATCGTACAGCACGTTATTGTCTTAAAAGGCAGAGCGCATTTATTTCCTTGACCGAGAAAACACTGATCTATTTTCATTTTTCTCTTGAAGCAGCTGGATGTCACACCTGTTAGTGAGGAATGCAAATTGAGGTTCTGTGTGAGTTTGTGGGTGTGTTGGGGCAAAGAGAAAGTTTAAACATTTCCCTCTCTCCCGCCTAGCATGCAAATCAAACTAAAATCACATTGCATAAGCTAACGATTATCTCAGTTGATTTGATAAAAATGCATATGGAACCTAGGAGAAAAACAGAAAAATCAGGGGACAGTGTCATTGGCACTTTCCACGAATGCGGTACACTTTGGTGTTTTATTACTTTACACATCGGAGGCACAAACCACAGGTTTTTATTTTTTTGTGAAAACTATTAGGTATGGTCAGGAAACAACTAACCTACCATGAAAAGTAGCTCATTTTAAACATTTAAATGGGGATTGGCCTGTCCCACTCTATCCAACAATTCAATTCAGACAATTCAATTAATAAACAGCAACATCATAATTTTGACATAATCAGATATAAACAGATATTCAATAGTAGTAAAAAAATGTTTTAATTATTAATATTTTGTTTTAAAATTAATCATTTAAATGACCAAAAACATAATATTTAGCCAGTTGTTCATGCTGACATTTTGCTATTATATATATATATATATATATATATATATATATATATATATATATATATATATATATATATATATATATATATATATATATATTCCCCCTGCAAACCTCATTTAAAATGAATAGAAAATAAAATCAGCACATATAATATTTAGTTTGACCTCTTATGGCTGACGATCAATCATTTTCTAAAGGTTAAGCATCTGCTTTAACTGACCATTTATTAAAAAAATTCCTTCTTAAGAGTATCAGGCCCTATATGTATATCCTATTCAAAGAAAGTTCAAAAATAACTGGAGCCTAAAGCCATTTTTCTTAGACTTGTCCTTTAACGGAGGGACAGTCTGGAATGTGGACGGACAGATAGAAGGAATGGGACAGAGAAATGATGCAGGCCAGATTCTGTGTCCCTGTGAGCACTTCAGCTCTTATAAATCATGAACTTGCACTACCTGCTGTGCCACGGCTACAACCAAGGCCATTATTTCTGACACCTATGGGAAGATAAAGAGATAACGAAAAAAATAGAATGAGAAGATTTTAGATTCGCTATAAAAACAGAGAAAAACAAAGAAAAGCCACAAACGACTGAGATGAGTAATGACCATCATACATTGCTGCTCACAACACATTTGAATGAGTGTGGGTGTGAGAAGAGAAACTCTGTCATGCCAGACATCTAATTTAAATATCAACAGCGTGTGCAATTACTCTCATGTGTGCACAAATACACACTTATAAACATGTCATCTACGGTGTGTTTGTTCATTTAAAGCAAGTGGATATACAAATGAATTCTTCCTGTTGACCTACTTCCTGGGTTGGTCATACAGTAAAAAAAGTATCTACCCAGTGCGTTTACACACCCATAAACAAAGACTGGATCAAATTTTTTTTATTAAAAGCTGCCTGATTTTTGTTTGCATTTCCAAAGTAATTACCTAATACCAGTACATCCTCAAAAATTCCCCGTCTCCTACCAGCGAGCTGTCGCCAGCAGTGTTTATTCAGGGCTAATAATGATGAAGTACACCTGCTGCTGGATTAAACATGTTACAGCTGTATGTGTGAAAATGACTGATGCTCTCACTAGCTTTGACAGTACGCATTTTAATGTCACATCTCCTCTTATGCATGTCCATAAAAAAGGCATGAGAGTTGCATGGCTAATATTAAGACAGCTTTTCTTTTCTATTTCCAAAAACGTATTGTATATCTGTAATACATGTTGTAGCATTGTTTAGCTAGCAAATGTTTCATTTTAAATGACTGATGTGCTGCCAGTGTGTAATATGATACAGCAATTTTGGCTTTAATCTTCGTCTAACTGCTTTATTTGATGTGCCAATATAGTTGATTTCCACTTTATCTAATATCCGTGGGCTGACAGGATGCCTTTTTGTCCTGTGGGGGTACACGGAGAGCACAGGAATGAAGGAGAAGAAAAGACGAGAGAGGTCTGGGGTGTTTGCTCTGTTTCCTGTGGGGCAAAGTGGGGTAATATCACTCCCAAGCCCCTTGATACTACACAACAAGAGGTCCATTGTGTTGAGAGAGAGAGAGAGAGAGAGAGAGAGAGAGAGAGAGAGAGAGAGAGAGAGAGAGAGAGAGAGAGAGAGAGAGAGAGAGAGAGAGAGAGAGAGAGAGAGAGAGAGAGAGAGAGAGAGAGAGATGGGGTTACTCAGCTGTTAAAGGAATAAATCCCTCTCTTCAAAACTCAATTATATGAAGTCTAGCTCTTTCAAGCCACTGAAGACAGTGCAAATGCATATTACATCATTAAATCCCAAACTGTGATTTTGCCAGTGCCGTTTCTCAACACACATACAGTGACCATTATAAAAATGTCAAGGCTGTCAAATTAAGTTGCAGTTTTACTCGGTTTAATAAAATATAGGGGAGGCCGTGGTGCATGTTGTATAAAGTTGTGAACAGAAACTCTTTGTTCCTGACAATAATTTACACAGGGATAAGCAGTAAATCCAAACTAATTCAGTAGATCAAAACTATGTCTGTATCCAAAGAATATTATAGCAAAATTTGAGACACAAAAGCACGGAGTTGCAGTTAAATCAGGATTTGAGCTTGGACCCTTATGCATGCTAAAAGAAAGTCTCACCATTAGACTAACCCATCCTACATTTACACACAGAACGAACTACTAAGTTGCTACAAAGTTTTTTTTATCATGTTAAAAAAAAGATACATCAATAAACATCTAATTATTTTCTTTATACCTGCTAAGTGGTCGATAAAATAAAAAATATAACCAAAAAAAATATAGGTATCAAAAAAGTATAATGTTCAGCATGAAAAATAGCTATTCATTTCAAGATTTGCTAAAGCTTACATTTAACAATGTTATTTAATTACAGAACAAAAAAACTAATATTAGCCTATACTGATAATATCGTATTATGGTAATGATATACCATGCAAGGTGTCCGTTCCTGTTGCCCTAATACCAAAGCAGAAGAATAATTTCCTAGCATAGTTTTGTCCTGGACTGTTAATCATGAAAACACCAAACTTTTTCTATTCCAAAAAGTACTCTGTTACTAACTTAACCTCGGTTCTCTGAGAGTAAGGTAACAAGTATTGCGTAGCTATACGCAATGGGAAAACTCTTTTTCTCGAGAATATTGAAGCCTTTATTTTAAAACGCAGTGCAGCTGCACAGTGAGCACAGAGCAGAGCTGACTATAGTGCACTCATTGGCTGTGCTGCGGGAACTGCACGAACCTAAGGCGAAGTGGCTGACGCGCAAGAACCAATCATGGTGCTTGGTGCTTCGTGCCCGAAGCCCGCCAGAATGGGCGTGGCTTCTGGCTATATAAGAGGGCCATTTCGCCATAGGAATCAGGTTTAAATCAACTGAAGCGACAGCACCTGTACCAAGCGTAATAACACGGCAGGGTACGCAAAACTCGTTCCCTTACTCTCAGAGAATCGAGGTTATGTAAGTAACCGAGTACGTTCCCTTTCGAGAACGGTCTCTTGTATTGCGTAGCTATACGCTATGGGAACCCATTTTAAAACGCTGTGCTATCAGCTTAACACTTCACTCGAAGCCCAAAGTTAATAGTAGAGCTAAGGTCAAATCCAATGGGGGCCGGACCATGTAGGGCCCCGCAGAGGGGTAATAAAAGGCTTGGGCTCCCCCAAGGCCAAGGCCTTTATACAGAAAGAAATTGAGCCTGCAGAGCAGGAACCTCTATGTTATAAAATCTTACAAATGTGGACGGCGAGGACCAGCCGGCCGCCGCACAGATGTCTTCAATTGGTATACCACTGGACCAGACCCAAGATGAGGACCCAAGATGAGGACCAGACCCAGATCCTCTCGTGGAATGAGCTCTAACGCCAATGGGGCAAGGAAGGCCCATTGAAGCTGAAGGCTGACTGCGCATGCGTCGCGACTGAGTGCTTTGTTGTGTTTGGAGCTCCGTCGAATTAATTCAGAAACCTTGTTTTTCTTCTTTACACTCTTTTACAAACGAACTTTTTCATTTTTTATAGCATGTGAACATATCTGGAATACTATTCTCCTTAAAAAACAATCGGATTGCTCTGATATCGCTACATATATCCAACCTTTCGAACTTCCGCTACTAGCCTTAGCCCGCTAGCATTACACGCGTGGTCGCGCCTATCGATCGACTTATTTACACCCGTATCACTGAAAGCTATAATTCGCCATTATAGCACATCTGCTATAATGGCGAATATAACGGATGTGTGTCTAACGTTACCTTTGAGTGCAGGTGAGGACACCTTCGAGCTGCATTCTGTGCAGTTAGAGCTGGAATCCGTGGAGAAGCAGATCCGCGACCTACTAGAGAGACAGGCCGAGCTACGAGATCGACGTTTCGCGCTTGAAACATCACGCGCCGATGCTCACAGGTCAGTGGTTAGTAACCTTTTGACTCCGACCTCGTCTACTCCATGTGTTTCTCTGCCCAGGATGCGATCATCCCTGGTTTCATTCACTCCGGCACCGACACAACAACATGGACCCTGGGTGATTCCACAGCGGAAGACGCGGGCCAGGACCAGAGCTAGGACCTCTCCGCCCCTCCCGGCCTTCGAGATCTCCACCCGGAACCGCTTCTCCCCTCTACGCGAGACGGAATGCGACGCTGTGATCATCGGCAGTTCCATCGTCCGGCATGTCCGTGCTACCATAGGTAAAGGTAAGGTTCGCACTCACTGCTTTCCTGGTGCTCGTGTTCTCGATGTCGCTGCACAGGTTCCCGGGATTCTGAACGGTGACGAGCCCGTCGGAGCTGTCGTGCTGCACGCGGGAACGAACGACATCAGGCTACGGCAGTCGGAGGTTTTGAAGAAGGACTACAGGAGCCTGATCGAGACGGTACGCAGTACATCGCCTGAAACAACGATCATCGTGTCTGGACCGCTTCCCACCTACCGACTAGGACACGAAAGGTTCAGTAGATTATTTGCTCTAAATGAATGGTTAATGTCATGGTGTAATGAACAGAGACTGCTCTTTGTAAATAATTGGAATCTTTTCTGGGAGCGACCTAGGCTCTTCCGTGCTGATGGCCTTCACCCCAGCAGAATCGGAGCGGCTCTTCTGTCGGACAACATCTCCAAGACGCTACACACCATATGACTAGTAAGTCAAAGTCCAAATCACACTCTTTGCTGTCCAAACTTAATTGATATAAGTACCAATGTAGAACATCATATTGAAACTGTGTCTATTCCTCGTTTAGTGAGATCAAATAATAAATCTACTGCAGGATCTAAGAAATATCTAATTGTGATTAAACCAGAAAATCTCAATATTAGTGAACAAAAACAATTTATAAAGCTAGGTCTTTTAAACATCAGATCGCTTACACCTAAGGCAGGGGCGTGTCTAGAGGGGGGGCACGGGGTGGCACCGGCCCCCCCTGGAATATGATTGGCCCCCCCTGGTGCCCCCCCCAACATCATTGGGCTAGATTTACTGTCAACATGACAATGCCCAACGCCATTGGATCAGAGCGCTGTCAATCACTGCTTGATTTGCGATTCGCAAAGCAGAATCTCTGGTCGCGTTTTTCAAACAGGAGTCAGGAGAGAGACACCTCGACATGTCACTGTTTATGGTATACACACTCAATTACAGTATATTATATTGTTAATTTCGTTGACTAAAAATGTTCGCCATTATTTTCGTCAACGACATTTTTTCACAGACGAACACGAGACAATAACTATATCAAAAACAGTTTTAAATGACGACAACTATGACGAAAATGTATTGACATTTTCGTCAACGAATAAAAAATAGACGAAAATGTTAGGGAGGGACGATTGGGGAAGAGATCCAGTCAGAACTGATTTGCGTTTGTGGTAGATGCGCACATTTGAATTGTAACGTGCTGATCTACCCAGCGGCACACGAGTTGGAATGCGCTTCATGCTGCATCATGTCTCACAAATTGTTCAAAAATGTAAACGTCTGGGAGAAAGAGAAGGGCAGACATATGGACACATCTGAATAAGAGTGACGACGCGAAAGAGAGCTTTATTCGGTATGTTTTTCTGTGTGAACACACACACACGCGACCCGAAGAGTGCAGCCCTGCACATAGACAGCTAAGCGCGCTGCGCACAAAAGACTGAATTGAGCTCTCTTTCGCGTCTGAATGGACAAATACACACAACATGTCCGTTTTTGAGAGTATTCACGTAAACACAGTCGGTTATGTCTTTACAGAACGTACAGTTGTGAGAATATCGGATGTGCATTAGCAGTGCAATTGGATCTGCACACTCGGTCTTAAAGTGACAGTGCGTAATAAACCTAATGCCTTCAGTACACTTAATATTGTTCAAACAACAAAAAGAGAAAAGCATTCACTGCTCTTTAATAGCTTTAATAAAGATTAATTATATTTAATTTATACAAATAAATATATCTGCTTGAAAGAATAAACAATGATGTAAGTAAAGACTGCATAATCATTCATTGAAAAAAAAAAGACTGTTCTACTTTAGGAGAAGTTTTTCCAGTTGAATTTTCTGATTTCCCATGGCCCCCCCCTCACTGGTTCTTGGTCCCCCCTGTGCCCCCCCATTTAAAAAATCCTGGAATCGCCCCTGACCTAAGGCGGTTATTGTAAATGAAATGGTCACAGATAATAGTTTCGATGTACTTTGCCTTACTGAAACCTGGCTTAAACCAAATGATTATTTCGGTCTTAATGAGTCTACTCCTCCTGGATACTGTTACAAGCATGAGCCCCGTCTGATTGGTCGTGGCGGTGGTGTTGCTATAATCTATAAAGATATTCTTACTGTTACTCAGAAAACAGGTCACAGGTTTAATTCATTTGAAGTACTTGTGCTAAATGTTACTCTCTTAGATGTAAGAAAGAAATCCATATTATCTCTAGCCTTGGCTACTGTATATAGACCGCCAGGGCCTTACGCTGATTTCCTAAAAGAGTTTGCAGACTTTCTCTCAGATCTTTTGGTCAATGTCGATAAAGCATTAATTGTTGGAGATTTTAACATACACGTAGATAATTCAAATGATGCTTTAGGGGCTGCGTTTACAGATTTATTAAACTCCTTTGGGGTCAAGCAAAACGTAACTGGTCCCACTCATCGTCTTAATCATACGCTAGATTTAATTATATCACATGGAACCGATCCAACCGATATAGATATTATACCGCAAAGTGATGAAGTCACTGACCATTACATGGTCACTTGCATACTACGTACCGCTGAAATTTGTCATGTTGCGCCGCGTTATCGACCAGGCAGAACAATCCTTCCAACAACTATAGATCATTTCTCAAATAGCTTACCTGATCTATCTCAGCTGCTCAGTGAACCCAAACAAACAGATGAACTAGAGGAAATGACTAGCACTATGAGCACCATTTTCTCTAGTACATTAGACATCGTTGCACCAATTAGATTAAAAAAGGTTAGAGAGAAAACTAAAGCACCATGGTACAACAGTGTTACGCATGTTCTAAAGAGAGAAACTCGTAATTTAGAGCGTAAATGGAAACAAACTAATCTAGAGGTCTTTAGAATCGCATGGAAAGACAGTATGTCACGTTATAAAAAGGCCCTAAAAGCAGCCAGGGCTGAGCATCTCCGCAAACTAATAGAAAACAACCAAAATAATCCTAGGTTTTTATTTAACACCGTCGCTAGACTAACAAATAAACAGACGTTACCGGAGCAAAATATTCCGTTACAGTGTAGTAGTAATGATTTTATGAATTTCTTCACTGAGAAAATAGAAAGCATCAGAAACACAATTGTAAATGTACAATCTTTAATGATGTCTTATGATTCAGCCTCAATTATCACCCCGCAAGAACAATTACAGCGCTTTGCAACTATAGGACAGGAAGAGTTAAATAAACTTATCATTGCATCTAAACCAACAACGTGTTTATTAGATCCAATACCAACTAAACTACTGAAACAAGTGTTACCTGTAGTGGAAGAGCCTCTTCTCAATATTATTAACTCGTCTTTATCCTTAGGTCATGTTCCAAGAATATTCAAGTTGGCAGTTATAAAACCTCTTATTAAGAAACCACAATTAGATCATAATAACCTAGCAAATTACAGACCCATTTCAAATCTTCCATTTATGTCTAAAATACTAGAAAAAGTTGTGTCCGCTCAACTGTGCTCTTTCTTGCAAGAAAATGATATCTATGAAAAGTTTCAGTCTGGATTCAGGCCGCACCATAGCACAGAAACTGCGCTCGTTAAAATCACAAATGATTTACTTTTAGCTTCTGACCAAGGCTGTATCTCAATACTAGTTTTACTTGATCTTAGTGCTGCGTTCGATACTATAGATCACACAATACTCTTAGACCGACTACAAAACTACACTGGTGTTCAGGGACAGGCATTAAGCTGGTTCAGATCATACTTATCAGACCGTTACCATTTTGTCTGCGTAAATGGGGAAAAATCGTAGATAACGTCAGTAAACTACGGTGTACCGCAAGGATCTGTGTTAGGCCCTCTGCTATTCTCAATATATATGCTGCCACTTGGTAATATTATAAGAAAACATGGAATTAATTTCCACTGTTATGCTGATGACACTCAATTATATATTTCATCACGACCAGATGAAAACGCTAAATTATCTAAATTAACAGAGTGTGTTAAAGATATAAAATACTGGATGACATGTAATTTTCTGCTATTAAATTCAGATAAAACGGAGGTATTACTTATTAGTCCAAAAAACTGCCCACAAAACCTCTTACAATACAACTTTAATTTAGAAGGGTGTCCTGTTACTTTATCCTCTACAGTAAAAGACCTGGGTGTTATATTAGACCGCAACTTGTCTTTTGAAAATCATATTTCATATGTTACAAGAACAGCCTTTTTCCACCTTAGAAACATTGCTAAGCTACGTAACATGCTATCTGTTTCTGATGCAGAAAAGTTAGTTCATGCATTCATGACCTCGAGACTAGATTACTGTAATGCTTTATTAGCTGGTTGTCCTGCATCCTCAATAAACAAGCTACAGTTAGTCCAAAATGCCGCCGCTAGAGTTCTTACTAGATCAAGAAAATACGATCATATAACACCAATTCTGTCGTCTCTACATTGGTTACCTATAAAGTTCCGTATCAATTACAAAGTATTGCTACTGACCTATAAAGCCCTAAATGGTTTAGCTCCCGTGTATTTAACGGAACTTCTATCGCCCTACAATCCATCGCGCTCTTTAAGATCACTAAATTCGAGGCTTCTGGTCATTCCTAGGATATCTAAGTCCACTAAAGGAGGGAGAGCGTTTTCACATTTAGCTCCTAAACTCTGGAATGGCCTTCCTGATATTGTTCGAGGCTCAGACTCGCTGTCCCAGTTTAAAACTAGATTAAAGACGCATCTCTTCAGCCAGGCATTCACATAATACTTACATTTTATACTACAGTTGAATCAGATTGAATGCATTAATATTGCGAACAGCAGCTACGCTAATTATTTCCCATATGCTTTTCTGTTGTTATCTCGGGACGCTAGTCCCGAGGTAAATACAGATCGTCAGCTCCAGTTTGTATCCAGCCTCTCATGGAAACTACAGATTCTCCAACACCCGTGCAGAGACGACTCGGCGCCTGTGAAGAGACGACTCGACGCTGGCTATGTTTATGCCCTAAATCAATACATGATTAACTAACTGTATTTCTCAATGTACATTTCTGAAATGCACTTTCTGTAAAGCTGCTTTGAAACAATATGTATTGTGAAAAGCGCTATACAAATAAATTTGAATTGAATTGAATTGAATTGAAGCGTAGGCTAAAGCGATAGTGTCTACTATCCATCGTTATAGTCTCTGCTTGGTTACCGGAAGCCCTTTGGTGCGGCCACTGAAGCATATGAAGAGCTGTTCTGACTGCCTGAACGGGGCAGAATGCTCTAAATAGACTGTAAGGGCCCTAACAGTGCAGAGTAGAGACACATCTCTATCTTCTTCCGAAGGGGGAAGAGCTGATAGAGAAATGACCTGAGCTCTGAACAGAGTCGAGAGCACTTTGGGAACATAGCCATGCCTGGGCCTGAGGACAACTTTGGAGACGTTGGGCCCAAACTCAAGGTACAGAGAGCGCCTGCAAATCGACCACTCGCTTGACCGATGCTAAGCCTACCAGAAGTGCGGTCTTCAGTGAAAGAGGCTTTAGATTAGCTAACTGAAGTGACTCGAAAGGTGGTCCCTTCACGGCCCTGAGGACCGTGGAAAGGTCCAGGCCGGTATAAAAGGGGGTCGAGGCGGGTTCAGCCTCCTGGCCCCTTTGAGGAAACGCACGACGAGGTCGTTCCTTCCCAGTGACTGGCCAGCCACAGGAGCGTGGAAGGCTGCTATGGCCACCACATATACTTTGAGCGTGGAGGGGGTTCGACCCGCGTCCAGCAGCTCTTGGAGAAAAGGTCCCGGGCTGCGCACCAGTCGGTGAACACTGACCATTTCAGTGCATAGAGGCGTCTAGTTGATGGTGCTCTAGCCTCAGTGATGGTGTTTAAGACCTTTTCCGGGAGGCTCCCGGGTACCCGTTGAGGGGCCATACGTGGAGGGTCCACAAGTTGGGACGGGGATGCCAGATCGTCCCGTTCACCTGCATGAGGAGGTCCCTCCTCAGCGATATAGGCCAAGGAGCTGTTTCCAGCAGCTGCGCCAACTCGGGGAACCAGACCTGGGTCTTCCAGAGAGGGGCTATTAGGAGGACAGCATTCCCTGATCTGTTCGATGAGCTGAGGGAGCATCGAGACCGGAGGGAATGCATAAAGAGGGCGGCTGGGCCATGTCTTTGGAAAAGAAGATTTGGCATTGAGAGTTGCCTTCTGAGGCGAAGAGGCCGACCTCTGCCTCGCCAAAAACACTCCAGATCAGCTGAACCATCAGGGGGTGAAGAGACCATTTCCCTGGGGGAACGTTATCTCTGGATAGCATATCCGCATCCTGGTTCAGAATGCCTGGCACATGCGCCGCTCTCAGCGAGTGCAGGTTGCCGTGTGCCCATAAGAGGAGTTGTTTGGCCATGATATGCAGGTTGTTCGACCTGAGACCGCCCTGGCGATTTATATAGGATCCCACTGACATATTGTCAGTCCGGACCAAGACGTGGTGGTGCCCCACCAGGTTTGGGAGGAAGGCTTTTAAGGCCAGAAAAAAAGCTCTCATTTCGAGGCAGTTGATATGTAAGCGCCTTTCCGGGCTCGACCAGAGGCCAGAAATGGGCCTGCCCTCGAACAGGGCTCCCCAACCTAGGTTGGAGGCGTCTGTTGAAATCACCATCCTCCTCGAGACCACTCCCATGTTCACGCCCGATTGGTACCAGTCGGCTACTTTCCAAGGAGCCAGGGCTTTGATACAGCCGTGGTTTACTTTGATGCGCAAGTGGCCTGAACGCCATGCATGAGCCGGTACTCTGGGCTTTAGCCAGCGCTGCAGGGGGACGCATGTGCGGTAGGCCCAGTTGGAGCACTGACAATGCTGAGGCCATAAGGCCCAGAATCCTCTGAAATGTTCTGAGGGCTGTGTGAGAGCCCGCCCTGAACGGGCGTTCAGAACGCACATTCCCCACTGTCTCAGGGGGGAAAGATCTGCGTCTATGCACTTCGTAAATGTACGAGGTGCCAGAGACAGGGCGAATGGCAGGACTGTGTATTGATAAGCCTGCCCCTCGAAGGCGAATCTCAAGAATGGCCTGTGATGGGGGGCTATCTGGATATGAAAGTAAGCGTCTTTCAGATCCACTGACAAAAAACAATCCCCTGGGCGAATTTGCGCGAGGATTTGTTTGGTTGTCAACATCCTGAATGGCCATCTCATGAGGGCCTTGTTCAGGTGTCTGAGGTCTAGGATGGGCCTGAAGCCGCCATCCTTCTTTGGAATGAAGAAGTAGCAGCTGTAAAAGCCTGACTCGCTCAGTGACAGGGGAACAGTTTCTACAGCTCCTTTTGCCAACAGGTTTGATACTTCGGTGTGAAGGATGTGAGCTACGGTGCTTCTCACCGTCATCTCGACCACGGCGCGAAAGCGCGGGGGTCTGCAAGCGAATTGGAGCGAGTAATCTCGTTTTATTGTGTTCATTACCCATTCTGACACATCGGCGATGGCTGCCCAGGCCTCGGCCCGATTGGCTAGGGGTTAAATGAAGTCTGGGGGTGGGCCGCCATGCAAAGGGGACCCGGCCACCCAGATGTTGTGAGTTGGAAAAATTTTCTTTTTGTGGTCTATTTGGGTCGCTGACAAAACAGCATTTGTTTGCAGGGGTGCGTGTTTTAGAACGGGCCCATTGACTGCAGTATGAACATCTCCAGTCGCCTGAACTGAAGAGGGGACTGGGAGAAGTGTGCAAGCTCTTTTTGAGGGTGGTCCAGCCGCAGCAGGACTCACACCCTTCCCTTTTCCTTTCTGTCGTGCGACAAAGAAGGGTTTCGAGGCTCAGGGTCCAGCACAACAGCTTGGCCAGCGGCGGTGTAAGCTCGGCCGGCGAGAGCTGAAGTGGCTCTGCAGGGTTTCGATGGATGAACTGCCTTGGATCTCCCTCCAGTAGCTGTGGGCGGGCAGAGGAGTGCGGCCACTGCTTCCTCTAGGGGGGGCAGCTTCTCGTATCCCTTCTCCTCAGCGCCATCAACGGTGGAGAGCGCTGCGGAGATGGATGTTCTCAGACGGGCCGAGTAGGGGGCGCACCATGATTTAGTCAGCTCGTCGTGTACCTCAGGAAAGAACGGCGCTGGTCTTTGACGAGGAGCCTGGTGGCGCCCCGGCAGGAACCATTCGTCGAGCCGGCTCTTAGCGGGCTAGACCAATCGAGCCTGAGGTCTTCAACGGCTTTAGTGAGGACGCGGAGGAGCTCTCAGTCCAAACACAGCCTCGCGCCTACTTCACTGAACTGAGATGTGGGGGCGGGGTCAGCTGAGCCCGCCCAATCCTCACACTCGGATGCAGCCAAAGACAGGATGTCATCTTCCTCCTCTTCTGATCCACCGAAAGAGACGAGGCCTGCCACTCGCCGAGAGGGGCGTTGGTCCGTCTGAGTGAACAGAACAGGTGAAGGGGTCTCCCGTGAGAGACTCAATACGCTCAGGCATCCTCTGGCCCCGTCGTTTCTTCCTCTGCAGTTCGAGGAGGGTGGGGTCATCTTCTGAGAAGAGAGCTAGCCGCAAGCGCAGCATGGAGATCGGCATACTCTCACAGTGAGAGCAGCCGCCTTTGCCGAGTGCATTTTGCTCTGCATGATGCACAATACGGATGCGGCATTTGAAACAAAGCCAGTGTTTTGAAATTTGCTCTTTTAACAGCGTGTCGCAGCTGCAAACACACTGTAAAGCGCTTTAATAGGATATAGGCTTCTTGCCGGATGGCCGCAGGTGAACGGCAAATCAGAAGAGGCGGCGTTGAGTTCTAGCGTGTAGATCGGGAGGCCGCTGTCCGCTGAGCTGCTTGCTGCAGGTCGCTCGTTCCGCTGCTGGGGCTCGTCGACAGCGAAGGCTTCTTAGCAGGAGAAACAGCGAAGTGAAGAGTTCGCTGAAGGAGATTAAGGGTGTACTCACACTAGCCAGTTTGAACCGTGCCCGAGTGCGTTTGACCACCAAAGCGCGGTTCGTTTGACTAGTGTGAGTGCTCCGAACCGTGCCCGGGCGCGGCTCGATTAGCCGGCCCTGGCCCGGTTGGAAGAGGTGGGCCAGAGCACGGTTCAGTTGGACTCGGGCGCGGTTCGCATGCAGTGTGAGCGCTAACCGTGCTGGAGCACGGAACAGGACGCGTGACGCAAACCTCCTCATACGAGCAGCACGATTACGTGAAAATTTTCGTGCCACAAAGGCGATAGATCTGTTTAACAACAGGCTGTGAGAGGGCTGTGGACCAAACGACTCAAAATTATCCACAAAGTAAACAGAGCGATGGACTCAGAGCGATGCGCGGCTCTTCCTGTTTATCCCGAAACCGTCACACCATAATGACGTAAGCGTGCTCCGGCACGAATGCTGAAACCCTATGTGAGTGCAGGCCAGTGGGGGAGTGGGGAGGGGGGACAATCGTACTCGGGCCCGGTTCATGGCAACCGTACCTAGTGTGAGTACACCCTAAATCTGATTCCTATGGCGAAATGACCCGCTTATATAGCAAGAAGCCACGTCCATTCATCGCAAGGCACGAAGCACTATCATCAGCTGCTTCACCATAGGTTCGTGCAGTTCCCGCAGCACAGCCAATGAGCGCACTAGTCAGCTCTGCTCCGTGCTCGCTGTGCAGCTGCACTGCGTTTTAAAATAAAGGCTCAATATTCTCGAGAAAAGGAGTTTTCCCATAGCGTATAGCTACACAATACGAGAGACCGTTCTAGAAAGGGAAACTGTTATGTCTGCATTTGTGTGTGTGCATGAATCAATTACTTGCATGGCAGTGAAATTGAGAGTGTGTTTGTGTGTGTGGATTAAAGAATATATATGTGAGTAATTATGTTTATGTACGCGATGGCAGGGCTGCAGGGCGGGGGGATCTGACAGGTGGCTGGATAACCAAAAGCTGCTGAGAGAACTACTTGTCTGAGATTAAAAGTTTTGATAAAGTGGTAATGAGAGAACTGAGGGAGAATGAGAAAAGAAAGGCAGAGAGAAAATGCACATTAGCAAATTTCATGTTTGAGCTACACACTCTCAGAAACTAAATCACTAAAACACATTCAGCAGTTAACTACAAATATCCTTTATTTTAATTTTATATTTCATTACTATTTCTGGCACCTTATTTTAATTTGATTTGTTAAATAAATTGATATTTTTTGTTACTGTTTTTGTTGTTGTTTATTGATGCTTTAGCCATATTGTATGTATTATAAGCACTAAAGTACTGAAACTAAAATTAAAAAGGAAAAAAGGAAGGGAAAAGTCACTAATAAAAGGTTACTAATAAATCAGAGCATTAACAATTAACAATTGAAGAGAGAACAAAGAGAAGAGGATAGGAAGAAATGCAGCAAAAGAAAGAACAAATGAAAGAGAAAAACACAGCTGGGACAGTAAAAATATTTAAGTGAATTTAAGTTAACTCGTGTAGGATGAAAAAAATACAAAGTTTTCCTGCATTCTCATAACTGTGGTCTAATCCAAGGCCAACGCTAAGTTCTGTACTGGGAAAATGAGACTCAAAACGGACACAAACGCTCCGTTTGGTGTTGTAAGTGACTGATTCCAAATGAGACGTGAAACATCCTCCTTAGTAATAAACCTCCTGCTGTGACACACACACACACACACACACACACACACACACACACACACACACACACACACACACTTACTTTGATCTTCAAAGCTTTGTCTCATCCTGCAGAAAATGACGACAGGCGCATGAGCAGGGTTGCGTGGGTAATTAAATGTACAACACTCAAAATACATTGACGGATACAATCCTATTAACAAAATTGACTACTTTCTCTCTATTTTTCTTACACAGTTTCTACAATTCTCAATAGCTTAAACAGAAACCATGGCCGTTTCATCAAGTTTTTAATTGATATGGTACATTCTCACTCCCCAGCTGAAGGTAAGTGTGCCAAAGCTGAATGGTTCATACTAGAGAGGCAGGCATTAGCTGGTTAGCATCAAAACTTTAGCTCCTGCTGTTAGATTTTGTAACTACACTATTATGCTGCCAAAACCCACTGAAAAAAACACATTACTAAACTTTCAAGATCATAACCCTTGTGAAAAAGAAGTATGCTTTAACATACATTAAAAAAACAGTAACACTTTACAATAAGGTTCATTAGTTAACATTCGTTAATATTTTAACTAAAATAAACACTGAGCAATACGTTTGTTACTGGATTGGTTCATCTTTGTTAACGTTAGTTAATAAAAATACAGCTGTTCATTGTTTGTTCATGTTAGTTCACAGTGCATTAACTAATGTTAACAAATACAGCCACTGATTTTAATTAGTAAATGTTGAAATTAATATCAACTAAGATTAATCAATGCTCTAGAAGTATTGTTCATTCTTAGTTCATGTTAACTAAGGTAGTTAACTAATGTTAACTAATTAACCTTATTGTAAAGTGTTAACAAAAAAATTATTACGGAAATAATTAACTTTAAAAAGAATATACTTAAGTGTAACCTGAATGAAAGTCCACAGTAGTCGATTGGCGAGTTCACGCGCATAGGTTATCACGCGCGTGAACTCGACAATCGACTACACTGTGGACTTCGACCGAAAACAGGAAGAAAATACAGGTATGTGCGCTGGCTGAAATAACATCATTTTTATTCATATCTTTCACATCTACTGCAGTCAGATTCACCGCGTTCACTCTGAAGGAATCACTCACATGGCTGGGCACTTGTAATGACACATCAAGGATGTTAAGAGGCTAAAAGCAGGTTTAAAACTTGCCCCATTGAAGTCAACAGGGTGAAAGCACTCTGACAGCACTCCAAATTTACAAAAAAATGAGCTCAATGTTAAAATTGACCGGAGTTCTCCTTTAAGTGGGTTTTCTAGTAGAAGAGCAGATACCGGGTGAAGTCAGCAAAAGTGACTTTTCAGCTAAAAAGGGACAAATAAGCTTTTTGGTTTAGTGCTCTTTAAAAAAAGGTTTGCAATAATATGGCCAGCAGCCATATCACCCTGTAGCCCAAGACTGGTTGCCCACTGAAGCTAAGCAGGGCTGAGCCTGGTTAGTACCTGGATGGGAGACCTCCTGAGAAAAACCAGGTTGCTGCTGGAAGAGGTGTTAGTGAGGCCAGCAGGGGGTGCTCACCCTGTGGTCTGTGTGGGTCCTAATGCCCCAGTGTAGTGACGGGGACACTATACTCCCAAAAGAGCACCGTCCTTCGGATAAGACGTTAAACCGAGGTCCTGACTCTCTGTGGTCATTAAAAATCCCAGGATGTCCTTCGAAAAAGAGTAGGGGTGTAACCCCGGCATCCTGGCCAAATTTGCCCCTTGGCCCCTGTCCATCATGGCCTCCTAATCATCCCCATATACTGATTGGCTTCATCACTGTCTCCTCTCCACCAGTAAGCTGGTATGTGGTGGGCGTTCTGGCGCAATATGGCTGCCGTCGCATCATCCAGGTGGATGCTACACATTGGTGGTGGTTGAGGAGATTCCCCCATCTATGTAAAGCGCTTTGAGGTCTCAGAAAAAGCGCTATATAAATGTAACAAATTATTATAATGGTGGGTGGTATTGAAATGTTGTCACAACAGTACTTAATTTAAATATCAGCATTTGATTGGTCAAATATAAACCATGCAGGTGTGGCTATCAAGTGCTGGAATGTCTGAGAAAGCACGTTACTGTAAGTGCCCTTAAATAGTTAAAGTCTAATACAATTGTTAAGGTTTAAATTATAATACAAACACTCAAACAGTATTTCTATATACAATATACATTTTTATTACATCTGTTTATGTGATAATTACATTTTATGCAATGATGCGCACGTTTCTTTGTTCTAATTTAACAAAGCATCAAGTTTTGTTACTGTCCCAATTTATCTTAACGCGTTAGATAAAATGGGACAGTAGAATTCACCTAAAGTGGGACATCATATAAAATAAAAATAATACATTGTTTAAAAAGTTGTTTTGTTTTACAGAAAATGTCGCAAAGCTATGCAGAAAGTAAAAATGGGAAAACATGTCAACCAAACAGAAGAGAGGTATCAGTGGAGTGAATAAAGAATGAAAGGGGCAAACAATTAGTACATGGTAAGAGTGGAGGCAGGCCAGGAACCTATACAGTAGATTTCTTTTTATTTGGCCAGGGCATGGTGTGCTCTAAAATCCACCTTTGAAAAAAGAGTGAAAGGTGTTATGAGTGGATGTAGTTATGCCTCTTGCAGAAAACCATTTTTGTCAGAGTCGTCTGAGAAGGAACTAGCAAACATGTTAAAGCTTCTTTTGCAAAGATGTGCAAAAAATAGCTTTTGAATATGCAAAAGCTAATGGATTTAAATGGTTTTCTAAAAACAAAAAGAAAACGGGTTATTACTGATTCCAAAACGTTTTAAAAATCATCATTAACACAATCCGCATGTGTGTATGTTTGAATAAAGTTAAACATTTCTATTAAAAAAAGGATTTGTACAATATCCTGTTGTAAAATTGTATTATCCAAGCACAAACTAGATGAAAATGTGTGTCCCACTTTACCAATTGCACTGTCACAATTTCACTGAAAACGGCTGTAAAATAAAAATGGGTTCTTATCATTTTTGAATCTCTGTATATTTTGAAAAAACACCCATATTCCTTCAAAAACCATAGTTGGAGATACAAGAGACCTTGAACAGTAGTTTAAAACATTAATAGTGTAGGTAGAATAGATTTATTCGCATTTAATACACAGTTTACCAAAAAGTTTACCAATTTTGCTGACTTCAGAAAAAGATTATTAAAACAAAATGATTTAAAAAGTGCTTTAATTAATTTTACATTACAAATAGCTCTTTTGTCTACTTTAGTGTGTTAAAAAACAGTCATGAAAGTGTATAAGTCAACTTAAGTGACTTTTTTTATTTAAATTATATTATCTGCAAGACATTTTTAAAAATATACTTTTAAGATTTGCAGTGCACTAGAAGAGCAGATTCCAGATTCCTATAATTAAGCACACTTCTTTTTCATAAGGACGTAAAAAAAGTGAGTTGCTATAGCCTCATAAACTAACTGTACTGTTGTACATGTAATGTACTCACCCATAGCAATTCATTAGCATAACATAACCAGGATACTTCCTTGACAAAAACTATTCAAGCAAATAGTCTGTCTTATTGAGAAGGACTGAACAAACGCAAACCTCAAAAGTCAATATATGAATTCATGACTCTACACGCCTCTTCTCCTCTGTGGAAAATGATCCCCATCTCAATATCCTGACAGAGCTGAGGGTCAGAGCTTAGGGTCAGCTGTAATGCAGTGCATCAAGAGGTTAAACACATCACAACAGAGGTGGGCTACGCTGGATAGTATCAGCTGACATGTGCACCACTGGAGATCAAACCACTGATCAGATCGGTGCTGGGCCATTTCTCTAACTGCCAGACTAATGCTGCATTAGCATGGGATGAGCCGGTCCATCTGAAGTCCACTGACCTCAGGCTAACGGTTTTCCCTGTCATTACACTGTCAAGTCATTTGTGTCAATGGCGCTAACAAATCCAGGCACTCAGCCGTGATTTTAGCGAGATGTGCTGTAAAATAAAACACCAAATGGAGCATGTGGATGCTGTGGATGTTGGGATATGTGCATAGATATTGTGTGCTTGCTGGTTACATCAGTGTAAAATATTTGTGTAATGCAGTTGTATGCTCATCAACCTATTAAGGCATTTCCAAACAATTTTTTTCTGAATTTCTGGCAAGAAAAACATTCATGACAAGATCTGAAAACTAAATAAAGCATCTTTATCAACTCCTTCACACTGAGACCAAAATATCAAATTGCAATGATCTGGGTTTTTTCATGGATTTATTAAGAATTCAGTTCCCCTCAAGTTCACACAGGTGTGGTATGACCACTGGTGTTGTTCGTCATATTGACAATAAAATTGAATGTGTTACAATCATTTTTAATTGTAGCTTAAGTGTCCAAACACTTTGAGGGGCCACTTTATATAGACAAATTCATGAATAAAGTTGGGTATTTGAGATGTGATGAGATGTCCAATAATAATTTCATGTGGCAGAAACTCAGTTCATAAAACCATACAGAAGAAGCATTGTTTAGTTATTGCTGTTCAAACAGGGCATTAGAATGGCTAAAAAATGTGATCCAAGTGACTTGGGCAGTGGAATGATTGTTGGTGCCAGATGGAGTAGTTTGTATATCTCAATGACTGCTGATCTCTTGGAATGTTCATGCACAAAAGTTTCTACAGAGAATGTGTGAAAAACAATGAGCATTCAGAGAGCAATGGCTCTGTGCAAAAACAGCTTGAGAATAGCCAGACTCATTCACACTGTAAGGAAGGTGAAAGTAACTGACATAATCAACTGTTAATGCTGTACAGAAGAGCAGAAGAGGACAAAACTGGGTTCCTCCTATCAACTAAGGGAAAAAGGTAAAGGAGGTTATAGTGGGCATAAGTGTAGATGGCAGAGTTACACTGTGTCTACACACAGGGGTATTTTGCGGGTGGGACGGGTGAGACATGTCCCCAACACTTTTTGCCAGGGTCGATATTGTCCCCACCACTTTTTGAAACATCTCGCGGCACAGGTGTACCTACAAATAAATAAAATATCTCCAGTTGACTAGCAGCAGAGCATTCATTTCGTTCGTTTGTTAAATAAGAGGCGATCTAGAGCTGAAATGTGTTGTTTTTTAAATCAAGCTGAGCACTCGTTGCTTCTCTTGTGGTTTGCGCAGTCTTCACACGGACGCGTGCTTCAATCTATTGCTTGACGCCATTGCTTGACTCTCTATTCATTCTGGGGAAAACAAACTGCACACAAACGTGTCCCTGCTTGATATATACAACCACTGATGAACATATTCGGTTTTGATGAAAAAAAAATATATACGAGTGCAGATTAGAACCCATAACCTCTGACACACTTGGCAAAAGTTCTACCACAAGACCATTAAAGTGCACAAGGAACTAATGTGGATCTAAAGATTTATTCACGTGAAAATTCTCGGCACTAACAATATATATTAGTAAATCTCACTAATATAGTAAATCCCCCCCCCCATATTTTAGTTATTTAAAGGGCGCATTAGTAATATGAGCCTGGCGGGTGCACAACGCGTGTACACTCTGCTTATTACACACACAGGGACGCGCAGCAGCACACAAACATGCCAAATATTAAAAATAAAAGGATTACAATGTAAAGATTATTATTGTGTACATAAAGATATGGTGGAATCCAGCTTGTCCCGTAGATGGTCTGTTGCGTGTTTTAACCTAGCACACAAGCTAATCTGTTTCCTCTCCGGAGGCGTTCAGTCTTTCCGCTTGCAAATTCCGCCATGTAAATAGCAATCTGCCATGGCTGGAGTGCAACTGGCTTTTAAAGGGAATGGGAAATGACACGCTGATTGGTTTATTGCATGTGTAATATATTGCATATATATATATATATATATATATATATATACTAATGCAGCATAAACACATAGGCTATATTGATAAAAATATAATATAATATATTTCTAATATTTTTTTATTATTTACATTATAAATGTTTCATATTTTCAAGTTAGTTAACAAAAGCACAAGCACACCTGCATGTACTAAAATATTTAGCCAAGAGACTATCACTGTGCTGAGGAGTGCACAGCCATTACTTTAAAAGTATAGTTATAATTATCTCCATGATGATCGGCCAATTGTCAACCGAACCACAGGCTCTACTCTTCAGCACAATGGTAACCCCAAAAACTCAGACATACCAGACAACCTTTTAAATTCCAAAAAAACAGAACATTAAACACTAACAGATCTCTGTTAATATTGAGCAAAACACATAAAATAACACTTAATTTTAACATTTAATCTCCTTTAACAGCAGAAGCAAAGCATGCTGGGAACTAGAAATCTGTTGTAACTCATTCTGTGAATGTGTGTGTGTGTGTGTGTGTGTGTGTGTGTGTGTGTGTGTGAGAGTGTGTGTTTGTGTGTGTGTGTATGTATATATATATATATATATATATATATATATATATATATATGTGTGTGTGTGTGTGTGTGTGTGTGTGTGTGAACATACATTCACATTTATATGGGAACATGCAATAAATGTAGCCTTCACAATAAAGAATAAAACTTTGTGAATATTGCATGTAATGCTATTTTTGTCTTCATTCATAAATATTTGATATGTATTAATATATAGCTATACATGGTCAATGCATATATTGCAGTATACTGAAAAATATAAACACTAGTTTCCCATATATGGAAATGTATTATGTAATATATCGCATTATATTTTGCATTATACTCCCATATATTTTTGTTCCAAAGAGAAGTGCACTTGCGCCGTGCGCTTTAGACCATGCGCTAAGATCGTTAAAATAGGGCCCTCAGTGTCCAAATTCACTTGCTTGTTTTCATTCACTCCTTTAAGAGGTCTATATTAATAAAGTAATGTATGGAATAGTGAATGAGGTATAGGGGGCAATTTTGAACATAGCCCTTCTCTCGCCTCCTAAGGGGGTGGAGCTAAAATGTGAGGAAAAAAAGCAAGGAAAGGAAACGAGGATGCACAAATAAGAAATGAAAAGCACCAAATAATTCACTAAGGTCTGAAGTGAGACATTTCATTTGGGATATTCCCACGTCCAACCTTGTCTCGAACATAAGACCAGATGATGACGAGACGACACCAATGTCATTAAACGATAACTGTGACTATCAACATGAAATAACGTTGATGAAAAATTATTAACTACTAGTTAAAAAATTAAAACTTGACTAAAACCACACATTATGTCGAAAAAAAGAGGAAACAAAATATTACAGACTGTTTTTAACAAGCCACTACGAGCTTTCATGCTTGCTCCACTAGGAGACTGTACGGCCTAAAATGGAATGTTTTCACCTCTTGGTGTAGAGAGCGTGGGTGTTGGACCCAGTTAACTGCCCAGTGGCTTCAGTGCCGGAGTTCCTCCAAGATCGCTTCTCTGCTGGTCTTATCCTGTCCACACTTAAGGAGTATGTGGCAGCAATAGAAGCATTCCACACTTAAGTGATGGACCCCTGGTGAGGCACCAGTTGGTCGTACAGTTCCTCCATGAAGCATGGAGAATGAAGCCTGTGGCTCATGCCAGAGTCCTGGCCTGGGATCTGTCGGTGGGTTCTTGAGGGGTTATCCCTGGCCCCCTTCGAGCCACTTCTCATGCTTAAGATTGATTTCCTTTTGGCTATTACATCCCTTAAGAGAGTTGGGGACCTTCAAGCTCTATTTCTCCTCCCTGCTTAGAATTTGCTCCTGGGAGGGTGAAAGCTATCTTGCACTCTAGACCAGACTACTTGCCTAAAGTGCCTTCCAATGTGGCGAGGTCTACAATTTTACAGGGCTTCCATCCTCCACCCGCATGTGTCGGAGAAACAAGAGAGGCTTCACTTACTCTGCCCTGGGCAGGCCTTAAGAGATTTATGTTCAGAGGTATTCTCAATGGAGGAGGTCAGACCAGTTATTAGTGTGCTTTGGGTCACCCAGAAAGGGATCCCCTGCCTCCAAGCAAACAATCAGCAACTGGACCTAGGCGTAAGGGTTCATTCTACTAGAAGCATACCATCTTCTAAAGCCCTGCTCTCTGGGCTCTCCCTGCAAGAAATATGTGATGCTGCAGGCTTGGCCACCCAGCATACGTTCATGAGATTTTACAGTCTGCACCTTTCTTCTACACCGGGCTCACAGGTGCTCTCGTCCTAAGATGTGCCTGGACAGTTTTACACTAGGACAGGCATTAGTCTGTGTGGCGCAGTGGGCATTTCAATCCCCAAAGTGTCATCATACAACGCAGTTCTAGTTCCCTCGAAAAGGAACGTCTCGGGTTACGAGTGCAACTCTTGCTCCCTGAGAAGGGAACGGGATGCTGCATCCCTTTGTCACACCTTTGTATCCCTTTGTAGCTTCCGTGTACGCTGTCACATGCCATGTTAAGTGTTACGTCATGACGCAGCACCAATCAAGATTGGACTAATTTCACATGCTTCAGACGCTTGCACGCCGAAGGTGTTCTCCAAAGTGTCGTCATACGACGCAGTCCCCTCAGTGAACAAGGGTTACAGTTGTAACCTGAGACGCTCTCCCAAGAAGGTGACCACCGCTGACGCACCGTCACACCAACATTCGTGCTGAACTTCTTCCTGGTTCTCTTTACCAAATGAAAGATGAATGTAGAGCAGAATCTTCATCAGAAATGCTCAGCTCCGAAGCGAAAGCTTAATGATTGAGTGCTGCATGCTTTCTTATATACGTGGCACGGGGAGTGTTTCACGATGCAAATCTCACTCGCCAATGTCCATTGGCTTGTTCTTCTACCACTCGAAGGTGATTGGTATCCCAATTTGTCAGTTCTGTTCTGACGTAACGTCGAACGTGACTGACTGATAAGGAACTGCAATTACGCAAACTCTGTGTGACATTAAGGGCCCTATCTTACACCCGGCGCAATGCAGCGCCAAGCGCGGCGCAAGTGTTTTTTTGCTGGTTTCAGTCCGACGCAGTTATCATTTTCATGTCCTGCGCCACGTTGTTTAAATAGCAAATGCATTTGCGCCCATTTGTGTGCCCATGGGCGTACTGGTCTGAAAACGAGGTGTGTTCTGGCACATTGTTGGCGTGTTGCTATTTTGAGGCAACAGAAATAGACTGCGCCATTGACCAACTGAAACCTGGTCTAAAGTCAATGGCGCAGTATTTTTTTTTGTAAAAAAGATTTTTTTTTTCACTATCAAATAATGTAAATAGCGAATCTGCCATGGCATGCGCGCAACTGGCATTTAAAGGGAATGGGAGATGAGACTCTGATTGGTTTAACGCATGTAAATCCCAAAACACACCCATTATTCATTATGAGAATAGGGACAACCCTTTTAGACCATGCACGCCGACCATTTTTCCCGTCGTTAAACTAGCAAAAGTGGATTCGGACACACCCTAAGTGAACTTGCGCCATGCGCTTTAGACCATGAGCTTAGATCGTTAAAATAGGGCCCTAAGTCTTCTTGCTGTTGTTTTAATAGAAAAACAATAATGTCCTTTGGAATGATTGGACTAGGAATTTCTCTGTTTTAATTTTTGAGAGAAGTTTCTTGTTTTACCAGTTTTCATAATGTAGACAAATTTATAGCTATGAATCATATAAATCAAGAAACTAGATGAGGTAAAATAAACCATGCATATGAGTTGACATTCTCTTTATTTGAGTTTATAGGTGAAAGTGCAATAACTCTGATGAAATGTAAAATACATTTATCAAATGACAACAATCGTTGTGATTATAATTTTGAGCAAAATATTTTGGATTATCAGTTTAACCATTGCAGCATGACGAAAATGTGACTAAATTTTTAGTGACTAAAACAAGACTAAAATACTCAGACATTTAGTCGAATAAAACTTGACTAAACAATAGACTAAATATCATAAAAACTAAATGTACATTTGACACAGGACTAAAGGGGGTCGCACACCGGACGGGAAGCACAGCGCCGCATCTTTAAAATTCGAACACATTATTCTTTATGAGTGTACACACACCGGCGGTTCCATTCGGCGACTGTCCGCGGCGCCCAGCTACGGCTCAGGACCTTGTTCAAAATTCTGCCACGCCACAGAGCGCCATTTACATAGTTTTATATTAAATTTACATTTATTTGTCTCAATTAAAGCTTTATTGCAGACACAGGTCAATATAACACATCATACAGTACAAAAAGGAGATACAAAATATACATAAAAAATTCCATATTAGCCTATAGGATATACAGGTTATTGCACCAATGTCGTCTTAACCTAGAAGTGTATCTATAACAGCTTTTCAGAGGACTGACTAGGGCTTCAATTATATGGTTCACTGACTTGTCCAGGCGACACATAAAACTAAACATCAGTTGTCTTAAGAGTGCCTCCCAGGTTGGCACTCTAGTAGAATAAATATGATAAAAACTAAAAGTACATTTGACACAGGACTAAGACTAAATTAAAAATAGTGGACAAAAATGAACTCTAGTGCATGGTTCATGCTGCTATTGACGTAATGGTGGGGGTAATATTATCCTCGTGCATATTAGAACTCTCAATTCCAATTTAGCATAATTTAAATGCCGCCACCTACCTGATTATTATTGCTGACCATATGCATCCCTTTAAGATTCTGTCATATTCTAATGGATTCTAATAAAGATATTTTATCTTAACAACTTTTCAACTCGACATAACAGTGGTTTTCTGTAAATGTTTTTTTTTTTCATAGTCTTGAGGTAACAAAATCTGGAAAACAAAAGAAGATATTTTGAAAATGTCTTTTGAAAAGTGTTTTTTGTCCATACAATAAAGTGATTTTTGGGGTCCAATGTTTAGACCTTTCAAAATATCTTCTTTTGTGTTTTTCAGAAGAAAGAAAATCAGGTTTTGGTAAAAGATTACAACATTTTTAGTTTTGGGTGAACTTTCCCTTTCAAGTTGTTATATATATTGCTACATTTTTTCATCACACAGCGGCCAAGCAAAACTATAAGCTCTTACAGTATAATGATTATTGTACGATCATGTATTGTTTTCATTAATAATTAGTCAAACTGTGCATGTGTACTGCAGATGTTGTTCTCTGTAACTAACTCTCAGAGACCCTGATGTTTATTTTATTAGACGAGGTTAACCATCTTCCTGCTGTTCATGGGACAATGAACTATTTGTAAACGGTATTGTATTGTGCGTCAGTGAATTTGTTTTTGGACAGGCCATCCCAGCTTTCTCTGCATTTTATATTTGTACTGCTAACTTAACCATAATAGAGAGGAAACCTGGCATTGAGAACACATCTTCTTTCTCTATGTATCTTTGCTCTCTCACTTCTTATCTCTCTGTGTCATTTGAGAGCCAAGGAACTGTTTTTTCAAGCCTGTTCTTCTGCTTTAATGAAAATCTGCAATGGATCTTTTGACAGGAACTTGCACTCAGATGATTTCACTTATTGTTAGCGGTCAAGCGGTTTTTCCAGATCCTCTGAATCACACTGAGGGTGTGTTGGTGTGAACCACAGAAGAGTCATTAAAATTCATTCATTTTTTCACGCTTTCCTATGAATACTTACCTCCACAAAAGCAAGTATATACCTTTATCTCACTTACTTCCCCTGATACTCACACACACTTACTTGAACAGGTGAGTCATTAACATTATGCCTATAAAAACATAAAAAGGTAATTGTTTTGTTGAAAGCCTCGGGCTGTTCTTTACCACGGTTGTCAGACCAGTGTGTAAAGAGAGAATCTGGAGAAAAGGTCCACATACCTGTACCAGATGACAGAGCTTTTTACTGAGAATATAACAGAACGGTAAAGCCTGCATACCGCACATAGCAGCTTGATGACATACAGTCACATGCAGGTTAACTCATGTGAACCCTTGTGAAATGAATCTATTAATTAGCATTGGCATAATTTCAGAGAAAGGGCAGAAATAGCTTCACGCCTGGCAGAATGTCTTGTCGCTATATGAAAATGCTGCAATCATGCCTTGTTTATGAGCTGATTATACACCTTTTGATCTTTTTCTTGGTAGTTTAATGATTATAACATTTTTATGTTACTGATTAATATTGAATTACCATGGTGGAGGTTAGGAACTGTTAAGCCCAATTTATACTTCTGCGTCGAACTTACGCCGTAGCTACGTCGTAGGCTGTGTGTAGCGCGCGTACCCTTCGGCGTACCCTGACGTGCACCTCTCCAAAAATGTAACAACGCGCCAACTCTACGCGGACGCAAGCGCTGTGATTGGTCTGCTAGGACCGCTCCCTCGGGTTTCACATGCTCCCTCTGCACGCGTCAACGCGGACAACGACGCAGAAGTATAAATGAAAACCAACGCGTTGCCTACAGCGTAGAGGCTCCGGTGTAGGTCTGACGCAGAAGTATAAATCAGCCTTTAGTCTGACTCTAAAGTGGGTTGTGTGTCTGTGTCTGTGTATTTAAGACTATGAGTCACACAACAGCCCGATTTCAACCGACACAACCAGGTCAAGAGGAACTGAATTACACCGAGCTACCCAGCATCATGGATGGATGTCAAAGACAGTCTTTTCAGAACTAAACATCTCTTCATTAGTTCTATATATCTTTCCTAAAATACACATTTCCTTCCTTCCTGAAATCTTTCCTCATTCTGTTTGATTTCTGTCTAGATTGCCTTCTGGATTGTCATTTTGTACAGAAGTCTTAAGAGACCATGCATTTTTTTTGGTGATCACAACACATTTTTCTTGTGATCTTAACATAACAAAAGTTGTCACAAGAAAGCACTCATCATTTCTCTGGTCGGCCGCAAACTATTGAATTGACATCTGTCACACATTATACAATCATGCAGACTGTTTAAAGGAATCTCTGGCACCAGAGACAGCTTGATAACCATCAGCCATCATAAAGATATTTTAAACTTTTGTTTAATTTTCTTTGTGATGTGTAAACAATCTGTAATAAATGAAAAAATGATTAATAATGCTGTTGTTAAGGTTACCACCTCAGTTGTATGCAACTTCTACTTAGAGCACTGGCAAAATATTATATATATGTACCCCTCACCCAGGTCCTACTCGTCCCGCTCTGTGTGGGCCTCGAACCCAGGTCTCTGATGTGGGAGTCAGGCACTCAAGGAGGCTAAAAACTGCAGCCTCTAGCATCAGTCGCTAGCACCTCTTGAGATCAGGGAAGTGAGGTTTTACTCACACAACGCCTCCGTTACACTCACCCCCTAAACCTCACTCCCATCCAGGTCATGGCACCAATGTGACCCCTCATCCAGGTCCAACTAGCCCCGCTCAGAGCAGGCCTCGAACCCGGATCTCCAGCATGGGAGTCAGGCACTCTAACAAGGAGGCACAGTGACTACTAGATGACCTCCGTTACATATACATAATTACTCTATACCATTCAAACGTTTGGGATCAGTAAGAATTTACAAAAAGAATAATAATTAAAAAAAATAAAAATATTTTTTTTACTGACCCCAAACTTTTGAACAGTAGAGTTTATATAAGTATTGCGCTCAAGAAACTTGGAATCACAACAAAACAAGGCAGAAAATAAAATAATATATGTCCTCCAAGGGTTTCTGTAGTTTTGACAAACACATACAGTAGTTTTAAAGCATTTCTGTGAAATGACAGATATATACTTTCTCTCTCTTTTCAGCCTCAAAACATTTTTTACATCCAAAGATCATTTAATATAGGGCAACTTTAAAAAATGTCACAGATAGCTTACCTGTAGTGTTCTAGATGTCTGTTTTCTCTCTTTCCATCTTTTTCCTTGCTATACTTTTCAGAAAAAAAAGATATAACAAATAGGGCCAATAATATTACATATAGTGATATAACACACAAACATTTTAAAAACATAAACAGTTTTTTTTTTCAGAAATGTGTTGAAATAGCTACTTGGTCAGGGGCATTGTTTCTAAAAAGACACAGGGCAGATTTAACTAAATAACTAGTAATTAAAGGTCCTTAAAGGAGAAACAGCTGCGATGCATGCCTACATGCATCTTTTGTTCATAATCATAACCCCACCTCTGCTTAATGTGCTCTTTCTCTGTCTATTGTTCATCTTTTCCTTTTTCCATACAGCCAATTTCTGTCATACATTGTGGGTGTTTATCGTGGTTTGTGTTAGGATAATCAAAAAGTTTGAGCTGTGCAGTTTTGTTTTGTATATTATTGTTGTTTACACCTATAGCCAGGGAAGATTCAGTGACTGTAATGAATCTCTCATGGAAGTTGTATTTTATAGGCAACAAACACACTAAATATTCTAAGGATGAGTTGACAAAGACGCACACAAATGAGCACACACACACACACACACTGCAGATAAGAGTTTTATGCATCACACTGCCAAGGACTGCTCAAGATTGGGCCCATAAATCAAACAGACTCCCTTTACACACACAGACACACATACAAACACACACACACACACACACACACACACACACACACACACACACTCACACCTACACACCCTCTGCCACTGCGTCCTTGACATTAAATGGATTTTTTCTCTACCCTTCCCGGCAGTTTCTTCATTACTGAAGTTATGGAGCTATGATTTATGTAGCTATGGCCATCCCCACTGCACAATTTTCAGCCAAACAACTGCACATCCCATAAAAAAAGAGAAGAGGAAGATGTCCCTTTTTTATCTTCTCTCTCCTTAATTCTCTCTCTCTCTCTCTCGCTTGCTCTCCCAAACTCTCTTCGGCACAAACCGCTATGCAGGGGGTAATATAAATTGACAATGTTATGTGTGCCTCTCTATTTGGCGAGATGATTTCGCACACGGTTGCTGACTATAGACTGTACATTTGAAAAGAAATGTGCTGAAAGCAATCTCCCATGGTAAACTTCACGATAATAAATAATTCACTTCCCAAAAGAAAATATCAACACACCTTCAGATAGAAATAATGCTTTTGAGTGATTTATTGTTTGTTAGTCTCTGCTCAAAAGGTACAGGATAACTCCTTGATCTCACACCTTGGCTTTCATCCTGTTCTGAGACTGGTAATAATTTTATACACATCCTCACACAGAAATACAGTGAAATCTTAGCACAAATTTCACAGAAATGGCTCAAATGTCAGCATTTTCTCAAATTTTAAAAATGTTTATACATTCCTTCTGAGAACTATACAGATTTTGGTCAATTGATGAACTGATCTTTGCAACATTGACTTTGTTATTGAACTGGATTGAATCAAAACTGAACTGGCTTGAGCTAAATAATGTCTTCAGTCGGGCTGCTTTAAAGCTGAAACTGAAGTGGTTTCATAATTGATGAATTTTGCAACATTAACACTGTTATTTTGTTGTTTATTACAGTGAAGCTGCTTTGAAACAATCTGTATTTTATAAAGCACTATATAAATAAATGTGACTTGACACGTGTTTTGACCGTGAGGTGTATTTGGATAATGGTAGAATTAATTAAATCACAAATACTAAGATAAATGCAAATTTCAGTCCAGGAAATTCAGTCTGTAAAGAATACAGAGTCAGATATGACAAGATATTTATTTGTAGAGACCATTTTTATTTTGACAGAAGGCCTATTTGTAGTATTTGACTTAGTATTTGGTATTTTCTCAAATGACAGGAGCACTTCAAAAGTGTATGCAAAATACCAATACTAATAAGTCAAGTCAAGTCAAGTTTATTTATATCGCGCTTTTCACAACATAGGTTGTATCAAAGCAGCTTCACAGTATTAAATTAAAACAATACATCAATTTTTGTTTCTAGTGGAACGTCCACGTTTGGTAATGCTGATCAATAGTATCGTTGATTGATTAATTAAATTAAATATCCCCAAATATCCCCAACTGAGCAAGCCAAAGGCAACAATAAGCCTTATTTTACGGTTGATATTAAAATTCTATTCGTAATTCTATATGTTGTTGTCTAACACTGTAAAAAGAGAATATATATATATATATATATATATATATATATATATATATATATATATATATATATATATATATATATATATATATATATATATATATATATATATTTATATATTTCTTTTTACAATGGTAAAACAAATAATTTTAAATACATGAAATTCTACAAATGAACTTAAGCATCACAACATTATAACGTAGCCTACATTATTAAAAAAAAAACCCAGATATAAATTTTGAAATTGGCTAAAGATTACTTAGAGGTTATTAAATTAATGTATTAAAGATAAATTATTTTAAACGCGTGTTAGATGATAGCAAAGATAATCGAAATGTAAAAATAGAAATTTATATGCACAATTAAATATCCAATATCAGTCAATACATATGAAAAATGTCTAATATCATCTGAAAACTGATAATGCACTGATTGTGCATTTGTTCTGACAGTTCAAGTTCTCAAGGTCACAAATATTTGATGATTACTGATCTAGAAATAGTTCCAGAATCGTACATATATATTTTTGCCATTCCATAAAATTTTTACATTTTCAGTGTGCTCTCAGACTTTTGGACCCAACTGTATGTCCCTTACATAAGGTGGGTGTGTGTGGGTGTGGGTGTGGGTTGGTGTGGGTGTGGGTGGGTGTGGGTGGGTGTGGGTGGGTGTGGGTGGGTGGGTGGGTGGCTGGGTTGGTGTGTGTGTGTGTGTGTGGCAGATTTTCATGTATGGTTGACATGCACTCTCAAACAGTATCTGAACACGTAAAGACGCATCACCTCGATGATGTAGCTACAAGGTTAAGTTTGTCAAACACATAATAAAATAGGATGTAAGAGGTTAAATTTAACATCACCCCTTCATTTGTATGGCTCATGTATTTCCATATTCATATTTTTACACATTTTCATATTCTTCAACTATGTCTGCAGTGACTCCATGGAAACCACATCAGAGTGGGAAGCGCTATAGACAGCTGCTATAAAGAGTGAGAGAAATCCGTGACTTGATCTGTAATAATAATGAAAGTTGATTTGAGGATTATTTAGCTATTCATCCATTCAGCCTTGGTAATGAGACATTTCCAAGAAGAGCAAATGAATAGTGCAGATGAAAATAAAAGAATGAGTATCAGACACGAGTTGAATGAGAGGAGAAGCAGAGGAGCGAAACTAATCTAATCTGTGAATTCTTTATTTACTTCTATAGATCACTGATGAAATATTGGCCTGTGATCTAAAGTTATTTGAAGATCTGGGTTTAGAAATGCATAATACTTAAAGGTTGTATCAGCGATTTCAGGCCCAAACATAAATGATCACATTCATCTACTCTTTCCTAACGATCCGCTAGCTACCCGCCCCATAAGCTGAGGTGAGGTTTTCGCGTGCAGCCGTCATAGGCAGCCGTGCACGAGCGCAAAACCTCACAACACCCACCCCTGTCGGTGATTTATTGGAACACTATTTATTTTGTTTTTGAGTGGTTGGTGAAACCAATTGTTTTTGTGAGCAGAACTGCAGATCTCAGAGCTGCCTATGGAGACGCGTTTTTTTGACGGCATACTTATGGGGCGGGCAGCTAGTGGATCGTTAGGAAAGAAGATGAATGTGATCATTTATGTTTGGGCCTGAAATTGCTGATACAACCTTTAATGCTCCATATACATAATGCAAAATGAATCCATATGAGTTGTTATTTGAGTTACTGTTGACTTTCTATCAGCTCAAACCAGTCTAATCATTCTCTTCTGGCATCAACAAGGCATTTTTGCCCACAGAACTGCTTACTGGATATTTTCTCTTTTTCTAACAATTCTCTGTAAACCATAGAGATTGTCGTGCGTGAAAATCCCTGTACACCAGCGGTTTCTGAAATACTGAAAATACACCAACAATCATGCCATGTTCAAAGTCACTTAAATCACCTTTCTTCCCCATTCTGATGCTCAGTTTGAAATTCAGCAGATCAGCTTGACCAGGCACGTGCACAGGTAGGGCTCAACCTGTGCAGAGCACATGCCCTTTTTGCCCTTACACTCCGAAGTGCCCTTTTTTGGTGGAGGTTTTTTTTTTTTTTTTTTTTTTAAATCAATGCTATTGGTCACCCTTTACGTCTGTCTGTCTGTTTTACAAATATTTAGCCAATGAAAGTTCTTAAAACGAGCTTGTGTAAATCTTATTCGATCCTCAAGCTGTCAGTAAGCTGATAACTCCGCTCCCTCTATATTCACTGAATCAACTGAAGTTCCACAGCAGCCGCACAGTAGTAATAGACAGCAGCTGAATTTTTGAAGTTTTGCGAAGGGTAAATAAATATCTTGTTGTCTGAATAAGTACTACTAAACACTATGTCTATAAAGGTTCATATTTTATTTATTTGATGTCTGACTCACTGACTGAGACATGTGGGACGTCGCCTGAGAGAGAGGTCTAGGCTAGCATTTGCCATCTAGACCATGTCTGAATGCCTAAATACATTGAGCTGCTGCCATGTGATTGGCTGGTTAGATATTTGCGTTAACGAGCAGTTGAGCGGGTGTACCTATAGGCTGGTGTGTGTATGCTCTACATATTTTATCTTTAACTATATATTATAATTGTATATACTTTAAATGTATTCTGTATAAAGTACTAATATTTGACCAATCACAATTAAGTATTCCTGAGAGCTGTAATAAATGCACAGTGTATACATGGATAGTGCTGTATCATTTAATAATAAACTGAGCAGAACAGACAGACAGTCAGAAGAAGATACCTTTGTATTTGTAGGTGTCTCTGATTTATTTCTGTTCATTTATTATTAAATATTAACTTAATTAAGTCATGGACTCCATCACGGACAGCAAGCCAAATCAGTCTAACTTCATTTGACTCAAGGTTATGAATGTGAACTCATGAATAATGAATATTCCATAATAACATTTCACTCCCTCTGTCTTTTCTCTCATATTCACTGAATGATGACGACAATATAATCAGAACAAGTGAAAATGAGTAGGCTGCGCTATACTCCCAGGGTCAGATAGAGTTACACCTAACACACACTGAAACACATGTGCAGCTGCAGAGATGAATATCTCATAATTCTGTAAAATGCAGAACAAAATGTATTTTTCCACTGGGGCTAACCGAGGCTCTCTATGGAGAGACAGAAAAAGAGGACCGTCGAAAGATGAGAGAGGAGGAGATATATGTGGCAGAGTCAGGGTGGAGATGTTAATCCGATGAGGTAAAACTGTCACACACATTCCAAATGTCTTTTAATACATCCATGATGAAGACATACACATGAAGGAACTCTTACGTATATGGACTGACTCTCTCTACTGACAGACTCATACTCTGACTCATTTCCACACAGGACGCTTGTCACATTACATCAAGGCAGATGTGTTCTAGCTCTCCACTTCAGTGTCTAAATATTTTGTCCTTTTCTCTTATACACGTACACGTACACACGCACACACACACACAAATTTAACTAATGAATCTTCTCATATATTTCCTCACTGTTGCTATAAAATAACAGCCTCTGCACATGCCAACATGCCAAAAGATTTATGTCTTTTTCTCCAGGTTGTTCAATAAATAATTTCTCTCCTATGTGATGTGATGACAAAGCTGAGCTGATCTGAAATATGTTACACTCTATAAGTTTGCAAACACTTACAAACAGACAAAGCCTCAGGGCCAATCATTCACCTGACACACATACAAACTCTCTGTTCTTTTGCCAAAACTCAGCTGCATTTCAGGTGTTCAGTTTTTACCACAGTGTCTGTCCAGCATATTGCATAAGCTCTGATATCATTCTCTATTCTGCTTTGGCTGGAGGTGTTATTGCATAAGTTTAGCAATATCACCTCCTCATTTCTGTTGCATAGAGACAGGGGGATGATGAAGATGAAGATCTACTAGTAGTGCCTTTGTATTTGTGGTGTACATATTTATACCGCATTATGAGTATGTAATGTAAAAAAGTAAAATTCTAAAGTTTGGTGTCAATAAAAAAAAAAAAAAAAAAAATTACAATAATGTTTAATTTGTTAATATTAGTTACTTTATTGTATGAACATGAACTAACATTGAACAGATAACTAAACAACTAAACTACAACTAACAATTTATTCATCTTTGTTCAAATTAGTTAATAAAAATCCAGCTGTCCTTTGTTTGCTCATACTTCACAGTGCATTAACTAATGTTAAGAAAATACAACATTTGATTTTAATAATGTAAAAGTAAATGTTGAAATTATCTTTAACAAAGATGAATAAATTCTGTAGAAGTGCAGTTCATTATTAGTTCATGTTAACTAATGTAGTTAACTAATGCTGACTAATGAAACCTTATTGTAAAGTGTTACCGACATTTATAATGTTACAAAAGTTTTCTATTTCAAAGAAATGCTATTCTTTCGAACTTACTATTCATCAAAGAATCCTGAAAAAAATGCATCATGGATTCCATAAAAATATTAAACAGCACACTGTTTCCATAATAAGTAAATAATAAGAAATGTTTCTTGAGCACCAAATCAGCATTAAACCCCAACGTGTGTGTTTTGGCTTCACAAACCACATGTTTAAATGCAGGACTGATCCAGTTACAGTCTCTCTCAATGTCAGACTGATGTGAGGTCAGTTTACATCTGAGTGGCTGTTACACTCTGCTGGAATCCTCACTGACCCTGAGAAAGCCTCATCTCTGGAACAGGATTTGATGCTGTTTTCACAAGTTTCACGAGGGGGGTTACACAAAGATAAAAGACAACTTCCAGACACAATCTCTTGAAGACATGATTATTTCGTTTTTAAACAGAGGACTTGCAGACATGTAGGCTACACAAATAGACAGACAGAACCACTAATACTTGAAGAAAGCTTTCTATTTATGTTTTGTCAAAGATAGGCCAATTCTTGTTGATGTAAATGAGAAAATCAACACAAGAGGCTGTGACTACTTTGCTATCATTTCAAGAGATATGCCGGCTCGCTAAAGTGACGTTGACAAAGGAAGCTGATCGCTGCTTGTGTACTGTTGTGCTGAGTACATTAGCGTCTGATAGATTAGACACATTACACTGCTAAATGGTTTTCACAAATACACAGACTCATCACATGCGCATATGAACACAACCCCATACAACGACGATTTCAAATGTAATACATATACATACTGCAAAACTGGTAACATTACAATAAGGTTTTAATTTGTTAACATTAGTTAACTACATTAGTTAACATCAATAACAATGAACAATACTTCTATGACATTTATTAATCTTAGTTAATGTTAATCTCAACATTTACTAATACATTATTAAAATCAAAAATTGTATGTTAACGTTAGTTACTGCACTGTGAACCAACATTAACAAAGGTTAATAAATACTGTAAAATATATTGCTCATTGTCAGTTCATGTTAGTTAATGCACTAACTAATGTTAACAAATGAGGCATTATTGTAAAAGTGTTACCCCAATATTAAATAAAAAATAAAATAAAATAATGAGTACTTAACAATGCTTCATTTTAAAATATCTAAACATCTTTAAAACAAGATGAAATTGCTTAAGATACTTTTTCAGAGAATTCAGAGAATATTTATAATATATATTTATTTATACATTTATTACCTCATTGGCAAACTGTTTTTTATTTTTATTTTAAGCATAGACCTCACAACATTTTGTTAAATGTATGCTTAAAACAAGAAATAAACCATTTTAATAAACAATCTTGTTGTGATGTTGAGACATTTTTATGTTTTTATTTGATGTTTTAACAGTATGTGAAAAATATGGAAATGCCTTGATATAAATTGTAATGAAATGTTTGGGAAACATTGTTATATCTACCATGGCAAAAGGGGCTTAAGCCCAGCAAACAATAAACAGAGAAGCTAATGCTCAAACTTAAGCCAGAGAGGCAACCAAGGCTTACTAATGCTGCCTTTAGTATTTCACACTGACTACTCCCTCACAAAAGGCTTAAGACTCCCTTCACTTAATTCTCCTCTCTCTCTCTCTCCCTCTTTCAGTTCCTGCTCCTATCATTATTTGCCATTTTCAAACCTTTCCTTTTGGCAGCCATTTGGCCTGTGTTTTTAAATGGGAGAGACTGTAGTTTCCAGCTGTCCAGAAGAGTCAACACACGCCTCTGAGGAATGCGACCTTGCCTTTTCGGGTTTTTTTTCTTTTTTTTTCAGACATACAGTGAATGTTCAAAACCAACTCAGAGCAGTGGGTTATTCTTACAATAAGCAGACGTGTACAGGCTATTGTTGAACATCAGTCTGGCCAGCTTCTAGCTCTCTGCATACGTCTTCTCACTTAATTAATCAATTCATAACAAAACAGGATCTTATACGAAATGGTAAATGTTCTCATGAGTTTCTTCCCTGATGATTCAATGTGTATGTGTTGTCATCTGGAAAATGTCATATTTAGAGTGTTTGCTTATCTGGAAAATATTGCTGAAGTAGTTTCTGCCTCAAAAAAAAAAAAAAAAAAAAGAAAAGAAAGAAAGAAAGAAAGTGAATTACGCTATCTTTAAACCATAGCTATTTCTCGTAAATGCAACTATATATCTCCTAATTGTAACTTTAGAATTGCAACTTTATGTATCACATTGTTTCTATATAACACAATTACCTTTTTTAAATTACCTTATTTTTATTACTTAAGGCAGACACAGTTTATACTAATACTAAAGGTCCACACCAAGAATAAAACAAAACAAATATTTGAAATGGATAATAGCTGGTCTGAACCTAAGAAGGCTCAATGCTGCTAGTCATTCATCTCTCATAAACTTAGAAACGTAGAAAGCCAAATACTATAAAAGTTTACAAAAAGATGAAGGACAAGCAAATAAATATCTATCTAAAGGTTTGCAAATTGATCTAAATCCATATTAAATAGATAGGGCATTTACATAATATATATTAATTGGTGAGTTTTTTTTTAAAGGGGTCCTATTATGATTTCCACTTTTTCAACTTTAGCCATGTGTGTTGCTGTTTGAGCATAAAATAGATCTGCAAGGATACACAGCTCAAAGTCCACTCCAAAAGGAGATATTTTATTTAGCAGGTCAAGAACTACAACAAATGGCTCGTTTGGACTACAATGCGATTTTTACGGATCTTATGAAGTCATAATGTTCCTCATTTAAATAATCCCAGCCTGAGGAATATGCAAAAAAGGGGACGAGGCCTGGTTGAGCTGCATTAGAGAAGACAGTGTTGTCGCCATGTCAAAGAGACATTGTTTTTTCCACGTTTCCAAAACTCATTTGTTTGATTTTCCTAAGGCTGATGAACTTAAGTTTATCTGTGTGCTGCACATTTTATGAAGAACAGCTTGTTTTCTGTTGCTTTTGTAAGTTCTCACTTTTGAAAGACGGTTCACCACTCCTTAGGTAAATGAACCATGGTTTAGTGATCGATTATTGTTTGTATTATCTTAGTTTTCCGACAAATATCACGATTAATTGGTGGATAACATCGTATCTATACTGTATAAGAAAATTACAAAAATCATACCACTCTGATACATCCTGTGAAATCCGTGCTTGCAAAGTCCGTGTCATGAAATCTGTTTTGCACAATCCTCTTGTTCGCTAACATTGTCAGGGTCTGAATCGGGCTCAAAGTGGTTTGAAATTGTGTCATCATTAATATTTACACCAGAGAATAACTCGCAGTTATGGAGGGGCAGGACATTTCCCGAACACACTGTGGGATTACAAATTTAAGAATCTGTTTAAGATCAGGGGTCCCATTTATAAAACTGTGCGTAGGATCCTTACTAAAAGTGTACGTGCGCTCGAAAGCCAAAAATGGCGTACACCAAAAAATATTCAGACTTATAAAACCATATGTATGCGAGAACCTGCGCAAAATTTCCTTTATAAATCCCAGTCAGCGAAATATTGTGTGCCCATGCATCTCCTCCCCGAAATAACCATATGGAGCTAGTTTTACAATGCATATCCTCATCTGCATATCATTTGCATATACATATTCATCCATGTGATACTACATTTAACGGTACAAGACATTAGGAAAATATGAGATACGGATGTGCCATCACATTGCATTGATAAAAATCATTTAGTAGCCTATCCTTGCCTTGTTTTTGAATAAATAAATCAAATAGTGTAAAATACATTTCAGATAAAGTTTTTCTCAATCTTTTCCACTGGCCAAATAGTATTTTTAATTGATTTATATATTTAATGGAAACAGATAGGCCTTGTTGTGCATTATTTGCACGAAAATATTTTCTCAGACAATCTGCTGTGTGTTAGATAAGCAATTCTCTTTGTAGTTCATACATTAAAACAACATGCCACAGGAAAAGTGTCCAAAAGCATCGCATCCACTACAAATATTTATATTTATTGAATATAAAAAAATATTGTAACTTAATGATTTCATGTAATTAACTCTATTAATGAGAATGGTATATTTAATCTAAATGTTTATATCAGAATTAAAACATAGTTTAAATCATTCTTTTATTTATTTAAACTGTTATTGTGAACATACATTGTATTTATGATTAGGATTCATAATGAAGATTTACGGTTTTCCTTCATCTGCCGTTAGATAAATATGCGTTAGTTTCACTAAACGGCCCAACGCGCTCGCTGGCGCGGACATTTAAAGGGTAACTAAACCCTAAAACAGCTTTTTTTAGTTAATGATTTGTAAGACTGGGTCTTTATTAGTGCTGTTCATTGATTCGAGTACATTTTTTGACATTTGGGTATAAAGTGTTTTAATTCTACAATATATGGTGTAAAAACGTCTGAGTGCTGCCCTCTTCAGTTTGAACGGTGGCTACTGCAGTTGAATTTTCCTATTGGATGTTGTGGTACTGCGTGACGTAAGCAGGTACCAGCTCACCACGTCCTTGGCAGCCCCTGGAATAAAAACATCTTGTTTCGTCAAAACCACTGTAGAGAGTCAGGAGTTGGAATTGCGAGTATTGAAAACGATCAGGATAGCGTATATTAGCATCTAGATAGCATAGCATTTATATAGTTATTTAGCTTCTCCAAACAGCTCGCGCTGAAAAGCGACGCAGTGCCAAACGCTGCTCCTCCTGCATGTACTCCATCACTGCATATATTTTTAGTCACAATTTATGTTCCTTCCTATTAGGCTAAAGTTAAAACTCTGAGGTCGACAAACGCGTCAGCGCGTTTTGCTGGATTTTTTCACATAGCAGCAAAATAGACTTACAATTTACATTTATTACATTTATTGTTAAACAGACTTAAGAAATATGAAAAAATAAACTGTTAAATGTCTATTTTTTATATGTCCACTTACAATCGAAACAAAACATTGTGCTTTTGTAAAATAAAGAAAATAAACAGGGTGTGCTTCTTGCCTCTGCGTCTCCATGAACTTTTTTCTGGAGCACGTCTCTAAACTTAAACAAAATACTAGTCACACAGGCATAAGCAATATCTTTATAAATATTTAAGTCTCTGCTATTAAATTATCTAATTCAAAACGAAAACAAATATTCTCTGTTTATGTAATCTGAAAAGATAGAGATGTCAGTCATTCTCATATGGCAACTCATCTGCGCCTACAAAGAGAGTGCGCTATTGAAACGAGTCTCAGGTGCACGCTGCGGCTACCAACAGCACATGTTCTCAGTAAAGAATCCTGCTGAAGATAAAACCAAGTCTCTGGGTCTTTGCTTCTGGAATTTCCAACAACCCGCTACACTGTAAAAAATCCAACTTGCAAATTGTTTACTCACCTTAAGATTATAAGTTGAGTGGGCAAATGTTTGAGCGCAATGTTGAGTTAACTTATAAAAACTATTTAACTGCATGTTTAGTACTATTTGTCCAATGAACACAAAAAAATAAGTTGAGAAAACTTAATGTTTTGATTTCTGCGCTGGAACGTTTAACTTCCCACCATCGCGCATGCGCAGTCTGTCTCTATGTACGTTACACGGGGTTTCCTCCTTCAACCACGCTATCGAAGGGACTGGATTCATCTCTGAGGTAAGTTTTATTTTGCTTTATGAATGAAAATAAGCTACATTGATTGCAGACATATGTTGGTAAAATATAGTATTATGTTAAAAGATATTTTCTGTGGAGACGATAAGTGTCTATTGTTAGAGATTATCCGCGTAGCACATGGCTAACTTACTTAGGCCTAACTATTGACACCTAACGTTAAAGTGAGGAAACATGCTTGAATGAGAAAAGACAAGAACGTGCACGAAGTTTAAAATGTTAAGCGCAGTAAAGTCGTTAAAAAAGACTCAAATCTAGTGCTTGCGCTGATTGAGACAGAAGAGAGCTGTTTATCTCAGACAGAACATGAGTGCGAATTCAGTTATCTTTCACGGCTTATTGCTAATTAATAGTGAAATACACACAATTATTTCAAAAAACCCTCTGTGTGTGTAGTATTCATGTAAATACAGTCGGCTATGTCTTAAGTGAACAAACAATGTTGTAAAATCCAGATGTTTCAGTATTAAATCTGTGCAATAGCTCTTAAAGTGACAGTAGTCTATTCAATTTAAATTCAATTTCAAGTTTATTTGTTATATAGGCCTATATACAAATGTCAGTGACAATTTGTACATGCTTAGGTTGAGGCTCAGGCATTCTACAGTAGTGCAATATAATTCAATATAATACAATTTAGAGGGGAAAAAAATATAGGCCTATATATGCTAAACAAATGTTATGTTAAAAATACGCATGTTTGCTTTGTATATTAAATAATGTTTAAAGTGAAAATATGTTATCTGCCGCTGTCAGTGTCCTTCCTGTTAATCAACGAAAGACAAAATCGCTCACTGCTCTTTAATAACTTTTGTATTTTTAAGGAAAAAATGAATAAATTTTTTTTCACATTTGATTATTCCATTTCTGTAGTATTTTTACTATATGTAAATTAACCTACTGTAACTGTTTTTTTTTTTTGTTTGTTTAATATGAATCTTTATGTTATGTTGTATTTGTCCCTTTTAGACTAAAGAACATCAGTACAGCAACAAGAACCTCTGATGTGCTAAAACAGTGGCCTTTGTTTTTGAAAGATCAGGTGAGTTTATCATTTTTAGTTAGTAGAACTGAATTAACGTGTAGGCCTACACTTAATTCTTACTGTTTTAACAATGTTTTTTTTTTTTTTTTCAGGGTCTGTGCTGAGTATTACAGGTTTACACAAACTAATCAGAAGAGCACCTTTTTCTGTTAGTTAGATGAATACACATCTAATTGTACAAAACAAGTGGTGGAGCGTATACGATGAGATGAAGATCCTCCTAGACCAACTTAATCATCAGGTAATTATTTTGCATGAGGTCATATCTCTCTGGTTAAAGGCTGAATTTTGCCATCTCCTTTTCAAGGTAATTCCCATGCTTCTCTTTGGATATAACATGCATAGCTTGTTCCATATTTGTTTTCTGTCTTTCAGACACAGAAACTACAATGTGCTTGGTCAAAGAAAGGCTACAACTCTCAGAGCTCTACCTTTGTTTATGAGGGAAAAGTCAGGAAACATCCTGAAGACTTGCCTGGTAAGAAGATGTGTGTCACCAGCATATACACTCACACTTGATATAATTTCACCTGTTCACCAGATCCCCATGACGTTGTGCCACGTGTAACTATATTAAAGGAATAGTTCACCCAAAAATTAAAATTAGCCCATGATTTACCGTACTCACCCTGAAGTCATTAGGTGTATATGGCATTCTTCTTTCAGACAAATACATTTGGAGTTATATTAAAACGATTCCTGGCTCTTCCAAGCTTTATAAGGGCAGTGATATAGTGGCAGACTTGAGGGTGAGTAAATCATGGGCTAATTTTCATTTTTGGGTAAACTATCCCTTTAATACTGATATGGCATCTAACAGCACAGGTGCAGGAAATTGGGAGATGTATTCTGTTTATCAGTTTTAGTTCTATGGCTGAATTTGAACAAGCTTAAAAACATGACCACCTTTACTTTTCAAGTGAAGGTACATGAGCACATGTTTAGGGTCACTCTGTGGTGTAAAGTAATTTAAAATAAATAAAAAAGTTATGTCAATTTATTTTCTACTGCAGGACACAGAGCCAGAAGACATTCACAAGGGGAGAAGATGAGGATCTTAACTATCATTGAAGATGATGTTGCAACTGTTCCACTCCAGCCCAATTATAAGGTGCCTCTCTGTAGTACTATAAGAGCAGATTGGGCTAGATAATGTGCAAGAACTTTGCCACAGCTGTTACTCTCATCTTTGGCTTGATTTATGCCCTCAATTTGAACTGTCCTAAACAATTAAAATACATAAAATACACTTTTGACTAAATTAAAAATTGTTTATTGGTCTTGACTTAAAGTGCTCAGCAAGAGTCCAGTCCTTCAACAAATTATTGTTCAAGTAGCTGCAATCCATATGGATATAAGATTGAGCATTTATTTGTTCCAGTTTGTACTCTTATTTAGTGCATAGTCTTTTTATGGATTCATTTCTTCTCTAGAACATAAAGATATAAACCATGTTTTATATAAATGTAACACATATGATTTAATCCATGTCTTCTGAATACAATCGGATATCAAGATTTAAAAAGAATTGTTAGTTTATTGTTTCTCCCAAAACTGTATTACTTCAGAAAATACAAATTACAGCTGCATGTCTTTGTGTCCTATGAGTTTGAGACAGAAAAAAGTAAATAATTATGATTTTGGGGTAATATATTCCTTTGAATAAAAAAAGAAAATTCTTGTCATGATGACAGCTAATTGAAATGACATTTTTATTTGCCTTCAACATGCTTCTGAATAAATGTTTTGTTAACATTGACTCACTGTTTTCAGTTTTTGACTTGGGCAAAGTTATTGTAGTTTCCAGTCTTAACATATTATTACTTAGTACCAATTTCCTTTAGGATTTTTTTGTTCACTCAACTTCAGACATTGAGACAATTTTTTTTGAATTGGCTCAACTTAAAAAGGTTTGTTAAAAAATAGTTGCACCTCTCCAGAAAACTAACAATCTTAAGTTAACCCAATAAAAAAAAAATTGTAAGACTTACAACTTAATTTCAGTCAGTCTAACTGTTATTTACAAAAGTTGAGTAAACAAGAAAAAGCTAAAGGAAATTAGTACTAAGATTTTTTTTGTTGTACTGGCTTAAAATTTTTTACAGTGTAAGCACTGCCAATCACAACACACTGGACCAGCTAACCAATCACATTTCGTATTTCAGAAGGAGGGGCTTCATCGAAATAGGCGTGTTCGAGCCAGACTGGGGAGAGAGGTGCTGTAAAATGTAAAATATGTGAAAAAATAATGTGTTTTTTGAACAATCAAGCACAAAAACATATTCTAGTACACCCCAAAAACAAAATCAAGACTTCGTAAAAGGGCATAATAGGACCTCTTTAATAACAGGATGAAGGAGAAAAAAAAAAAAAAAAAAAAAAAAAACAGGATAAAAAGTTTTGTTGTACAGGATAAAAAAAAAAAAAGTGTAGTATTTTTGGTTGTGAATGGGTCCATAAGAAATGCACTGTTTCAAAGTTGTCTCGTGGACTTCTCACCTGGATGCTTTTGCATTTTTCCCCACATTTTTTAAGATGTGTGTCTGATATTTATGGACGAACATAATGTTTAAAGTACAATGCACTGTTTTCCAATGTGACTGAATCTAGGCTGAAGGTTGTGAGATGTTACTTTGCAAAGTTATCAGAGGATTACTATAATTAAGCAGTTAGCTGCAGTGCTTACTCAACAAACAATGAGTATTTTCTAAGTAAGTGTTTTTCCTTTTCACCCCAGCCTCTCTTTCTCTATTCTTGTTTTTTCCCCTCCAACCTATCACTCATTGTTATTGCTCTGTTTATTTTCCCTCTCACTTCTGCTTGGCTAACACGGCTCTCATTGCGGCTGGACAAATGTGTTTTTGAAAGACCATGAGAAATGTAATCTTATCATCTGTCAAAACAAGACCCCCAGCTTAGCGGGAACCCAATCCCGGATCAGGACGTTAGCATCGAGCCCGGCTCAGACTGGACCGTGTCATATGGGGCGAGTGTTTTTGACACATAACATAGCGCTGAGCACTAAGCTTAGTGGACCCTGGTTGTATTCCACTGACCCCGATTTCTAGTGACGCCAAGATGAATTGAAGAGTAAGAAGGTACACACGTAAAAAGCCTAACTTTAAAAGAGATTAGAATTATTCTGGTTAATTAGCGTGGCTGTTGAACAGGCTTAGAGTGCTTAAAAGAAACGTGCTGAGTTAAAGACTGTAGAGACCACCCACTACTGTATAGTAGGTACCGTATATCCCATGACACACTGACCTCAATGTTCATTCATCTCTCACACACTCATATATATATACACAAACACTCTTCCCCTTTAATTTATAGCTCAAATAATACTCCTCCACATGTGCATATCACTGGCACACACAGACAAATTACACAATCCCACACAAAATGGATAAAGTTACGTATTCTATTATTTTGAAGTTATATGCAACTCTAAACTTAATTTGCGTGATGTTGTGCCAGGCGGCGAAATTCTGCTGCACTTGATGTGGCTCATTCAAACTAAAACCAGGAGATGCTAAAGTTGCTTTAACAAAACTCAGAAGCTGCTATGTACTGCTTTTTCTTTGGCATCACGGTTCAATTTTCAAAAGCAAAGATTTAAATGGGTGAGAGAGCGAAGTCTGGTGGTAAAAAAAGTGCTCATTACTATCCTTACTTACTATGGATAACTTTAGGTGTCTAATTTCAAGAAATGTGTGTTGAGATACTCGTGTGGTTTGACTACATAACACGGAAGGCTTTACACCAAATATATCCCATAAAATTTCCATATGAGTGTGCATACATAAGTCTATGTGCATACACAAAATCTTGTTTATACATCCTTGTTCATACTATGGGAACTTCCCTGCCACATAGCCTATGTCTTATGAATGTTCTAATAGACTAACCACACTTGATGCAACTTGACAAGGTTCCAGTGACAGGTAATTTGACTGCCCACATTTTACGATGAAATGGACGGAATGCCATTTATTGTGTCACATTGTGTCATTGACATGGTGTCTTCATTGTGAAATACACACAAGACATTAGTTAAAATATAACTAATATCTTACTGCGTACAAGTAGCCTACACTATGTACTGTAAATGTGTTCGAAAACATCAACCCCCTGAGAATTTTGACACTTTGCACTTTCAAAAAAAGAGAGAAAATCAAGTTGAACAATTATTGTAAGATAAAATTGTTTATCTAAATTGCTTTGTGACAGAAATCACTATTCACACATGTAAATGTCCAGTCAAGTTTATTTAAATCAATTTAAATATCAACCTAATGCATCCTTGCTGAATAAAAGTATTTTTTTTTTCTTTAAAAAAAAATTGTACTCCGAATTTATGTACTGTGATTGATTTGAACCCAGGTCCCCAATGCACACTAATTAAAAACAGCACCAGTATAGACTAACACATCTTGCACTTACATAAATACTAAACGTTTTGTCATCATCTCGCCTAGGGCACCAAATGAGCCAGAAACTGCCACTAGTGCCGCCTCAAAAAAAGTCGCTTCACAATTCCGCTGACTGTGTTCTCTTCTCTCAAGAAGTGAATTAAGTTATTAGACAGGTCAGTCAGAGTCTCATACAAACACAAAAAGAGCAAGAGACACATGAGTGACCCAGTCTACATATTCAAATTTTCGCTCTCTTGCTCTACTAAATAGGACATTTCCATTTGACACAAATCAGGAGAACAGAGTCAGACAAGTTAAAGACAGTGTAGCAGATAGCAATTGAGTATAAGGCCATGTACCGGTAAAGCACAAGTTACACTAAACATAAAATGTGCACAAACAGCACAATGCATGAAGTCATAATGGTATACTTTACAATAAGGTTTATTAGCTAACATGAACTAAGAATGAACAACACTTCTACAGCATTTATTAATCTGAGTTAATATTAATTTCAACATTTACTGATACATTATTAAAATCAAAGGTTGTATTTGTTAACATTAGTTAATGCACTGTGAACTAACATGAACAATCAATGAACAGCTTTTTTTTTTATTAACTAACATTAACAAAGTTTAATAAATACTATAACAAATGTATTGTTCATTGTTAGTTCATATTAGTTAATACATTAACTAATGTTAACTAATTAACCTCATTGTAAAGTGTTACCATTATAATCTATTAACACAATTGAATCAAAGGAATGAAAGTACCATTTTAATCAAATTTAGATAATAAATGAATATTCTAATTTTACAATTTATTAAATTAAAAATAATAAAATGCACTAATAAGTGGCATCATCATATTTTCAGTTTGTTCAAAGAAACATAGGGAAACACTTTATTTTACAGTGTCCTTGTTACAAATGTTACATGTATTTACCGTAGTAATAACAAATTATGCATAATTACATGCAACTAACCCTAAACCAAATCCTAATCCTACCCTAACCGTATAAGTACATGTAGTTGCTTAATATTACTCAGTACTTAAATATATAATTACACTGCAACAATGACACCTTAAAATAAAGTGTAACCAAACATAGTTATTAGTTTCTCTTGTTTATCAGGTCAAAATAGGACGTACTACAGCAGTTACTGTTGCAATATTCAGTTTACTCAACAGGTACAGCTGGAAGTGATCGTAGTTGAATTGATTGTTGCTGGTGGTACTGGTTTGTGTTTATCTTGAATAATTTGAACAATAGACTGAACATTAGGGAAAAGCTTTAAGTACTGTTACCAAACAATGTGTATCTGTTTGTTTCATGTGTGTGTGTGTGTGTCAGTATGAGGAAACAAGTCTCTCAGCTGGATGCTAACGTGCAGATGACAGTGTGGATCAGCTAGCAGCTCCATAGGATAAAAGAAATGGGGGTTAAATGTGCCCTCTGACCTTTCCTATTAGCAGCATAATGGCAGAGGACACTTGCCATTCATATCTACCTCTGCCTAAAAGGATAACTTCCAACAGAGAGGCCTTCAGGCACGCACCCCACTGAATTCAACAATGAAAATCACTGCCCCCACTCCCTCTCTGCCCAGCAATCCCTCCGAATCACTAACTGCCCCCTCTAGAGCCAAACCGATCACTTCAGACCCCTAAGCAACCCCAAAAAAACCCCATAAACTTAAGCAACCTACTGACCCCAATCTCCAACAGTCTACTAATACTTCAGAGTTTATTAAAGTTTAGTGGCCAGTCCAACAAGAGCTCAACTCAAAAAAGCACCCAGAGGTGCTTAACTTATTAAAAAAGTCCTTTTATTTATGGAAAAAGCCAGTAAAAGTCCTTTGCAAAACATACAAGTGTGCGGGATCTCACGCGATCACCCAGTTTTGCTGAAAAAGTTTTTTGGTATATCCAAATTTTTTTTTCCGAAGTGTTGACAACTTAGTGTTAACTAATAATTGTTGCAAACTGGTACCACCAACAAAATATTAGTGCATTTGGAACTGGGCGTCGTTACACCACATCCTTATGCATCGCTTTCTGCCAGGACTTTTACGGGCTTTTCCCAAATCACGGAAGTGACCTCAACGTCCGGGTTAGCGGTAGCATAAGCCATCAGGCAAGTGTTATTTAAATAAACTCCTGATGTACTTACAAACTTTCCAATGCCTCGTTTTATGAGTACAGTTTGGCCATGATTTGGCCGTCTGAGACAAATTTTCTGAATCCTAAAAGATTAATCTGATACTGTAGGTCAAAATCAAAGTATTTTATCGCTAGTTTGACATGTTCACCGATAGCTGATTAATGACCATTGCATTCAAATTTTACCTCCGATGAAATTGTGACAGTGTCAGAAGTTGAGGCACAGTCCTGTAGTGTGGCTTCTCCTACGACCAGTGGCGGCTGGTGGGTTTTAAAATAGAGGAGGCACACTAAATTTTAGCGGTCGGATCCCCTCCCAAGTGTTTTTTTTTTAAAAACTGCCTTGAAATGGCTTTTCTGGTCACTTTTAGACAGAAAATTTACAGAAAACAACATATACCAACCCGTTCTCATACCCAAGGCGTCACTTTCAACCATGCTTCAATATCTGACGCTCAAAGCACCCTTTAGCGTCCATATGAGACGCATAACCCTACCACAGACCTAAACCTACCCAACCGAAGCGTCACATATTGACGCTAAAGGGTGCTTTGAGCGTCAGATATTGACGCTTCCGAAAGCGTCAGTTACATGACGCCTAAACCTACCCATAACCGAAGCGTCACATATGGACGCTAAAGGGTGCTTTGAGCATCAGATATTGAAGCATGGTTGAAAGTGACAAAAAGTGACGCCTTAGGTATGAGAATGTGTTGTATATACAGCAAGACAATATAAATATAATTACACTCACCTAGCCTATCACATGAAGCAAAAATCCACCCTTCTGTCCTTTAAATGTCAATTAACAGAGCACGTTTGGCCGCTGATTGCTGTAGCCTGTAGTGGGGAGAACAAGTATTTGATACACTGCCGATTTTGCAGGTTTTCCCACTTACAAAGCATGTAGAAGTCTGTAATTTTTATCATAGGTACTCTTCAACTGTCAGTGACGGAATCTAAAACAAAAATCCAGAAAATCACATTGTATGATTTTTAAGTAATTAATTTGCATTTTATTGCATGACATAAGTATTTGATCACCTACCAACCAGTAAGAATTCCGGCTCTCACAGACCTGTTAGTTTTTCTTTAAGAAGCCCTCCTGTTCTCCACTCATTACCTGTATTAACTGCATCTGTTTGAACTCGTTACCTGTATAAAAGGCACCTGTCCACACACTCACTCAATCAAACAGACTCCAACCTCTCCACAATGGCCAAGACCAGAGAACTGTGTAAGGACATCAGGGATAAAATTGTAGACCTGCACAAGGCTGGGATGGGCTACAGGACAATAGGCAAGTAGCTTGATGAGAAGGCAACAACTGTTGGCGCAATTATTAGAAAATGGAATAAGTTCAAGATGACAATCAATCTCCATCGGTCTGGGGCACCATGCAAGATCTCATCTCATGGGGCATCAATGATCATGAGGAAGGTGAGGGATCAGCCCAGAACTACATGGCAGGACCTGGTCAATGACCTGAAGAGAGCTGGAACCACAGTCTCAAAGAAAACCATTAGTAACACACCACGCCGTTATGGATTAAAATCCTGCAGCGCACGCAAGGTTCCCCTGCTCAAGCCAGCACATGTCCAGTCCCGTGTGAAGTTTGCCAGTGACCATCTGGATGATCCAGAGGAGGAATGGGAAAAGGTCATGTGGTCTGATGAGACAAAAATAGAGCTTTTTGGTCTAAACTCCACTCGCCGTGTTTGGAGGAAGAAGAAGGATGAGTACAACCCCAAGAAAACCATCCCAACCGTGAAGCATGGAGGTGGAAACATCATTCTTTGGGGATGCTTTTCTGCAAAGGGGACAGGACGACTGCACCGTATTGAGGGGAGGATGGATGGGGCCATGTATCGCAAGATCTTGGCCAACAACCTCCTTCCCTCAGGGTCTTCCAGCATGACAACGACCCAAAACACACAGCCAGGGCAACTAAGGAGTGGCTCCGTAAGACGCATCTCAAGGTCCTGGAGTGGCCTAGCCAGTCTCCAGACCTGAACCCAAAAGAAAATCTTTGGAGGGAGCTGAAAGTCCGTATTGCCCAGCGACAGCTTTGAAACCTGTAGGATCTGAAGAAGGTCTGGAGGAGTGGGCCAAAATCCCTGCTGCAGTGTTTGCAAACCTGGTCAAGAACTATACAGGAAACGTTTGACCTCTGTAATTGCAAACAAAGGTTTCTGTACCAAAGTTCTGCTTTTCTGATGTATCAAATACTTATGTCATGCAATAAAATGCAAATTAATTACTTAAAAATCATACAATGTGATTTTCTGGATTTTTGTTTTAGATTCCGTCACTCACAGTTGAAGAGTACCTATGATAAAAATTACAGACTTCTACATGCTTTGTTAGTGGGAAAACCTGCAAAATTGGAAGTGTATCAAAAACTTGTTCTCCCCACTGTATATCTTAGCTTAGCCTAATAGGGCGTGGGGTCTTGCTTCATTTTTAATTTGTAATTATAATCATTTTAATCGAATGTTAGTTTGATAATACTTTGATAGTTTGATAATTGATCAAATATTTAATCTCTCTACTCTCCATAAGTAGTTGGTACATCAGCGGTGGCAGTTCAAATTAATATCACGTAATTTACGTCTCTTCAATGATTGGTTGATATACCAAGGGAGTCTAGCCTCCTCTGCCATGTTTCCTTTCTCAACACTCCGAATCGCTGAAAGCGAAATACTCAATGGTGACTGGCTAATTATTTTTATTTTTTTACCAAGTCTCTGGCTATGGATTTGCCTCCCCCTCCCCTTCTCTATCCCCTCAGACTCGTGTTTCGCAGATTCGACAACAGTCAAATCAAAAACCAATAGGAGCGCAGAACTTGATGGCGAAATTAGTGAGCCAACAACAAACCACACACACATCTTATTTTTTTTCCATTTTTCTTATCAAGAAAACCCACAACAAAAATTAATGCTACAGATGTTTTTATTTGCTAGCCACTATTTCTATCCTGCATGTAATTGCAGCCCTACAGTCTTCACGATAACAGTCCTGAAGGACTATTATAAACTGTACAGTGATTACCCGGCTTTAGAAAAAAACATTACTGGTGTGCATCTTGAGTCAAACAATGGCACTGATATATTTTAAGATATGTCAGTTCAAGATGCTTTCAGTTAAAACAACTCAAACAGGACATTAGTGTTTTGGACCCCGTTTACACCTTTATTTAAGTGCTTGCTTTCCATTTAAAACTTCATACTTATAATGATAGCTCTTAACATCAAGTGTAAATGGGATCTTGTGGTCTGTTAGCAGACTCGCTGGTTCTGTTTGTGCTGAACTTGCTGTATGGTTTGTCCACTATTTCACAAAGGACCAGTTTCCCAGAGTTGACTTATACCCAGTTCGGTAATGTGTGGTGATTGCTCACTGCAAGCTCAATGTTCCTGGATTAAGATGATGTTGAGCACATGAAGCTCCTGCAGAGTTTCAGTCTGACCCAGTATATGTACAGCATCGTGATTCACAGAGTTCAAACATAGTCTGGTCTGGAGGTCTTCTGTATGTGAAGGTTTATGGAATCAGCTGTTGTCACATCAGAAGGATGCTGGGCTAAAGGTTTCCAGTCTGTGGTCGATGACTCTCTGAAGCTGGTTTGTCTGGGTGCCTTTAAAATGTCTGGCCTGGGGCCCTTTTCCAAAACACATGTTAGTGATTTAAAGAGGAAAAGGGGGGTGCGAACTGCGAACGAATGGGTGGGTAAATTTGCATCTTTGTGTGAACATGAACACACTGGCTATGGGTTCATTAAAAAAAGATGCTTAGAAACAAGTGACAAGATGTTTATTTATGAAAAATCCTGTCACGTTTTGAATGAATGCACAGCCAGTGTGCAAACATACAAATTTACCCAGCCATAATAGCAAACAATTACTTTAAGCACTTTAACCAGATATGCAACACATCTTCATCCACAATTTCTATTTCCTTCATTACAACATCATAACACTCATCTATCAGCCTCTCAGCCAGACAGACCTGGCAAACATCAGGTTATGAGTTTATTTTTTTTATTTTTTTTTAAAGAAAGGAAAAAAAAGGTAGAGACAGACAGACAGACAGACAGAAAAAAATAAGGTATGAGAGGAAGAGATCTGGAAAACATTCAAACCCTTAAAATCCTTAGTTTGGTTGATTCGTTGTCTTTTAATAGCACAAGGGATGTGGAAGTATAAACAAGGTTAATAAATAATAAGTAACCCTGCTTTGTAAATATACTACTACCATGCAACGTTTCAACACGTCTCGCTTGAAAAACAAAGAATCAAACTGTTAATCTGTTTTGGTCATTTACAAATTAGATTTGCTGGAATACAAAAACCCAAACAAAACATGGCATAATGAAATACAATTAGCAATCCAAAATCCATATGGTCACATGGAAAGCCATTGAATGACACAGGATAGCAGTGGAGGTTATAAAGGCCCTTGCTGTAACCTCTGACTTTTGACCTCTGTACTGAGAGTACTACAAGTTAAACAAATGGACTGTTGTAGTAGAACAAGGACTGATACACACTAAAATTACAAGAGTCATGAGAGCTGACACACATGATCCTCCTGCGGCTACAGGAAATGTGGAGATGAAGAGCTGCCCTTTGGATAACCTTCCTGATATTGGGCCAGAGAGACTCAACCTGAACTCCCAGTAGGATGTAGATGGAGAGTGAGAGAAAATGTATGACAAAGGTACACAACAACAAAAGAATGGGTGAAAAAAAAGACTGGGATAAAAAAGGAGGAGGATAAACAAAGTGACGATGAGTCTGATTGACTGTCTGAGGGATATGAGTAATCTGTGTGGCAGGGGAGAAGCTTCGGGCTAACAGATAAAGCAGCTCCCCCAATGACATCAGACTAGACCTGATCAGGAGGAATTCCTCTGAGGAAGAACCTTATCTGGGAAAAATGGGCCTCATGTCTGGTAATGGGCTAGGAAAGGATAAAATGTGTGCATGGAGGGGTCAAAAGCAGCATCAATATGAATAAGGCAAGACAGTGTGTGAGTCAGTGTTTGTGATTGTTAGCCCTCATTCTCTATAAATGAAGCAAAGAGCTTTTCAAACACACAAACAAAACAAAAACATGTAACAGCCAAAAAGATAAAGAGACTAAAATCATGCGTATTTGAAGATAAACCTCCACATCATGAAGATCATTTTTTGTGGTTGTTGTTGGGGGGGGAGGTGGTGGTGGGGGGGGGGGGGGGGGGGGGGGTGAATGGAAAATGAATGATGATATTTAAGATATGTTTAATTGTTGTATTTTATTTATTGAACTTGGCTTTTCCAAAAAAGTAATACAAAAGATATTAGAGACAAAAAGGAAGCTTGTTTAAAGGTGCTTAAATTTGAGAGATCATAGCCTAAATAAAAACAAAACAAAAAAACAGCAGATTATAGAAACCAAACAATGCAACAAGCCTGTGTTTACATGACACTTTAAATCATCAGGTTCTTCTTCAGTCTGAATGGCAAAATGTAAACAGACATGTGCACACTGAATAAGCTGACAGCAGCGGTCGTGCTTACACACAATGTGAAATTGGGCTAATAGGCCAACATTTAGGTTTTGTATAGACCATATGACATTTACCAGATAAAAGAACACTTGTTTCAGGATTTCATGATGTGGAGGTTCTTTATAGCACTTTCAAAGCATGGTTCTTTATGGAATATTATAAAACGTGTTCTAGCACCAAAAAGGATTCTGCTATTATTCTGCTGTCTGCTATTGTATAAGCCAAAGAACCCTACACTGTTAAGAAAGATTTTTCTTAAGAGTGTATTTGTTTTATACACATACATTAGTGTGGCTATATACAATTACAATGATATAAAGACGTCTTAACAGCAGGTATGTGAACTCCAGCTCGAGGAAGGACTGGAGACAAAAGCTCCATTTAGGTCCACTGATCCAGCTACGATTGGACCATTTGAAAGAGTAAAGGGATTTAATTGGCTCTGTGACACAAGGCATCACTTTCTGTCTTGCTCTCTCTTCTGCTCTCTCTCTCTCTCTCTCTCTCTCTCTCTCTAGCATGCTTAATTAACTCAGTTCAGTGTCTGTTTTTCCACTCAGATCACTTTGATTATAAATGTCAAAAGCCATAAAATTAGTGTTCCAGAGACTGGATAAAGCACAAATTACCATATAAAAATATCAGCACTGGAATAATAGATGTTCACGACATTGGCCTTTGGTTATTGCTTCCCTCAGGGACACAGTTATGAAAGTAAAGTAAGCAAGAGAAAGAGAGAGATTGTATTTTGATCTTTTTGATTCATTAATTTTTATAACGGAAGTATAATAAAAAGTAAAACATAGTATTGAAACGCATGCACTGCTTTCATCAGTGCACTGATACCATGCTGTTTATGATAAGGCTCATATAAAAACACAGTACTCTTTGTTCATAATCTTTTAGATTACTAGTACAACACTCTAAAAAATTATTCTGTGGCTTAGTAAATATCACAGTAATATTTAACTTTATTAACTTAATAAAAATCTCTGAATATCATTTACTTGATTGTTTGAGTTAAACATACCAAAATAATTGACTAAAAATCCAACAGTTAATTTTATCTAAAATTTACAGTTATATTTAAGTTTTTTTTTGACTAACCAGTTATTTATATATAATACACTTAATATATTTGTGAAATTTCTATCAACATATTTGAGAATGGAGAATTAAACTGATCTGTATCAAGAACCACAAATTTACCACAAATACTTAATTCAAATCAATATTATTCATATATTTAACACACTCTTAAGAAATTGAGTAAGTTTACTAAATTACAACAATGCACCCCGCCCCCACCCTCTGAGCTGACGACACTCAACGGTTGAGTGAGCGCGGGCTGTTTGAATTCTCTCCAGTCTCCAGTCCAGAACAGTTCTCTCTTCTCAGGATCGCTGGGTTGTATGGAATACTATTTTACAAAGGTTTAGAGAAAATAAGTTAATATTACTCATAAATAAAAACAGTTAATATTACTCATAAATATTGGTTTTAACTTTTTATGTTTTTCCCCAATTATTTCTACTCAATTTTATTTGTTAAATGTACCAGATGCAGTTACTCAGATCTACTTAATTTTTTTACTTACATTTACTCAGTTCATACAGTGTATTGTGGTAATTGATTCCACTACTTTAAAATTTAATCAATATTTTTAAGTGTAAAAATGTTTCACTAAAAAAAAAAAAAGAGTAAATCATAGTAAAACTTTTTAGAGTGAAAGAAGTTATTAAGACCAGTTAACAGATACAACTCATAAAACAGAGTGCAGCTGATTACGCACAGTTAAAGTTTACTCAATATCCTAGTATTGAAGCGCACAGTGTTTGGTGTGTATGAGAGAGTGAATGGGAGGAAGTGAGGTGTGGGAGGACACTCACAGCGACACTCTCATCACTCAAACTACACAATAATGTAGAATCATCACATCCATTTCAGACCCGAGTCATTTCTGTGACAGATTCACATCAGTCTGGAAAGTAAACAAACATAATCAATTATATTACATCTGAGAAACTCCTCATATCACTTCTTGAAAAAAGAGAAACTCAAACACTGCAAACTGACAAAGTGAGTTCACTTGTAATTTAAAAGGAATTAGTCTCAAAATGAGAAGCTTTTAGCAAAGGAAGTTGAAGTGTGCTTTGGAGTAGAGTTTCAGGATATACTCCCTAGCCACTTCTTAATATGATTAAGTATGATTCAATATGCAAGATTTAATCTTGAATATTTAATGCTCATAAGATTAAACCATATTCTCATTTAATCCGATTGAATTATACAATTAAATTGATGCTTTTACGAATATGAAGAATATGGTCTCTTTTTATATAAACTCATTTACGTAAATCTATGTGCATTAAAATATAAACTCAAGTAAAAAAAATAGGGGGGTCAGATTCAAAAAATAAAAAAATAAATGTATACTTTATGCATTAAATTGAAAAGTGACAGTAAAGACTTTTACATTAAAACAAAATATTATTTCAAATAAATGCTGTTCCTTTGAACTTTCTATTAATCAACTGTTTAGTTCATCAACATTGATATTAATAAAAAAAATTATTGAGCAGCAAATCAGTATATTAAAATGATTTCTGAAGGATCATGTGTAATGATGCTGAAAATTCAGTTTTGCATCACAGTAAAAAAAACAAAACATTTTTTTTAATGCAATTGAAAAAAGTTATTTTAAATTGTATTTATAATATTATTTCACAATATTACTGTTTTACTTTATTTTGATCAAATAAATGCAGCCTTGGTGAGCAGAAGAGACTTCAAAAATATTAAAATCTTACTGACCCCAAACAATTCTCAGATTTCAGTTGTTCATTTGTACACTATAATCAAATGTCAGTTTTAAAGCTTCCCTTGTGTTTTCATCTTTTCAGTCATAACATTGCTACAATTATGTATGTACATTTATGAGCGGTGGTGCAACATTAAACTTTTTTCAAATAATAATGATTTTACATTGATTAAACTTGCAAATACTACATAAAATAGTACAGAGTAAAGGAAGAGAAAGTACAAACACACACGCACAAAATCTTTTTTCTATTCCCATCCTTCCTTCCCCACATCTTGTGTCCAAACACATTTCACACATGCGTCAGAAACGTTGACCTAGATTAGGCCGCTTGCTAAGCTAATATCAGAACACAAAGGGATTAGCCTAAGATTTGGATAAAACCATCTGTGGGGTAATAGTTTTCTGCCAATTACAATCTAACATAAACCAGGGTTCATACACATTTTAACCAATACTTTTCCATGACTTTTCCATGACTTTTCCAAGACTTTTTGGCACATTTCCATGACGCCTATGTATTCCTGAAAATGTCAGTCGACATTATAAGAATAAAAATTTGTGTTAAAATTTACCCTCAAAATTAATACCGTACATTAGGGGTGCGCAATATTGACAAAAATATGTCTCGATATTTTCAAAATTTTTCTTGATAATAATTAGATGATATTTTACTGATTGTGTTTTTGTACTGGTACCCTGGCCGGTTTAGGCCTGTTGTTGACAGCAGACTCACGAAGATATTCATATTTTTTATATTCTATGCAGTGGTCAGTTCACAGCAGTGACCGAAATCAACATTTTTATTAAGGGGCAAAATTTGCCACATTCATAGAATTTTGCCAAATTCTAACATTCAAATTAAATTATATTAGAATAACACAGTACGAATGTCAAATTAAATCATTGAATTAAAATCCATCCTTGCAGTGCAGAGGTGACACAGAAGTGGCATCAAAACTGGCATTAGCCTACTATATTTATACTTCATTTACAATTGCATAAATAAAGCTATTCAATATTTAAATGATTTATAATTTTAACTTTTTAATTAAAGGATACTTTAAACATTAAACTAAAACCACCAGTAGGTGGCGGCAAGTCACTGTCTTAATAAGCGAGTTATTGGAGTCATTTATTCAACCGATTCGTTCAAACGGCTGATTCATTCAGAAAAACAAGTGATTGTTCATTGAATCGTTAAAATGATTCATTCAAAACGCGGATTTCATTAAATAAATAAATAAATAATCGATGTCTGTTGGACTACAACTTTATTATGAAATTCTCGTCGGCGATATAAAGTGAAAATTGACAATATTGTGTCCAAAAAGTAACTCGCAATGTTAACTTTATTGTTAATTTAACTGTTGTATAAAATAAATAGCACATTTGCAATTGTGCAAAGGAAAACGGCACTCTTGCTCATGTGATATTCTAATATAACAACATAATATGATATAAATATAAGACAAAAACTCATTTGGGGGCATAACTGCACTGACACATCACGCAGTGAAAGCAAGCATGAGAGACAAACGCGATGTCAGCTCGCACTCGCAGTGCCTCGTACATAGTTAAAACAATGATTACAATATCATCATAGTTCATAGACAATATCGCACACACTCCTAAGAACATATAGAATGAACTCACAATTGAACTGACTTTTACCCATTTTCTTCTCTCCTCTCGCGTGCAGGAGACAGACGTAGGCTAATATTCTGCGTATCGTTTCACATGCGGCCAGAGCAGCAATCCTCTTTCCGCTACATTCTCGACCCACCGGTGCTTGCAAAACTTTAGCATACTCGTGCCACTTTCCTGCCATTTCAATTAAATTTCTGTCAGCACCGACTTCGCCTCAGCAACATCGCAACAAGTGAATCGGAAGTGAACTGAACGTTATGCCGCCCGAAATAAGGACGTTAAGACAACGCGAAATATTTTTTTTATTAAACAGTTTTTGTATTAATCACATATTATGCTGTGTTAAAAAAAAAAAAAATCCATGACTTTTCCAAAACTTTCTGGGTCTTTTTATTTTTCCAAAACCTTTCCAGGCCTGGAATTTGCATTTTTCAAATTCCATAACTTTTCCAGGTTTTTTCAAAACGTACGAACCCTGATAAACACAATCACTTCAACAACTCAGCCATGCTACATCGATCCTTTCAATCAATTCATCCATTCACTGAGAAAATGCATTCGCTTGGTTGCTAGTTTGTGGTACTTGAGTGTTTTAATGTTTTCCAAGAGTGTGGCCTGTTTACATGGCGTCCTGACAGACCAGACAGTCCAGACATAGTGTCAGATTGGATCGCGTGTACTGTCAGTAGACTTTGTTTTTCGTCTCACTCAATGATGTGACTCATCCAGCAGACATTTGTTTGTGTAAACACAAATCATCGTTAACCCTTGTAAAATAACCCTGGTGTTTACTAAGCAAATAAGTCAGTGATGTCCATCCAGCGCCTAGACGTGTTGTTCTTCTGCAGCTGTCCACCTATTTGTCAAGTTGTGTTAGTAAACTTTGAGATCTTCAGGTCCTTAAATGGAAAGGGCTGTCAGTGAGTCCACAGGCTCCACCCAGACACATTCTGCATATTAGTGTGGACTTTAAAGGTAAAAACAGACCAGCTATTAATGAAAAGCAATATTAGATGAAAATACACTTTAATCTTACCCCAAAATGAAAATTCTGTCATCATTTACCATCATGTTGTTATCGTAAACTAAAACTAAAAGTAGGCTATTAAAAACTTTTTCGTTAATTGAAATAAACCTGAAGTCAAAAGCACATAACAAAATTACTCAAAATTGAAATGGAAAAAAAGCTAATTCAAAATATGAATTTCCTTCTGAGGAACACAAAATATGTTCTGAAGAATGTTTTTCAACTGTTTTTGTCCATTAACAGAAAGTAAGTAAGTACACTGTAACAATTGATCAGTTGACTTAACTTTAAAAAGTGAGGAACCCTGTCGCCTCAAATTATTAAGTAAATAAACTTAATGCATGCAACTTGACAATTCCACATAACTTAATTTTTTCAATTACACGTGAAGTTTATTTAATTAATAATTTTAAGGCAATGGGCTTCCTCACTTTTTTTTAAGTCAGATCAGATCACTTTTTACAGTGTACTTAGAAATATCTTTTGTGTTCCACAGAAAAAAAAGAATGTCATACACATTTGGAATAACATGGGGGTGAGTAAATGATGACAGAATTTTTATTTTGGGTGAACAATCCCTTTAACTCAGTCCATAGTTGTGTAAATGTGTCCAGCTTGTGTTTACACATGCACGTACACACAAAAAAATAATGCAGACATGGCTGTTTGAGAGCATGCCAATCATGTTGTATGTTTGCCATATGACTTTTGCTGATTGTACAGTATGTTTGTGTGGTCCCTAAAAAAAAGATCAATAAAATTTGTTCAGAACATAGTTTTTCACTCAGAATGTATGTTTGTGTTCCTTGCTCACACCTCTAAATTCCTATTTTACAACTTGCAAGGTAGGCTTGCTCGCTATACAAAAAAAAAAAAAAAAAAAAAAGATTCTGGATCTTATTTAGACACACACAGCGAGACCAGGCAGGAAAAATGAAGGGAGAATAAAGAAGAAAGAGACATTGATACCTTAAAAGAGATGGGGGAAATAGAGAAACAAACTGAAAGAGAGAAGGGAAGAGGGAGACATCCAAAGAAACATTCACTGGAGAGTCTTGGCAGACTATCTCGGCAGCCTACAGTTAATAGGCCACCGTGGGAGATACAGGACTCATGCACTCACTCACACACACATACATACTCACATACACAACAATTGAGAGGACAAAACATAATAAAAAAGATCCCCAGTACTGTTTCTTGAGCACTGTGGAGGAGAAAGTGTGCTGTATAGAAAGGCTACAAGGTGAGGTGTCACAGAAAGAACATTTTACCAAAAATGTTACAATTCCAAACAGCTATTGGAATTCCTACGATACTTTACTAATTACAAACTCTCCAGGTTCCTCCTCTCACCCAAACACACGCTCGCACACACTCCATCTGCTCGCGTGCTGTCTAATTAGGGAGCAGCTCATTTAACTGATGAAAGGGAAGGCGGACCCCAAATGGCAGACCGCAATCCCAGTGAAGAATCCAATGCCTCTGGTGTTTTACCTTATTAACAACACAAACTGGTGCCTCAGAGGCTGCCTTTGGGTATTTGTGTGCTTTTATGCTGCCTCGTTAATGGTGGCTATCCTAACTTCATACGTCATTGACCGATTCGACCCCTTATGATTAACGACACGGTCTCTTATTAGTGGGGGTTTTTTTTATTGAGGGGTTTTTAAAGAAACCGTTGATTTGGTCTCTTTCTCTGTTCATCCTACACATCACACACACACACACACACACACACACTCTTAATGGTTGCGTATTGCAAATGTTTCATATTTGCATCTTGTTCTAGCCACATAATGACATGGAAATTGTAACTTTTAGTGAACCTCATCCAGTATGCCTATATGCAAGGAGGATTATTTTCTTTGTCAAATTTAATGTAAAATTAAAATGGCTAATTAGTGTTTTCTTAAAGACATGACAAAAATTCCTCTGTTCGATATAGTGCAACACATCTATTTCACAAGTTCACAAGTTCATATTATCCAAGCATAAGATATGGTAAATGAATTTGCCATTGCGTTCTAAAATTCCCCCTTGTACTACAGAAAAAAAATAGAAATAGATAAAAAAAAGATAATAATAATAAAATAAATAATAATAATAATAACAACAAACAAACAAACAAACAAACAAACAAACACACAAATAAATAAATAAATAAATATATATATCACTGCAAGCAGCAATTATCGGGCCAAGCGCAAAGACAATAAGACATGCCAACATGGCTGGGAGTGTCAGACCAACTGCAACAATGAGAAATTAAAGACATTTAAAGATGATTTTAGCCAAAATTTGCCATAACTAAAAGTATGATTTAATAGATTATCAGGACACATACCGAGTCCAAGAATGTAAGGAGATGACTCCCGTGAAAATAAGTCAACCAAATCCAAAGTTATAAACATGTAAATAAATTTTTACCACTAGGTGGCGCTGGTCCGAAACTTCTCACACTCTTTCAGAGCATCATGCCGATGACCCATTCCAAGTTTTGTAACGATATGTTCATGCGTTCATAAAATACAGAATTTGTTACAAAATTTAAAATGGCCGACGCCCAAAATGGCCGATATGGAAAAATTGGACATCAGTCGACTCGGCATGGCGCCTTGAATCTAACAAGACAAACTTTATGATTTTTGGACAAACCGTTCAGAAGTTATAACCAAAAATAGCCATTTTTCGTACCTCCAGACCAGTAGGCGCCGCTGCGCTGGAACACAGCATGTAGCCTCAGGTTATGCTTGTGATGACATGTACCAAGTTTGGTCTGAATACGATAAAGCGCTGTGGAGATACAGCCTTACGTCTGTTTTCGCAAGCACTATAAAATTAGTTTGCGTGGTATTCGAGAACAGTTTGACGAATCAACTTGAATTCCATAACTTTTTGTTGGCATGGTCTGAAGATGATCTGATTAAATTTTCGTGAAAATCGGAGCAACGGCCTAGGAGGAGTTCGAAAAAGTATTTTTTTTCTGAGAACTCAAAATGGAAGAAAGATTTCCATGACAGAAAATTACATCAATCGGCTTGAGCCAAAGAATCAGAGGAAAGATTTTTGAGGACAAGAGGACAAGATTTTTGTTTCTAGCCTTTACGGTTCAAAAGTTATTAGCTTAAACATGAGTGAAACTTAGGACAGTTGGTGGCGCTAAAGGGATTGAGTTAGAGACTCCAAATTTGCTATGGTGACTGTTCAGACTGTCCTCTATCAGTGTGCCAAATTTCATAACTTTCCCACAAGTGGTTATCTGGGTTGCCATAGACTTCCATACGTAAGAAGAAGAAGAAACAGAAGAAGAAGAAGAAGAACGCCAACGATTTCAAGAGGTGCCTACGCACTTTCAGTGCTTGGCCCCTAATAATTTATACAAACACATACAATAATACATTTATTTAGCCAGGATATATTAAATGTATCAAAAGTAACAGTAAAGACATTTATAATGTTGCAAAAGATTTCTATTTCACATCAATGCTGTTCTTTTGAACTTTTTTAAAGAATTTTTTTTAAACTGTTTTACTGTACTTTCATCATTTTGTTTTCTCATTTTTGCTATATCTCTTCATAAATTCTATACTGCAAAAACGGATCAGAGTAAAAATTAAAGGTATTGATAAAAAATGTAAAAAGTAGATAAAAATCAGTGACTGTGGTACACTGAAGTCATAAATTAACAGTTTTACCAGATTAGGCCTATGTCATGTACGTCAAGTGCACAGCCCTTTCTTAACTAAGCATTAGGCAAGTATTTAATGTTAAATTAATCAAAGCAACAGAGCAAACAGTCAATATATGTCCGGGTCAGGGCAGGCTGATATTGACAACATCCCTCCCTCAGTAATTACTTTTCCAGTTCGTTAAAGACGAGCGTCTTTAACGAGAATGGCAGAGACTGATAAGAGTCTTGCCTGGTCTCGCGGCAGCTGAAGCATGAGCATTCTGTCCTTTAATTAAAGGTCAATAAACCTGATATATTTCTCTTTTCTTTATTTCGGTTTGAGCCTGAGTGGAAATTCACTAGTCCATGCTGCTGCAGGGTGTCCATCACTGATTCAGACTGATCAGTGAAGCACACTCCTCTAGTCTGTTGTTTTAAATGAGGTTTTCTTGTTATGACAGCCCGTCTGTCTCAGAGTTTCTCCAGCATTTTCAACAGCTCTGGGATTAATGAGAGAAGACGGGTTTAGAGAGACTGCAGTTACTCCCCCACCCCACGAAAAAAAAAAAAAAATTAGAGATTAACAGCTTCTTTGGCACTGAAAAACAGCATCAAATCTGTGTGTGTCGCTGTGGTTTTGGGTCTGGCTGTGTTTTCAAAGCTGATGAATAGCAAACTGTACCCAAGTACGAAATAATGACATTTAAACAACGTTTTACCAGTGTTTATCGCAATCAAAGAATCACAGTCGACCTTTATCATGCAGGTGCTGGAGTTAATGGAGAGGGTGACAGTGTGTTTTGATATGTAATGAGCTGTTTCTAGTTCATGATAGAGGTTAAAATGAGATGGCAATAACAGGGTGTAAAAAGAAAAATGTGCACTTACAAAGAGTTGAATTCCAGAAGCAAGGTTATTATACAATGGTATTATAGAATTAAAATGCAATTGAATTAAATTGCATCCAAATTGTATGTGCTAGCTACACTACTCAATAAAGCATTAAAAATTCATCCCAACAGTATTTTTTTTTTTTTTTTTTTTTTTTTTTTTGCAGGATAATTATGACAGTGGCTGGTAGGTAATCTATACCGAATGATGGAGATATGCAAAAGAGAGGGGGGGGGGGGGGGTAAAGCTATTGAGATGTTATTCAACTCTGACAGGCCTCGTAATACTGATCCAAAGAGTGCAGCCAGGATTTGGAGGAGAAGAAGAGGAGAGAGGGAACAGGCTTGGACAATTCCAGTCTTTTGTGTGTGGTCTCAATCACAAGCCCCTTGAGACACACCCCTCCTCTGCTGCCTTCTGTCTCCATCCAGCGCTCTGTTTACACAGTCACTTTCTTTTCCCTCTCTTCCTCTTCTTATTTAATGTGCTACAGGTGGGCCTGATCACAAACAGGCACTACTGAGGGCAGCTAACCTTCTTGGAGGTCAATTTATGGGCCATTATGTGTGTGTTTATTTTTGTGTGAGGTCTCAGAGTTTATGTTGGTCATTTGGGAATATATTTTGCTTTTAACCCTGACTGAAACCAAAAACATGATGGACAATGTCACATCATATGAACTTTTGATTTTGGTACTGAACCTGGATTAAGGATTAGTTAACCCAATAATGAGTCACAAACTCACCTTCTTGTTTTTGAATCATGTAAGCTATATGTATTTATTTTCAGAAAGTTACTTTTAAAAGTAATGTGTTACAATATTGTGTTACTCCCTAAAAAGTATTTTTTATCTAAAGTAATGTTACATTACTTTTGCATCACTTTTTCCTGTTTGTTTTTTAATAACAAAAACACAAATGTTCTACTTTTGTCAAATGTAAAGGCCCTTTCACACCAAAAGTGAAATAATGAGGAAGGTGCAGGAGAAGAAAGATCAGCACTCCTCAGCAATAAAAACACACTTATTAGTGTGGCTGATTTGGATCATCGAAGGTCAGCAGCAAAGACATTGGCTAATAAAGTGAAATAAAAATAAATAAAGTACATTTGTGTAATTTACCATATTAATTGTGTTTATGTAATATATTCTGAGTTTCCATTTCACTGTTTTTATCCATGATGAGGAACACTGAATTTGTGCACATTAATCTAGAACTACAATAACCATCATGTTCACACAGCGCACACAACACCTCTGCACCTTAATTAACAATTTCTCTCACCAGGGGGACGACTTGAGTGTGGTGTTGGAGTCGAGGGCCTTGCTTTACAGTGGTTTGCCTCATACTTAAAGGTGCATTGTGTAATATTTAGGAGGGTATGTTGACAGAAATGCAATATCATATACATAACTATGTTTTCAGTGGTGTATAAAGACCTTACATAATGAACCATTATGTTTTTAGTACCTTAGATTGAGCCATTTCTATCTATACACTGCGGGTTCCCTTACATTGAAATAGTCATTTTGCGCCGACATGTTGCAGTAGCCCTATACGGAGAAACTACTACAGAGCGCGTTTCGTCACTATGTTGTTCTTCGTGCAAAGAAGCTAGCTAAAGTCAGCGAATAAAACACTGACACAATGATGAACAAGTAGCAATAACATATCGTTTTACTGAATAATTAAGTCAAACATAATTTCTTACTTAATCTTTGTAAAGAAACCTCATTGCTTAACTGGATACTCTCTGCTGTCTCAGACGACAACATATTTTCCTGTCGGCCACCGTAACTTCTGTTGGTTGCAATTCGCAACCTCACCACTAGATCCTGTCCGATTTTAGGGGAAAATCCGGTCCATCGGAGACGTCCAATAGATTTCTTAGGCGCGCTGAAAGAACACAGACACAGTGTAACCACCATGGGAAAATCTCAGAGTAAAACTAGGAGTTGTGAAAAATATGATAAAGCATTTCTTTCTGGCATCATGTTTTGCCAGACGAGAAGTTTATCTGTGTATCATCTTCTTTCACGCTATGGCTGGCGCTGAGCCAAAGACGGATGTGCTCAGCGCTTGTCATATATCACAACTATTCAGTATTTTTAACCATAAAATGTTTATTTTAGGTTTCAGAACAATACATGTATAGTTTGTAAAATACACAATGGTGTCTATGGAAGCAGCATTAACATTTCAAATTATATTATATTAACACCGACGAGTTTTATTCATATCAGATAGACAGTGTAAGTAACTATAAAGTTAACTCTATTCTTCTCCCAGTTCACCGGCCACTTACTTGCATGTATTTCGGGAGAAATTGATGAATTCACGTGCTGTAATAAATCCAACAGACAGTAATCTCTGAACTGCGGCCAAAACAAACATGACGGCGCCCATCTCACAATACAGATCAAGATAATTTATAAATGTTTTTAAACGACAAAACAAATTCACTTACACATATTTGAGAATCGGAATAGAAGATAGATGATGACATGGTAAGCAAGTTTGTTAATATTTAGAAATAAAAGTGCTACATCTGTCAAACAGCGCTATTTTGGCTGTGGTGAGCCTGTTGTGTCTGTCAGCCATCGTGATGGACGATGGTATCGTCTATTGGCCCAACCCTAGTGTAAAGCACTTTGAATTGCCATAGTGTATGAAATGTGCTATATAAATAAACTTGCCTTGCCTAGATGCCTCTAAACATTACACAGTGCACCTTTAAAGTTGAGGACCTTCTCTGTAAATATCAGGTCATTCACTTCATTTCACCCTCTGCGCCAATCCATTGTGGTGTTCCACAGGGATCCATTCTTGGCCCTCTTTTGTTTTCCCTCTACATGCTACCTTTAGGCTCAATATTCCAGAAATATAACATAAATTATCACTGTTACACTGAAGACCTCCATATATCTTCCAATCAAACCAGGAAATGACTTTTCAATAGATAATCTCTTCACATGCCTTGATGAAGTCAAGACCTGGATGACAAATAACTCACTGCAACTGAATGAAAATAAAAGAGAAGTGCTTCTACTGGGTCCTGCTGCTACCAACAATTCCATTAAAACACAGTTAGGTTCCTTAAGTAACAACCTACACAATCATGCAAAAAATCTTGGAGTCTGTTTTGATCCTCTTCTCCAATTTGACAAGCATGTAAATGCAGTTGTAAAGAGTAGCTTTTTTCCACTCCGCTCTGTAGCAAAAGTGAAACACTTTCTTTCTAGTAAAGACCTTGAAATTGTAATTCATGCACTAATTTTCTCTCAATTGGATTACTGTAAATCTCTGTATGTTGGCCTACCTCAAACTACACTGTCTCGGTTACAGATGATTCAAAATTCAGCAGCCACATTGTTAACAGGAACTAAGAAAAGGGATAATATCTCCCCTGTTCTTGCCTCATTGCATTGGCTACCAATAAAATTTAGACTCGACTTTAAGATCCTTCTTTTTGCATACAAGGCACTACACAGTTCGGCCCCAGATTATATTTGTGATCTTATTAGGCCATACACAGCCTCTAGGTCACTAAGATCTTGTGATCAGTTACTTTTATCTGTCCCTCGTTTTCGTTGTAAATCAAAAGGTGATCAAGCTTTTTCTGTAGTTGCCCCAAAGCTCTGGAACAGTTTACCTTTAAACATCAGGGCCTGTCCATCACTGGATACCGGTACTTTTAAATCCAGTTTAAAGACCTTTTTTTACTCTTGCGTTCGAGTGATGTTGTGTATGTATTTTAAAGTAGTTTGTTTTCTACGTTATGTATGTAGTAGCCTATACATTGAATGATTTTGATACTTGATTTTTATCTCCATTTCTTTTTCTTTTTTTTTTGACTCCTTTTCTCTTTATTTTATTTTTATTGATTTATTTTATTGTATTGTAACACACTTTGGATCAACGGTTGTGTTAAACTTGTGGTCTATAAATAAAACTCGACTTGACAGAGCTGTACAGTCAATAAATGGGGGGGGGGGGGGTAACTTGCACCACTTATTTAAAAAAAATAAAACAAGCTATTTTGTTGTAAATTTAAAAGAAACATGTTAATTTACTAGTTAATTGGGGAAAAAAACCTGTTTACTAGTTACCTGAAAAAGTGACTGATTACTCCCGTTACTTGAAATGCGCTACCCCCAACACTTTATTTTGCTGGTGAGTCACCAGTAGGCTACTGCACTCACGTCACGAAACTGATGAACGATGACATCATTTTCGTTTCCTTACAACAGTTTATGCTCAAGGAAAATGGCCAAATATTAGCACTGTAGCTAACACATGGATATTTTATAAACACAGTGACGATATGACAAGACTTAAACAAAAAATCGCGAAAATGGAGCGTAATACAATCACCTAACTTAGCTTATCTCTGTCACAGCTCACTGCAGCAACGTAAAACTAAAAACATAGGCCTACCTTGTATCTTCATGCCTGCCGTGATTCTTCAGTGGACATGTTTTGATTGTCTTTGTGTAACTTGAGAGATTACTCTTAAAATATTATTTAGAATATCATAAACTTCCAGAATCCATAGACAACCAATCTCCCCGTCCTTGTTTGATGTTTAATTACGTAAAGCGGTGTTTCTGTCCACTTCGGTGTGGGCGGGCCCTGTCGTGACGCCATATAAAAAAATAAATTAAAATAAAGGTCTTATTATTAAAGCAGTTTGCGATTGTCTTTCATATTGTTCATATTGATATTTTCGAACAAGAAAAATGTACATTGGTTGGGCTACAGAACACAGGTTTAGGGATGTCCAAACATTACATAACATTTGAATTCAGAAAAGGATATAACTAAATAAGTCAATAAATAAATGAATGAATGAATGAACTAACGAACGACCGTAAGAGGAAATAAAAATTAGCTTAGAATTCTTACATAATAGTCCTCACAAAAAATACACAAAAACACCAAAGTGTGAGCAGAGTTTTAGTAGCTTTTTTTGTAACAGGAAGTGGATAAAGATTTAATATAAATCTTAATATCTCCTTGAAAGTGAGAAAAATGGGGGAAAACATTTATAATCGTATGTTTATTAAGCAAAATAATTAAATTACAAAGAAAATACACATTTTCAAATAGCCTCTCAAAAGTGAAAAACCCAACCTTAAAAAAGAAAATCTCAAAGTCTTTATTTATGAAATTTACAATGAGCTGGCAAATATCTTACCAGAGTTTTCTTGAATGATCACAATGCCTAAAAAAGATGCAAGAGAGTTTCTGGTTGTGAATCGCAGAAAGTACAATTCACATACACTCACGTAAAGGATTAGGAACACCATACTAATACTGTGTTTGACCCCCTTTCGCCTTCAGAACTGCCTTAATTCTACGTGGCATTGATTCAACAAGGTGCTGAAAGCATTCTTTAGAAATGTTGGCCCATATTGATAGGATAGCATCTTGCAGTTGATGGAGATTTGTGGGATGCACATCCAGGGCACGAAGCTCCCGTTCCACCACATCCCAAAGATGCTCTATTGGGTTGAGATCTGGTGACTGTGGGGGCCATTTTAGTACAGTGAACTCATTGTCATGTTCAAGAAACCAATTTGAAATGATTCGAGCTTTGTGACATGGTGCATTATCCTGCTGGAAGTAGCCATCAGAGGATGGGTACATGGTGGTCATAAAGGGATGGACATGGTCAGAAACAATGCTCAGGTAGGCCGTGGCATTTAAACGATGCCCAATTGGCACTAAGGGGCCTAAAGTGTGCCAAGAAAACATCCCCCACACCATTACACCACCACCACCAGCCTGCACAGTGGTAACAAGGCATGATGGATCCATGTTCTCATTCTGTTTACGCCAAATTCTGACTCTACCATCTGAATGTCTCAACAGAAATCGAGACTCATCAGACCAGGCAACATTTTTCCAGTCTTCAACTGTCCAATTTTGGTGAGCTCGTGCAAATTGTAGCCTCTTTTTCCTTTTTGTAGTGGAGATGAGTGGTACCCGGTGGGGTCTTCTGCTGTTGTTGCCCATCCGCCTCAAGGTTGTGCGTGTTGTGGCTTCACAAATGCTTTGCTGCATACCTTGGTTGTAACGAGTGGTTATTTCAGTCAAAGTTGCTCTTCTATCAGCTTGAATCAGTCAGCCCATTCTCCTCACCTCTAGCATCAACAAGGCATTTTCGCCCACAGGACTGCCGCATACTGGATGTTTTTCCCTTTTCACACCATTCTTTGTAAACCCTAGAAATGGTTGTGCGTGAAAATCCCAGTAACTGAGCAGATTGTGAAATACTCAGACTGGCCCGTCTGGCACCAACAACCACGCCACGCTCAAAATTGCTTAAATCCCCTTTCTTTCCCATTCTGACATTCAGTTTGGAGTTCAGGAGATTGTCTTGACCAGGACCACACCCCTAAATGCATTGAAGCAACTGCCATGTGATTTGTTGATTAGATAATTGCATTAATGAGAAATTGAACAGGTGTTCCTAATAATCCTTTAGGTGAGTGTATAGGCTACTCAATTTAAATTTTGACACAATAAAGGTTTTAACAGGAGAGTAAGTTTAAAATGCATGTCTTTACCAATAGATACTTGTTTGTAAGAGTCTTCTTCCACAAAATATTGTCAACTAACCTGTTCTATCTTGAAACGACATGAGGAGTGGAGACAACATCATTAAGAAATATGATATATTTCTATTATTTTTTTGATGTGGATGATTTAAAGTATAATCTTCCTATATATGAGTCAGTCGGGTCTGGGAGAGGTATTTCAGAACCTGTCAAAACTCTATTATAACATTTAAATAGCATAATGAGTTAAGAGGTTGTCCAGACCTCGCGCCAAGACGTCTTCAGAGAAAAGTGCAAGTGGGAGAGGAATTTATTTTGATTAAAAAAGAATAAGGATGAACACAGATAAATCATTTAAATTAAATGCTGCAATTTTTCATATTCCAAATTCATGTCCATTCTGATTTCATTGTGACTATAGACAGCTGATAAAAGCATCGTTTTGGTGAAGAAACGTTAGAGCTGCAGAAAAGCAACAAGTTAATGCAACTGACCTTTTTCACATTTCCGGAAGTCATCATAGTTGGGTAACTTATGAAGTGAATACATTAAATATATATATTTTTGTGTTCCAATTTGCTCAAATTGTCTGAGAAGGTCCATTATGGAGATGCTTTTCGGGTTCTAAAAAAATATGGAGGTTAGGAAGGTTATGAAAATGAAAATGAATTACAAACAATTATAAAAATATATTGAAGTTATGACAGAATTTGTAAATATATTATATGATTTGTTTTGTTTAGAAAGTATGCAGCTTAGGTTCAGAGGTTGTATAGTGATCAGCTCATAAAACTACCGAAACCACAAGGAAGGATGTTTTATTAACACGTTCAAATGATCTATCCAATCAGCACAAGAGGAGGCCTATACTGTATATATGCAGCCGACTCGCCATATGTTCCTCGATAGTTTTCAGCATGACTCCATTACCCCTTCTCCTCACACTCTCCTGGTACTATCCTAACTAGAGATACGGGGGGAATACTCTCTGGGTTCGAGCTCGGAACCCCTTGGACAGCACGCCAATTATGCATACTTGTACTGATTTTTCTGATTATTAATCGTAAAATAATAAAGGGTGTAAGACGTGCCACGAGCGTTGGTAATTAGAGAATGCCATGAGAGAAAGAGATGCTTGTTTTGCCATTATTTTGCTATTTTTATTATAGCAATTGGCTGAATAATGATGCTCTGCACCTGATTGATGATTGGATCTGATTTCACATAGAGCGGCCTATTACTGGCCAAGAGACAGTGACATCTCAAGTAGGCTCTTACTATGGCAGAAAACACAGAGCATGTGCCAGCTCACTGGGACTGACTGACATGTTGCCTGGCAACAGGAACTTGAGGGATATATCACATGACTGTGTTGATTGTGTGTATATATGTATGCAGATATGTAATTGGGTTTTAAACTATATTGATTGGAGGAAACTACCATGACATTACACAATCCATATCTCCAATATAAGCATTCATATTTATTATCTTAAGTCGACATGTTATTATCATAGAGATATATTGTAATCACTTGGGTTATATGAGCCTGTGAGAAGTGTGAATTTTATGTCTTTCTAAGGGTGTGATTAAGCACATCCTTATCATCTTGCCATAGTGTGTGCTTAGGTATGTGTCAGGAGCGTGTAAAACTGGTCTTACTTTAACCTGTTGGAAGGGAGTCACTTTATCACAGGAATGTAAACACTCTTGTCCTCAGGACGAGAAGGTTTGTAACGCGTGTCACTGTGTGTGTCTGTTTACTCATGGTAGACCTTACGCTAGGCAGGATGCAGAATATTATCGTTATGGTTAAAAATAGACTGTGGTTATTTGATATTCATTAAGGAATAAAAGGAAGAAGGTAAAAGGATGATAAATAAACATAGGAGGAACTTCCACAAGAAATGGCAAGAGGACAGGAAAAGGAGGCCTGTGGTGGAGGAGGTCTTTTTAAATTTTCATGCTTCACATCAGCTGCCAGAATTGCAGATAAGGGTCAGGGTTGCCATAGCAACGCTGGAATAAAAGGGAAAGTATCTTATGGGTCACGTATGGCTGTTACTTCCTGTCTTGTAGACACACACACGATGATCTCAGCCTTTTCTGTACATTTATAGGGGCCCTTAATAAACACACACCCATTTTAACACTTCGTACAGACAAGTGCTGCTTGCCATATATAGCTGGCCAGATATGTGAGAAATGTTTTTAATAAGCTCCAAATAAGCCATGCTGGAATTAAAAGCTTTATTTCTCTGCATAAAAGAATGGTAACTTACTTCAGAAAGCATATACTAAAGTTGTTTTTTTTGCCAGTTATGAAAACCTGAATAATGCAATACGCTTTTATATCCATCAAGAGGAAAAACTCTTATCTTTATTTAGCCATGAATTTCACATTGTGAAAAAATCACTTGTACAAAATAATGTTAACCGCAGTGGTTGAGATAAAATAACAATACAATTATATAACACAACATATAGAAATGAAAAGAAAAATGACACCCACAAAAACAAGAGTACAGGCCAACATTGACAATGTTTTAGCAATGCGTCTGTTTGTGAAGGCATACAGCGTTTAAGAGTTCTCAATGCACACAGGCTTATGAGTCACTTCCGAATCAATCTTTCACTTGAGCAGGAGGACAGGGGGAAGAAGGGAGGGTAAAGAGGTAAGAGGGAGAGAAAGGAGAAAAAACAAAACACTCAACTATTACCAGTTCAAATGGAGAGGGGAGCAATGATTGTTGACCATTGCTGTGGCAACTGTGCTATGTGAGGGGGGCAGAACTGGGTTTTCTGATTGGCTGGAGGTCAGAGTGTGCAGTGTTCTGTGAAAAGGTATTTTGGAAGGGGGAGGCGGGGGGTGTAAAGACCCTAAAGACCAAAGTGAACTTTTTAAGCAAGAATTTCCTGGAGGAGATGGAGATGAGAGGGTTTATGGGAGGAACATGAACCCCATTGCTACCATTTTCTCTCTCTCAGGGATTTCAATTCAGTTTTGAAGCTGTGCAATTGAACAACATTAAATTTTATATTATATTTATATAAAGCTATGTAATTTTTTTGAAGCATGTAGAACAACTATAGCATAGCAAACTGCCAGTGTTGTTATTCAACCCAAAAGTCACCGTGTAGCTCCACAGTGAAGACTGAAACAGATCATCTCTACCGGCAGTGCGTTTGGCATCGACATGAAAGCACTATGGTCCGTGCCCTTCTGCAGACATTGCTTTTACTCATTTTGAGACATTTGGGATCTAGCTTTATCATTACACCATTGTGGTCATCATCATTAAATTCAGCTGATTCAAAATAATCACTTTTTTATGCCACAGACTATAGCAACTAACAACCACTCTTAAAAATAAAATTCTTTATTGACAACTAGGATTTCGTGACCATTTTAACACCAATTGAACCGTTTCAATGCACAAAAGGTTCTTTGGTTATAAGATTATTAAAATGTTCTTCCCACTAACACTTTGTCTACATGGGGCACTGGGTCACAACAGCTTGAGTCAGTCTACACTGACTGCGCCAAAGCGAAAGTTCTGAATCCATTCGTACTGTTGTTGGAAGTAGTGCACGTGCATGGGGTATGCTCAGAAATAGAACGAGGCATTGGTTTACTGTCTGTGTCACGTCACATCCAGTGTAGACAGTATCTCTTTTTACAATGGGCTCTATTTGCTTTTGTCGAGTTGCGCCACTCACGTCCAGTGTAGACATGATGTAAGAAAAAAATATTCTTTGAAAAGTTCTTAGGGGAACCCAAAACGGTTCTTCTATAGCATTACGTTTACTTTTAAGAGTGATCCAGCAAGGTGTCTGTGACATATTCCTAATCCAATCATAATGTTCACAGCACAGCTGAACTATAAGGATCAGTCAAAGTTACAACGTTCTGGTGACAGTTCCAGCTGTTCTGAGAGCAGCTGCATACGTCACATTCTCCAGCTAGCTTTTACATGAACCTTGCAGCCCACAGAAACCCTGGGTCAGCCTGAGCTCCAGTCCTGAGAGAGGCAGGGGAACAGAGGCTGCATACTGGAACGAGTTTGGCATGGGGTCACTAGGCACTGGTCGAAAGCACTTGATAAACTATGCTGATGTTATAGTAGACGAAACTTAATGCTTTTTAAATGGTGGTTTGAGGTCCAATTATTCTGTTTAAAACAGAAGTTGATGCAGGTCAGTGCACCATTACAACCAGGTGGATTGATCTGTGGTTTAAGAACAAATGATGTTTAACTTTAATTAAATCATTTAAAGAATCTGGATAGTTCACCCAAAAATGACAATTCTGAATTTGAGGGCGAGTACATGACAAATTTAATTTTTGGATGAACTGCCTACCCAGTTTGAAGAATTTTCCTTGCCGTCCCCTAATCTCTCAAAACCACTTTCCCACTCCCCCATCTGCTGACCTGCCCACTTGCACCCAGGGTAATCTGAGGCTATGACATCATTCGGCCCATTCTTATCCTGTCAAAGACCTCTGACCCCCAAGCCTCCCTGTTTTTGATCAGATGAGCAAGAGGCTCAAGCGTTCGCTGACCACTACAAATTCCACCTGCTCAGTCAAAATTACCTTACGTATATGTGCAAAAAAGCAGCAGGAACACAGAGCATTTTGGGCCATGCGTGGGACAAAAACCTGTTAACTTTTATACATCCAAACATGTATACAAGCCAAAAAAATAAAATAAAAATAACAATAAATAAAAAAAAATAAAAAAATTACTAATACACAATGGAAAACAAAAAACTTAAAACTCATAAATTAAGACTATTAATAGACACTGAAATATTTTTAAGCCAGACAGCCAGTTTCTTGCACTTTTCTCGTTTTTGTCCTTTTTTTTTACAGTTTAGTTGTTGCCATAGAGACTGCATTCCCTCACAGGGTGATGAAATGGCTCTCACATCTTCTCTCTCTCCTTCTGTCGTTCACGTTTACCGTGACTGTATGTGCTTAGAATAGTACAGGCAAAAACAGTGAAGCAGAAGTGTCTCGCACAATTCGAGTTTTGTACAGGAGAATCTTGGAATTCGAGTCGGTCAGTGATCAGAAGCTGGAAGGATAGTGTTTGTCGGGGGCATGCTCACGCTGTTTGTCGGGTGTTTATTTTGTAGGGGGTGGGAGTATGATCGGGTGTTGAGTGGGGTCAGATGGACTCTCGTTCAGACTAACATGCTGGGACATGCCTCTTCCGCACTGTCACATACACACAGCTGGCGCGTGTACCTTGGGACACACTGTGCCCATGTCTATTTTCACACCAAGCTGCTAAGGTTTGTTCAACAGGAACAGTTCAGCAACAGTCTGTCCTCCTTGTACAGACGTGTGAAGGACAAATACGTAAAAAAGGCTCTCATGTTTCCTTCTGTCCTTTTTATTCTTTAAACCAGCAAAATATTACGTTTATCAGTCCATTACGAGCCCGCCTCAGTCTCTCTCCTTTTAAGCAAGGTCTATTTTTTAACATCACCATGGGATAAGAAAAGGTATATACATATCAGGATGTGAAGTACTTTTCCTGGAGTATCTTAACATCTCCAATCATGCGTTGAGACTCCTGTTGATCTTCCCAATCAAAAGCTTCCACTCATCCTTCATGCAGTATAGAAATTAAGACAGGCATACAGGTCTATTTTAGCTTACATGGCATCAGCATTGTTAAAAAACAAAAAAACAAAACGGTCAGTACACAAATGTGGGGTGGGGGGGGGGGGGATGATTTATGCTGGTTATGATGGAAGCAGACAGGGCTTTCAGGATGCATCGCAGTTCTTTTGGTTTTCACTGTGAAGAACCACGTTCTGATACTTCACAAAATGTTGGATACGACATCACAACGTTCTTGAAACTTCCAAGCAGGAAGTTAAAATATTTTGGCGAACTTGCAGCAGAAAAAAAGCTTTGTGACTGGACTTTGTGCACAATACTTAGCTCTTATGGGAGAAAGTCTTTTTGTAAAATTGCACAGAAGGGATATAGCGTTTCTTCACAGTTGGAATCCAGTAGACAATAACGACGAGTGGACACAAGGAACTCTGTGGAAAGAAAAGACAACAAAAACATTAGAAATGTAAATTTAAAAAAAATAACTCCCATAATTTCACATTTACGGCACACATTCACACACGCATTTCAGAAAAGAATAACATGTCATAAACATAATTTAGACGTTGACCCTGACCATTTGTTTCTGATCGTTTCTTTTTCACCCTCAAGGAAAAAAACAAAAGAAGAGGACAGGTCAGACCCTCACACCTGCTCAGCAGCAGATACAAGCCAAAAGAAATTACACACACAAAGCCCTGTACTCTTTTAAAAACCGTCTGCATTCAGTCAGATCATTGGTGGTATTAAGCTAAGAAAGAAGCATTTAGGAACCTAAATCACAACTAAATGTAGTGCAACAAAAGCTTCCTCTTCTGTCTATTGTTGCACCAAATGCGATTTTTCCTCTTTGGCTTTGACTCCGCCATCGTTTTACAGCCTTAAGCTTCTGCAAAGGCCAATATCTATTCTTGAGTCACGTGTTCTCTTTTTCTCTCAGGGCCTCTAGCTCGAAATAAGAGAAAAATGGAGTGAAGTTGATCATTTGAAAACAAAAGTCCCCCAGAGCATCCAAATCAGGTTGTTAGCATGCATTCTCCCTCTCTTTTCCTTCCCAAATCCCACTTTCTTCTTTTAAGTTGTGCATGGTTCATAAAAACGACAGTAAAGGGCAACAGAGCCCTGCAGTTACAGAAGAAACGCTTGCCAATTAAAACACACTCAAACAGAATCCCAAAGAGACTGGAAGGGGGCAAAACCAAATCCATCCCTCCATCGATCCCGGGGCCGGCTGGGTGTAGATTCTACAGAGCTGTTTTTGAAGACAAAATGTTCAATGAACCATGGCACCATCTAAGCAGCATGGAGCTGACGGTGAATGAACACAGCTTAGACTAATGACCTCCCTCCACTCCCACACCAAACAAACTCAAGCCTGGCATAAACACACACACACAAGTATGTGTAGATCACACTTGTGCACACGCGCATGAACATACAAGCTTCGCTTTTTACCATGGTGGAGGTTTTCCATTGATGTCTGTTTTTTTTATACTGAGCTAATGATATTTTCTGTCTCTAGCCTGTACCTGTCCTTTCAATCTTTCTTTGCTGTCTCCACAAAAAATATTAAGCAGCACAGCCGGTATCAACATTGATAATAATTAGAAATGTTTGTTGAGCACCAAATCAGCCTATTAGAATGATTTCTGAAGGATCACGTGACACTGAAGACTGGAGTAATGATGCTGAAAATTCAACTTTGCCATCACAGGAATACAATTACATCGTAAAACATTCAAATAGAAAAGTTATTTTAAATTGTAATAGTATTTAAAATATTACCTTTTACAGAATTTTATCAAATGTATGCAGCCTTGGTGAGACTTCTTTCAAAAGAGAGAGAGGGAAAAGATAAGCGATAAAGAGAGCAGTGTGTCAATGTACGTAGGAAAAGGGAGGATCTCTGTAACCAGATGCATTCCCATGGGAGAGAGATAGCAGGAGTTTTGAGTGTGAGAAAACATAGCCAGTCGGAGAGAACGAAAGAGCAAGACTGAAAATCTTTGTTTACCCTCCCTTATCCAGTCCTCCCCCTCTCCCCTCATCTCTGTCTTCTCTCTCCTCCCACTCCTCTGGCCAGCAGTGAGGCTCCTCATTGTTAGTAGGGAGGAAGCTTGCTTAGAACACTTCATGGTCTTTTAAATGCATTGGAATGGCTCAGTGAACAAAGGAAGGACCACCACTTTGAAATTAACTGCCCTGCCGAGGTGGGCAGCATTTCACAGGCACACAAAGTCACAGAGACTTTAAAAGCAAAGCTAAATGACCAGCACCAAAGGGTCAGGACTGGAATGGGTGTTGTTTTTCATTGGGGAGGAAGTTAAGTTGGTGTAGAGCTTGTTTAGTCTACTGTCCTGTTTGGTTGACTGTCAGTATTTAGGGGTTATTCTGTTCTCACTGCACCTTCCATAGCAGAGAAGAAATGACTGTATAAAATATTAATTTCATTCTACCAGGCAGAGATAAAGCTTTCTATTGTTCGTTGCTTTCATTCAGAGAGTAAAGAAAACTGTGCTTAATTTTTCTTGTTTTGTCTCTTCTTTTTTCCACAATGTCTTTGGCTCTTTTTGAAAATCTTCTCATAAAATAAGAACAAAAATGTTGTCTATACGTTCTCTTTTTTTCCAATGAAATACTCGCAACATATAAATGCATCTAGCTTGATTTCAGTTTTGCCCCCCCAACTCAAATCACAATGTGAATTACAAGGATTCCAGCACAAATGTAAAACATGACGATTAACAGAACCGAAACCATTTATGAAAAAACAACAGCTATGACTCACTCACTTTTATAGATTGCTTAACTTCAGAGTAAAACAAGCATGAGTCAAGCCAAAAAGATTTCCGAATAAAAATCATTTGAATCAACAACAGCGTGGGATTAAGCTGATCTCTGATCTTCCACTAGTTATGAATCTATTGAATTCATTTTTGTTTTGCCACACACTGACAGTGTACATTGACTAAATCCATCAGTGTACATTGACTAAATCCATTTAAATTAAACCTGATTAAACCGACACAGTAGAAACAAGTATGCTTACATGCATATCCATCGGATTACAGCAATTAATTTTTTTTAGTCACATACACACCTCAGTCCGACTTAAATTTTTTGGTGTCATTTAATTAACGTACCAAGATAATGTGATTGTAGCTCTGCTTCTTCCAGCATGTACACACATTAAGGTGTGGTCATCATACATTTCTTTTGGTCAACCCAGCTAAATCTGCGTGGGGAAATCTTTTTCCATTATGCAAAATTCCTGATTGTGTGGATTCCTAATTGAAATGACTGGATTTCCTGCATAAATTCACCAAACAATGGTAAATGTGACACCACCTTTAATCAGAAAGAGAGCGGTGATGAACAATATATATTTAATCATTCATATATGATTATGTATTGTGGCATGTATGCTCAGACAAAGATAAAGACTCTAGCTCAACAATATAACAGTCCATTGTAAACGAACTGCATAGTTACTGAACTGTTGCTCAGACTTAATGCAAGCATGCTCCATGTTGTCAACCCACTGCTCATTCAAACACACCTCACCATTTCTTTCTCCCTCCTCCATTCACCCTACCTCTCTTCCCTACTTCCTCCACCCTTAGACAAATTTCCCCCTCAGGAACAATAAAAGTCTTCTATTCTGCTTCAATTACCCTCGGTGCAACGCCCCTCACTGCACGCTCATAACTCATTCAGCCCTACCGCAAGCTGCCTCCTCACAACAGAGGCACACAAACACACAGTTTTACTTTGGATCTAAATTTTACATGTGAAGATTTGCATGTGCCCACACGCATATTAAAATTCAGGTGTAGTCTAGCATCTTTCTATGGTATGTGCGTGAAGTTTGAATCTCCAGCTCAAAGATGAAGGCTCTGAATTCTCTCAAGCAAGGATCTCTTTTTTTCTCTCTCTCTCTCTCTCTCTCTCTCCCAGACTGGAGACTGATCAGATACAGCAGAGCCTCCGTATCAGCCAGACCAGACAGCGCACACAAACACTGCATCAGTGGGCATATCACTGCTGAGAGGTAGATACTGGAAAGCCTGATGCCCTTTTCTGATGCAGTCCTGCTGTGACCAAAGCCTGTTTTCCTGGAGACTGAGCAAGGCCCAGTGCTTAACAGCTAGAATTTTTATGGACTCTCAGGAGACGTGACATCTGTAGCAACCTATTATAAAACGTCCATTATTGCTCCAGCTTTGAAAGTCCTAGATTAAAGTGAAACGCTGAGATTAGCACACCTATATATAACAGAAGAATCACTTCACAGAAAAAAAGGAAAACTGTACAAGGACCATCAGACAAGAAATGAGAAAAAAATTCAGAAAGCACCGGGGAGCTGATAGTTAGAAATAAATATATCTGATTGCACATATTAGCAGAGTTGACCTGGTTGATATTCATAGCATGCTGCCTTGCCATTCCTTTCCTCTCTGACTCCTAACAAAGTCTAATTGCTGTGTCAATACTCAATTTGCCACTGATTTTAATAAGGTTCTTTGTCAAAGTATGCACATTGCAGCTCATGAGGGATAAATTATATCTATAATCCTCTATATCCAAATGTAGTGTGCATATGAACAAACAAAGAGCCATGTAACCTTGTACATAGGACTTTTTCCTGTGTGTCAGTATGCTTACAAAGAGGGTAATGTGCATGCCATCCACAACACTGGGACTCAGAGTTAATTCAGTTGAAAATTAATTTTGGGAAAATTAGCAAATATTATTTTAACATGTTTAATGAGATGCATCCAGCCCATTGTTAATTAAGGACATTAACACTTCCTCTGAAATTCCCTAGAGTTTCAAGGAAAACTTATCTTAAATGTATTTCAGTCCTTACAAACTACAGTGACAATGCAGACATAAATAGCACATATTAAAATTCTATACTATTTTTTATAAATTAAGTTATTTTAGTGTACTATAAAATAATAAATAATTTAACTCATTTTAAATTAATTTATGCATCACAACTTTATGTTGTACAGTATAAAACTGGATGTTCTGAATGGATTTTTACATTTGATAAATATTGCATTTAACAGAGTTATTAAATTATTTGTTTTAAAATATGAATTAATAATACAGATAACAAATCGAATATTGTCAGATTACTGGTATGGTACCGCTACATAATGAATCCCTTTCTATAACTGGATAAAAAAAAAATTATATTACAATTCTGGTCATTTTGTTTTTAGATTGCACAACCTACCTCAGAGGAACAGCAGGGTCACAGAAGGAAGTACAGGCGTGCTTCAGGCTGGGAGGTGTTTCCAGGTGCTGACGAAGGCAGTGGGGATCAAGGAATAAGGTACGGTAGTGATGCTGTTCCAGGCATCGAGCGTAGGGTCATAGCAGTCCAGGGTTTTACAGCGCTGTGTACCAAAGTAGCCACCCACCACATAAAGTTTGTTTCCAGAGGCCACCGCCTGGCAGCTCATTCGTTTCGCTGTAACATCTCCGACTTTAGTCCACTGATAAGTCTCACTGCTGAATTTGTAGGCAGAGCAAGCAGAGAATTCGGTGTCACCCCCCATTACAAAGATCTGGTTGCCGAGAACAGCAGCTGCAGTGTAGCGCCACGGCTGCGGGCAGGTCGCCGGGACTGTCCAGCGATTTTCTGAGGGATCGTAGCACTGAACTTTGGGCAGCTTGTCGTGGGCCACACTCGTCCCTCCGAAGGCGAACAACTTAAGCTTTACGCTGACCACAGCTGCATTACTAACTCCTTCTCGCAGTGGTGCCACCATGCTCCACTTGTTAGCAACTGGGTCAAACTGCTCTACCTGCTTCAAGGACACAGATGGTGATGCAGGCAGACAGCCAGTGGCAGCTGTGTGACCTCCGACAACATACAGGCAGTGGCGTAACTCAGCGGAACCGTGACCGAAACGTGCTATCAGCATCGGAGCCGCTTTAGACCATTCCTCCTGTAACGTATCGTACACCCAAACGTCCTTAGACACACCGTTCTCAGAGCCCCGGCCACCTGTCACGTACACTTTGCAGCCAATGGCACAGGCGCTGAACTCCTTTCGTGGGCTGGGGATGTCCGCCTTTGGAATGATCTCTTTGGCCTTCTGGTCCACCAGGTAGAGCTTGTCGCACATAAACGTGGGGCCGCCCAGCAAGAAAAGGGCATGACTGGTCTTGCGAGGCCGGGCGCAAGGACTGTTGACGACGCCGTCGTTTTGCAAGATGCGCAGTTTGCAGCGGATGGCCTCGTCTACCAGCTCTTTGCTTTTAGCCTGTGCGATGATGAGCTCCTCCGTAGAGACGTTCTCCATAAGGAAGATGGCAGGCAGGAGAGCCAGACGCACAGTACGGAGCAGCTCTGGAAGATGACAGTGCCTCCTCTCCAGGTCGTAGTTCACCCAGTTGAGAGCTGACTCGTAGACCAGACGCTCGTCCTCGGTTTCGAGCTCTTCGTGTGCCAGCAGTTGGACCAGCATGTCCTTGGGAAGCTGGAGAAACTCTTCAGTCTTGCAGATAGCCGGGAAGTTACTGAGACACATGCTCCAGGACAGCTGGAACAGCTGGGTGCACTGGTGAGCATCCGAAAGCAGCAGCATGCCCAGGCAATTGGATGGATGGAGGTTCTTCTCCAGGAACTCTGCACAGGCATCACGAATGTCCTGAAACTCCAGCATGTCACCGGCCTCAAGAAGAGACTCTGCGTTCTCCTCGTTTATTATTACTCTTGACGAGTATGCGTAGTCCAGTAGGAGCTCCAATACCTTGACAATGTGGAGTAATAACAAAGTAAAACCTCTCATTTTAGTCTAACCGAGTCTAACTGCAATATGAATTACTTGAAGCCCACAAAGCTATTGTTTTGCAAAAGCAAGTCTGATGTTCAAACCCAGAGGTCCTCCAAGTTTCAGAACTCTCCAATCAATCATATGTTGTACCTTTGAGAAGCATACAATTTAAAGAGACCCCCCCCCCCCCCCCAAAATATTTTTGTCATTTACTCACCCTCATGCATTTCAAACCTTAATAAAACACAACAGATGATATTTTGAACAGTGTTTTTAATGGTTTTGTCCAACAATGAAAGTCACCAGGGTCCAAAAAACATTGGACCCCACTGACTTAAAGAAAGAAAGAAAAGAAGATCACCTTCATTCATCAACATTTTTTCAAATGATCTTATTTTGTGTTCCACAGAAGAAAACCATACAGGTTTAGAACCACATAAGGGTTGAGTAAATTATGAAAAATATTTTCATTTTTGGGTGAACTATCACTTCAACACACTTGGACTAGAATACAATACAAATTTAAACAACAATACCTCTGGATGAATGGAGTCCCTGAAGTCCACTTCACTGTCCTGACTTTCTCTCAGCCCTCCGCTAAACATTGCTTCAAAGTAGCGGCTGCAGGCGGCCAGCACAGCCCTGTGGCATGGGAAAGAGCGGTTTCCAGCGTGGAGCAGAACATCCGTGAAGAGTCTCTGCTGACGAAGAGCATTCAGGTGCATTAGCACGCTGTCTGCGTACGAGGACTTGTGGAACAGGTAGATGTTCATAGAGCCCGTGCTGGCACGAGACTTGCGGTTCTCGTGGACACAGACAGACATTTTCATTGAATCCTGAAACAAAAAAACAGAGAGAAATCGTTTCATTGACAAAACTGGCATACTGCTGGGCTTTAAACAGCGCTATTTAAACCGTTTCAGAAGTTGACTGACATTGTTTTGAACAGTGATATGATCAATACTACACAAAGAGCATGTCAAACCTCAATAAGAAGGAAGAGAAAGATGAAGTAATTCTGCAAACACAACATAAAAAAACAACTGGAAGCCTCTCTGATGTCTAGCCGACTGGAATGTGAACAAATGCAAGGGAGTCTAATCATTACCAGGTGTTCAAAGGCGGACGAATAAGGAGGGGAAACTGAAGGGGGAAAAAAAACTTTCAGAAGTAAACACCGCTGCCTGAAATTTACTGTGGAAAAGCGAACAAAGAGTTGTGCACCAGGCACAGAGTCAACACTAAGTGTGTCAATGTCACCGACTGCCATCTGGTCGCCTTTATGGTGCACATTCAAATCCAATCAGTCTGAATTTCCATGTAACCGATACACGCCCCCTGGTCCCTGCCGGCTGTCAACATCCCTCCGGAGAGAATTTAATTGTGTTTCTGCTAATGTTCGAACTGAGCTAAATACATTAAGGACACAAAAGCAATGGTGATGTATCACACCTGATACAGTCCAATAATCCATTTAAATTGGCCACAGCTGTGAAGTACAAGAGCCAGAAACCCTGTGCTGACATTGGCCATTAATTATTTTGCAACACAGCACTGAAAAATAGCAATGTGAATGACTGTATACATAAAGCATAAACAATCAGTAAATAACTTACAATAAAATAAAGTGTTATAACAAGTAGACTCTATGAAAAACTGCGTTTAAAGCACCATTTATGTCTGTGCCAACAGATGTTACAGAAATCAAATTTTGAATGATGACAGATGACATCACTCAGACACATCACTGTTTGTTTTATTTAGTATTATACATTACAACCTAAAGTATTATTACTATATTATAATACTTTGTTTTTTTATTTTCACATGTTAATATAAACAAACCCTCATCAAAACATATAGTACCTTATAGTATGGAAGAAATGTTCAACCAACCTACGGTGACTAAAGAATGCACGTGCATTTACATTTATGAAAATACAGACTTTTGTTAAAATTTAATTAAAAAAATTACCTGTTCAGGAGCAATGAAGACTTCAGTTCCGTCTGCCTTGGCCCTCGAACATGCCACAACGCGACAGGGACAGTCACAATACTGGCGGCGCCTCGCGCTCTGGTAACAGCGTCCGATGTCGCGTGGATAAACCACAAAATAAACAAATGAAGAATAATTTAATCCAGATGCTTTTAACGTAAGAAATTAGCCTACAAGTATAGTTTGGTATATTGTTGCTGAGTTACATAGAAAACTAGTTCCTCTATGTTTGTGACTGCGGTGCATAAATACATTTGCTCGTATCGTCATACAGCAGCTCTCGCGTGCAGGTCTCTCTCAATAGTGAACAGCTGACGGGGTGTGAGTTTTTAGAGAGGAGGAAGAAAGAGAGGCGGAGCGCTACTGCTCTTTAGGAGAATGTGGGAGGAGATAGACTGCTAAACTGGCAGAGATAAGGAGATTGTTGGTGGGGCTCATTAATAGAATAATTAAGGAATTTTATGAGGCTGCATATCACCAGGGGGGTTGTGTGTATGAAAGTATTCAAAATCATTGCACGAATTAATGCTATACATTTCGTAATAAAAAGTCAAAAAGCGTCCATTTAAGAAGTGCTGCATAAGGTAAAAGTTATCCAAATTAATAGCAACTTAAGTGGAAATGATGTGTATTCAAGTGAACGGCGTTAATGTTCAATCATCTAGTCTAAACTGCACAAGGAGTTCAGCCTAAACTTTGTTCCTCGATAGAGATACACTCACACGTTGCTTCAGACTCAAGAGCAGACTGTCTGCTTCAGAGCTATTAGTGAATTTAATTTACGGAACAATGTCGCCCCCTGCTGAACAAAAGGCGCACTTGCGTTGTCTGCATCGTACATCCTCTTGCCATATGTATAGGTGGATTCTACATTTTGAATGAACATTTCCAAGATTGGTCTTGCAGTAGTGTGGTAGACTTAAGCCCCCGTGGACCTAGTAGCCTATGTTTCTTCCCCGAATTTACTTCTTGTGTATACAAAAATCTCACTGGATTATTGCAATACATGGCAAAAGGAATGATTGGAAATAAGTAAACTGATAAAGTGCCATCTAGCAGATGCCACCTACTCGTCATCAGCAGTGTTGTGGAAAGTTACAAGTAATGTGTTACAATATTGCGTTACTCCTTAAAAAAGAACTTTGGATAAAAGAACCTCTGGGCTGGGCTTGCTTGTTTGTTTTTTAATAACAAAAAAAAGTTCTATTTATGGCCCATGTAAAGGCCCTTTCACGCCAAAAGTGAAATGAATAAGCCTCAGGTTTAAGGAAATGCAAATTCACGCCTGTACAGTAGAGGGTACAGCTCAAACAAACCTTTCAGCTGTTCTGCCTTTCTGGATTGCAGGAGAATAGGATGCAAGGGAAGAAAGTTACATTTGTATGGCTGAATTAGATCATTGAAAATTCAGGAGCAAAGACATTGGTTAATAAAGTGAGATTAAATAGGCTACATGTATTTGTGTTATTTAACATATTTAATTATTGCATGTTTGTGTAATATTCTGAGTTTGCATTTGACTGTTTTTATTCATTTGAAGGAATACTGAATCTGTTTTTGTGCAAGTGAGCTCACATTTAGTCTAGAACTGCAACAACCATCATGTTCACACAGCGCACACAACACCTTACTCTCGATTTGGACAGGAGAGCTGTCAGTCAATAAATGAGAAAACAAAGTAACTTGCATTCTTGTTTGAAAATGTAGCCTAACAGATATTTTGTTGTAAATTTCAATTTTTTTTAACTTTACTAATCTACTTAAAAAGGTAATCTGATTACGTAACTCGCGTTACTTGTGCCCAGGGGCGCCATGAGGAGTTTTATGGGGGGTATGACAGAATTTTGGGCCCCCTTCTTCCAGATGAATGTGTTTTTTCTTTTGACTTTTAATAAGAAATTTAAATAATTTATTAGTTAACATTTATATTATTAACATAACATCTTTTTAAGGTTTTAATTTTAGTTATCTATCTATCTATCTATCTATCTATCTATCTATCTATCTATCTATCTATCTATCTATCTATCTATCTATCTATCTATCTATCTATCTATCTATATATATATAGCCCTGCTTCCCTTCCATCTCGTTGCAGTTTTAAGTCTTACACAGACAACAATCAAAAGGGGGCATTCATTGCCCCTCAGTCCCCCCTCCACCTTGGAGCACTTGGAGGCTTCACCCCCAAAACGTGATTGATTTGAACCCTTTGATGAGTTGGATCACACCGATGTGATTAACCACATAATGTTTAGGCTATTTGAGGTTTCAGACATTTAAATGAAGTAGCTACTGTAAAAAAAAGAAGAAGACATTTTTAGTTTTTATTAAATTCAAATTCCATATAGCCAGATGCTATTGGAAGCTGCAATAATAGCCTAATCCTTTCAATCATAATTTGACAATTTTGACAATTTCAAAGTGTTTTATTCATATCGGACACACATTGTAGGAAACAATAAAGTTTACTATGTTCTTCTCCCAGTTCACCGGCCATTTTTATTTATTTCGTGAAAATCTGAAAAAATTATGAATTTAGGATAAGCTGATCCCGTAGAAACCATTGGCACCAATGTACTTAGGCTTACAATGCTTTAGGGGAAAAAAAGATTGGTGCCAATGGTTTATAGCCTACGGGATCAGCTTAGGATGCTTTGGGAAACGCAGTCCAGTTCTGTAGGGCTACTGAATAAAAATTCAGCCAATATTTGCTCACCCTGATGTGTTCTAATGCCATTATGCTTTCTGCTTCGTTTGAACTTTCATAATAATAATAATAATAATAAATAAATAAATAATACATTTTAATAGCTTAATTGATAGCAAAAGGTTCTTGGATCATGGTTTAACTGTTGTTACCATGGTCTGGGTGAATACTCGATTCTGATTGGCTGCAGGGTGTCCATTAAAAAGTGATAGAGGACGCCAAGGAGTTCTGGTGAAAGTACTGTTTACCGTTCGAAATTAATAAATAAATGCGCTGGCTACATCAGCTGTGAGTAACCATAGCAACAGGCAGTCAAAGTAATACTTTTTGTTAAAGTCAAAGTAATTACAGTTTTGTTTTGATACAATAAATTGTAAACGGATACTTTGAAAGTATCCGTTTACAATTTATTGTATCAAAACAAAACTGAATGGTTCTACGAGCTGAGCGGACTATAAATATCGCCGAAACCAAGTTATTGTTTGTGAAAACTTTTCGATTGTAAAACTAATTAAAGTATAAACTAATGTTTTAAAAATGTGTTATTTGGCAAGTGACCATGGTATAAGAGGGTTAATGCCCTTCGAGGTGTCCATTGTCAGGTATTAATGGACTTCGGCGGAGGCTTAGAGGAGCTCCTGATCGGTGCGAATAAAAGTGGCAAGAGCCCTAAGAACCCCAGAATCGAGCAGAGAGATTATGCTGCACCTGGGGACTGAGTTGACTATTCGACAAAGGGTATTTTCCCCACTGATGGACTGAGTGTTTCGAGTGCCTTTGCTGACAAAGGGGTATCTTCCCTGCTGACGTGAGCTCATCTACTACAAGCTGAAGCATGTTTCACTTTAGTTTTGCTGTAGCCTACAAATAAGTATGACTCACCCTCGTTTTGCTCTGTACAAATGCAGAGATAAAAGAAGTGAGGTCTGGTTATGTGTGTAGTTCTTTAAAGACCGAGGGAGGTGTGGCGAATTAGGTCCCATGATTTGAGTTAGTTGAGGTAAACGCCGCCCCTACTACAACATCCACACACAAACCCGTGAGCTCCTCAGACTGGAAGCAGTAGTCAGCTGACCGCACAGCGTTCGACAAACAAACAGCCATGTACTTTCTGCTCAAATTTGCGCCGCTGTTCTTAGCGGTATCCGTCTGCCACGGGTGGCTCTTCGGCGACTTTGTTGGAAAACAGAAAGAGGTGGATGAAATCTCTCTCTGGCCGCTACCGCAGAAATTCCAGTCGTCCGCCGTCGCTTTCAAACTCAGCCCCGCCAGATTTCTGATCGTCCACGCGAAAGAGTCCTCCGCCGGACCGGGCTGCAGTCTACTGGAGAATGCATTTCGCAGGTACTGTAACATATCTCATTTATATTTATGCTGACATTGTGTTATGAAAGACGCTAATGTTGAGTTTTAACAGGAAGTACAGTAACGTTAAGTTACCATGCGAGTATTTATAGCACTCTGCGCGCCCTACCACGTCAAACATACAGTAAGCAATCGATTTGGGTTCATGAACTGACCATTTGCCTTGCAGATATTTTGAATACGTGTTTGGCGAACTGAAGAAGCACGAGAAGAGCCGAAAGAAAGCGTTTGATTCCGATCTTGTGGAGCTTAAGGTATGGATCACAGCAGCTGACCCGGAGTGCGACGGTTACCCGAGTCTGCAAACCGACGAGTCATGTGAGCTCTTCTCCCTTCCGCCTCTGTGATCCACAACACCGCAACCTCAATGCTCTCTAATCCAATAGAAGAAGGGAAAATCCAATAATAGACACCTGTTTGTCGGAGTTGTAATCTGGTTAATGTATTAACGCGACGGGATCTTTTTAGATGTAGTAACATTTGACCAATGCAAAGTATTTTGTTACGTTTTTCTTTTTAATATGTTACCAAAAAGAAACACTTTATTTTAAGGTGTCATTGTTATGTGTAGTTACTTTAGTAATAACTGTAAATTATGCACAGTTACATGCAACTAACCATAAACCAAACCCTAATCCTATAACAAGAACATAGTAAAGTAGTTACTTAATATTACTCAGTACTTAAATGTAGCTATATTTACAGGTGTAACAAAGACACGTTAAAATAAAGTGTAACCAAAACTGCATTATCAAAGTCAAAAATCACTTATTGTTTCTTCAATCAGATGTGTTGTGTGTGGACTGGGTGTGAGTCAGTGAATGTTTTGGTTTGTAACTGTAAAGTTTTGCTCTCTTTGTGTAGATGAGCTGTCGGTTGATTCACCGTCTGCTGTATTGAAAGCTGCTAATGTATGGGGAGCTTTGCGAGGTAAGCGAAACTACATAATGGTGTTCTTTTAGCTTTCTATTTATCAGTGAACCAGACAGAATATTCCACAAAAACTTTGAGCAGCAAAACTGTTTTCAACATTGATAATAAAAAGAAATGTTTATTGAGCACCAAATCAGCATGTTCGAATGATTTCAGGATCATGTCCAGGACACTGAAGACTGCAGTAATGAATGCTGAAAATTCAGCTTTCCATTTCAGGAATGAAATTTACAATATATTGCAACAGAAAAAAGTTCTTTTAAATTGTCATAATATTATTGTTTTTACTGTATTTTTGATCAAATAAATGCAGCCTTTTTAAACATAAGGGATGTTTTTGATTCAAAAAGAAAATCTTTTGATTTTTAATGGTAGTGTACATTTTACAAACTCCTTTAACAAACACAGACAAACTTTAAAGTATTTTCTTGATGACATTTGTAGGACAGGGAAAATGTAAAATGGGTCACAGGCACAGCTTATCACGTTTAACAACCCCATATACTTTAAGATAGCAGTTCAGTTACATTTCTATGCGATCCCAACATAATAAATTATGAGAAGAAGAGACTGCAGTCTTTATATCCTGTTCATATAAGATGTTTTATCATCATGTGAGGTTTCCTCAATGTGTAACTTCCTCATATGCTTATTGTTGTAAGGACTGGAAACATTCAGCCAGTTGGTCTATGAGGATGACTATGGAGTTGTAAGTTCAAAGCAAACCCTTATTTGCTGCATTGTTGTACTTGATTAAGACTTTATGTATGAATTAATGTCAACTATTGATCCGTCTAAGCTCTTCTCAAATCAAAGCATCTTTTTGTCTTCTCAACAGAACAACATCAATAAGACAGTCATCTCAGATTTCCCACGGTTTGCCCATCGAGGGATCCTCCTGGACTCGTCTCGCCACTTCCTGCCACTCAAAGTCATTTTGGCTAATTTGGTGAGCTGAAATGATTTTCTTTATAATGACAGACTTGACATAAAAACATACATGGGTCTAGAGGGGCATTTTCTTTTTTACCTGCAAAATTGGCTGTGATTTATTGGTGACTTAGCATTTTTTCATTAATGTACAGTTTCCTCATTAGAAGACACGTGTCAGCTAAATAGCTCAAGGATGTTATTTTATTTGTAAGACTGGAAAGTCAGGTTCTTTACGTTCACACATGACAGTAATCACAAGACAAGATGGTGATCATCACAAGGTTTGTCTAGAAAGAATTGTGGCCAGCGCACAATGGTGAGAATTTGTTTGTCCGTAGCTTTGTAATTTGATCTAGAATTAAATGTTCCCATCAATGGACATTGGTGCAATGACCTTCCCAGGTTTTGAAATGCTTCTTATTCCACAGTGTTCAGTAAAGAGACATCTCATTTTCACAGGAAGCTATGGCGATGAACAAGTTTAACGTATTCCACTGGCACATTGTGGATGATCCGTCATTCCCTTATATAAGCCGTACATTCCCCGAGTTAAGTCAGAAGGTGAGTATGTGATGCGCACACACACATTCCCTTTTTTGGACATTACCAGGGCACAAAATATATTGTAGATTTCATTTATACAGGTTGTTAGTGGATTACCACTCTAGAATCCTAAAAGTGTGGCTCCAACTCCTATTATCACTTATGTTTGTGGTTAACATCATGTAAATAGGTGAACACAAGCTAATGTATCAAACTATAATTACACTGAAACATTCCAGGTTTATTTAAAACTTTTAAAATAAAGAATTTTGAAATAGTTTTTAAATGTATAGATAAATGTATTTTTTTTTTGTATTTTGCTGCATTGAAAGCGAAAGGTAAGGAATAAAAATGTACAACAAAATGATGATACTGCCGTAGGACGTGTCAGTTTCCTTTTAGAGTAGAAATTTCACCTTAAATCAGTAGCATTAGCTTCAGTTCACATGCTTTGGGCGTAGAATCCAACTGCCACTGTAAAAACTGATTGGGGAAATGTTTATTTTTGTGTATTGATCACGTTTTCGCTATTTGTTCTGTGTTTGACAGGGAGCCTATCACCCATTCACACATGTGTACACTCCATCTGACGTCAAGATGGTCATTGAATTTGCCCGTATGAGGGGGATCCGGGTCATCCCGGAGTTTGACACGCCAGGACACACACAGTCATGGGGCAATGGTTAGTTGGTGGACAAGATAAATGAGGGCTTTATACAATAATGTTTCAGTTACCGATTAATTTAACAACTGTTTTCTCTCTGTTGCTCCTTCCCATAGGCATAAAGGATCTGCTAACACCCTGTTACAGTGGTTCTACTCCTTCTGGAACATTTGGGCCGGTGAACCCCATCTTAAACTCCTCTTATGAGTTCATGGCCCAGTTTTTCAAAGAGATCAGCACTGTCTTCCCTGATGCCTACATTCACCTGGGGGGAGACGAGGTTGACTTCAGTTGTTGGTGCGAAGAAGAGAGAAGCTTCTTACCCAAATCATTTTCCAGAATATGAACCCAATGCCAATAATCATATTGTATATCACACAATACTTACATTCTACTCATTGTTCCTGTAGGAAGTCCAATCCCGATGTTCGGAAGTTTATGGAGCAGCAGGGCTTTGGCACAGACTACAGCAAACTGGAGTCCTTTTACATTCAAAGGTCAGAGCTTCAGTAAAGTCAGGAAGTCCATTTATTTTTGGCTTGTAATATAAATAACAAGATGGTTATGATAGTTTTCCTATTATTTTCCCCCATTAGTATCTAATTGTAGTTATAGTTTAATATTTATTGTCTCCCTTAGCAATTGTGTTAAAGTATAAATCAGAACACAATCTGGCAAAGTTATTCTTACATTATTCATTAATGACAATCAGGTTACTTGATATTGTGGCTGCTACCAAGAAAGGTTACATGGTGTGGCAGGAAGTGTTCGATAATGGGGTGAAGGTAAGGCTCATCTCTTCTTATCTGTGTGGCAGTCTTATTTGGATCTTAGTTATTGGGAGCTTTGTTAGACTAAGCTGTTATTATTAAATTACAAATTCTAGTAGGTCCACAATGCTTTGTAACTTCAAATGACTTTAAATCAAAGCCTAATCTACTTTAACCTTCTTAATCACAAATAGCTTGACTTGCGTGCTTGCTTTTTCACAAGTCACTGCTCACATACCACTAAATTAGCATTTTTAACTGTGCTTGCAAGTAAATGTATTTGTTTGCTTGTAACAATTTAACTGCCAAAAAGAGAGAAAAAAATAATTTGTTCCAGCTGAAGGATGACACTGTTGTGGAAGTGTGGATGGGGAACAAGATGGAGGAGGAGCTACAGAATGTGACTGGGGCAGGATTTACAACCATTCTTTCTGCCCCTTGGTACCTGGACTACATTAGCTATGGACAGGACTGGCAACGCTACTACAAAGTTGAGCCACTCAGTTTCCCTGGTCAGTTTCTTCAGCCAAAGTCTCATATAGTTTGGTTTAGCACCATTAGTTTATTAATCTAGTGATCGTTTGCAATTTAAAGTTAAGAAAGATGGTCCAGATTAAGTTTTCGAGTTTTAATCAAATATATTTAAAAAAGATAGAAAAAAAAAAAAAACCCTTGTATAGGTTTTCAAGCACTATACTTTTTATTAATTTTTAAGCTGGTTTTTGCACTGAAAATAGCCATGTAAGCTGGCCTAGTGTTAAATCACCTAAAGGCTTGGGGGTTGAGGATGTTGTCTGGGTAGAGATGGTCTATAGAGTGGTGCAGGTATGACGTCATGTTGTAGACAAAAACACTGAAACACATTTTAGCACTTCCAGTTCCATCGTTCCTAAGTCAATGTTTTTTTTAACCCCCTGGGGTCGGCGATAGTCTAGCTTTTTTTCTTATCAGTGCAAAAGAGACTCAAATAACTCCGTCGATTTTTGTCATACAGGCAAGTGTTATACATCATTCAAAACTGTTAAATGTCTTCTTTTATTTTTTTTATTTATCACTTTATTTGTGTACACTAATAATAAAAACAAAATGTTGTGTTTTTCGTAAAATAAAGAAAATAAACATGATGCGCGTTCTCCCATCTCTCTCAATGTGAAGTTCATTCTGAAACGCGACAGAAAATGATCTGTAACTGTAACGACATGTACAGTTTCTCCAGTCCGAGCTAATTAACTCTAATCTGACCACGCGCGCACGAGCGATTGACATGCAAATAGTCCACGTGGGCCTGTAAACGCCCTCATTACCTCAAAACAAAGAATCGGAGACTACAGTAACGCACTTCTCTGCTTTTCATTGAGACTGTGTTTGTGCTGTGCTGTTTACCTTGGATTTACCTCAGAAGAATTAGAAAGAACGCGATTTGAAGATGAGAAAATTTTTAAGGTAAGACATTTCCACTTCTAATAGTAAGCATATGTTATTGTTGTATAAACTTTACATTGTAGCTACTAGTTAAACTGGTGCCAGACTAAAATGTACGTTTTGAAATGAGATTGGAGTAAAAACATGAAGCCTATGTCGTACATATATGTAGGATATCTATATACAGAAACATGTTGAAATGTGAACTAGAGGCAACCTTTCAATGCTAAATGTATATACATGTACGACACGAGGATGTTTTTCGATAATAAAACACAGCATGATAAAAGTAGGCTAGTATGAGTGTTTACTCTAATATGGTGATTATTATAATGTTTAGACCCGTGTTTACTGTTAAATACTTTGTTTGTGGATATCTGCTCAAACGTAGATGGTAACAATGTTTCATGGAGCGGCTCGATCGCTTCAGTAAATGTTCTCTGCACGCGCTGTGAGTTTGAGTCAGTCGCGCTGTGCATAGGCTTCATGTTTTACTCCAATCTCATTTCATAACATCATAACGAATGGAAACATTTGAAGTAACATATGATAATCAATATATTTTTCTCTAGTGTAGTGTTGCTGATGTTCCTTTTTAACGATTTATAGGCCGCCTGCTATAGGCTATTGTTAATATTATTTTATGCAGCACTGTACGTATATCCCTTCAAGGCACAACAAACCTGGTGTTCATTATTTATATGTGTGTGTGTGTGTATTTTGTACATTTTAAATCGCAATTTTAACCAGAAAAATCTAAAATGTATTCCCAAAATCGTGCAGCCCTATAGTTTCTCTTGATATCAGCATGTTCACAGGTGTTTATTTTTATTTTTTTATACAGGGACCAGATGCCCCACTGATGAGTCCTGCTGACTTCAACATTCACATGAGTCTCTGTACATGGTAAATGAAAAATCAAACACCTTGGAAATGACAGGTATGTACTATGTTTCATGAATGCCACAAAGGTGTGTGACTGTTCAAGTCTCTGTCTTTAGATCAGTGTGTTAAATAATGTGCTTTTTTTGTCCTTTGTTGTGTATCTTTGGATTATGTTGTGTTGTAAATAAATCCAAACAATCAAAAAGCCATTCTTTTTTAAATCTCCTCATTCTTTGTGCAAGGTGAGAATGATAGGGCCTGATAGCACCTGATAGGGCCATTATGGGAGGGTCTTTGTCTTTCTCAGGTGTGAAAGACATTAATATTCATGATGTGTTCACGTCTCCTCGCATAAAGCTTTCTTAAACAAAACATGTCTTAAAAATTTAAAATCGATATATTGTTTTATCTGAGTTGACAGGATGATTTTCACATAGTTTTGGAGCAAATATTCTAGGCTACGTGATACAACACAAAAGTCTTGTGAAGAATTAATCAGCATGGGTTTCATGAGCTTATTTCAGTGACAATTTTTGTTTTGTTTTTTCACAAACCACGCATAAACGTCATTATCTCAAAACTACAAACTTCTACATACATGCTTGCTGACATATTATTGTAGCAGAGTTTGTGCTGAATACAGTGTAATTAGACTTTAGCCATGAAAATGTCACAAGTAACAGAAATAAGCACAAATATCAGACCATGTCAGAACACCTCCAGGGCCCAGAAAACACCTCAGACCCCAGAGGGTTAAATGGGATTTTGGCTAAATGGCTGAAATAAGGTCTGTGGTGAACACAAGCTCAAGACACTTTCACGATTTATTCTATGACATAAAATACAAAATACATTATTTGAAAGAAGTCTTTTATGCTCACAAAGGCCACCTTTATTTCATCAAAAATAATTTCTTTCTGAAAATAAAACCTCACCTTACTTTTGAGTAGTTCCTCCTCCACCTTGCTCCAGCCTTGTTAAAATCAATACACCAATATCACTGCAATAAACATGCCTTCATCTTATTAGATGCTAATTTATTAAGCAACTGTTTTAAAGGGATATAAATAAACATTCTGTCATATACTCACCCTTGAGTTGTTCCAAACTGGTATGAATTTCTCTCTTCTGCTGAACACAAAAGAAGATTTTTAGAAGAAAATGGGTAACCAAACAGTTGATGGGCCCCATTGACTTCAATAGTATGGAAAACATTTTATTGAAGTCAGTGGAGTCCGTGAACTGTTTGGTTACCCATTTTCTTCAAAATATCTTCTTTTGTGTTCAGCAGAAGAGAGGAATTCATACAGGTTTGGAACAACTTGAGGGTGAGTAAATGATGACAGGATTTTTATTTGGGTGAAATATCCCTTTAACTGTTGTCTGGCTCAAATGCCATTAACTAATGATCTGATGAGAAAGCATGCATGTTGATTCAGAGTATCTGACAATATGAAACTCAATGGGCGTATTTCTCTGGACTACATGTAGTGCCAATTTTGATAAACCGTCATTATTTTTGTCACAATTGGTAATTGATTTAATGCCAAATATTGTATAACTATATTTTGTCACTTTAAAGCAGCTATGTTTGTGACTAGTTCTTTATTACCGTGCTGTCTCCGCTTGATCACTTTGGTATCTCTGTAAATCTGATATGAAGACCTTAAATGGAGTCCAGAAGAATTTGTCTACGTTGAGGTGTGTCCGTTTGTGTGTTATACTGTACATGGGTGTGTATGTGTACACATGTAGCTGAAAGCCGACACAAAGATCCATGTGTGGAAAGAACGGCCGCAGTACCAAGATGAGATGGCGCAGGTAACGGCGGCTGGTTTCAGTGCTCTTCTCTCCACACCCTGGTACCTCAACCGCATCAACTACGGCCAGGACTGGGAGAACATTTACAAACCCGACCCCCAAAATTTCACTGGTGTGTGTCATTCGCAGTGAAAGATTATGTGGATTTATTTGGGCCTCTGTTTCTGTTCGACCTGTTCTGTTTCTAATTTGTTAATTCAAACAACATCTCATGGTTTGGGGTAAACAAACAAAACAAAAACAAACAAACAAACAATGACTGTTCACATAATACATGATTATGCTAGCTATGTTGGAGTTTACCTTTTTTTTTTTTAATGGGTCAATCTGGTGAATTTTCTTGTTTAACGTATTTGAGGTTGGTTTTAGTTTTTGAAGGTCAGCCACACAATCATAAACAACAGTGAATAGCAAAGATGGCATGTGATTGTAGACAATAATTTACACCACATATCCTTAAATCAATGAGGATCAGCTCTTTCAGTCCAAAGTTTTGTCATAGTAATGGCATTGTCAGTGACCCGTTTTCCTTTAGTAGATATGCAAACATGCTTGTCACGTGACTATGGCATTTTATACAGACTGCCAGTTATTTGTCTATTCGGTCACAACCCAGTTAAAATGGTTTTCTTTGTCTCCAGGTATTCTGGTGTTTGTTTGGGGTGTTTGACATATGGATACAATAGACACATATAGAGTCTTACTGCTTAAAGTTCCAGTCTCAAAAAGGACCAACTCATTGCTTCTAGTCGGACCATATTTTATCCTTTCAGTGTTGTAAAACATTCAGTTAATTGAATTTATGTTGCCCACCCATGAAGGGAAATCTTGTGACATCTTCTAGCTGTTTGAATTGTCTTGCACTAATCACAGTCTTACAATTAAACTGAATCTATATACTCTTAATTATGATTTTTTTTTTCATGGCATTTTGACAACAGGCACCGATGCACAGAAGAAGCTGGTGATTGGAGGAGAAGCTTGTCTCTGGGGAGAGTATGTAGATGCCACCAACCTCACTCCTCGACTCTGGTATGACTGCAACCTTAACTAAGAAAAAAATATATAACTCAACTGTACAAACAAGTTACAACACAAAGACTAACCATATACAAAGAAGCGATTAATTAATGGAGTTTGTACCAAAACTGAAACCAAACCTAGTATTTATTTGTATATTAGGAATTATGTAAATATGTGGTTTTTTGTTGTTGTGCCATTGCAGGCCAAGAGCCAGTGCTGTCGCTGAGAGGTTATGGAGTGATAAAAGCGTGACAGACGTCAGTAAGGCCTATGATCGTCTGACCAAGCATCGCTGCCGCATGGTCAAGTGAGTTAAACTATGACGAGTGGCAGATTTAATCATGCAATCCCAACTAATACAACATATGGTTCCATTATCTTTTTTATTCTTGCATTATTAATGTGTAATAATCATGATCTTAGGAGTCCTGTGTTTATTTTTGGATTTATTTGTTTTTTAGATTCTTGATTGCTTTATTTATTTTTGATTATAACATTAATTTCTTGTAAGGTAGTTTTCAGGTTCAGTTCATTTCTTATTTACTAACCATTTCCACTAACATACAACAATACAAAGTAAATTCTAAAGATTTGCACAGGCATATTTTTGTATATTTCACTGGTGAAAGTGAATTTTTTTTTCCCCCTTTTTTCCCAATCAGGAGAGGCATTCCTGCAGAACCTCTATTTGTTGGCCACTGTCGTCATGAGTACAATGGCCTGTAAACTTCAGGATTTAGTTCACATTAGACAATTAAAGGGAATCGCAGGACAACACTTTAAAACGTCAAACCATGTTAGCCATTCCAATACTATGATTTGCTGTTGTATGCACTGAACCAGTTATCCAGAACTTGATTATAATTTTTAAATGGACACTTCTGTACATCTGGATTATCTTTGTAAGCTTAAATTTTATTAAATGGTAATGAATATTCTTGTGAATAAATTTTATGGAATTTTGAAGTCTTTGAAATTAGGTATTTTTAATTACTTTCCAAAGCTAGGTATGAGTGTTTTATAAATGAAATAAATATTTAAATAAAACATGGCTGCATTGTTGTTGTAAAATTGTTACATTTCATAAACACATACATACATATACATATAGTCTCTAAGATTTATTTTCTGGACCATATGGAAGCAGCCAATCACAGAACAATCAAAATTTGTATCTGTATATATGGTCAGTTCAGCTGGTGACAGTTACTGGTTCAAGCCAGTCCAGCCATCTTGTTCAGCAGTGTGTTCTGGTCCTGAGTGTTCATGGGGTCATAGCTGGACAGCTCCAGAGAAAAGGTGGCGTTCCCAGAGGTCAAAGTGCGCAGAGCGGTTGAGTAGCCCTTGAGGCAAAAAAGAAAATGTATATAAAATTTGTATTCCTAATGTATTTATGGAGTATATGGTAATCATCCGGTGAGTTAAATTTGAATGGCCTTACTATACATATTGATATATAATGTCAGTTAAATTGTGCTATTACTGACACATGTCATGGTAACATTTTTAGTGACAGACAGCACTGCACACTTACCATTATCTCAGCCAAAGGAACTGTAGCCATCAAAACCTTGTTTTCCTGTCGAGTTTGGATGTCGCATACAGTACCACGTCGCTGGGCGAGATCTGCAAGCACAGGACTCAGATGTTCCTCCCCTACCGTCACTTCCAGAGCCATCACCGGCTCCAAAACCTGCCCTCCAGCCAGCTTCAGAGCCTGCATGCATACAAACAGAAGGACATAAAGTCAGATGTGACGTTATTTGAAAATGATGGAGACAGGATAGTGTTTGAGTACCTTTAGCATGCAGCGGGACACACAGGCTGACACCATGGCTGCAGAAGTGCCTGGTTCCAAACCTACATGCTGGATAACTGTCTGTACTCCCTGTAGAGGAAAACCCAGCACAGGACCTGAACAGAGGAAGAAAAGGGAGATGGGTTACCAATATAGCATATGGCTGACAGGGACATTAGACCTATAGACAGGCCCAAGTGTAACGCAAAACTATAGCTGAACAGCCAAAGTATCAGTTATACACCACTGTTTAAAAGAGTTTGGGGTCTGTAGGATTGTAAGATTGACTTGATGTTTTTTAAAGAAGTCACTAATGCTCACCAAGGCTGCATTTATTTGATCAAAAATACAGTAAAAACAGTAATATTGTGAATGATTTAAAAAAAACTATTTTAATATATTTTAAAATGTGATTTATTCCTGCGATACCAGTCTATACTCCAATCTTCGGTGTCACATGATCCTTCAGAAATCCTTTGAATATGTTGATTTGGTGGTCAAGAGACATTTCTTATTAATATCAATGTTGAAAACAGTTGTGTAAACCATAACTTTTAAGATTTAATGATAATTAAAAAGTTAAAAAACAATTTATCTGCAATTAAAATATTTTGTAACATTATAAATGTCTTTCCTGTCCTTGTTGAAAAAAAGTATTCATTTATTTGAACAATATATTAATCGGACCCCAAACTTTTGCATGTTAGTATATATGAACGTAATGAATGACAAAGGTTTTAAAGTAACTATTTCGGTTACCTTGGAGGTAGGCGCTCTGGACTCCATTTTCAACAGCCTCTCTGACATCAGCAGGGAGTTGAGCTTTTACTTCCTCCTCAAAAGTCATGTCACAAGAAGAGCTAGACTCCTGCATCAGAGCATGGACAGCAAGCTCCACAGTAACAACATGCCTCTTGTCTCCCAGAGTACGATCTAACGAGTCTGAAATGATCATACAAATCATACTGGAATTTACTCTTACTTTAATATTTGCAGACTGTTAGGTTAGGGTTAGTAGAATAAGTTGATATGTACTTGCAAAGGTACTTATAGTCCAGGGCTACTCTACTCTGGCCCTCGAGGTCCACTTCCCAGCAGAGTTTAGCTCCACCTTCACCTTCCTATAACTTTCTAGTAATCCTGAAGACCTTGAGTAGCTACTTCAGGTGTGTTTGATTAGGGTTGGAGCTAAACTCTGCAGGACAGTGGACCTGTTATAGTCAGTAGAATGTCTGTTGGGGGAGCATCAAAATAAAGTGTTGGCAGATATAAATCAGTTTACTAATACTCTAAAGGTAAGTTGACATGTAGTTGCAAAGTTAATTCTAGTTAATAGAATGTGTTACCCCAAAAATAAAGGATTAATAAGCACTGCTGATATCAATTGTTTGGGGTCAGTAAGATTTGTTACTAATATGTTTTGTTTAGAATAAAAAAAATAAAATGATCACAGTTTCCACACAATATTAAGCACTACAACTGTTGATAATATTAAGAAATGTTTCTAAAGCAGCAAATTAGAATCATTTCCGAAGGTTCATGTGGAGTAATGGCTGCTGAAAACTCAGCTCTGCCATCACAGGAATACATTACATTTTAAAATATGTTTAAATAGAAAAGAGTTACTTTAAATTGTAATAATGTCTCACAATACTACTGTTTTTATTGTATTTTTGATTAAATAAATGCAGCCTTAGTGAACATAAGAGACTTACTGACCCAAAACATTTGAACATAGTGTACACTGAAACAGGGCACGTGACTGGTCATATATGCTGTTCTGTTTTTCATTTTATTGTTTTATGCCTAGTCTTTACCATGGACAAAGTCTATTGCAACCAATAGTTTTACTGAATCATAAAACAGTGAAGCAGACAAACAAAACAGATGTACTGTCACTGGGAAATAGTTTTAATGATTCATCACAAACAAAGCGATAACAGAGGTAGACTTGCAAGTAATGATGAGGAGGTGACAGTTTGCATGGCCTTACCTGTGGCAGTTGCTGACTGGACGATGGTCTCTCTGTAGGCCACCTGCAAGGGTCCTAGATGTGTTTCGATGTTGTACTCTCTCTTTATACGGTCATGGATGATCTCAATGTGCAGTTCTCCCATGCCACACAGTACCGTCTGTGTGTATGTGGTTAAATAAGTGAGCAGGAGAAAAAAATACTATGGAAGTCAATGGGGTCCATCAACTGTTTGGTTACCCATATTCTTCTAAATATCTTATTTTGAGATAAATAAATATTTCAGCAGAAGAGAGAAATTTAAACAGGTTTGGAACAACTTGAGGGTGAGTAAATGATGACATGATTTTCATGTTTGGGTGAACTATCCCTTTAACGTCCATAGCACAAATGATGCAGGATGAGTTATTTGTCAAAATGTAATACTTAGGATTAGGGCTTCGTGCAAATCACTAAACTTAAGATGGAACAACAGTAAATATGTAAAGTGTCCCTGTTATGCTTTTTCATGTCGGGGGTAAAATAGATGTTTTTGATTGTAAGTTTCAAAGATCAAAGTGCACAATAAACAGAAAGAAAGAAAAACTTCTGAACTGCCTGAAACAAGCTGTCAGTAATTACTTATAAATACTCACTTCCTACACAAACCTATGTAGGTTTGTGAAAAATAAGCATAATGCTAGCCTATGGTCTTCACTGGCTGCCCACGAATAGAGTCTACTTTTCCAGGGCTCAGCTACAACTAGTGTTTGAGGGCGAAAACAAATCCACTTTGCATGCACTTCGGACAAGGACAGTAAAACCAACACCATCATTACAGTTCATATCAGTGTGTATAAAAGTGCTGAAGTAGCGTCCAAACCTGAAATACAGATATGGTAATAAGTGTTTAGTTTCGACACGCACTGTAAGCAGTAGACTAATCACAACAGACTGGGACATCTGACCAATCAGAGCAGAGTAGTCTCTCAGGGTGTTCACACAGCAGGTTCTGTTAGCACAGTTCATCTGATTAAGTGTGAAAGCTTCTAAACGAACTCTAGTGCGGTTCGACTGAAATATGAACGCTACACGGACCATCTAAATGAACCAAAAACAGGGCGTGATGTCAGTTTTTTCTCGTCATAGGAGCTATGTTGCCCTTTACAGTTCAGTACAGTTGTCAGAAACGCAGTCTCCTTGCAGCAGATCTTCGTTTGTGTGCAACGGAGGAACTGCTGCAGCTGTTTTGACTCCTTTATACATTTTATGAACTTTTCATGAGTTCTCAGCTGGCCAAAATACCATCATATATGTGTGCACATACAACGAGAACCCAGTTCACAGCATTGTTTTATATGTTCGTTAAGTTCCGATATAAACGACAAAATATATATATTTTTTTGTATCTTTAGGTTTGGTCTTAAAAATGACATCCTAATGCATGATGGGATACGCTTAGCCTCGAATGCCGTTCCGATGCGGTATTCAAGATAGTGTGCGTTCAGGGCACTGAGCTTTGTGCACGTGCTCTCAAGTGGCCAAGACCGCAAGTTTGGGTATTTGGAAATGCCCATTGTTTCTGAAGTGACTTTCAGCATGTTTCCTGTAACAAACGTCTGACGTTTACGTTTTATGTGGCGAGAGAAAGCCACATAAACCAGGCGAAATCCGATCAGGGCAGTCAGACTGAAACGGATTTCCATAAATGCGATTTGAGTAGGATTTCAAACCACATATGAATGTAGCTCGATCCAGATTTTTAAAAATCGAATTTTGTGATTTTTAGCCGTTCACACAAGCTAAATCTGATCAGACTTCAATCGGATATGCACAAAAATCTGATTTGGACAGTCTGAACGTAGCCTAAATGTATTATGAACCAAGAGGACCGAACTACAAGTGTAAACAAATGACTTTACCTGTCCAGAATCGGGGTCTGTTCTGACTTTCAGACTTGGGTCTTCCCTCTGTAGGCATTTGAGTGCATGCTCCAGATCTGTTTCACAAATCACACTGAGATCTCAACCCTGGCACTTGCTGCAGCCCTATAGGAAAATGAATTTCTGAAGACTTATTCACAATGTTTTTACCTGCTTGTTTGGCCATAGTAGGAGGTTCAATGGAGCAGAAGAATACAGGCTCAGGGACCTCCACCCCTGCAAGTACCAGACTGCTGCTCTCCCTGTGCGAGCTCCCCTTGCTCTCTGCTTCCTTCTGAGCCCGTCGAACCGCAGCTGCCGCAGAGGCTTTGGAGGAGACGATGGTGTCGCCTGTCACGGTCTGACTCAAAACACACAAAAAGATTAAAAAACGAAAATTCTATTTTGTTAAGGTTTATAATGCATGAGATGAAGACTCCATTCCTATAAGCTGGCAGAAAAAAAACCCTTTATTCTACGCAAGTGTTGTACACATAATGGTGGCTGCTATTTTGTTTTAATCACACGACCACTAGAATATAAGTCACTTTAACAGGGTAAAACTGATATTACTTATTTCACCTTATTTCAAGGGTGTTATATTATTTTTGTCCTCTTTAAGCGTTTCAAACAATTTGAGTGTTCTTTGTCCCATGAAAGTTGAGTTTACCTGTTTGAGTCCTACTGTGAGTGCAATGTTTCCCGCAGGCAAAGAAGGGATTTCTATGTGCTGATCAGCAAAAGGCACGAGAAGACGACTCATTCTCTCCCTGGAGCGACAAACACACAAAAGATTGTTCTTGAGAGTAGAGCTTAAATAAACTATATCTGGAAAATGTTGTAAAATATCATAATGGTCAAGAAATGAATCGTTAAGAAGTGAGGAAATCCAGGAATCTGGAAAGTTTGTTAACACCAGTAATTGTCTTTTTATCTTTTTTTTTTTAGCGAAAGTGCATTTTTCAAGCGCAAAACACAATAACAAACGTGAAATGCTGCAAAAGTAAAACATTGATCTATCCATTTTTCTTTTCTTTTTTTCAAGAATGATAGCAATTTAGCATTGTACTCAATGAGTCTCATTTATTGAAGATTGCACACAAGTCTGACATCAAAAATCATCTCCTGAAAATATAAAATGTTTACTGAACCTACGTCCCATTCCTATTGATGTTGTACACTGCTGACTGAGCCTTCATGCTTCCTGAATAGATTCTAACAAACACAAGTGGACCCCTCTGTTTGTCATGGACCACTTTGAATGCCAACGCACACAGATCATCCTTATACCAGCGCCTGGAAAGACAGGAACACACATACATAATCATAACATGATTTCTTGTCCTTGAGCAGAATGAGATGATGAGGGGGCTGAAGGATGGTGTACTCACACCAGCTCATGGTTCCTCTCGTTGGGGGCAGGGAGGTAAGCAGTGATGGCATCCAGCAGAGGTTGAACCCCTTTATTTTTCAAAGAGCTTCCACACAATACTGGCACCCCCTTACGAGCTAATGTCACTCTCCTCACTGCCTCCTGAAACTGGATATTCAATTTCAATGGTAAATATCCAGGACACTCCACAATAACTCCCTTGCCCAATAAAAAGAGAAAAACATGGAGCATGTACAGACAAACTGTATATTCTTACCTTCCCTGCAGGCACTGCATCAAAATTTTCACTGTACTCTCCCAGAAGCAGCTCAGCAAACTCATCATCTAGATCCGCTACCTGTCCACACAGTTCAAACAGAGCACCTATATCAATCTATAGACTTACAGCAATGTGGAAACTTTAGCAAAATTTACAAATATCTGAAATTCATTGCATAGATAACAAAATATCAAAAAGCACAATACATTTAAAGGGGTATATCAGACAAAAATGTAAATAATTAGATCTAATTCGTTGCAAACCGGTTTAACTTTTTTCTTCTGTGAAAAATAGAGGATAATAATAATAATAATAATAGTTTAATTTATATAGCACCTTTCCCAAGCTCAAGGACGCTTCACAATGACAGTAAAGAACAAACAATCAGTTCATACATAAATGGACAATAGACATTTGCCCAGTCCAAGAAATGAGCAGTTGCATAAGTTGCATATCCTGCATAACTGCAGGATACTTTGACAAATGTCTTAGTATTGTTGTTTATTCCATACAAGTCAGTGGGGCCCACTGTTGTTTGCACACAATCAGTATTTCATTTCATTTCATTTTCATTTTATTGTCCACAATGTGGAAATTTGCCTTCGGTCTCATAAAAACAACAATCAAACCAACAACAACAAAAACAACAAGAACAACAAGACTAACACACAGACATCTTCAGGGCAAAATGCAGAACAGCAATAGCAATTACATTACAATAGCCTACATCAACGGGACGTGTTGTTCAACGTCCGAATTGCATTAGGAATAAAATAATTTTTAAAAATATTACGATTTGCCCTAGGTACTTTGTAACGTCTGCCAGAGGGAAGAAGTTCAAACTCCCTATTGAGTGGATGAGAGGGATCGTTTGCTATTTTAAAAGATTTTTTCCTGAGAACTTCCTCATACGTGGAACTTAATTGTTTCTGACTTCTCCCTATGATTTTTGAGGCGAGATTTACTATTCTCTGCAGCTTGCTTCTCCCTTTTACGTTTAAATTACCATTCAGAATATCTTTTGTGTTCTGCAGCAGAAAGCAAGTCGTACATAAAAGAGTAAATGATGACAGAACTGTACTTTCTAGTGTACTCAAAATAACACTAAATGTATACATTTCTTATGTTACTTTCAGACACATTTTTTTTGTGTTTCACCTGTTCTATCAAAGTTTCCCTGGCCTCACTGACAGCCTGGAGCACATCTGGGTCATCTGAGGGCTGGAGGGCGCTGATCTCAAAAGCACGACCATCATATGTCAGTGAGCTCCCCTGCCAAGTCATTTTCTGCCTAGTGATCAAATCCACCAATCCGGTAAAGCTCTTTCCTGAGCCAATGGGAATCTGCAAATGATACCAAATATCAAGACTGAATCTTTTCATTTGTAAATGTAGTTGATTACCATGTTTAAAAAAAGGTTACCTGAAGGAGAACAGGGTTGGCCTTTAGTTTAGTCTTTATGCTGTCTATTGAGTACCTCAAGCTAGGAGAAATGAGAATGAGATTAAACCTTAGTGAACTGCAGTCAATCATTCAGATCAATAACACATGCTATTTTTTAGCCAACATGGTAATAGATGCTTTACATTTAAGTGTGAGATTTTAAGAAATGAGCAGTAAAATGTTTGTTTTTAACCTAGCTGCAGGCTTGTCCATCTTGTTCAGGAAGCACACACAAGGGATTTTATGTTTTTCTGCCTGCCGCCACACAGTCATGGTTTGAGCCTGAAATTCATGTCAAAACCACAAAGAAAACCACCTTCTAAATAAATAAATTATATTTTTCAACAGAAAACACATTGCCCTAACAATTTTTTTAAAATTAATTCAGTTATCAATTTATACAATGATTCATTATATTAATACATAATTTCAGCCAAACCTCCACTCCAGCAGAAGCATCAAACACAGCGACCGCTCCATCCAACACTCGTAAAGCTCTCTCAACCTCCAGAGTAAAATCAACATGACCTGAGAAAAGAAAGATAATCCATCATGATTGTGTATAACCTACATTCATTTGATAGGGATAATTAATTTAATTTAAATTGGGATAATATTTCACAATATTACTTTTTGTACTGTATTTTTTAGCAAATAAATGCAGCCTTGGTGAACATAAGAGACTTAAATGAGTATCAAGTGAGTGTGACAAATTAGTTAAGAGATATATGCATCCATAACATAATGCCTACAGATCTTACTTCAATTTGGAGGGGTGTGGGTGTCACTTGCCCTGTACAGAAAACTATTCTGTAGGTGTGAATGAGTGTGTGGACACACGTGATGGCCCAAGTGTACCTGGCGTGTCTATAAGGTTAATCCTATGATCTTTCCAGTCAAAGGTAACAGCAGCTGACTGGATGGTGATTCCTCTCTCCCTCTCCTGGGCCATGTAATCAGTTACAGTGTCTCCATCATCAACATCTAAACACAACATATGACCATTTACAATGACACTTACATCACAGAAAATAAAAACATTTATTTAAGGATCATGATACTATCATATCAATACAGACAGCAGTTTTCATTTTCATTTGTCTTTTTTATTAGTTTTTTAATATTTCTATTTAGCTTTGACAATATTTGCTAGATTATTGTAATGCTCTTTTGGGTGGTTGCCCTGCACGCATAATAAACACACTCCAGTTGGTCCAAAAGGCAGCAGCTCGAGTTCTTACTAGAACCAGGGAGTATGACCATATTAGCCCCTATCTGTCAACACTGCATTGGCTCCCTATTACACATCATATACATTTTAAAATATTGCTGATTACTTACAAAGCACTAAATGGCTGAGCTCCCCAGTACTTGAGCGAGCTCTTAACGCATTATAGTCCTTCACGTTTATTGCGATCTCAAAACTCTGGCCACTTGATAATACCTAGAATATCAAAATCGACTGCTGGCGGTAGATCCTTTTCCTATTTAGCACCAAAACTCTGGAACAGTCTTCCTAACATTGTCCGGGAAGCAGACACACTCTGTCAGTTTAAATCTAGACTAAAAACACATCTCTTTGACCTGGCATACACATAGAAAATGATACATTTCTATTATTCAAATCCGTTAAATGATTATTAGGCTGCATAAATTAGGTCAGCCGGAACCGGGAACACTTCCTATAACACCTGATGTACTCGTTACATCATAAGAAGAATGGCATCTACGCTAATGTTTGTCTTTCTGCTTATTCCAAGGTTCACTGTAATCAGCTGGATCCAGGCCGTATCCAGACCAGATGGAGGACCTGCGCCTAGACACGACCACAACGCATCCCTGAAGTGTCAGCAGAAATTGTGTCAACTAGACTCATCGAAGGCTTCATCGACACAACAGCCATTGGCACTGATCCTCAACAAACCAGTCTCCATCCCGGTGTGATGACTCTGATCTTAAACCAGATGGAACTGGTTAATATTCTGATTGTTCCAAACCAATCTGACTTCTGACCTGTAATGCTGCCTGAATCATAATCATACACTGTTCATTCATTGGTCAGAGGAGAACTGGCCCCAACTGAGCCTGGGTTCTACCAAGGTTTTTTTCTCCATTCTGTCACCTGATAAAGTTTTGGTTCCTTGCCACTGTCGCCTTTTTCCACCTTTGTTGCCATTGGCTTGGTTTGCTTAGTTGGGGACATTAAATTTAACATTTAATTTAATTTTCAACAATAATATTGATCTGCCTGCATTGACACTATTATACAAGAACTGACCTGAGCTGGACGATGACATCACAGTTTACTCCAGAGCGGCTCATATATATACAGTATATATATATATATATGAACTAAATTAATAACTTTTTTAAAACAAAAATGAAACATCACTGAACTTACTTAAGCTGGACTGTGATGCTATTTTCTTCTGTAAACAAACTTTTTTGCATTATTTTCCTGTTATCTCTGTAAAGCTGCTTTGAAACAATCTGTATTGTAAAAAGCGCTATATAAATAAATGTGACTTGACCTGACTTTCATTCATTTTGATTTAGTAATATTAGTACTTCAACTTATTTTATTACAGTTAGCTGCCATGGCAACATTTCCGATTTCCATTTAAGTGTTTTAAGTTTTTCATCTAATATTTAGACATGTAAATAATTAAGCATTATTTACATTAATGATAACAGCATTGAACATATTCTTCAGCTTTTTTCTTTCTAAATGTCACCTTACCTCCGAGAGCCCGTGTGTAGCCAGAGTAGTACAGCATTCTCTCTGTCGTGGTGGTCTTGCCTGCATCTATATGTGCCATGATGCCTATGTTACGAATTCTGATCAGCAACATAATATAACCATTTGGTGTGAATAGACCATTATGCTCAAGAGGAAATTTTAAAAACATGCTCATGCTTAAAGAAAGTTACCATAGTTTTACTACATTGACAATAATTGTAGTGTCTGTGGTATTTTAGCAAAAATGTAGATTTACACCATATAAGCTATTATTAGCGAGTCAGACAGTCTCCAATGTGACTGTTTTAACCATGGTAATAAGTCATCACCCATGTTTTGTGTGTGTGTGTGTGATATTACATGTCCTATTACAAATACCATTCAAGAACAATTAAACAGTAGCGCTTTGTTCATCATATCTTACTTTGAGATGTCAGGGCTGAGCATTGCTCTGAGTGATTTCACCTCATCTGCAGAAAAAAAAAGTTGACAGACACACACTAGTTTAAAATTTGCTTAAAAATTACTTACATTATAAAATTTGCAGAACTCTAATTACCCATTTCTGTCATTTACCTTGAAAAAAGCTATAATTTCTATTCATTGCCACACTCCATCTGCATGTCTGTGAGGATCTGTTCATCAGGTGTCTGGTGCTCTGAAGGGAATGAATGAGTTCTGTTCTATCATGTTAGGTCAAACCCTTATAAAAATGTACCATGGTAACACAGTTACAGTTAACGATGATACAAATATATGAGATGTCTTTAAAACAATTTATTTTAAAACAGAGGTGGCTAATACCAAATTACCAAGGTTTTACTGTGGTAACCATGGTATTTTAGAAAAAAAGTATTGTTATCATGGTAAATTACTGTCAATGACAAATGCCTTAACATCTAATGCATTCAAGACAATCAACCGCACAAACTTACCCCTCGCAGGATGGGTAACGTTACACTTAAATGCATTTTGGGGAGGAATGTTTGATTGAAGAGTTAAAGCTTCGGTTGTACAGTATGATACATGACTGCTGTGCTTTATCAAAGTCACGTTGAGATCGGATTTGACATTTAATTCATCGTAGCGCTTGGACGGATGGGTCGGGCCGGGCCTCACTGAGGACACGATAAAGTAAAAAAAATAAATAAATAAAAAATCGTATATTTTATGTTTCCCACTGACAGCATGTAATGTTAACTGGTAGTTTTCAAATTCTCTATTCAGATTAATTCCAGTCGGTGACAGTTATTGGACGCACACGTGTTGGTGCATCTGTACATAAGTCCGTTAGAAACATGAATGAACGGACAGATGTTCCGGGGTTAACCCGCTGAGTAACGTTGGAGTTGTGGGCAAATTCCAAATGGAAGTGAGCATCCCTATGCCCTACTCCCTTCGAAGGGCAGAGCTTTGAAGTGGGGACTTTGGAGGGCACTTACGTGTCATTATGTAGCCGTTTGGAACGCACTTGGCGAAGGGAGCAACGAAAGACGACGTAATTTCCTCCTTCACCTGGGATGTTCCCATGACAAGGCAGCACCAGACATTCTCTGGCAGCACCAAAGCCCGTCTACTCATTAGACTTTCTCTGGCAGCACGGTGTCCATCAGCTGAATAGCTGTTCTTACGACAGAAATGTCTAATTACTGCTGTTAACATAACTGTTAGTAAATATGCATTTTATACAAAAAACGTTTTTAAAATATGCGTTATATGTGTTTGTGTGTAAGTGTATTTCTCTGCTCTCGACTTTATAACTTGCCGTCTCATCTACATTACACACATTTCTTACCTATTAAACTTTTTAAACGTAACATGACAAAAATGTGTGAAATATCACGAACAAAACAACTTGAATTTCTCTGTTTGTAAGTTAACTCGAACTCTTCCGCCATCTAGCTTTCAAATTAATCACGAGTATTTACTGGGTCACATGACCATAAATGATAAAAGTACTTCCTTGAAGTGACCATCGCATGTTCCCTTCGCTAACGGCCTAGTGGAAGGGCCCTTCGTGAAGGGATCTAGTTGTTCACTTTAGTTTGGAACACCCCTAAAAATGGCGCCCCCTTCCCGAAGGGCCCTTCAAGGGTGCAAAAATGCCGTTTGGAATTTGCCCACAGTAACAGTTTTGAAATTACAGAAAATATTAGGTATGATTGTATTATTTGTCTTTACGAGAAATAAGACTAATATCTAATTGCAACAATTAGTATACGATCTTCAGGAGAAAGTCCAGATTAATGGAACAATAGGATTGGATTCACTTTACCCTGTTCCGTCTACATTCAGTGACCTAATCTGGATACAGCAAGAAGTGTAATAATAATAATAATAATAAACAAAGAATGTTGTATTGCAGTCACAGAAGCATTTTAGATCTTAAAAATACCTTTAAATACATCAAAACCTGAAACCATTAAATAAATGTAATCTCTCTGAGTGCCCCACCGATTGCTGTGCTTTACCACTTCATCCCAGTAGGGAGCAACACAGTCCATTATGACACTTCAAGCCTGTTCAACTGACAGTACAGCCACACATACTACAGAACTAATAATTTCATATAAAATTGCTGGTACTGCGGAACTTCAGTCTGTGCTTGCTGTTGTTATTTTGCCAGATTACAAGAAATGTGTGGCAAATTTCCTTTTTTGTTTTAATACATGGTGTCTCTCAGGCAGAATGTGGAAAAAGACAAGGTTCAAGACAGACAGATATGGACCTGCTGTTTAACTATGTGGAGGAGGTAAAAATGACTTCATTTTTAAACATTGTTTCACATGTAGGCTACAGATAAGCTGTATAAAGAACTAGACTGTGGGTAAGAACAAGGCCACTTTTGTCTAGATCTGCAAAACAGAAGTCTAATGAGGAAGTGAGCTGGACCACTGGGTGCACTCTAATGAAAAGGTCCTCTTCATTATCACCATTCTGGAAAAGCCCCAAAATTAACTTCTGTTTTTCAAAATGTTAACAAAAACATTGTGAAGTAGTTTAGTTTGTTGTTGTTTTTCCAGAGCAAAATTATGAAAATCTGTGTCAGTTCCTTTCTTGACGTTCCGTAATTTTAAAGTTTTTTTTTTTCTTCGCCATGCTTACTTTAAAACTAACACAAAAAAGACCTAACCTACACACACACACACACACACACACACACACACACACACACACACACACACACCACAAAGTATGGTGGAACAAACAAACTCTAGAACTAATATCATCCTGTGACCATTACCATACCCACAATTACAGCATATTTTTGAACATGATTGAGATCAGACATGCTAGTTTCACAGGCTACAGCTGAAGTGCAAAAGTTATTTATGTTCATGACATGTGTATGTGTAAATATATGTGGTTTATCGTGCTTTCCGTCTGTTCACATCTAAGTCAGGGGTGAGCCAAACTCGGCAGGACCCTTGTGAAAAAGAAGTGTACTTAATTGCATTGAAAGCATACTTTTTGTGTGCTTAAAATAATAAAAGTATACTTTTTAAAAAGTGCACTTGCAGATAATATAATATAATTAAAATTAAAGACCACTTAAGTCTACTTAAATGGAATACACTTTAATGACAATATTTCTTAACACACTTAAGTGCACTTTTTACAAATGCACTTTGTAATATCTAATTAAGCTTAACTTAAAGTACACTTTCTTCACAATATTTCTAAACACACTTAAGTGTACTTTTTAAAAATGCACTTTGTAATAATGTCTAATTAAGTTTTACTTAAAGAAAGTACACTTTCATCACAATATTTCTAACACTTAAGTGTACTTTTTAAAAATGCACATTATAATAATGTCTAATTAATTTTATTTAAAGAAAGTACACTTTCATGATAATATTTCTAAACACTTAAGTGCATGTTTTAAAAAAATGCACTTTTTAATAATGTCTACTTAAGTTTTACTTAAACATTTTAAATAATTATGATTTTATAGTGTTTTAAAGTTATTAAAGTTAAAGTTATGAGTTATTAAAGGACATTTATTTTGATGTATTGACTAATATACTAAATAAAATAAGAACTTTAATGGAAAACATGGAAAATAATTGATTTTAATTTCAACTCAGGTGTGTTGTCCAAAAATAATTTGTTAATGTAGTTTAAATATGTTTAGTCTATAATATATACATGTGCATTAATGCACTTGAAATGTATATTTCCAATACATTTGCTTGTACATTATAATCACAACATATTGTTGACATTTTTGTCCGTTTTATACATAATATTTGACAATAAAATGTAAATTATGAGAGGAGTCTTAGCATAATGTTATTTAAGCCAGCGCAAATACCTGTATTTACATCCTGTTTTCGGTTGAAGTCCAAAGTAGTCGATTGTCGAGTTCACGCGCGTGATCATAGGTAACTAAACCTATGCGCGTGAACTCGACAATCGACTACTTTGGACTTCAACCGAAAACAGGATGTAAATACAGGTATTTGCGCTGGCTTAAATAACATCATTTTTATCCATTTCTTTCACATCTACTGCAGTCAGATTCACTCGTGTTCACTCTGAAGGAATCACTCACATGACCTGTGCACTTGTAATGACACATCAAGGATGTTAAGAGGCTAAAAGCAGGTTTAAATATTGCCCCATTGAAGTCAACAGGGTGCAAATTTTAAAAAGAGGATAACACGGTGTAGGCAACACCGATTTTTGTCGTTGTTCTCTGTATTGACAGCACTCCAAATTTACAAAAAAATGAGCTCAATGTTAAAATTGACCGGAGTTCTCCTTTAGTTGCTTGTCAGTGCATTGAGCAGTGCACTTTAAATCAATTTTAAAGACACTAGAAGCAATTACAAAAGTAAATATAAAGTTGTATTAAAGTCCCACTTAAGTGGTACCAAAAAATCCCTCTTAATGACAACTTATTGCATTTTATTTCAACTTAATATGTGATATATTTTAAATCAATTATACTTAATGTGCGTTCAGTGCACCGAAAACATTGCATTTAAGTCACACTTAAGTGTATACATTTAAAGTATATTATTTGTATAATAAGTACACTTTATAAAAGTACACTAAAGTGTACTTTTTTTTCACAAGGGGGCAGTGTTGGGCAGTAACGCGTTACTAGTAACGCGTTACTGTAACTCAGTTACTTTTGACAGTAACTAATACTGTAACGCATTACTTTTTAAATAAATTAACTCCGTTACCGTTACCATATGGTGCGTTGTCCGTTACTTTTTTAAATGAATTATGTGCGGCAGTCATGGCGAGTCAAGGCGAGAGCAAGGCGAACAAAAGCAAGGCGAACAAAAGCGAGGCGAACAAAAGCGAGTCAAACGCCGCGAGCGCCCTTGAAAGTGCGCGAGAGAGACTGTTGGAGAGCGCGCTCGGAAGTGCGCGAGAGAGACCGATGTGTCCGAGAGCGAGCTCGAAAGTGCGCGAGAGAGACCGATGTGTCCGAGAGCGAGCTCGAAAGTGCGCGAGAGAGACCGATGTGTCCGAGAGAGACCGGTGTGTATGTTGGAGAGCGCGCTCGGAAGTGCGCGAGAGAGACCGAATGTGTTCGAGCATAATATAGTTTGTTTATAAAGAAATTACACACTTCAGCATTTGAATAATATCTGTAGCATATTGGTATCATCTGCAACGTTTTAATTAGTTTACATATGAAACAAAACTCCAAAATAACCTGCAAAGAACGTTCCCAGAACACATCTGACCGGTTGTGAACACGACACGTGCGGCAAACACGACTAGAATTTGGCTTAAATAACCTCTGATGGTGACGTTCTCTGTAGGTTATAGAAATAACCCCCCCCCCCCCCCCCCCCCCCCCCAAATATATTTTATTATTATTGTTTATTTTGGTACATTGTTCAGTATTATATTGAGAGCACATTTTGTTAAACTGCTTACTTTCGTGAGGACGAAAATATTTCAAGTAGGCTATACAGTATGTCTACCAGTTGTAAAGGTGTGTGAGTTTTATCATTTTAATTTGCACTACAAAGAGTGTATGTGTATGTATATTTTTTATTACTGTTTATTTATTTTTGGTACATTTCTTAAGAAGCATCATTTATTTTTAGACTTATTTCTTGGCCAGTTGTTGACTGTGCAATAAATATTAAAAGTTCTAAACCTTCTATTGTTTTGTTGTTCCTCTATAGTAAAGATAACATTTTAATATTTAAGGTAATAGGTGTCTCTCACAATGTCCCACACCAAATTAACATTAAAATAGTGTGAATTAGTGTACAATATTTTATAATAATAATTTATTCTATTTAGTGTCCATTTTTCATTTAACTTTTTTTTTTAAGTAACGCAATAGTTACTTTCCCTGGTAATTAGTTACTTTTGTAATGATGTAACTCAGTTACTAACTCAGTTACGTTTTGTGAGAAGTAACTAGTAACTGTAACTAATTACATTTTTAAAGTAACTTGCCCAACACTGCAAGGGGGACAGTGGCCCTCCAGGGGCAGGTTTGGAACCCTTTGCTACAAAATGCTGTACGAAAGCTCTGTACATGCAAAAAACATTTTGTGTTATGACTACTGTAGCATTTGTTCTGGACTAAATTATTACTGATACACTGACAAATCGGTTTGATATTTGATAATCGGTTTGTCATTGTTTGATGTTGCATGATCAACAAACAGTAAAGTCTGATTGAGATGATTCAATCAATCAATCAAACTTTTATTACAGACTCAAAGTCCAAAAAAAAAAAAAAAAAAAAAGACATTGAACAACATAAACAACCCATACAATTTTGTAATCATAGAGTTACAAAATACACCAGTACCAGTGTCTCCACAGAGTTTGCTCCTTTATCTGTTGTTGGTGTGAGTGGCACACACACACAGACACTCGTTCAAAAGAGACACACTTATAAGACAATAATGCATAATGAAATTGTGTGCCTTGAATTCATTCAGTTGTGTTCGACAATCACTAAACCTGTGACATGAAAACTCTGCTTGTATGATCATTTTTTATTTTTAGAAATACTAGAAAACTGAATAGTCTGGAAACACATTTATCCATACGCTTTTCTTTTTTTCATACTTCTCCAGAACTGAAAATCACTCAAATCAAATTCCATAATTTTCTAAACTGCATAGGAACCGTTTTATTCTGCAAGGATGCTTTAAATTGATCAAAAGTGACAGTTATGACATTTATAATGTTACAAAAGATTTCTATTTCAAATAAATGTTGAATCAAGAACTTTTGAATTGGTAACGGTTTTCAGAAACACACAGAAGCTGCACAAATGTTTTCAACATAGATATTAATTAACTTATTCTTGAGCATCAAATCAACATATTAGAATGATTTCTGAAGGACCATGTGACACTGAAGACTGGAGTAATGATGCTGAAAATTCAGCTTTGCCATCACAGGCATATACATTTTTCAAACAGAGAATAGTTATTTCAAATTGTTATAATATTTCACAATATTACTCTGCAAAAATCTTACAAAAACGCAGTGTACCATAGACTTCTATCATGTCAACAAAGTTAATCAATTAACCTCCTTCCTAATCTCCCTTTTGTAAACATTCAGGGATGTCTTGATTTAGTTTTTTTTTTTTTTAAGGAAGTTTGCTCATCTTTCATAATACTAATATTGCAAGTTTTCTTTTAGGGTTAGAGTTTTAGGTATTATGAAAGATGAGCAAACTTCCTTAAAAAAAAAAACCTAAATCAAGACATCCCTGAATGTTTACAAAAGGGAGATTGTCACATTTTGCACAACTTTGGGGGACAATTTTTGTGCACACACACACACACACACACACACACACACAAATAAAAGAGGTCCACTATAAGTTCAGGTGTAACAGTAGGGTATTTACTTCCTTTGGTGTTTGCAAAAAAAAAAAAAAAAAAAAAGCCTAGTTCTACTTTACAAATGCCACTGCTAATTAATATGCTGACAGAAAACTTAACTCATTAAAAATGCATTTCTAATAGCAATACAGTGCAGTCATCAACTTACACTTCACTGCTTTAAAGAGGAAAATGAAAATGAAATAAACTTGAACAGAGGCACAGAAAAAAAATACGATGTGACAGAGACAAATAAAATTTGCTTTGTTTGCAGATAAGATCTGAAATGGAAGTGAAAGCTACACCTGCTACTGCTGACTTGTCTTCGTCTTAATTAAAAAAACAAAAAACAAAACAAAAACCTCTTGAGATAATTTTCCTTACCTTACACAGCACATCTTATACAAACAAAACTTGATGAGGCCAGTGGAAAATAAAATAAAATAGAGGACAAAAGCACTACTGGAATATTTGCATCAGAGCTGCACAATATTTTTGCTTGGGTTAAAAACATGACATTTCCAAGGACTACATCACACAACGACATTCTTGGAATGTCTCAAAAACGACTCCAAGCACAGACACACACACACGCACACAAATAAAATCCATTTCAAAGATGCTTCACTCAATCTTCACTCAAAACCTCTGCTACATTAAACTGAGCGAGGCACTTGGAAAGAGTGGTTTCAAACTAATCTGCTATAGTGACAAACCAACCCTCCTACAGATCTAAAAAGCTGTAATCAGTGGCACCTCCTTCCTACATCATTCCCAATTTAAGCAGGAAAATTTATAAAAACTTGCCTTAAAGTGTAATTCAAAGCGTGTCAGCACAATATGTGTGTATTGCTTATACGGTACAATAATGTTACAGATTACAGTCAATGGACGCACAAACAGGATGATAAGAAACAGAGTTTGAAGACTCACTTCCTGTGTCTTGGAAAGCAGTTTCATGGCTGAGGAGTAACTGAATCTTAAGAGCCTCACGCACATCTACTGTCACACTATAGGACAAGGTGAGCAGAGTTACCAAAATGCAGATACGACTGAACTGGCAAACATGAACATATTGAAATGAAAAAAAAAAACAAAAAAAACAAGCACACATTTAGGAGAACACGAAAAATCTTAATTCTCAATCTTAATTCAAATCTGTCTTGCAAGCTAAAATTGTCATCCCATACACACTATACTTAGTACACTGTACGCAGTGTTACACACTACACTTCACTAGTACTTCAACCACAGGATTTGTGCTTGTAAACACTATTAAAAAAAACAAAACCTTTTTCATATAAATATATACATTTGTTTACTTATAAAAAGCTACTTTGCGCTTTGACTTCTTCACAGCAAATATATAGACATCTTTCACTTTTTTTTCCCTTCATTTTGTCCTCTATGAACTAAGATTTCCCTGGATCTTGGCAAAAAGATTCTAGGTAAGGCTATAGAAACCTAGCACCCTAATGGTAAATGGGCGGGATTTGCGAATGCAGGGACGCCAATCAAATCCATCTTCACTGCTTTATGGTAGGCTGGTGATGTCACGTTTGGGTGGGGGTCCACCGTGTTTACCGCTGCTTTCGTTAGCTTTGTCTTCAAACATCATAACCCTGTAGAAGAGAAGAGGAAATTTCTTCAGGAAAGTAAGGAAAGAGGAAAGGAATTCAATTTCAACCATAAGATCAAAAATATTCCAGAACAAGGATGTAGATATATATTATATGCAAACTTGGCACCTAAGAGTAATCAGAACCTTGATTTAAAGTGGAAAATCAAATGTCAAAATATTAGAAACATTTATGGTAAACTATGTAAGCCATTAGATTTGCAAGTATTTTAATGTGCAAGTTTAATCTCCCAACCTGAACACTACAAGGGAATGTAAGTGAGTCCATTAACTTCTGGTTTGTCAGAAAACCAAAAAAGGTGCTCCTTAAAAACAAAATTAGCTTTAAAAGTTTGTTTGAATTATCAATTAAATATGCAAAATAACTGAACACTATTAAATCAACTGTAATTTAGATATAATATAATAATAAAATATGCTATCAGAGGTCACCATGTATAATACGCACATACACGTTAGGCACATAAGGCTTCTATTAGGGATGGGGCCGATCCGATCCAGTATCGGTATCGGGACCGATACCAGCGTAATTCACGTATCGGATTTTCCCGATCCAACCTGCGGAGATATCCGATATCCTCGAGTCATATCTGCACTCGTTTTAACGTCTGCTGAAATGACTCCAAAAGTGATTCCCGCCGGCTAGTCTGCTAGCTGGCTGCAAACTGTGGAATGGATTTCCTGAACGGAGGCGCGGCTCAATGAGACACAGAGTTATGAGAGAGACACACCCCCGCTCAGGAAATCCATTCCGCAGTTTGCGACTAGACAACAACGTCTGCTGTGCCTGTATATATACTTCACACTGACTGGAAACACCGCAGAGCAAGACAGCAAAATGAAATGTTTGCAAAGCTGTAATTCAGAGTCTTTTGAAGCTCCCTCGCGTCGTACAAACACAACGAACGCAATCAAACATTTAAAAAAGCATCACGTTGCTGTGCGTTCACACCAAATGCGAATAGCGCGTCAAATTCGAATCTACCGCGTCTATTTTGAATCCATTCGCGCGTCCAGAGAAAAATTGACGTGCGTAAAAAGCAAAAGTTTGAAGCGAAATTGACGCGCGTCTGAAGCAAAATCCGCTTGTTTGTTTGCACGATGCTGATGTTGATCGAGCATTAACTGCATCGGAGCGAGGATCACCCTTCAGATAGTGTGTGTACGTGTAAAATGTTTAACGTTACACTTGCACTTTTCTTATATTTCAAGACGCAAGTAACGTTATTTGACATTTTGGGAATGTAATAAATATTGACATGACAATCAATCTGAAACCCCAGTTGCATATTTGTTTTCAGAATGGGATTTTTCCTTTTAACAGGATTTCCTGTTTTTCTGACTTCCTTTTCTGACCTTATACTTACCTCAAGTTGCCTTATATGCATGCATGCATACATAGCCTACGTAACTTACATAACATATCATTACTGTTGAGAGTAGTGTATTTCAGCATCATATAAAATAAACAATAATAATAATATTAAAGCAAGCACAGCTCTGGTATCGGAATAGTATCGGTATCGGCCGATATCCAAATTCAGGTATCGGGATCGGATCGGAAGTGAAAAAATGTGGATCGGTGCATCCCTAGCTTCTATGTCTAACTACAGGTATTTAAGAACACCACACACAGGGAGTTACAACGTGTTGTGATGTCCACTCTGTGTCCAGCACTGGCTACAAGCAATCGCAGCTTCCCACTCAGCAAAACAAGTGGATTTGTAAAGAAAGCTAGATATCATAAGTGCACTGCAAGAGAAAAGAAATTGGACCAGCTTGAGGAGCCACAAAGGCTGGATCAGACTAAACCTTGGTGTTTTGGAGATATGAGATAAGTGAGAACAGAAGATGACCGTGACGGTGAAGAACTGCTGACCGATCTATTCAGACCATGCGACTTTCTGTTTCAGGTAAACCTTGGAAATCTCTCATAAGCCCTTAACAAGCCCTAAGTCAACTAACAGCTAGTCACAAATCACCCATTCACAATGTGTAGAATTATAGGATTTGAACACTACTTCAGCACATAATTCATCCGATAGAGTTACGGACAGAAACCATAACACAAATTGTGCAGTTTACCGAAGAGAGGCATGCAATTCATTTTCAAAATGTCACACATACCAACTTCTGCCTGGTGCACTATAAAACGTTTCATACAGGATTCCTTTGTGTTATCCAACTGTACCATCTGCTAAATGTTGCCCGCATTCTCCACCATGTCTACCACAATCATATCCGTTTCATTCAACTCTGCTATGGGTATTTACTTGTGATTCAACATACACCATGACACCTCCAATGGTTGTTCCACCAGCACGTTTTGTACTGTAATTCTCAAATCTGAGCACTTTTGTGTGTGAGACTTCGAAACTCCAGTCTGTGTGTCCACTAAAAAGCCTTGTGAAAACGGCTTAAGAAGGTTTCAATAAATCATGAAACTTGGCACAAACTAGTGTGTGTCGCAGACAACTTTAAACTACAACCATGTCGTTCACAAAAAAGAAACAGAAAACATTAAGTTGAAGGTTTTGTTCATCGCTTCCACTGTATCGGCCAATAATTACATTCTATGACTCGACTGGTAGGCGCTAAATTTGGCCGAACTCATGAGCCGATCGCAATTTGATGACGTAACCCCAAAAAAGTTTCCACTGACGTGCATGTAAACAGTATAGGCTACAGATGAGGCTTTTGGGCCACATTCTGCTTTATAACTTTGCGAAACATTAGTAAACCAAAGTAAATCGCACAACTTTACTTAGAGCAGGTCGTCTCGACACACACATAACATGATGCATAGATCTTAAAGGAGAACTCCGGTCAATTTTAACATTGAGCTCATTTTTTTGTAAATTTGGAGTGCTGTCAATACAGAGAACAACGACAAAAATCGGTGTTGCCTACACCGTGTTATCCTCTTTTTAAAATTTGCACCCTGTTGACTTCAATGGGGCAATATTTAAACCTGCTTTTAGCCTCTTAACATCCTTGATGTGTCATTACAAGTGCACAGGTCATGTGAGTGATTCCTTCAGAGTGAACACGAGTGAATCTGACTGCAGTAGATGTGAAAGAAATGGATAAAAATGATGTTATTTAAGCCAGCGCAAATACCTGTATTTACATCCTGTTTTCGGTTGAAGTCCAAAGTAGTCGATTGTCGAGTTCACGCGCATAGGTTTAGTTACCTATGATCACGCGCGTGAACTCGGCAATCGACTACTTTGGACTTCAACCGAAAATAGGATGTAAATACAGGTATTTGCGCTGGCTTAAATAACATCATTTTTATCCATTTCTTTGAAGGAATCACTCACATGACCTGTGCACTTGTAATGACACATCAAGGATGTTAAGAGGCTAAAAGCAGGTTTAAATATTGCCCCATTGAAGTCAACAGGGTGCAAATTTTAAAAAGAGGATAACGCGGTGTAGGCAACACCGATTTTTGTCGTTGTTCTCTGTATTGACAGCACTCCAAATTGACAAAAAAATGAGCTCAATGTTAAAATTGACCGGAGTTCTCCTTTAAGAAAATCCTCACATTGTGACATGACATGCTGCCTGGCTAAAGCTAAAGGACTTCCAGGATCTGATCTTGTTGTGACCATGACAGTGTTTTCCAACATCATTTAAAAGTTCAACCAATGGAAACTGGATCTCAGGTTTGGTGGGTAGGGAGTCGGGACGATGTGTCGAGACCAACCAGACACTGTTTTATAGCTGGAGTGCGTTTGGATTGGTTTGATCGCTCAGATTGACAGGTCTTGATTTGCCATATGCCATGGAATAGGAGCGCACAGCTGAAACCGCGCTGGAAGACCAAGACCATATTTATATGCAATTATAAATATTTTTATGCTTCGTGGCATTTACACATGTACCTTATGTTCAGTTGTGTTTCAATTGTTTGGACTTTTGATAAAAAGGCTACCATGGTTCCAAATACCATGTAACTTTTGATTACTTTAAGATATCAACACAAAATTAGGCCCAGATGCAATTGTTGTGTGAACAACTTAATTAATGACCTGTCATACTTTCTAATAATCCTCATGTCAAGTGTGAATAACAACAATACAAAACAATAAATTGCATCACTTTTTCTGGGGGTCTCTCCGCAGTTTTGTAACACAAAGAACCACTAAACATGATCAAAATATACAGTACAGGCCAAAAGTTTGGACACATTACTATTTTTAATGTTTTTGAAAGAAGTTTCTTCTGCTCATCAAGCCTGCATTTATTTGATCAAAAATACAGAAAAAAATGTAATATTGTGATATATTATTACAATTTAAAATAATTGGTTTTCAATTTATTATACTTTAAATTATCATTTATTTCGGTGATGCAAAGCTGAATTTTCAGGATCATTACTCCAGTCTTTCAAATGATCCTTTAGAAATCATTCTAATATGATGATTCATTATCAAAGTTGGAAACAGTTCTGCTGCTTAATATTTTTTCATAACCTGTGATACTTTTTTAGGATACTTTGATGAATAAAAAAAAAAAAAAGAAAAGAAAAAAAAGAAGCAAATGTTTTCAAGATATAAATCTTTTATAACAACAATATACACTACTGGACAGTAATTTGGGGTCAGTAATTTTTTTCTTTATTTTTTTTAAAATAAATCAATCATTTTATTCAGCAAGGATGTGTTAAATTGATAAAAAGTGATAAAGAAGATTTATATTAAAACAATTTTTTATTATTTTGAATAAATGCAGTTCTTTTTAACCTTTTATTCATCAAATATATTAGGCAGCAGAACTGTTTCCAACACTCATAATAAATCAGAACATTAGAATGATTTCTAAAGGATCATGTGATTGACTGGATGTCACATGTGACACTGAAGACTGGAGTAATGATCCTGAAAATTCAGCTTTGCATCACCGAAATAAATGATAATTTAAAGTATAATAAATTGAAAACCAATTATTTTAAATTGTAATAATATATCACAATATTAAATTTTTTTCTGTATTTTTGATCAAATAAATGCAGGCTTGATGAGCAGAAGAAACTTCTTTCAAAAACATTAAAAATAGTAATGTGTCCAAACTTTTGGCCTGTACTGTATTTTCTTCAAAATTTGAAAGGTTTTCCATCAAATGAGACAGTGTACTTGATGATACCCCTTTTCTAGTAAAGGTATAAGCCATTACGTTTAAGAAGGCCTATGCCACTTACACGTGAAATAATTAAAAATGCCTTCAGAGTGTAAGTGGTTAACAGTGACAGTCAACAGAGTGCTTACATATAACTTATAAAAAGCTTGAAGGATCGAGATCGGCTGATCATGATGAAGAAATTGGTAGTCTGTATCTGTTGCAAAAATCCTGATCGGAGCATCCCTAATTTTTTTAAATGACATTTACATTTGTCAACAAGACCACCAAAACAATGTATGTTTTATCCATTTCATTTGATAATTCCAATATTAATAACTGACAGCCAGAGTTTAATTTTATCAGTCACTCAAGGCCATTTAGTTATTGCCTTAGGTATCGATATAGTATTGATATTGAGGTACCAAGGCTGTACCGTACCAAAGCCAAATTTCTGGTATTGATTCAACCCCTAGTGTCTCATGATGATAACGACATCACCTGTCACAGCAGATCCCTCTCCCACTGAGAGATAATGGCACAGATATGCTGATCCTGCACTGGATGTGCTGACAGGATTAAACACACACGTCAACATATCTAAAAATAGCTGGACTCAGTTAAAGCAGGAAAGTCCAACAATTCTGCATAATGGAATTTGCCACTATTAAAAACAAAATGGACATGCACAAAGAAATCGCAGAAACATGTTTAAACACACACACTTACAGTTTGAGAACAGCTGATCGCTTGCCAAGCATCATTTTCACAAAGTCCCTGTAGTTGATGGTGTCGCTGACGCCCCCCGTCACCTCCGAGATCATTTTCTTCATCTCCAGATGAGTCTTTGGCACACCCAACTTCTCCATCATTCGTTTCATGCCCATCATGTCTGCCAAGGAAACGCATACAGCCATCACACAAACACCTTCATCATACCAACAGAGAACTACTACACACAGAATAACAGCTTGACAGATAGATCTCTAATAAAGATGGCATGGCTGACTAGTTGTCCATCAATGAACTAGTCAATTAATGAGGTCATTATTTAGCCCAAATATTTGTTGAATATCTGTCATCAACCCTTTTGAAGGACTGCACGGCCTATACACATGCAGATGGATTTTTTTTTTTAAGTGTGGTATCAAGATAAAAATGGTAAAAAAAAAAAAAAAAGTGTCCTCTAAGAAACTGATTGGCATGGTGAATATGATATATAAAAAAAATTCAGCCTATTTAAAGAGTTTACTTAAAACAGACTAGCTATGTAGTTTTGCACAACCCTAACACTCACAGAAATGCATTTAAACTTTAGCAATGGGCTGGGTGTGTGAAACAGCCACAGGGCTCATACTACAACACCAAACAAAGAACTGTCACTGTTTATCTGCCCACATCATTTGCATTAATGGAAAGATTTCAAAGACTTATTTTATCCTCATTGTGTATTCAATTTTTGTGTCCCACATTGTATAGTATGCCCCTCTCTCATATAAACATACGTGCTACTCACAAACCACACATTTGTGCAAGTATACCATGAATCAGCCACTTATGTACCCTCATTTCTGTGGCACAAACTTTCAGCTGTTTGGATTCACAATCAGGAATGATGGCCTATGCCACTTTCCTCCAACATCTGATATGGGCAAGCCTGTCATTTGCATAGAAATGCATTTCTGAGTGAAAAAGTGGAAAATAGGACAGGATTTAATTTTTTTTTGAAGATTTGATTGCATTGTGAAAAGTGAGCTTGAGCCATGTTATAATATATATATATATATAAAATAAAAATCTGCATTTTTCATCAATGACTACGTTTACAAGCTGTAAATGTTCGGGTTCTGGTCGGGTTAAGGTCACTATTTGGGTTTCTGAAACATTCGGAATAACCACTGATCTCATCACGTTCTAAACTGCCAGTAGGCAGTGAAGCCACCGGAAGTGTTCGAGCGGCCATCTTACGATTCCCTACCAGCAGAGGGCTCCAGCGCCCGTTATACAGAGATTGGTAGCTCCGACGGCACTTTTAAGATGACCCGCTGTGCAGTAAACAAGTGTAAAACGACGTTCACAAAAGGATGTAGAAAAACTGCCCAAAGGTTGTAATTCAAGCCCTACAAGTAATAATTTATATGCAAAATTGTCGCTATGCCCGTTTTGTTTTCTCCGAGGCAAGAGTAATGCTGCTGCTTCTTCAAAAACAACGATAAAACAGTCAACAGTAGCCTATAAGAAACCTCAGAGCAGCAATAATCACAATTACGGTAAGTGTGCAATAGCGAAACCATTTGACAGCTTCAAAAGAGCTTCGTGCAGACTCCGTTTACCGTTACATTAACCCATACAATTTGTATTATGCATTTCCTGAACATGTACTTGCTAATCAAACACTTTATATGAACAAACTACTAATCTATAAAAAACAATCGGTCTTCCGACCTTTTACTATTGTGTCAATTGATGTTGATATGCGCGAGGGAGAGAGAGTATAGACCAGGGCTATTCAATTAGTTTCATTCGAGGGCCGCATTATCAAATCGAAAAGTTGAGGTGGGCCGGTGGGTTGGTTTGGGGGTTTATCTTATTTATTGAAACATAACAGTTTCAATAAATAAGCTAAAGTAACCCTAAAGAAGTGTGGTATTTGGAAATGTGGTACCCAACAGTATGCAAATATATAAAACCATAATAAATAAAAACTTGATAATTTACAGCTGTGTACAACTATTTTCCTTGGAACAAATAAATTATTTATACAAACTTATAGCTGTTGGTGAGAAATAATAATTATTTTATTTATAATTGTTATGCTTAAATGAAAATATTCTGACAGTGAGACTTGTTAACCACAGGCTCCCACTGTATAAAAAATGCCTATTTACTTCCGGTACACTGCACGCGGGTTTCTGTATGCGCCGTCTCTACTCAAAAGACCAAGATTCCTTGCGAATAGAACATGCGCAGAACACAAATCAATGTTCCTTTTGATGGGGATATGCCGATACGCGTTTACATGACCAAATATTCGGGTTAGAAAAGGGGTACCCCAGGGATCATAGTTTTTAAAAACCGGGATATGAGCATATTCGGGTTTTTGCCGGTGTTTACATGGCCGTGCGCGACCGGGTTATTGCTAATATTCCGGTTTTGAACGGGTTATTGGCTGCATGTAAACGTAGTCAATGTAAACAAATAAAACATCTAATACAACTCTGTGACTGATGTAACCACAATGTACAGTAGGTGGGGATAAATAACAATATTACTAAAACACTATATAATAGTATGTATATATATATATATATATATATATATACTATTATAGGCTACACCTACATTGTGGTTACATCAGTCACAGAGTTGTATTAGATGTTTTGATTGTTTACATTGATGAAAAACATTACATTGATGCTCAATCTTTATTCCATGCTGTTTTGACAATGAAACTGAAACATGTACAATGCAAATTTACAGCACACAGCAACTTCTCCATATCTCTTGAGTCACTCCTCCTTTTTCTACAGCACATGACAGTGACCGTTAAGTTGGTTACAGGTGTGTTCTCATGTTTCCCATCTATCAAGCATGGTATCACCTACACAGTGGGCATGACAAAAGAGCCCTTCCTCACTAAAACTCAGACTTAACTACACATGCATTGCACACACACACTTACCGATATCCCCCTGATCATTCAGGTCAAACTCTGCATATTTATCTGTGGATTGGAAAAAGCAAACAACATTTTAATAGTTCAGCAATAACAATGCAAATGTACAAAGCATAAAAACACACACAAACACAAAACAGGGGAAATCAGAGGGAAACAAGAGGGATTTTGGAAAGCCCTGCATTTCTCAGCGATTTTAGCTGAAATTAGGCCTATATTTCACAAAAGGATGGCCAGCTAAATCTGTAAATGAGGACAGCTAGTACCAGATCTGAATCCTTGTCCTATTTGATTTTGCTAGATTATTCTAGTTCCAGAGTATTTCCTCTCTCTCTCCTCCTCCTCCTCTCTTATTCTGTGTTGTTTCAATCTCACAATGTGGCTTCTGTTGGAGTGGACACATTAAAAGTGTAACGGAGTCACCGTGAGAGGAGGCTGATGGGAAGGAGAGGGTTACAATGGCCCCCTGTGAACACAAACACAGCCTGTTCAGCCCCGAGCTGAATGAGTGCGTGTGAAACAGAGCTGGCAAGAGAGGTCGTCCATCGAAATGCACTGATGCTGCCTAAATGTAACTCATAATTTTCCCTGCCTGAATCACTATCTCTCCAAATGGCTTTATTTTTTGGATAGCATCCCCCCTTATTCTTAACTGTAGCCTATTCTATTTCTCCAAACCCTCATTTCTGGATATAGCTAGGGCAGCGGCATACACACATACTGACATTAGTGGGTCAAACACTGCGGCAAGTGCTCAGACTGTGTGTGTGTGTGTGTGTGTGTGTGTGTGTGTGTGTGTGTGTGTGTGTGTGTGTGTGTGAGTGTGAGTGTGAGTGTGAGTGTGAGTGTGAGAGAGAGAGAGAGAGAGAGAGAGAGAGAGAGAGAGAGAGAGAGAGAGAGAGAGACTTCATTTCCACAGTGTCAAGAGCAATCTCAAGGGTTGAGCTCTATTCCTGTCCCTTGTGCCTTTGACTTATGTCCTTTCAGTGGTTTTCTCCCTCAGTTTAACAAGAAATCATTGTAACATTCAGAGCCACTTGACCCCTTTAACCTGATCACTCCCTCTTGATAATGACCCACAAACCCAAATGTACACACTGTGGATGGCTGGTAGTAAATAATTTAGAGTCCCTTGAGTCTAAAGTCAACATGAAAAATCAAAACCCATTATATTCCAGAATCTGATGCATTTCTGACTGTCTGAATGAAAGGGGGGGGGGGGGGGGGGGGGGAGAGGGGGGGGGAGGGGGGGGGGGGGGGGTGGGGGGGATGGGGGGTTAAAGTGGTTAGAGGGGAGGGGTTAAAAAGTAAGAGGATTCATGATGTCAGATAGGCTACACATATACAAAAATTCTGAACAATTCTGATAAGCAGATGTTATGGCAGATAACTGATAGAATAGATGATATTAAACATGTACACTATTTTGTCTAAATAAATTAAATCACTAAAAACAAAAATCAATCATTTATTCATTTATCAACTGAATTTAAGCATCACAACATTATAATGTACTGTATAAAAATGAATATTCATTTAAGTATTAGTGTATTTAAAGATAAACTTCAAGTGAACATTAGATGATGGCAAAGGTAATCTAAATGTCAAAATAGAAGAAATGATATGGAGTTTAGAGATTTGTATTTATTGTAATGACATCTGCCCAGGGTTGTCAAAAGAATCGGTCGATACTGAAATTTTAAAAACAATGTGACGATACCAACATTTATGCAGTACCGGGTAGTACAGAGTACAGGGTAGTACAGAGTACAGGGTATATATGGTATCCGCTAATAGCTGACTGCTTTCAAACACTACCTGTTTATCTGTGGAAGCAATCTGTGAAGTAGGGCTGCACGATATTGGAAAAAAAATTACATTGCGATATTTTTTTCCCAACGATATATATCGCGATATTGCGAGCCATCAATCCAGGCTAAAGTCAATAATTACCATTCCATGTTATTAATAATTTCACTAATAAGCAAGCTTCATTACAAGTAACAAAAAGGCCACTTAATATTTTATTCCAGAAACATATTTCTCTCAGAATTCGGTGAACGTTCTACGCAGGACCTAACGTTCTTCGGGTTCTAGGACCTGAAAAATTATGTTTTCTGTGCTGATTCAGTGACGTGTTCATGTAAACGGCACCTAGACCCAGCAAAAGTAATGATTAATAATATGTAAAATATTACAATGAGACATTTTAATTGTTTATTAATAAACAAGTGTTTTCTGTAAAGATGAAGTTGACAATATAAGTTACTGACTCGCGATCTTCGCAGCAGTGATCGGGAGAAATGCACTTTTCATACAGATTAAATATAGCTATATTTTTTTTAATGGTTCTGTTTAAAAGTAGAGATTTCTGTAGATAATAGATATATTTCTTTCTTTCTTTTTTTTTTTTTTTTTAGGTGTGTGAGGCGAGTAGGCTACCTTTTACGCTGAGTTTCGGTTCATGGATCATAGCTTCAGGCGCTGGCTGCTATATTTAATTATTATTAGGCTAATCATTATTAAATCCAGGAAATTGGATAATGAAATACTGATTAAAATTAAGATACAATTAATACAAAACGAAATTCGTTTTAAAGAAAGGCTTTGTGCTTTCTGTTTGAGGTCTCTGTGAAAGTTTTAAAGCAGTCTTTTAGTGTCGCTTTCATAACGGTCGCGTCCGTAATATCACGTAACATTGTTTTTTCCTCATAAATGCGAACACGAAAAATAAACGAATGTTTAAAAAAGACAACCATCCACAACTTTATAACACTCCAGCAAAGTAGCCTACCTCTTTTTGGTCAACATCCTCCTTTTTGTAGACGAAATAGGCTAGTCCCAAATAGCTGATTTTGACTTTTTTTTGCGGCGGATCCTCTTCGTCACGCATTTTTGAATGTTGGCTGTGAGCGCGGTGAGCTGCGGCACAGCGAACCAATCACTGTGCAGGCACGCAGAACGCGTATGTCACCCCAGCAAAGAGCCATACAACAAACTCGTGTTTACTGTGTGCTACCGTTCTCTTATGGGTACTACTAACGTTACCCTTCACATCGCATGTTCCGGCGATGTGACTATCGCTCATTCGCACATCGCGATGTCGATGTTAAAACAGATTATACTACAGGGCCGTTGAATGCTTGAATCTGATTGGTTGACGAACGTTCTAAGGTGTGCATTATTTTCAGGGAAACGCACAGCTAAAGTAGTTCCAGGCAGGTCTTGACCGCATTACAGTTCCATATCACTTCGCGTAGTTAACGGTAATAACGGAAAATAGGATACAATTCATAACAAGAAAAAACATTTAGCCGCATGCGCTTGATCTGCAATTTTCAATGTCTAGCTTCACAATCAATGGAAACATGCAGTTTAATTTGAATAAATAAAGTATATAGTCCTATCTATAATCAATAGAAAATTAAACTGAATATAGGGTAAATAAATGGATAATCCTGCAGCACGGATTATTATTGCAGATAATATAACACATAAATAATTATTGATAGGCCTGCTTGTTAAAAGGGATTTGTGTTTCATTTATTTGGCTAGTCTGTCATCTGTCAATAATAGAAAAAAAAGAATGAATTCGAATTAATTAAAAGGAATTGAATTAATAAATAAATAATAATATTGACGCACATGCTTTTCTGTCTCATTATTGCAACATCTCTCTCTAATAACTGCATAAAGCCGAGCCGAGGACACACTTTAAGGCCGGTTATGAATGTAATTTGATGACTGATCATGCCCAAACGCGTGTTCAGTGCGTTCAGTCTGTGTTCAAAGTCGGTGTTTAAAATCTGCTGCGATGAAAACAGTCAGAGAATGTGTCAGCTAGTCGTGTGTCCCCAGCATTAGTCTGCTATCAGTGGCTCAAACCTCCGTTACTAACTCTAAAATGACGTTTTGGAATTAGCAACGGAGGCATTGGATTAGATGCGTAAGAAATTAGTCCTACATACAAGAGCGTTTTAATGACAAAAACTTTACAAACGTCTTGAAATACATAATCTGAACAATGTTTCGAGGTGTGGTAACTGTAGTATAAGCAGAATAATTGACGACAGGCCGTTGAATTATTAGAAAAATAATGCACACCCGAGGTGAACGGCCACTCCGCTTCGCGTCGTGACCGCATTACCACCTCGGGTGTGCATTATTTTTCTAATAATTCAACGGCCTGTCGTCAATTATTCCTTACATATCGTTCAGCCCTACTGTGAAGCACGTCAAAGGTTTCGATTTACAATGTATTTTTGAAGCGTTAATCATTGTAGCCAATCACAGACATATCTGTTGATCATGTGAACACAATGGCCAATCAGAGATGTTTAAGTTAGTCAGAATCCGTTCAACACCACTTTGTGAGTTTTCGTTCAAAACTCGCTTTAGAGTCCTAATGTGTATATACAAACACAATTTTTTTAACAAGCATACCATCCCTTTAAAATATAAAATGGAGCAAGTTATTATTAATTATTACAAAGAAAAACATTTCTTACTTGGAACAACACTACCTGGAATCAAGTAAATACATAGTAAAGTAAATATTTACTTCAAACCTTAATGGGTCATCTTTTAAGAAGGGTTAACATTAGAAAGAGCAGGAAGATGACTTCAGGATTCAGGTGGCTGAAGTTACCATGAGGGTTTTGCATAGAGAAAAGCAAAACCACATTTAAGCTTTGACCAAAAGACTCAGAGGACTGTTCGTTTACATTCCAGTTGTCTTTTCCCACACACACACACACACCGTTATTTTCTCTCCCACAAGAAGCACATGTCCAAAACCCTTAGCGCTAAAACAACAAGGGGCCAAGACCAGTACATTCCTGCTAGACCATATGAAGAAAGCAAGTCAATCACACATGATTAAACACCCACTCAAGCTCTCTTAGCATTCACACCACAAACAATTAAACGTGCGCATATAAACATTGGAGAAAATGTGTTTTTAAAATATTTCAACTATCCTTTAGTTTGCAACTCTTACTTTTAAAAGAATCCAACTTCTCTGGTAAATCCTCCTCATCCCGGTACTTCTGATCTTCCATAAACTCCTGCAAATAAAGAGAGTGAAAAAGTGAGCATGATCTCTAACTGGAAAAGACAGGGTGGATGAATGATTATGAAATGACTATGGCTGTTCTTCCTCATGGCAGAAGACCAGAGTGTGAGCAGAGTGCCGATTCTCCACCATGTAGTTTTATTCTCTAGATAGAACAGTGCCTTTAAAACTTTTTGATGGACACCCAAATATAATGATTCCCTACCTAAAACAAAGACAGCTGTATATTGACATGTATAAAGACCCATATGAGTATGTGGCTACATTGAAAACAACTGATCATTTCATTAGGGGCTTTCACACCAGAGGAACCTTCTCACAGTTCTTATAACTAATGGCGGAAGTACCCACTTTTTGGCATGTTCACACTACAGGAACTGGGAACGATTTAAGTTCTAGGAACAGGGCTGTATCTAGGCATGGGCAGGGCAGGGCTGGGCTGAGCCCACCCAAATGTCTGCCTTGCCCACCCAATCAGAATTTAGGCACAGATTGTGTTATTCTGTTTTTTATGATTTGTGCATTGATTACAAACAATCTAAGGTGGGCTGTGTGATAAGAAGTTTGATAAAGGGCTGAAGAATACCCAACCAATCAAAAAAATAACACCAGAACATTGCAGAAGGCTGTTTTCTCTTTTCTCAGGTGAAGGTAACGGCGAGGGGTGTTATACACTCAAGCTACAGTGTGTAGCAGAAAAGCAGAGGCTGACAATCACGATTCAAAGCTGGCAGAAATATTAGCGTGCTATCAAGGTCCGAATTACGGGGAGTTTTAAGTTGCTTGTAAATATTAATATACATTTCTACTCTGACTGACTTTAAAGTGTCGTTTGGCTAGCACTAAAATGGGTCATGCCATGAGCAGTTGAAATTCATTAGAAAACCTTGCTTATTTAAAGGGATAGTTCACTTTGAAATTAAATTTTGGTATGTTTTAGCTTACCTCAAGGGCATCCAAGATGTAGGTGTCTTTGTTTCCGCAGTAGTTTCAATTTTGATATTTTTAGGTCAAACCGTTCTTGTCTGTCAGTCATATAATGCAGGTCTATGGTCACCACCTCAAAGAGCATGCACAGAGAAGTCCAAATTAAACAATTCCCCATCGTAAGTATTGATGGCCTAAGACACGAAACGAGCGGTTTGTGTGAGAAAACAAACAGTATTTATATCGTTTTTACCTCTTGTACACTTTCCGGCGCTTGCGCAGGCTAAGCCAGAACACGCACGCTTCCTGGTGTGTGACGTGTTGCGCAGACTAAGCCAGAACGCGTGCACACGTCACACACCCGGAAGCGCACGCGCCCTCAGATCACTTGGACGTGGTTGTGTAGAGGTAAAAACGATATAAATACTGTTCGTTTTCTCACACAAACCACTCGTTTCGTGTCTTAGGCCATCACTGTGTACTTACGATGGGGAATTGTTTAGTTTGGACTTCTCTGTGCATGCTCTTTGAGGTGGTGACCATAGACCTGCATTATATGACTGACAGACAAGAACGGTTTGACCTAAAAATATCAAAATTTAAACTACTGCGGAAACAAAGACCCCTACATCTTGGATGCCCTTGAGGTAAGCTAAAACATACAAAAATGTAATTTAAAAGTGAACTATCCCTTTAAAGGGATAGTTCGGCCAAAAATGATATTTAACCCATGATTTACTCACCCTCAAGCCGTTCGAGATCCATATGTCAATCTTTTTTCAGTCGAACACATTTTCAGTTATTTTAGAAAATGTCTTAGATCTTTCAGTGGTTATAATGTGAAGCTATGGGGTCCACCTCCTTCAAGTCCCAAAATGTGCATGCATCCTTCACTAAAGTAATCCATCCGGCTCCAGGGGGATAAACGAAGGCCTTCTGAGGGTAATCCGTGCGGTTTTGTCGTAAAAATATACATATTTAAAACTTTATAAATGAAAATAACTGGCTTCCGGTAGCGGTCGACGCGCGTTCACGGAGATGGTTGCTGGCGTATGACGTAGCGTAGGAAGCGTCGTGATGTAGAACGTTTTGCTTTGCTCTCTGGCTGCGCTGTCACGTTCGTTCTACGTCACGACGCTACGCTACGCTACGCTACACACCTACGCTACGTCCTACGTCGGCATCGATCTCCGTGAACGCGCGTCGACCGCTACCGGAAGCCAGTTATTTTCGTTTATAAAGTTTTAAATATGTATATTTTTTACGACAAAACCGCACAGATTACCCCCAGAAGGCCTTCGTTTATCCCCCTGGAGCCGGATGGATTACTTTTGTGAAGGATGCATGCACATTTTGGGACTTGAAGGAGGTGGACCCCATAGCTTCACATTATAACCACTGAAAGATCTAAGACATTTTCTAAAATAACTGAAAATTTGTTCGTCTGAAAAAAGATTGACATATGCATCTCGAACGGCTTGAGGGTGAGTAAATCATGGGTTAAATATCATTTTTGGCCGAACTATCCCTTTAAGGCGAGACACGGCAGGCAAAAACATAGATTTTTCATGCAGTGGTCAGTTTTGAGATTTTGGGATAGTTTACTCCTTCAATATATGTTCTTTCAAGCTGCTATAAAGAAAACGTTGAAAATATACATTAAGGTGTTTATTTTATTACATTTTGTTTACTTGCGGCGGTAAGTTTCTCCTGAATTTACCAAGAAGTTAGCATTACAACACGACATGCCGAGTTCCCGTCTGTTTACTGAAGTCTGTCATGACCGGTATCGTTGTAAAGCTCTGAGTCTCCTGCACAACGCTATGTAACCCAAATATGGGCATTTCCTTTCTATCAGTAACCAATCGTGAATGTCCAAAGGGGGATTTAAAGCTAATGACGAAATCTCATTTAGAGCTATTAAATCTTTAAATGCCATTTTCTCAAAATTGTTTTTTTGTCATTCTCCAGTACAAACATCTCAGCCTATGTAGCACCTATGTACACCAAACTTTACAGTTATACACTTACCAGTATTTTGAAAATATTTCCACAGGAATTTGTTAATAAATCATTCCTGGCCTGATTTATTTTACATTTTATTAAAAAAATATGGCGAAAATTTAAGGCTATGGACAATATTTTTTGATTTCCTAGGTAATGAAAGCATATATCCTGAAATCCCTCTGAAATGTATTTTTCATCTTGTGTGTAAACAAAATGAAAAAAGAATACCTGGCTTTATAATATGTTCAGATCTATCTACTGAAAATATATGCAAAATCACACATATTTAATGAGATAATGGCAAATTTCCATAATTAAACATACATATTTCAAAAACTTGTAATACATTTTTTTATATACTTGTATAAGTAATCAACTGAGGAAGTTTCATGGTGATATCTGTTATTAAAATGTTTTTACCTGTAGTGTCTCGCCTTAAGAACGTGCATTTATTGCATGGATGTAGTGGTGTGCGATATCACGATTTTTGATCGTGGACGATTAAAATGTCTCCACGATCTGCTTTTGAAGAAATATCGTAGTATCGTGCTACAGTCCATTCTATTAGTGGCAGTTCTGGCGTCTCCATCTCAACATACTGTACAATGCGATGTACATATGTTAACGCAGAGTTAGAGCTACACTCACGGGACACTGCAATTCACAAAATTATTTCCATGTGCTTAAAAGCCTTGCCAGTTAAACATGTCATTTGCGTGCTGATGCACTGTTCTAACATACGCTTTTCTGAGTGCATAAACCCGAAGCGCACATGCACTAAAAAGCCTGTCAAACAGTGCCTGGTTACTGGTCTGGAGTTAGTTATCTTTCAAGTTCATTGCGTTAATACTGTCAAATACACACAAGGTTTACATAAACACAGTTGGTTATGTCTAAAGTGAAAGCAAACATTTGAGAGAAAATTGGGTGCGTGACTTATGCGTGAATATTCGATGCGTGCCGGTCTGTGACAGTAGCCTCATAGTAAACATGATTGTCCTTAAAGGGATAGTTCACCCAAAAATTTTAATTCTGTCATTATTTACTCACTCTAAAGTTGTTCCAAACCTGTATTAATTTATTTCTTGTGCTGAATGGAAAAGATGATATTTTGAAGAGTGTGGCTATCCAGAACAGTATCCAAACTCACTGCTCTTGACTGAGAACATTAATAGTAGCTTTAATAAGAATCAATGTATAATTTATACAGTGAAGTCCATGTAGTTCTTTTTATATTTGTTCATTTAATACCTTTATTGAATGCTAGTTAAATACACCTAATGTGGCTGAAAAAATAAAGCACTGTTTATTTCATTTGTATATTATGTTGTGTATATGCAATGTGTATCTTTGTTCTTTTTTTTTTATAACAAAGAAAATGACAAAGATTTTTATCTTCTCCACTTTGGCCTAAATGTCTGCCACTCTTTTATTTTATAAAGTCAATGTCCCTACGATAACAGACTGCCGTGCATCTAATAAATTATTCAGTCAAATTATTCAGTTCAAGCTTACTGCAACAATGGAGCTGCAAACTTCACATACTTTTGAAAATGCAGCATTTATTTGATTCTGGTAAGCGCTCATTGTCACAGTTTGAGTTTTTTTTCCATGAGGGGGTTTGGTGTCACGACGGCTTGGTTTCCAGGCCGTTAAAGAACGCAACACCTCCCGGGCATCCTGTAGAATTCAACCAATCAGATGACAACTTCGGAAATCCTGAAGTGTTTCCAGTTAAGTGTGCCGTTTGCATCAGACGTTTAGTCAGCGGTCGTCTGAGGCTGAGACTACGTAATGAGTGACTTAAAGGTTCTCATACCTTTCTGCCAATGAACCTGTATAACTTTTTTTTTAACTGAGGATTTTTAAATATATCATATTAGAACAAGCTGCTTAAATATTTTAGAGCCATTGCCCATATAAATTCATTCAGATTTTATTAACTTTTTCAGATAATTCTCTGATATTTTTAGGCTTTGTGGGATGCCTTTCCATTTGTCAGTTTTGCATGGTGTGATATTTCTAACATAATCAGGCCGAAACAAAGTTCACTTAGTTCGAAACAGCTTGCCAAAGCCATCATTCCAGAAAGGTTCACTCCAGCTTGTAAACACCTTCAAACTACCACTGGTCCATGGCAATTATGTAATAGGTAATAATTTGGCCAAAATTGTAAGAGAATTAGTGTCAGAGAATAAAGATGCTTAATAAACGCAGGCAGCTAGCTATGTAAGCAGCAATAACAAAACAAAAAGGACTTTCAAAGTCCTTTCAAAGTTCCTGTTATTGGAAAACTGGACAAAGCAGAACTAAAAGACTAACACAACACTGATTGGTTTATTCTGCCATCTCTGTTAATGATCTATGACATGACAAGATTCTGACTGAGGCCCATAAATCAAAGATCTACATGCGTGATATGGGACTTCACTATCAGTGAAACATTAAAGAGAGTGTGTGTATGAGTATAACGGCGATCACACAGCGTGTGTGGGTGGATTTTGATTATGGGTGGTTGGAGATGCTGCTGACTAAGTGAAGGCTTTAAAAGCAAACAGCATGTGTGTGGATCTATATGTTCCCAAGGAGCATCAAGCAACCTAGAACATTTAATTATGACTCATCAGCACGATGAAAACTATGCTGTGAGAATCAGACCTCTGAGTCACACTGAGAGATGAAGAGCTTAAGTGCCGCCTTCTACCTCAGTCACGACTAAACATCAATATTCCTTCACACCAAAACTCGAAACTGTGAGTTTGTTTCATTTGATACACACACTGTTTGCTTTTCACTGGTCTGCAGTATTTCAGTAATTGAGACCTCAGATTAGTAAGCATCAAGGACTGTTTTGGTGAAGGAATTTCCCTAGCAGTAATTTTGTGTGGCTCAATATTGCAATATTTGATATTATAGCCATTTTCCCCCCATATAAATAAGGGTTACGTTGTGGTTAGCAAGCACAAAGACGAAGTTGATTCCAAAAAATAAAAATAAAACAGGCTTTATTAATAATCCAAAAACTCTGAATGAACAGGAAAGAGAATAACGCAAACCACACCATGCATAACGAGAACTGACAAGAACAACTGAGAAACAGGGCTAAAACTATAGGGCAGGGGTGCAACAAAGGAAACTAAACTAGACACAGGTGAAACAAGGAACTACAGAAACAAATGAGAACATCATCAGTAACTAATGGAACTGAAACTAAACAGAGCGGGAAACAGGAACTAAAAGAAAAAGCAGAATGTCAAAATAAGGGTCCACATAACACTGTGTCCTATCCAGACGCGATGCGATAAGATTCCAGCGACAAACAATTTGTCTGTCCACACTAGGTGAGATGCGATTATGAGAAGCGATAAAGTCAATCAAAAATCAAAGAACATGTGGGCGAGCTCTCTCGGCAAGCTCCCGGCACTCGCAACGAAACGGATAATGATCAAATTCATGAATACTACACCATTTTAACATTATTAAAATACATCCTGAGTTACTGATACAATATTTGTCATAAAATACACTGAGTTGACAGTTTGAACTTTATTTTTTTCTTTTATTTATTTTGAAGATCTGAGATGAATGGTCCATTGTTGCTTTCAGTACGGCTATAAAAAGACACACAAAATGATATTCAAACTCACATTAAATGCTTTTAACATTAAATAAAGCACATAAACAGTACCTGAGATTATCATTATTATACTTTGTGTTGTTGTTCCAGCTGCGATGTTGCAGAAAAATAGAAACCATTTCTAAAATAGAATCATCGCGTGTCGCCACTGTGGCTAGGACAACAACTTTTGATTCACATGGAAAAGACAGCTTTTATCGCGCGTCTGGTTGGGACATGGTGTAACAGAACATAAACCTGACAATAGACTCGTTGGGATATTGGTATAACAATTAGCTATGATCCTTGAATCTGACTGGACGAGAGGCTTTCTAAGACTGGTGATATTTTACCAGTATCAGCACTGCTTGTCTCATTGCGCTCTAGACAGGCTGTCAGCCAGTGCAGGTTAAGCCACTAGGTGACTGCAAGGGACTGACTTTGAACGGGTTATTAAAACCGTTCATTCAAGTGATACGTTCAAAAATGAATTTCATTCATAAATGAAACTAGGTATTGAAATTAAATTTGAGCGCCACTTTCCAAGGCTCAATCAGCAAGCAATGCGTTGCACTGAAGCTGATGCTTCACTTCATAGATTCAAGCATTGACCAGTGCTGATGCCATAATCCCCATTCATGGGACCTTGACCTGAAGAAGGACAGACAGGTAATCGCACGCCATCCATCTCTCTGTCTGTTTAGGCTTGTTTAGTGCAAATCCATGGAAACTCTGTATAAATCACAATGGTAAACAAACTCTTAAATAAAAAATTGTCAGGAGGGAAAAAAAAATAATTCTTCACTCTTATCATTATTAACTTATTTAACATGTAATACACATGCATGAAGTGTAAAACAAGGGCATAGCCTCATGGAAAAAAGCCGTGACCATTGCGGTTGCTTGCCGTCCTCTGTGGTTGTCTAGTCAGTATCGCGGACGATATTAAAATATTACGGTTATCGTGACAGCCCTAAACACCCTTCACTGAGGCAAACAAAACATGCAAAAATTACACCACAGATACATTTTCCAATGTTTTGTGGTTATACCACACATAAATAAGTATTCTTTCTATCAAGAACATATCAACAGAAATTAGCCTATATTTCACAGAAAGAAATGGAATCTTATTTTAGCGTTTTTATTTTCATAACAATTAGGCACATTTCCCTCAATTTATAATTACCATAAGGCAAGCAAAGAGATAATTTTCATTGTTGTATAAATAAAAACAAACATTTTATTTAATATTAAGCACATAATATGCTGTACCATAATTTATTAATTAATTAAAAAAAAAGATAGTCCTGACAAGATGATTTTCATTACTGTACTAAAATAATGAGAATAACCCATTATTGGTATTACGAATAATATTTAGGATAATTGAATGGGAAATGTGTTTAAAGTCACAAAGTAACAGAAGTAGAGAAAGTATTTTGACACAATACAGGAGAAAAGATTGTCGAAAAGGATGGAGGCAGATCTGAAAGTGAGCTGGAGGGTGATTGTAAGAAAAGGGAGGGGTTAATGCAGACCAAATGATTGGAAAAATCTGGGATACATCACAGAGAAGTATGTTGTTTCACCAGAAGGTCGAGTAATGACATTTTGATAAAGAACAAAAAAAAAACAAAAAAAACATGTATGGATGAATCATTAACAGTTACAGTAAGATCAAAAATGCATTTAGAAAATAGGCGAGATTGTGAATTTCCATTTCATGCTGAAATGTCATAATGTCACAAATAAAAAATTATTTAAAATAAAACGCCCTAAATTGGCTTCAAATGCATTTTGAATATAATTTACCATTTTATGTGAAATGTAACATGCTCTTGACCCGTTTCCAGAGATTCCCCTCTACACTATGTGCATTTAAGTGCTCCAGATGTAGGCCAGACCATGACATAATTTTCTCATCATTTCTAAATGTCCATGTGACCAAACCAAGCTGTCACTCCCTCCAGCCGCAGAGAGAGAGAGAGAGAGAGAGAGAGAGAGAGAGAGAGAGAGAGAGAGAGAGAGAGAGAGAGAGAGAGAGAGAGAGAGAGAGAGAGAGAGAGAGAGAGAGAGAGAGAGAGAGAGAGAGAGAGAGAGAGAGAGAGAGAGAGAGAGAGAGAGAGAGAGACTGCAGCACAAATGCCACTGCTGCCCACTCCTCCATCTCTCTCCTACATAATGGGTCTATTCATGCTGGATCACAGACACCTGTTTCCCGTCTGAGAGCACAGAGACAGCCGGCTGCGGGGGGACACGCTGCCTCTTATCACTTCAAAGAGGGCTGATTTTAAATATTAGCTTTAAAATAACACGGGTCAAGAAAATAAGCCTCTTGGGATTTTCGTAAAGGTCTGGGATTGTTTGAAACGCCCAAGACCAGTTCACCTCTTATACTTAAATGTTAAGTACATGTAATTTTTTTTTTTTACAATGTTAAAGTTGACATGAAATGGAAGTTGCAGAAGTCTTTTCATCCCCATTGTGACATATATATCCAAGTGAAATGGCAAAATTTTCCAAGTGAAAATGTAGGGCAGGACTTGATCAGTGGGGCTTGCTATTGCTCCGTTGTGATGTGATTGACAGGTCTTCCCACCCTATCACTATTTAAAAAATATAATAATAATAATAATATTTATTTATATATATATATATATATATATATATATATACACACATTTTTTATTTAATTATTTTTAAATAATGATGTTCATGGATAAATCATTTCTAATAGATAATTCAATATTCCATTAAAAATAAAAGAATTGTCAATTAGGATTTCATGGTGACTTTAAAATATTTTCAGTTTAATATGCTTAGAGTATTTGTATGTTCATGTTGATTCCCCCAAAAAACTATAAACTTACTGTACTGATTGTTTGAACATCCTGCTGGACCCGGCCAGCATTGGCTCAACCAATGGCTTGAGTTTTGGACTGGGTTATCCAAAACCCAGTTTGACCGAACAATGGTTGACAGCCAAACTAGGGGAAACCTTGAGCATTTAATGGTTTAGTTCACCCAAAAAGGAAAATTATCCCATAATTTTCTCACCGTCAAGCCATCCTAGGTGTATATGACTTTCTTCTTTCAGCCAAACACAATCGGAGTTATATTAAAAAATATCCTGGCTCTTCCAAGCTTTATAATGGGAGTAAATATTACCTTGTTTTTTGAAGCCCAAAAAAGTGCATCCATCCATCATAAAAGTAATCCATACAGGTCCAGGGAGTTAATAAAGGCCTACTTTTATGATGGATGGATGCACTTTTTTGGGGCTTCAAAAAAACAAGTATAATTTACTCCCATTATAAAGCGTGGAAGAGCCAGGATATTTTTTATTATAACTCCGATTGTGTTTGGCTGAAAGAATAAAGTCATATACACCTAGAATGGCTTGAGGGTGAATTAATAATGGGATAATTTTCAATTTTGGGTGAACTAACCCTTTAACGCAGTTGTGGATGACTCATGGGTGGGCTGAGCTGAGCACAGATGTCTCTCAAACCCTAATTAACGTTAGCCTAGCTGCCTACCGAGATAGCGATTTTTATCATTTTCACAGTCTCGTGCATGCAGCAGGAATATGGATAAAATCCTGACTTCGTAGGCAGCTCAATAGGTTGAGACACAGCCTTGCTCTAGATTGTGAAATGATCTGCGGCTTAATGTGGTCGAGCTGTCTAACTAAATTAGGTCATGTTGCTGTAAAACCGAGCTTAACAATTCCGCTGCTGTCCAAAATAACATTTAACAGTGACCACGGTGAAGAAGGGAAGTAAAAATCTCACTGATGTTTACAGACAAAGCGTTTGGGAACACAAGCTTGAATGGAGGCGGTTCAATGCCAATGAAATAAACTCGCTTCCAGATTGAGACAAAAATAACCTATCAACGTTAGCTTATTTACCTTATTGATTTCTTCCAGCTTCTCCCTCTGCTGTGCTTTGAGCAACCCGAAGGTTTTCCCGCCTGAAAAATGAGACATTGCGACCGTTATACACACATATGGATGTTTTATCCAGGTTGTCTGGTGCACTTGCAGGCATGAGATAAGGACAGTCGGCCGCTAACGACGCGCACACACACGCGCACAGGACAAAAACATGCTTCGCGCGTAAATAAAGCATCAGTTTACTAAAAACAGATTAGTGACAACTATATACCTTGTAAATCCTGGTTGGAAGGCATGCTGGTACGGTCGAGAGGAGGTAATGAAGGAGGAGAGACTGGCGATAGATGAACACTCGTGTCGGTTGTGAGGAGAAAGAGGAATCTCACGCTAGTTAGAATCGCAGGCGCGCAGGTCTCCCTATGATGCGCTCACTCACTGCCCGCCAGCGCCAGGAATGCATCCACAAACGCCATCGTGTGGTGAAGAGAGGTTATGCAGGCCGAAGGTTAGCGCCGTAATTCCAAATATAGATTTTTTTTTTTAAATTTAGTAAATTTTGCACATATCGTATTGTATTGCATTTGCACTGCTGCAAATATTGCACTTTTTTTAATTTTACGCTCTTATTAAAATACATAGTTATAGTATTTTTTTTCTTGTCTCCTATCTTTCTCATCTTGGCGTTTACTTTTTAACTCTCAGCTTATATCTGTGATTTTATCTTTGCTCTGACCTGCAGTCAGAAACATTTCATTTAGTGAAATTACTGTTACATGATTTATTGTTGTGCATTTAATAAATACTTTTACTTGACTAGGGTGGGTTTAATCAGAGACAGAGATTTTAATACTTTTGCTTCCAACAATGTGCCTTTGATACCTACAACATTTGGTTCGTCAGCTATACTTAAAGGGATAGTTCACCCAAAAAAATAAGTGTTGTCATCATCTACTCACTCATCATGTTTCAAACCTCAAAAGAAGATATTTTAAAGAATGTTGGTAACCAGGCAGTTTACGGCACCCATTGACTTCCATACTGTTTTTTCTTCTTCTATGGAAGTCAATGGGTGCTGTAAACTGCCAGGTTACCCAACACTCTTTAAATATCTTTTGTGTTCAACAGAAAAAGAAACTCATAATGGTTTGGAACAACTTTAGGGTCAGTAAGTAAGGACAACATTTTCATTTTTTGGGTGAACTATCCCTTTTACAGCTTTATCGTATTTTGTTGTTAAAACAGTGTCTTTGAGTCCGTGTATCAACGTTAAACATGTAGCTCTGTAACTGATCACTGATATCTGTACATATATGACAGACAGTTGTTATGAATGCAGGTTTAAAGTTTGTGATGCAATGTGTGTTATAGACTTAAAGTGTGAACTGATCAGTTTGGTTTTCTGTTTTTGACATAAATGGTTCCCTTTGTATTAAAATGGAAGATAAGCTAAGTGTCTGTAGTCTTTGGTTTAATGGGGTTAAGAACAGTTAAATGGTATTAGCTTAGTGAATGGGCCAGATAACAGATGAAAAGCTCAGTCTTCACAGGAAGCATACTAATGCAATAAGCCAAGATACATCAAAACTGAAAAGAAGCAAACAATAGCCACACAGATATCCATGTTGATAATATATTCCAAATAATGGAAAGTTATAGCTATTCATAGCCAATTCCTTTTGTAACAAGTATTTATGAACAGATGGATAATAAGCACACCATTAAATATTTAATATGCCATGTTAGACATTAAATAAGTAATGTTGCATGTCAACAGGCTCACAAGTAACACACTGATGTTCAGTGTATGACCACACTATTGAAAGCAGCATGACACAATATGTTTATTTGATCTTGATTTACTGACTTTAAAACCAAATCCTCAGTTTTCTCAGATGCAGATGCACTGAGATGCATTGCATGCTCAGTGTAAATTAAAACAACCAGATTAATTTGTGTAGATGGCACCCCCAAGTGGCCAAAAAAGGACTATATCATTACAGGAATGCCCATTAGTTTTAGGTTAATGTATGGGAAAGTTGCATTTTACTACAGTACATTGCATGCAAACTTCATAATATAATAAAGTCTGCAAAACATCAATATTCAAGCCTAATTTCAGTGTTATTCTATAGAGAATCACAATAATGATCACGCTGACAACTACTGGTGATTTCAATTCAAAGTGCTAGTGTATAAATGCATTCGCCTGCATTTTTGACTTCTTACCACTAGAGTAAATAAGTCACTCTGTCTTCACAATAAATGCATGTTTATAAACAATTTACATTTTAATGTGTCATTTATATGGTCAGTATTGCTTTTATAACAGACACAGCTGAAAGAAGAATACAGAGGGGGATTTCAGAGGTTTGTTCACTTTCTATAGCTTTCCTTGATTACTAGATAACTGATCGACTTCTTCCTCCCACCAGCTCAGTGCCCTTTTTGTGGGCATGTTTTGGGCAAGTTCTGGGCGATGTCTGTCAGACTGTCTCTTTCTTCTCGTATGTCCTGCAGGTTCTGTTCAAGATTTTGCAGCTGTTTCTCTTGATCGTGTGCAGCGCTGCGAAGCATCTGGATCTTTCCGGTGAGAGACGGACTCTCCACAGCAGCCTGGAGAACATGGAGACGGGACGCTGTCTCATTCAGGATACGGTCATAGTTCTCCAGCACCACATTAGCTTCTGCCAACATTAATGGGAGAAGAGTATGATTTTGAGATTATTCATTTATTGGAAGAATACATTTTTTTCATCTTTTTGAGAAAAAAAACTAAGAAACAAAAAATGCATCTAAAACAAAGCAAAACAAAATATTTAAATAAAAAGCACACTAAAAATAAAATAAAACAAAGCAAAAACAAAATATATAAATAAAAAGCACATTGAAAATAAAATAAAACAAAGTAGAACAAATCAAAAAACAAAACACACAACACAAAAAGCAGAACAAAACAAAAAAACAAAACACAAAATTCATCCTCCAAACAGCTTTCCTTATGTAGGATTGCAGTGATAAAATAAAACAAAAAAATAAAAATATAATAAAAATAAATAAATAAATAAAATAAAAATAAATAAATCCGTTCATCCTCCAAACAGCAAACTCCAAACTTGTCCTATGTAGGGTTGCGAGGATAAAAATGTTAATAAAATAGGATTGTGAATTTACCCAGTTGTCTAAGGAGCAGAGTTAGCGTGTTTGTAAAGAACTCTAGCTGTTTCTTGGCTGTCTCCATGTTGTCTATCACACTCCTTGAAGAATGAATCTCCTGAGGAGAAATGGCACATCAACAAAAACAACCTCCTCGGTCACCTAATCAGGACATTGCTGATCAGCATCGTGTTTAAAAAATAAAAAAGTTTTTTTCTCTGGTACATGTACTGCAGTGTCTCAAACCCCCTAAACAGACCGGCAATGACATTGAGGTTCTAGCCAACTGGACAAACACCGGCAATTCCACTATCAAGTTAAAGCCAAATTGTTTACCTCCTCTGCCTCCATGCTTTCCTGTTTCTGCACAGCTTGGCTTTCCAGCTCAGTCAACTGCTCCACGCTGATGTCCACAGCTGAACGCAACTGTCCAGATGCATGTTTTGCCCGTTTCCCCTGTGTGAGAGACGCTTTGGCATCCTGTCATGAATAAAAGCATAACAAGTCTTTTAGTTCCCATCAGTCCTTGTTTCAGTCTAGGCTCCTCGAGGCAATGCAGTGTATACACATCTTGGGGTTTAGGGACTTGATTTGATTAAATTGCCTTTCAGAGTGCACAACTTCTATAACCACAATGTGATTAACAGAATTAACTATACATGTAGCATAAAAATGTTACCAACTAATATTTTGATTGAATTACTTGTCATTTGGACAGAAACTTTAGCTAAACATGACTGACAGTTTAAAGGGGTCAAATGACGTGATTTCTTGTTTTTCTTTTTCTTGTGTGTTTTGTAGCTGTTTGTGCATGTATGAGATCTGCAGAGTTACAAAGTCTCAAACCTAAAGAGATATTCTTAATAAAAGTTAAGGCTCAGCCACGCCTTCCTAAAACGCTTCATTCAAACACGCCCCCACAAATCTACGTCAGTCTGTGGGGACAGAGTTTCATAATACCGCCCAAATGTATACGCAAAGAAAGAAGGCGTAACTTTTATTCTCGCTGTATTATTGTTGCCGCCGGCGCCGCCATGTCATGGAGATGCTTTGTTTTTCGTTGCGAAAGCCAAACTACTTTCTTTGGCCTTTCACAATTAGAAAATAGTGCTTAAGCTTTATTTACAACACTGTTCCAGAACAGTACAACTAACATTTTCGACTGTGTGCTGTGCATTTTTCGGAAGACTGTTTCCAGAACCTGGAAGAATACGTTACAAGGCCGGCTGTGCACAAAGGCTGATTATAGAAAGTGGGGCAATTCCATCTCTGCAGCACATTCTGGTGCTTCTGACTCACAAACGTAAGTATGTTTTCATATTTTAAGAATTTGCTACCGACTATTCAAACGTGAGTTTTGAGCAGTATAGAGTAGCGATTGCTTGTCGTTTCTACGATCACAAATGCAGGCATAGTTTTATGTTTACATAGTGTTATCACACCCGTAGCGCAACGCGAAAAAATGGAGTATAAGTCATTATAATCAGTAATTATGTCCCCAATGAAATACAACCTTACAAATCTGATACGATCAGCTGAAGATGGCAAAGTTGATCGATCAGCTTGGTCATCTGTATTTTCCGGTTCCGAATCGGCTCGAATTGATAAGGTAGCCAACCGATATTATCACTTGTCATTATTGCTTTGGGAGCTGTTGTTCCATATGGTAAGGGGCGTGACATTTCCGTCACACGCTTTAGGTTTTTGGGCCAATCACAATGCACTGGATCGCTGGCCAATAAGAGCACACGATGAGCTTTGTAAAAATCGCCGCGTTTCAGAAAGGTGGGGCATAAAGGAGCAACAATAATGTACAGTATGTGTAAAATAATTACTTTTTTTAACCTAAAACTGCGTGAACGCATTGCATTAAACCAAATACACAAAATAATGCTACCATGATCATATGACCCCTTTAAGTGCTTCAGCATAGCCTACTTTAGCCACTGCATCTGCAGTCTCCTCTGCTTGTTTAGCTGTGCTGCTCGCAGCCGTAGCGTTCTCCACTGCAAGTTTGATCACTTTCTCCGTCTGCTTGACTTTTTTTTCCACATCCAGCAGGGTCTTCTCTTTCCGCAACTTCTCTCTCTTCAGATACCCTTTGCTGAGTGTAGGCAGCTGAGGCCAGTCTTGTTCCATGTCTACAGCAGAGAACATTATAATGTAAAGTACATTTTAACATTTTCACATGTTCTTTCTTCCATTATACATTATATAGTTTGCTAAGATGTTTTAATGTAAAAAAGAAGTCTCAAGTCTCCTTGTTTAACAAGGCTGCATTCATTTGATCAAAAATACTGTAAAACAGTAATATTGTGAAATATTATTACAATTTAAAATAACTATTTTCTATTTTAATACATTTAAAAATGTCATTTATTCCTGTGATGGCAAAGCTGAATTTTCAGCATCATTACTCCAGTCTTCAGTGTCACATGACCCTTCAGAAATCATTCTAATATGCTGATTTGGTGCTCAAGAAACATTTCTTATTATTATCAATGTTGAAAACAGTTTGCAGCTTTAATAATTTTGCACCAACCATGATAGATTTTTTTTTTAGGATTCTTTGATGAATAGAAAGTGAAAAAGAACAGCATTTATTTGAAATAGAAATTATTTATAACATTAAAAAAAACTTTTCCTGTCACTCTCCTGTCAATTTCATGCTTTCAAGTTAATGTCTTTCAAAAAAAGAAACTTTTGAACTATAGTGTTACTGTACGCCATTCTACTGCTGTATTTCTCAGTCCTCAACTCTACCATTAGTCTTTATACTTCTAAATTTCTTTAATTTGTTCATTATAAATGCTTAATTTTAATCTCAATTAACTCAATTGGTAAAATGGTTTATTATACAATATAACAAACATATTCACTTACATATTATTTACCACATTTATTGCTCAAATATGTTCTGTCTAGTGTCATAATTAGAAAAAAGGAGTCCATGAATCAACAGCGGAAATATAAAAGAAGTATAAAGCAGAAATGATTACCTTCCAGAACCTTCTGTAGAGACAGGAACTCCGCCTCAACCTCTTTCCCTGTCACCACAGAGGAGACGGCTGACACCTTAAATCCCTCAGCCACAGCCGTCATCTTCAGATAAAAAGACAAAAGATGCATCTCATTACACTGTCTTTTGGCAGGAAATTGTCACATTTGAATTTGCTTTGAGCTGAGTACACATCCCTGTTGTTTTTTAACATTTCCCACCAGACTGACTGGCAGGAGGTGCTGAAATTCACAGGATGAAAGAACTGCTAGACCTCTAATTACTAGGACATTTTTTTCTTCTTCTTTGATAGTGCAGTGAAGCTTCACCTCTTTGAGCTCTTGAACAGTTTTCAGGTGTTTTTCAGCACTGTCCATGTGGGGCTGAATTTCCTCTCTAGTCATATTTATCATATGCTCTTTGGACTGAACAGAAGCTTCCAACTCGGTTGTTCTGTTCATCAGGTCCTCGCTCTGAAATCCAGATGAATTTGAATTCAAAAACTTTTTTTATTATTGCAAGAAGTTACATTTTTTATTATTTTTAGTCATATCAGCATCATTAGTTAGTTTCATGGCAAATTCAAAGTCTTTTACAACAAAAGATACAAACAATCGACAGACATCTTAGATATGATATATTTTTTTAAATCCAATACATTTTCCTTATGAAACCTTTTTAAAAACATCCTTTAAGGAACTTTCTGAATAAAACCACTGCCTATTAGCATTAAAAGATACAAGGAAACAGTCCAAATAAATATGTCTTGGATTATGCAAAGAGCACTTATTTTCCTAACAAAACACACGGTTAGACCATTAAATAATGTTTATGAATGCTTCCGAAGACTCAAATGATGATAACAAAGCACTAATTTATGTTTTCCATAAACCAACTCTAGATGTTTGAGATTTTAATTATTTAAAGGGATAGTTCAGTAGTTTGGAACAACTTGAGGGTGAGTAAATGATGACAGAATTTTCATTTTTGGGTGAACTATCCCTTTAATAAAACTGCATGCATGTTGACCAACAATTACCCCCCGTTTCACAGGCTTAAAGGGTTAGTTCACCCAAAAATACAGCCGAGAATACTTTTTGTGCGCAAAATTATTTTATATATAATAATACACAAAAAGTAAAAGGTTGAGCCACTGTAGTCACTTGGACTATTTTAACTTTTCTGGGCCGATTTGCTAAATTACCTAGCACCCTATGAAGGAGTGAGCCAGCTCTCAGATTTCATCAAAAATATCTTAATTTGTGTTCCGAAGATGAACGAAAGTCTTACGGGGCTGAAACAACATGAGGGTGAGTAATTACTGACAGAATTTTCATTTTTGGGTGAACTAACCCTTTAAACCTATAGTCCCAGACTAAAACGCATGTTTGAGCTGTTTTAACTGAAAGCAATTTGCACTGACATAACTTAAAATATGTCAGTGCCATGTTTTTGTCTCAAGATGCACACCAGTAATGTTTTTTTTTCTAAGCCATGTTTATTAAAGCCATTAAACTAAAGCCTAATGAAAGTCTGTGAAACCGGGTCTCAGTGTATTAAGGCATCAATAGCAGTTCCACAATCTCCATCGAGACTACATGGACAAACCTCTGTAAGTTCTGGATCCTGGGTTGCTGTGACATTTGTTTGATTAAACATCTGTGAGAAAGATGTTACATTGAACTCCTCCACTGTGAGTGTGAAATTGCCTTCTGTTGTGCGTAGTTCTGATAGTGAAGCAGTGATGTTCTCTAAAATGGCGGCTATCTCAGAGTTGTGCCTCTGAAGTGACAGGTGTGTCACTAAAGTCTCATTAACCCCAAGGGTCAGATTCTCCTTCAACTGCTGCATCTCCTCTAGCCTTTAGGACAAAAATAGATAGAGAGTGACATTTAAAAATGAGTTATTAAGGGCCAATACCCAAAGAACCGCAAAATGCGTTTGATGCATACAGACACAAACATAATGTAACTCACTTCTCTGTGAGATCTTGTACGTGAGACTCTGTGGAGTTGTCTTCTAGTAGAATTATCAGCTGTGAATAGGTTCTGTTAGCCATTTTAAAGGCATATCCTGCTGTCTGCTCTATATAAGCTGCCATGTCTGTGTGACTGTTAAAAGAAAACATTACATATGATCATTGAGTAATGACAACATGGTTTTACATTGCTTTAACTAATGAAAATAACTTTTTATGTTATACAAGATTCAACTCATTTTTTTTAAAGTCAGTTTAATGTAATTTAAGTTGAATTTTTTTTTTACAGTGTATAAACCATGTTTGCAGAAGTCACATTTAAACCTTGAATATACATTAAGACAGATTTGTAGTCAATATTTCTGCAAACCTTTTCACTAGCACCTCAGATTCGTTCACTATGGCATTCCATTTGTTTGGTTCTTTAGGGATTACAGAAGGGATGACCTGAGAATAAGATGTTTGAAGAGAATCACAGAGACATAAAAAGCCTCCATTAAGACATGTTCTCTGGTCAGACAGATTAGACACTCATTTAATTGATCTATGCAGACTCACCATGCTGTTAAGGTCAAGAGTCATCTTCTGAAGCTGGTCCTGCATATTCAGAGCAGTGGATAAAGTGTCAACAAGCTCTTGACACTCATTTTCACCCTTTAGAGTCTTTCCTCTCTCTGATTCTTTTCCACTGTCTGTCAAATTGCAGTTTAGAGCTGTTGCAATGCTACGCAGCTGCAGCTGTAAGGTCTGGGCAGATGTTTCCAGCTGTGAGAACTGCTTAATGAAGGCCTCACGAGCCTCTGCATCAAAGAAGAAACATCAGTGTTGCATCGGCAGTGAGTTTCCAACAAAACAACTGTCACTGGCAAAAGCAACAAAGCTAAAACAAGACACACATTTGCATGTGCATCCAACAATAAAATCTCACTTTGTTGATACGTACGTTCCACATTTGTCTTTAATAAACTATGATAAATTGTGACTGTCCAAACCATAGTGGACAAATTTGTTTTAGATTTACATTACACTGTTCAAAAGTCTGGGGTCGGTAAGATTTTCAAAGAAGTTTCTTATGCTATTTGATCAGAAATACAGTAAAAACATTAAAACTGTGAAATGCTGTTACAATTTAAAATCTATGTAAAATTATATTTTTCTGATTTGGTCCACAAGAACCATTTATTATTATTATTATTATTATTATCGATGTTTAAACAGTTGTGCTTGTGCTGCTTAATATGCTTTTAGGATTCTTTGATACACAGAAAGTTCAAAATAACAGCCATTATTTGAAATGTAATTTTTTTTGTATCAATGTAGAAGTTTTACAATCACCTTTGATCGGTTTAATCTTTTTGGAATAAAGGTTTTAATTTATTTTCTAAAAATCATACTGACCCCTTTCAAACAGTACTGCATGTTATAGTATACTATTAGATTAGTTCAACCCTCAGAAAAACAGAATAATGGTATTTTACCATTTAATGCCATTTTAAATGCTGATAAATTCTCAGGACAAAAGAGGCTAAAAAGATTTTTAACCCAAAAATTCTTTCTTCTGCTGAATACAAAAGATATTTAGAAGAATATGGGTAACCAAACAGTTGATGAACCCCATTGACTTGCATAGTAATGGTGCCCATCAACTGTTTGGTTACACATATTCTTCTAAATATCTTCTTTTGTATTCAGCAGAAGAAGAAAAAATTAATTCAGGTTGGGAACAACTTGAGGGTGAGTAAATGATAGAATTTTCATTTAAGGGTGAACTATCCCTTTAAGGACTTTTGTCTAAAGGTTTTTTCACCTTGAATAGCAAGGAGGTCCTCCAGGGCATTGGGCAGATAGTCTTCAACCTGGTCCTTCTGTATATGATTGTCCAGGCCATTATGTTGGTGCCTGTACTGCTGGCGCCCACGATACTGCCGACTGTTGCAGTCATAACCACTGAGCAGCGTCTCCAACTCCTGCAGTCTGGCTTTCAGTTTACTGGCCTGTACACATAACAATGTAAAAAATCAAATAAAAACCATTACCAAAACTTGTGAAATAAAAATGTAGAGATAATGTGTAAAAGTAGCAATAAAAAAAAAAAAGTAAACTCCAAAGCACTCAATTACAGCAGTAGATGTAGGTTTGATTATCACACCCACTGAGCTTTCCACAATCATTTAAAGGGCAGAGCTAAAATCATCCTTGCATTACCACCCATTCATGCTCATTATGAACAACCAGAGAGACGTAGGCCATGGGAGCCTACAGTCTCTGAGCAAAGGAACTTAGTGAGTGGGTGAGATAACAAGTAATTGTGAACTTTTAATCTGCAAGGCAACCATTACATAAACAGATCATTTCTCATGCTTCATCATCTCTCTCACTCACCTGGTCTCTGATGAGACTGTAGCACACAGGGCACTCCTCACATTGGTGGGTCAGGCGGTTCTGGTAGTAGTTCAGTTCACACTTGTCACACTTATAACCGACAAACCCATGGCGACAAGAACACGTACCGTTGTCATGGCACTGCATTGAGGTTGAGCCCATGGGGTCACAATTACATGCTATAGGTGGGAGATTGATATTATGTTATTATGATATTATTAAATATATGTATGGAATATTAGATATACATTCATTTGTATACATTTTTCAAAAATCATTTAACATTTTTTTGGTTTAAATTCTTCTAGAATTAATCAAAACAAAGTGTTATAGTTGTAATTTTACTGAGCTGAATTCACAGTAAAATACGGTTTGGTTTGGTTTTGTTCCATGTCTGTCATGTTATCCCCTGTTCTAGTCATGTGATCCTGCCATGTGTTATGTGTTGTCATGTTGTCATTGGTTCATTGTTCACAGGTGTCCCTTGTCTTGTCATTAGTCTTGTGTGTATTTAAGCCCTCGTGTATGCCTTGTGACTTTGTCAAGTATTATTTTCCTGTAACCACTGTGGTAAGCGTCATGTCCATGTTTAGGTTTTGAGTTCATGTCATGCCTTTGATTTATAAAAGTAAAATAAATAATTAAATTTTAAATAAAGGATTTTTTTAAAAGGGAAAATCTGTTTTGACAATTATGTGTTTAGTGACACTTAATACCTCTGCAGCCTCTAGAGGAGAAACCGAAGAATCCCATTCGACAAGTGTCACATGACACCCCCAATACACCTGTTCGACACATGCACTGTCCTGTGACTGGATGACATACTGAAGAGGAGGAGCCAATGGGATTGCAGTTACACCTATAGAAAAGAAAAAGAGAGTGCAGCATTTATGCAATTTAGTCTATAGGCCAATAAACAGGCAGATAGACAGACAGACAGACATACATGCAGAGCAGACAGATAGATAGACAGATATATAGACATGCTGACAGATAAATAGACAGGCAGGCAGACAGACTGATAGACATGCAGACAGACAGACATATCCCAAACCTTACATCTCACAGCCCAAGCCTGGCTGCAGGTTGAAGTAGCCAGATTCGCACTGTCCACAGTCTCTTCCGGTCACATGACTCAGGCAAACACAGTTTCCTGTGTCCGGGTGGCAGTCACTCGGGGAACCTGATGTCCCAGCCACGTTACAGGCACAAGCTGAGAAACATAAGTTTACAACCTTATGATGCAAGATACACAAAAAGTTATGCCACCAATTTTTTTACGAGTTACAAAAATTTCAGAAAAATCTTCTCACCCACATAATGATAAATGTTGTCTATATCATGCACAAAATGTTTTTTTAATGTCTTCATTCTAATGAGGCATGCAACAAAGTTTTTGAAGGATAAAATGCTTGATGTTGCTGAACATCTCAAAAACAATTTAATATCAGTTTTGAAGTCTCAAAACACCATTGATGTTACACAGAGTTCTTTACTTTTTATACTGAGCTAATGGCACTTTCTGTCTCCTACTCCTTTGAGTTTACTTTTTTACATTTGCAATAAGGCACTATGCATGCAGTGTATTTATTAAGCCATTGGCTGGTTTTCACATAATAGGTCATTTCAGATTACACTGTCCTTATACGGACAAAGTAGGCAAAAGCTCTTGATACACATTAATACTTCCTGTAGTGACTATACACACCCGAAATCAACAACCAAATGTCTTCATTGTGTGCCACATTCATGTTTTAAATGACACTCACGTTTGCACTTTCGCTCTGGATTGGGTTCCTTGGCCAAAGCGTTGCCATAGTAACCGGATCTGCATTTTTCACAATGGTCCCCAGTCGTGTGTCCAAGGCATTTCAGACAGCGTCCAGTCATGTGATCGCACACGCCCACAGCGTTGGGATCCACATTCCCATTACACTCGCACATCACACACGGTTGCACCGTGCCACCCCAGCCCAGAGGGTTTCCATAGAAACCATCTTCACACAATTCACACCGTACACCTGGGAATCCATTCAAATCCATTAGCAGTATTTACATAGCCTACTATTCATTGTTGCTCTTTGTGTTTGTGCTTTGGATAGAAGCATCTGCTAAATTACTAAATGTACATTTATTTACAGTGAGTGCATAATGTACTTCAACTACTAATGTATTTACTTATTAATGCTGAACTGAATATTTGTGCAGAATTATGCAAATAGCACATAAACTGACTGCAACTGACCCCTTTGGCCTGTCGGACAGTTGGTACAAACCACGTCCCCCGTCTCTGGTACCTGGGCGCAGGTGGTGCGATCTGGACAAGGACAAGGTAAGCAGTCGCCTGAGATGTCAGTCAGTGCATTGCCATAGTAACCATCTTCACAACGCTCACAATAATGGCCAGTGGTGAAGTCTGTGCAGTCACACACACCTGCAATAAAATACACACAAAGAGAGCTTATACAACAAAAATATGATCCTCTTTTGATGAGAAGCGCATATGTTCAATCATCAGATTCACTGAGCCTTGCACACGAACACACTGAAACTGCATGAATACAATATGAGTTTCTACAAAAGCAAACAAACTCAAATGGCTTTCTGGCTCAGCGCAGAAACACCAGGGTGTGAGCATCACGTATCAATTTATCAGCTCAGACAAGCAGTTCAACGCTGTCAGTGTCAGCACGAAAACAAGCCACAATATGCCATTGGGCAAAACACTGGGCTCCATTTGGATTCTGCCCACATGCCCTGACAGTTTTCACAGAGACACACAAGTGGAGATTTACTAAACACATATACTAAATAAAGAAGAGTACACATAATATAAGTAATAAAAATGAATAAATATAAAAAATTGTAAAAAATAAATAAAGACATATATATATATATATATATATATATATATATATATTTTTTTTTAATCATACAAAATTAAAATCCGATAAATATATAAAAAATATATTACATGTTTTATTTGATTTATACACACCCCTCCACTGTTAAGAAAAAACAGTGCACTACCCAACTTAGGCAGCAGATGGCAATATACCATTACATATAATGCGTGTGAGTGAGAGAGAGAGAGAGAGAGAGAGAGAGAGAGAGAGAGAGAGAGAGAGAGAGAGAGAGAGAGAGAGAGAGAGAGAGAGAGAGAGAGAGAGAGAGAGAGAGAGAGAGATGTGACCAGTCTGTAACTATGCAGCTTGAGTGTATTTGCTCTAAAACCATATTACTGAAGCTACTGAAAACTGCCCAAACGTATCTGCCATCAAAAGCTTATGATTATTTATGATTCAGTAGTAAGAACTCAATTAAAATCATTCATGATTATTTATTCTTTTTACCAATAAGAAAACAAAGTTCAAACAAATTCTCCAGATACGTTCTTCTATCAGATTATTCGACTTTTATAAATACTACACACGTATATTCATGTTAAAAGAACCTCATTCTTGACCTTTGTGTGTATGAAATATGTAGAGCACATGAGATGAATTGTAACGCAGCTTCAGGAAGGACAGGAACCCAGAAAGATCAAAGAAAATAACACCATAAATAACAGACTCTAACACTCGTAACATGCATTCCAGGGAAAACCTCTACTGAACTGAATCAGCCCTACTAACACTGGAGTTCTCTATTGAGAGAGTTCAGAGACAAATCACCAGCATGGCAAAAACAGAAAGAAACCAGTGATAAAAAGTTCAATGATAAAAGTTAGATAGAAGTTCTATGCATAAGATACCTTCAGAAACTTGCTAATAAATGATTTAGACATGCAGATGGTTTGAATAAAAGCACACTATTCTGTGCAGTGTAAATTGATGGTGAAAAACAACTCGGTCTGTCGGTCAGCGAGGTCGTGTGAAGATACTGGCTCTCTGTGTTAATCTGAAGGCTAATTTACTATAGGCCTATCAATCGGGTAATCACATCATTATCATTCAAGGACAAAGACTTCAGACTCCTGTCCCTCAAAATCACTAAATGCCACAGAGATTTTGCCAGGTTAACACTAATAGATTTAATAAGGTTTCACCGAGAGAGATAGTTGGGTGCCTTAGAGCAACGAGAGAACGAGACAGAAATAACCCAGAGGAAAAAACGTATTGCTCAGTTGCTTTTTCTAAGCTCAGGAGACATAGTTGTGATTCTCCTATATCTCATATATCTATATATTTCTATTTAGTATCAACAGTGTTTCAGATGTTTCTCCTAAAATTCCTTAGGAGAAATAAAAGTAGACACAAATAAGACCTGAGAAATTATCTGAAACATACAGAACATCTCTTTATTGCCTTGCTGCAATCTCTTTTAAGACTCATTTATAGGAATATTTTATTGTCCAGAAGTTGCTTTTTCTAAGCTCATGAGACATAGTTGTGATTCTCATATCTCATTTTAATATCAACAGTGCCTTGGATGTTTCTTCTAAAATGACTTGAAAGAAATAAAAGTACGCAAATGAAACCTGAGAAAGTTCTGGGAGAAAAGAGTCCAAAATGAGAAAGGGCTATGAGAAACATCTCTATGCTGTAATCTCTTTCAAGACTCCATTATAAAATGTTTTATTGCTAAGGTTGCTCTTTCTTTTTCTTTCTTTCTTTCTTTCTTTCTTTCTTTCTTTCTTTCTTTCTTTCTTTCTTTCTTTCTTTCTTTCTTTCTTTCTTTCTTTCTTTCTTTCTTTCTTTCTTTCTTTCTTTCTTGTGATTAGCTTTGGGGTTTTTCACTTTTAATGGACAGGATAGTATGCAGGGAAAATTGGGAAAGGCGAGAAGGGAACAGGGGCAGGAAAGTACCTTTAGCTGGGACTTGAACTCATGCATGCTGTCAAGGGTTACTAGTTTAAATTTATCTTCAATGGCAATGCATGTTGTCTTTGTGTGGATGAATGAGATTGAGACTACTCAGAAGGAAGAAAAATCAAAAATGAGATCTCTTTAACATCTCAAATATTTCTCCTAGACAGGAATGAGGTTACTTTAATATAAAATGGAGACTTCAGCTCGAGTCTCCTGCTTCTCACGCTTCAAAACTCTAACACTCTCACATTTGTCTCCTTTAAAGTTTTAGAAGAGACCTCAACATCATCACACACTGTGCTCAGATTTTCCTCCAAAATGAAAGACTCCAGTGGTTTAATATTTGTCTCCTCTGCACCTTTACTAACAATTTCTCTCAGCATGGGGACAGGAGAGCTGTCAGTCAATAAATGGGAAAACAAAGTAACTTGCTTTACTTATTTTAAAAGGTAACAGCTATTTTGTTGTAAATTAAAAAAATATATATTTACATGAAAAAAGTAATATAACGACTCAATGTATTACCCCTAACACTGGTAGCGATGCACTGATATGGAAATTATATTGGGTAGATTGTGATAACCACAAATTATTTATATTATTTTAAAGCCATTGCCAATAACAGTAATAAAATGTAAAAGGAAAACATATTTTTGACCAATATAACAAAGAATAATGCTAAGGTGCTATATTTGTGAATAAAGTATATGAATTGTACATACAGTATACACACACATATATACACACACACACCCATTTAAGTCTATATGTACATAATATATACACACGCACATGCAAATCTTGGAACACATACTGCCTTATAAGCCAGTGTGCCATCATTGTGATATAAGAGATTTTGACTGCCATTACTAGATCCAAATCAGAGACAGAGGAAACAAAGAGAAAAGAGCAAGAGGCAGAGAAGAACAGACAGATGGACCGAGAGATCAATAACGGGAACCAGTGTGTGATAACTTCAATGAAAAGCACCTTAGTTCATAAGGAAGTCTGGAGTCTTTAAAGAAAAGCGGAAAGGGTGTCTGGGTTTTTGTTTTTTGTCTGATTTTATAAGCAGCTGGGTTCGGCCGTGTTCCTCTTCCTCTGTTTATTTGTTCTGCTGAATTAGATTTAGGAGGCATTTTATTTTCAGTCTTTGGGAGGTCTGGGAACACAGTGTGTGTGCATAGGCATATGTGTCTGTGTCGGTCTGACCTAGAGGAAACAAAATTAACTCGGTCTTACTAAAAGAACCACCGCTCCATATATCACTTCACCAAGACAAACTTAAACTATCACAAAAATCAATACCACTCTCTTACACAACAAAACAGAGGACACACAGCAACAACACAACACAATACAAAGTAAAAAAAAAATTGTACACTCAGCTATGCCTGGGACAAAAAGCACCAAAACAAGAAAAATGTGGTCTTTTTATGAAGTCAAAAGACTTGGATTATAGTACACAACATGGACCACATTTATGATACTTTTATGGTGATTTAGCATCCTTTTTTTTTTCCTATTTGAAAGTTTTAGTCTCCATTTATTTTAATTGCATGGAAAACATTGTGTGTGTTTATGGTTTTATGGAAGAAAGAATGTGAGTTTGAGAAATGATCTTTCTTTTTGAGTGAACTAAATGTAAGATTTTCAAACACTAGATTCAAACTTATTAACTGAGACAACATTAAAAAAATGTTTTTTGTGTGTGTGACAAAATTCACATTTCAGTTGTGTTGTCACCCCAGTCATGTTGCAATCCAAAGGCAACAGGTTGATGGAAAATTTTGGACCAGATTCATTCAAATCATAACTGAGCGCTTCAAGATGACATTATGGGGTTAGAATTGTTGCATTATTCCAAATAAATAGATTAAGATTCACAAATAAATGTAAAGAGTTTCACAAAAATGTATAAAATTCACAAAGAATAAAAAATGAGATTTGCAAATAAAAAAAATATTTACAAATTTCTTTACAACTCTGCCTGCCATTTATTTGTGTACCGCTTTCTGTGCATTTGTAAATCGCTGCACACATTTGTGAATAGCTTCTTGAGCATTTGTAAATCCCCATACGCATCTGTGGATTTTGAAACAGTTCTAGCGTCGACGTGCAGACAAATCCACAAATAAGTGGACTCCAAATAAGTGGATTCTTGCACCCTTGAAAGGAGCAGTAATAATCTTTGGATGCTTGCTGGAGTTTAAGGCCTCTTTATATTTCCATCAGGATAAACTCAGGGAATTATGATCATCACAGATCCCGAGCATCATGATCAGTAACACCCTCTCTACGCAAGAGGCGCGACACAGCGCGTCAAAAGCAAATAGTGCCCCATTATATTTTCACTGCTGCTGTAGCAGTTTCAAATAATGTAAAACTAGCATGTTTGAAATGTTAACACATTTTTCCCTATGTGACGTCTGTTTTCTTAGCTGCAGATATGAACTGTCTGCATATACATGCGATTACACGAGGACAAATGATTTGCACATTCGCTTTGCCCAGTGTAGATAGCCTCGCATGGAGTAGACACGATGTAAGAAATTACAGAACATATGATTTTGCCTTTTAAAGCACAATCGCGGTGACAAATAGCTATAGGACATAAATAAATGTCATGTAGAATACCAAATATGAGCCCAAATGACCACCTGCGATGTAACAGTATGAGCCTCAGCATCAGCGTGTACTGGGGTTGGATGCTGCAATTAAAAATCTTGCAATGCTGAAAAATACATCTATGCATTTAGCCTACATGCTGATGCTGTAAGTTACTTTTACCATAAAAAACTATTAAGTCTGATTCATATGAAATATTATTTGTGTGATCAAGTGTTTTAACCGATCAATAAATGCATATCGCTTGTCTACCGGGCATATTTCACTTTTAAATGCATCTCTTGGAATGCTAAAACCTGTCACAAGTTTTAAAAAGAACCCACCTATATCTTCTCAACAAATATCTTCTCTACAAACAAAGGGAATCGTAATACAGGTATTTAATATTTAAAATGCTACTTATAATGCTCTATAGATTGTTAGATCCACGGAGCTGATCACATGCAACATTACAACTCCTTGACTGAAGAAGTGGGAAAAGCTGTTGTGTGACAGTAATTTCACCTATTACACAAACTCTTGATCACGAGGTTGAACCCAGTTATTCATTAGTCAGCTACTTATTGATGCTTTTCTGTTCTATCTTGAATAACGTGACGCTTACATAACGCGTTGTTCCGAGATGTAAAGCGCTGTTTCTCTGGCTTTTTCCAAGGCTTATACAAATTGTGGCTTGGCTTGACACACAGTCTAATGGTCTAACTCTAACAAAATCCAAATTTTAAACATCTTTTGCTGTAGCAATTTTATGGGCCTTACGCATCCTCCCTATTTGAGCCAATGCTGATGAATGATGAATGAGCAAAGTTATTTCAGAGCAAGATCGCCCAGAGTGTAAAGCCAAACGTGATTGGTTGTAGCGAGAACGTGCAACCAGAGCCATAGAGAGAAAGAGTTGCGACACTCCCATAGACCTCCGTTGTAAATAATGGCGGCGCTTTTAACCGCCTACTTCCGGGATTTGAAGATCGGAATAGTTCTAAACACTGTCATTTTGGCGTTGGACACCATTCACTTACATTGCTGCGCGTCGAGTTGTTCTAGAGTTAAGTTGCTGAAATATCGACCTCTTTTGATTTGTCAACTGTCTATGTTGTATCAGAGGCCCTTTGCGATGCTTATACTGGTCTTCATTTGTATATGCACAGCGTAATTATTTATATTTTATGTTGGTTGTTTCAACCAATTTTCAAGCACTGCCTGCTAGCTAGTGCGACTTCGTCAGCTGTGACAGTAAGAGTTCGGTAATGAATCACTACCACCTTTATAGCAACTTTTATTTAATTAAATTTTTTGGGATGTACTAACTTTTCATTATGTTTTATTGTCTTGAGTGAAGTGGCTTGTGAGAACAATGCTGGACCTCTAGGATTGTTATGGGATCACCAGTCCTGTGGATCACCTGCCCCTGGTTTTTGTTTTTCTTGTTCACACACACCCACACAAGCACACATTTTTGTTGTCTGTCATTGTTTAATAAAAAATATTTAAGTGAACTCTGAACGGACCGCCACGGCAGACCTCTTTGCGTGATCACGAAGGTAGGCTAATGGCTGAATCAAAATTTATAAGCAAAATCACGGGAATCAATAGCCTAATACAGCCCAGTTGTGCTAAAATAAATATCATGAGACGTCCATCATCAGATGAATGATATGGAAAAGTTAAGTTAGAGCCGCTAAAGCCAGTGCTACCCATGCGAACATGAACACTGAGCTTTTCCCTCCAAAAATATAGCCTAAAACTTATCTCCAAATGCAAAACTGACATTAACTAAATGCAATAATGCAATAACAGCTGAGAAAGTACTTGGGTGTGTGTTTTATTTTATATTTACCGTTCAATAATGCAATCGCTGCTGTCTGTCCCATAGAAGAGCATGACAGCCAGCGTATGTTTTAGAACTATTGGGGCTTACATGAACCACGTGACAGCCATAGCGGCGACATCAAAGAGTGTCGCAACTCTTTCTCTCTATGGCTCTGCGTGCAACGAAAGGCCAGCTCAATGTGGCCGTTATCTGATTGGCTTGAGTAAACGGTGGGTGGAGTCCACTTATTTGTGGATTTGTCTGCACGTCGACGCTAGAACTGTTTCAAAATCCACAGATGCGTGTGGGGATTTACAAATGCACAAGAAGCTATTCACAAATGTGTGCAGCGATTTACAAATGCACAAAAAGCGGTTCACAAATAAATTCCAGGCAGAGTTGCGTTTGTAAAATAATAAAACATTTGTAAACATTTTTTGATTTGCAAATCTCATTTTATTTATTTGTGAATTTTATAATTTTTTGTGAAACCCTTTACATTTATTTGTGGATCTTTTTATTTGTGAATTTGATAAATATTTGTGAAACTCTTTACATTTATTTGTGAATCTTAATCTATTTATTTGGAATAATGCAACAATTCTAACCCCATATGACATGACATTCCTGTCAGCATTGCAACTGTGATGAGAATGTGTGCAATACAGCTGCAATGATTAATCACATGACATTTTTCAGCACAAAGAGCCAACCTGGTCGTATAAAGAGAGAGACAGGAGGGAGAACGGGAAGGTGAGAGAGGTTACATTTAATTCTGTTTGAGTGTAAAAGAAATGCTTGCTACCATCTGTCTGTCGGCCTCTGCGGATGTTAAAGTTGCCCTTATGGTAATATGAGACAGATGTGGCAGCTATTGACTGGCAGGCATTTTGTCCCCATAATGTAGGGTTTACACACACACACAGAGAGAGAGAGAGAGAGAGAGAGAGAGAGAGAGAGAGAGAGAGAGAGAGAGAGAGAGAGAGAGAGAGAGAGAGAGAGAGAGAGAGAGAGAGAGAGAGAGAGAGAGAGAGAGAGAGAGAGAGAGAGAGAGAGAGAGAGAGAGAGAGAGAGAGAGAGAGAGAGAGAGAGAGAGAGAGAGAGAGAAACAACCACTTCCCTGTGCACAGATCAAAAGCTGCTGGCTTGGAAATTGCATTCATTTGCATTTTGAACCAAAAGTCTCCTTATTCCCTTAAACTGCTTCACGACTGACAGTGATATCAGTTTAACATTCTCTCACAGAAAGTCCATATTTATTGGCTTATCAATCAAGATTAATCAAGCTGATGTTACATTATGTCCAATTAATGGTCACAAAAGAGGCCAGGTTCATTTTATATTCAAATCAGAATCCTAAATGTGTACAGACTCATCTGTGCTATGCAAAACAGGATGATATCCATGGCCAGAGGTATGCTGGGATTATCATATCAATGTCTTTATTTGAAATCTTGCATTTCTTCAGGCAAGTTTATTCCCAGCACCTGACATTTGTACCTTTCTTCTTTCTGAATTATTCACTTCTTCAGGGTGGCTAAATGTCAGAACCTCCACATGGGCCCTTCCTGGCTCTTTGAGAGGGGTGAAAGAATGAGAGTAAAAATAAAGGCGTCCCTCTCTTTCCAAAAACAGAGGCATGAAAAGGTCCCATCCCTGCAGCTGTCCTTTGGGAAAAGGGCGCTCTAGACGTCGGACTTCATCAATCATAGCGCGGTCGAGCTCTTTAGAATATTCAGTACAGTTTGGTCTACAATACTTTATAGACCTAATAAGACTGTAGCATTTTCATTTAGGAGGCTCCAGATGGTTAGCCAGATACTTTTTTTTGTTCCTTAAAAATATTTATTTAAAGGATAACTGTCACCAAAATGCAACCTAGGGTCTTTTTGTTTATCTAACCGAGGCAAACTTTCGTTTAAATGTATAATTACCATATAGTTTGACAGTATTTTCGTTTTCAGTCAAATTGCCTTTTGAGTGGGAGTGCTTGGGGCACTTCTATGATAGCATTAAAAATCGCTATTTTTAAAACACTAAGAAGGCTCGACACAACATGAAACTTTGCTCGAAGTATCACCAGGCAGGGGCTCTACACATGAACTCTAGCATTGAGAATATTGTTTGTGTACACAGAGTTTACTAAAAAGAAAGATTTTGAACAACTCGCAACGTAACAGGGAGGAGAGCAAAGAAAATTTGTTGTTTTGTCGTTAGTGAAAATCAATATTGACCTTGATCGACTATTTTTGACTGTCAAAATGCCGGCGGACACAGCTACAGTGAGTTGTTCAAAATCTTTCTTTTTAGTAAACTCTGTGTACACAAACAATGTTCTCAATGCTCGAGTTCATGTGTAGAGACCTGGTGATACTTTGAGCAAAGTTTCATGTTGTGTCGTGCCTTCTTAGTGTTTTAAAAATAGATTTTTGATGCTATCATAGAAGTGCGGTCAAACTATACGGTCATTATACTTTTAAACGAAAGTTTGCCTCGGGTAGATTAACAAAAAGACCCTAGGTTGCATTTTGGCGACAGTTATCCTTTATTTAAGAGTTACTTCATGTATGCTTTTTTTTTTTTTTTTAACCATTTACTGTTTTGTCTTGAGCAATCTTTCAGTATATAGACTACCGTTCAAAAAATTGGGGTCAGTAAATATTTTTGTTTTAAATTATTTTTTATTAATTTTATTAATTAATTAATTTTATTAATTCTTATATTCAGCAAGGAAACATTAAATTGACTGAAAAGTGTCATTAAAGACATTTATAAGGTTACAAAAGATTCTATTTCAAGCAAATGCTGTTCTTCTGAACTTTCTATTAAAAAATTTGAAAACTCTATTCCTTCAATCTTTCACTTGAAGATGTGTGCTCACTATTCTGAAAAATAGACTGCAAATTTTCTATTACACACGCAGTTGTCTTTTCTCACTACAGAATATCTTCCAGTTATTTTCCCTTGTCCTTTCATCATCTTTTTTTCACCTCCTTTATAAGGTCTGCTTCACTATAGGAACAATGACAGTAGGAACAGAGAGAGAAAAAAATCAGAATAGAACATACAAAAAAAAAAAAAAACAGCCTTTTAAATGTATGACTCACCCTTATAAAACACATTTTAAAACACATTTGAACACTGGACATCATATAACACGAGGATCTAAGAATATATTTAAGTCTGAGGTGACCATTCAACTCTCTTTGTACAAGCGTGTGGGACTCTGTGCGTTTTTTCTTCTTTGTTTGCTGGTTTTAATTAAGTACATTTTCAGACAAACATCCTTTGCTAAGAAAAATAGATGGATGTTATTTTTATGAGGTGGTTTATGCAGTATAAAGTAATTCATTGTTTTTGCTATATTTACTGATCTAAAACGAATGCACATCTACTTCGCAAAGGATGCGGAGAGAAAGAAAGTGAGAGCAAGAGAGAATTAAAAAGACACAATGGACCAGGGTGAGATATGAATGCTATCACACTCTCTGACTGTTCCAGTTAATGTATACAGAACACATTTATATGAAAACCCCATTCTCAAAAAGCCACTCTTTTTCTGCTGCTCTCTCTGTTCTTTCCCTCATTCTTCCAAGACAAATACAAGCTCTCTCCACCTAATTTTATGGATGGGATCCCTTAAATTAACACGGTCAGGAAAAGCACTCAAGAAAGAGACTAGAAAACACACACGCACGCAAAATATGTGCATCCGAAGGACATATGCTTGACTTCATTAGCCCTCCAGCACAACACTGTGCCACAGTTCCATTTTTCTGCCACAAATATTAACATTTTCCAATCTGTTGTATTGCTCGCAGGAAAATAGAAATGACACAAACGGGTAGACTTTAAATATATCACAATTACGAAGCACCACTGGTTTCAGCCCGAAGAGGCGAGCTTCCCTCCTCTCTTATCTCGGACCAAACAAACAACACCTGTGCTAAGTGACAAGACTAATAACCAATTAACAGCCAATTACAATTACCGTGAGAAACACCCTCTCACTTGGAAATAATAAATCAAAGGGGCGTGGCCTGTCAGCGAACTAACCATTCCTGAAGCGGGAATGAGATCAAATCAATGCTCATCAAAGGACTAACAAAACATAATTAGGCTTACGAATAGGAAATAAGATTAAAACACACTGAGATTTTGGTGCACAGAAAAATGAGGAGTGACGTATACATATGCTAATAATAAGCGTGCTGATTTTCAGCGGGGACCTTGCAGGCCTAGTTCTATTTACGAACCTGGAAAATATTTAAGCAGCTAAATGACAATGAACAGCACCCGCTGTGACTTGGGCAAAATCTGCTTTGAAGTTAAACAGGTTCATAAATAAATAAAAGGAGTGGGCTCCTCCTTTTCTCCTGGGAGTTGGAGATTTCCTGTGCATACTTTCGTTCGATCTTTTGCCCCCCTTGATCTCCTATTGCTTTGATTCCCTAGTTCCTTCTTCCTTCCATTCCCTCCCTTTTTCTCACACACTCTCACTGTGCTTCAACCTTTTGCCTACCTCGAGTGGTAGATAAAGTCATGTCTGACATTAATTTGTAATGTTAAAGACTTGTACCAAACTAATCACACATTACGCTCATAATAAGAACGATGGAGGTTTAATTTGCCGCATATTAAGAGAGTGAAATTACTCATCAGTGTGAAAGAGAGACAGACAGACAGAGAGAGAGAGAGAGAGAGAGAGAGATGGAGAGAGAGAGAGAGAGAGAGAGAGAGAGAGAGAGAGAGAGAGAGAGAGAGAGAGAGAGAGAGAGAGAGAGAGAGAGAGAGAAAGATGGGAGGACAAACGTTCAAATCCATGCCAGGAGTCGTCGCTGAAAGGAGACAGGCACAAATAAACACTGTTTGTTGTGCAATCGACATTACAATTAATTAGTCGGTGGTTGGCTCGCAGGTCTAATAGAGGAAAGAGTAGTGAGCGTGAACTATCTACCCTGTACAGAAAGACAGCCTGCCATTCTGCTAATAGGGTCACGGAAAGAACAAGAGGAGGAATGAAAAAGTGAGAGAGGAACAAGGGGAAGCAATACAGAAAATGACAGGAACAAGAAGAGGATTGTGAGAGGAACATTTGAGTTATTGTGCTGGAGGTATAAAAATGTGTTTGGAAGTCAGAGACAGTATAAGCAGACCACTTAAATGAATTTGGAGAAATTGCAGCGGTCTATATGGTGGCTGTAGGAATAAAGTTATATTTTAAGATAAAAGAGCAAATCATATTTTTGATAGATGGATTACCTGTTTTTTTTTTATTTTTTTTTATCTATATAGGAGCTGTACTTGTATGTCTATTACACAACCATTCAAAAGTTTGAAATGTGAAACTCTAAATACAGGTGCTGGTCATAAAATTAGAATATCATCAAAAAGTTGATTTATTTCAGTAATTCCGTTAAAAAAGTGAAACTTGTATATTATATAGACTCATTACATGCAAAGTGAGATATCTCAAGCCTTTATTTGTTATAATTTTGATGATTATGGCTTACAGCTTATGAAAACCACAAAATCAAAATCTCAGAAAATTAGAATATTACATGAAATCACACAGTAATTACACAGTGATACCATGGTCATTGAACCAGGTTTTGGTTCTTTTGGCAGTGTGGGCAGGTGCAAATCCTGCTGGAAAATGAAGGAAGCATGAAGTGCTCTGGAAATGTCCTGGTAGACGGCTGCGTTGACTCTGGATTTAATAAAGCACAGTGGACCAAAGTCCTCTTTTCTGATGAGAGCAAATTTTGCATCTCATTTGGAAACCAAGGTCCCAGAGTCTGGAGGAAGAATGGGGAGGCACACAATCCAAGATGCTTGAAGTCCAGTGTGAAGTTTCCACAGTCTGTGTTGGTTTGGGGAGCCATGTTATCGGTTGGTGTTGGTCCACTGTGCTGTCCACTAGGGGTGGGCGATATAGCCTCAAAATTATATCACGATATTTCAAGAATATTTGCGATAATGATATTTATGACGATATAAAAAAAAAATTTGACAATTTTTTTTATTACATTTATCTCACCTAAATGTTTGCTACTCATTGTGTTTTTACAATTGGGTAATTTTGTATTTTAGAGTTTACACAACACAAGGAAGCTTGATTTCAATCTTTGAATTAAATTGAAAAAAGTAGCAAAACATATATACAAAATAATAAAGATACAAATAAAGAGGAACGTTTTTGGGTAGGTCTAACACTATTCAGAAATACTACAGAAACTGAATAAGGTAATCAAATGTAAAATAACACTAGTCCTGACTAAATTAAATTAAAGGCTATTAATTCTGATTCCTTACAATGAAAGCTATCTTTTGTTGTTTTGACGACAACATTAATGACAGACACATATGGCTGCTGTCACTTTTAGAGCTAGTGCCGGTGTTGTGCCGAATTTTGACTCCTGCCAAATTATTACCCCCCTCGTTGAAGTCAGTACCTGATTGCCTAATCCTAACCCCACCCCTAATTCTAACCCCTCCCCCACAACTAATCCTAAACCTACCAATACTAGGGGGGTAATAATTTGGCAGGAGTCAAAATTCGGCACGACACCGGATCCATTACTGTTATATGTCTGTCACACTGTCACGCACGTTTTATGGTTATTTCAGACATAACCGACTTTTTACGAATATACTAACCATGACCGGAATTTTTACACAATTTTGCCTGTTTTTTCCCCCGTTAAAGCAATATAATCCGCGAAATAGAACTTTTGTTACTCGCGAGCTGTTTGTGAGGCGGCTTTACTGTATGCACGCAGAGTAAACATCTCTCAGAGAGCGCGCGAGAGTACTGAATAGTTTAAAATCGCAAATGTTTAAACTGATAAGACTTAAAAAGAAGTGAAAATGATCAACTTTAGTTACGATGCAAGTGACAAAAGACAATTCCGTCATGTCCTGACTGCTAAACACAAGAGTGTGGTATCGACGCTTGACTTGTGCAACCCATTTTGAAAGCGAGAGAGAGAGAAGACGCGGCACCGCTGAAAACTCACGCGGTTGGTAAAATCAATATTTGCGGGGGAATTTCCCGCATTATAAGTGGTAGACCTGCGGGAATTATTAAAATACTATTGAAGTAGCTCCTTTTTAGGTACTAAATCGTCATTGGAGGCTGACTTGCTGCTCTCGCGCTCAGACAGGTGTTGTTATTGTGCGTGCTAAGGAACGTAATGCGCCATACGTCATTGCATCGCTATATCAGTGATATCGCGATATGACACTTTTTTATCATGTAAAAATTTATACCGGTATTATCGTGGACGGTATGATATGGCACACCCCTACTGTCCACTCAACGCAGCCGTCTACCAGGACATTTCCAGAGCACTTCATGCTTCCTTCAGCAGACACGCTTTATGGAGATGCTGACTTCATTTTCCAGCAGGATTTGCACCGGCCCACACTGCCAAAATAACCAAAACCTGGTTCAATGACCATGGGATTACTGTGTAATTACTGTGTGATTTCATGTTCTAATTTTCTGAGATTTTGATTTTGTGGTTTTCATAAGCTGTAAGCCATAATCATCAAAATTATAACAAATAAAGGCTTGAGATATCTCACTTTGCATGTAATGAGTCTATATAATATACAAGTTTCACTTTTTTAACGGAATTACTGAAATAAATCAACTTTTTGATGATATTCTAATTTTATGACCAGCACCTGTACATTGTTTTTGAAATTCATCCTTCTGTTCATCAAATGTAGCATTTAATTAATCAAAATACAATCAAAAACATGTTTACAGTTTAAAATTATTACTGTTTAAAATAAATGTTTTCTATTTTAGTCACTTCAGTTCAAAAGTTTTGGGTCAGTAAAAGTTTTTGTTTGTTTGTTTGTTTGTTTGTTTGTTTGAAAGAAATTAATTATTTTATTTAGCAAGGCTGCATTAACTCGTTTAAAAGTGACAGTAAAAGCATTTATAATGTTACAAAAGATTTATATTTCAAATAAATGCTTTCCTTTTGAATTTTCGAATAAAGAATATTTTAAAATAGCACATTTTTTCAACATTGATAATAATAAGAAATGTTTCTTGAGCACCAAATCAGCATTTAGATAATTCTGATTAGACATGTGCCGGTATTCAATAATGCGATAAATCGCGGTAATGAATATGCACGATATTGTTATCGCGGGCACTTCAAAATTCCGTGAAAAATAATAGATCAGAATTTATATTTATAGAACGCGCATTAGCTTATTTTCCATCAACCGCTTAAACATTAACACTGCATATATGCCGCGCGAAACACGTGCGCACTCTGATGTAAACAATCCCCACTGTACAGTAGAAGCACTGTGTGTATGCGGCGCAGTGCGCACTCTAGTCTAATGTAATGAATCCTCACATGGAGAAGCAGCATGGCGGAAGGAGGAACGCTGCCGACGATTTATCCCCCTTCTAAAAGCAGGCTGTCAGCTCTACGCATTCAGTGTGAGACACACGCAATTTACACTTTTCACACGCTCTCGCGCCACACATCCATTTTCTCACGCAGAGAAAAATCACGGAGCAAAGAGGACACTGACACCGACAGACTAGACAGAGCAGATTACTTTTGATATGAAAACAATTATCAGCTCTCATGTTCTGTCCATTTTATTTCGAAATTCAGACAATAAATACCGTCTTGGCGCTTGTAAATGTGACGTGACCGATCCCTGTAGCCTCAGTTCAAGTAAACCGATCATCTGTTACTTTTTATTTAAAGATACAGTACAACTTACCCAAATGTATAAATGCCTCATACATAATATCGATCAATCAGTGTTTTTCAACCACGGAAAGAGGTCAATAAAACTGCAGGTGAACAATTTTGTTACAGAACATTACATTTAGCCTACCTCAGGAAAGCCATTTAATGACCAACACATTAGGTGACTAGAAAAAATAGCTATAGAGAGGAGTATTTTGTTAAATATGTGCACTATATTACATTTGTATTATATTTTTACTTGTGTCATAATTGTTAATATAATGAAAACCAAATTATATTTAATTTAATTTAATTAAATTTTTAACCTTTAATAATACCAGCTGACAGGGTTCTCGATCTGTATGTTTACAGCATTATGTGAGATATATTTTTTCTTGAGAAAAATTAACATGTAGGCTATCTACTGTAGCCTACCTTTAGAATATTTATCCAAAGAGTCAATATTGAATCAAGATTGAAATCTAATCCCAAGAATTGAATTGAAATCGTGGAAATTGTGTAAAATTCTGTTTAGTTACCAAATGTTTTGACAATCACAATTACACCTATTGTGATGCAAGTTTTTTTTTTTCCTACCTTCTTATTATTAGCACATTTGAAAATGGTTGTGCTGCTTAATGAACTGAAACAGCAGAACCATGTCTTTTTTACTTGTTAAAGTAGTAAATACACATGCATTTCTTGTAAGTCACTGTACATTTTCAAGTGAAATTTCGGTAATATAAATGGCCCAACACAAACACATTTTTCTCAAGTCATTATATTGTTTTTATGAGAGATGAAGGCTATTTCGTACACAAGAACAAAGCAAACACGGTCTAACCAGCACAGTGACAGAAGTGTACACGAGAGTTTGTAGTTTGAGAAAAAGCCCCTTGGTGCTTGAAGCTTCATTGAAGAGCACACACTAACACCAGCTTTATCTGCCACAGTCAAAAGAAGATGCTGCTGGCCTTTAGGAAGAGCTAAAAGAAAAAGACATGATACTTGCATGATAAATGATTAGAAAAATTATTATCCTGGGTGAATAAGTGCCAGTTTCTTTCAAAAAATGTCTTAGTGTTTCAAACTTCTGAATGTTAAGGTGATGATACACAGGGCAACTTTTTTAGCAATGTTGCTGGGCAATGTTGCCGTCAACGGGCAACCAAGTGAGACACAGACAGGGCCCACGACCGATCTAAATGATCCAGATAGAAATGTATTGCCCATTTTCAGTGGGAAAGTGCCCAAGCAACAATCGCTCGGCAAGATTGCCCAGCAACATTGCTCAAAAAGTTGCCCTGTGTATCATCACCTTTAAGGGATGTAGAATATGGTCATGCAGAATAAGTCATTAATATGTAATGAACTAATAAACTGCTAATATCCTAGCTAATAACCGACTAGTTAATAATGATAATTGGACTCTAAACTATAGTGTTACCCATACTTTTGTATAAATTGAATCAATAATAAATTGTAAATGTGTTCAGCATTCTGCAACAAAATATTTTCAGATTTTCTAGACTATTTTAAGTGGTAAAGTGAGCTACTGGGATCTACATAGGAAATATCTGCTCAGAGGCGATACCAAGCTGGCTGCCACAACCGACTTGGCTTCAAGGAACATTGTTATGGTGGGGAAACAGTATATGATGTATCATTTAAAGACATCATGCATGGAAGCTGTGTACAGACTGCATGCTAATAAACAAACACACTCCCAACCTGTCTCAGGATGGCAGGTCCCATGTTGATTGCAGTTGCAAGGTATACATTGGGAGAAGGGTCCACCATTGGGAGTCTCCCTAGTGAATCCAGGAGCACAGAGTTCACAGAACAGCCCTGTGAATCCTGTGGGACAAGTACACACCTCCACCCATGGAGCATGTGGAACCACATCAGGCTGGTAGTTTGTCTGGTCTGCAGATTCAAGGGTTACCCTGGAGAGTTGAGAGGTGTCTGAAAACAAGAAAAAAAAAAAAAGCATTACCTACAATATTTGTACAACCTACTAATAAATAAATACACACTACTATTCAAAAGTTTGGGGTGAGAAATATTTTTGTAAAGAAATTGAGAAATTTATTCAGCAAGGACTCATTAAAATGATCAAAAGTGACTAATTTTTTTTTTACATTGTAACAACAACAACAACAAATTGAAATAATGGTTGTTCTTTTGAACTTTCTATTCATCAAAGATTCCTGAAGCAATGTATCATGGTTTTTGCTAAAATATTAAACAGTACAACTGTTTTCAACATTGTTAATAATAAAAATGTTTTTTTTCAAATCAGCACCAAATCAGATCATATCAGAATGATTTCTGAAGGATTATGTGACACTGAAGACAGTAACAAAATACATTTACTTGAGTACACTTTTTGAGTATCTGTACTTTACTTGAGTAAAATGTTTTCTGGAAACTTTTTACTTTAACTTCACTACATTTGAAAGACAAATATTGTACTTTTTACTCCACTACATTTCTGTCAAGGTCCTTGAGTAGAACGTAGTAATGTCAGTCAGGGGATGATTTTGGTTCCAAACTTGCAAGGGGTTGCATTTTGGATGGAAATGAAAGTCGGATTGAGTCAGAACCCCACGTCGGATTGAAGTCAGAACCCCACGTCAGATTGACGTCAACGTCGGACAGACGTTGTATTTTGGTTGGAAATGAAAGTCGGGTTGACGTCAATCTGACGTGGGGTTCTGACTTCAATGAGTGCACTTATTCAATCTCACATTCAATCCCACTACTGAAACTGTGTTCTAGAAATAAATTTGATATTGAAATGAGGGTAGGTAGGCTGGCATAGATAGATGGCATAAGGTACTATAACTAATACATACAATAATGCAACAATAATAAAACAATGCATTGACATTTACTTTTTACTTTTGATACTCAAGTATTTTTTAAAAACGAGTACTTCTGTACTTTTAGTAAGTAAAAATGGGTCCTTACAACTTTTACTTGTAACAGAGTAATATTTGACCAGCAGTATCTGTACTTTCACTCAAGTAAGGAAGTTGGGTACTTTGTCCACCTCTGCTGAAGACTGGAGTAATGATGCTGAAAAATCAACTTTTCCATCACAAGAATAAATTATATATATATATATTTATATATATATATATATATATATATATATATATATATATATATATATATATATATATATATATATATATATATATATATATATATATATAACTGTCACAAGCTGTGGCTGTATTAAAGCGCATAAGGAGGAAGGAGATATCTTCAGGAGAATTTTTAATAGAACAATCCAAACAATAAATAGGAGAATCAACGAGGAGAAACATACCACATACCCGTAAGGTTAACAAAAGCTTGACAAAGAACAGACAGAAACTGAGGGCTTCTATACATGGAAAACAAGGGGAGCTAACAAGACTGATTAACAAGACACACCTGAACTAATTAACTGATTAAAAGATAACAAACTCAGACATGAACAGAACAGGGAAACCAAACTAAAAACAAACATAACCCTGACAATAAAATTATATGCTTTGCTGTAATTTTAAAGTCTTTAAAAAATATAACAAATCTTACCCCCAAATGGTTAAACGGTAGTGTAAATAAATAAAATAAAATAAAATAATCATGCTTCTAATCCTTGGGGCACAAAGAAGTGCCATAACAGTAAAATGTATTGAGACACTGTGTGACAGAAAGACTTTATGGGCCCTATTTCAACGATCTGAAACGCAAGTATCAAACGCAAAACGCAAGTAACTTTGTGGGCGGATCTTGGATCTAAAATGGGTTGGTCTGAAGTAGCTTCATTACTCATAAATGTGGTTTGGGCGTAACGTTAAATAAACCAGTCAGAGCATCATCTCATATTCCCTTTAAAAGCAGGCGCGCTTGTTCCATGGTGGATTGCTATTATAACGGCGGATTTGCCAGGCACACGCCAGGAGCGGTTCACAGCCGAGGAAACCGACGTTCTCGTCAGGGCCATAAAAGACAGAGAAGTGACATTGTATGGGGATGGGAGAAACTCACCCAAATTAGCTTCGGTTAAACAGGCATATAATAATTTGGGTAAATGTGTAAGCTAGATTTATGCCTATTTTTTCACACCTTCATGGATACCACAATGATTTCCCTCATGTGGAATATTTTTTCTTGTAATTATGTATGGTTTGCAAAAATTGCAACTGCTGCGTTTGTGTAGATTGTGTAGAGAAGCAAAGTGAATGCGCGTTGTGCACACGCTACATTATGGCCAAGCATGCGCCCTTAAAATAGCATCAGAACGCGCCACTGACTTTAGACTAGGTTTTTCCTGGTCTGTGGCGGAATTGTTTTCTGGAACTGCAAATAGCACCAGGAAACGTTTGCGCCGGAACACGCCTCCTCTTTTCGCTGAACCGCCCCCGGGAGCGCAAGTTCATTCCCTAATTTACCGACGTGCATCTGTGGAGGGAAAAGTCTGCTGTGCGTCGGGTGCAAAATAGGAATTATACATGCGTCGTGTACAGTCAATTGCGCTAGGTGCAAGATAGGGCCCAATAAGAAAAGTGCTCATGGAAGAGTTGTGTTTTTTTTCTCTGAAAGTAAAGAAGGTTTTAGCCGATCTGATGGATTTGGAAAGAGCATTGCACAATGGAGCTACACTGAATGTGAAATCATGGTGTCCCGTCCACTTGTAATTGCCCTCACGATGTAGCTTGCATAGCTTGCCTACTAAAGCTCCCCTCTGCCTCTCTCTCACCTTTGCTTACACACAGACAGACATCAGGACCACTGGGTGCAAGCAGATAGAATCTTTGATCACTGTATGAATAAATGAACAAGGAATGAATTAATCAATAAGGGCTGAGTGGGGAGAGGTGGAATATGGTGAAGGTGAGTGGGTCTTTGTTTCTCTCAGGGATCCATACCGCCTAATAAATAGTGATAGAGGGAGGCTGTACACAGTTCAAGATTCTCTCACCTCAACTCTCTCCTTCCCTAGGTTCTCAGAGTCCTATCATCTCAACTTTCATATCAGGACATGGCCAGAAAGAACAATGTTTATGTGTGCTTTTGAGAGATACCGGCAGTTGTATTTGTGTGTTCATATAGACAAACTGATTATCATGTGTACATTGTACAAGAAAGGGAGAGCAGTTCAAACACATGCACATATTTCAGCACACCAGTTTCCAAGAATCAATAAGAGGACCTGCCAGTGCAGGACGTGGTAGAGGAATAATTATGTTCTTTGGTAAGCTGTAATTTACTTCTTTTGATGAAGAAAACAGACGAGAGAGAGACAGAGAGTGTGAGTGAGAGAAAATATATTCACAGTGTTCCTCCGTATCAAACTGTTTGTCTCAGACTCAAATATTGCAACATTCATTCTTAATGTATTTGTAAGTGCTTGGCAGGTATGCAGTTTAGGTTCCTCTTATAGTAATTTTTTTTCTTTTTTTTTTTTTTGAGTGAAGATGTCTGCTGCTTTCTGTTCTGCTCCAGTCTAAAAATTGGACTTCAAAATGTTTAACTTACTTATTTAAAATAAGAGTTTTATTGTCTGTTTTACTTTTTTATGTGATATTTATTTATTAAATCTATAGAAGTTAAAAATGTGGGCACTATATTGATATTTATAATTATTTTATATTATATATAAATTATTTCATTCATTCATTTAGAATTATATTTAATAAGTCCTTATCACAATCACAATCATTACACAGGAGCAATGTTAAATGCAATACACTCATGACATTGCTTTTCATTAGCTACCTTTGTAAATTTTCCAGAATGAAAAGCAAACCCATCATTACATTATTATTTATATGTCAATCTTTTGATCTGTTCAAAACAACATATGGTGATTTACATTTTGAAAAATAAAAGGACGAATTCATGCCACAATGAAGAACATTCAAACCTATAATTCACTCAGCTATACTGTGTATTCCACTATGTGATGCTTTCTACTTGGCACGTTGATTAAGCACATCACTGCACATCTCTCAATGAAGCCCTTTTTCAATTCAATCTAAACGGCACAGAAATCATGTCACAATGAATGCCATCACTAAACAATCACAGGCCAGGAAAGAATTGGCAGGGGCATGGCCAAAGTTAAAGGCTCGTCTAGACTTCTAATCAATCACTGAATACAGTACAGTCCAGTCTACCAAATTTAAAATGCTTGTTGCTTCCACTGTTTTAAATAAAATTATCTTAGTCTGCAATTGATTGCATTTCAGTGCCAGTCTTTTCCTTACATATTTGCATAAATGTGCACACATATAAACAATGACTTACAGTTCTGGCCCCCTGCATTGCTGATGTGTAGAGTAGTTAGATTGTAAAGCATTCGGAGAAACTCAAATGGGGCTATAGATGGAATTACGTCCTTCTCTGTTAACCTGGAAAGCAGAAAGCAGAAACATAATAGTTAGAAACGTGACTGTGTCTGCTACGATAACTAGTGTTTTTCTAGAGAAAACATTGTCCCTTAGACTTTATTTTACGTAAAACCGAGGCTCTTCATTAAGGCACACTAGGTCTAGTCAATTTAAGTCAATGCAATTAGGAATGTCTCTGTATGAATGAATGAATCGTGGGACATTTTTTATCCATTTTCTTGTCACTCTGGTAGGACAGTACCTGTCAAAACAATAAACGCAAAGGAAAAAGCTGCCATGAACAAAAAACCTTCAGGTTAGCCTTCCAAGTAAAAGTGTCATATGCTGAAACACACAACAGATTTCGAGACTGAAACCACATTTTTTTTGTAATGTTTATTCATGTTATTCACACAATTAGAATTATAAAAAAAATACTTGATAATAAGCCATGTGGTCTCAATGGAAAAATGTTTCAGTCTGCCATGGAAACTGAAATACCTTCTTTGGAAAACACAAAAGAACACCTATTTTAAGCAATCCCTATAGCATAGCCCTGTTTCCACCTGGTATTAAGATGCTTTTTTTGGTGATCAATTCACAAGTTGTCAGTGCTAAATGGAAACGGTGGAAAATGATGTAGTAATTGCTGTAATATCTAGCTTTTAGCAGTGAAGGTGCGTCTTACACTTCCATGAGAACAACCACATATATATTTCTATATATTATATATCTAAACATGTAGTGCAGTCCTGTGACAAATCAATGATAAATACATTGTTTCTTCATTTTGTGCCTAAAATTACAGCTAAAACTTGAAAACATTTCAGTTTGAATACTAATAATCTGGCCACATGTAAGTGAATAGTGGGGAATAACACACACACACACACACACACACACACACACACACACACACACACACACACACACACACACACACACACACACACACACACACACACACACACACACACACACACACACACACACACCTGAGAGTGAAGGTGTTGATGGGTATCTTCTCCAGTGGGGAATAAGGATCCTGTTTAGAGTACAAATCAGTAGAAACCAATATTCCAGAGCCCCCCAGCAACACGGTCACACTTCTGGGCAAGAGTTCCTCCAGCTCAGCCGTAAATGTCACGCTAAGGGTCCGTCCGTAACTTAACAACATGTTCCCCAGATATTTATCTGCAACATAAAGATAAAACATTTAAAAATTCCAATGCATATTCCAATTTGTATATGACCATGGTGTGATTAAGCAAACATGAGTGTAAGATCTATCTGGTAGCAAAATGGGCTGTGGATTGTGTTAAGTGGTTTGCTCAAGGGCAGCACAGAATTTTCTGGAACACAAACTCACAACCTACAGATTACCAGCACATTACACCAGCTACTGAGCTGAAACAACCCGATTACCAAAGATAAACAGCGTGACAGATGACAACTCTAAAAATATAATAGGAGGGCAAAATGTTCTGTTCACATAAGGAAGTTGATTGTATTTCTGGTTTAGAGAAAATAAGAAGGTTGGATCTCACTGATCTCATGGTGTCTGTACATCTCTATATGCAGGAGTGTAAGAGGACGATCTTAATTGCCACTCATATCCTCCTGCCTCATTAAAGATCTTTAGTAAGACTTCAAAGAACCACATGCTGAGCTATACAGTATATATATATATCTATATATATATATATATATCTATATATATATCTATATATATATATATATATATATATATCTATATATATATCTATATATATATATATATATATATACACAGAGAGAGAGAGAGAGAGAGAGAGAGAGAGAGAGAGAGAGAGAGAGAGAGAGAGAGAGAGAAATGATGAAATTTCTGCTACTGTTAGGCCTAAATCCCTAAACTTTTGAAACTCATAGTCATCTCCAAAGTCATCTCCATTGAATAAATCTGTATTGTAAAAAAAGCCAGACTGCATGTTAAGTAGCTGGCACATTTGAACCCTTAAATGCATACCTCGGGTCTATAGTGACCTGGGACGTCATTCACTACCCTCCTCGTTATTAATTTTTTAAAGTTAGACATCAACCTTCTTAGTATTCTTCCATCAATTCATTATATTATCTTTTTTTATTTTTTATTGTATAGGGTCACTAACGGCTCGAGGTATGTAACAGTGTAGGTATATTTTTTCTGCACGACAATAATTGAATCTTTGATGACTGAATAAGTCCAATTCAACTTTATTCAACAAGGTGGCAATGTCTAAAACACAATGAAGTGAAGTTTCACTCAAAGTTACTGCAGGCAGAAAACAAAAGAATAGGAAGTATCATCAGCAAAACTTGAAATGGCTCACTAATTTACTGCAGAGCAAGTACTGAACACAATTAAATATTAGTGTCATTGTCACTTGATGGTGGATCTGGTGAAGAAGATCAGAATACTGATTTTGAAGATGTTGAAAATGATGAGCCACATGCTGAATGTACTGGGAAATGAGCGGTGACGATGGTATAAAACATCTGCTCAAACTGCCAAACACTTCAAAGCTACAAAAGGTAAAAAAAATATGCATTATTTTATTCTTCTGTAATTGTTACTCTAATATCAGGAGAGTTTTATATTATCGCGACAGGTAGAGATCCGTGCGTGTTAGATATGGGCCATTCTACAGAATTGGTGCAAACTGTTGTATGACAACCAAAAAACACATTTAAAAAGACGTCACTACCAAACACCTTTTTTTCTGCAATTAAGCAAACTTTTTTGGGTGTAATTCCATAAAAAATAGTTTTTATGTGTGTACAACTGTTCAGAACTGTGCTAGGTAACCATGTGCTAGCTATCATCTTTGAACTATAGGCTCAAAAGTATCTTAAATTGTCACTACTGAAACATGTGGTAAAGTTTCGGTTGTGACATCATGGTTTTTTTAGTGTTATTCGATAAAATTTAGTTTTTGTGTGTGTACAACTGTTCAGAACTGTGATAGGTAAACCATGTGCTGGTTATCATCTTTGAACTAGGCTCAAAAGTATCTTAAATTGTCACGACCGAAACAATCATGACCGAAACATGGCATCATTGTTTTGGTAGTGACAAAAGGGAACACGTAATCATTTATTTGGGGGAAATTGTTTGTACAGTTATGCAAATCATTAGTATCTTAGTATGTTTTAGTAGTGTTTTAGTATGCGTGTTAAAATTCTGTAATGTGATGTGGTCGCTACCAAAACATTACTGTCACTACCGAAAATGTGCCGTCACGACCGTAACATGGATGTTTTGTCTAAAATAAAGTATACTGAATTATCAACTAAGATGTAATTATAGTGTTTGGTTCAACATGGTCTTTAACAAAGAAAGACTGGCTTCAAACTACAACAAATCTTCTAAATTACACTTGAAATATTGTTAAAATTGTAATTGATTTACCTGTGAAAACTTTTTTTTAAATAGCAAAAAATATATTTACAAGGTAGATGTAAACAAAATATTAATAGGTCAATATAAGCCTTCTTATTAAATTATTTATTATTGTGTTTAGGTGGTGTCACGGCTTTGCCGGGCTCCTCCTCCTGTCTGTGTGTTGCGTCTGTCTCCTACAGGTGAGCTGGGTGCAGGTGTTTGGAGTTGTGCTAATCAGTTCCTGGTCTAGGTCTTTAAAAACGCTTCAGATGAGACCAGGGAGGAGATCCGCCGCCGCTGTTCCGTCTCTCCTGCACCGTTTAGGATTTTTGTTTCGTTTATTCACTACACCGCACTATACTAATTGCATACACTGTTATTTTTCAAAGCCAACTTCATTACTGACTGTATAAAATCTATTTTGTTAAAATTCTCTTTATTTAATACATTTATTTATATTGCTATTCCGTGTGTGGTCTTTCCCTACTCTGTTGCTTGCTTTGAGCCAGGCTTGTAACAGTGGTGACAAATTTGGGGAAAGGAAAAATATTCCAAAACTTTCTGAAAATACAATATGATAATTAACTGCACAATTACTAGAAATGTGTACCTTGGATATTATACAATTTACACACATACAATTTACACACATACAAAATTTGTGGAAAAAGACACCTTTTTTTTCAAGACGTTTCCAACTCTGACTTTGAACCAATTCTGTAGAATCGCTAAAGACCCAAATATGTAATAATGATTGGCGAAACATTCATGCATTTAAGGGTTAAATCGAAGCCGCAGTGAAGCTTGCCATTAGCTCTATTACACTGCTTTTGTTGCAGCAGTATTTGCAATATCGGTGGAGAATGCAGCAGTATGTGTTATTGAATCTCATTTCTAATTTCTATAGCACAGGGCTGGTGTTCTTGTAGTATGTTTATGTACAGATACTGTGTAGTGGATTTACACTGTATCTGTTTTCCGAGGTTACTTTTCATTTTTTTCAGTGCATTGCTAATTAATTGGTATGACTTAAAACATTGCTTCATTTGTTTGAGTATTACAAGAGTTAGGCCATCCTGTTCTATTATACGTGGACAAGAAGCCTTGAAATATGATATGAGTTGGGGGGGAAAAAGTAGTAAAACTGCAATTATGAAAAGAAATTCTGATATATAAAGTTACAAATATAATTGAGGCAAAATTCCAAGTCACACACACCTATTCCTTACAAGGTGTGTGTGTAATTATTTGTTTTTGATGGGGCGCCTCAAGCAGCTAGTGCCCCGGGGCCTCGCAGGACCATAATTCGTTCTTGGGGCCACTGTATCTGTAGGGGGTTAGATACATTTAACTCCCCACAGAAGGTAATGCTTGCTTCAGAACATTTTCCAGAGATGAGTTACACTGAGGACATAAAGTGAAAGTAATACCTGTGAAAAATGTGATAGAATAGGATGGAGAGGGTGAGCTAAGGGAAAGACAGACTGTACAAAATGTGTCCAGACATAGAATAGCCAGTGGTTACAGTAAAATTGTTTTATTGTATTGGGGATTTGAAAGAAATGCCTACACCTGCTGGCGGTGATTAGATGCTCTGCTTAAGGATAGTTTTTGTGCTACTATAGTGGTTCAATGATGTCGACCCTTCCTTTTCTTTGTCTCTCAATACTTCTAACTTAAGGGCAGTTCACACAGAACTCATTTTTGCATTCCACAGCACTACTTCTCCATGGTTTTTCAATGTAAACATGAGCTAGACAGACGTGCTTGACCACTGCGCTTGCCTCTTGTATCTTTTGCAGTATCTCGCAGATGACAAGTTCAAACTCAAGTTTTTATTTATTTTTAATCTCAAAAATGCATTCATTTGAATGGCCCTTTACTCATCAGTTACCCATCTACGAGCTCATTTGATAACCTAAACATTAGGTCATGATCTATACAAAAAATATGTGATTTAATATGTGTAAAGTTGTAGCAAATATTAGAGGTTACAGCGTTTCAAATGCAGGCATTCAAACCATTTATCTAGTTTTGTAGCTGTAATGGAATATGTGGTGGCTCAAATTCTTTGTATACTCTGGCAAGTCCACAAACAAATCATAGGAAAATTATAGTTCTTCCTGTTATCTAAAGCATTGGCCACTCTGTGGGTTAAAATCTCTCATTGGACCATTACCTGCCTGGCACCCCTATAAGTTTCTTGCTCCCATCATCTCTTCACCATCGAACTGAGCCCTGAAATACATGCACAGCGCCACATGCTTCACCTGAAACAAAGAGCTGTAAAACATTCTAAGCCCCGACAACCTGAAAGCTTGTTAGATACTTAGCGGGAGTGTGTTTTCTTCTCTGCCCACCTGCCGTTCCACATGCAGAGACAAGTATGAGTCAACTTCAACAAAAGGAGGCTAAAATGTTCTGTAACTGTTGGATTCCTGTTGTTTTCAGGTCTGACAGCATGCTGAAACCTTCCCTATGAGAGCTTATTCACAAATTCCAATACCCATAGTGATGCTGAGGTGAAAAAATAAAAAAATAAAATGTTGACAACGGGTGTTTTTCTTCCAACACCCAACACAGACTCTACAGAGACACTTGACAATCTGTATCTGGTGGAAAAATTGAAGCTGTAAATGAGAAAATATAGTCAAGCGGTGCCAAATAATACAGTATCCCTTGTAGCTTCCAGCACTGCCTGTTTAACTCCTATCTCTTCAAGATCAGATTTGATCAAATGGAGGTGTTAACCCTCTCTCAGACAAACAAATAAATCGTCACCACGACGGAAAAGCCTGGTGACATTTAGCGAGCCGCCATCAAACTTAATCAATCCAGGCTTTAACTTTTCCCTGACTCAATTAAACCCACTGAGCCTCAATTAAATTTCCTCAGCTTCACACAAACATTCCCTCTGAGGGGATGGATTGAGCATCTCGTCGTTTTTATAAGGTGAGGCCTGCTGAAATGCATTTTCTACATCTTTCTGGAGTTTTGAGTTTGTACTTTAATGGGCAAAATCTAAAGAAATAATCTATAAAGAAACGGAAATTAAACATTTTATTTTTAACATTCAATGTGTAAACAGCTGCAATAAACCATAACAAAATAAACACCAAAACAAACCATACATTTCTCAAAATAACAATGACGAGTTGTTGTAAAACAAACGACGAGTAAACAATGACAGAATTTTCCTTTTTATGTGAATTTAAAGCAACAAAAAAACAACAAAGATCCTGTTCTGTTAAACAGAAGCGAGGCAGATCAGTCAGTGAGGGTGGACAGGCTTATATATCAGGTATTTATTCAGTATTTACCACTGAGCTTTTCATTGCAAAAAAACCCTGTAGCATCATCAATGCGGCATATATCAGGCATTTTAATAGTGGTGTCTGATCATGAATGTAATTGGCCTTATTGCTGCAGTTCTACTGACATTTCTGCATTTTACAATCAGCACAATCTTACATACGAGAGGAGAAGTTGGTAGAGACATTACGATTAAACCCCAGCTTTAAACATCAATCTCAGTGATTAAAGGATTGAGCATAATTTGTGCCACTTGTCTCAGTTGATCACATCTGATACGTCTCGCCAGGAGCCATGATTGCCGGAGAGATTTATTCCAGGCATATGGTTGGCTGTCAGGGTGCACTGGCCAAGTTGCTCATGGACACAATGTGGTACCTGGACGCGACTCTCTGAGGACGGGGACGTTTAGATCTCCCTCCAACCCCCATCCATCTCAAACTCTAATCTCTCGGCGACCTCCGTTTCTCTCCATCTGTGTTTGTGACTCCGAGACAGCTTGCAACCAGCTTTTGGGAGGTGTGTATGTGTGTTTATTTGTGTGTGTGTGTGTGTGTGTATGTGACATGTTGTTTTCTCCTCAAAGCTATGATAAATGTTCCACTCTGTCCTCTCACCATGGAGCAGATGTACCTCTGGGGAGATCACACAACAAACACACACACACAGTCTGGCTCAGTCAGCCAGCTAAACTCTTGGCTTGGCTGCTTGGCTATGGTATCTTGTCACCCCTCTGTTGACATGGCAGCTTCAGTGGTGTCAAAAGCCCAAAGCTGTGCCCAGCTAGATGAGCTATTCAAGTGAAGAATTATTCGCACACAAACACACACACTCATAATATCTATTAAACTCCTTACAATACTCAGTACAGACTTAATCAGGGAAACTTTCCTCCTTCACATAGCAATTTCCTCTCTGCTGAGACCGGTGATGTGTGGAAAGCATTAAAGATCAAAATAAAGCGCACAACGCAAATCAGAGAACGAAGTTTATAAAAAGGATAATCTAAAAAAGTCCTTGAGTGCTGTTTGAGTTGTCAGGGTGGCTGTACTCTAAATACACGTGGCTGAGGAGACACAAGTGAACGGGGAAACAGGGAGGGAAGGAAAGCAAATGAGATCGTTAAAAGCATCGTGGGAGCAATAGATCTCTGCGCATTTTAGCCGAGCGGCCAGAACGGCATAAAAAAGCCCTGCGCTGCAGCGATAAGAGAAACGGCACCAAGTGCCCCAAAGAGCAGCAAAAAGGGCACTGCTGCATCTCTGCAGCCAGTCAATGGTAGGAAAACAAAGATGGATGAGACTAAACACGCACATTAGGGCATTATAGATACATAAGAAACCTTACTATTGATCACAATGCATCACAAAAAAAGACACATTCATGTATTTTAAGGGTAATCAGTCCCAAAACATTGTGTTGGTGTATATTTGTCTACATGCAGCCCATGAGAAAATGTGTGAGACACGAAGACATGATGTTAACAGGATTTTTCCCAGAGTGAGCGGCCAAGTTGGTCTGGCTAAGTGTCTCCCGTGGCGGTAAATTGCTGTGTAGACAAGAGTAAAACCCCTCAGCCTGTCTACTACACTCAGGGGACCTGGACTAAATCTAGCCTCTGGACTGGCCTGTACAGCTGGTTTATTTTCAGAGGATGCTCTATGAAATACTATTTATGGCCAAGCATGCTAATTCTAGCCCCCTGTTTATCATTTGTTTGCTTTTGCAAAATAAAGAAAGCTTATATTATATGACACTACCACACAAAGTCAAACTAAGCTACATTTCTTCTTTGTACAGTTGCTCTGAAGAGAACAGACTTAAACAATGTAAATAATATAAATCAATTGTGTTGGTCTAACTTGTAGATATTGGATAGGATATTAGGATATTAACTGTCCTAAAATGTCTCTAATTGGTAGCATAACTATATAACAACTAAACTACTATGACAGAGTCATCATGCCTTAAAATAGCTTGAATGTACTGTAACTCTACACCCTTGCTTCATTTAGTGTACGTGGACCCATGAATATGCTAATTAGCCCCGCCTCCACTCACGCCAGCTCAGAGATCCACTCGGCCTAAGGTAAACGCTGAACAATGGTATCGCTCTTTACAACGTTGGACACATAACGGTAATAAATATGATTAGCCTTTTGCTTGACTAAACAGCTAATAATGTGTTGCTAATGTTACACAAACCATGTTCCCGTTTGCCACCTCAGGTAGTACCAACAAGGTATTTTGTGACGTAAGAAACACCAGCAATTTCAAAATGCATTTTTAAGACTATCTATAGATCACTGCAGTTTTAAAGAGAAAATACTCAACAATGGTGTTGACTTATGAATTTGCACATGGTTTTTCTTAAAGCATATTAAAAACACCACACAGACATATAAACAACATTAAAAACTTGATTTTCACAACAGGGGACTCTACTTAGCCTAGAGTAGTTTCAAGGCAGGCCAATTCCAACCAACACTTGTTCTAAGGGAAAGTGTATAGCCTAGTTGCTGTCCTACCAGGTGCTTTGTAGAAGCCATTCTCCTCTCTGTAGGGCAATAGATAGACTTCCCCCTCCTTCCAGATGAGGGATTGTTCGTGCCCTTCGGAGAACACACCCTTCCAGCCATCTGGATCTGAACACAGAGCACACACAACAAAGTCTGAGATTCCTGGTGAAAATGATTCCATTTCCCATTTTTTTATTTAATATAAAAATGTTCTTTACAAATTGAACGATCAGCATAACAAATTGTAAAAATTTCTATACATTTCAGAATGTGTAAGTTGGTTTGTCTCTCATTTGCTTTAATGGCAGCAGCACTTGAGCTGATGTAAAGCCTGGTGGTCATGTTCTCCAAAGTAATTTTAGATGATCCAAAGAGTGTCTTGTGTTTCAATGGAAGCAAAACCATCTGATCGACTGTGCAAAGTCGCATGATTAATGTCACAAATTTGATAACTCAATTTGAATGATATGAAATATGGGTGAAATCTGAAATGGTTGTAATCAATCTGACATCAGAGTTTTATTTTTGATTTAAAATGTTGAAAATTCCAAACCTTTGTTGAAATGGGATCTTAAATACACTGAACAAAATTATAAACGCAACACTTTTGTTTTTGCCCCCATTTTTCATGAGGGCAGTAAAACTGCACATTTTAGAGTGGCCTTCTATTGTGGCCAGCCTAAGGCACACCTGTGCAATAATCATACTATCTAATCAGCATCTTGATATGCCACACCTGTGAGGTGGACGGATTATCTCAGTAAAGGAGAAGTGCATTGCATTGTTGCTAATTGTTAGCATTTGCATTTAGAAATCATAAATCAGATGTATGTACAATAACATTGCGATGTCCAGCAATCGATTTAAATAGTACATTGGGTTTAATTTGTCGTTTAATGAGGTCTAATATATGTTGTTAGTGGTGAGAATTTTCATGTGAATAAATTCAAAGATCCGATATTTCAAGCGTGTATTTAAATGGTCCAGTGGCAGAACTATTGCCAAGCGTGTCAGAGGTTCTGGGTTCTAATCCGCACTCGTATTGTTTTTTTTTTTCTCATCAAAACAGTGGTTGTATGTCAGGCAGGGACACATTTGTGTCCATTTTGTTTTGTAATTTCACCGGAACGAATAGAGAGTCTCCACAACGAATTGAAGCGCGCGTCCGAGTGAAGACTGTGAGCAAGCTACAAGAGAACATAGTATCCGCGCCATTCGGCACGCGACATGTTTCAAAAGTGGTGGGGACAATATTGACCTTAGCAACAAGTGGTGGGGACGTGTAACGGTCACCAGCTGGAGTGCCCTTGAGAGCCACCAGAGGGCACTCCACATAAGACTATTATCACTCACAAACTACATTTCCCATAACTCACTGCCCGGACTCATCATCACTTATCACTGATCACATTCACCTGTACCTCATTCACTGATTGCATTCACCTGTGTCTCATCATCCTGTTAGTCTCAGTCTATTTATACCATGTTCATTCATTCACTCACCGCAAAGTCTTGTTTAAGTGTTACACTGCATTTCTGAGCATTCTCATGGTTTTCTTGTCTCTTGGTTTTGGATATCTTGCCCTGTTTCCTGGATTACTCTCTTGCCTCTGGTCCCTGGTAGTGATGGGCAGATCGAGGCTTTGTGAACCAATGAAACTATTGAACCAAATGTGCCATATTGTTTCGAGGCTTCGAATCAATCCGACACCCGTCTCAACGGTGACACCTAGTGGTCACTTGCAGGTGTTGATCTGAAACAACCTTGACGAGCCATTACATTTTTTTTTTTTTTTTTTATTATTGTATTTTTCTAATATGTGAAGCTTGTAACTCCTCACTGTGCATAATGTTATTTTGGTCCTGCAAAATGAATATTAATAAAAGAAATCAAGCCACAATGTCTCACTTTTTTAGAAATTTGTATTCAAAAATATTAATTTCTCTGCCTTGGAAGGACTTAGCCTACTTCTTTTTTTACAGATAATTTCTCCAGCCTTTGAAAAAATCCTCTCACAAGGGACACTTGTTGCTGGCATGCAAAGATATTTTTTAGCTAGGACATACAAATGAGGAAAGATTACTGCTCTCTCTTTCCAGTAAGTTAGTGGATCATGAGTTCTGGGCAAAAAAAACAACAAAGTTAGGTTATGAACGTTTATGCTCAGTGTGCAGAGAAAAATGTAATGGAATGTATACCTACAACAAATAGGAAAAGCAAAATGAGGTCGTCACTGGCAGTATATTGGGTACTCATACGTAGACCTATAAAATGTATATTCACACAATATTATATTATATTCACATTGAAGCTATTTTTAACATGATTGGCAGTTGTGATTGGGACATTAGGTTGTAGGGCACAGGGCTATGGACTTTCTAAAAAGTTTGTAATCTATATACTCTGTCTGTCTCTAGCCTATCAGTCAATTTGTTGTGCAAATTTAAATATAAGCCTAAATAGCCTATAACTAATCAAATCGCACTATGTCACTATATTAACAAAAATCCGCTATCTCAAAATCAAACTCCTCTCACAAAAACCCACGAGGTCAATATGCGTTGATTTCACTTTTATACAGATGTGCGATTGTGTGGTCTGTTCCCGACCGTGTCAATCAAACGCTGATTCGGCGGACCACACCTGATGAAACACTTAGTGAAACACTTCGAGGCTTCGTTTGGCCATAGTCACGTGACATGGGTGTTTTGAATCACGCTTCGGATCAGTGTTTCGAAACATCTGCGCTTCGGGATCTCGCAAAGCTTCGGAACGACTGTTTCGCGTCAGCCATCCTTAGTCCCTGGATTACTCTCTTGCCTCTGGTCCCTGCCTGTTTTGTTTGTTTGTTTGTTTCTTTGTTTTGACTGCCTGCCTGTGTATGACCCTTGCCTGTACATTGGATTACGCCTCTGGATTGCCCCATACAATAAAGCTGCGTTTGGATCTCAACCCTCGTCTCGGAGCAGTTCGTAACAGAAGACTTCGCCGCACCCAGATCCAGCAGCTATGACCTCCAGGAATCCAGCAGTACGGATCTCGCCTGATCTTCCCAGCATGAGCCGGGAGTTCGCTGGACAGATCGCGGCCTTGGCCCTGGATAGCCTCGATCTGTTCCAGTACACCTGGGGGTTTGTTCCTCTCGCTGCCTCTTGCTCTCTGGGTGACAAGGCAATTAAGTTGTGTTACCGGCTGGGGTCTAAGGAGGTCGACCTGAGGGAGCTCCCCGATCTCTCCGGTCTGGATTGGAGAGAGGCACTCTCCAGATGTCTGGAGAGCTTCCCTCCGTGGCACGCCATGTCACCGTCTGCACTTCACGCCAGTCCAGCCGAGCCTGCACTTCACGCCAGTCCAGCCGAGCCTGCACTTCACGCCAGTCCAGCCGAGCCCGCACTTCACGCCAAATCTGCCGAAGCCAAGGCAGTATGCGTCATGCCCGCCGCCCCTGAGACTGAGAGCGTCATGCCCGCCGCGCCTGAAACAGCAAGCGACATGCCCGCCAAGCTAGAGCCTTCACCGCTGGTCTCGTCCAGCCCAGAGCCCTCTTCACCGCTGTTCCTGTCCAGCCCAGAGCCCTCTTCACCGCTGGTCCTGTCCAGCCCAGAGCCCTCTTCGCCGCTGGTCCTGTCCAGCTCAGAGCCCTCTTCATCGCTGGTTCCGTCCAGCTCAGAGCCCTCTTCATCGCTGATCCTGTCCAGCTCAAAGCCCTCTTCATCGTTGGTCCTGTCCAGCTCAAAGCCCTCTTCATCGCTGGTCCTGCCCAGCTCAGAGCCCTCTTCGCCGCTGGTCCTGCCCAGCTCAGAGCCCTCTTCGCCGCTGGTTCCGTCCAGTTCAGAGCCCTCTTCATCGCTGGTCCTGTCCAGCTCAAACCCCTCTTCATCGCTGGTCCTAACCAGCTCAGAGTCCTCTTTGCCGTTGGTCCTACCCAGCTCAAAGCCCTCGCTGCCGCTGGTCCCGTCAAGCTCAGAGCGCGCTGATCCTGATCCAGAGACTGAGCTTCACATCACTTCTGCCGATCCAGAGACTGAGCGTCACGTCACTTCTGCCGATCCAGAGACTGAGCTCCACGTCACTTCTGCCGATCCAGAGACTGAGCTTCACGTCACTTCTGCCGACCCAGAGACTGAGCTTCACGTCACTTCTGCCGACCCAGAGACTGAGCTTCACATCACTTCTGCTGATCCAGAGACTGAGCTTCACGTCACTTCTGCCGATCCAGAGACTGAGCTTCACGTCACGTCAGCCGATCCAGAGACTGAGCTTCACGTCACTTCTGCCGACCCAGAGACTGAGCTTCACGTCACTTCTGCCGATCCAGAGACTGAGCTTCACATCACTTCTGCCGATCCAGAGACTGAGCTTCACGTCACTTCTGCCGACCCAGAGACTGAGCTTCACGTCACTTCTGCCGACCCAGAGACTGAGCTTCACATCACTTCTGCTGATCCAGAGACTGAGCTTCACGTCACTTCTGCCGATCCAGAGACTGAGCTTCACGCCACGTCAGCCGATCCAGAGACTGAGCTTCACGTCACGTCCGCCCGTCAAGAGTCTCGTCCCGCCGAGACTGAATCTGTTCCTGAGCCTGAATCTGATCCTGATACTGAGCCTGAATCTGTTCCTCTTCCTCTTTCTGCGCCTGTGTCTTCGGACAAGATGGCCGACTCCACGCCTGTGTCTTCGGACAAGATGGCCGAATCCACACCTGTGTCTTCGGACAAGATGGCCGACTCCACGCCTGTGTCTTTGGACAAGATGGCCGAAACCACGCCTGTGTCTTCGGACAAGATGGCCACCGCCGAGCCAGTGTCTCAGGACAAGATGGTCTCCACCGAGCCAGTGTCTCAGGACAAGATGGTCTCCGCCGAGCCAGTGTCTTCGGACAAGATGGCCGCCGCTGAGCCGGTGTCTGTCCCTGAGCCATTGTCTGTTCCTGTCCCTGTCCCTGTGTCTGTTCCTGTTCCTGAGCCGGTGTCTGTTCCTGTGCCATGGTCGCCTCCCTGGCCGCCTGAAGGGTCGTCTCCTCCCTGGCCGCCTGAAGGGTCGTCTCCTTCCTGGCCGCCTGCACAGCCTGCTCCTTCCTGGCCGCCTGCACAGCCTGCTCCGCCCTGGTCGCCTGCACAGCCTGCTCCGCCCTGGTCGCCTGCTCTGCCCTGGTCGCCTGCACAGCCTGCTCTGCCCTGGTCGCCTGCACAGCCTGATCCGCCCTGGTCGCCCGCACAACCTGCTCCGCCCTGGCCTTCCGCCCTGCCGGAGTCTTCAGGTCCTCTTCCGCTGCACGGGCCTGGCCCTCCATCCCGCCCCCGGGTCCTCCTCCGCTCCACCTCCCTCCTGGACAGTTTTAAAGGGGGGGCTATGTAACGGTCACCAGCTGGAGTGCCCTTGAGAGCCACCAGAGGGCACTCCACATAAGACCATTATCACTCACAAACTACATTTCCCATAACTCACTGCCCGGACTCATCATCATTTATCACTGATCACATTCACCTGTACCTCATTCACTGATTGCATTCACCTGTGTCTCATCATCCTGTTAGTCTCAGTCTATTTATACCATGTTCATTCATTCACTCACCGCGAAGTCTTGTTTAAGTGTTACACTGCATTTCTGAGCATTCTCCTGGTTTTCTTGTCTCTTGGTTTTGGATATCTTGCCCTGTTTCCTGGATTACTCTCTTGCCTCTGGTCCCTGGATTACTCTCTTGCCTCTGGTCCCTGCCTGTTTTGTTTGTTTGTTTGTTTCTTTGTTTTGACTGCCTGCCTGTGTATGACCCTTGCCTGTACATTGGATTACGCCTCTGGATTGCCCCATACAATAAAGCTGCGTTTGGATCTCAACCCTCGTCTCGGAGCAGTTCGTAACAACATGTCCCACCCATCCCACCCGCAAGTTAGTTAGTTATTATTAATGTTAGTTACATAAAAATCACATAAAAGGTATTTGTAGATATCTTTTTATTTTATTTTATTTTATTTTATATTTTTTACAAAAAGTGCTTGATTGCTTGAAAAGTGAATTGTGTGTGATTGCAGTGGGAAGCGAGAATTGTGAACACTGATATTCAGTATGAAAATCATGTTAAAAAGTGTAATTGATAAATTACCTTCTAGGAAGTCTGAAGTAATATTCATAGCCATGTACCGATTGGAGGATGAACAGGCAAGGGAGTGTCCAAAGCAAAAACATTTCTTACAGCCATCTGGGTTATCCAGCTGGAGGTTGAAGGAACCTGGTTTACACCTATAATACACACACATACACATTAAAGCAGATATAAAGTACTGGTAGAGAGTGTTCAGTTTTCCTCAAATTTATCAAAATAATTTATGTAAACATTTGGAAAATGTGGTGCTTATTTATTGAGTTATGCGCAGAGAGGTGAGGATATGAGCATTTCTCATTTCTCTTTCTCATACACTGATTTGTGTATGATGTGGACATACTAGGAGGCCACAAATTGATTTGTGTCACTGATCTGCTCTGTGCTAAATATAATAATATTAATGTCTCTTGCTCTAATTGCGCACATGCCAATGGTGAAATGCATGCAAAAGGTTGCAGATGAGAAATAAAGAGAAAAGACATGTAATTTTAAGACAGAGAGAGAGATGGTGTGCCAGGGTGAGGAATAGAAGGTCACCTGTTGCAGGACTGGCCCTCAACATTAGTCTTGCAATAGCAGTGCCCATCTTCACCTGAACACACTCCTTCACTGCCCCTGTCATCACACTTGCACAACCTGTTTGAACACACATGCACAAACACAGATATAAACAGATGAATGAGCCACCACTGATGTTCCTGTAGTGTGTGGCTCAGTTGCCTTATTGGCCATAATTTTCCTACCTCACAAGTAACCTCTCTCCCCTCTTTCTCTCATTTCTTTCACGTTTCGCTCCAATGAACCAACTAATTTTTATCCAAAAACACTGACCCAAATGGGCCATATGAAAGTGCAGTGGGGTATACAATTTTTGTTTGACGACGTCTGCCTTTCTCCTGTGTTTTCTTTTGCATTACACCATTATTTGCATCATTGAGTGTACATATGCAATGTGCAAATCTCCTCAGGTGGATATAATCTTTCTTTCTTTCTTTCTTTCTTTCTTTCTTTCTTATAAAAAAATTATAAAAATTACAAAATTTAACAAATGGTTTGAATTAAATACACACTACCGTTCAAAAGTAAGATTTTTTTCTAAAAGAAATGAATACTTTTATTCAGCAAGGATGCATTACACTCATAAGAAAATGACAGTAAAGACATTTAAAATGTTACAAAATATTTCTATTTCAAATAAATTATGTTCTTTTAAACTTTCTATTCATAAAAGTATTCTAAAAGAAAAGGTATTGCGATTTCCACAAATATATTAAGCAGCACTGTTTTAAACATTGACAATAAGAAATGGTATTTAATCAAAAATAAAAGCAGTCTTGGTGAGCATAAGAGACTTTGATTTTGATTGGTAGTAATAATTAATAATTAAAACAATTGAGATTGAGGTCAAATATGAAAGATAAAATAAAGTGAGAAAACTAAAGACTAAAGACAACAAGAATCAGCAATAATAAACATAAGTTCAGTGTTAGATACAAGTGCAGATACAAGTGAAATCACTATTCCTCATACTTTTATAAACAAGTACTGTGGCATTATCAATCAATCAATCAATCAATCAATCAATCTATCGATCTATCTATCGATCTATCTATCTATCTATCTATCTATGTTAATATGGTATCATAGAACAATTTTTTAAGATTATTATTCAGACACAGTCTTTCCTCTTGTGGAGGCCATGTTTTCCTGCGTCTTCTGGTTATACATCTTGTCAAGGTTGTTCTCCATTTTTGAAACACAAATAGTCAGCAATAGTCAAGGTGTAGTGTTTTATCCTTAAAAAGGTTTCTGGTGATATAATTATGTTTCATTTGTGGTGTAATTTGAATTAAATCAAATTAGTTTTGCAGTATTGCTCTGTTCCAAAGATTAGTGTGATGTACTGTAAATGGACCTTCTAGTTTGTTTGTAGTACCTTTATAATTAATTTATATTGGCCGAATTCTGCACTGCATTACTTATTTGAGGGTTTCCAATTTACTAGTTAGACATGTTTGCAGAATTCTGCATCCAAGAATCAAATGTTTTTCCTTATTTGACGAATTCTCGGTAGAGATACTCTCGCTATCATTACCTGCATCCATCAGGGCCGAGAGAATGGAAGCCGGACTTGCAAATGTCACACTTTACACCAGACACACCTGGCCGACACACACACACTCCCTCTGCATCACACTGCAAACTCACAGAGCCTGAAGAGAGACAGAGAGAAGACAGGTTTTGCCAGACTGACCTTTGGGTCTTTTAATGAGTACATGGATAGTTTTAGTTGCATTAAAGAATTATTTCCTCGTCAAAAAATTCTTCCAATAAAGGTTAATAAATGCGAATTTTAACATATTTTATACACACATTTTGCCACCTGAAGCAAAATCAGATATTTCAGATACAAGACGAACGCGATTAACATGTAATTAAACAGTGACAAATAATTTTAAAAGTGCAAATTTTTTCCTCCTTGCATTCTGGGAATTTTAAATCATTAATATTGCAATATCTAAATGTACATTAATATTAAAAACATATCTGAAGTTGTTTAAAAAAAAAAAAAAATGTCCCCCATATTTATCACCTGTAGTCTTGCACATTAGCTGTTTCCAAGATCCACTTTTTTTATGTGCATTTTGGGATATCGCATAGAAAAAGCTGGATTGAAATACCAAGATGCACATAAATTCGAAAAATGTGTATAAACAACGTATGCGCTCAATTGAGGCGGATACATTTTTTGTCCGATGATGATGGAAACACATTTACCGAATAAATCCCTCCATGCGCAACAAAAAACTCATGTGACTTTGCCTCAACTGTGGATGTGACTGGATAACTGGACTAACAAGCAGACCAGTTTCAATTCACAGCACCTCAAATGTTGGTTTGATCATTCTGAAATGCCTGTGCCAAAGTATGCCATCAGAATAATTTTGCACAACTTTGGATGGAAACATAACTATTGCTAGTGCTACTATTGTAGAAAATCCCTGTTTGAATTTCTGTGGATGTGTGTTTGTGTGACTTATTTTTCCCACTGTAGTTTCTTCAGAGCTGTAGGCTATATTTGTATGTATATATGTACATTTGTATGTATACTGTATGTACATTTGTAGTGTATGAGAAAGAGAGCATTTAAGTCCGAGTATGGGTTAATGTAAGATACTAGTGAAAGTGTGCATGAGTGTGACTAATGCACAATTGCTTTGCTGAGTGTGTGTGCGTGTAACTCACCCATTGCATTACAGTTGCAGTCTTGGCAGGGCTGTTGCGGTAATGATCTAAAGAAGTTCTCTCTGCATCGCTCACAGTGAGGGCCAGCTGTGTTTTCCCTGCAGCCAACACAGCGCCCCCCACTTCCTGTGCTGCGGTACTGCTCAGCATCAAACACGCATTCATCAGCAAGACCACTGCAGTTACACTCTGAGAAGTAACAGAAACAAGTGGAGGAAAAGATATGGATGAAACAAAACAAAAGATACAAAAATACCAAACTGCTTAGAAATAGCAATGGACATTCATTTAAACCAGCATGTTCAGTTTCATTAGGCCTTAGAACACACACACACACACACACACACACACACACACACACACACACACACACACACACACACACACACACACACACACCCTAATAAGCTCCCTTGCCACAGGCCCCTTCTGTCTTGTGGGACATGACTCGTTTTATTACAGTTCCGTCAGTCTATTGACTCTGCAATAACCATCACATTATCACTCTCTAATGGGATACAGTTTCTTGAGTTGCCACTGAAGAAAGGATTACACACCATTATACTAGAAGAGACATACAACAGATAGGGAGAAATGCTTATTAAAGGAAATGTACAATTTTATTTTTTGACATTAAAATACTTTCTACGACAGACAACTATAAGAAAGCAATTTTTGCATTTCACCAAAATGTTCACTACCATTCAAAATATTCTATTTCAAATCAATTTCTACTTCAAATAAATGCTGTTTTTTTTTTCTTCTTCTACTATTTTTCAAAGAAACTTGAAAAAAAATATTAAGCAGCGCAACTATATTTTCAACCATGATAATAATAAGATCAGCATATTAGAATGATTTCTGAAGGATCTGAAGTCTGGTGTAATGATGGTGAAAGTTCAGCTTTGCCGTTACAGGAATAAATGACATTTTAAAATATATATTTAAAAAATATTTATTTTATTCAAATATAAAAGAGTTGTTTTAAATTGTCACAATATTTCACAACTGTTTTTACTATATTTTGCAGCTTTGGTGAGCATAAATTTGGTACCGACCTCAAACTTTTGAACGGTAGTGTCCATGGCTCAGGCACTTAAACACTGTTTTTTTGAAAACCTGGCCAAACACAGCAACATTAAGTGCACGTACAATACATGACTTGTGAATGAAATTCATGAAATGTTGATTTTAATTAAAAAAAAACAGTAATTTGATTTTTTGTTTAAAAAATGCATTAATGTAAATGCAGGCGTTTTTGGGACTAACAGATCTAGATAAAGTGATTGTAGCTCGGCTTCATCGATCATGTAAACTTGTTTATTGGACTACAATTGGCCTCTGCATTAAGCGCATGATTCAAAAGAAAGATGACATGCAATGTGTATTTAATACTTAAAATACTCGATTAGACATTGTGTCATACATATATAGAAGAATGAAGACTGTAGACTGTAGATCAACTACCAAAAACCTGATGGAGCTCCATTATAACTGTGCAACGTACTTATTGATTTAACCAACAACGTTAACGTGGGGCAGGACCACGTGTTTATTGAACATGAAGTGTTCAGGAAACCTGTTTGAAAACATCTTCACCTTTAAATAAAAAGTATTACTGTAAAATGATTGTGTTCAATGACAGCAACACCCAGCCAAAACAAAAGAACTGCGAACAAACCTAAGAAAAAATTATATTTTCTGGTCAGTTAAAAAGTGGCGGGTTTCATGTAGTTGCAACATGTACTTATAAATATTTTAGTAAATATGCTTGTTAAAGAGATGTGTGGATGTGATGAATAAATATTTCTAGGTTGTCCTAATTACTCTTCAATTTTTTTGATGGATGCAGCCATGCAAAGAATAGCAATTTAACAAACCATTTATATTGCAGAAGTTGTGGTAACAAACCGTCAAAAATGGCTGAGAAAAACAAGCATTTTTTTTTTGCTGCAAGCTAGATTTTCATCTTTTATCTCATGGTTTCTCTCCACTTTCAAACTAGAGGGTAAAAAAGACGTCCTTAGTCAATTAACGTATCTGTTTGAAGCATTACGAGAGAGACATATGGTGGCAGCTCTGCGAGTCTGCCATGCAAACGATAAACTTGGCACAGTATGTGATGAAGAACTTTGTAAAGCAACCATGCATGGAATGCATCTGCAGTTGATTCCACCTCCTCACCAATAGATAGTGCTGCTTTTGAAACCAAAAACTTGTTTATTCACTAAATTCACTTTGATGGGAAGGGACAACAATTACCAACAGAAACCCATCTGTTGACCACTGAAAGTTAATTAAAGGAACGTGGAGCTTAGTGGAATACAGAATGAAAATAATTAACATGGCTTTTTTCGGCTTATGGGCTTGTCAGAATTGCCAATTACAGCATTCCCCTAAAGTATTTACCAGAGACGCATGACAGCACACGAACATACAACACATTACACAAATGAAACTTTCTTAGTTACTGTGCTAAAAGGCTAACCGATGCGTTGTTTGATTGAATTACTGACTGGTGTGAGCATAACCCCATTTCCAGAAAAGGACATTTTGTAAAATGCAATAAAATCAAGAATCTGTGGTTTGTTAACTCTTTTTAAATTTATTCAAGTGACAAAAGCACAAAGAAAGGTTTTCCAATGTTTTCCCTGACCAACTTAATTGTATTTTGTAAATATAAACAAATTTGTATTTTGATGGCTGCAACACACTCCAAAAAAGTTGGGACAGAGGCATGTTTACCACTGTGTCACATCACCTTTACTTTTACTTACACTTTTTAACTGTTTGGAAATTGAGGATAGTAATAGTTGCAGTTTTGCAGGTGGAATTTTTGCCCAATCTCGCAATACACAAGACAGCTGCTCAACTGTCCCTTTTTCCCAGTGTAGCAGACTATGTTAAGTGACAAGGGTTTTCCAAAGTACTTCTGAGCCCATGTGGCTATTTTTAACACCGTATAACGGTTTCTCATGCAATGCCATCTGAGGACTCGAAGATGGCGCACATTCAACGGAGGTATGCAGAGGAATGAGCTTCGTATGTGGATTTTTTGTTTTCTTCAAACTAGGTTCTTCTCTGTCTGCTGGTCAAACAGGACCAAACTCAATTGCGTTTGCAATGATTGAAGCTGTTTTTTTTTGTTTTTTTTTGGTATATATTTTATAGTTTTCACATGATTGTATATAATTTTATTCAGTATTACTGTGCGATTACTGTATTATGTTTAATACAATGTTGCTTCAGTTAAAAACAAAAACGCATACTGCCCACTCAATTGGACATCTGAAAATATATTTGTAAAATATGTGTAAAAAAAGTTTTTGGGCCCAAAATAAAACCACACACTGAGAAAAGTGAAAAAAATTCAATCACAACCAATGTTCAAAACGCAACAAGTTAACTTTTTTTGAACGTTGATTTGAGAAGGTAAAACTCTGTTAGCTCTAACTGAATTTCATGTTTAATGAACTTTAAAACATTTAAAAATATGATGCTGATGTGGAGACTTAAATAGATGCTAAATTTCTCAGATAGGCTACTTTAAAGACAACGCACAGATGGGCCCTCAGCTAGAACTTCAGTTTCTTGATTGATTTAAATTTACATGTTAGTTTGAAACTGAGAAAACTGATGAAAACCATTTATTATTAATTAGTCAAATGAAAAACATTGTTAAAATGGATAATGTAATGTATAATTTACTTGGGGCCAAAAGCACCTTTTCTTGATTAAAATCTCAATGGATTACAGTGTCACTAAATTAATTAACCAGGTGATGAAACTTGCAGGATTAACTTCAAGCTTTTTATAAGATCATAAAAAGAAACAAAGTGTAGAATAAATGTTTTGATACAATATAGTTGTGTAGCAGAACACACACGAAAATAGGAATATATATATATTTTTTACTAGGGGGGGTGAATTGCTGTTTCATGCATACTGAGTTTTTTACACTGTTAAAGAGTTGGATTCCCATGCTAAACATGGACAAAGTTTCAAAAGTTAAGTTGTACGTTTGAAGGAGTATTTTTGTTCCAAAAATACTCCTTCCGGTTTGTCACAAGTTTCGGAAAGTTTTTTTCGAGTATGGCTCTGTCTTACGTAAGATAGAGCGGAATTTCCTTATATGGGTCCTAAGGGCACTTCTCCGCGGCCGCGCGCGCACTCGCAGACCAGAGAGAGAAGAGAGCGAAAGCAGTACGTTACCTCAAAGCGCTATGCTCGGCTTTTAGGGAAGTCAATGTCACCAAAGAAGTGGGTTTTTGGTTGGCAGGGCAAGACAACCCTGCACAGATTCCCAAAGAACCCAGCGTTAAGGGAATAGTGGATGGAGTTTGTTTTTTCGAAGCATCAACGGAGGTTGTGCACGACTCTTTGTTCCCTGCATTTCGACGATGATTGTTTTATAAACAAAGCCCAGATCGACTTATTTGCAGATCGTCTAATGCTTAAGGATCGAGCAGTCACGGTGAGTAAACTACTTCAAATGTCTCTCTGTGTTGTTGTTAGATCAGTTAGCACAGCTATAGCACACCGCCCACACGGCCCGCCCCCAGCCGCTCGGTTTTTTCCGGAAAGACTCGGTACAGCCAATCTTTCACCTCTAAATATAATAAAACTAAAGACGTTTTGGAGATATGAAGGATGCAATACTACTCTATAGGTACTCAAGATTAACAGGAGATTGAGTGAAAATGAGCATTTCACCCCCCCTTTAATCATAAACACAGGAGAAATACACGTTAAAGATCCATTCATTTAAAAGGGACTGAACAAAACAGGGAGTTTAAATACAAGACGAACCAAATGACTGACAGTTGATAATCATACGTAACCACAGAAACAAACGAGGAGATAATCAGTAACCAAAACTGAACGGAATATCAAAATAAGAGTCTGTATGTGTATATATATATATATATGTGGTTTTAGGCCGATCATGATAGGCCGATCATGATAGGCCGATCATGATAGCATGATAGCAGATCATGGAGATATTATATATATATATATATATATATATATATATATATATATATATATATATATATATATATATATGTATATATATATATATATATGTATATATATATATATATATATATATATATATATATATATGTATATATATATATATAGGCTATATTATACTTTATACATTATACATCACATCTGAGTGTAGGATTTTCAGGTTTGTGATGGATCTACTCCAAATAGACAAATAATCAGGCCGTACTCACTCACACACTGGTTGGCTGAATCAGCGGTGGCCCGTGCCCATGGCCGGTCCTGGTAGAAGAGAGCACAGTGCTGACAGTCGACCCCTGCAGTGTTGTGCTTACAATCACACACCAAACCTCCCTCCTTATTGGTTATGCAGTCACTGGCATGGCCGTTACACTTGCATCTGCAAGACAGTTGAGAGCGCATTATTAGCATTATTTCAAGGCTCATTGTATTCTGTGGACACTCATAAAAAAAAATCACTTTGCCGAAAAAAAAAAAGCTCAGGATGTGGCATTCTGAGACAAGATTTACAAATGAGCCAGATGGTTAAATTTAAAACCAAATGACATCAAAACACAAAGCAAAATTTTATATGCTACAGGGACCTTAATAGAGAATATGAATTGGCAGAGTTGATCAATATGTCAAAAATACTAAGTAGAATCACATTCTGACCACAACGTTTGCCATTTGTTTGGCAGAAATTACAGCTTAGCAAGTGTTGTGTATTTTCACCAACTTGCACTGATAACTAGTATTAACATTTGTGCACTTTATTATGAAGAAAAAAAAAAAAAAACAGAGAAAAGGCAAATAGACACTTTGATATACAATATGAGCTGATAATGAAAAAAAAACAAAAGCCGACATGCACAAACTATATACAGATGGCGAAAAAACACACAAATACACAAACACTGTCTCTTCCACATCCTGTTTATACTACTAATACACTTAAGATGTAGAACACAGATCAAATGGCTGGCAAAACTCTCTCTCTCTCTTAATGAAGCACAGCTCCTCTTGGTATTACATCACTCACTTGCCATTTTCCGTCATTTGCTCCCATTCTCTAATTTCTCTTGGTCAGTAAACATCTGCCAATGAAACAACGGTGGCAGCTAAAACACATTCAACATTAATCGTGTTTATTCACCTGCCCCCCACGGAGAAATCAGATATGGCATAAAAATACGAGCGAAGCACTTTGGCATCTTTGAAGAACTCGTCTCCAAAAGTGTTTAATCTGTCCAGAGAGATGAGAATATCTGTAGCCGTCACCCAGTCCTACAGAGAGGAAGAGAGAGGAAAGTAAAATCAGAGAGAAAATGCATTAAACTGAACACAAGTGACAGTAGAGTATTTTCAGCCTGATCTCACGGCAATTCGTACGAATTCTACGAGGTGGCTAATTTGTACGAATTCATACGACCTCACTCGCACGAATTAGTACAATTTTTGCTAAATCGTACATATTTTACGAATTGCCCAACCGTGGGTTTAGACAAATCGTACAAAGTTTAGACAAATCGTACAAAGTACAAAGGACAATGTAAAATTCCAACGCTATCTCACGACCAATTCGTACGAATTCGTACGAATTAGCCACCTTTTTATCACTCGTACGAATTCGTACGAATTGGTCGTGAGATAGCGTTGGAATTTTACATTTCCATTTCAAATGCTGTTCTTTTGAACTCTCTATACTTAGTTTAAAGAATCCTGAAAAATACGTAATGGTTTCCACAAAAATTATTAAGCAGCAAAAGCACAACTTTTTTCAACATTACTAATCAGAAATGTTTCTTGAGCACCAAATGTATCAATGTATTAAAATAAATCTAAATATTATTTGAAGAATATTTACTTCATATTAGGTTGACAACTTATTGCTTAAAACTACGGGTTGTATAAAACAAAATAATTATGATTGAGCTCAGAATCTTTAGAATAATCTTAGATTAAAACCATAAATCATATATCAGCTTTAATTCAGTAAAGGTGTTAAATTTCAGAATGCATTTTATTAACAGTTTAGAAGTAAGTTCAAAAACAGATGTAGTTAAGGTGAGAGGTCATAGAAAATAGAGTACAGTTAGATACCATAATATTTTTCATAATTCTTGTGTTGAAGTGAACTTCAAGGAAAACAAAGCTAGCACCTCTGTGTATTCATGTATATGTGATATAGACCAAAGCATAAAGAATGAGATGGTAGAAAGAAATAGAGCCTTCCTCATTTTTATTTTGTATGTGTGCAGCTGTGTGTCTGGTCAAGTGTGTGTTTTGGTTTGATCATGTGTGTTAGTGTGAAAGCAATAGAGTTTGGTCATCCTTATCAGTGGCTGGCTTGTTGACCCCTGTTCTGTCCGTGTTAATGGGTTTTGAGCCCAGTGTGACAGCCTGGCGCGTGTAGGTGAGAGCACACATCTTTCATTCTGGGGGAACAAGATAAAAAAGGAGCGGAGCTGGCCAGCACGTCCCTGCCTCTCGGAGGGATGGTAAAGTTTATTCCTTTTTAGAGCAGTTGAGTAAACAAAAGAAAGAAACAAATAACCCCTCCATGTCTCTTTGTCTTTCTAACGATGCTCGTCTGACTCTGCTTCTGTTTTTACTATACATGTCGCTCTGTTCTTCTGCTTCCACTTCTCTGTGTACAATATTCTCTATCTTCCCCTCAGAGTGTCTCTCTTTTCTCTCACCCATCCTTAGCTCTCCACAGTTTTTTAATGCCTACTTTACTTTTTCAACTCTCTCTCTCCTGTGCCTCTCTTGTTTTTGTTTTTGCAGTTCTTGTGCATCATGCAGAAAAGGTCTTATTTTGGGGGCGAAACAATGTGCAATGAATCATAAACAATAACAGCTCCAATACTACAGAGTGAGAGGAAGCTATAGAGAGAGAGATACAAGCTGTGTTCTACAATCTAATGAGTTACCTATAGGCAGTATTTTAAGTCATTGTGGATGCGCTGCCGACGTGAAAGCTGTGCCAAAAGGTAGGCAACTTAATTATGCTGCCTTCTAAGATGTCTTCTTTTAGCAAATGACTGGCACCACTGCATTTATCCCTTACAGTGGTGGCAATTATCACACACTACAACAAACTCCAAGATGTACAAGATATTTAAGTATATAATGCATAAAAAATTATAAAAAATATAATATAATAAAATGTAATATAAAATATACGGTTAGACTTTATTTTAAGTTGCAGTGTAATTATACATTTAAGTACTAAGTAATAATAATGAACTACATGTACTTACTATAGGGTTAGGATTATGGTTTGGTTTTGGTTTAGGGTCAGTTGTATGTAGGGCATACTACATGTAACACGTAACAAGGACACTGTAAAGTGTTACCAAATATACATATTGTATAAAATCATTCAATACTTAAAACCATATTAAAAGTATTAAAACTGAAGTAATAAATAATTCAAAAACGACTGGTAACACTTTACAATAAGGTTTCATTTGTTATCATTGTATTAACTAACATGAACTAACAATGAGCAATATATCTTTTTTTTACAGTATTTATTAATCTTTGTTTATGTTAGTTAATAAAAATCCAGCTGTTCATTGTTTGTTCATGTTAGTTCACAGTGCATTAATGTTAACAAATACATTTTTTGTTTTTAAATATGTAGGCCTACTAGTAAATGTTAATTAACATTAACTGACATTAATAAATTCTGTAGACGTATTGTTCAGTCCTATTCTCATTTGATTTTAATAATGAAATTAAAATTAAGATTAATAAGTGCTAGAAGTAACCTATTGTTCATTTTTAGTTTATGTTGACTAAGTAGGCCTAGTTAAATGTTTTTAATGTGCTTTAAGACAAACCATGTGCAAATTCATAAGTCAACAGCAACACCATTGCGGAGTATTTTCTCCTTAAAACTGCAGTGAAAAAAGACAGTCTCAAAAACGCGGTTTAAAGGGTAACAATTTAATTAAAGGTGCTCTAAGCGATGTTGGGTGACGTCTTGGGTGACTTCTTGTTGACGTTCGAAGTATTGTCAAACAAAACGGAGGCTAGCTCGACCCTCCCTCCTCCTCATCCCGTCCCCTCCCCCTCCCTTCAGTGCTTCCTGAAAACAGGCTTTTCCCTCTTCTTTGCTATTTGTTCATCGGAACGTCGTCTCTTTGGCCGTGTGTCGGCCATATCAAAATTTAAGAGAATATAATTCTAACGTTAGTCGTTGTCGTTGTCTAGGACATCTCTCCTCTAGCTAACTTCCCTCTTCATGCTTCTCTCTCCTCCACTCCCCACACCCCCCTTCATGTGCACGCGCACTAACCCCCCAACCCCCACCCCCAAATCATTCTTGTCGCTTATTGGCTGGAACACTGTTTGTTATGTTTTGTGGTGCAGGTTGGCCAAGTTTGTTTTTGTTGCCATTTGTGGAGCCTGGGCTGTCTACAGAGACCGCGTTTTTTTACAGTGTGTTCAGGGGACAGGCAGCTAGCAGGCAGGATAGTGAGGAGATGTTTGCTGTATATGTGACAAAAAATGTTTCAGCCTAAAAAACGAGTGACATTGCTTAGAGCACCTTTAAAGGGTACTTTAAATATGAAACTAAAACCGCCAGTAGGTGGCGGCAAGTCACTATCTTAATAAGTGAGTTGAGGGAGTCATTCATTCAACCGATTTGTTCAAACGGCTGATTCATTCAGGAAAAGCAAGTGATTGTTCATTGAATCGTTAAAATGATTCGTTCAAAACGCGGATCAGTCCAAACATCATCGCTGTCTGTTGCATTGAGACTCTGCTATGGTTTCATTTTGAAATTCTTGTCGGCAAAATAAAGGGAAAACAAACAATATTGACAATATTGTGTCTAAAAAGTTAATCACAATGTTAACTTATTGTTAATTTAACTGTTGTATAAAATAAATATCACATTTGCAAGTGTGCACTCTTGCTCATGTGATATTCTAACATAATACGATATAAATAAGACAAAAAACTAATTTGGGGATATACAGTAGGCTACATAACTGCACACATCACGCAGTGATAGCAAAGCATGAGAGACAAATGCGATGTCAGCTCGCAGTGCCTCGTACAGTTAAAACATTGATTACAATATCATCATAGATAATACATATTGCACACTCCTAAGCACATACAGAATGAACTTACAATTGAACTGACATTTTCCAACTTTCTTCTCCTTTCTCTCCTCCTTTCAGGTGCAGGAGACAGAGACGTGGCTAATATACGGCGAATGACGCGAATTGTCATGTGAACAAGCAAATCCACAAAGATAGAACAATAAAAAAGAATACGTACGCTAATTAGAACATTTTAATTTGGAAACCATTTAGATACGTCTAAGTCAAAGTGTCATCTAAAATTTAAGACCTTTCATAAGTAAAAATAATACTTTTTAAGACTTTGTATGGCCTTAAATTAAAAAAAAATCTAATTTAAGACTTTTTAAGGATCCGCAAGAACCCTGTTTCACATTAAGCAGCACAACTGATTTCAACATTGATAATAATCAGAAATGTTTCTTGAGCAGCAAATCAGCATATTAGAATGATTTCCGAAGGATAATGTGACTGACAACTAGACTGGCTTATTTAAATAAGCTGATGACTAATTAACTGAGGATAGTGATCAGGTACAGTATCAAAGGTGGGCTTGTATGAGCCAACAGAAAAGCAAAGAGATGCTTAGCTTTCTTTATGTGCCGGTTTATGAGTCAGGATTGGAACTGTTTTGTCATCTCACTGCACATTTGCCATGATTAATCATTTTGCCACTTCACATCTCAGCTTACAGGCTCAAACCCTGTGCCAAGAAAGAAAGTCCCCTGGGTTAGTATTAAAAGCACATGTAATGCCATGAGGCAACTATCAAAAGACATTAATGGAATATGGATTATGGATATGGAATATGGATATGGATTAATGGCTAATCCATTGATTAATGGCTAATCCAAAAATGGAATATGGATATGGATTAATGGCTAATCCATAACTGTAAATATGGCACCAGAATATGCCTACAAATAAAGTTAATTTGAAAAACTGAGAGACAGATTAAAAAATAACTTCCTATTGAACAAGCATTCAAATTTCCATTAAAAGAGCTCAAAGGGTTAATATTCTAACACAAATGATCCAGTTATCTATGGCAGTGACATTTAAAGTAATGCAGATTGTAATGAAAAAAAAAACTTAAATAAAAAAAAACTTCAATTTTTCGCTCTGAACTATGGCTGAACTATGGCTAGCATCCCAGCTGAACTATGGCTAATTGTCTCGAGTGAGCTGCTCTTTGAAATATTACTTACATGGCAGGATGGAAGTATTATTTGAGAGGTTAATTATTAGATAGTTTATTGGTGGTTCTTTGCACAAACAGCAGCAAGCACTTAATTAGTCTTCATTTGCTTCGACCAGTTTGGCTGATGAGTTCAGAAAAACTGCTGACTAAGGACAAAGCGTTTAAGTGAAAATTGAGAAATAGTGTCTCTGTTCTCAATCTCTTGTCTGTTTTAATTTATTTTTCTCCTTTGAAGAGTTTAGAGTCACACTTTCTACTTTTTGTACAGCATTTCTTGAAATGTTTCACCCCCACCCCTGGCAATTCAATTCTCAATTGCATTTTCTGTTTTCGCATCTTGCGGTTTTGCATCACCCTTCTACGTGCTCTCTCCATCCTCCTGCCATCTAAAGTCTCCTCCCCTCTTATATGGGTCGTAGCCAGGAGGGTCTTCATGATTAGAATGCATCAGGAAGAGGCTTGTCCCTCATTTCAAACTGAATAACATTTTTTAATTTGATTGCTTAAGTTCACTGTGCTACTCGTTTTATGTGCTCTATCTCTCATTCTCATTCAAAGCTGGTGTTCCATTTTAAAATCCAGCTCTCAGCCAGAGAGAGAAAGAGAGAGAGAGAGAGAGAGAGAGAGAGAGAGAGAGAGAGAGAGAGAGAGAGAGAGAGAGAGAGAGAGAGAGAGAGAGAGAGAGAGAGAGAGAGAGAGAGCATGCATGCCAATTTAATGGATGACTGAACAAATTAAATTTGAATTCGCAAGACAACTTTCATCTTCAGCATGGATTTTGTTGGTGTGGGAAAAATATATATAATAATGCCTTTCAGACTAAAAAAACAAATATCCCCCTTTGAAGTAATCCATTACTTTGCAGAAAACATTCAAGTATCTGGTTACAAGGTGTGTTTTCACCTTGTTACCAGCCAAATTGTTTAATAATGATGAAAAAGGAAAAGCCTGCATACATTAATGGTTTAACATCAGACTCCTCTCCCTAAACAATGTCTGAATAAGTGCAGAAAGCGGTGCAGTGCAGGGATGACATCAGAACCCGGAAATCTAATTTGTCACTGGTTCCTTTGAGATTTCACCATGGGGTTTTATAGGGGTTTTCAATTTATAAGTAAACTAAAGCCTGTGGTAAACATAACTTGGCAATAGGCTTTTTGTTCAACAACCTGAACTGCACACACCCACACCTATCACACGATGAAGAAAGACGAAGGCAGATCAACAAAGACGAGGTTTAATCACAGACAAGTGATAGACAATAACAGCGTGTGCTACACACACAAAATATAACCGACGAGGGACTGAACATAACAGGGAGTATTAAGTACACAAGGCAAATGAGGTAACTAAACAGGAACAGCTGGCAAGACTTAACTAATTAGAAACCACAGTGACTATGAGAACTAATACAGACAAGACAGAAACTAAACATACATGTGACAGCACCCTAATCTGTATTATCTAGACGTTTTCAAAAATAAACATAAGTGCTTCAAAATTCGTGTTTTTCGGTATGGGTCATTGTAATTTACTTTGTAGAAACGTTGTTGGTCACCAATGCTGCATTTATTTGGTATACAAATGTATTAAATTTAATGTGGTAAATGTATTATTTTTTTAAAGTGTTGTCTATTTTAATATATTTTAAAATGTCATTTATACCTGTGATTGCAAGACTGAATTTTCAGCATCATTACTGCAGTTTTCAGTGTCACATGATCCTTCAGAAATCATTCTAATAGGCTGATTTGGTGCTCAAGAAAATTTTCTTTTTATTATCAATGTTGAAAACAGTTGTGCTGCTTAATATTCTTTTGGAAACCATGATAGGCCTAAATTTTTTTAGTATTCTTTGAAAAAAAAATAGAAAGCATTTATTTAAAATTTGTATAGATAGAAAGATATATACTTCTGAATAGTAGTTTATAAAAATAAATAAATAAACAAACAAAACAAACCATTACTTAAAATCAAGTGCTAGTCATCAAATTGTCCCAAATTAAAAATGTAAAAAATAAGATCACAGAACACTGAACTTTAAAGATTTTATACAACCTTTTCAAACGTTTAGTTTAGCAGACATGACTGCATAGAGCATACTGCGAGTGCTGTTTTCCCCTCTTTAAGCTTTTTTCTTCTCTCAAATTATTCTCAGATTGAAATACAACCCAGGGGGCCTCTTGTCTCTGTCATCTGATTTGAAGTTCAAACTTCCTTCCTTTTCTCTCATTTTTTTTCTTCTGAGAGGTTTAAGAGTGGAAAAGTTAAATTCTATCAACACAAATGCACAGCACGAGACACACTAGGATAAAATGCTATATTAAAGGCAGGATGCTGTCTGCTGGCATCAAAGCTTATTAAATATGGTTTTGCAGAGGAGACAGAATGGGTCAACCATGTGTCAGGGTGTGCCTCTTTTTTTAATGTAATTAATCTTACAATATTAGTATGTTAATACTGATAACATGTTCATTTCTCAATTACACAACTACTAAATGAGGTTATAGCTAGTGGTAGTTATTTAATATGCCTACTTGGCCTATAGGTTTAGGATCAATAGAAAACGTTTGGCAATATCAGCCTCTGGTAAAGTTAAATAAAAAAACAATACCTTTATAGGGTAAAAATAAACAGACTCAGGCCACTGATGAAACAAGTGCTGTCAATCGATTCAGTAATTTAGGGTGAGTTCACACTTTGCAGTTCGGTTCTTTTTGTCCGGACCAAAAAAGAAAATGATACATTTAGTACTGGTTTACTTAGCGTTCACACCATAATTTTTTAACAGCAAACCTAAAGAATATATTTTATGATGTATATTTTGCAACAGAACTTAAACATCAAAACAGTGTTGTGTGCTGGGCTGGGCTTAATGCACTCGTTCTATGTGCGTACATATGATGATATTTTTTTCCAGCTGAGAACTCACAAAGAGTTAAGAAAATGTGCAATGGAATCAAAACACAAAACAGCACCTGTAATATACAACGACTATGACAAGAAAAAACAGGTATGATTGAGCATTCTGTCCTTTTAAAAGGTGGCATCTTGTGACATTAGGCCTACGTTCTGTTTTTGGTGCGTTTAGATGTCTTTCCATGTTGCGTTCATATCTCAGTAGAACTGCATGTTTGTTTGGAAGTGGACGGAGACCAACCTTTTCAGGGGTTTTGGTCAGTCTGGTTAGACTTCCAATATTATGGCTATGCTGAGTGTGGGCCAGTAAGAAAACTAATTTAGATATTTTGGAAAAATGAGAACACAACAGGAAATAGGAAAAAAATTGTATCATAACTCTTGCTCTCTAATTTTTTATTGATTTTGTTAAACATTTTTAGCAGGGTATTTCTTTTGAGTTTTGAATAACAGCTCTGAGTCTTCTCCTATAATGCCTGATGAGTTTGGAGAACCTGACAAGAGATCAGAGACCATTCCTCCATACAGAATCTCTCCAGATCCTTCAGATTCCCAGATCCATGTTGGCACTTCTTCTCTTCAGTTCAGTCCACTCATTTTCTGTAGGGTTCAGGTCTGGGGACTGGGGTGGCCATTGCAGATGCTTGGTTTTGTGCTCAGTAACCCATTTTTGTTTTGATTTTGATGTTTGTTTTTGGATCAGTGTCCTGTTGGAAGATCCAAACATGGCCTGTTATAAGATTTCTAGCAGAGGTTATCAGGTTTTGATTTTTTATCTCTTGGTATTTGATCGAATCCATGATGCCGTGTATCTGAACAAGATGTCCAGGACCTCTGGCAGAAAATTAGCAGCATTAAAGATACTGCAGAGTATTTCATTTTACATATGGGGTTCTTTTTATAACGGGCCATGTTTGGATCTTCTAACAGGACAGTGACCCAAAAACAAACATCAGAATCAAAACAAAAATGGGTCACTGAGCACAAAACCAAGCATCTGCAATGGCCATCCCAGTCCCCAGACCTGAACCCTACAGAAAATGAGTGGGCTGAACTGAAGAGAAGAAGTGCCAACAGGGATCTGGGAATCTGAAGGATCTGGAGAGATTTTGTATGGAGGAATGATCTCTGATCTCTTGTCAGGTGTTCTCCAAACTCATCAGGCATTATAGGAGAAGACTCAGAGCTGTTATCTTGGAAAAAGGAGGTTGCAAAAATTATTTAATAAAAGGGGGCCAATAATTGTTCCCAATGTGTTCTGGAGAAAAACATTTATTTCATAATGTGATTTCCCCCCCACTTTCATTTCTTTTACTTCAATAAAAGGTTAGATTTTTGCATTTTTTTAAAAAATATATAAAATATCAAAAGGATAAACAATGCAGATTTCTTTTTTACAGCCATCTTTGATCATATTTACCAAGGGGGAAAATAATTCTGACCAGCACTGTAGGAGTCAGAGACATATAATGATAGCCATGAAATTACGCTAAGCAAGATAAATGAGTCGGTTATTCTACTCCAAAATTTTTACTATTGTCATTAACCACAATACATCTGTTTTGGAAGAGACACTGCAGTGGAAATGTTCATGACTGATACAAATAAAACAATTTTTCTGTCATGTATGTATATACACAATTGGAAGTTGTTAGTAGGCAAATAAACTAGTGAGAGTGTGAATCAAGTGTATTTTCTGAAGGTCTACAGGACCAAAATGTCCATAGCTGCAGTCAGAAACACCCATATAAGTGTGTATTCACCTACTGTATTAAACAGTTAGGTGAGCTCTGGCAGCTGCCTGTCACCTTTGATTTTCTGAACTTCATCTGATGGCTGTGACTGCATCTCTGTGTGGAAGAAGCTCCCTAGAAATCTTTGGGAAAAGTTGCAGGCTGTATTTAGTAGCACGGCATGCTGAGCACACTCATGTTTAGCCGCGAGATTCTGCTCTGAAAGTCTGAGAGTTAGAGAAGCTTGACAGTGAGGTGTATTTCCCTCAAAGCTTTCCGCTGGAACAACAAAGCACAACCATCTACATATCTATAGGCCGAGGAGATGAGCTGCTGACTAAAACAGCAAGTTATTGTCAACAAGCCATGAAGGTAAATATTTACGCATTTACACTGTAAATCCCTTAGGATTACATTAGAAATTATTCATGTTTATATTTGGCATTCTAAAATATGTATCCAGATGGACTGAATATAAAATCATTCTACTGCATTACATGACAGACAAAATCTCATTGTAAAATAACATGACGTACCTGTAACACAGCACTCTGGTCGAAGTTGTAGGCACTGGGTCGTCCTTCCAATGTGGAGAAGGCCACATTTCCGCCGGTAAGTGGAGAGATGTCACTAAACTCATCCGTGCAGAGTGCCGTCCTTTCCTTCTCGCCTGGACGTATGAAGCCCTTACTGTCCCTCCCGTACGTCTTGCGACAAGAAGCACTGTAATATTGATATGGTTGCCATGGTCCATTCTCCTCTGTACGCTTGTAGATGGCGAAGCTCTCTGGTCGGCTGGTGTAGAACTTCAAACGTACATATGTGATTTCAAAGGCCTTGCCTTGGAAAAACAACAACAATATTAATGTCATGTTAATCTGGACAGATCCCACAAAATTCAGTACCTTCCTAAGTTAATGTAGCCTGATAATTAAAGCCCATGACAGAATTAAAGTGACCTGTAAACTGAGTTAATGTAAGATTTGTATCTACACTGAAAAAAAATGATAACATCTAAATTAACTGGTTTTATCCATATTCAAATGTTATTTAATGCAACAACATTAATTTGAAAATAATAAGGTAGAAATAGGTGTTTAGGTGATATTTGCAGTTTGTACGTCCTTCATCTATATCGAGCCAAATCAAGAATGTGCAGGTGTTAGATCTCTAACCCTAATGAAAAAGGAAAAAAGGACGAGGACACTTTATCCAATTTAGAGTGGAGGGCAGCTTTCTTGTATCTGTAGAGAATACGTGGAGTTTGTGCCTTGAGAAAATGGCATACTTGGTGGTACTTTGTCAGTTTAATTGCTACTCAAATCTTATTGTCCAAATGAACTGGAGAGTTCTTTAACCCTGGGTTGCTCCAGAGGGACTGTTCCTGCAGCCAGTGCACTGGAAGAGATAACTGACTGATAACACACAGCTATTTAATTTAAACCTTTTTAAATTTAGTCAGATTATTGTTGTTCTGCCGTGTTTTGAGGTTTGCTAAATTGCTACCATCTCTGTAAAACTAATTTAATTATTACCAGTGTTGCTGCCAAAAGATCACTGAGTCGTCATCCACTAATAATTCCCACAGATGGCAAATGCCTGTATGAGGTCAGAATAAGCAATAATCACATGACCGTACTGATACAGATGAACAGCTTGATTGCAGTGTGATATTGTCCACAAAAATTCAATAAACATGAATTTAATATTGAGTAACTTATGTTTTAGGCACAATATTACCAGTTATTTTCTCTCTTTTTTTTTGCCCTGCCAGGAAAATCTTTGGACATACCATTTGAACACTGTATTAATACTTCTGTCTTACATTTTCGTCGCCAGTTTTGACGTTATCGTTGTGTGTCGCGTTAAGTGAAAATACAATTACAGATATCAAGAATTATAATTTTTACTAGTTGAAATTCAATTGTTGATATCAAGAATTAGCATTTTAACTAGTGAAACAAGTGATGCTTTTAAATATTAAATTAAAATCGCCATTAGGTGGTGGCAAGTCATTGTCTTTATGAGTGAGTCATAGAGTCATTCATTCATGCAGTAACGAAGTTACTGTGAGTGGCTGTAATTATGAGTGAATCATTGAAGCAATGACTCTCATGATTTGTTCAAAGCCGCAGATTCATTCACAAACACTGCTGTGTGCTGCTGTTCTGCTGTGGCTTTCGTGGAGCTATTATTTTGTTGAAAAAAATACTGACAATACTGTGTTTAAAATTAACATCACTATTAATACCTTTCATTTGCTGAACTGTTGTATAAAATCAGTCGGTACCAGTCGGTACCGATACCATTAAAATTTTACGGTTCTCGGTACCAATTTCGGTACCACGGCAAAATGTGTTAAAACTATTTTTCTATTTTATTTAACAATTTAAAAAAAATATTCAATTCAATTCAATGACTTAATTATTTATGACGGTAAGCATAAGTAAATTAAGCTATACATATAAGCATTGAAGGCTATATGCTGTTTAAACAAATATTGCTAATAAAAAAATCAAGTGAAAAATAAACAACCTTCTATGCACACATTATTATTATTATTATTAGTAGTAGTAGTAGTATTTTTAATACATGGTGACGTGGCTAAATCTACTGTACAGTAGCCTAATATAAGTAGCCTAATATAATTATTTCTGTCAATTTTTTTCAAGTTAAACCGAACTTTTATTTTGACGGGTTGCCGTGAAGACCTTTGAGTTTCTGTGTGTATGATATGACCATAGACTGTAAAAAATAGGATATGACGATAGTTTTTCTCAAAAGAAACGGTAAAATGCTCATGAAGTGACTCTCAGAGCGGCTCTGGAAATGAATTTCATCGTCATCATATAGTGAGGCCGCAGAGACTGAAAACAGCGTGCTTCAGTGTGTGTGTGTGTGTGTGTGTGTGAGGTAAATGAAACCGCGCGTTTGCGCCATTCATTCACACAGAGACCAGCAGAACATGCAGGGTTAATATTTAAATAGTATTTTTGCGGTTTAATATACGCAGACACTATATATATCGTGGTATATATCGGCTACAGTGCTCCTAGTAAAAAAGTTAGTCTGAAGCCCCGCGCTTAGATAAACACGGAGCGACTGAAAGCAGGTGGGTACCGGTAGGCTACTACAGAAATGCTGGTATCGTCACATTTAAAAAATTTCAGTACCGACTTGGTACCGAAGTACCGGTACTTTTAACAACACTAGAAGAGAGTTTAAATCTTAAATCGATCTCTATGCACAGTCTGTGTCTATATTTGTTCTTCATGCTAGTAAGTAGTAAATCTCCAATTTTACAAAGGTAAGCTACATGGTCGAGAACGGCAGTAGGCTATAGCGCGATTAGCCAAGGCAGCATTGTTGAGTGAATGCAGTCAGTTTTGACTGCAAAAGATGAGGTAATTTGATCGGATGTCATGTATTTACAGCATTTTACCTGCTAGAAATACATGCTCAGTTTTAATGTTATTTTAAGGTGGGGTAGAATTAATTAAATGAACGCAAACCTCAGCATTTTGTTCGCGTACCCCCTTCTGTCACCTCACGTACCCCCAGGGATAGGGGAGAGCGGGCCACAACCTAATGCACGGCTAGTTGTAACACCCTTGTTTTAAATACTTCCACACATGCTAGCATGACGAAACTTAGTGTATTTACTAGATGCCATATAAACACTCTATAGAGAAAAATTTGCGGCAAAATTCAAATCTTTGGAAGATACTAAAGTCTCCGGCACGGACACCAACGTCTCTGGCACGTCTCCGCTGTTTCTGGCACGGACACCACCGTCTTCGGCATGGACACCAACGTCTCCGGAACGGACACCACCATCTCCGGCACGGACACCACCGCCTGCGGCACGGACACCACCGTCTCCGGCACGGACACCACCGTCTCTGGCATGGACTCCACCATCTCTGACACAGACACCAACGTCTCCGGAAAAGACACCACCGTCTCCGGAACGGACACCAACGTCTCTGGCACGGACACCACAGTCTCCGCAACGGATACCACTGTCTCCGGCACGGACAAGTGCACAGACACTGCCGTTTCCGGCACGTCTCCGCCACGGACAAGTGTACGGACACCACCGTCTCCGGCACAGACACCAACAACTCCAGCACAGACCCCACCGTCTCCGGCACAGACACCAACGTCCCTGGCATGGACACCGCCACGGACACCACCGTTTGTGGTTGCTGTGCCTATGCGAAATGAATGGCTGGAAAAGTGGTCTGCTGGGATGCCTGAATGGAGCAAAACAGACTAGGTTAAGGTTAATTAAGGTGTTTTTGAAACCAGAAACGTCTGACGGGGCGGTTGGAGTCGTCTGCGAAAAGTGGGTCGGAAGAGGATTTAGTATGTGAATTTCTGAAAAGCAAGTAGGCTGAGAGAGTTTGGTATGGTTGGATTGGTGATGGGAGATTGAAATGGTATATGAAATGGCCTTTCCTGGTTTGATCTGTCTTACTTTGCTTTATGAAGTAGGAGATGGTTTCGTTGTCTAGCACTGATAGATCTGTGATTGTGGGGTTGACTTTTGGGTTCAAGCTGGAAGTGATGGTGAGTTCTGAGCATCTGAGTAAACCGAAAAAAGCCACTATGAACATTGCGTCCAGTATGCGGGCAGTGTTGGCGGAGTGGTAGCATCGGTGGAGGGTGGAGATGCATACAGTAAGCATGTCTAACGTTATTGGTTGTCTGGCATCTGGGCGAGTAGGTTGTTTTTTTTTGGATGCCTTTGATGAGCATCGATGTTTGAGAGTTTGCTATCTCTGAGGAAGGCGAACCAAAAATGAGTTTGTGGAAGAATTGGATTCCGCTTAACCCTTGATGGAGCAGGCTTTGAGGTTCTTGATGCTTTTGAGATAGGATATGAATGAAGTGATGGCGAGCAGAGAAAAATTGGGAAAAGGCAGGTTGTATGTGAAGTGGAAAGACTTTAAATGCTTCCATGCAGTTAAGTAGGATTGGAGGGTGCTGGGTGAAACGGCTTGAAGAATGGAATTAAGAGAGGCGTCAAGAAGTGGTTTCAATGGGTCGTTTATGTGGATATCAGCTCTGAATAGTGAGGTACTGAGGTTGGGAATGGGTCCACGTCTGGTGCCAGCAACCTGAATTTCTGGAAAGCAAAACGGAGAGAGTCAGCTATTTGATTTTTGGACCCGGGAACATGTTTTGCAGTTATGATGAACTGATCGCAGGCTGCAATCCAAATAAGGCGTCTTAGGAGAGGCATTAGTACGGGGGAATTTGAGCGGCCTTTGTTGATGCAATGCACGGTTGCTTCGTTGTTGCAGTGCACTATGATGCTGTTAGTGGACCATTCTTTACCCCACAGGAAAGCTGCTACCACTAAAGGATACAACTCGAACAGCGCTGAGGATGTTAGTGACTGCGGTGAGTCTAACAGCTGGGCGGGCCATGTAAACGTGAACCAACGGCCTTGGTAGAATCCCCCGAAACCGATAGAGGGAGCTGCGTCAGTGAACAGTTGGATATCCACAGGGAGAGAAATCAGATTATTATAAAAAAGGACAGGCTGTTCCATTGTTTAAGGAAGGTTAGACAGAAACTGAGCTCCTGCGGGAGCCTATGGTCACATCACTGCTGCGGCAGTGGAGAACATTAGCTAGAGAAACTGAGCTCCTGCAGGAGCGTGAGGGGACATCACTGCTGCGGCAGTGAAGGCAAGGTTAGCCAGAGAAACTGGACTCCAGTGGGAGCAGAATGGACTGCTGTGACAGTGAAGAAGGTTAACCAGAGGAACGCCAGAGACGGAGCTCCTGTGGGAGTGGAGGAGATGACACTGCTGTGGCAATGTGAGAAGCGAGTGGGATCCTGCGGGAACGGTGGGGAAAGGTGGATATGGTGAGCTTGTAGGTTTAGAGTTTAGAGGGCAGCCTAGCAGGATTATGCGCCTCTGAAGTTTAAGTGGCCGAGCAAATATAGCAGTTCGCATTTAGGACAGTTTAAAATGTCTGGGAAGGTGGGTAAGACCAGAAATATCCTTTGATTTCTCCTCGTGCAGTGCGGCCTGGAAATTAACTGTATCCAAGTTAATGCCCAGAATTCAATGGATGTGGCTAGACCCATGGTTTATCCTGGGTGACTGGAATCCAAAGCTCACCGGAAACCGTGTGGGGCTGAGAGATCGATTGCTAAATTATTTATATTTTATTTATTTTGAATAAATACATGAGAAGCCTAAACGGTTTATAACCTGCGTATATTCACCTCTGGCACATCGATTTGATACTGTAGTCGTTGTTTGATCATCAAACAGCAAAGTACAATCTGATTTAGATGATCGTTTGTTCCTTTATCTGTTGCTGGTTTATTTATTTAGTGAAGTTCAAAAGAGACTCACTTATGGTGAAAGACAAAGAGCTTTCATAGAATTTTGCGCCTTGAATTTATCCAATTGTGTTTGAAAATCACTAAGGACTACTAACTTTGCCGTGGAAACACACTGCTTGTATGAATTTTTATTAAAATTTTTCTCTTAATTTCTATGGGTCACATTACCTGCCGATTTTGTTCGTTCTGAATCAGATTTTTAGGCGAAGCTTTGGTTTTAAATTACTTTAAAAAATAAAAATACATCTGTGCTATAACTAAGTTTCTAAGCGATTTTTGTAGATAAATTTCAAGACAGCGTTAACGATAGGTTCTTAATGATTCTGTGTGCGCGCAATCTGCACGTAATGTGCGAGCTACTGTTTGTATGTGTGAGTTTAAGCCACAAGGAAGCAGCGTGTTAATGACGGCAAATAATTTGAACAGAAACAATTTAAAACATGTATTCCCCCGATCAAAATGAATATCCAGATGGCATAACTGTGCTTGTGACTCAACGACTGAAGCAATGCGAAATTTAACCAGGGGCATTAAAACGAGAAGGTTTTGAGCCTGAGGGGGTATTGATACATTTTGTTAGTTTCATTTTCCAAATAACCAGTGGTGGAATGTAACAACATAAATTTACTCTGGATTGAAGTATAAATTTGAAGTACTTTAGATTGTTATTCAACTCTTAATCACTTATTCACTCAGTACACTTAATCTCAGAGGCAATCCACATCCCAGGTGTGATAAACAGAGCAGCCCACATTTTTTCCAGAACAGGGCCTCTCCCAGGAGAGTGGCGGTTGCACACGGAGGTAATAGCCCAAATTTGGACCCGATACGGGACAGCTCATGTAGATCTCTTTGCTTCTAGGGAGACGACCCATTGCCTTGGATGGTACTTCCTCACAGTACAAGAGGGCAGTTTAGACCTGGATGCTCTGTCACAAGAGTGGCTGACAGGCTTATTATATGCTTTCCCCCCCTTTCCTCTGATTTCCCAGGTCCTCCAGAGGAACAGGGAGGGTCATTGCACATTCTACTAGTTGCACCACACTGGCCGGGAAGACCATGGTTCCCGGACCTAGTTCAGCTGATTCAGGGTCCTCCGTGGCAACTTCCATCACGGGCGGATCTCCTATCCCAAATATACGGGCAGATTTGGCATCCAAACCTGATGGCACTGCAATTGTGGATATGGCCTCTGCAGAGTCCTTCCCTCAACAGCTAAATGAAGCGGTACATGAGACACTGAATAACGCCAGAGCTCCATCTACTCGTGCTAATTACTCCATAAAGTGGAGAATTTTTTCAGAGTGGTGTTTAGGCATGAATGTTGATCCAATAACCTACTTTGTGCCACTTGTCCTTAGTTTCCTGCAGGCTCAACTGGATCAGGGCAGAGCAGCCAGTACAATCAGGGTTTATGCTTCATCTATTTCAGCATCTCATGGGGGAGTGGATGGCCAGCCATTAGGCCGACATCCCTTGGTATGTCAGTTCCTGAAGGGAGCTTGTCGCTTATGTCCAAATCGCACTTGGGATTTGCCTTTTGTACTAGATTCTCTCACTAAGCCCCCGTACGAGCCTATGACTGATGCAGATTTATAAGCTTTGTCTCTCAAGACAGCTTTTCTCTTGGCTATATGCTCTGCTAAAAGGGTAGGAGAATTGTGCACGCTATCCATTAGTGAGGATTTTTTATGTAGGAGGCTGTATGGCACAGGGGTGACGCTCTGGCCCAACCCTGCCTTTTTACTGAAAGTACTTAATCCTCAGTTCAGAAATCAAGTTCTGGGTGTAGTTCAATTTTAACCCCCTTCTTCACAGGCAGATCAGCAGAATTTGCTCACCCTATGTCCAGTAAGGGCATTACACACACATTTTACTCAGACCTAGAGGAAGTCTCATTCTCAGCTTTTTATTTGCTATGGAAAGGCCAGACTGGGGTTGCCACTTTCTAAACAACGTTTGTCACATTGGTTGGTTGAGGTTATTTCCCAGGCTTATACGGAACGAGGGTTACCAGTTCCAATGGGAATACGGGCCCACTTGACCAGAAGTGTAGCTACTTCATGGGCTTCACTAAAAGGAGTTCCGGTGGGGGAGATTTGTGCTGCAGCATCATGGTCTACACCATGTACATTTGCGAAATTTGACGTCGACATAACTGGCACAACGCCGGATTCGGATTCTGTAGTTCCTCGCGACCCTGTTGACATGAGTCATCCTATTAGACCGTAGTTTCATCAGAGTGAGGTCGAAACAGATCGTAAGTTATGAATATAACTATGGATCTGTGAGTCCGAAGGATGACCGTCACTATCATTGTCGCTCGGAACACTAGGGCGTTCAAGATAAGAGAATGAGCTGGAAGTTTAACTCGCCTTTTATAGCGTGTGACGTTCTGCTTTCCATGGTCATGGGCATGACTTTCTTTACATAAGGTCTCGAGAGAAGGCGGAACGAAGGTTATCATCCTATTAGACCATAGTGACGGTCATCCTTCGGTCTCACAGATCTATAGTTATATTCATAACTTACGTTCTTCGGCTGTGTCCAAAATCACCCCCTATATCCTCATTCACTATTCCCTACATACATTAGTCCACTAATATAGTGGACTCCACTTGAGGGAGTGAATGAAAACAAGTGAGTGCGCTGGAAGGGCTGCCGCTTTTGCATACTGTAGTCTGTGCTTGCTGTTATATAATTATTTGAAACTTTGCAAACTGGCAGCTCCAGTAATAAGATGAAAAGATTTATATTAAACTCTGTCATGGAAACTATGTATAAGCCTTAATTAAACAATTTAGTAATCAAGTAAAAAGGAATTTATACCTGTATGATAATATGCTGTAGCCACATTGTACCAGCTTATTCAGCTGCGGGCGCCATCTTCTGGTCAGATGCGGGAATTCATTCAGTGCGCAACTCTCACAGTGCATTATGGGTATTCTCTAGTCGTTGAGTGTACATTGGTTGTACACTCTTTATTGGGGTGCATTGTGGAATTGAATGAGTGCACTCGCTACTGTCCACTATGGTTTCGGATACCAAATGGCTGTCCCCTCAAAATAAAGCCCTATTTAAGAGTATAGGGGGCGACTTCAGACACAGCCTATGGTATCCGCAAACAGTGATCGACCGTCGCACAACTCTGAACAAAATTGAATGATGTCAAGGCATAATGTGATTGGTTATAAAGTAAGCCGTTACGCTTGTTCCAATGGTAGAGCCACGGACCTTCGTATCTCCCAAATAATAAGACCATCTCTGGAGTCTGGTCTGCTCTGGCATCAACACAACACACATGTGTTGTGGTGCTCTCACATTGCAGATAAATATTTTGTAAATAAAGTGGTAAATTATGTTTTTTTGCTCAAAAAAAGCACTCGCGTCACTTCATTTATCACCACTAAATTTGAGGTTAAACCACTGGAGTCACATGGATTACTTTAACACATGGATTCACTTCTGATGTGCAGAAATTGAAAGCTGTTAATAACCACAAGGTACAAGTCAGCCAGCAGCGAGTTTGATTAAGAAAAGAATCAGAAAGACAGATTGTCTGATTGTGTTATGAAATTATGAATCAACTGTTTTGGTATTGACAGTCCTTTGGAATGACAAGAAAAAGGTACAAAGACAGAAGAACCCATTATAATCAGTGATGTTGTCTACACTGGATGCGGTGCGACGCGAGCGACAAATCTCAGACAGTAAACTGATGCCTCGTTCTATTTATGACGTACTGACACAAAAGAAAAAATGCTTTGCAATGGGCGCTTTGCCGCGTCCAGTGTAGACAGCTTTTAGCTGTTGCGATGCGAGCGACAACGGTCGCGTCTGGTGTAGACATGGTATTAGCTCACTCTGCCTATAACGCAACGTTACAACATCAAGCAATATTCCAATAATTCATATGATTATAACACTTTATATAGGGCGATTTGTGGTTAAACCACTGGAGTCACATGGATTACTTTAATGGCCCATAATGCACTATATAGGGGTAGAGAACGATTCAGACAGTGCTTTCCATTGGGGAGAGTGAAGTCTGGTTCCAATTTAATGTCACGAGAACCGCCGCAGCGCGCACAGACTGCTCCGGTCTGGAGATGATAGCACAGAGCGGATCATATGCACAAGTCGGACAAGTCGGAGCAGACCACAAAATGTATTGGATCCATTTGAAGTCGGTACAGAATGCTATATTTTAAAGTAATATTGAGGAGATTAGGAGGAGAAACGGTTAGACAGACTCAGTGTTAGAAACAGCCCTGACGAGTAAGAGATAACACCGGTGCCATGCAGCAATATAAATTACACACTTTTCAAACTACACATTCTCAGCATGATTATGTTCACTGTTTTGCTTTAGTAACAGTTTCATATTAAATCTAAAAGGGGAATCTATTACACTGTTTCAGTGGATATTATGTCAACACACTGGATAACATTGCAAGTTTCAAGGCACTTCAGTGGGCCTTTAATTTCACCTCAGCATGTAAGAAGAAAATCTTGGCTGGATTTGGTCTCCAGCTCTGATCTTGATGACTGGAACTGTCAAAACAATTAATCACTCTGCAGGACCTGAATTTGAATATACAGTAAGCTATATATCATGTGTTTGTCTCCCACAGTTTTAATGTGTTCATACAGTATGTTCATACTGTACCTTTACAGAAAGACACATGACAGCTGTTATCCTGGAAAGAATGAGTAGACTAAACTTATCTGTGTGGGTGAGTTGTGTCTGAACTCAACTGAACCTGACCAGACTCAATATTTATAAACTATAAAGAGCTGCATGTAATCATGTCTGTGTATGGTAAACTGGAACATTTTTTTTCTTTTATTAAGATTTGGGAATAAAACAAGTTTGTAAACACTATAAAATGAATGTACAACAAAATTGATGACTTGAACTTAAAGCACAGAGTTTACAGACCAACCGAAAACTGTTTAGTAATGAACTGTTACATATGTGTCTACATATGTGATATTTTTGTGTTTGCACTTGGTCTAAACAAGGTTTGTTAAAACAGTATGATTTGCATACAATGATCTTAATGTTGGGTTCAGTATTTTACAGCAAACATCTATATCACATATTGGGGACCTTTGAACATCTTTGAATGAAAACCACAATGGAAACCAGATGTGGAAACATTCCTTAGAAGTCTGCATATGTGTGTTTGTGTATGTTTACGTGTGTGTATAGGAAAGACCTGACCTGCCACTGGACCTCTGCTGCTTTCTGTGTTTGTCTTATTCTTTGTAGTGTTTTCTGTACCACCCCCATCGCTCGCTCTGCTGTGTGTGTGTGTGTGTGTGTGTAGGCCTCCCTAGGATGTATTCTGTTTGGTTTGGAAATGTGAGAAGGCCTTTCACAGACATCCAACTGCAAGGGATCTTTGAATCAGAGCAAACACAAGAACATACACTTTCTGTTTTGTGCCTGATTAGCCTATTGAAACCATTTTAATGTCATTTCATCTGCCATTTTTTCTCTCTTTCACAAATTGTGCTTCCAAGAATATCTTCAAATCATATTTACACTTCTGATGTGCAGAAATTTAAAGCTGTTAATAACCACAAGGTGCAAGTCAGCCAGCAGCGGATTTGATTAAGAAAATAATCAGAAAGACAGATGTCTGTTTGTGTTATGAAATTATGAATCAACTGTTTTGGTATTGACAGCTCTTTGGAATGACAAGAAAAAGGTGCAAAGACAGAAGAACCCATTATAATCAGTGATGTTGTCTACACTGGATGCGGTGCGACGCGAGTGACAGTAAACTGATGCCTCGTTCTATTTATGACGTATTGACACAAAGGAAAAAATGCTTTGCAACGGGCGCTTTGTCGCGTCGAGTGTAGACAGCTTTTAGCTGTTGCGACGCGAGCGACAACGGTCATTCTCATTCTACCTATAACGCAACGTTACAACATCAAGCAATATTCCAATAATTTATATAATTATAACACTTTATATAGGGTGGGATGGGAAAGTGTGTCCAAACTTTTGACTGGTACTCTACTATAACAAACAAGTAAAAAATATCGGCCAATATATCGATATCCAAAAATCCATATCGGTCGGGCTCTAATAAAAACCTAATTTAAGTACTGTAGTAAACATTCATATCATAGCATATTATAAATAAAATATTGCAATTTTAAAATCACCTTATAATAATAATAATAATAATATTAATAATAATATAGCTGCATGCAGCGATAAGGGGGCAAGCCCAGAAGCGATGAACAAAATGAAAAGAAGTACAGATCGGAATGAACATATTGAACAAAAAACACATTTATAATTCAAGAGGAAGAAACATTAGCACAATGCTTACCCAGATAATGAAAAAATCTAAGTGACACAACATCACACACAGACTTTTACAAAGTTGTACTATGTAGGAATTGAACCCACAATCTTTAAATCACATGCTTGTTCCTTATCTCTGTGCACCACTCTGAAGACACATTCTCACCCACCTGCCCAGGTTCAGTAATTCAAGTGAGGATGAACTCAAAATGAAGATTTTGTATGTAAATGCACTGCATGTTATATTTAATAAATTCAGATTAGATAATTCTTAAAAAGACACAATGCCTGGAACAGAAGAAACTTTTGCACCACTTCTAGCCACAGTACCTCTTGCTGTCTGGGAATGTGCCACACAGGATTCAAACCCATAAACTGAAATGTTCAGGGCCTGGCTTAGAAGAGAGCCCCACTCATTTGATGCACATTCACTAGGCTGCCAAGGGGAGCTTTCAGCTAACTAACTAACATAAGACAACAAACACAGGCATGGTCAACTTCGGAGAGGTATTTCTCTGGAACAGTGGCGAATATCAAAAATGCGTTCATTCATTTCTGAGCAGTTTGGTCCAAAGACCGCTGAGTTCAAATTTATCAGGTACCCTCAAGACATGCTATCGATGATCCCTACCTAATTTTGTGCCGATAGCTATTGCAATTTCATGACGAGTTTTAAAATGGCGGACCGATGGTTCATCTGATCCTGGCAAAATCAGTATCCACAGAATCAGAATGACACAAGGAATCCACAGGTTTTGATTTTTGACAAACTGGTCAAAAGTTATATGCAAAAATAGCAATTTTTCAGAACTCATGACCTGTAGGTGGCGCTGTTCCCAAATTTGTCATGGACCCTCAGATCATGGTTTCATTTCGATGGATCAAAGATTTGCCGAGATACAGCCTCTGAACCAATTCTGCATAAACATTGTTAAGTTTGCAACATCATAACTTTTGAACAAAGATGAATAAAAAAAATTGTTCAGTTATTTCTGTGTGTCTTGGTCCAAAGATCATCTGATCAGATTTTGAACAAATCTGGACAAAATCTGAAGGAGCAGTGTAGTGAAAAAATGGAATTCTGTACTTTTCAAAATTACCTCTACTTTAATGGGTGGAGTCTTGATGTAAGATGTTGAATGTGGAGCATGAGGAGAGGAATCAGGTCTACTAAGTTTTATTTTTCTAGAAAAAACATAACAGTTAACCATATACTATAACCATTTGAAAAGTGACATTTTTAACTGGTTTCAGCGCTATTAAGTTTGCCCTAGAGACCCCAAAGTTGGTCAGATTACTATTCATTACCATCAAGTGAGAACATTATCATAATTTTCCTACTTATGGATCATGGGGCTGCCATTGACTCCCATTTGGGAATAATAATAATGAAACTAACAAATGTTGGCTGCCATCATTTTGAGTTCTTTTAGCAAGCTGTGGCAGTTAATATGCTAATAATCAAAGCTGTTGGTGTGTCAGCTGAGTGTCAGCTACTGTTATGTGTAGTCTTTACCCATATTTAGTGAATGTTTGTTATTTTTACAAATGCTTTGTTCAAGTGCTTCAATTCTGCTACATTGGGTCATAGGGTTAAAGAAGAAAGAAAAGAGCAAAATTTCACAGAATACAAATAACAAAATAGTTTCAAAATAGTTACATTCTTACAGACATATGGGAATGCTTATGATTGAAAACACTGTAGCGTAAAGTCTGCAGGGCAATAATTTAATAGAACTAAACCAGCTGAGATATCAGAGTCATCCAATCTGATAGGCCACCAAAATGACATTAGATTTCTCAGGTGTTTACATCAAATTCACAGTTGGGAAACGCATTGTGATTAGCAGATTGAGACTGCTCTTGGTTGCTGTTTAGTCAGCATACAGTTTACAGAGCACAGCATGCTGGGTTGAGTGTTTAATATATTAAAAAACAAGGATTTTTTTTTAAGTTTACATTTTCCATCTAATATTCCTATTTTATTTTATTTGAGATGTATTTCAATTACCGAAAACAATTTTGATCAGTTTTAGTTAACACTGTTTCTACGAATTTCAGTACACATTTTGTGTTTTTGCACATTGTTTCACACTTTCATCGATATTAATGCACAATAATGGTGACTTACGTAGATGCAGTGTGATGTTGACTGAATTAGGATACTGAACTCCATAGAACATGGATTGGCTCTGCCACCAGGTAGGCTCTTCATCCGTGTGGAAGTCAGTCAGGTAAGTGGCATTGCGATTCAGTTCCAAGTCCGAGGCATCACAATGGTGACATGAGCGTGTGGACCCTGTCTGCATGCAATAGTCCTCTGGTGGGATACCACACACATTTGAAACGATAACGGAACGATTGAAGGCCGCATTCTCGAAGTTAGGCAAACAGCGGCTCGGGACACCCTCCTCATCATAACAAGAGTCCATTCCAGCAAGAACATGGGAGAAGGTGGTGAAAAGCAGAAGTAAAAGAGAGTGAAGTGCAGAGGAATCCATCCTTCTGCACAACGGCCTATAACAGAAACGACTTCAAAAGAGCAGAGAGCTCGAAAACAAGTCTAGCAAATAATCCAAATCAGAGCCACATGCTACAGGAAAAAACTTCAAGGGAAGTTCAACAGTTCAGTGTTCAAAGGCAAGCATAATGAAGTATGTGATATAGCAAACACACATGCAGATACACACATTTTGTGTGATGCAGAAACAATTCTCTGAGTTTGCATGCAGCAATAAAGTTTCATATAATATACAAGTTGCATGAACACATACATTCAGAAAAGCAGGAAAGGTATAAAGATACTGGAATATTCCTCTATCCTCAGTCTTTTTCCTCAGTGCATTTTTCTTTCTATCAGCATGTGTTTCCACTCTAAGAAGCCGAGGACACAGACTCTCCTTCTCTCTTGTAGAGATTCCCAGACAGACAGAGTAGAAGGAAGAGAAAGATTGGAGGGGAGTTGACTGGGGTTGACCAATAATTAGATAAATAGAGGGAGGGGCTACATGAGAGAACGGATAAAAAAAGTATAAAGAGGAGAGAGAGAGAGTTTGGAAGAGAGGCGCCCTCTTTTGTAAGAAGAGATAGGAACTGCTGTTAGCATATGTATTTCATTAAATAACTGAGGGATCAAAGTTGACCCCAATAGCCCCTGCTGGTTGATGCCCATAACTACAACACACAGCAAAAAAAATAAAATAAAAATGATCTGAGTACATACAAACTTATAGTATATAGAATATATGTATTTTTTTATTATTTTTTGTATTAAAAAAAAATATAGTATTTTTGGCGAAGATTAAAACCTTTTAAACTGAATCCCTTCATTTACAATTCAGGCATGTATATAATATATAGAATAATAATTCATAGAATATATAATTTATGTCTGCCATTATTCAGTTATTGAAATTAGTAATTTCTCGAAAAACTCGATTAGTCTACCCAGGTGTGTATTGTTTCTCTTGTTATCTTGTTAAGCTTGTTTGGTCCTGTGTATATGAATATAGCCTGTAACAAATTTGCTCAAAGACTAAATACTAATAATTAATCATAACTTGTACAATAAATTAATAAATTAATAAATAAATCAGTTTGTCCAGCGAACACTTTTGATTATTCATTAATTCTTAGAAAAGGGTATTTTTCATTAGCCTGGCTCTCCCCTCCTACGTACTTCCGCTCAATTTTCATTTTTCTTCAGTACTCCGTCTGGGTTTGCGGTATATTCTTGGGTTTTCTCCGGCCAATTTTTTGGCGGTCCAATCAGCGAACAGAGGGAGTGGCTGAGAACGATGACGTTGAGGTTGTGCGCTAGTTTGAGTTGTAGGGTTACGTCACGACCAAACGTTAGTGATTGGTTATGGCAGATCCAGAGTGGCTCTGGGCAGATCCAATAGTTTTAAACTTCAACAGAGAACCCGCCTTCAAGGAAGTTAACGCTTGTCAATGGAGAGTGGCCAGACTCTCTGTACAAATAAAATGTACGAGAGTCTGGTAGGACCAGGCTAATTTTTCATGGCCACAGAAAAAAAATTCTTTCTTAGTGTAACTAGACCAGAAATTGTGTTTGCTACAAGCAAAGAACCAAATATGTAATGTGCACAAGTTCTATTAATTAAATCACGAACAAAACTAATCTAAACACACGCATACACACAATCACACATACATGGGTAAAATGGTAAGTGATAGAATGAAACTGGAAACGGAAACAGGGAATGAAGCTATGGAAAAGATTAATTTAACTATGAAAAGAACCATCAGCTTATTATTTTCAAAGCCTTGTAGAAGGGTTCACAGCTCATTACTAAACCTCTGATAAGTCAGTTAATTGTACGATACTTGCATTGCCGTTGCAGTTGAAGCAGTTTCATAAAGTTCCTGATTTGATGGTCTATGAGTCTATCTATGGCATTGAAGTTGCAATCGATTTCTTCTGCGTTGAATGAAGAAGATATGATGACCTTACACAGTTATAGTTCAACTCCGTCATGGTCGAGGAAGTTGCACATGGCTTTATGTGTTGGGCCTGCCGGCCCAATGCACAGCAACCTGCAGAAACAGGAAGAGAGAGAAGGAACTTGTGTGAGGCTTTTAACCCCCTGAGGTCGGCAATCACGCCGGCGTGATCTGCTCGCTTTTTTCCTTATCAGTGCAAAAGAGAGTCAAAATACTATTTTGATTTTGATTTTGACATACTTGTGTTATACATCAATCGATCCTGTTAAGTGTGTATTTTTTTGTGTATACTCACAATAAAAACAAAGTGTTGTACTTTTTGCCAAATAAAGAAAAATAAACATGAAGCCTTCTCTCTGTCAGTGAAGTCAATTCTGAAACGCGTCCGAAAATGAACTGTAACTCAGTGAATACTCAGTCAAACAGGCACACAGGCACACAGGCATGAAGCTTGAATTCTTTTCTTTTAAATGAAGTAATTTATATAAAAAACAAATATTCTCAGTTTATGTAATATGTATGAGAGAGATGTCAGTCGTTCTCATCTCAGCTCATTAAGTTTTAATGTGACCCCGCCCACGGAGAGCGCGCGCTATTCAAACGCAAATGATCTGAGGCATCCAAGCAAACCTGTGAATGCCCACATCAGCTGGATAAAACACACGGCGAGTTCACTTTCAGACTCATGTACTTTACAACGCTGTGAGGAATAATACTATCTTAATAATAATCCTGGAAAATTTACCTCAGAAGTGCTGGAAGTTTCATTTCGAGGAGCAACAGATCCAGCTGAATCGTGTTTCTGTGTGTGAATGAATGAATGCACAGATGCGCGCTGTTGTGTAGCTACCAGTGATGCGCGGGTCAATTTATAAACAACCCGCACCCGACCGACGTTTTCAACTAACCCGCCCGCAACTCGGACCGCAAAAAAAAAAGTAGAAAATATTGTACCCGACCCGCTTCCTGACCCGCATTTTTGGACAGAGCGCAGAGCGGCATTTTTAAAAAGACGGAGCGTCGCCCTATTTCCTGCTCCAATTTCGCTCCGCGCACACCACGATTCTGAAGCATGCTCAGTCAAGCCTGACTCAGTCTACTGTTGATGACTGCAAGATGGATTCTATTTTCAGTCAAAACTCGGCTCAATAATGGAGTTCAAAAAGTAGGCTACTTCAAAAAGGAAAATAAGAAGTCACAGGTGTAGGCTACTATAATATAAAACTAACTATAATGTGGTAGAAGAAAACGAATGTGGAGACATCATTCCAGTCAGTAAAGATTCATTTTGGAATCTAAAAAGACACATCTCTCGTAAACATGCACTGTGATGTGAACACGCTGGGAAGAAAGCAAAAGGTTAGCAAATTGAATACGGTAACCTGTAACAAAGTGTAAATTAAATATAGCGTAATATTCAAACAATTGATACAAGCCCATTTCAATTTTAATCCTGCGCGCTGCGCAAAAGTTCAGTTATAAGAATGTTGGCCTAATAGTTAGGCTAATTTAGCCTACTTTTAAAACGTTAATGTATATTTTTTCATATTTTTGTTTATATAAATTTTATTTATATTATTAGGCCCATTTATTCGTTTTATTTTACAGCAGTTTGTGTGTACAATGGATATACGCCCATTTAAATTTTAATCGTGCGCGTTGCGTAAAAGTTCATTTATCAAAATTCTGGCCTAATAGTAAATTTACTTTTAAAATTTTTATGTAGGCTATATTTTTGTTTATATAATTGTTATTTATATTATTAGGCCCATTTATTCGTTTAATTTTACAGGACTTTGTGTACGTAGGCTATATTCCTTCTTACATAGCCTAGGTCTAATTTGTAATTTGAAATAAAACATTTCTATTTGAAAAATGTTGTTGTTGCTCATTAGTTCTTTAGGAGGTAAGGCTGTGGTCTAAGCTAAAAGTGATATACATGTAGATTTTTTTTTTTCCTTTATTTGAGTGGAGCGCGGAGCAAACTGCGTTGAGCGCTGAGCGATGATGAGCGGCGGCCTGATGTAGCTTTGAGCGGGGGAGCGAACATTTCCGTGAGCGATGATGAGCGGACATTCTCACCGCTCCACTCCGCTCATATGCTCTCTAGTACTATATAAATTACAAAGGTTTAATTGGCATCTTTATTTCAAACGACCCGACCGACCGCGACCCGAATATCATTAAAAATATTTTTGGATGACTCATAACCGCGGGTAACCGCGGGTGACCGCAGGCACCCGCTCATTTCGGATCAACCCGCGCATCACTGGTAGCTACTACAGCTGGCAAAAATACTGTTTAAATATGAATCGCGTTTTTGTGCGTGAATGAATGAACAGCTTTTACCAAACTCTACTGCTATTCTGAGATGAGTAAAAATCGACTAGAAAAATCGGATAGATGATAAAGTTTTTACTGTAAAATACTGCCACATCAAATAAGCTTATAATGTTGCCAATTTCTGCTCGTATATATATATATATATATATATATATATATATATATATATTTTATGTTTTGTCAAAAATAAAGTCATCAACTAAGATGTTATTATATTGTTTGTTCCAGTGTAGGCTATATTCAAACTAATGAATCCTTAACTTTGAAATACGTATGATAAAATGTATACTTTAGTTTTTACAAAGAAAGATTACACTGGAAATATTGTCAAAATTGTAATTGTTGTTGTAATTGTATAACCTTTTTAATAAAATAGCAAAAAAATATAAATACAAGGATAGATGTAAACAAAATCTTAAAAGGTCAATATAAGCCTTCTCTTTAAATTATTTTTATTGTGTTTTATTAGTGACACATTTGGGTAGAGAATATATTCCAAAACTTTCTGAAAGTGTAACGATTCATCGACTACATCGATGTATCGATTTATATTCCTATGATCCAACTACATCGATCTGTGCTCGGCAAGTTGGCCTTCCGGACGACATATATCGATCTAACATCGTTTTAAAAGGTAATGAATCGATTGTATTGATACTAGGAAATAACGCATTGGATTTAAGCACGTCAGACTTTATATGGATGTTTTTTTCTTAGCACTTTTAATGGTAAAGGCGTTAAACGTTACTCGATTCAGTCTGCCTATCTGTGACGTCGTCGCCATGCGTGACGCGCCAGCAGCAGCGCAAAGACAACAAGCAGCGCAAAGTCTCTCACCTCAGGAAAACGGGCTTTCCTGTCCTCTCAGCCGCTATACTGCAGTAGCGCGTACTCTTCAATTGCACGCGCAAATGCACCGTCGCGCGCTGTATCACTTCACTAAAGCGCAAAAGAAATACGAGCATGCAACGTCGTAAATTAGTAAGTTAAGAAATAAAAGTAAAATACCAATAAATTACGTTATTGGTACGTTATGTGTGTTGCTATTTATCAGGAGCAGTTTCCATGTTTCTTTACCAGTTCTTCTAAGTATTGTTTATCACCATGGTAGCCTAATTGTTGTTTGTTTCCATAACAAAATGCCACTTACTGGTTATTTTGTATATTTTTATATGACTGTGGTGGCTCATACCAAGATTGTATTAACAAAAACTAGTTTGGGACTGCTATTTAATAGCTTAGCCTCGCAGTGCCTACTGTTTATCAGTATTTGTCATATTCTTACAATTTTTTTTGTATGTTAAGTAAAGGGGGACTGAACTTGTGTGTCAACAATTTTTGTGTAAACAAATGTATTATAATAGGCCTATATAATTCCTAAAAAGGTGGGTCGCGGCTTGATGACCATGGGGAAATGTGGGTCCCATGGCCAAACTATTCAAAACATCATTCAATGTTGTGATAATCGTAATCAATCATCACAATTACAATTTCAAGGGAATAATCGACAATTATAATTTTTGTCATATTCGTGCAGTCCTACTTTATTCAAATAAAATGTGAATGCATTTGACATTAATTGTTGTTTACTTGTTTGCTTATATCCATAATTAATTGATACCTGATTCTCTTACAAGAATTTTTGGCTAAAAAGTCACTGAATCGATTTCAAGTCACTGAATCGGTTCGGATCGGATCGTTCTAAATGAACCAATATCGTCCTTGAATCATATCGACAACCACAAATCGCGATACGAATCGAATCGTTGTTAAAACGAATCGTTACACCCCTAGAAAATACAGTATGAGAATTAACTGCACAATAACTAGAAATGTTTACCTTGGATATTATACAATTTGCAAGCACAATTTGTGAAAAAATAACAACAACAACTGTGTTTCCAACTGTGAACCAATTTTGTATTTTATATATATATGAGGAGCTCTTTTCCAAAACGCTATAAATCCATTTAAATAGTTTTCAGGAAAATTACATTTTTTACCTAGACCCACACATTTTGTGAATATTCAATTTATCCTGTTAAAATGTTTTTTGGCTCAGTCTGAACATGTTGAACAATGATTATTAAATCAAACATATATGTATATTTTGTCCTTGCATTCTTTCTTGTGGCTCAGTGACACACCAATAAAAGGCTCAATGAAAGGCTCATTATGCGACTCATTATGCAGCTCATTATGTGGGTCGTTGTCTTCTCAGGTGTGAATCACGCCCCTACGCATATTGCCTTTCCAAACAAAAAGTGTCTTACAAAATTTAAATCAATATATTGTTTTATGTGAATGATTAGGCAGGATGATTTTCACATCATTTTGAAAAAAAAAAAAACTCTAGGCGACAAAATGCATTATTCAGAAGTCTTGTGGACACATATTTAGTATGTGTTTTGTGGCCTTATTTCAGAAACTTTCATTTTTATTTTTTTCAATAACCATGCATAAACATTATTCTCTCAAAAATACAAACATGTATTGAGTCCTCACTCAAAAATACAACATGTTGCTCACATATTATGGTAGCCCTGTTTGTGCTAAATAGAGTGTAATTACACCTTTGCCATTAATATGTTTATAAGCAACTGAAAAAAGCACAAATGTCAGGGCATGTCAAAACATCTCAAGGACCCCAAAAACACCTTAGACCCCAGAGGGTTAATAACATGTAAACTGTTTAGCTGGAGATGAATACTTATAGAAAAATGTTCAATGGAACTTTGACTTAACTTTATGGAAGGACACCCTCATGGTGTCATCTTGAACACACTGCAGCTGTGACCAACTATGGAGTGATGTCCAAATCAAATTCAACAATTAAAATTAGATTTAATTAACAAAGTAACTGCATATTTAGTTGAACAGTGTCATGAAGGAATACACCTAAAACAGTGAAGGTGAAATTAGCTGAGAATAATTACATGTACGGATAGAGAAAGTGAGAAGGCAGAAACCAGAAATGGGGTTACAGGAAAATGGTTTAGATCACTTTACATTGCATACACACAAGCTGTAGTTAAAGGCGTCAAGCAAATGATGCTAACTGATGAAGTCATTAGTTAGCTTAGCCTTAGCTGAAGGGGCAGTAGGTCATGTCAGCTTAACCGGCTCAGGTGATTTGCTTACAATCTAGCGTCAGAGTGACATATACTACAATGTATTTCATTTCATTTGACTTCATTCAATTTGTTTTACCAGTTGTCTTTCATACCAAATAAGTACACCGAAGAAATCAGAAAGATTTTGTCATCTAATTTTATTTTTCTTCTAAATATTTGCTCCTTTCGATCGCTGTCCTTCATAGAGGCAGCAGCCAGAATAAAGCCCCAAGAGTCATTTTTGTATCCTGTGCTGTTTCATTCAACCGCTGGTTACATGTGTAAGAAAGATAGGGGGAACAGAATCTGACAGCAAACAAACAGCTGTCAGAATCCGTTCCCTCACCCCCATGATGAGAGATGTTGATGTAGTGGCTTAAAAGATGCTGATTCTACTATGTGTGTGGATAAAGCTTAACAAGCATTAGTTTAAATATTTGTTTTTGCATTTTATCATTACAGGACAGTATGTAGACAGGAAGCGAAGTGGAGAGAGAGAGGGGGGATGGGATAGGGGCACAAATCGGGACTCCCAAAACACTAGGCCATTGGCACCATCTAGCTGCCATCAGTTCTGTAAATAATAGAATCTCGTTTTGTATGAAACAGGGGGAAGAGAATCCGACGGCAAATAATCCAACTGTCGGAATCCGTTCCCCCACCCATAAGATGAGAGATGTAGTGACTTAAAAGATGTTTGTTTTACCGTGTTTGTGGATTGAGCTTAACCAGCATCAGTTTGATAAATATTAGAACCTAATTGTGTAAGAAACATGGGAGGAACAGAATCCGATGGCAAACAATCCAGCTGTCGGAATCCGTTCCCCCACCCATATGATGAGAGATGTTTATGTAGTGGCTTTAAAGATGCTGATTCTACTCTGTGTTTGGATAAAGCTTAAACAGCATTAGTTTAAAGATATATATATATATATATATTGTCACGGGTGAGAAATCACACAACAAGGTAGCTCAGTGCAATGGCCCCGGAGGGTGGATTTTATTTACACTTGAAGTGAAGGTGATGGGGAAAAAGGTGCTCGGCGTGATCGTGTCTGGTGTTTCTAAGGTGTCCTCGTGTCCGTGGAGGGGTGTTCAGGCGTGCGTGCTGAGGCCGTCGGTCACTCGCTGCCTTCTGCGTACAAAGAGAGAGAACGTTAGTACCAGAGCGATCTGCATGAGACGTGAGTCTCCCCGAGTGAGAGCGGCGGCGGCTTCTTAAGCTCTGTGTTGACGAGCGGCATCTGGGACCGATCGGCCGGTGATGAAGACGTGCAGGTGCAGCGTGTTGGTTGCCAGGGCGACGCTGATGAGCCCAGAGACACTCGTCACATTCCCCCCCCCCCAAGCGTCGTTCTGGCCCTGGGAACGAAAGGAGATAGTAGGGGTGAAACAAGGGGTGGGTGGGGAATGACCTCCGACAGACCTGCGTAAGCTGTCCATATCCGCGAGAGCCCATCTGCGTTGGCGTTGGCGGCCCCGGCACGATGACGAACCTCGAAGTGGAAGTCCTGGAGCGCGAGGAACCAGCGGGTCACCCTGGCATTGGTGTCCTTAGCCCGGGCCATCCACTGTAGGGGAGCATGGTCGGTTACCAGGGTGAACTTACGGCCGAGGAGGTAATACCGCAGCTCCAGGACTGCCCACTTGATGGCCAGGGCCTCCTTCTCAACGGCGGCGTAGTTCTTCTCAGCCGAGGACAGCTTCCTGCTGATGTAAATAATAGGATGCTCCTCACCTTCCTGGATTTGCGATAGAACGGCTCCGAGTCCGGTGTCGGAGGCATCCGTCTGCAGCAGGAAGGGGCAGCTAAAGTCGGGGGCGCGGAGTACTGGTGACGAGGTAAGGGCTGTCTTGAGCCGGGCGAAGGCCTCCTCGGAGGCCGTTGTCCACTGTATCTTCTCCGGCTGCCCCTTCCTGGTCAGGTCTGTCAGAGGGGCGGCTAAGGAGGAGAAGTTGGGGATAAAACAGCGATAGTACCCCGCCAACCCCAAGAAAGCTCGTACCTGGGTCTTCGTCTGGGGCTGGGAAGCGGTAAGTATGGCCTCTACCTTCTTTTCCTGTGGTCGGATGAGGCCACGGCCTACCTGGAAGCCCAGGTACTTCGCTTCGGAGAGCGCTAGGTGGCATTTTCGGGGGTTGGCGGTTAGTCCAGCCCGCCGGAGCTCCGAGAGCACCCTCCGCAGACGTTCCAGGTGTTCCTCCCATGCCTCGGAGTGCACGACGACATCATCCAGGTAGGCGGCTGCATAGGCCTGGTGGGGTCTCAGGAGGATATCCATCATACGCTGGAAGGTGGCGGGTGCCCCGTGCAGGCCGAAGGGAAGGGTCCGGTACTGCCAGTGCCCAGTGGAAGTGGAAAACGCTGTCTTCTGTTTGGCAGACGGGGTGAGTGGGACTTGCCAGTACCCTTTTGTCAGGTTGAGAGTGGAAATGTACCGGGCCCTCCCCAGCCGATCCAACAGCTCATCCACCCGAGGCATGGGATAGCCGTCGAACTCGGAGACTTCATTGAGACGGCGGAAGTCATTGCAGAAGCGGAGGGTGCCATCCGGCTTGGGTACCATCACAATGGGGCTGGACCATGGGCTGCGTGATGGTTCGATTACCCCCAACTTCAGCATTTGTTGTATTTCCTCCTCAATAGCCTGCCGACGGGCTTCTGGGACTCGGTAGGGCCGTTGCCTGACGATCACTCCAGGGGGCGTCCTGATGTCATGCTGGATGACGTTGGTCTGCCCTGGTTGGGAGGAGAACACATCCTTGAACTGACTGACCAGGTGTTGCAGCTCGGTCTTTTGGGTAGCCGACAGATGGGGATTCGTGTCGACAACCACGGGATCGGTGAGACTGAGGGCGGCTACCTGCTCGTTGGTCCCTTGCCATCTCTTCAGTAGGTTAATGTGATACAGTTGCTCCGCTCGTCGTCGTCCAGGCTGTCGTAGTCGGTAAGTTACCGGTCCAACCTTCTCCACTACCGTATAGGGACCCTGCCAGGACGCCAGGAACTTGCAAGCGGAGGTGGGGACCAAGACCATCACCCTGTCTCCCGGCTGGAACTCCCGTGGTTGGGCTGCCCGATTGTAGTGGCGTTGTGCCCGCATTCTCCACCAGATGTCACGGGTGAGAAATCACACAACAAGGTAGCTCAGTGCAATGGCCCCGGAGGGTGGATTTTATTTACACTTGAAGTGAAGGTGATGGGGAAAAAGGTGCTCGGCGTGATCGTGTCTGGTGTTTCTAAGGTGTCCTCGTGTCCGTGAAGGGGTGTCCAGGCGTGCGTGCTGAGGCCGTCGGTCACTCGCTGCCTTCTGCGTACAAAGAGAGAGAACGTTAGTACCAGAGCGATCTGCATGAGACGTGAGTCTCCCCGAGTGAGAGCGGCGGCGGCTTCTTAAGCTCTGTGTTGACGAGCGGCAGCTGGGACCGATCGGCCGGTGATGAAGACGTGCAGGTGCAGCGTGTTGGTTGCCAGGGCGACGCTGATGAGCCCAGAGACACTCGTCACAATATATATATATTTTGCATGTTAAAATTATAGGACAGTAAGTAGACAGGAAGCGAAGTGGGAGAGAGAGGGAGGACAGGATCAGTAAAAGTTCATGAGCCAGGACTTGAACTCGGTTCGCCCGAAGTGCAACAGTGTTATAAGACAGTGCACTGCCTACGACGCTATTGCCTGCTCACACATTCTGGTGTTATGCGTTGCTAAGAGAACAATGCCAACTAACAACACAACTCTAGCATAGCAGAGCTCGGGTTGTGCCAAAAGCCATAACATAACTTATGATTAATTATGAATATTTGGATCAGTTAAACTGATTAACTTGATGTAGCTAAATTAATATAACAATCAATTAATCAGTTTGTCCAGCGAACACTAGACTTTTGATTATTAATTTATTCTAAGAAAAGGCCACAGAAAAATAATTATTTCTTAGCATGTACAGTGCTTAGAGCGTGTAAAAAGACCAGAAATCATTAAATTGACTTTGCTGCAAGCAGAGACTCAGAACCAAATTTGTATTGTGGACAGCTTTTATTAACTAAATCATGAACACAACTAATCTAAACAAACAAAATACACACAATCACATATACATGGGTAAAATTGTAAGTGACAATGAAACCGAAAAATGAAACAGGGAATGAAGCTATGGAAAAGATTCACTTAACAATGAAAAGACCCATCAGCTTATTATTTTCAAAGCCTTGTAGAAGGGTTCACAGCTTATTACTAAACCTCTGTTTAGTCAGTTAATTGTACGATACTTGTATTGCCATTGCAGTTGAAGCAGTTTTGGTAAAGTTCCTGATTTGATGGTTCTGTGAGTCGATGGCGTTGAAGTTACAATCGATTTATTCTGTGTTGGATGAAGAAGATATGATGAACTTGCACGTTAGTTCGACTCCGTCATGGCCGAGGAAGTTGCACATGGCTTGATGTGTGTCCGGTCACGTACAGCAACCAGCAGAAACAGGAAGAGAGAGAAGCAACTTGTGTAGAGGCTTTTAACCTCTGAGGATGGCCTCTCCTCATAGGGGTCAGTGAGCCAATCGTACTTAAGCTTGCGGAGGGCATTTGCATAATGTAACTTGATTGGGTGCTGGTAAAGAAACTATGAAATATTTTTGTAATACTAATATGTTGCATAGATATCAACATATGATATACACGATCAAGCAGGCCATCAACATACAAATCCGTAGATATCAAGAATGATATATGCGGCAAAAGCACTATAAATTAATGTGTGACCACATAGGAAAATGGTATGCATGATTGTCCATGTCTCGAGTGATTATTCGACTGAGTGGGAATAGGGTATATTATCTAAATATTATATCATGAGGTATGCATAGAACAAAATACAACACAAGAGACAGTAAAAATCTTATACACAATGTCCTGGGATGCATATTCATTTATAGATCAGTTCGTCTATAAATGACTGCAGGAAAGTCTGTTTTATGGGCTATGGGTCTTTCCTTTGATCTGATGCAAATGACTTAGGAGCTCTCCATTCTTTTAAGTCATAAAACCATGGCAACCAGAGGCCTGGTTCTGTTACTTTTGGGGTTGTCACAGACACCTTGTTTTGTGGTTGGTGAAGGGTTTTAAAGACTACTTGTTAAATAGAACAAATATTTGTATCTGATTTGTCTGTTGTTACAAGCCCTTGTGTTTCTCTTGTGCTTTGTCAGTCAATGTTTGGATGTTCCTGTGTTTGGTGTTCCTTGTGGTTTCCCTGTTTTGGATTTGCTTCAGTTAAACATACTCTTTGCACTTAAGGCACGTTTACACAACAACAATATACTAAAAATGAAAACATTTTCCTTCGCATTTTTCTTGTACAGATGACAACATTGTCAAAACGATCCCCGTTCACACGGATCTACGAAAATGACTAAAAACACTGTATTATTCATGCCAGGTCAGTAGTTGGCACTTTGTAAACAAACACTACACGCCTATAGACTGACGGGTCGCATGGACGGGTCGCGGGAATCGGGGTGTTTCATTAATAATATTATTATTAGTGTTTTTTTGTTGTTATTAATAATTGCTCAAATACCAAATACAATGTATTTATTCAATTTCCGCATGTGCGTGTGTGTGTGTGTGTGTGTGTGTGTGTGTGTGTGTGTGTGTGTGTGTGTGTGTGTGTGAGAGAGAGAGAGAGAGAGAGAGAGAGAGAGATTATGACTGGTGTTGTTTATTGTAAGTGTTTGTTGCCTTTTTGGACTTGTTGCCTTCCACCTGCACTGTCTCTTCCTCTGTCTCCTCCTCTAATGGGCCTACCCTTTTTTTCATTGGTTGTTGGTTAAATCTTACTCAGATAAGATTGTGTAGGCCATTTCTCTTTTTTTTGATTGGCTGATAAGTGGCAGGCTCGACTAAGAATTCCAGGGGAGAAGCGCTTGAGTCCTGCTGGTTCCATAGTGGGAGCGGCACGGCCAGAGAAATTGTGGGCGCTGCGGCATATTAAATATATTATAAATAGTTTTTCCATGTGAGAAATACAATGTGTGGTGGGAGTACGTGACAAAAGACCGAAATGAGTGACTGTCACGCTCAATGTGTGACACTTAAGAGCCCTGTATATATCTAAAAGGACACCCAAACTCTGCACATGCGTAGATCTAAAGGCAGATAAGCTCCTCAAATTGACGCTTGTGGTCTTAAAATTATCAGTGGGGCCGAAAACTAATCATCTCAGTTTTATCTTAATTTAAAGATAAAACGTTTTAAACAAGATAAGATTTAACCTCGTCTAAGCACAATAAAAGAGAAGTTAATGCAGATGTTAATTCTCTTGATAGTTAAATATATGTGGGTGTCGTCAGCATAAAAATGGAAGGAAACGCCATGTCTTATTAAAATAGAACCCAAGGGTAGCATGTACATGGAGAAAAGGGAGGGGGCCAAGATCGAGCCTTGTGGGAGGCCACAGGAGAGGTGAGCGGCAGAAGAGGAGAAATATGTGTGTTAATGATTAGTTAACTTGAAGTGTGCTATTTTGAAACAACTAATTTTGTACTAAGTGTATTTTAGTTGTAATTAAATTGTAGTAAAGCATAACTTTAAGTGTATTTAGTGTACTAAATTGGAACAACTTAATTGGAAGTAACTTAGTATACTATATGCCTGTGTAGGGACTAATTACATGCTTGATTAGTGATATTAAAATGTACAAGTACATTACAAATTCATTACAAGTGTCTTCGAAAGATACAAGCAATATACCATAAGTGTATATATATATATATATATATATATATATATATATATATATATATATATATATATATATATATATATATAGTTTTCCTTTTGCCGTTTGTTAGGATAGGACAGTAGCTAGACAGGAAGTGAGGTGGGAGAGAGAGAGAGAAAGGTCCACAAGCCAGGACTCAAACTCGGGTCTCACAAAGCACAACGGCTACATGTCGGCAGACTTGCCCATGAGGCTATCGGTGCCGACCATAAGCGTATACTACAAATTGCAATTTGTCTTTAATAACAAATGCACATTTATAGACAAATAATACTTAGATATACTTTGTACAAAATACTATTGTACTGTATACTATAATGTATTTTGAAAGTATGCTTACAATGCATTGTTACATTGATCATTTCCAGCACACAGTTAAAAATATACCTAAAATATATTTTAATAAAGTGAAAATAAATACACTTTTAAAAAAATAAACTGAATTTTCACTTCAAGTATATTTTTCTAAAATATATATTTTTAGAAAATATACTTAAGTACAATTATTTTAAAAGTGTGTTAAAAGTTGTATTGTGAAAATAGTTAAAAGCATGATGCTAATATACTTTTAACCCTTTAAGTGTCACCCCCCTTTTTTTAAATATACATGAAAATGCACATTTCGACTTTAACTGGTTGTAATTAAAGAATGCTTTGGATTATAGAGGTAAAATTGGTCTTGTTTTAAAGAAGACATTTGGCAGATTTTTGTTGAAGTGAAATAAATTAAGAAAGTGAAACAAAAAAAAAGTTATATAAGTTTGTGTTTATGAAAATGTACAATTTAAAAAATTTAATTATTCATATTTTATATAAAATATATATTTTTAAAACCTGGCCGACTCTAAAACTGCTAGAAAATCAAAGCCAAAAATCTGAATAAGTTGTGTTTCAAATTTTAGGTTGATATCTCAAAAAATGAGCTTTCAGTGAGATTTTGTTTGGGCGCAGTACCAAACATTTTCACTAGGTGACAACCAGACTCCATTACTGCCCATATAAGGGCGCCTTCATTTCCATATGTGTTATTAAAAACATAGTAATATATTTTTTTCTAAAATAATTGAATGGATGATATCTTTTGAACTCTTGGCATGAAAACAAACTGAGGTTTCATCCATTCTTTCATGATTTTTCATGTTCATTGCTATTTCAAAATAAAGGTCTGAACACGCCTTATAAATATGAAAATATTCTTGTTGCAAATTGATAAATTACAGCTCCTCTCTAATTTATTTTGGAAATCATTCACCAAATATGAAAACGTCTCGGGTTACGTATGTAACCCTCGTTCCCTGAGTAGGGAACGAGACGCTGCATCGATACTCGATACTTTGGGGAATGCCTTCGGCATGAAGCGTCTGAAGCCTACTATACAACTATTCCAATCTGGATTGGTGCAACGTCATTACGTCACCCGTGACGTCGCATGTGACGGTGATCCGGAAGCTATAAAACGGTCACAGGAACCAGGAAATGTTAGCTTCTAATTGGTCAAAGCAAGTCGTTCTCAGGGGCGCGAAAAGTGTGGCCGAGGGATGCAGCGTCTCGTTCCCTACTCAGGGAACGAGGGTTACATACGTAACCCGAGACGTTCCCTTTCGTAAAGGGAACTCCCGCTGCATCGATACTCGATACTTTGGGGAACGAATACCCACGCCGCCACACTGAGAGAAAAACGCCCTGGTACAAAGCATCTGGTATACTCAAGGACGATAGAATGAGTAGAGGGAAGATCCAAACTAGTCTGTTATAAGATTTGGTGTAAGAAGGGGAGGTGAGGAGCCAGAGGCTCAACTGACCTCATGGAAAGGGAAACCCCGGACAGTAGAAATGATTAAATAAAAGGTGAAGGCCAAAGCGCACCTTGTACATCAAATATGAATGGTTTCTGCAGATAACCAACTGTCTACTTGATAAAGGGGAATAGCTCCTAACCCTTGATACCTCCTAGATGGATTGACTCCTCCCAGCCTGAGGTCTATATAGGAACCTCCAAGGCTATGACCTTGATCATCCGACACATGCGATGGAGGATGGAATACCTGAAGAATCATGATATTGCCTCCAGGCACCTCAGTACCGGGGCAAAAATATTGTAGAGTGGCTCCCACGCTCGCAAGTAAGAGGGGGCAGCACCACCACTCTTCCAGGGAGTAAGACAAGCAGGAAGCAGACTCAATAGATTCTTCTATATATCTATATATACTCATACATATATACCTATATGTCATCCACAGGACATGATGGGTGCCAGGGATAGCCCATCAGCCTGATGCCAATAGGCTGGATGAAAAAGGATTCATCCTCCAATCTACAGGAACATGGAGTTTCAGTGGGAACGTCCTTTCGAGAACATCCTTAGAGGCTTGTGGAGGGCACTGAGGCCGCCATAGAGGCCCTAAGCATGAACAGGAGATCCCGTTAGAGAGCGGGATGGAACACCAGTACTGAAGCCAGTGGGCAGTAATAAACTGGGTTCAATGCCCTCCCCAACTTAATTGTTTAGTTCCTAGTAGAGTGGGGTTCTAGTATGGATGTCCTGACCACCTCGGTGGAAAGGGCAACCTAATTATGGGTGAGACCCCCTCAGGGGCCAGACCCATAGTCTCCATAACTCTGGTCGGGGATGAAATAATGTACCATCAGCCTGAGACAGAAGATCTCTCCTAATAGGAACTTTCCATGGAGGACCCTCCAAGAGACTAATAAGGTCCGAGAACCAAATTCGGGCCGGCCAGTACGGAGCTACAAGGAGTAGTCTCACTCCGTACCTCCTGACCCTTTCTAGAACCCCAGGGAGCAGAGCAATCGGGGGAAAAGCATACAGATGTGACCTCGGCCACATCTGTACCATGGCATCCAAGCCCAAAGGAGCTGGATGTGAGAGAGAGTACCAGAGCGGGCAATGAGAGTTCTCGTGAGAAGCGAACAGGTCAACCTCCGCCCGGCCAAACTCTCTCCATATAAGCTCAACCACTTCAGGGTGGAGCCGCCATTCCCCGGGCCTCAGCCCCTGCCTCGACAGGATGTCTGCTCCCATATTTTCAACCCCAGGAATATAAATGGATCTGACAGAGAGAAATTTATCCTGGGACCAAAGAAGAATTTGATGAGCCAATCTACAAAGAGGGCGAGATCTCAAACCTCCTTGGCGGTTGATATAAGAGACCACCGACATATTGTCTGTCCTAACAAGAACATGATGGCCTCTGAGGTTCACAAGGAAGTGCCTCAGGGCAAAAAATATGGCCAACATCTCCAAGCGATTGATATGCCATGAGAGATGATGGTCCTTCCAAGTACCTCGGGTGTAACGGCCCTCCATAACCGCACCCCAACCCGTGAGGGACGCATCCGTAGTCAGAGTCCTTCTCTGACATGGTGCTCCCAACACTGGGCCCTGGGACAGGAACCATGGTTTCTTCCACATGACAAGAGAACGAAGGCATCTGCTCGTAACTCTGATCGTGCGAAAAGGGTTTCCCAGAGGAGAAAAACCCTTGTTCCTGAGCCACCACTGCAAGGCTCTCATATGGAGCAGACCAAAGGGAATTACCGTGGAAGCTGCAGCCATAAGACCCAAAACTCTTTGAAAGTGTTTGACAGTGATAGCCTGGCCTAACCTAATACTCTTCATAGTGTGAAGAATAGTATTAACACGAGCAGGAGACAATTGTGCCCGCATCGTGATGGAATCCCACTCTACTCCCAGGAACGTAGTTCTCTGAAGAGGAGTTAAGGAACTTTTCTTCACATTGAGTCTCAACCCCAAGCACCTCAAATGACGTAAGACAACATCTCGATGTTGAATCGCCAGTTCTTTCGACTGAGCTAAAATGAGCCAGTCGTCTATGTAATTCAAGATACGAATCCCCTGAAGTCTCAACGGAGCAAGGGATGCATCCATACATTTAGTGAAGGTGCGAGGGGATAAAGCTAGGCCGAAAGGAAGGACCCTGTATTGATAAGCTTTTCCCCCAAAAGCGAATCTAAGGAACTTCCTATGTTGTGAGATGATGGAAATATGAAAATATGCATCCTTTAGATCTATCGTCACAAACCAGTCCTCAGATCTGATTTGTTGAACGATCATAGGTATAGTTAACATTTTGAACTTGAATCTCCTCAAAGATTTATTCAAAACCCTAAGATCTATAATAGGACGCAGCCCACCATCCTTTTTTGGAACTATGAAGTACCGGCTGTAGAACCCGGAATCCCTCTGCTCTAAGGGCACATATTCTATGGCCTCCTTAGCTAAAAGAGTTTGCACTTCATCTTCCATCACCTGAGCCTGATCAGGAGATACCAGCGTATGAATAACACCATTAAATCTAGGTGGTCTATACTGGAACTGGATTCTGTATCCTTTCTCGACTGTATTCAGGACCCACTCAGATATATTTTGAAGACCCTTCCAGGTGTCTAAATAATCTGCTAAAGGAATCAGTCTCTCAGGACTGACCTCAGGTGTAAGCCTCACAACATCATTATCATTTTTATGTTTACTTTTACTTTCGGTGACCTGAAGCAATTTTTTGGCAGGAGCTAACCGAATCACCTTTTCTCCAGGTCTCTTGAGAGGTAGCGAACATTTTAGAACCATAGATTTTATAGGAACCTTTCTTGTGACATGTTCGCTGGAGGTCGATGCGTCCCGAAGCGCACTTGGCGGCGGAAAGCAACATCGATTTCCTGAGGGCTCCGCGGAGCGAAGTTTTAAAAAGCCCACGCGGAGGGGGATGCCCTCAGAGACCTGGACGTCCCATCATGGTCTTTTAGCCGAAGCCTTCCTAGACTGAATAACAGTCCGCAGATCTGTTTTCATCTTGGAAGGCTTCGACTGAGGGTGTTGCTTCTGCCTCCAGGCCCCTTGGGGGGGAGCGCGAGAAGCAACACTCTCCTTCTGCCTAAGCAGGTGTGAGGAGCTGGCGGCGGTCTCGTGGGACTGCCCCCTGGCAGCAGACCCACGAGACCTGGAGCGACGGCGGGGGATGCATTCTCTGAATGCGGCTGACTGCCGTTTCGCCTCCTGAAACCTCTCGACGACGTTATTGACGCCATCGCCGAAGAGGCCAGAAGGCGAAACTGGGGCATCGAGAAGACAAGCCCTGTCCTTGTCCCCGATGCCCGACAGATTCAGCCATAAGTGTCTCTCCGTGGCTACCAGTGCTGCCATGGAGCGGCCGATGGCGCGGGCCGTCTCCTTGGTAGCACGGAGAGACAAGTCGACCACACGACGCATCTCTCTGATGTCGTCGTAGGCGACCTCCCCACTGTCGTCCACCTCTTTGAGGAGGTCGGCCTGGTATGCCTGCAATAGCCCCATAGTATGCAGGCAACTACCAGCCCGACCTGCCGCCATGTATGCCTTCCCAACCAAGGCCGATGTTGTACGGCAGGGCTTGGTGGGAAGCGCCGGAGCCCGCAGGGATGATGCAGCGTCAGGGGAGAGATGTGTTGCGAATGACTCTTCAACCCTGGGCATCATCCCATAGCCCTCCTCCCTGGCACCCAAAATACTCGAATACATATGGACATTTGGGCCAGATATTCTAGAGGAGAAGGGCTTATTCCACGATCTCGACACCTCAGTGTGGAGATCGGGAAAAAAGGGCAGACTCCGGCGTAGAGGCTGTGACCGAGTCTGCAGGAAGCGCTCATCGAGTTTGCTTTTTGCCGTCGCTTCCTGCACCTCAGAGGGCCAATCGATCTTTAATTTGGCCACTGCTCGAGTCACAACCTCTAGCAGCTCCTCAAAGGCAGGGGAATGTGGTGGCGATGTTTCACATTCCCCTGCCTCGATGCCCAAAATATCTAGCTCCTCGGAACCAGATAGTTCGAGCATCGGTTCCTCTGCAGGGGCGGAAGAAGCCGCAGCGCGGGCTTCCGCACCCTGAGCGGAACTAAAGGAACTAGCCTCAGAATGCTGAGAAAGAGCCGAAGCTGTCTCAACATTATCAGCTAGATCCTTCTGCGATCCCCATGAATGCAGGCGCCGCGCTGCCTCGACAGACGCGGGACCTGATCCACGAGGATCGCGAGGCTGGCCGGCCTCATTAAACATAGAACGCCGGGAGCGGAGCGTTCTTAGGGGCATTGTTTCACAGTTAGCACAGACAGCACCCTCGAACGCTGCCTGTGCATGCTCCGCTCCCAGACAAACAACACAAAGCGAGTGTGTGTCACCCTCAGCCAGAAAGCGTGGGCAAGGGGACGCACACCGCCTGAATTGCTTATCACTCGCCATCACTTTATATATATATATTTTCTACGGGACAAACAAACACCAAATAGAACAAACAGTTGTACATAGAGCGCTTGCTGAAGACCAGAAGCTAACATTTCCTGGTTCCTGTGACCGTTTTATAGCTTCCGGATCACCGTCACATGCGACGTCACGGGTGACGTAATGACGTTGCACCAATCCAGATTGGAATAGTTGTATAGTAGGCTTCAGACGCTTCATGCCGAAGGCATTCCCCAAAGTATCGAGTATCGATGCAGCGGGAGTTCCCTTTACGAAAGGGAACTAGAGTTTGTAAGCTTTCAAATGATATATAGTTTGTCAAGATTAGTTTATGTTTATTATAGGATATTACTGTTTTAAATATGTAATGATTTTGGGCCCACCGGTGGGCCGGTGACACTTAAGAGGTTAATATATTTAAAGATAGTAACATTTTTGGTAGTATATTTCCAATGTACTATTGTAAAAGGGAATATATTTCTAATACAATAAAGTATACTTTTTTTTTCACCTGGGTACTTATCTTGACCAAAAACGTTCTGTTCGGTAAATAAGACTGAAACCACTTAAGGACAGTACCTTTTATCCCCACGCATGACTCTAACCTAGAAATTAATGTGGAGTGGTCAACAGTATCAAATGCTGCCGTTAAATCTAAAAGAACAAGGACCATGGAGTCACCAGAGTCAGTATTTTAAAAAAATTAATTTAGCACTCGCAAAAGGGCCGATTCTGTGCTATGAGCTTTCCAGACAGGAAAATCTCAGAGATACAATTACAATTTAGAAAGGACTGAAGTTGCTCAAACACAATTTTTTTTTCCAAAACCTTAGAGATAAATGGTAAAACAGAGATTGGGTGAAAATTGTTCAACACAGAAGGATCCAGTGAAGGCTCCTTGAGAAAGGGAGTAACAGTAGCCACTTTGAGATTATCAGGAACAGAGTAGAAAGTGGTAGAAAGACACTTAAGAAAAGACACCAAACCCGGCCCAATAGAGTCAACAATTAATTAAAAAAATCTAAGGTGTATGATGTCATAAGAGCAAAAGGTGGGTTTAAGAGTAGTGATGGTGTTTTAAGTACATATAACGAGAGGTTCAAAAAGATTCCAGGAGGCAGGATGCAGCCAAGGGGATGGGAGGTTCAATATGAGAAGAGCTCACATTGTGTCTTAAAGGGGCTCTAGGTAACTTTTTAACCTTAACTGAACAGCTTCGGAGTCAGTGGAATGGTTATATTACTTATTTCGGGTTGAATGGTGGTGGTTTCGCACCCCCCTGGTGCCCGAGAGCGGAAAAAACTCACTTGCAACTTTGGGACGCGGGTCGGTGTCAGGAAGTATCGCGTGATCTCAGGTCTCGCGATGTAACGAATTGCTTGACGGCATTGCACACGTAATTACACGCCCCCATTCAAGCACCGGCTAGCTAAGCAAAGGGCAACGATAGATTTAGTTTATGGCTGAGCCTGTAAAAAGAAGCAGAAAGCTAGGAAATCTTTGTCGGAGGACCAACGAAAGAGGAAACGGGAGACTGACCGAGCAATAAGTCAGACTCGAGTAAAGTTAAATATCGGACTGGCTTTTTCAGAATGGTGAGAACTGAGAGAAACAGAAGCCTGCAAAACGGATGCTGACCTGGCCTTATTGCTGTTGCACTTGTAAGTATCTTTGGAATAAACTGTGTTTAATATTTAAATTTCAAGTAATTGTGACCTCAGGATGTTTGCTATTGTCTGTAAAGTTTTTTTTATTATGATCGCTGTCTGTTACGGGCTTACTAGTAACGTTACGCTAGATACTATAACTTTGATGTTAGGCATTGTCATAGCAAACACGTTTGATTTCTGTAGTTGTGTGGCCGTTCCTCTGTCGGTTTTATTTGTGTAACTTACACTTTTATTTTATGTCACTAAGTCAACGCGTCTGATAATAGGCAATAAACATGTTGCACATATCATGATCGAGCTAGAAAAAACGTTCTGATGTTTTCTTAGACAGGCAAAGGTAACCGTCATTCTACTAGATGAACCTTGCTAATATAACTTTAGACAAATATTAGCCTCCGATATATATATATATATATTATGCTCATGCCCACTCTCCCAAAAACAAACAAACACGAAAGCAGTAGTTCGCCTCGTTCATATCGTTCGTTCCCGGTAAAAATACTAGTATGCATGACAACACAATAAAATAAAAAAAATCGCCATCAGTTGGAAAGAAAATATTGCTTTACTTGCCTCGGTAGACATAACTGGTTTTGAAATAGCCGGTTCCTCTGCTCAGCTGGGTTGACAGCTGATCAGCTGGGTTGCTCGTGGCGAGGGGGGTGGGGTGACAACAGTTCGTTTTTACGACAGAGTGTATGAAAGCATTTACTACCAGACACTAGGGGGAGCTTCGTAGAGAAAAAACACTCAAGAGTTGCCTGGTGTCCCTTTAAATTAGAGATTTTGTCATTAAAAAATCTCAAGAAGCCTTCACAAAGAACATCAGAAGCAAGAGGCATTGTATTAATTGGAAAGGCCCCCAAAACGCTGTTGTTATGTAAATGAACGGCCAAAACGTGCAAAATGTTTTTCCGTTTTTAATTGAAAACAGTATTGTGTAAACGGCCCCTTAGATCCTCGCCTTTGCCTGCTCACTCCTAACGTTACAAATTGAATGACCCGCTATGGATCTAGCAGGAGTTCGTTTAATTCTTCTTCGCCAGGACGAGCATTCTCTTGATGACCACACCTATGTGTTTTTGGACTTGGCTTTTTAAACCCACTTCCCAGACAACACACGTTTTATCGTTCTGGACTCAATTAACCCCTCAGAAATCAACTTTCCTGTGTTGGTCCTCAAGAAACATTTAGTGAGTTTGCAGAGCGAGCGCTTCAGCTAAGCGGATCCCCCTTTGCCGTGGGCGATGTGGAGAAGAAGGACCCATCGCTTAAACATTATTTGGGGGTGGGCTATTCAAGGTACTGAAGTATTGAGGGAAACCCTAGTACTGCAGCACATCGCTGCTGTTAAGGCGATGCAGTTTAGGCAACTAAACAACCAAGAGAAATGTATGTCTACCTCAAATGTAACATTTGATCTGTACAGCATCGGGGGAATAACATTATAATCTCGTTCACGGTAGAGAAAGATGCATGTAGGCTACACAGGAACCGTGAAGACACTGAATTAAACATAAAAACAGCCCTCATCATAATCACAAATACACTTACATTTCTATAAATCAGTATTTATGAATGAATGGCTTGCTCTAACTTTTGCTCTGGTCTTCGTCAACAACACGCGCTTGCACCACCTGCTGGTGAGGTCGACTACAGCTCGGTAATCTACTGCTTTTCCTGCAATTCCTGGATGTTGATGTTGAATTTACTGTCGAATTTGAACCACTGAATTTGAAAGCAAATTTGTAAAGAGAAATAAAATGGACCGAAAATTGCCTGTTGAATATTTGTATTTTTAAACAGTTTGAATATTTTGGAAGTGAAATATGAAAGGTGAATATGGATTATTGAATTTCTGTTAATGAAAATGTGTTTGAAATGTTTTGGATTATTGAATTTCTATGAATGAAAATGGGTTTGAAATGTTTTGAATTGAAATATTCACAGCTTAAATATTCAACCATGTTGTATTTCAGCCCATAAAAATGCAAGCCCTAAAAATATAATGCATTAAAATGCAAGCATGGCTATATTTGCATATTTTCTTCATGTAGTGCAATTCAACAGGCTTTTTTGTTTCAGAAACATTTGGCATTATTTTACTTCCATATTCATTCATCAACGAATTGACGGTCTTTCAGTGTTTGTGGTAAATGACAATATAACTATTGATTTCAGTTGAGTTGAATGTAATTTGATTGTGTGCACTCATTAAGTCAAGGTAATCTCAAGCAACAACATAATCATTTGTTTGACAGACACGGCATGGAGTAAAAAGAATAGAGTGATTGATTTTCCTTTCTGGAAACCTTTTATATTCTCAGAGAGAATTCTCACCACACAGAAATGCAATCATTACAAAGGAACATGAGGAATAAATGCAACTCACTCATGACATTGCTTTTCATTGACAGAACTGTGATTGGACAGTAATTCAATTTTGTTGTGGCACACTTTCTACTCTGTTAAGACTGCAAAGCATACGACAGCATCATTCAGGCATATGCAATGATGTGTCTTATATTTAACTTGCCAAGAGTAAAGAGTCACACTTGCAATATAGCTGGATAAGTGGATTATATTTCAAGGTGTGAATGTTTTTCATTCCAACAGGAATTTCTACATTTTATTGTCTAAAAAGCAAATCACCATACATTTTATTGAAGAGATAAGTGGCTGTAAAAATAAATAATGACATTTTTGCTTTTCATTATAGCATAATATTAGGTTGCAATATGCAGGTCGCAAATGCAAACATGAGTGTATTGAGTTTTACGTTGTTTCTATGTAATGACTGCATTTCCTAAATTCTCTCCCATATATTTATGTCTACATTTGAAACTGTACTGGTAAAAAGAAATCTAATCGTCTTTGTCTCATATAGTATGCAGGGGTGCAATTTAGTGGCTTTATAGCACTATGCCACCAGGCAGCACCTCAGAGCCATAACTGCTGTAAAAACAGGCCACCCTTTTTTTTTTATTATTAAGATGAATGAGCACACTTCACTCAGAGAACCTACTAAACATTTGGGGGAGATAAAGGTGCAAGGGTAGGGGACCAGATATTCATTCATCATTTGCTACACAAAATCTCTCTTTTTACGAAGTGTTTTAACAGGTAAGGGTCAGTCTTATGGACATACAGGTTACATGCACATTTATTCATTTATCAGACGCTTTTATCTAAAGTGTCCTCAAAAAAATAGAATAACTCTTGAGAAGACAAGAGATTAGATAAGAGCCCAGCAAACACATTTACGTTGTGGCAACGTCTGTGGCATGTTGCATTTCTGCTATGGCAATGTTGCTGTCTACATGCTCGCAACTTTGTAACAACATAGAATTGTAAGACGCGATAGGGCTGTAGCAACGTTGTTGCGCGACATTCAGCAACTGAGAGACGACATTCTGAAATATATCCCATGTCCCATTAATGAAATATATAAATAAGACTGGTGCTCTTGTTGATGTCAATCAAATAGTGAAGGTAACTTGTATATCAATAAAGTTGTCACGGACTCAGCCACACCGGCACTCCCTCAATCACCCAATCATCACACTGACTCCACCCACTCGTTCACTCTCACCCGAGTTTTAATCACCCGCACCTGAACTTCATCATCCCCACTGGTTAAATACACTCACCTTCTGTTCCCTCATTGTCTGGTCTGGTCTTTGACTGGTTCACAGACCTGTCGAAAATCACAGAGTGTTCAACTACTTGCTCTTCTAGTATTGTTCATCGGAGTATCGTGTTTTTGTCTGTCCTGTTATCCGGATCCTCATCTGTTCCTGTCTCTGTCCAGTCTGCAGTCCATCTTCCTCCTTCATCTTCAACCAGCACTGTCCACTATCCTCACCAGCTCGATCTCTTCCACCATCACCAGCACGGATAAGTCCCATTCACGCAAACTGATTGAACTGCCTACCATTTCTCTGATCCGCTCCTGTATATATAACATCCTGCAAATAAACTGTGTTGATTGTTTATGATCCATCTGTGAGTGTGACAAATGTATACAATGTATTATATTTATCCATCATCCAAACCGCTTTATTCTCTACGGGGGCATGGGGATACTGGAGCCTTATTTTTTCTAATAGTAAGATATGATTTATTCATATTTTTATATATATCTTTTGTATTTTGATTTATTAAATTATTTCTTTGGTTATGCATTTTTTTGTTTTATTATCAAAGATGCTGGGGTGGGTAAAGTCATATAAACAAACTGCTGTAGCCTATAATTTAAGAAAGCTGATCTGGTTGTGCATACGGTATTGATTTTCTGTTCAAATGGGAGTTGAAAACTTCCTTTCCTTTCTATAATGCATAATTAATATATAATGGCCCAGATATATGCTTCATTTGCACACATGCACAATGCAGGTTGCCTATGTATAAGAAATGTGAGCCCTATTAAGGACAAGACCATCTTTTGGAGCTGATTTGCTTTTAGATGAATGGCCAGCCTAAATGTGTGTTTAAAAAATGAATTGAAATTATTAAGAGGAAATGAGCCATGAGCATCTCAGCATGGTGCTCAGCCAGTCACCAGCACACACAGACAATGAGAGCAAGTTTGTGATTTATGGATTTTTTTTTTTCCTGCCAATTTATGAATTACAGAAAGTGAACAGAAAAAGAACTAATCTAGATGAAAGAAAGACAGAGTGTATGTGTGTCCATGATGTGTGGCACTGCAGGGGGCTTTAATTGTACATTGGAGTGTCACATTATGGAAAGAGACGCTCAAACAAGGCCAAGGAAGTTTTTGGCAAATGAGACTGAGAAAGAGGGCACAGACAAATTTGACATGAGAAAAGAAGAGTGTGAAGAGATGATGAGAATAAGACATAAGACAATTAGGTGGTGGAAGAGGGAAAGGTGGGTGGATGCACAGAAGGTAGACTAATGTTACATAAAGATGAAAAAAAGCAATAATGGAGAGATGGGGGTAGTGGAGAGGACCAGATATAGAAAAGATGAGACCACTCCATCATGCTGTGCATCTCTAGACCCTTACATGAAAACATTCCGTATAGAACCCTAATGAATCTTGAGTGTACATAATAGTGACTGAAAACACAAAGAGAATACAGCTATAGACAATTCAGTACAGCCCTTAAAGCATCCTGCACCACAGCACAAATCCACTCCGTTGTGCACCTCTATTTAAACCCAAAAATTGGTTTCATTCTCACCTGTTTTGATTATAGTTTGAGCACATTTCATATAGAGTAAATGAACTGTGGTTGGGAGAAAAGAGAGCAAACTCAAATGATGCCCAGCTCACAAATGGACGCACATTCAAATGCATTCACGCATAGATAAAGAACAAAATGCGTTTTGTGATTACAATTAAATGAGAACAAATTAAACTGGCAAGGTTATCTAACCATAAAGAAAGTACATATATTGCATTTGTGATTATCTCAGCATTTAGCAAACGATAGTTTACCAAAATTGAACTGGAAAGTGACAAGGAGAGTACATAATTTAAGCAATATAGCCATGGATGAATGGATACTGCAAACAGATAAATATATGCATACATACATACAGTACATACATACAGATACTGCAGACAGACAGATACATACATGCATAAATAGACAGACTGCAGACAGATACATGCATACTGTACATAGATGGACAGGCAAAATTTCATTGTATCATATTAAAAACTGCATATAAATAATTCAACAATATCAATAGTATACTGCAATAACAATGCCAATAAAACTGAATTAAATTGAATTGACAAAAAGTGCCAGAAAGATACTCTGGTAATCCAGCGTTCTCGCGAGAGCACAAGTTGAATTTGCTCAGCGAGTTACTCTGGTGTCGAGTAATGATGCTCATTAAATATGCCCCTCGATCTGAGCTGCACCAATCACATCGGGCTATCTGATATAGGCGGGCCAGAGGCTAGCTAAACAGATGACGACAGCACTGTGACGTCGAAGATTAGTAAACATAGCAAGATGGCTATGAATACCAGTTGTTTGAAACGGCTTTGGCCGCTACAATGAACGAGTTAGACTTGGCTTTTTATCTAAAACAGGAACAGAAGACGCCGCTCGAATCGCTCCTTTGCAAGAAGGACATTTTTGCTGTTTTGCCGACCGGATACGGTAAGAGTATAATCTACCAGTTAGCTCCCCTGGTAGCTAAGCGTATGGGGCTTGTTGTGATTGGTCATAGTGTTATCCAATTGCGTGCAGTGAGATTTTCAAATGCATGCTTGGTGCCGCCCCTCGAGCTGGCCGATTTTCATTAGTCGACCTGGATTTCCAGGCTACCAGAAAGAGACAATATGTACTACAATTGCCATACCAATAAAACTGAACAAAACTGAACTGAAAAGGTACTGAGAAAGCAAGAGAGATAGAGAAATAGAGATGGATAGAAAGAGAAAAAGAATAAGAGAAAGATAAACAAAAACAGAGAAAAAGAAAGAGAGTGAAAAAAACTTGGAAAGACAGAGGGAGCAGAGCAGATTGCGGTCAGTGATAAGCATCTGTAAAGGTCAAATTGAGAATGCTGTGGAAAATAAATGTCATGGCTGCTTTGCCATTAGACCCAGAATTAAGAGCAGTGGCACTAATAAAACAGGAGTGCTTTTACTTTTGCACAAGAAAGGGCTGCTTTGGAGTTGTAGGTCTTCTATTTCAGTCAGTCTCTAGAAATAACAATGACCATATTATCTTAAAATGCATACTTAATACTACAGAGTTATTCAAAGGACAATACACATGAGAGTGACTTGCAAATTCATTTTCAAATTAATTCTAGGAAGGGAACACGTCATGCCTGGTGAAAAACAAATTCCAGTATATCTTGATGGAGGAATAAACTATTGTACTTTCAGGTTATCTGCATGTCCTTGTTATTTAGCTGACACAACACTACATTTGAAGAGAGTGTGTGTCTATATATATATTATATATATATTCCTTCTCGCTGTCCTCACAGACCAATTAAAAATCAGAAAAAAACCCTGAAATTTTTACTGACTTCTGGCTCCATTTGCCATAAATCATCTAAAAGATGATTAATTTAGTTAATTAATGAACTTGTCCTAAAGTACCCATATACATAATGAATCCTTAAGATAGATGCTCACACACATGCACACTTATATCATTCTGACTAATTTCTGTTCTTTCACAGAGGTGGAATCTCACAGCTGCATGGGTTTTCAATTCACAGTGTTTAAAAAAAAAAGGCTCGCTGACTCAGAGCTCAGTGTCTGCTCTCAATAGGAAAGATGTTCATGTCTCTTTCAAAGACTAACGAACGTCTGCATGTGTGTTGGATGTGTGTGTGCAAAAGATCTATATAAGCGATTCTCAACTGATGGGTCATGACCCAAAAATAGGGAGCAGGTCTGTTCTGATAGGGTCACAGACAGACAGGGGAAAACAATGCTAAATACTAAAAATGTTAAACAAATAAACAAACAAACAACGTGTAAAGGTATAACGTTTTTGCTTAATGTTTGTGTGCCAAGTCAAACTGGATTTTAAAGACATTTCTGCTTATTTTTATAAATATAATATAATATAATATAATATAATATAATATAATATAACAAACTTCTAACTCAAGGTTTTTAAATTCATAGGCTGCAAAGTGTGTGTGGCAGATGTTGGTGAGCCTGGGTCGGGTCAGTTTGTCATTTTATTCAATGGAATTTGTTTACAGTAAAGAATACCCGAAGACCCGCAACACAACTGATGCTGATAGAATGGTCCTGATCCTGATGTTTGTGGCATATGTTGAGGACTATAGATCCAATCTTATGGAGGAAGCATCACCCGAAGTTGGAGCAAGCAAGGACACATTGTAACGTGTTGCTGTAGCCAATTTAACAGTTGTATGGGATCTATTGGGGGAAGCTTACACCCCTAACAGCAGCAAAATCTGATACAACAAGCATGTTGTATATCACAGAACTATTGCTAAAACTAGTGTAGTTTGGCAGGGGAAGCATACACCCTACAGCAATAGCTCTGATTAGTGGCAGCAAAATCCGATACAGCAAGCATGTTGTATAATCACAAAACTATTGCTAAAACTAGTGTTGTTTGGAAGGGGAAGCATACACCCTACAGCAATGGCTCCGACTAGCGGTAACAAAATCTGATACAACAAGCATGTTATAGAACCATAGGACTAGTATTAAAACTAGTGTAGTCCAGTCGATGAAGCATACACCCTGTAGCTCTGAGTCATATGCAGTGCACCACTAAGCAATGAAGTACAGTGTGCTTCCTCATTCATGAAAATGATTTCTGCTCCCGTCGTACTGAATTCAATGAAGTACAGTGTGCTTCAGTGTGCATTGGTTGTGGAGGTGAAGATGACGACTCCCATGATTCCACACTCATTCACGGGATCATCAAGCTACGATGTTTTTAGTGTTGAATGACAGACCTCTGCGGTGAATATACCTAATTTGTATTTGCACAACATGTTACCAAAAATCTAGATAAGCTTTAGCCACAAGCATGTGCTAACTTTAACACAGAATGTTGCAATAATCGGATTGAAAAAATGCTAATTCTTTATTCTATGCAACCAGATAAGGCTAAAACAACACCGTGATTACCACAGCATGCCGCTTAGTACAGTATGCTCAATAATACTAGAAGCCTAAGTAATGAGAATATTCAATAACATTTGCATTAGCAACCAGTACAATACTGATAGCAATGTTGCTGAAACAACGACAAGCATTTTGCTGATACCTGGATAAGCTTAGCACAGCATGTGACAATGACACCAGATATAAGCCTAAAACAAAGCCATGTTCCAAATAATGACTGGGCTAAATAACCTTAAAACAACCATGTTTCCAATAGCAACTAACAGCTTTTAGAGCAGTGGTTCTCAAACATTTTTTGGTTGCACCCCCCTTTAAACCTTAAAAAAAAAATATCTGAGCATTTCCAATAGCTACTAAATAGCCTTAAGAACAATCATGTTTCAATAACAACATACAGCCTTTAGAGTAAGCGTATTTCCAATACACTATAGCTTTAGAAACGCTGTGTTTCCAAGAACTACATAAACCAAGCGTGTCCGATGCCCGACAATCAATGCTGAACTGACTCAACTGAATAGTGATTGTTACTGTGTCTTTTTAGAGCTGTGCCACAGCAGAAATGATTCCGTTTGCACCATGAATTATAGTAATGGGAAACCGAGGCTTTTTGAAGCATTCGAGTCTTTCATCAAATTGTGCCAAAAAAATGTTCTTTACTCAAAACTTTTAACACAATGTGCATTAGTGATCTGGTGGTCAGACTTGTTTTCTCCACCATATCTAACACATCACCAAACAAATCAGAAGTCTGTGACATACACTCACCTAAAGGATTATTAGGAACACCTGTTCAATTTCTCATTAATGCAATTATCTAATTGCTTCAATGCATTTAGGGGTGTGGTCCTGGTCAAGACAATATCCTGAACTCCAAACTGAATGTCAGAATGGGAAAGAAAGGTGATTTAAGCAATTTTGAGCGTGGCATGGTTGTTGGTGCCAGATGGGCCGGTCTGAGTATTTCACAATCTGTTCAGTTACTGGGATTTTCACGCACAACCATTTCTAGGGTTTACAAAGAATGGTGTGAAAAGGGAAAAACATCCAGTATGCGGCAGTCCTGTGGGCGAAAATGCCTTGTTTATTCTAGAGGTCAGAGGAGAATGGGCCGACTGATTCAAGCTGATAGAAGAGCAACTTTGACTGAAATAACCACTCTTTACAACCGAGGTATGCAGCAAACCATTTGTGAAGCCACAACATGCACAACCTTGAGGCGGATGGGCTACAACAGCAGAAGACCCCACCGGGTACCACTCATCTCCACTACAAATAGGAAAAAGAGGCTACAATTTGCACGAGCTCACCAAAATTGGACAGTTGAAGACTGGAAAAATGTTGCCTGGTCTGATGAGTCTCGATTTCTGTTGAGACATTCAGATGGTAGAGTCAGAATTTGGCGTAAACAGAATGAGAACATGGATCCATCATGCCTTGTTACCACTGTGCAGGCTGGTGGTGGTGATGTAATGGTGTGGGGGATGTTTTCTTGGCACACTTTAGGCCCCTTAGTGCCAATTGGGCATCGTTTAAATGCCACGGCCTACCTGAGCATTGTTTCTGACCATGTCCATCCCTTTATGACCACCATGTACTAGGGCTGCACGTTTTCAAGTTTTTCATTAACCGTTAACCGAGGCCCTTAGCGGTTAATACTCGGTTAACCATAGTGTGCGCGCCGCAACCCCGAGATAGGCGTAATTTGCGGGTGGGACATGTCCCCACCACTATTTTCTAAGGTCGATATTGTCCCCACCACTTTTGAAACATCTCGCGGCACGAATACCAGTACAAATAAACAAAACATCTCCAGTTAACTAGCAGAGCATTCATTTCGTTCGTTTTTTTTTTTTAGGCGATCTAGCGCTGAAATGTTTTGTTTTTTAAATCAAGTGATCAAAGTGCTCGTTGCCGCTGCGATCGAGAAGGGTCTTGTAAAACGTGCTGAGGTATTATTAATTCGTGGCCACGAAACAATTCACCTGAATATTCACCAATTCACAAAAAAAAGGAATAAAAAGCTGTACGAGAATAGTCGGCCTTCACTGAAGAGCTATCTTCACAGGTAAGAAAAACAGTTTAATAATTATTATTAATTCGTGGCCACGAAATAATTCACCTGAATATTCACCAATTCACAAAAAATAGGTCTTTAGCATTCACTAATTAATAGTATCAAACTGTTTTTGGCCACGTTGTAATTCGTTAAATCAAAATGAGGGAGGGAATTAGTTCAACGTGTCCACGATTTATTAAAACGAGGGAACAAATAAGTCGTCGTAACAACTAATTATTTAGATCAGTGGACAGGGCGCATAAGAACAAACAGTGAGAGAGAGAGCCCCGGCCGCGCGCGCGCACTCTCGCCGCCTTCAAACAACACGAGCGCTGTATGCTCTCTCTCCCTCGCGCATATCAACACAATAGTAAAAGGTCGGAAGACCGATTGTGTTTTATAGATTAGTAGTTTGTTCATATAAAGTGTTTGATTAGCAAGTACATGTTTAGGAAATGCATAATACAAATTGTATGGGTTAATGTAACGGTAAACAGACTCTGCGGGTAAAACTGTTGTGATGAAACTGGCCATGCGCGGGGTAAAACTGCTGGGGTAAAGCTGTGGCTCTGCAGACAGATATTATTGGGCTGCGATCAGTGGAGCGGATACTATGTTTGTTTCTGGCTCGCGCACAGCCTTCACTCTCGGACGCGCGCTTTCTTTGCCCGCTTCATATTAGAAAACTGGTCTAGCGGTCTCTGGTGGTGCAAAAATGTATTACAACTAAATTCAATGCACGCCATTGACGCCACTTAACCGAGCAAAATGTTTCACTCGGTTACGCAATTTTTAACGGTTAATCGGTTAATCGGTTAACCATGGACACCCCTACCATGTACTCATCCTCTGATGGCTACGTCCAGCAGGATAATGCACCATAACACAAAGCTCGAATCATTTCAAATTGGTTTCTTGAACATGACAATGAGTTCACTGTACTAAAATGGCCCCCACAGTCACCAGATCTCAACCCAATAGAGCATCTTTGGGATGCGGTGGAACGGGAGCTTCGTGCCCTGGATGTGCATCCCACAAATCTCCATCAACTGCAAGATGCTATCCTATCAATATGGGCCAACATTTCTAAAGAATGCTTTCAGCACCTTGTTGAATCAATGCCACGTAGAATTAAGGCAGTTCTGAAGGCGAAAGGGGGTCAAACACAGTATTAGTATGGTGTTCCTAATAATCCTTTAGGTGAGTGTACATATACGTAGAGTGGGATCAATACAGTTCTTTCTAATCTAATGTCATCGAAATTAATTTGTGCCAAAGAGACCACAACCCGTGTCATGTGTAGCCTGGTCAACGGATTCATATATTTATCAATAATTGTGATTGTAATTATAGTAATTGAAAAAATATTTTGGGTGTTCTGTTTGAAATATATATATAAATTATGCTATAGGGAAGGTGTAGTGTTAAATCATTTGAATAATGCCTCCATAATCATTTCCCTTTTTATGCATGATGTGGGGTCGCGAAGCGCCAATTTTTTTCAAACCCGCTGTCCTGACCTTCCGATACTGCATGACGTTCGAAGCTTCAAACTGCTTCGGGGCATCTGAGCTCCGGTATCAATCACTATTGAATTGTTTAGGGGTGACCCCGAATAGTCGAAGATTCGATGCTTCGATTGGAGGAGCCTGATTCGACTACCGATCTCACGGTCGAATCTTCGCAGAGGTGTTATGAAACGAGGATCATGCCACTTTGGCTATATGAGGGCGCTCAATGTCTGATTTCACATAGAACTACCGGTTTTCTGTCAATGCATTAATATTCAGCCTATTATGATAATGCTGTATATAAAAATATGCAAAGAAAGAAGCTTTTAATAAATATTTTTTAAAGTGCGTGAATAAATCCAAACACCCCGTGACAGATTTAAGTTTCACTTTCAATCCGTGACCGACAGAGGAGCGTCTTGGCGGCAAGGATTTAAATCTTTAACAATGTCTGGGATAAGAAAATCTAAAGTGTGAATGTACACCATCAGAAAGGATATTCTCCAAGGCTGGATTTAGCATCAGGAAAACCATGATCGCACTTCTGCCGGCCAACGTTAAGCCGGTGAAACACTCAGTTTCAGCCAATCTCATGTTAATCTTGAGTACCTATAGAGTAGTATTGCATCCTTCATATCTCCAAAAAGTCTTTAGTTTTACTATATTTCTAAAAGAAAGATAGGCTGTACAGAGTCTTTCCGGAAAAAACCGAGCGGCTGGAAGCGTGCCGTGTGGGCGGAGCTAAAGAATCACGAGCACGTGTGGTTTTACAATAAACAAACAGACACCCACAGCTACAGTGGCCAGCTAAACAATTGTATTTACACACACCATACATCGCATGCTCCATAGATACATTAACTATACGTGATCATGTTGTTTACTTGCTGTGCTTACGCGCCGATAGCTAACAACACACAGACATTTGAAGCAGTTTTACTCACCACCTGCGGTTCCAACGCACGACCGTGAACCTTTATCGTTGGGACTGCTCCATCCTTAAGCATTAGACGATCTGCAAATCCGGCGTCGAACTGGGCCTTGTTTATAAAACAATCATCGTCGAAATGCAGGGAACAAACAAGAACACTTGCACAACTCCGTTGATGGTCTGGAAAAACAAACTCCATCCACTGGTCCCTTAACGCTGGGTTCTTTGGGAATATGTGCAGGGTTGTCTTGCCCTGGCAACCAAAAACACACTTCTTTGGTGACATTGTTTATTTCTTTAAGTCCTTTGACTGCAGCGCAGCCGATGACTTCCCTAAAGCCGAGCACAGTGCTTTGATGGGCGTACTGCTTTCGCTCTCTCGCTCTGGTCTACGGGTGCGCGCGCGCCCTTCCGGGAGAAGTGCCCTTAGGACCCGTATAACCCCCATCTGACGTCACTCATGCCCATACTCGAAAAAAACTTTCCGAAACTTGTGACAAACCGGAAGGAGTATTTTTGGCACAGAAATACTCCATCAAACGTACAGCTTAATTTTTGAAACTTTGTCCATGTTTAGCATGGGAATCCAACTCTTTAACAGTGTAAAAAACTCAGTATGCATGAAATAGCATTTCACCCCCCCTTTAACAAGTTGGTTTTCCACGGGACATTCTAAAATGCTTAACGTGAAAAACGCTTTTAAAACGCTTAAAAGGCTTAATGTATGTCCACAGTACACACTTTATTAAGAAACCATATTGTGCAGATAAGCAGATGAACCCAGAATATGAATGCAATGCGTTCCTCCTATAATTTGATATTTTAATTGAACTATTTCAGGAGATAAAGCCGTAAACGCTTTTCATGTTTTAGAAGGTTTTTTCTCCGCGCGCACAAAAGACTCCAACGGACACAGACAGAGTGAAAGACTGGATTTGTTCTCTCGATCAGGTAGGGTAAGTGATCTCAAAACTTTTCAGCCGGTTCTAATTTGATTTTTGGATGCTGTGAACATGTTTAGTTAAAAAGACTGCCACTCCAGTTTAGCATTTATTGAGTTTAGCATTTATAAAGTTAAAAATTCTGGCTACTATCGTTATTTAATAATTTCTTTATTTTTATTTTATTTATTGATCTGTCAGGGTTATCTAATCTATCTATTTGTGGCTTGTGTTTTGAATATATGTTCCCCTGCACTTTAAGTATTTTGCACACATTTGCTCCTCATTTTCTGACTTGATTCTGATTTATTTCGTTTTTGTATTTTTATTTAGAAAGGTATATTCTGTTCTAATTTAATTTAGTAAATTAATTGTTTATTTTTTCGGTGCATCGATGTTGTGCTGTACTTAGAGCCTGCTCGCACAGGTAATTTAGCAGATTTAATTTGATTTGCATGTGAAATGCAAATCCTGTCTGCAGTGTGGCCTTTCTGGAGTTATTTATGTTATTTCTTAGTTTTATTTATCCAAAATGTTTTTATACATTTTCTTCTATATCTTTGTGTGATTTTCTGTATATCGCGGCTTTGAAATGTTAAAGCCCCACCCCCATCCCCAAACGACTAGATAAGCTCAAGCAACATGGATAGCATTAGCAACAAGCATGTTGCCAATACCCTGATAGCTTTTAGCAATGAGCATTAAAAAGGAACTTTGCTTAGCTTCGTGAAGACTTTCAGAGTTGAATGGAGAGTTAGTCACATCGAGTCCTGTGTCAGTAATGCAGCAATGCGAGCAGCAATGAAGACTTGAGGTCACTTCCAAATCAGGCAGCTTATGATCAATGAGGCGAATCTCGTGTTCAATTTCACAAACTTGAATTAATCTGAGGTGAAATCCTTGTGGGGAACGAATTCCTCTCGTTAAATTCTTGATTGCACGATTCCTTGTGAGATGATGCGGTTTGCCTGCCGAATTTCGCCATTTAATTAGCTCCTGAGAAACGCGATAGCTACTGATAATACTAAAGGAGCTTATATATGTATACAGTGATGGGCATCATATAGGTAGACGTGTATCAGCTGAGAGTCAGCTGATGAGAGCTTGATTAACATGACCTGCCAGAACTGATGCTACGCTTAATTTTGTATTAGATTCAGGGTGTGTGTGTGTGACCTTTCCAAAATCCAAAAGGTCATTATTGTTCGTCTTGACCAGACTGTCTCCGTGGAGTGAGAGGTGGGAACCATCATCCCCCTATTTCTCCCTTTTCTCTTAATCTGTCTTCTCTCCATACAGGGCTATTTTTCAAACGAAGTAAAAGACCCAGCAGGAAGCCATAGCATCAACCCTGTACCCCACAGATGAAAGAGAGAGAAAATGGGAGAAAAAAAAAAAGAACGGAAAATGGCTGTGGTTGGAAAGGGGGAGAATGATAGACAGAAAAAAACAAAACAATGAATGACAGATTTAGACTAGAAAAAGTGTGCGGTTATATATAATATATAATATATGATTTGATTTTTGTAAATTACAAACATGCACATCTCTAGTGGAATTTAGCTGTCATCCTTAATTTTGAAACTGATTTTTCACATGCCTCAAGAGACACTCTGGACCCCATCTCACATGTGTATGTGCAGTTGGATATGCACAATACATGCTAATAAAATGTCTGACAATTTTGAATATTCAAATCACCACGACAATGTGCATTTTTATGCTTTGGTGATCTTGTCTGTCGTCACCCCTGAGAGTAAGTCCAATACTTACCTAATTGCATGAGGACGTCAAGACTAAATTTATACATTTACACATGGTCATCTCAAAAGACATACATAGCCAGATGAGACAAATTACATCAGCAGGCTGACTGCCACCAAAAAATTACAAGTCTCAAGACATCTCTTTAAGATTCACCTGCTCATACTTACTTGTGAATGTCATTCTCTTATATCGTATTTATCGGAAAATAAGTCGTACCTGACTATAAGACCGAATTCCAACTGGGATTTGAAGGGCAGAGCCCTTGAAGTGGGGACTTTTGAGGAAGCAGGGCAATTGTAGTTTCCCCATTATCTTCACCTGGAATGTTACCATGACAATGCAGGACAGCATCCATCACCTCATTAGCTGTTCTTACAAAAGGAATTTCTTAATATTGGGGTTAAAATAGTTTATGTTTTAAACACTCTTTATATATGTGTGTGCTCTCAACTTTATAAAACTATCTACTATTAAATGTATTTCGAAACTATATATGAAATGCATGACAAAAATGTGTGTAATATATCACAACAAAACAACCTGAAATATTCTGTTTATACATTAAGTCAAACTTACCCACAAGCTTGCTTGAACTCGTCTCTCTGGGTCACATGACCATAAACAATAAAATTACTTTTTTGAAGTAACCATTATATGTACCCCTCACTAACAGATTTGTGGAAGGGCCCTTCATGAAAGGATTCAGTTGTTCAATTTAGTTTGGAGTGCTCTTACAAACGGTTGCCCCTTCCCAAAGTGCCCTTCAAGGGTGCAAAAAGAGCATTAAGTGCTGGGCAACAAATAATCGCATCCAAAATAATGTGTGTGTACTGTGTATAATTATTTTGCATATATAAATACACACACATGCATGTATATATTTAAAGGGGGGGGGGGGGGGGTACAATGGTGTTTCATGTATTCAGAGTTGTTTACAGTGTTAAAGAGATAGATACTCATGCTAAACATGGGCAAAGTTTTAAAAATATATTTTGGACGAATAACGGAGAATTTCTATGCTGAAAATCTTACTTCCGGGTTGGTACAAGTTTCGGCTGTTTTTTTTTAGATCGTGGATCTAATGACGTAGATCAGAGTGCAACTCCTTATATGAGCATTTCTCTCGGAAAAGCTCGCCCGCGAGCACGTCGACTAGAGGAGAGCGAGACCGCGCACATCAACGCGCTTCAACAGGAAATCATCGGCAGCGCTGCATAGGATTTGTTCAAGAATGTCTCCAAAAAAGTGTGTATTTGGATGTGAGGGAAAGCTTACCGTGTTCAGTTTTCCAAAGAACCCAGTGTTACAGGAACAGTGGATGCAGTTTGTTTTTCCGGGGCAGCAACGGAGTGTAGGAAGTGCGGTTGTGTGTTCTGGTCATTTCAGTGGCGAATGTTTTATTAACAAGGCTCAGGTCGACGCTGGATTTGCAAATCGTTTGCTATTAAAACGTGGAGCGGTCCCAGTGATAAAAGACCCCATTCATGTAAGTACAACTGGATCAGATTTCTGTCTTTTGCTGGAAATCAAGCACTACCGCTTGACTCTATAGCTCCGCCTCCAGGACCTCGGCTTTTTCCGGAGAGAATCGGAAAGCTGTATTTTTCTTTTATAAATTTAATAAAACTAAACACTTTTTTGAGATATTAAGGATGCACTACTACTCTATAGGTACTCAAGATTAACATGAGATGAGGTGAAACTGTGCATGTTATGTACCCTTTAAGAAAAATGTGTTATTTATATATAAAATATATATAATATAAATTATATATAAATATATATATATGCAGTACATACATGCAAAAGTTTCTTAAATATACATACATATATATATATATATATATATATATATATATATATATATATATATATACAAAATAATTATACACAGTACACACATATGTTATGTAAACACAAACTATGATTTTGGATGCAATTAATCGCGATTAATCGTTACCCAGCAGCACTATCATTTATAACAAATGCCTAGTCTGAACTGAAACTACGGGCCAGCGGGAAAGGTGCAATACAAGTAAACTTGAGCTCACGTAGCCTACCTCTCTCAATCGGCATTAATCCAAATGTGTGTTTTGCCTGCTTGACATTAGCCACAATTTGTAATTCGCTTTGGAATATAAGGTACAACATGTTTCATAACAAAAATGTGACTTATACTCCAATATAGATTCAGGTCTCCAGACTGTGATTAAATAATCACATATGTCACCAAAAATTGTGTGCATCCACACAATTCAGATATTATGCTGTGAGAATGCATGTGAACAATGAACACAGTGCAAGTCCATTTCATTAAAAAATTACTCTTATGAATGAGTCAGTCAAAAGGATTCAAACGTGCATGTCAATTAGTGGCTTGAATCAGATTTACTCAGTCAGTGAACTGTTCAGAGTCGTTACTGAGTTTACAACTGACTTCCTCACTGAAACAAAAATAATTTCTCAGTTTTCAAGTAAAACTCTAAGATGACTGACAGCTTAGGGTGACCATATACGTCCTGTTTAACCAGGACATGTCTGGCCAGGATTTCGAGATCGCCCAAAATGCCCGGGATTCGGCTTTTGCTTTCTACAGTCACCATTCATTATGTTTACATTATTAAATTATTTGACACTGACACGTACGTGCCAGCTTTGCAGGTCATGCATTCTGCTTCACACGGATTCCGATCGAGACGAAAACACAGGAATTTTCTTAGCAATGTTAAAACGCACATCAACCGATCACTTGTTTAGCGTTCATGTAAACACTACATTTAGATTCACCAATCGGAATTAATTCAGTCCTATTGAATCAAAAGGTGTGCATGTAAACAAAATGAATGGCGACGAGAAAGCAAAAGCCGAATCCCGGATATTTTGGGCGATCTCGAAATCCCGGCCGGACATGTCCTGGAAAAAGAGGACGTATGGTCACCCTATGACAGCTAGAAACGGGAACTAAACTGCTTCTGAACAAGCTAAACTGTAATTTGTCAACTAAAAAAGTAATTTGGCCAATGGTTCCCTAGTTATTTCTCCCCAGTCTGGAGTACTGACCTTCTTGCCTTCTGGGTTTGTTAATTTCCTCTAATGTGATATTAGGCACGTTATTATAAGTTTCTTTGGTAAGTAAGTAAGTGTCTGCTAGGAGCATAAATGTAAATTAGGTCTCCTGAAGTTCAATAATGACTCATTTTACTAAAACATCATACCTCAATCTTGGCTAATATCGCCGTAATACAATTAACAACAACCTTCTAAGTGAATAATACATGCACTACTGCTAAAATCATCTTTTGTCTGGCTCTCTGTGCTACTCCTGAGTTCTTCCCGGTAAATTAACTGTGCTGTAATGACTGTACCTTAACCAACCGCAATTGAAATTCCATAGAAATAGGGACAGCTTGCTGCTACGCATTAGTGCATTGCAATTAAATGAATAATTAATAGCACCGCATTGTATTAACCCGATAATTAATTAGTGGATGTTCAAGTACTAAAAAAATCAATGTCATCAGCATAAAGCGACAAGTTAGAGAGAGCACAAGTGACTTGGAAAAAGTGGTGTGGTAAGGTGGTTTACTGGGTTATTCTTGCTATGCAGTGCATTTTGAGGTCTTTTAAAAATGAATATGAAAAAAGGAATATGTCTGTGTTCAATGTTTCTAAATATTCTAGGGAAAACCACACTTTCAGAAAAATGTTCTGTCACATGATGGGGAATATAACACCATGGATGGGACACCAGGACGTAAATAAAGAGTTGAATTTAGTCTTTGCTTAAAAAGGTACTGTGAGTTACTGTAGTTCACATGAGGCTGTTAATTTAAAGGGATAGTTCACCCAAAATAGAAAATTCTATCATCTTTTACTCACCCTCAAGTGCAAACCTGTATACATTTATTTGTTCTGCTGAACACAAAAGAAGATATTTTGAAGAATGTTTGAAACTTCCATACTATGGAAGTCAATGGTGCCCCACAACTGTTTGGTTACCCATATTCTTCAAAATATCTTCTTTTGTGTTCAGCAGAACAATAAAATTCATACAGGTTTGGAACATATTGAGGGTGAAATGATGACAGAATTTTACAATGTTCGGCCCAGATTATCTGGTAAAGTGAGGCGTTTACAGATCCAATCCAAAACCTTCCTATCCTGCTCGCAGACACATGTTTAATATTTAGGATTTTAAATTGGGATGATTATCAGTTATCAGTTAACTATCAGTTATTTCACAATAGCCAGTTAGAGACAAGTCTACAAAGAGAAGTTTTGAAACAGCGTCCTTGAAACAAGCTAATGTATGGTTCTGTTGGACAGCGAAGATGGAGGAACCGCTTGTGGAAGTGTGGCAACAACACGACTGTAAGCCTACATGATGTAGCCTATCTTCGAAAACCTACCATGGTATGGACAAATCGAAAAGCTGGGGAGAAATAGCCTCAGTTTTGAACGTACCAAGTGAGTCTAGAAAGCTGCTAGCGCTGTCCAGTTTATTTTTCACATTGGAGCGGGTGTGGCCATTTGTGAATTTAATGTGTCTGGCTTCCGGTGTCATTCGCTTCCAGTTATTTTTAGCCGTACAAAAAATCTTGTTATGCTGCTTGATATTGCAAACTGGTATTTCATGCCCTATTATTTTAATGTATTGTCATAATTACAGAGGTGTAAATTCCAGGTTAAGAAAGTAAAAGTCCTCAGTATTTTGTTCCAATCACCTGGATTTGCTAATTAGCACAGTTTTTCAGCCAGAATTAGGGAAATCAGCTGGCTTAGTTCATGGGTGGAATAAACATATGGCAGGACTTTTACTTTCTGACCCCTGGACTTGACACCTCTGCGTAATTATAAACACACTGGTTTGCAGTGCAAATAGTTTTACCAATTACACCACTTTGTTATAATTCTTATTATTTCCCTCTACCGGCTAATGCATCGGACGTTTCACACATTCAAAGAAAATAGCTTACTTCCTTATTGAAAAATAAGGTGGATAAGTTGTGCTAACGGTGTTGCTAAGCGACAGTAAACATTTTAGCCATTGAGGCTAATGTCAGCTAGCATACATACACTGTTAACAGATATTAAAAACAGATAAAAATCTCACCTCCAGCTCTACTGATGAACAGAAAATGTAAAATATCCACTTCCGGATTAGATTACATAAGGTGCTTGATAATTGTAATGATATCTTAGTGTGTGATGCACCACAATTTCCAAATCTTGTAGTGAGTGCATATTTGAGATTTGAGAGAAGACAATCTGTAAAGATTTTTCTTATGTGCTTGATGCAACCAGATTTCCTAATCGATTAGGATCGATTATAGTCTGAGCCCAGCTTTAGTGTTCATTTGTTTTATTTGATTCATTTGATGTTTTGAAATTTTAATAATAGGGACTTTAAGCAACAGCTGCTGATTGAAGGGTAATAGCAACCGGAAATTAAACTGTTCATTGTCATAGCCAATGAACACAAGAATCACTAAGCAACAATAAAGTGGACGATTTAAAAAAAGCAAGAGAAGGGTTGCTTTTGGCATTAAATGATAAAGATAGGCTAATATTAAAATGCCACATAACCATAAAAAGTAATATTTACTTATCTAGTCATGTATCACTATGGCAAATCAACTATTCTCCAGTAGACGTTTATATTAGAATGTCATGAAGTAGCAGCCAAAGTCGTGTATTCGAAATAGAATGCCAGAACGCCACACTGTATTTTAATTTGTTAACACAATATTTTTTCTTTTGTCAAATCAACTTAGATTCACTAATGTTGTTCAGATAACAATTTTTTTTTTTTAGTTTAGGTTGATTAAACTAATGGCTTGGTGGCAATAAACTGATATAAAATAAAAACATTAGTTGATTCTACTAATAGATAGTTCACTAGACCTCTGAGTCTTAATTTTCCCTGCGCATGCGCCGGACGCCCGGGAGTAAACGACACAGACGACACTTGAACAAAGAAGGTGCGATTTTCTTCTCAGCTTCTTCAGAGGCAAGGAAAGACAGTTTATGGTAAGTAATTTTAAAATTCAAAGTCTTTATAGACTTCCACTGGGCCAATGAGGGCCATTGTTTCAATGGGTCATTGAAAGTGAATGGGAGAGACTGAAAAGTTTTCAGGAGCTTGTTCATTATGTTTACACATATGTGCATGTGTGCTTGCAAACATCGAACCCTTGAACCTTTTTTTCATCCGAAATTCAGCACTCTTTTGCTGCAGCGAAAAAACAATTACAAGATGTTTTTGGTCAGAAGGATGTAATTATGTCTTTTCAAACATTTCCAAATTCACGCCACAAATTGTCTGTGACTGTTAACCTAAGATTAGGTGCACTGACGTTACAGCATGACATGCAGGTCATGCAGCATGACATGTTGCCAAAAGGTATTGTGGAAGTCAGTCATAGCCCTTGGGCTGCACCTGTTGTTATGGTGTGGAAAAAAGATGGCACCTGCCGCTTTTGCGTAGATTATAGGGGCCTTAATTCTGTTACCATTAAGGACACCCATCCTTTACCCAGAAGATGCTTTAAATTCAGTACCATGAATCTTTCATCCGGATATTGGCAAGGGCAGCTTAATGAGGCAGACAAACCAAAAACAGCCTTCACTACTGGTCGTTCTTTATATCAGTTTACAGTGATGCTTTCAACATTTGATGCAGCTAGTGTTGCAGGGTCTGTCCTGGAAAACATGTCTTGTGTATTTAGACGATATCATCATCTACAGCAAGAATTTTGCAGAGCACATTCAACAATTGAGGGAGGTCTTCCAACGTTTGAAAGCAGCAAACTTGAAGCTGAAACCAGCTAAATGTTCTTTTGCTCAACAGCAAGTGACATTTCTGGGCCATATTGTGTCTTCTGCCGGTATTTAGCCTGATGTTAAAAACATTCAGAAGGTTAAGGAATGGCCTACTCCTGGAAATCCTTCAGAAGTTTGAGCCTTCTTAGGCCTGTGTTCATATTACGAGCGTTTCATTCGCTGCTTTGTTCAAATGTCATAGCCGCTGCATGCTCTAACTCAGAAAGCAAAGTTGTTTGTTTGGACTGAGTTAGAACAGAAAGCTTTCAATTCTTTGCGCTTACCAATGCTCCAATTCTTTTCTACCCAGACTTTTCAAAGGAGTTTTTGCTCTTCATAGACGCTTCCAACACAGCTATCGGAAGTGTTCTGTCCCAGATGAATGTTGACGACAAAGAAAGTGTCATTGCTTATGGCAGTCACATCTTGGCACCTACTGAGAAACGATGGTCAAAATATGACAGGGAGTTGTGGGCTATTGTTTGGTCCATTCGTCACTTCCGTCAGTATCTCATGGGTCATTCTTTTTTAATCATTACGGACCACAAGCCCTTGCTTAGTCTGAGATGAATGGTTTTGGATGGTGATCCAACGGGGCGCAGAGCAAGGTGGGCTCTGGAGATTGACCTCTATGAGTGGACCATTGAGTACCGACATGGTCACAAACACATGCTGATGCCATTTCTCGTCGACCTGACAGAGAGAGCAACATTTCCTATGACTTGGAGATCAACCCTGTCCATTTCGTTTCTGCTTCGATGCAGCCTGTGATAGCCGAATCACATCCTACTTCTGCACAGCCTGTTTCTTCTGGTGCAGGTTCTGTGTTTGAGCCTTCAAATTCTGCGTTTTCTGCCTTTTCCAGCGTTACATGCCTGGGTATGGATAGTGACGATATGCTACAGGCTCAGAAAGCTGACCCTGTTTTGAGCATCGTCTCTGAATGGGTGTTAACGCAGAAAAAAAACAAAACATGCAACGCTCAAAGGTGCTGCTAATGGATTTAGGTATTTCTGGAAAGAGTTCGCAAGGCTTACCTTTGTAGATTCTGTCCTTTGTCGAAGAGTCAGACCTCCACCAGGTGAACAGATTCTGCAGGTTGTAGTTCCACCTGCACTACAACGTAACATGTTTGAGACTTTGCATGGTCATTCACTCTCCGGACATTTCAGTGCACAAAAGACATTGCAACATGCTCTAGTGAGATGCTACTGGCCCCACATGTCTAGGGACATTACACAATGATGTGCCCAATGTCAAACTTGTGAATCAAGGAGACTACAAACACCTCATCAGCAGGCCCCAATGCAAAACATAGTCACAAGCATGCCTTTTGAAAAAGTTGCTGCTGATCTAACGGAGTTAGATGGATTAACTAGCCTGGATGCCAGCCGAACTTAGCCCCGCCCACATCATTTTTAGGTCGGGAAGTTCGGTCTGGACTTGATCCGTTGTGGAGCTATTATGCCCGAACAAAAGCTGTTCGGACCAATCAAATTGTCAGGGCGGGCTTTATACTATGATGGACAGATGATCAACAGTGTTTTTGTATTTTGTTAAAGATTCATGTTCACATTCTGAACTGTTTTTATCGCATTTTTTCTGTACCCCCAAAGTGTTTTGTTTTGAATTGCAAATGTAAGGAAAGCATATTTTGTTACAGATGTATTGTTTCTGTTTTGTATATCAGGAAACGAGGACGTTTCTTTTCATAAGGGGGAAGTAGTGTAAGAGTTAAAAGTGTAGCACATTATATTACAAGATTAATGCTGATGTTATATTTGAATATTTCAATGTTAATTCATATATTGTGTTAAAGTGGATGTTGTTGTGAGGACTTTTATTATGACGGGGGTACAGAGAGGAGAGCGGAAGAGAAAGAGTTAATAAAGAGAGAAAAGAGGCTAAAGAAGAACTTGTCTGTGTCCGATGGTTTTATTGCTATATTCCTAAAGTTATCTTTGGATTAAACCCCTGAGAACACCCACAAACAAGTATTACAATAGTGCTTGTAGTTCACTTGTGTTTTGTCAGTCGTTGTTTGCTGTTTATGCTCTGGTTCTGAGTTTCCTAGTTTCTCTTTTGTATTATTAAACCCTAACTTAAATCCTCTTCTCTGCCTGTTTTCTTTGCCTGCATGAATGCCCAACTACCTCCATTTTACAAGTTGTCGGTATGACATTTTTTTAATATGCTGCAACTTACCCCAATACTGTAACCCATTTTTTGAAAGATGGCGAACCTGGTGACCACCAACCTCTCATAATAATTTGTCGTCCAGTCATAATACTTATTTGAATCCATTCATTCATCTCTGCATCAGATCTTAGAAAAGATGGGGCAAGCACATAAAAACCTGGGGCCGTATTCACAAAGCATTTTATCTTACCACTAGGAGTACTCCTAAATCGCACTAAAAGATTTTAGCTAGGAGTTTTCTCTTAAAAGTTATTCACAACACCTTTCAGACCTACTCTTAGTAAAGAAAAATGACAACTCCTAAACTAAGAGTGAGTCTTCGTTGCTATGGATGACGTCATTACTCATGCACGAGCTTGACTGAAGTGACCACCTTGATTGGCTGATGATTGTAACGCGGGAATGATTCCTAACACCTCCCCTACGATGATGAGTGACAGGTGACAGGTCTGAGAATGCGTGCGCTACACAAGTAGTGCGAAGGACGGAAGATGATGAATAACTGAATAAATAGCCTAAATGAATAAAGAGTAAGGCAAAACAAATAGCCTAGTAGCCTAATGAAACATATGGATTGATGCAATATCTTTGCAACATTATTGAATTAATCTGTCACTATATGCCTCTGCCTAACATTTTAATTTGATTCACAATGAAACGTTACAATTAGTTTACATGCAGTGAGTAGCCTAGTTTTGGTTGTTGTTGGTGGCGTTATTGCATCCCTAGTTATGCCTACAATGCAAAATTGTTCCCTCGCGATTGGAAGCTCCTGTAGCCGCCGCATACGCATTTCAAAACATCGCAACGTGAAATGCCACAAAAAGCGGTTTGTGAATAGGTCTTAGTGAGTTAGGAGTCCTCTCGACTTCTTTTAAGCTGTCCCAGGCTTAGGTGCTACTTTTAGGGCTAAAATGCTTCATGAATTACTCTTAGTCAAAAAAATTAGGAGTCCTAAAGTTACGAGTGACACGCCCATTATTTTTAGGAGTTGCTCCTAAATTCGCCAGTTAGAAGCTACTTTTAGCCTTAAAATTCTTTGTGAATACGGCCCCTGTTCAGAATGGAAAGCAACATTCTGATATCATTTGAATAAAATTATGAACCTTAGACCAAAATTCCTGTATTTTAGAGCAGAACCACAGGCCATGCATCAGGTCTCCATCCTCCCTCTCACACCGCCAGCATTCGACAGAGTCCTTCAGACCGAGCCTAAATAGCCTGCTTGTGGTCCAATGAAAGCAATTCAATATTTTAAATTGGATAAGTCGTACTCCCAGAATCCTTGACACTACTTTACAATTGTTACATATTCTGATACAATCTTCATCACTAATTGAAAGATTCAAATCCTTGCTCCAGACTTTTTTAAGAGCAGAATGGAAACTTTAACCCACTTTATCCATTACCAATATGTAAAATACTGACGCCTCATGCCCTTTACTCAAACAAACTGTTAGTTAAATATTTCATCCCTAATATAATATATAATGGGGTCATAAATGTGTATGGTATAGTAGGAAAACCCCTTATAATGACAATTGGGCTAATGGAAGTTTCAGGGGAAAGAAAACCTGGCCTTTCGCAACAGGCAAAACTTACACTGGCCCCTTGTCTTACCTCAGGACAATCATTGCGTTATTTATCTGCTCACAGTGTGTTTGCTTGCATTTGTGTTTATCTTTCCTCAGACTTCTGTAATCCTTGTTTTAGCTCTGTCTTCCTCTTCAGGAGCTGTCAGAATTCATTCTCCTCACTTCTTTCCATACACTTCTCTCACTCTCACTTTCTCTTGCTCTTTCTCGCTCCCTGAGGCAAGGTGCCTTGGGCAATTGTGCATTTATTCATCAGTTTGCTCCTTTGTGCCCTTTGTATGTATTTCTCTGCCGCACACACAAACACGCACACACTGGTGTTCTGCTGTCAGAAGTGGAGATTAGTCAGTCAATCAGAGAGAGCCCGTTCTCTGTGATAAGACAGTCTGAAGGAGCTGTTCTTCACACACTGGTCCACATGTCTCTCCTGCCAGTCTTTAACCCCTTCTCAGGTGGACATTTGCATCTCTTCTGCTCTCTTACAGTAATGCATTCACACTCTGAACCTTCTTCTCACACACTGAATAATGCTCATGTTCACTGTCTGATTTTCAGACTGTTTCTCTTCTTATCTTTTTGAAATTTGAACATTTGTATGGTCAAAGTGTTTGGTATGCAAAGAGCAACTGCACATTAAGTTAAAAATAACTTACCAAAAATAAAATAACATAAATAGCTGCAACTTATCAATCAGAATTAAGAATTTTTTAAAAAGTCTAATTAGTTGACAAAAAGCACATAACAAAAATACTACAATTACACGGTAACACTATACAAGAAGGTCTCATTTGTTAACATTATTAATGTATTAACTAACAGAAAATAACATTGAGCAATACATTTGTTACATTATTTATTAATATTTGTTAATGTTAGTTAATAAAAATACAGTCGTTCATTGTTTGTTCATGTTACTTCACAGTGCATTAACTAATGTTAACAAAAAATTAACATTATATAAGATTAATAAATGCTGTAGAAGTATTGTTCATTAGTTCATGATAACTATATTAGTTAACTAATGTTAACTAATAACATTATTGTAAAATGTTACCACTTAAACTAAAGTAAAATAAAAAGTGAAATTAATATATATATATATATATATATATATATATATATATATATATATATATAATTCCAAATAATAATAATAATAATAATAATAAATAATATAATTGTCAGGCTTCTGGGTGGATGAAGTAGGAGACGAACACGAAGATGATGAATTCCAAGATTTTAATTCTAAATATAAACAAATACAAACAAAAAGGGAGCATGCGCTCAGAACAAAGATAAACCTAACATTAAACACATTGACCGACAAGTGAGGAGTGAACAGAAGGAACTTAAATACACAGACAGATGAACACAAGACAGGTGATGCAGATGATGCTGACGAACAGGTGGGTAATGAAGGGAGTGAGTTCAGGTGTGGAAACAAGGAGGATTCTGGGAACTGTAGTGCAGACAGGACGATGACAGACAGTGAATGTGACATTACTCCCCCCTCCCGGTAGGCGTGTCCTCGCGCCGTAGAAAGACCAAAGGGGTGGGAGGGTGGGCGCCCTGGAGGCTGACGGGGAAGACAAGGCAAGGGAGACAAGGCAGGAAGCCTCCAGGGCGGAGCAGACTGTGGGTGTGGTCACGGTGGAGCAGGCTGTGGGCGTGGCCAGGACGGAGACGACCCCTCGGGCGTGGCCAGTACGGAGACGACCCCTCGGGCGGCCACGGCGGTGAGGACCCCTCGGGCGGCCACGGCGGTGAGGACCCCTCGGGCGGCCACGGCGGTGAGGACCCCTCGGGCGGCCACGGCGGTGAGGACCCCTCGGGCGGCCACGGCGGTGAGGACCCCTCGGGCGGCCACGGCGGTGAGGACCCCTCGGGCGGCCACGGCGGTGAGGACCCTTCGGGCGGCCAGGGCGGTGATGTCCCCTCAGGCGACCACGGCGGTGATGTCCCCTCAGGCGACCACGGCAGTGAGGACCCTTCGGGTGGCCATGGCGGTCCGGACCCTTCGGGTGGCCATGGCGGAGAAGACCCTTCAGGTGGCCACGGCGGTGAAGACCCTTCGGGTGGCCATGGCGGAGAAGACCCTTCAGGTGGCCATGGCGAAGAAGACCCTTCAGGTGGCCATGGCGGTGAAGACCCTTCAGGTGGCCATGGCGGAGAAGACCCTTCAGGTGGCCATGGCGGAGAAGACCCTTCAGGTGGCCACGGCGGTGAAGACCCTTCAGGTGGCCATGGTGGTGAGGATCCCTCAGGTGGCCATGGCCCCTCGAGTGGCCAGGACGGAGCCCTATGGCCCCCCCCAAAAAAATACTTGGGAAAAGTCCCGGGTACCAGAGAGGGCTCGGTGCTGGGCAGCGACGAGGGCTCGGTGCTGGGCAGATCCAGCGACGAGGGCTCGGTGCTGGGCAGATCCAGCGACGAGGGCTCGGTGCTGGGCAGATCCAGCGACGAGGGCTCGGTGCTGGGCAGATCCAGCGACGAGGGCTCGGTGCTGGGCAGATCCAGCGACGAGGGCTCGGTGCTGGGCAGATCCAGCGACGAGGGCTCGGTGCTGGGCAGATCCAGCGACGAGGGCTTTGTGCTGGGCAGAACCAGCGGTGAAGGCTCTATGCTGGACGGGACCAGCGGTGAAGGCGGCTCTGTGCTGGACGGGACCAGCGGTGAAGAAGGCTCTGGGTTTGACGGGACCAGCGGTGAAGGCTCTGGGCTGAACGGGACCAGCGGTGAAGGCTCTGGGCTGAACGGGACCTGCGGTGAAGAAGGCTCTGGGCTGGACGGGACCAGCGGTGAAGAGGGCTTTGAGCTGGGCGGGACCAGCGGCGAAGAGGGCTTTGAGCTGGGCGGGACCAGCGGCGAAGAGGGCTTTGAGCTGGGCGGGACCAGCGGCGAAGAGGGCTCTGAGCTGGGCGGGACCAGCGGCGAAGAGGGCTCTGAGCTGGGCGGGACCAGCGGCGAAGAGGGCTCTGAGCTGGGCGGGACCAGCGGCGAAGAGGGCTCTGAGCTGGGCGGGACCAGCGGCGAAGAGGGCTCTGAGCTGGGCAGGACCAGCGGCGAAGAAGGCTCTGAGCTGGGCGGAACCAGCGGTGAAGAGGGCTCTGAGCTGGGCAGGACCAGTGGCGAAGAAGGCTCTGAGCTGGGCAGGACCAGCGGCGAAGAGGGCTCTGAGCTGGGCGAAACCAGCGGCGAAGAGGGCTCTGAGCTGGGCAGGACCAGCGGCGAAGAGGGCTCTGAGCTGGGCAGGACCAGCGGCGAAGAGGGCTCTGAGCTGGGCAGGACCAGCGGCGAAGAGGGCTCTGAGCTGGGCGGAACCAGCGGTGAAGAGGGCTCTGAGCTCGGCAGGACCAGCGGCGAAGAGGGCTCTGAGCTGGGCAGGACCAGCGGCGAAGAGGGCTCTGAGCTGGGCAGGACCAGTGGCGAAGAGGGCTCTGAGCTGGGCAGGGCCAGCGGCGAAGAAGGCTCTGAGCTGGGCGAAACCAGCGGCGAAGAGGGCTCTGAGCTGGGCAGGACCAGTGGCGAAGAGGGCTCTGGCGGGCCGATGAGAGGAGGAAGATCGCTGTCAGTCACAGGCGCGGCGGGCACGACGCTTACTGCCTTGGTCTCGGCAGATCTGGCGTGAAGTGCAGGCTCGGCTGGACTGGCGTGAAGTGCGGGCTCGGCTGGACTGGCGTGAAGTGCAGACGGTGACATGGCGTGCCACGGGAGGAAGCTCTCCAGACAACAGGAGAGTGCCTCTCTCCAGTCCTGACCGGAGAGATCTGGAAGCTCCCTCGGGTCAACTTCCTTGGCCCCAAGCCGGTAACACGCCTTGATTATATCGTCATCCAGCGAGCATGAGGCAGCAAGAGGAACAAACCCCCAGGTGAATTGGAACAGATCGCGGCTATCCCGAGCCAAAGCCGCGATCTGTCCAGCGAGCTCCCAGCTCATATTGTGGTCGGTCAATCTGTCAGGCTTCTGGGTGGATGAAGTAGGAGACGAACACGAAGATGATGAATTCCAAGATTTTAATTCTAAATATAAACAAATACAAACAAAAAGGGAGCATGCGCTCAGAACAAAGATAAACCTAACATTAAACACATTGACCGACAAGTGAGGAGTGAACAGAAGGAACTTAAATACACAGACAGATGAACACAAGACAGGTGATGCAGATGATGCTGACGAACAGGTGGGTAATGAAGGGAGTGAGTTCAGGTGTGGAAACAAGGAGGATTCTGGGAACTGTAGTGCAGACAGGACGATGACAGACAGTGAATGTGACAATAATAGTATATCAAGGAAAAGTTGGATGCTCATTAGAATCGTATATGGTTGCATGAGCTAGAATTAGTCTTGGGCATAAACAATAACAAAAGCACATTTACATTTCCAGAATAAATTCCTACATTTCTCAAAAAAGACATGAGACTGAATAAAACATCTTGCTCACAAATAACTTGGATGGAAAAATAGTTAGTGATGTTGCTGCCCTTTTAGAACCTTCTCCTTTTTGTGCTCAAAACATCACTAAATCATCTACCAAACATATGAATCAGTTTCAGTCTGAATTACAAAATATACTTAAAGCAAAACCATCTTCCAATATGCAGCCTAACCTTTATGCAAATAGCCCAGTCCTCAATTCAATCACTGTTATCAAACATGCTCAATTGACAGAGGGGTTTTAAAAGCCATAATGTGATTTATGGGGTGTGTGCTGCGATTAGACGACTTGTGCAGGAAGCATGCAATTTTTGTCAATAAAGAATGAAAAAGCGAAGCTGTCACTGTCATCAGCTCTCCCTAAGCACTGAGCACTGTTTCACATCACTCATGTGGAGTTATGGTTTTTGTGTAGTAATGAGATTTCCGGCTAATTCCCCCCTGAGGAGCGTTAATTGTAGAATAATAAGTGGACCGTCAGTACCAGGCCCATGGGGTTGTGTGGTGTTTGTTAGGCCACAATATGCTTCTGTTGTTTTTCTACCCTATATCTGTGTGTGTTTTTTATCATCTAGACATGTTAGACTCTGAATATTGTGATTGTCTGAGTAAAGTAGATTGTGTTGGTGTATAGAAGTATGGACTCTCTGCCTTTAGCTCACTCCTCTCGGGATGTAGCCATATTGATTAAGTGCATTCATGTCTGACATTCCTTTGCACTGGCAACGTCTGCACACTCAATGAGGGAGACCAAGCAGGAAGATTACAGCCTGAGGGCAGCCAAGACTCATCTCTCCCCCACACTTTTATTCCCTTCACACACTCACAAAAACTCCAGTACGGGTTCGAGAGGTTGTGTGCCATGTGGCCTATATTACCTCTGACTGAGAATCACGACTATATAGTTGGCGCTCAGGCTCTCTGCATCCTAAATGAGATGTATACCATCTCCGACTGCAATTCAGCACTGCTGTTAACCACACACCTTTGCAAACATATTTTCCATATAGACATAAATGGATACTTGATGTGTTCAAACATTTATCAAACGATTGTACATAGCTACCCCTGAAAATTGAATTTCCAGATTTCTATATATATATATATATATATATATATATATATATATATATATATATATATATATATATTTTTTTTTATTATTATTATTGGTTTATTATTCTATAATATTAATATTAGGTTATATATTAATAATGTGTTAAGATTGGATTAAAATTAATACATTTATCCAGCAAGGATGCATTAAATTAAATTGATCAAAAATGACATATTAAAAGAGAAAACAGTTATTTTAAGTTGTAATAATATTTCACAATATTCCTGTTTTTGCTGTTTTTGATCAAATGGGTGTAGTATATATGCAAAAGGCTCAAGGTGCATTAGAATGGCATGATATACTGTAAAGCTTTAATGCTTAATAAACACCCATGGACAGATTAAGAACTCTTGGCCATGAAACCATTCAATGAGGTCCAACGAGTGCGCCTATGGGTGTTTTACGATTATTACGTTTATAGAGCTGTCAAGAATCACCTACATAAATATATATCATTCACCTTCAGGATTCATACAGAGAGAACAACATGTCCTGTTGACAGGGAAAGTAAATGAGCTACTCTCTAACTGCCCATTTTTCAAACGACTAAAGAGTAAATCATTTCTTAATTACCGGCTCATTCCACCTCGACAACTGACCCTGAATGCGGCTCGATATAGCTCCCGTTAAGAAATGTAGAAGGTAACGAGAACATTTCTCACTATTTCACTGAACCTGACAATGATGGGTCAGTAACTCACTCTGAAGTCCCTCAAGGCAAGTCTGTTCACTCTGCGGCCATTTTTGTGATGCCCCCCGGGCTGCTAATTCTAGTCAGGCAAGTGCAGCTCCTACCTAGTTGAATGTTAGATAGACCGTAATCTCTGTGTCTGTCGAAGTTATGTTTCAATAATATTTCCAATCGGAAATAAAATCACTGTACTTCTTAAACTTAAATCACTTTGAAACTTTTTTCAGCCAGCTACAGCACGTTCTACTGCTGGCTCTTTTACCTTAAGGTGGGATTGCAGCTGCCATACTGAGCGTTATATTTTCATCCATTCATATAGGTTTACATTTGTACTGTGTCTGTTATACTGTATCTCCTTCCTTTTGTTGTTTCTTCTTGCATTGTTAGTTTAGCAGGAAGTGTCACTGTCAATAGTAGCATACTTTGCGTTAACTATTCTTTGGTCTTTCTAAAGTAAAGATGATTATCTAAAAAAATGTTTGTGTTTTCTGTCAGTCTTGTTTTAAATATAACTTAAAAGCAAGTGCCATCTACCAGTACAGGACAAGACTACAGTAGTTGAAAAGAAGTCTTAACTGGTTAAAGGGATAGTTCACCCAACAATTAAAATGATGCCATTAGGCCTATTTACTCACCATCATGTCGTTCCAAACCCGTAAGACTTTCGTTCATCTTTGGAACACAAATAAAGATATTTTTTATGAAATCTGAGAGCTTTCTGTCCCCCCATTGACACCCTACGCAACTACCACTTTGACGTTCAAGAGATTGTAAAACTAATCAATAGTTACAATCCCTTTATGAAAGTTTTGAAGCACCAAAGTGGTAGCGTAGCTGTCATTGGAGGGACAGAAAGCTATCAGATTTAATAAAAAATATTTTTTTGTGTGTTCCGAAGATGAACGAAAGTCTTACGGGTTTGTAACGACACGAGGGTGAGTAAATGATGACAGAATTAACATTTTTGGGTGAACTATCCCTTTATGAAAAGTTTGAAGGATGGGATCTTGCACAACGCCAGAATTTGGTTGAACATGAACAACTTAAAGGGATAGTCCATCCAAAAATAAAAATTCTGTCATAATTTACTCACCTTCATGTCGCTTCACAACTGTATGCATTTTTTCTTCTTCATCTGCAGAACACAAAAGAATAGTCAAGTCAAGTCAAGTCAAGTTTATTTATATAGCGCTTTTCACAATACAGATTGTATCAAAGCAGCTTCACAGTATTAAATTAAAATAATACATCAATGTTTGTTTCTAGTGGAAAACGTCCACGTTTGGTAATGCTTATCTATAATATTGTTGATTGATTAATTAAATTAAATATCCCCAAATATTCCCAACTGAGCAAGCCAAAGGCAACAGTGGCAAGGAACCGAAAAACTCCATCAGGTGACCTAATGGAGAAAAAAAAAACCTTGGGAGAACCCAGGCTCAGTTGGGGGCCAGTTCTCCTCTGGCGTTTATGAACTAGAGGTCGGATTTAACTGTAAGATTAAAAGTATTATATGAATGCCTGGCTGAAGAGATGCGTCTTTAATCTAGTTTTAAACTGGGAGAGCGAGTCTGAGCAACGAACAGTATCAGGAAGACTATTCCAGAATAGTATGAAAAATGTTGGCAATCAAAGTTTTGTGTCAGTGGGGACTGAAACTGTTTGTTTACCAAACTTCTTCAAAATATATATATTTTTTTCTTTCTTTTTTTCTGTAGTAGAAAGTCATACAGGTTTGTAATGACACGTTTGTGAGTAAATTATGACATAACTTTAATTTTTGGATGGACTGTCCCTTTAAGGTCTTTGTAACTTCAAATCGCTGTCAGTGTGAACAGCCCTTATTGGCACAGTTTCTCTGATACTCATTATCTTCCCCTTCCACACATCATTTTTATTAACGACTACTTATCAGATGCACAAATCAAAACATCAGGATGATGTTGCACTCTGCAGTGCTTCAGGTCTGATCGACATTCAGTTGTGGCTTTTCTCCTATAGCCTTGCTGAAAACTCTGCAGCTCTTTCCATCAGCCTCTGATTCAAACGTCTATCTCTTCCCAGCCACCCTCTGAGACACATCATCCTCTGTGAGGCTGTGCATCAAGCTCACATTTGTGTGGAGACTGTTTATAACTTGCTTTTTCCACACTTTTTAAAGTACTGTTCATGGACATTAAATACCTAATCTTATTTAACATACATAATCATTTTACTCATCTCAATTTGGTGGAGAGTTCATGTTTCAGTCTTAAGAAATGGTTCAATATAGATGCCTAATGAACCTGTTTTTCTAAAAGTGTAGGCAGTCATGCCTCTGAGATTCTTTAAAGCCATTTTACTGTATATCTGATAGAGTCAATATGCATGTTTCAGTGACTGCAATGGACAAGTAATGGGATTATTTTGTAAAGTGGCTCCTAGGAGTAATGCTAATATTTTAGCCAGAATTGGTTATATGTTATTGTATTTAAGTAATTCTGCATGCTCAGCACTGGAAATGGAACGCGAAAAGAATCATGAAGGAAGAATAAAGTTAGATACACTCAAGATAAATGAATATATAGAGAGAAGCAAAGATGAAGCAACATCATGTGAAAAAAACAAACAAAAAAAACTGTCAGTTAGACAGTTAGACTTAGTTGTTCATGTTGTTACTAAACCGTATGACTTTCTTTCTTCTGTGAAACAAAATAATATTTTGAGAAATATTTTGTCCATGCAATTGAAGTGAATGGGTTCCGTCTGTTTCAGATTGATTTTAGTAGTGTCCGAGTGAACCGAGCTGGTCATCTTTTTAATTCAAATATTTCCCTTGCCAATTTTTTCTCTCTATTTTGGTGATAAAAGTATCATCCTCAGGGATGTAGTTTTCTTTTGATGTTGACCTGACTCAAAGAGACTCTTTAAAGTGTCTTTAACCTCCTTCACTGTACTGGAGTCTGATTCTCTTAAAAGGATAGTTCATCTAAAAATGAAAATTCTGTCATCATTTACTCATCACAAAGTTGTACCAAACCTCTATGACTTTTCTGTGGAAAAGTCTCTGGAATTTTGTGAAATATATTTTAAGAGATGCCTCAGTCTTTTTTGGGGGGCTATATAATGGAAGTCCAAAGTTACCAACATTCTTCAAAATATCTTCTATGGCAGCTGGAATCCCACGTTACAGATAGAAGAGCGAGCCACCTGTTAGTTTACTGTAGAACATGCTTTAGCTGCCTGAAATTTTTGTTTTTTGTTTTTGTGATTTCACAGATGAAGCACAGTGTGTGATACTAATGTTGATTTTATTTGATTTAGAATATATTATATATTTTTAAAGAATGTTGGTAATCAAGAAAACCGTCACCAAAATAGGTGAAAACATTACAACAGAAAATATTGAATAGAATGATGGGTAACAAACACAATATTCTATATTTAACTTGGACCTGAGAAGCTTATTATTATTAAGGTATTCTATAGTGAATGTGTGAGGCACAGCATATTTTTTTGGAAGTATAAACAAATATTAAATTAGGCCATAACAATTATATTAATAATAAATAATACAATATTAAAAAACAACACTATTTTACTAAATGATATACAGTGTTACATCAACACCTTTGTACTAGATCATACTAACAAAAAAAAAATTAGAACCCTGAATTGCAGCTTTTCTCATGTTACTGTCTCCATAGGATAAATCACTTATATTGTCATATTCTTCTTTGAAAATTAGTTTTTCTTAATGAATAAATGTGAAAAGATCAAGTTTCCCTCAAAGAAGCCAGGTCCTCTGCACCCTCTAGAGGACACGCTTAAAGCTCGTCTTTAACATCAATAAACTGAGTGAGGGCACAGAATACCTACCACACACACACACACACACACACACACACACACACACACACACACACACACACACACACACACACACACACACACACACACACACACACACACACACACACACACACACACACACACACACACAAATAATGACAATAATCATCTTCCTATAATTAGTCTGATATTAATGGCCTCCTTGTATAATTAGCTGAAGAAACCAGGGAGTCAGCTGTAAACAATGAAGATAAACATGAATGGAGCGATCAAGATAAATCAGCAGGTGACAGGAAAAGCTAAACCACAGTGCCTCAAAGCTCTAATCTAGTTCAAACCTCTATGGGGTTCATTATAAAATATTAACATGTGATGCGGACTTTAGTGACAGAGTTTAGCGGGTGGAGAGAAGACTTTGATAGATTAGCTCCAATTAAACCGTTCAATAGTCAGCACTGCTCAAGCTTTATCATGGTCACAATTATGGCGGAAGTGAACTCTGTTCCATTATGTGAAGTGCCAGGCTTATTAACAAGTAGCTATGGTTGGCTAGTTTTGACACAGTAAAACAAGGATGTCCAATCTTGCTCCTGGAGTTTAGCTTCAACCTGCTTTAACACACCAGTATGGAAGCCCATTTCTGCCACATAAGAAAAAATATATATATTAAATAAAAAAATCGAAATTATAACATACTTAAGTCATAATTCTGACTTTAAAAGTCAAAATTATGACTTCCAAATTTTGACATACCAAGTCGAAGTTATGACATACTATGTTGAAATTATGACTTTAAAAGTTGAAATTATGACATAACTAAGTTCTGAGCAAACACACTCTTGAAAGTATTCATCTATAGTCATGACTTGTTCTTGCTTAAAATCCTTTCAAGAGTGAATTTGCTCAGACCAATTCCATACCGTTCCGCCAATAAGGCAAGAATTTCATCATTAGTAAAGCCACATTTAAAATACTCCTTAAAGGGACACTCCACCCATTTGCATTAAGCTTTGCATTGTTAGAAACCCAGTCATACTATTGAATGGTCGTGCAACACTCTCTCATTTTCCCCTGAGACGGGAGAAATCCGTTATTTACCTCTTACACTTCCTCCTACAATGACGCAAAAATCGTCATTTTGCGTCATTGTAGGAGGAAGTGTAAGAGGGGGGGATTTCTGTTGAGACTACAGACACTCGTTCCTCATCTTTCCCAGGGGGCGGGACCCGCTCACGCTACAGACCTATTACAGATCAGTGGGTGGGACTTTACTCTCTGAAACTGAAAGCAATATCCTCCATCTTGTTTGAAGCTAAGCTAAAAGGCGCTGTGGAGACAGATGTAAAGTTATGACAATAGCGGAGGAGAGTGCTCAATATGATATCGAAGAAGAGGATTTCGGAAGTCTGATGCTTGAATCAGGTGTTTGTGGCTACCTTTACAAGCTGCATTATAGCAAAGAGCAGCCGAGGCAGAAGACCTGCCTGCCGCGGACGAGGAGCCCGGACTGGCTCGAGTTAGGGCGGACTGGTGGCGCTGGTGATCTCACTATGCAACTACGAACCGCTACGAACACAGAGATAGAGTCCGTCTGCGGCAAAGAATTTCAACGATGACAATTTCTCCTGGACGAAATCTCTGAATCAGACGAGGACACGGACGTTTGTGTTGTGAACTATCCTAGTTTCGCACCGCATATGTTCTGACTGAACATCCAGGTACCATGCAATAATTCACCTTTTCGAAAGAAATACAAACGAGGAGTAATGCACTAATGAGTTCGCCAACTAACTAGACATTTTTTGTGAATGTGAAATGAATTTCAAGCTCTGGTGGTAGCTAGCCTTGTAGACGGAAGAGTGATTTCTCTTATAGGCAGATATGCGCTTTCTGGATTAGTGGGAGTGGCTTGCGGAGCTGTGCAATGTGGTGCATTGTGGGAGTTGTTGTCTTTCATACAAATGCGTCCTTAAGTTATTTTTTGTCTTTCCTCGGTCACGAAGGCACCAAATTCAAAATTTATTTTACATTTCGATTACATATATGACCCACTTTAAATAAAAAACAATGTTCAAATGGGTGGAATGCCCCTTTAATGTGTTCACAATTCATCCTGTCGAGTCGTGTCAGATCAATGAGATTGCAAGTCAGCAAGTCATAATTTCGACTGTCATAATTTAGATTTTTAAATTCATAATTTTGACTTTTAAATTCATAATTTTGTTTCCTTATGTGGCAGAAACAGGCTTTCATATGCCTGCTTGGAAGGTTACAGCAACCGTAAAGACCTTGATTAGCTTGTTCATGTGTTTTTAATTAGGGTCGGAGCCAGACTCTGCAGGACAGTGACCCTCCAGTAGCAAGATTGTACACCTGTAACTACTATAACACATGTGGTGGTCTCAAAGTGCTAACTAATTAAATCTGAAAACTTAAATCTGATATTCTGTTTGTGGAATTGATTTATTTTTTTGATTTCTATTTTAGGATTTGTTTTGGGATTTTTGGAGTTTTTTGCACCTCAGAGGAAGGCTTAAAGTTTCAGTGTCTAAACTTTTTTTTGTTAGTATGCCTGCAAAATTAGAATACTGCCGTGCAAAGGCAAAAGACCGTAACTTCATTTTTGTCGAAAATGAGTTATTGATATTTTTGGCACATTCAAGACCCCCTTTATCATGTGTATAAGTATCTTGAGTCAATTCCGTTGTTTTTTCGAGAAAATAATGGGTTGTCTGAACAGTAACTTCCAAAAGCCCGTGAGAAACCAAGGCAGAACACCGTAACATCAGTTACCGCTCTTTGGCTTTGTTTTGGAACGCTCAAACTGAGTTACGGCACTCTGCCTTTGTTTAGCCGCGCGTCAATATGAAGTTACTGTGCCGGCCTGGAGTTACGGTATTCTGCCTTTGTTTTACTGCCCATTAAAGTTTGCCGCGTTTAAGTTACGGTGTTGCCTGTGTATTGTCATGCAACTGTCATTGAAGCACTTCTCACACACACGGTAACTGAATAAAAGTGTAGGTAAACCAAATATTGTTGAGTGATTGTTTTTACTAAAGAGTTTAAGGATGGCCCATTACTCTCGAGGGAAAATGATGGTTGAGATGGCTCTGAAGCGCAGACATCAATGTGAAGGTAAGAAATTGTGTAAAACAAAAGATGCATTAGACAAACGTTAGATCGCGATCTACTTCATTTAGCTAGCTAGCAGCCTATAGCATAGGCTAAAGTTAGTCAGTTAATGAATACCAAACTGTTCCATATAAAAGCACTATAAACAAGCAGAGACTAAATAACTTGCCAGCAATAAGCAAGTTAAGCGTAAATAATCTCAAATAAATGTTTGTATTTATTTTTTGCTTTTCATAATGCAGATTATTCCCAGTGACAGCAGCTGAGTTAACGTTAGACAGCAGACCACACGACACGAGTGGAGTCGAATGCAGTCAGCTACCGTGTATGGCCACGCATAAAAACAGTAGAAACAGCTTGCAATTAAATCCATAATCCTACCTTTTCTTGTAACCTGATAAAATCCACGGTAATGAACGTCATCGGAGATGTTTAATCCACAAGCATTCTGAGCATTATTCCTTGATGGCGTTCACATCAATCCACAAGTCCTTTAAAGGCGATTTTCATTTGATGTAAAAGCAATTATATCCTTTTACGTTAGCGAACATTGCATTAAATAATAATTGGTTGCAAAACGGTATCCACCGACATGTATAGCTTTTTTGTCTGGTTGGTTGTCAGTTACGTCAGAAAAACAAATAATACAAATTACTCCATGCTATAGCATTTGATTGGCCAATCAAATCCACCAGTCAGAGAGCTGTCATTAAATTGTTGCCAAACTTAACCCTTGATTAACCAGTGGCACTAACTTGTAGGCCTGATAATTTGTTAAAATAGACATTGACTAATCAAATAACCTATTGCTAAAAACAAATGTTTGCTGGACCTACGTGTATTCGATATAAAATATTATTTCCTATTCAAATTTCCCTCGATGCCTTATTTTTATTATTGTTGTTGTTGTTGTTATTACTATTATTAAATTTGCTCTATTCTTTTCAGTTCCTTGTGGCGATAATCCTTGCAGTCCGGATGCACCGCAAACAAAAAAAAATATCGTTCTGGACAGTGGTAGGCATTTTCTCAATTTGATAACATTGACATTAATTAATCAAATATTTGAAGAATATTTCATGTTCATGTTCCATATTTTTCCATGCATGTTTCTAATTGTAAATTTGTTCTGTTCATTTCAGTTACTTGTGGCGATATTGATTGTGATCCAGCACCCAACTCAAAAACATGGACAGTTCTTGATAGTTGTCTGGATATTAATTTCCCAGAGTTTGGTTCTGATGAGCTTTTCTGCAGCACACCTGACACCACGCTTGATGCTCTAATGGAGTTTCACCTCGCTCCAGCTCCAGCTTTACTGCCAGGGCCCACCCTCGTTCCACTGCCAGCACCAGAGTCAACCCTCACTCAACTGCCAGCACCAGAGTCCACCCTCGCTCCACTGCCAGCGCCAGAGCCCACCCTCGCTCCACTGTCAGCACCAAAATCCACCCTCGCTCCACTGCCAACGCCAGAGCCCACCCTCGCTCCACTGCCAGCACCAGAGCCCACCCTCGCTCCACTGCCAGCACCAGAGCCCACCCTCGCTCCACTGCCAGCACCAGAGCCCACCCTCGCTCCACTGCCAGCACCAAAATCCACCCTCGCTCCACTGCCAGCACCAGAGCCCACCCTCGCTCCACTGCCAGCACCAAAGTTCACCCTCGCTCCACTGCCAGCACCAGAGCCCACCCTCGCTCCACTGCCAGCACCAAAATCCACCCTCGCTCCACTGCCAGCACCAGAGCCCACCCTCGCTCCACTGCCAGCACCAAAGTTCACCCTCGCTCCACTGCCAGCATCAGAGCCCACCCTCGCTCCACTGCCAGCATCAGAGCCCACCCTCGCTCCACTGCCAGCACCAGAGCCCACCCGCACTCCAGCCATAGCCCCACCAATGAGAGATCCGTGTAAATGCAGAAGAAAATGCACAGACAAATTTAGTGAGGAGAGGCGTAAGGAGATCTGGAAGAGGTACTGGGACATCAGCTACACAGACAAACGAGCATTCATGTTCCACAGTGTCAGCCAGCTACCAACAGCAAAAGTTTGTGGGGATGGAAAAACAAGTCGACGGGGCAGGTCCTTTGTTTACAGACTAAAGAATGCCGATCAGGTCCCACAGCAGGTCTGTAAAACTTTTTTTTTGGCCACTTTGGGGTACCACCCAGCGAATGACAGTCTGGTCCTCTCTGTGATGGGGAATGAGATAGGGAATGAGGCAATCACAAGAGACCAAAGAGGAAGACATACACCATCCAACAAGCTGGACATGCAGCCTTTTTACGACCACATTGAATCATTCCACCCATCAGTGAGCCACTACCGAAGAGAGCATGCCCCACATCGTCTCTACCTCCCTAGCGACATTAACATCAAGCTCATGTATGCTGATTTTTTGGAAAAAGGCAACAGCTGCTCCTATGAAAGCTACCGCAAAGCTGTAAAACAAAAGAACATCAGCTTTGCAAAGCTTGGAGAGGAGGAATGTGAGGAGTGCGTGCTGCAGGATCAGCACATGAAAAATGACCATGATGGGGATGGCCATGACATGGACTGCTTGCAGTGCCAGAGGTGGCGTGGACATAAAGAGTCTGCCGTGCAGAGCCGAATAATATACCAGGCTGATGCAGAGAAGGACTGGCCAGAGGACACATTGGTGAAGAGTGTGGACCTTCAAAAAGTCATCATGTTGCCTCGTATGCCTGGTTTGAAAACATCAATCTTCACAAAACGCATCGTGGCATTCCATGAGACCTTTGCCTCTGTAGGCAAGAAAAAAAATAAAAAAAACACCATCTCTGTGGTCTGGCATGAGGGCACAGCAGGGCGAAGAGCAGCAGAGATCACCTCGGCCTATGTGACTGCACTTAAAAAAGAAAGGGACATATGCCACTGCATCTTCTGGGTGGACAACTGTTCTGCCCAAAATAAGAACTGGTGCTTGCTATCCTCCCTCGTCTGCCTTGTAAATGGTGATACCACCTCCATGGAAGATATAACTTTGAAATACTTCGAAAAGGGTCACACGTTCATGAGTGCTGACAGTTTTCACCATGGTGTCGAGCTGGAGATGAAAAATCGACCTGGAGGTGTGGTGTATGACTTTGAGGATTTTGTGAGTGTTGTGGCAAGTTCAAACTCCAGGAAGGTGGAAGTGGTTGAAATGAAGAACGAAGATGTGCTGGATTGGAAGGATGGGCACTCCTCTGTGAAGATCAAGAAGGCATCAAAGTTGGGCAAGATGTCAGTGATCCAGCTGCGACGTGGCTCTAGGAGCCTGTTCTTCAAACTAAACCATGCAGATGCTCACTTTACCGAGCTGGACTTCCTCCGGGCTAAGTTCGAGCTGAAGGTTCCCTCCCTCCTGAGACCACATGCCCGGGGGATTGAAGAGGCTAAAAAGAACGACATAATCGGAAAACTATGTCCTTTTATGCCCCCAAACAGGAGGGCTTTCTGGTGTTCACTGCCTGTAAGCGAAGTTGTGGAGGATGAGGAGTGAGAACACCCTAAAACAACATTAAACTAATTCAGGATTCCAAGTTCACACACTTGTACATGATTTACTCTTTATTCCCATTCCATGCATTTTAAATTTGTACATGATTCGTTGTTCTATCTGCTGTATCTTTGTTTTACATCTTGTTATATCTTTGCATTCCATTATTAATTAAAAATATGTTTACTATATAAAATATGCTTATGTTGTATTCATATGATTCAGTGTCACCTCTCTGCAGTCAACCTGTTAGTTTTACTGCACACAAGATACTCTTTACTGCTATGAGAGTATTGTGTAATGTCTAATTAATTAATAATGCCATCAGGGTGCAACCAAATCAGAGGATAGCAATAAGTAGATGGCTAAAAGTAATTGTAAATCATCCAAAATAATCAATCAATCAATCATTTTATTTCTAAAGCACATTTTAAAACAACACGAGTTGATCGAAGTGCTTTACAGACCCAACCTTAATTAACATATACACAAACAAACCATAAAACAAAAAACTGGTGTTACTATAATGATTTTGTAAATGGTGATCAGCAATCAAATAGTGATAATTTTGAAGTTACTGCCTTTTGCCGTGGTATGACTTCTCACTTTTTGCAGACAATACAAAGGCAGAGTACAGTAACTTCCAAATTGGGGTCAAAGGTCAAGTTTGAACTTAATTTTTTTTTATGTAGATCATTTTCATTACTAAAACATTTAATTGCCAGATTTCCAGTTTCCTACCTATAATTAATTTGGCTGGACAACTAAAAAACTTTAAAGTCATTTTTCTCAGTTCCACACTCTAGCGACTTAAGGTCTTTTGCCTTTGTAGGGCAGAATAGTTAGGGTGCTGTTGGTGGGCTTACTTTGAGTATACCAACCAATAAAATGAAAAATATAAATGAGAGGCATAATGTATTGAGATAAGTAAGCAAACCAAGCGTGTTAAACGTCAGTAGTGTTGTATGGAAAATTCCAAAGCCCATCAACAGTGGGTATGTTTTTTTTTAGTTTTCCAATGAGCCCGTGTTGCAAGTGCAACCACCAGAAAACTCAATGCAAGTGATTCACATCCTTTAAATGTTAAAGTTGTGAAACATAAAGGCATATCTTAAACACTGATACAAATACAGTTCAAACATGCACAACTTTCATCAAGTTACCCTCTTACTTTCTTTGGGACCATCATTTAACCTCAAATATTGACGTAGGGCTATGAGTTTAAAATGTGCATTTCAAGAAGAGCAGCAAGTCACTGAAGCAGTAGATCAGAAAGCCAGTGCGTGTCTCGGTTATTATGAGGAGTCAAATTAAGAATATTGCTTTTGATCAAGCAATGACGTGCATGCATGCACACAAACGTGCCGCTGCAAGAGCACTTTAAACGCTTTGACCCATTAATTGTGTTGCTTTCATCTGGGGGGCCGTCCAGCACTGAAGCCTCTCTGACCTGTATACAATTCAGACTGACATATCTTTCATGTGGGGCGATATCGAAACCTATTTTTCCTCTGAGAATTCAAAGAGAAGCCGCTCGGCTTTTATCTGAGACTGAGTTCAGTATTTAAAACCCTCTCACCTTCAGACCTGCTCTTGCATGTTACTTTGATCTTTAACGAAGTTCCTCATATACATCTAGTACATCCCGAGGCCATTTGGAGAAGTGGACCTTTCATTCGTTTCTGGCTCGGCCAGCACGCTCTGGTTGAATAAGTAGAAGCATATCAATTTGAATTGACGAGCAATTCAAATTGATCTGCTTCTACTTATTCAATCCATCAAGAACTTCAGCTCTTGACTTTGCTGCATGTTTCTTAGTATTTACATTAGTACTTTTAATGTACTGGAAAAATAAAGGGGTACCAAAAATATAAAACAGTATGATACTGACATTGAGTAAATTTTAGTACCTGACGAGAGATAGAAATGGTGGATAATGGGAAAGATATCACTTGCAGTACTCAAATCACTGAAAATCAGTGCTTAAAGGTGAAATATGCTATTACTTTGTATAGACAAAAAACAATGAAACCACAGCAACAACCTTCCATCGATACGCAAAGTAACGGTCCTGATTAGACATGTGTGGCTTCAGGAGGAAATAATCAAACCTCCTGTGCTCAGTCCCGAACAATACAATGAGATTGGGAGTTGTTGACATTCAACGAATACACATATCCCTAATAATTTTAGAAGACACCTTAACTCATAACTAGGCTACGTTTTTTGTTAAAAAAAATAGATTTTACCCTTAATTATTTTTCCTCCATTAAATAAAATCCCCTCATCCTCAGCACATTGCAAATGTAGTGCTGTACCAGGTGAGCTACTGTACAGAGCAAGTTTACTATGTCAGAAAAGCTGCAAGTGACGCAGACGTAAAACTGTATGTTTAAAATCATGCATAAGGTGTTTTGTGATCATAACATAGTATTGTGCAATGAACCCCACTGAAATATGTCTTTATTAATCGATAATCTGCCCCTGTAACCATAATTTGTGTGTAAAGCAATACAAGTTGTTGGTGTTTTATGTCCACTAGTGTTGATTTCAGCTGGTAAATGCAATGAAATGCAGTGAGGTAGAGGCATTTTTCCAATGAGCCTAGGTTGTTATTTCAGTAAGTACTATTAATCCAGCAAAAATGCAATACAGTGTTCAAAATCCTTATTGTGTCTCAATACTGACAGAAATATCAACCCCGAAACAGATTAAAATGAGGACTGCGGGCTAAATAAAGTGGATACAGACATTAATCTCAGCAACTTCAACAGATGCAGAAAGACACTGACCCAATTTTTACAGCTTTCTCAAGGTTAATGAAAAATGCTTAAATATGTGTTAACATACATATAGATGTTGACAGATTGCCTCTTGCTGAGTCTAATTCCCTATTTCAGCCGCTACATGTGTACACAAATAAAATAAAATCTTTAGCTTCTTGTCTCAAAGGGCCGAGAGACGCTTCACATGTTGCACATAAATCTCAAGCTGGAATGAAGCCCAGAATTTCACTCCCGGAGAGAGCGAGTTTTAAATGATTTCTTAATGAATTTCCTCACATCCAGAGTTGGTATCAGCACAACAATACAGTGCAAAGCAACACTGCAGCAATCTGAGCCATGCCAGCTTTTGTTTTCATGCTGTACATGGCCATGGGCACACATGAAAACACACAAAGCCGACACACACATCCACTTACATTCAGGTATCTCTCAGGTATCTCTCTCTCTCTCTCTCTCTCTCTCACACACACACACACACACACACACACACACACACACACACACACATTTAGAAATGACTTTTTAATACTTTCTCGTTGTTTAATTATTATTTTTTTTTTTTCGTTCTCCAACAGCAGGGATCTTCAACTGAGGCAATACCGTGGGGGATACAACTATTGTTTGATCTTAAACTAATTTTTTATTTATAACAAGAAATCAAGAAAATATAATGAGCTAAAGTTCCGCCATGTTTGATTGTCCCACATAAAAAAAAATAATAAAAAAATAGGCTACATTAATTAAACAGGATAAAAATGTAAATGTAAAATTGATATTAAAATACTGTATATTATAATGGTCAAAGCCATTTCACTTGGCGGCCATCTTCGAAACGCCTCTCAGGCAGCTATTTCAGTCATGCAAGTACAGCTCCTATCTCTTTGAATGGGGAATATCAAATACTCCAAAGCTGTTCACCAAGCTTACGATTAAATAGTGATACGAGTGCACCAGTGATAATGGTGCAATGCCTATATTACTTCAAGCATTTAAAATGACTAATTTTAGTTTTAAGTTTGACCTACACAAACTCATACGTCAAATATTACTTTTAGATATCAGCAGCATGAAAAGATATACTTAGATTGACATCAGCAAATACACATTTCCTAAATATTTTTAGAAAACATTGTACTGCTATGGACTATGTTTTAAAGGAACAAATTATTCACCCGTGTAATTTATAATTCCAGTCAAGTCACCTTTATTCATAGTGTCTTTATAATACAGATTGTATCAAAGCAGCTTCACAGTGATAACATGAAAATAATACAACAAAGTTTGTTTCTAGAAGAAAATTGCGTCATTGTCCACCTTAAGTAAGGCAGATCGATAATATTGTAGATCTACCTTACTTAAGGTGGACGATGACGCAATTTTGTGAATTGGTGCGTTTCGTCGGGGCGCGTAGAAATATAGAGCTGAGTATCATCAGTATAACAGTGAAAACTAATTCCATGCTTCCCAATGATATCTCCTAAGGGTAGCATGTACAGGGTGAACAGCAACTGTCCTAGTACTGAGCCTTGTGGTACTCCATACTGAACTTTTGATCGATATGACATCTCTTCATTTACTGCTACAAACTGATAATGGTCAGATAAGTATGATTTGAACCATGCTAGTGCAATTCCACTAATGCCAACATAATTTTCGAGTCTATTTAAAAGAATGTTATGGTCGATGGTATCAAATGCAGCACTAAGATCCAGTAACACTAATAGAGAGATACAACCAAGATCGGATGATAAGAGCAAATCATTTGTAACTCTAATGAGAGCTGTCTCAGTACTATGATATGGTCTCAATCCTGACTGGAAATCCTTGCAGATACCATTTCTTTTTAAAAAGGAACACAGTTGTGAGGATACTGCCTTTTCTGTTAATTTTGACAGAAAAGGTAGATTCGAGATTGCTCTGTAATTGACTAATTCTCAAGGATCAAGTTGCGTTTTTTTAATAAGAGGTTTAATAATAGTCAGCTTAAAAGTTTTCTGTACATATCCTAGTGACAAATATGAATTAATGATATTAAGAAAGAGGATCTATGACCTCTGGAAGCATCTCTTTCAATAGACTAAAATGCACTGTCTGATGCGATACTGTAGTAGACGGTTGCATAGTTATAATTTTATCTCTAATATTATCAATCTTGTAAATAAAGAAGTCATTACTGATGTGCTGTTTGGAAACGTCCAGTGTTGAAGCTTTATTTTTCGTTAATTTAGCCACTGTTTCGAATAAATACCTAGGATTGTGTTTTTTTTCTTCTAAAAGTGTTGAAAAGTAAGCAGATCTGATAGAAAATCAGCTAGTTCTTTGATAAAAAAATTATACAAATATGATAAAAATTTGTTCATTTGCATTATATTTGTTTTTTATTTGTTGAACATCAACACAATTTTTACCCTTAAATGGGTTTGGGAGTTTTTTGTATTTCCTAGTTCGCTGAACAGACACAGTCTCTGTGTGATGATATCTAGGTGAAAGATTCTCTATGTCAGTGTTCTTCAACCCTGCTCCTGAAGGACCCCAATACTGCACGTTTTCTTTGTCTCCCTAATCAAACACACCTGATTCAACTCATCAGCTCATTAACCTATGTGATAATGAGCTGATGAATTGAATCAGGTGTGTTTGATTAGGGAGACAAAGAAAACGTGCAGTGTTGGGGGTTCTTCAGGAGCAGGGTTGAAGAACACTGCTCTATGTAATGGGATTTATCTGACCTCAGTGACGTGAGACAGCTAGCAGATGGTTGGTTTAGCCAGTCTGTCTGCTTCCTGACCTGAGCCCCAGATTGTCATGTTTGAGCTCTAAGACTATGTGCCATATTACTAGAGAGAAGAGCAGCACCATCCCAGGAGGGATGAATACCATCTCTTTTCAACAGGTCAGGTCTGCCCCAAAAACTTTTCCAATTGTCTATGAACCCTATATTATTTTGCGGACACCACTTAGACAGCCAGCTGTGCGGACAGTCTACAAAGTATCTCATCACTCCTTCGAAAAGGAAGGGGGCCAGAGTAAATTACAGTGCCTGACATCGTACTTGCAAGTTCACACACCTCTTTAATGTTAATTTTAGTGATCTCCAACTGGCGAAGTCAAACACCATTAGTGCCAACGTGAATAATAATCTTAGAGAATTTACGATTAACATTAGCCAGCACTTTTAAATTTGCTTTGATGTCAGGCGCTCTGGCTCCCGGCAAACATGTGACTATGGTGGCTGGTGTCTCTATTTTCACGTGCCGTGTAATAGAATTGCCAATAACTAGGGCACTTTCAACAGGATTTACAGTGGGTGTTTCACTGAGTGGGGAGAACCTGTTTGATGTTGTAATCGGAATGGAAGAGCGGTGTTTTGTCCCACGACTACAGCTTCTCACGGTCACCCAGTTGCCCTACTGCACGGGCTCTACAGCCGGAACTGAACAATGTTCAGAGTTCACTAAGCTAGTCGCATCCAAAGCAGTATCTAAAGCCCTTGCATTCTTACTATCCTCGGTTAAAGTTTGGATGCATGTCTCTAGTTCTGAAATCTTCTCTGTCTGAAGGCCATACTATACATGTGACATGAAGTGCAAGTTACAATAATAGGAGAAGACATGACTCACCATGTTTGTTGACTGATCCTACTCACCACAGTTGTTTGACGCGTGCAAGAACACGGATAGCAGATTAACAGAGTAGCGGAAGGCTAGTGTGTTGTATCGACTGAGACAAATCAGACACAATTATTTGCCATATGCACACACAAATCTTTAAAAACTTCCATCCGAGAACAGGGTCCCAACCCCCCAGGCGGGGCGAAAGGGGCCTGGTTGCCATGGCCGCGATCAGATAGGATGTTTTTATGACTCTCAGGAATGCTAACAAGTAACTAACTCTGCCACAGATATCAGAACAAACTCTCCTGCATTCATTTATTGATGAACTGACTAACATGAAATGAACAGGCATTCCAGAACATTTTGAGAATGATTTACTGTTGTGTGTTTTGTCTTTTAATAATTCTGTTGATACTATGATCTCTTTGATACTATGTAGTTATTACAGGACCAACTGTCAATGTAACCCCACTTATACCATGTTTGGTCTCGATAAATTGGTACTTTGAAGATCGAAATGATTGTGTACATGATATGCCAATAGCTGTGCAACACATTAGAATTACTAAGAATCTTCCTTAGTAGTGTCATTAAACACCAATCCAGCATGCCAGTCTGAGTGAGCACGCTTAAGACAAAGGCTTGTAAATCCTGGTGACAGAAGAAACTCCCGCCAGAAATTATACCCTTCTCATTGGGTGAACCAGCCTGCATAGGGCTGTCCTTTGTCAAGCTTTAAAAGTCACTGACCACAAGATCCGGCGCTCTTAGCTCTTGTCCTCGGACCACAATCTGCAGCTCCAAGTGAATCCTGTGGGGGGGAGGGGAAATAATGGTTTTCTATTTTACTATACTTTATATTTCTGTGATGCAAAGCTGAATTTAGTGTCAAGTGATCATTCTGATTTATTATCAAATGTTAGAAATGGTGCTTAATATTTATTTTATAATCTGTGATACTTTTTTTCAGGATTTTTGATTATTAAAAAGTTGTTTTAAAAAAGTCTTCACTATCACTTTTTATATATTTACACATTAACACATCCTTGCTGAATATTCCTGTTTTTTTTTTCTGTATTTTTGATCAAATAAATGCAGGCTTGTAGAGCATAATAATAAACTTCTTTCAAAAAACATTAAAAATAGTAATGGGTCCAGACTTTTACCGGTATGTACATATTAATCAAACTTTATCTAAGGTAATCTCTTTTTTGTTTAATGAAGATGTTATTGTTGTTGTTGTTATTTTGCTGTTTTATTCAATTTATTCACAGTTCCAGAATCCCACTTCCGTAAATGAGCATAAGTGCTTTTATATTGCATTGCTACTTTAAATATGCTATACACAAATCAAGTGGAAGAGAAAGACACGATCGCTACTGAGCAGAAAAAAAATGTATAAAGTGATATTATTGGCGTAATGTCAGGGTATAATCTAATCATCAGCAGAATTTAGAAGATAGACCCATATGAGATCCTTTACTTGAAACATTTAAAAATGTTGTAGTGTGTTGGCTTTTTAACTTAGAATACAGACGTCTTGTCTTTTAATTTTGTAGCTTTTTTACTAGTCAGCTCCCGACGCGATGTTATTCATTGTACGCGCAAATTCAAAGCGTCGCGTCTGGGCACGTTAATGACGCTCGCGCTCTTTTAAACTCGTAATAAAGCGGTGAATGATTTTTCCAGAAATGACGCTGATCTACAGTACAAGTTTATATTTAGAATACATTGCAATCACTCCAAAATAGATGACGACAACTCACACACCTGCATTTTGAGGTGTGCTTCTTTGTGTGCTTAGGCTTTTGCCTCGCAGCACCTGATGGATGCGTTCGTTACACATACTTTCAGAAGCCGGCACCCGCTTTGTAATGGACACATTAATTGGCTTAACTGCAGTGATGTAACAGTCTATGGTGAAGATAAACATCGTCACTATTTTTAGTTAATTAATAAATATTGAAATAAATTGTAGATAGGACATTTGTACATTATTATTATTATTTTTTTTTTTGTCCCTCTGTCTGGGCCCCATCCCGCCAATCGGGCCCTAGGCACGTGCCTAGTTTGCCTTTGCGTTAATCCGGCTCTGCTTGTGGGTATTGACCAGCATTTTTAATATCAGTGTATCCCTATAAAGTATCCACAAAGAGGCCCTTGGCCTGGAAAAGGTTGAAAATGCCTGACCTTCACAAAGACACACATCAAATACGACTGTTCCCATCTATCCACAAAGTCCAGTCCATTCTTGCTTTTGCCAGCTACTTTATTGTGTTCAAAACACTTTTCTCTCTATTTCTTTTTTAATAATTTTGAAGGTTATATGATACATACTGATGATAGATGTTGGACTGAATAAAAGACCCAGAAGAACAAAGGACGCTCATCTTCATCTCTCTTTTACTCACACACACAGACTGTAAATGGGGAATTTAGATTCCAAGGCTGCACTATTCTTCAAGAGAATGTCTTCAGCGAGAGCAGAATGTGCAGTTGAAATGAAGTGAATGGAGGGTGTTAGCTGGGCTTATGGGAGCGTGTGCTACATCTGTAGAGTGACAAACGTTTGTGGCACATATTCGAAGTCCAGGGTATGCAGATATATGCAAGTCATTTTCAATTGTCTGAGAGAGCTAATTTGAAACTGACAGATTTCCTATTACAGGACATTAAGTGCAAGCTGTCTTAGAGCTGTACCCAATTTAATTTGAGAGAAAAGTATGCCAACAGTATGAATAGGTGTCATTAGGCCAACAGTGTGGCTGGGTTTCATTTGTTTTTTTGTAACTGTGTGCAGATGAATGTGAGAAACAGGTGTACACAAACTAGTTGTTATTGTATATGCAAATAATGTTTTGTAAATATTGATTTTTTTCAGCATATTTGTAAATGAAAAACTAAACTTAAACAGGTTGAAATAATAAATGAACAAATAAAATAATAAATGATACGTTTATTCATTAGTAATTATACATTTAGATACTGAGTAATAATAATTAACTACATGTACATACTATAGGGTTAGGGTGCTTTTTAGGGTTAGTTGCATATAATTATGCAGTTACTTTAGTAACTAAATGTAACATGCAACAAGGACACTATCAAATAAAGTGTTACAGAGACACTTTGTTTTTATAAATAAAAACATGTATACACTCACTGGCCACTTTATTAGGTACATCTTGCTAGTACCAGATTGGACCCCCTTGGAACTGCCTTAATTCTTCATGGCATAGATTCAACAAGGTTCTGGAAACATTCCTCAGAGATTTTGGTTCATATTGACATGACAGCATCACGCAGTTGCTGCAGATTTGTCGGCTGCACATATACAAGTCTCATCCCAAAGGTGCTCTATTGGATTGAGATCTTGTGACTGTGGAGGCCATTTGAGTGTAGTGAACTCATTGTCATGTTCAAGACACCAGTTTGAGAAGATTTGAGCTTTGTGACATGGCACATTATCCTGCTGAAAGTAGCCATCAGAGATGGGTGTGTTCATCTGCTGCTGTAGCTCATTTGCTTCAAGGTTGATGTGTTGTGCATTCAGAGATGCTCTACTGTAGACCTCGGTTGTAACGAGTGGTTCATTTGAGTTACTGCTGCCTTTCAGCTCAAACCAGTCTGGCCATTCTCTGGCATCAACAAGGCATCAGCAGTTTCTGAAATACTCAGACCAGCCCGTTTGGCTCCAATAACCATGCCATGTTCAAATTCACTTAAATCACCTTTCTTCCCCATTCTGATGCTCAGTTTGAACTTCAGCAGATCACCTTGACCATGTCTGAATGCCTAAATGCATTGAGATGTTGCCATGTGATTGGCTGATTAGATATTTGCACTCTCAGAAAAAAAGGTACAAAAGCTGTCACAGGGACAGTACCCTTCAAAAGGGTTCTAATATGTACCATTTAGGTACTAATATGTACACTGTAACGGATGGACAAGAATCATGACTCTTTCATTCATTCCTTCTAAACACATTCTTTGCTAAGATTACCAAAGCTTTTGACCTCCTGACTCTCAGATGCAAATTATGGCCTGAACGGCAGAAAGTCTAGGTTGAATTACCCCTCTGACACCCTTTTACGACTCTGCGATCCTCTCCAGAGACAATCGTACACTCCAGGACCTAAAACCAACATTCCTGCTCCCCCTGCGGTGAGCTTCAGAGAGATCCACAGGAAAGATAACGGAACTTTCTCCAAACGCACCACACACACACACACACACACACACACACACACACACACACACACACACACACACACACAATTACGCACACACACATGGACTTTCCATTGACTTCCTCATATAAAGACATTACCAAATGTTTATGGTATATTTCTGTGTTGCATTTTATATGCCCATGTCATATTGGGGTATCTACAATTTTATCGTGTGTTAATCAAACTCTAAATGCTTATAATGTGCATATCTTATATAACTTTGTATTCCCACCTCCTGTACCTGCCATTCTTGGTATCTCTGTAACCGTCTCGGTTTGACTGAACCAACATATACAGGAGATTACAGTAAAATGTATTATTCTGTGTGTACCATCTTTCTGGAGTAGAGATGACGAATTCTGACACCATCATAAACTATGCAGATGCACCTTCCCGACAGGACAAAGGAAATCTTCCCGCTCTGAAATCTCTGAAGGTGGTTGGTCCACGTACACGAAGTAGGCGTAAACTAAGACTCTCCATAAGAGACTGACACAGAAAGTTTCTTTAGAGCACTTCGTCAGTGAGAGGTTTCCGGTTCCACAACTCCTTAAGGAGTTTCTACGTTTTTCTTTTCTTTTCTTTAATCTTTGTCTTTATTTTCGTCTTCGGACTTTTCTTACGTTCAGTGAAGTGAACCGCCGGCAACTTTAACTTTGAGTAGACTTTTAAACTTCCCCCGAACTCCGTTTGCTCCAGAAGTACGAGAACGCCCAGCTCTAAAAGGAACACACGCACGCTGCTTTCGTAGTCACACAAAGACTTTAATGCAAGTATCAAACCTTCATTTTAAATCTAAGGCTGTGTTACTCTTATTTTGGGTATTCTAATCTTGGTGTCTCTCAGAGGTAACTGAAAATTGCCATCCTGACATTTAGTTTCACTTTCTCTTGCTCACTCTCTCTCACTCTCTCTCTCTCACTCTCATTCATTATTCGTTTGTCTTGTATTGTTTTACTAGTTGTACTCTGTATATACATTTATTCCGTGTGTAATTGTAAGTTGTAGTTTCATTTATTAAAACCCATTATATTCTTGATTGGCTCTGTCTGCTGCTCACATTACGAAGTCCCTTAAATGTTTGATCCAAGCTACAAGCTTTACCTTTGTTGATACTTTAATTAGTATGTTTATAGAACAGAAAAGTTATATTTTTCATGGCCAGAAAAATAGCTTTCTTCGAATTATAAGAAAGAGATCATTTTTGTTGATTAGTTGATGGGTTAATCTTACGGCCGTCTGCTGGACAAACAACTGTTTGACAATTACATTAATTTCCATTAAAAGTTATTCTGATAATTGATCTGAAGAATGGACCGTTGATATATTAATGATTAAATTCAAATTCATTGTGATGGGTTATTGATATATACAATTGATCTATTTTTCAGCTTCAATAATTTTATTAACTCTGTATGCGAAGTAAATGAATCATAACCCCGATTCATCATTATTGATTCCCTATATCATTTGAGCTAAAGCTGCTACAACACGTTTGGTACCAATATGTACCTTTGAGGGACTTATATGCACTCTTTAGGTACAAAGGTGTACCTTTTGTAAAGGTACCGCCACAGTGACAGCTTTTGTACCTTTTTTTCTGAGAGTGTGCGTTAACAAGCAGTTGAACAGGTGTTCCTAATAAATTGTCCGAGTTGAACAGGTGTTCCTAATAAATTGTCCGGTGAGTGTATATAAAACCTTGACACAAATGTGATGTGGAAGTAGATCTCGAGTCACCATTTGAGGCTGTCAACACGACTCAGATATGTGCGCTACTCCTTTCTCTCTTTCATGTCTCCCCAATCTCTCTCAACAGAAAATGAAATATCAGTTGGATCCTGTGTGCATGTGAAAAGCTCCTCTCAGCCGTACCTGCCTGCCCACTTGTGCCCCTCTGCGAGATTTCACATCTTCCCTCACACTTTCCCATACACCTCTTGTGCATAGGGCATGGTGATGAGGCATTGCTTGTCACAGAACCTATAATATCTGTCTTCTAACATATATTTTTCTGTCTGAGATGCAAACATAACTCAGCCTTTCTTAAACTCGTGTGTCAAGAGCATTCAGCTCATTTCTGTGCTAAAAAACCTTCTTCCTGGTATGTGTTAAGACAGCAACTGTCAGGATTCTTCATTCTGCTTATCCTCTCATTAACTCTCTTATAATTCTCTCATAGCGCTACTATTGCCTGTCTATTCAGCCAAACAGCATTTACAGTGGCTGCAATGTCTTGATTCTGAAAACTGCATAATATACTTGTCACTTTCCATGAGTGGAAATATAGAGATTTGAAGTAAATGTGTGAGTGTTTTTCTGCCCTTTCTGAGAAACTTATTCATCCATGTTCTTTGAAGAAACCCATTACTGCCTCACCCACACACGAGAATGTTTTAATATACTGTAGGTCTCATGAGTAAAACATTGCAAAATCAAAAGTAGAGATGAACAGAGAAACAAAGTAATAATACTTTTAGTGAAAACATTACAAACCTGAGAGACTCAAGGGAGTTGTGGTTGTGTGCTTCGGGAGTTTATTGCAAGTGTGCCGCACAAGTCCTGAAAAGTGAAGCCAAAACGTTTCGATCGCCTCCACGTGGCTGGATGCAGATAGGTAATAAACCCTGCCCTCTCCATGTAATCCAATGGGACGTGAGACAAACTAAACAATCAAATTACACTTCAAATAAAATTTTTTCCAAAGATGGTTTCTGTCATTTTAGGTAGTTTTTTATCACGCTGATTTAAGTTCAAGTGTTCGGTTTTTAAAAAAATAAGTTTGTTTTAGTTAGTTATTTGATGCTATAAAAACGGGGGGTTGACGTCATGGTTGACAGCTGTGATTGACAGCTTCTCTGAACGAAATTGTCACTGAGGCACCAAAAGACTTTTGGGGGGTTTTCAGGAGGAGATTGGAGCTTCAACTTTAATTTCTATATTTCCATTACTGTTTATTTCACACCAACATAATGATTGTTCTGCAGTAAACCATACTAACTGATTCTGCGGGAGTGTGGCTGGGGCCTTGATACCTTGGCTCTACTTCACGCTCACTAATGCGCAGACTCGGGCTCCAAGATGTCAGTGGCATATTTGGACATTGGCGGATACACCTTTTCTACAATGGAAGAGAGTGAAGATGCAACGTCCATCTTTTTTTACAGTCTATGGTTTATTGTAGCTACATGAATTGGTGAGAGAAATATTGCAATGTACAGAACAAATTGTAACGCTTGGACCGGATAACTCGAGAGAAATCGAGGGAAGAAAGAGCTTGAAGGCGGAAAAGACTGTATCACGCACATTTAATGATAAGTGCAGAGGCAATGCAATCCTCTCATACATGAGAGCTGCTCTTTCTTAGCGTTACAAAACTTAGTCAACAAATAAAATATACAGGGAAAAGGGTAGAGCACGTCTAGCATCTACAATGGTCTCAACTCATCTCCTCTCACCCCCAACAACGTCATCACGCATAGTACACATCATGAGTGACGTAACCATCTCTCTTAAAGGGCACACTGCACTATAATGTGATAACCATGAATACACAGTAACGATCGTTACAGATTCCCCCCGGCAAGAAAAGGCTGTCCCCAGCCGTACACAACATAAGCACATAACTGGCATACATGTCAGCATGAGCAACACATTACACAGTATACCCTCCAAAAGCATTCTCACAGAAAACAAAAAAAACCTGTGACAATATACCATGTGCAAAATACAATTTTCCTTTTTCTTTTGAACATAACCTGAACTTAGGAACCACCTTCAAATGTACGTTTATATTTCCTTATTGCACCAAACATTTCAGAAGATACATTTCAAACATCGCATTCAAACCATCAAACACAATACTACTTAAAGTCCAATCTGTCAGTTGATACTCATTAGCAGGGGCGTAGAATTTAGTAGGGACGCTAGGGACGTGTCCCTACCAATATTCAGTGACACTGATATGTCCCTATCAATAATTTCGATCAAAACTTAAAATATATTTATATATTACCACTGTTGTCCGGTTGTGTCTTGTGGTTTTTTATGTATTAGGCTTATCTTATTTAATCAGGAAACGTCTTATTTATATTAAAATCTCTTACAAGAGCGTTCTGAGAAAAATGCGCAATTCATGGTACACAAACGGTTAATATCTGAGTCCCGCCTGCTTAACACACATCGCTAAACTGATTGGCTTTGTTTTTTCTAACTTGTGAGAGGCTCTGGTGTGAAGCGGTAAATAATGCTCCTCCGAAGGAAACCTAGATGCGGTAAGCTAGGGAGAAAGCTAGGAGAGAGAGAGAGATTGTGTATGCTTAAGTGTGTGTGTAACACTACATTATAGGGACAAAATGTCACCACAAAGATGGCAATATCCAAAATACTTGTCCTTGTGGGGATTTATTTATTTATTTTTGGAAAACAGCTGAAAATGTAAAAATGCATAAAGTTTTCTGTGATAGGCAGGGTTAGTGTAGGCCAGGGGGATATAATATACCGTTTGTACAGTATAAAATCATTATGTCTGTAAAAAGTCCCCATAAAACATAAAAACACAACATTGCTTGGTCTTGTTGAAATGAGAGCAATGTTTGATGAAGTTGAAACCCTTGTCATCCCAGTCTCATCAGCTGAAGCTGAAAGAAGTTTATGTGCCCTTAGGACACTGAAAACATGACTCAGAACAATGGCACAAGTATTGCTGTGTGTCATGTCCAACAGGACAAACTGGACATTATTGATGTGAAACAAATATGCCAACAGTTAATTTCTGTAAGTTCACCTTTAAATGAAAATTCTGTCATCATTTACTCTCCCCCAAGTTGTTTCAAACCTGTATGCATTTCTTTCTTCTGCTGAACACGAAAGAAGATATTTTGAAGAATGTTGGTAACCAGTATTGAGGTTTTTTTTTTCTATTATGGAAGTCAATGGGGTCCATCAACTGTCATGGTTACCGACATTCTTCAAAATATCTTCTTTTGTGTTCAGAAGAATAAAGAAATTCATACAGGTTTAAAGCAACTTGAGGGAGAGTAAATGATGACAGAATGTTCATTTTTGGGTGAACTGTCCCTTTAATGACAGATTCAGGGGATGTCCCCGTCCCCACCAATTTCAAAATCAAACCTACGCCCTTGCTCATTAGTCCATCCACTGTCTGACCAACCAGAAGTAATTCTAGGGGCTAACCAAGGCCTGAGATTGTAACAAGGACTCTCTGGGGCAAAGTCAAAGTCAGGGTGGTATGTACTACCTATAGACTCACAACTGTCAATGTCATGAACAGTAGCCACGTTTCCATTACCCTTCAAATTGCGCAAATTGAAATTGCGAATTGAAAATACGCTTAATGGAAACACGTCAATTTTGCAAAAACTTCCATTTATCGCAAAAAATTTTTTACACTTGCATGAGGTGGTTTTTCAGGCAATTCGAAAAAGGAATATTTCGCAAAACTGCAATGGAAACAGTTTTTGCGCATTTACAGTCACCTGACTTAGAAGACGCAGTGTGTTTGAAGTCCATGTATAGCTACGCAAATAATAATAATTTTATATTATTTTATTATAACATGTAATAGACTATATTTAGAAGACGCTTTTTGCAAAAAAGGAACAAAGCTGAGCGTGGAGCGCGCACTGCATGACACGGAGGCGCGAGCGCGAACACTTGCATTTTCCTATCAACAGTGGAAACAACTTAAAATATTCTATCATTTCTGGTCAGACAGAAAATAATAATACATTATTCTCAACCACTTTTATTTGTGTAAACTCACAATAACAAGAAAACGCTGTGCTTTTGTAAAATAAAAGAAACAATCAGACGCACTTTCATGATCTCTGTAAACTGGAGCGCGAGAACTGAAACAAAATATATGTAGGCTAAAGCTTGAAATGTCCACTTTAAAACGAACAAATTCGAATCGAAAGCTAATACCTTCTGATTATGTAGGCTAATCCGTATGAAAGTTGCATTTCTCTCTAAAAGCGCATCTGCTTAACAGCGGAGATGGAGATGTGATTTTAGCCGACACTTAGAAAACAATAGTTTATTAATTATATTAATGGCTCTTCTCATTCAGCACTGCGGGAAAGACATCAATTCCAGTTTCTAATTTGGCCTTAGAAAACCAGTAAAATCGACATGTTTTCCATATTAATTTGTGAATATTTTAAATGTTTAATAAAGGGGCAAAAAGTCATAAACAAAGCACAGCAGTTGGTGTAGCCAGTTCAAATTAAAATTTTGGTGTTCAACTTTGTGTTTTAAAAAGACAACAACCGTTCATTTTTCGTTTTTCAATTAGGGGTTAAAAAAGGAAAAACAAATAAAAGTAGCCTACATGGATCGTTTGGACAGAATACGAGACATAATTCTTTATTAAATTCATAAAAGAAACAATAATTAGCCTATAGGAATAGGCTACTGGATTCTAAATATCAAAGAAATGCCACAATCGGAGCAGAAATGAGGGCGAAACACCCAGAAGAAACTCCTTATATGTGTCTTTCGGGGGTCTTTCCCTGCCATTAATGCTTGGATAACACGCCACGTCTCCTTCCATTAATAATAATAATAATGTCTAATGCGGTGGCTGTGATATTATAACCAACGTCCGTTGCCGTGATTTTTGGAATGACTTATCGCGAGAGAAAAAAAGACGTTTTAGTCGCATAACATCGGTTAATGGAAACGCCGTCATTTCGCAATATTTTTTTATCGATATTTAGATAATAGCGCAAAACATTTGCGCAAATCTGTAATGGAAACGCGGCTAGTGTCAGTGAAGTCGTCACAATCAAAGTTCTCATCGGGTAGAGCAGTGTATGTCTCTTGAGATATGTCCCCATTCAACTGAGTTGTTTGCTGACATTCATCAGATGCATCAAAGGGCGTTTCAGATGCAAACTGAGTCACATCCACCATGTTACTGTCACACAAGTTTCGAGTGTGGAAAGGCTGCATATTTACAACATGAAAGACTCCAGCATCCTCACCAGTGTTCAGCTTTGTAAGCCTATAGTTCACGTCAGACAAAACTTTAGTGACACGGTATGAACCAGAGTACAAGGGTATGGGATCAAATTCCCGCCAAATATATAGCGGTCGCGTATAAAAAAATAATAAGCGTGAATCAAAAATTTAAAAACACATGTAAAAATATATTGCACAAACTGAAAAAAAAGAATGCAAAATGATCAGAATAGCAAACAACGTGGTCAAGGATCAAAATATAATAAGCGTGAATAAAGAAATAACAAGCATGAATAAAAACTTTAAACACATTAAAAGTTATTTTGCACAAAACTTAAACTTATGGTCATGCTTTGTTAAAAAGTATGGTTTTATTACTGTGTACTTTGTGCTTTCTTGCATTTTCTGCTCATATTTTACTCTTTTGTACGCTTGTGATGTTTTTCTCTTCGCTCTTCTTTCTATGTTCTGCGCTTGCTCTTCCAAATGTTGCAGTTCGAGTTTCATGTAAATTAGGGCGGGCTTAAGCGTCACCATTGGTCCACTAGTTCTAGATTGACAGATACTCCTCTAGCCAATCAGTCGAAGAGGGGAGTTGACGTCACACCAATGCGACTCGTGGCTACTGATGCTTACTTGTTATACAGGGGAAGACGACCATCAACAGGACACCTTTAAACTGCATGTGTGCCTGCAACTCAAACTGTTGCCGGTATACGTATACCTGGCAATATGGTATAGTTAAATTCGTCATCCTAACAACGACCTGTTACAGTTATGCCTGTCTGATGATCCATCATTCACCTCTAATGCACTTGACCTGGCACCGCGAGCGTCGATCTTCTCCGAGCAGCCACCACCTACTGGCCGTTTTACTTTCATATTTAATCAATAACAAGGATGTGTAATGTCGGTCCTGGGTGCAGAGTTTAGCTCCTTCAACCCTAATCAAACACACCTGAACCAGCTAATCATCGTCTTTAGGATATTTAAGACAGGTGAGGTTTTTAATCGGAGTTGACGCTAAACTCTGCAGGACAGCGGCACTCTAGAAACAACGTTACCTATCGCTGATGGAGATGTTGCTGTATTCAAATTTTAAGCTATATTTAAAACATTAATTCTAAAGTAATATGCAATTATGTAGCTATGTAAGTAAACACAGTAAGTTTGTAATAAATCACTGTATTAAATTCAACTGGTTTATCTATATCTTCTCTGTAACACAATCATTTTCAATAATCTTGTCAAATTTGGCGAGGTTAATAAAAAAAAGGTAGGCAATGCGTAGCGGCGACAGGTCAAAGTCCTAAAGTCTTCAGACAATGGCCGTTTTTAACTTAGTTTTTGCGACGAATTGTAGTGTTTCATAATTGCAGGATGTTTCGCTTACAGCAGCCTTAACATATTGACATCATGAGCCAAGTAATACCTATTGTTTAACACCAATTACCAGTGTGCACATTAACATTCTCATGTATCTCAAAAAAAATGAATTTAATTATTTATGTCCAGAGTTCAGATAGCTTTACTGCTTGAAAGTCTTTGTAAAGTTAAATTGAACTGCCGTCTTCCCTTGTAAGTGTAGCACTCCTGTAAAAATAAAAATGAAATAAAAATGTAAAAATGAAATAAAAGAGAGTGCAGCAGTGAACAGTATATAAAAGTATTAGAAAAATAACATTTTAGTATATTATAATGGAATTGAAGAAATTGTACAAACATAAACAGCTTGTACCACGAGTCGCATTAGTGTGACGTCAACTCCCCTCTTCGATTGATTGGCTAGAGGAGTATCTGTCAATCTAGAACTAGTGGACCAATGGTGACGCTTAAGCCCGCCCTAATTTACATGAAACTCGAACTGCAACTTTTTGGAAGAGCAAGTGCAGAACATAGAAAGAAGAGCGAAGAGAAAAACATCACAAGCGTACAAAAGAGTAAAATATGAGCAGAAAATGCAAGAAAGCACAAAGTACACAGTAATAAAACCATACTTTTTAACAAAGCATGACCATAAGTTTAAGTTTTGTGCAAAATAACTTTTAATGTGTTTAAAGTTTTTATTCATACTTGTTATTTCTTTATTCACGCTTATTATATTTTCATCCGTGACCACGTTGTTTGCTATTCTGATCATTTTGCATTCTTTTTTTCAGTTTGTGCAATATATTTTTACATGTGTTTTTAAATTTTTGATTCACGCTTATTATTTTTTATACGTGACCGCTATATATTTGGCGGGAATTTGATCCCATACAAGGGCGCTAGTTTAGCGGTAAAGTTGGCTAAAGCGTCTGACTTAGGGTGAGTTCTCACTCTGACAAGGTCACCAACGTTACAAGAAGCTGATCTGCGCCTCTTATTATAGTGCAGCTTTCTTTTTTTGAGACCGGCGTCCAGAGCTAACTTGGCATGATCATGCGCTTCTTTCAGCGACAACCTCAAGCGTTCAGAGAAAGGGATTTCAGTCTCCTCCATCCCAATCCAGGCTGGTTGAGTGACCAGATCTAGTGAAGTGTCCAACTCTCTCCCATATAACTTCATGGCCGGAGTTTCACCCGTGCTTTCGTGAGGTGCAGTCCTTCGTGCAAAGCAAATTTGTGGGATATATCTGTCCCAGGAGGTGTGTTTCTCATCCACGTACGCTCTAATGGCTGTTTTGAGAGTACGGTTCACCCTCTCTGTTGCATTAGTCTGCGGGTGATACGCAGTAGTCAGTCGATGTTCAGTTCCCAAGGCAGTAAGCATCCGTCCAAACAGTTCACTCACAAAAGGGGAACCTCTATCCGAAATCAAGTAAGTGGGGGCCCCGTGACGGGAGAAAACTTCACTCAGTAGTTTACTGGCAGCTACTTGAGCCGTGGCTTCTCATACAGCAACTATCTCGACCCACTTCGAAAAGTAGTCAACAAACACCAAGATGTGAGCGTTTCCTCTGGATGTACGAGGTAAAGGGCCAACGAAGTCCACACCCACATACTCCCAAGGCTTTTGAGGCTGAATTGGAATCATCAGACCGGAAGGCCTTCTTTGGCTTGGTTTCGTCAGTTGGCAAACCGTACAGGATGTCACATATTTCTTTACTTCTGATGCCATTTTGGGCCAGAAGAATCTCATTCTCAGTCGGGCTAAAGTCTTAGTAATTCCCAGATGACCTGCCGTAGGATGATCATGATAATACTTTAGCAAGGTACCTTTGAGTGACTCTGGAGCATACAACTTCAACTCTTTCAAAGGGTGAATACCGCAAGCATGTTTTGGATCATTGAAGTATAACAGACCATCCTGAATGGAATACTCTGAGCATTCATCAGTGTCATCTTTTTCAAGCGCAGCCTCCATTTTACGGAGAAGTTCACCTGTGACTGGATCATCCAGTTGGAGCTGTCTGATATGAGAACAATCTGTAAGAGTCACAGAAGAGAGTGTTCGAAGATCAAGACCACCAATCACAGCGTACTCAGTGAGTATATCCATCGGCGACTCCTCAACATATAGTGGATTTCTAGACAAGGCATCCGGCACTTTGTTTCGATCACCAGGCTTGTGAACAATGTCGAAATTGAAATCCTGAAGGCGGAGAGACCAACAAGCGAGACGTCCAGTGGGATTTGGACGTGACATTAACCACTGAAGTCCACTGTGGTCAGTGAAGATAGTGACGTGGAGACCCTCAACGTAAGGTCTAAAGTGCTCAAGGGCCCAAATAACAGCAAGGCACTCCTTTTCAGGCGTGGAATAAGGCTTCTCGGCTTTATGTAAGGCTCGACTCGCGTAGGCCACAGCAACATCTCTACCATTTTCATCTTTCTGCATCAACGCAGCTCCCAGGCCCGCATTACAGGCATCCGCATGGATGAAAAATGGGAGATTGAAATCGGGAAAACTTAACACAGGTGCTGAAGTTAACTTTCCTTTTAGAGTGTCCATAGCATCCTGACAAGCACTGTCCCAGACGAAAGGTACGTCGGCTTTTGTGAGGTTGAAGAGTGGTTCGGCAAGGCGGGCGTAGTCTTGCATAAATCTGCGGTAGTAACCCGTCAAGCCTAGGAACTGTCTCACTTGCTTCACGTTTATAGGTGGTTTAAAATCTGTTACGGCCCTCACTTTGCCTTCTTCCGGTAAGATGCCACTCGGACAGACCCGATACCCCGAAAAAGGTAAGTTCACTGCGACAGAACTGGCATTTGGCTGGTTTAATGGACAATCCGGCAGACTGGAGCCTCGAAAACACTTCCTTCAGATCCACAAGATGCTGCTTGAACGTGGGCGACGCCACGACAATGTCGTCCAGGTAAACCGCACAGGACTTATAGATGAGTCCTGCCAAAACGCTGTTCATAAGCCTTTGAAAGGTCGCCGGTGCATTGCACAAACCAAATGGAAGCACTCGGAACTGAAACAGTCCACAATGAGAAACAAAAGCAGTCTTCTGTCTCGAGTCTTCTGACATGGAGACTTGCCAGTAACCCTGAGCGAGGTCAATAGTCGTCAAGAATTTCCCACGTGATAGGAAGTCAAGGGACTCGTCAACTCTCGGTAATGGGTAAGAGTCTTTAGTAGTGAGCTGGTTTAACCCACGATAATCCACACAAAACCGTGGTTCGCCACAAGGTTTTTGCACCATCACCACTGGAGCAGCCCAAGGGCCCGTAGCCAGTTCAATAATGACTTCATGTAACATTTTCTTTATCTGGTCCTCGATCAATTGCTTTTTAGCTGGCGAAGTACGATAAGGAGGAAGGTGAACAGGTTTTGCATTTCCCGTGTCAATGGAGTGCTCAGCTAGAGTGGTGTGGCCTAGATCAGGGGTTTTCAAACTGTGGGTCGCGACCCATTTGTGGGTCGCAGATTGGGAAGAGGTGGGTCGCGCAGTCACTATTGGCTGCAGCTAAATTTACGTTTCATGAATGACACACACACACAAACATTTTGCACGATACCAACGTTAAATAGAAATCGCTGTGAGATCGCAGGAGAATTCAAATGTCACGAAAGGCGCTGCGTTTCCCAAAAGCGTTGTATGCCTTTAGTAGATCGTAAAACCGTTGCCACTTATCTCTACGATCAGCTTAGCTCCCGATGCTTTTGGGAAACGCAGCGGAGACCTGAATCAGCCTTTCGTGACATTTGAATTATCCGGTGTAATGCAATCTCATGCAGAGCAGTGATTGGAGTAAACGAGTTTCTTCTTGTTAATAATGCGCACATAACCGCTTAATGAACCGCGCCGCTCTGAGATGCTGAAATTGTTAACACAACATGTCGCAAGCGCGTGCTTCATGAAACAAATGCACTGATTTCTCTGTCGTCTGTTCAACACAGCACTGTTGTCTTTCAGAGATATGGTCGTCGTAAGAGTGCGTTGTTTGCGTTCCCTTGCATGCATTTTGCTACAACGCAAAAAATATAGCCTATATATAAAAAGTATTTCACATGTACACACACAGGCACAAAAGTGTTTTCTGCGCTGAACAACGCAATGAGTTTAACAACACTCGCAGCATAAATATTACTATTGAAATTCTAGGTCATGGGTCTACTGTCAAATAAAATTATTAGTCTATTATATTTTTTATATTCTGATTTTTGTCATATCAAACCTTTGGTTATGATTAAGCTTCCTTAATCTTTTTTCATTTCTTTAAATTTGTTCTGCCGTGTCTGGTAAATCAGTTGAGGCAGCAGACAAAAACTACTCAGTATTCTTCACATTATTTCAACAGCCATTAGGCTGTTAGGCTCTCAATTTTTGATAATGTGCCAAAAGTTTGTATTGCAATTAAACTTGTCATTCATACTATAACAAGAAAAAAAACTGCTCCAAAGAGAACTAACGCCTCCCACCCCACATTCATGCTTTAAAATTATTTTATATTTTGGTGGGTCTTGAGATAGATTATTCTTGTCTAGGTGGGTCCTGGAATGGAAAAGTTTGGGAACCCCTGGCCTAGATGACCGTCGAAGAGATCTGGAAAGCTTCCAATTAGGTCAGCCAACTGTTTTTTTTCGGCAGTACTCAGACACGCTTCCTCAATTTTATCATGGAGTGCTGACGAAGGAACTTCCATGAACATTAAACTGTCATCCGACTCATGGTCTGCTCCGCTATCCAAATTCTCCATGAATAAAGGATTATCGCCCATTACGGCAGTTCTAGATGGGACGTGAATGGAAATGGAAGCACGCAACATGAAGTCCATCCCTAGGACCAATGTAGAAGAAAGGCGTGGCACAATAGCAAACCGATGATAAAACCGCTGACTCATGAAGCCAAAAGCCAACCATGTAAGCCCCACTGGCTGGCATGCCCCACCATCTGCCAGCTGTATAGGGGGAGAAGTCCATGGCTGAACTCTACCCTTCAATCCGCCATTATTCTGAATAATGTCTGCCTGCACCACAGAAAGTGATGCGCCAGTGTCAATTGTAGCATCCAAAACCTGGCCACGTAGGTTAACTTTAACAGTAAATGGGGTGCTCCAATAGGAAGAGGATGTGGGATCCTCCACATGACCAAGGACAGGTTGTGCGGGAACAGCGCAATAAGTCAATTGAGGCAAATTTATTTGCTGGAGGGAGGATTGCCTCCGCGAATCATCCTCCCCCCTTTGTAGTTTCCCTCATGCGCGACAAAGGGGGTATTTTCACCTGCATCACAGCTGTCAAATCTGTTTCTGTCTCTTGTATCAGGAAAAGGTCCTGAACGCACATCAGGAGCCTCATTTCGTCGTCGTGAGCTCTTTCCTGGAAGTAGGTTGCAGTCTGGACATGTGCGTGAAGTGAAGCCAGGACGTAAGCACCTGTAACAGTAAGTGTCTTTAACAAGCTTAGCTTTACTCTGCGCTGAAGTTGGGGAACAACCACTTGGTCCAATGACTACATGGAGCTCATGAGCTCTCAGAAGGAGATCCATGACTGAGGAGACAGAAGTTCCATAGAGTGCAACTCTGTATTTTTCAAGGGCATGTTTAGTAATGAGGTCAATTTGTTCTTGCTCTGGCGGGGGTGTTTTTAGCTTCTTGAACTCACTTAGCATGTGGGCCACAAAGGTAGGTAGGGGCTCTTCAGGGCTCTGTATGCGATCTAAAATGCCTCTTAATATCTGCTCCTGACTGTTGGAAGGAAGAAAGACTGTCCTGAAGAAATCACAGAACTGTGACCGTGTGACAACATGTGAGTCAAGGACAGTGAACCATTTCTTTGGTTCCTTTGACAAGAATCGTGGCAGCTCTAGAATAATTTGGGCATCAGTTAAGTCAAGCGAGGTTCTGTAAACATTTACTGATTGGAGCCAGTCCTCTGGGCTTACATGTCCATCACCCGTGAATACAGGTGGCTCGAGCCTTGACTGGTGCAGTACAGATGCAAGGATTCTACTGGTATTACTCACATCGCAACAATTTGCCTGTGGTGAGCATGTCAAGTGTCTATGGGAAACATTAGCAGCAGTCATACCTTGTGATGGCACCTGGCCTGTGGAGACACGGATATGTGGCGTAGAACTAGCCATCGGAGGTAGCTGATCATGTGGCGCTGCAAGGGTGTCCACATCAGGTGGTCCCCACTGTCTTAATATTCTCTGCTGTAACTCGAGAGAGTCATTTAGACATTTCTGCAGCACAGATACTTCAGCCTGTAGACGTTCCACTTGAGTCTCCAGACCCACGACAGCACGCCGAGCTGACTTGTGTCTCTGTCTGGGAACAGAATCTGGTAATGAGTAGGTTAAGTCAGTCTTAAAGTCTGGGTAGTAAGCCATCACAGTAAATGCGCATTCGCACAAACAACAGTACAACACCGTAACATTCACAATGTAACCCAGAACATGTAAATTGACATTAATATGCACAGCATCAATAGAATCTCAAACAAAATTTAGCAAACTGTGTAGGGAAGAGAAAAAAAAAACGTCACCAAAACCATACAGATGAACCTTTTTTTCAGTTATTATATTGTCCTTCAGTGTATTCAAAGCAAAGAACACGCTGCCTCAGAGTGAATTGAAAGCTCTCAAAGTCACTCGACCTCGCAATTGAGTTCAAAAGTTAGAAATCATCCAGTTCACATCAGCAAGTTCAGTTCACGATGGATTTGGAGAAAATAGAAAAAACAAGAAAACAGTTAAAAAATGGTCCGTTTCTTCCGTGCTCACAAATACAGTTCAGATGAAAGCGAATAGGCCGCACTGTCCGTTTGTGCATGAAACATAGTCAATGTCCCCACACCCCAAGCAAAAAAAAAAAAAATAATAAAAAATATATATATGTATATATATTTCTTCTGAAATTTTCACAAAAATTACGAGCAAAAATGTCAATCTGCGTTTGGGACCAGTTAGGAAGAGAGAGAAAAACGTAGCACACGGTTATTTCAAAGAAAAAAACAAAACAAAAACAATCAGACTGAAGTGGAAAATTTTCCGCTCACACAGCATAGCACACGGTCCGCGCACGTGTCGTCCAGCATTAGCAAGCTAATCCCACCAGTCTCTGTCGTACCAGTCGGATCGTTCCAACGACCTCCACACACGACCGGAGATGTAGAAATACCAGGTTCCACGTAGATGATGGATCCAGCTTCAAGTTGTTCGGGCGCCAATTGTAACGCTTGGACCGGATAACTCGAGAGAAATCGAGGGAAGAAAAAGCTTGAAGGCGGAAAAGACTGTATCACGCACATTTAATGATAAGTGCACAGGCAATGCAATCCTCTCATACATGAGAGCTGCTCTTTCTTAGCGTTACAAAACTTAGTCAACAAATAAAATATACAGGGAAAAGGGTAGAGCACGTCTAGCATCTACAATGGTCTCAACTCATCTCCTCTCACCCCCAACAACATCACGCATAATACACGTCATGAGTGACGTAACCATCTCTCTTAAAGGGCACACTGCACTATTGTAACGGTCACCAGCTGGAGTGCCCTTGAGAGCCACCAGAGGGCACTCCACATAAGACTATTATCACTCACAAACTACATTTCCCATAACTCACTGCCCGGACTCATCATCACTTATCACTGATCACATTCACCTGTACCTCATTCACTGATTGCATTCACCTGTGTCTCATCATCCTGTTAGTCTCAGTCTATTTATACCATGTTCATTCATTCACTCACCGCAAAGTCTTGTTTAAGTGTTACACTGCATTACTGAGCATTCTCCTGGTTTTCTTGTCTCTTGGTTTTGGTTATCTTGCCCTGTTTCCTGGATTACTCTCTTGCCTCTGGTCCCTGGATTACTCTCTTGCCTCTGGTCCCTGCCTGTTTTGTTTGTTTGTTCGTTTCTTTGTTTTGACTGCCTGCCTGTGTATGACCCTTGCCTGTACATTGGATTACGCCTCTGGATTGCCCCATACAATAAAGCTGCGTTTGGATCCTCTACCTTCGTGTCTCGGAGCAGTTCGTGACAACTATAATGTGATAAACATGAATACACAGTAACGATCGTTACAAAATACAGCATAGACTTGTATTTACATCACACTTCCATGTTCGAAAAGTGGAAGCTTCAAATAGTAGTGCAAAAATTTCCGCTGCAGCCTGTATTTATGTCTGTGCCCATAGCACAGGATTGTTATGATTTATGTACAATTCAGCACAGATTATTCTAAAGACACTGACCTCAGTTTACAACCATTAATTGAGTGAAAACAACAAAGAAAAAAAGGTGCTATAATATTCCGGCAGATATTTTGTGATTTAAAAGGGTGTGCGCTAGGGCTGTTGGAACGAATTCCGAAATTCGAATATAATTCGAATATTAAAAAAAATCAGTACTATTCGAATGCTGAAGTTCCTATTCGGATATTGCTTTTTTTAATGTACATTTTAAAAATTAAAAAAATTATGCAATCTTGCCTTTCTCGCGCGCATGTGAAAATGAAATGCTTTTGTTTCGTCAGATGAACAATAACGTTTTTGAATCGTAACACAATTGTGCACGTTATCCACGCTGTATCATAACAATACTGTCAAAAATCGCGGAGAGCAATGTCTGCACGGAAACGGAGATCACCACTCCTGACAATTTGAGAAGCGATGTGTTGAAGGTGTTTGGATTTCAAACCCTAAATGGAAAAACTGACAACGTTACACCCTGACAAGCTAGGCGATCTGTCCTAGGAACCGCCGCTAAAACAGGCAAGAATTATTCTTTTCTGCCTCTCTCCTCATCACGGGGCTTAACTGTTACCAGCTGTCCGCCAAAGTAAGATAATGTATAGCGAGGCGGTTGTTATAGCGAATAACAACCCCGACAGGCTGAACTTATTACAAGGCTACCTACAAAATAAATAAATAATTTTACACAAAATATTGATTTAAAAAGGAGTTTATTGATTTAAAAACGATTGTATTGCTTCCGCTAAAGAAAATAGTCCGTTCCGCGTCCATAGCAACGCTGTTTTTCATGGCAACGATGCGTCATGATTCATATAATAATAGGATACATTTGAGCATTTAATATTCGAATATTATTCGAATATTAAATAAAATAAGGAATGGAATTCGAATAGTATTATAGAGGAAGATTGACAGCCCTAGCACTGTGCGCAAGCCATACTGTGTGGCTGACGCAAACTGTTAAAGCTGGCCCTAAATGTCACAGACTCCAAACTTTTGAATGGTATACAATTGATTATATTAAACATAATTGTAAATGGTGTAATATAAGTAAAAAAAAAAAAAAAAAAAATGTATTCTGATTTTGAAAAAGGGGAATGAAGAAAGGATTAGGATGGAGTTAAAGGTCAGATTGAAACAGTAAGTGAAATAGGGATATGAACATATGACACAGAATGAGGCGTGCTTATGGTTGGATGGATCTGGATCAAAGCTGGATCCTTGAATCAGAGTCAGAACAGCAGACTAACTGGTTATAAACACATATCGATGCAGACTTGTTACTGTTCTGTCAGTTCTGTCATGGTTCAAAATATCAAGCTCTTATTACATCAGCCTTTAGTCACTATGGCCCCAAGGTTTGGATCTCTCTCCCAGAAAACCTACGAGCTGTCACATGCTTTCAAAAATAATCTGTCACCATCATTCCAAGACTAAGAGAAGATTCCAGTACCTCTTAAATTAATAATAAAAGTTTGTGCCATAAAATAATTTTAAAATCATCCTTTGAAATTCACAAAATATGTTTTTTTTTCTGCTTTTTTGGCAAGCACCACTAAATATATATTATTTTTGCAGTTAGATGCTCCTTGAACTCTGTGTTGAACTATATCTGAGTGCAGCTAATGTGTTTTGCAATGCCTGACCTCAAATTCAGAGTATCATGAGGACTTGCACAAAAACACAGTGTTTTTATGGTAATTCATTTTCACCTTAATCTCTGTCTCTTCTTAAATTATAATGGTTTCATTTTATATGAAAAATGTCCATTTATTTTATTGCCTGCCATTTTAATTAACCAGCATCTCATACAAATATTTCAACAACATTGCTCAAAAACATGACCTTTTTCTCACAAACAGCCTATGATCACCTCCGAGCTAAAAATTAATACATGTAAATACATGACGGTAAATACATGTATAATGTTACACAAGATTTATTTAAAGGTGCACTATGTGACTTTTTTTGGTGCAAAATTAACACAATTGAAATAATGAGTCACCACACCATCGATCCTTCCTCCAAAACGTGTTGTTGTCTTACCCTGATTAACTATGGTAACCCCGTCATAAGTGTTTATATTTAAGGCTGAGCGAGATGCTTTTCAAACAAAATTGCATACTTTCGTCACTCGTCTGCGCATGTCTCTGAAAATAGAGTAAAGTTGCTTTGGATACTTTGGCATATGTGGGAGTGGCATTGGTTAGTCACAATGAGTGAGAAAGGTTGACATGGAGCAGCTAAATCTCGAACCTACAGGAATTCACCTGTTAAAAAAAATGCAGAACAGAGGAGATTCTGCTTGTAAAAAGAGAACGTGACAGAGCTCGTAATAAAACAAGAATCAAGACTGGAGATGGTGAGAACTGATGAATCTGAAATGTTGTAAAAGCGATGAGATGTTTTTATCAACAGGTCAGGTAGCAGATAAATTGCCATGTAGCTCTCTAACAGAGTTAGACAAAGCATTATCTATTGTGAGGGGTCACTTCATTATGGTTGCTATAGCGCTGTACTGGAATTTATTTTCAAAGAAGCACTGTGTCTATTAATGTGTTTAGCTACAGTACCATCTTCAGCTAGTCAGCTTGAGATCCTCTCCCTCTAAACTGGTTATCTCTCTTAAGCTTAGCAGTGAATGTTTTATGAGCAGTAGAATAACCATATTCATCCGCCCAATCACGCAGAGCCAAAGCACAACCAAAACAATGTTCTCCCGCAAAATGCTTACAGTTTTGTTTTTTGACCGCTAGAGGGTCAAAAGTTATAGAGTACCTTTAAAATAAAACCTGCTCTTTTGAAATTTCTCTTCTTCAAAGAACCCTGAAAAATGTATCATTGGCTATGTTTACATGCACAACTTTTGTTTCAATCGGACTGAATTCATTCCGATTGATGAATCTGAATGTTTGTGTTTACATGAACGCGAAACATGTAATCGGGTTAATTTGCGCATTTACTGTATATGTCACAAGCTTCAAGCACACTGCATGAATATACAGTTTCCCGCTGTTTGCGCATAACAACTATTCACCTACATTGGTTCATTATTTGTTTTAAACAGCAGACTTAATATTTATCCTTTTTTTATCATAATTTTGAGTCAATGAGCATATGAACCATTGTGCCGTGCTGCTTATATTTATCACGCAGTAAAAATGCCCCTGCCCGTGCCCAAAGCCATGTCGTCTGTGGATGAGAAGCCGAAACAAGGACTGGTGGGACGTTGCCCTGCTTCACTTCACAGACGCTGAGTGAAAGGAGAATTTTAGAATGACGGGACACTCATTTATATGACACTTTATTCAACAGGAAGAACAGCTTGTTCTGCGCATCATACGTCTTTACGCTATTTCAACGTCATTGCACATGCGCAGTCCTTTCAGTTTTGGTTTTCAATCCGATCAAGTATTTACATGTTCTCTTGATTGGATTAGAAAAGGAATAAACCACGCCTTTCAATTTTATTCGGATTGAGCTCCATCGTATCGATTAAGGTGTTTACATGAAGGCTTTTCAGTCCGATTGAGCCGTCAATCCGATTACTAACGGATTATTTGGTTGCATGTAAACGTAGCCACTGTTTTCACAAAAATATTAAGCAGCATAACCATTTTCAACTGATAATAATAATAAATGTTTCTTGCGCACAGAATCAGAATATTAAAATGATTTCTGAAGGATCATGTGACGGTAATGTGTAGTTTAAAAGTTAACACAACTTGGGAATTTACTCAAAGCATTTAAAGACAGGGTAGGTAGGATTTAAAAAAAAAAAAAAAAACATTCCAAATTTGTTTAAACTGTCTTTATATACCAATACATAATTAAAATGTAAGTACTCTGAAAAAGAGAGTATAAAAATCGAGTGTCTGTAGACCTCTCACGACTGTTGTAAACACAGCTAATTATTTCCATTCACTCCACCCCCTCCCTTCTGAGCTCCTTCCAAAGCCACGCCCCCAAAACACATGAACGCGCGACGCCAAACGCTGACGGTACGTTCACACGGGGCGTCAGCGTCACGCTTGACGGAAGGCGTGGCTGAAGTTTGGCACTGACGCCATGGTCATAGCAGCGTCAGCCAATACACACCAGATTCACCAACGGCCTCTGCCACCTCCTTCCACGCCTGGTCTCTCCGGTATGAATCCCGGTACATAAAAAGTGATTGGTCATAAAGGACCGGGTGATTGCCCACCGCAATAATTAGTTTCTCCTCCATTTTAAAATTTATCCTCAGTTTGCTGCTCTTGAACAGGATGAATGTGATGAACGTGATTGGCTGCCGCCTGGCTACTGTATTTGCATAGAGCGATCCTGATTGGCTGACGCTTCCGTCTGCGGCGCTTCACTGGCGTTGCTCGCGGCAGAAGTTGAAAAATTCTCAATTTCTGCCGCGAGCATCGCCAGTGAAGCGCCACCGACGGATCCACAATTCTTTTCGGCAACGCTTGACGTCACCCATTCAAAGTCAATGGGAAGCGTTGACGCTGATGCCCCGTGTGAACGTACCGTCAAGCCTTGTTTATACTTTCGCCTGGCTCCGCAGCGCGAGTCTCCGCAGACTGCGCGCGCACCTCCGCAAACGGACGAGGCGTTTATACTTGACGCGCTCGCCGTTGTACTATTCTTTGAAACGATAGGGGGCGACTTGAGTAATTGTCCTTGAACCATCAAGAATTAGCAGTGAGAAGAAGAAAGCTATACACATGTGACAATGTTTATTTTAGTACACCACCACCAATACCACACTACAAAAAGAATAGTGTAAAACCCAGTAAACCCTGAGATTATTACTCGTGACAATAAAACAAAATATATGGATATGAGAATGTGTATAAAACAACTAAATAAACGATCTCTTACATATTTTCTAATTTCACTAAACATTTCATTAAGTTTCGTGAACATTTTTATTAAACATGGACCTTTATGTTCATTAAAAATACTTTTTATGCTATTGTATGCTCATTTTTTAAATGTAAGCAACTCATAAATACGTGCAAACTGGGTGCCGTGTGGAGAGAAGTTCGAGCTCGGCCAGATTCGGCTCGAAGTCGTTCATCTTCGGATGCGGCGCCGCGCGCGTTGTTACAAAAAATGTCGCGCACACCGCCAGGCGAAATTGGGTCTTGCGAACCCAACGCGCAGGACCGCCCACACCGCAATGACGTCATTTTTGCCGCGCGCACCTTCGCGCTCGTGTGGACGCGTCGAGTATAAACCAGGCTTCAGGCTCAGCTGGAAGACGCATTTATTTACCTGAGAGGAGTGGAGAGGAAGGAGCACAGTGCATGCAGTGACATCATGTCAGAATCACATGTAATAAAATACCTAACTTTATCACTATGAATATAAACAAATAAGATGGCTTTTAGTACTCACTATCAAGCTAGCATATCGATACTAGTAAAGTTTAAAATATACTTTGTTTGATTCGGTAACGATCACCACAGTTCTATAATGTATTGTTTACAGATAAACAGAGTAACATACACTCAAACGACTCCTTCTTACAACTCTATTGCAGACACAAAATAATATAACATACACACACAACATAGTGTGTATGACACACACAGATACAAGATAAAGAAATCAGTAAACATAGCTAGGTCTAAAAATATTGATTGATTATTGATTATTTATCGTCTCTACTCTGGCTCACTAAGTGTATAACAGTGGACACCAAAGTTACTCTGTTATAGCTATGACAGTGTAAGGTTAGTTATGCTAACGTTAGCTATATTAGGCAGCTACGTGTGCTAGTGATACATGCTTCATGAAAATATTAACATATACAAAAAAACAACATTTCCATCAAAATGAATAAAGCAAGATTACCTGTCCAGCAGAAATAAACACAAGGCGTCACTTTTCATCCCCTTTAGGTCCCTCAGTTCTCGCCATCGCTGGAAAGCCACACCGATATTTACTCTAGTTTGATTTCTTTGTTAATCCAAATGCTTTTTGTTCATTGCCTTTTCTAGTACTGTCTTTCTTTTTTTGCCTTGTTTGCCTTCGCTGACTGCATGCAGGTGCTTTGAATTTTGAATGCTCTTTCTTTCCGCGCCTGTCATGCACTCCTCAAATCAAACGAGTGTGCGCACATGGGCAGATCTAGCAACAGCGGTGGCAGCCATGGTTGCGAGAGAGAGTGACAGTCGCCCAAACCAATTGTTTCGTCCCGGATGGAAATAATGAGCTGTGTTTATTGCAGATTAAAAGGTCTACACTCGATTTTTATACTCTCTTTTTCAGAGCACTTACATTTTAATTATGTATTGGTAGCCTATATAAAGACAGTTTAAACAAATTTGAAAAAAAAGTTTTTTAGAAATTCCTACCTACCCTACCTTTAACACAATATGAGTAAACTGATGTGCTTAGGCTACACACTTCATGTGTTATTTTTATAATGCGACCCTTATTTAAATTAGCTAGTTGAACTGCAATAAAGTCTAGTGACTTTGAGTGAACAGAATCCAGTTCCAGTCAGTTCAGTAGTAGATAATAGTCTGTTAATGACAGCAACTATTTTGTTTTTACTTTTATAACACATTTATAACATATCACTTCGTTATATCACTTCGTTATCGACTACTCCTCACGTCAAAACTGTTCGTGAAAACCAAATTTTTACCAGGGAGGAGATGATTCGTGTCAAATCACGCCGGTGATGCTAGCAAGATTCTTGAGGTAAGCTGTATTGAATTCATATTTTTACTTATGTTTATTTACAAAAACAATATCTTCTGCTACTGTTATTTTAATACTTTATTTTTTACTTTAATACTTTAAAAGCTAGGTTACGACGAGATTTTCCACAGAGAATGAGAATGTGACGTCACGCGTTTCACTCCGCACTGCATTCCGGGAAGGCGCCGCCATATTCATACTTTGCAGTCACGTGACTGCCACGGATACCTGGCGGGCAACAAACGGGTATTTTCAACGTAGAGTCTTGTAGTTCCAGGTCTTTTTAGTAGCTATCAAGTCTGTTAGCGAGCTAGCTGCATAACTATGGACTAGGATTAACTCCAAGGTAGCTAAATTGTGTAAAGCAGACAAGGTTTTTTACGATAATCGAGCAGTAATAATTCCTCCGTAAATAATCTAGCTCTACTGTTGGGTCATCTCTGGTTCTCATTGAAAACCATAGATATCACAAACCTCAAAACAACCTATCACACGCTTTTGTTGTTGTTAGCAAAAGACGACAGCTGTTACTGTGCGTTCACACCGCCACCGGCGAGAGCGTCAAAGTGCCCGGAAGTCATTCATTTTCAATGAATTTTGCCGAGATGAGTCCGAGCTGCGTCAATAGCAGAGGGGAAAGACCGCGAAATTAAAAATACGACTGTTATTGTGTCACGAAATGTATTTATAAGAGTTTCTCAGTCGAGAATGTAGTTGTTTGAAGCTCAAATATGTTGTTTATTTATTATAAAAAACACACTAACAACGAGAAATGTTTAATTTCACAATCTATAGCTTCGGTTAAATACTAGTATACTAAACATATAAGTTAAAATACATTAATGACTCGTTATAACGTAGATCCTTGATTAGTTTACTGGGTTTCCTTGCTGGAGAACGACGTTCTTGCCTGCCAGCCAGTACTTGTGACTTCATGTGCAAAGTATGAATAGAGTGCCGAAGTTATGACATCATTTTGTAGGACAACCCGGAAGTTAGCGGCGCATGGGTTCCCTCGATCGAAAAGCAATGCATTTTCCCCATAGACTTTTGGAAAATCGCAAAAAATAAGATCTGTTCAACAAAGAGTTGTGACCCTAACACGTTTTGTCTATCAAGATAATCTTTACAAGTTAATCCAAAAATTATACATTTTGAAGCCTAAATAAAGCCATCAGATATAAAATGCTAATGGTTGGCTATAAAAGGACTACAGCACACCAGCACACCGTGGTCGCGGATCAACGTCATCATCAGTCTATGGTCATCATCAAGCTTCCCCAAACTTTATTTTAAAAAACACGCTCGCTCATTATGATCTGCGTTGTGTATGAACCTATTTTTTACAGTCTATGGTATGAACCTATTTTTACAGTCTATGGTATGAACACTTATCCACTTTTTCATGAGAAATATTGCCCATTCGTTTTTTCCAAAAATGTTAGAAACTAATTTTGTTTATGCGTGCCTTTTTTTTATCTTTAATTTGTTAATGTTTTATTTATTCGTTTATTATTTTGTTCGTTTATATAAACCCTAATATTATTTTCTTTGTGATTAAGATTATTATGCCTGATCATTGTGCCCCAAATAAACTTTAAAGATTATCTTTCACTGTATGTTTGATATGTTTTTATGTTTGATTGTATGTTTGCATACCATTTGCTAATTCGCCAGGAAAAAAACGCGCTTTTACCATCTCAGAAGCACTAACGTATCAATAGCCGTATCAATTTCCAATCTTATATCCTTTTTCTTAGACGATAGAAAAACCATGGATCGAGGAGAGAACCACTATAAATCTGGACATGAACAGTGCAGCTTAGATGCTGGTTTACTTGCCGGTATTGTTAGGGCCAGCATGAGGGACAAGGTTAATCGAGTCTCGGTAAGTAAAACTAGGGAGAGATAGAGGAGTTTTAATAGTGTTCTATGTATTTAAGATAACTATACAAATAATCTCTGAACAAGCATAACACAGTTAAATTCCAAACATTTAATATAATAGTTGTATATAATTATATATGTTGAATTTAAAGAGAATTGTCCAATAGCAAATGCTTATTATAATATAATTAAACCATATATGTTCCCTAAATAAACCATATATACTAATTTTGTTAAAATTTTCTATATATTTTTACCTGGTAATCCACAAGCCCCAATGTGAGAGCCAGCGTAGTAAATTTTATCTCACATTCACATTACTGTGAGCTGACTGGAGTGTAGTTACAATAGTATACAAGTAGTATACAATAGTTTAACATTTAATTTGTGTGTCAGACAGGCAACTTACAGTGCATTAAGGCTATACAGTGTGTTCTCTGGGAATTGTTCACGTTTATATAGCACATTAAATATAGTTAACATTTGCTACTAAAATAACAAAGATTAATATCATTGTATCATAATATCAACTACCGGTAATGCTGTTTACAAATACAATCATATTATTATAAGTGGGTAAAAGTTCACAAATATCAGGGTGCAGGACCCACCCTTTCTATAAATATATCCAAACAAGTTACAATAAAAGTCAATAAACCAGGTATTATTTTGAATATTTTAATTAAACACATTTCTCAACGTAACGTTAGCCTTTAATAAAACTGCAGCGGATCTAATCTATTAAACAGTGGCAAAGTAAACAAGCTTTTAAATATTTTAAGAGAAAGACAAAAGGTATTTTAGCTGTTGATTTGGTTATGAAAAACGCTTATTCTTGCTACTGCTAGCCTTTTTTACTCCATCTGGCACGAACCCAGAGTCTCCGCTGGGTAACATCGGACGGAAAACGGTAAAACGAGATTTCATTCGATGACTTGTGGTTGCATCTCGGGACAAAACAAAAATAACGTTATGTATATTAACTGAAAGGTAAACTTCTAAGAACGTGAAGCTGAAACGCGGGCTAGTGAGAGATTTCATGTTTGTCATGATGACGTCTAAAGTCCCCGCCAAAGGATGTAGTCCCTTTTAGCAACTTGTTAGCAACCACCGTTTTTAAGACACAATAAAGTTTAAAAAAATCACAAGCAGGTTATAACTGGTGTGTTTTATGTCATAGATCAAAACGTGAAAATATTTAGAGGCTTTGTTAACCACAGACCTTATTTCAGGCGATTTAGCAAAAACCCATTCAAAAAACCCATAGACTTTAGGGCGAGGGAACCGGTAGTGCTAAAATGCTAACTCACTTCCGCGTTTTGGCCTACAAAGTGACGTCATAACTTCGGCACTCTATTAGGTGGTTACGCTATCCGTCGCCATGGTTACTTCGACAGTGAGGCTGAGAGAAATAGCGAAAGAAAGAGAGCGCAGCTTAGTATTTGTTTACATTTTAGCGATACGCCGAATTTCGAAACACACGAAATTCACGAAAATGAAGAGACCTTTATAAATTAATTGATTTTGCACGCAAAATTTCGCCAAACAATGGTAAACGTGACTGCACCTTTAGACTGTATATTGTACTCGATTTACAATACACAAAATGTTACCTGTACTCTTTATTGATTTGATTATGTCTAAAATGTAGTCGTAGTGGATTTATATCATCACATGGATTTCTGGCATGTATCTCACTGTGTATTTGTCTCAAACAGCTATCCCTTCACTGCAAACAAGCTGAAATTGGCTTAATCCTTGATTGCAGTATTTACATCTATGAATCTCAGCATTTTTGGAGAGAATTAAGGAAATGTAAGTAATATCTGGCATCATTTAGTTTACAGTTCAGATGAAATGTTTGAATATGCTGACAAAAGGGTATTACTTACAAATATATATTCTGAATTATAGTATGGTGGAGATTAAAAACAATTTGATGCTTGTGTAACTTTCTCCTCTCTCTCTTTCCCTCTTATATTTTAATATAGTGTTGGAACTGCGATCTTCTCTGAACAAGAACTGAGCACATTTGTGTTTGTGGACACGCATGCATCCAGGGAAGAGGGGACTGATGCATATGTCACACTTTTCTGGAAACACTTCAGGAGTTTCAAAGTCGCGATCTGATTGGCTGAATTCTACAGGATGTCCAGGGGATGTGTTGCGTTCTTTATCGGTCCGCTTGGAAACAAATGCCGTGACACCAAAACCTCTTGTGGAAGAAGAACGCCTTTACGTTTACAACTGTGACAATGACCACTTACCAAGATCAACTAAACGCTGGATTTTCAAAGCATGTGAAGTTCGCGGCTCCATTGTTGCAATAAACTTGCTCAATGTTCTTGAATGAATAATTTATTAGATGCACACCAGTCTGTTGTTGTAGGGACATTGACATAATATTGTCACGCCCCTAAACATGACGCAGAACAAAACGGACTGTGATTGGTTGCGTTACACGTCAGTCAAACATCCTCTTGGGCAGTCCTTGGTCAAGCTGCGATAGAGTCTATAGGTCTGGCTACACAAGACTGAGTTCTGAACAGGAGAAGTTCATTTAGGTTTAGGTTCATTTACTTTTTCCCAAAGGTGGACAAAATATGCTTATTCCCAAAGGTTGGCTTTTTAAAGACTTTTTTTATGATCACCTTTACTCCTATGCTGTGGAAAAGACGGAGTACAGACATTGATAATGATCAGAAATGTTTCTTCAGCATCAAATCATCATATAAGAATGGTTTCTGAAGGATCATGTGACACTGAAGACTTGGAGTAATAATGCTGAAAATTCAGATTTGTCAAAGGAATAAATTACATTTTAAAATATATTCAAATAGAAAACAGCTGTTTTACATAGTAATAATATTTCACAATATTACTGTTTTTACTGTATTTTTGTATCAAATTAAATATTTGTTGAGCATAAGAGACTTCTTTCAAAAACATTAAAATGCTTAACATTTTCTAAACTTTTGGCCACCGATGTACATCAAAAATCCAAAAATGTTTGGAAATAAGTGAAATTATTTTGAAGGTGGGGTTGTGTGTCATGTTACCTAATGAGATTGTGAAAATAACGGTTTTGTCCTATGTTAGACATCTCCTTTTTGACTGCTTTAAATTGTATTGTTCTATTCTGGATTGAATTTAATTTTTGATATTTCATTATAATAAATAAGATAATCAACCACAGACTTTATATTTATTTTGTGAAATGCTAATGTTTTGTTTAGGATTTTAGATACCTTTAACACAATGTATAGCAAGGATAGCACATAATGTAGAAATGTTACACGTTTACACATCTTTGTTAACCTTTCTGACACATTTAGTGTGTTAAACTCATTAACACAGTTGTAGGATTGAGTGTGAAACAAACACAAATGAATCTTCCAGGTGAATTGTTCAAACATAATTTCTCACAGAACTGAACATTCCAGACACCAAATCACCAACCCCAGAGCCATAAAAGAAGGCTCCAGCCAGCCAGTCTCCGCTGACCAACGAAAACCCCCAGCTAAGAACTTTATGGCCATGCAAGCTTCAAAGAAGATGAGCCCAACTAAAGGAAGAACTGGTCAATGTGAGATAGCTTGGAAGAGAATGATTGGCTCAGAGATGGCACAATTCAGCCCGATCAAGATAACAGCAGAAGCTGCTCGAGCCCACAACATTCCAGACCCCCTCCTCCTTAAGGACCTCTGAACGAACAAACCAATTCTCTTCTTTTCAAACCAGAGAACTGAGATTTTACCTAACTATACATAAAATCATTCAAGAACAATTTTCAACGGACTTATAAATCAAACATCATGCAACTACAATGATTCGATTTTGTGTCTACAATAAATGTGTGTCTAATATGCTTAGATCCCATATAATTCATGTAATTGTTATAACTGTTAGATGTTTGAATGAAAGTGTGTTGTGTTTCATATCAATATGATCGTATGCTCATGATTCAAAAGATGGCTTGATTGAAATCTGTATAAAATGTTCGTATTCTTATAATAGTAATAATGTCTAAACTGTAGCCTCTGTTCTCTCTGCTAGTAGATCCCAGATAACGCATGATTTATGACTTTGAAAACAAAGCCAGTGTCTAATTGGTCCGATCTCTTCAGGAGGGGGGACAAACTTTGAGTTTAAAAATCTTAGACAGAAACAAAGCTCTCTCTCACTCTGCTCTCGCTCTCTCAGACTAGGAACCATGTAAACGCGCAGGCGAAATAACCCAAATCAAGATCTGAAGAACATGGGTTAAACAGCTTCATTCAAGCCATCATCTACTCCTCTCAATTTCCTTTCTTTTCTTAGTTTCCTTTCTTTTCCGTTGTGAGTCTCGGTTCTAAGTTAAGTTTTGCGACAAGATTTCAAGCCACGTTTCTTCTGCAAAGCCAGCTTCAAACAAAGACTTTCATTCCACCAGCACGCCACGTGACTGACCACGTGACCCAGACACCAGGCACAAGGAGACCACAGCCAATGAACGAACCCGGGGAAACCCCCTTTTACGCAACGAAGGGAACTCCCAAAAAGGAGTTCAAAGACAAGCAGGTACCTCCAGACTAAAAGTTGCACTGGTGTATTGATATAAATTTAATAACCTGTCTAAGAAACGATAGAAGGGTTAAATTAATGATTGATGGTTCGTTCCAGGCCATGTCTTATGAGTGCACTATAGAAACTTGGGATTACATCATCTCACTCTTAAAACTTAATCTTTCCTTACTCTTTTTCTTTCTGCAACGCGTATGAATGTGTATGTGTGTGTTTGTGTTAGATATTAGTTTTATGTGTTAGAATAATCAATAAAGTCTTGTTTGTATTTTAAAGAGAGATATTACTTGTGTTATTGTGCTTACAAATTTAATGTCTTAAACTTCTGATCTAAGTTACCTTGCTAACTATATAGTGTTTCACTATAGTTCGGATATTTATATCCGTTGCAGAGTTGATAGTTACAGCCAGTTCAAATGAACCGCGAACGAGTCATTTGCTAGGTTGTAATAAGTGACTCTTTTGAATTCCCTATAAATTAATTAATAATTCCTTTGAGCTAAATTGTAATCACTACAAATTACAAATATCTTACACAGTGAATGAGTTAAAATTAACACAAAACTAGTGGTCCTGGAACTCACCCATGAATATGTAAATATTTAACACTGGTTGTGTCATTTTTAACACATTCTTTCTAAGACAGCAAATATATTTTTTTCATTTCCATTCATTTCAATAGCAAAAAAAAAAAAAAAAAAACCAAAAAAAAAAAAAAAAATCATGATAGCATTTCTATGACTTTCCAAAAGAGGAAAACATTTTACAGAGATTGATTACATTGATCAGAAGAAAGAGACTCCACCAGCCATTTTATTAGAAACACCCTTGCAGCAGTGTTAATTCATTTTTTGTCATTTACAGCCATGGTAATATAACACAAAGTGCGGCGTTATAAATAGCCTATGTATGAAATTTTAAAAAAGGAGAATATGAAAAACTTTACTAGTGTCACCAACAGTTGCAGGAAACAAGATGAAGTATAATATCTTTAATAATCCACTCATGGGACAGGACAGGACAAATGAACACTGAAAAGACTGCAACTTAAATACAAAGCAAATTTGGGAAATAATGACAAACACCTGTGATGATTAATTATCTCCATATAATCTCCATAGTAACTAATAAGTGGCGGGAAACTAAACAAAGGAGAACAGAGAACATGTGACTTAGAAAACAAACTAAAAGTCCATGAAAATGAAACTAAGATCAAAATAACTGAATGTTCGTGACAACTAGATTTGCAATAACTGAGATAATAACTAGAGTTGATAACTGACGAAACACATCATCACAGCCTGTAAAAAGGGTCCATTGTCTTCATCAGTCACTCTCCAATCTCTATTGTGACACAGACAACCATTGACGTTTCATTTGTCAGCGGAGAGAAATTTTACAAATCCCTTTTTTTTTTCAGGAAATTGCAATGGTAGGCCAACCAGGAAGGCTAATTTTGCGATTAATTCCCTCTTAAATATTTTACATTTTAGAATAGCAATTTTCTGCGTAAAAAAAAAAAAGAGCCTAGAGTTAACATTAGCCTACTTGAAGCCACTTTTCTGAAAATTACACCTCAATCATAGCCTGGGTTTCCCCATGCTGCCTTGAGCGCAGCGCGATTTTATTCACGCTGCTAGGTAGCCTGGATACCATGGACCTGATCAAAGCCCGTCTACGGAAAGCCTGTTCACTCCAACGCCCTATTAAGTCCTATTGGTTGTAGTTCCACCAGAGTTCCACTGGGGGCGCTCGCCATGAGTGCAAAATGAATGGGAGTCAATGGGGCTAGACGGCTAAATTTGTCTCCCTCACCCGATTGCCGTTGAGAAATCTCAGATTTGATTGTAGGTTTTGCAAGTTCAACATGGGTTATAGATCGAAAGTTGAATGAACGAGTACTTATTTCTTTTCGATTTCTTACAGGTTGAGTTGTTGTTGCCCATAACACGCTAGCATTCTGCTAATGACGTCAGCATTCTGACGTCATTGACATTTTGAAAGACTTTTTAAAGCAAATAAGTGACTCTAAAAAATCTAACACCAAGCAATGTGTAATTTCTTTGCATCCCCTTTCGAAAACAACATTCAAATTACTAGACAAAAAATTATATCCTAAGAAAAGTGGATTTTGAGCGGTATAGCTCCATAGACCTCCATTCATTCTGCACTCGTCATGTGAGCGCCCTCATATGGAACAAGAGTGGAACTGCAACCAGAAGTTTGTTGAGTGGCACTTCTCCCCTCATTAGACTTTCTCTGACCATATTTTCCCATCAAAAAGGGAACCAATCACAGAACGGGGAGGGAGCAGCAAGACAATGACGACGTCTATGCGACACACCGAAGCAGTTTGTTTATCTATGGATCCAACATGACAGACGTAAAAATATATGCATATTTTTAGGAACACATCTACAAAACTATGCCTGTATTTCAAGTTGATAAAATAATTTAAAATCCACATCAGTTTATTTGTGCCGACGCGCCACGCCCTCCCAGGATCTATAACGTTTTTTTTTATTTTTTTATTGAAATTTTCAAAATTACAGAGTTTGATATCAAGTTCTTGACACAATTCTTTTACACATTTTCACATTTGGTAAGTATAACTTGAAACAACAATAATTTGAAAAAAGAAAAGAAACAAACAAAAGATAAAGGGCATCACAAACATATATTAAATTCATTTAGCAGCGATACAGATCTTTGGGCTTTTTCGATTTTTTAAAAACTTTACAGACTCAAAATACATTTTAAAGGCTGCTTTAAAATGAGCGAAATTGGGTTTAGAGTTACTCCATTTAGTTTGATGAATATGAAATTTTCCTAAAGTCCTTTTAGAAAAGTCAAATTCATTTGTATGAAGCAAGACAGATGACAAATTTAAGACTAGATTGCAGTTCATTTTAACACTTAGAAATTGAGACATCTCATACCAAAAGGTTGAAGAACAGGGACATTCAAAAAATAAGTGCACAAAAGACTCTCTTTCACAATTACAAAAACAGCAGATGTAATCAATATCCAGATGAAAACGCTCTAATGTGTCTTTCACAGGATATATTCTGTGAGCAATTTTAAAAGACACTTCTTTGGTTTTATTTGATACACAATACCGACTAAGAACTCCCCAAACATTTTCCCACTCAAATGAGGGAAACATATTAACCCAAACAAATTTAGATGGAGGAGAAGAGATATTGACAAAAAGAGATCTAATCAATTGGTTACTGCATTTATCATAACGTTACCTAGGCTACTTTCACTTTTAAAAATTCATCATAACCGCGCGCACGATCTGCTTGTAGTCGTCGAGATGGATGCTGAGGAGTTGAAGAAAAGAATAGCTAGTGGAGATTGTAAAGTTGTCGACAATACGTCATCAAAAATCAAGTCCAGTGTGTGGGAGAAATTTGGAGTTATCTGAAGAAAATATTGTGAAAGGCTTTGCTGCAAACATTTTCGTGTTGGATAGCCTCAAATGTGGAACTTTATCCCTGAGGAAGCACGCAGATAACTGTGGTAACAAAGCAGTTCTATCGAACGGTATTTTTCAAATTTAACACTAAGTATGTGTGGTGTGCAGGGCGTGTTTGAACCCAAAATTGTCAGATGTAGGCTAGACGAAATTGCGTGGCATATAGTGTTGTAGTCTGTTCGAATGGTTGTAGTCTGTTCGAATGGTAAAATGTAAAATGTTAAAAAGGCTACTCAGTTTTGTGGTAACGTTAGCCATGTTCTTCCGATAGGCCTTTTGACAGTTTCGGCTGAAGTTGTCCTTGTGTTAATTGTCGTGTAATATCTTCTGTATGACCTGGCAATAAACATTTTTGTAAGTGTGTCTATAATGTGATAGTCTAAACTGATTTTATTTCGGGTGCGGGTCGGGTGTCGGTTCTATTTTAAGCGGATCGGGTGCAGATTTTAATTAGTGCTGCTGTCGGAAAACGGGTCGGGTGCGGTTTTAAGCACTGCGGGTACGGGCGGGTGCGGATTTACAAAATCGGACCCGTGCAGGACTCTGGTGTACACTTAAATCTCTGACCCATCGTCGTCGTCTTCGTTGAATATCTGTCGCTCTACATATGTCATCTGGTATAATTAAAACGATTGGCTATGAGCTACGTACAGGCGCATTTGATAGACATTTGTAGCGCCCAGTAAACGGCTCTGGGCATTCGTAAACCACGCCTCAAATACGAGAAAATGAACATGTGGTTCCCAGACCACGTCTCAAAGAGAAAGAGGTCTGACGTTAGCCAGGCTACCTCAATCATACCTCTTGAGTGAAATTTATGTTATTTTTTACATTTATTTCTTGATTACTTCAATAGGCCTAGTACTACTGCCTACGTCTGTGTGCTTGGCAAATGATGTGTAGTTAATTGGACAACCACTCTTAATTGTAAATTGTAAAGTTAATTGTACTTTATGTTGTAGAACAAAACAAAAGTCTCTCCAAGTAATGTTAACCACATACCTTAATTTAGTCATTAATTGAAAACTGCAATTATAAAAGCACTGCAAACTCCAGAAAGAACCCATGTATACAAAATGCTATTTTTTTGTGCCTGGCTTTAGGATTATAGACTTAACAGATCTATTGTAGACCGGCAAATTAACATCATGTCATGTGCACAGTCTGCACACACGTCTTTGGGTACACAATTACAACTATTTTGCTATGTGTGCACATACACTATAACAATTAGATGGTTTTAACAGTGTATAGTGGTGTCTTTGATGACATTTATGTGTGTGCTGAGAGAATGTTTAATCTCCTGAGATGTCACCGCAAGGCTATTGTAATTCTATATGCTCTACTTTTTTCCTCTCACCCTTCATTATATTATATTGCATAGGTCCATAAAAGATAAATCCTAGAGCATTAACATGGAAAGAATGCATAGAAGACAAAAAGATAGTTATTACCAACCAGATGAATGCCCAAGATGTCACACTTGTTTTATGCAGCCACATATACACACCAGTGCCCAAACCAAGAATAGCAAAGTCCACCTGAGAAAACCAAAGCAGAAATTGATGAGAAAATATGTAGGTGTGAACGCAAGTAGAAATTGTGATGACAAATGAAGGTGAAACAGAAATAAAAAGAATGAGCTGATGAAAGCAGAACATATGCTATGGACATGAATAGATTTGCATTTATTTCAAGATTTCACGTAAAGTATCCTTCCATAACCCACTTGAGCGTCAATTTAAAGGAACATGGCGACTTTTTGGGACTTTAGCTTGTTCACCGTATCCCCAGAGTTAGATAAGTCCATACATACCCTTTTCATTTCCGTGCGTGCCGTAACTCTGTCTGATGCACCCACCGCAAGCCTAGCTTAGCACAAAGACTGGAGGTAAACGGCTCCAGCTAGCATACTGCTCCCAATAAGTGACAAAATAACGCCAACATTTACCTATTTACATGTTGTGATTTGTATAGTCCAGCGTGTACAAATAACAAGGTCACATGAGACACAGCCATCTTCTAACTGTGTACATACTGGGAACTATTTTCTCAGAAGGCGAAGCACTGCTACTTGGGAGGAGTTTTGGGTGGAGACTAAAGGTATAATGTATCTCAAAATATACTGACATGGAATCCAAATAATGTCCATGCCCAACTGAATCATTGTCTGTTCTCATTTTAATCAATGTCAAACAATCCAACTGGTCTGTACAGTGGTCTTATCTTTGACCTTATCATACCTGTTACAGTAGACCACTCATCTGGTAGTTGGCACTTGTTGATCAAGAAAGTTGCAAATATATTTTTGGTGAAAAAACGATTAATTCACAAGACTGGAAATTCACAAGCCTAATTTTTGCCAGAACCCCTTCAGTGAAGCAGCATTTTAGACCTCCATTTAGTCAGAATACCAGACGGTCAAGAGTCATTTTAGCTAAATAGCACCACAAGTAGGCCAGGTATCACACATTGTGCTGTCAATGTCACAGCATGACACTTAAGCTGGGGTCCAATAGGGTTGTTCAAGTAACAATAATACAAGTTGCATTGGATACAAACATCTGTTTAGTAACTATTGCTCTCAGTCAATTTCTACATCAGCAGATCCTTCAGGATAACAGATTAGAGTCACTGACTGAACAAACATATACATCTCTGGCTGCACTAAAAATCCAATATGAGTGTTCAAAATATCCACTTTATCAAAGGTTCTTCATGCACCTTGATTTATCAGCCCTGCTATCAGTGACGTTTACTTTACTTAAAACATTCCATTCTGAATGAACATAGGAGATAAATTCACATGGGAGGTTACATTTTAAAATATTGGCAATCTGTAAGGCTATACTTAAAGGGACACCAGGCAACTCTTGAGTGTTTTTTCTCTACGAAGCTCCCCCTAGTGTCTGGTAGTAAATGCTTTCATACACTCTGTCGTAAAAACGAACTGTTGTCACCCCACCCCCCTCGCCACGAGCAACCCAGCTGATCAGCTGTCAACCCAGCTGAGCAGAGGAACCGGCTATTTCAAAACCAGTTATGTCTACCGAGGCAAGTAAAGCAATATTTTCTTTCCAACTGATGGCGATTTTTTTTATTTTATTGTGTTGTCATGCATACTAGTATTTTTACCGGGAACGAACGATATGAACGAGGCGAACTACTGCTTTCGTGTTTGTTTGTTTTTGGGAGAGTGGGCATGAGCATAAAATATATATATATCGGAGGCTAATATTTGTCTAAAGTTATATTAGCAAGGTTCATCTAGTAGAATGACGGTTACCTTTGCCTGTCTAAGAAAACATCAGAACGTTTTTTCTAGCTCGATATGTGCAACATGTTTATTGCCTATTATCAGACGCGTTGACTTAGTGACATAAAATAAAAGTGTAAGTTACACAAATAAAACCGACAGAGGAACGGCCACACAACTACAGAAATCAAACGTGTTTGCTATGACAATGCCTAACATCAAAGTTATAGTATCTAGCGTAACGTTACTAGTAAGCCCGTAACAGACAGCGATCATAATAAAAAAACTTTACAGACAATAGCAAACATCCTGAGGTCACAATTACTTGAAATTTAAATATTAAACACAGTTTATTCCAAAGATACTTACAAGTGCAACAGCAATAAGGCCAGGTCAGCATCCGTTTTGCAGGCTTCTGTTTCTCTCAGTTCTCACCATTCTGAAAAAGCCAGTCCGATATTTAACTTTACTCGAGTCTGACTTATTGCTCGGTCAGTCTCCCGTTTCCTCTTTCGTTGGTCCTCCGACAAAGATTTCCTAGCTTTCTGCTTCTTTTTACAGGCTCAGCCATAAACTAAATCTATCGTTGCCCTTTGCTTAGCTAGCCGGTGCTTGAATGGGGGCGTGTAATTACGTGTGCAGTGCCGTCAAGCAATTCGTTACATCGCGAGACCTGATATTACGCGATACTTCCTGACACCGACCCGCGTCCCAAAGTTGCAAATGAGTTTTTTCCGCTCTCGGGCACCAGGGGGGTGCGAAACCACCACCATTCAACCCGAAATAAGTAATATAACCATTCCACTGACTCCGAAGCTGTTCAGTTAAGGTTAAAAAGTTACCTAGAGCCCCTTTAAAGGTGCTGTATGTAACTTTTCTGCTAAAATGAATCAATTTTTTATTGCCTGTGTGTGAAGGGGTTGTAATCTCACATTAAAATGATCCACTTTGCGGGTTTTGCTGAGAGTTTCTGCTCTGATATTATCAGATGAGATTGTCCTGACTCTGAGCGCGAGCTCGTGAGGCTCCGCCCCCTGGGGCAGCAGCAGTTAATTTGCATTTAAAGGGCACACACTAAAACAGCGCGTTTTTCTGAGCCCCAAAAAATTACAATTTAAACATGCTGTAAAAAATTATCTGTTGGGTATTTTGAGCTAAAACTTCACATACATACTCTGGGGACATCAGAGACTTATTTTACATCTTGTGAAAAGAGTCATAATAGGTGCCCTTTAAAAAAGTAGACATGGTTTGGGCTTGATTTAAAATTACAACTGAAAACATAGATTTAAGTGCAGAGAAATGCATTTCAGGTTTGCGCTTGCTTCCTGAGAAGAGTCCAATTTAATTGCAAACAAAATATAATAAATCAATTTAATTCCCACACTTTTCCTTTTAGGGCTGCCCTCAACTAAAGATTTTCTTGGTCGACTGTTAGACGTTCATTTATGGGCAAGCTCACACTACAGGACTGTAAGACTAGCTGAATTGTTGTGGACACTACACAACAAGGTTTCATGTCATCTGTCATCGTCTTTTCATAGCAGCGCGAATACTACACATCAAGATCATGTGGCGATAATATCAAATAGGTTCGAAAAATATCACAGCGTCTGTGACTCCTCGAGGCTCAGATCACGTCGCTGACCTGCTCATACTTAACCAGCATAAATTTGTCCTCAATCCAAGGGTTTTGTCACAGATGTTGGAAATCTGGCTGCGACAAAAAAATCCAGCCAAAAGTCGTGGAGTGTGAGCTTGCCTTTAGCACACATTTATGCCAGTGGTTCCCAAACTTTTTTGTGTGGTGTACCGCCATGGGCATTTAAAGGTGCCCTAGAATGGATTGTTTTATTATTTTATAGTGTTTCCTGGGGTGCCCTTATAATGTTAGTATGTTTTTTAGATCTAAAGTTGTTATAATTTAGAAATAAAAGGCATATTTCCTAGCCTGATTTCATCCTCTGATTTGAACACTCTGTTTGAAGGGGCGTGTCTGCTGAGAGACTTCAGAGTAAACGCCCTTTGCTGTGATTGGCTGACATGCTTGCATATGAAATATCTAGCATTACATGTAGAACTATCTGGAAAACTTTTACTATTACAGCTTTTATACGTTTTTACTATTACAGCTATCGAGATTAACGAATCGTGAGAAGTTTTTTAAGTATTTAGATCTATTCCCATCACATAAAAGGTTGCAGTGATGAGCATTGAGCAGATGACAGTCTGTTGATCGCGTGAATGAAGATCTTATCACTGCAACGCAGTTTCTGCGAGAAACGACGTGAAGTTGAGCGTTTAGTCACTGGCTTGATTTACTGATGCATAAACAGTATTGAACGACTTAGAGAGAAAGATTATCTGTCTGAACTTGAACAATTACACATCAGAAATTCACATAACCCACTAGTTCTCCAGAGGCTCGGATGAAGGAACTTAAAAAATACTTTTGTGTTCATTTGTACATCCAAACACTGAGCAACTGCCATGCTTCGTTCGCTCGTTTGCAAGGCATGATGTCTCTCGAGGAAAAAACAATATCGCGCTGGATCTAGATAACACAGTGTAAATTATCGTTAATAAAATCACTACTTACCGCTTGCGGGAATATAACGTTAATTGAAATTGCCCCCTTCGTCAGTAAGATACACTGAGAGGAGCCTGGCTGCTTGATATTGTTCCAGGTTAGAAAAACAGTCCATGGTGAAATGGGCAGAGCAAACTAACAACTTCGAATTAAACTGTAGTGGTATCCGATTATAGATAGATAGATAGATTATAGATAGATCTGCCATTTTCCCTATGATCCTCGCTTGTTTCTTCACCTGCAGAACTTCCGATGATTCGGCTGCACAGTTCCGCCTGGCATTAAACATGGGCTGGCATATGCACATTTTTGGAGGCGTACATATTAATGATCCCGACTGTTGCGTCACAGTCGGTGTTATGTGGAGATTCGCCTGTTTTTCAGGGGTGTTTTTCAAAAATGAGATTTAAATAAGAAGGAGAAAACTATGGTGTTTGAGACTCACTGTATGTCATGTCCATGTACTGAACTCTTGTTATTTAACTATGCCAAGATAAATTCAATTTCACATTCTAGGGCACCTTTAACATCCTTCTGTGTACCCCCTCACTTCCACTTAGACTGCAGTCACACCTTTTCCATTAAAAGGGAAGTTCACCCAAAAATGAAAATTCTGTTATCACTTTTCAACCTAAAGTTGTTCCAAACCTGTAAGAATTTCTTTCTTCTTCTGAAAAGAAGACATTTTGAAGAATATGGGTAACCAAACTGTTGGTGGTGAAAAAAATAAAAAAATAAAATACTATGGAAGTTGATAGTTTGCCAGGTCTTTTCCCAACCCTCACCACTACATGACTTGGGACTCATATAGACACACTCATTCACACCTACGGCCAATTTAGCATGTCCAATCCACCTAACCTGCATGTGTTTGGACTGTGTTGGGGGAAAGAGAGCACCTGGAGGAATGCAAACTCTGCACGGAAAAGACTTCTGACTCAGCCGGGGCTTGAACCTTCTTGCTGTGGAGGCGACAGTGCTACCCACTGAGCTACCGTGCAGCCTTTTGAAAGCCGCTCGGTTTTAAATGCTATTTTAAGGTGGGGTAAAATTAAATGAACAGAAAAACTCAGCATATTGTTTGTGTAACCCCTCTGTCACCTCTTGTACCCCAATTTGGGAACCACTGATCTAGGTTAACGTTACATGGCAGAGCGAGCGAAAATGACTGAGGTGCCCCTATTGCTCACTGGGTGTCACAGCAAAATGGCAGCGTATATGTGTGTTCACTAACTACTCCTATTGTGTGTGTGTTAACTTGGATGGGTAAATGGTAGGGGTGTAACAATACCCTCATGTCACGATTCGATACATATCACAATATAATATTATTGCAATATTCCAAGACATATGATAAAAGGTTAACAAACTAACCCAATGCACAGGACAATGGTGATACCAGAATAAACATATGTATAGGCATTTGGCATTATCAGGACCCACAAATATTCCTCCATGGCATTATTATACATTATATTCAACATTATATATAAGTTTAATGTAGTAGCCTACTGACACTAAAACTCTGTTTTTTCCCTCAAAAAAATCTCACACAGTCATTTTCATTTTGGGTGAACTATACACAATACAGATTGTCACTATCCATGATACATATTGTTTCATTTTTGTATTGCGATATATTGTGATACAATATATTGTTACACCGCTAGTAAATGGGTTAAATGCAGAGGACACATTCCGAGTATGGGTTACCATACTTAGCCTTCGCATGACACTTTAACTTAAGCAGCACCATAACTACAACCTGTTCTTTAACCCTGCTTCTGGAGAAACTCTGCCCTGTAATTTCCAACCTGCTTCAGCACACCTGCCTGTGTATTTTCAAGTGATCCTGAATAGCTTGGTTAGGTGCTTCAGGTGTGTTTGCTTAGGGCTAGAACTAAATTCTGCAGTACAGGAGGTCCCCAGGAGCAGGGTTGAAGATCTCTGATATTGTCAACAACATAAATATATAATATGCACTATTTTCAGATTTTGCATGCCATGTGAAACACGTCATAGCTTTGTTCTAAAGGTCAAGATAGTATGCATAAGTCTAGGTTTATAGTATATAATGCTGTGCTGTTGTGTTGGAAGCTGTCTGATCATGCCATCCTTGTTAATGGTTGTTTGTTGCTTTTATGTGTGAATCGAATAATTACTTCAAGAAAAGCATGCCCTGGGGTCTAGAGGGCAAGGCCAAACTTGATTTTTTTCACATCCATTTTCTGTGTTCAAAGAGGGACAGTCTTTTATTAAGCACGGTAATTCAGTGGCGGCCCACGAGCATCATAGAGGAATAGCAATGAGAAATAGACAGAGAACAAGTCTTTAAGAGTGAATGTGTCTGTGTATGTGTGTGTATGAGCAAAGGGAGTGAGAGATGTGTTAGATTAGTGCCTATGAATACCAAATGGTCAAGTTAGCCGTTGATGGAGCTGACAAGAAGGTGTTTGTTTAAGCCTATGGATGGCATGAATGTCTTACTCTCTCTTTCTGTTATGCACCTGCTCACAATAAAACCACCCAAACAAAATCAGTATCTCAGAATATCATGCAATTTAGCTGCTGCTGCTTGTAACCAAACATAAATCTACTTCTAAAACAGGATTAACACACATTAAATGACAGGAATGAAATAAAAGTATATAATGCTTACTTATTTATATAATGGTAAGAGACTTGTATATGCGTGTTTGAGTAAGTGAGAGCTACAGAGAGAGAGAGAGAGAGAGAGAGAGAGAGAGAGAGAGAGAGAGAGAGAGAGAGAGAGAGAGAGAGAGAGAGAGAGAGCGCTCTCATATTGCACAGGAAGACTCTTTGGCATACTCAAAGATGTTTTAAGAGATCTCATTTAACTCCCTTTAGTGATACCCTCTTTTCTCTTAGACTCTATTACCTCTCCTCTCCATGGAACACTATAGAACTCCATTTTACACTAAAGGGACAAGAGCTGGCCCAGTCCCAAAACATCTACTCAGCAAAGCTGCTCCATATCCGAGCAAGATATATGAGTGATGTTCCCCCGAAATGATTAAAAATAGCAAGTCAATTTTCATCACATCGCACAAACTACAACAGACACTTCTGTTGTTTCGGAAATTCTCCTAAAATACCTAATATATTGACATACTGTGTCTCTCAGGCAGACAGAGAACTTAAAAGTTCAGTGTTACTTTAGTGCAAATACAAAAAGTTTAAGAGGTAAAGTCGCAGTGTAACCTTCAAGTATAAGAACACAGATAACAAGGAAATAAGTAAAGAAGTTACAGTTTTTCTCAGTCGCTTTGGTACATTTCTCGAATCATCCTTAATATTTGCAAACTAGTAAGATCATTTCTCAAAACAATTTGAACAAACAGCACCACACAATGGATTACCTTGCAAAAGCCTGCAACTTGCTCAAAATCTTTAGTTAATCTCTCAAAAGTATTTATGTCAATGAACATATCAGTGCCATCAGAATGAAAAGTCCTTGTATCATTGATCACAAAAACAGATTTGGGTAGGTCTAACGGACCTGTACGGGAGAGTAAGACGACCCCGCCCTACCACGAGTCATAGGGGCTCACCATGGGCAAGTGACAGTACCCCTTTATGCCACCCAACTATGGGTCAAATAGTAGATGTCAACTCGGCAGCAGGAGTTGGCAGCTGTTGTAGAGCATTGGAACATTGGTCTACCACAGCTTCCTCGGTGGGCGGATGATCCTTTACAGGACAACGGTCAGCGTGTATCAGGCCAAGTTAGTAGGCTACTGTGGGGCGATCCTGCTTTGCTCTTGACTGTCGTGCTTTGCACTCCGTCGGATCTAGTGGTGCAGGACCCAGAGGAAGGCGGTTGTCCTGGGCAAACATCCGTCTTCTGCACTTTGCCCCGGCATTCGGTGCTATAGCATGCATGGAAAGTAATACAGTATTTTCAGATGTAAACTATGGCTACGATTTGGATGACAATGATCGAAATGTAAATGTTATGTAAATGTTAACAGTACAAATTTACACCTTAATTTATGTGGGATATCAGTATCCCACATAAAGTAATGTGTAAATTTGTACTGTTAACTGTTAATACTGATTGCAAGAGACTGGACAGGATTCAGTTACACTTTTACTGTTGGTCTGTGGACAAATTACAGTAAAATGTCATTGCAATATAAAGAAAAAGACACACACACATATATATTGTCACGTACTGCTCCGAGACAAGAAGGTTGAGGATCCAAATGCAGTATTTATTTTGAAAGGGTAATCCAAAGATGTAATCCACATCCAGGCAAGGGTCATACACAAACAAGCAATAACAGAAAAAGGGGCGAGGCAAGGAGAGAAATCCGAGGGAACAGGCATCAAGGTAACCAGGACACAGGAGAAACTGGATACAAACACGCTCAGAATGCCTCCCTAATCTTCCACCACACATCCTTACTCCTCTTCTTTTTCTCAGCTTCTCGACCACATTTGTTTCCTTGTTCATTCTTCCATTGTTAGAATTTGTAACTCTGTGCTGTGCTCTTTCTATATATGCTTTCCAAATTATGCTTCATGACATGCACCTCTGAGCTATTTTAGAGAACTGGTTGATCATTGATCTACCCCTTTACATTTCCCTTCATTAGCTCTGCAATTCATCAATTCAGGACACATTTACAAAAAAAGTCTAATAGAAATGTGTAGAAAATATGCTGTAACACATCAGAATACTGTTCCTTCATTAATTAATAATTGCACAGGAACAAGTGAGTAACGCACTATTAACATTCTTGTAACTACTATTAACTAACAAGAAACTCTGATTAATGAGTTAGTAATAGCGCTCAGTTGAATGTGGTAGTTCACTATTAACTAATCAGTTACTCCTATTTTTCATACCTCACTGAAGACTACTATACAGGTTCATAATTAATATTAATAATGCATAACGTATAATATAAGGTAATGGTAACCCATTAGTAATAAAACAAGTGTTACTACATCCTTCTAAAGGAACTACTACTAAATTTGGATCAGTATTCTAAAGTGAAAAGCTTGATAATATTGACTTTAGTCATTGCGCTTTTGAGGTTTTTGCAAGGTTTTGGATAGTAATGGCTCAAGTGTTATTACATCTTTCTAAAGGAACTACTAATTATTTGGATCAGTATTCTAAAGTGAAGATCATGGGAACACACTAGCAATGACTAAAGTGTTACCAAATCCATCGGAAGGAATTACTATTCAAAATCAAAATCAAGCATACAGTATGGCTTTAGATGACTTTGATATAGCACATGCAATGATTTTGATTAATTTGATGATGAATAATTGGAAATCCAATTTTATATTCCTTTTAGCATTTACAGATCTTTGTGATGACACAAAAGTAGAGGATTGAGGAAAAATATGAAAGCTAATCACCTGCTTGCTCAGCAATAAAACTGTGACCAATGTTTTTACTATTCTTAAATAAAATAAAAATGTGTATTTAATTATAAAATAAACATTATAAAATTATAAAATAAATACACATAAAATAAAGATTCTCTTGAGTTCAGAATAAATAGCTTATTGAGTAAAACACTTTGGTATTGAAAGAATTTTGTTGGTGATGTTCATTTTCATGAAAAAAAAAGAAGAAGTGAAATTTAGATCAGAGAGCACAATCAACCATCAATAAGCTGAAAAACTGCTTCAGCAGCTGAAGCTGTTGATAACCGAAAAGGCTGACATGAACTGTTTAGATATGTATTGCTGCAGAGCAAATTTATATTATTCAATTTAATAAAACATAGGACGCAAATCGTTGCGATATTACTGTTCAAAAAGATTTTACTCAAAGAAAAACATCCAAACCATCCTGATCTCATTACTATTGTAGGTGTTTGTACGTAAATGTGCGATTCAGTACAGTAAGCATTCTAGCACAGTAAGCACACACATTTTTGTATAAGGCAGCATCTAAAATGAAAACCCCTTTCATATATTTTCCTTATTTATCAATGATCTTCCTCTAATTTGCTCAGACTGTTGTATTCATCTATATGCAGATGACTCAGTGATCTACACATCTATTGTGTCTGTTTCTAAGATTCAATCCTCAATGCAATCTAATGTTATTCAACTTTGGTACCAATCCAACCATCTTCTATTGAATAAGAAAAAGTCATATAGCATATTGTTTCCCACCAGATCAGCTACACTGAATCAAGATAACAAACTTTCACTAAAATTCCTTGACGATACTCCACTTGTTCAAGTTGATGAACTTAAATATTTAGGCCTTTGGCTTGACTCACAACTCTCCTTTAGGTGTCATATGTTGTAAAAACGATTCATTGTAATTTACGAATATTGTATCGCTCTATTAACTGTTTCAATCAAATGATTAGGTTAAGAATTGTGTCACAGTTAATATTTCCCATATTAGACTATGCGGATGTTGTCTATCAAAACACATCAGAATCAAATTTGAAAGCAATAAATGTTGTTTTCAATTATGTAGATTTGTGCTGAGATGTCCTTTTATTACTCACCACTGTGTAATGTATGACTCACTGAACTTATTATCATCAAAAGCCAGAAGACAGTATCACTGGTATCAGGTCATTTTTAAATGTGTGTATATGATTATCCTCCTTACCTGAAGGAATATTTAATTCCATATAGTCCCAGCTATAGATTTAGACACACTGGATATGCCAAACATCGTCAAAGAGAGTGGTAGACGTGCCTTTATATTTAAAGCTTGCATGGGTCTCTAAGATCTGTCACTTCCTTGTGTTCCTTCAAAATTTTGCTCTTTACTTACATGCAAGCAAACAGTTGCTGTAAATGTTTTCCTCATGTGTGACTGGACATTTGTTTTATATACCTAAATATGCAGGATATTTTTTTGTCCTTTCTTTTTATTTATGTGTATATACGTGAGTATGGGTGTAGGTGTGTGTATGTATATTATGTGTGTATATATGTATGTATATACATATGTGTATGTAAAGGCTAAATGTTGTCATGCCTCTTAATACTGCAATATGTTTTATACATGGATTTGTTTCCAATAAGGAGTCGGTGGGCCGTGTGGGCCGGGTGAGGCAGGATGAGGGAGAGCTTTATTGAGTGTGAATGTGCTGTATTCTCTTTGTCTTTGTCTTGAGGACCCCCTCAAAAATGAGATGTTTCATCTCAAGGGGTTATCCTCCTAACAATAAATTTCAAATATAAACAAATGTAGAGATGTGGAAATGTTTACAATTTAGAAGTGCATAGAACACATGTTGTATTTATAATTAATAAATAATTGGGGAATGTGTCCATTACCTGTGATATCCAAGTGAAAATATGAATAAAGGGTGATATTTCTGTAAACTTACAGAATAACATCTTATGACAGAGGCTGATGCATCTACTTGTTCATATGTCTTCAGTCATGACAGATCTTTTTCCAGATGTAAGCAGAAGCAAAGCCTTTAAGGTTCTGATGTAGATAAACTTTTCAAGCCTGTCTATGCTTTGACATGGTCTCTCTTTAATGAACACTGTTTCTGTTCAGCCACTTGACATTCAGTGCACTGGCAGAGTAAGAGAGAGCCCACAAGCTAATCAGCCCACAGGTCCAACACTATTTCACGACCAATTCGTACAAATGCGTACACGTGAGTACGAGGTGGCTAATTCGTACGAATTCGGACGATTTGTCTATACCCCAGTGATGGGTATATTTAGGGGTGGGGTCGGAGGTAAGTCATTTGTACGAATTCATACGAATTGGGCAACTCGTAAAATATGTACGATTTAGCAAAAATCTTACGAATTCGTATGAGTGAGGTCGTATATGAATCCATATGAATTAGCCACCTCGTAAAATCTTACAAATTCAGGTACTTTGTTTCAGGAACCATGACCACTTCTTTATAGTCAACACAATCTATGTTTTTATTAAAAAAAACGAATTATTATTAATTAACTCATTTACATTTAAAATAAATAAATATATGTTTAATTTTGAGGGTATAAAGGACTGGGTGCCATAAAGGATAAAAATAATTCCACAAAAGAATAAAACGGTTGGTTTTAAATGGATTGGTTGCTCTAGATGTGGTCTGTTTTTGAAAGTGAGATCGCTAGAAAGGCATTGTAATTTACTCAGCAATATGTGCAATATGTGATTTCTTTTTAAAATGTATTATTTCACTGCAGAAAGTGCCCTTTTTGTTGTGTTAATATCTAAAAATGGTACCTTGAGACCTGGAAGAATATTTTTGGAAATTATATATATATATAAGGTCAGATATTGCCATCAGATATTATGATCCATTTACTTACCGGGCACAGTGGAAGAAAATGACTTGGCTTTCCATTGGCACTGTGAGTGACTTTGAGTTAGTGCCTGAAGATGACAAAAAGCTTCCATTGAAGAATAGAAGGAATGTGGTGTTCTTTCCTCTTAGCATGTGAAAGGCAGAGTGGCAGCACGCTGTCTCACTAGGATGGTAAAGTGGAAGTGGTAAGCTCCATAGATTTAATGTTTAATGGTGTGTGTGTGTGTGTGTGTGTGTGTGTGTGTGTGTGTGTGTGTGTGTGTGTGTGTGTGTGTGTGCGTTTATGAGCAAGGTTGTGAGGAGGCAGAAGTTTTAAAACACTCTCTTCTTTACACACAATAAATGTTGTTGTCCTCTTCACACCAGCTCTAACACAATTGTGAGTGAAGTTAGTAATCTCCACAGCCAGTATACCACAAATAGGATCAGGGAAGCATGAAATCCATACCTTGTAAACACATACACCTTGGTAGACAGACAGAGAGTGACAGTAGAGGTGTCATGTCCATACAAAAATGCTTCCTCAAAAGAGGGTTTAAAATGCAAGCTTCCAAAATAATAATTTTTCTATGGCTGCGTTTACACTCAGCATTAACATGCGATGCGACCTGTATCCGGATGTTGTCCACATACACATTGAAAAGACAAGTGTAAACGCGTTTCTGATCGGAATGATATCCGATCAGCGTGTCCAGGTTCGGAGGTAGGCTAGTCGAGGACGCATTGTGATCGGATCTCAGTGTAATATACGCAATCTAGCCATTGTGTCTGCATTCACAGACGTCACACAAACCGTTTCTTTTCTTTTTTTTTTCAGAAAGCGAGATCCAATCTGTTACCCAGAAACAGATGCTACTTGATGTGTACAGGTGTAAACGCACCATGTCCTGATTGGCATATGATCCAATCTGCTTGACCGGATCATGGTGATCGCATGTTAATGTCAAATGTAAACACTTTGTTAATTAGTCTCAAAATGTGACTGGTGATAGGTGTACGCTAGCCAATGGGATTGCCGATTGCTTATTAGTTCCGCCCACTAGGAGTGGTTTCTGCTTGGTCTTACAGGCTTTGGTTTGTGCAAATGGCTAAAATTTCATTGTCATTGTTCTGAGAATTTTTGCAGTCATTTGCAGTCATTGGGAATCCACTCGATCGGGAATTACGTATGTCTGCGAAATATTTTGCCATGCAGATTTCACAATGGTTTTATAATGATGTTGGTAACACAACGTTGCCAAGTTGACTAACAGAAAGCTGATTGGTTTGAAAGTGACTTCTGTGTCGCAGTGTTTCATGCATACCTGTACTACTGACAATAGACAATGGACCTCTTTTGCCCGTGAAATGTTACTGAAATTACTATTGTGAACGCACCTTTATGTAAAGAATCACTTTTTTCTCTTGATTATGTCTTATCTTGCTTAGTAAGCCAAGACCGCCACTGGTCCCACCTTTAAAAATGGGTGCATGATGCCTCAGATAGAGAATAACATACATGGGAATAACAACTGTAAGGCTTACAGCTTATGCTGCTATTTTGAACCATTATTTAAAACAAAAACAGTTGAAGGATGACGTGCATGATTAATTTTTAAATTAAATTATTTATTTATTAATGTTGTTATTCTAAAAATGACTTTAGAACGATGGCAGCATCATTATTCTATCTTTACACATAGATATAGGGTTTTAGTAAAATCTGTTGACTTCAGCAATCTTTGTTGCATTATAATATGCGTTAAAATATGGGGAAAAAAAGCACTTAACCAATTTACTTATGGAGCCACATTGAAATCTCAGTATCTCTGGAAATAAACCATACTGGGCCGTAAAAATTAAGATACCATAAGAAAAGTTTGTTAAGAACCAGAATCTAAAAGGATATTAAGAGATCTTTCATACAATTTTGAGTTATAGGTATGCAAACTTCGAGCAAAGAAACACAAGAAGTGCTTTATCCCATTTTTGAACAGTCACAATTGGCATATGAAGCAACAAAATTATATAATGCATATAATGCAAATGCAAATAAAGTCAACAGATTTTACTAAAAGAATCATTGATCACTCAGTAAAAATAAAATAATGATGCTGCCATCTCTTTAAAGTCATTTTACCTGTAAAATGCCATCACCCCCTGTTTCTGTTCCCCTCCATGGGCCTGGCCCCCCATCCCTCCACCATTAGAGCTCCATAGAGCTGTAATTTGGCTCCAAATATCAGGTGAAATTTAAAATTTTGACCCCGCTCAACAAAATATTGGATTACTGAGGAATACTTGTCCATGACATTTAATATTTTTTATTTCTTCTTCATTTTTCACCAGATTTTTATTAAAATCATAATCAAAAATTTGAGCAGAGGACCTCTGGTTGAGTTGACATGGAATGGTTTTCTTTTGAAAAACTTTCTTAGAAAAACTTAGGATTTAACCAAAACGTAAATGAAATGAAATGAAATGATAATGCAAGTTTTAATCAATTTAGCTTTCAATATTAACAAAGGTAAAAGGAAAGATTCTCAAAGCAGACAAAGTTATTTATTAAGTTACATATACACTCAATATAGAATGGAACAACATTCTGTATAGAAAATCTGTCACGTAAATTACAGAAAACAAAAGGAGGACTCAAATGCAAAGGGAAAAAGATATTTATTACAAAAGAAACACTAAACACAAAACAAAACCCACGAGGGGGAAAACATAACTAAATACAAAACAACAACTTCAAAAACGAACATACCAAAAGGGGTCACGGGAGAACAGGAGACGTGTACAAGACAACGATCCGACACAGACTGCAAACACAAAGGAACTTATAAAAGGGACAAATCAGGCAGGTAATGAGGGAACAACAGGTGGGACAAATGAAACCAATAATGAGATAACAAGGAGGGTGGGGTCAAAACAGAGACAGGAACACAGACACCACATGTGCTACACAAGACAGGACAGGCATGTGACAAAATCTTAGTTGTAATAATTAATGCACTGTAGCTTGTGCACGGTGTGTGGAAGCAGCAGAGTGGCAGCGTTTCTCCTATGAGGTTACATGTTCAAAGGGGTGAGCCTTCATAAAGAAAAATAACACAGCTTAAAGTTTAAAGTTTAAAGTTTTAAAACAGCAAACAACAACAACCTATAAAAAAAATATTTTTTACTTAAAATTTAAATTTAAATTTTAACTTAAAAACAACTGGGATATCCAATTTAGGCTTTTTAAATGATCAACTGATATCAACTGGTTGAACTCCACATGCTCAAATCACTATTGTAACGCTGAGTGCTCTCAGAGATGAGTGAAGGCAGGATCCATGTGCAGGAGAACTTTATTAAAATAAAATCAATGCAAACCAAAGTAAACCAAAATAAACACGAAAAAACAAGGGAGCAGAACTGAGAACATTAACGAAACATCCAACAAAGAACAATACCAGACAAAGAACATGAGAAAAAAGACACACCTGGGAACAATCAGGAACTACAAAGGACTACAAAACATGGCGCAAAACAGGAAATAACATAAGTCCACATTAGACAAGGGGAACACAAGACAGGAATCATGACAACTATTACATGTTTTACAACCTTGCATCGTAAAGATAACATTGTGTCACGGGACCACACACGGGAAACAGGGATAGATCCAAAAGCAGTAATTTATTATACAGGGTCCAAAATCGTAATCATCCAGGCAGGGGTCAAAATCCATATAATCAATCCAAACAAAAGAAACCAAACAAGAACAGGCTAGGAAACAGACCTAAGAAGTGGTGTGGCGAATAACAACGACTCCGTGACAAACACTAACCAGACAGGGTATATATACACAGAAACTAACAATGTGATAGGGAACACCTGAGTGCAATGAACAGTGATGAGTCCAGACAGGGATTGTGGGAAATGCAGTTCCAGAAGTAATGGTGACAGTATGGGGAAGAGACCTCTAGTGGACACCCGGGGAAACACAAACCAGACACTGTGACATAACCCCCCCTCTACGGAGCGGCTACCAGACGCTCCAAGACCCACAAAAAAAACAAAAAAAACAAGAGTCCAGGAGGGAGGTGGAATGGTGGAGGATCAGGGGGAGGGATGGGGGGCCAGGCCCATGGAGGGGAACAGAAACAGGGGGTGATGGCTTAGCCGGCGGCCATGGTGAAGCAGATGATCCATCGGGTGGCCAGGGCGGAGACTTTCCTTCAGGCGGCCAGGGCGGAGCAGACAGTCCATCGGGCGGCCAGGGCGGAGACGACCCTTCAGGCGGCCATGGCGGAGACGACCCCTCGGGCGGCCATGGCGGAGATGAACCCTCGGCCGGCCATGGAACAGGAACAGACACAGGCTCGACGGCGGCCATCTTGTCTGGAGACACCGGCTCAGCGGTGGCCATCTTGTCCGGAGACACTGGCTCGGCAGAAGTGACCAGAACAGTCTCTGGATCGGCAGATGTGACCTGAACAGTCTCTGGATCGGCAGACGTGACCTGAACAGTCTCTGGATCGGCAGACGTGACCTGAACAGTCTCTGGATCGACAGACGTGACCTGAACAGTCTCTGGATCGGCAGACGTCCTGTGTTCTTCCACGCATGCAGTACCACCACTGCTTAAAAGAGGAAGACAGCCCTCTTGGCCGTGGCAGGACTGATGGTGGGCAGCTCCGAGACGATCTCAAGGATGACAGCGGGCTGCACGGGGACCACCTCCGGGATGACAGCGGGCTGCACGGGGACGATCTCCAGGATGACAGCGGGCTGCACGGGAACGACCTCCGGGACGACAGCGGGCTGCACGGGCACGTCCTCTAAGACAACAGCAGGCTGCACGGGGATGACCTCCGGGATGACAGTGGACTGCACGGGGACGGCCTCCGGGACGACAGCGGGCTGCGCGGGGATGGCCTCTGGTTCACTGGGGAGGAAGGAAGTCTTCCTCCTCCTCCGCCGTCTTTTATGGCGAGGTGCAGGCTCCGGGCTGGACAGGACCAGCAGCAAAGGGAGCTCTGGGCTGAGCATCACCAGCCCATGGTCAAAGAACGACCGAAGTGGAGAGTGGTGCCGGGGCTCACCTCTAGCACCTCCTCCCCTGCGGCCTCCACGAGTTCCCGAAAACCTGGCCAGATGGGTTCCCCTAAAAGATTCACTGTCACTGGTGGAAGAGTGCTCAGGGGAATTGACCGCCATGGCCTCCTCAGTCTGGCGGGCCCATAACGCCAGGCACTGAAAAATGTTCATACGAGGGGGAACCTCTTCAACTTTCGAATTCCTCCTCTGCTGCCTCCTCTCTGTCTTCGTGGTTGGGGAAGACCCACGAAAATCCATACCGCTGGATCTATACATTTTGACGGAGTCGTTCTGTCACGGGACTACACACGGGAAACAGGGATAGATCCAAAAGCAGTAATTTATTATTCAGGGTAATCCAAAATCGTAATCATCCAGGCAGGGGTCAAAATCCATATAATCAATCCAAACAAAAGAAACCAAACAAGAACAGGCTAGGAAACAGACTTAAGAAGTGGTATGACAAATAACAACGACTCCGTGACAAACACTAACCAGACAGGGTATATATACACAGAAACTAACAATGTGATAGGGAACAGCTGAGTGAACAGTGATGAGTCCAGACAGGGATTGTGGGAAATGCAGTTCCAGAAGTAATGGTGACAGTATGGGGAAGAGACCTCTAGTGGACACCCGGGGAAACACAAACCAGACACTGTGACACATTGTGGATGGGACTAATAGAAATTGATGAATCATATTTAACGTTTCAATTTGACAAGCGTTATGGTGTGCCAGCCTGATCTCACGGCAATTCGTACGAATTCTACGAGGTGGCTAATTCGTACAAATTCATACGACCTCACTCGTACGAATTAGTACGATGAATTCATACGAATGACCTACCCCTGACCCCGCCCCTAAACCTACCCATCACGTGGGTTTAGACAAATCATATAAATTCGTACGAGTGAAGTCATACGAATTCGTACGAATTAGCCACCTTTTTATCACTCGTACGAATTCGTACGAATTGGTCGTGAGATAGCGTTGGGTGTGCCCTTATAAGGAGAGGGAAAACTAGGATATAGCCTGCAATTGCATTTAATCATTCTTGTAACTAACTAAATAAAGTTATAGTGTGATAAGACATTTATTATAATTATAAATGTTTATTAAATTATTTCATACATCTATTTGGAAAATGACCAACTTTTGATTGGGTGGGCCACAATTCAAACTGTGTGGGCTCATGCCCACCTGGGACCATCTGTAGCTTACCACTGGTGTACAGGAGTGGCAGGGTAAAAACCTTTCTCCACGATACAGTTACCTTTCCTTCTTATACCCTGAGCAAAGCAGTGAAATACAAACACAGAAAATAAATGACAGAAAACCAAAAAAAGATGGCAAATGGGCCATGATCAAGAGAAGGAGAAGTGCATTAACATTTTCTCCTCGATGCACATTTAAGCAATAGTACCTCGATTGTATGTTATACTTTGATATTTCTATTAAGTTCACCATGATTCAGTTTAGTTTATAAGTCAGGTGAGACCAAACATGACAGGTACATGTCAGAACACACAAGTATATAAATAGTATGTCATTGAGGTGCAACTCTGTCTGTCCAGACAGAACCATCCTGTGCATGGAGTGTCCCAACAGTCCTCAATCAGCATATTGACGAATCCCTTACTTCAGATACTAAGGCACAGCATACTGTGATGATGAAGGGCACGTTTTCCCATGGTTAGTTCACATGTATAGAGGGATTTCTGAAGTACTAGGGCAGTAAAGAGAATTATTATATCATATTCGCTCAGCCTATACACAACCTTTGCCATTGTCTGCATTTTTTCCTTCCATCACTTTTCCGTTTATCAGACAGCCACACATTATGCAAAATTACATAAATCACAGTGCATAATCCTCTAACCAGCACATTATAGAAACCCTGCTGTTTCACAACAAATCCTGTAATATAATCATCTGTCATGGCGGGTTGAGATTCAGTGGTTGCACAATGCTTTATTTTGTTGGTGCTTTATGCCCAGGTCATGTCTCACAGCGAAGGCTCGTTGAAATAATAAGCTGCCTGAACGATGAGGCAGTCACATAAATGCCACGTTTAATCTGTAAAATCAGCCTGATGGTGAAAAATATTTCATTGGTGATTCTGCTCATTATTTATAAGGATTATGCCACGTTTCCCCATGAGACCGTATTTTTTTCCACATGCACTACGGCTATGCTGGCAGTCTGAACGCATGAAAGGTTTCATGTATGTGAATGAATAAAATGATTTGCATGTGTTCTCATAGTTGACACTAGTTATAAAGCACCATATAATACAATGCAATCCACACTTGTAATGTGTGTACTTTATGTATTATTTGTGAGCACCTGCCATGCATCTCGCTGCGTGTTTAATCATTAGCATGCAGCTTGAGTGTGATCTGTCTCTGGTTATACACACGGCCGTGTAATGTAAACTTGCGGTGTCAATCAAAATATGAAATGCCTTCATCGTCTCGAGCATTACTAAACTGTGTGAATGCGTCAGAGCCGATGGTTTAAAGAGAATCCTACATGCTTGACTGAGCTGCCTGTGCATGAGAAGTGTGAATGATTTGACACTCAAAACGATGGCATGACCATTTCTCAAAAAGCAAGCTCAAAATGAGGCTGCTTCATTCTGACGTGAGCTTACAACACTTGAGGTTTGATGACACAATGTGTGATGACTGCTGGAAGCACTTCAGTGCTGTTGAGTGATTATATTGACATATTTCATGTACTTGGAGAAATGCTTAAATAAAAGGAGAGAGTTATTATTTTATATGTGTTAGTGTAAGTATTGCATGCAAAAGTGTGTAGACTTTTGATAAATAGCAGAAACACCTGGTAATAGACAGTGTATTGGCTAGCACTTTATTTTACAGTCCTGTTTCGCATGTACTTACTATAGTTACCTTGCATACTCAGTACTTTCTTGTTAGTATAACATGCAGTCTTGTATAGATGCTCTTGAGCAAAATAAGCAAGCTAACATGCAGTACAATGTAAATCTTTTGAACTATATGTATTCAAATTTCATTCTACATCTTTTAGATTGTCAAAAGAATTAAAGCACAGTTTTTGTGCAAATGTGCAAATGTGCTCTAGTACCCAGGGGGGCGACAAGTTTGTTTATGTTGTATACTGTGACAACCAGCAAAAGTGACTGTAGTCAGAAAAAAAAAATGCAGTATAAGTATAAGTCTTAAACTGCACGCATGCAGTTTAAGACTTAGTCTAATCAGATATAAGAAAAAGTATTTCTCCTGCAGTGTGAACAGAGCCATAGTCTCTTAATTTCTGAGAAAGTGTAATTTACACTGTGTAATTTCTGTGAAATGTGTGCACCTGTTATTTGGTTCCTGGAACTGTAAGTTGGTTCATGCTGCTTTGGAAAAGCAGTGATTTGGGTTATAATTGTCAGACCTTATTCATAGCTGGCACATTTTAACAAACAACCCCTTGCATAAGGGTCTTAGACAACAAGCTTTCTATAGTGCAACTGAAACATGATGAGTATAGGTTTCTTTTTTGAGTGCAATATTAGTAGCTGTAGTATTTTGAGTTTTAATCTGTTATAAGCAATGTATAGTTGATATGATAATGGATGGACTTATGTGATCAAAGACACATGAGAGAAGAAACGGGAGTGGACAGCATTGTGAATGCTAATGTTTGAGGCTTTTGGTTTTAAATAAACAATGTGGTGTTCTCAGCAATCAGGGCTTATTGAGCTCTTGATTTAACAACAGGGGGTAACGTCTTCAACTCGGTCTTGTTTTCACACTCACACGTACGCACTTACACCCATATATTGTCAGCTATTGAGCACCTGCTCAGAATACAAACACACCAGGAGCTCACGTATCCTGGCAACAAACTGCATAGTTTCAGAAAGTTCTGCAGGCTGAGTATCCATGCCGAAATCCATCAGGAATAAAGTGTGTGTGTGTGATGACTTATCAATCAGGCTTCCTGTCCTGTTTTTGCTTTGACATAAATCTCATTGAGGTATATTTATATATTACTCATTTAAAGGGGAAAGTAATAGCCGACTGCGTCATCGCGGCTCGACGAAGGCTGTCCCAACTCGAAGGTCCTGTGAAGGCTCCTTCCAAATGTGGCCTGCAAATGCATCCTTCTTTTCCCGTGAGCGCAGGATACATCAGAAGGATCCTTCGCAGCCTTGCCTACCCCAGAATTCATTGCGCACCGGAGACAAAATTGCCAGATTACAATTTGAAATGTAAGTATTGGGTTTCAATTTAATTGAGCAATCAGATAAAAATGAAAGATTTGACTAAAGAAATGAATAAAGGTTCAAATGTTGACGATTTTATATTGGCTAGTTTATACTCTTTAGATTTTGTTATCTACATAAATTTACCATGGTGAACATTTTTAGATTTTTTTTTGTTTTGTTTTTAGGCAGTTTTAACTATATATAAAGTTTTATATATAAGGTCCGGTACAAATGTTACTGGTGCTCGTCACAACAGCTGTCACCAGTTGCTAGGTGACAAAAACCAGACTGTCCCATTGAACAACTCATGGGACACAGCTAGCAACTATTTGTTAATGTGACAATAGATTTTGTTAGTTTCATTTTCCAAATAACCAGTGGTGGAATGTAATGAAATACATTTTTCCAAATAACCAGTGGTGGAATGTAATGAAATACATTTACCGGTACTCTGGATTTAAGTATATGAAGTACTTTAGATTGTTATTCAACTCCACTTCATCTCAGAGGCAAATGTACTTTTTATAAAAAACTGACTTTTTACACATGGATATTAGATTTTGAAATTAGATATTGTTTAAAAAATATATAAACCGTATAATAGAAACACTAAAAATATGTCTTCTAGTTCAGGGAAAGGCAACGTCTGTCATGGAGGGCCGCTGTCCTGCAGAGTTTAGCAGGACAGTTTTGCATGTTACAATATTTTATGGTTTGATTTTTGAGTATGTGAGTTAATTTCTTTTATTCTTTCCTCTTTCTAAGAACATCTCAGTGACTGGCAGCCAACGCTTGAGTCAGCCCTACAAACCTGTTGGTAGACAGTGGAAATATGCACTCATCCCAGATGATGTCCCACCGGCAGAGGCTTTACCAGCGTCTGTGCAGCCCATCTCCTGCTCAGCTCAATAAAAGTCTACAGAAAAATGTTTTCTTCCAATCTGTTTTATGTATACTGTTAATTTAAACTTTTATTTTGTTTTTCTTATCTTAAACGTAACTTATCTTGTAAATAGTTGTAAAAAGTATTGTAAGTAGAAATGTATAGAACAATTTATTTTGTTTCATTTACAAATGAATTAACATGACAAAAATAAATGTACAGAATATTTTTTTACTACATTTGCACGTTTTAACTTGCATTACAAAAATAAACAATGCACAGAAATAATTTTTTGTTTCATATAAAAGTAATGTATTCGATTGTTTCATTTTCACATTTTAATTCACATAACCAAAAGTTTATTTCTCTACCAATCTGTCAAGAAGAGAAAACAATCTGTCCATTTTCACCCTGCTCTGTCTTTCTCTGAAACTTCCTGTCCTTCCTAATTAGCTCCCTCTATTAGCTCCTCCTCCCCCCTGTAGAATGCAAAGGAAGGTCAACTCCATAGCTGATTCCAAGTGATCAAGGGCTTAGGACATTCCAATTGACCCTTCGCTAAGCCCCGCCCTCCTTAGTTACTGTTGCTACGCCTGACAAGCTTTCGCGTCTGGCACGTCTATTACAGTATGCACCGGTGTCAGACATTCCCAAGGAGATAATTAGTAATTTTTGGCGAACAGGTGAAATATCTGACAGAGCAAGACAAAAGGGACTGCAGTATGCATTTGAGTGATATATCCACAACATAATATGCAACCGATTAGATCATAATTTAATAAAAATGTAAGCTAAAGCATATAGGTCAAGCAGCAGCCGCCTCATATGCTGACCATTGAAATGGGAAACACACAAATTGAGGAACAGCTATGTTCATGCACAGCAGGGTAAGTGACATTTCAAAATAATCTAATAATTATAAATCAAACAGCTTATCCATAGATCTTGTGGAATAAACACAAGACATTAGCCTGACCACTTTGCAATGATAACATTCTCCCGCTTATATTTTTAGAGCGCCAGGCTACTGCTCACACATTGGGGAGCAAACGTAGACTGTTTTTCTTAATCCTGTCGACATTTAGTTGTGAATGGGGCCTCCCACACTGCTTGATCCATGCCCGGCATTTCTCCCCTTGGGTTTTAGTTTTCAGGAAGGGAAAAAATTCCACCAAGTCCAAACTTTTAGGATACCGGGTATCAGATTTGCACAATCCATACGCACAACGCTTCGCCATGTTTCCTTCGCTCGAAAGCTTGCAAGACCTCCCGCGCCTAGTCACGGTTGCTAAGCCACGATTAGCCTGTGGTGGTTTTCGGGCGTGGCTTAGCGAAGGGTCAGTTCAACCCATTGCAGTTTCCGCCAGTAGTGGGCACTCGTGCAACGTAAGCAATGTAGACATCCGAGTGAACAAGACGGAGGGAAGTTAGCAAATGAAGGGCATGATAATTTTGGACTGGAACTCAGCCTTGATCACTTGAGCGTCACTTCACAGTGTCAGCAGCGCTCAAAGGATCTGCCCTTATGTTGTTTTAGTTTGGTTATTTAAGAAATTCATAATAAATAATAATAAAGCAAGATACCCTGTTGAAATATGTGAGATGTGTGGTTTATTTAAACTGCAAAGGTTAAGTATAAATTCAAATGATTGTGACCGATGTGAAGGGGGAGGAGAATGTACGTGCGTCACGTTTAGTCGATAAAACACTTCCGCAAAGGATACACCTGTGTATCTGTGCTTATGAGTCCTCAGGAAGCCTCCTCACTCCTCGATCCTCGACTCCTCGCGGTGCGATTAGAGAATTGAGATGTCCTTCAAGATGGTTGTTTCCGGGTCATAGGATGGAGGACGGAGGAGTGAGGAAACGAGGAGGGATACTGAGAAGCACCCGAGAGGAAAGGAAGCGAAGAAACGAGGATGCACAAATAAGAATTGAGAAGCACCGCCTGAATTCAAGAAGTCCTCGCTGCAGCCTGTAGCGCGATGACGTCATTGATATCAAATACGTAATTGACGTTAACACGCATGCGCTGTCATGAAAGTTTAAAGGGATAGTTCGGCCAAAAATGATATTTAACAAAGTACAGCTAAATCAAACGCTACATCCTACGTCATACGCCGGCATCCATCTGCCGTGAACGCGTGTCGACCATTGCCGGAAGCAAGATATTTTCATTTATAAAGTTTTAAATATGTATATTTTTACGACAAAACCGCACGGATTACCCTCAGAAGGCCTTCGTTTATCCCCCTGGAGCCGGATGGATTACTTTTGTGAAGGATGCATGCACATTTTGGGACTTGAAGGAGGTGGACCCCATAACTTCACATTATAACCACTGAAAGATCTAAGACATTTTCTAAAATAACTGAAAATGTGTTCGTCTGAAAAAAGATTGACATATGCATCTCGAACGGCTTGAGGGTGAGTAAATCATGGGTTAAATATCATTTTTGGCCGAACTATCCCTTTAAACACGCACGGGCGCGATTACCTATTACATTATCCACAAATTATATTATTTTATAAAGTCTGTATGTCATATTCCATAATAATGGCTATAGTGGATGAATTTAAACATTAAAGCTTTTACATTGTGTCCCATAACATGTTTTTCTCCTTACTGGGAGCTTCAAAGATTTGCAATATAGCCTAAGTCTATGCATTATAGCCTATTTTATCTCCAACGACACAGCCCAAATTAGTGCTATTATCATCCATTATAGTGTCTGTAAGTTTACACAAAGCACTGTAACATGATAGATCTGCAGAAGTTGCAATAGCCTATTAGGATATCCACTCTGACGGAGTTAGTTAGTTTAAAAACTAGCTCTTTTTTTGTCTTTATCCGTCGTGTAATTTCCCATATGTAATGCCATTCCATTTTGTGTATATCGATTTTTATATCATTCTAATAGCTATAAGATAAACATTCTCATCAATAAAAAATGACAATTAAAATTAAAGAAAAGATGTGTCCACATGACTAATAACGCGGCACGTCAAATAAATGTTTATTCATTATAGTTGCTTTTCATAATTGTCTAAAACACTCAAAACAACATCGGAGATAATAAGTTTAACTGTAAGCTATACACTCAATTTAAAAATATTTAGAAGGAAAAAGTCTGCCTAGATAGAGATTGAGCGCTCTCTGGATAACGGCATATAGTGCTATTTTTTATGCAAAGTAATGTAGGCTAATTAATAAGCTATATAGTTTGTCATCAACTTATAATAATTATTTGTAGAGCATTCAACGCTATATGAATATATAAAATGTCTTTATTTATTAGAACGTTGATCTATCTCTGGGGATTTCATTTGTATAAAAAATATTATTGTTTTCATTGTATTAATATTACCTGACATTGTCCCCAACAGTTTGTGAATTTGTTGGACATTGTGATGTTTTAACAGATCGGATAGGCAACCAGACACAATGTATTTTTTCTTCTTTTTCTTCTTGTCATCTTCATTTATTATATCTCTTGTGGTATAAAAAAAGATGTCCCACATATTTTAGTATAACTCTTATAATCTGTCATGTAGGCTATATCATAGCGAGTGAGAGAGAGAAATAATATATTTGATTCATTCATGAATGAATATGCTACATTACAGAAATATTAAAAAAATAACGAAGAAGACTAGGTTATATAAAACAGACTATGAGTGGAAAAAATACAGACAATAGACAATTTTCATTCTATTTGTATTCATAAAGGACCAAATTAAACAAATAATAGCCTAATAATAATAATAATAATAATAATACAAATAATGATAATAATAATGCATAGGTTATAGATCTTTCAAAACACTATATATGCCCTCGTTGCTTAAATACATTTTAAATACTCCATAGCTAGTAGTGTTTAATGAAACAACAATTTGTATCTATTTATTCTATCTTTAACTCGGCATTACAGTTTAAATGACATTAAATACGAGATTAATAGCCTACATGCTTGTTAAAAAAATCCTATTCCGTGCATGCGCGTCGAACATCAACCAAGTATTTGATTAATCAAGTGTCACTGCACTACAGGCTGCAGCGAGGACAGTCTCCCTGAATTGGGACACAGCTTTTGTCATGGACCAGTTGCAGCAGAGATGAAACTGGATCTTAGTGCAGCAGTCTTTATTGAAAACAAAATCAAATTAACAGAAATACTCAGGCTTCTCAGAAATACAAAAAAAAAAACAAGAACAGAACAACCGGTAAATATCAACAATGACAGACAACTGAACAGGACTAAACACAGGGCTTAAATACTCTGAAAATGAAGGGAGAAACTAACTAGACACACCTGAACTAAGGACTCTGATCAAATCTGTAACCAAAGAGACAAACAGGCAGGGGGGAGGAAAACCGAAACAATTAACAGATTTGAAGATACATACAAATACATCAAAAACAAATGGTATATGAACAAATAAACTCAAAACATGACAAGCATATTGAATGAATATTGAGGGTTCCTATCTTTTAATAGGGGGATGTAATAGTCAAGTCAAGTCAAGTCAAGTCAAGTCACCTTTATTTATAAAGTGCTTTTTACAATACTGATTGTATCAAAGCAGCTTCACAGTGATAACATGAAAATAATACAACAAAGTTTGTTTCTAGAAGAAAATTGCGTCATCGTCCACCTAAAGAAAGGTAGATCAATAATATTGTTGAATATTAAATGTCCCCAACTAAGCAAGCCAAAAGCCAAGGCAACATTGGCAAGGAACCAAAACTCCATCAGGTGACAGAATGGAGAAAAAAAAAAACTCGGGAGAAACAGGCTCAGTCAGGGCCAGTTCTCCTCAGGCCAACGAGCGAACAGTGTATGATTATGATTCAGGCAGCATTACAGGTCAGAAGTCAGATTGGATCAGAACATTCAGAATATTTATCCAGTTCCATCTGGTTGGAAGTCGAAGTCATCACGCCGGTATGGAGATGAGTTTGTTGAGGATCAGTGCCGATGGCTGTCGTGTCGATGAGGCCTTCACAGGGCTGATGTGGTTGGCACTTCAGGGATGCGTTGTGGATGGGTCCAGGCGCAGGTCCACCATCTGAAATAATAATGGATAAGAGAGATATTAACTTTCTATATATATTAATTAATATTTACAATATTTTGACATTTTTAATTGTATAATATGAATTACCAACTACGTCAGTTTGCTGCTGTTTGTTTTATTTTTATTAATGAAGCTGTTGGTTTAACCTTGTCATAATTAGTAGTGTTTGCTTAAGCTATATATGTTTAGAAACATATTTTATGGCTCTTTGTGGGACATTAGCTCCATTAAGTATTGACTGTATTTTCTCCTGTCTCTGTGTCTTTGGGGTATCACACATCTTTTATACCACTTTATTGTATACCACAAGAGGCCTGTTGAGGCCATAGAGAGTATGTCAAGCACATATTTCCTTTTTTAAGAGCGGAAAAAAACAACCATCATGTTATGCTGTCCTTTCTCAACTGTCTCTATGTGATTAACCAGGGCCTTAATGAGCTGCCTGGCAAACCTTTTGGGTTGGTCCATTGGAGGTCTTGCTGGGAATAACTCTAATGAGGGAAGACCCTTCAAAATAGGACACCAACCAAAATCATTCAATGGAGGGAGATCTAATAACAGGGTCGGTTAATGTATACCCAGGCGAGTCCATCCATTTTCTTGCAGAGTGCAATAGGCCTTGGCTGCTTAACTACATGTCCAGAGAATGGATTGATTGAGGGAGAGACAGAGGGAGAAGCAAAGGGAAAAGAATAGATGGAGACAGACCAATGGAGGGAATGAATGAATGAGGGGGACCCAGAGGTGAAAGCAGAGAAAGAGGAGAGAGAAAGTAATAGAGTGTATATGAAGATGGAGAGAGGTGAACAGGTAAAGAGGGAAAGGTGAATGAAGGGAAATTGAAGAGGAGAGATGGGGATGGATGAGACCCAAAAAAAGAAGAAGGGGATTGGATAATTATAATTCTTCTTAAATCTTTGTAACAAGAGTCTGATTATCACAAACATTTGTGGTTCATGCTAATAATAATGGGATGAGACCATGAAACATACAACAGTAAATTTATGTTAGCAATATTTTACCAAATGAAAAAAAAAATGTATGCTGAGATTGTAAAAGTAGAAGTTATTCCAGTAACATACAATGTTCCCATAATCCAGCCTCTCATTAGTATTTATGCATAATGTTTACATGTACATTTTTGCATGATTGTCTATATTTTAAAAGTATGCGAACTCCTTTAAAAACGTAGAAATAATTGTAATAATTAAATGTATTTAAAATAAGTTATACTATTATGTAGATACATATAGCCTATATATTGATATTATAATGAGAGAATTCATAAAAATGTTCATTTAAAATATTTATATTATTTCAGAGTTTCAAGTAACTTGAAATTTGCGCATGACTGTTAAAAATCAGTTTTTAAAAATGTAGCTTTCTCACTGTAAAAACTTTCTTTATTTCACTCCTCTCATGTTAATATTGAAATATTCACCAAGGAACACTCAGGTAAGATGACGTAACATTAGAACAGCCTTCTATTTGTACCGTTTTGACTTTGCTCTCTGTTTTGCTATTATTCTCGTGCACTGACTCGTTCACTAAGCTGAACAGCCAATCAGAGTTCCCTCTTTCACCGACGGACCGACGCCGATTCAACATGTCGAATCGGCCAAAAAAGCCGACGAGGACCAATTTCAGCCAACTGTGCGGAACACACTGAGGAAACTTAGTCGGCCGACGCACAAAAACTGCCCGACGGATGACCGTCGGCTTGGTGTGTTCCAGGCTTAACGGTTTGAGGGGAGTGGTTAAGCGTTTCCCAACCCAAGCCGTCAAACCTACATTATCAGAGAAGGAACGCCATTCCAGACCGGAAGTAACTTTTCAAACTTTGATTAAAGATTACGACGGCAAACCATTTTTTTCTGTGTATTAACTAGGGGTGGCACGGTTCACAAAACCCAAGGTTCGGTTCGTATCACGGTTTTAGGGTCACGGTTTTCGGTTCTGTACGGTTCTTGTTGTTATTTTTTCTTTTAATCTTTAACACTCCAAAAATTTACTTCAGTATATATGATATATAGCTTAATTATCTAATTATTAATTTATTTATTTCATAAATGGGGCGTGTTTGCAAAATGCAGCTTCTCATTTCCCATTCCTAAGTAATAGTGAGCGGTCACCGTGAGGAAACTTTCAGTGGCCCTGGAGGTCCATCCATCTGTAGTGAGAGCTAAGTGGACTGTGTCGGACAGTTCTTTGTCAATTTCTCCTCGTGTCTCGTCATCATAGGCGTAATTTGCGGGTGGGACATGTCCCCACCACTTTTTGACAGGGTCGATATTATCTCGCAGCACGGATGTACCCATACAAATATCTCCAGTTAACTAGCAAAGTATTCGTTTCGTTCGTTTGTTAAATAAGAAGCAATCTAGCGCTGAAATGTGTTTTTTTTTTTTAAATCAAGTGATCAAAGTGCTCGTTGCCGCTGCGATCAGTGGCGCGGATACAGTGTTCTCTTGTGGTTCGCGCACAGTCCAATCCGTTGAGGAGACTCTCTATTCGTTCCGGTGAAATCACAACACAAAATTCACACAAATCTGTCCCTGCTTGATAAACAACCACTGATAAACATAATCGGTTTTGATGAAAAATAAAAAAATATATAGGAGTGCGGATTAGAACTCAGAACCTATGACACGCTTGGCAAAAGTTCTGCCACTGGACCATTAAAGTACATACGTGTAACAGTCGATCTATGTATTTATTCACGTGGAAAAAAAAAACATATAGTGGAGTAGATTAAATGTCTAAGTAAACCCAGTGTACTATTTAAATCGATTGCTGGACATCGTAATATTATTCTACATACGTCTGATTTATGATTTAGCATTGTACACGGGCACAAGGCTACATTGCGCATGCGTCGAATCGTGCGAAGCACACACGCTCCGAACCGAGACAAGCGAACCGAACGGTTCGGATGTTTTTTCATGTACCGTGCCACCCCTAGTATTAACCATAGACGTAAAAAATATGGACAAAGCGTCTGTGACGTCACCCATAGACTTTCTGAAGAACGGTTTTGAAGCCGTTTATGGGGGGTATGGGCGGCGCCATCTTGGAAAATCTTGGGAAATCCTAACCCCGCCCACCTTCTGGCCAATCTATATATGGGTAAAGGACGCGAGTCCGGTTATTCTGCAAATGGAACAGCGCGCGTCACTCAGCTCGCTCTGCTACTCCAGTTATCTCTGTATGTATATTTTAGGCAACAATAAAATGAAATATATGCATATAACGTTAGCCTATTTATAACAAAACGAAATATAAAACTAACCCTGCCTCTTTTCGTTTAAATATAATATAAAAATATTAAAGGTCCCGTATTATGCAAAATTCACTTTTGCATGCTGTTTGGACATTAATGTGTGTTGGCAGTGTGTGTACACAACCACCCAATAGTGATAAAAATCCACTCACTCCTTTTTCCCCATAAATCATCAGCAGTGTCTCCCAACGACCTGTTTTCAGAATGCTGTTTTAGTGACGTCACTAAGCACAGGCCCCGCCCACGAGTGTTGACAGACACTGCCGTTTCAACATAGACCCACCCTGATCGAGTTCACAGCTGCTGCACTGACGAGAACGTCTCCAAAGCGTTGTAGGTGTTGTGTGGCTGGATGTATTAATCCACATAGCTCTCTCTATTTACTCCCGAAATCTGAGGCAGCCGCCAAAGACGAGGTGGAATTATTTTGTTTTTAAAGGAAATGCTCCCTCAACTCTACCGAAATTCGTTTATGTAGCCTATTTGCGCACTTTATAACTTACTGTGTTTACTCAGCTCTTACGGTGATTTTCTGAAGTAAAACTGACGCTTCATCTTTTGTGTGATGTACAATAAACTTTATTAAACTCATCAGCATATGTTTGATCATCATTCGGACCTGGTCCGAAACAGCAGACTTGTAGGCTATTAATAGTGGATACATACAAGCAGATGACAAATACGTTATAACCGTAATTAAACTACCAAACTATACCTGTTCCATCTCTATACAGCACTCTGACTCTGTAGGCATTATTGTCCGACTCGAAATGAGCCAAATGTGCCAATTTCCTGTGTTTGCTGGGATGCGACCTCTAGTACAAACACAATTATATTCTTAAACACACACAGCATGACTGCAATCAGCACCAGATATACCTGTAAAAGTACTTACAACATTTCAGCCGTTCACTCGCACATGTTGATCTGTCTCTGTAATTATTGTTCTTCTGTGTCCAAGTTCATTGTTTCATCATATCAAGTCCCTCATTAGAGAGAAGGTGGTAATTTCTCGACACACACACACACAAACACACACACACCTGCCAAATCAGGCAATTTAGGAGGCAGGAGACAGGACAGATTTACCGACAGAACTCACCAGTGTGTGCCATTGTATGGTACTGGTGACTCCTCACACCTAACACCTCAACAACTCAACACAAATTTGCTGAAAGAGAGACAGAGACACATTTTAAACCTTCTACACTTTGTTAGTTATCACACTCCACCTCCATCGTTTGAACTCAGGTCAGATTCCTTGGTATTCACTAACTGGTTTAATCTGTATCCTGGGGAGTGACTCTTTTTCCACTACATTATTTCCTTCAGAGAGAAAATGTCCTTATTTTCTATCCCTTCACTCCACCCACATCTTGGGCCCCCCATCCTCTGAGGTTCAGCTCTTGTCATCCCCATATCCACCCTTTGCTTGCCATCAACTAGGGCTGCCCCCTAATAGTCGATAAAACGTTAATCGATGAGAATAGGCTTATAACCAAACCTGCCAAAAAAGCCCACAGGAAGTGGCAAAGTCACGTTAAACACTATTAAAGTCACAATTTAACAGCAGCATTAAAATATTACAAAACAATTATTGTATTATTATAATTATTTATAATATATAAAAAAAGAAATATTACATAAACTAAGTAATTAAATGTAAAACTAAAAATGTATGAATTAATACATTGATCCTTAATTAAAGCTTAAGTGGCTTTAAGTTAAAGTGGTTTCTCATTTTCTTTGTTTTGTTTTTTATTAACAACAGAAGCAAGCTGGTATCACTTTAGGACTTCTTCATGGATCTAATGTATTGGCAAACGTCTGATTTTGTCCTAACTAATTACGTTCACATAGGACATAATTAAAAAAATTATGATCTTTGCACTGTTATTGAACTGAACTGAACCAACACTGAACTCATTTGAGCTGAATAATAGCACTGTCTTCTGTAAAGCTGCTTTATATTTGAATTGAGTTTGTTTCATAACTGATGAATTTCACAACATCAACTGTTATTTTCCTGTTTATTACTGAGAAGCTGCTTTGAAACAATCTGTAATGTATAAAGCGCTATAAATAAATGTGACTTGACATAATAGATTGCGTTTAATGGGCATTTTGACATAATTTTGTGTGTATTTCACCATTCAAGTGCAATGAGCCGAGAAAGTGAACTGTATTCACAAACAAATTATGTCTCAGAGACTTATTTCGTTGTGCAAGCTTCAGGTGTGTGTCAGCAAGCGCATACCGCATTGAGTGCTTTTTCACTGTGACTTATTGTGTTAGAATAATTTTAAAACCAAGCATGGAGCTTTATTTTCTCATTCAAGCATGTTTATCCCTCTAACGTGTCAATAACTTTAAGTAGTAGCTACTGAGCAGTGCGGATATATTAACACGAAATAAACAATATAGCTAAATTGACAGACATCGTCACCACAATATACTATATATCGTCATGCTGCCCAGCCTTTACACCAGCCTTAACCAGAGTCTGTCATCAACACTATCTATATATCATATTTTGTTTGCTATAGTCATTATTATAATCATTATATTTAATTGTACAACAAATACAATATGGCGGGATTACATCTGTTCAAATAACAAAACAAACAAAAAAAAAAAAAACATGCAAGGAGACGGGTTTCCTCAGTTGACTCTTGGTTCCTCGGTTTCTCATCCCCTTAAACATCTTATAGAGTTTGCCCTTGCTACAACAACATTTGGCTTGCTCACTGGGGAGTTTGCAAGGCACTATTCTCTGTAAAGCTGCTTTGGAACAATATGTAAATTGAATTTGGAATAGAGGACAGAAGGAGAAAGGCCTGGATGGCAGCCGTGAAACTGGCAATATAGTTAGAGGCAACGTTAAAGACAGCAAGAGAGTGGAAAAGAAAGGGGCATGGCGTGGTTGGAGAACATGAGCAGCTGGCTGATAGCTGTTGAGGACAGATGTCAGCAGATGAGACTGTAAGAGCAGATGCTCTCGAGAAAACAGCTATTTATCTTCACCTCCATCTTCTTTCATTCTACCATCTTTGTTTTTCCAGTCTCCTTCTCCTCCTCCTCCCTCCCTTTTCCATTCTTATCACAGTTCTACAGTATGTAATGATTATAGTTTGACATTTGAGCCATTATTCACAAAATCTTGGTTTCACCCTGGTGAAAAAAGTATGCCAAGTATATTTGCAGCCAGACTCATTATCAGTAAACTTCAAGTGTGTTAATGATTAGTTAAAGGGCACCTATTATGCAAAATTAACTTTTACATGGTGTTTGAACATAAATGTGTGTTGGCAGTGTGTGAGCAAAACCACCCTAGAATGATAAAAATCCACCCAGTGTTTTTTTTACAATCTCAATACATCATAAGCACTGTCTCAGAATGAGCTGTTCTCAGATTCGGCGCAATGTGACGTAGAATTGAGAAGGCCCCTCCCACGACTGTTGAGTGACACTTCAGTTTGAGCCTAGACCCGCCCTGAGTGAGCTGGACACAGAGTCCGCCATTGTTCGACGCTTGAGCAGCTGTAGACAAGAATGTCTCCTAAGCGATTGAGGTGTGTTGTTGATGGATGTAAGAATGAACATAGCAGTCTTCATTTACTCCCGTTGTTACTCAAGGATGGATCAGTAATGTTTGTGATCAAGCTTACACTCTCCGGAGCAACAGGCCTAACGTGACTGGACACGGAAGAAATGAAAGTGCGAGCGCGCTTTTTATGACAGCTCTGCGAGTCATTTTACGGATATAAGGTTTACCAGTTTATTTAGCACCCACTGAAAAGGTGTGTATATTTGTTTACTGTTAGTTGTAACGAGTGTTTTGTGTACTTCGCTGTGTATGTTGTTGATAATGAAAGGGAGAGAGAGAGAGAGAGAGTTTATGGATAAGACTTTAATGCGCACTTCTTATACTATGTTTATTCAGCTCTTACAGAGATTCTCTGGAGTAAAACTAACGCTCATCTTTTGTGTGATGTACAATAAACTTCACTGAACTCGTCAGTATATTTTGGTCATCATTCGGACGGGTTTTGCTACAGCAGGCTTGTATTAGTGGATAAAAGCAGATGACAAATAAGTTATAACCATAATTAAACTAAACTGTACCTGTTCTATGTCCATACAGCATATATTCTCTGGCTCTGTGGGCATTATTGTCCGACTCCGAGTCGAAATGAACACCGCAACAGAGTTTCTGTTCTGATATTATCAGATGAGATTGTCCTGACTCTGAGCGCGAGCTCGTGAGGCTCCGCCCACTGGGGCAGCAACAGTTAATTTGCATTTAAAGGGCCCACACTAAAACAGCGTTTTTCTGAGCCCCAAAAAATTACAATTTAAACATGCTGTAAAAAATGATCTGTTGGGTATTTTGAGCTAAAACTTCACATACATACTCTGGGGACATCAGAGACTTATTTTACATCTTGTGAAAAGAGTCATAATAGGTGCCCTTTAACTTGATGTGTGCTATTTTGAAACAACTAATTTTGTTCTAAAGTATATTTTAGTAGTAATTAAATTGTAGTAAAGCATAACTTTAAGTGTATTTAGTGTACATTTGTGTACTAAATTGGAACAACTTTAAGTATACTTTAAGTATATGCCTGTTTAGGGACTAATTACATGCTCGATTAGTGATATTAATGTGTACTTTATTTGTGTAACAAGTACATTACAAATTCATTATGAGTGTATTCTAAACATACAAGCAATATACCCAGGTGAAAAATAAATATATTAAAATTTTACTCTAAAATATACTTAGTATACTTTAAGTATATGCCTGTTTAGGGACTAATTACATGCTTGATTAGTGATATTAAAGTGTACTTTATTTGTGTAACAAGTACATTACAAATTCATTATGAGTGTATTCTAAACATACAAGCAATATACCCAGGTGAAAAATAAATATATTAAAATTTTACTATACTAAGTGCGCATTAAATGTATTATTTTGAAACAACTTCAAGTATATTAAGTGTATTTCAAGATATGCTTAAGATCAATTTTAAGCTATTTGCACTATATTTTAATATATTAAATTGTGCTCAAATGGAACCACTTCAAGTACATTTAGTGCATTTAAGTGTATTTCTTACAGTTCATTTAAAATATACTTTCAGATGTCTTAAACTAGAGTTATAATATATTTGAAGCTTAATTTTAATGTACTTCAAGAACATTTAAATAGTATTTCAGCTCATTAAAAAGGTATTAGCATTACACTAACAGTTTATTATAAAGCTGTTTTATTCAGTATTCAAAATGGTATATTAAAAGTGCAAAAATAATTAAATATAAATCTTAAGACATACACAGACTTTGAAATCAAGAAAACGTTAATATAGTATCTTGTTGTGTACATTGCAAAATAAATACATAAGAGTACATTAAAAAGGGACAGCAGCATATAATCTCTTGAACAAAATACATTCTAACAAAGATCAGTGAAATGCTATTGCAGCATTTATTTATAATTTTTTTGTAGAACATTTCAGTCATACCTGTATTACTGAAAAGTACACTATGAATATTACATCATTAAATAAATAAGCATCATAATACAAGTTTCTGAAAAAATAAAAGTTATGGAAAAACAATGTGCATAAGTGAATAATGCATTATTTACAAACTTAGGCCTACAAATGGCTGAACCAAAGAAACAGAAGAGTTTAAATATCACATCTTCATCTTCAAGTGGATGATCACTTCTTTGAGTATGACTCATTTTCTGCAACTGAGGGCTTGTGGTTCAGGCACTGTAGAAGACTGCTTTATCACAGGATCTGTGAAAGGGAAGAATTTATATAAAATTAACCAATGATTAACATTTTTGTATCCATGTTTGATAATAATTTGCATAGAAATGCATTCGAATTTCATTGACTTCTCAGTTTACCTATCAAAGCTTTGACTATATCCTCATCAAGCTGGACATGAGTGTCCATTTTTATCCTCTTGTCTGTCGTCACTATAGCACTCTATGAGTTACATTGAACATGAGATTAGAAGAAGCCCAACACAACTTACAGTCAGCAAAGTTCAATCAAAAGGTCACTGATATATTTATTTGCAGCAATAAAGAAACCTGTGAGTATTGGGTATGTTGTACATTAATAATTGTGTTTAGGATATTTCCTATGAACGTGTCTATTGTGGTCATGCTAACATTCACTCTCTTCACCTCTGTTGCAGAGATTTAAGGAAATTAGAAGTTGTGCAAAATATTGTATGCCAGGACAACTAGGACGAGTGACTTGCAGCTTTACTAAAAAAACTATTAAATAAACAGATTTTTACATAAATGACTCAAAGGCAGCACAAATTAGACACCTGAAATGGACACTAACATTTTCCTAACTGTCAATCACCTTTCAATAGGCCTGATTCAAAAATCTCTGTAACAGAGGTGATACGAGATTAAACCATACTACTCTCTTCTTCGCTTGTCTCTGCACTCAGATTTCAGTTTTTCTTCTATAGCAGCTGGTCTGAAAAACAAATATTAATATATATATATATATATATATATATATATATATATATATATATATATATATATAAATAGATAGATAGATAGATAGATAGATAGATAGATAGATAGATAGATAGATAGATAGATAGATAGATAGATAGATTGTCAAGTTTGAACAAATATAAACACCACTACCATATTTGGTTGGTCAGCTCAAGACAAAGTGTTGCAGGCCCCATGCAGAAAGCCTGGTTGACAGATTAGAAAGTCCTGAAAAAACAGGAAATATTAAGGAGACAGGAGCAACCGTGTAAGCATCGCACATAATCCCCAGCAACTGTTTATTCAATGTTTTTTTTTTTTTTTTCACGTTGTTTTCAAATAAAGTATATGTTTCTTATTATTGCATAAGTGTGTTCTTTCATTTTCTCTATTGTCACAATATTGCATATTTCACATTTACATTTTCCCTTTTTTTACTCCACATAAAATGATACATTATAGCTTTTCACATTGCTTCTTTAAATCTACTCAGAATGAGCCAAAGTGTATTTTATGCATATAAAATCAGCACATGACTAAACATGTAAGGCCTAGAAACCTGAGAAATATATGTAAAGCATACATTAACATTTTATTATTTAGGCAAACAGCAACTAAAACTTACCAGTAACTTCTGAGGGCAGTATCTTCAACTCTTCAAGTCTGCTTCGATGTAGACTTGAAAAGCTTGGCTCTGATTGGTCAAACTGAATGTAGCTGAACTGAAAAGATGTGTTGTTACACTTTGTGTCAAAAATAGAACTGACACAGACAGTAACGTTAATGTAATACAAATCTTATCTAGAATCACAATATAATGAGGTTCCAAGCATATTTCTTAAAAGTGTAACTAAGCATATACTTATTACAAATGTACTTATAGTACACTTTTTTAGAAATATGTTAAAAGTATGCTTGTGTTTAGCATTTCTTAAAAGTGTAGCTAAGCATATATATATTACCAATGAACTTATTAAAAGTATGCTTGTGTTTAGCATATTTCTTAAAAGTGTAACTGAGCATATATTTATTACCAAAGTATACTTTTTAGAAATATATTAAAAGTATGCTTGTGTTTAGCATATTTCTTAAAAGTGTAGCTAAGCATATATTTATTACCAATGTATTTCTTGTGCACTTGTTAGAAATATATTAAAAGTATGCTTGTGTTTAACATATTTCTTAAAAATGTAACTGAGCATATATTTATTACCAAAGTATACTTTTTAGAAATATATTAAAAGTATGCTTGTGTTTAGCATATTTCTTAAAAGTGTAGCTAAGCATATATATATTACCAATGAACTTATTAAAAGTATGCTTGTGTTTAGCATATTTCTTAAAAGTGTAACTAAGCATATATTTATTATGCACTTCTAGTGCACTTTTTTAGAAATATATTAAAATGCAATCCAAATAAACATGTTGTGAATACAAATGTATTATTAACATACTTGAATTTCAAGTATATTTTTAATACATTTAATACCATGTCTTTTTCACCTGGGCAAAGATTTCAAACATTTTTTTTTTTTTAACAGACTTGCATCAACAAATTTCCTTTTAGGCGTTAATAACGTCTGAAATGGTTGTGAGCATGAATTTAAAAACATGTACTGATCAGTTTCCTGAGGAACTCATATAAGGCACTGTGTGGATCCACTTTGGGTGCCTCCAGGAACCAAATTTCATTTTTTTAAATATTTAATTTCATGTTGTTACTATGGTTACCTTTGACTGCTATTATAATAAATAAATTTAACCAAATACAAAATAAGAATTATTACATATTTTATATTCATTTTTATACATACACTTCCATACACATGGGGAAAAAAGCTAACTATAGATTAATATCAATGAATACACAAAAAAAATAGTATAATACATAAGCAACATGAATAATCAACCATGTATATACAATAGGCTATACAAGAAAAGACATTTCAACAAAATGCATGGAAACATATGTTCCACGAAATAAATCAATGTAAAAAAAAATATATTTTGACTAATTAAAAATGTCCATCTTCACTTAACTTTAAAACATTTGTTTCAGTCCGATGGTAAGTCTGACATCACTGTTTCCAAGTCCAAAAGCTCTATCAGATGCCAAAAACAAACAAACAGTGCTAATATGCACTCATTGTGCTGTAATATTCCTGAAATGTATGATCCTAACCTTTATCTCTATACCGAAATCTCTGATGGTTTAGTTATTCAGCTATTTTGAATCATAAAATGTTGAAGTCTGGGATGCCGTGAGACTGGAGACTGTAATGTACACTATGGCTTTTGAAAAGCTTAAATGTGTGACTTGAATCAACAGTTCCCATAAATGGTTGTTGAGTATTCTCATGAAACAAGATAGAGGAAGTAGAGGCTTCGACCCGGAAACAGTATTAAGGTGCAGTAAAATTATCTGTTGTTCTGTGAATGTTCACTGGTGAATTCCAGTAATTTCAATAAGAATCCACACGATCAGCAATTTCGTTTGTGGTCAAAAATGTCACTATGGGACCAAGTTGGTCACTGGAATTCGCTAGATTTGACCAACAGAAAGCTGTGTGAAAGTGACTCCTGTGTGAGCTGTGCTTCATACATTACATTGCTGCACTGCTGACAATGGTCAATGGACTTTTTTTGCCTGTGTAATTTCACGAAATTCAAAAATGTGACCGCACCTTTACTCGCTGCAACATAAAATGCAATCAATAATAAAATCTTCACAAGGGACATGTGAGGTAAGTGAAAAGGTACAGCAGATTCGTTTTCCGTTTGTTTTTCCTCTTTTCTGGTGGATGGTCCAGGCACTTCAGTGATTTTCAGGTCTACAGGAGGATTTTTATTCTTGTTCAAACTTGTATTTCAGCTTACCGAGGTCCCTGCAAAGTACAACATTTACTGTTAGTAAGGTTATTAAAGTGATAGTTGTGAAATTTAAATAATTTCCTCAGCCTTGTGATGTTCCAAACCTGTTTGACTTTCTGTCTGTGGAACCAAAAAGCAGATCCCAGGCATAATGTAACCCCAGTCACCATTCGCTTTCACTGCATGAAACACCAGCAGAATAAAATTGTGTAAATCATTCATAAAACCATTCTTATGTACACTTGTCTAGTTCAGTTCAATGCAACAATTTATGTAAAAATGGTTAAAGGGATACTTCACCCATTTGCATTAAGCTTTGCATTGTTAGAAACCCAGTCATACTATTGAATGGTCATGCAACATTTTTTCATTTTCCCCCGAGACGAGATAAATCTGTATTTACCTCTTTACACTTCCTCCTACAATGACGCAAAAATCGTCATTTTGCGTCATTGTAGGAGGAAGTGTAAGAGGGGGGGATTTCTGTTAAGACTACAAGCACTAGATCCACCCTTTCAAACCCACCCATAGGGGGTTGGACCTAATGCGCTAACAGACCTATCACAGATCAGTGCGAGTGCGTTTGATTTCAACGGCAGAAACCTGCAGAAAACAGGGACGAAGAAAGCTGAGTAGTAGGGGTTACCATACTCTATTTCCCGGACATGTCCGGCCGTCGAGATCGACAAAAATGTCCGGGATTCAGCTTTTGCTTTCTGCGGTCGCCATCCATTGTTTACATGCTCACCTTTTGTTTCAATCTAACTGAATTCACCCCGATTGGTGAATCTGAACGTAATGTTTACATGAATGCTAAACAAGTGATCGGTTGATTTGCGTTTTAACATTGCTAAGAAAATACCCGCACCTCCGTGAGAGATAGCCCATGAGACCGGTGCATCTCACAGGCGCGCTCATCAGTAATCACAGTAATACAGGGAGCAGGACGAGGCTAGCGCCGCGGGAGAAAGACGCGAGGCCGGTGGCGTGATCGGTTGAAAGACGCGAGGCCGGTGGCGTGATCGGTTGATGTGTGTTTTACCATTGCTAAGAAAATACCTGCTCCTCCGTGCGAGATACGAGAACAGTGCCTCACAGGTGTCGGTCGTCAGTAATCACGCCACCGGCCTCGCGCCGTTCTCTTGGGAGTGGCCTTGTAGGGCAGCGAAGCAAGTGCATTCTGGGAGTTGTTGTCTTTCATCCACATAAGCCAAAAATACATTTTCTGGCTTTTCTCAGTCTAGAAAGCTCCAAATTAAAAAATAATTTCACATTTCTTCTACATAAATGACCCACTTTCAATACACATTCATGTCTCCACGGGTGAAATGACCCTTTAAGCTCCAAAAATGTCCCAGAAAAGATCCTAAAAATAATCAATGTTCACAACTCATGTGTTATGGGTTGTGTTGTAAGTCTTCTGAAGCCATATAATAGCTTTTTCCTTTTTTTTGTCGAAAAGACTAAACTTGAAGTTATAATAATTCAGAGTTAAAATGTCTTATATTCAAATGCACATGATAAAGATATAAGAAAAAAATGCATAGCATTATTGGCACCAAACCTGTGATATTATTTTTCTGAGTAACATGAATGAGATTTGAGAGCATGAGGGAAGAATTTCAAAGAATAACTGATTAAAAAACACGTACACAATCAAACAATACAATTTAACACAGAGAAAATTCATAGTAATAAAGTTCTTGCATGTGGTGCAGGTTACTTACTGTAATTCAATGTTGCCACTGAAATGTTCAGATTATTTTAGAAATGTACTGGTTGTTCTGGGGAAACAAAAGAACAAAGCTGATTATTCACAACATAATATTTACTGACCAGTAAATTTCTTTAAAAGGGTATTTGAGAGAATGAGGGCACCTGTAGTAAGTAAACAAAAACAGACCAAAATAACATTATATTAACCACTTATGTTGTTCATAACAAACGCCAATGACAACAGCAGGAATCAGCTAAATTAATTATATCAGCAATTTGAAGACACATTTGTACACAATACGTTGAATTGAATGGCTTTTTGTTCATAAGAGTAGCCTAGTTAGCATCGCGGCTAAAACCTTCATACTCATATACCACATACTGTGCAAAAAACGAGTGGTTAAAGTCCAACTGAAATCAAAATTGACCCTATTTACTTTGTTAGCGCATATTACTAGTCGTGTGGTGAAAAATTAATCCGTGCTAGTTAATACCAAGGGGCAACATTCTAATCTGAAAAATGAAGCCTATCCGGAAGTGCGAAAAACTGCAATACATCGAAAATCCGCTAGGGGCAGGTCCCAAATGGGAGCAAATGTCCATAGACCCCATGTTAAAATGTCCGTTTTCACAGCATAAATTCATGTTTTTACAGGTTGGTCCCATGGACTTTTATTATATTTTTCGATAGGTTCCGTGTGCCTGACAACTGTGAGGGGGGTGAATTTTTTTCTAACTCGTTAGTTTAGATAGTATTTAGATATAAAATGTATGCCAAATAAGGGCGTGGTTAACTTTGATTGACAGCTTGATTGACAGCTGATAACGAGCATAGGCTGCGCCAAGGAGAATGACAACATAAGAAGCGCCATTTTTTAATATACAGTTGAAATATAATACTACTGTTTTTGTATCGTGAAATGTAGTTTTAAGAGTTTTTCAGGCGAGAATGTAGTTGTTTAAAGCTCAAATCTATGGTTTATTTATAAAGATTTATGAAAATTTTATCCAGGTTGTGAGATGCAGGCGATCACCGGGCGCTCGGCGCTCATGTACCCCGCCGGGAACAGCCTTTCCTCGGCTAGTCGTTCTGACGTTTGACGCTGACTCTGGCGTCTCTGTAGTGGTTAAACGTGAGATATAATTCGTCTTCTGTATATCTAACGGCCGATTTTTGGTCTCGTGAATCTATAATTTGTTCCCTGGCCAATCGTTTTGGCTGAGGGCTAAGTTAAGTGAAATTTCATAACTTTATAAGCTATTTAACTTTACCGTTGTATGGTTAGACTAGAGCGCTGACTTTGTATGTTTGACTGAATTGTTTGCTTTATTTGTATAGCTTCTTGTACCTTTTACTTATACTTTTATAATGGCTAATATTGATAAAACTGAAATTTAACAAAAAGAGACTGGGTTGAGTTTTGTCATTTTAAATTTTAATACAACGAAGATGATCTGTAATGTTGTTTACTGCAACATCTGTTGTTTAGTACAAATGCACATATTGCCTGGACCATATTAAAACATACCTGTCAACACTCCCGTTTTCCCCGGGAGTCTCCCGTATTTCACACCCATCTCCCGTCCCCCTCCCGTTTTGTTATTTCTCCCGTGAAACTCCCGTTAGCAAACGTCGTTATATGAATAATCACATCAATATATTATTCCATGGTTGTCCAGTTGCCAGATCTTGTATGAAACCCATCTCGCGCAATCAACACATCATACAAATTTCAACCCATTTGTGAGCTCAACCTGGCAACCACCTACAACCCAGTTGTGCCGTCGATATCTGCGCAGGTAACGTTAGTAGACGCGGGAAGTTGAATAAGCATTACTGGTATATGGGAAAAGACTCCGTGTTTAGTAAATATTTAACGCAATACGCAGCATCCGTTTTTGTCTGTCATCCTTTGGCTGCATGGCGTTACATTATATGATGCGCTTTTATTCTTGCTAATGCTTTTAAACCATTCAAGCCATATAGGCTACTTATTTTCTAAAACTTTAAAAGCGGAAAGCGCATCACTCATTCCTGGGAATACATTTGACAACTCAGTCTGACCTTGACGGAAATAAATATCCTACGCCAAAAGTAGGCTACCAGAGAAAAAGTCTCAGCTGTGCTCAGATTTGTAAACCGTAGGCCTACAGTTGCTTTGGTTTTTCAATCCGTAGGCTACCCGTTTCGCCCTGTACGTGGCTCAAGGGACACAACAAAAATAGGGACACCAGAGAAAGCCAAAATAGAATGCAAAATTTATTAACAAAATAGAACTATACAGAAAAAAAAACAAAAAAACTATGTACAACGGTAACAGTGAACAAATTAATAATCCGTGCACGCTTTCGCAATCGTTGTTTTGTAAAGCGTTCTTTCGCAATATTGTTTGTAATATTCAGTTCCTGTGAAAAATTGTGAAATACTGTTCCAATAGATGAAGTTACACAACAATATGCGGATTGATTACGTAACAATATTTGGATGTAATATTCAGTTCCATTGAAAACTGTTCCAGTTAATGGAGTAGGCTAGTGATGTGTAATATTCAGTAGGCTACCAGTAAACTCCTGCTGGAGCATATTACACAATATTACACAACATTACACAACATCACCTGTTCAGTTTTGGAAACTGTAGCCTACTCACAGATTTGTGGCCTGATACCTTATTTTAGAAATCTGTTTTTCTGTAGCCTATATTGATTTGTTGTGTATTGTTAAGATGAATACAACTGTCTTAACTGATTTTTTCTATGATTTGGCGATGTGTGTAATGTATAGATGACATGAAACCGCATGTGGTTGAACTGAACCCCCCCAGGTTTCCCGTATTTTGGTACCCAAATGTTGACAGGTATGTATTAAAGGGGACATATCATGCTAAATCCACTTTTTTAGCCCTTAAATGCATTTTGTTGTATATTTGGAGTGTTTAGAAGTACAGAAAAGTTGAAATTATTCTCTTCAGGTGCTTCGTTGATATCTTTATATTCTGTTTTGGTCATAATTTTCAACCTGTTCAGATTTTTCTGTTATCTATGACGTTTTGTGAACTATTACGTCACAGTATTTGCAGCGGAACTGCCAAGTAAGGACATTGACTTCCAGCCCAACACTTCGAGCAATCCGCCATTTTTATTTCTCGCTGCAATTTTGTAGTCCAAGCTAAAAGATGCAGAAGTTACGAGAGGGTAAGTTAAAATGTTCGGTTGTTGGATGTAGTAACCCACACGCTTCATTACACCGTCTAATGTAGGTGAACTGCCGCGCTTGTGACAGGACGCATGTTTAACTGAAAGAACGAGCAGAGAGAGAGAGACCCGGTCGCGCGCACGCAGTCTCTCTCTCTTCGGAGCCAGGCGAAAGTGTAAATAAGACACCGTCTCCAAACTAGACGCTGTCTTGCTCTCTCTCCCTCGCACATATTAATCAAAATAAATCGACACGGTGGTAAAAGGTCGGAAGACCAAAGTTTCATGTGTAAATACAGTAAGTAACACACCATTCCGATACATCCATATGAAGACGTTCTTCTGCAGGTTCGTCGTCTTCATTTTCATCTCGCTCCGGCTCCGACTCTGGCTCGAACATGTAAGGCTAGCTGGACAAGTCTTCCGTTGTTGACATTTTGTTAATAACGTGTGAATAAAAAGTTTCTGTGCCGCTATAATCGTATCTCTGCTATTAAACTACAAAAATGGCCGAACGGGGTGGAGTTGAACCTCTGTAAACTGGAGAGGGGGCGGGGTATGACGTGTCTCAATTGTATTTAAAGAGACCGCACCAAAACGAGTTGCTCTCAGACGCACATCAGAAAAGGGGTAGAAAAGGAGCCTGTGGAGCTATAATAATGAGGAATTCAGACCCAAGCATTGCAGTTCCGCTTTATATAGACTACAAATGTATGATTTATATGTTAAAAGGAACGATTTAAAAGCATGATATGTCTCCTTTAAAATGTTTGAAGGTCCCGTATATGCCCCTTTTCACAAGATGTAAAATAAGTCTCTGATGTCCCCAGAGTGTGTATGTGAAGTTTTAGCTCAAAATACCCAACAGATCATTTTTTACAGCATGTTTAAATTGTCATTTTTTGGGGCTCAGAAAAACGCTCTGTTTTAGTGTGTGCCCTTTAAATGCAAATAAGCTGCTGCTGGACGGCACAGGGGGCGGAGCTTCATGAGCTCGCGCTCAGTCTCTCAGGACAATTTCATCTCACGGAATGATGATAATATCAGAAACTCTCAGTAACGGTGTTCATTTCGAGTCGGACAATAATGCCTACAGAGTCAGAGTGCTGTATAGAGATGGAACAGGTATAGTTTGGTAGTTTAATTACGGTTATAACGTATTTGTCATCTGCTTGTATGTATCCACTATTAATATCCTACAAGTCTGCTGTTTCGGACCAGGTCCGAATGATGATCAAAAACATATGCTGATGAGTTTCATAAAGTTTATTGTACATCACACAAAAGATGAAGTATCAGTTTTACTTCAGAAAATCACCGTAAGAGCTGAGTAAACACAGTAAGTTATAAAGTGTGCAAATAGGCTACATAAACGAATTTCGGTAGAGTTGAGGGAGCATTTTCTTTAAAAACAAAGTAATTCCACCTCGTCTTTGGCGGCTGCCTCAGATTTCGGGAGTAAATAGAGAGAGCTATGTGGATTAATACAACCAGCCACACAACACCTACAACGCTTTGGAGACGTTCTCGTCAGTGCAGCAGCTGTGAACTCGATCAGGGTGGGTCTATGTTGAAACGGCAGTGTCTGTCAACACTCGTGGGCGGGGCCTGTGCTTAGTGACGTCACTAAAACAGCATTCTGAAAACAGGTCGTTGGGAGACACTGCTGATGATTTATGGTGATTAATAAAAAAGGAGTGAGTGGATTTTTATCACTATTGGGTGGTTGTGTACACACACTGCCAACACACATTAATGTCCAAACAGCATGCAAAAGTGAATTTTGCATAATACGGGAGCTTTAAGGTTGTGTCTAGGGTGTCTGTACAACCACTGGACGACATGAATCAGCCTTTTAAATTTCAACCGCCCGTTGGGCCGTCTCATTCTTCATCAAGCAAGGATACGCGAGTATTGCGTTTAATTTACCTCAGCTAAATATATTTAATTAGTATATATTTAGTATATTTAAATGTCTAATTATTCAAACACAACCTACAACTTCCTTGTCTAATGTGACATTTATTTGTTCTGTTTAACAGATTTGTTGGATAGTATTTCTTGTGTAAAATCGTGGCTTGCTAGTAACTGTCTCCAATTAAATTCAGAAAAGACTGAAACCCTAATTGTTGCCCCAGATAACAAAATCCCATCAATCCTCCAACACCTTGGTTCTCTGAGCTCAACTGTCCAGTCGAGTCTCAGAAATCTTGGCGTTTGGTTTGACCAGTCAATGTCTTTGGACTACCATTCTAGACTTCTGGTCAGAAATTGTTTTTATCATCTAAGAAATATTGCTAAATTGAGGTCAATTTTATCAGACTCTGATCTTGAGATGGTTATCCATGCTTTTATTTCGTCACGTTTAGATTATTGTAACTCTCTTTTTACTTATTTCAACAAATCTGCTTTAAACCGTCTTCAAATGGTTCAAAATGCCGTGGCAAGGCTTTTAACAGGATCTAGCAGAAGGACACACATCACACCCATTTTATCCTCCCTACACTGGCTACCCATCAAATTTCGAATTGATTTTAAAATATTAGTCTTAACTTTTAGAGCTTTAAATGGTCAGTCCCCACAATACATTGCTGATTTGTTGCTCCCCTACTCCCCAGGCCGTGCCCTTCGATCCTCAGGCCAGAGTCTTTTATTGGTCCCAAAGACTCGCTATAAAACCCGGGGTGACCGGTCCTTTCAGGTTGTAGCCCCCAGACTGTGGAATGCCCTGCCCCTGTCCCTCCGTGTGGCCGACTCTGTCGATTCTTTTAAAAAGCAACTAAAGACACTGTTATTTCAACAAGCTTTTAGTTGACTGGGCTTTCTTGCCTTTTATTTTAAATTGTATAATCGTAAGTTTTATTTTGTATGATTGCACTTTGTAAAGCACTTTGTGATTGTATCTGTGAAAAGCGCTCTATAAATAAACTTTACTTATTTACTTACTTACTAACTGAAGGGACAGAATAACGTTAGCATAATAACGTTAGAATAACGTTAATTCATTGGAGTCTTGTGTAAATTACAGTACCAGTATATGCAAACGTTAGCTATATTTCTTTTAGTATTCAGATATCCTTTAATCCTTATTGTTAGGAAAAGTGTTGAACATCTTCTGGTCAGGTATGAGGTATAAGTCTGATACATAAGAGCAATACCGACTTTCTGGTCCACGGGCCGTGGACCACAGCGTGCTAGCAAAGCTAGCCAGGTCAGCCGACACAAAAAAAAACCCGGCAAGAATGATCTTAATTTTGGATTATGGAATATTTGATTGCTGTCAAACAAAGGTCCTGTTGTGTATGATTTGCTCTCGGATGTTTGACTTTCTCTGTCTGACCGAGACGTGGCAACAAAGTAATGACTTCTCTCAACTCCACCATTCTGCTCCCCCAGGCTATGTATACACCTGCAAACCCCATGCCTATTAGCAATATTATATAATGAGAAATGGAAAGTCTCAGAAAAATCAGTACCAGAACATACCTCATTTTCCTACAATTCTCGCTACTGTATATCGTCCTCCTAAGGCCATCTCTGTTTTTCTACATGAACTTTCTGCGTTTTTAACTTTTCTTTGTTCATTGTCTCATAATGGGATTTAGGAGAATCCCCTGCTTGGGGATTTTAATATTCATATTTATAATCTATAGAGAAACACGCAAGCAAAAAGCAAGAAAACAGTGAAGAAATTGCCAAAACTGCATAGTGCCGCTTTAAAAAAGGTTCAAACATTCATTGATGCTCCAGAAGGAAACATGATGCATTAAGAACCGGGGGGTGAAAACTTTTGAACTGGATGAATGTTTTTTTTTTTTGTTTTTTTTATTTAGTACTGCCCTTTAGAAGCAACAGAAGATACTTAGGCCTACATGTTTCCTGGAAGATTAAGTACAATTCACCTCAAATTCAAAAATAAAATTCAGCTAGAGAATACCCATAATGCCATGTGAGAATTACGCGTCAAATAAATTTCCGCATCTGACCAGAAGATGGCACCCACAGCTTTTTCAAACCGCTGATCCAATGTGCTTACAGCGCAGAGCGTAATATGATACAGGTATAAATTCCTTTTTAATTGATTATTAAATTGTTTAATTACAGTTTATACATGCTAGTTTCCATGAGAGTTAACCCTTTCGCACGTACAATCACACCGGTGTGATTAGTCTAGGCTGGTCCCTGGAGCATACGATCACACCTGTGTGATTAGAACGGTCAGTGCATCACGTGATCAGCTGCTAAATTCAAATGTGCTTTTGCGCTTGGCTGGCTGAGCCAGAGACAGGCATGCTCAGAGCTGTCATATATCACAACTTTTCAGTGTTTTCAACCACATAATGTTTATTTTAGGTTTCAGACATATAAATTCACATAAGTACTAAAAAAACAATACATTTAGAGTTTGTAAAATACACACTGATGTCTATGGAAGAGGCAATAATAATCCTTTCCATTATAATTAGACACGTTTTATTCATATCAGATACACATTGTGTAAGTAACTTTAAAGTTTACCAGGCACTTACTTTTATGTATTTCGGGAGAAGTGGATGAATTCACGTGTTGTAAATCCAACAGATCCGATTATTTGAACTGCGTCTGCGGCACAAACTAACATGGCGGCGCCCATCGCGCATACAGCTCAACTAACACGATCGTTATAAAGGTGTTTAAACAACAAAACACATCCACTTGCATATATTTGACAATCGGAATATCATATATTTCATGCCATAGCTAACAAATTTGTGAATATTTTGAATAAAAAAGGAAAAATGACATAAAAGCAGATCATCATTCATTCAGCGCTGTTGTTGCTGTGGTGTGTCACGTGACAAGCAATGATGCGTCACCATGGAAACCATAAAGTGAAACTTTAGGCTTGTTCGACTTGAACGGGCGCTGCACAGACCGATCGGTTTATGATATCAAAATACCGCGAGAGCAATTCAAAAGCATAAGGATCCGTCTACTCTCTATTCACTCTATTTATTTTGATGTCATTCACCGATCGGTCTGTGCAGCGCCGGTGTGGTGAACAAATGAGTCCTACTGAAGAGATGAGTCCGAGCTTAGGACCCAAGCAATCCGATTGGTTCAAAGCACGTTTTATGGGTAATCACTTTAGTGCCTGGTTACAAATCATACAAAATCACTTTATTATAGAAGAAGTTTGTACTACGTTATAACGAGTCATTAATGTATTTTAACTTATATGTTTCATATACTAGTATTTAACCGAAGCTATAGATTGTGAAATTAAACATTTCTCGTTGTTAGTTAAAAACTCATGCTGGGGGGTCAGCCAGAATATTTTAAACTTACGTGTGAAAGGGTTAAGAACAGGATGATGATGTGTACATTTATCTTATTTTGTTTAATAATTTTTAACAATAATTAAATGTTTCCCAGAAGACAAAATAAGTACAATTTACCCTGTTGATCCAATTCAAAAAGTTTACACACCCCAGCTCTTAATGTATTGTGTGGTGTTCTTGAGCATCAGTATAATTTTTTTATTTATTTTTTAAAGATTGTCTGCATTTTTTCCTTCAAGAAATATTGTGGAAAACATACTCGGTTACTAACATAACCTCGGTTCTCTCTAGAAGAGGGAACGAGTACTGCATAAGATATCTTACGCTAGGGGAAAATCCTTTTTCCGCGAGATATTGAAGCCAAAAATTATCCTTAATTTTTCAATAATGCAAAACACGTTGCTGCAGCATACAGACATAGGCGAGGCAGCTCGCGCGCCTATTGGCTGTTCTGCGGCAACTGCAGCAGCCTATCGAGCGAGGCCTGGCGTGACGCCAGACCCAATGAGGGTGCTTCGCGCCCGCTGCGTCACATCCCGCCGAAACGGGCGTGGTCTAGGCCTATAAATACAGCTCGCAGGCAGCTAATATCTGGTTTTTCATCATCGAAGCAACCAGAGCGTGTGCATGCACGGCAAGATACGCAGTACTCGTTCCCTCTTCTAGAGACAACCGAGGTTACGTTAGTAACCGAGTACGTTCTCTTACGAGAGGTCTCTCGTACTGCGTAAGATATCTTACGCTAGGGGACCCAATGCAAGACACTGTGCGTGCAGGGATCTGACACCATAGACCCAAGGGCGAAAGCCCGGGGTTCATATAGTGCACAATCACCCAGGGAACTCACAGAGAGTCCGGGAAGAGGGAGGGGCGAAACCGCACTCTTCCACACATAGCAGCGTCGCTTAGACGCTTATTACATCATACAGACAGGGCGGGGTACGGCCTGAACTGATGGGGAAATGTGGGTCCTACACGATTTGCCCAAACACATCTTGTGCTATTATTTTACACTGTCGATCATCGAGCTGCGCTCAGCAGACACAGCATTCTGAGCTGATAGCATCAGGACAGACAATACTGGTTAACTAGACCGACAGCAGCCTGGCCTGCAGGGCGGGAACCTCTAGGTTGTAAAACCTTATAAATGTAGACGGGGAGGCCCAGCCCGCCGCCGTACAAATATCTTGCAAGGCAATCCCACTCGACCAGGCCCACGAAGAGGCCATGCCTCTTGTGGAGTGCGCTCTGACACCCAACGGGCACTGCATGCCCTTAGAAGCGTATGCTAGCGCAATAGCATCAACTATCCATCTAGATAGGCTCTGTTTCGACGCGGCTAGTCCTTTAGAGCGCCCACTGAACGAAACAAAGAGCTGCTCTGTCTGCCTGAAAGCAGACGAGCGAGACACATAAGCTCGCAACGCCCTGACTGGGCAAAGGAGGCTCGCGTCTCTTTCCTCATCAGGGACCGGTAGGGCTGACAGGGAAATGACCTGCGCCCTAAACTGTGTGTTGAGGGATTTTGGAACATAACCGTGCTTAGGTTTGAGTATAACCCTTGAGTCATTCGGCCCAAATTCCATGCACGTCGTGCTCACTGAGAGCGCGTGTAAGTCCCCTATGCGCTTCACTGAAGCGAGAGCCAGCAGAAACACGGTCTTGAAAGACAGATGTTTCAGATCAATCGTCTGCAAAGGCTCGAATGGGCCACCTTTCATGGCTTCCAGTACCGTAGAAAGGTCCCATACAGGGACTGAGGGAGGTCTGGGAGGATTCAGTCTCTTAGCCCCTCTAAGGAAGCAGATGACTAAATTGTTCCTTCCTATCGACTGATCAAGCGTTGTTCTTGAGAACGTTGCTATAGCCGCCACATAAACTTTGAGCGTGGAAGGGGTTCTACCCTTATCCAACAGCTCTTGTAGGAAGGAAAGCACCTCCGTCACTCCACAGTCTGTGGGTGACACGCCACGGGCTGTGCACCAGCCCGAAAACACTGACCATTTCGAGGAGTAGAGACGTCTCGTAGACGGAGCTCTAGCCTGCGTGATCGTGTTTATCACTCCCTTAGGGAGCTCAACATGTACCCGTTGATGGCCCAGACATGAAGGGACCACAATTCCGGGTGAGGATGCCAGATCGAGCCGTAAGCCTGAGAGAGGAGGTCTCTCCTCACTGGCACTGGCCACGGGACAGTGCTCGCTAGCTGCATCAGAGCTGGGAACCAGGGCTGGTTCTTCCAGAGCGGCGCCACGAGCAGTACTGAGCATCCTTCTTCCCTGATCCGCTCTATCACCTGAGGCAGGAGAGAGACGGGGGGAAAAGCATAGAGCGGGCGGCAGGGCCATACATGAGCCAGCGCGTCCCTGCTCTTGGAGAAAAACTCCGGGCAGTGAGCGTTTTCTTGAGACGCGAACAGGTCTACTTCCGCTCTGCCAAATTTCCTCCACAGCAGTTGGACTGTCTGTGGGTGTAGAGACCATTCGCCTGCCGGAACATTGTTCCTGGACAGTCTGTCTGGTCCTATGTTTAGGAGTCCTGGCACATGCGCTGCTCTCAGCGAGCGCAGGTTGCACTGAGCCCACACCAGAAGGCGTTCTGCTAGCCTGTGCAGGTTCTTGGACCTGAGGCCGCCCTGGCGATTTATGTAGGACACCACAGACATGTTGTCCGAGCGGACCAGGACGTGGCGTCCTTTTATTTGGGGACAAAAACGCGTCAGCGCGTTGTCTACTGCCAGCATTTCGAGGCAGTTTATGTGCAGGAGCTTCTCCCGTTCTGACCACTGGCCGAAGAACGGTCTGCCCTCGAGCAGCGCTCCCCATCCCGAGGTGGATGCGTCCGTAGACACCACCTTCACCCTCGAGGAAGTCCCCAGGCTTACACCTGATCGGTACCAGTCGTCCGCTTTCCAAGGTTTCAGAGCTGCCACGCACTTCTGATTGACCTTGAGACGAAGCAAACCGGATGTCCACGTTCGGCGTGGGACTCGCGCTTTCAGCCAGAACTGCAGTGGGTGCATGCGGAGCAGGCCCAGCTGGAGCACTGAGGATGCTGAGGCCATGAGACCCAGCATCTTCTGAAATTTCTTGAGCGGGACAGATGCGCCGCAGCGGAAAGAGTTCGCTGCGCGCTGAACATCCGCCGCGCTCTGTGGTGATAGTCGCGCTATCATAGACAGCGAGTTCAGCTCTGTGCCCAGGAAAGATATCGTCTGACTGGGGGACAGAGAGCTCTTCGCCCAATTGACTCTGAGACCCAAATTCTCAAGGTGATCGAGTAAAATGGTCGTGTGCTCTATGAGCACTGAGCGAGATTGCGCTAGAATCAGCCAATCGTCCAAATAGTTCAGTACTCGCAAGCCCTTCATTCTGAGGGGTGCGAGCGCCGCGTCCATGCACTTCGTAAATGTACGGGGTGCCAGGGACAAACCGAACGGCAGGACTGTGTACTGATATGCCTGGCCCTCGAAGGCGAATCTCAAAAATCGCCTGTGACGTGACGCTATTTGTATTTGAAAATACGCGTCCTTCAGATCTATTGATACGAACCAGTCTCCTTGGCGAATCTGCGCGAGGATTTTTCTGGTCGTGAGCATCCTGAACTGTCGCTTCACAAGCACTTTGTTCAGTTGCCTTAGATCTAGTATGGGTCTGAGACCCCTGTCTTTTTTCGGTACCAGGAAGTATCTGCTGTATAGCCCTCCTTCGCTCTGAACTTGAGAGAGAGGCTCTATGGCCCCTTTGCTCAATAGTTTCGCCACTTCGGCTCGAAGTAAATGTGCTACTTCTGTTTTTACCGTGGTCTCGACGCGCGCCGTATAGCGGCGAGGGTGCCGGCGAAACTGCAGCGAATAGCCTCTTTTTATAATGTCTAGCACCCACTTCGAAACCCTGGGCATTGCCCATGCATCTGCATGAATAGCTAGGGGTTGAATACGAAGCGCGCTCCGTTCGCTCAGCGATGGAGAGGCTTCGGTGTGCTGTAACACAAGCGTCGCGCTCGTGACATTTGAGGCAGGGGGCGCACTGATAACAGCGGGCAGATTGCCCGCGCTTGACTCCTCTGCGGCGGTCAACCGAGAGGGGGAGGGCTGGGCAAGTCCCTTAGGAACTGTCATGTCTGTGTGTGGATGTGGGCTCGGGATAGCGGGCACATTTATCACACCGAAAGCATTTTTCGCTTGAGTGAAGCGAATGCCTGTTGGTTTCGTTTTTACAGAAACCGTGAGACATGCATAACGTAGTGTGTGTGGGCACTGGGTAGTGGGCACATTTAACACGTTTGATGCACAATCGATCTGAGTCGATTTTATGTGCGCGAGCCCTGTGTGACAGGCTGTGCTTGTGTGTAGTGATGGGCACTGGGCAGTGGGCATTCTTTCTACACATAAAACACCATCGACCGTGGCCGGGACACCAGAAAATACACTCTCTTGGGGATTTATCTGGGTAGCCGTAAAAACAGCTTTTGTGTGCAGGCAAGCGGGCAACAGAACCGGCTTGTTGGCTGCAGAAAACACTGGACCAGTCACATTTGCTGGAACTGGACGAGCGAGTGACGCTTTCTGTACCTCGGCGAATCTCTTCGCAAAGTCCTTTACGGAGGATCCGAAGAGGCCGGCGGGAGAAAGCGGGGCGTCGAGGAACGCGGTGCGCTCGGACTCGGCCATCTCCGAGAGCGTCAGCCAGAGGTGCCTCTCAGTCACAGTGAGAGAGGCCATAGTTCGCCCAATGGCCTGTGCCGCGGACTTAGTGGCACGGAGAGCGAGGTCCGTGGCGCTCCTCAAGTCCGGCACGCAGATCGCTTCAGGTCCCTTCTCGTCCAGCTTTCGGAGGAGATCGGCCTGGAAGATCTGAAGTGTGGCCATGGTGTGCAGCGCTGACGCAGCTTGCCCGGCAGCGGAGAAAGCGCGGCGGAGCAGGCTTGACGTCGTGCGGCAAGCTTTGGAGGGTAGGGCCAGCTTAGCGCGCCGTCCAGCGGAGGGCGGGCATAAGTGGGCCGCTATCGCCTCTTCGACCGGCGGCAGCGAATGGTATCCCCTGTTTTTGGCATCGTCGACTGCAGAGAATGCCAGAGAAACAGATGGATGCACTCTAGCTGAATAGGGGGCGTTCCAGGATTTAGCGACTTCTTCGTGTAACTCAGGAAGAAAGGGCGCTGGTTTGGACGCAGGCGAAGCGCGCTCCCCAGGCAGGAAAAAGCCATCCAGCCGGTTGTGAGCGGGCTGCTCGGGCGAAGACCACTCGAGGCCGAGGCTCACCGCGGCCTGTGCGAGCACTCGCATGAGCTCCGTCTCGATGGACGCTCTCTTGCCTGACGAAGTGCGGGCAGGGGGCGCGAGACCCTCAGAGCTTGCCCAATCCTCACTGCCTGACGCCAGGATAGAGCAGGAATCCTCTTCTCCCAGCAGGGCTTCCTCGTCAGCAATGTCGACGGAAGCGGCGGCAGACAGCGGCCGCTGTCCGTCAGGAGGAGAGGCTGACGAAGCCGGTGAAGCAGGCGGGCGAACCGGCGAGCTTTGGCGGCTGGGGGAAGGTTCCGGGACCCGCTGGGCACGGCGCTTTTTACGGCGCGACACCGCGGCGGGCGGGGGAGCAGTCTCGGCGAAGAAGGCCAGGCGAGTCCTCAGAGTCGCCATGGGCAGTAGCTCGCAGTGAGGGCAGCTGCCATCAGCGAGCGGGAGAGCTGCATGTTCCTCACCCAGGCAGGAAACGCAGATCACATGGCGGTCCCCGTCGCTGAGTGTGGCTCTGCACGAGCCGCAGGAAGGCATCTTTAAAAAGACGCTGCTCTTTTAGGATGTGTGTCGCGGTAGCAACACACACACACACAATACAGAGAATTAAAGGATATAGGCGCCGGAAAGCGCAGCAGGAAGGCAAGGAAGGCGGCGCGGCCAGCGACTTCAGTGACTCGTCCCGCTGAAGGTGCTCTCTCTCAACGGCGCGGCTTCTCTCCAGCTCCAGCGATGCGTGTGCTTCGCTTGAAGGATGAAAAATCAGATATTAGCTGCCTGCTAGCTGTATTTATAGGCCTAGACCACGCCCGTTTCGGCGGGATGTGACGCAGCGGGCGCGAAGCACCCTCATTGGGTCTGGCGTCACGCCAGGCCTCGCTCGATAGGCTGCTGCAGTTGCCGCAGAACAGCCAATAGGCGCGCGAGCTGCCTCGCCTATGTCTGTATGCTGCCGCAACGCGTTTTGCATTATTGACAAATTAAGGATAATTTTTGGCTTCAATATCTCGCGGAAAAAGGATTTTCCCCTAGCGTAAGATATCTTATGCAGTTCGAGAGACCTCTCGTAAGAGAACTTGTTGTTTAAAATAATATGCAGAGAAAAAAAAAACAAGTACTATGCTTGGTGGTCCCTTTGCATTACATACCTTATTAGTATTCTAAAGTATTTGGATTAGGTTACAGAACTTGTGTAATCTAACAAAATACATTACAAATTACTTTTTAAAGCATGTATATTGTAATCTGTAATGAAATTCATTTTTAAAGTAACCTTCCCAACCCTGCCTGTCATTATGTGTTTTTATGTGTGTGAGGTCATATAAATCACATATCTACGGACCTGTCAATGAATACCCATGCAGGCTAGTCCCCAGCCATCATACAATCAATATTAATGCAACCAATTCTGTTCCCATAATCCCTGTATTCCTTTGTAATTTCCCGATATGAGATATGGCCAAAAGTGATGTCCTGAAGGCTCACTGTTTTGTCTTTTTTTCACCTAAACTAAAAGGAATAAACAGAAAGGATGTCTCATACTCATACACTCCTCACTTTTATCCATTCGTCTCACTTGCTGTATCTTTTCTTTGTGTTTGTATTGGAATTCTCGGAAAAATTAGTAAGAAATTCCATGTAAAATGGCATTGCATAACTTTTTAATACAGAAAGATATCGGCAGGTCCGTTTCCTGGCATTGCTTGCAGAAAACTGTTCTGTTTCTTTTCATAATTACTCACTTTAGAGTATCACATTATTATTTTAATTAAATCATATTGTAGGGAGAAATTATTCTCAGAATTAATCAATTAGACCTAAAGGATGGACCTAAATTAATGAGAAAACATGAAAAGAAAAATTAAAAAGGTCATCAAAAATACAGGATGAATTGTGTCTTGAAGAGATGACATAATTCAGCAGATTCTATTCCTTCATTTACCTCATAGATGTGATATAGAGAATATTATTCAGTGTAAGTGATCGTAATCTCTTCAGCATTTCTCTTTTATCTCTATGGCATCACCTACTCATTAATACTCATTAAAGCCATATGCTATAAGCCTTTAGCTCAACATGTTTAAAGCCTTGAGATAAACATTTGTTGATTGGAGGATGATTAATTAAAGCTCATCTGTGAGTGGGTTTTTCCACAGGCTCAGCCACAATGTCTCATCAAAATAAAATACAGTGATGCATTACCTCCAAAATAGCAAACAGCTTTGTTTTCTCTTCAGGCATTTATTGATATTATATAAAAAATTAACAGCATTTTAAATTACATCCATAGTCTCAGGGTGACATCATTCCTGCTTGCGGGTATTCATAAAGTGTACAGCAATAGCATAGCCATGAGAGGGCCTGGGGGGCGGGGGGCGGGGGGGGATATTAAGGAATTGTTGATTTGTTACTCTAATTGATAGATTGAAAAATGCAACGGCTCAAACCTATTGGTTTAATTCAACATGTTGTTTGTAGCTTTTTCTTTGTGAGTGAGAGTTCATTAGCATGCGGTGACAATGGCGGATGCACAAAGTTCAATATTACGCTTTTTCAACAAATCATGGAAAGATGAACGAGAAGGAGAAAAAGTGGCACAAATCGGCACACTGCCAAATGATTTTGTTTCATTATAACAGCGGAAACAACTAAAATAATAAACTGTATTTAAGTTAAATATATTTCACGTATATTTATTAATTATTCTGTTATTATTTTTCATTCACAGAAGCGCTGCAGGTGCGTGATGTGACGATGTGAATCCTCATGTTCTGTTCGGGTTGCATTGAATTAGCATCAAACCCAGACAGCAATAGTGCCGGGCTTGATCCAGCCCACATCTGGACCGTGTGGACACTACACTCACCTAAAGGATTATTAGGAACACCTGTTCAGTTTCTCATTAATGCAATTATCTAATCAACCAATCACATGGCAGTTGCTTCAATGCATTTAGGGGTGTGGTCCTGGTCAAGACAATCTCCTGAACTCCAAACTGAATGTCAGAATGGGAAAGAAAGGTGATTTAAGGAATTTTGAGCGTGGCATGGTTGTTGGTGCCAGACGGGCCGGTCTGAGTATTTCACAATCTGCTCAGTTACTGGGATTTTCACGCACAACCATTTCTAGGGTTTACAAAGAATGGTGTGAAAAGGGAAAAACATCCAGTATGCGGCAGTCCTGTGGGCGAAAATGACTTGTTGATGCTAGAGGTCAGAGGAGAATGGGCCGACTGATTCAAGCTGATAGAAGAGCAACTTTGACTGAAATAACCACTTGTTACAACCGAGGTATGCAGCAAAGCATTTGTGAAGCCACAACACGCACAACCTTGAGGCGGATGGGCTACAACAGCAGAAGACCCCACCGGGTACCACTCATCTCCACTACAAATAGGAAAAAGAGGCTACAATTTGCACAAGCTCACCAAAATTGGACAGTTGAAGACTGGAAAAATGTTGCCTGGTCTGATGAGTCTCGATTTCTGTTGAGACATTCAGATGGTAGAGTCAGAATTTGGTGTAAACAGAATGAGAACATGGATCCATCATGCCTTGTTACCACTGTGCAGGCTGGTGGTGGTGGTGTAATGGTGTGGGGGATGTTTTCTTGGCACACTTTAGGCCCCTTAGTGCCAATTGGGCATCGTTTAAATGCCACGGCCTACCTGAGCATTGTTTCTGACCATGTCCATCCCTTTATGACCACCATGTACCCATCCTCTGATGGCTACTTCCAGCAGGATAATGCACCATGTAACAAAGCTCGAATCATTTCAAATTGGTTTCTTGAACATGACAATGAGTTCACTGTACTAAAATGGCCCCCACATTCACCAGATCTCAACCCAATAGAGCATATTTGGGATGTGGTGGAACGGGAGCTTCGTGCCCTGGATGTGCATCCCACAAATCTCCATCAACTGCAAGATGCTATCCTATCAATATGGGCCAACATTTCTAAAGAATGCTTTCAGCACCTTGTTGAATCAATGCCACGTAGAATTAAGGCAGTTCTGAAGGCGAAAGGGGGTCAAACACAGTATTAGTATGGTGTTCCTAATAATCCTTTAGGTGAGTGTATGTTGCTGTCTAGGAAGCAGTGTCTCACAAGTCTAAATGAAACACCCTCTATGTTAGAGTGTAACATTTAATGTGTGAATCATGAATTTACGGATCTCTATCTCTCTTTATTTATCAACAGCTAACTTCAAGATCAAAGACCGGAATAGGAGAAAGAGCGGTATCTGCTGGTAAGATATAGTCATACTACTTTTAATTAAGATGATTGTGTTTTGAGCGTCTGCGATTTACTTTCAGTTTCATTTGCAGCAGTTTGCGCATTGGGTTGCCGAAGAGATATTCAGCTGCGGCAAACATTTTTGGAGGAGTAAAATTTACAACAGTGGTTTCAACAACCAGATGCATTACACTTGTCCAGTTTCATCTGGGATGCATCTCAGACCACCTCCTGAAGCGGTTTGAGCGATTGTATTTAAATCCGTCTGGGGGGGATTTACACATGTTTTTTTCACGATCGTATAGCTAACCGATCAGAGAAAACACATACAGTGACCAAGTGTAAATAGGCCCAGATTCCTGTCAGTCTTTAAATTCACATAGAACTGCATGAAACACAAAATGCTAAATGTAGTAATGTTGACAGCAATAAGTAGGCCTACATCTAATGCCGTTAAACATATTTAAGAATCTCATTTATTATAAATACAACACCAACTTATTCAGTAGGCCTATTCTATGAACCTCAAAGGAATTTGTAAACATTTGTATTTCTCTAAAGCAATTTACAGTAAATGTAAAGAGGCTTGCATTTTATTTGCTATCAGTACCTTGATATTGTGTGTTGCATTGTCTATTCAAACGCAGAGTGTGTGTATTAGAACCACACTTTACGAAGGAATATCTATGAATACTAATGAGATCATCTGCTCAAACATGAATTTTTATCAATTGCTCTTTGAGAATCGTCTCATTCCAGGCGTGGCTCTCACAGCCACGCGTGGCTCAAATAAGTGGCTGATATAAGTGATTGTAATGTGGTAGCTGAGGTGATTATAATTAGCCTTTATCACGCCTCATCTCTCCCATTGTCGGACATCAGGTCACCTGAAATGTTGCACAAAAGCGGTTGACGCTTGATTTGGTTCCTCTTTATCAAACAGCTCTGACAACTGCCATACCACTGGCCCATCAATCAGGTCAATTAGACGACAGGGCAGACAGCTGGTCATGCATGTGCTTTTGTTCCCGCTCTGTGAAGAGAGTATAATAGTGGACTTCTGTCAGTTCTGTATCATCACTTATTATAAGAGGTTCTAACAGTCTGTCTGTCTGTCTGTCTCACTTGTGCTTTCATTCCAGTTCATTTTCTTCTCAGAAGTGATCACACAGAGTGACCAATTTGACATTCACATACTTGGAATAGGACTCAGTTTTTGAGTTCTTATAATAATCAGTGTCATTTTTTTCTTTCTTGATGTCTGTCCTGTCCTCTGTCTCAGTGGCATAATATGGCATAGAATGGTTATGAGCAGTTTTAGTGTGCTAAGTATTACGGATGCACAATATATTGGCAACACGTTGGATATCACCTGAAATTAGAAAAAAAAAATTCCCCTCCATTTTTACATGTTGAAAACCTTTGTCATCATTTAAAAGTCCCATTGCATGATTTTTTTTTTAACCTTAATATGAGTTTCCCTAGCCTGCCTATGGTCCCCCAGTGGCTAGATGTTTTGATGGGTGTAAAATCCCTGGGTATTTTTGAGAAAATGAAAGCTCAGATGGGTGAACCTAGAAATCTTCCTCTTATGTCGTCATAAGGGGAAAGGTTACCTCCCCTTTCTCTTCTTTCCCCGCAAAGAGAATTTGGCCCGCCCATGAGAAAATGAGCTGCGTGAGCGCGATATTGTTTTTTCCTCGAGAGACATCATGGCTTGCAAACGAGCGAAGCATGGCAGTTGCTCAGTGTTTGGATGTACAAATGAACACAAAAGTATTTTTTTAGTTCCTTCATCCGAGCCTCTGAAGAACCAGTGGGTTATGTGAATTTCTGATGTGTAATTGTTCAAGTTCAGACATAATATTTCTCTCAAAGTTGTTCAATACTGTTTATGCATCAGTAAATCAAGCCAGTGACTAAACGATCAACTTTACGCCGTTTCTCTTAGTAGGATGAAAATAATCTTACTTAAACTGTGATTAATATACTGTATATACAGAAAGCGATCAAAGAACAATCCCTTTCCAATCGCCCAAGCTGTCAATCACACAGCGCGAGTTTATCTGGACATTTGCCAAAACTCATTATGAAATCAATGACGCTGTTACACTGCACAACGAAGCTCTTACTGTACATGTTTGCATTGGTGAAATCATTAGTGAGAGTGCAGAAACTGCTTGCAATGATAAGATCTTCATTCATGCGATCAACAGGCTGTCATCTGCTCAATGCTCATCACTGCAACCTTTTATGTGATGGGAATAGATCTAAATACTTAAAAAAACTTCTCACGATTTGTTAATCCCGATAGCTGTAATAGTAAAAACGTATAATAGCTGTAATAGTAAAAGTTTTCGAGAGAGTTCCACATGTAATGCGAAATATTTCATATGCAAGCATGTCAGCCAATCACAGCAGTGGGCTTTTACACTGAAGTCTCACAGCAGACACGCCCCTTCAAACAGAGCGTTCAAATCAGAGGCTAAAATCAGGCTAGGAAATATGCCTTTTATTTGTAAATTATAACAACTTTTGATCTAAAAAAAACATACTAACATTATAAGGGCACCCCAGGAAACATTCTAAAATAATAAAATAATCCATGCAATGGGACCTTTAATACTCACTTTAGCTTTAGCTTTAAAAACATTTATAATATACTGTTAGCTGACTTAAAAGTAAACTTTAGCAAATCTCAAAAACAAATTCCTTTTTTCTAATGTTGTGATGCCTAAAAATGTAAAAGTACTGATTTCAGTTTTCTGTGGTCTGTTTTTTAATTTATTGACATTTATTGGTTATTGGCCATAGCATGACAAAAAATAAAATAAAATAAAATAATAAAATAAAATAAAATAAAATAAAATAAAATAAAATAAAATAAAATAAAATAAAATAAAATAAAATAAAATAAAATAGACAAACACACACACAAAATAAATGTTGTATTTTTCTTTTGGTGCATCCCTACTATAGCCACACACACAGGCTACATTCATGCAGTCAGTGTTTTGGACCAATAACAATGTTTATGCTTCCTTGTGGTGCCACCTTTACTGTATATTACTGTATATTATATTGTATATCCTTGATAGTTTTTATGATTTACAGTAGATGTAACTGATACAAATCTGGAGCACTTTTTTGCACTTTTTTTCACACACTCTCTCATTAGAATGGATTGTTCTTGTATTTCACATGAAATTAGTCTCTATATGATTACTATTGTGCGGCCTGCAGAGCTTAACAGAAATGTATATATAAGTGGTGTTTCAGCACCTCTGATTTCAGACCATAATATGATTGTAATCGTCATCGAGAGTCCTGAGTAATATCCAGTGAAGTTTTAATTCATTAAATGACTTTCTTTTTACAATATGTCACCTACAGTGAATCATCAGTCTTGTTCTTTTGAGCTTATATGCTGCCTTTCTTTGTGACAAGATGATGCTTGAAACATCACCCAATTTTCAAGTAGAATTTATTATTTTACAGACAGATTGATTTCTTGTTGTTTGAAGATTTTTCATCATTCAACCTGGGGAAGATATTTTCAAACACTGAGAAATAAAGTGATGTAACGTGTGGCGTCAAAGTACAAACTGCAGTGACCTGAATAAATTAAATCAGTCACAGACATTATTTAAACCTGCAGCCACTTGTCAATACTTGTCATATGATATCACCATTAGAGGTAACCATTAAACACATACACACGATTATAATGTCTTTACATAATCATCCTTTTAAACCTATAAGTATTCTATTTGTTGTACTGTACAGTAAATTAATGTAAGCTTTTAAATGAGCTCATCATTTAATAAAGTCAACACACTTATGTAATGCATCTCCTTTCAAGGATACAGTAGAAATCATTTTAGTAAATCCTGTTAAAAATAGGTCTTCATAAAATGTTTACACAAAACACATGATGGCATCTGAATAGAGTTCAGTGTGTGATGTGTTAAATGAGGGTGCAGGGCTAAATATATTTCTGTCAGGACCAATACCTTCAAATACGACTGACAATTAGCATACAGTTTGGATTGGTGGTATGGTTCCGTTCTGGGTGAGAACTCCCTGCGCATCCATGCAGCCTAGCATGGATAAGAGCAGGGAGAGCAGCAATAACCCATGGGGTAAACAGAACAGAACCTGCATGAATGTTTGCAAATATATTTATTTCAAGATTTTAAAGTACAACATAATTCAAGAATTTATTTTGATTCAAGGGGAATCAGAATGCCAAATCCTGACTGGACAAGAGGAGGAGCTGGGGAGGGAGGAGGGTAATTAGCTCCTGAGAAACGTGATAGCTGCTGATAATACTGAAGGAGCTTATACAGTATATGTATACGGTGATAGGCGTCGTATTCCTATAGGTAGATGTGGATCAGTTGAGAGTCAGCTGATGCGAGCTTGACGTGACCTGCCAGAACTAAGGCTATATGCTTGATATATTAAATAAAAAATCAGAGTTGTCTTATAGTCAACTGTCTTATTGTCATGTCTTATAGTTTCCAATTGGAGTCAAACACTTAAATATCTATATTCAGTAAAGTTCAGAAGTCTGAGATCACTTCTGAAAATGATTCTATTTGCATTTTATAGTCAAATACATGTTTTCTATGTATTAATTGGCAACACTTTACAATAAGGTTCATCAGTTAACATTAAATAATGTATTAACTAACATGAACTAACAATGAACAATACATTTGTTACAGTATTTATTCATCTTTGTTAATGTTCAGCCTGATCTCACACACGAAACGTACATATTTAGACGTAAATAAAAACGATCCAATTCGTATATATATTTACGTATTATAGTGACTTTTACGTATCATATGGACGTTATTTCAGGTTCGATACGTATCTATATTTACGTATTACAACTTAAAATACGTATAGATTCAACGTATATCCATAAATGCATTTATATGACAGCCTGGTCTCATTGTTAATACGTAGTATTAATACGTAATTTTCAAAGATAGAAAACGTACGTTTTGTACGTTTGGATAGATGCTGAAACGTATGATATGGACGTATCTGCAACAATTAAACGTAACATTATTACGTTTTTTACAGCTACAAAACGTAAAATATTTACGAATCTTTCATATCATTAAGATATCTGTATATTTTACCTTTTACCGTTTTATAGATAAATGGATCCCTTAACCCCACTCCCAAACCTAAACATAACGTTACCCATTTTATACAGAATATAAAAAGGAATATTTTAGCAGCTAATCCTACTCCTACCCCTAAACCTACCCATAACAATTTCTTAAAACTACATAGGCTACAATTATGAAGAAAAATTACAACATGCATGTAATCACAATAATTTATTTATTGCGAACATGTCAAAACCGGTACCAAAAGTCGTTCACATGACGATATGTTGCAGTCACAGTCCTCTCTTTCAGTATAATAGTTTTGAATGAGGTACAGAGCAGAATTTAAATTATAAATCCAAGAAAATGTTAATCCGGCTTCGCTCTGTGTGAAGGCGCGCGCGCTTCTCCATTTCAAATGTAGTTTACTGACTGAAATACGGCATGTCGCAATCTGTGGCGAGAGCCAATGAGCGTTTGATATCACTGCCGTAAAACATGTCGTAACGCTTCTTGAGGGCGCAATTTTTGAATTTGAATTCATTACGAGCGCGGAATTTGACGTTACGGACTGCGCTGCTGATAGCCTGTGAAATGGAGAAGATCACTCACTGGATAAAGGGCTGAATTTGGATCTCTTTCTTGCAAACGTATGGATTCTAAAGATTTGGATTATCAAGCTAATAAAATTGATGTTTTTTGTGAATTTATGTTGGGTTTTGGTGTATTATTGTTCTATTGGAGAAAACGCATTTTGTGTCTCACTGTAAATAAACTATATATTACAAAATGGTTAAACGATTAAATAAGGTATTTTTAAGGTTTTAAAGTGTATTCTTGTGTAACTGCATGTAGGCTAATCCTCCGAAACGAGTTTGCAGCAGAAGGCACGAACAGAGCGAATGGTTATTAGCCTATTTCTTGAGTAAACTGCATTTAATAATAATAAATGCGACTGAAAACGTAATTGATAAGACATTTGAATGCAATAGAGTCAAAACATTAATGCCACAATTTTAATGTGCATAAATAAGAATACGTACAAATATTTATGTCGGTAGAGTTGTTCATACGTAAATAATTTACGTTTTTGTGCTGTTAATACGTAAATATTTGACGTTTTAGTGCTGTAAATATGTCAGTATTATACGTTTCTGTGTGCATAAAACGTAAGTAAATGTACGTATGGTAGAATTACACTTTACGTAAAAATACACACGTATTCTCATGAGATCACGTTGTAATGTTAGTTAATAAAAAATACAGCTGTTCATTGTCTGTTCATGTTAGTTAAAAGTGCATTAACTAATGTTAACAAATACAACCTTTGATTTTAATAATGTATCAGTAAATGTTGAAATTAATATTAACTAATATAAATAAATGCTGAAATGGTATTGTTAATTCTTAGTTCATGTTAACTAGTTATTAATGTTAACTAATGAACCTTATTGTAAAGTGTTAACATACAGAAATCTATAGATAGCTATCAGCAGAGTAATTTGAGTGTAAAATTAATGATTTCTGTTGCAGTTGAAGTTTAAAATATTTGCTTTAATTCAATGTATGAACTGCACAAGTTTGTATAAAATCATGTTTCCAACATAATCATATAATATGAAGAGCATCTTGTGCTTTAGTGGAAGTGAGAACATCTGACCCTCTATACAGGTCAAGGTCACAAATGTGCATATTTGTTTATTTACTTGCCTTTAAACAAAAAAAAACAAAAAAAAAAACACTTTCAGTTATTTCGAGGTTTGCATTCGAGTTCGAATTTTTCAATGTGGTCTCAGACTGTTGGATATCACTGTATATTACTTTTAACAACAGTTAGTTCTGGTCCTCAGATGTGACTGGCTCAGCGGTATTTCAAGATTAGAGTCACACTTTTCACTGCTCTGCTTGTCTGTGCATTATATGCCAGCAGGGAAAGGACATTGTCAAAAAATCTACACAAAATATCAGCTCTCTATCATTGAACGTTTACAGCTCATTTCACACTAAATACTCAAGTTGACTTCATGAACTCTAGAATTGCCCATCTCGGAGAAAAAAAAATGAGAGTTTGATTGTAGAGAGCGAGAGAGAGAGGGGGGGGGGGGGGGGGGGAGAGAGAGGGGGGAGGGAGAGAGGAAAGTACTAGAATAGGATTAGTAACAGAGTATGTTCAGCTTGAATACATTAGCATGCTAGATCAGTAAGTGTGACTGTGGTCTTATGACTGTGGTACTTATGACTGTGGTCTTGGGCCTATTTTTGTCACTTGAAGGACTTTGCTGTTGAAGGAACTTTGGATAAATGTCATACCAATTTTAACAAAGCACTGTGATTTGCATGAGCAGTACTTTGTTATTTTAGCTACTCAACGACATTCAAACCGGAAATATATCCTTTGATATTTCTTCAGATCTATAATAATATATCTAATTCTATATACAAATCTTGTCAGCCTTTACATTGACTCAAGCTGTAGTCTTATGATCCTTGGACTGGACTGTTATTAGACAATTTAATTGATTTAAATTATTATAAATAAATTCAAGAATTCTAATGATGCTGCTTAAGGGATTTTTTGTATACTTTTTTTATTTTATTTTTTTACTGTAATTCAATTATGTAATATGTAATTTATAGCATTATTGATGGAGATATCATTATCTATGCCTAGTATGTCATTCTGTGTCAACTAAGTCCCCGACTATGCCAACATTGACCGTTCAAAATGAGAAAAAGCACTTCTTGCTTTTTTGTTTTTGTTTTTTGTCCGAAGTTTGCATTGCCTGTAATTCAAGAAGTATTAAATATCTGTTAATATCCTTTTATGATTTGGCTGTGAACAAACTTTAATTTTGGGATCTATATATTTAAGGCCCTATGTGGTTCAATTCCAGAGATACTGGGATCACAAGAAGTGCTTTTTCCCATTTTTGAACAGTCAATGTTAGCATACTATGCAACAAAGTCTGTGAAAGTAAACATACTATTACTAATAGACCTTCCAATCTCTGTGTAAAAAAATAAAATAATGATGCCGCTGTTACAATTTCAGTCTGTTTTGATTTCTGTTCTGGGGCGCGTTTCCCAAAATCATCATTAGCCAACCATGTTCGCAAGTTCCGTTCTTATCAGCATAGTTCAACAAGTCAGTGTTTCCCAAAATCATCGTTCCAATGAACATTCACAAACAGCATGGTTAGAAGCATAGTTTCTTGTTTGCATGACATGTGGACTAAATAAATCCTTATCTTGAGCAAAATAAACAAGCTGACATTCAGTACAATCTGTATATTTTATTTAGAATACATACAAATGATGTATCCAGCATTAATTCGATCTCAAACAGATTCCTTTAAAAGAAGTTATTACTCCACCACGTGTGTGACGTCATAAACCAAAGTGGCTGAACAACCACTTTGCGACAATATGGTTTCGGGAAACAGTCATGACTAGCAAGTTGATTTCTTCAATGATGCATCGTACTATGATAGTTAAGCAGCGAGTTATTTCACCAACCTCCTGGACTATGCTCTGATTGACCTCTTCTCTGCCCTACAAAGGCAAAAGACCTTAACTCTCTAGAGTGTGTTTTAGTAATGAAAATTATCTACATAAAAAAATATTGAGCTCTAACTTGACTTTTGACCACTATTTTAAAGTTACTGTACTCTGCCTTTGTATTGTCAGCAAAAAGTGAGAAGTCATGCCAAGGCAGTAACTTCCACATTATCAATATTTGGTTGCTGATCACCATTAACAAAACCATTATATTAACACCTGTATAAAATCTAGTGATCATGGCATTTATTTTGTATGATTTACAATTACTTATAGCCATCTACTTATTGCTATCCTGTGCTTTGGTTACATTCTGATGACATTATTAATACATTAGACTTGACAAAATACCTCCATAGCGGTAAAGATATCTTCAATTGGTACCGAGTGGCATAAGACTTGCTAATCGCGCGTTCAAAATGATCATGATAAAACAGATCCTCGCGCACATTCGACAAGGTGACTATGCACCAGTACACTTGTTGCTTCATTATGTGGTATGCACCAATATACCCTTGTTGCTTCATTATTATCACTCCCTGTGATATATTATTCCCGCGTCGGCTCAACCGTGTCTAGGGCGGTGCTGAAGGCACCGGCGAAGTTTTGGCTCTCTGCCAGTTAAATGCATGAGTGTTTTAACCAGGTCCGGAACCCGAACTGGGTGAGGCGGGGCTTTAGTTCTTTGTTGCATTCACCTGCTACAGCATGTGTAACATTTTTCTGTCAACTCTGCATATATCTTTCGCAATCGATATCGCACGTTTGTCAATGTAGCGGGTTCAGACCATACTAAATGTTCTGACCGCGTTTGTGCAGGACCAAGCTCTGGGGATCAGAAGTTACAGGGACTGATGGAAGCTGTACAAAGTACACAGGCTACACCATAATTTCAATTTTAATGGACGGTAAAATAAAGGCAAGACACTGTACAATCTGATAGGTAGCTTTATTTGATAGAACACCGGCACAGTAACTTCATATTGACGAATGGGTAAACAAAGGCAGAGTACCGTAACTCAATTTGAGCGTTCCTAAACAAAGCCAAAGAGCGGTAACTGATGTTATGGTGTTCTGCCTTGGTTTCTCATGGGCTTTTGGAAGTTACTGTTAAGACAACCCATTACTTTCTCGAAAAAACAATGGAATTGACTCAAGATACTTATCCACATGATAAAGGAGGTCTTGAATGTGCCAGAAATATAAATAACTAATTTTCGACCAAAAACGAAGTTACGGTCTTTTGCCTTTGCACGGCAGTTCTGCCATGGACTAAACTACTCCCTTCAATCCATTCTTGTCCATGATGGTCCTCGAGCATCCCTGAGGATCATGGATTATGCCCTTATAAAAGCTGGCTCCATCTTCACTGTGGGGGAAGTGAAGGTTCCAATCCCTGTCCAGAGTCCAGAGAAGCCTGCGCCCTCTGCCAAGATGGCCACCACCACTCCAGAGCCCTCTGCCAAGATGGCCGCCACCGCCACGACTGAGCCCTCGGTCAAGATGGGCCTGAGTCTCCAGTCCTTATCCAGAGTCCAGAGGGGACTCCCGCTCCCCGTCCAGAGTCCACTCCCGTATCCGTCCAGCACAGAGTCCACTCCCGTCCCTGTCCAGCGAGGGCTCCAGCCCATGAACCCGATCCATTTAATAACCCCCAGAGCTCCTCCCAAGAATTTTTTTTGGGGGGGGGGCTATACGTCCCCAGCCATAGAAGCCAAGCCTGGCCCCCATGGCAAGGCCACGAAGGCCGGTCCGCCCTGGCCTCCTGAACTGTTGGATCCGCCCTGAACTCCTGAACTGTCGGATCCTCCCTGGCCCCCTGAACTGCCTGCACCTCCCTGGCGCCCACTCTCCCACCTGAGGGTGTATTCACACCTGCCTCGTTTGGTTCGATTGAATCGAACTCTAGTTCGTTTCCCCCCTTGGTGCGGACCTTTTGGGCAGGTGTGAATACAGCAATCGAACTCGGGTGCGGACCAAACAATCGAACCGAGACCCAACTGAAGAGGTGGTCTGGGTACGGTTCCAAACGAACTCTGGTACGGTTCGTTTACGGTGTGAACATGAACCGACCCAATTGCAGAAAACTGAGCCTTTTATTTGACTGCTCTTATGAGGATACGGACATTTTGGCATAATGGTGTCTAAAGCGAGCGAGCGAGCAAGAGCGCGCGCACGGCAGAGAGAGAGGGAGCGAGAGACCTTGCGTGCGTGTGCCAGCTAGTGTGCCTCACGAAGCGCATGTAAGGACCCAAGCAATCAATTGTCGGTGCGGGCGGGCTTTTATCTATACCATATAGTTTCTTCATATTGCGTTTGTAGAGAATAACACCAAATCAGTAAAATAACAAATATTACATTACGAAATATCTCCATGCTGAGCCTGTTTGTGCACTTCCTGCTTTTCCCTGCTTGAGAATTCCTGTCCAATGAATGGATGACCTTAGCACACGTGTGGTTTTGTTTACACATTTTGGTTCACTTGCAAAAAGAGCAGTGTGAAAGCGAACCGTACCAAACAAAAAAAATCAACATCCTATTTGGTCCGGACCAAAGCAAGTGAACTATCGGACTTTCCTGGTGTGAATACACCCTGAGTCTCTAGTCCTCGTCCAGAGTCCACTCCCATCACCATCCAGCAACGGCTCCAGAACCAGCGGTTCTCTGCGGCATGAGGACATGCCTTCGGGAGGGGGGCGTTCTGTCACAATGTCAGTCTGTTTTGATTTCTTTTCTGGTCTGTGTTTGGTTTATCTGATAATTAGCCATGAATGAGTTTTGATTGGTGGCACCGCACCAAGGCACTGCAACATGCTTTATAATCGTCACCATTGTTGAGATTCACAGGCTGATTCTTGATGTTTGTGTGTCTAAACAAGAACAACTTTTAAAAAATCATTTGGATTAATAATGTAAAAAATATTATTATGTCAAGGACATTACTGCTATAGTCAATAAAGTAAAGCTAACTCAGAAATTAGGCTCTATATGAGGTCAGTGATTCAGGTCAAATGATTGTGAAATAATGATTATGTTAAAACATAACCAACACCATCAGATCACCTTTGCTATTTGTTCATCTGGCTGTTATAACTCAGGTATTTTAAGGGTCAAGAGCCCAACTAAAACAAACACTGTTTACCATAATGGTGATATTCAATATTTTTTTTATTTTCTCCTTCAGTGATTCTGCTTGTTAACATCAGGTGTCTTCAATAATGCTCAATCATCACTCAATGAATCACTTAATTATCTCATTAACCCCCTGGGGTCGGCGGTATCGCCGGCGATACCAGCTCGCTTTTTTTCTTATCAGTTCAAAAGAAATTAATTTTGCTCTGTTGACTTTGATATTACAAACAAGTTTCATACATCAATTGATTCTGTTAAATGTGTATTATTTTTGTGTATACTCACAATAAAAACAAAGTGTTGTGCTTTTTGCCAAATAAAGAAAAATAAACGTGATGCGAATTCTGCCTTCTCTCTGTCAGTTAAGTCCATTCTGAAACGCGTCCGAAAATGAACTGTAACTCAGTGAATACTCAGTCAAACAGGCATACAGACGCACAGGCATGAAGCTTGAATTCTCTTCTTTTAAATGAAGTAATTTATATAAAAAACAAATATTCTCATCTTGTGAAATCTGTATTAAAAGAGAGTGATTCCAGTCGAGCTCATTAGAGCTCATTCAAATGTAATGTGACCACGCCCACGGAGAGCGCGCGCTATTCAAACGCAAATTCTGAGAACCATTTCAGACCTGTGAAACGCCCACATCAGCTGTAAACACAGCGCGCCGCGAGTGAGGCATAATATAGCCTACCTAATAATCCTGGAGAAAAGTTTCCTCAGAACAGTGCTGATATGAGGAGCAATAGATCCCGCTGAGGAGTGAGGTAGGCCAAGTTATCTTTTCTCAAGTGTTAATGTGGAATAACGTTATGGAATAACGTTAGTGTAGGCCTATGTAAACCGCAAAAAGATGAATCGCGTTTCTATAATATGAATCGCGTTTCTGTGAGATGAATGAAGGGTACATATTTGTAAAGACTGTTTAGCCTAAATATGAATGGCGTGTCTGTGTGTGAAAGAATAAACCGCTTTAATCAACTAAAATGCTTTGCTATACTCAGATGAGTAAAAATCGACTGAAATATGTTGAAATAACATGTCTTTGTATAAGCAACGTATTAAACTGCAAATTAACATTTATATGCCCTAATATTTCATAAAAACAACGTTACAGTCAGGCGAAATATGAAAGACAACATTTTGTTGACTAGACTTGGGTACAGTTTTTACTGTAGAATATACTGCCACCTCAAATAAGCTTTTGTTTAGCAATTTCTGCTCATATGTTCTATATATATATATATACTGTATATATATATATATATAATACTATTTTTGTCAAAAATAAAGTCATAAACTAAGATGTTAGATGTTCCAATGTTGGCTATATTCAAACTAATGAATACATATGATAAAATGTAGGCCTATAATCATTTTTTTACAAAGAAAGAGTACACTTGAAATATTGTTGAAATTGTAATTATTGTTGTAATTGTAACCTTTTTAATAAAATAGCAAAACATATTTACAAGATAGATGTAAGCAAAATCTTAAATGGTCAATATAAGTCTTCTTCTAAATATATCTTTTGTCCTTGCATTCATTCTTGGCTCAGTCAGTGTCACACCTGAATGAATGGCTCATTATACAGAGTCATTACGCATAATGGGTGGGACATTGTATTCTCAGGTGTAAACTACTCCTCCTTCACGCTCCCCTTGCGTATTGGCTTTCCAAGCTAAACCTGTTTTACACAATTTAAATCAATGTATTGTTTTACGTGAACGATAAAGCAAGACAATTTTCACATAATTTTGAAGCCAGAACTCGAAGCGACAACATCCATTAGTCAAAAGTCTTGTGGACACATATTTAGTATGAGTTTTGTGGTCTTATTTCATCAACTTTCATTTTTATTTTTTTCAATAACCACGCATAAACATTATTCTCTTAAAAATACAAACATCTACATAGATGTTGCTCGCATATTATGGTTGCCCTGTTTGTGCTATATAGAGTGAATTTACACCTTTGTCATTATCATGTTTATAAATAACTGAAAAAAGCACAAATGTCAGGGCATGTCAAAACATCCCAAGGGCCCCAAAAACACCTTAGACCCCAGAGGGTTAAACACTGCAACACTGCTTCAGTGTTACTTATAACACTCTGAGTGTGGACTCATATAAACACTGAGCAGTGTTAATTTAACACTGGGGATTTTGGTGTGTAAACTCTAAGATGATCTTTTGGTAGAGTTACTCTTGTGTGTGTTTAGTGTAACCCTCCCCAGCCGGGTACACTCGTATAATAATATTGAAGGAGCCCTGGTATCCCAGCAGTAGTAAAGGGTAATGTCTGGTCCTTCCCCTGAAGAATGAACAGTTAGCTACAAGTATACTACAATATTAATATGTTCTATAGCGCGGTGCCTCCAACTAATAAACATATATTCTCAGGGGTTTGAGAATAAAAAAACACAGGTTGAGCATAAGAAAGTTATAATAAACCCTGAGGTTTATTGAACTAATCCCTAAACAAAACAAACAAACAAAAAAAAAATAATAAAGAAAAATAAAGAAAAAATAAATGAATGACAGGAATATGAAACTACTGAATAATTGGCTTACAGTGATGGAAGCTTAAAGTGTAAGTTGCAGGTTAAATTTTTCACGAATGCAATGTGTTTATTAAACATAAAGATAAGAACCGCCCACCATTGTTTTTTATACCAAAATGCTGATATAATATGAAAAGTTGGCACTTTTAACAGTGGTTTTAACCGCTCCCGCTCCCTTCCACTAGATGGGGCGTGACGTCATAAGAGGAACTCACTAGTAGAGTTACCATACGCTAGCAGCTATAGATGCCTTACATAACTTCAGAAAAGTTGGTTGTATGTTTTATTTGATAAAAAAATTATGGATAAAATAACTCGACTGTAAACATACTCGTGTGTGCTGACTTCAAGGGGACCGTGATCCTGCCTGAAATGAGAATAAGCTATTCGCAAAACAAACGGGTTCAGGCACGTCAGATCAGCCGGTCGCAGGTCGAGCTGTTCCACTAAACTCCAAAACGCGTTCACCTCACGGCAGCACATACTCTCCACTGCTGATAGCCCACACAAACACAGTGATGGGGACATCGATCTCTCTTTTTCTTTTCTGACAATAAACATCGCTAATTAAATCGTGAGGAATTGATAACGCGTGGACTGAGGAAGGGTATTACATGACGTTTGAGGCGTCGATGAGACTAGCGATTTGTGCAGTGTGTGCATCTCTAACGTTGCAGGCTTGCAGCTCTGATTTGGACTGACTTACTGTAAGTAAATAATGTCTTCAGTCGTTGTCCCTCCTTGCTATTCTACATGACGGCAATATTTTGAAAAGACTCGCTTGTTCCGTTATATTATCCGGGTTAAGTTTGCACCAGACTAGACTAGCTCTAACGTAGCTAACGTTACTCACTGGGACACCTGGCTAACCCTCCACTCATTCTCCTCACACCAAGCATTAATAACTCTTTGAGTGCCATGGCTCCCCTCTCTCACGCCTGACCAGTTAAAAATTGTAGGGCTGTGGTCCATAAAGAATTTGATGGTTTCCCACATCCTCAGTCGTTCTCCAGATAGCCATAATACAGTAGGAATCTAGCGGAGTATGGGTTGCGAGTTCCTCTTATGACGTCATCACCCAGTAACTGAAAAAACACGCTACCTTTGAAGAAACCCCAATATATGTTATTTTAACGCATTTTAAGACAGAAATAATTAAATATATACATATAGAGCACTTTAATTTACACATTAATTGACTGTGGTGGTTAACCTGCAACTTACACTTTAACTGGTTCAGAGAAACCAAAAATACAGTTACCACATTTAAATAGTGCAACCCTTTAACTGATCCAAACTCAGTACTTCAGAGACTTAAAATAGTCTGACCAAAAAAAACAACAGTTACCTCAAATACAAATGAATTACTCTTATTAACAACAATTAATACTTATTAGAACATATAGGACTGATTTACTCGTTTAAACCCAAAATAACTCAAATTTCCTTCTTAAAATGACTCACTTATAATCAAATTACTCTTAAATTGACTCGTTCATAACCAATTGATTCTTAAATTGACTCGTTCGTAATAAAACAAAATTGACCCGTTCGTAATCAAAAGACTCTTAAATTGACTCCTTTGAAATCAGAATACTCTTGACTTGACTCATTCGTAATCAAAAGACTCTTAACTTGACTCCTTTGAAATCAGAATACTCTTGAATTGATTCGTTAAACGAGTCTTTGATGATCCGTTCACTCACTTCAAATCCCCTTCACATGTGTCGAAACAGATTTTAAACACTCAATACCTCAATAATAAAAATGAGAACCCACAAACTTAGTCTCTAAGCCAGTACATGTACAATTTCCATGAACCGTTGGTGCACTTTTCCTCCAAACGATCTGAGATTCAACCAAGCTCAGTCCAAGTGTAAGTTACTCACTCATCTGCATGTGCATGAACATGAAGGCTATAATGCGCGATGGCGGTCCAAGGTCCCGAATACCGTCAAACCGGAAAAAAAACAATCAGAAGGTAGCAATCTCAAATCACCGATGCCCGATGAATCAGTCCTCCATTAGGCCGTGGGTGAATTTCCGCCAGTAGCTCCAAACGAGTCCTCCACTCTCCCTCGAGATTTCGGATCCAGTCCTCTCCTCACCTCTCGAAATTTTTGTAACCAATCGTAAACAAACTGTTCAGCAATTCAGTTCAGGCAGCAGATAAGAATTAATCTCTGTCAAACGTAATGCTCATCCAACCAGAAAAAAAATTATCATCCACCCTTATCTCCTTCACCGAACCCCCCCCCCCCCTCACTCAAAAAATTTTTTTTATCTCCACACACACCCCCGCAGCACAAACTCTCATTGGTTCAGAGCAGACGTATACAATTTCAACATTTTTCACAGAACTTAAAGGTACACTCTTGTTACAAAGCTTACATTGGCAAAACCTTTAAACCTTTTGTTTTAGGAGAGAGAAAGAAAGAAAGAAAATAAAATAGGAGAGAGTAAAAAAATACTAAAGAAACAAAATACTACAAACATAAAACTCACTATTTTGCCAGTGTTTTTTTATTTATTTTCTTTATAGCCATGAATTTTCAAAAAGGCTACATCCTTCCCCCACTTGAAAATAGCATGTCCCCATGCTAACCACTGAATCAGTAAACAGGAAATATTGGTTTCAACTTTACACTCTAGGGACTATACACGGCCATGTATTTAAATGTGACCAACACGACCGACAAAGAGCTTGAGAATTACACCATCAAACATGAGAATTCTCATTGTTGTGACTTCTAAGGGGAACACGTTGTGGGCTTGAACACACCTCACACCCTTTAGAGGTAACCACCAGCTCGCGAGTAGGTACTCCCAAGTTTGGGTAAGTAAACCTTGCCGGTGGTTTCCTTTCCCTATTAGACCTCCTCAATTGCACTTCATGCACAGGGCCCACATTTCGTCATACCCTCTCCCACATCCAACACATTCTGGATCACCTCCTATATGGTCCAACCCCTTCAGAGATTCCGACCTCACTATTTCTTCTTCCTGGCCAGCCGGGAAACCCCGATCATTCTCACCCAACTCTGGTACCACCTCCCTTCTTTCAGGAACCATCTCAAAATTTTCAACCACTCTCTTTTCTTTTTCAGTTACAGCTCTCTCCCCGTAAAATAGCGACGGTTCTCCATACAGAAACGGACCATAATCATATTCGGACTCAGAGTCAGAGTCAGATTCAGACCCGACTTCCGCTGCTCCCATCTCTTGAACTCCAAGCCCGTCAGAATCCTTCAATTTTCTCCCTATGAGCTTATTTCTCTTAGGAACATCACCACAAGGAGTCACCTTTCCTTCCTCCCTAACCCTCATGTGAGAGCTCACAGGAAGAATATGATCTTTATGCAAGACCTTCTTGTGTCCATCAGCCTTTTCTGGAGTCAGCTGGTATACAGGCAGATTTGTCAACTGTTTGTCTACCACGTAAATAACTGAACTCCAGCGATCAGCCAGCTTGTGCTTCCCCCTCAGACCTAAGTTCCTGATAAACACTCTATCACCAGGGTTAAGGACACATTCATGCACCTTCTGATCATACCTTCTCTTATTAGACAAATTCTTTCTTTCAGCCGCTTCAGCCGCCAGCTCATGAGCTGCTCTCAGGTTCCTCCTCAGATTCTGCACATACACCGATGGTGACACTGAACCGCCCCCTTCATTTGTTCCGAAACAAATGTCTACTGGCAAGCTAGGCTCATGCCCAAACATGAGAAAATACGGAGAGTACCCCGTAGCCTCATGCTTCGTACAGTTATACGCATGTACTAACTGTGGGATGTACTGACTCCACTGGGCTTTCTTTTTCGGATCCAGGGTACCCAACATATTTAGGAGCGTCCGATTAAATCTTTCCGGATGGGGATCGCCCTGAGGATGGTAGGGAGTAGTACGGGACTTAATCCCCAACACGGCAAGCATATCTTTCACCAGACGACTCTCAAAGTCGGGACCTTGATCCGAATGAATCCTGGTTGGCAGACCATAATGTACAAAGTACTTCTCACACAGGATTTTAGCCACTGTCAAGGCCTTTTGATCTCGTGCAGGAAAAGCCTGCGCGTAACGAGTAAAATGGTCTGTAACAATTAACACATTACTCACATTACGGCTGTCGGCTTCAATAGTCAAGAAGTCAATGCACACAAGATCAAGAGGCCCTGAGCTCTGCATGTGCTGCATGGACGCTGTCTTACGGGGCAAAGTCTTTCTCACCACACATCGTTCACAACCCCTACAATAGTGTTTCACTGCCTCCTTCATACCAGGCCAATAGAACCTGTCCTTTACCAAGGCATATGTATTGTCAAACCCAAAATGGCCATTGTCATCATGAAGAGAGTTCAGTACATCACTACGAAGCACAGGTGGAAGTACTACTTGCTGCCGTCTATGCCCGCCCTCAGGAGTGACCACTCTATACAGCAATCCATTTGACACTATCAGATTTCCCCACTCCCTCTTCCAAAGATGAAATTCAGGCAAGTCACAGACCACGCTATCATAAGGTTTGTTCTGACTGATAGCCAAGATAATCTTATTCAAACATGGGTCCTGCCCCTGAGCCTCCCTCAAATCAGCGTCTAAATTCCTTGCCAGTGTTGGGGTAAAAGACACTACATTGCCATGAGCCTTGGTAGCCTCACTCTCCAGAGAACTCTCAAAAGGGCAGCTCCCTACCCTCGCTGTCTCCCCAGATGCCGCTGCCTGGCACAAAGATCGCACCCCAGATTCTGAAATCTCCTCCCAATCTCTTCCCTTAACCTCACAAAAGTACGGACGACGCGATAAAGAATCAGCATCCACATTTTTCCTTCCCGGCCTGTACTTAAGGCTGAAACTGTACGTAGACAACGCCGATAGCCATCGGTGTCCCGTAGCATCCAACTTGGCCGAAGTTAGGAGGTACGTGAGGGGATTGTTATCAGTCCTCACCTCAACTCTCCCTCGAGATTTCGGATCCAGTCCTGTCCTCACCTCTCGAAATTTTTGTAACCGATCGTAAACAAACTGTTCAGCAATTCAGTTCAGGCAGCAGAGAAGAATTAATCTCTGTCAAACGTAATGCTCATCCAACCAGAAAAAAAATTATCATCCACCCTTATCTCCTTCACCGAACCCCCCCTCACTCAAAAAAAAATGTATCTCCACACACACCCCCGCAGCACAAACTCTCATTGGTTAAGAGCAGACGTATACAATTTCAACATTTTTCACATTTTCCCCCTGAGGTCGACGGTATCGCCGGCGATACCAGCTCGCTTTTTTTTTATCAGTGTAAAAGAAACTCATAAATACTCTGTTGACTTTGATTTTCCATAGGAGTTTCATACATCAATCGATTCTGTTAAATGTGTATTATTTTTGTGTATACTCACAATAAAAACAAAGTGTTGTGCTTTTTGCCAAATAAAGAAAAATAAACACGAAGCGAGTTCTGCCTTCTCTCTGCCAGTAAAGTCCATTCTGAAACGCGTCCGAAAATGAACTGTAGCTCAGCGAATACTCAGTCAAACAGGCATACAGACACACAGGCATGACGCTTGAATTCTCTTCTTTTAAATGAAGTAATTTATATAAAAAACAAATATTCTCATCTTGTGAAATCTGTATTAAAAGAGAGTGATTCCAGTCGACCTAATTACAGCTGATTCAGATGTAATGTGACTCCGCCCACGGAGAGCGTGCGCTTTTCAAATGCAAATGATTGAGGCAATCCGCGCAATCCTGTGAACGCCCCCATCAGCTCGAGAAAACACACAAGTTTATTCAGATCATTACTTGTTTACACCGTCTTGCAGCGCTGTGAGGAATAATAATAATGGAAAATGTCCCTCAGAAGTGCGGGTATATCGAGGAGCGAGCTGAGGAATACTAGTAAGTTTTTTTTCCTTGTCACGTGAATTTCTTCACGTGGGTTTCTGTTTATGAATGAATGAACGGCAGAGATGCGCGCTGTTTACCACAGCTGGCAAAGACAGTTTAAATTTAAATCGCGTGTGTGAATGAATGATGATGTTTTAGCAAACTGTATTGCTATACTGAGATGAGTAAAAATCGACTGAAATATGTTGAAATAAAATGTAGGCTATTTGTATAAGCAACGTATTAAACTGCAAATTAACAATATGCCCTAATATTTCATGAAAACAACGTTACAGTCAGGCAAAATATGAAAGTTTATAAAGTTTAAGAAATATACAGTTTTTACTGTAGAATATACTGCCTCATCAAATAAGCTTTTGTTTAGCAATTTCTATATATAAAATATTATTTTTGTCAAAAATAAAGTCATCAACTAAGATGTTAGCTGTTCCAATGTTGGCTATATTCAAACTAATGAATACATAGATAAAATGTAGGCCTATAATAATTTTTTTTACAAAGAAAGAGTACACTTGAAATATTGTTGAAATTGTAATTATTGTTGTAATTGTAACCTTTTTAATAAAATAGCAAAACATATTTACAAGATAGATGTAAGCAAAATCTTAAATGGTCAATATAAGTCTTCTTCTAAATATATCTTTTGTCCTTGCATTGTGGCTCAGTCAGTTTCACACCTGAATGAATGGCTCATTATGCAGAGTCATTATGCAGAGTGGGTGGGACATTGTATTCTAAGGTGTAAACCACTCCTCGTTCACGCCCCCCTCGCATATTGGCTTTCCAAGCAAAACCTGTTTTACATCAATTTAAATCAATGTATGGTTTTATGTGAACGATAAAGCAAGACTATTTTCACATAATTTTGAAGAAAAACTATAGGCAACGACATCCATTAGTCAAAAGTCTTATTGCCACATATTTAGTATGTGTTTTTTGGCCTTATTTCAAAAACTTAAATTTTTAGTTTTTTCGATAACCACGCATAAACATTATTCTCTCAAAAATGAAAACATGTACATACATGTGGCTCACATATTATTGTAGTCCTGTTTGTGCTATATAGAGTGAATTTACACCTTTGCCATTAATATGTTCATAAGCAACTGAAAAAAGCACAAATGTCAGAGCATGTCAGAACACCCCCAGGGCCCAGAAAACCGCTCAGACTCCAGAGGGTTAAAGGTACACTCTTGTTACAAAGCTTACATTGGCAAAACCTTTAAACAAACATTTTGTTTTAGGAGAGAGAAAGAAAGAAAGAAAGTAAAATAGGAGAGAGAAAAAAAATACTAAAGAAACAAAATACTACAAACATAAAACTATTTTGCCAGTGTTTTTTTATTTATTTTCTTCATAGCCCTGAATTTTCAAAAAGGCTACATTAGTGTTTGCTAATCTAAGGGTAGAATAAATCATTTTGTGTGTTTTTGAGGTCCTTCAGCAACTTCTATGTAACATCTGTATTGTTTGCTCAAGAGATGCCCAAATTTCTTTAAACGTCATTGTTGCAGTGGCCTCATTCTTCACAAAAACATCATACTGTATTTCTTTATTTGTTTCTCTGGTCTTTTGTGTGAATGTGTATTTCAGAGGGAGACAACCTGGTTTTGTTGTGACAGTTCTTTTCATTTCTGTCCTAATAGACTCCAGAGATGTCCTACCATTCTCTTGGGATATGTGTTTTTACTGCGGTTTGTTATGCAGATCTTTCAACATCAGTGCTAATTTCTAGTTACAGCACTTGTGAGCTGTTAGGAAACCATCCATTATATTTCTTCCTTGTTCTTTCTGTTTTTTTTTTTTTTTCATTTTCATTCTTGTCCTCTTCATCTCCTTTACAAGCCTCACAGTACAAAAAAAAAAAAAAAAAAAAAAACACCTGGACCAACAGACTTTGTTAAATTGCTGAATGTAGCTTAATATTTGCAATTAAGCTCACCCTCACACCCACGCTCACGTTCTGTCATTTACGTCCATTGCATAATGACAAACAGTCATTGCAGGTTAAATTAAAACGGGTATGGAAAGCTGTTTTATTAGATTTTACATTTGCTGTCATATCTGTGACAAAAGGCCTAAGAAAGAAAAGAAAACAAGGGAAGGAAAGAAAGAAAGAAAGAAAGAAAGAAAGAAAGAAAGAAAGAAAGAAAGAAAGAAAGAAAGAAAGAAAGAAAGAAAGAAAGAAAGAAAGAGCTAGTGAAGTTTTAAATTATCTGTTCCTTTATGCAATGTTTGCATTTATCTCATCTGAACCACATTATTAGGATCGACTGCCAACCTTGAATCCAACCTCCCTGAACCCAGATTTGTTCTTGCAGTCTGTGTTCATTTGGTCTCAGCAGTCCAGTTGAATTCTCCTGAATACTGTGCCGCCAAGTCCTCCGTTCTGAAAAAGAATTGTTTAGAATTAAAATGAGCGTATAGGCTAGGGTTAGGTCACCCCAGAAACTCATTTGTCTTTCCTGTGATGTCATCAGAAAGTGCTGCAAAAAGTGATGGGCTGCGTTCGAAACCGCATACTTCCCTACTATATAGTAGGGGAAAAGCAGTAGGCAAGCGAAAAAATATGTACGAATCCTTAGTATTCATAAAAGAGTAGGCGAGAATTACCTGGGTGACGTACTGATTCTTGCGAGATTCGGACGGGCGTATACTTATAGTGTGTTCGAATATGCCTACTTTCCTACTATATAGTAGGAGAAAACAGTACGTGAAAGGAGTAGTATGTTCGAAACATCAGTATTCATAAAAGAGTAGGCGAGAAGTTCCCGGATGATCTACTGCTTCCGCCCAGATTTTCAAGAGCTCAACCAATGGATACTTTTCTATCCCAGGAGGCCACGCGAGAGGATACGTCATAATCGAACATCACGGAGATTAGCGACGTGGGTGCTTTCAAATGTGAGTAAACACGGTTCCTTGTGTTAAAATCGCATGTGTTGAACTACTGTAGAGTAAACTGTTGAATTGTTGAAGGTGTAAAGACGTTAGACCGTATAGTATAGTTGTGATTTTGCTGTAAAAACACGTTTTATTATGTATAGGCTATACATAATAAAACGTGTTTTTACAGCAAAATCACAACTATACTACATGGTCTAACGTCTTTACACCAATACTTTTAGAAGATTTTCCTCTCAGATGTAAATAGACATTTAAAATGAGCATCTTTAATATGTATATGGTTTATGTAAATCCATTTTGGAGACGTAAACGTGTGCTTACTGGAGCTCCCTTGATAGATAGCTATCTATCAAGGGAGCTCCAGTAAGCACACGTTTACATCTCCAAAGTGGATTTACATAAACCATATCTTAACGCTCATTTTAAATGTCTATTTACATCTGACAGGAAAATCTTCTAAAAGTATGCAGATGAGCACATCACAACATGAAATAGACATCTGAGTGGTGAATGTCTGCTATTAGAGAATTCACTGTTGTCAACACTGCTTAGATAAATGATCTGTAAGGAAGGTAAATAAACAAATCTATAAAGTAAACATAAGTTATATATTTTATTTGTACTGTTGATAAATTGAGGAACATTTATGTTGGATAAAAAGTGAGTTAACACATCAGCAACAACCTCAACACGTAAATGTAGTATTGAGCTCATAAATCACAGAGGTAACGTGAATCTTGTCTGGATGTTACAGGGTCAGAAGAACAGATGTGTGTTTATCCGGTGGAGAGTGGCTGAAGAAGGCTTTGAGTGAGTATACTACAGAAAGGAATAACAAAATCTATTTAAATATTAAGTTGTAGTTTATTTTAATTATTATAATTTCAAACAAAGCTATTACAACACTTTTCTGATTCTTGATTTCTGTGCATTTGCTGCAGATCTTTTGTAGTGGAGCAGGAACTGCAAAGGAAGATGATGGCTGCATTTGTGGGGGAAAAAAGGGTATTTTAGGGATCTTACTAAAATATAAAGTAAGATAATGTTGGTACTTTTGTACTTCTAATACAATCAAATGACATTGTGCTGTTAAAATGACTACTTTTGTATTATGTTTGTGTATTTTTGTAGGATCTGAAATGTCAGCAGACTGGTGTGAGCACTGAGGACGAGGAGCCCAGAGCTGAATCCGGGAAACGGTGCCATGGATGAGACCCTCCATCACTCCACTGGCCCTTATTGCCTCAGATTGTGAAGCACAGCGCAGCGCGCAACAACCTCAGGCACAAAGGCACGGCTCACCTCTGGCGGTCAGCTGCTTCATCAGAATAAAGCTGAAGAATGAGAACTGCTGTGTTGAGATGGCAGTAGGATGTGGGGTTCACCACCTGTAAATACATGATTGTAGTTTGAATAAAGTTTCATGTGTTGTTGACTTGTATATGCATTTGTTTATTGATGGTTACTTTTATTTGTTGTTTTACTAATTTATTCATGTTTCTTATTGTTGTCAGTAAATAAAATATAATTATTTAATTAATGCATTAATTCATTGCTTGACTGACAGTGTATTCATGCATAGCTATGTCATATGACAAAACAAATGACATTTTGCAGTTTTATTAAATTATATAATTTTCAGTAAAACAAACTTAATATAATTAAGTATTGGCCAGCATTTATCATTATTATTTTGTGTAAGTTTTGGGTTGGGCTAGCAATACAATTTGTTCTGGGGTAATATACAATTTTAAGGAGTGATACTTACATTTTTCGAGTATAAAATCAAGTTTTCTCCAAAGGTGAGATCTTCGAGCAGCTGCCCATCTCCTTTGTGCAAACATTACAAAAGCTTTGGAAAACCATTCTAGGTAGGGCTGTCGAGTTACTGATGTTGTGAGGTGTTAGTGCACCTGTCGCTCATATAATTTTTTTTATTGCCAAAATTAGTTACATACAAGATCAGGGAAATATACCATGGTTGTATATTTAACAATGAACAATCATAATGATAAAAAAATAAAATAACAAATATAATGGGTTTGCATAAATCATAATATGAGATTTTATACACAGGAAAAAAGAACAATGACAAGGTTAAATATCTTTAAATAATTCATCATAATACAATTTTTTTTTATTTTTTTTATTTACACGGCTGAGGGATGAAATGAGAGGTAAATTTAACAAGAAAAAGAGGGAAACAAAGGAGATTTAAGCCACTTTTGCTTGTGGGTGTAAAATTGTGGAAAAAATAAAGAAATTAACATATTCAAGAGATGACGATTTTGGGTTTTCGTAATAAAAAGTATATTGTTAAGAATAAAACTTCCCTCTCTCCCTTCATCAGGTATACAGAATATACTACTGTTGAAATTGAATTATTCAGCAAGGATACATTAAATTGATTTAATTTTTTTTTTACTGTAAATACATTTATATGTATTCCAGAATTTCCAGATAGCCTACTTGTTTTTTTTTATTTATTTATTTTTATTAATTTGTTACCCAAACAAATAATAAATCAATACAGCAATACCAAATAAGGGCAAAATAATAACAAAGATTTATTAATTTGTCACTAATATGAAACCCTTAAAAAAAAAAAAAAATTAAGTCCAAATAACAGTCATTGTATCAAAGTGTAAAATAAAGAGGGGAAAAGATTTTGTTCAGTTGTATAAAAGATAATTCACTCCTTGTACAATTCAGTATCCAATAGCCCTCGATTTCAGAATTATTTACCTATTCTAAATTATCACCCAAAAAGTATTAAACCACACCTTTCAATGGAGTACAAGATAACTATGGAGTTAATACTGTGCCATAATTAAACAAACAAATCCAGCATTTTGTAAACAAACTATGTGCAAGTAAATTTGAGAGAAAATGCAGTGGAGTAACAAATATGTATTGTGTTTTACGAATATAAATAAATGAGCCTATAATATTTCACAAATAAATACAACCCATCCTACAAATTGCATGTAACCTTTGAACAAATACCAAATCTAGTGCATATATCTGTCTGTTATGATTGTGAGACACTTGGCTTTTTATGAGATTTCTTGGCTCGATTTTCTCACAAATGTGTCCAGGCAGATTTTCTCACAAATCCAGATGAGCAACTTCCTCTTCTAAAACAGTAGATGGCGCTAAGATAGGGGATTAATTTAGCACTAGTCTCCCGGGAGAAGCACTGATTTCTCCCGGGCGAAATTTGCCTTTGACAGAGCTGAGGAAAATGACCAGGGAACAGTTGTGTTTATGTCTTACTTTATCTATAATTAACTTTTTTAAGGTTTTCTTTTGCAAAATGTTTATTACATATCTAGATAGAAATCCGGTGTTCACTTACGTTCCGTCCAAGGAAATGACGAAGCAATGAAAAATGATCATTTACGGCACGAACAGAACAGTACGGAGCCCGGGAAGTCACCTGTGGGAGAAAAAAAAAACAATCCGTGGCGACGGTTTTGCAATCCGTCCGCTCAGTTTATAAACCGTACTCACAAATTCTCAAACTGTTCCCTCGGTTTAACAAATCATGCCCACGGATTAATAAACCGTACCCACGAGTTTCTAATCCACACTCTCAGATTTGTAAACCGTGCCTACGTTTTCGCAATCTGTTGGGGTTTGTAATATGTAGTCAGCTATGTATAGGCCTACATGTAAATGTGACAGGGTGATATTTTATCTACCCATTTACCCATCACACTATCTCTTAAAGATAATTTTCAATGCGTCATTTCTCCTATCCATACATTTGGCAACGGCTTAAATTGTGAAATTCAATTCTCGCCTTTGTAATAAGATGTGCTCCACATTTTCCACTGTGCTTCCCTGTAGTTTTGCACTGTCAGACAAGCTTGAGGGCAGTTTCTGTACATGGAAGAGCCAAGAGCATTGTCTTCAGCATGCCACGGCCATGATAGAGACCCACTTGGGAGGCTTAGCTTGCCTCCAGCTTTGATTCTTGTCAGGGGTAAAAGGTATTGAACAGGAGAGAGAAAACAGAGAAAGTAAGAGCTTGAGGGAGGAAAAAACAAGAAAGACTCAAAGAAAGAGAGAGAGAGCAGAAATACACTGGGTTATAACAGAATGACCGTTTGCTCTTTGCAGGGTTCCCGCGGGGTCTTAAAAAGTCTAAAATTCTGAACTTTAAATTTAAGGCATTAAAACGTCTTAAAAATGGCCAGATTTTTATCCGCGTTCTTAAATTTCATTTAGTCAGGTCTTAAAATGGCTTTACCCTCGTTCATTTCCAGAAACACTGGCCGCAGAAAGTTATTACAAAGTAGCAAAAAAGTATCTAGTCGTAGCCTAGGGCTCTCCAACACGTCGCTCGTAAGCTCCAGTAGCTTGTGGCCTGATTTGAGGGAGCTCGCCAACAGGCCGTTCACATATCACGTCTTTTGCACGCTCAAGTTCGTTCTCATAATGAGGCGCTCATTTTTTTCCAGGCGCAGCGAGATAAAAAAAAATATCTCAACTCTTCAGAATCCCGCAAACGCACCGCAGGTCATGTGACAAGAACCAACCAATCAGCTTCGCTCTTTCCGTAACAGCATTGAAAGCTCAGTCAACAGGAAGGATGGGGGTGCACCCAAACACTACGGGCGTTTTTCTCTTCTCCGTAAATAAATCTTGTAGTAGAGCAACAGCAAGCGTTTTTTGGTCGTGGAAATCCATTAGCCACTAAAACTTTTTTGTCATTGTGGAGAGCGCAGTGCATGGTTGCATAGCAACAACAGACGCCACGGGAAAATTGGACCGAATTTTACTATTAATAATAAAAGATAAGCTAAAGTGCATTGCAAATGTCAGTAATTTATCTTTTTTCACTCATTCTTTTTTATAAAAAAAAATTATTTAAAGTCTGAAATATGTGAGTTTTTATCATTTTATAAAAACCTTTTTTGTCAAAACTTTATTTGAATTTGTACATGTTAGTACATAACATGTTGCAAGACACTTTTAAAATCTGGCTATCATTTTTAATGGTATTATTTTAATGTTTATGTAAACAAAAAGTGCATATTGATGCAAATTTTATTTGTTATTTGCTGGTTTTTGACATAAAACTTGGTGAATTGATTTAATTGTGTAGTAGTACTTTTTGAACAGGATTCTGTGATAACGTGATCATTTTTGTTACTATAATCATGAAATGAAATGTTCATGCCATTTCATCTCTAGTTATGATCAACTAAAATCAACTAATGATGTGTTTTTTACAGTATAATATGCAAAGTACAATTTTCTATAAAAAAATGATATCTGATTCTGTTCTTTTCTCTGACACACGTTGTTGGGTGTGGAAGGTTACTAATGTGATTGCTTTATCTGTAAATTAAATTAATGCTGTTTCAATTACTGAATTCATTAAAATAAAATGAATTCTTTGATTTGAATTTTTTTTGGCAATGCGTCATTTAGGTGTCTTAAATTCAGTAATTTCACTTAAATGGCAATTAATAGGTAATTTTCATTGCCAATAAACGAGCTTGATAAAAATGATCATTCTAGAAGAACATTTCAGATGGCACTTAGAGGCTTTTGCATCTGAACTCTTCATATATATATATATATTCCCTCCCATCTCTCACTTCCTGTCTAGCTACTGTCCTAGAAGGCGAAAACACCAAAAATATATATTTTTTAAAATAAAAAATAAAAAATATATGTAAATACAATTATGGTATATTGCTTGTATGTTTCGAAGACACTCGTAATGATTTTGTAATGTACTTGTAACACAAATAAAGTACACTTTAATATCACTAATCAAGCATGCAATTAGTCCCTAAACAGGCATATACTTAAAGTATACTTGAAGTTGGTTCAATTTAGTACACAAAAGTACACTAAATACACTTAAAGTTATGCTTTACTACTTACAATTAGTTGTTTCAAAATAGTACACTTCAAGGTAACTAATCATTAACACACTTGAAGTATACTGATAATTAGTCTGGCTGCAAACTTAGCTTTTTTTTCACCAGGGAAGGGAACACATTTCCTCTGTCTGACAGCTGGATGATGCCTGCTGTCATTCAAATGTGTCATCATCGTTTTGATGAATTCAAGAGCATTTTAAGTTTCCTTGGTGAGTGGATGTTGTTTTAAGTAGAACACATTTTCTTGCTGAAAAATGAGAGGAGGAGATCTGGTTCAGAAAACAAAAGGTTTAAGGGGATTTTATGTAAGTTAGATTTATGTGGTTGTATTTTTCAAGAACTCCTCATTTTCTGCACCTGTTAGCATTTTCTGAATAACAGGTTCATTTGTACATTCTAAAAATGCATGTATATTAATCCGGCATTTGGGAGTGAAGTTTGTTTCCACAGAACGGCTCCGACATATTAATTGTGTGGGCTGTTATTTTCCCCACTTTTTCTGTGAGCTTCTGTCTTTTTGATTTCACCTCATTTCAGCCCACAGGATCCTTTGTACTACTTCTGTCTCATTCACTCCCCCCCTTTTGTTCTCCTCTCAGTCTCTGTCTCCTGGTTGGAGAATAAGCTTTTAAGTTCTTTTGTTGTTGGTGTGTTTGTAGAGGGAGCTGTGCGGAAACTTGGACAAGACCAGAACAAACAGCAATTGCTTCATCTCCCCTGTCTGAACTTCACCCCCACTGTAACCACACACACACACGCAAGGACACAAAACATTCTATGTATCTCACAATGCCTCCCACAATCAATCAGCCATTACACAATTACACAAACTAACCTCATCAAGATGACAGTGATCAACCGCTCAACACAGACCTGTGAAAATCCAATTATCAATCACTATCAATCACTCTCCCCGAGGGGCCTCCTCTCCTCTTTTACACAGTCTTGTTATCATCTTTGTGGTGTATTTTGTTCACTTGCAACACTGGCAATATTGTTATAATCCTTCCAGTCGCTTCATGCATGTTATGTAGCATAAATGATCTCAGCTGTGTCTTTTGAAATCCTGAAATAAGCATGGACAGTCGTTTTCATTAAATCGTAAATTAAAATCCCATTTCCCCTGCAGGTTTCATTGAATAAGTTGGATGGTGGCCTATCTGGGAACAACGGCTTTCAATCAATTTCCGACAGCCTTTTATTGTTTGCTGATAAATTCCCCGCTAAATGACATATAAGGACTATAACAACTAAACAAAGCCTGTAACTATAATGTCAGAAATAAACATGTTGCATGTTTTTATCCAATAAGCAAATGAGATTTTAAACTGTGAAATTGTGTTCTCTCAATTTAATAATGAGATCTAAATCTCTTTCAAGAACCAATAGCCTTGCAAAGTATTGCAAAAACACGACAAATGAACAGTGACTGCATTATAATTGCTCTTCCTCAAAATATAAGTTTGAAAAGAATAACTTAAATTAAAATATTATTCTAACTAACAATGCTTATATGAGAAGTTCGGTTTTTCTGTTTCTATTGGATTTTCTTTTTGCTTCATTTTCTTGTTCGAGGTAATGTTCAGCGCTTCTTTGGGTAGTTAATTTGCACTTTGTTTGATGCTTAAAGGATTTCTTCTCAAACTGTACAGCTACACCTGTTTTACTACATTTACTAGATTTTAAAATTACTCTTATGCTGAAAGTGTGCTTGTCATTTAGCCCCAGCATTAAATTGCATGAAGAGTGATATTGACTAAAATTAATGAATATTAAATTGAAAGGATATGTTCATAAACAGACACAAACTATGAAACATTTACATTACATTGAGTGAAAAATAAAGTCTGAAGTTACAGCACTGGCAAATGTATTTGTCATAATGTTATATTTGGAACAACAATCATAAAACCTGTATAAGGAAATGTTTGCTTGTATGTTTTTTTTTTTATTATTAAATCTTAACCTTGTAGGGTTTCTCATCTTTTCTCAAATCTCATCTTAACCTTGTAGGGTTTACTACACTGACAATAGATTAAAAAAAAAAAAAAAATTGCTCACTTTTATCTTAACTTCACCAATTTTGTTATTTTATTGTCACAATGTTGGTAGTACTGTATATGTAAATTAACAATGTTTAATCATTCTCCATGTTACTTAGGCAGAAATTCCCATTTATTTGTCACCAAATCAGATTGAACGAGGTTGAAACAGGTTTATTAACAAAACGGAACTGACAGAACGGCAGTGTCTTTCAGTTTTTCTGTCTGTTTGGCCTAAAACACTGTGTTCGTTCTCATCCAGTTTGAAATGTTGATTACAAACAGAACGGTTTTTCAGATTTTCTGTCACGGTGTTCTCTCCATATTTACAATTCTTTACAGTCGTTAGCCACTGCCTACAATATGTTGGACCTTTCACTGGAAACCAAAAATAACTCACTCCCACTTATCGTTTACTCTTTGAATTCTTGCACCTGTGAGTAATACAAGTCGACACCATGACGAAAAGTTTTCAAAGTATTTCCTACCAAAGCAAGGTGGTATTTGGCTCTGGTCAAACAAAGCAGACTGGTGGGAGTAGCCTTGTGCACAAAATTATGTAAATGCATAATTATGTTGAATGCTGATACAAGTTTAAATAATCAAATATTTGAATATTTCGTGTAATTTTGCTAATTTTTTTAAACAAATAATAATTTGGTTGACTCAATGCCATTTTAGATTTTAACTGAAATGAATGAATCTTACATTATGAAATATTGACTAAATCGACAGGATATTTTCATAAACAGCCTATGTAAAAATTATTGGAAAGCATGCAGCTGAAAGTCATACCCATGTGAAAGCACAGTGTAGCGGAGGCGTGCTACAACTTCATAATACCAGAGCCCGTCTACGGAGTGCCTTGGCACTTCCTATTAGCTCCATTGTATCGATCTTGGTTGCAGTTCCATTAGAATTCCACTGGAGGTGATCGCGGGCGAGTGCAGACTGAATGGGAGTCTATGGGGCTAGACGGCTAAATTTGTCTCTTTCACCTGATTGCCGTTGAGAAATCTCAGATTTTATTGTAGGTTTTGCAAGTTCAACATGGGTTATAGGTCGAAAATTGAATGAATGAGTACTTATGTCCTTTCGATTTCTTACAGGTTGAGTTGTTGTTGCCCATAACACGCTAGCATTCTGCTAATGAACGCTGATTGGTCAGTGAAGGACTGATTACGACCAGAGATACCGCTTGATGGCATCGTGGGATCCGAAGCGGGACCAGAAACAAACAAAACAAAAACTCTTCTAGCACCTGTATTTACCTGTGTCAGATGTGTTGTCGATGCCTCGAGAGAAAAGAAAGTGCAGAGCGCGAAAGCACCAAAGCGACTGAAGGATTGCCGTAAAGCAGTATCTCTGGTCGTACGATGTGTATGACGTCATTGACATTTTAAAATACTTTTTAAAGCAAATAAGTGACTCTAAAAAATCTAACAATCTGACAATTCTCTTCCTATTAGACATTCTCTGATAATACGCTCTGATATATTGAGGCAGCCAAATATGGATGGGATTCCGGTCAGAGAATCAGGGGTCGGAGAATAGATTCTTCACAAAGATACATCCCCTCCTTGAACTGCCACCTTAACGTGGTGGAGGGGTTTGAGTACCCGAATGACCCTAGGAGCTATGTTGTCCGGGGCTATATGCCCCTGGTAGGGTCTCCCAAAGCAAACAGGTCCTAGGCAATGGGTCAGACTAAGAGTGGTTCAAAATACCCTTTATGAGACAAATTAAATCAAGGACCGTGACGTCGCCCGGTATGGCGCAGCCGGGGCCCCACCCTGGAGCCAGGCCTGGGGTTGGGGCTCATATGCGAGCGCCTGGTGGCCGGGCCTCCCCCCATGGGGTCCGGCCGGGCTCAGCCCGAAGGAGCGACGTGTGGCCGCCTTCCTGTGGGCTCACCACCTGCAGGAGGGACCGTAAGGGGCCGGTGCTGAGAGAATCGGGCGGCAGTCGAAGGCGGGGGCCTCGACAACCCGATCCCTGGACACGGAAACTAGCTCTAGGGACGTGGAATGTCACCTCGCTGGCGGGGAAGGAGCCTGAGATTGTGCGTGAGGTAGAGAGGTTCCGACTAGAGATAGTCGGGATTACCTCTACGCACTGCTTGGGCTCTGGAACCACACCCCTTGAGAGAGGATGGACTCTTCACCACTCTGGAGTTGCCCATGGTGAGAGGCGGCGGGCTGGTGTGGGTCTGTTTATAGCCCCCCAGCTCAGCCGCCATGTGTTGGAGTTCACCCCGGTGAACGAGAGGGTCGTTTCCCTGCGCCTACGGGTCGGGGATAGGTCTCTCACTGTCGTGTGTGCCTACGGGCCAAACGGCAGTGCAGAGTACCCAGCCTTCTTGGAGTCTCTGGGAGGGGTGCTGGAAAGTGCTCCGACTGGGGACTCCATCGTTCTACTGGGAGACTTCAACGCCCATGTGGGCAATGACAGTGACACCTGGAGGGGCGTGATTGGGAGGAACGGCCCCCCTGATCTGAACCCGAGTGGTGTTCAGTTATTGGACTTCTGTGCTAGTTACAGTTTGTCCATAACGAACACCATGTTCAAGCATAAGGGTGTCCATCAGTGCACGTGGCACCAGGACACCCTAGGCCGTAGGTCGATGATCGACTTTGTGGTCATTTCATCTGACCTGCGGCCGTATGTCTTGGACACTCAGGTAAAGAGAGGGGCGGAGCTGTCAACTGATCACCACCTGGTGGTGAGTTGGATCCGATGGCGGGGGAGGAGGCTGGACAGACCCAAGCGTACTGTGAGGGTCTGCTGGGAACGTTTGGCCAAGACTCCTGTCAGAGAGATCTTCAACTCCCACCTCCGGCAGAGCTTCGACCAGATCCTGAGGGAGGATGGAGATATTGAGTCCGAGTGGACCATGTTCTCCACCTCCATTGTCGAAGCGGCCGCTCGAAGCTGTGGCCGTAAGGTCTCCGGTGCCTGTCGAGGCGGCAATCCCCGAACCCGGTGGTGGACACCGGAAGTAAGGGATGCTGTCAAGCTGAAGAAGGAGTCCTATCGGGCCTGGTTGGCTTATGGGACTCCTGAGGCAGCTGACGGGTACCGGCAGGCCAAGCGAACTGCAGCCCGGGTGATTGTGGAGGCAAAAACTCGGGCCTGGGAGGAGTTCGGTGAGGCCATGGAGAAGGACTATCGGCTGGCCTTGAAGAGATTCTGGCAAACCGTCCGGCGCCTCAGAAGGGGGAAGCAGTGCCCTACCAACGCTGTCTACAGTAGAGGTGGGGAGCTGTTGACCTCAACTGGGGATGTCGTTGGACATTGGAAGGAATACTTCGAGGATCTCCTCAATCCCGCCGTCACGTCTTCCATTGAGGAAGCAGAGGCTGAGGGCTCAGAGGTGGACTCGTCCATCACCCAAGCTGAAGTCACCGAGGTAGTTAAGGCGAGACACGGCAGGCAAAAACATCGTTTTTTTTTTACTGGTCAATTTTGAGATTTGTGGATATTTGTCTTCAATAACATGTGTTCTTTCAGACTTGTGTTGAAAAAAAGTCCGAAATACACATTTAGGTCTTTATTTTATTACACTTTGCCTGTTTGCGTCTGTAGATTTCTCATAAATTCAACAAAAGTTGGCGTTCTTAATCAACATGCTGCTCCGCGATCTCTGCCGGCACCCTTTCATCACAAGCACCGTTAGGAAGCTCTCTCTCTTGTGTACAATCCTGTCGGATCCAAATATGGTCATTTCCTTTTTATCAGCAACCAATCGCGAAAGTAAAAGGGCTGAATGCGCAATCTCATTGGCTGATGAAAAATCTTTAAAGCCCGTTTTCTCAAAATGACTTTTCTCTCATACTCTAAGTTCGAAATCTCCACTTCAGTAGCACCTATATACACCAAACCTTCCAGTCTTGTACCTAGTTATATTATGAAGACATTTACAGAGGGATTTGTAAATATATTATTCCTAGCCTGATTTATATAACATTTTATTCCAAAAAACATGGCGAAAATCATTTTTTTAAGGCTATTGACAGTATTTTCTGATTTACAGGATAACAAAAGTAGATATCCATAAATCCCTCTGTAATTTTTTTCCCATCTAATATGTGAACACAATGAAAAAATAATTTTTAACCTGGCTTTATCCAATACTCAGATTTCGTTTTTTAAAATATATGCAAATTAGTGCATATTTGATTAGATATTGCCTAATTTGCATATTTAAACATCAAATTACAGAAAACTTGTAATACATTTTTTTCTCATCTTAATGTTGGTAATCAACTGGAAAAGTTTCATGGTGATATCTGCTAGTTAAAATTTTTACCCTATTCACCTGTAGTGTCTCGCCTTAAGAAACTCCTCGGTGGCAAGGTACCGGGGTGGATGAGATCCACCCTGAGTACTTCAAGTCTCTGGATGTTGTGGGGCTGTCTTGGCTGACACGCCTCTGCAGCATCGCGTGGCGGTCAGGGACAGTGCCTCTGGGATGGCAGACCGGGGTGGTGGTCCCTCTTTTTATGAAGGGGGACCGGAGGGTGTGTTCCAACTACAGGGGGGATCACATTTCTCAGCCTCCCTGGGAAAGTCTATGCCAGGGTACTGGAGAGGAGAATACGGCCGATAGTATAACCTCGGATTCAGGAGGAACAGTGTGGTTTTCGTCCAGGCCATGGAACACTGGACCAGCTCTATACTCTCCACAGGGTGCTGGAGGGTTCATGGGAGTTTGCCCAACCAGTCCACATGTGCTTTGTGGATTTGGAGAAGGCATTCGACTGTGTCCCTCGCGGCTGCCTGTGGAGGGTGCTCCGGGAGTATGGGGTCCGGGGTCCTTTGCTAAGGGCTGTCCTGTCCCTGTACGGCCGAAGCAGGAGCTTGGTTCGCATTGCCGGCAGTAAGTCAGACTTGTTCCCGGTGCATGTTGGACTCCGGCAGGGCTGCCCTTTGTCTCCGGATCTGTTCATAATTTTTATGGACAGAATTTCTTGGCGCAGCCAGGGGCCGGAGGGTGTCGGGTTTGGTGACAACACGATTTCGGCTCTGCTCTTTGCGGATGATGTTGTCGTGTTGGCCTCATCAAGCCAGGACCTTCAGCATGCACTGAGACGGTTTGCAGCCGAGTGTGAAGCGGCTGGGATGAGAATCAGCACCTCCAAATCCGAGGCCATGGTCCTCAGTCAGAAAAGGGTGGCTTGCCCACTTCAGGTTGGTGGAGAGTTCCTGCCTCAAGTGGAGGAGTTTAAGTATCTTGGGGTTTTGTTCACGAGTGAGGGAAGGATGGAACGGGAGATTGACAGACGGATCGGTGCAGCTTCTGCAGTAATGCGGTCGATGTACCGGTCTGTCGTGGTGAAGAAAGATTTAGGTCAATCCGGTCAATCTACGTTCCTACTCTCACCTATGGTCATGAGCTTTGGGTCATGACCGAAAGGACAAGATCCCGGATACAGGCGGCCGAAATGAGCTTTCTCCGCAGGGTGGCTGGGCGATCCCTTAGAGATAGGGTGAGAAGCTCGGTCACTCGGGAGGAGCTCAGAGTACAGCCGCTGCTCCTCCACATCGAGAGGGGTCAGCTGAGGTGGCTCGGGAATCTGTTCCGGATGCCTCCTGGACGCCTTCCCGGGAAGGTGTTCCGGGCGCGTCCCACTGGGAGGAGACCCCGGGGAAGACCTAGGACACGCTGGAGAGACTATGTCTCCCGGCTGGCCTGGGAACGCCTCGGTGTTTCCCCGGAAGAGCTGGAGGAAGTGTCTAGGGAGAGGGAAGTCTGGGCATCTCTGCTTAGACTGCTGCCCCCGTGACCCGGCCCCGGATAAGCGGAAGAAGATGGTATGGTATGGTATGGTATGGTATGGTATGGTACAAAGATACATTTATTGAACAGTCTTTGGGTTGTAATCTGAACCAGTTATTCTTTGGCAATGATGTCTGTATTAATGGTCTAAAGCACAGATACTCAACAGGCGGCCCGCGGGCCGCATCCGGCCCATCGGCATTCATTTTATGGCCCGCGTCATGAAAAAGATGAACGCACTTTTTTTTATAATTTGAGCTTAAAAGTTACGCGAATATTAGACAGTGTGATTTTTATCTATGTATATTGCGGACGGTCGATAATCCGTTGGTAGATTAATAAAAAATAACATTCATCATCGTCATTGTGATGTGTGTGAAATGTTTAGTGAGACTTTATATAGCTACTTGATATCTCCGAAATGTACCATTAACTTGCTAAGCGCAACAATAGCAAAACAAGCGGTAAAACTGTCAGGCAACATGTGTGTGCGGCACGCTATGCATAGCTCGTGCATTCAGAGATGCGTACTTTCACAGCTGATTCGGGTGACGTTAGAGCTGATCCGCGCATCTCTACTGCAGTGTGTAATTGGCCGATGATCCTCATAAAAACAAAACTTATTTTCAAAGTGTCAATGGGTTATAAACAGTAGCAAAAAGCGCTCCCATTACGATTACGAGCTGTCAACACGTCAATGAGTTCGCGACACACTTGCAAAACCTCCAGTTATAGGCTAACCGGCAGTTTTGTTCGGAACGGGGCACGGCTCGCATGAAAAACTGATCAAAGCTGCTTTTGAGCGAATTCTGACAAACTTAAAAGTTGCGACCCTGTAAAATGTCATCTAAAGAAAACATATAATAAATAATTGAACATTTGATGTAGGCTAATTGTCTATATTATTGGCCTAATCAATAATTGTTAAATATTGAAAATATAAAGATAATATATGAAGAGCTCTTTTCCAAAACGCGATAATAAACGCCATTTTTAAAGAAAGATTTGTGCTTTCTGTTTGAGGTCTCCGTGAAAGTTTGAAAGGCTTTTAGTGCCGCTCACGTCCGTAATGGAGAACTGTCACGTAACATTGTTTTTTCCTCATAAATGCAAACTCGAAAAATAAAAGGCAAAAGACTTTTTTTAAAATACAAACAAAAAAAGCGTTTATAGCGTTTTGGGGAAAAAAAAGATGGATTTATTGCGTTTTGAAAAGAAAAAAAATTAACTGTTTGAATATGAACTCTTTTTTTGTTGTTGTTGCTTAATATAATTAATATTGCTAGAAAACTGTTAATCCACTTTTTGTTCCATATTTTTTATTTCCATGTTCAGTATTAGCCTACTTTAAATAGGACAAAGACTAGCAAGACTTACCTAGCAAGGTTTTTTAATACTCTGAGTATGAACTCATTAATATCGCAAGAAAATTATTATCCAAATTAAATTTTTTATTTTATGTTCAGTATTACAGTATTCAGTAGAACAAAGACTAGCAAGACTTACCTAGCAAGATAGGTAATAAACTGAATTTCTATATAAGTAAAAACTGTAAATATTGTCAAAGTTTTACGATGCAAGTTGTAATTTGTGGCCCTTCACATTTAATATGGTTTAAATGTGGCCCCCTTGGCATCTGAACTTGAGTACCCCTGGTCTAAAGGAACAATAAAAAAATATAATTACAATCATATTCTGAGAATCATTTACACATTGGCATGATAGTCGAACAAATGCAATAAACAATGATTAAACACTCAAGTCTGCATCCTTAACAGTAATAACAGCCTTATCAATGCAAATAGTCATGATAAATTGTGCAATGATACATTATTAATGTAAACACATTGGTGACGCAGTTTAGAATACTGCCGATGCTAATACTGATTAGCGTGTTTCTCTCGCGGCAAATTACGGCCGCTACGGCACTCAAAACTTGCCGATGGTAACCGCAGAACGATCGCGGGACATCAATAGCATACATTTGATAATAATCTGCATACATATGCAGATGTACTTACATCAAGGCATAAACGCATTATACAGAGCATAGACAAGCATGCAGAGATGAACATTCACCAAATCGTCTTCCTGCGTTCCCACTATAATCAGTCCGTGTGGCCAACAACTTTGGTTCCTAGGACAGGCTTTCGTACACAGGTATGCTGGCATGTTTGTGGCTCTTGAGCCTTCACCCCAGTCTATGACCACCCCCCCTTCCCATGTTCACTCACGTCACATGTGCTCTGGGGATGTTTGTATTGAAATGTTGGATAAGTCTTGTGCTGAGCATTCATTAGTAGGATTAAATTACGAGACAGGGCGGCAATGAACTCTACCCAACCATTTCACATCTCTGCTCCTCTAATAGGTGCTCTATCAAAGATGTCTTATTTTCTTTGATAAATGATTTGAAAATCCTATTTGGACCTCAAAATATTGTATGTTATTAGGAAAATAGGCTGAATAAAAAATGACTCCGTCATCTCTTCTGCATATAGTGTATGCTAATGTTAACGTGAGGTTGTTTGAAGGTGGTTGAAGGCCGGGCACAGCACTCACTCTCTGCGTGCTGTAGTTGATCGGGTTGTTGATTTTACTGCTCTTGCCAGTTTATCAATAGACGCTATGTGTGCATTTCACCATTTCTCTTTTATTTCCCATTAGGCAGTAAACTAGCCATGGTAATGAATCAATAGGAATATTGACCTTTTTCATTTCCACGACGTCACATGGCACACGGGACTCTTTAAATACGGAGGAAATACCAATATTCCTGTAGTCGCATGACACAAATTACATACAGTGATGCTTAGAGGAATGCTAATACTTCCTTCCCTCACACACATGAAGGTGGATGGTTGGATGGATGGATGGATATGTGGGTGGGAATTCAGTGAAATGAAAGTGATGGATATTTTTTTTCCAGAAACAAACAACAAAATGTGAAAAACAAACAAACAAAAAACTAGTGCTTACGATGGATAGCTTATCACGAAGGGCAGAGAAAGCATTTGATCTAAATTCAATTGTTCTCAGAAAACAAACTGAACATGTCAATACTTTTATAGTGACTTTAGAATGATTCAACTATTATTTCAGTGAGACCGTATAAGTATGCTCTACAGGCTTATATGTTCTACAGCACAAGAAACATGTAAAAACACCAGGAGAAAGATGCCCAGGGTCCCTGATCACCTCCGTGAACAAGCCATAGACCTGCTGCAGGATACATGAGGACTGCAGATGTGAACAGAGCAATAAACTGCAATGTTCGTAATGTAAGACACATTAGACAGTGCTAAAAGGGAAAGACCTTGCAGTGCCAAACCACGTATAACCATATATCCTCCCCAGACATGTTTGAGAACTTGCAAGTGCCTGACAAATCTGCTGCAGTCCATGAAGATGAGATGAACTGTAGACCTTAAAGCAGCTGGTGCCACACCACATACTGACTGATACTTTTGAAATTGACACCTCATTTGACCAGGGACTCATTGTTCCATTTCTGTTCATCAAATGTCTGTCAAATTCATTCAGTTTGTCTCAGTTGTTCAATCTTTTTATGTTCATACAAATATTAACACAGTAAGAACTATACTCATATTTTTAATTAATCTTGATTATTCTTGCAATGTCAACAGGAACTTTTTATTTGCTATATCTATATAGCCAACATAACATTACCTGGTGATATACAAGTCAGCACAATTTAACAGCAATGTTCAGTACATCACAGAAATCCAAATATTTAAGGCCAGTTTGTCTGAAGAGCAAGTGACTGTTCCGTCAACTGGCCTGAAACTCTCATACTAGCCCCAGACCACTGGGCCATCCTTATAGTTGAGCCCTGCATCTGTTACACAGCAGATTGTTCAAATTCTCAAAATTCGTTTCTTTCTCATGCACACATAGACTTGATTTTCACACTACAGGGAAAGCCTGCAGCTGTAATCCTGCACATTTTCATAGCCCCAGAGAGCATCATATCAACACCCATTCTCTTGCTCATTTAATGCGTGTTTGTGTTTTTCTTTATTTTTTTAAAAAAAATGTATGATGATGACATTTGCCATTATGATTCAGCTGCCAAGTGTTAAGCCATTCTCTATTATCATATAAGATATTGCTAAGAATAGGAAAAAACATAGTGAGCAAAAACATCTCAGATAAATGCAGCTAAATTCTGTATAATTGAAAGGGAAAGTCTGAGGTTGCAGCAGTGGCAAATGTCTTTGTTTCTTGTTGATATTGTATGTGGATTACAACAACATTAATTTTATAGGATGCATTCTCTTGATTTTCTGTTTTGGGTTGCAAGATACTCTCTCAGGACTCAGTTATTATATTTTGATAGCAGAACGTATTTAATTTAGCAATTCCCCACTAAATGTCCTCTCTCCAAGAACATCTGGTCCTTTCAATTTTAATGTTTCATATTGCTGAAATCTCAAGTCAATGTCTTAAGGCGGGCATACACTGTGCGATTTCAGCAAGGTTACCAACTCACATCGTGTCACAACACAGAAGGAAACAGACAGGTGTATTAGTGTGTTTATTGAGCAGGTGAGAAACAGCAGGAAACAGACGATGGTGACTTAGCTTGTGAAGACTGAAGTGACGAAGTGACGAGTGAACAAGAAGACAGTAGTAATGTTCATTCCCAGCTCTAAGAGCCAATTCTTTGAGCCGAATATTTACTTGGGGAAGGACTTTATTTGGATGGGCACACCATGCGGCCAATCACATTGGAGGACAGACTAGGATCATACCAATATGTGAAAGGAAGGGGGGGACACGCTCCGAAGATAGCGAGCATAGTGGTATTACTACTATATTCATTACCTATAACTGTGTCTATTGTGCAGATTGTCTGTCATTCTCACTACTTTGAGGAAAGATTAATCATGGAGCAAGATTTGTTTTACCAACGTTTATGTTACACCAGTCATTCACATCAGTCATTCATGCTAGAGCTCGGCTTATGTATGCACTGTTATTGATAAAGTTTCCAAGTGTTCACCGCAATATATTACAAAAATACTAGTACAAGTAAATAAATAAATTAGTACAAGTAAAACAATCGGTTTGTTGATGGACATGCACTTGTTAATGCTGACGGTAAGGAATTACAGTTGCAACATCTCATAATGTACCTCATACTGAGTAGTGTATCACTGAGAAACGTCCTGCTTGAGTTGTCCCTGCGATGGAGGTTCGGGTTGAATAACTAGTTCTTCCAGTGTTTCATCATCGGACTCGCGCTCGCATTGTACTGTCTTTAGTTTACGGTGTACGAAGCCTCAGGACAGCTGACGTTGTAATGGTAATGGGCGTTTTTGTTTTTGATGTGCGCGCTGTACGCGGTAAACCAATCACAACAGACTGAGCTGTCTGGCCAATCAGAGCAGAGTAGCTCGCGGAAGGGTGATTTAGAGAGATTGATTCATTTGACGAGTCGTTTGAGAATCATTGAAAATGTGGCGATGTGCAAATGTTTATTATGAGGAAATTAAACAGGTTTTTTTTACCTTTGATGCATGTAAACCTGTTGTAGGAGACTCCAAAACAACATTAGGAAACTTTAAAATAGCATAATAGGGGCACTTTAACTCCTGTTGTCTCAGAGAATATGTGCCGAAAGCACGTCAGTTTTTACTTTCACTTTCTGTATAGTGAATAATTGACCGGGGTTTGAGACTTCTTCACCGGCATAACTCTCGCGCAATATTTGCACATTGCTTGTGTGATATCCGACTCACCTTCATGGTTTAAAAGGGAAAAATGTCCATGCGACGTGATAATTTTTCTTTATCATCAAATGCCAAATGATGGACAACGGTTCACATTTCCCGTGATAAAAAAAGAAATAAGAAAATATTTAATAAATGTGACCCTGGATCACAAAACCATTCTTATGTTGCACGGGTATATTTGTGGCAATAGCCAACAAAACATTGTATGGGTCAAAATTATTGATTTTTCTTTTATGCCAAAAATCATTAGGATATTAAGGAAAGATCATGTTCCATGAAGATATTTTGTAAATTTTTGTAAATAAAAACATTTATTTTTGTGAATAGATGCAGCACTATCGCCAATAGAACTGGACAACTTTAAAGGCGATTTTCTTAATGTTTCGATTTTTCTGTACCCTCAGATTCCAGATTTTCAAATAGTTGTAACTCGGCCAAATATTGTCCTATCCTAACAAACCATACATCAATGGAAAGATTATGTATTCAGCTTTCAGATGATGTATATATCTCAATTTAAAAAAAAAATTACACATAAGACTGGTTTTGTGGTCCAGGGTCACAAATGAGTAAATAAAGTGAATAGTGAAACAATTAACGATCAAGTAGCCTAAGCCTACAAAATTAATAAAAGAGGCGCCGGTGTAGGCTATACACATGGCTTATCCATTTTGAACTGGAGGTAAGCAACAGTTTGCTAAATTGCAGCTAGATTGATAGCTACAGAAATATCTATTATTTTTATTTCTTGCTGCATTAGAGATTAAATGGTTTAATTCTGTTTTCGCGCAGGCGCAGTGAGGGGAAAAACACTGAGTTTAGGGCAATAGGTTTGTAGCTCTGCTTCAACTGTGCGATATCCTCAGGAGGGGCGACCAACATTTCTGACATGCCAGTTGCACAAGTCACAATTCGGGTCAAAATCGGACGGAAATCGCACAGTGTATCGCCGATCGTCAGCTTGTTGTGTCCCGGGCTTTAAAAAAAGTCAAATAGCCTAATTTTTTTTTTTTTCTATCTCTACTAATTTCACAAGGACTAAGAGAAACAATTATAGGGAAACAGTCAATGACCTCTTTTATGTCCATAATAAACCATACCTTTACCAGATAAAACCTGCTTCAGCTTTTTGGGAGGTTTTTGATCCTATCAACCTCCAAGACACTGAAGGACGTGACTGTCAAGCTCAAACCTTCATTTTGTCCTAATGATATCATTCACCCGAGATTTTTTTAATTAATCATTGATTAGGCTGGGCCAGGTATGGTATCTCTGCAAGCGAACGACGTCTTGTGGTGACATCTCAAAGAGGCACAAAATCTCTTTCTCTGACCTTTACCATGACTGTTCCCTGCTGGTGGAATGATCTGCCTAACTCAACCAGAGCTGCTGAGTCCATAGCCACTTTCAAGAAACGGCTGAAGACGCTTCTTTTTCGACAGCACTTGATCCAGTAATACTAACACTTTCTCTTCTATTATTAAAAAAAAAAAAAAAATCAACATGTACTGCATTAGATTAAACTGAGAAGGGTCATAGCACTTGCATATTGTTGTCCTACTGTTATCAACAAGTGTCTCAAAACGGGCTCTGTCCCTGCCAATCTTAAAGTTGCTACGGTCACTCCTCTGCTCAAGAAGCCTTCACTAGATCCTTCTGGTTTAAATTTTTTTTGGCCTATCTCTGTCTTACCTTTCATTTCTAAGCTATTGGAGAAAATTGTGCTGGATCAACTCCAAGACTTTTTGTCAAATTATTGTATCTATGAGGTTTTTCAATCTGGTTTTAGGACTTCTCACAGCACTGAGTCCACCCTCCTGAGAGTGTTAAATGATATTTATCTCTCCACTGATTCTGGAGATACTGTGGTTCTTGTTCTCTTTGATCTTTCGGCAGCTTTTGATACCATTGACCACCCTACTCTTTTATCTAGACTAGAGTCTTGGGTGGGTCTAAAAGCTTATGTTCTGACATGGTTTCAGTCATACCTGTCTGACAGAAAGTTGAGAGTAAAGATGGGCAATTTCTCCAGCTATATGGCACCTCTGACATGTGGTCTTCCACAGGGCTCTATTTTGGCTCCTTCTCTTTTTTCTCTCTACATGCTACCTCTGAGCACTATTCTAAGGAAACATGGTGTATCATTTCATTTTTACGTGGACGACACCCAAATTTATATTCCAATCAAGAGAAACAACCCTCTAGCGATACATTTTCTTCTGCTATGCTAAAAGGAGGTTAAATCATGGCTAACCCAAAATTTCCTCTTTCTAAATGAAGACAAGACTGAGGTCATTGTTTTCGGCCCAAATGAAAATTCTCAGTGTATAAGCCCTGATTTAGAAAGTCTATCAGCTTTTAAATCCCCAGGAGTGCGGAACTTAGGTGTTCTTGTTGACCAGCCTTTAAAATTTGACAAACACCTTTCATCCATAATCAGTTCCAGTTTCTACCAACTTCATCTACTGTCTATCAAAGGCTTTCTCACCCCGAAAACTCTGGAAATGGCTATTCATGCATTTATAACATCTCGGCTAGATTACTGCAATTCCTTATATTGCGGTATATCAAGTTCTCAAATTGCTCGTCTTCAGTTAGTCCAAAATACTGCGGCCAGACTTATTCATAAGTGTCGCAAATATGACCACATCTCTCCGATTCTCAAATCTCTACACTGGCTGCCAGTTTGACAGAGAATAGATTTTAAAATTCTACTCTTTGTTTTAAAATTTCTATATAACTTAGCTTCTGCCTATCTCTCTGAACTTGTTCATCCTTACACTCCGTCCAGAAGCCTAAGATCCTATGACCAGGCTCTGCTGGTAGTCCCTCGCGTTAGACTCAAGCGTAGAGGGGAGCGTGCATTTGCGGTGGCAGGGCCTCGACTCTGGAACACCCTGCCTCTAGAGATTAGAACGGCCCCTACCCTGTCTGTCTTCAAGTATCTGTTAAAATCCTACCCGTTTTCTTTAGCATATTGATCTCTATTTTTAGGTTGGTTTTACTATTTTATATTAGAGTCTGATACTGTTTTGCCACTCCTGTTTTTCCATTCTATATTTGAGTCTGATACTGCTTTGCCCCTTCTGTTTTACTATTTTATATTTGAGTCTGATACTGTTTTGCTACTCCGGTTTTAAGGTTGCTCTTAGATTTGCTTATTTGTGTTTTATGTGTTGTTATGCAGGTATTATTTTATTATTATTTATCTGGTTGTTCTGTAAAGCACTTTGGTCAGCCAAGTGGCTGTTGTAAATGTGCTATATAAATAAAGTGAACTTGAACTTGAAACACATTCAAACACATTTCTTGTTATCTCAAGCCTTGAGGCAATCATTCTCCATGACACAAAATTTGAACAGATCTCACAAACTCTTCTCCTGTGTTATTTATAAGTTCCATCCAACAATATTATGCTACAAATATCAAAAATACCTGAATTCTGAGGTCATATGAGGGATGTAGACTGTGAATACTGTATTCACAGTAAATATGATAATATAAATAGGCCTGTCAAAAAAATTTTATGCAATACATCTTTTTACATCAGGTTTAAAAGTAATGTGGGTAATTTGTAGATATCCAGTGAGTTACATAAAAAAAATAAAAATAAACTTAGTATGGATATTTAACTGTATAGCCTACATATTGACTGAAAAATACATATTTGGGATTTTCAGGAGCTGGACACAAAGAGTCACACAAAATCACCTTCTATAATTAATCTCTTCAATGCCACTGATTTAGTGCCAGGATTTAAATTTTCTTCTTAAAAAAAAAAAATACTTGGGAAAACAAAACAATATTGAGCTAAAGCTGTTTATCTGAGTCATAAAGCCTCGTTTTAACAAATGTAACAAATTTTATGTTCATTCTGAAGACTCATGCACACTCAGTCTCTCTCTCTCTCTCTCTCTCTCTCTCTCTCTGAGCGGAAGTTGCGTGAGTGGATGCGAGATTGGGAGCGTGGTTTTTGAGTGAGTGTTTTTTTCTATCTTTTCTATCTTTTTTTCTATGTTGTTTTAGTTTTATTTAGTTTATCGTTAGTGGTGTAGTTTAAGTGGGTTAGTTGTCGTGGTGGAGGCGACGACCGGTGTAACCGGGAGTCATGCCGGTTCGCGGTGTTGGAGGCGCGGGGCTTGAAACGCTCACGCGTCGACATGCTTTTAAACTTTGTCCAACTATAGACTGTTCTGTGGAGGATTGCGCTTTGGCAGTCGGAGGGATTATTGGATATGATAGCGTTAAATCCGCGTCAAGGATGAACAACGGTGTTGTGATCTTTGTAGATAGCTTTGATAAAGTTGCAACGATTGTTGAACAAGGAGTAACGATCAAAGATATCTTGGTTCAGGCGGTGCCGCTCGTTAATCCGGCAAAAAAGATAATTTTGTCGCAAGTCCCTCCGTTTATTAGTAACGAAATGTTAGAGAGGGAACTTTCCAGACATGGACAGCTAATGTCTCCGATTAAAACAATTGGCCTTGGCTGTAAATCTCCGCATTTGAGACATGTTGTTTCTTTTAGAAGGCAGGTTTTCATGATTCTTAAAAACAACAATGAAGAATTAAATTTAGTGTTCAAGTTCAAAGTGGATGATTATGATTACAACGTTTATGTAACGTCTGAGAAAATGAAATGTTTTGGATGTGGAATAGAGGGTCACCTTATACGATCATGCCCAGAAAAATTCCCTGCTGAAATTAATAATAAGACCATAGAACAGGGTGAGTCAAGTAAATCTCAGAGACAAAAACAAAATGAATCAAACGATTTTCAGGGACAAAAATCGGACAAAACAAATAAATTACAAGGACAAACACAGAATGTATTAAAGGAGTCTCAGGGACTTAAACAAAGTAAGCTCAATGAAATTCAGGGACAAAAACAAAGTGAATCAAATGAAATTCAGGGACAAAAACAAAGTGATTCAAATGAAACTCAGGGGATAAAACAAAGTGAATCAAATAAAACTCAGGGACAAAAACAAAGTGTTTTAATTGAAATTCAGGGACAAAAACAGAATGAATCAATTGAAACTCAGGGTCAAAAACAAAGTGAATCAAATGAAATTCAGGGACAAAAACAGAGTGAACCAAAACATTCTCAGGGACAAAAACGGAATGAATCAGACGGTTTAAAAACGAAAAAATCATACAAAGCTCAGAAGCTTGAACAAAATAAAAGATCAACACAGAAGAATGAAGAGCTTTTTCAGGCTCCCTCTCCAGTTGAGAACAGTCAACAGCACGATATGGAAGAGGCCAGTAGTAGCACTCAGAAAGAAGTAGAGGAGGTAGAATGTCCTTTGACTGAAGAAAGTGAGATGCTAGTAGATGACAAATCTGATGAAGATAATGTTAAGGAAAGAAAAACAAGAGATGAGTTTCAATGCTCTGAAAAAATGAAAACTTTTCCTCTTCATGATTTCTCCCAAACTTCTTATAGTGACGTTGAGGTAGACTCTGATGCAGAATCTATAGTTTCATCGCAATCTTTGCCCCTGGAAAGAGGTGGCTACACTATGTTGAGTATTAAGAAGTTTCTCAAGAGTACTAAGGGAGCTAGGAATGTTAAACTTGAGAGTGCTTTTCCTGATCTACAACTTTTTATTGATTCAGTTAAGAATTTTCAAAAAAGTTCTGAAAGTGCTGGGGAGAAAATCTTTACTGATCAAGAAAGGTATCGCTTAAAGAAACTTGTTTTGAAAGTTAAAAGACAGTTAGAAGATGGCGAATATGTTTAGTTTTTCATATTTGTTTATGTCTTGTTTCTCTTTTGGTTTTCTTTTTTTCTTTTTTTTTAATGAGTGAGTTAAAAATAGGCAGTCTGAATTTGAATGGAGCGAGAGATGAAGGAAAAAGAGCTTCATTTTTCAGACTGTGCTCCCTTAAAAAATTGGACGTTATCTTTGTACAAGAGACGCATAGTACTGTTGATAACGAAGTTGACTGGAAGAGAGAATGGGAGGGTGATGTTTTTTTAAGTCACAAAACTAGTAATAGTTGTGGAGTGGGTGTTCTTTTTTCCAAAGGTTTCAATCCTCACTCTGTTGAATGTGAAGAGATGATTAAAGGCCGACTGTTAAAAGTCAGAGTAATATATGAAAATGTACAACTCGTGTTCATCACTGTATATGCTCCAGCTGTTGGTAAAGAGAGATTGATTTTTTTGGAAACTGTAAACGATGTTATCAGAGATTGTGATGATAAAGAGTTCTTATTTATAGGTGGAGACTGGAATTGTACAGAGAGTAGACTTGACAGGAATCATGTCGAGCCTCACCCGGCCTCCCGCACACGTCTCATTCAACTGTTAGAGACTCATGAGTTATATGATGTGTGGAGAGGGTTACATGATAATCAAAGGCAGTATACCTGGACTCATTGTAAAGACAATTTTTTGTCTATGGCCAGACTCGATCGTTTTTATTGTTTTAAATATCATTCTAATGTTGTTAAAAACTGCTTTATTAGCCCTGTTGGGTTTTCCGATCACTCACTCGTCTTGATTTGTGTCTTTTTGAAGTGTGTAAAGCCTAGTAGTGCCTATTGGCATTTTAATACAGCTTTACTAGAAGATAAAAATTTTAAAGACATTTTTGTATCTTTTTGGAAAAATCATCAAAGTAGAAGAAATGATTTTATGTCTCTACAACAATGGTGGGACTTTGGAAAAGTTCAAACAAAACAGTTGTGTCAGCAATATAATTGTAATGTCACCAAAGTGTTACTGAAGTCAGTGAAAGCTCTGGAGTCTGAAGTAGAGGAACTCCAGGTTTTGGCTGAGGCCACAAAAGATCAACGGTATTTTGAAGCTCTTGAGGTCAAAAAGACTGTTTTAACGAACCTGCTTGGGGTATCAGCACAAGGGGCTCTTATTAGGTCCCGTTTTAAAAATGTGGTAGAAATGGATGTTCCATCACACTTTTTTTTTGGATTGGAGCGGAAAAACGGTCAAAAGAGATACATTCATGGTTTAAAGTCTGATGCTGGGCATGTGTTGTCTGATCATGCTGCTATTCGTAAACATGCTGTCAGCTTTTACTGTGAACTGTATAAATGTGAACACCAAGAAGAGCCGATGTTAGCTCAGAGTTTTTATACTGGTCTTCCTCAGGTTGCACAAGAAAGCAACGTTGTGCTGGATTCAGATATTTCCCTTGGTGAATTGTATGTAGCGTTGCAGAGTATGCAGAGCAGAAAATCTCCTGGATTAGATGGTCTACCAGTTGATTTTTATAAGTTTTTTTGGTTTTTAATTGGAGAAGATCTTCTGGCAGTACTGAAGGATAGTTTAGCCAATGGACTTCTGCCTTTAAGTTGCAGGAGGGCAGTTCTTACCCTGCTGCCAAAGAAAGGTGACCTGCAGCTTATAAAAAACTGGAGACCTGTGTCCCTGCTTTGCACTGATTATAAGATACTCTCCAAAGTGTTGGCCAACAGACTTAGTAAAGTTATGGAACAAGTAATTTTGCCTGATCAAACCTATTGCGTCCCTGGCAGGCTGATTTATGATAATATTGTTCTTATCCGAGACTTGTTAGAAATCTCTAAGCTTTTTGGTCTTAAAATGGGAATAGTTTCTATTGATCAGGAAAAAGCGTTTGACCGCGTTGAACACAAATATTTATGGGAAACAATGAGTGCGTTTGGTTTTACTTCTGATTTTACTAACAAGATTAAGACGTTGTACTGTGATGTTCAGAGTGTTTTAAAAATCAATGGTGTTTTGAGCGCTCCTTTCCAGGTCCAGCGGGGAATTAGGCAGGGCTGTGCCCTCTCTGGCATGTTGTATTCTCTGGCGTTTGAACCCTTATTACATAAACTTAGATCTGTTTTAAAAGGTGTGATTTTACCAGGGTGCAATATACCTTTAAAGTTATCTGCGTATGCAGATGATTTAGTCATCTTTGTTGATAACCAACAAGATATTGATATACTGACAAATGTGATAGTTCAATTTGGTATAATTTCTTCAGCCAGAGTAAACTGGAGCAAAAGTGAAGCTCTCTGTATAGGAGTGATGGAGAAAAAGTTTAAATTGCCTGTGGGGTTAAATTGGAAGACAGAGGGGGGGTTAAAATACTTAGGTGTATTTTTGGGTGAAGAAACTTTTGTCCTTAAAAACTGGGATAATGTTCTTGAAAAAACTAAAGGTTGTTTTGCTAGATGGAAGTGGATTTTACCAAAGATGTCTTATCGAGGTAGAGTTCTTGTCATTAACAACCTGATTTCATCCACTTTATGGCATCGTTTATCGTGTGTTGATCCTCCTCCAGACCTGCTACCAAAGATTCAGACACTTCTTGTTGATTTCTTTTGGGATCGTCTGCATTGGACGCCTCAAAGTGTGTTGTTTTTGCCGAAAGATGAAGGAGGACAAGGTGTAATTCATCTGAACAGTAGAGGGGCTACTTTTCGTTTCCAGTTTGTGCAGAGGTTTCTGTGTGGTCCCGCAGACCTGGTGTGGAGACCGCTGGCATGCACTATTCTGAACCAGCTCGGTGGACTTGGCCTAGACAGAACATTGTTTCTGATGGACTTAAAACAGCTCAACACCAGTGGTTTGCCGAGTTTCTACCGTGGACTGTTAAAAGTCTGGAATCTATTTAAGACGGAGAGGACAGAACATCACAGTTCACTGTACTGGCTTCTTCAAGAGCCAGTTGTGTATGGGACCCGTTTGAGTGCAGCTTGTCAACTAGGTCCCAGTTTACTCAAACAGTTCTGTTTGGCTAATGTAGTGACTTTGGGACATGTAATTCACTTTACAGGTGCAAACATGGACAATGCGCTTCTACTTGCTTCTCATGTAAAGGTGCACTCTATTCGCATGGTTGAGTTGTTGCTCAAAAAGTGGAAAGAGGGTTTAACAGACTCTGAACGCACAATGTTGCATTTTTATTGTGATGGTTCTGTTCATTATAGTGTTGATGATGCTTTTCCTTTGGTGAAGATTCTCCCAGACTTTAAGGACTGTATAGGTTTTTTCTTAGGAATCGATAATCCCTGTTTGTCTGTTCATGATGCTGACAAGAAATTGTTATATAGATTGATTGTGAAAATTTTGAATAAAGATAAACTAAATGGTAAGATTGACACTCCATGGAGAGCTCGCTTGGGTCTGGTAGATGGTGTTGGACCTGAATGGAGGGCGCTGTATAAACCACCATTGTTGAAGAAAGTTGCTGATTTGCAATGGAGAGTTTTACATACAGCAGTGGCTGTTAATTCTTTTATCTCGGTTTTAAACCCTGATATTAATCATGACTGTCCTTTTTGCACTCTTCGTGAGACAGTTTTTCACTGCTTCATGGACTGTTGTCGTCTTGTGCCACTGTTCTCTATGTTGGAAGATCTTTTCAAATTGTTTGATGTAGTTTTTTCCAAACAGTTGTTTATTTTAGGTTACAGGTATTCACAAAAAAAGAGAGAGCAGTGTCAACTCTTTAATTTAATTTTGGGGAGAGCAAAGATGGCGGTGTATATGAGTAGACGAAATAAGGTTGAAGGTTCTACAGATGATGATGCTGTTTTTGTATTTGTCAAAATGTTGAAATCACGTTTAAGAATAGATTTTAATTACTACAGTTTGATGAACGATCTCGGAAAATTTTCAAATATTTGGTGTCACAAAGATGTACTCTGCTCTGTTGTAGAGAATAATCTAACTTTTAAGAGTGTGTTGATTTAATGTGATTTTATTTGATTGAGTGTTGTTTTTTACAACTGTTTTAATAAAGTACTTGTAAATCTCAAATCTCTCTCTCTCTCTCTCTCTCTCTCTCTCTCTCTCTCTCTCTCTCTCTCTCTCTCTCTCTCTCTCTCTCTCTCTCTCTCTCTCTCTCTCTCTCTCTCTCTCTCTCTCTCTCTCTCTCTCTCTCTCTCTCTCTCTCTCTCTCTCTCTCTCTCTCTCTCTCTCTCTCTAACATTCACAAGATAGACAAGATGACAGAACAACCTCTTATCCGAGACAGCGGCTTCAATCGAGTGTGTTCTTATGTTCTCAAAGATTCAGATGTGTTTGTCAAGCATAATTGCTGCAAAAGAGGGTAAACAAGGTCAGTTTCTCTCAAAACAAGGGGACAGATGTTTGTATGATTATGAGTGTGTGACAGTTGAGAATGTATTAGAGAATGGTTTGTGTATGTGTAGTTTTGCTTGTATAAAACCTCTTTCAATTCAGTAAGTTATAACCAACCACACTGTTCTCTGTAAATAACTCCCTGCAAGATGTGGACACTTGCAGCTTCGCATCTTCAGATAGTAGCATGAGGTTTTATCACATCGACAATCATAGAAGACAATAGAAAGTTGTGATAAACTTGCAAGTCAAACTTTCAGGCAAGTCCAACCCAGCGGTTATCATTAGTGCGGTTTATTTGGAATATAATTGGAAATTATATTAAATGGAGCTATAATTTAAAGTTTGTGAGGACTCAGTTCTGTTCTTCCAGCATTCCTCCAACTCCCAAAGCATTTTATTATGTATTAAATATTATATAATCTTTATTGCTTTATGGCAGTGTAGGGTAATGTAACTTCTTAACTTGCATTTATTTTTTACAACTACTTCTTAGCTTCAAAATAAAAAATTTAGCCCTGTCAGGATGTCTTAGACATCAATCTACTACCAATATTTTGCACCAAAAAATAGCGGAAAACAAATAAATATCAAGCAAGCAAGCACATAGACAATGGAGTCAACACAAGCATACAGGATACATTTTCCATCTATCCTCTTTCAGAATCTGGAGAGCGTGTTTGTCATGTCGAAGTTCATTATACAGTGCTTTTCCCTGCTAGTCTCTCTTCTGTGAGCATCTCTTGGACCTCCTCAGCCCAAATGTTTCTCCTTGTGATAGTAATAGGACACAGAAAACAGGAGAGTGATGACAGAAGTTGGCATGAAATGGAAATTCATCTGCTTTCTAAATGTATTAGATTATTTGTAATATGAGCGGTTCATGCATGGAAAATGTGACCTCATAATTATTAATCAAAATGTCATAACTCAATCTTCTGAGACTTTTCTCTGGTGTCTGGCTTCTCCATTCATTTAGTCAGCTTAAACCCCACCCCTTTCTTATACTGCAACCTAGCAGTCGGATATGGTTTCGTCCAATCAACAATCAATAGAACCAAGTTCCGCCGTACATTTCTTTTTCTTTTTCGATAATCCCTTTCTCTCGGATGTTCATCACAATACGGAAGAAATTATCTTGCGATATTTCCGTTACGTCACAACATAAATTATTTACCTTCCTTGATATTTAACTCCTTTGATACTTCTTTGATAGCTGTAAACATGTCCCTAATGTATTAAGGACATGTTTACAGCTCTATCTGGGTTGGATTACTTGCCAGGACCAGAAGCAACAAGCTATTATTATATTGTATATGTTTCAGGCAATTAGCCTGTGTGTGTCTGTGTGTGTGTGTGCGCGTGCATTTGTGCTAGAAGACTTCACACATGCATCATCGAGGTATCATGTGATACGATATGGCAGCAAGTCTCTTACAGTACAGATTTCTATTCATTGACAATGTGTTTGATCTATTTTGGGCCCGGGGGAAGATATAATGTTGATGAGTAGACTAAATACAACTAAAAGTATGTTTACGCTTTATATAAGGTGTCTTTAACAAATATGTACTGTCAAAAATATTGTTAGGTACTTATTACTTATTGTGTTCATTTTGTTGAAAAACAATTCTGCTGCTATTGAGGTGGGTTACAGGTAAGGTTAGGGACAGGTTTGGTGGTATGGTTATAGGTTTAAGGTTGGGTAAAGGTGTAAGTGAAGGGTGTAATTATAGATATAATTACAGAACTTAATAACAGCTTAAATTAAATGCAGGTTATTTTTAAATATAAGTACAATGTACTGGCCATTTGTCTAATGGAAAAGTATCTCATGCGCTTCTCAATACAGTTAATAATATCCTTGCTCACGGACACCCATTATCACTGCATTCTCAGATATGGAGGGTGCTTTTCAGGCAAAGAGCTCATTACAAGACAAGCCCCATTAAAAATATGAACCAGTAGTGTTTCATAAGGGAATATGGTCCAAAACGTGTAATGTTGCAAAAGGTATAGGGAATACTCCAGGAGATGCAGCTTGTCTCCACTGAGGCTCAGAAAGACTGCTGACTATAATGACCACCACAGCTGTAGTTGTGTGTATGTGTCCTCTTTTTAGCTCTATTCCAGAACATAGTGTATTCTAGCACCCTAATGGTCATGGAATCTCATAAGTGACTGATTTAGAACAGTAATTTGTCTTAAGCCGGGGACACACATAACGACTGTAAGGCCGATTATGAATGTAATTTGATACTTTACGCCAACTCGCGTTCAGTTCGGTGTTCACAGTCAGTGTTTAAAATCTGCTGCAGTCGATGGAAATAGTCTGTAAGTGTGTTCAGTTCAGTCTTAGGGCCCTATCTTGCACCCAGCGCAATTGACTTTGTACACCGACGCATGTATCATTCCTATTTTGCACCCGCGCACAGTGGACTTTTCCCTCCACAGACGCACGTCGGTTAACTAAGAAATACACTTGCGCTCCCCGGGGCGGTTCAGCGCAAAGAGGCGGCGTGTTCCGGCGCAAACGTTCCCTCATGCTATTTTGCAGGTTTAGAAAACAATTCCGCCACTGACCGAAGCACGTTGCGCATGTTATTCATATGCTATTTTAAGGCCACATCAAGATGTTAGGTCTGGCAACTCACCATAGACACGGCTCAATCCGAGGGGCGGGATAAACGGCTGTCTTTCAAATTCCCTCTGCACGCAATAGGACAGCGCTTCAACCAACCAGAGCGTTTTCCCAACAGCGGAGCTAACAATAGTTGATAGATTCAACTTTTGAATCTGGCTGGCAAAACTACGAACACATCTTCCTTTTTTAAGAATGACTTAAGTGCCGTTCTTTGCTCTTTTCTCAAAGAAAAACTTAACTCCAAGTCCTCCAGAGTCGCGGCCAAAGCCGATTCGAAAGACTGTTCTCCAGCAGCAGCCGCCATTCTTTGTTTTCAAGTAGCAGGGAACCGTCGCAACTCTGTCGTCATTATGTTAAGCCCACCCCGCCTACTCTATACACGACGTGATTGGCCTGACCCAATTTAGGTTTTTCCAGCACGAAAGTCAATGGAGAGTTGCTAGACTACCCTGGCTGCAAAATAAATTTTGCTGCCGCTAGGGTGTGTCTAGATTTCTAGGCTAAGTGAAAACAGTAATATTGTGAAATATTTTTACAGTCCATTATGTTGTAAAAATCTAATTTATTCTTGTGATGGCAAAAAAAAAAAAAAAAAAAAAAAAAAAAAAAAAAGGCCATTACTGCAGTCTTCAGTGTCACATTATCCTTCTAATGTTGACCAAGTAAACCATTCTAATGTTGATTTGGTGCTTCAGAAACATTTCTTATTAAGGTTAAAAACAGTTTATAGTTTTGATAAAACTGTGATACATTTGGTCAGGATTCTTTCTTTTTTTTTTTTTTTTTTTTTTTTGATCAATACAAAGTTAAAAAGAGCATTAACTTGAAATAGAAATCTTTATTACTGACATTTTGGTAACACTTTGCAATAAGTTTTCATTTGTTAACATTAGTTAATTACATAAGTTAACATGAACTAACGATAAACAATACTTTTTTTTCAATACAATACAGCATTTATTAATTCTAGGTATGTTCATTTCTACATGTGCGGATACTGTCACGGAACAGAAGGAAACAGACAGGTAACGGATGTAAACAAGGTCTTTGAGCAGAGGCATGGAGTTGGACAGCAATGGAGACCGGTGAGTATGTAGCAGAGAATCAGAGTTGAATGATGAACTTAACTGAGTGTTAATCTTGGTTACTTGATTGTAGATCGTCGAAGAGGATGCGGCAGGCTGAAGGTGGAAGACAGAAGACAGAAGACGGTAAAGGAATCCTAGAGGTAGGTAATCACGGGTAGGTATCAGAGTGTATCAGAGTCTGTAAGTGTAAGGACGAGACCAGACAAGGAAGTGAAGGGGAAGTGCCTCTTTATATTGTGTGCTGTTGATGATGTGCAGGTGCAGTGAATAAAAATTCCGGGGAGAGTGAACGAGTGGGCGGAGCGTGCTGATCTGGTGACCGTGACAGATTTATTAAAATCAAAAGTTGCATCTGTTATCAGTAGCACTGTGAACTAACATGAACAAACAATAAACGATTGTATTTTTTATTAACATCAACAAAGATTAATAGATGTTGTAAAAAAAAAAAAAAAAAAATACCGTAAAACTTCAAATAATAGCCCCCGGGTTTTTATTTTCCCAAATCGCCGAACTGCACCGGCTTGTATTTGAGACAGGTGTCTATATGAGACAGGCCTTTAATTTAGTGTTGAGATGAGCATGACAGTAGTAGGTTACCAAATCTGTGTTTGTGTTTTACAGATCAGTTAATGTAAGAATTAGCCTACTATATTTCCGTATGTCTAAAGGGGGTCGCACACCAGACGAGAAGCGCAGTGCCACGTCTTTAAAATTCGAACACATTATTCTCTCTGAGTGTACATTGTCTCAAATCGTCGTTAATGTAGGCCTATATACTGACTTCACCCTGTGCTGCAATATACATTCAGTTTTACATTCATTAACAGAAATCAGCTGCTTGAATGAAAATTGCTGATGTTATCGGATTTTCAGGTGATATTCTCAATTCATTCAGTTAACAGACGCTCTGAGGTAAAGTGAATTCAGACTGCAGACTAAGCAACGATTGTATTTAATTGTACAGTACAATCATAACATAGTACAGACATGATCTTAATTCCATAATATCCTTAAACATAGCCTAACTATATTGCTGGCTATAAACTGACAAAGTGCGCGTCCGGTGTGCGATACCTCAAGTTGTCCTAGACTCGACGCGACACCAGGCCCGTCGCGACAAGGCAAGCAAACCAAGCAATTGATTGGGGCCCCGAGCTGGCCTGGGGCCCCAAGACAATGACTGGTTAAGAATAAAATGCAACGACAAACTGTGTGAGCGCCCCTTTGATAGTCAATGCAGTAAAGTGCAATGACACTGTTATCGGGATCCCCCTCAAGGGGGCCCCCCTCAGTAGTCGCTGACAGCAGCCAGCCAAACACGCGATCTCTGCATAGACTGTAAAAAAATATGGACGTAGTGTCCGTGACGTCACCCGTAGGTTTCTGAAGAGCATTTTTGAAGCCTAAAGTGGGCGGAGTCGGCCGTCGCCATCTTGGCCTCGTGTCACCTTGCGTCACTCCCGGATAACAGAAAATGGGCAAAGAGGCGGGGCGTGTGTGGAGCTGGAGGAGCCTGGCCTCACCGCTGGCCCCGATCGAGTTAGCTCAGGCTTGGGAGCTAATGCTAAATGCTACTGAAAGTACCATATGAAAAGTACCAAGTCTGCGACTGCACAGGGCCTCGCGCTAAAGTGACAGTTGATGATGAAAAGCCAATTAAAAGTTCCTGTTTTTGCCCTTCGAAATATTATAATAGTTAAAAGACATGGCTACAAGTGAGACTGTGTATTGTGATTCTGTACTATTCTGCTAGTTGAACATGTATTATGCAGTAACTATTACTCTGAGAGAGTGTGTGTGACAGTGATTTATGTGCATAACAGTTACATGTCAGTCACTCTTTATAGTCTCCGTCAGCGCGGCATCGCTCGTCAAGTTCGTAGAGAGCTTATTCAGTCCATTTTAAATTCTGATTTCGGCCGCCTCTCAAATGGGTTAAACCATAGATATATTACCTATGAAGTTCAAGTAAATGCGATAGAAATCCGCGCTCATTCAAGGATTTATTGCATGGACGGAGAAAGCGCCGACACCTGCAGGATTTCATCTGACAGTAACTACATTTCAGACGAGACCACTTTGGCAAGTTTACTTGAGTTTATTGAACACAATTTATCTTTGGCGGTATGGTTCCTTATGGGGGTTCTTGCTCCATAATTAATGACATACGTAGCTTTAGCATTACCCCCCCTATGGAACCATCAGCTTGAGCAATACACAGATGATTAAGACAGTTTAGTAATGTCTTTAAGCCGTGGTTAAACATGTAGACGTAGCAGTGAAGTCCGGGACGTCTATGCTGTAGCTTGCTATGAGGAAGGGTGTGTCTCTCGCGATGATGTCTGTGGCTCTAGGACTTGGAAGCCTTGATAATCTGAAACAAAGAAGACAACAGCCAAAAGGTGCACAGAAATATGCTTGATACTTATAGTGGTGAGGGTGGGGGGGTTGCGAGTAGTTTAAGCATGTTTCCCAGGCGGAAGTGCCGCATATATATCCTTCCGGTCTAATAGGAGAACGGTAGTGGTTGGAGCAATTTGACAGCTGACCGCGTCAGCTGATCGCAGCCTATGCCTACGTGGCCTGTCTGAACTAACGCTGTGCTTGATAAGCATATTATAATCTATCTGTTCCGTGAGAGCAGAACGAACGAGCCTTTATATCTATAGACCTTTTTTAAATCTGAAAACTCCAAAAAGCAACGAAATTGTCAGACATCCATTAGTGCATGTTCACAGAGGAAAACAACCGAATACAGCGCTGGTTGTTCTCTCGAACGATACTCGACGACAACGACGGAATCCGAAGCCGTGGGCTAAGTAATGGGTGTATTAAATTATATGAAATAATCCCGAAAAAAGCACAAACACTGCAGAGATGGCAAGTTCAGCAGCTAAAATTTGCTGAGGTGAAGTGACGCGGCTAACAGCAGACAAACGGCTAGCATTGACATCAGCGGGAATCCACCTGTCACTCAAGTGGCCACACCCTTAATTATGCAGAACTTTAAATATTAATCAACTAAACGGATGAGTTATAAAAAAATTCACCCCCCTCACAGTTGTCATGAAGGGCAAAATTAGCTGTATAGACCAAAAAAACATACAGACACCAGGCTGTAAACACGTTTTTTTTCTGCTGTAAAATTTGGCATTTTAACATGGGGGAGATACAGATTTGACTCACTTTTGACATCAGCCTCAAGCGGCCAGTCAACGAATTGCAGTTTAACTCACTTCCGTGTTGGTTTCAAGAGAGAGACGGGGAGGTTGCCGCTTGGATCTCTGCTGCCGGCAAAATACAAAACCTCCTCGGCAGTTATCATGAAGCGGAATTATGCTTCAGGAAGCCAGAAAATAAAGGAAGAGTAGGATAAGAAAAAACAAGATAGTAGTAAGTGATAAATTACACTGGATAAAATAGCTCTACTTGTCTTGTACAAATGGTGTAATTTTGCAGCAGGTAGGCTAGCAAAAATATGTTTATGTTAGCTACCTGACTGACGGCAAATGCTGCTTGTAACAAACAGTTAGTGCAACTTTTTTTTCGAACGGACAGAATATGGTTACATACTATAATATGTTTTTTTAACGGGATAAGGAAGACGCAGATCTGTTCCAGAATCACTGTTTATCGTATTTAATGACATGACATTGCTATAGCTTTGTAATAGGTTTTGATGAAAGTGGCATAGCATGCTATACTAACTATTCCACCGTGATAATCTATTTACCAAATGGGTGTTAGGAAAACCACACAATAAATTCTGTGCATCAAACATTAGCTTGGGATGTTTTTAAGCATTGGTAGATGTGAAAGCAGCTGCATCCCTTCCCTTCTAATATCAAAATATGGAAATGCTAACATATCTTTTCGGTAACACTTTATAATAACCATCATTATACCATGGTCTGGGTGAATACACGATTCTGATTGGCTGCAGGGTGTCCATTAAAAAGTGATAATGTACACCTAGGAAAGGCGTCCCGTCAATTTGCCTGATGACAGTTCTAAATGATTGCGCTGGCTCAAACTCACTGATCAACTGCTGCGGTCGGGTCGCTGTGGCCACGTTGCTTGGCAACGCTTGTATACGGGAGATATTAAATAGTGCGCTCGACTTAATAAATAAAAACCCTCACGATTTTTACTCTAAAACACATTAAAGTATTATTAATTGATTAAATATTTTTTTCTTTCGTAAGTGACCATGGTATAAGCGGGATATACCGCTTCGCGTCGGACGGTTCACGCCTCCGCGTCGTCCATTAATTTCTGTAAATGGACACCTCGTCGGGCATTATCCCTTACTTAATAGATGGTAAATTGTTAGTTATTTAATCTTTAGTTAATTGTCATTTAACTGTTAGCAAACAGTCTTTTTACTTAATAAATACTTTGTAACCCATCTATAAACATTATTTAACCAGAAAGAGACAGAGGAATATGATTTTTTCATAGCTTATCTTAATGTGCTAGTGTCGGGATATACGGTAGTGACAGTTTATGCAAATATGACATTATTTTTATAAGTTACCAATGGATCTTGAACAGTTACTTCAAGGTTACTGCAAAAGTTCAATTGTTGAAAATGTTAAAAATTGTATGCACAGTATATGCAACAGCAGTATTTGCACTGTAAACATTTTTTATTTATATAAAGTGTGGGTGAACTATATGGGTATGCCAGCCTGATCTCACGGCAATTCGTACGAATTCTACGAGGTGGCTAATTCTGATTTTTGCTAAATCGTACATATTTTACGATTTGCCCAATTCGTATGAATTCATACGAATGAGCTACCCCTGACCCCGCCCCTAAACCTACCCATCACGTGGGTTTAGACAAATCGTACAAATTTGTACGAGTGAGGTCGTACGAATTCGTACGAATTAGCCACTTTTTTATCACTCGTACGAATTCGTACGAATTGGTCGTGAGATAGCGTTGGCTATGCTGTGGTTCCTGTAGGCTTTGCGTGCGTGCGTGTGTGTGTGTGTGTGTGTGTGTGTGTGTGTGTGTGTGTGTGTGTGCGTTGGTGCGACCTGATTATGAGGACAAAAACCATGGATACATACCGACTCTATGAGGACATGCCGTAACTACGAGGACAGCACTAATGTCCTCATAAGTCGAGCAGTGTAGAAAGGCTTATCAGGCTGCGCCTAACCACCTCCCGCTTTTTCTCAATATGTCCTTATAAATCCGTTGTACCCGTTTTTCAGTGTGTGCCAGTGTATGCTCAGAGTGTTTAATCTCCCTCTATGTGAAATTCGACGTTACTGCAGTATCATACACATTTCATACACCCACAACCACGCCCAAGCGCGATTCATTGGTGGAACGCTGGAATCCTCGTCAGTGATTGGCTGCTGGAATCCTCGTCAGTGATTGGCTGCATTTCACATCCGTCAAAGTCAGCACGCCTGCGCCTCTGATCTTCTATCGCAGACGTGTGGTGTGACGGTGTGATTAATCAGAAGATTAATCATCATAATGAAAGATTAATTAGCAGAATTCGAGCGAAGTTGACGAGCTATATAGTGGGAGATTTTCACTTTATCACGAGGAAGGTAAGTGCGTTTATTTATATATTCTACCTTTATGGAGTTAAGTGTCATGAGTCAGACAGTTTTAAATAACGTTAGTTAACTTACATTAACGTTACTTTAAACGTGGCCACTAATCGGGCTAATTTAAGTCCATAAGCAGTTAAAATGGCGTCTCCAAACAACTTGCACATGCTATTCACGTTTTTTGTTTTGTTTGGTACTTAAACGAAATTCTCTTGTTGTTCATATAGACACATACAAGTATTAGTATTAGTTGATGAAAGATACATCTCCATGGATGCTTGAGAGAATTAATTAACATTTTGAAATAAATCAAATCTATGTTGTCATCATGATGACTGGTAAAGTTGAGTGGATGAATTTACAGTTTAATACAGTAAGATACAGAAATATATTAAATAAACAGAAACGAAACTAATGTAAAAGTATACTTTCATTAATGTAACGTTAGTGTCATTAGAATGACTTGAAAAAATATTTAGTTGATTCATTTTAGGGCTGGATATTAGCAGACATTTTATGATTCCATTCAATTTTAATTCACATGCTGTCGATTCTATTTCCAATTCGATTTTACATTTATTATTTTAATGTAAATCAGGTGTAATACATGTAACATTTTCTAAAACTTTCTCTCTATAGTTATTTTTTCTAAGTAACGAGTTTAGCTTCGTTTGATCTAAGGCGCCACATTAAAGAGTGATAAAATGGTATTAAAATGGACTGAATTTGAAATCGGAGACTGTTTCTTATCAAAAGTAACAAGCCTCAAAACCTCACTTATCAACTTTATGTGTAAAATGTTGTATTTATTGATATAGACTACAGTCTGACAATAATGTACTGTATATAAAGCATCTATCTATCTATCTATCTATCTTTATAAATACATACTAATTATGTTGTCTGGAATGTTTTCAGTCAACATGTTAAGAAAGAAGAGAATAAAACCTGAGCAGGATGCAAAAGAACACATATTGTCAGGCAAAGACAAAGCCTTCATTGAGGGACGACAAATCAACACATTCAAAGGTAAATTGTGCACCACAAGGCAATTTGACTATGTTCAGACTGCAGGCAAATCAAATCATAAAGTAGGCATGCACTTGTAAGAATGAAAAGTAGGCCTATTGCTGGCAGTCTGGACATGATCTTTCACATTCACACATTTTACCCTTGGGTAAGCCGCTCATTTTCATTAAGGTTAAGAGATGAAAAAAAAAAAATTTAAACAATTTTTTTATTATTATTATTTTAAAATAAATACTTAAAACTATGTATACAGAGAATAGTGTAACCAAATTCAACTAGTAGGCTATATCACAGTGAAAACCAATGCTTGATTTTTTTATTTTTATTTCCTGCACCTCATATTACATTACACAGTTTTACAGGATTTAACTCTTTAAAAGGATAGGTTGGTTAGCTGTGTAACATATAGGTGCACTTGGATTCATGTTTTATTTGTATTATTATATATTATTTTGCCCTTTTAGGGAGAGGTGTGTTTGCACTTGAGCACATTGAACCATCCACCTTTGTTGTTGAATACCGTGGGATTCTCTCTCAAAGTAAACATGTTAAAGATGTACAAGGCAACTACTTGTTTGACTACACATGGAATGGAACACGTTATTGGTAAGCTGGCTGTTTCTTTTTTGGTTTATTTATTTATTTTTGGTTCATATTCAGAGCAAACTAGTTGCATGTCATTCTAATAAAAACAGTTATGATTATGATGATTATTATTATTACAATATAGGGCTGCACGATTTGGGGAAAATGTCATATTGCGATTGAGGTCAATATTGCAATTGGAATATGCGATTGCGATATAATAAACAAATGGTTTCATGAGTCAACTTGCTTGGATCTAAAGCAAAATGCACACACAGAATAGTGCTAATTCTGAAATGTGTATTTCTCAACTCAAACTAGCAACAACAACTAAATGATTGATAACATCTAAGCCATTGATGTCTGGATATAAATTAATCCACCCCCATTTAAAACATTAATTATAGCCATCCAACATTACAGTGATTCCATCATTACAATTGAAAGCTATAATTGAAAAAAAAAACATTTATTAGACTTCAAAAAATATAACAGCTTTTAATTTAAGTGAACTTCAAATAATCCTCACATAAACCCATAATAAATGTAATATTTACCTGTGCCCTTCCTGTCTAACAGGTATACAGAAATTTAATAAAGTTATCAAACAGTCTGCGCTGCATAAATAATAAATAGACTAATCCTTATTAAAGCTACATAAGTTCTTTAGTCAAGAGCAGTGAGTAATTTTCTCTGTCCCCTTTGTTCTTTGATTAACTTTACTGACAGAAAGCTTTGGCTGCTGGCCCTTTAAGAGCAGCCGCTGCTGACAGAGACGCGGATCTCACATGCGCCTCATCCTCTCACAACTCTATACGTCCATCATAAGACTGCTCTTATGTTATGAAGATACTCGACAAACGACATTTTGGCATAATTGTGTGTGTTATTGTTCGTTCAAGCGCGAAAGAGAACTGTATTCTGGCGCGTGTCTTTCTGTGAGTCACAGTCGGACATTCAGCGCGCTCTCTTTTGACTTGTCTCGCATGAATGGTTTTAAGCAATCGCATGAGAGCATTATCATGTAACACTAGCCAAAGGATGACAAAAAATAACAGATGCTGCGTTAATTGCGTAACAGCCCATTGTTTATTTTACATAAAATCGCAGCATTTTGCATCATATAATCGCATAGGCTTGACATCATGGTTGCGATAAGATTAATCGTGCAGCACTATTACAATATCAGATTTACTAGGGTTCTCATAATATTAGGAACTTATTAGTTAGTGATAATCAATAACATGGTTATTTTTCAACTGGGGTATTATTTTTTTACCTTAAGTGGATCATCTGACCTATTAAATTCTTAGGAAGTCAAGTTAACTTTCACAATGTGTATTTGAATATAGGTTAAATAGGCCAAGGTTAGCCTAACCCAAATGTTCAGTTAGAACCGTATGTTTCAGTGTGTGTCTATGTTTTAAGTTTCTTACTGGACTATTTTTATCACAGCATAGATGCAACAAAAGAGGACGGTGGACATTCACTTGGACGACTGGTGAATGATTATGACAAAAATCCAAATTGCAAAGTCAAGACAATCATTGTTGACGGAAGGCCACACCTGTGTCTGTTTAGTATAAGACATATCTTTCCAGATGAGGAGGTCACATACAACTATGGGGATTCCTCTTGGCCTTGGCGTTTAAGGGTGAGTCTCTTAAAGACTTTATCACTGAAATTCAACCATGTTCTGTATTTCATGAATGTTAGTTTTTTATATGATGCAGATTATTTAAAACAATTCTGCATGTCTGCTTTGTGCACGACGGAGCCATGAAAGGGACACTAGATATTTAGACTTTGGTTGATACTAGAATTAGTTGCGGTGACCAATTGGCAAACATCCTTGCCTCAGTGTTGTACCTGTCTTTCTCATAATTACAGGAATTGTGTGACGAGACATCAGTGGCTGTGACTGAATGCAGTGTGAATCCTTCCTCATCAGTGAAACAGAAAGTAAGTGAGCGCATGTTCCTTCATTGTTTTCTTCTCTTTGACACAGGCAATGTTAAGTGTAGGATGGTTGGGCATCATACTAGACTGGCTGACGTGGACTGTCGTCTTAAAGACGCTGTTGTGACATCTCAAATTCGAGTAAAATGTACCTTGCTCGGTTCATTCATTTTCATAACTCGTGCGTTGGGGGATGGGCATGACACTGACCTGAAATGTAAGGACAGTTCTTCACTACGAGGACCGTCATGTCAGGGATAGGGTTTGAGGAAAAGATGTTGCTTTGGGTATGTGCCGGCTGCTTCTTTATGTGGATAAGCTGTAGACCCAATATGCACACTTTTCAATCTGGATATGCTTTGTGACTTTCAGTCACAGAGACGTAAACAGTTAAGGCCCATTCACACCAACCATAACTGTGTTAGGGTCCAACCAGCAGACGGTAATGTTCTGTTTATTGTGATCGCATCTTTGACTGCTGCTTATATACTGAAGCATGTTATAGCAGAATTGATTCCGATTGGCTGTCAATTAAGCAATGTATCGCAATACAAAAATGCAACAATATATATTGTGGAAAGTGACAATATGTATTGTGTATAGTACACCCAAAATAAAAATTACTGTGTGAGGGGAAACAATCAAGTTTACAGAGTTTGTGTCAATACTACATTAAACTACTATATATATATATATATATATATATATATATATATATATATATATATATATATATATATAATATAATGCAGTGGGGGAATATTTGTGGGTCCTGATAATGCCAAATGTCTTTTGTTACCAGTGAAAAGTGGCCTACATTAATTTAAATATATCTAGTTGGTGACAGAGTGCAAGCATATTTGTCTAAAACAAATCTTTAAGCATATTCATTTCCTCCCCCAATGTTTTGCAAATTAGGCATTTTAATCAACAGTTAAAAAAAAAAGTTACCCTTTTACCACGTCTTGGAGTATCTCTATAATATCGTATCGTGATATGTATCGAATCGTGACATGAGGGTATCGTTACACCCCTACTGCCAATGTTTCTAGCGTTTCTCAGCTGGTAAAATCGTTCTGAAAGTGATTTTTTTGTTTTTGTTTCTCTGTGGTGTTATCGTGTAAGCTGTGGTGTAGACTCTGCTATTCTTTAATACTGAGAGGATTTTTTAGGCCTATAATTTAATAGATATATAGTTTTTAGTTTGAACAGTCCTTTTTTAGTTGGTAAAATTCATCCTGTCCTCAGCTAGCGGTGAGGGGTTTGCATTTAGGGAGATTTTCTTGTCTAATATCTGCATTTTAGGGGGGAAAGCATAAACAACATCTGCGTTCATACTAGGGATGTCAATTTTCACAAATTCCCATGATCAATCGTCGTTTAAATTAACGATCAATTAATCGATTAATCGTTAGCCTTAATACTGCGATATGCGTCACCTGCAGTGGCTATGAGAGCATGACAGGGTCTGCAAATGCTGCTCAAAACGCTATGTTCCTCACCAAATCAATTAGAATAGTTTTCAATATAAATAAAGGGCTAGTAGGATTGTAAAATGTTTCGATGTGATTGATAATTAAATTAATTATTTAATAATCAAATATAACTACTAATACAACGTGTCACCAACGCCGCCTCGTATGCGCTTAGAATGTGTGACCGTTGTGGACGCGCTCTTCCTGGAACAACTGCACGCGCTGAATGAATCTGCTACCATTAAACTGGAGCACTTTGCTAGCACGTTATTTATCTAAAAAAAACGCATCCTATATGAGATTAATCCGATATATTCAGGGCTTGAATTTCGGCGCGGGATTGCGGGTATTGCGCATATTTTGTATCATTCCCGCAGGTCTCCCATTTATAATGCGGGAAATTCCCGCAAACACTTTAGCATGTAGGTTGTATTAGTAAATTAATCCACACAGATTGTAAAATCAAATCAGTCATTTTAAAACTGTCTGCGAGACGCAATTTCACAAACGTGTGAAACGAGTGATTCAGCGGCGCTGCGTCTTCTATCTCTCGTCTCTCATATGGGTTGCACAAGGTAATCGTTAAGCGCGCAGCAGGCGGCGATAATACACTCTCGCATTTCGGGAGTCGGGATAGACGGAATTGTCACTTGCATAATCGCAGTAGCACCTCAATGCAGTACACAAGATCCGAGGGGAGGAGTCGGATCTTATATAAGGGGTGGAGATTGGTAGGTTTAGGGGTGGAGATGGGTAGGTTTAGGGGTGGGTTTAGGGATCAGGGGGTGGAGATTGGTAGGTTTAGGTATGTAAGGTGGGAGGAGTTGGATTTTATCCGACTCCTCCCCCCGGATTTTATGCTCTGCAGTGAGGACCATCTCCATAATCGGGCCAGCATTGCATCACGAGTAACTAAAGTTTACCATTTGCACGTCTTTTTAAGTCTCACCAGTTTAAACATTCACGCGATTTTAAACTATTCGGTACTTGCGCGCTGTCTGAGAAGTGTTTTTTTTTTTCTCTGCACACATACATAGAGTAAAGCCTCCTCACAAACAGCTCGCGGGTAACAAAAGTTATTTTTCGTGGATTATATCGCTTAAACAGTCAAAAACATAAGAAAATTATGTCAATTTCGGTCTTAGTGATATCCTCTAAACACAGTCGGTTGTTATGTCTTAAGCATAAATCGCACGTGACCGTATAATCAATGAAAACAGGATCCGTGCATTAGCTCTTAAAGGGACAGCAGCCATTTGTCTGTCATTAATTTGTTTGTCAAAACAACAAAACATAGCTTTAATTTTAAGGAATCAGGATTGATAGCCTATGTATTTAATTTAATCAGGACTAAAATACTACCTAGTGTTATTTTACATTTGATTACTTTTTTCAGTCTCTGCGCAGTATTTCTGAATACTAGTTTTAGACCTAAGCAAAAACTTCTCTTTTTTCTCTTTATTGGTATCTTTATTCTATTGTATTTATTTGTGCTACTTTTTTCAATTTAATTCAAAGATTGAAATCAAGCTTCCTTGAGCTGTGTAAATTCTTAAGAACAAAATTACCCCATTGTAAAAATGCAATGAGTAAGCCTACATTTAGGCGAGATAAATGTAAAAAAGAAAGAAAGTCTAAACTCCCCCCTCAAATTAAAAATACCCCCCATAAGAATCACCTAAGGGGGGATTTCCCCCCCATTTTCCAAAATGAAATTCAGGCACTGATATTCAAAATAAACATAATATTACAAATTATATCTGCACAAAATGACGCAAATTCATTCACAAGTGAACTTGAACTAAGTTACGTGCCATTCATTCAGAACTACTCATGTTGTGGATGTGGACGTGGTCTTCCTGGAGCAACGCGACATGGCAACTAAACCCAAATAATTCACAATGTTTTATTACAATATTGTTCTCTTTTAGGGATGTCAATTTTCACAAATTCCCATGATCGATCGTCATTTAAATTAACGATCAATTAATCGATTAATCGTTAGCCTGTCACGATCGGTTCAAAAACAAAACTGAGGACTCAATTGCAGAAAAATAGGATTTTAATAAAGGAAAAAGCAAAAATACAAGAACAAAACAAAACTCCCACGCGGGGGGAAAACACTAGAATATATTAACAAACTTAAACACTGGAAACAAAACACAAGAACATTAGACAACGTAACAGCACAGTACAACAGACACAAGGAGACTAAATAGGGAGGCAAACAAAAGGTAACGATGACAACAGGTGGAATTAATTAAACCAATAACAAGATAACAAGAAGGGCGGGGCTAACAATGAACACGAACACATGGCTCAACATAACAAACACCCAAGTGCAAAACAAGACAGGACGAACTTGTGACATAACCCCCTCTTTAAGGAGCGGCTACCAGACGCTCCACTAGGACAGAAGGGACAGACCAGGACGGGACAGACCAGGGCGGGACGGGAGGGACAGACCAGGGCGGGACTGGAGGGACAGACCAGGGCGGGACTGGAGGGACAGACCAGGGCGGGACTGGAGGGACAAACCAGGGCGGGACTGGAGGGACAAACCAGGGCGGGACTGGAGGGACAAACCAGGGCGGGACGGGAGGGACAAACCAGGGCGGGACGGGAGGAACAAACCAGGGCGGGACGGGGGGGGACAGACCAGACTGCCCATCAGGCGGCCAGGGTGGAGACTTTCCCTCGGGCGGCCAGGGCGGAGACTTTCCCTCGGGCGGCCAGGGCGGAGATCCTCCCTCGGGCGGCCAGGGCGGAGCAGATTGTCCATCGGGTGGCCAGGGTGGAGACTTTCCCTCGGGCGGCCAGGGCGAAGACCTTCCCTCGGGCGGCCAGAGTGGAGACTTTCCCTCGGGCGGCCAGGGCGGAGACTTTCCCTCGGGCGGCCAGGGCGGAGATCCTCCCTCGGGCGGCCAGGGCGGAGCAGATTGTCCATTGGGTGGCCAGGGTGGAGACTTTCCCTCGGGCGGCCAGGGCGGAGACCTTCCCTCGGGCGGCCAGGGCGGAGCAGATTGTCCATCGGGTGGCCAGGGTGGAGACTTTCCCTCGGGCGGCCACGGCGGAGACCTTCCCTCGGGCGGCCAGGGCGGAGCAGATTGTCCATCGGGCGGCCAGGGTGGAGACTTTCCCTCGGGCGGCCACGGCGGTGAAGACCCCTCGGCCGGCCACGGCGCAGGAACTGGAACCAACGGCTCAGGCACTGGAACTGGCACCAACGGCTCAGGCACTGGAACTGGCACCACCGGAACTGGCACTGGAACTGGCACCACCGACTCAGGTTCAGGAACAGACAAAGACATAGGCTCTGGCTCAGGAACTGGAACAGACACAAACTCCGGCTCAGGAACTGGAACAGACACAGGCTCCGGCTCAGGAACTGGAACAGACACAGGCTCCGGCTCAGGAACTGGAACAGACACAGAAACTGGCTCCGGCTCAGGAACTGGAACAGACACAGACACTGGCTCCGGCTCAGGAACTGGAACAGACACTGGCTCCGGCTCAGGAACTGGAACAGACCCAGACACTGGCTCCGGCTCAGGAACTGGAACAGACCCAGACACTGGCTCCGGCTCTGGAACCGACACTGGCTCCGGCTCAGGAACCGACACCGGCTCAGGAACCGACACCGGCTCCGGCTCGGGCTCTGGAACAGACACTGGCTCGGGCTCTGGAACAGACACTGGCTCGGGCTCTGGAACAGACACTGGCTCGGGCTCTGGAACAGACACTGGCTCGGGCTCTGGAACAGACACTGGCTCGGGCTCTGGAACAGACACTGGCTCGGGCTCTGGAACAGACACTGGCTCGGGCTCTGGAACAGACACTGGCTCGGGCTCTGGAACAGACACCACCGGCTCAGGAACAGACATCACCGGCTCAGGAACAGACATCACCGGCTCAGGAACAGACACCACCGGATCAGGCATAAGAACTGGCTCCGGTTCAGGAACAAACACTAAAGGTTTGAAAGGCGTCTCCAGGATCCGAGCTAAACGCTCAAAATAGCCGGTCAGTGCCCCCCCGGCCATGAGAATGGGAATTTCCCGATCTGTCTCCAACTGGGCAGACGTGGCTAGAACCATCTCTGGCTGGGCAGATGTAATCTGAACAGTCTCAGACTGGACAGACGGGACATGCACAGTCTCTGGCTGGGCAGACGGGACGTGAACAGTCTCTGACTGGGCAGACGTGACGTGAACAGTCTCTGGCTGGGCAGACGTGACATGAACAGTCTCTGACTGGGCAGATGCGACATGAACAGTCTCTGGCTGGGCAGGCGTGACATGAACAGTTTCTGACTGGGCAGACGCGACATGAACCATCTCTGGCTGGGCAGGCGTGATATGAACCTTCCCGGGAACCTCCAGGATATTAAACAGCGTTGAAAAATAATTCAACAATGTTTCAGCAGACGTCATGTCAGGGGACACAGACTCGGCAGGCATATCATGAACAGTCTTTGGCTGGGCAGACGCGACAAGAACAGTCTCCGGCTGGGCAGACGTGACGTGAACAGTCCCCGACTGGGCAGACGTGACGTGAACAGTCTCTGACTGGGCAGACGTGACGTGAACCTTCTCTAGCTGGGCAGACGTGACATGAACGATCTCTGGCTGGGCAGGCGTGACGTGAACCGTCTCTGACTGGGCAGACGTGACGTGAACCGTCTTTGACTGGGCAGACGTGACGTGAACCGTCTCTGGCTGGGCAGACGTGACATGAACAGTCTCCGGCTGGGCAGGCGTGACAGTCTTTCTCCTTCTGCGTCTCGGAGTCCCCGAACTCTGGACCACTGGTACTGGAATCACTGGCGCTGGAGTCACCGGCGTTGGAATCATGGGAACATGTGAAGAAAAACGCTCGGGGCTGAACCTTGCCGGTCCTTGGTCAGGAAATGACCAAACTGGAGAATGCTGTCGGTGCCCACCTGTCGTATCTCCTCCCCTGCGTCCTCCACGAATTCCTCTAAATATGACCAGCCGAGTCCCTCTAAAAGATTCTCTGTCCCATGTTGTGGGTAAGGGTCTGCGAGAATCCATTCTGCTGAGTCCTCAAAAAATGGCTGTTACGTTCTGTCACGATCGGTTCAAAAACAAAACTGAGGACTCAATTGCAGAAAAATAGGATTTTAATAAAGGAAAAAGCAAAAATACAAGAACAAAACAAAACTCCCACGCGGGGGGAAAACACTAGAATATATTAACAAACTTAAACACTGGAAACAAAACACAAGAACATTAGACAACGTAACAGCACAGTACAACAGACACAAGGAGACTAAATAGGGAGGCAAACAAAAGGTAACGATGACAACAGGTGGAATTAATTAAACCAATAACAAGATAACAAGAAGGGCGGGGCTAACAATGAACACGAACACATGGCTCAACATAACAAACACCCAAGTGCAAAACAAGACAGGACGAACTTGTGACATAGCCGTAATACTGCCATATGCGTCTACTGCAGTGGCTATGGCCAACAGCATGACAGGGTCTGCAAATGCTGCTAAAAACGCTATGTTCCTCACCAAATCAATAATGGTTATAAATATAAATAAAGGGCTAGTAGGATTGTAAAAATGTTTTATGTGATTGCTAATTAAATTAATTATTCAAACTACTAATACAACGTGTCACCAACGCCTCGTATGCGCTTATAATGTGTGACAGTTGTGGACGCGCTCTTCCTGGAACAACTGCACGCGCTGAATGAATCTGCTACCGTTAAACTGGAGCACCTTGCTAGCACATTATTTATCTAAAAGAAATGCATCCTATATGAGATTAATCAGATATATTCAAAATAAACTTATTACAAATTATATCTGCACAAAATGACGCAAATTCATGCACAAGTGAACTTGAACTATTACGTGCCATTCATTCAGAACTAGCCTACTCATGTTGTGGACGCGCTTTTCCTGGAGCAACGCGACACGGCAACTAAACCCAAATAATTCACAATGTTTTATTACAATATTGTTCTCTTTATAATGTTATGTAATATTACAGTCCCAATAGTCATTATTAGTCGTGCACTGCCGTTTGAGCTGCACGCGCTGAAGCTGACGCTTTACTACAGAGTTCATTCTTAACCAAATGCATCCAATGCGAGATAAATCCGATATAGATAGGCATACACAAAATAAACAGTATTACAACTTACATTTGCACAAAACAAAAGGCTGCGATTGCAGACGCAAACTTCTAGTCATGATGAAGGTGTAAAATGGTCCCAAACATAACTCCGGCACACTCGCTTTACATGTTTCGCGGTTGAGCAGCACGCATGCGCATGAAGACCTGCTTAATCGATTATCGATAAGTTGTATCGATTAAATGTATTATCGACAATTAATCGATCGTCGATTAATCGTTGACATCCCTATTCTCTTTATAATGTTATGTAATATTACAGTCCCAATAGTCATTATTAGTCGTGCACTGCCGTTTGAGCAGCGCGCGCTGAAGCTGACGCTTTACTACAGAGTTAATTCTTAACCAAATGCATCCAATATGAGATAAATCAGATATAGATAGGCCTACAGAAAAGAAACAGTATTACAACTTACATTTACACAAAACAAAAGGCTGCGAATGCAGACGCAAACTTAGTCATGATGAAGGTGTAAAATGGTCCCAAACATAACTCCGGCGCGCTCGCTTTACATGTTTCGCGGTTGAGCAGCACGCACGCGCATGAAGACCTGCTTAATCGATGATCGATAAGTTGTATCGATTAAATGTATTATCGACAATTATTCGATCGTCGATTAATCGTTGACATCCCTAGTTCATACTAATTTGTTAAAGGGACACTCCATATCACGTGATGCTTTGCGTGAGGTTGTTGACAAATGACAGGCTGATCCGTTGTCCACGTTGGTGTGCGTCATTACGTATGAACCAAGGCTGATATTGTGGAGAGAGAGAGACGCACGGCACAGTGGTTTCGAGGGGAGAGAGAGAGACGCACAGAGAGACGCGAGTTTTGAAGAATACACAGAGAATAATGGATCATCAGAGATTGAGAAACATGGATCTAAATCAAGCGCTGGCCTTTTTTGATGCCATGGAGGATGATGGATTTTCTGGAGAAGAGAGCTTTTTGACTGATGAGGAACTAGATTACCAGGATGGTCTAGACCCTGCTGAAGAGTAAGTTCCATTTATTTATTTACTGTAAAAGTATTAAAAAAAAACAACAACTAATATGATAAAATATAAATTTTCTAAATATGTAAAAATAAGTTCTGTAAAAGTAGTATTTCGTTTTTCTATGTTTGTTAAAGAGTAGTAAGAGTTGTGGATTACACTTTGTCTCTCAGCCATTGTTTGTCTGAGTTTACCTAGAGATACAAACAAAGGATAGTGGGGGGTTGGTCACACCTTTTAGCTGTGGAGAGAATGTCTCAAGGATGTTGTAGTGGGGGGTTGGTCACACCTTTTAGCTGTGGAGAGAATGCTCATATTATAGCTGTGGTGGGTTGGGGGTACAGTAGCAATCTCAGCCATTGTTATCTTATGTGAGAAATCAAATACAAAAACACTAATTGATCTGATATGTATGATCTAATATTTTGCTTTATTTGTTTTACAGTCATGATAATGAAGAAGACACCAGCCCACCCACCCGAGCCAGACAGGAAAGCTCCCATTCTTCCGCTGAGGAGGGCCCTTCCACTTCTGCTGCAGCATCCCAGCAGCTGCCAGGAATAGGTCATGGACGGCTGCAGTCACGGTCTAGAGGGAGAGCGCGGTCAAGGTCAAGATCCAGATCCGGCAGCTTGAGGGGTCGACAGAGTCCTGAATCCACAAGGTCGAGATCTAGATCACCACAGCCAGCAGCCCCAACTCCATCATGGAACAGTGAGAGTCAGCCAGACATCCCTCCAGTGCCCAAAAGGTTCGTCCCAACAAGAAAGCCAGGACATCAGCTCAGCCCTACATCCATATACACACCGCTGGACCTTTTCAAACTTTTTGTCAGTGACAGTGCAGCAACCACTTTGTGTAATAACACAAACACAAACGCTGCAAAAAACATTGCCAATGGCAAAAAATATTCCTGGAAAAACTTCACTGTTGAAGAATTTTTCAAATATTTAGGACTGACTTTCTTTTTTGCACTGGTGAGACTGACAAATATCCGGCACTACTGGAGGACAAACACCATTTTCAGCCAACAGTTTCCCCACTCAGTGATGGCACGTGACAGGTATCAGGTCATTTCCTGGAACATCCACATGAGCAACCCTGATGAAGATGTCCACAACGACCGGAAGAGAGGGACACCAGCTTATGACCGGCTGTTTCGTCTGAAGCCCCTTTTAGATGACATCAAACATGCATGCAGAGCATTTTATCACTCACGGCAGAACCTTTCAGTGGACGAGAGGATGGTGGCAACAAAGGCTCACACTGGCATGACCCAGTATATGAAGGCGAAGCCAACTAAGTGGGGCTTCAAACTTTTTGTGCTGGCAGACAGCAGCATTGGGTACACTTTAGACTTTGCTGTATACACGGGGAAGTCTGTGTTTGCTTCTGGTGTAGGACTGGCATACGACTCGGTTATGTCCTTCATGAACAAATCATCCCTAGGGAGTGGCTACAATGTGTATGTAGACAACTTCTACACAAGTCCAAAGCTATTCATGGATCTCTACAGCATGAACTTTGGAGCATGTGGCACCTACAGGGACAACAGACGAGGATGCCCCCGCACAACCACAAATGCCATGAACAAAAAGGATCCTAGGGGCACCATCAGGTGGATCCGTGACGGCCCTCTGGTTTTTGTAAAGTGGATGGACACTCTGGAAGTCTCTGTCTGCTCCACAATTCACCCGGCCTTCTCTGGCACACCTAAGATGGCCGACACAGCAGCAGTGCTCGAGTGAAGCTCCTTAAATCTCAGTCTGCTAAATGCGCTAATCAATTAACTTTCCTGCATATCTATCCCACGTTAAGTTCTGAGTGTTACCTCCTTTTTGTGACTTTTTGGATGGTCACTAATACAAATTGTTTACTTGATCATTTCACCTGTGCTTCGCTATGGAACAAAATGCAACTAACGCATTCATTTTGAACGCTCTTCAACAACTTAAGCGAGAGATGTTCACGTATTTTGACCCGAAACTTGACAACCTGCAAACAGCTGCCGATGCGTTGCAGTCTTCCCTTAAATCACTCGGGGATCAAGTAGGCGAGCTCGAATTTAGAGTCAGTTCAAATCAGGATAACATAACTGATCTAGAGCAACGCGTTGAGACGCTGGAGAAGCAAAATGCTTTCTTGCTACAGAAAGCTGAGGACGCCGAAAATCGGAGCAGAGCCCTAAATCTTCGCTTCATTCACGTTCCTGAGCGAGCTGAAGGCACTGATACAATCGGCTTTATTGGACGTCTACTCACTCTTCTATTTGGCGAAGCCAGCTTTCCCATTCCACCTGTGATCGAGCGCGCTCATCGCACTCCTGGAGCCTCCTCCAAAGGGAATTCCAAAGCTGGTTCAAGACCAATTTTGGCAAAGTTTGGCACCAGTGAATATCATGAGGCCCAAAACGCCTGGACTTCTTTTGGAAAAATGTAAATAGTTTTGGTTCTGTTCAAGTTATTATGTTTATTCCTGTGCTCCAGGACTCCAAAGACATGAACAAACTGTTTTCCAGAGGAAATTTGCTTAGCTTTTATTTATTTGTGTGTGATTTCAATAAATGTTTGAGTGATTCAATTTCCGTTTTATTTTTTCATTTGTCTTTGTGGTCCCATAACTTATTTTACATTCAGGTGACATCAATGCAACACAAATATGCTGAAAGTTCAATTTGTCATGAAAAAAAAAGAGGTGTGTCAATTGTCTGTGCACAAAAGGGTTGATGTTTTACAAGCTTTTTTTTGTAAATAACACCAGACGGAAAATTAATTTAAAAAAAACCCTTAGGTCTTTGAGGGTTAAAGGGTTATGTAAGATTGTGGCCAAAACTGGTACTGCAATCACTTTCAAATTACTGTACCCCCTCCCCCTCCTCCCTGACTCGAGGTTGCCAGATAGGCTGCAGGATCCAGCAGGAACGTAGGCTGCTACAAGAAGTGGTGACTAGAGCAGAGCTGGCAACCCGGATGCCGCAACACTACTGACTCCGGGATTGGTAGATAGGTGGAGGGTGTTTGTCCCGCCATAGTCTTATCTGATCGGTGAGTAGCCGAATGTAGACGAACTGCTGCGCGTGTGACAGGGCGCATGTTTAACTGAAGAACGGAGAGAGAGAGAGAGAGAGAGAGGTAGTATGCAAGCAAGTGCACACCATTTCGAAACAAAAACGAGGAGTAATTCAATAATTAGTTCGCAAAGTAACTCTTCACTAGAAATTGTGTGAAATGATTTCCAGGCGGTAGCGTAGAGTGGAGCTCAATTCTAGTCTATATTGATGGGCGGAGTAGTGGGAGTGGCCTGCGGAGCTGAGCATTGCAATGCACTATGGGTATTGTCTACAATCCACAAGCACTAAAGTCATTTTCTGCCTTTTATCGGCCAAGAAGGACCCAAATTAGAAATGTATGCTACTATTCTACTACATATATGACCCACTTTCAATACACATCCAGTGCATCCTCAAACTGACGACAAAACCTCATACAGTTACGCGCACACTTTGGAGACTGTCTTGTTTTCAATGCAAGGGTAGTAAGGAACTGGGGTCCATTCTTCGTACGCCACTCAGTTAGTGGGATTTGATTGTGGATGATTTGGCATGTTCTTGGATTGTTTGGTTCTTCAGTGCTCATCCTGGACTTGCTGTCATAGTGTTCCTATAGTGGTCCGTAACTTAAACCTGCTCGGAAGCTTATTTCATGTAAACCGGATTAGATTGCATCTTTTTAAGTGGGGTTGATTCTTAAAATATGTCCCAACCACTGCTAATTTATTACAAGAGTTCCTTACTGAAACTAATTTAAAACTGACAAAAGTAATTTAAAATAATAATAATGATATAAAAATTAATTTGAAAATAATGTGTTGAACGCCTGTGTACGAGTCAAAAGAAGTATACTTTGCAAGGCTGTGCATTCGACTGTGGTAAAAATTCGACTGTGGTATACTTCTGGCTTTAGTCTGGTGTTGGTTGTCTAGTCATAGCCAATGCAGACTGTGCATAGCACTTTAATAACACAAGATTTTGGCCAAATGTTTTAAACCAAAAACAAACTAAGCTCCCAAAACACAAATCTAACATTCGCTGGTCCAAAACATCGTAAATCTATTTGAGCTTGATTGACACATGAAGTGTCTGGCCATACATCATTTTATTTATTTATTATTTTTGAACTAATTTCTTGAATGGCAGCAGTTAACCTGCAATTTTAGCTGGTTTCAAAACACCTGGATATTACCTGCCATGGTGACATTTCCTCAGATAAACTTCTGAGATCCAAAAGCTAATGCCAGCATATTGACATGGTGACTAACTTATCTTGACTTGACCGCTGAGCATTTGCATTTCACTCACTATGTGTCAGCGTCAGCATAGGCCATACTATTTAAATTCATGATTGGTTGAGGTTGACTGACAAATTAAAACATTAAACAGAAAAAAGAAGAAAAAAAAAAAACACCATTATTAACCGGTTAATGGTCATTTCAAGTAATCGTTTCTGGTTTTTCCCCAGTTTTTGTTTTCATTCTTTGAACTGGTTCAGAGCCCTCATATTTACATAATAATAATAATAATAATAATAATAATTATTATTATTGTATATATATTATATACCTGTTTGCCGTGTAGAGAAGAGGAATAGTGTGTTGCTTTTTTTCCCCCTTAGAAAACACAAAAATGGGCCTGGGTGAGGCTGACAGCTCCACAGGTATGTGTGTGCGCATATATTTTAGATATTTATTTGAGAAAAAGGATACATGTTGATTTTGGGTTCATGTTTTATTTTTTATCTTCCACAGTAATTCAGTGTAAAGTGGTCCTTTTCGTGTTACACAGGACCCGAGACTAGTTTTGCCTGTGTGCTTATCTGCTGATATTTCACATGGTCCGAAACTGTTTGGATTGTAGGGCTGGAATACATTTTAATTGTTGTTTTTTACCCCTCAGGAAAAAGCCAAATGAATCAGGATGAAACTGAGAACTCCAGAGGTATTTAAACATTTGGGTATATTAAAGTTATTCCATGTATATACATATAGGTGTATAGGTATACATATGTGTATGTATATGTTTGTTTGTTTGTTTTACAGAGACCAAATTGAGGAGAATTGTGAAAAGGCCATGGAGCCCAAATGAAGTGAATGCTGTCATGAAACATTTCAGAGTCCATATTTCAAAGGGACACCTTGCAACAAAGGCAGAGTGTGAGCAGTGCAAGACTGCAGAGGACCCTGTTCTGAGAGAAAGAACGGCCCAAAATATAAGGGATTTCGTGAGGAACCGAGGTTTGATGTTGAAAAAGAAATCTTCTTAGAGTTCTTCGAGAGATCAGTGTTGCCTTCCATTAAAGGTTGTATCAGCGATTTCAGGCCCAATAAAGGCCCAAATATAAATGATCACATTCATCTAATTTTTCCTAACGATCCGCTAGCTGGCCGCCCCATAAGCATGCCATCCAAAAACCGCGTCTCTGTAGGCAGCCTAGGCTCTGAGATCTGCACACAAAAGGTGGGGGTGTTGTGGTTTGAGATTTTGCGGTGATTGGTTGGAACTGTTGGTGATTGGTTGGAACTGTTGGTGATTGGTTGGAACACTGTTTATTTTGGTTTTGGTGGTTGGTGAAACCCATTGTTTTTGTGTGCAGATCTCAGAGCCTAGGCTGCCTACAGAGACGCGTTTTTTGGATGGCATGCTTATGGGGCGGCCAGCTAGCGGATTGTTATGAAAGATTAGATGAATGTGATCATTTATGTTTGGGCCTTTTTTGGGCGTGAAATCGCTGATACAACCTTTAATGTCTGTGGGTTTTGTTCTCAAAAGTGTTGTTGGGCCAGAAGAGTGTTCAAGACATCCTTTTATTTACTTTTATTAAAACACTGTTTTGAAAGAAATGTACAAAAACATGCATTTACTGGAAGGCAATTTAATTTGGTTTTATTTTCAGTGTGTTGTTGAGGTCATTTTGAGGCACACTCCCTCATGCACTTTAGTCCCATAATGGTTAGAGATGCACCGATTACAATTTTCTAGGCCGATTCCGATTTTTCCGAGTTTGACCTGCCGATACCGATTTTTTTTTTTTTTTTTTTTTTTTATAAAACACCATATACTTCTACCCAAACTGAATAATAAAAACAAGTTTAAATGGGTGAATTTTCTATAAATATTTTTGAGTCTTCTTCATTTTCTTTTCTGACATAGCCTACTCCAGTTCTTGTTAAAACACACTAGACATGCAAATTCTGTGCATTTTGGGCACTTTTTGTGTGAAATCATTTATTTTGCCCATCAAAAAAAGTGTGCTTTCACTTTAATTGAGTGTGAGCAGCACAGCAAAAATAGACTCTGCGCCGAAACCGCTTCACTGCTGCTCACTCGACGCTCCTGCTTGACGCTCACGCTCTGCTCCTGCTGCCGGTGTGATGCACTCATTTATTAACATGCACGCCGAAAAAAATACGCGCCTCTCACGCTTGCGGTGTGAAACTGACGTAATTCACAAGGTTTTCTACATGTGTGTTCCGTGTGCACGTGTGATGCTGATGTTGCGCGATGTTAATCATGCGGCGCCCGAGTGTGTTTGACCGGTATAAAATCGGCAAATGTCAGACTGACCGGCCGATCGCCGGTCATGACCGATCACGTGAAAATCGGCCAATTCCGGTCCCAAGCCGATCAATCGGTGCATCTCTAATAATGGCCTTATTAGATCTCAGTTGTTGAGCCTTTTTTTTACCATTTGCAAAATAAAAATTGCCCTTTCAGTTTAATTTTGTTAGTTTTTATTGGCTGTCTAGTTGCATTTCTTCATCTAATTGCCCTTTAACTAGTCTTCTATGAAGTGTAAAACTTGCTGATCTTTGTTCACTGAATTTTCTCCAACCAGGTTCATTTTGCACCACATGTGTATATGTTGGTTGATATAGCAACAGCACATTGTAGCACTATTTCCTTAGGTGTGCGTATTACTTTTACAGGTTTAGTGGCAGAAAAAAGATGCACAATCATTTGTGAATTCACTCTTTAATGTAAAATAGTTGATTTGGTTTAGTATGGTTAACTCTAATACAGGTACTCCTGCTATGTGTGGAGTTAATAGTGATGTCCATTTAAACCCAGTTTGTCCTCATAATCAAGGGTTAGTTAGGGTTGTGTGTGTTTGAGAGTGTGTGTGAGTGAGGTCCAGTTAAACCCAAAATGTCCTCATAATCAAGGGTTAGTTAGGGTTGTGTGTGTTTGAGAGGTCCAGTTAAAACCAAAATGTCCTCATAATCAAGGGTTAGTAAGGGTTGTGTGTGTTTGAGAGGTCCAGTTAAACCCAAAATGTCCTCATAATCAAGGGTTAGTCAGGGTTGTGTGTGTTTGAGAGGTCCAGTTAAACCCAAAATGTCCTCATAATCAAGGGTTAGTCAGGTGTTTGTGTGTGTTTGAGAGTGTATGTGTGAGAGGTCCAGTTAAACCCAAAATGTCCTCATAATCAAGGGTTAGTTAGGGTTGTGTGTGTTTGAGAGGTCCAGTTAAACCCAAAATGTCCTCATAATCAAGGGTTAGTAAGGGTTGTGTGTGTTTGAGAGTGTGTGTTTGAGAGGTCCAGTTAAACCCAAAATGTCCTCATAATCAAGGGTTAGTCAGGTGTTTGTGTGTGTTTGAGAGTGTGTGTGTGAGAGGTCCAGTTAAACCCAAAATGTCCTCATAATCAAGGGTTAGTTAGGGTTGTGTGTGTTTGAGAGGTCCAGTTAAACCCAAAATGTCCTCATAATCAAGGGTTAGTAAGGGTTGTGTGTGTTTGAGAGTGTGTGTTTGAGAGGTCCAGTTAAACCCAAAATGTCCTCATAATCAAGGGTTAGTCAGGTGTTTGTGTGTGTTTGAGAGTGTGTGTGTGAGAGGTCCAGTTAAACCCAAAATGTCCTCATAATCAAGGGTTAGTCAGGTGTTTGTGTGTGTTTGAGAGGTCCAGTTAAACCCAAAATGTCCTCATAATCAAGGGTTAGTCAGGTGTTTGTGTGTGTTTGAGAGTGTGTGTTTGAGAGGTCCAGTTAAACCCAAAATGTCCTCATAATCAAGGGTTAGTTAGGGTTGTGTGTGTGTTTGAGAGGTCCAGTTAAACCCAAAATGTCCTCATAATCAAGGGTTAGTCAGGTGTTTGTGTGTGTTTGAGAGTGTGTGTGTGAGAGGTCCAGTTAAACCCAAAATGTCCTCATAATCAAGGGTTAGTCAGGTGTTTGTGTGTGTTTGAGAGTGTGTGTTTGAGAGGTCCAGTTAAACCCAAAATGTCCTCATAATCAAGGGTTAGTCAGGTGTTTGTGTGTGTTTGAGAGTGTGTGTGTGAGAGGTCCAGTTAAACCCAAAATGTCCTCATAATCAAGGGTTAGTCAGGTGTTTGTGTGTGTTTGAGAGGTCCAGTTAAACCCAAAATGTCCTCATAATCAAGGGTTAGTAAGGGTTGTGTGTGTTTGAGAGTGTGTGTGTGAGAGGTCCAGTTAAACCCAAAATGTCCTCATAATCAAGGGTTAGTCAGGTGTTTGTGTGTGTTTGAGAGTGTGTGTGTGAGAGGTCCAGTTAAACCCAAAATGTCCTCATAATCAAGGGTTAGTTAGGGTTGTGTGTGTTTGAGAGTGTGTGTGTGAGAGGTCCAGTTAAAGGGTCATGAAACCCCCCTCTTTCAGCTCAAGTCTAGCTCACAATCTTTTTGAAAAATGCAACTTAATTGGGCGTGGTGGCTGTGAGAAGAAGGGAGGGGAGTGGGTGTGGTCAAAGCCCAAAGTGGCCAATGCATATCGACTGTCACTAAAAATCAATGGTAAAACGTGAGGAAATGCTAGATTTTTTATAGCTGGCCAAGTTAAAGTCTAATATATACATAATAACCTACTACAGTAATCATAATTCTATTTAAAACATATAAATGTACATGCATATGTATAATTATGCCTTTATAAAATATATATTTGTTTACACACTATAAATGCGTATATTTGAAATAATTAATTTTCCGCTTAAAAAAAAAAAAACGTTCCATACAGATCTACGCGCCCCCTAAACCCACATAATAAAGATGGACAGTGTCATAGAAATTTGCACAAACTAAGCATACTTTCCATACAATTGAGGTATTATCGGAATATCAAAATTTTAATAACGAGTGATTATTTAACAAAAGGCAAGTAAAACGGTCAGGGTTACATTTTAGACACACACACACACCTCTGAAGCGATAGGAAAAGTCCTCGGAACCGCATCACTCGCAAGACCGAAACCTGCATTGGTGTACAAGGTCGAAGTCCACCTTTCTCCAGTTGAATGGTTGCACACACACATAGTTTAGATGTGTCCGTGGTTGATGGCCGGAGTCTAGCCCGGGCAGCATCGCGGGGAAAGATGCACTGGAACTTTTGGTCCACGAAAACAAACGCGTGTCCCATTATTGCCTCTCTCATCTACTACGCGATATCACAGTTTGACATGTCTGTCTTTGGAAAGTTCCGTGTCATGAATAATTAAGAGCAGTGTCTTCTCATTGGATAAGAAAACTCAGTACATGAATAATTATGAGACACCGATACGTGGACACGATGAAGATTTTAAACCCGGAAGACGAAAATAGCGTAAAAAAACTAAAATTTAACCATTTTCCCCCTACTATTAAATCTAACAGATGCTAACATTGTCTTCAATAGTGTTCAACACACATACCTCTGTTCAAATCTCATAAAATTTGGTTTAGGGTTTCATGACCCTTTAAACCCAAAATGTCCTCATAATCAAGGGTTAGTTAGGGTTGTGTGTGTTTGAGAGTGTGTGTGTGAGAGGTCCAGTTAAACCCAAAATGTCCTCATAATCAAGGGTTAGTCAGGGTTGTGTGTGTGTATGCATGATTCATATGGTTACTGATGCCCAGTTAAACCCAAATGGTCAGTAATGTTCATTTAGATACTAATAAGTCTTAAGTAATAAGTCTTGAACAATCTTCTCTTTTCACATTAACAAAACCCAAACCCAATCAACTGGAAATATTTAGCTTTATTCAAAACTATCTTTAGACAAAACTTCTTCAAATCTAATGAATAAATTAAGACTGACATTCAAGGTTCAATTATGAAAAATACTTGTGGGTGAATGCATTTGTCAGTGATGGTTAAATAGTAAACTCTCCTTTTGGTTTTTTAATTTCTTAATTTTTAAAGCTAAAATATTTCCGTATTTCACTTTCCCTCTTCTCTCTTTGCTCTTCACTCACTTCACACCTGCTAAATCTCACATTACAAACTCAGGTTAGTTTTCTGAAATCTCTCTTAAAGTTTAAGCCAGGTTGAACAATTGCTGATAATTTCCTGTTTTGTTTTTCTATATGCTGGTATTGAAACAAACGTAAGTGATGTGGCACTCTCTTGGGTAAAGTTAGTCCAGGTTATACCAGGTTAGTCCTCATAATTAAGGGTTAGGTGTGTGTGTGTGTGTATGTGTGAGTGATGTCCAGATAAACCAGGGTAGTCCTCATAAATCATAATTAAATCAGGAAACGCCCACTCCTGCCCTGTCCTTACAGTGCTTCAGTTTGTCAGGTCTTCATATTACCAGACTGTTTTATTAGAATTAAATTCTGAGCAGTCAGCTTTTTACCCCATGCCATAAGGAGCAGTTTGATATTTCTTATTAATCTCTATGACAAAGGGAAAGGTGGGTCCCCATAAACCAGGATGGATCTTTTTAGGGGAAAAAGTCCTTATAAACCACCCGTACCAGTATGTGTGTGTGTGTGTGTGTGTGTGTGTGCGGGGTTGGGGGGGCCTCCATGTTCATTTTGCTTGGGGCCCCCAAATTCCTTTAAAGGTGCTCTAGGTAACTTTTTAACCTTAACTGAACAGCTTCGGAGTCAGTGGAATGGTTATATTACTTATTTCGGGTTGAATGGTGGTGGTTTCGCACCCCCCTGGTGCCCGAGAGCGGAAAAAACTCACTTGCAACTTTGGGACGCGGGTCGGTGTCAGGAAGTATCGCGTGATATCAGGTCTCGCGATGTAACGAATTGCTTGACGGCACTGCACACGTACACGCCCCTATTCAAGCACCGGCGGGCTAGCTATAAGCAAAGGGCAACGATAGATTGAGTTATGGCTGAGGCTGAGCCTGTAAAAAAGAAGCAGAAAGCTAGGAAATCTTTGTCGGAGGACCAACGAAAGAGGAAACGGGAGACTGACCGAGCAAGAAGTCAGACTCGAGTAAATATATCGGACCGGCTTTTTCAGAATGGTGAGAACTGAGAGAAACAGAAGCCTGCAAAACGGATGCTGATCCTGCTGTTGCACTTGTAAGTTAAGTATCTTTGGAATAAACTGTGTTTAATATTTAAATTTCAAGTAATTGTGACCTCAGGATGTTTGCTATTGTCTGTAAAGGTTTTTATTATGATCGCTGTCTGTTACGGGCTTACTAGTACGCTAGATACTATAACTTTGATGTTAGCATTGTCATAGCAAACATGTTTGATTTCTGTAGTTGTTTGGCCGTTCCTCTGTCGGTTTTATTTGTGTAAGTTAACTTACACTTTTATTTTATGTCACTAAGTCAACGCGTCTGATAGTAGGCAATATCAGACGCGCAAAATGTTGCACATATCATGATCGAGCTAGAAAAAACGTTCTGATGTTTTCTTAGACAAGCAAAGGTAAACCATCATTCTACCAGATGAACTTATAGACCTTGCTAATATAACTTTAGACAAATATTAGCCTCCGATATATATATATTTTTTATGCTCATGCCCATTCTCCCAAAAACAAACAAACAAACAAACACGAAAGCAGTAGTTCGCCTCGTTCATATCGTTCGTTCCCGGTAAAAATACTAGTATGCTTGACAACACAATAAATAAAAAAATCGCCATCAGTTGGAAAGAAAGTATTGCTTTACTTGCCTCGACATAACTGGTTTTGAAATAGCCGGTTTCTCTGCTCAGCTAGGTTGACAGCTGATCAGCTGGGTTGCTCGTGGCAAGGGGGGAGGGACAACAGTTCGTTTTTACGACAGAGTGTTTGAAAGCATTATACTACCAGACACTAGGGGGAGCTCGTAGAGAAAAAACACTCAGACTTGCATAGTGTCCCTTTAAACGGCCCCTTGCGGCACTGCGCTTCTCGTACAGTGTGCGACCCCCTTTAGATTATTGGCAGCATAAAAAAAACGAAAGGATGTGACAGCCATGGACTGAACAATACAAGTTACCGGTAATATCCATCGAGCCTATGAACTAGTTGCCCATACACATCAACAAGAATGAAGGCTACCCTGTAAAACAACTGCAATAATGTGATACAAAAGGACCCTATTCATCACTATCATCATCACCACGATCCTCAACTATAAGTTCATTGGCGAATTCCTCCTCCTCGTCGCTCTCCTCCACTTTTCCCTCTCCGGCCTCTGCTAACTCAGCCTGCCTTGCTTGCGCTAACAGCTCCCGCCCAGATGCGCAGTGCTCTCTTGCGTGCGCAATCTGCTCCATAGAACTGGCTTAAAAAGGCGATCTGACAGGTTTTAGAAGATTAAATACAACCCGAAACTAAAAAACAGACCGGACCTCTATTTGAGACGGGCCTTTATTTATCCAAACCTGTAGACACACCAGGCGTGTAAAAGAAACAGGCGTCTATTTGGGACTCGGCTATTATTTGAAGTTTTACGGTAGTTAGTTCATGTTAATTAAAAAATAATGTTAACAAATTATACTTTGTTGTAAAGTGTTACCATCACTTTTAATCAATTTAATACAATTTCTAAAGCATGTTACAGACCTCATTTTTTTAAAATGTTTTTTTTTGATAGATAGATAGATAGATAGATAGATAGATAGATAGATAGATAGATAGATAGATAGATAGATAGATAGATACAGTGCTATGCATAAGTTTAGGCAACCATGCTAAAGTTGACTAAAAAGAGGAATAAAAAATCATATTTAACTTAATGCCTTATTTTAAAAAATTAGGAAAAATCCAACCTTTAAGGACACCAATTTTCTTTGTGAATGAATAATGTATCGTAAATAAATAAATGTTCTTCCTTAAAAAACAGGGTGCATAAGTTTGGGCACCACTATGTTAAATTCCCATAGAGGCAGGCAGATTTTTATTTTTAAGTATTTTTTTAATTTTTTTTTTAGGATACTATGCATCCTGATAAAGTTCCCTTGGCCTTTGGAATTAAAATAGCCCCACATCATCACATAGCATTCACCATACCTAGAGATTGGCATGGTTTTATTTCAGTTAGCCTAAAAGCTAGTTTGATTTGCATTGAGAGTTGGATTTTTCCTAATTTTTTAAAATAAGGCATTAAGTTAAATTTGCAAAATATGATTTTTTATTCCTCTTTTTAGTCAACTTTAGCATGGTTGCCTAAACTTATGCATAGCACTGTAGATATATATATATATATATATATATATATATATATATATATATATATATATATATATATATATATATATATATATATATATATATATATATTCAGTTAAAAAAAAAATGAAAAAAAAAAATTTGAGGTCCGTATACCGTAATATCATGGAAAAGTTGATTTATTTCCATAATTCCATTCACAACGTTAAACTTCCATAGATTATAGATTCAGGGCCCACAACTTAAACGATTTCAAGTATTTAGTTGTTTATTTGTACATAATTTGGGCTTCCAGCTCATAAAACCCACGAAAACAGGATTTCAAAAAATTAGAATATTACATGAAATCACACAGTAATTACACAGTGATACCATGGTCATTGAACCAGGTTTTGGTTCTTTTGGCAGTGTGGGCAGGTGCAAATCCTGCTGAAAAATGAAGGAAGCATGAAGTGCTCTGAAAATGTCCTGGTAGACGGCTGCGTTGAGTGGACAGCACAGTGGACCAACACCAGCCGATGACATGGCTCCCCAAACCAACACAGACTGTGGAAACTTCACACTGGACTTCAAGCATCTTGGATGTATATATTTTATTATTATTATTATTATTATTATTATTATTATTATATTTTCTGCAGAGAATACATATGATTATGCCTTCAACTTTGGCCTAAACAAACAGTTGTATAATTAAGTTGCCTACTTTTGCTTTGGAAGCACACCTATATGATGACTTAAATGTTGCAACAGTAGGCAGCACATTAATGTCTAGAATAGAGCATCTGTCTGCTGTCTAGTGTTTCCCTGTGTTCATTTCCATCTATAGCTCCCCTCATCCCTCCCTTCCTTGCTGACTTATTAATTTCTGTTCTCTATTGCTTCTTTGCTTTCCTCTGCACCATCATCCTTCTCTTCTCCTTCCCTAACTCTCTCTCTCAGTTGGATGGTTGTAACATTAGCAGCAGCTGTTAGTTTCTGTAATCCAGCCAGATTTAGAAGGAAGCTGTGCATCTGCTCCATCATGTAGAGAGGGAGAGGGGATCGGAGAGGAGGGAAATGGAGTGATTAATAAATATGAGTGAGGAGATGGAAGGGGGTAAAGAAGGGCAACAGGGGAGCAGCAGAGAGGGACACATGTACACATTGAGTGATGGAAGAGTGATGAGGATTGGAAAACAACCATAAAGAGAGGGAGTAAAGCAGGTCGCGCAGAAGTGGAAAGTAATGATGGTTGGAGACCACGGACGCAGAGGGAGGCTAATAGCAAGATGGAGGCGACGAAATGAACAGAAAAAGAAGAGAAGAGAAAGTGAAATGCAAAAAGAAGTTGGCTGTAAACAGTCTGTGTTTAGTCCCATATGGGTCATTTAATTCTTGTGTTTGTACTGATTTCCCATGTGACACTAAGACAAGAACTGAACATGCAGAAACAATGGAGGGGGACAATGTCATAAAAACCATCGGGAATGCATTCTTTTTTATTTTCATGGGGGAGATCACTAGAATGAATTGTGCCTGCTGATAGCACTGTTTATTTTCACTGTCTTCATTGTTTTAGTGTCCGATTCAGTAAAATAATTATGCAAATTAGGTAACTGCACAAAATGCACCCACAAAATCTGCACTGAGCGCAATTTCCACGGTGCAATTCCCGATTTTGCAGGTTGGCGTTGTGGAGGATGCAGCAGACTATCAGGATCTGGCCCAGTTTGGTGGGGCTGTGCAGCATCACTCCACAACCACTGCAGTCCAAGTACTTGAATCCAACAACACAGTGCACGTCTGGATAAATGCCTGGTCAGTGGTCATAATGCATCTGTTTCATTATTTGATTAATAACTGCTGCTGTGATCAATTGGAAAAAGTACACAAATGTTTCTTTTAAATGTAATTCTTTTTACCTGCTTTCTGTGGGGGAAAAAATTCAGTGTTAATTGTGGGAGACAGGAGTTTTTCTGAATGTGGCGGAATCAATAATGAGCCTAATTTGCACAGAAAGCAAATGTCTATATCGCAGAGCCGGCTCTCCCTATAAGCGAACTAAGCGGCTGCTTAGGGCCCCGACGCCACTAGGGGGCCCCCTAACTACAGATGGTACTCGCCGGTGTCGCTGCGGTTTAAAGCTAGGTATACTCGACGCGTCCGCACGAGCGCGAAGGTGTGCACGGCAAAAATGACATCATTGCGGTGTGGGCAGTCGTGCGTGTTGGGTGCGCAAGACAGCATTTCGCTTGGAGGTGTTCATTGTTTTTTTTGTAACAGCGCGCGCGGCTCCACATCCGCATCCGACTTCGAGCCGAATCTGGCCGAGCTCGAACTTCTCACCACACCGGCACCCAGTTTGCACGTCTAAATTAGTTGCTTACATTTAAAAATGAGCATACAATAGCATAAAAAGTATTTTTAATGAACATAAAGGTCCATGTTTAAGAAAAATGTTCACGAAACTTAATGAAATGTTTAGTGAAACTAGAAAATATGTAGCTATGAGATCGTTTATTTAGTTATGTTGTATACACATTCTCATATCCATATATTTTGTTTTATTGTCACAAGCAATAATCTCAGTGAACCAACCGTGTAGAAATCGTTGTCTTCCCACTTGGAAATTTGACCGCAAAAATGAAACGAGTCTATCCATAAAAAAAAAAAAATAAAAAAAAAACATTATAATAGAGCTACTACTCTAACGAAATCCAAATTTTTTAGCAGTTTTTACTGTAGAATTATTTTTGCATGAATTTTTGAACTTGGCACATTACACAATGCACAAAGAGCCGCCTATTGCATTTTCTGCACAATTCGCGGTGCTATTTCATGGCAGCCTCAAAGGGTGCGTTAAGGTGGACATTATCCCATTATAGTAGAGCTACTATAACAAAATCCACATTTTAAGCAGTTTTTACTGTAGAATTATTTTTGTATGAACTACTGGTAACCTGTAACAATGACACTGTAAAATGTTTTTTTTTTTTTTTACTGTAAAATGTAGTTAAAAAGTGTTACCTAGAGTTTTTATTAGATTTATGTATATATTTTATAACTAAACATTTTAAATACACATTTGGCTAATGATTGTTCGCTGAAGTAGTGTTTTTGTAGTTGGAATATATAAAAAATAAATACCAACTCAAACTGGAATCTTTTGTAGAATTGTTTATCTCTTTGATCAATATAGAAGAATACGTTTAAATCACTTTAAAAGGAAGCAAAGAAATTACTGGTCCAACTTCTCCCTCTTTTTAAAGTGTGGAAAAGGGAAAAGAAGTTCAAAGATCGAGACTCCAGCAACACCTGTAACTAGTATAATATTAATAAAATAAAATTTTAATAAAACAATAAATAATTGTGGGCAGTTAAAAGAGGTAGAGATGAAATGTGTAAGGGTTAGATTGCAGTTGCTGGTTTGCGGTGGCAATACTCCATTATTCACTGCAAGGAAGGGCCCCAAAATGATCCTGCTTAGGGCCCCCAGACATACAGAGCCGGCCCTGTCTGTATGTATAGGGTCAGTACGTTTTTTTTTTTTTTTTAATGTTCAGCAAGTATTGAATTGCATTGAATTGAATTTAAAAGAGACAGTAAAGACATTTACAAATTATTTAAGATAAATGCTGTTCCATTGAACTTTCAAATCATAAAAAAGTATGTGTTTCGACAAAAAATATTTCTTGAGCAGCAAATCAGCATATTAGAATGATTTCTGAAGGATCATGTGACACTGAAGACTGGAGCAATGATGCTGAAAATTCATGGTAATTTATTTAGGATTAAATACATTTAATATATTACAAAGTATATTAAGATAGAAAACTTATTATAATTTGTCATAATATTTCACAATATTATTGGTTTTAATCAGTTATACATTCTTATTAATTCCTGTGAAGAAGACATCAACTGTCTGTAATCACTCTCTCTCTCACACACACCCACAGATATATGCACACTTTGTTGTTGTGGCTTAACTAGCAGGAATCTCTTGAAGGCTTCCTCCCTAGAGTCGACTAATCAGAGCTCTGGGCTCTGAGAGTTGGAGAACTGGGAATGCAAATGAGAGACTGCAGTATTAGTGTGTGCTTCAATGTTTGTGCACGTGTGAGTGTCTGTGAAGAATGCTGTAAAGAGATGGCAGATTTTGTTTAACAGGCTAATTAAGCACTAAACTATTTCAGATCTGGCTAAGAAATGGTGAGGGGTGGAGAGAGAGGGAAGAGCAAATTAAATGAAAATTAAAAATAATTTCCTTCCAAACTGTTTTAATCCTGTTTAGAGTTCTTCAGGTCCACTCCTTCAGACAATGCATCGCTGTCCTCCCTGCATAATGCATACTCATGTACATTGCATTAGCGATCACCCATTTAACTCTGATAATAATAAATGACTAAAAATTAAGAAACTATACATATATGTAAATGTATGTATAGTTAAGAATTATTATTAGTGTTATTCTTTCAGCAAGAATCATGACAAAGTCCGAAATTTTCGAATGCGTTTTTTGTATTCGTCATCCTAAAAATTTGTCACGCACAAAATCCTTGCATACTGAGTCTTTTGCATATCAATTAATCTGTTGCTAAAAAAAAAAAAAAAAAAAACACAGAACAATGCAAAATGGAGCCTTTAAGCAGTGAAGATGATTTTGTTGTCCTCTCTCTTCTTAAAAAAAGGAAAAAAAGAGGAAATATTGCGTCCATCCAATCCTGAGATTGCGTAGAGAGGAAGGAGATGTGGCTCTAATGTACTGGAGCCGCATATTAAAAAGAAGACCACCAATTTCCATTTACCAACTGATCCTGAACTGTGGCCGGTTGCATAAACATAGCCATATTGTTAAGACAGTGTCTTAAGTTCTAGTATGACCTACTAGCAGTTAGTCAGGGGCAGTCAGTCTTAGTTTTCAGTATCAAAGTAGGCTTATCTACGTTTTTATGTAACTGATTTAAAAAAGCTATGAACCGTATTAAAGAAAATAAATTGATGTCTAACTTGTAAGACTAGTCTTAGGCCCCATCCACACTACTGCGTGAGCCTCTGCGTCATCATTTCTAAAGTCCTCCATTTTGACCTGTCTTCACTAAAACGCCCTCCGGAGATTCAAAACGCAAAACGGGGTCGGCAGCGTTTCTAAACTTCTCCGTTTTAGGTCTTCGTTTTTGCCGTTTTAGTCTGGACGGGAGGTGCAAACGTAGCAAAAGATCTCCGTTTCTAAACGAAAACGCAGTAGTGTGGATGGGGCCTTAGAGGTTTATGCAACCGGCCCCAGTTCTGGATTTTGCCGTTCGCAGTGGCTCTGAATTGTCAAAACACCTCTCAAAATGCTTGCTACGGATGCGAAAAATGCAGAAAATTTAACACGATCCGAAAGTTTCAGAGACAGTAAACGTGATTGACACAACGTGAGGTCATATTTTTAATTTTTTTTTGCGTGTGAAAATTTCGAACGAGAATGAAACACATTCATGAAACCATGGAAACTGGATCACTTACCTGAAGCATAAAGGTGAAATATATGAAGTTGCCCCAAGGTGCTTCCAATTTACAGCAGTTATGTGGTGAAAATCAGGTCCATTCTGAGACACTTTCATTCATTAGTGTTTCAAATGTATCCTGAGATCTCAAGAAGACGAGATAACTGGGTGAAAATTGGCCTAGTTTCGCTGGTCTCACCAGCCCTGAAAATGTTTCTCAATACAATAAAATGAAGAATAGAAACTTGAGCTTTGAGATTTTGTTCGTTGTTAACTTTGAGAGCTTTCCATGTGAGCGATACAATCATTCAACACATTGCACCTACGGTTAGCTCCTGGCAGAATCAACATGATTAGTCATTCTGAGCAGTATAGATTCACAGAGACCTGCTGTGTTGTTTTGTTTTGTGTAATATCCAACATTTGCTGATATACATCATCTTTACCCATGATGTGATAAGTCTTAATCTGTGTTCATACCAGCAAAACAAATTGAAACTTGAATTTAATTCATTCAAATGAAACAAATCAGAATCATCCAGTGAAGATACCTTCATTTTGAACAGAAACTAAGTTAACCAAATTGCTGACATTCAGTACATTATCAATTATTGGCTGTGCTGTGCATTAGGGATACACACTCAAATATATAAAATAATACATGGACATTTTAAGTTAGTGGTTTTCAGCTCTTTGGATTCCAAGGTCCACTGTTGTCCAAGAAAAAAATTCAGTTGATATTTTGTCCGATAGAATTGATCTATTGATAGAATAGATCTATTGATAGAAGTGTCAATAGATTAAAACAATCATGCTTAATTAATTAATTTATTTATTTATTGTTCCCTTTTGAGGGAACTCATGCTGCGTGGATGACGCTTTGGGAACGCCCCTGCATGATTGCGTCTGAAGCACGACCAGGAAAGGATATAAGCACATCCGGTCTGACCAACGTCAGCTTCTATGTCTCAGCAAGCGCTCTGTGTATCATACTGTCTGTCTTATTTATTTTTGTCTGTCAATATATCAGTCACAAGCATAGATATTATGGCGAACAAACAAACTTTAGATTGTGTGTTCCTCCCTGCCCTCGTTTCTTTACGGGTGGGGATACACACAATTTATGTGTTGTTTGTTTGGAACTGAGCATGCTCTGTCGATGCTGACTATGAGCATTGCGAGTTCCCTTTCAAGAGGTCTCTTGTATTGTGCAAGTATTTACGCTATGGGAAAAACTCAGTTTCTCGAGAATATTAAAGCCAAATTTTTTAAACGCAGTGCAGCTGCACAGCAGACACACAGCTGACCATCTAGCGCGGTCATTGGCTGTCCTGCGGCAACTGCACGGACCTATGGCGAGGTGGCTCAGGTGCGCGAACCAATCAGGTCGCTTGAGAATGGGCCAGAGCCTGCCAGAATGGGTGTGGCTTATAACCATATAAGCCCCCATTTCAGCCATAACATCAGATTTAATTAAGGTTGGGAATCGTAATACATTTTTTGGTTCTGGTTCCGGTTCCCATTCAATAAAAATTATTAAAACAACTAAAAAAAAAAAGAGTAGTAAGGGGAAAATGCACAATCCTTTTTGTGTTTATTTCTTATACTTGTCAAATGAGTTTAAATACTGGTAATGTCAACAAATTCAACATATTATTTAGCAATTTTTGCAAAAATACTAAATTTTTCTGATGGAAAATAAAAATGTCTGCATTCTCCTTGAGAATTTGGGACCTCTCTTAGCTTATTGTATCTCCAGCAGTGGACCCTCTTAGAAAGGGTAGAATATGCTTGAACACACATGTAAGATCCAGACAGGTGAAACAGAATATTTTTTTTTAATAGGTTTGAATGATTGATTCATAAAGACTTCACTTGTTTCATTACTGGATGAATCGACGCTCTAGCGGCTAATAAACCAGCCCGTTCTCATCCCAAGGCGTCATATACTGACGCTTTTGACATTTCGTCTACATCGAACGCACATGGCACCCTTTAGCGTCAATATGAGACGCAGATAGATATGGGCCAGAAGGCGCCTCCTAGCGGTCTAACCCTAACCCTACCCCAGACCTAAACCTACCCATAACCGAACAAAGCTCTGTGCGTGTCATATTGACGCTAAAGGGTGCCATGTGCATTCGATGTAGACGAAATGTCAAAAGCGTCAGTATATGATGCCCTAGGATGAGAATGCGTTGAATAAACAGAACTGCATGCGTCTTGAGGAAGAACATTGTAGCCGGAGATACTTCTCTCTGTTTATGTCTATGATAAGTCACGCAGGCACTGGGATGCTCCACAGTGGTGACGACCTGACCGGTGTAAAGTAGTCAGAGTATAAATGCTTATTAAAGGCTTACAGTAGTGATTCAGGATAAGACAAGAACACGGTTTGAAAAAAGGCATTCATGATGTACTCGCTCATTATATACATTTTTTCAAGTTTGAACACAAAAAAGTTACGGACTGCAGCTTTAACAATCCTCTTTATGAATGTTTTGAAGCATCAGATGTTATCAATACACACTTTATTTGAAGCGACTTTGAAAAGGTGATTTACTCTATTTTGGTTGTTACCGTAGACATCAGTGTTTACACTCAAATTATTAACTTTTATCTCAGTACATCTGTGGTCATTCGAATATTTGTAACACAGAAATATCGATACTGTGTGGTTGAAAAGACTGAAAGTAAAGCTGTTCCATATTGACAACTGCTCTCTCTGGGTCAACGACAGCGCAAACATATTAGAATGTTCCGGTGTGATGTATTGTCATTTAGGAATAAGATCACGTGGGTGTTTGAATCGAGATTGAGATATTTTAAAGAGTAATCGTGCAGCTCTACTGTCTTTATTCTCTCTCTCTCTCTCTCTCTAAACGTATATGAGTAGCGAGAGGGCTTTTCAGTGCATTCATTACTATATTAATATTCATGAGGTGAGACGTCGCTATTAAAGGATAAGCTCCCAGCACTTCATCCACACATCGCACCAGAACCGTTTTCGGAACCAAAACTTAGGAATTTCGCATGGTTCTGGTATTTTTCAAAAACACCAATGGTTCTAGATAAGAACCGATTTTCGGTTCCCAACCCTAGATTTAATCTCCTTCAGCGAACTTTCCACTTCACTGACCTCTGGATTGAGAAGCCTTCTTCGCCGCCGCCGAAAAGCCTTTCAGCGGAATACGCACCTGCAAAGCAGTCTGAGGACGTCGGCTCCTGTTTTGAACTCAACGCAGCCTTTAGCCCGCTGTTCTGCTGTGTCATTTGGCGCACATATATCCTTTCTAAGCCTCAGTGTGTTCGCCGCTGCGACTCACTGTTCGTATATGTTTCACAGTGAGTGTGCTTCATTCCTGGGACCTGCAATGCAGAAGCTGCACTCTCCACGGGCGGCGGCTCTCGCTTGAGAGTATGCCGCTCGTCCCCTCGCGCCCATGGCTAGCTCTCTCTACGTTCAAGAGAGCTACCCCGCCCTTGCGCCCCCGTTTCACGCATTATGCAGAGCCCTCTCCAGCTCTCTGCATGACACAGACGGGCACTATGAGTGCGTTTTCATGCCTGGGATCCAGCCACACTGATACTGCGTCACTCACAGCGGCTGTTCTCGGGTGAGAACATGCCACTCTCTTCTCTGCTCACGCTAAGTGTTTTACGTCATTCCCCCCCTGTGGCTCAGTTCTGCCAACCCCGCCACCCTTATTGCCTTGGGGCGCAGCGGTCTCCAGCGAGCACACGGCTTAGTGTAACCACAACGCTGCGTCAAACTCTGAGGGGGGTTCAAAAACAGTCAGTTCGGTTGTTTCCTACCAGTATGCTTCAGGTCACCGAAGTGGCTGTTCCAATTATACCATAGGCCAGTCTCTAGAGGCTGGTACCCTTAGTAGAATATCTGACAGAATGGAAGAATCTGCCAAATATATCTCAGTGTGTCCTGCAGATCATAGAGAAAGGCTACAGAATCCAGTTCGGTTCTAGTCTGCCACGCTACAACGGGATGTTGCTCACGTTAGTGCATCCCGAGCAGTCTCTGGTAATGGAGCAAGTGAAAATTCTGTTAGCGAAGGAAGCTATAGAGCAGGTGTATTCACCCGACAGAGAATCTGGTTTTTACAGCTGTTACTTCATTGTTCTGAAAAAGGATGGGTGTTGTGTCCTATATTAGACCTTTGTCAGTTCGTCAGCCAAGAAACTCAAGTTCAAAATGCTGACACTCAAACAGATCGTGACTCAAATGAGATCCGAGGACTGGTTTATCACGATAGATCTAAAAGACACATACTGCCATGTCTCCATCCTCCCCAAGCACAGGAAGTTCCTGAGGTTTTCTTTCGGGGGCAAAGAATACCAATATTGGGTGCTTCCATTCGGTCTAGCTCTATCACCCTGCACGTTCAACAAATGCGTAGATGCAGCTCTGGCTCTGGTCAGGCTGCAGGGCATACGCATTTTGACCTACATAGATGACTGGCTGATTTTAGCGGAGTCAGAGCAGTTGGCAGTTCGGCATTGAGATGTCATCCTCGAACACATGCAGAAATTGGGGTTGAGACTCAATACCAAGAAGAGTGTGCTTTCTCCACCACAGAGAACCACTTTCCTTGATGTGGTTTGGGATTCAGTCTCGATGCGAGCCATTCTATCGCCCACTTGTGTAGCTGCTATCCTCACAGGAGTTAAAGATAGCCCAGTCACGCACTGTGAAACAGTTTCAGAGACTGTTAGGCCTCATGGCAGCAGTGTCCAATGTGATAGCCTTTGGCCTGCTGTACATGAGACCTTTGCAGTGGTGGCTCAGGACCAAAGGGTGCTCCTCTAGGGGAAACCCACTTCGTATGATCAAGATCACGTGGCGGTGTCTCTGCGTCTTGGTTATATGGAGGAAACCTTGGTTCCTATCCCAGGGTCCAGTTTTAGGAGCTCTTTGCCATCGAGTTGCGCTCTCGACAGATGCAGGGAAGTTGGAACTACGGTTACAGTCGTAACCTGAGACGATGTGTTTGTTTAGTTAAAACTTTTTTTTAAATTGTTTCAAATAATTTCAAGTCATCTTGTGGCTTCCTTGGAAGTTTGCTAATGAGCCCTGGTCTCCTGGTAGAGAACCACTGGTTTAGAAAAAAAAATTAAAATGAATAAAATATTCAGGAACAAAAACATGAACAGTGTGAGGGGAAATATTTCACTCTTAAATTATAAAAGAATACTGTGCTCTTGGTTGTACTATTTGTATGTGGAATCAGCTTAAGACAAAAGCGTCTCTAAAGAGGCATAATTCTGTGTTTAAGTATATTACTTCTTTGCACGTCCTAACCTGCAGATGTTTTATTCTCAGTTGGGCTCTGGAACTGCCAGTCAGCTGTAAACAAAAATTATTTAATTCCTGCTCTCTCAGTATCCTGAGTCAGACTGAGACCTGGATTCACCCATAGGCCATATGCCTGGTTCACACCATTCTCTCACCCACATGCCTCTCCTCCGTGGACTTCGCTGCTCCTCCTAACAACTTCTCAGTTCATGAAAATAATGATATAGACACTCTGTGCTTCACTATACTCTCATCCAGGCCTCCTGACTCTCTCATGTTCTTTACAAACAAGATCAGCAGCACTCCAGACACCTGGAGACTGTTAAAAAAAATTCAGCGCTATCACACCAACTCAATAACAGATGATGACTTTGTTAGTTCTCAGGGATGGACTCGTCATAGGGAACACTGGGACTTTTCTGTCAATTTCAAATGAATAAATACACACAAATTGTACCTTTAGGGGAACAACAGCTTGACACCCTCACCCTAACCACTACCCCTTCATAGTAGTACTTTAAGGGTACATATTATCATTCGGTACTAATATGCATATTTCAGGGGTAGATAAGGTCTCTTTAAGGGTACTGTCCCAGTGTCAAGCTGTTGAACACCAACAGGTACATGTTTTGCAAATTTTTGTACAATGAGGTTTAAAGGGATACAATTTTCCACCATCTGCAACATTTCTTTTTCACACATTCACAGCTTTTTTATTGTTATTAAATTTTGCCTGAAACTGTTTTCTGTTGAAGCAGGTGTTTGTTTCTAAACAAATGCATCTGGATCACTAGCTGATATCAGGAAATGGGTTTAGACCTTGATTTTGATGAACAAGAAGGCAGAAGAGCGTCTGGTCTTCAATGGAACCAGGAGAGCCCACATTGCACCTCTCTTTGTCTTGCCCCATTTGCTGCCAGTTTCTGCCCACATCAAGTTCAAGGCTCTAAGTCTTGACGATAGAAAAATACTGGATGTTCCTTCTGGAATTCTGTGGTCTATGAGTGAACAATGTCTAGTGGTGTCTGCACGAAAAGGAACGTTTATTTCTCACCTTCAGTGTACTTGGGACCATTCAGACAAACTATAAAAAATATTTCATGAAGTTGTAAATAAAATGCCATTTCAGTCTTTTTTTTTTTACTTCAATGTTATTCTGTTCTACCCACTACATCATGACAGTTTTGACAGTCGGTTTCTATTTAAGCAGCGATGCTCCGAGTAACCCCACCCACACTGAAAACTTATTAGATCCAAACTAATTCCCACACCAATTATTAAACATCAGACATTTATGAGGAGAGATTGATTTTAGAAGTTGAGAATAATTGACTATTATACAATGTGTTAGACAGCAAGTGCTCTATGAACTCTTTCTTCACTTTGATTGGTTCTGTCTCTTTTGCTCGTTTTACCTAATTCTCTGTTGTAGCATCATTAGCCTTTAGCAAGTGATTTAAGAAGTTTTGATTAGTATTTACAGCCCTGGAATCATAAAAAGATATGAACTCCCTCATTTAGCATGGAGGTTAAGGAGCCGTGAAATGAGCTGTAAAATCCACAATGTTGTCTACTCTACAGCTTAGCCTGCAGGGTAAATAAAACAGTAGCATAAACCAGCTAAAAGAGAGTCTGATGAATCATGACGACTATCATGTTTGCTCAGAACCTTTAGAGTGACCTAGTTTGTTCTCATCACAGCAGTGTTATAAACAGCTGAGACAGATCATTCATGACAACTTTAATAATATTTGCCATTATTCTGCAGCAACACTACAACTGCACTGTCTTATTTCATGTTTAATATTGTGATGAACTCTAGAGCATAGGTCTTCAACCCAGTCTGCGTTTAATGTCCACTTTTAGACACAGCCGAGAACTTCCCCAAGCACTTCCAATGCGTTCAACTTTAGTCAAGTGGACAAGGGAAGATTATTTGGTCAGACCCTTGACCCAATTTTGACCGAGGGAGAGATCCTACTCAACATGTACAGTACACTTTAGGCAGATCCATAGACCACAATGCAACATAAATTTCTGTCATCATATACTTACCCTCATGTTGTTTCAAACCTGTATGAATTTCTTTCTTCTGCAGAACAGAAAGGAAGATATTTAGAAGAATGTCAGTAACCAGACAGTTTCTGGGTCCCGTTGACTTCCATAGTATATTTTTTTCCTACTATGGAAGTCAATGGGACCCAGAAACTGCCTGGTTACTGACATTCTTCTAAATATCTTCCTTTCTGTTCAGCAGAAGAAAGAAATTCATACAGGTTTGAAACAACATGAGGGTGAGTATATGATGACAGAATTTTCATTTTAAAGTGGGCTAAAAACACCAAACACCCCACACAACTGTAGTGTATGATATTGGAGTTATTTTGACATTTAACCACATTTAATACTTGTAGCTACCTTAAGCTGACTGTTTTTTAAACACAGTTACAGTTTATTGTATTGTTGTTATGTCCATTTGTGTATTTTAATTTTTTTATATATTTTTTAAAAATATATTGTTATTTATTATTTGTCTATATTTACTTTTTTTTTTTAACAGCCCAAGCCATAAAGGCCTGTAGATGGTGCATAGTTAAGAAGAAAAGCTATAAATAATTAAAGCTGCAAGCAGCATTTATCAGGGTTCAATCAGTTAAGGCCTTAAAGGCCTTTAAGCACAAAAGCATCAAAAGACATCAAGTTTTATTTAGCAAGCATTTAACCACTGACATCATAGATGGAAAAGACCACATTCTAGCATGATTTACCATAGTTTGTCATGATTTACCATGGTTTACCATGATTTACCCTGTTCTAGCATAGTTTACCATGATTTTATCTTAATTTACCTAGATTTACCATGTTCTAGCATGATTTACCATGATATACCACATTCTAACATGATTAACCATAGTTTATCATGGTTTACCATGATTTACCCAGTTCTAGCATAGTTTACCATGATTTACCATGTTCTAGCATGATTTACCATGATATACCACGTTCTAACATGATTTACCATGATTCTAGCATGATTTACCTTGATACACCACATTCTAGTATTATTTACTATGATTTACCATGTTTCTAGCATGATTTACCATGATTTACCACATTACTAGCAATTATGTGAAGTGTCAGTGCAAATGAAGTGATAAGCACTGACAAAATATGATTGTGTTATAATAGTTATTGTTATACAAGTGATTTTTTAGTGTCCAAGTATGAATGCAAAAGCACATGTGAAAAGACTTCATAAATAAGTAGAATGGCCAGCAGAGGGCAGTAGAAGACCACTTATTGGCTCAGTTTCACTTTAAACTTAATGATTTTCACCAGTTTTCTGCACTAAAGCAAACCAGTTTTTCCATGTTAACTTAATAATGCATGCTTACTTTTGGTTGCTGTAGCGCCACCTATGGGCCAATCGGGGTCATACTCTGATAGGTTGTCCCCAAATTGAGGCCTACCATCTGGCCAGATTTCAAGTCTCTAGGCCTTACGGTTTGGCCTGCACAATGCGTTTTTACAAATCCTTACAATTACAATAGGGTTTCAGCATTTCATGCTTGAACCCCTAATAAATCAGCTCCATATCAGATTCCAAGTGATCAAGGGCTTAGGGTGTTACATTTAAAGACATTGCAAGGGTTCCACCAGTAGTGGGCACTCACTCATGCAACGTAAACAATGACTACATCGAAGTGAATGGAGGGAAGTTAGTGAGGGAAGGGCATAAAATCTACTTAAAGTCCCCGTGTAGTCAATAATGTACTCACACCAGCTCAGAGATCCACTTGTTGATGATCACACATTGACCTAATTGGTTACAAAGTAGTTTGTGATGTCAGAAACACTGGTGATTTCAAACCACAATTTTTAAACTGTCTTTGGTTCACTGCAGTTTTAAGGAGAAAATACTCAGTAATGGTGCTGTCATGCTGACTTATGAATTTGTACATGGTTTGTCTTAAAGCAAATTAAAAATACCACATAGATATATAAAAACATTAAAATCTTGATTTTCACTAGTGGAACTTTAAACGCAGCCCCACTGTCCTGCAGAGTTTAGCTACGACCCTAATCAAACACACCTGAAGCAGCTAATCAAGATCTTAAGGAATGCTTGAAAATCTGAAGCAGGATATAAACTTGCAGGGCAGTGGGCCTCCAGAAGCAGGGTTAAATACCTATGCTATAGAGTAATGAAGATGAATCTAACTTATACAGCCATATGTAATAGTTCAAGTTTGTTTTTCAAGTTTGTTTATACCAATATTGTCACAGGATGGGTAATCACTAGCACCTGAGAAATAAAGAGAGAGGTGTATGTAGCTCCTTTGTATGCAAGTCATTTGCACCTGCAGGGCAATACATATTGTGGTAATCATTTCTTATAATCACACAGCCTTTTTTTTTTTTACTTTAGCAGCTATAAATACTATAAAATAATGAGAATTAACCAGCAATAGTCAACAGAAGCACAGCTCTGACTTGTCATTTGTGCCACCAATGTGCATATAGCTGCCATATGAGCAATATGTTGCTCATGTTGTGCTGCGCGACTGAGTGAGTTAAATTTGTTGTTTTACAGAATTTGATTCTCAGCTTTCAAAGCAAAAGTTTCTGCTAAGTTTGAGGTTTTAAAGGGGTCATGAACTGGATAATTTTATTATTTTATAATGTTTCCTGGGGTGCCCTTATAATGTTAGTATAACTTTTACATCAACAATGGTCATCATTTAGAAATAAAAGGCATTTTTCCAAGCCTCATTTTAGCCTCTGATTTGAATGCTCTGTTTTAAGGGGCGTGTCTGCTGAGAGACTTCAGTGTAAACGCCTACTGCTGTGATTGGCTGACATGTTTGGATATGAAATAGCTAGTATTACATGTGAAACTCTATCGTAATCTTTTCAATTCTTCCTATAACTATCGAGATTAACAAATCGTGAAAAGTTAGAAGTATTCCCATCACATGAAAGGTTGCAGTGATGAGCATTTAGCAGATGACACATTGACAGTTGATCGCATGAATGAAGTGATTTCAACACAATTTCTGCACTCTCACATATGCTTTCTCCAAATAACAATGTAAACACGATGTAAATATAGTAAGTGCTTCGTTGTGCAGTGTAACAGCATCATTATTTCATAACGAGTTTTGGCAAGTGTCCAGATAAACTCGCAATGAACTTTTCAATACCAACAGTCAAAACCACCAGGAGGAGTTTCTGTGTGTCTGTATGTGGGGTTAAACTATGGAATAGTCTGGGGCTCGAACTCAAACAATGTCAAAGCATTCACCAGTTTAAAGCACTCTATAAACAGAAGGTCTTGACACAGTACAAGGAGGGTGGGGTTTAATCGTCTGGTGATGTATTCATATATTCATAGGCTGTGTCATCTTACCTTGTAGGTATTCTGATTACCATTGTTAGTATTACTATAATTGTTATCTGCGGTAATATATGGTGTGTATTTAAGATATGTTTGTGTTTTTTAATATTTGTTTTTTTTTTAATGTGTGTATATATAAAAATTGTAATTGAGAGTTACTGTATGATGATGTTAAAAATTAAGGAAGCAGCTACCTTTGTTTTTCTTTTTTGCTTTTCTTTTTAATTGTAACAGACCGGGGTGGGTCTAAATAAGTCTGACTTCTTCCCACTCCGTTTCGAGCAATTGATTGCTTTATGTTGTTAAAGTAAAGTGAATTTGTGAAGTTGATCAGACCGAGCACCACAAACACAACACACTTGTTGCCAATCAGCTGCAAGGGGCGTATACATTCATGATGGGGAGGAGAGAGAGTGAGCGAGAGGGATATTTGAAGACATCTGTAGAAAGAGAGATGGCTGAGGGACATTACAAAAAAGAAAAGGTCAGAGGAATATCACTGGAAAAAGAAGAGTTGTGATCAGGGAAAAGCTTTAGGACCCGCGATAATATTAGAAAAGCTTTCCAGAGCTGGAGAAACCCAAGTGGGAAGGCCTGAAAATGGATGCTGAGGTTGCGTCATTACTGCTCCATATGTGAGTAACATTGGTTTTGCTGTTTTACAGAACCAAAATATTATGTTGTTGTAATGTTAGCTATAGTAACAGGACAGTTTTGAGTGTCATTGTTTGTCTGGAGCTGGTGTGCTGCTGGTGACTAACAACAAACTCTTGCTTGTATAATACTCTTGTGTACTGTATGTTCATGTTTTGTTCTTCCTTGTCATTTGTTTATCATCTGCTTTATTTTTCATGAAGCATTATTTGGTTTGCTTCCGCTATGATAAAGAGACATCCACTCTTGCATTGCGTGTTTGTTCATTTTGGACCAATGAAGGGAGGGATGTGTTTTTTTTCGGTTGATTTCAAATATCAACAACATTTCTCAGAAATCGCTTTCTGCATCTTAACTGCAACATTCCACACATAAATCACAGGAATTGGAGTATTTATACAATTATATAGAGCTGGTAAGTCCCGCCCATCCGTAAAACCCCACTGGACCTCTAGATTGAAAAATCGTCAATGCAAGTGAATTTGAGAAAATAATTATTTTCTGGTCCCGTTTGAATTTTGCCATGAATGTGAACATATGTTGTCTGTGAATTTTTACTATAATTTTTCGTGTGAAGAATGCTACAATTTAGCGGGTAGAGGTTTGATACGGTTAGACTTTGTGTGAGAGCACTTTGTGGACTACAACTCTTCGCTGCTTTCGACGCGTTTCTGAAGAAAGAACAGCCCATTTGGTTTGAATGGTGACATTTGGGTACAAAACACACAGGCATCTCGATCTGTCTCCATAGATTATCGCAGCATTAGCACCGTGATTTGACAAGTGGACGGAAAATGTGTTATGGGGTGACGTCACATAGGCGACATGTAGTCTTTCTCGTTATGTCTTTTCCACAACTGCTAGCCAAAGAATCGTACAATATACTGTTAAACTCATAACATGAAAAATTATATAAAAAAAATTCACAGACAACATATGTTCACATTCATGGCACAATTCAAATGGGACCAGAAAATAATTATTTTCTCACATTCACTTGCATTGACGATTTTTCCATCTAGAGGTCCAGTGGGGTTTTACGGATGGGCGGGACTTACCATCTCTATACAGTGCATATTTTTAATATTCTTAGTTAATCACACTGTATCACTAACTCCAATTTATATATAAATTGGGATGGGGTGGCACAGTGATTAACAAAAATGGCACTACATGACAAAAAGTTTGCTGACCCCATGGTTTATAACAGGCAGCATGACACAACAGTGTCCACTCTCATATACAGATGAATTGTTTGGGAGAGCTGTCTCAGAGTCAAAGGGATCACTCAAACATGTGTGGCCTCTGTATAAGTCTTTTCTCCTCTTCACTTCCCAGGTGAAACGAGGTGCATGCTCAGTGCTGAATACCCATTAAGCAGCTCTTACTGCCTGTTGAACTGTGCCCACTAGATCGCTCACTGCATTTATTTTGCTGTATGTTACCATTTAGCAAGTAAAAGTAATGGTTGATGTTCTTGCTGCATTTACAGATTTAGTTTATTGCTTTATGCACTGGTTTTTATTAATTTGCATATTAGAGAATGTAGTATTTTATTTTATATTTAATATTTTTTAATATATATATATATATATATATATATATATATATATATATATATATATATATATATATATATATATATATATATATATATATATATAGTGCTGGGCAATGATTAATTGCGATTAATCACATCCAAAATAAAAGTGTGTATGTGTGTACTTTGTGTATAATATATATATATATATATATATATATATATATATATATATATATATATATATATATATATATATATATATATATATATATATATATATACTCATGGATGTATATATTTAAGAATTTTTTGTTTTAAATAACAAATTTACTTAAATACATACATGCGTGCATGTAATTATATATACAACATAATTATACACACACACACATACATACATTAAATATATATATATATATACACACACACACACACATACATACAGTGGGGAGAACAAGGATTTGATACACTGCCGATTTTGCAGATTTTCCCACTTACAAAGTCTGTAGAAGTCTGTAATTTTTAGCATAGGTACTCTTCAACTGTGAGTGACGGAATCTAAAACAAAAATTGTATTGTATGATTTTTAATTAATTAATTTGCATTTTATTGCATGACATAAGTATTTGATACATCAGAAAAGCAGAACTTAACATTTGGTACAGAAACCTTTGTTTGCAATTACAGAGATAATACGTTTCCTGTAGTTCTTGACCAGGTTTGCACACACTGTAGCAGGGATTTTGGCCCACTCCTCCATACAGACCTTCTCCAGATCCTTCAGGTTTCGGGGCTGTCACTGGGCAATACGGACTTTCAGCTCCTCCAAAGATCTTCTATTGGGTTCAGGTCTGGAGACTGGCTAGGCCACTCCAGGACCTTGAGATGCTTCTTACGGAGCCACTCCTTAGTTGCCCTGGCTGTGTGTTTCGGGTCGTTGTCATGCTGGAAGACCCAGCCACGACCCATCTTCAATGCTCTTACTAAGGGAAGGAGGTTGTTGGCCAAGATCTCGCGATACATGGCCCCATCCATCCTCCCCTCAATACGGTGCAGTCGTCCTGTCCCCTTTGCAGAAAAGCATCCCCAAAGAATGATGTTTCCACCTCCATGCTTCACGGTTGGGATGGTTTTCTTGGGGTTGTACTCATCCTTCTTCTTCCTCCAAACACGGCGAGTGGAGTTTAGACCAAAAAGCTCTATTTTTGTCTAATCAGACCACATGACCTTCTCCCATTCCTCCTCTGGATCATCCAGATGGTCATTGGCAAACTTCACACGGGCCTGGACATGCGCTGGCTTGAGCAGGGTGACCTTGCGTGCGCTGCAGGATTTTAATCCATGACGGCGTAGTGTGTTACTAATGGTTTTCTTTGAGACTGTGGTCCCAGCTCTCTTCAGGTCATTGACCAGGTCCTGCCGTGTAGTTCTGGGCTGATCCCCTCACCTTCCTCATGATCATTGATGCCCCATGAGGTGAGATCTTGCATGGTGCCCCAGACCGAGGAAGATTGACCGTCATCTTGAACTTCTTCCATTTTCTAATAATTGCGCCAACAGTTGTTGCCTTCTCACCAAGCTGCTTGCCTATTGTCCTGTAGCCCATCCCAGCCTTGTGCAGGTCTACAATTTTATTCCTGATGTCCTTACACAGCTCTCTGGTCTTGGCCATTGTGGAGAGGTTGGAGTCAGCTTGATTGAGTATGTGGACAGGTGTCTTTTATACAGGTAAAGAGTTCAAACAGGTGCAGTTAATACAGGTAATGAGTGGAGAACAGAGGAGGGCTTCTTGAAGAAAAACAAACAGGTCAGTGAGAGCCGGAATTCTTACTGGTTGGTAGGTGATCAAATACTTATGTCATGCAATAAAATGCAATAGATTCCGTCTCTCACAGTTGAAGAGTACCTATGAAAAAAATTACAGACCTCTACATGTTTTGTAAGTAGGAAAACCTGCAAAATCGGTAGTGTATCAAATACTTGTTCTCCCCACTGTATGTATATATATATATATATATATATATATATATATATATATTATATTATATTTATTATATTTATTTATGTGTGTGTGTGTGTGTGTGTGTGTGTGTGTGTGTGTGTGTGTGTGTGTGTGTGTGTGTGTGTGTGTGTGTGTGTGTGTGTGTGTGTGTGTGTGAGACCCTGGACCACAAAACCAGTCACATGGGTCATTTTTTTTTAAATTGAGATTTATACATTTATACAACTGAATAAATAAGATAAGATAGAGAATAAGTAGACCCTTTCATCCTTGTAAAGGGTAATGAATGTAAGTAGCAGCATTAATTGAGAATGGAGTTGTACAATAGATGAACTTTGCACAAGTGATCGTATTCATATTACATTGTAAGAAACCTCTTTAGATAGAACGGGAAATGTGTTCTTTAGAGTTTTGTGTTTTTCTTTTTCTGTGATTCTTTTGTGAAGAGTCATATACATTTTTTGTCCATACAATGAAAATTAATGGGGTTAATGTTGTTTTGAACCATACTGACTTTTGATGAATGAAAAACTTTGAACAAAAAAATATCTTCTATGTTCTGCAGGGGGAAAAAAGTCATTCAGGTTTGGAGCGACATGAGGGTGAGCAAATAATTACAGAATTGTCTTTTTTTTAGGGGGAGCTGTCCCTTTAAGGGACAAAGTAAAGACCTGCATGTCTGGTCAATGGTACGGCATGGTCCAATACATCCAGTAAGATTTATATTTATTTCATTATGTTCCCCTCACTGAGCTTATTTCATCACTAGGACAGTATTTATCTGACAGAAGAGGAAAAACATAACGACTAGTGGAATTTATTGAATATGTGCACAGAGGTCACATAGAGGGCAGAAATATTTGTTTTAGACATTGATTTAAAGTAGCCATTGAGAATAAAGGGTCAAGTATAGTCTAGAATTCAGCAGCAAACACTAACAGTTGCTACATGGATGAAAGATTTTCTCATTTTCTCAGTCTAAAAGGGAAGAAAGAAAATATTGATATACTGAGAATGTGAATGGACCACCATGTGAATGGTGTGCGGATTTGTGGTGTACTTTTCAGCATAACAACATGATTGGTGCCAATGATGTGCTTTTTAGCAGATACTGCCCTTATATTCCTTAGCCTTTCTTTGAGTTACACAAAATGGCAAATATTTACATTTCTCTTAAATTCTTTACATTATAAAATGATTTACATGTGAATCAACAATTTAAATATAAAAAAGCCACAATATGAGCAGATGACCTACCGTATAAAAGTTTAAGGCAGGATTTGTTTTTAAATGTTTTTAGTCAGTAATAAATTATTTTTGAATAAAAATGTTTATCATTTTTATTTTATTAAAATCTTTTGTAACATTAGAAATGTCTTTACGGTCACTATTTTTGATTTAATACATACTTTCTGAAATAAAAGAATCGATTAGTTTTTGAATGTAAACATAATTATTGGTACTTTTCAGCAATTAACATTTTGCATACATCCCATTTTATTAATCACTTATTGATTACACTTAGGAGAGACAAAAATGGACAATTAAAAGCAAAACCTAAGTCTACTATTTGAAGTTCAGTAGTTTACTGACTCCAAACATTTGAACGGTACTATAGCTTCCCACATTAAACCATCTATTAATTGAGTGATGCCCTACAACTGTTCACTGTAAAAACTAAAGGAGCCTCAAATATCCTGTCGGATACTCAAGGAACTTAAAAATGTAATTGAAGTGCCTCAAAGCTCTTTCTCCTATAGTAGGGTTACTGGAGGAGCATTGACAATATTTGAGGTTCTTGCTGGAACTTATGGGATCCTTTAAGCACTTTGTATTTAGTTCAGAGGTTCTGGAGTCACCTTTTCATTACCATGAGACCTCGAAGTGCTTTGGGGGAAAATAGAGGAACTTGAATGTGATAAAAGGGTTATTGGAAGATCTTTTAACATTTAAGTGGTAACTTCCTGGAGGATCTCATATGTTAAAGCCAGCATCTGGAGGAACCCAATGGTTCAGTGAGGCCAGAATGATATTATTATTATCCTATTATTACTTAAGTTTGATTCAGTATACACCCAGGTGAAAAATACGTAGGCTACTATTAAAAATGTACTTGAGTGTGTTTTTAGTAGGCCTTCAATACAAATATAACCTACTTTAATGCATTTTAATATATTTAACAGTAGCCTACGTCTTTTTCACCTGGGTAGCTTACATTTATTTAGTATAGGATATAGATTAATTTAAACCTTAAACAACAACACTAAATAATAATAATATTAATAATAAAAATTCATTAATTATTGAATAAATAATAGTAATAAAATAATATTTTTTACTTCTTCATAAATGATTATTTGAAGAAGAAGAACCAGGAGGATAAAGGTTTTATTCAGTCACGAAACTGCTGCTATTCCTCTGCTGTCGTCGCTTCAGTGATGCTCGCGCTGCTCGCGCTCAACAAAGCTCAGCTGATCGTTATCGAGTTTGAAAGTAACGGCTCCTCTCATCAAAGCCTGCCGCATCTTCCGCCGTTTGTTCGGCTCTCCGTTACAAGGTTTGTAAACTCGCCAAAGAAATATAAATACTCACTATATATTCAAACACACATATATATATAAACTAAATTTATTATACATTACTACGTTTTTACAGTGTTTACCACTCGTTTATTGTACAGTATCTGGTATGAAGGTTTTAGCCGCGATGCTAACTACGTTGATCTAATGAACAAATGGAAATTATTGACTTATTGTCTTAGATTGATTTAAAGTTAGTCATTCAATTCAACATATTCTGTACAACGGTGTCTTCAAATTGCTGATATACAGCCTAACTAATTTAGCTGATTCCTGCTGTCGTCATTGGCGTTTGTTATGAATAACAAAAGCAGGTTAATATAGTTTGGTCTGTTTTTGTTTAGATTAACGATAACTTTACTTACTACAGGTGCCCTCATTCTCTCAAATACCATTTTGAATCCATTTAATGGTCAATAAATATTATGTTGTGAATAATCAGCTTTGTTATTTTGTTTCCCCAGAACAATGTTTCAGTGGCAACATTGAATTACAGTAAGTACCTGCACCACATGCAAGAACTTTATTACTATGAACTCTGTGTGCAATTGTATTGTTTGACTGTGTACTTGTTTTTTAATCAGTTATTCTCTGAAAATCTTCTTCCCTCATGCTCTCAAATCTCATTCATGTTACATTCATGTAATATCACAGGTTTGGAGCCAGTAATGCTATGCATTTTTTATAGGCTATACCTTAATCATATGCATTTGAATATAAGACATTTGAACCCTGGATTATAACTTCAAGTTTGGTCTTTTTCAACAAAAAAAGGAAAAAGCTATTAAATGGCTTCATAAGACTTGCAACACAAACCATAACACATGAGTTGTGAATTCATTGATTATTTTCAGGATCTTTTCTGGGACATTTTTGGAGCTTAACCATTTTTACATAAATTGTTGCATTGAATTGAACTAGACAAGTGTGCATAAGAATGGTTTAATGAATGATTTACACAATTTTTTTCTGCTTGTGTTTCATGCAGTGAAATTGAACGGTGACAGGGGTTGCATTATGCCTGAGATCTGCTTTTGGGTTCCACAGACAGAAAGTCAAACAGGTTTGGAACGTCACAAGGCTGAGGAAATTATTTAAATTTCACAACTATCACTTTAATAACCTTACTAACAGTAAATTTTGTACTTTGCAGGGACCTCGGTAAGCTGAAATACAAGTTTGAAGTTTGAACAAGAATAAAAATCCTCCTGTAGACCTGAAAATCATTGAAGTGCCTGGACCATCCACCAGAAAAGAGGAAAAACAAACAGAAAAAGAAGCTGATGCACCTTTTCTAACTCGTTAAGTACCTCACATGTCCCTTGTGAAGATTTTATAATTGATTGCATTTTATGTTGCAGCGAGTAAATGTGCGGTCACATTTGTGAATTTCGTGAAATTACACAGGCAAAAAGGTCCATTGACCATTGTCAGCAGTGTAGCAATGTAATGTATGAAGCACCACACAAAATTGCTGATCGTGTGGATTCTTATTGAAATGACTGAATTCACCAGTGAACATTCACAGAACAACAGATAATTTGACTGCACCTTAACTCTGTTCAAATGGAAAATGTTTTCTGCTTGTTGTGACATAAGGAATACTGTTTCCGGGTCGAAGCCTCTACTTCTACTTCCTCTATCTTGTTTCTAGTGAGAATACTCAACCATTTATGGGAACTGTTGATTCAAGTCACACATTTAAGCTTTTCAAAAGCCATAGTGCACATTATAGTCTCCAGTCTCACGGCATCCCAGACTTCAACATTTTATGATTCAAAATAGCTGAATAACTAACCATCTGAGATTTCGGAATAGAGATAAAGGTTAGGATCATAATTTTCAGGAATATTACAGATCAATGAGTGCATATTAGCACTGTTTGTTTGTTTTTGGCATCTGAGAGAGCTTTTGGACTTGGAAACAGTAGCGTCAGACTTAAGCGAACTGAAACACGTTTTAAAATTAAGTGAAGATGGACATTTTTAATTAGTCAATTTTAATTTTTTACATTGATTTATTACATGGAACATGTGTTTTCTATGCATTTTGTTGAGATGTCTTTTCTTGTGTCGCCTATTGTATACACATGGTTGATTATTCATGTTACTTATGTATTATACAAAATTTTTTGTGTGTATTCATTGATATTAATCTATTACTAGCTTTTTTCCCCAAGTGCATTGAAGTGTATGTATTAAAATGGATCTAAAATATGTAATAAACAATTCTTATTTTGTATTTGGTTCAGTTTGTTTATTATAATAGAAGTTTATGGTAACCATACAACATGAAATTAATTTAATACAAATAAAAAAAAAATAGAAATTTGGTTCCTGGAGGCACCCACAGTGGTTCCACACAGTGCTTCATATAAGAGTTCCTCAGGAAACTTGTGTGGTTCCTCAGAGAACCACCCCTTTTTAAAGGGTTCCAAGAGGATCTACAGACGGTTCTGCCCGGTTGTGGCAAAGTGAAGAACCCCAAAAGGTTCCTCCAGGCACCTTTAATTTTTACAGTGTTGATGTGTTTGTTTTCTAGGTGTAGAAAAAATAATGTTGAAAATGTTTCCTAAGCTTATTTTAGTAAAAAAAAAAAAAAAAAAATCTACGTTTTAGGAATCTACTATACAACCATCCTTTTTATATTATACTTTCTGTTGTGCACATTTAGATCTATCAAGTGGAGACTAAGAGCAAGCGCAAAAGGTAAGGTTAACCTAAATTGAATGGCATCTCTATTTTCTTGAGTTAACATAGAAATAATTATAGTCCATCTTGTTTTGTTTTGTTTGTTTTAGTCTGAAATTGATAAAAGCAGCTGACTTCATTCTCTGTGCGAGAGATTAGAACTTTCTATAATTTCATAATAAAACATTTTTTTAACATCACTATCTATGACTAATAAAGACAGATATTCTGTTAATTAGCATTTATCTTTCCTCCTGTGTATTCCACTGAGGAGCGATTAAATATCCTGTACCTGTTCATCATCTAATGGACTAAAAGATCCATTAGCTTTCAAAGGAAATAACATGTTGTGACGAGCAGGATGGGGTTGAGAGCCATGGGAACGCAGCGAGGCTGGTGGCTTGAGCGTTAATGAGCGACACCTGTGAGTCATACCAGTCTTGATTCCCATGGAGGAGCTTCAGAAGGATAAAAGGAGGAGTGACGACAGAGAGAACCAGACCTGGACTTTGTTTTGTTTTAGTTTATGCGGAAGTTGTCCGTGAGGGGTTGCCGCTTTACTTTCATTTTGTTGTTTATGTTTATATTTATATTTTAATTATTCAAATTTGGCTCAAATGAGCTCTCTGGCAGAAATTATATCGATCTAGGTACGTTCACACCACACCTTACCTCCGACGTTAAAAACTTAGGATTTTCTCTCAACATTAGTCTTAAATTGAGCAAAGAAATCAATGCCACAATCAGCACCAGTTTTTACCACCTACGCCGGTTAGTCAAGTCAAGTCATCTTCATTTATATAGCGCATTTAACAATGTAGATTGTTCCAAAGCGAGTTCAGTCTATTGGTATGCGCGTTTGAATATGTGCACAGGTTTGTAATTCCCTACAAACCAAGCCTTAAAAAACTACTTGTCTGGCCTTAACATTTTTGATACAGAATTGTATCACTTCGGGGTAGATACGCGAACCAAATTTTCCCGACAACGCTTTATCTGTAGAGTGGTAAAGGGATCCTCCATAAGGAGAAACTAGTTGGCACTTTAGCACCCCGCTATGACATCGGGTCCAGGCGCAGGTCCTTCATCAGATCTGGATACAGCCTGGATCTGGCAGGCTGCGGGAAAACCTCGGGATAAACAAAAACACTAAAATTAGCGTAGATGCCATTCTTCTTATGATGTAACGAGTACATCAGGATTTATAGGAAGTGTTCCCGGTTCCGGCTGGCCTGATCTATGCAGCCTAACATTGAATTATAGAAGTCTATAATGTGTTATGTGTATGCTAGGTCAAAGAGATGTGTTTTTAGTCTAGCTTTGAACTGACCGAGTGTGCCTGCTTCCCGGACAACGGTAGGAAGACTGTTCCAAAGTTTTGGTGCTAAATAGGAAAAGGCTCTACCGCCAGCAGTTGATTTGGATATTCTAGGTATTATCAACTGGCCAGAGTTTTGAGATCGCAATAGACGTGAAGGACTATAATGCGTTAAGAGCTCGCTCAAGCACTGCGGAGCTAAACCATTTAGTGCTTTGTAAGTAATCAGCAATATTTTTAAATTTATACAATGTTTAATTGGGAGCCAATGCAGTGTTGACAGAACCGGGCTGATATGGTCATACTTCCTGGTTCTGGTAAGAACTCGAGCTGCTGCGTTGGACCAGCTGTAGTTTGTTTATTAAGTGTGCAGGGCAACCACCCAGTAGAGCATTACAATAATCTAGCCTTGAGGTCATGAACGCATGAACTAATTGTTCCGCAAAGTGACGGACAGGGGGATATAAAAATGCTGCTCGCAGATCCACCCTAAAAACAGTGGAAACGGGCAAACTGTCCTCATGTCATCAGTTCATGGGTTCATCAGCATCCAGCCACCCTATCCATTCTGATACAACACAATCATCAAGATTAGCTGGTCAAGGCTAAATAACGACTAAAACAAAGGAAGTTTACTTCTCACTTCCAAGATGATGCAAATATGTTCTGCCCTCAAATACCCTTCCATCCCTCTACAAATGAAAGAGAAGCAAATGCGACATTGACATTACAATAAACAGTGCTTGTGAGCAGAGCTAGGCTTGGCTCTTTATATGAAACTAATAGTGGCCTGAGGCTGCTAGCAAAAATAGAACAAGGAAATATAGAAGATGCAAGAAAAAGAGAAACCTGGTGAGTTCCTTCAATCTGGTAGGGGTATGGGGATGATTAGTGGGGGAAGGAGAGGGATATATCAAGGATGCCAACAAAGTTTATGCATTCTGAAAATGGAAATTAATATTAACGGAGAAGAAAAAAAGGTCACTGCAAATGAGTCTGTGAACATTTTTAAATTACATCTGGATAATTTTACAGATGGAATTTGATATTTTATTTTCTGTTGTTATTATGAAGTGGATGCACTGGTCTGTTAAACCCTACATTATGGGGACAAAATTTCCCCACAAAGATGGCAATATCCGAAATCCTTGTCTTTTTGGGAAAAAATTTTAGTCCCCATGCGGAAAACAGCTAAATACATCATACTAAGTGATGCTTTTTTGAAAATGTAAAAATGCAGAAAGTTTTCTGTGATAGGTTTAGGGGTATAGGGTTAGTTTAAGGAGATTTTTTGTACAGTATAAAAATCATTATGCCTACGGAAAGTCCCCATAAAACATGAAAACACAACTTGTGTGTGTGTGTGTGTGTGCGTGGGTGTTTTTTTTCTTTTTTTCTTAATTATGCAACGGGTACCCATCAGTCTTTGTTCTTTTTGCCATGCAACCAATGTGGAAATGTGGACATGCTAGCAAGAGTACATACAGTACCAACTAAAGTAATGTTATGTCTATACGCTGTAACTTGCAGTCTAAACAGTCAGATTTAAAAGAAAAATCTGTTTAAAAAACAAAAGTGCTCACTTTCGATTGGAATTCATCCATACAGTTTTGATGCTTTGTGTAAGAAAAAGTATAAATAAAAAATAAGCGCAATTATCCATATTGATTTTTAGCTATGACTTTGACAGAAAGAAGCTGAAGGGGAAAAAAACCTTCCCACACCACTAGCCACATCTTCTGAGTCACAGAGGACACATACATAAGTGAGAAAATGAGTGATTAAATAATCCTATAACTGGCAAGGATGAAGTATGGGAAAAAATAGAGTTGGTGAATGTGTGGAGAGAAGGATGAAGAGAATCGATTAGCCAGGATTGCAGAAGGAAGGGAGCTAAGACATCAGCTGCTTGCTTCTGATAACAGCAGAGCCGTGTAACCCTCCACTCACTAATGCACTCACTGATCATCACTTGGCGAGTGAGTGTCTGATGGTGCTGTCAGAGTTCTGCTCATTATGTAGCTGAGTGCTGCCAGTGCTCTGTTGTACTGCCAGCATCTTACCAGAAGGCCAGAAGAAAAGACAAGAACACTCAAAATCCTCATGTTCATAATGAACCACAGGGCTAGGTCAATGAGATGATGACCCTTACACCTAAAGTGAGCAGCCCCTCATTATTTTTCACGTCAATACTCATAGTGACTGTGTGTGCTTCTTTGACTTTGGCCGTATGCGTGTAGATGATGGAACATACAAATATGAGTATTATATTTTAAAGAATGGTCTATATATACACACAAGACAGTGAAAGGAGGAAGAATATTAACATATTTTGGTCTGTGTACAGACTGTTGCAACACACTAAGAAAATTCAGTGAAAAAAGCTGATGTCTGTTCCTAATATCACACAAAGTAAATTATTTGGATGTAGCATATGGTACTAAACCTTTCCTTTTTTTGTGATGGAGGTTCAAAGCTCTGTGACAAACTTACATGCTGCTTGTCGGACCATCTGCATTAGTATGCATGTGATATTGATGCTATACAACAGTCCTATAAACAAGTTGCCAACTTAAATTTCAGTTAAAATGATCAGTACTAACTGTTTTGAATATTCTTTGTATATTAAATTTTTTGAAGCACTTTGCAGGCATCCTCAGACTATGTTTGCAGTATAAAATGGATGGTTACAGGTAGATCTGCCTCTAGTGGTTTGTTTTAAGTCTTGAGATATTAAAATACATTAAAGGGACAGTTCACACACACAACTCTCTCACAACTCGCTTCAGCAGTTCAGAATCGATTCTTTTTTTTAGAAGACAATACGTTTATTTGTTGTGCACTTTGATCTTTAAAACGTTGCAGACCTTTTACATTCACAAACAGCTACGTATATTACACACTGCATGAAAGATAATATTCTAAAAAGCATAATAGAGGCACTTAATATATTATATATTATATTGATGGTGGTTGAGGAGATTTCCCCCTTCCATGTAAAGCGCTTTGAGTGCCGAGAAAAGCACTATATAAATGTAATGATTTATTATTATTATTATTATATAGACTATCAATGTTAAGTATGCTGAGTCAAAAGAGCATCCAACAACAAACTACAGTATTGTCTGACATCACACTGATAGAGCTTTTTTAAAATTACACCCTGCAGTTTATAAGATTACTGTGTCCTTCAAATTTGACTTATTACAGCTAAACACTGCCGAACTGCAATGTTTTTTTTTTTTTTTTTCATCCTTTTACGAAGACCACAGTCAGGGTTATCATTTCAATCGGGGTCAGGATTAAGTGGGGCAGGAACCCCATTTTTCTGCACGTTGTTATGTAGTGCTGCACATGCCACCAGTGCACCAGTGCACCAGTGCACCACTGCTATTTGCTCAGATCTCTTTAAGAAAGCCGAAGACCTATACTATAGTCTCTCACATTATACAGTTTATCTTGTCAGGCCATCTCGCACATTACTTCGCACATTAGTCAAGTGCATGTCACAGATTGATTTTTATTTGAGTGAAAATGCTTTCTTTTTTCTCAGAATGTGATTTCTGCAATTCTGAACACGATTCCAAGAACATGGCCTTCAGGAATCAAAATGAACTAAGAAATTCTCGCTTTTATTTAAACAATTAGAATGCCATGGCAATATAATGGCAAAAACAGTGCATCATTACTAATCTTTCCTATTTTAAGCTATTAAAGTTATTAAAGTTAGTTACATGACATAAATGTAAAGTAATTATGGATGATTACTTCTGATGCAAATGTTTAACTGCATTTCATGTTGTATACTTGATTCTTGGTCTGAACTGAAATACACCCCCTTGTCCTATCTCTTTTCACATTGTTTTTATTATTATTATTTATTCTCATCGAAATAGATCAGTTTTATCATTTGTTTATTTATATTAATTAATATTAATTCATAATATTATAAATTCTGACGTACAGTAAGTGGTACATACATTTTCCTATATTTATTTTGCAATATGCGATATGTATAAATTAGCCCTCCCTAGGCTCCATCAGGTAAACAGTCCCAGATATGGATTTAGATCAGCAGGACTTTAAAGCACTTATTTTGAATAGTAGCCAATGTAAATTTGTCAGGACTGGGGTGATTTGAACTTTCCTCTTGTTCTTGATAAATATTTGTTTTTAAGATTTCGAAGGAACTTTTAGTCATCCCTCCAAGCATAGCTGTGGACCGCGTGTAAACTGTACTTTGCTGTTTGATGATCGTGCAACATCAAACCACGATTACAGTATCAAACTGATGTGTCCGAGGTGAATGCAGGTTATGAAACGCTTTAGGTTTCTTGTCATGTGAGCGCAAGTTATCACTTAAAGAAAACCAGTGAAAAAACAAACAAACAGAGAAAATGAAATATTTCCAGATGACTATACCTATCCTGACGTCGTCATACTCAGATTCTAGTCAGAATATGAGTCTGAGACTGCTCCATTGGGCTGTGATTAAAGGGTTAGTTCACCCAAAAATTAAAATTCTGTCAGTAATTACTCACCCTCATGTTGTTCCAACCGCGTAAGACCTTCGTTCATCTTCGGAACACAAATTAAGATATTTTTGATGAAATCTGAGCCATGTTTCACTCCTCCATAGGCTTCCAGTGTGACCGAAACTTGCTGGCCCAGAAAAGTTATTAAAGAGATCGTTAATATAGTCCAAGTGACTCCAGTGGCTCAATCTTAAGTATATCAAGCGACGAGAATACTTTTTGTGCGCAAAAACAAACAAAAATAACGACTTTATTCCACTATTCATTTCCTTCTCTCTGGATGTCTAGTTGGTTCGCGTAGTGTTTTTGCGCAGCGCGTCTGTGTTACACGTCACCACGTAGGCTCACTATTGGCCGACGCCGGTCATGTGTGTGTTGCGTGATGACGTGCAACACAGACGCGCAGCGCAAAAACACTACGAGGCCCAGAGAGAAGGAAATGAAAAGTGGAATAAAGTCGTTATTTTTGTTTGTTTTTGCGCACAAAAAGTATTCTCGTCGCATGATAAACTTAATGTAGTGCCACTGTAGTTACTTGGACTATTTTAACGATGTTTTAATAACTATTCTGGGCCGGTGAGTTTCGGTCACACTGGAAGCCTATGGAGGAGTCAAAATTCTGTCAGATTTCATCAAAAATATCTTAATTTGTGTTCCGAAGATGAACGAAAGACTTACATGGTTGGAACAACATGAGGGTGAGTAATTACTGACAGAATTTTCATTTTTGGGTGAACTAACCCTTTAAGGGGCGTATTTCAACCGAACCAGGAAAGAAAATGCCTCTGCACTCAATTGGATAGACTTACAACCAATGAGATCAACGGAGTAAGTTACGTTCTTCATTCATCTTTCTGATCGACAATGCCTTGATAGCGGTTCTCTGTTCCTCTTTTAAGATTAATGCGCTGTCGATATCTTCTATAATAACAGACGCGATGGCGGAATCTGCACATCTCAATTCTCCAGCGGCAGTCATCTTTGTTGTAAACGAATTCAACCCAAGCGCTCTTTGGTGACGTGGATGATTACATTACTGTTGATAAAGCCCGCCCTGACAATTTGATTGGTCCGAACAGCTCTTGTTCGAGCGAGCATAGTTGCTCCACAACGGATCAAGTCCAGACCGAACCTCCCGACCTCAAATGTTGTGGGCGGGGCTAAATTCTATGAAGGTAGCCTATTTTTGGTGCAAATCAACTGAACGCCTGTGACAGTGAAATTTGTAATTGTAGAGAATAGCCACACATGTATCAGTAAATTTGAAGTCACAGAGAGAAATGTTTTTTCTTGCAAACCTGTAGACTTTTTTCACTTCCACAAACACAACACAACACAACAGTTAGGCTACACCTTCTCAAATTCCTCATTGCAGGTGGACAAATCCTATTCTACAAATCACAAATTAAGAAACTCGTACGCTCACATTTTTGCTACAGTTGCTGCAGTGAATATGGTGCAAAACGCATTTACACACCTGCATCAAAAAATGTGAAGTCACGGAGAAGTTTTGCTCATCCGCAAATCAGTATGAGGCTCCGCCCACTGCCTCTACAGATGCACAACTCACTTTTGCACCATATTTCACATAGGCCTAGATCAATGGTGCAAAAGGGAGAGTGCACGAAACTTGTCATTTGAAAGCAAAAACAGTAGGCTATTTGAGATTCGTTGCAGCAGATTCAAGCAGTTGTAGGCTAGTTATATGTGTTTGTGCTAGATATACAAGACATTTGTGAGAAAATATTCTAGCCTACAAGTGTGCAACTCTCGTTGGATGAATTCACATAGGCCTACTGATTTGCGGATGAGCAAAACTTCTCCATGACTTCACATTATTGTTTGATGTTAACCGTCTTCTATGCGTGACTTATATTACGCAATGATTTGCCCTCTCAACAGTGCAGCAATACATTAAATTATTTATTTGATTTATTTACCAGTTAATACTTTGCAACTGCAAAAAAAAACCCCCAAAAAAACCACATTATTCCACAATATTCAACAATTTTACTGAAAAAATAAATAATTATTTGAAAAGAATATAAATTTGCCCAGGCCCGTGCATAATCCGTGCCTGCAGCCTAACATACATTATTTTAAAGAAAATTCGGGCGCCAGACAGGATTAAACCTGTCAAAATTTAAATTAACCCAGGATAGCAAAAAGTAATAACCACCTGTTACACAACAAATCAAAGTAATAATCCCAGAAAAAAACATCATCAACATCAACAATCAACTCGATCTTTGATATTGGTGCAGAACAAATAAAAACATTTGATAAACATTTCATTAATTTCGTTGTAAATCAACAACATCAAACAATATTTTTAACGGGCAGCAACAATTACGAAAAAACACTAAGCACACAGAATGTGCGAATATGAAAGTATGCGAGTGGGTGCGTGTGACTTCGTGTGTATAATGGCGGCGCAGAAGTAGGCTACTGACCAAGTTTGCAGGTATGAAGGCATTTAGAGGATCGCGGGTCGTCAGACACAAAGATAGGCGGATAAGCAGCTTGACTTATCTTCAGAACAGCTCAAAAACAGTCGGTCTGGAAGTGCAACGCTTCAGTCGAACTCGGCAAGCACCAGACATCAAACACTCCACGTCAATCATTCACTCTAACTACTGGCAAACCTTGCATGCAAACAAACGGATGATGCGTCTTTTCCAAGTACGACACACTTCCCTATATCTAACTTCCCTCTGTCGTTAATTGAAACACTCCACCCAGTCGCGCAAAGAGTAAATGAAAGTAAAACAAACAATGTTGTGGTGGCACAGATTTTTCTTAACTGCCACAAGGTTTTTCATTTAATATTTTTTTCAGTGTTGATTATTGGATATTAAATTGTACATGCCCCCCCATTTTAATATTTAAAATCACCAATACTTGAATAACACTCTTAGATGTAATCTTTAGCAAATCTCAAAATGAATATAGGCTACATTTTTCAAATTGTATTCATATGCTTCATAATATTGTGATGCGCAAATATAGCATTTCGTGTTTTAGCCTATAATTCATAGACAAAATAGTATGTCATTTTGATGTTGGCCATTTATCCGTTATTGGCTTTAAAATACATTAAAATAATTATTGTCTTATCAATACCAGGCAGAATTTTAATATCAGTGCATTTATAATTATAATTTTTTAAACAGAGAATTTAGGATAGTCAGAGTCATCATGCTTAGTGCTGGAAATAAGTTAAGCTAAAAGATCTGATCCAGTGCTTGATCCAAAATCCAGTGCTTGATTTTTGTGGTCAGTAGATAAGCAGTAGACGGGGCCAGTGTAGTTTCAGGACAAGGCATAACAAGGTAGGAGGAATAAGAAACAGACATGGATTGACGGTGTCCCTGAAAAACACCATACAGTATAATTGCAGCAGGCTATACTTTAGCAGGCCATCTTTTCACAGTGCTAATGTCCTGGAGGAGCTGTTCTGTTAAGAATAGCGTAATCGCTATCACAATACCAAGCCATGCAAAAGGGACTTGTTTAACAATGACTTGAGTATTAAGGAGCACATTTTTACAGGAGGATTTGCAGATTCACATCACAGGAAATTTCTGAATATAGCCTACTTTGGATAGGATGCTTGGGACAGACAGATTGGTTGATGATTCTGTGGAGTTTTCACTAGGCTTAAATATGCCTTTTAGATGCTGACAGATTGACGTTTTATTAAGGTTTTTAAAGATAACTTACTGCAAGGTAAGTAGTTATGTGAGACTTACGATAATTAGGCTTAGCCTAAGTTGGAAACTTCTGAACTCTTAATTCCCCGCCAGCGTTTTTTTTTTTTTTTAAGTTACCAGTCACCGCAAGCATTTTTGATAATTTTCACAAAACTTTCATGGCCAACATAATATTGTTGTACAGTATATGAATGCTATATCTGTACATGTTGTATGGATATCTGATTATGCAATATTATCAAAAGAAAGAACAGAGTTTCTGCTTTTAAACAACAAAAATAAAACCCAGTTTTATTTTAGCTTCATAGCGCCATAGTCTTTATCAACACTTGAATGTGAGTACGTTTCATTTAAAAAAAAAAAAACACTTTGAACAAAAAGCTGAGAAAATCATGTTTTTTTGTTTTGTTTGGTTTTTCAGACTGTAGTCGTGCAGACGTGCATGAGCAATGCTTTTATCACTTGTTTCTGTTCCTTTTTTCCCTGTGTTTCGATCCGGAGGTTCGGTACTCCTTCAGAAGATGTGTAATAGCGGCCAAATAACAATGAAAACATGGAAAGCTGGAAAATTCTGTCAATGGCGGGGAAGCATTGTCTCATAAATTATGGAAATTCAGTCAGTGGAGGGAAAAGAGTCAAATATATGGTGGAAGAGAAGTAAGGTGGAATAGCTTCAGTTTGGAGAAGTTAGAGCACTAATTGTTGGAAACACGTGGCATCCAAGTATATCCTCTAACCATGTGTGTCCTTGTATTTAATGTTGTGCAGCTGGAAAGCATGTTTCAGTTGGCCAACTGCAGTATATGGAAGTGTAACATCAATCATCAGTGAATTTGAGATGTGCAAGCAATTTTCTGTAGCATAATGACATTCACTATCCTTCATTTCCTTTTTCTGCACAACTAACAGTGAGTGAGGACTAGGGATTTTAAAAGTACAGGAACTTTGGTACCAGCTCGATATCAAAAGTGAAATAATGTAACAATACCAGATGTTCTATCCTACTAACTCCGTTTGAAGGTGGCGAAATGAACAGTCTTACGATGGTAAAAGTTTAGCTAATTAAAATTTAAATAGAATTTAATAGGTCATGCTGATATTGCTTCATAATCTTCTTGGAGTATCAGGCACGTAATTAATATGAATAAGTCACACCTTTATCATAGTAATATTGTCTAAGGTCTAACTTACTAGGATCTGCCTCTCACCAAATCATGGCGAATATTACATTACATAAGTAAAAAAATCACCGTATTGTCCATGAACACTCACAGGAACAACAGGAAAATACGACAAGAAGATAAAGAAAGGATTGTGTATCAGGAATCAGATTCCCTTTCAAGGGAACTGGAGCTGCGTCGAGACGCTGTGGGATCACCCCTGCGTGATTGCGTCTTAGCAAGCGCTCTCTGTGATACTGTCTAGGGGTGTAACGATACATCGATATGGATCGATGCATCGATATAACGTCTAACGATACGATGCATCGATTCCACACTTAAAATATCGATATACACCTTTATTTTGACACTCTCATTCTCACGTAACATCCTTCCGCCAAAGCGCACATTTTCGTTTACTCACCAACCGCCTGCCGATGAGTAATGTTAATCTCCTCATCTGAAAAAGACGCCTGACAAGACTGACTAAACTAAACGATATGTCCGTTTTAGCGACTCAGCGCGCAGTATTCAGGTCAGATGTCACTTTGAAAAGACGCGCGGGCTAAGAGGAGTTTCGTCAAAGCTGACTAAAAGTGATCGAGGATGGATAATTTCAATGAACTCGTGATATCTTCTTCAGGGCGTAAAAGGAAAATAAAACCTGAAACATTTTCACAGACCCTTACTAAAGCAGCTCGTTTAGTGGTGAGGGAAAAGCTCTCTGTACTGCGTGTACGTTAAATCACAACAACAAAGTTTGTTAGGCGTCTATGTCATCTGGGGAGATTAACGTTATGAAGATTAACCGAGTGTTGTATTATTTATCATAGCAATTACTTGGTTTTGTTTGACTCAGAAAGATGAAATGTGAATGTATCTGCTCTGTAAAAAAAAAAAAAAAAACTTTTAACATATTAAAGCATACTTTCAATTAACTTGAATTTTGTAATTTACCTGTATTTTTTAAGTTATTATTATTATTAATCAAAACAACCCAGCTGCAGTTTGATTGATATTACTTGGATGCACAATAATAATAAAAAACATGATTTGTGAAAATGAACAAGAACGGAGTACTTGCAAATGACCACTTCTGTTATAAATGTTCCAATTGGGAGAGGGTGTGCAATTTTCAAAGAGTTTAATTAAACGTTCATGTTATATATTTTGATTGCATTTGTGAGTTAATAAAAACGTAACTGGTTGTGTGAACATAATATCTAAATATCGATTAATCGATCGATATAGCTCTGAATCGAATCGAATCGTATCGTGGAATTTTTATAAGTATCGGAAAATATCGTATCGCTGGCTGAGAGAATCGATATCGTATCGTATCGTGATGAACTGTCCGATTTACACCCCTAATACTGTCTCTGTCTATTTGGTGTTGTTTTGTCATTGCAAATCACATATATATATATATAATCACAGCAAATTAATTAGTTTTTTTTTTTATCGGTTCCCAGCCTTAATATATATATATATATTATGGCGAATAAGCAGCAGTTCAAACAGTGTGCTGTTCCCTGCCCTCGTTTCCTTACGGGTGGGGACACATGCGATCTGTGTGTTGCTTGTTTGGGAGTGGAGCATGCCCAGTCAGTTCTTGAGGGGGCTGACTGTGAGCTAGGGCTGGGCGATATATCGATATAAAAAATATATCGATATATTTTTAAATGCGATATGAAATTAGACCATATCGCATATATCGATATAGTTCAAATTTGCGCTCTGCTCCCCGCGCCCCCGCTCCTCCTTTTCCACTCTGCGTGCGTGTTTAGAGCATGTTATGTTATGAGAGGCGAATCATGACTACTTCAGAAAACCCAGCACAATAGGAACTACCAGGCAGTGACATAAGTGTATGCTAAAATAAAGTCTTTCACCTCAGAAAAACTGACTTTCTTGTCCTGTCAGCCGTTATCCTGTGCTCGAAGCGCACACTCAATTGCACGCGCAAATGTGCCGGCGCGCGCTGTATCGCCTCACTGATCAAGTGCAAAAGAAACTACGAGCATGCAACGCCGTTACGTTGTAAATTACACGAAATAAAAGTAATGCAGGTATGATTTTCATTCTATTCACCAGGAGCAGTTTCCATGTTTCATTAACAGTTATTGTTAATATTGTGTATTCACCATGGTAACTGTCGTTTCCATTTTAACCCCAAAATGCCATTATTTTTCTTTGTGTTATTTTTTATATTTTTAAATGACTGTAGTGGCTCATACCAACATTCTATTAACAAAAACTAGTTTGGGACTGCTATTTAATAGCTTTAGCATAGGCCTAATGTTTATTTATTAGTACTAGTCCTTACTATTAGTCATATTCTTACAATTCATGTTAAGTAAAGGGGAAAAGTGTATATATATATATATATATATATATATATATATATATATATATATATATATATATATATATATATGTGTGTGTGTGTATATAGGCAAATTATAACATGTTTACACAAAATTTGTTTATATATATTCAATGTAAACTTTAATAATCATAATTAATAAATCGCAAATAACAATTCGAAGGGAATAATCGGCAATTATGATTTTTGTCATAATCGTGCGGCCCTAATGTGAAGAAACCTGTTTATTATTTATTCATTTGATTTTGCAACTGTTCACTGAAATAGCTGGTTTCAATAAAACTACTTTTAACATGTCATATTTGGCTTTGACTTTGACTGAACATTTGCTCTCACTTTGCGGAAAAAATATCGGGATATATATCGTATATCGATATTCAGCCTAAATATATCGGGATATGACTTTTGGTCCATATCGCCCAGCCCTACTGTGAGCATTGCGATAAGCAGTCTGTGAGGACACTCCGCTCCTGCCGCACGTTCTTTGAGGAGGACGGTTCGGTTCGCGCTCTCAAATGGATCTGACAGCGGGGTTTGAGATGGACCCAGCCCTATCTCTGCCTTCACCTGCCAGATCCAGTGCCTTGTCTCAGGGAGAAGCACGCGCTGCGGGTTCTTCTCCCCAGTACCAGTGTTACAATTTTCCAGTTCTGAGGATTTGGATGTTGTAAGCATTAATGCAGGGAATTTTGAGGATTCGCCACCTCATACCCCTGCTTATGAGGAGCTTATGGAGGTTGTGACTCGTGCTGTCGTTAAATTAAATATCGATTGGCCAGCCGAAAAACAGGAAGTGCAAAAGAAAAGTTTACTAGATGAATAATTTCTACCATCTAGATCAGCATGGCTATGTGACGATGCCTCGGGCTGAAGAGACGCTTGCACGTTATGTCTCTCCTGAGTGAGCATCGTCACTAAAAGCACAGACGTTACCCACCAAGCCATTAAAAGCCACTTCAATGCTGGTGGGTAAAGCGTATTCGGCAACAGGTCAGGCTGCAGCTTGCTTTTATACAAAAAATTGCTATTATGTCCCCAAGACGACTGGGCGGGAGCGGTCTCGGCTGTCTACGAGTTCCTCACTGCACAGAGTGCAACAAAAACAAAGCGTCGCCACTCAGGCTCCTCCACATTCAGGGGGGTCTGGGTGGCGGTCGCAGTCAAAGCCATATAGATAGACAAGATCTGAGGACTGTCATTATCTCCAAGAAGGCTTCGACTAAGAAGAAGTCCTGACGGCAAGGCCGTCAGACTTCTGAGGGTAGTCCCCTCCGGGTAGAAACGGTTTCCACCTCATCAAAACACGGTGCCCGTTTTTCCTCGGCACCCTCTGGGCGACTCTTTGAGGAAGGTTGCAGTGCTGCCAGTTCGGTTGTTCCCTGCCGGTTCGCCGCTTCAGGACACCGAGGTGTCAGCGTTCCCCAACAATCCTCCGAGGAGGGCCATAAAGCAGTCAGTTCGGCTTTTCCCTGCCGGTTCGCCGCTTCAGGGCCCCCCAGGTGCCTGCATTTCCCAATGATCCGAGGAGGAGGGTCGTAGAACAGTCAGTTCGGTTGTTCCCTGCCGGTTTGCCGTTACAGGGCACCGAAGTGGCTGTTCAACCAATACCAGAGGCCGATACTCGAGAGACTGGTCCCCTTAGTAGATTTTCTGGCAGCGTGGAAGCTACTGCCAAAAATATCTTGTTGGGTCCTGCTCGCTATAGAAAAGGGTTACAGAACTCAGTTCAGTTCTCATCTGCCTAGATTTTCCAGGAGCAAGAAGTTCAGACTCTTCTACGAATAGAGGCTATAGAAAGGGTTCCTTTCGAAAGGCCTATAGAAAGGCCTGCACTGCGCACTAGAGCACCGGCTTGGGATCTGGCCATTGTACTTGAAGGCCTGACTCTGGCTCCCTTCGAGCCTATTAAGGAGGTTTCAGAAAAGTTCCTCACACTAAAAACTTTATTTCTCCTTGCTATTTATTCTATAAAGAGAATTGGAGACTTGCAAGCCTTGTCGGTTGCTCCTTTGTGTCTGGAATTTGCACCTGGTATGGTGAAAGCCTTATTTCACCCTAGGCCGGGTTATGTTCCTAAGGTCCCTTCTAATGTTGCAGGCCCCATTATGCTGCAGGCTTTCTGCCCTCCACCATTCTTATCATCAGATCACGAAAAACTTAGTCTGCTATGCCCTGTTTGGGCTTTAGATGACTATGTCCAGAGAGCTCAAGTCGGATCAATTATTTGTCTTTTTCCGGTCACCTAGGAAAGGGTACCCTGCATCTAAGCAGAGAATGAGCAAGTGGGTGGTTGAGGCTATCTCACTTACTTATGAAGCGGCGGGTCAGCCTTCACCTATGGCTGCCCAGGCTCATTCTACCAGGAGTATGGCTGCCTCAAAGGCTTTATTGTCGGGTGTCTTCCTTCATGACATTTGTGATGCGGCATGCTGGTCCTCACCACACACATTTGTGAGATTTTATAACTTGGACCTTGGCTCCACTCCAGAGTCTAGAGTGCTTGTTTCTTAGTGTGCGCAATGACTTCACACAGACAGGCATTGGATATTATGGTGTCGTGGGTATAGTGTTCCCACAGCATCTCGACGCAGCTCGAGTTCCCTGGATAGGAAACGTCTCAGGTTACGTATGTAACCCTGGTTCCCTGAAGAGGGAACAAGACGCTGCGTCGCCCTGCCATACTTCCTGCATGCCTGTGAACGACTTGCTTCAGCCTATCAGAAGCTAGCACTGTCTGTTTCTGGGTATGCTTTATTGTAGTGGTTCTCAACGGGGGCGTTCAGAGAACAACGGGGGGCGTTGGAAGCAAGAATTTTGAAAGGGGGGCGTTCACGAGTTTAAATATGTAACGCAAATTTTTGTTCATTTACTTTTATTCATTTTAAGCATTTAGTAATTTAGTTGTAATAAACACTTTAAGTGGGCTATTTAAAAAGTGTTAGGACTATGTTTTTGTTAAATTATGTTGTAAAACATATGCGCAGTTGTGATATGCGCGGAGTTTTGACGAGTTGTATTTTGACAACTTGATATTATTTCTTATTCAAAAGTTTAGAATGTCTAACATTCTAAAATCTTCCAGCTTAAAGCGACATGTAGCCTATCGTTACTTTTGCAACGACTATTATTTTTCCAGTCATAGACCAGCGCTCAAGCACTGACTAGAATCCAGCGCTGACAAGAATCAGCATTCACGTGCTCAAACATGTGTTTCGCACTGACAACAATCCGGTGGTGCCTAGAATCCAGCGCTGATAGAATCACGCAGCGGAGGAATGGAAAGTTGACAAGCCATTAAAAATTATTGACTTAAGAAACACTTAGATTTTTTCAAATATTTTCAATAAATCATGTTCCCATTCACTCTGGCGACGAATTTTAAAATTAATTAAACTACATTCCATTTATAAGGTAAAACTTTTACATTTTTAGGCATTAACTAATTCCAATGCCTAATGCCAAAATGTTTTCTTGTTCACCGAGTAATTTACTGGTCAATCATTATTGTTAACTCGCAAGACAGTAAGGAGAAAATGACAATTTGATGGATAATTTAAATATATTCTGCAATCACATTTTGATAATGTATTCATTCCGCCATCACATCTGAACGCGAAACGCTGCTTGGGTAGTTTCAAGATAAAAACAATTAATAATACAATAATAATTTAATTGTTCATATGTGTTTAATCTTGTTAGAAGATTTTTTTTTTACTGATTATGAACACAAATTAATCACGACAAACCAAATTAATTGTAATTGTATTACCATTGATGAAAACAAGTTGATACAAGGTATTTTAGGCCTACAATTCTAATATAATTTTTCATGAAAAATCATGATCGTATTTATTTATTTTTTCGAAAGTAAGGTTAATGTAAGCAGCTTCTTGCAATACTCTCCTAAATGCGTAATAAAACCTAAGTGCAAACATCACCGCTTTAATGACCGTCCTTTATTTTTCAGTGCATTTGTTTTACAATATATGGGATTAATATTATAACTATTATTATATAGTAGTGTAATGTAGACACAACTAAAAGAGGTTTGAATTTTTTCTTTGTTTAATTTGTACACTGAATATGGGTTGGCACTTTAATTTTGAACTCTCAAAGTGCACCAGATTTATTGAATTTAACACTAAAATGCACAAAATTTTCTTACGGGGGAGCATGCCCCCGAACCCCCCTAGAGGGACCGAGGTCCACTCACCACAGATTTACCAAAAATCCTGTGAGAAACACAGGTATTGCTATGCCAATGCAGTTTTTAGCTTGTTTTTTTTTTTTTTTTTTTTTTAGGAATCACTGTGGAGTATAGTTCAATTGTATTAATAAAAACACAAGTTTGCACTTATTTCATCTGTTAACTCTCAATCGTACCTGACCGCTCATTAGTTTACGGGTGGGGGGCGTTCAGGGATTTTGATATTGGATAGGGGGCGCTGGACCAAGAAAGGTTGAGAACCACTGCTTTATAGTTTCCTGGTCTGTGTGACGTCACCCACCTATGACGTCTCATCACACCATTGGACTGATTCTACACGTGCTTCATGATGCAATCACGCAGGGGCGTTCCCACAGCGTCTCAACGCAGCGTCTTGTTCTCTCTTCAGGGAACCAGGGTTACATACGTAACCTGAGACGTTTCTCAAATACAGCACCAACACACATTTATCCACACAACTCTAGACAAGCTCAAAGAGATATTCATGTGTAAGCAACTTTCTAAAGTGAAATCCTCAAATCAGTTTTTTTAATCCCCTCATATGATAAACAGGCTTCCTACAAAGAGGATTTTCCGTAGTAGAGTTTTCTTCAGAGCAAAGGACAACTATACATGGATTTAGACAGATCTTAGATATATTTATCTGGTTATAATCAAGAAACCTTTTTCTATTTACAAAATGCTGTCAAGGACCTTAACACATTGGACAGCCACCTGAAAACCTTTTAAAATCACACCACCACCATCACAGCCAACCACACATGCACTTCACAACTTCATAGTCATGTTTTTGATATCTTTTTAGATCATATCTTTGATCTCTTCTTCTTCTTCTTCTTCTTCTTCTTCTTCTTCTTCTTCTTCTACTTCTTCTTCTCCTTCTATTTAAATAAAGGTTTAAAATGTAAAACCACAAACAATGCCAGACTTAATCTATTCCCATAACACTAGAATGTAATTTATGGGCTTTCATTGTATATTTGTATAGATGACACACATCAAATTGTGACAGTAATTCTCTGCTGGTTTGGAGCGTTAGCTGCTCAGTTTCAACAGCAATCACTCATACAGATTTAGACTTTTAACTATTAATCTCTACAAACAATGTCAGTTGTGATTTAAAGAGTTCAAAACGCTGGAGCTGCAAAGAAAGGGAGCAAGGGAACATCCATCACTCATTGACACACACTTGTTGCAGTGTTTCAACACCAGGGGCCTGTTTTATGGTTCCAATCTGGAAGGAGAGATCATCTTGGTGCTTGTTAGGTGGACTGAAGGAAGAAACGTTTATTCAGTAATTCATACATTCAGAAAGAAACTAGTCAAGCAAGTAAGAAAGAACAACACAGTATTGTGCCTTTCTCTAATAAAGACCAATGATTTTTTCAACAGAGGCTCTCAAATTAAAAGGATTGAATGTGTCTGCACATCCAAATTCTCAGCAGGTAATGAAGCAGAAATGGTTTAAGGCTTCATTAAAGATACAATCTGCAAGATTTTTGTAATCAAATATTAAAAAACCACTTGCACAGTGTGATATATTTCATGCAGTTGTGTACTTACATTATCCCAAAAGTTCCCAAGGATTTGTAAATCCAGAGAAATTCCAGTTTTAAATAATAGCTCATCCCTTGTCATTGTCGCGTATCAATGACGTAATATCCGCGTTATCTGCTCAGTTTCCGCTTATAGAAACCATAGATATATATAGATACCTCATTAGCGGCCGTTTTAATGGGCCACTATACGTAAGCCACCAAGGAAGATCGATGTAGCCTATATATCTATGATACAGTATCTCGTGCAATTATTGATTAGCGAGTACAGAAATTCCCATAAAAACCCTGTAAGCATAGATCAACTGAGGCAAACAGACTTTGGAGAAAAAAAACAAGGATCAATAGCGTGGCGTTTTCAAGAAGGAGAGCTTCGCGACAAACTTGGACTTGACAGAGACACCGCTCTTGCATGTGTTTTAATAGAAAGGTAAGCAAATATATATTATTTATTGTACACATACAGTTATATTGCACTTTGTTTTATCTTAAGTAATGCTTTTTAACAGGTGGCCAAGTCCATGGCAGTGAAATTAAATACAGTAGCCTATACAAATATTTAGCCATTACTTGCAAATACTGTGGGTTCGTTAAAATGTACTTTTAGATTGTTTTAAACATGTAAAACTGTGCAGCATTAACCCACCAAATCATTTGACAAATAGTCACATATCAGTAACAGGCTAATACAGCATTTCACGTTCCTTGCAGCTAATTCATTACGATGACATAATGTGATCAAACTTACAGGTAATAAAAAATCGAATGAATTACCTCATCCGTGAACATGATTTGAGAATTCTATACATCTATCTCCCATCGTTCCACTCTCCTTCATAGTGTCATCAAGCTTCGCCTTTGTTGTTGTTTTGAAAATGTGCTGGAAAAACCTAGATAGTGTACCTTTAACAAATGTTTGGCTGAACTAGGCCTATCTCTTCAAGTTCTTGTTTGCATTTTAGAACCAGATTCAGTGTAGTTATTGGTTGTTTCATGTTTTTCTTTGTTTGGCTAATGTGTTGATGACAACCTGCTACCTTTATAATTATTATTTTAAAAATAGTATTGTTTGAGAAAAGTTTTCCTCCTTTTCAAAGTATGTAAAACACATTCATCCTACACAGTGACATTTGAATGTCTTTAAAAAATAATGCCTTTAATTTTTCATGTCCTACCCTTTGAGAAAACGCTGACAGAAGGCAAATGAACAGAAAACAAAAGTTGTAAAAATCAATAGACAAAATCATTCCCCCTCAACACTTTTCAAAGCCTGCCATCTCCTTTTTTGTCTTTGTAATTTTTCTCCCCCCCCCCCCCCCCCCCCCCGTGCATATTTTGTTTCTGCTCACCTCCTCCCCTCGATTAACCATTATTCACCTCCATTTCTGCAGATTTTCTCCTTTTTAAATTTGTTAGAATAGCTTGAAATGAAAGAGTTGTATAGTAATTCAATGGAACGGACTCACATGCACATACACACACCTTCATTTGGGTACTTCACCCTCCTGCGATATCACTGAATTCATTTTTTTTTTTTTTTTTTCACGTTGAGGAATACATTGCATAGAAACCCCTCTGGAGATTCTGAAAATGAAAATGTTTCTCAGTTTACCTTCAGAATAGTTTCAAGATTCTCTTGGCAGTGCAGCAGAAACTTCTTGATTAAGAAATATTGAGCATATATGTAGATATAACTATAAATAGAATACATCCATAAATAGAGCTATAGCCCATTCAGATAGGACAATATTTTCCATGGTATTCTACATATAGAAGGTATAAAGAAAAATATTATTAGCTTTGACGTGAGCCATATTTCAATTTTACCCTAAAGTTTAGTAAAGATTCCAAACACTCTTTGGTCAGTCCCTTCCACAAAAGCACTTTTATTCATCCAAAGAGAGAAAGACAGAACTGCTCAGATGACTGTTTCTTAGCAACAAATTGTTTTCAAACAAAGCTCCTTCAAACAGTAACTTGTTTTTTCTGCTACATTTAATTTGATGGTAAAGTGCATGCATCATCAAATCAGAACGAAATGGGAAAACAGTAGTGAAAACAATCGCTTAAGCTTAAGAGAAGCTTTTGTCAAATTCAAAAAGCATTATATTAATGATAGCCTACTTGTATTTTTTGTCATATGAGCAAGTGGTGATGAATCTCAAACCATAGCTTGTTAGTGCAGTAATTGATTTGGTGATTTTACAAAATGGTTTGGTACATTGCACTAAAATGTTAAACTGTTATGGACACTGTTATGAAAAAAAAGATGATATTAAATGTAACATATTTTCACGGATTGAGATGAAAAGGAAGATGATGAGGAAGATAGCTTGCAAATAAGTGGGTTACTTATTAAAGTATAAAACAACACAAAGGTATTCCAATGAGATCAGCAACGCAACAAGCTTTAGGTTCTGTTCATAAAGAAATATATTTTCGTTGAAATCATTTAAAAGTGCCTTATCTTGTTTTTATTGTACTGGAAAGGACCGAGGAAAGACATGCCATAAAGCTCTTCATAAAATAATGTGCAGTCACAAAATATAATGTTTATCTTTATTGATTTAACAATGTTTGCTAAAAATCTAAAAAGTGCAAATGTCAATGTCATCATATGTCTAAAAAGGATTGAAGCCTGTCTGGTAAAACATGAGCTCACTAAGATGATTTATTTCAAACATTATTCCAGGTCCCATAGTATTCCATTACTTTGAAATGAGACTATATATTTTTAAACTATAAGTTTAATTGTTTCATATAAGTGTAATGGTCCATCAACTAAATATTTAGCAGTTTATAAATTATAACTTAAGGTATGGTGTTACGGAATTATGTGTAATTTCGTATAAAATGTTTTGATTTTGTATATTGTTTGTATTCTTCATTATTGTTATTTTTGTGTTTTTTTTTCAATTTGTTATTGCTGTTTGTTCTCAGCAGGATCCTCTGATCAACTGCAGGATGGCTCCACCCCTAATTGGCGTGGGTTTAAAACTACAGCTTCCGCTTCCTGAAGTGAGCTGTTGCGATTCCGGGCCAGTCGCACTTCTCCTGTCTCCTCTTCAGCCATCAGACCATTATTGTATTGTGTTATGTTTGTTTTATTTTCAGTGGTGTTTTGTAGGGTTGACCTGTCCTTTTCTTTTGAAATCACGTTCGTTCTGTTTTGTTAGAGTATTTAGGGTAATTTGTTGGATTTTGATTTGGATACTTTGAGGGAAGTTAGTTTGATATTTTGTTTATTATTCGTTTTGTTTGTTATTTTGGGCCTTGGGTCTTCTTGAAGTTTATACACCTACTGGTTTCTGTTACTCTGACAATATTCAATCTTATTATGTTTATTTTCCTTATCTTAATAATACGTTTACTTGAATTTTGTATCTTTTGGTCTGACGACTGGGCGTGGGAGTCATGTCTAAGTATTTTGTTACGATTTAACCTAGATGGATCGGGGGTTTTTTTGTTTTGTTTTTTCACGTTATGCTGGTGAAATCTGGTCATTTTAATAGGAATCCACAAGATTTTCGAGATGCCGGTTTTTGCATCAGGTTCAGTTGGTCATGCAAATTCACTGTGTTGACCAACAGCAACTGTTTGGTTTTAAAGTGACTTCTGTGTGAGCTGTGCTTCATATACTGTAGCTACAATATTGACAATAGATGTAGCCTGCCCGAGAACTTCTGCAGCCCAAAATCAAATTGAAAGTGGTATAAAGAACATTGAAGTGGACTAGAATAAGACAAGAATCTTGAATCTTGAAGAAGTTCCAACTCAAGATCTGGGATCAGAATTACCTCTTTGCCACACTTTTCTTTTTAAGATCAAAACTGAACTAGTAGAAGAACCATTGAGATATTTTGCGATTAAAGTCTCAGTATGAATAATAGCTTGTTCTTTTGAGAGTCAGTAAGGAAAATATGTTTTAGCTTTGTGTTTTTCAGGCCACATGACCTTCCAGCCAATTGAATCCAAGGAAGCAATTAATCAAATCCTATATCATTATCCTGCTCTCAGATTCAGTTGTCTTCATTTATGCTGGAGTGGAAGTGATGATCTGAACTTGTCCAGACTGCTTCTGCTCTTTAATATCAAATAGTGCTTTTCAACAAACTACTGCTGTTTCCCAGTATGTGCCATTTAAACAAGATGGTTTTTGAGAACAGTGGTCAGTTCTGCTCCTGTGATGATCTGAAGAGAACGAGGTCTACTGTCAAATATAAGTTGACTGAGAGAAACTGAGCAAAGTGAATTAGCCTGTGCAGATTTCAGCAGGAGTTGGGGGTGGAATTAATGGAATACAAATGAATAAATGAATCAAAAGAACTTTGTGTGTATGAATCTCCTGTTGTTTCATCCTCAATCATTTTTCCCTGCAGCAATGAAAAAAAACCTGTTCTTTTACAGCTTTCAAAGGGGGTTGTAGAATGTGAGGAATGCCAATTTAAAATATAGTTGTTATGCTTTCAAAAGGTCAGCTTGTTATACGTTTGAGTTACGACCAGAGACGACTGAGTTGAATGATGAAAAGTGGGCTGAAAGGGTGAAAGGCTGTCATGAGAATTCAAATGCTACGATTCATTATGGCCAAACGTGTCCCTCCAAACTGATGATTTCTTGTTTGAACTGTACAGTACATCCTTGTGCAGCTATGAGGCACTAAGTGAGTGAACTAAATTCATAAGAAGAAAAACTGAGGAAAAAGAGTAGAATGAAGATTAATGGCAGACATAACAGTAAAAATACAAGTGTGAAAACAGACAAAGCCACTTTAGATACTAGAAGGTCATTCTCGCTCCCTTATGGTTTGAAGCTGGGTAACATATCCTGATTTAGCCTGTGGGGACAACGGATGTCTTTTATTTACAGTGGTGGCTTCCAGTGTGATTCTATTCCCCTGTTCCCTCTGGCCTTTTGTGAATGCCAGACATGGAGAACAGAACCGGAACACCAGGAAGTTCCAGAGCAGAGCTCAAGGGAGCGTCACAGATAATTACAAACCTCTCACCGATGTCCTGCACTGACAGAAATACAAGAATGGCATAATCACAGAGACAGAAACCATCAAGCTGGGAGAATTGTGAATAGTTGGAATGATGTAGAACTGAATCGTTCTGACATTAGCTTATTTCAAACAGTTCAACCATTCCTGCTGATCACATTTCATTTTTAAAGACCTGTTTTTCATTTCTAACAGAGCAACTTTAGACAGAAAATTAGTTTCAGGTCAAACTCATATCTTTACTCAAAGAACAACTTATGTAATTACATATTTTTGACTCAATGCTACAATAATAGCTCAAAGACTCAATATGTAATATGACTATTTGTAAATATTGCTTTTTTTCACTACTGTATGGGATCATACACAATATGTATGTATGATCATAGAAATATTTATATTTGATTTAACAGTTTATTGTCATAAATATCAAAAATATATAAGGTGTGCATCATCACTAGGTGTCAGTGCCGAAAGTTGGGTTGACGTCAGAACCCAACTGTCACCATGTTATTTGGACCCCACTGACTTAAAACATCTTCTTTTTTGTATACATGAAGATCATTAAATGTCCACTATCGTTCAAAAGTCTGGGGTCAAAAGTCTCTTAAAAATCAGAGGGATTAATAAAGTTTCAACTATTTTCACATCATCATTAGCATGTACATCATCATCACTACATCATCAATGTCATTGACCGCATGTGACTCGCTAGCCACTAATTACTCCATCAGTGCGTGTCACCTTTTATGTGCCAGGCGCTCCTGCCTGTGTGTGTGCATGTGACGAGAGAGATAGAGATGCTGAATTGCAGAGAAGGGGAGAGCATGTGATGTGAGAGCGAATCAATAAAAGGATTATTTCCTTCTCTCTCCACTTTGCTCATTCTCTCTTTACTGCTGCAGATATAGCTTCATTCCCAACCAATCCTGGGAAGCAGTGGGGGAAAAGCACTGCTTGTCTTTCTCTGCTCCATCCTCTTCAATTCCACAATATCTTGTGGTCATCAAGATTTACAATATACAATGCTCATCCTACTTCCTTCTTACCCTTTTCTTCACATTCAGATTCTTTACACCTCTTCTATGATGGCATGGTTTTAATTTGGATCAATTTAGGTATTTTGGTAAGCCTTTTATTGCTCTTTGAAAAAAAAGAGTAGACTATTTCGCTTAATAATTTAAACAAAACGTCTGCCAAATCACAGTCACGTGGTGCAAAGACAAAGCATGGGTAATTCAATTTATAAAACATCATGTGGACACCCTGAAACCTTTAGTATGTCAAACAGGTCGAATACTATTTATGAATTATATTTATGTATGATATTTGATATTTAGAATGATATTTGTTTAAAAAAGTTTTGTTTAGTAAAAATTAAAAGTAAATAAATATTGTAAATATTTAAAAACATCAAGTAATAATTTACTTGGTTACAAAACTTTTTTTCAGAAATAAGAAACTTTTCTTGAAAATGGTATGAATGTTTCAGAACCGAAACCAACATTTCTAAGAACGTGTTTTAAACTAGATTTAAAAAGAAAAAGAAAAAAGAAAAAGATCTTATTGAGCATTAGCCCTTTTGCTTTTTTTATTCTTTCAAAACAGAGCCCCTCTCCTTCTCCCTCACCCCTCAAATGTTTTACAAACTTTGACTCTGGCATTTGAAGAAGAACATGCAGGCCACTGCCTCTTCACAGATCTCTGCTTTTGTTCTCGTGCTCCACTGTCTGTGAAAACACACACTTCTGCAAGCACATACACATAGATAGAGCAACATGTTTTATGTTAAAAAAGAACATATAGAGCCAGGACAACTGTAAACATATAGAGCCAGGATAAACTGTTTAAGTCTTTCCAAAAGTCCCTTGCCTAAGGCTTCTGGCTGAGATGCAGGTCGGATGCTCCACCTAACACACACACACACACACACACACACACACACACACACACCTGCATCCAAACGTTCTTCTCTGTCCACTATCAAGTAGTCTCAGCACTGGGCGGTTGTTTCCTGAGGCCTTGAGAGGGTTTAGACTCATCTTCAATCCTGTAACTGTTACATCAAAGTTTGCACACTCTTGTCCATACTGATATGTAACTAGCTGTGTGCCTTCCTATGAGATGAGAGTAAAATTGAAATTGTCTTGAAAACTCTTCAATATAGATTTTAAGGATACATAATACATGTGCCTTTGTTTGCAATGAAAGTTTCAGTCTGTGGATTTTGAGAAACTTCATTGAAAATTAATTTACATAATGTTTAATTTGTTTTTGTTTTTCTGTTGTTGTTTTTTTTTTCAGCCAAGACCAACCAGTAAATACAGGTGCAGAGCTCATTATCAGTTTTTGTTATATTTGGTTGATTAATAAAGTTTTGTCGATTAACCTTCAATAAAGTTGTGAATAGTTTTAAACATGTTATTGTAATAATAAAGATTGTTCTCATTTGTCACCTTAAAATTTTATTGGGATGGGGCACAACTTGGGGCACCCATTTGGCCAGCAGAATGTGCAACTGACCCCGTTATCACGTGGATAGCACCTGTGCGTGTTCACTAATTATGGGGAAAATGTAATTGTTGCTAAACTGACTGATACTGAGATGATTGATTAATCTCTGTGCTATCAGATATAATTGGCACAATTATATAATTGGTATACTTGGCTTAAAATACTGTATCACTGCGGTGAGGGTTACAGTTAATCAACACGCAATTTAAAAACAACTTTAGTTAGCCTATTGTATTGCGTGCAGCTGCAATAATTTTTTTATGTCTGATGCTCACCCAGTCACCTTTTATTGCACGTTGAGCTGCTCATTTCGAATTAGTAGTTTCTTGACGCTTGGAGAAGTCATCTCAGTGCCGACGGTGAATGAGCGAAAAAAAAAGAGAGAAATAAAATGAGCGCGCAGCGGGAGCGCGCTTAACGGACAGCCTCTGACGCTCGAGGAGAGCGAGCTAGGAGTTTAACTCTCGAGTAGGAACCCCGTTAATCTGCGCTAGTCTTGTGAAAACGAGACACCCCTCCCCTCTGTCCGGTAGCCTACACTAGGAGAGCCTGGGAAAATAACCACCCGCGCGCGCTGTGCTTGAAGAAACATCTTTACCGCCACGTTCATTCCGCTATCGGCTCAGGAATACAAAGTTGTATCACTAATCATCTGAACACGTTTTCTGACAGAAACATCTGGAGTTTTTCGCCTTTTGAGTGGCACTGGCGTCATTCTCTTTTGCTACTTCGTGTGGAATATCTGAGGACTTAATTTAACACTTCTGGAGGAAAGAAAAACAACTTTGTGGAAATTTAAGGAGTTTATTTATTTATTTGTTTATTTGTGTATTTATTATTATTTTCTTATAAAGTAGGCTACATATGATATTGCGATGTGTGGTGCGAGAGTCTTCGCCGCCCCTCTTACACCAGAATTAGTCAGTGTGGTCCCGGAGTAGAGGCTAGATCAGTGTCTTCTCGATCTCGCGCACTCTCCTCACTATCCTTTTCCTCTTTCCTCCAAAGGTTTTTGTCTATATCCATGGAATAACTGAACAGGAAAACGACTGAACGTCAAGGTGTCTTGTTTTCCACCCCGCCTGTAACTGACAGGCGGTTTAGTGTTGGCTCTTCTCCGGAGAATGCTCAATGATCGATGGGGAATCATGAACAGCTCACCGGAACTCGAAGACGGACAGCGGGGCAAAAATCAGGTGTGTCCCCTGCTCGCTTACACTTCGCATAATATACTGAATGTAGTTTTAGAATGAGACAAAATAGCTACTCATCTATCTGTGTGTGCGTGTGGGTACAGAGAGAACAGTGAGTAGCGCAATGAGTTGAGTGCGGCTTGTTCCTGTCACTCCGCATAAGCGCGCCCGTAGATCATGCGTGCGGCAGAAAGTGGCTATTTTGTTTCCCGTTTATGCGGGTAGCTGAAGAAAAGGGCGCCAGTCATGCGAAATGCAGCTGCTCTGTGGATTCGTAGTGATTAATGGACTTTAATGGACAGTAGTGATTTATAATCTAGTTTCAGTTTTGACTAAGTCTATGTAGGCTATTTACCAGTGGCATTACTGGAACAAGAGACAAATCTCGAAAGAGAACCACTGAAGGGTACACACACATTCAAACATAATGAAAAACAAAACACATAGCTATCAAAAGCAATATCAAAAGCAACACATATCTCAATAAATACTCAAGGGTTGAGTACACACCCACACCATTACACAATCAACTACACAGACTGTAGAGGGAGAGTAACCAGTGCAGTTAGTATTCAACCTGCCCCCCCCCCCCCCCCCCCCCCCCCCCTCATCTCAGTCTCCATTCATCTCCATGTTTATTCATACTGTAAATGTTATTTTAAAGGTTAAACCAAGAATTGTAATCTACTGTACCATTGTCTGTTCTGTGTTTCTCTGTATTTGTATTAGTAGAATAAGAGTGTTGTTCTTCTACAGTGGCTGAAGGGATCTGATATGATCTTGTTTACTTATGAAATTAGCATCACACAATTTTTAGTTTATTTCTATGTAAAGGTGCCTGCATTAACAGCTGATAAAGGGGTCTAGGTTAGTTCATGTCATTTTGGTTGCCAATTGTCTTTTTATCCTGTTGGGTAATTAGGCTTAAATGTTGTGCAGAAGTAACAGAATACATCTAGAGTTTCTATGAACTTCAAGCGAGAACAAAATTGGGATCTATTTTTAGGCTTTTGATATGTGATTTGCAAGACAGTTTTTAATCAATAAAGAAGTTCCCAGGATTTTCTCAACACACACACACACACACACACACACACACACACACACACACACACTGCAGTGGTGGACTGGAATTGATTGAGATAATTTTTGCTGACAACAGTCCATGGGCTCCATACATGCATTTTAAATTAGTGACTGTAAGTGACTGTTCCTTTGGATATTGGTCGGTATTTTGTGTTTGTTTTAGCTGAGGAGGTTAGTAATGAGAATAAGGTTACAGAGAACATTTTATGATTCATTTCCCAAATGTTTCCATTGCACATTCATGCTGTCCTAAATTGGTAAAGACAGGGTATTTCTTTCAGTGTATAAAATTAAGTGAAATATCTAACAGCCTACTCAAACATACACCTACTGTATCTAAATGCCTGTCTGTTAAAAAAAAAATAAAAAAAAATCAGGAGCATGGACAGCAACGACAGTTATGTGTCACATCCAGAACCATGAGCGGAACCTGTGGAGTACTAACTTCTTGAACTATGTGTTTACAACCAATATAACCACAAGAAAACTACTTCTAATTGAAACAAAGATGTATGCAGTTAGACTTTGGACTCATAGGCTTATAGGTAATATATTGTAGGGTGACTAGTGCAACCCCTGTGACACCCCCTTTAAAGCTTGAATTGAAATGTTCAATTGGCTACAGTTCATGTCAGGATAATCCTGATTGTTAGACAGTAAGATTGCTTGGTCTCTATCATTAATGTCCTAAAATACCATACGGTCTCACAAAAAAAAAAAAAAAAAAAAAAAAAAAAAAACATACTGGAATGAAGTATAGCAGGGATTTGGGATGTCTCTCTTATCTAAAATGTTCAGTGCTGGGGAGGCTTCAGAAAAGGTTTTTAAAAACTCCTGAAAAATAATGATCAGCAAATGTGCAATACTGCACAACTGCACCATGCAGACTAGACAGACCAGTAATAAACCTCATATGAATAATACAGTGGCCATAAACAGCATTTACAGATTTACAAACATTATAGGACCTACTGTACAGCTGTAATGTAGAGGGCAGTTTACAATGGTAAACTAAATATACAGCTGAAAAATGAAGTGCAGTGACAAATCACACCACCCATTCACAGATTGAGCTATGAATGACTAATGCTTTCTCCCTCTACGGAAAAAAGGGTGGAGACAGAGACATGAAGATATAAGTTGTGAGGGATGTCAGGTTGGACTATAAGGGAGTTCTGGGGATTCCTGTTAGCTTTACGCTGCAAGGCAAACACATATACATGTTTAATTACATTAAATGAGCATTCTACAGGATGATTTCCTGTCGAAACAAGTGCTCTGTTTATGCATGAATTGAAATGCTAACATCTCTTGAATTTGCCTAACATCCTTTAACTGTCTATGTGTGTGGCAGAGTACTTTCTCCATATGTGTCCTTGTGAATTTCTTTCTTTGTTTTTCTCCCCATGCCTTTGTAATTTTCTAATTCTCATCTTGTATTTCTCATCTGCTCTCTTTATCCCTCTCTCTCACCATCTGTCTCTTACTTGCCTCACACTGTCAGTCAACCTTTTACTTCTTTTCCCTCCATCAGGTCAAACACTGACCGTTTCGTCAATAGAGGCCTAGGGGGACATGATCGTTTTCTTTCTTTTATTTTTCCTGTTCTGCCTTTCCCTTGAACCTCCTTTGACTTCCTCATCCATCCCTCCCCAAGTTATTGCATTCTCTGACATACTGTATTTGCACACTAACAGGAGCATGAGCTATACACGCAAACACTTGCACACATCATAACTCAAAACCACTACAATGAAGAATCGAGATTTGTCTTGGCCATGTTGTGCAGAGTATTGTACACTCACACGCTGATGGAACACATTCCCTGCAGCTTTATCAAACAGAGTGAGTGCTGTGTTAGTACCTGTATTCCACTATCGTATCCATTTCGTGTTATGCATTCAGCACCACATGTGACAGTAGCCTCAAGTCATTAGCCATTGCTGAAAAATTTATGAAATGGAACTTTACGCTGTACTTATAGTAATCATAAAACATTTGTGGTGAAATTTTCATAAATTTAAGCTGAGTCATAAATCGTGGGGTTATGCTTTTGAAGTGCACTTATTGCGCAGACGAGAAATTATGTAAGTGGCATGTATTTTGCTATTATTACACTCATTGTTAGATGGACTTCAAAATGCATCATTGCATTCAGGATTACCTTTTCTTTTGTAAATCATGTTCAGAATATTTGTATCTAATTACTTTTTACCTCACCATGTACAGCACTTCCAAAGTTTGGAAATGTCCCAAGTTGGGTTTTCGACAATATCTCCGTAAATTCTTCATCATTTGCATTGACAAGGTACAACACAATCAATGCACAATCTGGTACACTTTGAGAGTTTAAAATTAAGAGCTTCAACCCATGTTCAGTGTGTAAATTCAACAACAACAACAACAACAAAAAGTCGGTGAACTGACTTGCACCAGAACTTTAAAGGGAACTCAAACCTCTTTTTATTGTGATATAGGGTCTCGGTCTACATTAAAATTTTTATTTTGGTGGAAAATTACTGTTTCTGTGAAAACAGGTTTACAAACACGTCTCATTAAAAAAATTGTGAAATGCCTTGATTATCTTTTCACAAAATTTTGGAAGTTATGCAAATGTGAAAATAATGCATAACTGGTGCCCGCCACTTTCCCAACAATACATGCTAAACTCACAGCACATGCAGAGATGGAGTTCACTGTATTCATTCACTGTGAATTGAGACGTTCTGAGACGTGGTAAACAACGGATCACAATGTGACTGCGTGAGCAAAGTGCGCACCTCACTTTACAAAGCCATATTGTGCTTTCTATTTTAGTTCGTTTGACTGATACTTTGCCAAAACAATAGCGCAAAACTACGTTAGAGACCTATTATATTATTATAAGAAGTTTTGAAATATTTTCTGTTCATTATGAAATTGTGGCGGCACAGATTGGGTCACAGTCTAGGTAATTGGTAATTGGAAACACTGCTATAGCTATTTTAAAAACATCTCTAAACTGTGTTCTGATTGTACAGTTGTGAGATAAATTTAATTTTAATTATGCTATAAAGGTGTGCTGCCTCAATATTATTAAAAAAAGAAACATGGGCCAAACTGAATCCAATAATAAGGCATCACAGCAGCGAAGTGGTATGTCTGACTGCCTTTATTTTTATTATGTAAAAAAAAAGAAAATGAATATTGCATCAGTAATAACTTGCAAGTAACTTTAATACATACTTTGATACATATGCTTCTACGTTTCCACCAAAGATGGCTGTCCTTGCTGGGAGAATCCTCGGCAATGATCCACTGATGGTAATTTGTCGACATACCCACTGCCGATGAACACAGAAACACAGATACAGTCAGAGTACAGTTTGATTGGTGGCTAAGAGGTTCTCCTGAACAGTAATGATAGAAAGCTAATTAATACAGCAAAGTAACTGAATCATTAATGAACAACAAAAGTGTTAATCTGCCTAGAAAGAGCGAGAGGAAGAGATAGAAAGGACTGGGGGTGGGGTATGTACAGCCACTCTGTGCTGGTGTGGTATAGTGGTTAAAGTTCAGGGGTGGTCACTTGATCCATGAGCAATCAATACTGTGCAAGACATTTAACCTCAAGGTTGCTTCAGGTGGTCTGTCCTTGTAATAATTGTACTGCGAGTCACTTTTGCATCTCTGGTCAATAACATTTACTTGCGTAAGTGTAAATACTTAAATACGTATATACTTACGTAAGTGACTAAAATACTACCAAAATAGAATCTTTCAGGGCTTTCTTGAAGATTGTTAACCCAAAGCCATTCTAAATATTGATTAAACAATGTTAACTTGTTTACTCTGTTTTTGAATCCTGGGTAGTCAAACTGTACATTTGCAAACCTTAATGTTAATGTTTTATCTGCATATTTATGAGTTTAATAACATTCAGAGCATTCACATCCAGTTTTAATAACTTTGTCTATTTGCTTGAGAATTTGTTGCCACAGACGACTACTCTAACTGTTTTAAGCCACCTGAAATGTAAAAACAAACAATACAGTATCTGGTTAACTTGGTCTCTGACACCATTTGACATTTGCATTTTTTCTGGTAGATGCTGAAACTAAACACAGTGACGCCACATGACAGTTTCTCTGACTGTACACAATGCATGAATATTTAATGATTGTTGCTAAACAGCTTGCTATCACATTTTACCTTCACAATTCAGTGTTTTCTGCTCTGGAGCACTGTTTCATAATCCAGAGTTAAAAGAAGCCATCATTCTTTTAAAATTACAGATGTGAAGCCTTGTGCTTTATTCAGAGTTACCTAGTGCAGTGTGAAAATTACTTTTCAGTTCTAATTTTAGGCTGTTTTTAGTTCAGGAATCTTTTTACATTGGAATATCTGCATTATGAATTTTTAAAATTCATTAAGACAAAAACAGATTTCAGGGTACACTAAAGCAAATTATTTCTTTGTTATAGTTTATAGGACTTTTTCACGCATGATAAGAAAAATGAAATAAATAATGTAAGTATAAAAACACACGTTAGACCAACAGTATTCCCTCAAATGTTGTCCTTGCTATCCAAACAAAGACTGGACAATCAATTTTGTACCACGAATAAATTATGCAATATTGTAGCACTATTATTGTTTTTCTGTTTGTTGACCTTTGCGGTTATTGTTGTTATTTGTCATCATCACCGTTATTTTTTTGTTGTTTGCCAATGTTAAGAGTTAATATTATTACTTATTGATGTAGATTGGCACCATTATTGAGATTTGTGTGTTTTGATGTCTATGTACATCTTTGAAAACTATTTAACATGATGTATCTTGCTCTGCAAGATAACTTCATGTAACTTCATTGCTGTTTGCAGTTAACTTCATTTAAAAAAAGAAATATTTAATTGTTTACTTGACAAGAATTTCTTGGCTGAATGAGACATTTTGCATTTAGTGAATGAATGAAATTAAATTGGCTAAAAAAAACAGTTACTGAGAATCAATAAGACTTTTAGATTGTTAAGAGAACTCAAGCATCTCATTTCATCATGTTACCATATCATGTTTTTTTTTTTAATTTGGAGAAGTGCAGTCTTATGAAATGCATAGTAACTGTAGAAAATTGCAGCCTTGCTAGAAAAGTGAAACGTGTGAAATCTTGTAAAAACATTAACTGTGTGGTTGTTGCAGAAAACTCAGTTGTCATTTTGATATTAAAGTTTAAAATTGGATAAATCAGAATATTTTATAAAGCTGTTTCATATGAATATAGCAGTTGTTGGCTGCCAACTCGAGGATTCAGTATTGTTCCATGGGTATAGTGATACATTTGGCCTCCTGCACTTAAGCCTGATTTGCTAGTGAACCTGGACCTGTCAGTTGTGTTTTGGACCTATGTTTTGAGGTCAATGGAATCAAGTGAATGTTCAAAAGAGCAGATAACTTGAGAAAATCACTTAATTATTCCTGCTTATAAATGTTTTATTTTCCTGAAATAAGAGAAATAAAGTCAGATGTGTGACATTTCTAGGCTTTGGTAGATTTCTGAAGTCATAGACTAAATTGGCTTTTTGATAAATCATATTATTTAGAATTATTTCGCTCCTCTGATCTGTGTTTGTATATGTTTATGCTTATGCTTATGTGTGCAGTAAATGTGGATGTGGATGTGTGAGTTGATTTAACACAGAGTGATAATAGCATCATTAAGGCGGAATGATGTGATCAGGAATGTCAAGGTTAATCACTGAACTAATTACAACTAATTACAGCCTAGAGATAGAGATTAAAGGAGGGGAAAAAGAGTGAGAGAGAGAGAGAGAGAGAGAGAGAGAGAGAGAGAGAGAGAGAGAGAGAGAGAGAGAGAGAGAGAGAGAGAGAGAGAGAGAGAGAGAGAGAGAGAGAGAGAGAGAGAGAGAGAGAGAGAGAGAGAAAAGACAGTTCACCTTTTCAAGATTTACCAGTCTGTAACTACATCTCATATCTTTAGGACTTCAGCACAAAGACACACAAACAGTCTCTCAGATGATGACTGTATGAGGGCGGTAGCTAGGTCTATTAAGGTTGCTAATGGTGATAGTTTCACACAGCGTTTTTCAGACCAATAAACTGACTTATTGAGTGAAAGATTTGAAAAATAAAGGAGGGAGAAAGACGCACATTGCAGGCTCCACACTAAAGATCCAGGCCCACGGTAACAGTAATCCAGCACATGAATTATTTACACTGCATCTAAACTCAATCTGGCGAACACAGATCAATTCCTCTGCACAACATACGGGGGAGGAAAAAGAAGGGATGGATGCAAGGAAGAAGGAGAGAGGGGGCAGATTAATAAATGAATTTAAGAAGTTATTCAAATGCTAAATTATTTACATGTGAAATCAATTTGAAGAGCTGAGAATGGATAGCTGCAAGATTGCCTCATTTTAAGGCAGTGCAGAGGGGATGAAGTGAGGTGAGAGAACCGGATAAGAGGTGTTGGGAAGGAGGCCAGAGGATAGATAAATAAAACGTGAATTTATGACCAGTAACTGCTTATTTTCTAAAAATCCAGTATTAAGGAAGGTGACTCCAGCAGAAACCATGAAGTACTACAGAATGTGGTTTTGCCATATAAAACGAACAAATCCCTGAAAAACAATCTACTGTTTAAAAGCACACATATATATATATATATATACTCCCTCTTGTTCTCCAGCATGTATAAATCAATGAAAGCGGGAACAACATTAGTGGTGTTGAAACTACTGAGGGCAAGTGGGATCAGTTTTAGTGTAGCTGCTATACAGTAAGTGTGCTGTTGAGATGCAGGTCCATTTACACTCTAAAGTCATTCTCATTTGTGTATGGGCATTATCTGTCAGACAACCTGTACTCTTTTTTACTTTCTTCGTGACAGTTTGATCATGTTTTTAGTTTTTAGTTATTTTATTAGTGCTCTAAAATCTTAGCAGGCTAGAAAGATACTTTTTTAGAAACCACACCCATAATCGTGATTGGATTCTCTTATTAAGTACTGTAAATTAATTTACCCTTGCAATCTATTTTCAAAAGGCCATATAACTTTACAGTTTTTTATTAGCAGACATATCACTACCATATCAGTTATCAAATGATATCAGAGCTTTTTAATTTATCAGGATTGATTGATATTAGATATTTAATTGTGCATGCTCATTCCCTCTATTTTTACATTTTGATTACCTTTGCCGTCAATTAAAACTGTATTAAAGCTAATTTTTCATAACACCAATAACTTAATAGGACTGTTAAATGTAATCTTCAGCAAATCTCAAATGAATTTCTATTTTTCATACTTCACATTATAATGTTGTGATGCCTAAATTCACTTTTATCATTTAAAATGATTATAATTTATTATATTTTTATAATTATATATTTATGGTTGTTTTTTTTGCAGATAGTTTTATATGGAATTTTAATGTTTATTGGCTATCAACCATAACATGTTATGTTTATTGATCTATGTTTATTGATGCATCCCTAAAAACACGTCATTGCAGTTAGTTAGCTGAGCAACTCAGTTCTTTGAAAACAGAAAGATAGAGAACCAAATCTAATGGCTTCTATGAGAGATAGGCTATTTCTTATAGCACAAGAAAACTTTTCAGTGTGTTCAGGTAAAATCACTGTTCCTCTTCATGCTTTCACTATTATAAAACCAATGTCACATAATTCAATGGGAATCATATTTTAAACAGTGAGCACAAATCCATTCGTCTGCAATATTCTTGCGCTGACTGAGCAAAAGTTTGGTGCAGACCCGAAGCAGTATTTGAGGAACATAATGACTTTCTCCAACTGAGTGACTTAGGGCCACAGGTGTACTTTATAATGAGTCTACGTGTGTGTCTCAGATATGGCTGACTGCTACTGTGATTGATAGGTTTGGAGATATGTCACTCAAAACTTCAGCTAAAATATATAGAGACATACACAAACAGATGATGAAAACACTTAGAGAGAAAATAAGAAGCTAATTTGGATTGTGGCCTACCTGTCAAATACTACTAATGATTTTAAATACTTACTGCATTAGTATTACATCATGAGGTTTTGTGTTTTAAAGATGGTTTAAAACAGGTGCTGCAATAATGGATGTGTAAGGCACATTCAAATGCATAAGGGCTCAGCAATAGCAGCAAATGAAGTGTGCTTTAAAGGTGCTCCACATTAAAGCCACTGTGGAGATACTGTCAGGCTTTTAAATGAGCCCAATTAAAGGCAAGGGAAGCCGAATGGCAATTTTATCATTAGCTCTTCTGAGTAATTCACTAAATTAGCACAGCTCTTGTTAAAGTTTAATTTTGAAACATTCTGAATAGATGGTGATAATTGCTACAAGGTAATCATGAGTTTTAGGCTAACTCACTTTAAACAGGCTCAAAATTAGGTTTGCATAAATTGTAGATGATCATTGTTAGATTTGTAAGACATTTTAGCATTGGTTTGAATTTGCAAAGGAGAAAGTTTAAGTTCATTAGTGAAACAAACTATGCAATAAAGGCAACTGAAAATGCTGTTGCATTTTTATAAGATTCATAGCTCATCATTATCGTTGCATTATGAACCAATGTATTCTGGTGTAGAGTTCAATTAGTTCATCCAAAACAAAAAACAAAAAAAGTCATTATTTACTAACCCTCGTGTTAGTTCAAGGCTGCGTTTCCCAGTAACGTTGTCTCTTAGCGCGTTACAAAGACTCTTAAGGTATAACTTAACTAAAGGTATACCATTTCTAGGCGTGTTCCCCGAACCTTACCTTAGGAAGGTGCTTAAGATATACCTTCTTACGTGGGACGTTACCAGGTGCTGTCTGTGGCGATGGTGCTGAATTGGTTGATATCGATGGCTCGAGAATCAATTATTCTCTCGTGCAGGCACTGCATTATGTGAGGAAGCAGTGTTCTTTATAAAAGAAGCACTTCAAAAGAAGCAAAAGAACCGTCTTAATGATGTCGTCAAAGTGTGTAGTAAAATTGCTGGAATTCTTGAGCTTAGAATTATAAGGTTCTATCTCCGTTTAGGGTAGTTCTGAGATATTGAGCATCAAAGTTTTTACATCCCAGCTGACAAAACTGTTATGTAGTATAAATGTAGTACAAAATATTTTTTTTTACAAAAATAACACCACACAGGCATTAATAAACACCTAATGGATCAGATTATGTCAAAAACTCAATTTCGACCAAAAGTGGAAATGGAACCTTATAATTCTAAGCTCACTAATGAGCCTTAGCGAGGTGTACAGGGTCAGATGTGTGAGGAAGGCTAAGGCTATCATTGCTGACCCTTCTCACCCCTTGTGCCAAGAGTTTTTACTGCTTCCTTCCGGGCGTCGTTATAATGTTCCACGGGGTAACACCAACAGGTTTAAAAAGTCCATGATCCCCAGAGCGATTAGTCTTTTAAATGAATTAGTATATTTAATGTATTATTTTATTATGTGCTCTTTGTTTTGTGTTGATGGTACGTTGTATGTGACTGCTGGCTGCAAACTAAATTGCCCCATGGGGGATAATAAAGCTAAACTAACTAACTAACTTCAGAAATAGTTGAAATTGCATTTATTAGGACTCATGGGATATTATAAAAAATAATCCAAACTATAATAGCTTAGCCTACATATTTTAAAATTGTATCATATATTGCTGCCATAATAACCATTTCAAATTTTTACGTGCTTTCTTCTCTTTCCCATTTTTGTTCGCTGAGGTGGAGCTGCGATTAAATATTGTTCTTGTAAATACTTTCCAGCATTTCAGTAATAAAAGTGTACATCTTACGTACGGTGCTCGGCAGTGATCAAAAAGGATTTAAACAGATTTAAACAATTTTGAATCTCTTCTTGTAAACTAAGATGTGGATTCAGACGGCAATTAAATTACCACACGACCTGTTTGTCAAAAAAACAGTAGGTAGGCTAATTTGGCCAGGGATTTTTACGCGGGTTGAGTAAGAAAAAACACTGACATTATGGATTCGAACGGCAATAAAATCACCGACTTACCCCTGTAAATGTTTAAAATACCGCATGAGCCCATGAGAAACAATTAGCGTCCGAATAGGACTTGTAAACTGACAGTATGCTTTCACTGACCTTTAAAAGCGCTCCGCAGACAGTGCCATCTTTTAAAACAACTATTCGCTGTATCGCTGCCATAGTTTGAGCAAACTCCTCACCACAATCATTCTCTTTAAATAGACTATTAAGCCTTTAATGGTTTGCCAGCTGATGTACCTTTGGATAATATAATTAAAAATCTAACTACAATCAGTGTAATGACAATTTTATTCTTTGCATGAAAACACTTGAATTAGCCTAATTGAACACTGTCTGGGTGTATTAAAACTTCAGAATTATATTTGTATAGACCTGCAACAGTGATAAGGTAAAGCTAAGAGTGGTCCAGACCAACCTTCCGAGTGTATGACTTACAGAAGGTATTCTTAACTAAGTGTCACAATTCTGTTCTGTCTGAGTGTTTTTTTGTCACTGGTCACATGTCTTCCTTTGTTCTGTTTTCCCGCCACTCCTTGGTTTCCATGGTTACCCTCATTAGTTCATTTGTATCACCTGGTTCCTCGTTAGTCTTGTCAGCTGTGTCTTGTTTCCCTGATCTGTTCTCCCCTGTATTTAAGCCCTGAGTGTTTCAGTCTTCACTTGTCGGTCAATGTTTATGTTAGGTTCTATCTATGTTCTGCGCACTCGCTCCCTGTTCTTTGTATTTGTGATTATTGCGAATTAAAACCTTGGATTCTGCATCTTCGTGTTCGCCTCCTACTTCATCCACCCAGGAAGCCTGACAGATTGACCGACCAGGTTATGGATGATCACCTCAAATTCATCCTCGTGGCTCAGGAGAACCACGACATCCTGAGCTTCGCCAAGAAGTTTTTTCAGCTCGCCCTCACAAGCTCGTTGGAGGACAAAACCCTCAGCACACTATTCCTGATCGGGGCCACTTTCCATCGTCCCCTCAACCTCCCAGACACCACTGGACTATCCTGGAAAGAGACTGTAATCCGGTGTCTGGAGAGTGTTGCGCCCCGGTCAGGAATGTCACCCAACCCAGCACTTCACGCCAGTCCAGCCGAGCCTGCACTTCACGTCTGTCCAGCCGAGCCTGCACTTCACGCCAGTCCAGCCGAGCCTGCACTTCACGCCAGTCCAGCCGAACCTGCACTTCACGCCAGTCCAGCCGAGCCTGCACTTCACGCCAGATCTGCCGAAGCCAAGGCAGTATGCGTCATGCCCGCCGCCCCTGAGACTGTGAGCGTTATGCCCGCTGCACCTGTGACTGACAGCGTCGTGCCCGTCAAGCCAGAGACTTTCCGCCCAGTATCTCCTGTTCCTGTCCTCAGCCAGAGTCCGGACGAGAAGGACTTAATTGACCTTTTTTCAGAGCTTCCTTCGCCGCTGGTCCCGTCCAGCTCAAAGCCCTCTTCATCGCTGGTTCCGCCCAGCTCAGAGCCCTCTTCATCGCTGGTTCCACCCAGCTCAAAGCCCTCTTCGCCGCTGGTCCTGCCCAGCTCAGAGCCCTCTTTGCCGCTGGTCCTGCCCAGCTCAAAGCCCTCTTCGCCGCTGGTCCTGCCCAGCTCAAAGCCCTCTTCACCGCTGGTCCCGTCCAGCCCAGAGCCTTCGCCGCTGGTCCCGTCCAGCCCAGAGCCTTCGCCGCTGGTCCCGTCCAGCCCAGAGCCTTCGCCGCTGGTCCCGTCCAGCCCAGAGCCTTCGCCGCTGGTCCCGTCCAGCCCAGAGCCTTCACCGCTGGTCCCGTCCAGCACAGAGCCTTCACCGCTGGTCCCGTCCAGCACAGAGCCTTCACCGCTGGTCCCGTCCAGCACAGAGCCCTCATCGCTGGATCTGCCCAGCACAGAGCCCTCATCGCTGGATCTGCCCAGCACAGAGCCCTCATCGCTGGATCTGCCCAGCACAGAGCCCTCATCGCTGGATCTGCCCAGCACAGAGCCCTCATCGCTGGATCTGCCCAGCACATAGCCCTCATCGCTGGATCTGCCCAGCACAAAGCCCTCATCGCTGGATCTGCCCAGCACCGAGCACTCTTCACGGTCCCCATCAGCCCGGTCAGAGACTGTTTATAACCATCCTTTTCTGGTACCCGGGACTTTCCCCAAGTATTTTTTTGGGGGGGGCCAAAGGCCTCCATCCTGGTCACTCGAGGGACCACGGCCACCCGAAGGGTCCTCACCGCCGTGGCCGCCCGAAGGGTCCTCACCGCCGTGGCCGCCCAAAGGGTCCTCACCGCCGTGGCCGCCCGAAGGGTCCTCACCGCCGTGGCCGCCCGAAGGGTCCTCACCGCCGTGGCCGCCCGAAGGGTCCTCTCCGCCGTGGTCGCCCGAGGGGTCGTCTCCGCCGTGGCCGCCCCAGGGGTCGTCTCCGTCCTGGCCACGCCCACAGCCTGCTCCACCGTGGCCACACCCACAGTCTGCTCCGCCCTGGAGGCTTCCTGCCTTGTCTCCCTTGCCTTGTCTTCCCCGTCAGCCTCCAGGGCGCCCACCCTCCCACCCCTTTGGTCTTTCTACGGCGCGAGGACGCGCCTACCGGGAGGGGGGAGTTATGTCACAATTCTGTTCTGTCTGAGTGTTTTTTTGTCACTGGTCACATGTCTTCCTTTGTTCTGTTTTCCCGCCACTCCTTGGTTTCCATGGTTACCCTCATTAGTTCATTTGTATCACCTGGTTCCTCGTTAGTCTTGTCAGCTGTGTCTTGTTTCCCTGATCTGTTCTCCCCTGTATTTAAGCCCTGAGTGTTTCAGTCTTCACTTGTCGGTCAATGTTTATGTTAGGTTCTATCTATGTTCTGCGCACTCGCTCCCTGTTCTTTGTATTTGTGATTATTGAGAATTAAAACCTTGGATTCTGCATCTTCGTGTTCGCCTCCTACTTCATCCACCCAGGAAGCCTGACACTAAGAATGTTTCGCGAAACATGTATTAACGACAAGGTACAGCTTAAGGTTTAACTTAAGAATGGCGTAGCGTTAAGAAGGTTTGTAAATCATATATATATATATATATATACCTGTATATACAGTATATACACTGCTCAAAAAAATTAAAGGAACACTTTGAAAACACATCAGATCTCAATGGGGAAAAATATCATGCTGGATATCTATACTAATATGGACTGGGTAATGTGTTATGAACGAAAGGATGCCACATCGTTCGATGGAAATGAAAATGATCAACCTACAGAGGATTGAATTCAAAGACACCCTGGAAATCTAAGTGAAAAAATGATGCAGCAGGCTTGTCAATTTTGCTGAAATTTCATTGCAGCAACTCAAAATGGTACTCAGTAGTTTGTATGGCCCCCACGTGCTTGTATGCATGCCTGACAACGTCGGGGCATGCTCCTAATGAGACGACGGATGGTGTCCTGGGGTATTTCCTCCCAGATCTGGACCAGCGCATCACTGAGCTCCTGGACTGTCTGAGGTGCAACCAGGTGATGTCAGATGGACCGAAACACAATGTCCCAGAGGTGTTCTATTGGATGTAGGTCAGGTGAGCGTGGTGGCCCTTTAATGGTATCATTCCTTCATCCTCCAGGAACTGCCTGCATGCTCTCGCCACATGAGGGTGGGCATTGTTGTGCACCAGGAGGAACCCAGGACCCACTGCACCAGCATAGGGTCTGACAATGGATCCAAGGATTTTATCCCGATACCTAATGGCAGTCAGGGTGCCATTGTCTAGCCTGCAGAGGTCTGTGCGTCCCTCCATGGATATGCCTCCCCAGACCATTACTGACCCACCACCAAACCGGTCATGCTGAACGATGTTACAGGCAGCATAACATTCTCCACGGCTTCTCCAGACCCTTTCCTGTCTGTCACGTGCTCAGGGTGAACCTGCTCTCATTTGTGAAAACCACAGGGCACCAGTGGCGGACCTGCCAATTCTGGTGTTCAATGGGAAATGCCAATCGAGCTCCCTGGTGCTGGGCAGTGAGCACAGGGCCCACTAGAGGACGTCGGGCCCTCAGGCCACCCTCATGAAGTCTGTTTCTGATTGTTTGGTCAGAGACATTCACACCAGTGGCCTGCTGGAGGTCATTTTGTAGGGCTCTGGCAGTGCTCATCATGTTCCTCCTCGCACAAAGGAGCAGATACCGGTCCTGCTGATGGGTTAAGGACCTTCTACGGCCCTGTCCAGCTCTCCTAGAGTAGCTGTCTGTCTTCCTGGAATCTCCTCCATGCTCTTGAGACTGTGCTGGGAGACACAGCAAACCTTCTGGCAATGGCACGTATTGATGAGCCATCCTGAAGGAGCTGGACTGCCTGCGCAACCTCTGTATCGCCTCATGTTACCAGTAGTGACACTGACCCTAGCCAAATGCAAAACTGGTGAAAAACAGTCCAAAAAGATGAGTAGGGAAAAAATGTCAGTGGCCTCCACCTGTAAAACCATTCCTGTTTTGGGGGTTGTCTCACTGTTGCCCATCTAGTGCACCTGCTGTTAATTTCATTAACACTAAAGCAGCTGAAACTGATTACCAACCCCCTTTGTTACTTAACTGACCAGATCAATATCCCAGGAGTTTAACTGACTTGATGCTATTCTCTGATTAAAAAGTGTTCCCTTTATTTTTTTGAGCAGTGTATATATAATTAATAATTTACATCTTTAAGAATGTGTTTCTATTCAGAGATATATACTAATGCAAAGTCAGGCTTTAAAATCATGTATGCAACACAAAAAACTGATATAAGTACAATACTGTAACAGGATCTAATGAAGATGAAGATGATGATGATGAATTAACATATTGATTAAGACCAGAATAACATGCCAGCATGTGGGACAGTGTGCCAAACACAAACAACAACCGATAATGAACAGAACTAAGGGAAGAACTTAATACATGGTGATAATTAACTAAAAGGATGAACAGCTGATGAATGGTGTTAGTGTCCATGGTGACAGATTGTGGCTGGAAAATCAACAATGGGAGATACACGTGATGAATGAAAATCATAACAAACTGAATATGACTAATACCAAATAATTATAATTTATATAGCACCATTCTCAAGATATTTATATAATGACTGTACACTGTAAAAAAAAATTACATCCCCAAGTCAAAATTTTCTAGTGACTGATCACATCTAAATTTTTCAATTAGTCTGATGTATTATTTCTCATTGAGCCAATGTTAACAGACTATTGCAACAAGAATTGCACTTGGGCCAATTTAAAAATTTAGATGTGATCAGTCACTAGAAAATTTTGACTTGGAGAGGCTAGAAATTTTTTACAGTGTAACATTGATTGTTCCGGTTAAGGCACCATTGTTAATCTGAAATATCAGCTGTCATGCACAGTATCTTGACATAGGTCAAAGTATAGTTAATTGTTTCCATGGTATCAGGTGAATTGCACAGACAGCACTGAGCAGCAACATGAACCAGGGCTGGATTCACAAACATTCTTAAGAACAAAATTCTTCTTAACTGCTAATTTCTCCTTATTTTCTAACTTAAGAAAAAAGATAAGAATTATTTTTTATTCCCAAACAAATCTTGAGAATGTTATTATCTTTTTTTATTAGGATTGTTTGTCACACTTTAGATTAGTCTCACTATTAACTATTAACTATGACTTATGCCTCAATAAATGCCTAATTACTGCTTATTAATAGATAGATGTTTGTGTAGGTATAGGATTAAAGGGAACTAGAATAATGGTCATGCAGAATAACCACCATTATTAAATTAAGTTGCTATTTATTTGTAGATATAATAATTTACACTCAAAAAAAAAAAAAAAAAAAAAACCTACTGTAATAATTTACATGGCTGCCATAACTTGATTGCGTGACAAATTTTGCATATACGAAATGCTTCTCTCTAGAGGTAAATACTTTAGTGAACTTACCTGCTGTCGACACTAAATGCCTACACTCTAAAAACTTATTTTGTGGCTTAGTAAATATCACAGTAATAATTTGCTTTATTAACTTAATAAAATATCTGAATATCATTTACTTGATGGTTTGAGTTGAACATACCAAAATAATTGACAAAAAAATCCAACAGTTAATTTTGTCTAAAATTTACATTTATATTTAAGTTTTTTTTTTCACTAAAAGATTTTAGTATTTGACTATAATTATTTATATAAAATACACTTAATATATTTGTGAAATTTCTATCAAAATATTTGAGAATGGATAATTAAACTGATCTGTTTCAAGAACCACAAACATTACTTAATTCAAATCAATTATTAATATTTAACACACTCTTAAGAAATTGAGTAAGTTTACTCAATTAAAACAATGCACCCTCCCTCTGACATGAAGACAACTCAACGGTTGAGTGAGCGCGGGCTGTTTGAACTCTCTTCAGTCTCTAGAACAGTTCTCTCTTCTCAGTGTCGCAGAATTTGTGCAATTCCTCTGTGAAATTCAATTTTGTGTATTTTTTTATTTTATCTATAAAATCATTAGTGATGGGAAACCGAGGCTTACTGAAGCATTTGAGGCTTACATCAAATTGTGCCGAAAAAAGGTTCATTACTCGAAGCTTTTAACACAATGTGCATTAGTGACATCTGTGCACAAGTGACTTGTTTTCTCCACCATATCTAACAAATCACTGCAGAGCAGAAAAAGCACGTGACCAAAGCTTCGGAAGTCTGTGACATACAAGTGTGGGATCAATACAGTTCTATCTAATCTAATCTCATCTAAATTAATGTGTGCCAATGAGACCACAACTCGTGTCATGTGTAGCCTGGTCAACGGATTCACATATTGATCAATAATATAAAATATACAAGTATGTCATCATAATTATAGTAGGCTAATTGTAATTGAAAAAATATTTGGGGTGTTCTGTTTTAAGAAAATATAAATTAGCCTATGTTATTGGGAAGTGTAGTGTTAAATAGTTTAAATAATGCCTCCTCAATAATCATTTCCCTTTTTATGCATCAGATGAGGTTGTGATTCTCGCGAAGCTCCTTTTTTTTCAGACCAGCTGTGCAGACCTTCCGATACTACATGACGTTCAAAGCTTCAAACGTCATCAATCACGTGGTATTGTCATTTCGATACAAGCATCGGTACAGTGTGTGATACAATAGTGCTTTGAAAACTGCGTCGGAGCATCGGAGCCCTGGTATCATCATTTTATTTAATGCAAAACAACATGAGACACAATGTGAGTCACCTAAACGAGTGTCGCATCTGTCTTATCGTATGATTGAAATGCCTGATGTCTTGCATAAAACACAATTTATTCCTAAAGATAATGAATATAATTAATTTGGATAATAAAATGTTCTCAGAGCTGTGCACTGTTTATTTATTGGCAGGTTATCCAATAGCGCAGCATCTTTTGGCTATGAGTGAAACGCAGGACAGCGGTATAGAGTTAGAAGTTCACCCGCAGAGGTGACCGGTTGATTACACTTGAATTACTTTTTACATTTTTAGTTTTTACTTCTATGTTTGTTATATGAGTTTAAATGTAGGCAATGTTGTATTATACATGTTATAACAGTATAAAATATGCTATATTGCTGCACTCATCGACAATAAAGGCAATGTCATGTAGCCTATAACGTACCTTTAATTAAAATTAAAGAAATTAAAAGTTAATATTACTCATACTATAAAAGTTAATGTTACTCATAAATAAAAACAGTTAATATTACTCATAAATATTGTTTTTTTTTTTAATGTTTTCCTCAATTATTTTTACTTATTCTACTATTTTATTTGTTTATGTACCAAATGCAATTACTCAGATACTTTTTTTTTACTTACATTTACTCAGTTCATATGGTATTTGTTATTGATTTCATTGCGTTAAAATTTAATCAATATTTTTAAGTGTAAAAATGTTTCACCAAAAAAATTAGTAAATCATAGTAAAAGTTTTTAGAGTGATTGCTCAAGCTGTTTTATTGATATCTTTCCACAGTTGAAACACTGTTTGAGAGAAACATGTCTATCTATCTATCTATCTATCTATCTATCTATCTATCTATCTATCTATCTATCTATCTATCTATCTATCTATCTATCTATCTATCTATCTATCTATCTATCTATCTATCTATCTAATCTATCTATCTATATTTATCTATCTTATCTATCTTATCTATCTATCTATCTATCTATCTCAAAACGTAAAAAAAAAAATCAGTTTGCAACAGTTTAATCTAAAGATAATATTCCAAATTTTATACCACGTCTCATGCTATTTTAAACATGAAAAATGTTGGCTTTACCATGCCAGCATTCAGTGCTTATCTTGACATACTTTGCTTTCCCTGTTTAATATTAATTACTTTCATTCTGTTCAGTTAATTTTAGTCATGCTTCCTCATATTTTGCTTCTTTGCTACCTCAAATGAACTTCAGTTCAAATTCAGGAATTTAAAAGAAAATTCAATTCTGAATTATGCACAACCCCTTTTCTATGGAAGACATAGATTTCCAGAACACAAGCTGGTTGATGAATTCGGGTTTGGCAAATTTACTAGTTATTTGTCATCAAATTATATGGTTGTGCAGCTAACCACTTATTGAACGAGGGCAAACACAAGAGCCTTTAAATGATGAAACTTCTCTGTATTCACTAACAGAGATAACAAATGTGATTTGCAAAACCTGGGCGTTTCCCTTTCACAGGTGTAAACATAGTTGAATGTTGTTAACCACCTGTTTTGCTGTGAAATGGCCTTGGAGGTAATAGAGGCAGAAATTACAGCAAAGATCCCAATTAAGCTCAAATGTAGCTCAAACCTCATGGGCGGTTATTTGTGTGTTGTGTGCTGCATTTATTACTTGTTTTTTCTAAACCTATTAAAACACATCTCATTACAGCATTGTGCAACAGAGTGTCACCTGTCACAACAGCAATGACACTTGAAAGCAACAGGTGTTAAATAATCACAATTTCACATTTAACTGTTCATTTTCAGCAAAAATAATCTCGCTTTCACTGGAATTGTAGTTGCTGAACAGTGGTGAGCTCAATTCAACTTTGAGAAATTTTTTGCTTTTTTGCTTTTTTACAGGAAATACCATTTTTACCCCTGTTTCAGTATGTGGTATATTGAATTGGTAAAAAAAAAGACTGATGTGTGTCATAGGGATAAGTGTCTGTTGAAAAAAGTCTGTGAGCATGCATTCAATTACAGATTTTGTTATGCCACAAATTGTCAGTTGCGTTGTTGAACAACTGAGAGGCTGAATTACTCACCGTTGCCCAAACATGACACCATCTTGAGAGAGGGAGAGAGAGAGAGAGATGCGCTCACACACACACACTCCCACAAACACACACACACACGCAGCTTCACGCACAGACTCACACACTATTTGTACACGTATGATGATTCACTGTAAAAAATAGAAATATTTTGGCAATATATTGAAACAATTGTCATGCCAATAAAGCACATTTTGAATTGAATTAAACTGAGAGAGAGAGGATATTTAGATCATTTAGAAGCTTCCATTACAATCTCCATAATCACTATCTTGTAGCTGCTAAAAATAAATAAATAATTGAGATCATTAAGGTCTGTTGTCTTGGTGTAACTATTTTTCTTCAAAAGACCTACATTTAATGTATGACGCAATGAGGTTATTTTATTTTTAGTGATATGAAACCATAATGTACTCCAAAATCTCTGCCTTCCAATTGGCTCTGGAGAGGCCTAGCCACCCGCATTTCCCTGGAAAGAGTTTCTGATGACATGTGAATCAACGCACAGCTTTGGAGGTTAGTAGCTACTCAAAAACACACACACACGCGGCTCTGAGAGTTCTCTAATCCACCCACTGTTAGGTAGGCGTCCTCTCTAATGCTCACTAGTGGAGAGAGAAAGTAAGCTGGGATGGATTGGTGAGTGAAAGAGACAGAGAAGTATGACAGATGGGTGAGAAAAGAACATACATGAAAGGTACAATATTGAAATATAAGGTGACAATTAAGCTTTGTTGTTCATATGAAAGTGTGAAAGCCTCTTTTCTCACTCATCTTGTATTCAGAGAGCAAGGCTTTGTGTGTTTTCCCTCGACTGTGTTTTCTATACCAAAAGCACTTTGTGCGTTGTGCTTTTGTGCTGGAAGTTGGGGATTATATATTTGGTGTCAAGTGTTTTGAGTTTAGTCGCGTAATTGTCTCCTTGGAAGCATTTTAGGGCTTCCTGGGCGTATTATTGGAGTAATTTCATGCTAAGTGTTATGTGTGGTTTACAAAAATACTCTTGAACTCTGTAGACATTTACATTTTTGAATTAAACATTATGACACCAAAGATTCCATAGATGCTTTGAACCCTTTTTGTGTGATTTTTTTTTTATTTTTTTTTAATAAACTTTATCTTAAACCTCAAACCTATTTAATCTGAAACCTGAAAACTAATTGAAAGTATTTTAGGGTATTTTAGTATTTTAGGGCTTTTTTGTATTTTATTTGATACAGCAGTTTTGAAGCCACAGTAAGTGTGAGGAGAATATAGAGGCGGCATAGGAAAATTACCCGAGTTATACTTGAACATGGGTCACATGCACAGGCTCAAACGGGTCACCAGGACATGTTTACAACAAATTAAACCCTGTTTGAACCTCAAAACAAATCTTTTTCCAGACATTGAAAGACATTGTTTGTCCAAACATTTGCTTTGGATATTTTTGGCAAAAAAATAGTTCTAAGTAAAAGTTTATGTAAATGTGTAATTCCTGCTCATCTCAGAATTTAGGGGTTAGTTCACCCAAAAATGGAAGTTGTCATCACTTAAAGGGTAACTTTTGCCAAATTGCAACCTAGGCTATTTTTGTTAATCTACCAGAGTCAAACATTTGTGTAAAAGCATAATTAGAATGGAAACGCCACTTTTAAGATTGACCATATTTTCGTTTTCGGTCAAAATGCCTTTTAGGGGCACTACAGTGATAGCATCAAAATCGCTATTTTTAACACTAGAACTCCCAAGGCGGTCATTTTGACCGTTTTTAAATTTTACAATGTAATAACTTTGTTAAAATAAAATAAATGTGGCTGTAGGACTCTGACTTTTCCTAAATATGTGTATATTTTATTCTGACACTGTTATTTTATTAAAATCATAAAACACACAACAGTTCTGACTATTTCTACCTAGAACTACCATAACGGTCATTTTGACCGCACGCGTTATAGATATCATAAGTCCGCTACATTGCAAGTTTCGCAGAGGGACTTCATCATACGACTGGTGAGCGAACTTCACTCCGACCACATGGAATCAAAAGCCATACAACTGGAGGAACTGCAAACAAAATAAAACCAAGGAGATGTATCAAATGTCACAACGTGTGTGAGAGCTGCACGCGAAAGGCGGTGTTTACCTGTGTGGAATGTGCGTAAGCGTCAATGATGCGGTATTTTGCGCCGTTCAAATGGGCAGTTAACCTGATTTTGTTCGTTAATATTTTTTGTTCACTGAAACTAAACTGAAGCAGTTCGTTTTCTTGTTTAGCTAATGTTCATGTTTTTTTCTTAGCCTGTTTGTGTGTGTACATTTTCACATTCATTTGAATTAAAATTGTGTGTCCTGTTTATCATTAGCCTACCTATCATTGTAGATCCATTTATTTTTAGATTTTTTATTGATTATTGAACTTATTTACAAACAGGGCTGTACTAACTGTATGAAGCTTTGACGTTTCCTAACTTTTGTGCGTGTCTATTCACGTGGTGAGTGCGGTGAAAAAAAATATTATTTTGATGCAAAATGTTCCTCAAATAGAGGCAGCACCTGTCGGGGCAATCTTTCTTTTGTGCTTGTTTTAAGGGCTATGACGACAGGAATTAAAAGCTTCATTGGAAAAGAGAAGGGTTACATGTACAATAGATATTACATGACGAAAATTACGTTCAGTACGGCCATATGAACGTCAAAGTATGAACGGTCAGAATGACCGCTATGGTCGTTCTAGTAGTTATGGAATTCCGGTAGTTCTAGTGTTAAAACACTAAGAAGGCTCAACACAACATGAAACTGTGCTTGAAGTATCACCAGGGGGGTAACACTTTATAATAACGGCACGCTATTAATAATTAGTTAAGCATTAGTAAACAGTTAATTCATCATTTATAAAGCATTAATAGACATTAATAAGCAGTTTATAAATACAGTTAAAATGCTTTGTTCTTGATTTTAAAGCATATCTATAATGTGTTTAATAAATGTATTTTCATACTTTATTAATGATCAATTTATCATTTCTAAATGAAGTATTGCATTATTTACAAACCGGTTATTTAGGAGTTGTCAGTGGTTCATAAGATCACTTAGAAAGTGTAAGTAAATGATTAATAAACTGTTTAAATACATATTATTATTATTCAGACATATAGTAATAGTTACTTAGAGTGTTAATAAATGCTTTATTAACATGTATTTCTACTGCAATTCATGGTTAATTCAGGTAGTTATAAAGCATTTAGTAGTGGTCAGTTTACTACTTTTGTGAGCTCATCTAAAGTGAGGACTAGTTATGCCTTGTAAAGCATTTACAAAGGAGATTTAAAGGCTGTTGATGAGCAGCAATGAGCCTTTAAATCTCCTTTATAAATGCTTTACAAAGCATAAATAGTCCTCACTTTAGATGAGCTCACAAAATAGTTAACTGACCACTACTAAATGCTTTATAACTACCTGAATCTACTACATTTACTTACACTTTCTAAGTGATCTTATTACTCAATGACAACACCTAGTTTTTAAATAATGGTAAATAATGTAACTGGTTTGTTAATAATGCTATACTTCATTTAGAAATGATAAATTGATCATTAATAAAGTATGAAAATACAATTATTAAACACATTATAGATATGCTTATAAATCAAGAATAAAGCATTTATAGCTATATTTATAACCTCTTATTAATGTCTATTAATGCTTTATACATGATGAATTAACTGTTTAGTAATGCTTAACTAATGATTAATAGCATGCAGTTATTATAAAGTGTTACCGAAAGGTTTTGTACGACTCACTTTATCAGTTAGTGTTTCCGGTGGCTGGAATTTTGTCAGTCAAAAGTAGTCGATCTCCGAATGCAATGTAACATGAGGAGAGTAAAGATGGAAAGCTCAGATCATTACGTTGCATTCGGAGATCGACTACTTTTGACTGTCAAAATTCCAGCCATTGGAAACACTAGTGAGTCGTAAAAAAACGTTCTATTTAGTAAACTTTGTGTACACAAACAATGTTGTCAATGCTCGAGTTCATGTGTAGAGCCCCTGGTGATACTTCTAGCAGAGTTTCATGTTGTGTCGAGCCTCCTTATTGTTTTAAAAATAGCGATTTTGATGCCATCATTGTAGTGCCCCTAGCACTCCCATTCAAAAGGCATTTTGACCGAAATGAAAATACAGTCAATCTTAAAAGTGGCGTTTCCATTCTAATTATGCTTTTACACAAATGTTTGACTCGGGTAGATTAACAAAAATAGCCTAGGTTGCAATTTGGTGAGAGTTACCCTTTAAAGGCACAGTATGTAAGTTTTGCCGCTAGAGGTCACTTATTCGAAACAATAACAAAGGCATAGTTTGATAACGCAGTGAAAGAGCATGGAATCGTGGGAGTTGTCATTTTCACCTCCACAACCGATAGACAGCAATCCGACCGGACTCAAGCAGAAATTATGTTCATAGATGAGCTAATGTATTAAAGTTTTATTAACGTTACTGTGGTATATAGCAGGGTGGGGCCGAGAGCCGTGGGAGTGGAATAAGGCTGGTGGAGCCTGGTGTTAATGAGAGACACCTGCGGAGGAGATCCAGAAGAATTTAAAAAGGAATTATGACAGTGAAGGGCGAGAGATCAGGCCTGGGACATTTTACGCTGCTGTTTTTATTATGTTTATATGCCTCAGTTGGCCACTGCCACTCCTTTCATTTTGTTGTGTATGTTGATTTTACAATTAAAGTTAACGTCTGCCTCCTTCTTCCCTGAACATTGTTAGAGTTACATACAGGTCGCTTTATTTGACATATTAAAATTGTGGGGTTACACAGCGCTGTTTTACTTCGTCAAAACAATCATACTAAAAATACATTTGAGTGTGTTGAAAGTTAAGTTATAACATTACTCTGTGCGTTCGCTCGGTGGCTGGTATGAGACACTTGTTGCACATTGCAATATGCTAGATCGATATTAGAATATCATATTAATAAAAGCTTCATGAATTATGTTGCTAAATGGCATGCAGTTAATTTTAAAATATATTGTGGTGGAGAAAATGTTTTACAATCTGTTGATTACAAATATAGCTCTTTATATTAAGCCAGGATTAGGCCTTAGTTCTATTAGTAAATTTGAGTAGATTTTATAAACATGCCTTAGAAAAAACAAAAAAAAATTACTGATGTGCTTGAGACAACACAATGACACTAACAAATTTTAAGATGTGTCAGTGCAAGTTGCTTTCAGTTAAGGCAGTTCAAACAAGCATTTTAGTCTGGGACTATCTTAAGCCTTGTTTGTGTAACTGGGATATAATATGTTAAAGCGTCTTTAGTGATTTCTACTGATGTAAAACCGGAAATCGAGTGTAAGGTGGATATGACGTCATTAATGCAACAAGTCAATAAAATATAGGCTACAAAATTTCTATATTATGTGATATTATTGTTAATAATATGAAAGGATTGCTTCAAGCTAATTGAAAACGGTGTTTCTGCAATTTCTACATAGTATTTAACTTTCTGTTAGTTTATGTCTAGCAGGATAAATCTCAAGTCAATATTTAGTTGTGGCTGCAATCCAAATCAGTTTATCAATCTCAAGGATAATGTCTGAACTTGTGAAACTATCATTAGTGTTAACTGTCTTCTTTACAACTGTTAACTAGACATGATTATATGATTAGCATGAACACACTGGGCCGGAATGCAGGTGTCTTTGTCTCTCAGTTCAGTTCGAGACCACCTGTCATTCAATGATTGCCACAGAAATCAGCCCACAGTGGATTAAAGATAACACAGCTAACCACAATCTTGAAACCACATCAAGCGACAATAATTTGAACAATAATTTTTGACAGAAAATGCACATCACACACAAATATAATTCCTTTTTCTCCCACTGTTCATGGTGTTCACAGTTTGTCAATAGTTTCTTACACATTTCCAATAACAGTGTATTGTATGGATAGAACTATGCCCTGCATTGTTCCAAAATACACAGGCTTTTGAATAGAGGCCCATTGAGTATGTCCCTATAATGGAGTGAAGCTTCTCTTTTTCTTCCAAAGTAAATAAATCTTGAGTGCAAGAGAAAACCAGGACAATCCAGTTTACCCATTTATGCTTTAAGATGCCCCTAATTCTTCGCCTCAGATAGCATCAGATTCAGTTCACACATGCCTGTGGCCTCGGTTGCCCCCAGTGTCTCAGTGGTGGATCTTTTTGTGTGTGTTTGTGTATGCTGTCCTTGGCTCGCCCTTCTATCTCATATTTGTAATGGGCATCACTTCACACCCAATAGCATTTGGGGTGGATTAGAGTTGAAGGAGCACCCAACCGCACACATACTGTACACACATTTGGTTGTCTATCATGATGGAGACTTTCCATTGACTTCTGTTGTTTTCATACTAAGCTAATGGTATTTGTATCCCCTTAACCTTAAAAAAATAACCCTCACACAAATGTATGTGCATGTTTAGAGTTTAATTAAAACATTATTTAGTATGTTTAATAAGCTGTTTTTCTCATGTGGACTGTACAATGTAGGTGATTTCAGGTTTTACTATTCTGCTGGGGTCCATGTAGGCAAAACCTTTCCAGTTTTCAACTTGCACTATGCAGGTGAGTGCACAGAGAGAGAGAATGGTGGAAAGAAGGGTAAGCCGAAGCAAATGAAATTGAGAAAAGAGATAGAAAGAGAAAGCGAGTGATAGAGAGTTCATCTTTGTGGTCAGATGGTATTGATTCTTAGGTTATACATGCATTATTCACAGGAAACTCTCCTATGTATGAGTGGAGATATATACACGAGGAGCATTGGTTGAAAAATCCATTCGTCCTCCTCACTGTGGGATATCTGTGAAATGTGGAATTTTGTCTCTTTGTCATGGCCTTAGTTGAGATTGTTGGAAACCTCAAGGTGTGTCTATGACTATAAAACAATGATACTAAAGTAGTGAGATGGGTTACTGTACAGTAGTATTGAGTTTTTGAGTTTTTTTATGTGTGTGCCAGTGCCACATATGCAAAAGATGGATATTGGAAAGATAGGGAGATGTGTTTTATTGTCTGGAGATTTGACAGTCAGTTAGAAAGGAGAAGGAATGTTGGCAGTTTTATTTGAAAGACCAAAATGCGTTTTAATACATGAAGTGTTACATTTTATACGATTGTGTATACTGGGCATTTAAAATTCATGATTGTGAATTTGAATTGAATTGGAATGGCAGGAAAGAATTAATAAAGAGTAATTAACTAAGAGTTAATAGTAATTTTATTTTGAAACAAACATGTTACAAATAATTAATTAGGCTTTTCCATATTATCTTAATCTTTCAAACTCTAAAAAGCTCTCTGGGAAATGAAGTGTTTTTCTTTTGTGCTTTTGTAATTCAGTATTAGATCAGTATTTCTATGTTTTTAAAAGAAGTTCTTATGTTCACCAAGGCTCCATGTATTTGTCTTTTGTGTCATAGAAATCAATCTAATATTCAGATTCGGACCTTAAGAAACATTTATTTTTATTATCAATCTGCTTAATATTTTTTGTGTAAACATATTTTTTTAGCATACTTTGATTAATAGAAAGTTTTAATGAATATAATTTATTTGAAATAGAAATCTTTTTGATCAATTTATGTAACCTTGCTGAATAGTAGATCTAAGTATATCACTATGGTAAAATGGAATTTAATGTGAGCCTGTATGAAAATGAAATATAGGAAACCTCTGAAAAGCCAATCATGAGGCTGTTTTTGGTGGTACAGTGACAAAGCACATCTAATTTCTGCAGTTCAGTTGTTGCCGTGTAATCATTTACTTTTAAAGCTGTAATACTTTTACACTGTGTACTTGATTTAGTATTCGTAAACAAAAAACAACGATTTGGCCACCGTTCCTGCCAGATAAACTTGCATGTTTGGTCAGTAGATGATATTGTTCCTAGACAGTTTTTACAAAATGAATCCCTATAATCTCGTCCTGTTTAGAAATAAAGAACCTGCCACTGTAAAATGCCTGCTTATGGATAGTGATTTTTACCACTCGGTGAAAACTGCAAAAATATGAGCACCACAAACTCATAAAGTCTCGTTGTTCCTTTCTGTTTCACAATTTGTTTTCTCTCTCTCTGTTTCTTTGTCTCTCTTACTGTTCGTATCTACTGAAAATAAGTTTTGGCTGTCAGAATGCTCTGTAGTCAGTATGGGTGGTCTGATCTATTCAGGCTCTTCACCTGCTTGCTTTTTTTCAACGCTTCCTCTGTCTCTTTTTTTCTTCCTCACCCAGGTGACCGGCGTAATTCGAGGCTTATAATGTGTCTTAAACCAGGGAAAGAAAGTGTGTAAAGCTTCTACGTCTAAATTAGCTTAACAAGTACAGCTTATGCAGACCTGGAACACTCTTGCTCTCTATCTCTCTCTTCATAACTGGCAGTATCCATGCATGTATCATGTGAAGGTTACTGGGTGTTTACTGTACATGGTTATGATAGGAGCAGAAAAAATGGATAACTGCACAGACAAGGTTAGTAAGTGATTTTATGACACTAGTCTCATGTTAACAGTTATAATGTCATGTGGCTACACTTTTGAAATAGTGTATTTTGACATTTATTCTGTTGCAGTGCCTTGCAGTAAACAATATTTTGTGTTTTGTTTTCACAAGGTTGACATCTTTTGGGTAATTTTGTTGAGTATAAAGTCACAACCCATTTTACATCCAGATTGTGATGTATTTCAGTGAGAAAAAGATATTCAATTAGGTAAAAATGAATTATTTGAGATTTTATTTGAGATTTTATCCATTGTGAATTGCTTTAATCATAGCATGTTTCTCTATAGGTGGCTGGATAGGAGGGATTGGAAAATAAAGTCTAAAAATAAGTTTAAAAAAAAATCACTTTGGAATAACATACACCATTGAGTTGTTTGGTCCAACACACTGAATCTGTAAGAGTGATTGGAAAACAGGACCATCTGTGGAGCTTCTGAAAGCGGCATTACAGAGAGCACTGACAGACAGGCCTTGCTAATATCTCAGTGATCTGATTTTGTTACCATATAGCGAAAAGCTAATGTAATATTGTTATTGCCTGGGACATAAAAAAGGAAATCTGATGAGATGGTTATGAAAGTGTATATGTGACCTTATGTGTTGGCAAGATAAGAGGAGCTATATTACTAAAAGGGCATTATTAGAGCAAATGGATGATTCTCACACACACACACACACACACACACACACACACACACACACACACACACACACACACACACACACACACACACACACACAGGTTTGTTTGAGTATAGGGAGAACATCTCATAGACTTCCATCTCATAAACCTAACCCTCACAGAATCCTGTGCACAACATTAGATTAAAAATACAACCTTGATTTGACTTCTGATTACAGAAGTCGGTTGTCATGATATTTCACTAGTGATACATCTGGCCTTCACAAGTTTAGCCAAACCAGTACACACACATACCAAATGCCAAAGAAAAACATCACTTTATTTAGTTTTATGTTTGTTTGTTTGATGCAGACATTCTGTGAGTGTGTGCCCAACTCCTCTCAGCTCAAACATCGCTGGTCAGACTCAAACACAGTCAGACAAACACCGCCCAAGGTAAGGGCTTCAATCTCTCACACCATTATAGATTATTAGTTCCTGGAACTACTGGAGCATCTAAAGTGGGGTCTAAACGTCTGAGTCTACATTGCAAATCTGAATTTAAAAATAAAAAACTTTTTAAACAAAGAAACATTATGACACTAATAACTAATAATATAGTTTGCAATGCAAACTAAAACAATGGTTTTCGACTTTTTGACCCCACTGTATCTTGTATACATCAAGTGATGCATAGGCTTGTTCTTCACAATTCAGCATCTCTTTCTCCTCAAAGGAATTTCCACTCTCTGGAATTCTATTCCACAACACATTCACGACCTTCAATCATTACATGTTTTCAAAACCCACCTTAAAACATATCTCTTCACATACATACATTTTTTGAGGACTTTATTATCTTTTCAGTTGAATTATGTTACCTATTCAGTTTATCTGTATTGTTTACTGTTGTTGACTGTATTGTCTACTGCCACATTTATTTGTATCATATTGTAAAGCGACCTTGAGTTTGTAGAAAGCTGCTATATAAAATAAACATATTATTATTATTATTATTATTATTGTTATTGTTATTGTTATTGTTATTATTATTATTATTATTATTATATTATTATTATTATTATTATTATTATTAAAGGGAAATTGTAGTTGTCAGGTGTATGCTTTGGTTCTGTTCAGTTAGTAATCCCTCTTCGCCATGCGCTTACAGCAGTGAGCAATGAATATAAAATGGAGGATTGAATCTTGCCTTCGGAAAACTGATGGGCTTAAGGAAAGGATTTTACTATATTACACCTAGCGTTTCATATGTAAACCTTTCATGTCTGTCTTTTAAAATTGCATATTTGTGATTGTACTGATAAGCAGTCAGTCAATACAAGACTCGCACACACACATTTGGCTTATACTCTGCATTTCATTATTCTCCCTGTGTGTCAGCCCTCTTATATGGATTCAGTTATGATCACATATCTACTGAAGTGTCGTTGCATTCTGAATATTTTATGCAAAACACTTTTTTTTTTTTGCAGAAACACCCTTCATCTGTCTGGGCATTAAAATTAAAATTTAAGTGAATGCACCAATGTGTGGGACAAAACAGATGTGTTGTTGGTGTTTGTGTTTAGAATAACACGTGTATGTGTCTATGTGTGAGAGAGTTTTGGAAAAGGGACAAAGAGAGAGAGAGACTCCGAGAGATAGTTGTTGCAATTTTCACTCAATAAAATACTACACGCAAAAATAGCTATTAATCTACTGAGGCTCAGCTGGAAAGAATCAGGAATAGAACATGGAAAAGAAAACAGTCACAATGATGGTTGATCTGCAGGGAAAATGGCTAATACTGTATAGTCCAACCATCAATACTGCTTTCAATCTTTTGAGAGTTTGCGGTATAAATCTGTTTTTAGCAGTTTTTCATCTAGATGAAACAGCTGTTCAAAAGGAAAGTGTCCAGGGGGCACTGGATTGAGTTCAATTGGATTACATGTAGAATTTAAGCGCATCAGTCATACCTGTTAAATAAAATAACGTTTGTCCTTTAGTATGCACAGTTGGCTTGAATAAATATGAAACATTAGACATCAATGAATTATGCTGGACCTGGAAAACTGCATTAAATAATGCCCTTGTCATTGTCTTGTCATTCATGCTGATATTTTAATTAGCTGGAAAGTAAATTTAAATATGTTTAAATCATAATTTAAATAATGTAAAAAAAAATGTTTTGATTAAATAATTTAAAATATATATTTTTTCAATGCATGTAAATATGTGTGTGTGTGTGGGTGTGTGTGTGTGTGTGTGTGTGTGTGTGTGTGTGTGTGTGCAGGTTTGGCTACACTTGTGTGGGCTATGTCCTCACTTGTATAGAGAAATATTAGGACAACCGACTAGTTAAGGCATTTTACTTTACCTCACTAGTTAAAAAGGCATATAAATCAGCCAAAACATGTTTTTATTTAAGTTTACTGTTTTGTGCATGTTTCTGTGATGGGTGGGTTTAGGGGTAGGGGTAGGGTAAGGCCATGGCCATATAAAATATCTAACCTGATAGAAATAATTAACCTGAAATATTGTGCTATGTCCTCACTCATATAGTGAAGCAAACGTGTGTGTGTGTGTGTGTGTGTGTGTGTGTGTGTGTGTGCGTGTCTGTCTGTGTGTGTGTGACAGAATACCAAAACCATAAACCAGACTCAGAAGTAATTCTTTGAAGGATAAACCAAGGTATAACAAAATGTATTCAACAAGTACAGTGTGGTTTGATCCTATTTAATTCATACCAGGAGCTTATCACATCTAGTGCCTCAACATGTTCCACTAGCCTTCAGAGATGGAGGAGAGAGGATCTCTGGTCTCTGAGTAAACTGTTCACTGAAGTGCTTCCCCGAAATCTTTTTTATATTCCCAGAGTTGATCGTAAAAGCCAACTTGTAAAGCAAGCCATTAACCACCCATCAGCATGGGCCAATGCCAGCATGGCTGTTTTGCATATTTTATCAGAACATATGTGTACGCACCTTTTTCAGGGAATAACATATTTTACACAGAGAACACACCAACACTGCCAGTGCATCATTGCACACACATGTCCAGACTACACATACACACATTTGTTTGGATGGTAAAATCAGAGGGGTTTAATTTTTTCCTATTACGGGAGCACTGTGGAGTGAATAGATAATTCACAATGACACCACGTGACAACATTGTGTCTACGTCTTTGTGGTTTTAAGATTCTGATTTGTAAAAATGCATTTCTCAGATGAAGAGCACATGCTTACCATATAAAGCTCATTCTTATGCTTATTTATGATTGTTATTCATTCAAATAATAATACATCCTTACATGTATACTACAAGCCCTTTTCTCAGCACTTTACAAAAAATGTTCACTATATAATATGTTTCCTATGAATAGTTGAAAAGGGAAGAGAGGGTTGTTTGTGTGTTTGCAAGAAAAGAGGAACTATATCACTAAGAAACAAGTATTATTAGAGCAAACAGATGATTCTCAGGGTGGGGAGGGAGGGGAACACCTTCATCTCTCCTTTGTCTTTCCTGCAGTTGTGTCACACTGCAGTATTATCCCCTACAGGCTTTAAAAAGCACTTTCTGTTCTGCCAAAATGATAATGATGATTATAATGTTATTACGCTTTAACTCTTTGTCTCTCTGTCTTTTTTTTCTGTCTTTGTCTGTCTGCAGAGGATGAGTTGTAGCTATCTGCTATGCACCATCCTGCTCTTCGTGGCCGTTCTGCTCGCAGTTACAGTGACTGGAACCATTCTTCTTATGAACCACTACCAGGCTCCCCCCATGTCGGATGGTCCGCCCCATATTAGCACCAATCAGGACGAAGCCAATGCGTTGGTGACAGTCGAGAGAGGTGATGGATCACGCATTAATATCTTCATCGACCCCAACTGCCCTGATTATAACAGTAACTTCTTGCGGCTGGAAGGCGTGCAGACATCTTTGCTGCACTCGCTCACCGACCATGATACGGATCTTAAGTCCGTCAAAGGTCAGGATCGAGCGCTATTGGTCAACTTGGCAGAGGAAGTTGCTAAGCTGTCAGCCCATGCGGGCCAGCTGAAGATGGACTATGAGTCTCTTAGACGAGGACAAGGCAACCTGGGACAGGACCTGAACACACTGCAAACTGAACAGAGCAGACTTATACAGGTAATGGCGTGCTGATACACACATATGCAAATATAAGGTGACATAGTGACAACCATGGCTGCACAAATGGGCTCAAATGCATTTGCTATTTAATAAACAACGTGGTGCAGGATGTGAAAATTATATCTAAAACATCGGGCTGAAACTAGCAAAAAACAGTTTTGTGCAAAAAAAAAACAAAAAAAAAACAGCGCGTGCCTGGCGTTGCATTGCACCGGGTGTATGATAGGGCCCAGTGTGTCCATGGCGTCCTGATTGTATATCTTTGTTTTTCACCATTTTAATCACTTTTTTGTCTTTACTAGTTTATTTAAAGGTCCCGTTCTTCGTGATCCCATGTTTCAAACTTTAGTTAGTGTGTAATGTTGTTGTTAGAGTATAAATAATATCTGTAAAATTATAAAGCTCAAAGTTCAATGCCAAGCGAGATATTTTATTTAACAGAAGTCGCCTACAGTGAACGGCCGGTTTGGACTACATCCCTCTACTTCCTTCTTTAATGACGTCACTAGAACAGCTTTTTGACTAACCTCCGCCCACAGGAATACAAAAAAAGGGGGCGTGGTCTTGTTGCGCTCCCACGGAGAAGAGGAAGAGTTGCGTTTGTAGAGTGTGTTTGTCGCTATGTCGTCGAGACGCTGTTATTTTCATCCCGGAGTCCAATCACCTTTGTTTGGCCTTCCCAGGGACGCTGTATTTAGAGATCAATGGTTACAATTTATGCGCATGCGCCTCCACGTTATGGTAAGAGGCGTGACCTTTCCGGGCAACGTGCGCTAAGCTGCTGTCGAATCACAACATGGGAACCGCTGACACAATCACAACTCGTTACGTATTTCTGAAGGAGGGACTTCATAGAACAAGGAAGTCATCAGCCCGTTCTTAGGACAGTGAAAACAGCGGTATACAGATAAGTAAATTGTGTGAAACATACTGTGTTTTTTTACACGCGAAACATGAACACGTTATATTGCACACTGTAAACACAATCAAAGCTTCAAAAACACATGAAAAACGGGACCTTTAAAATGTTCCTTCAGTGTGAAAATGTAATTAGGTCAACAAATCAATAAACATGTGAAAAGTAGTTTTAGATATAGCATAGCTCTTTACAAATGTGACTCATTTACCCATTGAAATTATGAAATGACTGAAATCACGGTTACAATACAGTCTCCACATGAGCAGAACTGAGGAGCAGGTGTGCCTTCAGCTCAGCAGTAGATTTTGTCAAACCATTGAACTTCTGGGAAATGGACAGGATCCATAATAAATGACATTTCAGGGAGAATAATGCTGCGTTAACACTTGGTATGTTTCCCGGAGTCTAAACCTCCGTTCAATTGCCACCCTGCTGGTTTGTTCTCACACTTTATGCTGTTTCAAACCGTGGCTCATTTGCAAAATGCTTTTCTCATCAATGTGAGACCCATTGGAAGCTGTTTATCACCATCGCCAGCCAGTTTGAACTCTGAAAGTTAGTAATGGAGATAAATGTTCACTGGAATTGTCCTTGAGTATCAGAAAGTGAACATTAAGTCTACCCATCCATCAGTTTATCTCGTATGTCATCTTTACAGTACATAAACTGCATATGAAGAGTCATGTATGATTGAACAGTGCATTTACATTTAATGCTGTACAGCAGTGACATGTACAACAGAAATAATGTTTTGACATTAGTATTTTAAATATGAAATTATGAATATTGAGCCATCAGAGAGACATTTGAAATTGTCTATATGAAGATTATTTGTTTGGTTGGTTTGTTTATCATTATTGATTTTATTTTATGTAGCCTTATGTTTTTTTAATTATGTACACTACAGTTCAAATTGATGGGGTCTGTAAGATTGTTTTAACCCTCATATTCTCCTCATTTCCTCTTTTTACCCCCATGGTAGGCTATTTGGTGAAAGTTCGGACCCCAAACATTTAAAGAGCAATTGTATATATATTTTAAACTTCTCAAATATACATTTATGGTGTGTTTTGGGGGATATGTGGTACTTTGTGTAGGCTACATATTTACAATCAGCTTGAATAAAAAATATTACATTTTTCAGAAAAAAAAAAAATAGCCTACTTTAATGAAGCAGGGCATCTTTACACAGCCGAGTTAAGGCTGATCTAAAGTGACTCCGTGTCTGCTCAAAATTCTGTGTAAAAACACAATGGCGCATAAAAGCAGACTTAAAATATGCCGGGTCTGACCCTCCTCAGCCCCTAGTATCAAAGGCAAATCTGATACTGTTTCGGTTCAGTGTAAATGAACGCGATCTTGTGCCGCCCTAAACTGTCATTGTCATGACAACCTAAAGCACGCCTGTCCGCTCAAACAGTGCGAAACATATAGGCCTAGCTCAATATAGACGGTGGGCCGAGGGGAGATTTCGTGTTTTCAGACGATCTGTGGAGATGGATAACCCAGTGTAACCGCCCCGCTTTTCAACAAAGCAAATAAAAATAATAATAAAAAAAATTATATTGTTTTAGCCAAATAAATAAAAAATTCTGCCTACAAGGGACAATGAAGTAAAAGAGTTATGTACTCACATCGTGAAGCAAACCATCAAAATAACAGAGTCATCGACGTGTGTGATCAATGGCTTTCGTTTGTAATCTTCCTTTGAAGAGACTGGCAGATCAATGCGCTACTACATTTCTCTCAGATACGGTAAATGCTTATTTGGCGTCACTGTGATTTGTGCATTGATATATTATATTTCAAAAATCATCTCCTTGAGGACGATATTTCACCCACACACAATGGTGACATCTGCTGTCCTGCCTGAAATACTAACGCTAGCATAATTGTTCATGATTTCTGGCTCTTTGAAAGAAAATCTTTTGACCTCTTTTAATCCTGCTGTGATCTAAGTTAGCCTACCCGGTGTAATAATTCATAATTTCTTTGTAGCATTTGTTCTATTTGGAACAATTTTATTAAGAAATAGAAAATAACTATCAGTACCACAGAATTCTGACAAACATCAAAATGTGAGATATAGGCTACCACGCAGAGGAAACTATTTTAAAATTCCATATTTGTATTTATCTTGAGTTTTATTTCATTGTTTACTATTTAATTGTTTTAAATTAATTGTATACACTTAAATTTAATTGAATCGAATTTAAAGTATTCATATTATGGCATTATTTTAGGGGTTTGACCTGTAATGTGATGCAGTTAGACTAGGTTATTTATTTATATGTACAAATCATCCAAGTGCCCCATTCCGAGTCATTTCTAAGATACATTTGATTAATATGATTAAATATTATTAAACTGTAAAGAAATTAAAGATCCGTTATGATTGTCGAAATAATTCTGGGTGCAGTTTACTCTCAGCCAATAAGATTCCATGTGCCATTTTCATAGTTCAGTCATGGAAGTCTATTCTTATTGGTTGGTAACTTTTGAGTTTAACCCAGAAGTGAGGAGAATTCATTTCAAGTGCAAGAACACAGAGAGAGAGAGAGAGGAGATACCAAGAGAGCACTGTATATTGGAGAGCGCATGTCCAGTTTTGTGCGAGAGCAAAGGAAATCTGCGTGCGAGCAGAGAGATTCTATAATAGAAGTGCTCTCGCATTACAATAATGCGGCCTCTACATTTGGGGCCCTATTTCAACGATCTAAGCGCATGGTCTAAAGTGCACGGTGGCGGCGCAACACTTAGGGCGTGTCAAATCCACTTTTGCTTTTAACGACGGCAAAAAAGGTTGGCGCGCCCAGTGCATGGTCTAAAAGGGTTGTCCCTATTCTCTTAATGAGTAATGGGTGTGTTTTGGGCATAATGTGCAATAAACCAATCAGAGTGTCATTTCCAATTCCCTTTAAAAGCCAGTTGCGCTCGCGCCATGGCGGATTGCTATTTACAGTAGCAGAAAAATGGGTAGCTAATATTTTGACTAATCATTTAAATAAGGGTTTTACTTCTTTATATCCAATGCAATTCGGTTTTCGCAGCAATTATTCAACATATTCAGCAAATTGTTTGTTTGTTGAGAAAGTGAAATGCTTATTAGATAAGAATGCGTGTGTTGGTGCTGTCTTTTTAGATCTAAAGAAGGCATTTGACACTTGCACCAAGGGTGTTCCACAAGGTTCTATTTTAGAACCAATGTTATTTTCACTTTATATTAATGAAAATAATTTTTTCCCATGCTAAGAATTTAGAAAAAGCTTTGATTACTTTGACTTCTGCTATGATCAATATTCAGGATTGTCTTACCAGGACAGGTTTATTATTGAACACACACACACACACACACAAAACTGTGTGTATGATATTTTCAAAACAGTTAGTAGAGATGACACATTCAAATCTATTCCTGAGAGGGGAGGAGCTTGAAGTTGTTAAAGAGTTTACTTATCTTGGGGTTACTTTGGATTCGACTCTCACTTTTAAAAGTCACGTAAAAAAGTTGTCTAATATTGTAAAATTTAATTGAAAGAATTTTAAATACATTAGGCCATACTTGACAGTCGGTGCTGCAAGGTTGTATTTACATTCAATGATTTTTTCACATATCCGGTATTGTTTCAATAGTTGTTCATTCACAGGTGACACAATTCTAAAGTTAATAGAAACACTGTATAAGAAGGTAATAAAAGTGTTTGATAAAAACAAAAAAAACAAACAAAAAAAAAACTCTCATTTCATTACTGTAAAATTCTAAAAGACACACAATTTATTGAGTTTTGAAAAGTTAAAATATTTCAATTATGCCTGTTTTATTTATAAGGTCTGGACTTCGCCTCCGGTAAATTAGTTTATAAAACAGAGGACAGATTGTGGTATTGGTACCAGGTCTGTCATTAGAGGGGATTGTGAAGTGCCATATAGGCGAACATCTTTTGGTCAGAAAGTATTATCTGTGATAGGGAGCAAATATTTGAATAGTTTACCACAGTCAATAAGACAATGTTCTACTTATCACACATTTAAAGATCATCTAAAGAAGTGGCTTATGACGAATCAGGTGTGTAAACATTTTTCTTAGTAATTTAAATGGTTTGGGTATTGTTTTTTTTTGTTTTTTTTTTGTGGTGTTGTTTTGTGTGTATAGTTGAGTATTTGTTTTTGTGTGTACCTGTCTAGGGACTGTGGACGTAAATTAGCAATGTTGCTATAATCCGGCTTGTTTACATTGTATTTTGTACAAATGTTTCCACCATATTTCAGTTGCCTCAACACACCTCGTTTTCAGACCATGGGCGCACAAATAGGCGCAAATACATTTGCTATTTAAACGACGTGGCACAGGACATAAAAAAGATAACTGCGTCGGGCTGAAACTAGCAAAATACACTTGCGTTGCGCCTGGCACTGCATTGTGCCGGGTGTATAATAGGGCCCTTAGCATTAAAATAACGGCATATTCATTTCATTAAAAAAAAAATATTGCTGACCCTAAACTTTTGAATTGCTAAGTCTTACATACAGGATTTATGATGACTATTTAATTTATATTAGCAGTCTAATGCTATACAATTATTTACATAAAAATATGAAATGATTAAATATATACTCCATTATGATAGTGCAAAGTTTAAGGCTGCTTTAATGCTGAATTTCATTTACACAGAGGCAAAGCAACATTTAATAGTGGCTGAGTCACATATTGTATTTTAGGCTTTTATGCGGCATTGTGTCTTCAAACAGAATTTAGAGCAGTATTTGCTCAGCTGTGTAAGACACCTTTATATGGTTTCAAGGTCCACCATGTCAGAATGCCACTGATTGTTTATTTTCAATATATTGTAATTTCCTTGTCCTGCAGGGTTCTTTTTAGGTAAGATTTTTTGCTGCACCAGGGCATTTTATAAGTGTGTTGACTTTCACTATGGCATCCTGTAAGATATTGTACTCTGAATGCATTATGCTAGTGTTATAGTCACATACATTGTGTTATTGCCAGCTGAGGACAGAGAAAGCTGATATGAGGACATTGATACTAGATGGCAACTGCTGAATTCTATAGACTTCAGTTTCAGGGCTGGGGAACAGCAGATGCTGCCTGTTTTCCTGTGTTAAGTGAATTACCACAGAGTTAAAGCCTGACTTTTATCTGAATTACGAAGACTTAAGGTTTAGGATTAACACCATCTCTCTCTAACCACGAGTTACTGACAAGCTCCTACACACCAAATCTGTCAAACACACACACGCACACACTCAAACACAGCGGGCAGGAGTGAAAGAGAGTTGTTTATCACTACCAAACACCTGTGCGACAGAGAAAAGCGTTAGCAAAATCCCCCCTGAATAGAAAATAATCCTCCGTTTTCTGATGACTTTTAGACAGCAATGATGACCTGTGTTTGTGTGTATATGTGTGTGTTTTGTGAATGTGAGGGGTCTTTCTGTTTTTATACTCATACTTTTTTGGTTGAGCTTTGATACAGTTTAACTGAATAGTTGGATTTGTGGAATCTGGAAAGGAGCACAGAAAGCTACACTCAGCACAGACTGAGTGCAACTGAAGAGTGATGAAAAAGAGGCAGGGGTGGGTTTGCGGTTACCTTAGAAACAGTGTAAAAATGTGTCATCTCCAAATGATCAAACCTTATTAATTAAGGGCACTTATACCTGTAATTATCTCCCTTCACATGAAAAATGAAGCACAGACAGTTCCCTTGTCACAGATTTAACCCAGTTCTGTATTAAAATGTAATGCCAGTTTAATTGTTAATTTGTGGTAAAACCAGCTCTGATAGTACACTGAGGTAGGATTTTAGGTTACACATGATAGCATTTTATCACTTATGCTCCATAAAGCAGCAGGATATTCGCACACGAACAGTATAGGCCTCCCCCTCCCCCCTCAAACCTCTGAGAGTAAATAGCATCACCTATAAAAGTAAGAAATGCTGGTGAGGAATGAAAGCGTTGAGCGCTGTGTGAAGTTGTTTCAGCTCTAGTGGCATTTTAGCTTCAGCGACTATTCCATTTACAGCCTGAAATTAAAGGAAGTAATTCTGCACTGTCAATCATCTTAGTATTACAACTTGCTGATATAACCACGGAAAAGCCCTGAAGCTAAAGGTTACTTCCTATGGGCATTACACTGTCAGTGCGCTAGCATGTGTGTGTTTGCGTCATGTGTAAGTGTTTTAGGTGTCAAACCAACCATGATCTGTAGGGTTCAGTGTGCTAATAGTCAAGGGTCCCAGAGAACATCATTTGGTTTGGTACAGTGTATTCGTAATGTTCCTGTCCATTTCCCTCTCCCATAAGAGGAATTGGACTCAGTGAATTCAAAAGGCACAAAGACGGAAGCGTGTGTTTGGTTAACTTTTGAATTCATTAAGGGGGGTAAATCACCCTATTAGAGTGTGATTTTTGGAATTTATTTTTTCAGTAAAATCATTATTCAAAATAAGTATTTGATATTCCATGTATTCCTCGTAACTCTTACATGTGAGCATCAGCATTGTTATTTACATACATTACTATTCAAAAGTTTGTCATCAGTGCTTTTTTTTAAAGAAATGACTACTGTTCAGAAAGGAAGCATTAAATTGGTCGAAAGTGACATCAGAGACATTTATAATGTTACAAAAGATTAGTATTTCAAATAAATGCTGTTCTTTTGATCTTATTCCTGACAAAAATATAAGCAGCACAACTGTTGCCATAATTGATAATAATAAGACATGTTTTTTGAGCAGTAAATAATCATATTGCAATGATTTCTGAAGAATCATGTGACACTGAAGACTGGAGTAATGATGTTGAAAATTCAGTTGTCATCACAGGTATAAATTACATTTCAAAATATATTAAAATGCTGTATTTTGCTGTATTTTTGATCAAATAAATGCAGCATGGTGAGTATTGTTTATTATTTATTATCTTGGTGAGACTTATTTCAAAAACATTAAAAAATCTTAACCAAAAATTTGCATACTAGCGTATTGGTTGGTAATAGTATCCACGTATTTTTTAATCACCATGTTTTTTTTTGTTTTTTTTTTATAATAAAATTTAATTTCTTGATGCTCCATGGTTTACTCACAATGTAGGTTTGTGACTGTGAATTTTATATTTTGTTTTGAAAAAAAAAATACAAATACTGTATATATGTTTTTACTACAGGATTTTTTCTTTTTTTTTAATCCACATAAGTCTCTCACATATTCCAAATAATTTAAACATATTCCTTATAGGATGTGTCTGATGATTCAAAGACCATGTTGAGTCCATACTTTTGACTATACTGTTCTCATTCTTTCAAAACGTTGCCTAAAATCCATGTACAGAGAGAATAAAACTTGTGAGATTAGTAAAGTCCTAATTTATATTCATAGCTCATCAGTTATAGCAGGTATAGACCGTGTCCGTCCTGCTCAATGTGTAGGTGTCCTTTAAAGAACACTGTATAGGACACATTGTTGAGCTGCAGACAAGTACAGGACACTCATTTATTATGTTGAATGTGCCTCACAAACATTGACACAACCACACACTCATGCTCACAGGAACACAGGGTTTTCCATCTAAAATGGGTCAGATCTCATAAGTTTATGGGGAAAAGGCACACAATGGTCTTATTTATAGGTAGACAAGATATAGCAGGTTCAACTTACTGCCTCAAGCAGAAAATCACACTGTAAATCTGGCACAAAGACCTTTACAGCTCTATTGCATGTCAAGTATTTGAGCTAAAATGACAGTTGGCCTTATGGAACTGTCTCCTAGACAGATTTTGCCTTCTCATGCAGGCTACAAGGGATTTTCAATTTCACTGGACAATAAGCTGTTCGCGTCAATGGTTCAAAGCTTTCTGTATGTCCAGAAAATAAACCTATAGTGTTCTCTTATAAGTTGAAGCCATCAAACAGATCTAGACTTGGCACAAGAATTGTTTTCTGTTGTGCTGCAGAGCTATAATTGAACATTTTGCTGTCCAAGGCACCAAAATGAATCTCAAGAGACTGCATGTTATCCACAATGGCTGATATATTTTTGGGAAATGGAATCTTACATCAACTTATTTTGAAATACTAAACACTAAATATCATGGGGTCCGAATTGTGCTGTGATGTGAGCACTGTCATTACAGAGCTGTGTGACTTTCTTTCTTCCGTGGATCACAAAAAGAAAAGTAGGGTCCAGTGAAAAGTATTTGTCCATAATGTCTTCTTTTGCGTTTTGTAGAAGGAAAAATCATAAAGGTTTGAATCATGAGGGAGAGTAAATTATGACAGATTTTTATTTCCTTTTAAATATTCAAGTATATAATAGTAAGCTGCTGATCAACCGTATCCAACCGTATCGATTCCTTGCAGTTTATTCTGGACAGTTTCCTTGTCAGTTCATGCTTTCTGTGTAATAGTTTTTGTTTGTGTTGCAGCTGCTGTCCGAGAGCCAGATTAACATGGTGAAGGTTGTCAACTCTGTGAGCGATACTCTGAATGCCATGCAGAAGGAAACAGGAGGTCTGAAGGCCAGGGTGAAGGCTGACCTGCAGAGGGCACCAGTCAGAGGAGTTCGCCTTAAAGGCTGTGCTAATGGTAGGGGATCTAGTTTGCCTGCCCATCTTCTTTGTTTAACATGTTTGAGGTTTTACCTAAGTGTCCATTGTCTATTTGTTCCACTTTACACTACCAAACACCAAGGCTGCATTTATTTGATCAAAAATACAGTAAAAACAGCAATATTGTGAAATATTAATATGGTTTCACTTTATTTTGGAGGACCCTTTAACACATTCTGTTGACTGCAAGTTTCTTTGCTGCTCAAGAAACATTCCTTAAAATTATTATTATTAATGTTGAAAACAGTTGTGCTGCTAAACATTTTGGTGGAAACCGTTATACATTTTGTTCAAAGTTATTTGATAAACAGAAAGTTCAATGAACAGCATTTATTTGAAGAATAATGTGATGACCCCAGACTTTATTTGAATAAAAATGTGATGACCCCAGACTTTTGAACAGTAGTGTATGTTTCATTGTTCATTCACATGTATCCAAGAGTCCATCCATCCCTCTTTTCAGCCTGCAGGGAGTCGAGATTTGGCTGGTTGACATCATTCTCTTTTGAAAACCATTAAAAATAATTTTGTTTGATTGCTACATATGTATTGCTAATACCTCATTATATAATGACAGATTCTTTTCTGGAGGCCCTTAAAAGCATGAAATTGACTTTTTAGAGTTTAGTATGTCATTAGTGAAGGGAATTAGTAGAGTCCAGAATAGCATAGTATCATTCTGCTCTTACTATTTTCTTTGGCTCCAAAGTGATTTGTCACATGGCATTTTTGCTCAGGTGATTGAGTTTAAAAGTTATGTGGTCCCATGAACAAATATTTAGATTCAAATCATGTACTCTGACTACACCAGCTCAGAATCACAATCACTTTGGTCCCCGAACAGAGCGCCTCCTCCCACTCTTGACTCATTGATTCTCAATCCAAAGAACATCAGACAATTTCACGGGAAAACTGTGTTTAAAAAGTGCACGTAACTATTGTCTTCTTTTTGTGTCCCGTTGATCTGAATTCTCATTAGACGAGTTGCTGGAAGCTGAAGGAAAGTGGCTGTGCTTAAATTGTGCTCTCGGGAGGCCTAATGTGTCTAAAAGCATTTTACCACTTTACTTTTAAGGTCCTGATGTGTCTGCTGGAGCCACAGGTGTGGCTTGTAATGAACCTGGTATGGAGCAGACACTTGAATGCAAGTGTGTGCCAGTGAAGGGGAGTGTGTTTTCTATAATCAGGGAAAAGGATCGCTCTTTTGGGAACAGAGTAACCAGTAAATTGAGAAACACCAGCTGCCTTGGAAAGATGGGCACAAAATCATGTTGGCTAACCTATAGTAATATTCCTTTGGTCATTAAATTAGTCTTGGCCTATTTCAGCTATCTGCTATCCTGTAACCATCCAGGGATCTAGTCTTTGTGGTTTTTATGTTTGATGCTCTCTCTCTCTCTCTCTCTCTCTCCTCTCTCTCTCTCTCTCCCTCTCTCTCTCTCTCTCTCTCTCTCTCTCTCTCTCTCTCTCTCTCTCTCTCTCTCTCTCTCTCTCTCTCTCTCTCTCTCTCTCTCTCTCTCTCTCTCTCTCTCTCTCTCTCTCTCTCTTTCTCTTTCTTGCTTTCTCTGTCTGTCTTTTTCAAGGCTCTCGTCCACGGGACTGTAGTGATATATATGCTAGCGGTCAGAGGGAAGATGGCATCTACTCTGTTTTTCCCACTCATTACCCTGCCGGCTTTCAGGTCTACTGCGATATGAGCACGGATGGAGGTGGATGGACGGTGAGTCACATTAACACATATGCATATTTGTTCTTTTGAGTTTGTTTTAATATGCACCGCCTGAAGTGTAATTAAATTGTATTATTTGTGGTATCACACCAAAGTGAGGCTTTTATTGAAATCTTAATGTGAATGAAATGGGGAAAAAAGAGAGGTGTGGTTCTGGAAACAACTTATTATTCATTTTATATGTGGATTTACACTCATGAGGAACAACAGCCACCACAAAAGAGAGATGTGTGGAATGTCATGTGGACTGACAACTGATTTGAATTTTGTTTGTAGAGATGCACTGATTGCAATTTTCTTGGCCAATTCGGATTTCCGATTTTTTTTGCAAGTGTGATCTGCCAATACCAATTTTTGCTGATTCCGATTTTCTTTCTAAGAACTATAATTGACAGCATATACAAACAAAAATCTACTTTTCTTCAAAATATCAGTAATCAAAATAAGAACAAATACCCAAATTGCAAACAACAAATTGGTGGGTCTAACAGTAGGCTAGTATTCAGGTAAGAAATACTATAGAAATCAATTGTAAAATAACACTGGATAGTTTTCAGTGTAAAAATTAAATACAGATTAAAAAAGTTACAAAATTTATTCAGTCAAGAGCAGAGAGTGATTTTCTTTGTCTTTTGTTCTCTGATTAACATGGCAGACAGCAGCAGGAATATAAGACTGCTGTCACTTTAAGAGTCTATGCATGGATCCAATATACTGTTACACAACATGTTATCTTTCTCAACAATTTACGATCCAAAACTGACTGTGGTTAAATACTCGCCAAGACAGAATACTCGCCAAGACAGGCATTTTGGCATAATTTTGACATTACATTCACAACTGTAAAGGGTACATTTTTATTTGTGTGCTCTCACAATAAAAACGAAACTTTGTACTTTTGTAAAATAAAGAAAACAAACAGGATGCTGTTTTCTGCCATCCTGGTTTCCTTTTCATGAAGTTAGTGGAGCATGTCACAAATATTAATCGAAACTCAGCGGTTACAGGCTACAAGCAAGCTCTTGGGTGAACACTTACATAGATCGTCTCTTCTTCCTCTTCTGCTTTTTCCTTTTGTGGCTGTTACTAGCATTGCATTACCACGCACACCAGCGATGCGCGGGTCAATGTATAAACAACCCGCACCCGACCGACGTTTTCAACTAACCCACCCGCAACTCGGACCGCAAAAAAAGAAAGAAAATATTGTACCCGACCTGCTTCCTGACCCGCATTTTTTAAAAGTAGTAAATGCTCATCGTAGTGTCATTGGGCCATAGACGCAGGAACTAGGGGTGCGGGGGGGCTCTCCCCCGACTTTCCCAACAAAAATCCCGCCCCCTCTCAGAAAATACATAAAACTGACATTACTGAGCTATATGCATTTAAAAGTAGACTATTAAAATGGTACAATGGCATTGCTCAGTTCAACATGTTGGGAAATCGGGCATTTTGTCCCACGTCAGCATTTATTCAAAAGTTAATAACGCTCAACATTCAAAAGGTAAATAAGGATTTCCCACTTCTCCAACACGTCGCTCGCGAGCTACCAGTAGCTCGTGGCCTGATTGGAGGTATAGCTCGCCAAGGGCCGTTCACATATTGCGTCTTTTGCGCGCTCAGGTTCGTTATTTCAAATAATAACAGACGCCACGGGAAAATCGGACCGAATTCTACTATTAATAATAAAAGATAAGCTAATGTGCATTGTAAATGTCAGTAATTTATCTTTTTTTGACTCATTCTTTTTATAAAAATGATTTAAAGGCTGAAATATGCGAGGTTTATCTTTTTATAAAAACTCTTTTGTCAAAACTTTATTTGAACTTGTACATGTTAGTAGTAGATAACATGTTGCCAGACACTCCTTTAAAATTTGACCCGACCGTCCGCGACCCGAATATCATAAAAATATACCGCGGGTGACCGCAGGCACCCGCTCTTTTGGATCAACCCGCGCATCACTGACGCACACCCCCTTCTGGATTGGAGTAATCACCTGTGACTGACTGTATTTGTCGTCTGTATGGACTGAACCGTGACGTTGGTACCGTGACGGTTCAGGACGAATACATGTACAGTTACACCCCTATTATATATAATTGCACTCTTATTCCAACACAAACTTAAAGAGATAGTTTGTCCAAAAACGAAAATAATGTCATCATTTACTCACCTTCAAGTAGTTGCAAACCTGTATGACTTTCAATGGAGTCTTTTTGGACCCCAGTGTTTTTCTAAATATCTTCAAGGTATTTAAATTATGTTTTATATTTGATTGAACTTTCCATTTAAAGGACTGCAAAAGAAAAAGTCTTCCAGGTTTGAAATGACATGATGGTGAGTAAACAATGACAGGATTTTATTTTTTAGCTGTAGATGCAGATTTCAGAAACCAAAAAAAGAAGAGAAAAATAAGATCATTATTTATTTAATCACTCACGTTTCAAGCTGCCTGCTGTTCTTTTATCTCAATTTTAAATCAAAAATTTAAAACCCAGATTGAAGTAGGCTAAAAGCAAAAAAAAAAAAAAAAAAAAAGTGAAAAAAGAAAGTCAAATACTTTTGATATTATATGCATCTAATCTCTCTAAACAACCATGTACTGGAGCATTAATCCTCCGTCTGGTTTATTATTAGCATGTAGTAGATATACTGATAACTTTATTGAGGCTCTTAACAGAATGATGCTCAAAGTCGCTGTAATATTTGACCTCTTAAAAACATGAGACGTATTGTGAAAGCACTTAGTGAGATTGATATGATGATGACAATATCTCTGATGATTATATCTCTGATGATTACTCTGGATTTTGAGATTGTGTATCCGCTGGGTCTCGCTGCGTAGGATTGAATCCTGCTCACAATGGAGGCTGTTCTTTCCTGAACTTTCCCTCAGGGATCAATAACATCTCCATGCACATCTATATATCTGTATACAGTAGCACATTCAAAGTCATCTGTCTATATGTAAATATGCATGGCTCACTGAACTGCAAAATCTATCACATTACTATACATGTTTCTTGAAAATTTGAGGCAAAGAAAGTTTCTTCAGATCTTCAGTAGCACAGAGGGTTTTTCCTTGCCACATCACTGATGGATCAGTGCATAAATGTTAATAATGTACAAAACATGGTTCTAATCACATAGTCACATGTGCCTAGATACATAGATTACATATGCATGTGCATATATGAGTGTACTGTATATGGAAAAGAGTAAAATCAGTCACATCATAGAGGCTGTTGATAGAAGAGAGAGATGGAAAGAGAATGATGTTGAGAGGAAATGGCTTGAGGTGAGATATGGTGTATGCAGTCTGTCAGGCTATTAGTTCTTCATAACCGTCACACTTTTTGCTGCTCAAGAGACTGTTTCAACTGGGAAAGAAGACACCCACAGTTATAGTATATGTGTGTGTGTGGGCTGGTGGTAGTGGTGTGGGGTGTGGGGTGGGGGTGGTGGGGGGTGGTATTGTGTGTGTGCGTGTATATTGAAGGGAGACTAATGAACTGTAAAAATGAAATGAGCCAAAGAGGCGAAGAACAACGAGAGAGAAAGGAGAGACTTAGATATTATACCATTCAAAATTTGTGTTCAGTAAGATTTCAGAAAGGGTTTTTTTTTTTTTTTTATTCAGCAAGTACACATTAAATTGTACATTCAGCAAGTACACATTACATTTATTATGTTACAAATCCTGTCCTTTTGAACTTTTATCAAAGAACCACAAAAAATATTAGCAACAAAACTGTTTTCAACATTTATAATAATAAGAAATGTTTCTTGAGCTATAAATTATTAAAAATTCAGCTTTGCCATCATATAATTTTTTTTTACTGTGTTTTACTGTTTTTTTTTTTAAATTTTTTGTTTGTTTTTTGTTTTGCAAATAAATGAGCATTAAATACTGATTTCAAAATCATTAAAAAATCTTACTGACCCCAAACTTTTGAATGGTAGTAGTTGATGCAGAATAACAGTATTTTCACTCATGATATCAGACTTTTGGACGTGTATACAGTGGGGAGAACAAGTATTTGATACACTGCTGATTTTGCAGGTTTTACAAAGCATGTAGAAGTCTGTAATTTTTATCATAGGTTCTCTTCAACTGTGAGAGACGGAATCTAAAACAAAAATCATCTGACCATAGAACCCATCCCGTTTGAAGTTCCAGTAGTGTCAGTTACTTTTCAAATGTTCTATGGTCAGATGAAACAAAAACATTAGCTTTTTTGGCAGCAAACACTTAAGATGGGTTTGGTGCACACAGGGATAAAAAAAAGTACCCCATGTGTAAAATGAAATACTCTGCTGTATCTTTAATGTTGTGGGCCTAATTTTCTGCCAGAGGTCCTGGACATCTTGTTCAGATACATGGCATCACGGATTCGATCAAATACCAACAGATAAAAAATCTAAACCTGACAGCCTGTGCTAGACATCTTATAATGGAGAACATGATGGAGAGATTCTGTATGGAGGAATGGTCTCTGATCTCTTGTCAGGTGTTCTCCAAACTCATCAGGCATTATAGGAGAAAACTCAGAGCTGTTATCTTGGAAAAAAGAGGTTGCAAAAAGTATTTAATAAAAGGGGGCAAACATTTTTTCCCAACGTGTTTTGGAGAAAAACATTTATTTCATAATGTGATTTTCCCCCCACTTTCAATTATTTTACTTCAATGAAAGGTTAGATTTTGCACATTTTTTTAATAAAATATCAAAAGGATTAAAAATGCAGATTTATTTTTTACAGCCATATTTGATCATATTTACCAAGGGGGCAAACACTTTTTCACACCACTGTATATGTGAACATTTGATTGAATTTATAAAGTCAATTCATTAAATAAAATGCTCAAGAGAAGACAAAGCATTTGGTTTATGGAAGATGTCTTCAAAATAGTGGTGAAGTAAGCACAAATGTCATTAAATTCTTCAAACTGTCAACAACATAAATGCCTATGCAATATTGTGACAATTGATATGCTCTCTTATTAGAAACCTTTAGAAATTGAAAATAAATCAATTTATCTATGATCTGCTATATGTGAAACTGGCTATTTTGTTCTATCAACTCATACTGACCTTTATTTATTTTAGTTCCCGTCTTTCGTTTACGTTAACTCTGAATACAACTTTTTTGTCTAGATAACCGCGTATATGCAGATATAAGCCATAACTGCTGGCTTAATTTGCCGCTCTTGTTCCAGCACTATTATTTGTGATTTTCAGTACAAAAATGGGTCATAATTTATTACCGCTTTTAGCTTAAACAGCCCTCCAAAACACACACCACCTTCCCATTACAGACTGCATGTCCACAGTCACTACACAATTTAGGATTAATTCCACCCACTCAAATCCATTTTATTTTGACATCTAATAATTGATTGCATGTGTTCACAAAGTCATGCACTGTCCCGATGACGTAAGCTTACAGTAAAGTGTGCCACTGATACAACAAATGGAAATGGTGCTGTAGACTGAGCTACTTTGAGCCTGTGCTGTGACCTACAGCTGTGCTTTAATATCAAAATGAGACCTTTCAATTCTCTCGTTCTTTACTACGTATTTCCTGCCCTTGTCCTTTTGTTGCTTCTTGTTTTCATTTCGGCAGGGAGCATGACAGAGGAAAGAGAGAACACTTCTTTCTGCCAGACACCGGGAGCTCCTATAAATAGGAATGACACTTTTTTTTTTCCCTTAGCATTAATGCTAAATAGGAAGAGAGAAACAGAGAGGTGATGTTGGGAGGCACACAGGTGTAAAAAAAAAAAAAAAACATTTTCTCCTACACTGATATTTCTTGAGGTAAAACCAAGCATAGCATTACAGGCATACACACACCTAAGGCTTTGACAGATGAAAGTATTTAGGTGTCAGTCAAGAAAGATGTTTCACATCTTCTCTTTTGACTTGGTCATGCATTGCAGGCTCATTCTTTATGTCTCTTTCTTTCACCCTCTGTTACTTTTTCTCTCGCACACACATGTAAGCACTAGAGCCCGACCGATATATCGGCGGGCCGATATTATCGGCCGATATTAGGCATTTTCCTAATCGGTATCGGCATTTATAGCGGCCGATAAATTAATATTTAAAAAAATGCAGCGTGCAGTGATTTATGTAAGGATGGCGCTGCCAATAAAGCACCTAAAAGCTGTTACAAAGAACTGGCAAAAGTGGCAAAAAAATAACAGCCGCGTCCGGTGTAGACACAGTGTTAAAGCTCATTCTGCTACGTTACAACATCAAGCAATATTCCAATAATTTATGTAATTATAACACTTTATATAGGGCCATTTTGCATTAAAAGTAGCCAGATGGAGACGCGACACGTTCAGAATTAATACACTTTTAGTAAACTACAGAACAGCGCGAGCCGGAAGCGGCGCACCTCACGCGGGCAGAGAATGCGTCCGAGAACGGACACTGTTAGTGATATAAAACGCACACACACAGGTCTGTTAAATTAAGCAATACTTTTAAGGTAGTCTAATATTTTTCTGACTAACAAAATTACTGACACAGTAAAGGGTAGATTTAAATAAAGAGAAACGAAATTGAAATAAAGAAAAACGAAATTGAAATAAAGAAATTAAACGAAATTGAAATAAAGAAATTAAACGAAATTGAAATAAAGAAATTAAACGAAATTGAAATAAAGAAATTAAACGAAATTGAAATAAAGAAAAACGAAATTTAAATAAAGAAATTAAACAAAATTGAAATAAAGAAATTAAACGAAATTTAAATAAAGAAAAACACAATTTAAATAAAGAAAAAACGATATTTAAATAAAGAAAAACGAAATTTAAATAAAGAAAAACGCAATTAAGTTAAATTAAAAAACGAGATTAATTTAGATTGATAATAAGGGGTAAAAAGGCTAATACATTTTGTTTCTATTATTCTATTTTCCACAATGTCAAAGCAACACAGCTTAATCCAAAACACAAGCTCAGACATGCACTTCCTCCATACAAACTCCGCTGTTCTGCGCTCTTGCCAGAGAAGACTCCCGTTGCTGGAACACTTGCGCGTCGGTTCTATTTCTAGCATAGACGCGTTTTCCGCGTGGCTCCAGCCGCGCCTGAGAGACGCGTGTCTCACGCAGGCAGTGTGCAAACTCCAACCTGTTAACATGGGAGCCGAAATAAAAACGGCCATGCCACGCAGTCAGTGTGTCGCCGGCCTTATTCAAGCGCGAATGAGAACCGTTTCGCGGGGGATCCCAGATGTGAAAAAAAACAACAACAAATATTCGAATGTCAAATTTTCAAATCGAATACCAACCCACCGAACGAATATTCGGGTCCAGCCCTATAGCCTAGTTTCACGTTTAGTACATTTTGCTTACTACTTAGTATAATAGTATAAAACTACTGTACATATGTAATTATAAACGTTTTCATTATGATATTATTAATTTTACTTTACTAAAAAGATCTGAGTTCTTCCTCCACTGGTAGATATTAGAGAAATTAAGATTAAAAATAGAAGAGTATTTAGAATATAATATAATATAAAATGCAAACTAGTTTGGTTACAGCTCAAATTCTCATTCTATCATTCACCCTGCCTCCATTACATATCTTTGTCACACAAGTGTTTAATCACCACATTTAAGTTATCATTGCAAAACGTTTATATATTTATTCTGTTTATACTGTGTATTCTATAGCCTACAGTACCCATCAAAAGTTTGTACACACCAATTGGAAAGTGTGTCCAAACTTACTGTACTATAATACACATAAATAATATTGCTACTGTATTATAATATACACATAAATAATATCGGTATAGATATATCGGTATCTGGCTTTTTTTTATCGGTATCGGCATCGGCGCCCAAAAATCCATATCGGTCGGGCTCTAGTAAGCACACATCTATGTATTCTTGCATGCACAAAAAACACACACACTCACGTGCATTATCACCTGTGGTGGCGATATTCTGTATTCCGTTTGTAACCCGTGCTTTGCCCTGAGATAATGTATTCCACTATTATTTTTTTATCTGCTAAAAGGAGAGGACTAAAAATGAGCACTATATAAATCATTTATGGGAGCAGATCTATTAGAGTGCTACGTGATCCGGCATTATCAAATGGTGCTTTTATCAAAAGTACCCACAACTCCTCTCTGAAATATTAAAAAAGCACTAAGACCTGAAATGTAAAAGTTTTAGATTGAAACTATTGGGGGGAGGGGGCAGCACTTGGAATGCAACTTGTTTTTCTTCCCTTTCTGGAAAAATGGTTTTCAATGTCTGGCTGTTTCTTATTACTCATTCATATTTCATAGCCCGGTTGTATATTTCCAAATGCGTGTTTTTAAACAATTGCACAGGGCGAAGGCAGTTCCACAGGGTTGTAGCTGTGATTGGACCGAGTAAGCCTCTATTTTCATAACACATATTATGTTATGAGATTAGGTTTTGAGATGAAATGATTAGAAATGATTAGAGATTAGGGTTAGAGTTCTACACATGTAGAAATTGAGACAATATAGACATGGGAAATAAATCATAGCAGGAGGGAAATGTTATAATAATTAATAATAATAATTTTTTATTTAATTTTTTATTAATTTGCAGCATGTATTAATCTATTTTAATTATAATTTATAAATATAACCTTAGTTAAGGGTAACATATTCACTGTCAAAATGTATTTGTTTGTATTTAAAGAAGTTAACTAAGATCATATTATTAAAATGATTACATTAATTAATGTTTACATACCCTATGGTAGAGTGTTACTGAATCAAGTTACACCAGTACACTACCTTACACACACACACACACACACACACACACACACACACACACACACACACACACATGCTCTATCTTGCTGTGAGATATGTGCAGTAATGATGGCCAATGACAGTCTCTGAATCTTCAGATTAAACATCAAACATGATTCTGTCTCTCCCAATTGATCACTCCATGTACTAATCCAGTAATTCCCCTCTTCAGAGCAGGAAAAGAAGGATGGTGGAGGAGAACAATGGGAGAGAGATAAATGGTAAGAATCGATGGCAGAGAACATTAGTGAAAACGGGGAACACTCAAAGAAAGGAAGAGAATAAGAACAAGGAAAGAAGGGTGTGCGGGCCGAGAACAAAAGAGTGGCTTTTAAAACCCATCTTCATAAGCGTGCTGAAAGAGCATATGTTCCCATCCCTGCCGGCTGCATTCTCACACTTCCTTGAGAATGTGATGCTGTCAGAGAAACATTAAGCTGCATCTCTACAGCTATCATTTCCTTGCTGCGTTCATTTATTCTCCTTTTGTATCCGTCTAGATCTCTACTTCTCTCTCTCTCTCTCGTCTTCATTGCACGAGTCGTTAGTGTGATGACTATCGTCATCCTGATTAAAAGCAGACATCTGTTTTGAGTGTCTTGTAGACAAGGGATCCTGCCCTCATGATGCAATCAGCCTCACTGCCAGCCATCAGACTAAACACTCATCGTCTGATCGTGACATGGTGTGGAAAACCGGAAAGCTGGTTTAAGATAGCTTATCGCTTAGATCGCAAGAAGGTCACATATGTTTTTGTGTGTAGAGGTCTCCACACAGTTACAGAGAAAATGTACAGTCAGGTGTCATCATCTAATCACAAGCCAGGGGTATCATTCACTTTTGTTTATAGTCCTGCCTCATTTGGTGACATCTGTCTATCTGTCTACAATGCTTTTTACATTTTTGCAAAGTGTTGAAGCATGGCAATGTCAAGCCAACATTCAATATTTATCTTGACATACTTTGCTTTATAGTTGAAAATTAAGTTATTTGAAATTTGAAATTTCAATTCATTTTAATTCTACTTTCTCACATTCAAATTCAATTTCTAATTCTGCATCATGTTTGCCTCCTCAGTTCAAATGTAATTCAAATTCAGGAACTGTATCAGAACCCTGTTAGCCACACACATCTCTTTTTTATTCATTTGTTTATTTATTGTTTGACCGCAGAGCACTGTACATGCCATGTGGGGGATAATAGATAAAGTGGCCACAATTTAAAAATGATTTCCCAAAATGTGTTTATTAATTTAGGTACATCACCACAAATTAGCACAACAAAGCAATATTGTGGCCACAATATCTGTTTTTTAATAATAATAATAATAATTTGTTACATTTATATATTCATCCGTATGTCATGTGCGGGACTCTGTACGTGACCGATCACCATGCATTTTATGTTATGTTTTGGGCATGACACTTTTGGACCAAGAAATTTCACGAAAGTATTTGTACATTTTGAAGTTAATGGAACATGTCTATAGTTATTAATATGAGGCTTAAAGGTAGGGTAGGCAATTGCGGAGAGGCTAGCATTAGAAAGTTAGCTTTGAAAGCATAAGCCCCCACCCTCCCTTCAGAGTGTCGCCAAAGCCACGCTTCCTCCATGAACGCACATAGCAGATTATGTAAAGCATCACGAGAGACTGCGTTAAATTACCTCATCAATCAACATCAGTCAACATTTATTTGTTGAGCACATTTAAAAACAATACAAGTTGACCAAAGTGCTTTACATGTCTAAAAATTACTCAATAAACACACAACAACTCAGTAACACTGATCAGTGTCTCAAAACCTAGGGGTAATTGTATGCCACAGCGTAGAGGTGTGTTTTCAGCATAGATTTAAAACATTCTAACGGGTCACAGGATCTGATACGCAGAGGAAGACTATTCCAAAGATGTGCGGCTGCCACAGAGAAGGCACAATCTCTTTTGGTTTTCAACCGTGATTTGGAAAGATGTAAGAGCTTAGATCTTAGAGGTCTAGCCGAACAATGATGCTGTAACAGACATGACATGTACCCCAAAGCAAGACTGTGCAAACCTTTAAAAAACATAATTAAAACTTTATATTGGCCTCCAAAATCAACAGGAAGCCAGCACAAAGAGGCCAGCACTGGAGAAATGCTAGACCATTTCCTTGTGCCTGTCAACAGTCTGGCTGCTGCATTTTGCACTAGCTGCAACCTTGAGAGCAAGTTTCTAGACAACCCCACATATAATGAGTTGCAATAATCCAATCTGGATTAAACGCATGAATGACCGATTCCATGTCCTTAAAAGACAGAATTATCTTCAATCTAGCGATGCTCCAAAATTGAAAGAAGCTACTTTTAACCACGGCATTGACTTGATTGTCAAAATGTAAAATTGCTCCAAGGTTCCTCACTTGAGTACTGACATTAGTGGCTAAAGGGCCAAGATGTACAGAAAGTTGTTTGGTGACTCATGTCGCAAAGCAGATAACATTACAATAATAATGAACGTAAACAACTTACAGAAGTATTACTTGTATCACCTGACTGCTGCAGATTCATTTCGGCATAATTATCATAATCTCATAATTACGGTTACGACATGGCGTGAACGTAGCATAAGCTTGTTTATTTTGGTTCAGGAGGAACTGTAAAGGTGGCTGATGTTTGTTTGCAGCACTCGGTGACTGTCTACAACTCTGCATAGCCTTAAGGAACGTGCTGATGACGTGTGATGTCTGCGTGAGCAGGATGCGCGGAGGTATGGAAATACATATGTTGACAGGCAGGTAGGACATCGTATCATTGCATTCGGCTGAATGCAATGATTGGACAAACATTTTTTTAGCTTCCACAGAAGACAAATGCACATTTTTAAATAATATTTAGACCACTTCTATTATTGATTGTTATAGAGTTTCAAACAGTGTTTATAAAACAAATTGCCTACCCTACCTTTAACTTATGTGTCCAAACACTTTTTGGGGCCAATGTAGATCAGGTCCATGGCTGCTTCTGTTGTAGTCAGTGAAGGGTTAAACCAATAAAATGCACAAGGTTTAAGCAGCTGCCAGTTGATTTCCTTCAGCTGACACGTTCCTGGCTTTGCACACATCTGCTTTGAGACAGATGCATTGACTTTCTCATTGACAGATTGACAGACACATTGATCTCTTAATGACTGCTAGCAGAACATAACACTCCTCCTGTTCATTGTGCTATGTCCTGAATGACAGTAGAGATGCCTTGTGTTCCTTCGCTGTCTACCAAGGGTTCTTTGTCACTTGTTTAAGTACTCTGCAGTGAAGCTTTGTAAGACTTCAGCTTCTAGAGAGAGAAGCAGCAGTGCTGAATATTTTTTAACTGAAATATTGCTGGTTGGTGACTGATGAAAGCACAGTCTGTAGAAATCAGTTGGTAATCCAATTTTAGAGACATCAATAAATCAGAATGTCTTGTTCAGTTTTTGATTAGCCATTTGATTTTTCCTTTTTCAAAAGGTCATTATAATAATTATGCTAGAATAAAGCTTTTCATGAATAACTTTTCTGAGACAATTGTTCAATGACTTTTAACCAACTAATCTTAAGGTGAATTTTAGTGCATGTCTGAAGTCAGTTTCCCTTAATATCACACAGGTGCCTTAGCAAAGTAACATAGTTCATCACATTATATAGTTCACCATCTACTAATGTATGTATTTGATAGTCAGAAATAATGAATAATGTATATCTAGCCTAATTATTTGTTAATTTAACTAAACTTTCTGTATTGTTCCGAAAACAACTGTATTGTTCCGAATATAAGACAATGTTTTTTTCTTGGAAATACATCTGAAAAAATGGGGTCGTCTTATATTTGTGGTCTAAACTTTGTGTCAATTATACACCTCAAATACGTGCCAACGAGTGTTTCCCCCAGGACTGATAAACGTAGGGGAGTAATCAAACAAATCTCATTAAGCAGCCAAATACAGTGTGTCAGAGTGTAATGTTAGAAGATGGCGAGCCCAAAAAGACAGTCTTAAAAATGCTAACAGTCAAAGAAATGCTTACCGCAGTCTCAAAAGCAACCACTTCCAAGAAACTGACAGGCAAGTGTGTCAGTACGTTGCTGAAAAAGAAATGAGGGGCTGCCCATAACCAGAGCTCTCATTCAGCTGAAGGCACTGGATATCGCCAAAGAGCTAAACTTACCTACCAGTGAGGCTCATATCTTCTTATTTCGGCTACATACTGACGTACTTGCCTGTCAATATCCTCGAAGCGGCCGCTTTGGCCGCTAATGGATTAGCGCTTGCCCTCCGGATTCAGGGAGAAACTGCTGTCTTTTCAGCGATATGTGAGTGGCCTAAGGAAAAAAACATTCACATCCCCCCTGGTTCATAGGTAATGCGGATCAAACACCTTATTGACATGCCACCATCTGTCACTGTACATAAAAAAGGTGAGAAATCGGTCATAGTGTAATCTACTAAATAACAACGTCAGGTTATATTTATGGTAGCTATGCCATAAAGTGTTTAAAAATTTAAATATGAAAAATATGCAATATGAAAATTATTTTCAAAAAGTTTTTTTTTTAAAGATTTATATTTAGTTTAGTTTTCAAAAAGTCTCCTTATATACAAAGTCACCTTAAAATTCCCTGCTTTGTGATGGTTCTTTGCTTTCAAACATCACCAAAGGTGTTTATTCAGTTGCATAAGGAATACACAATGATCATTTGAAAATAATATTCTCAGTATTACTAGTATTAAATTTAAAAGAGTGCACACAAGTGAGCTCAAGATTAAAGTTGTATGCATAAATCTCATGACATGATGCAAAAACTGTTTAAATCAAGAATTTAATTCTAAACCGCCAGTCATATTGATCAAATTTAAATGTTGAGCTGGCTTTAAAATTGTATTGCTTTTAATCAATAATACATAAAAAAAAAAAAAATGTGCATATTAAATTGTGCTACACAAACCTTCTACAATGACTAATGAAAATTCTTCTCTTTGTACCTTTGTGAAATTGTTGGTGGAAAAAAAACAATTATTTAAATCAACAGAATAATTTGAGTCAGAACCCAAGTCTTACCAATAAAGAATATATGTTTATTGATTTTTTGTTGAAATGATGTTGCCTTGTATAGGAATATAAAGAATTGACTAATGGAAAATAAATACTGCATATAAAAGTATCCCCATGTACAATGCAGTATGTAAGCTGCATTTTCAAATCTACTGCTACTAAAACCTGTTGAAATCTTGCAATTCATATGAGACTGATTAATAATCTACAATAACTATAGAGATGAGATGAGAAGCATAGACAAATGGAGGTGTAAAGACAAATGGTTCAAACTGATGAATGATTTAATTTTCCTCTCTCATACAGACAGCCCAATACGAATAGAGCCCATATTTCAGTTATTTTTATTAAAGACAGGTGAATCCCTAGGCTAAATGTAAGGCCAAGAAAATTTTCAAAAGTTCAGTTCCATTGGACACAGCTATTAATTAAAACTTAATAATAACTCTCCTTTCACAAATGAAGAATTTTAACCATGAAGTCACGACTTGGGTCTTCTAAATATTTAATGAATGGAATAAACTTCAAACTTGCAGGCTTAATACTTCATCTTATTCCCTGAGGAATGTAAAAGGCATAACCCAATTAAGTGACACATCAAATGTCAAATAGCACTTAAGAATTAACATGCAATTAGCAAACACAGCAGACCCCTTCTCGAGCGAGGACAAATCATTTTCACTTTTTTATGGAAAAGGGTATCAATTTCACAAAGGTTCTGTACTGAAGAACCACAACGATGCCCTCAGCTGCCATAATCCTCTGGTGGTGACTTTAATTAAAAGAGAATCTTTAATTAGTCGCAGCGACTGACATTTTGGATGCAGTTTGTCATTTGCGGTGAAATGGCACAGTCATGACACAAAGACCACAGGGCGAGATTCACAGATCACTGCACTGTAAGGGTTTTGGATCAATTACTGTAAACACCAGGGTGTGGAGAGGCTAATATTATATGCGGTGACATCGTCTGTTGATTGTGCGAATAACATGAAACCGCTCATTGAACATTTTGGGTTATTCTTTTTTTCCTCCTGCAAGAATAGATAGAGACTACACATTAACCAACATTTTCCTCATGTGTGAATTATTATTATTTTTTATATTAATAGCTGTGTGTGAAGTTACATTAATGTTTATGGTCCTACAGGATCTCTAATGTTTCAAAGAAATTTCTTTTCCATTTTATTAATCCAAAGCTTTTAAGGTGTAAAGATAGAAAGCAATTAATATGATCCAACTGATATATTATATGTCTTCTGAGGCAACACAATATCTTTGCATGATGAACAGATTTAAATGTACATACATTTACACAAACTACATAAAATATGCCAACATAAACATCAAACTAACGTCAAAGCTAATTTGTTTTCTCATGTCACATGATCAATAGTGACATTCAAGGTTTATGTAGCTATATATGACATAGTCTGTATATTTGTGCATTCATAAAAAAAATAATAATAATTTGATTGAGAGTAAATATAGGCTTTTTGTTCTGTTCATATTTAAAGTGATTGTGTCACTTTCGAAAATTTTAATATACCAGTCAGGCCGTAAGGAATTAATTTTAACTGTCCTTTTAGGAACTGGAAAGCAGTGTTGGGCAAGTTACTTTAAAAATGTAATTAGTTATAGTTACTAGTTACTTCTCACAAAATGTAACTGAGTTAGTAACTGAGTTACATCATTACAAAAGTAACTAATTACCAGGGAAAGTAACTATTGCGTTACTTAAAAAAAAAAGTTAAATGAATTAAATGGACACTAAATAGAATAAATTATTATTATAAAATATTGTACACTAATTCACACTATTTTAATGTTAATTTGGTGTGGGACATTGTGAGAGACACCTATTACCTTAAATATTAAAATGTTATCTTTACTATGGAACAACAAAACAATAGAAGGTTTAGAACTTTTAATATTTATTGCCCAGTCAACAACTGGCCAAGAAATAAGTCTAAAAATAAATGATGCTTCTTAAGAAATGTACCAAAAATAAATAAACAGTAATAAAAAATATACATACACATACACTCTTTGTAGTGCAAATTAAAATGATAAAACTCACACACCTTTACAACTAGCCTACTTGAAGTATTTTCTTCCTCACGAAAGTAAGCAGTTTAACAAAATGTGCTCTCAATATAATACTGAACAATGTACCAAAATAAACAATAATAATAAAATATAATTTTGGGGGGTTTATTTCTATAACCTACAGAGAACTTCACCATCAGAGGTTATTTAAGCCAAATTCTAGTCGTGTTTGCCGCACGTGTTCACAACCGGTCAGATGTGTTCTGGGAACGTTCTCTGCAGGTTATTTTGGAGTTTTGTTTCATATGTAAACTAATTAAAACATTGCAGATGATACCAATATGCTACAGATATTATTCAAATGCTGAAGTGTGTAATTTATTTATAAACAAACTATATTATGCTCGAACACATTCGGTCTCTCTCGCGCACTTCCGAGCGCGCTCTCCAACATACACACCGGTCTCTCTCGGACACATCGGTCTCTCTCGCGCACTTTCGAGCGCGCTCTCCAACACATCGGTCTCTCTCGCGCACTTCCGAGCGCGCTCTCCAACGGTCTCTCTCGCGCACTTTCAAGGGCGCTCGCGGCGTTCGCCTCGCTTTTGTTCGCCTTGCTCTCGCCTTGACTCGCCATGACTGCCGGTCTGCCGCACATAATTAATTTTAAAAAGTAACGGACAACGCACCATATGGTACCGGTAACGGAGTTAATTTATTTAAAAAGTAATGCGTTACAGTATTAGTTACTGTCAAAAGTAACTGAGTTACAGTAACGCGTTACTAGTAACGCGTTACTGCCCAACACTGCTGGAAAGTTTAGATTTATACTTTCATTGTATGGACAAAAACAGCTGAAACATTTATCATTATTTTTTTGAGTTCCACATTTAACATTTTCAGTGCCATAAGGGTGAGTAAAATATGACAGAATTTAAATTTTTGGATGAACTATCCCTAATAATATGTGATCAGTTCTCATTGGGGACAAGTACAAACTAACCATAAACATTTTTGGGGAAAACCTCTACATTACAAATTAAAGCCGTTGTTCTTTTATGTAGGCTATACGTGTTGGAGAGAGATTGCTTCATTCCTGTAAGCTGTTAGGTGACAGGGACAGCGAGATTGGGGTCTTCCAATTCTGATTTCACCTTTAATACTCCCTGTCTCACTCTCTCTCTCGCTTTCTCTGCCTTCATTGCCACTATTGTTAGACAGTGATGGTCAATGCCTCTTTGACCTTCAGTACTCGCCTGCCTTAAATCTGTAGGAAAAAGGCAAGGTAACACCCAAGCACGATTGTATGTGTGTGTGGATGCATGTGTAATTTCAACCTTGACAGCAATGTCTGCCTCAGTTCAGTGCAGGCAGGGTTGATCTCCCAGGAGCCTCCAGGGCAGCTATAGGGCGGGAGTGATGTGGGAGAGAGCGAAACCTTTAAGATGACTGACAGCTGTCATCCTGTACTGGATCAACCCTGTTCCCTCCATCTCACTTCTTTACTCAATTAAAAAAACAAACAAGGTCCACCTGCTTACATATTCACCTGACCAGATGTTGTACTATGAATACAATGCGTCATACGCAGTATTTTTCTGTATCTTCAGTGAATGGTTACCATGTACAGCTAGAATGTATATTCTAGAGTTTTAAAGTTATACAGTTATTAATTAACAATTACAGTAATTAATGCTGAGTATGCTGCAAATTGGTTGGTTTCACAGACACTCAATCTTAGTTTCATTTTCATGGACTTTAGTTTGTCATTTTCAGTCACTTGTGTTCCTTTGTTCAGTTTTCCCGCCACTTATCAGTTGTCATGGTAATTCATTTAATCAGCACAGGTGTTTATCATTTTGTCCCTCATTTACCTTTGTATTTAGTTTCGTTCAGTGCACTACTCAGTTGCCTGGTGTTGCTTGTGTTTTACACCCTGTTATGCATTTTGGACTAACGTTGAGTTATCTAAATAAGCCTTACTTTTCATTACTCTTCGTCTTCCTCTTTGAGCCATTCGTGACAGTTGGTAACAGGTTTAAAATAGTGCATCAATCAAGTAAGGAATAATTGACGACAGGCCGTTGAATTATTAGAAAAATTATGCACACCCGAGGTGGTAATGCGGTCACGACGCGAAGCGGAGTGGCCGTTACACCTCGGGTGTGCATTATTTTTCTAATAATTCAACGGCCTGAAGTCTATTATTCCGCTTATACTACAGTTACCACACCTCGAAACATTGTTCAGATTATGTATTTCAAAACGTTTGTAAAGTTTTTGTCATTAAAACGCTCTTAGGACTAATTTCTTACGCATCTAATCCAATGCCTCCGTTGCTAATTCCAAAACGTCATTTTAGAGTTGGTAACGGAGGTTTGAGCCACTGATAGCAGACTAATGCTGGGGACACACGACTAGCTGACACATTCTCTGACTGTTTTCATCGCAGCGTGCATATTTTAAACACCGACTTTGAACACAAACTGAACGCGCTGAACACGCGTTTGGGCATGATCAGTCATCAAATTATATTCATAACTGGCCTTAAAGTGTGTCCTCGGCTCGGCTTTATGCAGTTATTAGAGAGAGATGTTGCAATAATGAGACAGAAAAGCATGTGCGTCAATATTATTATTTATTTATTAATTCAATTTGTTTTAATTAATTCGTTCATTCTTTTTTTCTATTATTGACAGATGACAGTAGACTAGCCAAAAAAAAAAAAAAAAGCCTTTTAACAAGTAAGGCCTATCAATAATTATTTATTTGTTATATTATCTGCAATAAAATCCGTGCTGCAGGACTATCCATTTATTTAGCCTATATTCAGTTTAATTTTCTATTGATTATAGATAGGAATATACTTTATTTATTAAAATTAAACTGCATGTTTCCATTGATTGTGAAGCTAGACATTGAAAATTGCAGATCAAGCGCATGGGGCTAAATGTTTTTTCTTGTTATGAATTGTATCCTATTTTCCGTTATTACCGTTAACTACGCGAAGTGATATGGAACTGTAATGCGGTCAAGACCTGCCTGGAACTACTTTAGCTGTGCGTTTCCCTGAAAATAATGCACACCTTAGAACGTTCGTCAACCAATCAGATTCAAGCATTCAACGGCCCTGTAGTATAAATGAAAGTAATTATTAGTTTTGAAAACATGCCACTTACCTAGTGGGATTACAGATACTCAAACTTTTGGCACTGTACAGTATGTGTTGTGGATGTGTCTATACGCAAATTAATAGTAAGCTCATTAAGTCCTACACTTTTGAGTCACTTTTGACTAGATCAAGATATTATACCTCATTAAATAATATTTTCCTTAAAAGATCAGATGCTGAACTGTTCCATCATCATGTTTGTTCAGGTGTCATATCAGTCT